>NC_142089.1:25619087-28019087 GCF_054644295.1 Miniopterus natalensis
TCCCTTCCACAGACAGGCTGGCCTGCAGTCCCAGGAAGCTCAGCTCTGGCAGGAATTCTGGGACATTGTGATTCATGCTCCCTACGGCCCATTGTGGGTCCCACATCCCTCCTGCCTGATTGCCTCAGTCCTTCCAGGGTCACTCCAGAGAAAGAAGGGCAGCCAGGGAGTACGCAGAGGGTTTCTTAGGTTTCATGGGGCTCAGAATCTCTAAGTTCCTAGACATGCCCATGGCAATTCCAAGACTTCCCTGGGAAAGTGGAGGCCTTTCTTGGTTCTATCACAACATCCACCCTAGCAAGTGTTCAGGTCATGAGGCTTCCATTTCTGTTCATTTCTGAGCACCCAGAGTTCAGGATGCCTCAGAAATGCTTTCAGAAGATAACACCTAGGTCTCAGTTGTATTTCAGCTCCAGGCCCAGAAAAGCAACAAAACCTGACAAGGGATGCCAAGGCTGACCTCAGCTGTATTAAATAATGACCCCCTGCCCTGGCTTTAATCAATCAATCAGTGGAGACCTAGACACTGAAAGGACATACCTGAAAAACTGCTGAATATTCTATTGAGATCTTCTGCTGGGACTGCCCTAAAATCTCCACCCTTAAAATCCTTAGGACGAAAAAAGATCAAGTAGGAAAAATAAGATGGCAGCGTAGGTAACAGCTGCACCCGCTGCCTCCGGCAACCACATCAAAATTACAACTAAAATACAGAACCACCATCACTCAGAGCCTCCTGAGATCTGGCTGAACAGAAGCCCCACAACCAGGGAACTGAAGCAGCACCGAGACCGGGAGGAGGGGCGCAGACACAAGTGGATCGGGGCTGAATCACAGAGACGTGGCCACGGGCCCACACCCGGCACCGAAGTTGAAACCCGGGAGGGAATCTCAGTGGAGGTTTCCCGGAGGAGGGAGGGGTCCCAGCCCCACAGCAGGCCCCCAGCCCAGGGCTCCAGGCCGGAAAGAGACGTCCCCACAACTCCGGGCTGTGAAACCAGCGGGGACTGTGGTTGAGGGTCTTGGAGGCTGCAGGAGCCCCAGCAGCTCCTCTCAAAGGGCAGCGCACAGACTCACTCGGACGCTCCCTCTGAGCCCAGCGCCGGGCAGCAGCCTGAGAGGACCTGGGACGCTCGGGGAGGAACTAACCTGCCTGGAATCCGGGCGAGAGCTGGAGGGGCGGCTTCCTCCCAGGCAGAAGGGCTGGCAGAGGCCATGGCTCCTTTGGCAAGTCCTCCCCGCACACAGCCAGCAGGAGGCGCCATATTTGAATTGCCAGCACCTGACTCACACCGGAGGCCCCGCCCCGTGATTCCCGGAAGCCCTGCCCCTCCCCACCTGCAGCTCATCCAGGCCATTTCCAGGGGCTTTTCTGTGCAAGCGGCCTCTTGAGTCCCATGCTTAGGACTTTCCTAAAATCTCTCAAACAAGCAGCAGCGGGCCCCATACGGCTTGATAAGTGGCCGCAGGCCTGGCACTAGCAGCAGCCTGCACTGGCTCATAGCTTGGCCTCTCCTGGGCACCTCCAAGCCCAGCACAAGTAGCAGCCAACTACGGTTTGCTGTGTAGCTCATGTGGGTGGCCCTGGGCAAGGCACTGGCAGAGGGTGACTTTGCACCTCCCGAGAGGTCCCAGAGACAGTGCACCTGGTGCTCAGACTCGACCACGTTGGATTACAACCCTACCATATCCACGAGTGACACACTCAAGGGGCGCGCTTGGTGAACACCAAAGCTCCACTGAAGTAAATCCTGCTCCATAGGAGTGTCTCTAGCACAGCAGCTCTTTGGCTGTAGTTGCAGCTGGTCCTCACAGCTGATTGGCCTGGGGGTCAGTTCCTCCCAGGGACGCCAACAGCAACCAAGGCTCAACTACAACAGGACAGTGCACACAGCCCACACAGGGGAGCACCGAGAAGGCCCAGCTCAGCTGACTGGGGAGGCTGAGCCACTGGACCCTACAGGACACCTACTACACAAAGCCACTCTGCCAATTCCAGGAGATACAGCAGCTCTACCTAATACACAGAAACAAACACCTGGAAGCAGCCAAAATGTGGAGGCAAAGAAACATGTCACAAAGGAAAGAGCAGAAGAAATCTCTAGAAGAGGAACTAAATGAAATAGATCCAAGCAAGCTAACAGAGAGTTCAGAATTTTGGTTATAAGGATGTTTAAGCAAATGGTTAGGGAAATAACTGAGAAAATTGATAACATAATAAAGTACCAATTTGAAATGAAGTCTACAGGAACTGAAATGAAGAATAATTTACAGGGAATCAACAGTAGAGTAGAGGATGCTGAGAATCAAATCAGCAATTTGGAACATGAAGAAACAAAAAACACCCAAGCAGAAGAGCAAAAAGAAAAAAGAATCCAGAAATATGAAAATAGTATAAGGAGCCTCTGGGACAACTTCAAGAGGCCCAACATTAGTATTATTGGGGTGCCAGAAAGGGAAGAAAGAGACCAAGGAATTGAAAACCTATTTGAAAAAATAATTACAGAAAACTTCCCCTACCTGGGGAAAGAAATCGACTTTCAAGTCCAGGAAGCACAGAGGGCCCCAAACAAGAGGAACCCAAAGAGGCCCACAGCAAGACACATCATCATTAAAATGTCAAAGGTTAAAGACAAAGAGAGAATCTTAAAAGCAGCAAGAGAAAAGCTGTTAGTTACCTACAAGGGAGCACCCATACGACTATCAGCTGATTTTTCAACAGAAACCTTGCAGGCCAGAAGGGAGTGGCAAGAAATATTCAAAGTGATGAAAAACATGGAACTACAACCAAGATTGCTCTACCCAGCAAAGCTATCATTTAGAATTGAAAGTCAGATAAAGAGCTTCACAGATAAGAAAAAGCTAAAGGAGTTCATCACCACCAGGCCAGCACTACAGGAAATGTTGAAGGGTCTTCTTTAACAAGAGGCTAATGAACAAAAGAATCTGATGAACTAAATAGATCCAGAGACATTGACACATGCAACAGACGATCATATTTCAGAGGAAAGAGGGAAGGGGGGTGGAGGGTGGGAAGAGATTAACCAAAGAAGTTATATGCATATGTGCATAACCCATGGACACAGTCAATAACTGGGTGAAGGCCTGGGGAGGGGGTGGGAGCGAAGTGGAGGGAGTCAGTTGTGGGGGAAAATGGTATACCTGTAATACTCTCAACAATAAAGATAAATTTAAAAAGTAAAAAAAAAAAAAAAAAAAATCCTTAGGACGGAGAACACAGTTCGCTCTCCCTCACCTTTCCCCTCCCCTCCTCTGCCCTTCCTTCCCCCCAGGCACTTTACCATTACCTTCCTCATTTTCCTCAGCCCATTTCTTCTACAAATTACTCCTTCTACCTCTGTGATTTTATAAATAAATGTTCCCTTGCAGTCAGAGTAGTGGCTCTGAATTCTTTCCCAGCCAGAACTCAAGTACTGAGGTTGCTGAACCCAGGTCCGGTCTGACCTCACCAGTCTAACACCTGGTGCCGTTCTCAGCACCCACAACACCTTGACAAAGCTCAATCTTTCTTTCTTTCTCTCTTCCTCCCTCCCTTCCTCCCTTCCTCCCTCCTTTCCTTCCTCCTTCCCTCCCTCCCTTCCTTTTTCTTACCCGAGGATATTTTTTCCATTTTCAGATAGTGGAAGGGAGAGAGAAATAGAGACATCATTTGAGGAGACACATCAATTGGTTGCCTCCTGCACAAGCCCCTGGATAGAGCCTGCAACCGAGGAAGTGCCCTTGGTAGGAATTGAACCCAGGACCCTTCAGTCCTTGGGCCAAGGCTCAAACCACTGAGACAAAGGAGCCAGGGCGACAAAGGTCAATCTTGACCTTACTGAGCCTGTCTATTGTCATTTTGCATCTAAACTAACATACCTTTGAAATGTTAGAGTAATCTCCTTTTCCAGAACCCTCAGAGCACAACCATCCACATCAGAGCACAGAACCCCTCATTGTTATCTGGTTCCCCAAACGCCATCTCTATGTGCTATAAATGTTAATTGTTAACTGTCCTGTGTCCATCGACTCTGTTTTACTCTGTATCCATTCTCAGAGGTTTCCCCGCTTTGCTTCTCCAGCCTCCCTAATCTACCACCAATGAATTTCATATAACCCCCTTTGATTGTAATGTATAAAATACTGTAAAATACATCTCCTCCTTTGATTGTAATGTATAAAATACTGCAAAACTGCCATTCTCCAAAATATTTTCTCCATCCATTGAGATTTTTCTTCCCAGCAATTGTCGGTAGTTTGATCCAAATAAACTCATAAAAATTCTCTACAGGTTGGGACTTTTCTTGCAACAACTCCTAGCTATTCCTTTGGACAAGGTTGGTTGTCCCAGAAATCTTTGGTGACAGACAGCTTGTTTTGGGAGGGCTCAGCAGAGACCATAGGCCAATTGATACTTAATTGAATGAGAAAAGCAGCAGAAGGAATTGAGGTGGGAAAGGGAGGCACCAAGGGAGGAGCCAGGCTCAGTCACTAGCTTCCTCCCCTGACAACACCTCAGTCTAGCTTGTCCCTGAGGCAAGGTCCCAAGTGAGAAGGAATACAAGCACTGTCCTTGGGACAGGATCTGGCACCTTTTCGCTAGTTCCTGCTGCCAGTGCCATCCTACTCTGTCCATCAGCCTGAGTGAAAGCCTTCACCAGGCCCTGCTCTCACCCTCTGCTTCTCAAGGTACCTCACCACCACCTCTCCTGTGCTCTGAGGCAGCGGGCAAAGGAAGGGCCATGGCTTGGGGAAGGGGGAGAGGGAGGTTTTCTGAGAGGCCTCCGGAGAATGGATTTAAACAAAATATTCTTTGTTATTTTTCAGAGCGGAAGTACACAAAACCCAGCCAGGTTAAAAGGACCCTTTGATCAGCACATACTGAACACTCCCTGTGGCAGGCAGAGCATGGGGCGGGGGGGGGGGGGGGGGGGGGGATCCCATCCCCAGGACAATGCCAGCAGTTCTGCTGTCCTCCCAGCAGGATGAGCCTGAGCCTTCTCTCCAGGGTGTCTCTAGTGACAGGATGGGAAGTGGACCTCCTGCCTCCTAGTGGGCTCTGTGGCAGAATCTGCCCCGCTATGGGTCAGTTCGGAGCTGCAGCGCCAACTAACCAGCCAGGTGAGGGGCTGCTTGCCAGGGCCTGGGGCAAACCCTAGGGCTCAGGAGCCCTGGCAGTGCCAGACTCAGGCCCCATGGAGCCTCCTAGGCTCTCCTATCATACGGCAAGCAGCTGGCAGAAGGCTCCAGAGGGGGCAGTGCTCATGCCCCACCTGCAGTCTGGTCCCGGTACTTACCAGCATCCCTTTGGCACCTTTTCCCACCATGGTGGCAGTGGGTTGGGGGCTCTGGACTCCCAGGCCACAATCACAGGCTCTGCTTCCAGCACTTTTCAGGCCACAGACCTCAAGAGCTGTGGAAAGAGCAGAGAGTGAGGACCTAGCGGGTGCAGGCAGGGACAGAGCATGTGTGGCCCTCAGGGCTCTCCAGAGCAGGTAGTGCAGGGCCCAGGCCACCAGCTGGCAAGCCTCACTTCCTTCCCACCATGGCCACCCCTCTGCCAGGGCACTTCTCATCTCGTTCCTTTCTTGATGACTCTGGATCAGCTCCTCCCTAGCTCCTCTCCCGACCCTTCTCCTGCATCCCTTAGTCTCCAGACTTCTTGTCCCAAGGGGCAAAGGTCTATTTTTGACTCTCCAGATGCTTGATTCTATAAAAGATAAAAGAACACAAAACTGGACAGGGTCCAATTCCTTCATCGTCTGTGAATGGCTTCAACCTTTCTCCTAAAGAGGAGCCAACTTGGATCAGCACACTCACCCCACCCAGGCAGCCAAGACGGTCCTTCTTTGGCACGGTGCCACTCAGCTTGGGCTCTGGACACATGAAACATGCCATGTGTGGGCATGCTTTCCAGCCCTTGCCCAGGCTGTCTGGTCTGCAACACCTTCCCTCCTGTTCACCAGGTGAAATTCTTCCAATCTTTTAGGACCATGCACAAATGTCACCTCTTCTCTGTAGTCTTTCCCTCACCAGAATGAACAAATTGCTTCCTCCTTTCTACTAGTGTCCTTATCAACTCATTTTAGACTAATTTGCTTTTAAGTCTGTCAACCATGAGTCAGGGAGTTGCCTGAGGGCTTGGGTCTGTTTCATTTACCCGTCCGTCCGTACCCAGCACCTAGCACAGTGCTCGGCTTGCAGGAAATGTGGGTTGGATGGAGGAAATGGGTGAGGCTGAGACACTGGAATGAGGGTCCAGGTCAGCCAAGATCTTGTAGGAAGCATCTGAGAGGCAATGTGGGGCTGGTGAACTGGAGGGGCAGCAGACAAATGGAAGGAGCGGACAAGGACCGTGTAGGTGTACATAGGTTTAATCTTAGATGCAGATGATAGAGGGCAGGTTTTGACAGGCCACAGGAGAGGAATCAACCTGAGGATTCCATAGGAGATGAATCAACCTTCAGGGAGACTCAAAGAATTCTCTCATAGGAAGAAAAACCTAGGTCGGATGGATAAGGGTGGTCAGCCTTCACAGAGCCTGGTCCGAGGAAGGCTTGGGCTCTGCTTCTGGGGCCTTCCCTACACTCCCAGGGAGCAGACTCTACTCCAAAGGCTTTTCCGTGCCACTCTGCCCCACCTGCAGTCACCAGTCAAGGGCCACCTCTCACCTACAGGCCCAGGAAGTCTTTGGAAGGCACAAAGAGACAGGGAAAAAGCTCTTTGCTTATGCAAACCAGCCTTTGCTCCTTTAGGCCTTTGTCCCGGCCCCTAGGTCTCCTGCATAGCCCGCGGCAGGTGGGGATGTAACTTGCAACCATTTCCCTTTTGTCAGTCAACCAGGCTGGCCTCTGACTCTCAGAGTGCCCTCCTAAAGAGGCCCCCCGCTCATGACTTTGGTCTTCTGGGGGCAGTTGGGGGTGGGAGGTTGAGGGGATGTACTCCCTTTAAGATCACACCCTTGTCCTCCTCACTCACCACGTCCCTCCCTCCAAGCTGCAAGCTCTAGATTTACCTTCCCCAAAGCTGTTCCTCTTCAGCCAACAAATAATAACGACAGCGATGACAGTAATAATAGTAGATGGCATTAAGAGCCACCTCATGGATTGGGGATTTTTATGTCTTCTGGTCAGGTGAGTAAATTAAGGACAACTCTGTCCTGGAATTTAGGCTGCAGAGTGATCTCACCCAGAGTATCCCAGAGCACTGATTGCAAATCCAGTCCATGCCCTCAGGGTGTTTACAGATTAGTGGGGAAAGGTGGCTTGTTGGCTGCTCTAAAATAAGTTAGGTGTAAAGCTTTGTTGCTACTCCAGCCTCTGCCATTTATGTTAAATGGCCCCATCCATCCATTCACAAAGAACCAACTGAATGCCCATGACATGCCAGGCCCTCTTCTAGATGTTGGAGACCCACATTACCCAGGCACCAGACCTGCCCCTAACCCATTAGGGGCCACCATTGACAAGCTGTGGGTCTGAAGTTCAGCATGCAGTGAAGAGCTTGGGCTCTGGGGTATGGTCGCTCTGGGCTGGAATTCTGGCTCTGCCATTCACTAGGTATGTGACTTCAAGCAAGTTACTTAACCCCTCTGAGGCTCAGTGTTCTCAGGTGGTGCCAATAATCCTTTGTAAATTCTGAAGTTTCTGCTTCATTTTTTCTTCACTATAAGTCCCTGGTATTTTCCTCCCCTCCAATCCATAAATCTTCCCAAAGCCCCAAAGCTCTGATTTTCTCTAATAGTTCTCCAACCGGATACGGCCTAAATTGTTTATCAGGCATTTGAGGCTGGCCACAGTTCAATTCATTTATTTCACAAGTATTTATTTCATGCTTGCTCTGGGCCAGACCTGTGCTAGCACCAAGAACTTGTGGGTTTCTGCCTTCCTGTAGCTTACAGGACAGGGGGAATGAGTGAAGCTGGTGTCTCAAATGTATACAATTAAAGACTGAGATAAAGGGTGTGAAGGAGAACGATTCTTAAAGCAAGGGGTCCTGACCTGTCTGAGAGTCACAGAGGGCTTCCCCGAGGAAATGCTATTTGAGAGTCAGAGGGAGTTTAGGCAAAGTGGCAATAGCGAGGAAAGGAACAGGAAGAAATATTTAAGCAAATGAAGTGGGAAGACCCTGAGGCTGGGGCTCAGATAGCCAGGGAGAAAGCGGCCAAACATGAAGGTGGACAGATGAGCAACGTCAGGGCCTTTGGGGCCTGGGTTTTTGTCTTTATCCTGAGGGCAATGACAGTTACTGAAGGTTTTAAAGCAGAGTTGTAATTGTAGAGGAGCAACTGGTGGAATATGCATTTTGAAAACATCACCCTAGATACAGTGTGGAGAAAGGACTGGAGGGAAGGGAGAGTGGACCAGAAGAAATCAATTAGAAATAGGCCAGGCCAAAGATGAGGTCTTGGATAGGAAGGTGACGATAAGGTGGGGGAAAGTATACAGATTTGAGTAAAATATAGAAGATAACGTTGGTAGGAGTTAGTGATGAATTGGACATTGGGAGTGAGAAATAAGGAAGGGTCTTTGGTTTTTGCTGGTGCAACAGGAGAAAGCCAGTGTCAGTTCCAGAGGCAGGAATACTTCAGATTTGGGTGGGGAGAGAATGGGCTGGGTTAGGCAAATTGGGTTTGAGTTGCCTGTGAGCCACCCAAAGGTGCATGGTGAGAGGGTAGTCGCAGGACCTGGCTCTCTTTAGTCTCATTACTGTTTTTGCCTCTCCCCAAAACAGGACTGTCAGAGCAGTCAATTTTAAGGGTCCATCTGGGCCAAGCCCTGGAGTCCTCTCTAGGGATGGAAAGGGGTCAGGCTCTTTCCCTGCTTCTAAGGACCTCACAATTGAAGAGAGAGGAAGAAGCATAATCTCCATTCACTGATGGAGGGAGCAGAGGGACTATGGGATCAGGGAAGGGTCCTTGGTTCTGCCCTGAGTCCAGGCTGGCTATCCAGGGCCACTTGTGGCCGTGTGGGACTATTCATCATTCCAAGGGTTCTTGCCTCCGTGCCTTTGCTCAGGTGGTTCCCTCTTCCTCCAGCATCTTTGTCTCTGTTTCCATTTGTATATATCCTATCGATTTTCAAAACCTGTCCCTGTGCCACTATCTTCAAAGGCGCCTTTTTTCCTCCTTCCAGTTGCAGTCAACCTTTCCACTGTACCACCAAAGCACGCTGTGTACATCTGATTAACACTCTCGTCACAAACAGTGCAGCAGCACAGTTACTTGTGTCCAAATCTGGCGCCCTACCAGCCGGAGAGACCTTCCAGGGCAGTGGTGCGATTCTTCTGTGTCCCCAGGGCTGGGCACTGAGCGGCACCGCCGCAGTCCCAGTGTAGGCCAAGTAGGGGGGCGTTTTCTCTGCGGTGCTTGTAAATATTTGGGCATGCTCAGTGTCGCCCATTAGTCTCTGGCTAAAACCATCCCCTCACCCACTACTCTCCAACCTTCTGATGGCCCCTCACTTTGGGAGTCTCTAACCCCTCAGGTCCTTCTCTCCTCCACTCCTTGACCTTCAACCTTTACCTAGCAGCCACAGCAGCATCAGGCTCGGTTCAGCAAAGAAACAGACCCAAGCTTTGTGCGGGAACTGTCAAGAGAATCGGGGACGTGGCTCCTTTAAGAGAGACCAACGAGGGGGCGTGGCCTACGGAGAGCAGGCCCGAAAGTAGGCGCGGCTCCTTTAAGAAGCGGCCCGCTCACTGGAAGGAAGCCCCGGGCTGCGGGCTGGGGCGCGGTCGCTTTTGGGGCTGCGGCACCGCCCGGAGCGCCCCGATTCCTCGAAGCGGGGCGCGTCCTCTTTAATCGGGGTGCGAGGTGGGAAGGGGGGCTGGTGTTACATCAGCTCCCACGTGTGGGCCTCTCAGCTGGTTCGGAGGCTGCAGTCCCGCCCCCGCCCCCTGCGGTGGAAAAGTACCGGGGCGCCCAGGTACCCGCCCCCTGCCCCGCCCCGGGCCGACTCCGGCCCCTCCCGGGCCTCCGGGCAAGCCCCCGGCCGGGTCGCGTTCTCCCTCCCGGCCTCGGCTTCGGGGCGCGGGGCGCCGTTGGGGGCGCCCAGGCTGCTAGGCCCCTGCCCTCACCTGTGGCCGCCCGAGCCCGCCCTCCAAGCACCCAGGAGGAAGGTTGGGGTGGGGAGGGCGCGCGTTCTTCCCGGGGTAGCAGCCCCCAAAGAACTCAGCGGCCAGAGCCCCCTTCCGAAGCCGTGGCCCGGAGTCGCTGACAAAGAGCCGAGGGCGCCGTGACTCCCCGCGCGGCTTCCCGGGACCCGCGAGCGCGGGAGCCCGCGCGGGCCAGCGGGTGGGCGGGCAGATAGGGAGCCGCGCCGGCTGGAGGGGCCCGATAGGCAGGCGGGCGGCCCGCGGGGCCACGGGCCGCGCGCCGGGGCTCGCACGCGCCGGAACCCGCACGGGCCAGCGCGCAGATAGGGAGCCGCGCCGGCTGGAGGGGCCCGATAGGCGGGCGGGCGGGCGGCCCGCGGGGCGCGGGGCCGCGAGCCGGGGCTCGCACGCGGGGCGCAAACGCGGCCGCCGGTTCCCGGCCCCCAGTGCCCCCGGCGCGCAGACCCACGGGCGCCCACACCGGCCGGGACGCGCTCCGGTTTCGGCGCTACCCGCACAGCCCTGTGCCGCCGCCTCCGACCGAGCGGGCGCCCGCACGCAGCGCCCCACCGCGCCTTCCCCGCCTGCTTCGGCTCCTTGGCGATTGCGGAGGCTCCCAGACGCGCGCACCTACCCCGACCTCAGCGACGAGACATACACCCCCTTACGTGCACCCATACTCTTACCCAAAGATGCCGCATGCGCGCGGTCACACTCACACTCACACCACTCACAGTCACACACTCACACACACGCGCGCGCCGCGAGCACACCGGTCCTCTGGCTCAATCCCGGGGAGCCGCCACACACCCAGACGGCCGGCGGGACGGACGGCGGCGCGCTTACCATGCTGCGGCCGCGCCGCGCCGGCCGCTCCGCGGGCGCCCAGGTGGCTGTCTTAAAGGGAAAGTTGCATCAGCCTCCGCGGCGCGCTGCCGCCTCGCGTCCGCCCGCCCCGCCGCGCAGCTCGCGGCTCCTCCGGAGCTTGTTGTGTTTTGGTTTCGGGGAGGCGGGGGCCAAGACTTTGGTGAAAGTTTGGAGACTGGAGAAGGCTTGGGAGACCTAGCCAAGTCCCTCCCCTCCCAGAACAGCTTCCCTGGCTGCCCAACCCCCCCATCCCCACCCCTCCTGGCCGACTTCTCAGGCTCCTCCTCCCAGGGAATAAAATTACAAATCGCTCCAGCTTTCAGATGATTGATCCCCTCTAACCCCTGGGAGTGGGCTCCACAAAAGAACCCCCTTCTCCGTCCCTGCCTCCCTGCCTTCCAGCTGGGGCCCTTGAAGGAAGCAGATGTCGTCCCCTTCGGGCTAGGCTGGAATGCAGCCAGAAGGCCTGGGGCACTTCGGGGGGCTGGGGCTCCAGTTAGCCTGCCAGGTCCCCTGCCTTCTGCGCCTGCGTTCCCCCTAGAGAGAAGTCTGAGCAAATTCCATTCCCTTTGGAGCAGCGCAGCCAGGGACTGTGGGCACAGCTGGGTAAGGCCAGGGTCCTACTCGCAACTGGAGCTCTGGGGGTAACCTTTTCTCTAGGGACCCTCCTTTGGCCACTGACTTGTTCAACCCTACTCTGGCCATTGTGTTAAAAGGCTGCGGACACAAACCTGGGCCTCTTCTTCCCTCCCTGGAGGGAGGCAGACCAGGGTTCCAATATCAGCAAAAGGAGACTTGGCCAAAAGGAGCTTTGTCGAGCCTCAGTTTCCTCCCTGAGCTAAGGTAATACAGATACTTCTGTGTGAAACACGTTGCTCCAGGTGCCTCTGGGAGAGACGTTTGGCAGTGGTGTAAAGGAGCTCCACATTTGCTTACCTTGTGAGAGTCACCAGCTTCCAGGGAGAAGGGCCAGTAAGTACTGGCTGTCAGAATAGCCCTGTTGTCCCAGCCTTACTGGGGCACCTACTGGGGAAGGGGTTCCCTGGAGAGAGAGTCTCCCCTCTGCACCCTGAGTACATCCCTCACTGTTGTCTGTCCAGGAAACAGGTTTTATTTGTCCCATGGGGACAATCAGCCTCCAAGAAGCTGAGGCACACATGCCAAACTCCCACAAGATCAATTGACGAGTGAGAATCCACTTTATTAATTTACAGTCAGAGGCACAGGGCAAGATAGCTGATATCAGACACAGGCACTTCCTGCTGACCGGACTCAGGCCATACTCAGTGCACTCCACAAACCTTCCCCGGGGCCCTGCCATCTCAGAACTTACAACCTGTTCGTGTTGGAGACTTGATCAGATGCAGGAAGACAGGCTGGTCTCATCAGCAAGACTTTCATTTTTACTTTGTTCCCAAACCTAGCAGGTACAGCATGTTTGGGATTTATATTCTCCTATGAACGAACTGTATCTTGTGTGTGTGTGTGTGTGTGTGTGTGTGTGTGTGTGTGTGTGTGTGTGTTTGTGTGTGCGCGCACGCACGCACCTCTACTTGAGCAGTCTGTTGTGTCTGTGGATTTGTGTAGGTGAATCCGTGTGGAAGAGTGACTGTGTGTGCACTGCAGCAGCTCTGTGTAGTGGTGTGTATGTGCGCCTGACTCTGGGGACTGGGCAGTTCTGATCCAAGCCCTCCTTGCCTCTCCTGCCAGAACATACATTCTGCTTCTGGTTCTCCCTCCCCACTAAGGCTTGTTGAAAAGAGCCCCCACACAGGGAAGGCAGGAAGGAGGCTATTGGAAGAGGTCTCCATGTAATGGAGTAGGAACAAGGAAGAGAGTGAGAGGAGGGGCCAATGGCTTTCTTCCCCCTTGACTGGGGTTGGGGGAGCAAGAAGAGGGCACAGTGAGTGTCAGTGAAGGTTCTTAAATTGTCATGGCCCAGAGAAAGTGGGGCTTCCAGCTCATACTTGGAGACACCATACAAGGGAGGCTGGAGGGGTATTCCAGATGCTCAGAGCCAGAACCCCAGGAGCCCCTCAGGCCCGGCTGGGGGTGGGATGCTCAGGGTTCAGCCTTCTGGGGCCCTATCAAGAAGAGAGGAAGACAGAGAGTTTGGGATTAATCTGAGGTCAGGGAGGCAGCCTAGTACCTTAGCCCATGGGGTGGGGGGAAGATTTTCCCTGGGATGTTTGGGAAAGTTAGGACTTTCCCACGAGGGTTTTGCTAGGCCAAGGTTGGTGAACCTTTTTCTGCCAAGGGCCATTTGGGTACTTATAACATCATTCACAGGCCATAAAAATTATCAGCTTAAAAATTAGCTATGAAAAAGCTCCTAGATTTATTGAATTTCAAGTCTAGCCTGCAGTTGCCTTGGCAGAGCCAGACCAAATGATTTCTCGGGCCGTATACAGCCCGCGGGCCGGACGGTCCCCACCCCTGCTAGACAAACAGATGACATAACACAAAGTATATTTGTATACATATAGGAAGATTTATGGATGTGTGTATTTTGCCCATCTTGATACAGAAAGGATTTCAGGAAGCCACCCAGTGAGTTGAATCCCAAGAAACTTGTGAGAAAAGATTCTAGTTTGAAAAGTCGTTTCCATGAGACAGGGACTAGAGCAGCCGTTTTTTTCCAGCCAGAAAGAGGCCCCAAGGGAGGCAGGTCTGGGCTGAGCCCAGGTCAAAGCTGGGATGACCTTCATCCTTTGCTGTGAGCTTCTGGCTGTGGGCAGGGTATGTGGACAGAGTAGGGGGGATCAGGCCTGAGGACAGACAGGAGGACTACTGGGGTTAGATATCTGGCCTGCTTCTGTCTGGAGCAGGGCAGAAAGAGAACAGGCAGCTGGCTGGGCCCCACCCACTGTGGGCTAAGGCGTGTCTCAGGAACCTCCAGTCACAGTGCTATTTCCTTGGAGGACTGCGCCCAGCATCAGATCCCCAGTGCTGGTTTCCTCAGTCATCAGCCTGCAGGATCAAGGCCTCTGTTGGGACTCACAGAATCAGTATAGGTGTGTGTATGGTGGAAATAGGGATAAGGGCAGATGTGGGCCACTTCTGGAGGGCACTGTAGAAGCTGGCAGCATTGGGCACCTTGGTGGAGGGGTGCTGAGGGACTCTGTTGAGAAGTTGGGGGAGGGTGGACATTGCTTTGAGTTGCAGCCTGGCCTGACCAGTGGTCTCCACCTTCTTGGAGCCCCAGGAGCTAGAAAACATGGTCAGTGGCCTGTCTGGGCTCTGCTGTCCTCCCTTGAACTTGGAGCACAGTGGCTAGTGCCTGCCACCTTCCCTCCCTGTCCCAATGCAGAGGAGCAAGTTAGATTGTTTCCAGATCTAGAAGCTGTCTCCAGGGCTCCATGTGCCCCTCAGGACACTCTGTTGTTCTTTCTCTGGCCCTGGTCCATGAACCAATCATGGGGCTCAGAGCAGGGTTCCAGGCTCTGAGTGGCCCCAGGTAAAATTAGGCATGGGGGGGGCAGGAGGGGATGGGGGCAGCCTTGCTGTCCATTTAGCACCCAGACAGCTAAGCACCTTTGAGCTCCCAAAGTCCAGAATTCCTAATGCCAAGGGTGCCAAAGCTCCCCACACTATAAACCCCAAACTCAGAGTTCCCAATACCCAGAACCCCCAGTGCCCAACACCCAGGGGGCCTAATGCCCAGGGTGCCCAACATCTAGACCACTCAATATTCTTTTTTTTTTTTTTTAATATATCTTTATTGATTTCAGAGAGAGGAAAGGAGAGGGAGAGAGAGACAGAAACATCAATGATGAGTCATTGATCAAGCCCACAACCGGGCATGTGCCCTGACTGGGAATCAAACCCTGATCGCCTGGATCCCAGGTCGATGCTCAACCGCTGAGCCATGCCCGGCCGGGCCACTCAATATTCTTAACACTCAACTTTCAGAGAGCCAATGTCCCAGTTCACTGGAAAAGAACCTGGAGGGGAGGGAGTGGTGCCCCTGCATGACCCAAGTCCCTTCAGTGATGGTGTTCTCTGGGGAGTGGCCGTCACTGAAGCTGGGGCTGGGATTAGTGCTGGAAGCAGCAGCAATTCTTCCTTGTTGCCCCCTTCCTGGGTCTGGAGAGGTCAAGAGGGGCTGCAGGAGGGATAGCTTCTCCCCAGCTCCTGCCCCACCTGGGGTTGCAGGACCTGTGTAATGAATGTCCATTTACTCACCACCTATGAGTGATGTCTAGTGTGTGCTGAGAACTGTGTTCCCGTTCTTCTGTATGGGTCATGCAACAGTGTGCCTGCCAGTGTCTCCCTGGAGGAGAGAGTTGCTGTGTGTGGCCCATGCATGAGAATGAATGGCTGTTGGCATGTGATAGTGCTGGTGTGAGGCTGTGAGCACAGACTGTCAATAAGTTGACATGTGTGACTGTCGGGGGTCTGATTATGTCCATCTGGCTGGCCATCCTTGTAAACCCTCCCTGCCTCACTGCTTTTCCAAGGGATGGGATGTTAGGCCTCTCTTCCCTCAGACCCCCAGGTCCTGAGGCTCAGGCCTCCCTGTGGGGAGCAGAAGACTTATCCCCAGAGCCGCTTGCAGCAGGCCTGAGATTCCTCCCACAGGCCCTCTCCCCAGAGCCTCCTCGGGTTGGGAAGACAGAAGGCATGGTGCCTCTAAGTGGAGCAGCCAACACAAAACTAGCCGCCCACCCTGGGGAGGGCCCTGACGCCCCAGCTGCCTAGCCCACCCGGCTTGGCCTACTGACCCAGAGACTGGGTAGGGCTCCTGTCCAACTCTGCTTCCCCAGTTCCATCTAAGTGACCCTTCAGATCTGAAGGAGGGGCAGAGCAACGGTGTCACTACAAATTATGACATCAAAGGGAACTATGATGTCACAGGGATTGACACCAGGCTTGGGTGTGGGTGATGTGTGGCTGCCTGGGTGGGTGGGGCTCCATCTGTTGGCACCTCCTCAGCAGCCGGGGGTGGCAGGCCTGCCTTATCTGTCTCACCCATATGCCTGATAAGCCTCTTACCATGTGTTGCCCCGCAGAGCAGGTAGGGAGCTGGCAGGGACCTGGCTGGAAGAGGGGAAAGGTTCAGCTGGGGCTGGCTGAGCTCCAGGACAGACAGCTGGGTTCAGAGTCCTGGCAGCATCTCAGGAAGAGGGAGGGGAAGGGTCCCTGGGAGAGCAACATAGAGCAGTGGTTAGGAGCATGAGTTCTGAAGCCAGGCTGCCTCATTTGTATCCTAGGTCTTCCACTTAATAGGGGGCAAACTGGGGCCTCAATTTCTTCAATATTCCTCAATAAGAATACCGTTAGTAGTGACTCAATCACCACTAATTATTGTGAGGATTAAATATGTGTGAGGTAGGCACAGAAGAGGCCTGGTATATGGGAAGTACTCATCCTCCATCCTACGTGTGATCAGGATGTTCCCCAGGAGGTGTCCACCTTACCCAGCAGCACATTTGGGTGGCGTGGGCCTCACTGGGGTTTCCAGAGGCTGCGTAGCCTCATGCACATCCCTGCACTTGGCCTTTCTGGATCGGTTCTTCTAGCAACCCCCACAGACACCTTGGAGCCCTGGTGCCCTCTGGTGACAAAAGCCATACATGGCAGTTACAGCTGGATCCCCAGGGCACATCTGGCCAGACAAGACAATGTCATTTGTCTGGTTATTTTATGTCATCTTCACATCAAGTTTACAAGGTAGGAATTATCTCCATTTTCTAGAACAAAAGTTCAGACAGGTTAAATAATTTGCCCCAGGTTACAGAATCATAAGTGGTAGAACTTGAACTTGAGCCCAGGTTGGTCTGTCTCCAAAACCTATGCTCTCACCTTAAGAACATTATGTACACATAGATGCATGGTGACCCAGTAGAGGTTTTATGTGCCATATTGTTAGTTAGAGTGAAATTATGATTGGGTGTATGGCCACTGACATTTTCCAACTCACAGTTATAAAATAGTATGAATTGGTTTTGAGCACAGTAAAGTTGAGTGTTTGACTATTGGGAGTTTTTGTGTAGCTTTGCTGTGGCTGTATGATTGTACTGTGTGAGTATAACCATGGTTGGGCTCCTCATTTATGTTGTGTGAAATTGGTCTGCGTGTGTGTGTGTGTGTGTGTGTGTGTGTGGTGGAGTGGCGTGTTGTGGCTAGTGAGACTGTGGGGGAAGGTGACAGAGGGCCCTGAGTTCCCAGCACCACTTGCCCTTGCAGTCCCAGGACTGTGTCTGCTCACCACAACACACATGATGGATGACTTCACATGCCTGATGCGCTCCCCATGGGCCTGCCCGGTTCTTATTCCTCCCCTACCCCCTGCCTTTTTTTTTTTTTTTTTTTTTGGCGGAAGTAAAGCAAATAATACCACAAATGGAATTGGCTCTCATTTTTTTCCATGAAACATTTGTGAAAGCATTTTAAAAACCTTTGAGTGATATCTCAAAAAAGTCATTAAAGCCCGGCCGGGTGTGGCTCAGCAGTTGAGCGTCGACCTAGGATCCAGGAGATCAGGGTTCGATTCCTGGTCAGGGCACATGCCCGGGTTGCGGACTCGAGGCAGTCGATTGATGACTCTCCCATCATTGATGTTTCTAGCTCTCCCTCTCCTTTCCTCTCTCTGAAATCAATATAGATATATTTTTAAAAAAATAATTAAAAAGTCATTAAAAAAGGAAAGTAAATATGGCTATTCTAATTCTTTAACTTGAATGTATCGGTTCTCATTGGTTCTCAAGGTGGTGTTCACAGATTCTGGGGGTTTCCAAGACCCTTACAGGGGATCCACAAGGCAAAAGTCATTTTCATAGTAATCCTAAATTGTTACTTGCCATTTTCACTTTGTTGATATTTGTGCTGATGATGTAAGAGCAGCAGTGGGTAAGACGGCTGGCACCCAAGTAGGAATCAAGGTGTGGCTCCCAACTGTTCTAGTCCTTGTATTTGTCTCTGCCAGGATACATCCATGGGAAAGAAGAAAGAAAGAAAGAAAGAAAGAAAGAAAGAAAGAAAGAAAGAAAGAAAGAAAGAAAGAAAGAAAGAAAGAAAGAAAGAAAGAAAGAAAGAAAGAAAGAAAGAAAGAAAGAAAGAAAGAAAGAAAGGGAGAGAGGGAGAGAGGGAGAGAGGGAGGGAGGGAGGGAGGGAGGGAGGGAGGGAGGGAGGGAGGGAGGGAGGGAGGGAGGGAGACCAGTTTCACTTAGAAATCTCCTTGATGAAGCAGTAAAATTAATGCTATCAACTTTCAACCCTTGAGTATATGTCTTCTTAATATCTTGTATGACTAATGGGAAGCCTAGATATAGCATGTCCCCTGCCTACTGAAGCATGATCACTATCTCAAGGAGGAGCACTCCCGAGGTTGAGTTGTGAGCTGAAAGTCACTTTTCTCACTGAACGCTAGTTTTACTTAAAAGAACAAATGACCAAAAAATAAAAAATGAAAAGTTAATTCAGACTTGGATGTTTGACATACATTTTCTAGAAAGTGAATGGATTGAGCCTGTCACTTCAAGGGGAAAAACTTAGTGTTTATTGCCAATGATAAAATTAGAGCTTTCAAGTGAAAATTAGAATTTGGAAAACTTTTATCTGCTACTGTGATTTTGAAAGCTTCCCAATTTTGATGAGATTGGTAATGACATTAATGAATGTGGGGTGGGGGGTTGCATTGTAAAATGAAATGTGTCAATATTTGGAAGATTGCATAACTCAGTGAATAACTAGTACTGGAAGCAAATCATGCATGGATAAAAGATTTATTTAAAGTGCCAGGCTTGCACCAGCCAGGTGGCTCAGCTGGTTGGAGCGCCGTCCTGCACACCAAGAAGGTTGCAGTTTCGGTTCCCAGTCAGGGCACGTCCCTAGGCTGCAGGTTTGGTCCCAAGTCCCGGCAGGTACCGGAGGCAACAGATCAATGTTTCTCTCTCACGTTGATGCTTCTCTCCTCTCTCTGTTTCTCCCTCTCTCTCAAAATCAATGAAAACACCCTCGGGTGATGGTTTAAAAAGAAAAATAAGTGCAAGACTGCCCAATGGATTTTAATGTAACAGAATATGAAAAAAATCATTGATAGCACTTCAGATTCCACACTGCAATTGGCCTTTAAGAAACTACACCTGGCTTCATTGCTCGCCCGGGACACTGCCTGAGCCCACTGAATTAGAGCTACTCCTATTAATAAACGAGCAGTGCACATAGGTGCATGTTATGAAACATGAATCACACAGAGTTCTGCAGTTTTACCAAGTGGTATGTGTGTGTTTGGTTTTCTTTTTTTTTTTCTTTTACTATGCAAAGATGGGGAATGTACAAACTTTTCAAAGACTAGTGTCTGAAGAATTTTACGAACAATACTTGAACCCGTTCTTTAAAATCATACCATCGTATTTTATAGCTGTTCCTTCCATTGTTGTTTTTCATTTTTAAATGGCTTGTAACTTTTAAGTGCACAACCTGAAGTTTAGTTTGATTTAATAAATTCATTCATGATTTTGTTGGCTGCCTATGAATGGAGATTCAGTACTCAATGTGTGCATATTTTAGTCAAATCTGTATTAAAACTTTTGTGAATATAAATGTTGTTGCTTTATACTTTGATCACTTTTCATATCCCCATTTTCTGTGTTCTCTTGTATTGTTGAATAACTGGCCATGTGCCTGATATTAAAAAAACACACAAAAACTACACCTGTCGAGTTTGGTATAGTATCAAAGAAGAATATCCACAATTAACTGAGAAGGCTATTTAAATACTTCTTTCTTTTGCAACTACATATGTTGTGAGGCTGGGTTTCCTTTACATATTTCAACCAAAACCACATATTGCAGTGGATTGAATGCAGAAGTGGGTATGAGAATCCAGCTGTCTTCTATTAAGCCAGACATTGAAGAGATTTCCAAAAGTGACACTGTCCTCATTAAAGCTTTTATTTTGGAAAATATGTAACTATTTTTCATGTTTTTTCTCTTAACATATAATACATTTATATTATTATTTTGAATTAATACATATTTTAAATTTCTCACAGTTTTAATTTAGAATACAATGAACATTAATAGATAAAACCAACTTAAATAAAACTCTTTGGGTCCTCAATTACTTTTAAAAGTGTAAAAGTGTCCTGAGATGAAAAAGTTTGAGAACCACTGAATTAGAGTTTTATTTTTTTTTAAATGATAACTGTATTATAAACATTAAACTTACTAAGAGACTAGATCTTTTTTTTTTTAAAGCATACTTTTATTAATTTCAGAGAGAGGAAGGGATAGGGAGAGAGAACGGTAGAAACATCAATGATGAGAGAATCACTGATTGGCTGCCTCCTGCACGGCCCCGACTGGGGCTCGAGCCCCCAACCCCGGGCATGTGCCCTGACTGGGAATTGAACCACGATCTCTTGGAGGATCTCCTGGGTCAGAGGTCGATGCTCAACCACTGAGCCACGCCAGCTGGGGCAAGAGACTAGATCTTAATATATGATGTGATAGAGGTATTAGCTAGCACTACAGTGGCGATCACTTTGCTGTATAAATGTATCAAATCAATATCTTGTTCACCTTAGACTTACACAATGTTATATGTCTAGATAAGAAAACCTCAGAGAGGTTAAGAGAAACTTCTAGGAATGTAACTGACCTTAAATCCCTTTTAATTTATACATTCAAAAAGTCATTCATCTAAAGTTTAGTACTTTAACAATTGTTCTAGTAGCAATTCACCACTAAAGGGAGAGGCCAGCCAGCACAGGTCCTCACCTGAGCCGTGCCTGAGCTCTCATGTTTGGGTCCTTTACTCTGAGCCTCATCTGAAGCCCATGTCATGTCCAGGGCACGTGTGTCCCAAACCTGAGCCCTCACACAAATGACTTCCTGGATTTTTTCCAACCTTTATGACAAAACTTCACACTCATCGTCCCCACTGGAACCTCTCTGAGTCCTTACTGGGGCAATATGCTTCAGCTCTCAGCCTGAGCCTCGTACCTGAGCCCCTCCATCAGCCCTCACACCAGAACCTGTGCTTGGGCTTTGAGCTGCAGGCGGATTCAGACTCGGAGCAGCAGAGGATGTGGAGCCTGGAGGTGAGGGGGGTGGGTGGAGATGGGCCTGAGCTGAGAGAAGCAGGGGTGGAGATGAACAGTGGGCTTTCTGCCCAGCCATGGCCAAGAATGGTCCCAGACGGCACCGACCTCTCACTCCAACCCGCCTCGGCTCAAGGCCCCCGGCCCCCCACGCGCGCTCGCACACACCAAGAACCAACAGCCGGGGAGGAAACAAGATGGCGCGTAGGTAACAGCTGCACCCGCCAGCTCCCGCAACCACATCAGAATCGCAACTAAAACACAGAACCACCGTCACTCAGGGCCTCCTGGAATCTGGCTGCACAGAAGCCCCACAACCAGGGAGCTGAAGCAGCACCGAGACCAGTAGGAGGGGCGGAGATGCGGATGGATCGGGGCTGGATCGCAGAGACGTGGCCCCGGGCCCACACCCGGGACCGCGGTTTAAACCTGGGAGGGAATCTCGGCGGTGGGGGTTTCCCAGAGAAGCAAGGGGTCCCAGCCCCACAGCAGGCCCCCAGCCCAGGGCTCCAGGCCAGAAAGAGACGCCCCCACAACTCCGGGCTATGAAACCAGCGGGGACTGTCGCTGAGGGTCGAGGAGGCTGCAGGAGCCCCAGCAGCTCCTCTCAAAGGGCCTGGCACGGACTCACTCGGACGCTCCCTCTGAGCCCAGCGCCGGGAGCAGCCTGAGAGGACCCGGGACACTCGGGGAGGAACTAACCTGCCTGGAATTGGGGCGAGAGCTGGAGGGGCGGCTTCCTCCCAGGCAGAAGGGCTGGCAGAGGCCATGGCTCCTTTGGCAAGTCCTCCCCGCACACAGCCAGCAGGCACCATATTTGAATTGCCAGCACCTGACTCACACCTTTGGCCCCGCCCCGTGATTCCCAGAGGCCCCGCCCCTCCCCACCTGCAAGCTCCTCCAAGCCTATTCCAGTAGATTTTCTGTGCAAGTAGCCTCTTGAGCCTCATGCTTAGACTTTCCTAAAATCTCTCAAACAAGCAGCAGCGGGCCCCATACAGCTTGATAAGTGGCCCCAGGCCTGGCACGAGCGGCAGCCTGCGTTGGCTTATAGTTTGGCCTCTTCTGGGCACCTGCAAGCCCAGCACAAGTAGCAGCCAACTATAGTTTGCTGTGTAGCTCATGTGGGTGGCCCTGGGCAAGGCACTGGCAGAGGCTGACTTTGCACCTCCCGGGAGGCCCCAGAGACAGTGCACCTGGTGGTCAGACTTGACCACGCTGGGTTACAACCCTACCACATCCACGAGTGACACACTCAAGGGGTGCACTTGGTGAACACGAAAGCTTCACTGAAGTAAATCCTGCTCCATAGGAGTGTCTCCAGCACAGCAGCTCTCTGGCTGTAGCTGCAGTTGGTCCTCACAGCTGATTGGCCTGGGGGTCAGTTCCTCCCAGGGACGCCAACAGCAACCAAGGCTCAACTACAACAGGACAGTGCACACAGCCCACACAGGGGAGCACCTAGAAGGCCCAGCTCAAGTGACTGGGGAGGTTGAGGTACTAGATCATACAGGACACCTACTATACAAAGCCACTCTACAAATTCCAGGAGACATAACAGCTCTACCTAATACATAGAAACAAACACCAGGAAGCAGCCAAAATGCAGAGGGAAAGAAACATGCCACAAAGGAAAGAACAGAAGAAATCTCTAGAAGAGGAACTAAATGAAATAGATCCAAGCAAGCTACTAGATACAGAGTTCAGAATAATGGTTATAAGGATGCTCAAGGATATTAGTAAGAGTATGATGAAAATAATTGAGAAAATCAATGACATAATAAAGTACCAATTTGAAATGAAGGCTACATGAACTGAAACGAAGAATAATTTACATGGAATCAACAGTAGAGGATGCTGAGAATCAAATCAGCAATTTGGAACATGAAGAAACAAAAAACACCCAACCAGAAGAGCAAAAAGAAAAAAGAATCTAGAAATATGAAGATAGCATAAGGAGCCTCTGGGACAACTTCAAAAGGCCCAACATTCGTATTATTGGGGTGCCAGAAGGAGAGGAAAGAGAGCAAGAAATTGAAAACCTATTTGAAAAAATAATTACAGAAAACTTCCCTTACCTGGGAAAAGAAATAGACTTACAAGTCCAGGAAGCACAGAGGGCCCCAAACAAGAGGAACCCAAAGAGGCCCACAGCGAGACACATCATCATTAAAATGCCAAAGGTTAAAGACAAAGAGAGAATCTTAAAAGCAGCAGGAGAAAAGCTGTTAGTTACCTACAAGGGAGCACCCATACGACTATCAGCTGATTTCTCAACAGAAACCTTGCAGGCCAGAAGGGAGTGGCAAGAAATATTCAAAGTGATGAAAAACATGGAACTACAACCAAGATTACCCAGCAAAGCTATCATTTAGAATTGAAGGTCAGATAAAGAGCTTCTCAGACAAGGAAAAGCTAAAGGAGTTCATCACCACCAGACCAGCACTATAGGAAATGTTGAAGGGTCTTCTTTAACAAGAAGCTAATTTACAAAAGAATCTGATGAACTAAATAGATCCAGAGACATTGACGCATGTAACGGATGATCATATTTCAGAGGAAAGAGGGAAGGGGGGTGGAGGGTGGGAAGAGATTAACCAAAGAAGTTATATGCATATATGCATAACCCATGGACACAGTCAATAACTGGGTGAAGGCCTGGGGAGGGGGTGGGAGCAAGGTGGAGGGGGTCAATTGGGGGGGGGAAAATGGGACACCTGTAATACTTTCAACAATAAAGATAAATAAATAAAAAACACAAAACAACAACAGCCACCTCTGGAACAACTGGAGCATCACCATGGCAACCGGGCCAGGCCAGCATGGGAGTGGGGTGCGGCTGCTTTAAAGCCTTTTATTGCCCCCAAACATAGGCCTGATTCTCTCATATTGGTAATGCTCAGGGGCCCTGTGGATTAGGGGGTCCAGAAAAGGAGGGACCGTCCATTTCCTAGCATGTCTCTCAACTCAGAGGAAGAAGTTTCTCTAGTCCCAGCCAGGTCCTTTCTGAGACAATCAAGTGGGAAACGCAAGCTCTCTGTCCAGACACCCCCTGGCCCTCACCAACACTCTAGAATGTCTAGATGCTGGTGGGTGTCTCTTGTCTCCTCCTGGCATTCTGCTGGCAGAGCTGGAGGGGAGGCTGAGAGGGCTGACCTCTTGCCCCCCCACCCCCCGCCCCAGTGTCATATCAGGGATGAGATTTTTGTCAATGGAGTACCTGATGGAGGAATAGAAGAGTGAATGTGGGGGGTAGGGCTGCTCAGGTCTTGGTGACCTAGACAGAGGCCTTGTGCGGGTGATTAGCTGTCACGTTGGGTCTAAGCTCCTTACCCTGAGAATCCAGCCTCCCCACACCCAGGTCTAATCCTGAGGTGGGGGGAGGGGCCTTGGTGGGTCCCCAGTGACCCATTTAGCATAACCAGCTGTGGCCTTTGTGGGGGTCAGGCCTCTTTCTGTCTCCGTCTTTTTGAGTCTTTCTGTTTCTGTGGGTTTCCCTCCCCATCCCTGCCTTGTGTTGTGCATCTGTGTTTCTGCCTCCAAGTGTATTTTGTGCCTTGTCTCTATGAAGAGGTCCGTGGCCCTCACCCTGTGAAACTGGTTGGTGGCGGAGGACTTAGACCACTGGGTAACATTACTCAGATTTCAACAAGACAGTGGATGACAGGAAGTCTTAGGACACAGACTGGTAGGTGACATGGGGTTTTAGACAACACAGGTTTTAGGTAGCAATGCATTGTAGGTGGCCCAGGGTTTGAGGAACACTGGGTTGTTTGTATTTGACACATAGATTCTGTGACCCTGAGTTGTGGCTAACACAGGATGTGGATGACTCGCTTATAGCAATTCAGAAAGGATTTTGGAGGCAGTAGAGAAACAGCGGTGGTTTTCAACCGGGGGTAATCCCCACCCCTCCTCGGGGACTTTTGGCTATATCTGCAGACACATTTGGTTGTTACAACTAGGAGGAAGATGTGCTACTAGCATGTACTGGGGAAAGGCCAGGGTTCTGCTCAGCATCCCACAAAGCACAGGAGAGTACCTCACAACGGAGAATGATCTGGCCCAGGCTGAACTCACAGCTCTCACACTCTGAGACCTTGGGCAAATCTCATCTCTAGCATGGAGAACTCAAGTAGTACCCTCCTAAGGTTACTGGGATTACTGAGTCGATACTAGTACAGTGTTTAGAATAGTGCCTGGCATATAATAAGTGCTGTGTACTGACTCCTCTCTGGAGAGAACAGTAGATCTGGATTCAGGGAGTCAAACATTCTCTCCCTTCTACTTACAGTTCCTGCTTCAGACAAGCTTCTTCCATTGCAGGAAACCACACGGCCAACAGCAGCTCCGAAAGTCTTACATCATGCTGGCTCAGTGATGTCAGAGGGCAAGACACAGGTTTTCCCTGCTTTAGGGCTTATAAATCCGGAGACAGGCTCCGTCTGGCTGCTTGGTCCTGAGATTGCCCATGTTTTGCAGGGCGCCCTGATTGAGATCAGAGCCACCTGATTGGGGAGGGGAAGTTGTTTCCATGGGAGAAGGGATGCTGTTAACAAAGAGGGAAGGGCACCTGTGAGGCCACGATGACAGATGCCCCTTCCCCAGGGAGTGTGGATGAACCTGGGCTGATGCAGGATCTGATCTAAGGGTTATAGGTGGCACCATGGTGTAAATGGCTTCTGAGAGCGAATCTGCCTTAACTTCTGAGAAATATTCAACTCTCTTGACCAATCTCCTTCTTATACGACTTTTTAAAAAAATATGTTTTTATTGATTTCAGAGAGAGGAAGGGAGAGGGAGAGAGAGAGAGGAACATCAACAATAAGAGAATCATTGATCGGCCGCCTCCTGCACACCCCCTACTGGGGATCGAGCCCTCAACCCGGGCATGTGCCCTGACCCAGAATTGAACTGTGACCTCCTGGTTCATAGGTCCATGCTCGACCACTAAGCCACGCCGGTCAGGCTTTATAACACTTTTTCTCTAGCTTTTTTTGATAACATCATCTCTTGATTTTCCTCCTTCCTCTCTGGTGGCAACTTCTCAGCCTCCTTTCTGGTTGCTTCTACCATTATCCTAGAAATGGTGGAGGTGCTCAAGGCTCAATCCCATACTCGCTTTTCTTTCTCAGCCCTTTCTAAGTGGCTCATGGTGCTATCTCACTGGTAACTTGAAATTGCCATTATGGGAGTGTTTACACCACAGAATGTGAAAACGCTACAAATCAGAGTTCCTTGTTTTTGTTGGAGAGACAATAGATAAACAGTTGTCAGCACACTACTGCCCATTGACATGAAAACGTGGTTTTATCCAGACCTTGTCTTACCCACAGCCCCATGTCACTGAAATCCTTTCTCAACTCTAACCCAGTTTCACATACAACCCAGTGTTACACTAAAGCTATTTTAACCCCAGTTTAATTAACCCTAAGCCC
The DNA here is from genome assembly GCF_054644295.1 of Miniopterus natalensis. Lineage (NCBI taxonomy): Eukaryota > Metazoa > Chordata > Mammalia > Chiroptera > Miniopteridae > Miniopterus > Miniopterus natalensis. Next base: position 25,645,537 of record NC_142089.1, read on the forward strand.
ATTTTCACCCAGAGCGTGTATTTCCCACTGTCATTTACCATTTCAGTGTTCTCTAGATGCCGTTATCAGCACACAGAATCACTCTTCCTAAGGTGCACGTAACCCAATGTCATCGCCAGCTAATGTGACACAGATTTGTGCCATCCAGACATAAATTCATTGACATCCAGTCTTGCCCTATGTAGAAAAGCTATTTGTATTCCATTTAGGATGAGCTTACTTGGGAATATAAATAAAGAAAACGAAAGTGGATGTTGGCCTGTGTCTGAGGAATTTTCCACAACACTTGGTGAAGGATTATAATAGCCAACACTTACTGAGTCCTTACTAGTGTCAGGTCATATACATATGTACTAATTCTTCTAAACGTCACAACAATCCTGTGCAGTCAATACTCTTACTTTCCTCTTTAACAGCTAAGGACACCAATGACAGAGGCTAAGTAACTTGCCCAAGGCCACTTTGCTAGTAAATAGCAAATCCAGGATTTGCTCCAAGGCAGTCTGGCTTTAAAACACACATTCCCAACAGCCACCTTCTAGAACACATTTATGTTTAGATATTGGTTTTGATTATTGTACATTTGATTTTAAATGTACAATAAGAAGTGATGTTATATATTTAGCAAGGCTTGGTCATAGAACTGTTTCCATTACGAAAGTTTGCTCATTTTTGTTTTTCTAAGATAAAGCAGTTGTGCTAATAGCATTAAGGCACCCATTCCTCTGAATGGGCTAATGAAAGATTAATCATGACTTTTGATAGAAAAACCTTGGGGAGAGAAAACAATAAGAGCTGGTCCTGGGGTGAAGGGTGGGGGGAGAGGAGAGGCTGAGGAGGTGGAGGAGGGAAGATGTGGCGATGACCAGGAGAACTAGTCTAGATAGGACCTAGCCTGGGCAGGAGATAGGGCTGCCATGGTTGACAAATCCTTTATGTTTGAGTGATGACCCAAGACCCACCCCAACCTTTTGACTTTTCCTGGAGCATTGACGAAGATCCAGCACAGTGAAATCAACTTCACGAGCAACACATCTGCCATCAGTCGCATACGTCTTGAGGGAAAGAATGCCTGGATCACGAGAGTATCTTGCCCTGGGGCCAGGGGCGCGAGAATAGGGGCATGTACGGGGTGCTACTTCCTTCCTTATTCTTGTCACCTATTTCCTTCTTAGGTGCTTAGTATAAGGAATAATCAGATAGAAAAATGTGAGTGGGTTAGATAGGAAGAGGAAGATGCCCCTGGGAATTTCCAGAAACCATTCTGCTACAAATTAGTGCCAGAGGTGGGGTTATAGTTCCCTCTAGTGGACGTTTTAGGAATTTACACAATATCAGATTTTGGACATGGCAAATTAAGGCAGGCTAAAGCCACCAAGGGCAAGGTTATTTACCAGAGTGATTAGAAAGCAGGCCCAGAACGCTGGGAGGAGAGGGTAAAGGGGGGTAAAACTGGGGGACATCTGTAATACTGTCAACAATATAATGAAAGAAAGTAGGCCCATAGGAAATGGCAGTGTGTGCGCCAGGGCGTGTGTGTGTGTGTGTGTGTGTGTGTGTGTGTGTGTGTGTTGGGAGCTATGTGGCTTCTCTCAACTTCACCATGCAAAAGTCAGGGAAATAGTTAAAGAGGCAAAATGTGAGAATAGCTGATGGCAATGACCCAAAAATGAGAGAAAACCAAAGGCTGTGGAGGTAGGAACTTTCCCCCTTTCTGGAAGCAGACTGAGTGGGGTGATTTTAATAAGAAGCTACAGCCAGTAACTTTCTAAGCAGAATTGGATGCATGCCTGGTGATTGTGGATGTCCAGCTAAGCTGAGAAGTACTCTGATTCCACTGATTCCTTTGGTTCACCCGGAGCAGAAGGAAGACTGAGAGATATCACACCCACAGTGACATGAAGTGGGTGTCTGTCAGCAGGGAAATAGAAGGGCTTAGTGGGGAAAAAGGAGGTGAAAGCAGATGAGTTAGAGGTTTCTTCTTTTTTTAAAAAAAATTTTAAATCCTCACCAGAGAATGTGTTTTTATTGATTTTAGAGAGAGAAGAGAAAGAGAGAGAGAAACATCCACGTGGGAGAGAAACATCCATTGGGTGCCTCCTGCACGCACCCTGACCAGGGATAGAACCCACAACCTTTTGGTGTCTGGGAGGACCCTCCAACCAACCGAGCCACTGGCCAGGGCACAGGTTTCTTCTTAATGGTGGCTGTTTACGTGTTTAAATGTGTATTTAATGTTTTCTCCTTCTAAGAACATACTACACTCTTTGTGTTTTGAGCCTGAAACGTTTTTGATATGATTGAATTTAAAGCTTGTTGGTTACAAATTAGTGTTTGGAAATTTAGAAAACATTCTTTTTGCTTGAATGGCTTCTATTAAGTATGCAAATAAATTGCTTCATTGTGAGCCTAAATTTCTCCTGGTGAAGTTGTCTTTATGTGTTCGACTGGCCACAGTATAATTTAATAACACTTTAATTTATGAACACAGTAAGATTTATCTATAAATTAGAAAGGTTGAAAAGTTGATTTATTTTGATAATGATGTTGTTTTTCAGTTTTGTGTGTGCAAATAATATATAAATATATTAGTTTAATAAGCTTAATTGAAATCATTCACACAGAAAAGTTCATAAATCATAAATACATAGCTTAATGCATTACAACTTGAACACATCAGTGTAAACATAGCTGTTTCAGTCTGCTCAGGCTACTATAACAAAATACTGTAGGCCGGTGGCTCAACCTGCAGACATTTATTTCTCAGATTTGGAGGCTAAGAAGTCAAGTTCGTGGTGCTGGCAGATTCAGTTCTAGGTGAGAGCCCTATCTTGGCTGCAGAGAGCCGCTTTCTTGCTGTGTCTTCACATGGTGGAAAGGGAAAGGGGGAGGAAGAGGGAGAAAGAGGGAGAGAGGGAGGGAGGGAGAGAGAGGAGGCTCTCTAGTCTTTTCTTATAAGGGAACTAATCTCATCATTGGGACCTCATCAAACCGAATTACCCACCAAAGGCCCCACGTCCTAATACCATTATACCAGGGGTTAGAGCCTCAGCATATGAACTTTGGGAGACACATTCAGTCCATACAACAAGCAGTAAGAATAAAATCCAGTAAGGATGCCTCCCATTGCTACCCTCTCAGTATTCCCCAAGGCAATCACTATCCTGACTTCTAACTCCATAGAGTACTTTTGCCCATTTCTGAGCTTTATATAGTTAGAGTTATACAGCATACATTCTTGTATTTGTGAGTTTCATCCATGTTGTTATGTGCAGTAGCAGCTTGCTCATTTCCATTGCTGTATAGCATTCCACTGAATGCATACATAATCAGTATCCATTCTAGTTTTTCAGGTTTTGGCTACTATAAATAATACAAATCTTTTGGTGCACATATTTAGGAGTGGAATTGCCCTCTCCCAGCACATGCATATGTTCAACTTCAGTAGAAATCTTCCAATCATTTTATAAAGTACCAGATACATGTGAGAGTTCAGCCCTGGTAAAAGTATTTACCCCACAGAAACTGGCAATTTCTACAAGTCAGACTTTCTCTCTTAAAGAGCCAGTTGTTATATAATATTTATTGTTAATCCTCACCTGAGGATATTTTTCCGTTGAGCTGGGGATCGAACCTGCAACCCAGGTACATGCCCTTGACAGGGAATCAAACCCAAGACCCTTCAGTGCATGAACCAACTCTCTAATCACTGAGCCACACAAGCCAGGATAGAAATAATTTTATAATGTACAATGTGAAATAATTTCTCATTAGGGATGTGCCAAAGTTTAGCTGCAGACTGGGTATTTGGCTCACATCTGCTCTTCAGCTGTGGCTTTGGCCTTAGTCCTTAAAAACGTCAATAGCTGATACCTACTTCAGTATAATTTCTGAACTTGTGTATGATCCATGGTCAGGACTGTGTAGATTCCCACAATATTTCATCAACATAACAATATCAGAAAGTGAAGCAAGAAGTGTTATTTACATTTATTATTAATATCTAAACATTCACTTTCAAATATAGATAACCATTCAAGATGTAGTATCTCAGCAAAAATGTCCTTTGGTTTATATGCTGAATTCTATGTCAGTTGAAGTACAAATGTGTATTTAATATTTCATGAGTAAAATACTATCATAATTAACGGTGATTTGAAAGCTTTGAACTGTGTATACGAAAACAATGACTAAGAATTTTCGAATAATTAGGTATAGAAATAGGTTGACAGTTACTCAATTTTTAAGATAAAGTATGTTAACTAGGTATCTTTAGGAAGAACTTTATATTTTTTAAAGTCAAGAACTGTTTATAAGACTCATAGATGCAGAAAACAAATAGACGGTCACCAGATGGGAGGAAGGTTAAGGGGCTGGATGAAAAAGGTGAAGATATTAAGAAGTACAAATTGCTAGTTACAAAACAGTCATGAAAGCACAGCATAGGGAATAGAGTCAATAATATTATAATAACTATGCTTGGTGTCAGGTGGGTACTAGATTAATCGGGGGGATCGCTTTGTAAGTTATATAAATGTCTAATCATTATGCTGTACGCCTGAAGCTAATATAATATTGTATATCGATTGTAACTGAAAATAAAATTAAGTATTTAAAAATATAATAATATTAAATCAATGCCAAAAAAGAACTGCTTATAACCATTTAAATAATAATATAAATCAGAATACCAGTGATCAGGTTGTATCATAACTCCAATTTTAGAGAATTGTTTGGTGTAAAATTATTCATAACATTAATCAAAATACTCTTTAACAGCTGTGTATTACTTCTGTTTATTTAAAGACACTTCAGAAGAAATAAAAATTCAAGCCACAAGCAAGGGGGAGATATTTGTAACTCATATAAACCAACAAAAGATTAATATTTAGAATATGTAAACAACTCCTATAAGACAAAAAGAAAAAGAGAAGTAAAAAAATATAGTAAAAAAAATGACAAATGGCATTCTCAGAAAAGGAAACATGTATGGTCAATAAATTAATGCTTACTTTTATTAATAAGCAGGGAAATGTAAATCAGGACCAGAATGAGATACCATTTTACATACATTCAATTGGCAAAACTAAGTGTGACAAGACCGTTGAGGAGAACTTGCATCAGTGAGATCCCTTATACATTAATAGTGGGTTTGCAAATTGAACAGCTACATTGGGAAACAACTTGGCCTTACCTTATCCTATTGAACAATCACATACTAAGAAATTCCACTCTCAGGTATTTACCCAAGGGAAAATTTTGCCCTGTACGTCAGAAACGTGTGACAAGGATGTTGCCGATGACACTATAGATTGTGTTATGTTCACACAGCAGTAGAAATGAATGCTGCTCCTTTACATGCCACAGCATGGATAAATCTTAGCAGATAATTGTGAGCAAAAGAGCAAGCCTCAAAAGACTACTCTTTTCATAAAGACTGAAAACAAATAAAACAAAACAATATCTTATTTAGGCATCTACATATGTGATAAAACCCTCAGACAGTGGTGCCCTCTTGGGGACACATGGGTACAGAATAGGAGAGGAGCACGTGGGTAGACCTAAGTTACTGATATTTTAGCTGTTGGGATGAGTGTCAGACTCATGAGTGTTCATTAGGTTATTAAAAAAACAAAAACAGGAAATAAAGAAATAGTCCTCACTGTCTCATCCTCTGATACTAATAGGGTGTTCATTGCCTTCAAACCCAACTAGGTCAGATGACCAACCCCACTCCTAGGCCAGGCTCCCTCTCCTTCTCCCTCGAGGGCTAGTTAGCAACTGTTTCTGTGAATCATTGTATTGGTCACGGTTCTTGGCTGCAGACCACAGAATCTGTAATACACAGTTTAAGGAGAAAGGGACTTATTATAAGGTATTAGGTACTGGGTAAAGCCGAATTTTCAGAGACGATGGGCTGTAGCTGACAAGGTGTTTTAGATAATGCTGGTTATGGGTGACACAAGGCTGAGGTTCCTAGAACAGAGTCTGCCACGGAGATTCTGACTTAAGCGATTTATTGTAGTTCTCTCAGGAGAATAGGAGTGAGGGGAGCAGTAGAGGACAGGGGAAGAAAGTTAAGCAAGGGTGTGGATGTGGTTTCACCCAGAGACTATTCTTGGCCTGGTTCTGCAGGGAGACTTGGGGCATGGATTGTACCACAGAATTGGCTCCTGTTTCAGGCAAGTGGGAAAGGACAGCCCTTTGCACCCCAGTGAAGGCGTGTAACCCCCTGGGGGAGTTGATTTTCAGATGGCTGAGGGATATTATTCAGAGGAGGAGCCACCAGCTCCCTCAGTGGCTCTTGCTGGGTTGGGCGCACGGACCAGGGCCGAGCACCAGCAGTGACCCAACACCAGACTGACCTCACCGGGAAGGAGGGGGCGGTCTGGGACCAGACGAGGATTAGGTGGGGGGTGGGCGTGGAAGAGGGCAGTAGAAGCTGTACACATATACTTGGGGCTGTCCGTGAACCTTGGAAGCACGAACCTGGGTGCCTTGAGATGTGCAGCAGAGGCCTCTCTTCCCCATCTGGGGAAGGACACGGGAAAGACAGGCCAAGCCCTCCCCTTAGCTCTTCATTCCAGTGAGTCCCAAGCACCTCATCACCCCACCCCCAGTCATCAGGGTCACCCTCCCTCTTACTCAGACAGAGAGAACTGAGGCTTTTATCAACCTGCCCCTTCCATCCCCTCCTCCCGCCTTGGCCTTGATCTCCGGCTCTGAGAGTGCGCCATTCAGCGTGGTATCTGATTCATTGGGTGACGGGCAGTTTTTTCCCAAGCTGCCTGCCTCATTCCCGAGTGGAACATTCTGGCCTTGCAGGAGGGCAGGCCAGGGGCATTAACCCCTGCTCTGCCAGCATGATCCTCCAGGGCCGGAACCCCGGGTTCTGAAATTGTTTTCTCTAGGGTGGCATCAAAGGGAGCCTTTGGAGGCCTTTAGACCCTCCGAACATTCCTCATTCTCACCTGGCCATCTAAGAAACAATCTGAGTAAAAACTGTGTGTCCCCTGGCCCACTCCTCTTTCCAACACAATTGCCACCCTCCGCCATTCTACCTAGACTTTCTGGGGTCACCACTGTGCCATCACTAACTGAGTGACCATGCCGGTGCCTTCTGCACGCAGTTCCCCTCCCCAGCAGCATGCCCTCTGCGGGCCAGGGCCCACCCCAGCAGGAATTGTATCTCCAGGGGCCCTCCCACAGGACGTCAGAGCCAGCGCACCCCGTGGCAGAGGCTGACAGGCCTGCGTGGGAGGCAGTTCCTCCATCCTTCCAGCTGATGGACAGGGGCCTGGGCAGCCGTGAGAGCGTCCCCAGGAGGGGCCTTGGCCAGAGGAGGCTCAGCAGGCCCTGCCAGGGCTGGTGGTCTCTCTTCCTCCCTTCGCCCCCCTCTTGGGGGTGCTGAGGCAAAGGCTGTGTCTACTTTTACCACCGACAGCTTGGGTGAGTCAGGGAACCCTGTTCCAACCCAAAAGGCGCCAGCTAATGAAGCAGAGAGAAGAAGTATTGGAGGAACAGGGCCCCTGAGGGACTGAGCGGGGAAGGGACCTACTCCCTGAGCAGAGGGGCTGGCGCAAGGCGGGGGCTCCTCCGAGCGGTGGCCTGGCCCCCTCTCCCCCCACCGCGCCCCAGCCTCTGCTCTTGGGAGAGGCCTTTCCCACCACCGTTCCAGGACGGTGCCGCCCGTCTCCGTCTGCCGGGTTATCCTGCTTTATTTCCATGCGGAGCATTTCTTCCAGCAGCAGGACATAACAGATTGGCTTATTTCTGTCTGCGTCCTTAGAATATAAACTCTGCGTAAAGAGAGACTTGCCCTTGCTCACCCGATCCCAGAGCCTCACACAGCAGCGGCCCAGTGACCCCCGGGAACCGTGCCCCCACGCTCCTTCCTCCCTCCATTCTTACTTGTATCACAGCCTTCTGTAACCCACAGCCCTTCCCGTTCTCCTTCCCCAGTCACTCGTTCATTCATTCATTCACTCACTCATTCAGGACACCATTCAGTCCCTCCTCCACCCCACGCACTCCCCATGCCATCCTTGCCCTGCGGGTACCCGGCCCCCTCGTCTGCCTCATCTCCCCGGCCCTCGCCTTAACTCCTGCCCACGCGTCCACCACTCACCTGGATTCCTTCCCTGGAGCCACGAGCCTCACCCCCGCTCCCAGCACTGCCTCTGTCCCCCCCCTTCCATTCTCCTGCCGTCAGCACACAGTGTCCACCTCCGTGGTCCCCTCCTCCCTCCCTCCTGCCCCCCTGGCGCCATGGCCACCTCATCCCTCTCGTGGCCCCGGGACACAGCCATGGCTTTGCCTTGTGTGTTGGGTAGAAGCTGTCAGGGCCACGGATACCTCGGGCAGCTGGGGCAGACAGAGGGAACTGCTTCTTCTCATAGTGACTTAAGTAAATATTAACAAGCATGTTTTATGAACTAGCACGGTTCCCTACCATAGACATAATGAATGACTTTCTGAAATTTTCTAAGGTATGCTTTGCAAATATTGGCATTATCACGAGCCTTGGGACTAGGGGTTCCGAGCCTGAGAGATTAAGACAATCTTTGTAGTAAAAACAATCTGATTTCTCAGAGGGCCCTGTTCTTAATGTCTGATGTCAGGAAGCAATGGGAGAATATCTGTAAGTTATGATGAAAAAGCAGAGCAGGAAGATTAGAGTGGGCAGTACCCTGGTGGAGTATAACTAACCAGTTACCCATCCCCTATGTCCCAATAAAAACAAATTCACAAGAAAGAGAGAGAGAGAAAAAAAAAAAAAAGCAGAGCAATTAAAATTGAATCTCACTTGAACTCCAGTCTCTGCCTCGGACTGAGTAGCCAGCTGACAAGGCTTTTTGCGGTGCTCACTGGGTTGTAAGCACCCTGCACCCTTCATCTTACCTTCAAAAGAAAGTATCACCCTAGCACCTGAATAAATAGTCTCAGCTTCCTGAGAGTTTGCTACTCTCTCCCTGCCAATTTGTGACCTTGACCTAGACTTCCCTTCTATTCAAGGCTGGACCAAATATATATATATGCACACATGTGGGTGTGTGTGTTCTAACTAGTGAATGAGTTTATTATATAATATAGAGATATTATAATAAGTTTATATTATTATAGTTAATTAACATATAACTAGCTACTATCATATATTAAAAAAAACCTGTTATGCCCGGCCTGGCGTGGCTCAGCGGTTGAGCGTCTACCAGGCGATCAGGGTTCGATTCCCACTCAGGAAACATGCCCGGGTTGTGGGCTCGATCCCCAGTCGGGGGCGTGCAGGAGGCAGCCTCTCTCATCATGGATGTTTCTGTCTCTCTCTCTCCCTATTCCTTCCTCTCTCTGAAATCAATAAAGATATATTTTTTAAAAAAGAAACTATTAAAAAAAAAAAAAGACCCGTTATTCCCACCCTAGCCAGTTTGGCTCAGTGGTTAGAGTGTCGGCCCACAGACTGGAGGGTCCCGGGTTTGCTTCCAGCCAAGGGCATGTACCTCAGCTGCAGGCTCGGTCCCGGCCCCAGTCAGGTGAGCGCAGGATGCAGCCAATCGACGTGTCTCTCCCATGTCGATGTTTCTCCCTCTTTCTCTTTTTCCCTCCCTTCCACTCTCTCTGAAAAGCAATAAAAAGATATATCTTTGGGTAAGGATTAAAAAAAACAAACCAGCAAACAAAAAACCTGTTATTCCCAATATAATTATGATTCCTTATGTCATTTTATTCCTAGTTTTCTTAGTGAAATATCAACCCAAGATCATAGGTCTCAACTTTCAGTCTGGTGTTTGATGCTTTTCCTTTGAAAATTTCTGGAACATAGAGTAGTGTTCTTCACTGGTGCTTTTTACTAGAAGAAAATCAAGACATGGAATTCTGTAAAATCCTCGGTTGAATTTGCTACCATTACTGTTGTATAAAAATTTAATTTAAAGAATGCCTGTTTGGGCCCTGGCCGGGTAGCTCAGTTGGGCAGAGCATTGTCCTGGTGCACCGAGGTTGAGGGGATCCTGGGCAGGGCACATACAAGAAGCAGCCAGTGAATGCAAAAATAAATGAAACAGCAAGTCTCTCTCTCTCCCTTCCTCTCTTTCTCTAAAATCAATTTTAAAAATGTGTTTGCATTAAGATCTAATAAATGATTTCTAAAATAGGGATACATTGTCATTGAGATCAAGTGCATAGAGTCCTTGGACCGTGTCACTTTCTCTTCTACAAAATGTTTGGGTAAGTATCATCAATTTCACAATCACTTCTAAGAATCCTGCTTTGTTCAAGGTCCGTACTAACCAAGGTCCTTCAGATTGACATATTTTTAAGTTTTCTTATAATTTATTAAACAAATTATTGTTTTGCATCCCAAAAAGTAATATAACAAATAATAATACTGTAGGGAATGATAGTGTATAAGGAACATGGGGCATAAGGGGACAGCAGTGCACCCATCACCCAGCTTGGGAAGCAGAGCTTCACCAGTAGTTTCGAAGCCTTTTGCATTCCCCTCCCCCCTGCAAGGATAATGCCTATTTTAAATTTTGAGTACATAATCCCCTTGCTTCTTGTTATCATTTAATTACAGATTATGTACCTAACCCTAAAATTATTGTTAAATTTTGTGTATCTTTGAGTGTTGTGTAAATACTCAAATCAGCAATTTGCTTTTCTCAATTAACATTTTGTTCTTGAGTACCCATATGGATGTGTGTAATTGTGGCTTATTTACCTTCAGTGTGTTCAGTATAACAGGGTAAGAACAAACAACAACTTATTTGTCCATTCTTCTGTTGGTGGGCATCTGGGTAACTTCTGGCTTTGACCACTGCAAATAACGCTGCTGTGAACATTTGTGTGCACAGATTCCTAAAGGGTGTTAACCTGGAGTGAAATGGCTAGGTTACATGGCACGCACATCTTCATCTTCACCAGATACGGCCACACTTCCTCCTGAAGTGGTCGTAAGAATCCAGAATCCTGTCGGCAGTGGGTACGAATGTGTTTTGTTGTGACACAAACGTCACGTGGCGTCTCAGATGGCCTCAGCCGCCCCTGGTCACCGCCGCTTCCCGGTCTGGGTGAGATCCACACCCTGGAGATCTGCCAGGGCCCGTGGGGAGCAACTGCGTGCGACAGAAACCTGGACTAATAGAAGCCAGAAATGGGAGGGAGCCAGGAGCCTGCTTTCTCTCTTCTGAAGTGTAGTTCCTCTCCGCAACCCTTCCGGCAGGAAGGGCCGTTACTTTAATGAACAACCTGCTGCATGTCTTTGAAGCCTGCTGCAAAGTCATAATCAGACGGTAATAACAGTAGCACGTCACACTGTGTCCTGTCTCTCCTTGCCTCACTCGTCTTCTTCCCTTACCTTATTGCCTTTAGCTGGCACATCCCAAATAAAGCTTCGGCATCTTACGCCTTGTCTCAGGCTCTGATTTCCAGAGTGTCCAGGCTAAGAAACTTCCCATCACCCCATTTCCTCACCCACTTGAAATTGTCAGACTTTGTCATTCTATCGGGTGCATCTCATTATGGTTTTAATTTACATTTTCCTTATTACTAATGAGGTTGACCAACTTTTTATGTTTATTAGCCATTGAATTGCCTAATTTGTGAAGTGTCTGTTGAAATTTTTTACTTAATTTACTACAGAGTTGTGTCTTTTTTTTTTTAACCCCTTACCCCCCAACCCCCGCCCCTGGCAATCTCCAATCTGTTCTCCGTATCTGTGAGCTTGGGGTTTTTTCTTACTGATTAGTAAGATGTCCCAGTTAAATATTGCTCCATAGCAAATTACTCCAATACTTAGTGACATAGAACCACCATTTTACTATGCTCATGGATTTTGTAGTTCACGAACGGGACCCAGTAGGTATGGCTCTTTCTTCTCCGTGATTCTGGGCTCTCAGCTGGCAATACTCAAAGTCTGGGAGTGGCTCAATGATGGGGGCAGTGCTACATTTATCTGGAGGTGTCTTCCCTTACATGTCAGTGGCTGATGCTGGCCGATGACTGGTGCAGTTGGCAGGAACACTCTCCATGTGACCTGAGCTGCTTCAAGCACAGGGCTCAAGTTGGAAATTTTACATGTCAGTCAGATCAGAGTTCCAACAGCAAGCGTCCCCTCTGAACCCTGCAGCAGTGGAACGGCCTTGGGAGTTATGCAGTGTCACTTCTGTTGTATTCTGTTGGCTGCAAGGCCATCTCTAAAGAGGAGGGGACCTAGACTTTGGCTCTCAATGGAGGAGCACCAATTCATATTGGATAGGAGTACAGGGGGTGGGAGATGATGCCATCTCTGGAAAATACATATTTAGAAAATACGTTGGCCATGTATAGGAGTTCTTTATATTTTCTGGATATTAGTCCTTCATTTTTATAAATGCTGTGAGTTTCTCCCACCACTTGCAGGATTACTTTTCCACTATCTTGATATCTTCTGTTGAATAAAAGTTTATTTTAACTTAGTTAAATGATCAATCTTTTTCTTTATGGCTAGTGCTATAGTTGTCTTAGGAACACTAAGGCCATGAAGCTATTCTTTTATAATATCTTCTAAAGCTCTATGGTTCTACTTGTCACAAATAAGTATTTATGCAGTTATCAATTCATTACTGCTCAGCTCCAAATCTACCCTTCTCTGCCCTGCTTTGTAATGCTAGAGCTGAGTCTTATAAACGATTCTGACACAATGTTAGTTCTTGCCAGAAGAGGGTGCTGGAGGGACACTGCAAGAGGAGGGTACATTTCCTGGTTGGGATCCTTCTATTTCTTGTTCCAAGGGTGTGGCTGCCAGTAAGTGGTTTTTTGGCTATCAGGTGGCTTCTCAGGGAGTTTTGCTGGAACCTGACGGATGATTTCCTAGCAAGTTTCCCCAGCACCCCACTGGGCAGTTTCCTACATGCCCATCCTGGTCTGTGGCAACTTCTCTCCCATACAGTGGAGCCCAACTGCACCCCATCCAACGACTTCTGCGTCTCAGCCTTGGTGGGGCTCTCTTAACAATTTGTTTCTTTCTTGGGTACTAAGCACTCCCCATAGAGGTGGTGGCTGTTCACTGCATCTGCTATGCCCATATTGTTTGAAGTTCTCTACTTCTTTAGTAAATCCCCTGTCACTAGTTAGTAATTCTTTTAAGTTATTTATTGTTGTTTATTTAGTTAGTAATTCTTTATGTTAAATTTTCCCAGTTTAAATTACTGGTGTGGTTTCTTTTGCCTGACAGCACCCTGACTAAGTATGTAATCTACCTGGAAATGATTTTGAATATGGTATGAGATAGGAGTCCAGCCTCACTCTTTCCATAGAGATAGCCAACTATCTCAGCACAGCTTAGTGAAAAAAACATATTTTCCCCCTTGCTCTCAGTGACAGCTCTGTCATTTATCAATAGTCCAAATGTGCTTGAGTTTGTTTCAGGATTAATATTTTATCCCATTTTTCTATTTGCCTGTGCCTGCACTAATGCCTTCATGTCTTAATTATTGTATTTTATAATAAATCTTGGTGCCTAGTAAAGCATATCCTTCCACCATTTAAATTTTTCCCACAATTACGCTGGATTTTTATCAAATGCTTTTTTCCCCAGTTGTAATGAGATTACCTTATATTTTCTTTATGATGAAGCACACTGATTGCTTTTTAAAGGTTAAACTCTAAATCTGTTTTGTTGCTGTTTCTGCCGAGTCTATCCTATGGTGGTTTATCTCCTCGTATTTTCTTTTTTTATTGTTTACTAATATTTGGCTAAACAATCTGTAAGATTAAGATTATACAAAAACCCAGGACTCCAGAGAGGGCAGGTTCTTGGTTAAGTCATCTCTGGGGAGGCTATTATTATTACTACTTTCACTCAATGTCACAACCGAGACAGACAGGATTTTCTTATTGCCCTGATTTGCGTATGCCCAAGACCTACCTCCCATTTCTTATAATGTCTACTTACCCCTCAAACTTCAGGTTTCTGGTTTTGGCAATTTCCCCATGATGGCCTAGCTTCCATGCTGGCATATCACTGATTTCACCTCTTTGTATCTATCTGTTTTTTAGGCCCCTGGAGATTTTCTAGAGTGTCTCGAAGTTCTAGCAAAGTGTATGAATATGTATTCATTGAAATTTATTCAGTATTAGTACATTTTTAAGCAGGAGGGGTTTTAAAAATATCCAGTGAGCCATACTGCTGGTGGCAGAAGTCTTTTTGTTGCAATATCTTCTAGAGTGTCACTATATGTGACATTACCAACTTATTCTAAAATGTTAGATAATTTTTCTTAATGGACCTGGCAATGCCATATATTGGGAAAGTTAATGTCCAAAGCCTTTCCATTTCAGTTCTTTCTCTGAGATCCTATAATTTTGCTTAGGGGAGATACTAGAAGTGGTGCAGAACCGGGATAATATCCCCATAATTACATACGCCAGACCAATTCCTTGGGTGCCAAAAGTAAGCTCATGTACCACAGATGAAATAAGTCCCCATAAATGATCACCAACAGTCTAATTGGGCAATTGAGCAACTGAATAGCGGAAGATTAAGATAGAGTGATGTATTGAATTCAGGGAAATATCGTAAGAATTAATACAACATTCATTATAATTACATTGGCTACTGGCCACAGGAACTAATCCATTTTGAATGAAACATTAAAACCCTTTAATGGTGATAGCTATTTGTGGAAAGAGTATGGGAGTATTGGAAATTACACTGGAGACAGGACGCATTTGGAAGATTTTATTGGTCTTATTCCAGCAGCTATCAGAAACAACTTTTTTGTGTCCTTAGGCTCCAAAAGTCTTTTTTTTTTTTAAATCCTCACTGGAAGATATTTTTTCTATTGCTTTTCAGAGAGAGTGGAAGGGAGAGAGAGAGAAACATTGATGTGAAAGACACGTCAGTTGGTTGCCTCTGGTACATGCCCCGACCAGGGCCGGGGATCAAGCCTGCAACCAGGTACATGCCCTTGGCTGGAATCGAACCTGGGACCCTCCAACCCACCGGCCAACACTCTAACCACTGAGCCAAAATGGCTAGGGCACCAAAAGCCTCTTTGAGGAGGGACACTGGTATCGTGGGTACCCCGGGGGAACTGATCCAACGTCGGCAATGCTGTGGAGACTGCCCGGTGGAGCTGATCTCATCCTTTGGTGTCTTCACAGGGGGAGTGGGGAGCAGCACACTCACTGTGTCTACGCTTTTGAGATAAGAACTGACAAGGCCTTTTTTTATTGGTCCAGAGGGAAAAAATCATTAATTTTTAGAAGTTTTTTTATTTCTTTCAGAAGAGAGGTTAGTAACAGAATTATTCTCTTTAAAGTTGTAGCCTTTTATATTGCTCATAAACTGGCCCACTCTCAGCCCCCTTTGTTCAGATAAGTCTCAGTTGGTATCCAGAAGGCAAATAATAATAAACTATTCACCAAGTTGTTCTTAAGGTTAAAAGTCCATGAAATAGGTATAGGAAGTTGCCATGCCCTTGACACAGACGTCTTCTTGAAGTGGGAAGCCTGGACCAGGATACAGGGGTGGTAAGTATAAGCTGGGATGTCCCCCTCCAGTGAAGTTCAAGGGCTGCTGCTTTCCTCTGACAAATCTTAATGTATATTCAATCTTCAGTTTGTAGATTATAGCTCAGTTTTGCTAGGTTGATTGTTTAGCCTTCTTGTTCTTGTGAATAGAAAGTTTTGACACACTTCAGTAATGATTTTTTAAAATATGTGTTTTTAATTGATTTTAGAGAGAGAGGAATGGGAGGGGGGAGAGAGAGAGAAACATCGATGTGAGAAACATCCATTGGCTGCTTCCTGCATGCCCCCTATTGGGGATCAAGCCCACAACCCCGGCATGTGTCCTGACCAGGAATCAAACCTGGGACCTTTTGGTGCATGGGACGACACTCAACCAACTGAGCCACACTGGCCAGGGCACTTCAGTAATGATTTGTAATAATGTAGCAAAATGCCATTTAATGCATCAATGTTTTCCAAGTGGATGGCCACTGGAAATATTAGCAGAAAGTTCCACGAGCCCACCCAGTATTCTTTTGGCTATACCTCTCACAGACCTGAGAATTCTGAGCAAGACACCTGGCCATTTTGGTCTCCATATTTGGCCAATTACTCTGAGATCTCATTTTGGCTTGCAACCATCCTGAGCTAATTGGAGGTGATGTGAGCAGTGAAAGCACTGTTGTCAGTAAGACTTTACACACTTTCTGTACAATTTGACCTGAAAACTGAGGGCCCTGGTCCCTGTGGAAGGATCAAGTTGCCTAAACCTGGGAATGAAGCTCTTTAGAAGTCTTTGATTAATGGTGGCTGTGTAAGCCTTTGCTCATTGCTGAGTTTGTCTCTGTTCTAAAAACATACGTGAATTACCAAGTCAAAACAAAATGAACAGCATTTCTTTGCATGGTAGAAATAACCAAACTATTTACAAATGTCCTTGTGGTAGAAGATGAGCTACTTGTATTTATGGGTAAGTTGGTGTTACTGTTCATTTATTCAGTGAATATTTATTGAGCACCTGCTATATACCAGGCACTGTTCCAGATGCTGGAGATGAAGAAGTGACTAAAGAAAGCAAGCATTCCTTCCTGCATGAAGCTTACATCCCAATGGCAAAGACAGAAAACAAACAAGGTATAGAAATAAAAAATATTATGTTAAGTAGTACTTATCGCTAATGAGAAAAATAAAGCAAAGGAAGGGGGTAGGAAGTGTGTATGTGGTAGACGCTAGGAGGATTGCAATTTTAGATACAGTAGCCAGGGCAGGGTTTCACTGGGAAGGAGACCTTCTAATAAATAAAGTCAGAAGGTAGTAAAAGAAAGCCCTGTGGATATGTGAAGGAAGAGCTTTCCAAGATTACTAGTAAGTTCTCTGCAGTTAAATTCCATTTAACAAGAGAGCAATGGTCTGGTGTGTTCCTGTTATTAGAAGTATGGGAATGCGGCCCTGGCCCGGTAGCTCAGTTGGTTAGAGCATCGTCCCGATACACCAAGGTTGTGGGTTTAATCCCCGGTAGGAACACATACAAGAATCAACCAAAATAAGTAAAACAACAAATCATCATTTCTCTCTAAAATCAAAAAACAGAACAAAACAATAAAGAAGTATGAGAGATGAGAAGCAACCAGTAAAAGCTCTACTGAGGTGGAAAGATAAACAGGAAACTATATGAAGAAAATGTGTTCAAGGAGCAGAAGGTGATGACCAACTGTGTCAAATGCTGCTGCTGAGTTGAGTAGGATGAGGGCAGAGAGCAGCCAGCTCTGGAGGAGCGAAAGGGCTGAAAACCCAGCTGAAATGGCTTCCAGGGAGAGCGGATGGAGAGAAACTGGAGATGGTGAGCACACACTATTGTTCTGAAGGATTTTGCTTTAAAGCAGGGAAATAGTACAATAGCTAGAAGGGGAAGTAGGGTAGAGGGAAGTCTTTGCCTTACTGTTTTCTGGAGGGCGGGGGTTGGGAGATAGTGCAGCATGTCTTGATGTTGGCGGCAATTACCCATTAGCAAGTGAATGGCCATGCTATGGGACAGTTAGGGAAATTGCAGGAGCGACGGGAGGGCACAGACAGCCCGGGAGAGAAGGCAGAGTGCGGGTGGATAAATGCCGGTAGGTTGGGGGAGCTGACAGCAGGAGCTGTGGAAACTATCTCCTGGTGGCATCTATTAGTGAAATAAGAAGCAAGGTCAGCAGCAGGGAGTTAGGATGGAACCTGTATGAAAAGGGAGGAAAAGATGTGAAATAATTAACTAAGAGAGTTAATGGACTAGAAAAATGTCGAATAATTGCTAGGAAGCCAAGTGCCCACTGGAGATAAGTGGTCCTGAATTTAAAGCAGCCCAGGCAACAGGGTTGCTTTTCCTCGGCCATGTTTGGCGGCACCGATGCAGACGTGGAGCAGCTGGGAGGCCTGGGTTTCGGCAAGGTTTGGGTTTTGCCAAGGAAGTAATACAAATTGAGATTTGGCCAAGGGAGTTGAGGGTGTTTGCAATGGTTGGTTATGGTAGAACGGGTAAGAAAATGTATTAGTCACCTCGGGTTACCATAACAAAATACCACAATAAGTTTGAAAATAGGCATTGGCGAACAACTTCTGTAGAGTCTTTTCAATTTTGAAATTGAGCTGTATGTTAAACACTGACTCTATAATCATTCAAAGTATGTGTACATTTTTTTGGATACCCTATATATATTTGAATAAAAGTAACGTGTCTATAAAATATAAAAAATAAATAAAATACTACAGATTGGGTGACTTAAACAACATTTATTTTCTCAAGGTTCTGGAGGCTGGAAGTCCAAGATCAAAGTGCCAGCAGGGTTGATTTCTGGTCAAGCTTCTCTTCCTGGCTTGCAGACAATTGCCTTCTCACTGTGTCCTCACAGGGCCTCTCCTATGTATACATGGAGAGAGAGAGAAAGAGAGAGAAAGAGAGATCTGGTATCTCTTCCTCTTATTTTTTCTGAGGTGTAATTGACATATAACATTATAATTAGTTTCAGGTGTAGAACAAAGCAATTCCATATTTGCATATTTTGCAAAATGATCACCACAATAAGCCTAGTTAACATCCTTCACCATACATAGTTACAAAGTTTTTTTCTTATGATGAGAACTGACAAGCATACTTTGAGAAAGGAAAATTGTAGGCCAGTCTCACCCATAAACATAGATACAAAAATCTTAAACACAACATTAGTATGCTATGTCATTGCTTTCAATTGTTTGTTGCCCCACCCTGTAAGAGGATTATATTTCTACTCTGTGGGCATCAAGCTTGGTCAAAAGACTTGCTGTAGCCGATAAAATGTGTGTAAAAGTGACACATGTCATTTTCGAGGAGAAGCTTTAGGAGTCATTGTGTGGTTTTGCAATATGAATAGAATGTCCCAGATGAGGGCTGCTTTACCCACCTAGGTTGCTGAATGAAGAAAGTGTGGGCCCTGGCCGCTTGGCTCAGTTGGTTAGAGCATCGTCCAGATATTCCAAGGTTGCAGGTTCGTCCTAAGTCAGGGAACAAACAAGAATCAACCTGAAACTGGACACAAGGGGTCCAAGGAGGCCTGTCACTACTTGAGCCAAATTAAGCAGTGACAGGGTTGAATCATATGTGAGCATTTATCCCGTTATTGCCGCAAAATGGGAGAGTAGTCGGTCACCCTGGAAATTCTGCTCTAACTCCCCTTGGCAGTTGGCTGATTATATATCAGTGAAGGAGAAGGTAACTACATGCAGCTGTGAGCTACAAGTGTAACAGAGAAAGGGGGGGAAGGGGTAGGGTCTGCAGTCGGCCTTCAGGAGCTCGAAGTCTGATAACCAGGTGGCTAATCTCCTATGAGGTTACAAAGAGCTCAGCCTGTTCCTGGGACCAGAGAATGGTCAGCGTTCCTGAGGCAAACTCCCAGAGAGGGTCAGGGTCCAGGCACAGGACCCAAATCAAAGCGTATCCTGTTCTTGGTCTGTTTTCGAAATGTATTTATTTTCTGAGTGATGAACCTATGGAGGCATCTTATCTTTTTACAGCCTTGTCTCATCCTCCAGTTTCCCAGGGTCTGTAAGAAAACTTCTTATCTATAGTTAGTAAGGTGAATAATTATTAAACATCTGTGGCTCTATTCTCATTATGTGCCCTTCCCCACTATCAAACCAATGAATGCGTGAATAGGTGGAACAACAAACTGATGTTTTCCTCTCTCCCTCCGTCCCTCTCTCTCAAATCAATAAATAAAAACTAAAAAAAAAGAAAAGAAAATGTGAATACTGCAGCCAAAAATTTAACATGAGCAAGAATAGATCCGGTTGCTCCAAACCACTAAGATCTAGAAGCTTTTCATTAATGGAGAACTGGGGAAAGTGTAAGAGGAATATCGGCTGCTCAGCCTGGTGGTCATATAGGTCTGGTTGATGGTGTCACCAATGGGCCCTTTTTTCTTCTGGATAATATAAGCAAAAGAACTGTGTAAAGCCATTCTAGCTGGTTTGGCTCAGTGGTTAGAGTGTCTGCCCACAGACTGAAGTGGTCTCTGGTTCAATTCCAGCCAGGGTCACTTAACAGGGTTTCAAGCTCCATCCCTGGCCCAGATGGAACAAGTGGGGGAGGCAATCAATCGATGTGTCTCTCTCACATCAATGTTTTTCTCTCTCTTTCTCCTTTCCACTCTCTTTGAAAAGCAATGGAAAAAATATCCTCCAATGAGGATTAAAAAAAAAAGAGCCGGCCTGGTGTGGCTCAGCAGATGAGAGTCAACCTAGGATCCAGGCCATTTGGGTTCAATTCCCGATCAAGACACATGTCGGGGTTGAGGGCTCGATCCCCAGTAGGGGGCGTGCAGGAGGCAGCCGATCAATGACTCTCATCATTGATGTTTCTATCTCTCTCTCTCCCTCTCCTTTCCTCTCTCTGAAATCAATAAAGGTATATTTTTAAAAAGATCTGTGCAGAGGTGATGAACAGCAGTCTAAAAAGGCTGGAAAATTCTTGTTCACATTTTCAAGCTCAGATGACACTAGCGAAGACAGGGAAAAGGAAGTAATGATGGATATTGAGATGACGAAGTAGGAAACCAAAGTATTACATTAGTGGACACTCTGAGCTTTAAGGATTTCACTAAAAATATAATTAGAGGAGCTGTCTGGGCTCAGGTAGCTGTTTGAGGGGTGGATACAAGGAGGAAAGGAGTTTGAAGATGGATCAGGACCTCCTCACTCAGCCTTCAGAGAAACACAGCTCCAGCTGTCCCCAAAGAATCTGATCAAGTACACACTCAGCTCAGAGCTCAGATCTTTATCTTTAGTAGTGAAACTCCTACCACTAAAGGACTTTCTGGCTTGTTATACTGCTAAGTGCTGTTATACTGTGAGTGCAGCTGTCATTATTTAAAAATTGATTAGTCTTTACAAAAATACTGATGATGCCACAAAGGAAACAAAAAACCAAAAACCCCAAACACCTGATTTGTTATCAGCCAGATGCCCTGATACTGCTAAAGACGGGAAGTTTTTTGTGTGGGTGCTAAAACACACATAATTTACCATCTGTTAAAGAACAGAAATTCAACTGAGTAAATTTAAAGATTTAATTGGCTTTATTCAAGGATTCAGGAATCAGGCAGCATCCCATCTAGTAAATAGAAATGGAAGGTTTTATTGGCAGAAAGAGGGCGAGACAAAGATATTAAAAGAGTGGATTATTTCCTGACTGATTGGTTTAAAATTCCATCCCTAGGAGAGGCTAAAACTGCATTTAGGTTAGGTATCAAGTTTTGGTGTGGCTTAGCAAAAATGACTCCATTTTGGGCTTTTTTCTTTTTAACACGTCTTAACCATTTAAGTGTACAGTTCAGTAGTGTTAAGGATATTCCCACTTTTTTTTGTTTGTGTGATCAATGTAAATGCAAAGGCAGATTTGTGAGATCTGGTAACAGGCAAAGAGTCACTCGGTGATGTTCCCACTGTTGTGCAACCAATCTCCAGAACTTTTTCATCTTGCAAAACTGAAACTCTATTCTTATTAAACAAGTCTCCATTTCCCTCTTCCCACTAGCCCACCGCAACCATCATCCTTTCTTTTTTTAAAAAATATATCTTTATTTCAGAGAGAGGAAGGGAGAGGGAGAGAGAGAGAGAAACATCAATGATGAAGGGTCATTGATCGGCTGCCTCCTGCACGCCCCCGAGTGGGAATGAAGCCAGCAACCCCGGCATGTGCCCTGACCGGGAATCGAACCGTAATCTCCAGGATCCTAGGTGGACGCTCAGCTGCTGCGCTATGCCCAGCTGGGCATGATCCTACTTTTTGTCTGGATGAATCTGACTACACTAGGAACTTCACAGAAATGGAATCACATAGTATTTGTGTTTTTGTGATTCGTTTATTTCACTTGGGATAATGTCCTCAAGGTTCACCCATGTTAGAATGTCAGACTTTCCTTCCTTTTAAAATTTAATGTTTTCAATTTTATTGAGATAAAATTGATACGCACAGTATAAATTGAAGGTGTACAGCATAGTGACTTGATATACATACATACATACATGATTGCCACAGTAAGTCAACATCCATCACCTCATATAGTTACAAAAGAAATGTTTTCCCCTTGTGACCAGAACTTTCAGGATCTACTCTCTTAGCAGCTTCCACCTTAACCACACAGCAGTGTTAGCGATAGTCACCGGGTCATACGTTACATCTCCAGTACTCATGTATCTTAGAACTAGAAGCCTGTACCTTTTGACCACTTTCATACCATTCCCCCACCCCCTTTTCCTTCCTTTTTAAAGCTGAATAATAGTCCATTGTATGTATAAACCACATTTTGTTTATCCCTTAGCAGACTCAAAGCTTTTGAGATATACAAAGTGTTTAAAGAGCTGGCGAGATTCAGGCTGCTTCGGTGGCTCTATAATTGATGGGTGTGGCTGGATAAAAGACTAAGTCAGGATTTCTGCTAATTCAAACTGAACAGCCTGGTTATCTCCGCTTTCAAAAAAGTCTGTTTACTTTAAGCTAAAGAAACAATACGCACTTGAGATTTTTTTTTTTTTTAAATAAAGGGGGAAAAAAGCTATGACAGTTGCTAGGGTCAACCGTTGGTGGTTGGCACCAACTCAACAGCAACAGGAATCCCCAGCTGGGGGCGAGGTGAACCAAGGCTGCGAGGCTTAGAACAGCTCAATTGTGATAAAGGCTGTGAGGCAGCCCTTCGGCCAGGTCGCCCTGGGGCCAGTCCCCTGTCTGGCTAGACAACTCTGCTCTGCTCCTTGAAGGTCTGCTCTGCTCCTTGCCAGTGCACTTTGCACTGCACTGGTCTGCTCCTCTCTGCTCCTGGGAGACAACTTTGGTGTTTCAGTTCAGCCAGAAGGGAGACAAAGTCTTTAGCCAAGAAAGGAGGAAGGTTTCTCTCTTGCATGGATGCTTCTCTCTCTCCTCCCTTACTCTCTCTAAAATTGGAAGAAAGAAAAAAAAAAGAGCGGGTGTGGCTCGGTTGGTTGAGCGTCCTCCTGTGCACCAAAAGGTCACTGGTTCCATTCCTGTCAGGTCACAGGCCCAGGTTTCAGGCTTGTTCCCCAGTAGGGGGTGTGCAGGAGGCAGCTGGTCAATGTTACTCTCTCACATTGATGCTTCTCTCTTCCTTCCTCTCTCTCTAAAATCAGTAATATATAAAAATAACCATAATTTAGCACAGTTTCTAGGTATAAAATCAACATTAAAAAGTCAATCTGGGCCCAGTCAATGTGGCTCAGAGATTGAGCATCAATTTGTGATCTAGGAGATCGCAGTTCAATTCCGGTCAGGGCATATGCCCTGGTTTTGGGCTCGATCTCCAGTAGGAAGCATGCAGGAGGCAGCTAACATTGATGTTTTTCTCTCCCTCTCCTTCTCCGTTCTCTCTCTACAAAAAAAAAAAAAAAAAAAAAAAGACTGTGGTCACTGTAGCCCCTTAAAAAATCAATTGTATTTCCATACCCCTGTAAAAAAATCAAAATTTAAATTTAAAAATTTTATAATACCATAAAAAGATGAAGTCCCATGAGCAAGTCTACCAAAATATGTGCAAGACCTCTTTAGGGAAAATTATAAAACTAATGATGTTACAGAAGATCTAAATAGACGGAAAGATATGTTTATGAATTGGAAGAGTCAATATTTTAAATGTGTCGTTTGTCCAAACGGATTCAATGCAATCCTAAAAAAGATTCCAATGTGACCAGAATATTGTACGATATCTGTGGAAATGTAAAGGGCTAAGAATTACCAATTACTTCCTGAGGAAAACAAGGCAGCAGGACTATTACCAGACTCAGGGTTTCACTGCTTGGGGTGTTCTATTCAAGAACAGATCCGTGGTTGTCACAGAGCAGTTTTATTTCCTACAGTAAGTAAAGGAAACAGGGGATTCATATCCAAACCTCTGTGTCCCAGAAGGGAGGCTTAGCTATTGCTTATAACACTATTTGGTCAATTACACATTGATTTCTTCTTTGCAGTTGGCTACATTTATCAGGCTGAGTCACTGTAAAGCGCATTCTGT
Organism: Miniopterus natalensis; assembly: GCF_054644295.1. Taxonomy (NCBI): domain Eukaryota; kingdom Metazoa; phylum Chordata; class Mammalia; order Chiroptera; family Miniopteridae; genus Miniopterus; species Miniopterus natalensis. Next base: position 25,669,563 of record NC_142089.1, read on the forward strand.
TTACATCTGGTCTGTAAAATGCTGTACTGGGCTACACTTTAACATTTGTAAGAATAGCATTTAGTAAGGATGGCCCAGACCTTGAGACCCTTATCCTGTCTCATAGGGTCTACACTGTCAGGGAGCAGTATTTATTACAAAACTATTGTAATTAAGACAGTGTGGTGTAGTGTAGGGACTGGTCAGTGGAAAAGTGTGGATTTGGATAAAGGAAGCCCATACCTAGCCACTCTCCAAGAGGTCCAGCCAGCTCTGGGCACCTTCTCACACAGGCCACTACCTCCCTTTATTCTCTAAAGTCTGGAGCCCAGAGTCTCCTTCAAGAAGTATAGTAAGGATTGGAAGGAGTGCCCGTAATAAGAGTTGGTAAACTGCCTCAGGCTATGAGCATCTGGCAACATTCTCCTAGAAGACTTTATAACTCAATTTATACAAGGAGCACACTCAAACGGAGTGAACATAGACCCTCCAGCATCCATGGCTGGACCTCATGAGAGCATACCTTGTTCTGAGTCTCAGTTCATGCTGAGATAAACCACTCACTTCTATACCCAGAGGAGAGAACAATTCAACAATAATGGTTATAAAAGGATGCTGGCCCTGCCGGTGTGGCTCAGTGGTTGATCACTGACCTAGGATCCAGGAGATTCCAGTTCGATTCCCAGTCAGGGCACATGCCCGGGTTTCGGGCTCAATCCCCAGTAGGGGGCGTGCAGGAGGCAGCCAATCAATGACTCATCATTGATGCTTCTATCTCTCTCTCCCTCTCCCTTCCTCTCTCTCTGATCAATAAAGATATATTTTTTAAAAATAAAAAAGGATGCTGAAAGGGACTTTTCCTCTTATTCCAAAGGGTCCTCTAGGACCAATGTTGAGGACAAAGCAGCACAAAATACTCCAGATTCTAAAAAAAAGCAAAATCCTGCAATAATTAAAGGCTAGCCACCCCTTTGAGGACTTGAGTTAACCCATCAGCTCTGCTATCCCTAACCACCATCCCAAACTCCCCACCTCCATGTAAGCAGAAGAAAAGGAGGGAGAGAGGGGAACGGGAGTTACAGACAGGAGTCTCTGGCCTAGGGAGAAGAGCCGTGGCTTTTCTTTCATCTTCACACGAAGGAGGAGGGGGATAGTCCACACCCCTCCCCAGGAGTGGCTGGTCTAAGAGAATCACTTGCAGAGACGTTGGAGGTCATCACAAGGAGACTGGCACGTCATGCCCATGCTGGACGTGCAGCGGATTTGGTCTGCTTTCTGTGACTGGTTGAGCAGGAGGAAAGGAAATTGGAGAGATGGCAAGGTAACAAGAGGATACGACAATGGAGCAGCCTGTACTCCTGATCTGGAGTCGCCTATAGGCCAGCGGCCACCATGGAAGAGAGTTGAGCTTAAGTTACTCTGCCAGTTCCCTACTGTGATACTGTGATTTATAATAAGAAATATATATTTGGTCTTCTTCCAAGTTTGTGGCACAGAGCTCTGAAAACCCTTGGAATTTCCTAAGTGATGAGGGCATAAAGGTGTCTTTTGTTGTGTGAATGAGGTGATTTTGGATCCCCCTAAGGATAAGGGCTGGTAGGTAGCCCAGAGAACCAACCATGTGATTAGAGGGTTGGAACTTTCAGTCTCAACCCCCTGACATCCAGAGAGGGGAAAGGGGCTGGAGGTCGAATCAATCTCCAATGGCCAATGATCTAATCAATCATGCCTCTGTAATGAAGCCTTCACACAAACTGGAAAGGACAGGGTTCAGAGAGTTTCCAGACCCGTGGACATGCAGACTCAGGGAGAGTGGTGCACTTGGAGAGTGTGTGGAAGCTCAGCCCGCCCCCTTACACATACCTTGCCCAATGAATCTTTTACATCTGGCTGTTCCCGAGTTGTATCCTTCTATAATAAAACGGTAATCTAGTAAGTAAAATGTTTCCTTGAGTTCCAGTGAGCTGCTCTAGCAAAACAGTGAGACCCAAGAAGGGGGTTGTGGGCACCTCCCACCTATAGCAGGTAGGTCAGAAGCACAGGTGACAACCTGGGCTTGCAACTGGAGCCTGAAATGGTGGGGGCACTCCTGTGAGGCTGAGTCCTCCGCCTGTAGAATCTGGTGGTGTCCCTGGGTGGATAGTGTCTGAATTAAGTGAAATTGTAGGACACCCAGCTGGTGTTGGAGACTTGCTTGGTGGGGGAGAAGTGAAGTCTTCTGTGCAAAAGTAAAAGGACACACACAGGGAATAAAGACATAACAGGGAAGGACTGGGTTTTGCCCTACTCAGGAGTTAGAAAGTCCTTTACAAGAGGGTATGAGGCCACTAGGCCAGGCTGGACTGATCGCTAAGAGGGCAGTCTGTGCAAACAGGAGTCTAATTTATGCAGGCCGATGCATTTCCTCCATGGGGAGCCGCAATGGTCAGGAGCTGGTTTTATGGTTTGACCATTGCTGATCTCTGCTGGGTGGAGGATGAGATCTCTCTGTACAGTGAGAGATGACAGAGAATCTGGTTTGTTAGTCTTTTTGTTTGTTTCCTTGTTGATTTGTGAGACCAAATCACTTAAAATATTTTGGCCCAGTGGAACGGAGGAGGCCTTTGAGATCTGGACTGGTGAGTTTTTGTGGTTCTGCACCCACTCCAAGTAGTGACCGAAGTTGTAAAACCAAAGCTGCTAGCTCCGGGCATCCGTAAGCCTATAAATGAGAAAAGCCTTAAATCTCATTGTGTAAGTGTAGAATGTTTTCCTACCTCCCAAGGGTATTAACAGATTAGATTATGAAGACTCAAATGAAAGTATATTTGTTCTGATGGGTTTATAGAGACCAACAAGAGCTTACATAAATCCAATATTGCCCAAACTCCCAGAAAACAAAGCAGCTGAAATTCTAACACTTTAAATGGGTTTAACAAAACAAAAACCCCTTTCTCATAGACACTAATAGCTCAGAAGCAATTTTATACAAAATCCAAGTTCATGTAATCAAGCCAAGTTTAATCTTTAGACTGATCTGAAGTTTTGCCTTAAAAACAAACATGTCTGTCTCCTGATTTTACCAGTGCAGAGTATGGTGCAAACATACATTTTAGTTTGATTTTTAAGATTTATTTTTGTTTTCTTATGAAGAGAATAGTTGATGTGAACATTCCTTTTTTTTAAAAAATATATCTTTATTGATTCCAGAGAGAGGAAGGGAGAGGGAGAGAGAGAGAGAAACATCAATGATGAGAGAGTCATTGATTGGCTGCCTCCTGCATGTCCCCTACTGGGGGTTGAGCCCATAACCTGGGCATGTGCCCTGACTGGGAATCAACCAGGATCTCCTGGATCATAGGTCGATGCTCAACTGCTGAGCTACGCCGGCCATGCAATGTGAATATTCTGATACACAATACATTCCTCTGCCACTGTTCCTGCTACAGCCTCAATCACCTCATTATCATTTTTATCCAAGTAGCTAGTTCCTCTTTCAGAGAGAATGGGGAGGTAAGACATTAAGAACCATCTATCATGAACAAACATTTTATCAAACTCTTTTAGGTTCTTGGGCCTAATTCCAATGTGTATGAATGTATATGTATGTAATTCTCAGACACAAGCCTGGTGTCCTACAATTCAACTCAATTCTGACACTATCTACCTGGAGACAGCATTAGATTCCAGAGGTTAAGGGTTCAGTCCCACAAGACTCCCTGCCCCAGGTTGTTACTTGTGCTTCTGACTGGCTCCAGACTGGAGGTTCTCGTGACCCCTTTCTTCCTTGGGAGCAGTGGGTGGGTGGACAGCTCGCTGACCCAGGACTAGAGCCCAGAATGACCCAGGTTCTGGGAGGGTGACAGGGAGAACAAGGAGACATGCCTGTGCCTGAGTCATTCCCAGGCCCCTGGCATGTTTCTGTAGGACATCAGTGGATAATGGGGTGTAGTTTTAGGTTGGGGCTGGAGGCAGGATTCCAGAGTAACTCCCCTTCCCCTCCAGCCCTGGCGTTCCAGACTTCCATAACAGAAACAGGCTCTGGATAAAAAAGCTGAAGGGTGGGGATGGCTCTGTCCTGTCCTACCTTGCCCTGGGAGGAGGGGGGATTGTTAATGGAATAAACGGATTGTTTATGGTTGGAATTAATGGATCATTCATAAATCACAAAGCTAATTATTTCGGGTGCTGGTTGCTAATAAAGAACGAGAATCAGGAAGATTAGATCACAGATCCCAAAATCTCAGAACCAGAGCCAATGCTGGAATTCAAACCCAGGCCCTAACTCCAGACTTCACCTCTTAACCAGATGGTGCATTTGGAAAATTTTCCTGGCCCTATCCAGTTTGGCTCAGGAATTAGAGCATCAGCCTGTGGACTGAAGGGTCCCAGGTTTGATTCTGGCCAAGGGCACGTACCTTGGTTGCAGGTTTGATGCCCTGCCCCAGTCAGGGCGCGCGTGCTGGAAGCAACCAACCAATCAATGTATCTCTCTCATGTCGATGTTTCTCTCTTGGAAAAGCAATGGAAAAAAATATCCTCAGGTCTGGATTAAAAATATATAGTAATAAAATAGTATCTAATCACCATCATCAACCCCCACCAAAGACATCTGCTCTTGGAGAGCTACTTCAGCCCTCTAACTGGCGTCCCTGCTTCCATATTGTCCCCTATAATCTCTAAGCCTCAAAGGAGCCCAATGATTACTTTAAAAACTTAAATCACATTACACCAATTTCCTGCTTAAAATCTTTCTGTGGCTTCCCATCACACTTAGAATAAAATCCAAACCACTGTCCATCATGTCCAAGACCCTGCCCATCTCTGTCCTCATGCCATCCTTCTCTGCCTCTTGCTCGCATCACTGAGGCCACCCGGCTGTCCTGCTTTCTGTCCAGCATGCCAGGCTCTTCCTCGCCTCAGATTCCTTCAATCTTCCAGTGCATGGCTCCGCTTAGGCCGTTAGTTCTCGGCTCACATTTCTCTATCATGTCTTCTCCATAATACTCGTCACCATCTAAAATTATATTATTGACTTTATTATATTCATTTTTCTGCCTGCCCACTGAGGATGAAAGTTCCTCGAGAGCAAGGCCTCTGTTCTGTTTTGTGTGCCACTGTATCCCCTAGTTCCAAAAAAGCAGCGCCTGACACACAACGGGGACTCCACGCGAATCGTAGACTAAAACACCTTGTACGGCGGGGCGCGCGGCTCGGGGTTTGCGCGCAGGTGGGGCGGCGGCAGCGGGCGGAGGAGATCGGGGCCCCAGGAGCTGGGGCAAGAGCCCTGCCCCGGCCGGCGGCGTGGGGCTCCCTACGGCCCGGTCTCCCCCTCTCCAGCCTCCGGTCAGCGAGGCCTGGCCCACGTCTGAAGCCCCAGCGTCCCCCAGCCCCGTCGGGGCCAAACGGAGAAGCTGAGGCCGAGGCGGGCGGGGCGGGGCGGGCGGGCGGCTGACCCGCGGGGGGCGGCGAGGCGCCGCCAGGTGTGGGTGGGTGGGGCCGGCCTGGCCCCGCCCCGCGCGGCGGGAAGGAAGCGGAGCGAGCGCCGTGATTGTGGCGTGAGGCGCGCGGCCGCCGACGTGCGACGCCGGCGGGGCGGCCGGGCCGGGGCGTCGGGCGTCGCGCGGCCGGGGCGCGGCGGCTCGGGGCTGGCGATGGACCGGGGCGAGCAGGTGCTGGACGGCTGGCAGGCGGCGGGGCGCCCGCCGGCGGAGGTGGGCCGGGCTGGGCCGGGCCGGGCCGGGCCGGGCCGGGCCGCAGCCGCGGGGTGGCGTCCTAGGGTTCGAGGGCCGGGCTTGGGACGTTCGCCGGGCCGTGTTCGTTCGAGTGGCCGTGAACAGGGATTGGAGAAGGTGCAATGTTTCTGCAGCGTGGACGGCACCGTGTACATCTACCAAAAAGCCACGCGTCCTTCGTTCCGCTAACGCCCGCCGAGCCTTAGGGCCGGCGCTGGGCGCTGGGGGTAGACGGCCCCGGGCGGCTCCCAGGGGGGACTTGAGCGCCGAGGGAGGGAGGCCGCGGTAGAAGTCAGCGGGACGTGGGCGGGGAGGAAAAAGTAAATATTTATTGGAGTCCTACGAAGTGGCAGGCCTCTGCCAGCCTATGGGAATACGTGGCGAGTTTTCCATAAGACGGTATACCTTTTTATTAATAAATCACGGGTGATTGGAAGTGTACGGTCAAGTACAGGAGCCCCGGGAGCAAATAAAGGTGCGTGGTCGGGTCTCGGGCATGGAGAGGCAGCAGTGGGCTTGGTCTGGGACGAGGACTGGCTAGGCGAAGGGCTTGCAGCCCTGAGAGCAGACTGCAGGCCCCTCCTGGGAGGAGGGGAAGGGGCACCGTGAGACCAGGCCCAGGGAAGCGAGGCAGGGCCTCCGGCGTCCTGGAGGCCGTGCCAGGGCTTCAGGTGGTTATCGCAAGGTCAGTGGGAAGTCAGTGGTGAGTTTAAACGTGGTCAGGCACAATTAGGTTTGCATTTTTTGTCAACTGAGATTTGCATTTTTTAAAAGAGTGCCCTGTCAGTTGCGGGCAGAATTCAAGGCCATAGTGAGGAAGCTAATGTGATAATCCAAGTGGAAATGAAAATGGCGGCCTAGCTGAAGGGGTGCCGGTGGAGATGGAGATCCTGGGATCCTGGAGGTGTTTCGGGTGTGGACACCACAAGAACTGATAATTACTTGGATCTAGTTGGTGAGGGAGGCATCCAGGATGACTTAACAGGTTTCTGGTTTGCTCAATTCGGTGAGAATAGTGGTGACATTTTCTGAGAGAGGAAGAGATGAGAACAGGATTAAGCTTTTTTTTTTTTCCCCCCTCCCTGGGGGTGTTTTGGGGGTTGGGTTAAGATAATCAGGATTTTGGACGTAGTCCAAAGTGCCTGTGGGTCATCCAAATGAACAGCATTAGGCAGCTGGAGGATTCTGGAGAGATCTTCCCCAGAGCTATTGTTTTGAGAATAATTGGAATATAAACAGAAATGGATTATTAGCATGAGAAAGATTGCCCTGAGAGTAGCGCCGGGGAAATCTGCAAAGGAGCCTGAGAAGGAAGGAGGAGGGCCAGAGAGTAGGAAGGAGAAAACTAGGCAGGTGTGTCCAGGTGCTCCTGAGGCCAAGGGAAGGAAACATCTCAAGAAGAGTCCCAGTACTCTCAGAAGCTCCTGAGAGGGCGAGCAAAGAGGAGTCTGACAAGGTTTTGGACTTAAGTCATCAGTGACCTTTATGCAAGTTGGTTCTGTGGAGCAATGGGAACCAGAGTGAATTTGGGAGAATAGTTGAGGAATTGGTAAAAGTGAGTTTAGACATTTCTCAAAAAGTTTACCGGTGAAGGATCAGGAAAATAAAAGAGGGCCAGTACTGGGGGGGGGGAAGGGGGATGCGCACCCCAGAAATACCATCCAATAGACATTTATCTGGGGCCTATTATGTGTCTACTTATGCTAGTTGCTGAGCATATAGTGGTGAATAAAACAGGATCTCCCCAACACTTGCAGGGTTTAAGAAATTTTTTTCCCTCCCTAGTCAAAACATTGTCAAATCTATCAAAATTAATGATAGATAATCTCTTAATGACATTTTAGTGAAATTCTTATTCAGATTCCCCTTATTGTTCCTAAGATGTCTTTTAGCTGATATGTCCAAACCAGGATCCAATTTAAGACCGCACACTGCATCTGGTTATTATGTCCTTAGGGTATCTTTGAAATTAATATAGTTTTCTTTTTTCCTGACTTACTTTCCTTTTTTCATAATCCTACTTTTTGTTTTATAAAATGTTCCTTTTTCTGGATTTATCAGATTGCTTTCTCATATCATTTAGCTTGATGTTCTATCTCTTGTATTACCTCTAAATTAGTTAGATCTTAAAGCTTAATTGGATTTAAAAAATATATATTGATTTCATAGAGAGGAAAGGAGAGGCATAGAGATAGAAACATTAATGATGAGAGAGTCATTGATCCGCTGCCTCCTGCACGCCTCCTACTAGGAATCGAGCCTGCCACCCGGGCATGTGCCCTGACCGAGAATCGAACCCCTATCCCCTGGATCCTGGGTCGATGCTCAACTGCTGAGCCACGCCCGGCCAGGCTTAATTGGATTTTTGATTTTTGGTAAGAAAGTCTCATAGGTTCGGTAAGCTTCATCTTGCATTGCATCTGGCTCTCCACATTTGCCCTTGAATTGATCTTTCTATTCAAGCTTATCATATATATATATATATACACACACACACACACACACACATATACATATATATATATACACACACACACACACATACATATATATATATATATATGTTATGTGTTTCTTGATTTCAGAGAGAGGAAGGGAGAGGCATAGAGAGAGACAGAAACATCAACGATGAGAGTCATTGATTGGCTGCCTCCTGCAGTCCCGCAACCCAGGCATGTGCCCTGACCTGGAATTGAACCTTGATCTCCTGGATCATAGGTCGATGCCAACTGCTTAGCCACACCGGCCGTGCAAAAAATGTCACCAAGTTTATCTTTAGCCTTACAGTCAGAAAGTAACCTGTGCACTGTTACCTTGGATGAGTCCCATTGTCCCAGTTTCCCACCATTCATATACCTACTGATTTCAACCAAATACTAATTTTTCCTCAATCAGAAGTTTCAACTATCATATATTGAATTGTTTTCCTAATTTCCTTTTCAGATTGTTCATTGATAGGGTTTAGCAACAATTGATTTTTGTGTGTTGACTTTGTATCCTGCTACTTTGCTGAATTTATTATTTCTTTTTCTTAAAAAGATTTTTTTTAATCCTCACTTGAGGATATTTTTTCCATTGCTTTTCAGAGAGTGAGTGGAAGGGAGAGAGAGAAAGAGAAACATCGATTGGTTGCCTCCCGCATGCACCCCTACTGGGGTGGGGATCCAGCCTGCAACCAAGGTGGCCCTTGGCTGTCATCGAACTCAGGACCCTTCAGTCCACAGGCCGATGCTCTAACCACAGAGCAAACCAGCTAGGGCAATTTGTTTATTATTTCTAACAGATCGTGTCAGTGTGTATGTAGTCTTTCAGATTTTCTACACATAAGATTGTATTATCTGAGACCAGAGTTTTACTTTTTTCAATTTGGATGCCTTTTATTTCTTTTCTTGCTTACTTGCTCTGGTTGGAACTGCCAGTACCATGTCGAATAGAAGTTATGAAAGTGGGCATCCTTTTCTTGTTCCTGACCTTGGAGAAAAGGCTGTCAGTCTTCCACTAGAGTTAGCAGTGGGTTTTTCATGAATGCCCTTTATTGTGTTGGAAGTTTCTATTTCTAGTTTTTGAGTGTTTTTAAATGAGAGAGTGTTGAATTATTTCAAATGCCTTTTCTGCATCAATTGAGATGATGATTTCCCCCCCATTATTTTACTTATGTAGTACATTACATTGATTGATTTTCATATGTTGAATCACCCTTGCATTTCTGGGATAAATTCCACTTGGTCATGTTGTATAATCCACTAATATGCTGATGGATTTGATTTGCTAGTTTTTTGTTAAGGACTTTTGCATCTATATTCATAAAAGACTTATCTATTGTTTTATTGGGAAGGATTGCATTAGATGTGTGGCTTAATTTATTTTATTTTTATATATTTTAAAATTGAATTTATTGGGGTGACATTGATTAATAAAATTATAAGTTTCAGTCATACAATTCTAAAATACATCACCTGTATGTTGTGTTGTGTGTTTACCACCCCAAGTTGGTTTGTTGTTTTCTTTACTTGTGATGTTTTGTCGGGCTTCTGTATCAGAGAAATGCTGGGCTCATAGAATGAGTTAGGAAGTATTTTCTAATTTGAAAACCATTGATGTTCTTCTTTAACTATTTAGTAGTATAAACATCTAAAGTGTGCACCTTAATGAATTATCACAAAGTAAGGACTTGTGAGATGTTGCCATACCACAGAAGCCCCTCCAATGCCCTCCCCCCCCACTATAACTCAGCCTATTGTCGGAGCATAACTTCCTTGAATTCATTTACTTCTGCTCTATGATTCTGTAATTGGTATAAAAGCTGCAATTGCTTTCTTAAGTTCTGCTTTCTTTTTCTTTGATTTGTGGCAGCATTTTTCTGATGAATTTTATTTTTCTTTTGAGAAATTCCTTCCTTCCTTCCTTCCTTCCTTCCTTCCTTCCTTCCTTCCTTCCTTCCTTCCTTCCTTCCTTCCTTCCTCCCTCCCTCCCTCCCTCCCTCCCTCCCTCCCTCCCTCCCTCCCTCCCTCCCTCCCTCCCTCCCTCCCTCCCTCCCTCCCTCCCTCCCTCCCTCCTCCCTCCCTCCCTCCCTCCCTTCCTTTTCTTTTTATCTTCACCCAAGGATATTTTTTCCATTGCTTTTCAGAAAGAGGAGAGAGAGACACATTGATTGGTTGCCCCCCCACATGCCCCAGGGCCAGGGATTGAGCCTGCAACTGAGGTACACCGAGGTATGTGCCCTTGGTCAGACTCGAACCTGGGCCCTTTTAGTCCGAGGGCCAATGCTCTAACCACTGAGCCAAACCAGTTAGGGTGATAGTGTGTTTTTTTAACTTATGTTTTGGTTTTCATATTTGATTGTTTTTTTCTGCACTGTCCCAGTGGAGGAGTGGATGGGAGACACGATGGGGTAGCTTTCCCAGTTTCCCAGCTTGAGCTCTATTGCTACAGTAACAGACGATTTAAAAAACAATTTTTGAATCCTATCCTGTTTCAAGAGGTTCTGCCACCAATCACTTTTTTCTTCATCTCAAAGCCTGCCTCTTTTTCTTTTTAATATATCTTTATTGATTTCAGAGAGAGGAAAGGAGAGGGAGAGAGAGAGAGAAACATCAATGATGAGAGAGTCATTGATCGGCCACCTCCTGCACGCCTCCGACTGGAGATCGAACCTGTGTCCCGGGCATGTGCCCTGACCGGGAATCGAACCCCAATCGCCTGGATCCTAGGTCAATGCTCAATCGCTGAGCCACGCCCAGCCGGCAGTCTGCCTCTTTTTCTTACTTCCTCCAGTGCTTGACCTCAGACCTGCCCACAGCAGTTCCCATTTAGGTGAGACCCTCTTCTGTAGGTAAATAAGTATTTACAGATGGTTGTAAGTTTTGCTAAAGCTGGGACCTAGCTGAAGTCTCTACTTTTCCTACCTTTGTGGTTCTTTGCACCTACCCTGCTGGTTTGAGATGTTCTCTCACCCTCACATGTAATCTGGAGTTTGAAGGTTTTCTCAGAGTTTTGTTGAAGGTGTAGTTTGTGTAATATTTTATTTGCTCTTTGTTGCTTTTTATGAAATAATAAAAACATGCCAAGGAGGAAAAGTGGCATGAATCACACCTAAGCTTCCACTGGTCCTATCAGCCAGACCTGCATCTTAGAAAAGCCCCAAAGGGCCCAGCCGGGTGTGGCTCAGCGGTTGAGCGTCAACCTAGGATCCAGGCGATCAGGGTTCAATTCCCGGTCAGGGCACATGCCTGGGTTGCGGGCTGCAGCCGATCAGTGACTCTCTCATCATTGATGTTTCTATCTCTCTCTCTCCCTCTCCCTTCCTCTCTCTGAAATCAATAAAGATATATTTAAAAAAGAAAAGAAAAGCCCCAAAGGTTTCAAAGAGGAATGTATTTCTAGAGAAACAAATCCATCCCTATCTTTCCACTTACTGGCCTATTCTGGTTAGACCCTTTACCCACCTGGTTTCTTGAGGCAGCCTTTCTGCCTTATTCTTACCTCCTTTGATCCATCCTGCAGGCTTCTCCCTGGTTCAACTTCCCAGATCTCTGCTTATCATGTGTTACTCTCTTCTAGTAACACTCTGATGCTTACAACTCTGTTCTTTTATGTGGCATTTAGGACTTTCCTTTTTATGAACCCAACCCCATTCAATCCTGGGTAGAGATCCCTGGGAAGTCGGGGAAGAGATTTGGGGTCCCCGTGATACTGGGAGCTTGGCCATGCTGTATAACAGGCCCTATTAGCCTTCTGAAACTTTTGCAAAAGCCACCCTGCCCACTCACTATCTGCCCTATGATACTGAACTCATGCTAACCCCTGAGTATTTGTTCACACTTTTTCCCTACAGCATGCCCTTTTTCCTCTATCTCTCAAATTTGATCCCTGCCTCAAAGAACACCACTTTGAACCCTCCCAACCCCAAGGCCATTCTTTTCTTTCCCTAAACTGAGGACACCTAGCCTTTGGGTGAGGGCGACCAGCTGGCTTCTGTGATGTTATATTTCTGTGTGTGCATCTCTGTCTTATCCATCCCAGAGACCAGGGGCTTCTTAAGAAAGTCTGCTGTCAGTGTTTCTTTGCACCTCTCACTTAGTAGACAGCCGTAGTTTATACCATCACAGAGCTGTAGAGCTGGGGCTTGAGTATGAGGTCTAGACAGGTAAAGTGAGCATGCACAGGTAGAAGGAAAAAAAGAAATGCCCAAGTTGGAGCCCTGGCCGGGTGGCTCAGTTGATTGGAGCATCTTCCTGTGCACCAAAAGGTTTTGGGTTCGATCCCTGCTCGGGGCATGCACTGGAGGCAGTGGATCGAAGTTTCTTGCATCCGTGTTTCTGTCTCTCTCTAAAGTCAGTTTAAAAAAGGAAAACATATCCTCAGGTAAGGATTAAAAAAAAGAAAAGCCCAAACTGGAACATGGCCTGGAGGTAGGATAATACAGGCAAGAGGTGAGTGATGGATTCGGGTGTGGTCTAGAGATGGTGGGAGGGACATGTGGAACTGGAATTGGAGCTAGGATTAATTTCACCTGACTCTCCCTCTCCAAGGATACTGAGAAATCAATGTGCATCTTGGACATGTCTCCATCTCCTGGAAGCAGTGGAGTACACACCCCTTGGAACCGTGGCTCGTCTGGCATTCAGCAAGACATCCTTCAGTGTCCACAGCTGGAGAGGATCCCCTTGGTTCCTGCTGAGGCGCCCAGGCAGAATGTGAATGAAATGGGGCCACAGTTCAGTGTGTTGCTGCCTGAGCATGGTGTGAACTACTGCCCCCAAGTGACTCGCCATCCTTCCCAAATGATTTACTCTCAGGGAATGTCTCCCTCTCAACCAGAAATGGTGATTTTCAAGGAAAAGTGGCATGATGTCCTCAGGAGAGCCCAGATGATGTCCTTAGGAGAGCCCAGTATTCAAGGGGTGGCCATGACCTTCCGTGGGAATCTAAGAATGCCCCGAAATGGGCCACCAGTCACAGCTCCCAGTGAAATCCTAATGATGTCCCACATTAGGACGCCAACAATGTCTCATTCTGGCCACCCTACAGTACCTTCTGTTAGAGACTCTTTAACACCTAAAATGTTATTGCCCCCAACCATGCCTTCTCCTGAGGGCCAGGCAGTGCTCCCCTCTTTGGCTCAAATGTTGTCCCCTAGAGATCCCCACAGCTGTGGAATGCCCCCAGCTGGGTCCCCATCATTACTGACTTTAGAATCCCAGGACTCTTTTGTTAGACAGCCAGCCTCCCAGGAAGACCCCTTCCTACCTGAGCAGCTCACACCTGCTCCACAAAGAGCAGAGCAGAATTGCAGGGCCCTGGAAAGGGCTCCCTGGAGGAGAGCCCCAGTTGCAAGGCCTTACTGCTGCCAGTATGAGAACTGTGGAAAAGCTTACACTAAGCGCTCCCACCTCGTGAGTCACCAGCGAAAACACACAGGTGAATGAGGTGTCAGACAGGCGGGGTGGGAGGGAGGAGTCTGGGCTTTAGATTTGTGCTGGACCACTGGTTTGTAGTGGTTGGTGATTAGCCTGTTCCTTCCATTCTGGGACCTTCCTCTCTGTCCTCATCCCTTGGCTTTCCCACAGTCCAGTATGGCTGTACCAAAATGATGGGCACTGCCGGTGCTGTTACCTCCTCAGTTTTCCTGTGTTTCTCCTTTTGATGGCTCCGCCTTGACAGCTCTGCCTCATGGAGTCAGCCCCCTTCCTTCCCACCTGCTGGCCTAAATTCCTGTCCTTAATTCCTTCTCTCCCTGTCACTTCCCTTCCCAGGTGAGAGGCCCTATAAATGTACGTGGGAAGGTTGTACATGGTCTTTCTTCCGTTCTGATGAGCTTGGACGACATACAAGGATACACACCAGATACCGACCTCATAGATGTGATCAGTGTGGCCGCGAATTCATGAGGTCTGACCATCTCAGGCAACACCGAAGGATTCATCTGCGGGTGCCAGAATCCCCCAATCCACAGGCCAACAGTGAACAGATGGCTGGTCCTCCTGCTCCTGGTCTTTAGATCAGTCTCCTCTTCCCTTCATGTTGGCTTCACCCAGATCCTGCCTGCCTCTGACCAGCTAGTCTCTGGTAGGTATAGGCTTAGATGCCGACCGAGAAAGATTACGAGGCAGTGTTAAATGAAGCCCATATGAGCTCTGGACCCCGTCAGGGACTCTTCCAAAACTGTCTTGGATGCCTTTACCTCTCTGGGGCCACCTACTTTTGCTGAGTTAAGCCACATGGAAAGATGGAGCAAAGTAGAGATTGGGAGCTTCATTAAAAAGCTCTTTATCTTCTGCCACTCCCCAACTTGAAACCCTTCAGTGACTCTCCTTTGCCTGCTGCATAAAATCCAATTTCCTTATCTTGGTCTTCCACAGTCTCCAGAGCCAGGCTATGTTCAAATCCTGAATTTACCACTTGCTAGCCATGTGACCTCGGGACAGGTCCTTGATCACTATGCCATGTTTCCTCTTTTGGTAAATGAGAAAAACACTATTGGACTGTTTGGGACACATGTATTGAGTCAGATTCTGCCTGGCACTCACCAGCCACATGCCCAGAGTTTCTGTCTCCTCCCGCCACTTCCAGGCTTGGATGGAATGCCCCACTGCAGGGCATGGGATCTGGCATCTCAAGTAGCCACTAGCAACACAAAAGCGTGGGGGAGCTAAAGGGAGTTGGGAGACCCAGACAGAGAAATTCCTTCTTCTCCCCTCCCTTCCCTGAATTGCTGCAAGGCACTGTTTCTCCAAACAGTACAGCCAGTGGGGAGATTTGCCAAGAAGCCAGTGTACACACCTGCTGTGCTTCTTCAAGGCTTGTGGTGAAGCAGGACCCCACCTACTGCCGCCTTGCATTACCTCCCATTCTCCCCTGCCTTGCTTTTCTTTTCTCACTCTCAGTACCTTGGGTTTACACCATCCAAATAAAACATTGGTACTTAGTTCTTGTTTTGGGCTCTGTTTTCTAGGTGACTTCATGGTGAGGGACATTAGACTGGGGCAGAGAAGGGCAAACACCCTGTAGCTTCCCCTTCTCCCTACAGAGCTCAGGTACCAAATACCATGTATTAGAGGGCCTGTCCTGCCCCTCCCCTTGGGTTGAGGGCCTAAGGGCTATCCTGACAACTCAGCGAGGTAGTTCAAAACCTCATTTCTGAGCTTTTCAGCCAGCCATTTTACTGACCAGCAAACTAATAGAAAGGAACTTGCCCAAGCTCTTAAGTGGCAGAGCTGGGATCCGAACCAGGATCTGTCTACTCCAGATCCTTCTACAGGGGTTGCCTGAGCCTAGTCTGATGCAAAGCACTGCCAGGTGATGGCCGCAGTGAGATGAATTAGGACTGGTTCCTGCGGTCCAGGAACCATTTGGTCTGGGGGTTGAAAGGTCCGCCTGCCTAGGTGCAGTGACCATGGAGAGGAGGAACACCTAAAGGGGAAGGTAAGAAAGGCATTTTGGAGGAGGTGACCCTTGAGCTCAGCAAGCAAGTGTATGTAACATTTAGTAATTCCTTAAATGCTGAATGAAGAGAGAGAATCCCAGGCAGGGAGAAGATCCTGGCAACTGCTCAGAGGGGAGCGAGCCTACAAGCTTTCATTTATTCGGCAAATATATATATATAAGTAAATTCTTTCCCAAGGTCATGCTTAGACACAGGAAGGGAGAGAGAAAGAAACACCAATCGGTTGCCTTTCCTATGCATGAACTCGCAACCTGGGAATCAAACTGGCAGCTTTTTGGTGCAAAGAACGATGCTTAATCAACTGATCAACACCGCTGGGCTCTGCAAATATTTTTGAGTCCACAATTCAGAGAGCATCACAGCTGTGGGGACTCATGGTGGGTGGCATGGAAACAACAAAAATGTGTCAGGGAAGAAAGACTTCTCAAGGAGGTGCCCGCGTCAGACCTGAAAAGCGCATGGGGGTTAGCTAGACCTCCCATTTTTCCTGGATGTCTGCCCTTGGTCATGCTTGGTGCTGGACAGAATGTGATGGTGCTTGCTGTAGGGTAGAAAGGTAACGGACAAAAATTCTGACAGTACTGCCAAGGTGAAGAGCTGAACCTCTGGGGGCTCGAACTTTCCCTGGGCAGCTGGGGAAGTCCCACAGCCTTAGCTATACCTGCCTCTCTCACCCCACCCTAACTGTTGCATGGCCACCTTGGTCTGTTCTAGTGGCCCCAGTGTACCCAGGCCAGGCTTTCAGGTGCCTTCCACCCAAATTCCAAGTGAGGAAGGAGGACATGATTTTTTTTTTTAAAGTAGGGGTAAGAGGGCACTGGCCCCAAGGACTCAAGGTTTCGAGTACTGAAGATCTCTTATTCCCACCTGCGCACTAGGTCCCTTCCATGGTGAGGGGTTGACTGGAGAAGAAATCAATCTGTCCTTTAACACGGGTGGGGAACATCCGGCCCACAAAATCATTTGGTCTGGCTCTGCCAAGGTCTCACCAAAACGAAGCAGTTCCAGCCATCACATTAGGGGCGAGTTAATTAAATATTTGACCAAATATAGTAGGCTAATTTTTAAGGTAGTAATTTTGTATGGCCCACAAATGTTATAAATACCCCAAAGGCCCTTGGCAGAAAAAAAGTTTCTCCACCCCTGCTTAACAAGTGATTACTTTATGCTAGGTTTGGGCTAAGCCTTTTGCAGTATCTTTTTCCACACGAGGCAGGGTAGTGGGTAGGAAAGACTTAGATTTTGAACCCTGTCTCTGCCATTTCCTGGCTCTCTGGTCTTGGACAATTTACTTATCTCTGTTGCTTCTGATAGCAAGTGGGCAAGATTGGATTCAAACTAAAAAGATAACAGTCGTGTTTAAAAAATGGTTTCTGCGACTGCCTTAAGGGAGAAGAAGGAGTTTCAGTGCTCCAGGTGACCGCTGAAGGGGGCTTGGACCTGTGTGTGGAAGGAGAAGATTAGGAAGGTTTAGGAGTGATAATTGGGTTTGGTTGGGGGTGTGGTAAAGGATGGCCCCAGGTTTTTGGCTTGTGTAATAGCATAGAAGACTGGAAGAAATTAACTTATTTTCTATTTTTATGATCTCTGTTATCATGCAAAAAGTATTATTTTGTATTTATGCAATTTAAAGAATAATAAAACTTATCTACCCTTTATGTCCCTTGAGAAAAAGTGCATGCTAATACATTTGAAGCTGGGAGCTCCTCTCCCTGATCACACCCCCATCCTCCATAGAGGTAACCACTATCTTGAATTTTGATTAATCTTGCTTTTGCTTTTATTTGTTGTTTTTTACCATATATGTATCTAATCTTAAACAATATAGTGATTTGTTTTGAACTTTATTCTGTTTGGGCTTCCTTGAGCTGCTTCAATCCAAAGGCTTATAGTCTTTTTTTTTTTTTAAGGTTTTATTTATTTTTAGACAGAGTGGAAGGGAGGGGGAGAGACAGAGAGAGAAACATGGATGTGAGAGAGACACATCAATTGGTTGCCTCCCACATGCATCCTGACCAGCGCCAGGGATTGAGCCAGCAACCGAGTTACATGCCCTTGGCTGGAATCGAACCTGAGACCCTTCAGTCCTTGGGCCAACACTCTAACCACTGAATCAAACCGGATAGGGCCAAAGGCTTATAGTCTTAATAAAATTTGTAAAAAATTTGCCTTTGTTTTGTCAATTTTTTGTCCCTCCCGTTCCCCTGACTCACAGTCTGCTCACATGATAGACTGCTTGATGTTGGACTCAGACTGATGCAATCGGAGCATTCTTGTGTGTAAGAATGCAGTTAGCATCCGATACTGTACGGCATCATTGCATAACTGCACACCACCCATGTCTGTCAGTGAGTTCATTATGCTTTAAGTAAAAATGTAATTGGGGGTTTCAGTGTTTTATATAATGTGAAATCCTTGGACTGTTATATGAGTGTTTGAGGAGATTTGAGGGAAGTGGTTGGGGTTTTCAGATGGGTTGGGAATGTGTTACCATTTTTCATATTTTTCAGACAATGTCAGTGGATTAATTTGGGTAATGAGGGATGGCTGCATTATTTTTTCTATTTTTTTTTTTTTTAATCCTCACCCGAAGTTGTTTTTTCCATTGATTTTTAGAGAATGGAAGGGAGGGAAAAAGAGAGAAACACTGATTGATTGCCTCCTGCACGAACCCCAACCAGGGTGGGGATTGAACCTGCAACCAAGGTATGTGCCCTTGACTGGGAATTGAACCTAGGCCCTTGGGTCCAAGGGCTGACACTCTAACTACTGAGCCAAACTGGCCAGGAATCTCTTTTCTTTTTGTGGTTGCACTTAACATGAGGCCCAAGTACACTCTCATATCTCTTTGATCTCCCTACCCTAGTATGTTAATAATGTATAGAAATTTGGGGTTGTTATGGATTTTTTTTTTTGTCCTAGCAAAAACACGGATGAATATTAGAAATAGGTTGAGTTGAGAACAAGCCAGTTCCAGAAAATTATAGAGAACATAATTTATATGAAGCTCAAATTAAAAAAAATTTTGTGATAACTCTATAGCAGGAAAATCAAGGGGATTTGTGTAACAAAGTTCAGAGTAGTAGTTAATTCTGAAGGATAGACAGACGGTTGGATGGGAGAAACGCATAGGTAAATGCAAAAGTATCAATAATATTCCAATTCTTAAATTGGGTGGGGAGTCTGGCTCCAGGCCAAAATCCTATGAGTGATATTTTAGGCCTGACCATAAGGCTTTGCCTGGTTGGCCTCATGGGGGAAGCTGCCCTCCCCACAGCAGACCTGGTGCACAGCCGGGGCACTGAAGTTTTCTGAAGTGAGTTGCATGGACTCAGGGCCCTCTGGGCCAGACGTGCTCTTATGCATATTGGCATTTATAGCCCGGTCACCTCCATCAAAGGCCTCCTTTATTTCCCACTCCTAGCCTCTCCTCCTCTTCCTCCCCCAGGTCCTCCAGGTCCCTGAAAAGGCAGGGACCTTCTGTTTGGGGCTGCTGGCAGTGAGATGACTCCGCTGACTGCCTGCATTCATGTGGCCCTGCCAGGTGCTGTTCCCTGGAGATAGCGGAGCAGGAGGGAGCCAGTGTTCCTCCTTTTCACCTCTTCTTGCACTGTCACAGTAAGCAAATAAAGGTTTGATTTTTATCTTCAATTTGGCTCATTGTTATAATTAACCATCTTGGCACCTGGCAACTCAACAAATTGATGACGTGAGCAGGGTGGCTAATTGAGCACAAAGCGCTTCTGAAAGAATAAGCAGCCTGAGGGTCCCTGGGGGCACTCTCCCAGTCATGCCATTGGGCCTTGGGGAGTGCTGGTGGGTTAGTTACAGAAACTTCAGTTCTTAGGGGAATCATTCGTCCCCTTTACCCTCTAATCCCTGTCCAGGTTCTCCCAGTTGATCAAATTAGAAATCCAACGAAGAGACTCTAGGAAAGCTACAGAAGCAGTTCTCTGGCTGCTACTTGTGGTCCTGCAGCAGTGGGACCAGAAACTGTCAGAGGCCTTGCATGCTGAATCGCATCCAATAACTATTGGCTCTAAGCAGGTCCCTGGGACCAAGGGATATCCTGTGATGCCTGGTGTTACTGCAACTCATGCCTTCAGTGAGAGTGTAGAGTCTCTTGGAATCACTTTGTTGAGTGGCCCAAAGAGACCTTAGTGACTTGGTTAGTTTGCCTCCACAATGAAAAAGATCATCTTGTTAAAGTTAGTGACGGAGAGCAAGTGCCTTGTGGGGTGCATTACTACAGAACTACTCTTTCAAAGTGCCGTGACAGTGGCCACTTTGCCCAAAGAGGAAGAAGAAGAGGTGGCTGAGAGGGTGTGAGCATTTAGGACAGCCTTCCTCAGTGGGTACTATTTGACTCTGAATGTTTGGCCCACCCATGACAAGTTTCTTGTTTGGACCACACTTGCAGAGGTTCTAACATCCCTGCAAGCCATCCTTGTGGTCCTTTGAGTCTACAGTGAGGGACTGAGAACAGTAGATGTAAGACTGTTAGCTAGACAAATTTCCAAGTTTGTCTGTGCTGTTCCTGCTGGTGTTGGTCACTGGGCCCCGTTAAATCTCCTCCTGAGGTCAGGTAAATTGGTCCAGAACACAGCCCAAACCTTAACAAATTCCTGGACATGAAAACAGTGGCAACTGGCAAAATGATGATTCACCAGGAGAAAGAGCAGCTAAGAGTAATAACCTAGTGCCCTCTCCTGGCCAACCTGGGCAAAAAGATCTGAATTTGATTCTGGCAGACAGTCTCAAAGGAGGAGTTAAGGGCCAAGTACCACGCCAAGGGACACCTGATGGGGTTCTCAGTGACCCTGGAGATGAATCAGAAAGTACTGCCAATTTTACCTGGACCTCTTGGCTTTCAAAAATAAATAAGATTAAGGGTTAGGCCAAGGTCCCTCTGTCCCCATGGGGAATTGGAGACCTTATGCCAAGGTCAAAGGTCATTGAGGATGTGAGGGAGAAATGCGCTTCTTGGGCTTTGGCTGCTTGTGCACAGGTGACTGAGATTCCTGAAACCCTGGCTCCAAGATGAGGGGGAAACAGATAAAGCTCTTTGGTTCTGGGTTTGAGGCCATTACCACTGGGACCCTTGCCCAAGCCTCGTGGGTCTTTTCAGGTCTTTACATACCTCCTTTGCTGTGTATGGCTCCCTATTGAATATATTATTGGTATAGATGCATTGTCTATGCGTACCGCTACTTGCCTTTGCCCCAAATCTCTGATAAGAACTGTTGCATTTTAGTGGGCCCATGAACCACCCAGTTACCTACCAATGACTAATACCATTGTTTACTCAAAACTGTATTAGCTGCTTGGAGGAGAAAAAGAAATAACTGCCCACGCTGATGTTTTAAAATGCTGTCTGGGTCCCTCAAAAAAGGCTCAGGGATCTAGCTTCTGGGGCCTTTGTAAAGTAACATGTCAGGAAGAACCTGAAATGTTGGGGATTTGAGGTCCACTTCCCTTTGAGGGCTCTGGGTGGAAAGAGCTTTCAAAGTGCCCCCTCTTGGAAATAAGAAGTGGGACAGATCACATCATTGACTTTACTGAGTTATTTTCAGGGCGGGGACTACACAAGCTGGAGTTGGATGGGGGTCAAAGCCAAACCTAGGAGGCAAGGGCCTGCAAGAGCTGGGGGAAGGACCCAGTCAGCAGGGAAGATGGCTAAGCTCCTCAGAAGCAGATGCCAAGCCATGCCCATGTGAGGAAAACAGGCCACAGGTCACCCCAGCTTGCAGACATGTCAGCAGAAACAAGGAAGAAAAGGGCCCAAGGCCCCGTGGAAAAAATAGATCCTTCCCCTCTTAGCCAGCACCTGACCATCCCTCTTCCAATGCCCCCCCCCCCCATATTCTGACAACATATTGAGAAGACAGAGGGGAATAGGGGACACTTTGCCTGCGAGAAGAAATAGCCATAACAGGAGGTTCAACTTTTAAAAAATATATGTCTTTATTGATTTTAGAGAGAGGAAGGGAGAGGGAGAGAGAAACACTGATTGGTTGCTTCCCATACGCACCCCAACCGAGGATCGAATCTGCAACCTGGGCATGTACCCTGAGCAGGAATTGAACCAGCGATCTTTTGGTGCACAGGGTGACGCTCAACCAACTGAGGCCACACCAGTCAGGACAGGAGGTTCACCTTTTGAATAGATTAAGTGCTTCTGATTCTATTGAAATGTATGCATGTATTTCTTCTATGTTTTAGAAAATAAAAACCTTAAAAGTTTACAAGTAATATTAAGCACATAGTAATGTGGTGGCACAGTGCCAGGTGCTGAACAAAGTCTTAGTAGGGAGAATCTTGGTTGTACTCGTTTCCTTATGGGCTGATGGGTTCGTAGTCAGCAGTGGACTCTCTGATGCTGCTTCAAGTGATCAGATCGTGCAAAACTCTTCTTGCACAGAGTACACAGGTAGGGTCGCTCCCCACTGTGCCTTCTGTTGTGTCTGTGGAGCTCATCGGAACGGGCGAATTCCCATGTGCATCCCTTCACATTGCACTTGTAAGGCTTCTCCCCTGGACAGGAGAGAAAGAGACTTGTCACGCTTCAGGGTAGCATGGGACAAGGAAGCTGAAAGTGAGTGCAGAAGAAAAAGGTTTTGAGAATGTTAGTGTGGGAGAGGGAGAGCCAGAGGAGAGGAGACTGCAGAGGGCGTTTGAACACACACAGGAAGAGTGAATGAAAGAGGAAGAGGAGGGGGCAGCAGGAACTGGAAGGACGAGAACACGGGAGGAGGGAAAGGAAGAGAAAAAGAAAAACAGAAGTACGGGTCAGGAGGATAAGGAGAGACGGGGCGTGGGTGGAGGGGGTCTGTTGGGTCTCGGGAGAGGTCCAGGAACTGACAGCCCCAGTAGAGGCAGTGTCAAAACCATTCATAAGAGGCCAAACAAATCCCTCCTCTATTCCCATCATCCCAGCAGAGGCAACACGCAAAAGGCTGCAGCCAGGTTGGCTTTGATTGAGAACTAGTGTCTGTCCCTAGGGCTTCTTTATCCACCCCTTCAAATTTGCCAACCTTTTCTAGAGTTTACTAGGGTTCCAGTCGTTTTTTAAAACATTTTTGAAAAATCAATGAGACAGAAACATTCATTGGCTGCCTCCTGCACGCCCCCTACTGGGGATCAAGCCTGCAATCCAGGCACTTGCTGGATCCAGGAATCAAACTGGTGCACGGGACAATGCTACACCGGCCAGGCTAGGGTCCCAGTCTTAACGAGAGAACAATCTCAAGTGATCCCAAAGCTTTGTAAAGGCACAAATCTTTCGATTTACCTGTCACCCCTAACCCTTGGACCTTACTCACCGGTGTGTTTGCGCTCATGGATTTGGAGGTGGGAACGCTTTGAATATGATTTCCCACAGTCCTGGTATGTGCAAATGTAGGGCTTCAAAATGTCAAGATTCTTCTGTAACTGACATCCCTGGGTCTCAAGTTTTGACTGCTTTTCTAGGGATTGTTCTTGGGTCAAATGGGAACTTGAAAAATATAGGAATCTTGGGTATAGCAATGATGATGATTGACATGGCATTGTATGGCTTCCATAGAGAGTGTGGTCATTAGTGAAGGTTGTCATCTGACCACCATAGAGAGTCTGGTCAACGCTATATATTGTCATCTGGTCTCCAGTGAAGGTCTGGTTCCCACTGAAGGTCACCTGGCCTCCATAATGGATTTGGTCCCTACTGAAGGTCATTTGGCCTCCATAGACGATCTGTTCACCACTGAGGGTCTTCATTTGGCTACCTTCCTTGGAGATTGGCATGTTGTTTGCAGTGATGATTGTCTTTTGGCAATCAGTGAACGATGTCTTTGGGTTGTCAATGACATCTGTCATCCAGGAGGTTTCTGTGGGTTTTCTCTGATCAAAGGAGGTCACCTTCTGGTCCATGGAGAAAGTCTCACTTAATTCTCCAGGGGGCATATCAAGGGCTTTAACAGGGAGTGATGTTGAGTTCTGGCCAAGGACTGTCCCAGGGGTGTTAGAACATGCAGAAATCATCATGGTGGGCCTCAAGGGAGTCATCACCTGGTTCTGAGTGGACTCATGTTGGCTGTTCTCACCACAGGCAGTCAGAGGCATATAGAGCTGTGGCTGTGGTGCAGCTGGGGTTCTTGCCTTATGTGTCTCAGAGAGGTCCTGGAGAAGTTCCTCGATGTCCTCAAGTGCCTGAAGAAAAGAGTTAGTTTCTTTGCAGTTGCCTGATAACTGAAGTGGATCTTCAGCTGTGGGATCCTGCAAAAAAGTTAGAAGTTCAGGGATCCTACCCAACTCAAATCCCAATTACATATAGCCCTTCCTTTCCATCCCTGCTGACCCAACCTAGTCTAGCCCACTATCATCTTTTGCCTAAAAGCCTGCAATTTCCTCTTAATTAGTCTGAGTTTGGAATTGAGTCCATCTGGTGTGCCTGTCCTCCAACTCTCTCCTCCACACCCAGTCAGGAGAACATTTCTAAAATGTAAACCCTTATTATGCTTCTCCTGTCTTCCAGTGGAGATGGGAATCTAGATGAATGCCTGACTGCTCCAACCATTCCCAGCAGAGATCTTGCCCCAGAGACTTTTCCAAAGATGCTCAGCCTCCCAGACATGGTACTGGAAATTTGGTTAAATTGATGAACTTTTGCCCTGGCTGGTGTGGTTCTGTGGACAGAGTGTCGGCCGGTGCACCGAAGGGACACAGATTCGATTCCTGGTCAAAGCAACGTACCTGGGTTACAGATTTGATCCCTGGCCCCTGCAGGAGGCAACCAATCGATTCTCTCTCTCTCTTCCTCCCTCCCTTCAACTCTCTCTGAAAATTAATAGAAAAAACATCCTCAGGTGAGGATTAACAAAAAAAATTAAAAAGTAAATATATTCGAGTTTATTTGTCAATTGTATACCTCAATAAAGCTGGGGAAAATAAAAATAAAAGGATTTTCCGGAAAGAAAGGAAAGAAGCCACCTTTTTTAAAGTCCTCACCTGAGGATATTTTTTCTATTGCTTTTCAGAGACAGTGGAAGAGAGAGAAAAACATCGAGACATAGATTGGGAATCGAACCCAGGAGCCTTCGGTTCGAGGGCCGACGCTCTAACCACTGAGCCCAACCAGCCCAGGCCGGGCCCGCCTTCCCGATCTCTGATGTTCAATCCAATCCACCCAGGCCCCTCCTCGCCTCCGCCTCGGCTCTACGCATCCTTCCGTCCCTTCCACAGATGCCCGAAGTTGCCCAGGCCCAGGCGGTGGTCCCGGGGACCAGCGGGGCAGCGGCCATGCCCTCGAGGAGCCTCGGCGGTGGCAGCAGCAGGCCGTCTCGCCACTGTCTCCTCCGCGGCCTGGGTGTCTGCACGAGGGCGCCCCCGGGCAGGGCCGGCGCGCGGGCTGCTAGGAGGCCCGCTGTCTTCCTGGGTCTCTGACCTCCCACCCCGGGGCCCGCACTTCTGCCCCGGAGCGGGAGGCGCGGACTCACCATCGGCCGGGCGGCGTGCGGTCCGGAGCCACCGCGTCCCGCCGGCGCGGAGCCAGCGCGGAGCTGCGGGCGGGCGGGCGGGCGGGCGCGGGGCCGCCTCTCACGGCGCCCGCGCGAGGCCCGGGGCCCCATTCGCGCCCCCGCCGGCCACGCCCTTCGGGGGTGGGGCCGGGCAGGGCCCGCCGCGTCTCCGCCCCTCGGGGCGCGGGCGAATCGCGTTCCCGCACGGCGGGCCTGGGTTCCAGGCGCTCCCGCCGCGGGGCGGCGCCCGCAGGGCCCGGCCGCCGCCTCCCGCGGCCCGGAGGCGGGTTTGCGGTCACCCTGCGAGGCCGACGGAGGCCCGGCGGGGAATTCGCCGGGGCCGCAACCCAGGGTCCGCCGTAGGTCCTGGATTTAAACCCCAGCGGTTTGCCCGAGTCCTTAAACACCGGAGGCCGTAACCCCTAAGTGGACCCAAGTGCTTATCCTGTAGGTAACATGTCTTTGATCACCGTAAATTTAATCAGATTACCTCTCGGGCGAAATCCTAAGAATTCGATCGGGTGGCCTGGAGATGGTAATGGCCTCTTTGGATGCCCACCCTCCCGCGACCCCTCCCCCAACACCCACACCCTCAAGCTCCACTGAGCCGAGCCGGCTTCGCCCATCGGGGGACACAGGCCCGAGGCCGTGAGTGACCTCTGACCGCCTTCGCCTGCGCGTGACCTCTGACCGCCTTCGCCTGCGCTGGGGTCTGCGTGGGATCCCCGCCCCGCGCGGCCCCTCCGTCACCCGCGAGCCTGGCCGTAGCGACTGGAGGAAGACCCCGTCCTCTCTAGGGCTCCCCGCCAGCCTCGATCGCTACAATTCTTTATTTTATTTTTCTTTCTGGTTGGCTGAGGACCACCGCTGATTTCGTTGTGATTCACGGGAGCACATGGGCCTTTGAGGGTAAAACGGTGTGGCATTTGGAACCGAGCTGCTTTCACACACTTCAGGTGCAAAAATGCAAAATGATGAAAGCCCGGCATTGGTGTAATTGCTGGAGGTGGGATTGCTGAGCTAGCTGGAGGCTGAGACTCCAAGTATTCTATGACTAAACTTATCCCTTGTTTATTTTTACCTGATTCCCCCCCCCCTTCTGGTCACTAAAGCTATTTTCATAAGGAGCAGTGACACCTATAGCCTGTACATTCATATGGTAAATCTGAATTTGTCCCTGTCAGTGTTATCAGCAGAGTAGAATAAATACATACTGGTGATAGGGTTAAAATAAGTTTCTACAATTTTTAATGCTAGCCGCCCACACCCCTTTGCCTGGGGCCCAGGATGGGTAGTTAGGTGAGGCCAGGGGGCCAGCGGGAGCTTGACGGGGCCCAGGGCTCCCAGGCGGACTTCTGCTCCAGGCTGTGGGAAGGCCTGTCCCTGTTGGAAGGCCCGTCCCAGGTGCACCTCCAGTTGCCTGTTCTCCCCTCGCTCAGAGGCAGCTATTGTCGTGGGATAAATGTGTAATCCAGACTGTTTTCTCACCCTCACCCTCCATCCCCAGGCAACCACTGCTCTACTTTCTTTCATGTATAGAAATGACAAAGTATAGTGTTTTATATGATTTTAAATGTATATAAATGGCATTATCCAGCACTTACTCTGAAACTTGCCTGTTTTCACAGGATGTGCGTCTTGGGAACTGTCGGTGTGGATACAGAATTAGCGCGCTCCTTTAACTGCTGCCCTTTCCCTTGCGTGAGTAGAGGGACTGAGGAGGGGCCAGCCAAGAGGACTTTGGATCCCAGGAGAGACCGGCTTTTCAGATTCTGAAACAGGGCAAGTAAGGAAGCCTTTGGTGTGAGCAACCACCAGGGCAAAGGAAACCGGTTCCTTTTCAGGTTACCTTTGAATAAGTTGGGAAATTACCTTTGAATAAGGCAGGCCATGACCTTCATAGAGGCGTAAAAATAAAGGGCATAAGCCTCTTAAATTGAGTGTTGCTGACTGAATTTATATTGATCAGTTAAAGAAATACAGTCCATGGCTTGAAGGAATTAGTCTTTAGTAGTCTGAATCTTATGATGGTTTTCTATTTTTTTTAAAAATGTGCTTGCCAAGTGAAAAATAATTAAATTGGACTAGAATGAATTGTAAAACTTTGGTTAAAAGGTAAATATTACACTCTATTAAAAATTTAGAACTTCGTGTAAATAACTATGTAAACAACTAAGTTACTGGCAACATTTTAAATAGTATTTCTCTAATATAATTCCTTCACCTAAAGGTTTGTTAGGTAACAAAGAGAAAAACTACCTTTGGCTCTAGTACCCTTGCTGGGTTGGAGATAAAGAATGAAGACATGCCCTGCCCAGTGTGGCTCAGTTGGTAGGGAGTCATCCTGTGCACCAAAAGGTTGCTGGTTCAATTCCAGGTCAGGGCACATACCCAGGTTGTGGGTTTGATCACCCAGTTGGGGCATGTACATTGATGCTTCCCTCTCTCTCCCTCTCCCTTCCTCTCTCTCTAAAATCAATTAAAAGAACATATTTTTAAAAAAGAATGAAGACGGGAAAGTTGACATCAAGTCAACAACAGAAAAAAGGTTTTAAGAAATTCTTTTGTACTAAGCCTTTTAACTGAGATTTAGAAAGTTAGCTAGATCAAGGAAATGAAAATTCCATCAAAATTAATTTAATATACTTAATAAGGTAAACCCTTTGATAAATTAAATTATTGGAGGCGTCAGGGGCTTAAAAGATGGCTATAAGACTTCTTGATTTTACCACAATGAGAAATAAACATGCAAATATGTCATTGTACTTTATGTAAGACTCTGGATCTGGTTTAAATAAAACGGCTAAATTAAAAGACTCACCTAAATTCCATAAAATTGCCTTATGAGTCATACAGTTTATTAGTCACACTAAATTTAAGAATTCTAAATGTAAACATAAGTGTATAATTAAGTTGAATCATAATTTAAATAACTAGTATCTTTATAAATTTTGTCCTTGTAAATCTCAGACAAAAATGAACATTATGTGAGCCTCTGGAATTATGCTAACTATACTAACTGGGTAAAGTTTTAAGGGGTCATATTTCTCTGTCAGATTCTTTTTTTTTTTAATATGTCTTTATTGACTTTAGCCAGAGAGGAAGGGAGAGAGAGAAACATCCATGTGAGGGAGAAACATCAATTAACTGCCTTCCATACACACTACAACAGGGGATCGAACCCACAACTGGGTATGTGCCCTGACTGGAAATCAAACCGGTGACCCTTCGGTGCACAGGGCAACACTCAACCAATTGAGCCACACTAGCCAGGGCACTGTCAGATTCTTATTATTAACAGTGACTGTATTATTCTTTAGTGGTTATTTAATTATATTATCTAAAATTGCTAACTGACTTCAGGGTCTTGGACTAATACGATATTGAGATAATTAGTAGTTATTGTTTACCTGGAAGCCTCCAAAGAAATTCAAATTCAGGGAAGGGGAGAAAAAAATAAAATTCTTAATTGCCATTCAATCTTCAAATGAATTTTTAACCAATGTATTCCTGACTATATTTTCATTCTTCATAATGTTCAAATTAAGATGTAAAGTCAATCTATGTCTAAAAATCATTGCCCTAACATAGTGCATCTTTGCATTAGCTTTAGTTTATAAGAATCACCTGGAGAGCTTATTGAAATACAGATTTCTAGGTCCTACCTCTGGAGATTCTGATTCCATAGGTCTGGAGTAGGACCAGGGTTTGAACCTAACCAACTCTGAAATGGTGCTACTCCTGCAGATCAAGACTATTTTGTGTAACTGTGGCCCAGAACGAGGCTGATTAGATTAATTTTGTTTTAAAAACAGTTTAAAGCTTTACATGATATTATCATTTAAATATACTGTTTGATGTGACTTTATAAATATGTGCAGTTGTACATACTTGACTTTCAATGTATAATAAAATTAGCAAATATAAGAAATGTGTAAAAGAGACTGGTAGCACAGAAGAGAACAATTGGGCCCTGGGTATATAATCTGTACTCAACACTAGGTAGAAAAATGTTTCTTGTCTTGTCTTCTTTTCTTTTCTTTTTTTCAGCATCCAAAATCTTTTTAATAACAAGGTAGGATCTGGGTTAGTTTTTGTAGCTGTGGCTGGCCCGGCCTCTTGCAAGCTCGAACTTCTGACCCTCCTGTTGTTTTATGCAGTCACCTGCTGTACAGGCTTGTAGCGTGGGAGCAGTAGGCTACACCCTTTAGCCGAGGTGTGCGGTAGGTTATACCATCTGGGTTTGTGTAAGTGCACTCAACGACAAAATCACCTAATGACACATTTCTCAGAACGTATCCCCACTGTTAAATGATACATGACTGTATTTTACTAAATTATTTAAAAGGGCTTAAATAATATTATGTTTCCAGGTTGTTTAGTCTTATTCAACACAGGGATGATCTATTGCTATTCTTTCCTTCAGTAGATGCCTGCAAATAAAACATCTTTCCTGTATAGCCTAAAAGAGCCACGTGCTTTTGTGGGGAAAAAAAATATACAGTTATTGTGACCTGGGTTTACTACTTAGAACATAATATCTCTGCAGGGGAACACCATCTCCTAACAATCAAGAAAAAGGTATTTTCAATTTCATACTATAATTTCACAGATGTACTCTTTATTGGGCATGATTGAAATTTTTCTCTTTTCCTTTCATGCACAAGAAAAGATAAATCTATGACTAATGGGATTCCATATTCAAAACATAGGTGTAGGTGTCTTTTTGCATTTAAATTAGCACTATTCATGAGCGTGAGATACCATAACTGTGCATAAGGCACCTAACCAGCCTTGGACAGTGGTCCTGCCAGAGACTTGGTGAGCAGGGGAAATAAATCCAAATCAGAATAAGTGTCTATTCCTGTGGGGGTCAAGTCACTGCCACTTTATGATGTGATCATCTTTCCTCCAGGTGTCTGGCTGTCTGTCCCCAAGTTCAAGGGGCTAAGGATTAGTTACTGTTGCTGGCAAATTGGGCATCAGTAATGGCAATAAGTATGTCAACCTTGGTAAGGGGAAGTCCATGTCATTGAGCCCATTTTCTTTATGAATCTATTGAGCAAACCTGGATGACTAGGGAATGAGGCTGACTAACACCCACAGGACAGGTCATCTTGTCTACCCGATTATGGAGCATCTCCTCCATTTTAAGGATTCACAAGGTGAATAAATACTCTCACAGTCTGGACCCATTTCAGGAAGGTCTTAAATCCATTTACATACCTTTTCTCCTATCTTCCTTGTCATCCGTTTTCTTATCTTGCCCCTTCCAAGTCGTCCCTGACCAAACAGCTAACAATTTGCCACTGTCTGTGTATCACATAAGATCTTGCCTCAGGACATCTTCCCTAGTAGGTAGGCAGACAGCAAGCTGTGCTACTTGAAACCTACCCACTAGAAGAATCTCTCTTTTCCACAGTCCTCCAGGGACCCTTTGAACATAACATAATAACACAATAGTGTACTGTGCTGAGAATTCTTAAAAAAGCTAGTAGTTGTCCCTCTTTGCTCACGGATCATAGGAAACTCTTTGTGAGGTCATAGATGTAGCTGAGGGATGGATGGCATTTGATAGGAGTAGACATCCTGCGAATGCAAGCAGACAGCTCCTGCAACTTACTTGTATATTCAGACTTGGGCTTGGTCTTATAAGTACCACTCCCACCTGATGGATGGAGTGCTCTCTATGTTATGGTTTGAGATCAGATTGGGCTGCCTAGTCATCAAGTATTTCATTGTTAAGTGCTTTTTTTTGTTTGTTTTTTGTTAAATATGTTTTTATTGATTTCAGAAAGAGGAAGGGGAGAGAGAGATGGAAGCATCAATGATGAGAGTCATTGATCAGCTGCCTCCTGCACGCCCCCTACTGGGGATCGAGCCCACAACCTGGGCATGTGCCCTGACCAGGAATCGAACCGTGACCTCCTGGTTCATAGGTCAACACTCAACCACTGAGCCACGCTGGCCAGGTTGTTAAGTGTTTTTATACTCTCCTGGAGTCCAGGAGCAAGCCAGGTGCTAGTTCTCAAAAGAAGAGCCATTTGCTGAAGAGGACATGCTTTCTATATGATACTCTATTTATTAGGGTAAAGTCAGCTTAACCTGGCAATTTCAAACGATTGTCCTTGTAGCCTTAATGTTCTTATGTTTCTATCAAACCAGACTATCTCAAACCAAAGTCTACCAGCCCTCATTTTTACTTCGCTCTAACTAGTCAAATAAGAGATTACTTCATACCTCATTTCCTCCCATCTGCCCCATTGATTTTAAAGAACCAAACAGCTCTGGCCAGGTGGCTCAGTTGATTGGAGTGTCATCCGGTACACCAAAAGATTTTGGGTTCGATTCCAGGTCAGGGCACATACTTAGATTGAGGGTTCAATGCCCTGTTGGGTCAAGAATCAGAGGCAACCAGTTGATGTTTCTCTCTCACATCGATGTTTCTCTCTCTCTCTTCCTTCCTTTCTCTAAAATCAATAAAAAATATATCTTCAGGTGAGGATTAGAAAACAAACAAAAAGCAAAAAGGAAAGGAAAGATGTGGTGTTAGAGAGCCCTTTGGGAAATTTCCCTATATTGCGTCCTGGATCCCATAAAACTGCCATATAACTATTTATCCTTCTCATGGGAAGCATATGGGATTAACAGACTGTGACACTGGTCTTTCATTTTTCCATAATATTTTAACTTCTATCTGTTAAAAGGCTTTCAAGACCAAAGAAAGCAACTTAAAGAAAGTAATTTATATTATACAATTTTTATTTGATTGAACACTTGATCTTTCTCTTTTGAGTTCAATGGCTTCACCTGGGGAGACATGAATGAGGTATTCATACCTTTTTTATTATGAAAAATTTCAAACATACATAGAGAGCATGCTATAATAAGCCTCCGTGTGTCTATCACCGGCTTCAACAATTACTAACATTCTGTTACTCTTATTTATACTCTACCCTCCCCACCACTACTTTTTTTTCTTTTGCTGGAGTATTTTAAACATTGCAAGACATATCATTCACTTGTAAATTCTTCAGTAAAAATCTCTATCACATACAAACTATTACTATTTTTTTTAATATGTCTTTATTGATTTCAGAGAGAGGAAGGGAGAGGGAGAGAGATAGAAACATCAATGATGGGAGAGTCATTGATCGGCCGCCTCCTGCACGCCCCCGACTGGGAATGAAGCCCACAACCCGGCATGTGCCCTGACCTGGAATCGAACCTCTATCTCCTGGATTATAGGTCAGTGCTCAACCACTGAGCCATACCGGCCTGACTGGATCCTTCCATTTTAGAAAAAAACAACTTTCAGAATAATGAGATGAATATACCTTGTTTTATAGTTTTAATATAAAAGTCCAGCGGTGATCAATGAGGTTTTTGTTTTTTTAAGCTACTAAGTTTTGGGGTGGCTTATTATGGCAGCAAAATCACAAGTCACAAAAGATCAGCATATAGCAGTGAGGGTTCAAAAATTACTATAATCATGAGCTCATGAATGTTTATACATTGCATGTGTTATTGTTCATTGTAGTCATTCTTCTTGGTGCTGAAATTGTTCCATATTTGCCCAACGAGAGCCCCTTCCAGTTGGTGCCTGTCACTCTGACAGGTGCCCCTGTCTTTGATAGCGTTTTTACTTTCAGGTACAAGATATCCTAGGCTCATTCTGTATATTTTCTGCTCCAGAGTTGGAATCAGCTGTTTCTGCAAGGAGCCCTGGTTCCTGTTAGAGGGAAATGGCATTTTAGAGACCACCATCTGACCATTAGGGGTACTCATGGCTACTTGATTGCCATCAATTCTAGGGCTCTCCAGTGAACAGAGGAAGGAAATACTTGTGTGTGTTTTTTATTTTTTAAAAAAGTAAACAAGAGTTCAAACTGATATTTTCAATTCAAATTCAATATAGTTTTTACTCAACTTCTTTGACTTTAAACATACATACTTTTTTTCTCTTATGCTGAAAATCTTGGTTCCTAATGACATTTTCTTTACCCTATTATATAGTTCTGAAATATCGACACTGTTACTGACAGTAAGTCTACTGAGTACTGTTTAAGATCTCTTGGTATTGTTTTCGTCCTTCAGATTTATCTCACTATACACTGTACAGCTAATACACTGTGTTTCAAAGTCACTTGAAACGTTTCTTTCTGTACGGCCATAACACAACTTGATATACAAAAATGTTTGTTTTTATTCAGTTTTTAAAAGTGATTGCTTGTTATTTTCTTGTAGTTAAGTTTGTTTTTCGAATCATTTGTATCTTTTATTTTTAATTTTTACCTGTATATTTTATTATATCAAAACTATAAAACAAGGTATATGCAGAGAAAAACAGCTTCCATTCCTATTCTTTCCCTGATAAGTAATTATTTTTATTAGTTTTTGTTTTCGACACTTTTAAATTTTGAAAACAGTGGAAGCAATTACATACTTTAGTTTCCTTTCATTTTTACACAAAAAGTATAATAGTATAACACACTCTTCTGCATATTGCCTTTTTCACCTTCATTGCAGGAATAATTGAAAAGTATGTGCAATTAAAATTTTTTCCAAATGGAAATACTTTATTATTGTTACCAATTTCCAGCATTGTAGTAAGAGAGCACTGTTTGTGTTATTTGCATTTGATTGCAGTTTTTCTTTATGGCCTAAGATATCCATTTAAAAATATATATATTTTTAGTGATTTCAGAGAGAGGGAGGGAGAGGGGCAGAGAGAAACATCAATGATGAGAGAGTCATTGATCGGCTGCCTCCTGCACGCCCACAACTGGGGATCGAGCCCAAACCTGGGCATGTGCCCTGACCGGGAATCGAACCTCGATCTCCCAGATCCTAGGTCGATGCTCAACCGCTGAGCCACGCTTGGCCGGGCCATCCTTTTATTTTTTAACTTTCTTATTGTTTTTGTTTTGGCATGTCTTATATGTACCATATGGTTAAACTTTGCTTTTCTTGACAGTTTGGAAATACTTTTGTTGGATATGTGAGTTAGCCTCATTTATATTATTGATAAACACCATTTTTTTTCAATTATAAAATATTTTACCTGAGGATGTGTGCTTTATTGATCCTAGAGAGGGAGGGAGGGAGAGGGAGAGCAGTCAATCGGTTGCTCCTGCACGTGGATGGAACCCGAAACCTGGGTATGTGCCCTGACCAGACTCAAGCTCAGGGCCCTTCAGTGCACAGGGAAGACGTTCCAACCAACTGAGCCACGCCGGCCAGGCCTGCTTCTCTCTCTTACTCTCCAGATCTTTTAAAGAATGTTTCTCTTGGAATTTAGGGAGTTTTATATTTTGTTTTAATTGTTATCTTTACAATAATACATTTGCAAAATACTCTATCCTATGTATTTAGCAATCTCTTTTTTAAAGATAATATTCCAACTTCTCCCTTTGACTAATAGAATAATGTTAATAACAGAAAAGCCCAAACCTGCTTCTCCCTTTCCTTCCACAGGTGTTGGTACTAACAGCACTCCCTAAACAGAGATTGGAGTGTCTGAATTTCGGAGTTTGCTTTTCAAGACCCTCAGCCGGCCCTGGCCGGATGGTTCAGTAGGTTGGAGTGTCACCCTGTACCCCGAGAGGCTGTGGGTTCGATCCTGCTCGGAGCGTGCACAGGAGACAACCGACTGGCGTTTCTCCTATAGATGCTCCCCCCTCCTCTGGAATTAAAAAAAAAAAGCACATCCTTGAGTGAGGATAAAAGAAGTCTTTTCTTTAAGCAGAGGGCAGAACAGTATGAGTGTCTGGATAGGGTTTGGCCATGGCTTTCGTAGGGGAAAAAGGAAATTAAGACTCTTTTGATAAGTTTGTGTGTCTGGGTGAGATTCAGTTTCCATCCTCTTGTGTAATACAAAACCAAAGTAGCCTCGTTTATAGAGGTGGTCATTCCCCTCTATACTTTGGCAGGCTCTGGAATGAAGTCTGCTCTATGTTGTTACTCCCACTTTCAAATCCTCTATTTCATTTTTACACAAAACAATTTTGAGGGATAGCAATGGTCCCTGCCTTGTTCCTGACTTTAATGGCAGTGCATTTAATATTTAGACATTTATTATGATGTTTACTTGTAGTTTCTCAGAAAAAGAAAACCAACCAGCTTAGGAAATGTCTTTTGTCTCTTGTTATACTTAAAGTTTCTACCAAAAATGGTTCTTGAATTTTCTCAGCTGTTATGTAATCTAATTATATAGTTTTCAATTTGACTTTATCAATGTGATTAATTAGGTTGATAGATTTCCTAATTTTGAACTATCCTTGAGGGTCCCAAATAAATTCTGTTTTTAGGTTTATTCTTATGTGGCTAATAGTTTTTGTTGCTACTGTGAATGGAGTCTTATTTTCTATTACCTTTTCTAATTGGTTATTGCTGGTATATAGGAAAGCTATTGATTTTTGTATGTTGATCTTATATGTGGTCACCTTGCTGAATTCTCTTATTAGTTCTAATCGTTTGTCAATTGATTTTCTTATGTTTTTCTATGTAAGCAGTCATGCCATCTGCAAATAATCACAATTTGCCTCTTCTTTTCTAACATTTATACCTCTTCCTGCTTTCAGTCTCATCTTGAATTAGAACATCTAATACCACTTTGAGTAATGGTGATGATAAAGGTCACTCTTGTCTTGTCTCTGACTTCGGGAGGAAGTCACCAGTAAACATGGCATTCGCTGGAGGTTTTTTTTTTATCATTGTTCTATTAAAAACAAACACTATTAAAAATTAAGGCTGTTTTTTTCTACTTTGGCAGGGGATGTTTTTCTTTTGTATCATTAATGGGTATTGAATTTAAGGTAATATTTTTACTTTTAATGTATTCACATAAGTCAAATTGATATATATTCTAACACTGCACGGTCTTAGCAAGGCTGGAACAGGCCCTCTTTGGCATGATAAATTATTCTTTTAATACACTGTTGAATTTAATTTGTTGACATTTCATTTAGGACTTTTGCTTCATTGTTCATACATGGAATCATGTATATATTTTTTCTCTTATTGTTCTTACCTGGCTTTGGTTTCAGGATCTGCTAGTCAGTAAAATGCGTGGGGTGGTTTTCCATCTTTTCTTTCTTTCTTTCTTTTTTTGGATGAATGACAACTTTGTCTTTTACACTTAAAGGCTAATGAAAGATGATCATTAATCCTATTAAAGAAAATCCAGCATCTGAATTGAAAAGTTATGGTACCTAGATTTACTCATTAAATACTATAAGTTTTCTAAAACAACTTGAAACTTCCAGCATGCATGTTCAATTTCAGAACAATGGATTCAAGACCAGGTATTCATGTTACATGCATCAAAGCCAGACTACAAATGACCTCAGTCGTCATCGTATCATTTCAGCTGATGGTTGATTAGGTTAGTTGAAATATGGTGCTTGGTGGTCTTCTTGCATTGCCTGTTTCATCCATCTCCTTGTCATGATGCATATCACAACTATTTTAAAGATTTACTTATCTAATAGGCAAAAATGGTATCTAATTACAGTTTTAAATTTTTCATTTCTTTGAATATCAGAGAGGCAGAATGCTTACCTGTACATCTTATGGCTGTTACTCTTTTTCTGTGACTTTCCTAATCATGTTCTTTGCCCATTTTGATAAGTAAGAAATTTGCCATTGGTTGGAAAATGTTGTTTATAATTAACCTGAGCAAGACAAGGTCAGACTGAGGTGCTCTGGATCTCACCATATACAAAGGACCTTCTCTTTGCCACATTTTCTAAGGAGCCCCTGCCAATAGGGCACATGTGCACCACGTGCTGGGATAGCTCGGAGGATGAGGAGAGCCACTGTCACGCTTAAGGAGCGCATAGGATTGGCGGGGAGAAGGGAAGAGTGTGAGGACGCAGAGGGCAGGGGGAGAAGGGAGAGGAGGGCCCAAAGGCCAGGCACTGGGGGCTCCGGCCTACTCTTTCTGGGTCCGGCTGTGGACAGGCTGAGGAAGGACGGTCTTCTGGGGCCCTTTCATTCTACTTCCCACAGCTCCATCCAACCAGTTGGTCCCAGTTGACTCTCCACTGCCTCCTACCTGGTTCTCCTGCCTCTAACTCCACCTTCCCCACTGGCAGGCCACCAGCGATTTTTCTAAAGGATGAATCTGACTCTTTTCAGCCTTCTCCCCAAATCTCCTGCACTCCCACCCCCAATGCCCTTCAATGGCTTCATATTGCTCTCAAGATTAAGTAAAAACTTCTTTAAAGTTGGCTCTAGAGCCCCAGAGCGCTCCAGCCTTAAGTCCCTCTCCCAGGCCCCTTAATAGGCCACTGTGGTGCCAGAGTCTTTTCAGAAGTGACCCTGGGTTCCCCAAGTGGACCACCTGGGTGAGCCCTGCAGAGCAAGCTCCTCCCAGGGCTGGCAGTGGGACCTGATGCCACCTGCAGTCTGGTAGAGGAAGCGCGGCCAGTGGCTTCCCAGAAGGGTCAAGCGAGAGAGGGGGCGTCATTGCCTTGGAGGGTTTGGCTCAGTGGTTAGAGCATCTGCCCGTGGACGGGAGCGTCCTGGGTTTGATTCTGGTCACTCAGCTGCAGCCTTGATCCCTGACTCCCGTTGGGAAGCGTGGGAAAGGCAGCCAAATCCATGCGCCTCTCTCACATCTATGTGCCTCTCCCCCTCCCTTCCACTCTCTCTAAAAATAAATCAATGGAAAAGATACCCTCAGTCCCCCCAAGGGAGCTCTGGGGGATTTTCAGTGATAGTAGCTAAGGTGGCACTCCAAGGATGGGCGTAGAATCCAGACCATGACCAAGAATGGATGAAATACAATCCCTGAAGGTAAAACCCAAACTCCTGACCATGGTCCCCAGTGCCTGCCTCTGATTTTAGTTTGTTTGTTAATCTTCACCCGAAGACAAAGATATTTTTCCCACTGATTTTTAGAGAGAGTGGAAGGGCGGGAGGGGTGGCAGAGGGAGAGAGAAAAACATCTATGTGAGAGAGACACAGCAATCGGCTGCCTCCTGCACGCGCCCCAACTGTGGCCAACCAGGGCCAGGGATCAAACCTGCAACCCAGGTACATGCCCTTGACTGGGAATTGAACCCCGGAGCCTCTGTTGCACTCTGTTGCATGGGCCTATGCTCTAACCACTGAGCACACCGGCCAGGGCTGCCCCTGATTTTAAGTCTTCCTATATTCCTTCTCACCCAACACCCTGACCACACTGTCCTTTTTGATTTTTGTCCCTTCAGCATATAGTGTTCCTTCCATTTTAGGAGCTTTGCACTTGCTCTTCCTCCTGTCTGAAACATTACTTCCCCAGGTATTCTGTGGCTGTTTCTGTCATTTAAACTCAGCTCAGATTTCAGCTCCTCAGGAAACCTTCCCTGAACCCATCCTATTACGCTATTTTATTTTTTTCATAGCTCTTGTCACCATCAAAAGTTACACTACCTATTTTGTTTATATGCTCAATGTTTCTCTTCCTCCACTAGATATAAACCCCATCAGGAAATAGTTGTCATTCACCCACAGCGTCCTCAGATCCTAGAACTAACTATGCCTGACAGTACATACATTTATGTACCATGATCCCTGTCCTCAAAAAAATGAGTCTATTAAGGGAAATGTATGTTAGACAAATAATTACACAGTAAATTAACTGTAAGTAGAGTCAAGTGTTTGAGGGAGAGGTGTAGGACCCTCTCCCCTGCTCTGTCCACTTCTGGCTCCAAGGACCATTCCCTTACCCTGTGGACAACTTCCGCTGCAAGACCCTGGCTTCCCCTTGGAAACTGTAAAGAGCTCAGAGGATTCACCCAGAAATCAGGTCTCAGAAACAAGGCAACGTTTGTACCCCCAGGCCCGTTTCTCCAAAGTTTTGGGATCTAGCTAGGCTTGTGTCTGCAGCTGCTGTGTCCCTGTATCCCCCAAGCCAGAACAGGCTACACTCATAGCCAACTTGGTGGGCTGTCTGCTCCTCCAGTGTCTGCTTGCGTCTTTAGCAAGCTTTGGCTTGGGGTCTGGTCCCCTTAATGCCTTTACAAGCCCCACTTTATTCTCCATTCTCAGTGCCCACTGTATGTATACTCTTGGTTGATTTGCAGAAGCTGAAGTTGGGAGCTGCTTCCACCATCCCTTCTACTCCTCTTCAGAACATCCTGTTCTAGGAGTTTCTCCAGGGAGATCAAGTTTCTTCCCTTGAGAGATATTTCTTTCTTTTTCTTTTTTAATATATCTTTATTGATTTCAGAGAGAGGAAAGGAGAGGGAAGGAGAGAGATAGAAACATCAGTGATGAGAGAGTCATTGATCGGCTGCCTCCTGCAGGCCCCCGACTGGGGATCGAGCCCGCAACCGGGGC
Source organism: Miniopterus natalensis (assembly GCF_054644295.1). Taxonomy (NCBI): domain Eukaryota; kingdom Metazoa; phylum Chordata; class Mammalia; order Chiroptera; family Miniopteridae; genus Miniopterus; species Miniopterus natalensis. The sequence goes on from NC_142089.1 coordinate 25,709,024, forward strand.
ATGTGCCCTGACCGGGAATCGAACGGATCACCTGGATCCTAGGTCGTCGCTCAACCGCTGAGCCACGCCCGGCGGGGCGAGAGATATTTCTTTCAGCTTCTCTCCGCTAGGGCCCTGCTCCCGGCCCTCTGTAATCCACACTAACGCAGTCAGCTCCTGCACCACGGAAGTGTCAGGAAGCTGGGCGCCGGGGAAGCCCCACGAGGCCGCAGCCCACAGACGCCTCCAGCCAAGGCGGTGCCAGCGAGGGTCCAGACTCCCCTCCATCGGGGCAGTCCCCTGGGTAGCCCCGCCTTGTCTGGTTTATCTCTTCATCTCAAAATGCTTAGCAAAGCACCTGGTACATACGTAGCACTTAATGAACAGGGGAACTTAATGCCACTAATTCATGTAATAAAAAAATTAAATGTGCCAGGCACGGTGTTCACGTTCTGCACGGATTATCTGTACTTCACTTAAGCAGGTACCGTTACAACTTCCATTTTACAAATGAAGAAATGGGCTCAGAGAAATCAGCGCACTCTTTTCCCTGCCTGAAATGCAACGGGGCAGCGGAGGGAGAAATGCCAGCGAGCAAGCAGCGCAGGCGCCCGGCGGGGGGCGGGAGCCGCGGCCGGTGGCAGGCTCCCGGAGGCCGGCAGCTTTCGCACCGTGTTGCCGGGGAGCTCGGTTCCTGCTAAGCACAGGCCGGAAGTGTTCCTGTCGGCCGCGTTTCTGATGCGCACGACCGGAAGTTTCCGTCCGCGGCTCTGCGAGCCAGGGGAGCGGCGGCGGCGGTCGCTGGGGGCTACAGGTGCGGAGGCGATGGGGCCGCCCGGGAGACCCAAGCGGCTGGACACAGGCGGAAGGCCGACCTGACCCGGGCCCCCTCCTCGCGGCTGCCTCTTCACCCGCCCCCGCTTGGCTAAAGTGGCTCTTCCCCCTCATCTGAGCCTGGTCCCTCCTCAGGCGCTGACCCGTGACCTGGGGGCGCTCCCCCGTCAGGCGCGATGGCTACGGGCGCGGATGTGCGGGACATTCTAGAACTGGGGGGCCCAGAGGGGGATGCAGCCTCTGGGACCATCAGCAAGAAGGACATTATCAACCCGGACAAGGTAGCGGGGGCGCCTGAGGGCGCGGGGTAGCGGGAGTGACGTGTGGGGAGAGGCAACGGAAGAGAGATGGGTGAGGTGATGGGGTGCTACCCTTCTAGTGAGATGGGAGGTAAAAGTGTGACATAACCTGACAGAATGTGTGCTACCTTCGTGAGATGGGACAGAGGAGGTGAGACACCCGTGGGAAATGGTGGGTCCAAGAGAGTGTGATACTCGTAAAATATTGGGGTGGGGGGCACCAACTTGGTGTGATATTCTGAGCGATGGTGGAAAGGTATCTTCTACTCTGACAGGTTGGGACTCTACCCAGGTGAGGTGAGGCTGAGGAGGGCAGTGATCTGCTCAGACTGGGGGTGCCCTTGTGAGTGGGTTTCTCTGCCTTCATAGTGTCATTGTGTTCCGTATTTGTCATAGTGTGTATGTGTGTCATTGTACCTGTAGGTGCTGGTTTGTTCAGGGATTGAGCTGGGATAAAGAATTCTCAGGAAAGGGAGTCTAGGCTGTGGTTCCTCTCCTGTGGTTTCTCTTCTCAGAAAAAGTCCAAGAAGTCCTCCGAGACACTGACCTTCAAGAGGCCGGAGGGCATGCACCGAGAGGTCTATGCACTGCTTTACTCTGACAAGAAGCAAGTATTAGAATCCCAAGTCCCACCTGCATGTCCCTAACTTTTAGTTTTCTCTGCTAATTCTCTCCGGTCTCTCTGCCCTAGCCAGGGCTCCTGCTTACTATGTAGGCGGCAGGAGGAGCTCAGATCTCTCTCTGCAGGATCTGACTTCCTGGGTAGACCTGGGCCCGAAGGCTCTCTCCACACCTCTGACTCTAACCTCTCTCCTCCCTACACCTTGCTGCCAGGGATGCACCCCCACTGCTACCCAGTGACACTGGTCAAGGCTACCGCACAGTGAAGGCCAAGCTGGGCTCTAAGAAGGTACGGCCCTGGAAGTGGATGCCATTCACTAACCCAGCCCGAAAGGATGGAGCTATGTTCTTCCACTGGCGACGAGCGGCTGAGGAGGGTAAAGACTACCCCTTTGCCAGGTTCAATAAGGTGAGCCACCACCATTTGGACATAGGCCACGGTTGTCCACACACCGTGAGCCACTTGTGTGGGCTCTAGAGGCAGGCTCAAGCCTTTGTTTCAACAGTGGTTAACCACTCAGTCTTGTGGCAAATACCCCCAGGGTGGGACTTTCTGGGTCTTTTCTGCAGTGGGCTCCTGTCCTTTCCTGGACCTGCTCCGGTTTTTGGTGGCTTCTCTTGACTCTTCAAATGTTGCTATTCCTTAGAGCTGTGTCCTAGGTGTTCTACTCTTCTCATTCTGTATTTTTTCCCTAGTTAACGTCTCATTTACCCCGTGGCTTCAGTTACCCTCTGTATGCCATTGACCCCAACTTAATACTTCTAGTCCAGAGCAACAGTTCCCACATATCTCATCTTTTGCTTAATGTCTGTCCCTGAAGGTTCCACAAGTGCCTCAGTTTGAGTAGGTTCTCTTTCTTCCCTTCTCCCAAACCTGTTCCCTATATCAGTGAATGGTACCACTATCCATGCAATTGCCTAAACCAGAAACTTGGGAATCATTCTTGACTTAGTTCCTCCCTTAGCTCTCACATTATTTCCATCAACAGTGGGACGAAGAAGGTAGGGGAAGACAGATCAGAAACATAAGCAAATAAATTGGATTCTTCCAGGAAAGAGCTATCAACAAAATGAAACTAGGATGTTAATGGGATATGAAATGAGATAAAGAGTGAACTTGTAGGTGAAGGGGTTACTTCATTAGATAGGGTGGCCAGAAAGGACCTCTCAGAGAAGGTGGCATTTGAGCTAGACCTGAGTGATAATCATTGAGTCACATGGATTCTGTTTCCATGATAAATCACATCTTGCTGTTTATCATTCTTTGTATCAGCACCCTAGTCCAACCTGAATTATCTGTGGTTTAGATTATGGAGCAGGGTCTTATCCAGACTCAGCCAGCCAGTGAGAGGCAGAGCTGTGCTGAGCTAGGATAATCTAGGCCACTGTTTAAGCTGCTGTACAATATGACCTTGCATTCCCTGCAGCCTGGAACAGCCTGCTCTTTGAGCCTGAAAACACTGGGAGCTTAAACACAGGACTCCCAAGTCCTGACTTCTTTCCCTCAATCCAATATATCCCACTACACCTGGATACCTCCCCCTGATGGCTTCTCAGACTTAGCATGCCCAGGTGTGACCTGTCATTCTCCCCTGTGCCCCAAACCTGGTTTCTTCCATCTTACCACCATCCTTAGGCCCCTCAGGCCCAGTGGAGGGAGAGGCTGGAGATGTAAGATTGAGAAGGGACAACCAAGAAGTGAGGCATTTGAGGCAGTGGGAGAGAAGGTTGGATGAGAGTTTGAAATGAAGACAAAAGAATGTTCATGTTGCATTTAGTAAATATCGCTCCATGGCATGCCAGGCCCTAGGCACTGAGGACACAAAAGTGAATCAGACATAATATCTGTCCTTGAGAAACTCTCCATGTTGTTGGGGAGGGGTTCGGGGGAGGCACAGGCAACTATGATTTGGTAGGATACGTGCTATAGTGGGAGGCTTTGAAGGTCATGAAAGCTTCCTAGAGAAGTTAGAACTTGAATTGTCTTGAAGGATGTCACCAGATGATATTAGGGAAGTAGTTCGGTGATTTTTTTTTAGGCAGAGGGGACAGCATGAGGAAAAGGCACAAATTAAAAACCAGTCACATGTATGGGATGCTCTGTGCATCTCCCTGTAGATGAAGCCTAAAGCTCAAGGCAGAACATGGTGGGAGATAAGGGGCCAGGTCAGGCAGGGCTTGGCAACCAGGCTCAGGAATTTGGGCTTTGCCCTGATGTCTTGGGTGGCCACTGAAATTGTAAATTTCAGTTTTAATAAGATCATGGTAACCACAGTGGATAATGAAGTCAGTTAACTGAACAAATGTGCTTCCCTCCAATACTCCTTATTTCTGGATTCCCGCTCTTAGTCCCTGGCTCCCAGTTGCTCTCTGCTTGAGCCAGAAAACATAGGAGTCAGCACTTCCTCTCCACTCATGTCCAGTTGCCAAGTCCTCTGGATTTTAATCTAAAGCATCTCAAGACTGTGCCCTTTTCTCTACCTTCCACTTGTGCTGCTTTATTTCAGGCCTCCTCACTTCTCACCCGGGTTATTTCTAAATTTGCCAGTTAGCCTTCCAAGCTCTTGTTTCACCCCATCTGTCCTCACTGCTGCCAGGGTGCTCTTTGCAAGAGAATCATGACCATTTCAGCTCTTTTCTTTAAAACTAACCTTATTGGCTCACACAAGGCCTGCAGCAGCTGGCCTCTTCTGACTCTGTTCACACCTTTCCTTGTGTTGCCCTTTACTGTTTCCCTAATGTGTCCCTGTCAGGCTCGCACACATTAGGCTGTTTCTCATCTCTGTTTCGCCCCTTCTGCCTAGGATTTTCTCCACCATCTCCCCTCACCAGTTCACTTTTGCTTGACCTTAAGATTGAACCAGGCTTCATTTACCTCTTCCCTGACCAACACCAGTCTGGATCAGGTGTCACTCACTACACCCTAGGCATGCCCTTGTCATCAGACTTGCCACACTGTTCTAAGTTATTTTTTCAGCTGGACTGTGATTCCTGTCCATCTTATTCAGTACTGTATCCCCAGCATAGGTCTAGTAGGTTCATGATAAATGTTTGGTGAATGAATGAATGGCTCCCTCACTTGAAAGTAGGACTGGCTGCACAGTTCTTGAATATTTTTTTTTAATTAAATGGAATTGAAATGCACAGGAGGGATACTTAACCAAGCCTGGGAAACCAGAGACTTCCCAGAGGACATGAGAAGTTATCTAGGTAGAAGGAATGTGGAAATGGGAAGACATTTCAGGCAAGAACAACGGAGGCTGAGGGGGACATTGCTAGTCATTTGGCTGGAACTTAAGGTCCAGGAGGCACAATGGCTGCAGAGAGACAGGTCTTTCACCCGTGTTCAGTGATTGATTCAGAAATATTCATTGACACCTATAGAGTGCCTGGCCCTGGGCTGAACCCGGAAGGTAGGAAGTGAATGAGACAACCCTTGCTCTTGAGGAGTTTACAAATTATCTCTAATGTGCTTTTAGACTAGTGGAGAGCATTGAGGAGTTTAAAAATGGATGGCTGGGTGACATGATCAGATATATATTCTAGAACAGTGCTTCTCAACTTATCCATGGTAAAGGACATTAAAAAAAATTCCAATCCATCAGAGATTGATATAGTAAAATTGTAAGACAAAGTACAAGTCCGTGTTTCTTCATAGTAGATTCAGCGGTGTATGATTACTGTAAAATCGTTACAAAGGTCTCTAAATGCCTACTCTCAATTGCCTTACTTACCACACACAAGGGATAAAAGTCTGCAAACAGCACTGGCCTGTAGGCTGTTCGTTGCACTGGTCAGAGATCCCATCTTGGCTGCAGATGGGCAATTGCTTCGGGGAGGATTGAATGGAGGCAGAGAGACCATGAGAGGCTGTTTTCCTGATCCAGGAAAATGGTAGTGGTGATCTGGACTGGGATGTGGCAGTGGAGAGAGATTCCGGAGATAAAAGCCACAGATGCGGTGGAGAGGGAGGGGAATCAAGGGTAAAGGTAGGAATTAAAGAATGCCTCCCAGGTTTCTGGCTTGGGCACCTGGGTTGAATGATGGTGACTTTGACTGAGATCTGGACTGGAAGAGTTATAAGTTTGAGGGAGGGTGATGAGCTCAGTACTGAACATACTAAGTTTTTTAGTTTTTTTTAATTGAGATATAATTGATGTAACATTATTAGTTTAAGGTGTACAGTATAATGATTCAGTATTTGTATATACTGTGAAATTACCACAGTAAGTCTTGTCAGTTTTCTATCACTTGAACATGTATAGTTGTATGTGGGACCTCCATAGGAGATATTCAATATCTCAGGAGATACTGGAATTAAGAGTCTTGAGAGCAGGTTCAGAGCCCTGTGGTTTTCGATAGAGAAAATTCCCTGCTCCAACCTAGTATTGACTCCTTGGGGTATCTGACAGACCCAGCTCATGGTGGTGTTGCTTGTCCCTGAGGGAGGTCTAGGGCATGGGCATGGGCTGGGGTGCATATGTTGGAAGTCGGATTCAGGTGCCTTTTCTGTAGAGAGCTACGTGAACTTGGTCCCCTCTGGGGGACCTGCAATTCTCACTGTCACCACTGGATGGCAGTAGTGCTTCAGACAAGTGTTCCACGGACTAGGGGAGCCTGGGCATTTTTCCAGTATTTAGCCATCTGCCCTACTCCAGAGTTGACCTTTGGACTCCACAGAAGTGCTTACATGTGGGCCTGTCACCTTAACCATGGGGGCAGGAACATGTGTGCTATTACCAGGGCTCTGGAGCTGAAGGCATGGTAGAGTGGCTCCTGGAGTGAGTGCAGAGGCAGGCTGCAGTGCCACAGCTGGCCTGGGCTCTGGTTAAGCAGTTTCTTCCCTTACTTTGGAAACACCATCTCCAGGCTGCCCGGTGTAAGGCCCTAGGCAGAGGATTTGCTTTTGTCCAACCCAGGGATTGGCAATAAACAGGAGAGGCTATGGTCAAAGGAGACTGGAGCCTACTAGACATGACATGATGTGGGCATGCCCCAACTCTGCCCCTCTGTGCCAGTAGACGGTGCAGGTGCCCGTGTATTCAGAGCAGGAGTACCAGCTTTATCTTCATGATGACGCTTGGACTAAAGCAGAAACTGACCACCTCTTCGATCTCAGCCGCCGCTTTGACCTTCGTTTTGTAGTTATCCATGACCGGTATGACCACCAGCAGTTCAAGGTGAGCTGGTGTTGTTCATTTCCATGTGTGCCTAACCCCTAGACCTAGCAGGCCCACTAGTTTCATGCCATCCCTTCCACATGCCTCTAAGTGCCCCCCCCAATGTCTTTATTCTCAGAAGCGTTCCGTGGAGGATTTGAAGGAACGGTACTACCACATCTGTGCTAAGCTTGCCAATGTGCGGGCCGTGCCAGGAACAGACCTTAAGATTCCAGTATTTGATGCTGGGCATGAGCGGCGGCGGAAGGAACAGCTGGAGCGTCTGTACAACCGGACCCCAGAGCAGGTAAGCCCCGAGCCCACAAACTCTCCTTCATGCCCCAAACCCACTGCTTCCATCCTCAATACCCTCAACTCACCCCCAGGTCCCCCTGCCTCCCACTGGTTACCAGTGTGCCTCACACCAGTCTTACCCCTCACTGGACACCTTCTCTGCTCTCATAGCCCTTCACCTCCCTCATGATCTTTTCTCAGGTTCCCTCACAGACAGCCCAGCACCCCTTCACTCCCTGTCTACCCTCACTCCCCCACGAGCCTGTATGTACTTCTTAAGCCTCTCTCACTTCTTCAGGTAGCAGAGGAGGAATACCTGCTACAGGAGCTGCGCAAGATTGAGGCCCGGAAGAAGGAGCGGGAGAAGCGCAGTCAGGACCTGCAGAAGCTGATAACAGCGGCAGACACTACTGCAGAGCAGCGGCGCACTGAACGCAAGGCCCCCAAGAAGAAGCTACCCCAGAAAAAGGAGGCTGAGAAACCGGTGTGGAGACTAAAGCAGCCCAGCTCAGGGCAGAGGGGTCGCCTGACACTGGACACCCTAGCTCTGAGAGCACCCTGAGCTGGCAGGGTGGAGACTAACACTAGGCCCTCTCGCTGTGACACCTTGGTCTTCATAACTCCTCCTCCCACAGGCTGTTCCCGAGACTGCAGGCATCAAGTTTCCAGACTTCAAGTCTGCAGGGGTCACGCTGCGGAGCCAGCGGGTATGTGTCACTTCCTTCAGTGTGTTTGGGCCCTGGGTGCTCGCTCTGTGGCCCAAATTCTGCAGGCCATGGGGCTGGAGCAGTAGGAGAGGTTGTGCCATGTGTTGCAGGTAGAGGTGGCCTTGGGATGTGGCCAGGCTGAGGTCACACCTTTCACTGTATTCCACCACTTGCTGTTTCCTTTGTGACCCAGAGCTGCCTCCAGGGCTTAACTTCTCTTCCACTCCCCCACTGCCTTTAGTCCCCTTCATCCTAAGGTGCTTGTGGGGTGAGAGGGCTGAGTTGCTGGTTCATTGCAGATGAAGCTGCCAAGCTCTGTGGGACAGAAGAAGATCAAGGCCCTGGAACAGATGCTATTGGAGCTGGGTGTGGGTGAGTGTGAAGGCTGGGCCCCTCAGGATGGGGGGCTGTGGGTAAAGACAGGGAGGGCATTTTCTGTTACCAGCCTTCCAGCATACCCTGGCTCTGTCCCTGTGCCTTCCACCACTACCTGCAGAGCTGAGCCCCACACCCACGGAGGAGCTGGTGCACATGTTCAACGAGCTGCGGAGTGACCTGGTGCTGCTCTACGAACTCAAGCAGGCCTGTGCCAACTGCGAGTATGAGCTGCAGATGCTGCGGCACCGTCACGAGGCACTGGCCCGGGCTGGTGTGCTAGGAGGCCCTGCCACACCAGCATCAGGCCCAGCCCCAGTCTCTGCTGAGTCAGTGGTACCTGAATCTGGTCTCGGTCCTGACCCCACCAAGGACACCATCATTGATGTGGTGGGTGCGCCTCTCACGCCCAATTCGGTAAGAGCTTGGACAAGCTGGAAGATTATGAAATGGTCCTGCATGTGAGCTCACGCACACTTGTGCACAGGCTCTGCTCCCTCTAGTGCCTGTAATGGGAATTGTCACTCTGAGGGGTTGACACTGAGGACAGGAGTGGGTGGCCAGTGTGAAATATGCACCAAGCCTGAATCAGGCCTCAGGGACCGGCCATTGACCTCAACACCTTCCGTGTCTCTCCTCAGAGGAAGCGACGGGAATCAGCCTCCAGTTCCTCTTCTGTGAAGAAAGCCAAGAAGCCGTGAGCGGCCGCATGGGGTGTGGGTGGTATTGCCGTGTAAATAGAGTTGCCGAGTTGGACTGGGCTGCTTCCTTTTCCTTCCCACCACTTCTGCTGCCCCTGGCTGGGAGGGTGGGCAGGAGGGGTCACCACACACACTTAATGGGTGGCATTGGGGCTTGCCTGCATGGAGGCCCTTAGCCCTCTAACCATTAACCAGTGCCCATGTTGCGCAAACACCTGTGCCCAGGAACACCTGAGGTTGTGCACTCAAGATGGTTCATATGCAGCGGTGGCGTCAGATACCAGCAGATTCAAACAGCCTTGTGCTCAGTTGCTGTGGCCCTGTGCATATTCATTGAGGGTCTCAGAGGCACTTCAGTGACAAGTAGCTGCACTGGTGGCCTTGAGCACAGAGCAGCCTGGAATACAAACTCCTACCCTTCCCGACAGTGTCATGCACAGCATACCTGGTCCACACACATATCAAGGGCCTTGTTTCCCCGACTTTATTCAGTGGCACGTTCACAGTGGGGATGGGGTAGACACAAGGTGGGCCCGATCTGTCCTGGAGCCCTGGGGGCACCACACACCATGCACTATGGATGGGAGGGGGCACAGGGGGCTTGGTGGTCCCAGCAGAAGCCTGTGTACCGGGGAGGAGGCAGTGAGTACCTGGGTCCCCCTAGCCCAGGCCCATAGTGGGAGGGGCTAATACTGAGCTGAGGTTGGGTGGGGATGGGGGGGGGGCACAATGTATCTGCTCCAGAGGGACCAAGTGGCCAAGCCCTTACCTAGGGCACAGGCCCACAGGGAAGGCTGGGGGTCACTTGATGTAGAGCTGTGCCACTCTCCCTTTTTTCCTCTGGTGAGGGAGAGGAGGGTTCTGGGCTGGGCCAAGCAGCTATCCTGTACTGCCCCATCCCATCCTTGGCCAATCAGAACGGCTTCGAGGTCTGCTTGAAGATGAAGCCTCGATATGCAAGTGTCTTCATGATGTTGGCAATATTCTTGCAGTCATCTAAAAAAAGGAAGAGAAGACATTTAGGTGGGCCCCAGGTCCTTTCCCTCCATGCCCACAGGTGCTCTTACACAGGTGGGGTGGGAAGCATGGTTAGATTCAGGAGGCAGACACTAAACTAGGGGGCCCCATTCCCTTGCGGCAGTATCTCCAGCTTTAGGTTTAGCTGGGTGATGCTGGCCGGGCAGGAAGCCTGGTCTCAATGCTTCTCAGTCCCATAATTCATGCTCGAAATTGGCCGGCGTGTCCCGCCCCGGCCCCAGCGGTGATGTATGGGCGCCGTCGCAGTAAGAAAAAGGCAGAGTAAATGTGTAATTTCTCCCTTGACGGCCCCCGGCCGCTGGGCGATCCTTCTTGTTGCCGCCGCGTGGGGACGGCCTGTCCGCCACACTCCGTCTTCCCGCCACCCGCCTTGATGTCTCCATTTCATTACTGTGCGGCCATTCATCACGCCCACGGCCAGGGTGACTTTGCCGGCACTTGCATGTGTGGGAGATGTGGCCCAGGCCATAATCACTGGTGACAAGGCACAAGCCTTGGCACTTTCGGGTCAGGGCCCTGGGAAACACCTGCCCTGGCTCCCAGGCTTATGTGCTCAACCAGCAACCTGCCTGGACACCTGCTCCTGTGCAGTCCCAGATCAGTGGAGAGGGTCCAGGTTTATGGTTCCCTACTGGATCTACCTGAGTCCACGCCCTGCCTCTTCCACCCTGACCTACTGGGCTCAAAGCTGGTACTGGTAGGGCTTTAGCCCTGTCTGGCTGTCTCTCAGGTTAAATATGTCTTCTGTCTGCCAGACCCTGTCATGGCAATTTCACCAGTATTGTTCCCCATGTTCAAAGCTGTCCCAGAACCCTGGTGGCCACAGGAACAGGTACTCCTGGGCCTCAGTATCATGGACATAGGCCAGGATGTGTTCTGTCACCACCAGCAAGAGGTACGACTACCCAGAGCTTGTCCCACTATAGTAAGCCTAGGACAGAAATGGACCAAGTGCCTGAGTTTTTCTTTTCCACTGTCCAGAGCAGCTGCCAACTCCCTATCCCTTCACCAGCCTTTCCTCCCATTACTCTCCCATCTCCCATAGAGGCTCCTGGGCCATAACCAGGGCCTCAGCCTCCACCAGCCCTCATGGGATCAATGGCTGTGGTGGCTTAAGTATTATACATCGATGTCATAATCAGGTATGGGGGGTGGTAAGGTCAAGGTGGGGTCAGGAGGCCTCCACAGCTGCCAAGGAACAACCCCTTCCAGAATGCCCCAACCTGCCCTTGCCAGGACTTTAGGAAATGGGGGCCCACCAGAGTTAGAAAAGGGTTGTAGGAGTGGGAGAAATCTCTGGTCAGCCCAGGGCAGGTATCAGCCAGACACCAGCTCTGCAGCCCCTCAGACCTGTCTTTGCAGAGCTCAACATGAATGTACCAATGGTGGATGTGAGCATGGACAGGTGACCCAGGACCTAGACACAGGGACACCTTGTTCCTCCAGGGACTCAGGAAGCCACAAGGGCTGGTCTGAGGCAAAACAGAGGGAAGACAGATGGGTGGATAGTGGCGGCCATGGCAACTCCAGACGTGACCCATCCCCGTGGTTTATGGGCCGGACACGCACCCTGTTCATCTGAGGCCCCATCATTTGTCTCCCTTAGTGTGTATGCCCGTGCTGTGGCGGTGGAGAGTAAAGGGAGAGGGCTGTGGCAGGAGGAGGTAGGCAGTTGAGAGGGAGGGGGAGGGGGCAGAAAGGACCCTGGGAGGGGGGAAGGTTTATGATAGGACCCAGGGCTGTGATAGCACCATAAGAGGGGCTCTGATAGGGTGATTTTCTTCCCAAAAAAGTCTGGTCTTGTTAGGGCACCTCCAATCCTTCCTGTCTCCTGCACTCTGGGGACTATAGCTGCTCTGCATATTAAGAATAAGTCCCCTTGTTATCTGCAATTACCCAGCGGCCACACACCTCATTTCTTCCAGCAGAAAAGAAAATTAGTTTTCTATTGACTTCATCTGGCTCCTCCCTCATTGCTGGACAAAGTGCTCAATCTGCCTCCCCTGGCGCAAGTGAAAGTGCCCAGCCCCTCCCCTAGATCACCAGTCATCCAGAGGGCAAGTACGGATCTCCCACCTGTGCCTGGCCCTGAGCTGGGAGAAGATCCATGTGCCCCAGCCTCTGTCCTTGACCTCTTCTGACTACACATGAGATGGCTTCATTCACAGCTGGAACTTCAGCTACCTCTGAGGATCACAGTGTCCAGCCTGGACCTCTCTCCTGAGCTTCAGACCACAGATCCAAATGCTCTGGAACATCTCTTTCTAGATATCCATACAAACTCAAAACACCCAGTAATGATAAGTTAAAAAAAAGGGGTGGTGGAGGGGATCAATGGGGGAAGCTGTAATACTTTCAACAATAAAGATTTTTAAAAAGCCCAGTAATAAACTGATTTCCCCCCCCAAGCCTCTTTACTCCCCTGTGTTCTCCATCTCAGTAAAAGGTACCCCAAATGCCCAAATAAGAAACGTGAGAGTCAAGTGTGACATCTTGCCTCCCTCACTCCCCAAATAATAATCACACATGAACTACAGATTCTATCTTATTTTCTGTCTAATCATCTACTTCCCGTCATTCTGGCAGTCACCCCCTTGGCCAGCTCATCATTTCTTGTTTTTACAACAATAACTTGTCCTCTTTTCCCCTTTAATCCATTCTCCTGTCGCCAAAGTGATCTTTCTTACACAAACCTGATCACATCCTTTCCTCTTTAAAGTCCTAACCCCTATCTTCCAATGTCAAGGAACCACTTACTGTTTTCTGAAAATGACAAAGTAGGAGTTTTACAGACCTGTTTGTAGTCTGAACTTCACCCTATGGTGAGTGCTTAGTTTCTCTGAACTTCAGGCTCCTCCGCTAGGGGTGACAACGGACACTGCCTTCAGTGTTATGAGGATTCAACAGGTGATGCGCCCGCGTGTCTCTGTGCATGCTTTCTGTCTGGAATACCTCTTCCTGAAGGGAAGGCAAGGATGCTAGCTTTCTGGATGGCCCCATGGTGAGAAAGTGTACACTGTACAATCTATGGCATAGATGGCATGGGCTGGCACATTTGGTAAAACCATCATTCACTCCGCCAACTTTGACTGCTGGTCCCGTTTACTGGAGATTGTGGAGTCTAAGTTGCAACTGGTCCATTACAATGAAGAAAGAGAGACCCATACCGGGGGAGACGTGTTTCAGTTCACCCAGCAAGTCAGTGGCACAGCACTTAAGGGCTTCCACACAGGCCTTTTCCCGTCCTTGAAGCCTTCATAAGAGTCTGTGCAACCTACTTACTGAACAGTTTAAACAGTCAATGGCACAGTTAGAAAATGAGGGACTGGGCAGAAGCACAGAGACAGATCTGGGTCCTTTAACAGGCCATACGATCAGAGAGACAGCAGCAGGATGAGCCTGGCGACAACATGGCCTCTCAGAGTCCTCTGCTTGAAGCCCTGTGGCCACCTGGGTCAGCAGCCCCACTTTCTGGCACCTCTTATTGAGTGATGAGGTAAGCCTGAAGCTGTTACAGGGTAGGAGACAAGAGGTGGTCCACAGCCTTGTGCTCACACTGAAGGCCTCCAAGGACAGGTCTTTCTCACCTCCAAATTCTAGAAAATTAACCTGTTTTATGTTATTGCAGGGTCATCAATTTGTGAAAAAAAGACCTTCTTTTTATGGGCATTAATACTTAATGTTGAAAATATTTTTATATTGTCAACACCATAATGGGAGGGGTGCAGCAGTAGCATAAATTTTTCAGACAGGTGAGTGGAGCTAACACCTAACAAAGGATAAGCTTGTTGGCCTGGCCCAAGTTTAGTTAGTCCTGTATCTGCTTGGCAATAGAGCTGCTAGTGGAAGGGTAGCTCAGATCACTCGGGACACCCAGTGAGAGCTCACAGGGGGCAACCACCTGAGGCTGACATGCTCCAGTTAGCTGCACTTGTTTGGGAATTGAACAGTAGAGGACAGGAAGCAAGGCCTGGGCCAGGGCCAACCCAAGGAGGGAAGGGGGCCAAGGAAAGTCTTGGAGGGTCATTGATTCATGCACTCATTCATTCAGCAAACACTGACACCTCTGTGTACTGGGTGCACACAGGACATGTTGGCCACAGGGCTGCAGACTCTATAGCTCCGTACCCTCAAAGAGCTCAGAGACAGACCTGTAGGTGGTGCAGTGTGAACAGTGCTATGACAAAAGGAGGCACAGAAAAGGTACCTTGTTCAGTCTGAGGATCAGGAAAGAGTTCCTGGAAGGACGAAGTTAAGCAGAGGTCCGAGGGGCATGTGGGAGGGGCTAGCCAGAATATTGGGGTTTAAGTGGAGGCCATGTCCTTGCATAGTGAACAGCATACGCACATTCTGGAGGGAAAATGTGGAGTGTCCAAAAATACTTAAGTTTAGCGGGTGGTGTTGGTGGGGGTGATGAAGAATAAGAGGCAGGGGAGTGGAAGGAGATGAAGCTAGTGAGGTCAGTAATGACCGGCTAGAGAAAACCCCAAATACCGAGGCAAGGAACTTAAGGTTTTATTATTTTGGGAATGATTGGGAGACACTAACATGTTTAAGGAGAAACATGACAGGACCAAATCTGTGTTTCAGAATTATCATTTGAGGATGGGAGGAATTAACCCTCAAGGCAGAGACACCAATTAGCACACAGTACTATGGTTCAGGCCAGAAATGGTGGCCCAGAACTAGGCCGGTGCAGGCAGAGACAGAGGTGGAGGTCTACTGGTGATGTGGAGAAGTTGATGGAGGCAAGAAGTTTTTAGGAAATGAAATGAGCAAGTCTTAATGAGGGGATGGGAAGGGCTGGAGGAGGGAGGAGTCTAGGATCTTAGTGCTCACTGAGATAAGACAAACCAAGAGAGAGTGCAGGTTTGGGGCAGTGATGAACTTTGCTCGAATGTGTTAAGTCTTGAGGTTCCTATGAAACATCTAAACTTATCAGATATTTCCTTTATGGCTTCTAGCCTTTATATCTTGCTTAAAAAGGCCTTTCCTATCCCAGCGTTATTAGAAAGCTATCATTTATTTTCTCCTAATACTTTCAGTTTTTGTTTTTTGTTAATATATCTTTATTGATTTCAGAGAGAGGAAGGGAGAGGGGGAAAGAGAGAAACAACAACGATGAGAGAGCAACTGATAGACTGCCTCCTGCATGCCCCCTGCTGGGGATCGAGCCCACAACCCAGGCATGTGCCCTGAGCAGGAATCAAACCACAATCTCCTGGATCCTAGGTCGATGCGCAACTGCTGAGCCACACCTGGCCGGGCAACTTTCATTTTTTATATTTAACTTTTTAAACTGTCTGGGATTTATTTTGTATATGGTGAGAAACAGAAGATCTAACTTTATTTTTTCACTAGTGGATAGCCAGTTGTTCTATATCACTATTGATTGAACTACCTGCACTTCCCTCACCCTTTTGAAATGATGCCTCTATCATATGTACAATTCCCAAACCTGGGTCTATTGGAGCCAGGAAAGAGAATGAAGGTGAAACAATCAAAGAGGCAAAGGGGACATGACCTTTGGGAATATGAAGCAGTGTGTCTAAAAAACGATTCAGACACAACCTGAGGACTCCTGCCTAAAAGCCCAGCCTGGTGACACACCTTACTAGTAATCTCCAGGAGCTAGTTGGGAATGGGGCCAGACCCGTGGAGCAGGGACCAGCAAAGGCCGTGTAGGGAGAACAGTGCAAGGAACAGGAACCATGGGAAGACTGTGTAGACACTCTAGAAGCTCTTTTTATCGCCACATCTTTCTGTTTGTCTGGACATCTGGGCAGCAGCATGCCTGAGGACAAAGGGCCAGTGGGTCAATCCTAGCCTGCTTGACACAGGTTTGTCAGACAAAATATGTCCCCAGCCCCACCTGAGACATACATATACTAAAAAATTGTTTATCTGAAGTTCTGATTTAACTGATGTCCTATATTTTTATTTATTAAATCGGCAATTCTATGCTGGAGGCCAGCATCCTAAGCTACAGCTGTGTGCAGTTCAAGATACAACAGCAAAGGGTAGCTCAGAGGGAAGGCAGTGAATTTAGGACTGAACCAGCAGAGGGACACTGCATACCCTTAAATTCTGGGTTTGAATCCAAATGCTACCACTTAACTGTGAACTTGCCAAGTTACTGTACTTTATTTAACCTCTCTGGTTTCGATTTCTTCTTCTCTAAAATGGGAATAAAAGTGATAATTAGAGCAATTACTTCCCTCAAAGGGTTGTTAAAAAAAGATGAAATGAGTTTTTGTGAAGCGTTTAAAACAGTGGCTGGGTTAATTATTATCATTGTTGTTGTTATTCTAATAATTTCCAATAGTAATATTGTTATTCCAAAGGTAACACTCTGATATTTCCTAACCCCTTTTTTCTTGTCCCAGGCATGGCCCCCAGTCTCCTGGGCCCTCCCCACAGTGCCACCTTGGCCCACCTAACACGCCCCCTCCAGACATAGACTCCGTCTCTCCACGGACGCCGCTCCCACAGCTCCCTCCCCCTCCCACAGACAGGGCCCTTATAGCCTCAACTCCAAAGTGACCCCTTCTTCAGTGCCCCCCCATCCCCTTCCACCCCACTGAGGTGCCTGGAGGTGCCACAGGGCTGATGGTGAAGGATGACGGTGGTTCCACAATAAGGGGAAAAGGCAATTTCATCTTGATTAGCAGGCGATTTCTCTCTCCATAATAAGCACGCTCCAAATAATTAGCGTGTTTTACGTAATAATGAAATTACAGAAATGCAGTCCACTTATTCAAACAACTCACCATTACCATATTTTTAAATATTAGACTTAATTAGAGTTTATCACTTCAGAGAAGTATGCGGACCGAAGATGTTTTTAAAAAAATCCTCATAAAGTGTTTATTAAGCGCTGGTAAAGCTGGGATAATGATGTGTTTGGAAATTAAGGCAATCAAACACTTACCGCTGCTCCTGGAGGCCGGGCATGGAAATGAGGCCATTACACGCCCATTACCCGCCAGCTCACAGCCACTTGGGGGGTGGGGAGAGGATGCTCCTGGTCGAGAGGGCAAAGTGCCCGGAAACGCCTGTGCCAACATATCCAACAGCCTGACCAGTAGGCACAGCATCATACCTTTTATGTCACCTACATCACATTTAGCCACCAGGGCCCAACTCAGACTTAGCCAGGCAAATGACAAGACTGGTCCCAAAAGCCAAAGAAGATGCCTAAGACTAAGCTTGCTCCAGACTCCCAGGCCTGGCAGGGTATGTCAACTCCATTCAAATCCCAGTGCAGAGTGGGGACAGAAGCCAGGTTGGTTAGTGAGAGGAGAAGTAGACTGAGGAAGCTACAGACCCAGAACAGGTGACCACTCCCCACTATGGGCCACATAGGAAGGGGCAGCTAGAGTGGCAGGAAGGGGCTAGGAGGGAGGTACGGAACTGAGTTGGGAGTCAAAGACGCTGAGAAGGCAGGGACCAGGCTTGATACACACCTGGGGATACAGACCTGGTCCGGGGAAAGGAGGCAAGAAGGGTGGCAGGAGAAGGGCTGGTGGCTCCAGGCCCCATTTATCCCGGTGAATAACTAATTCCAGAATTTATAGTGCTGGGGTTTTGTTCTGTGGCCATTTATATCTGCGAGGGGAGGAAATGAAGAGGCAGCACGGACGCCACATCTTTCTGTGTTATTGCTTGTCTGCCATTTGCAAATCATTATTAATTGTGGGCCCTGGTGGCGGGCCGGGCGGGGGCCGGACTGGGTACATCCACATAGCTCTTCATCAAGGACCCCAGCCGCTGCCCCAGAGAGCCAATTACCCCGCCCTGATTGGGATCAGATAAAGAGGGAATTTTTACAAATTAGGGAATAAATAGAATTTCCACACAGGGCGCGGGCAGGACCTGAGAGGCTGTAATGAAAAACCATCCGTCACCATCAGTGGCCTGGGCACGCAGGCCCGGCACTCCCTCCCCTTGTGGGCCCGCCCTTGTGCTCAGGGGCCTGGGTGTACAGGTCTAAGGATATCTCCAAGCCTTCCATGGCTCACAACAGGGAGAGTTCTCCAAAGGGGTATATACACCTTTTGGGCTGAAGAGGTCTAGGCCCCAGCTTTGATACTGTCCCTAGTGCTGCCTCTCCCTCTGGGTCTTGACAAAAAGGAGACTGACGAAGTTCTGAGAAAGGCCAGAGTTGGGGGCTACAGGGCAAAGACCAAATCTATGCCCCTACAGCTATGGCAGCCCTAGGGCAGAGCCCCAGCCCCGTGGACCACTCACTCTGGGCTCCCATTAGCGCTCCTCCCCTTGGATCATTAAATATGTATATCTTATTACACGCCTTGTTAGAGTATCGAGCTCTATTGACTGATGATAAATCCTGAGCCTCATCCTGGCCATAAATTTATCTGGAGATGATGAAGACTCAATAATCTAGTCAGGCAGATAATATCATCGGGCCTTAAAAAAGATCATTACATTATATGTCAGAATTAAAAGTGAAATACGCCGTAGTAACAGGGAGGCTGCTCTGGCCATTATAACGGGTGCCCGCTTTCCCCCACTTGTTTCTAGCCAAGGCCCCATCCAGGTAGAGGGGCCAAGAAGCCTTACCTTCCTCCTGGCTCTGGGATGCCATAGCTAAAAATGCCAGAGGATATTAGATAAGCTAAGGCCAAGTAAAGGGGACCTGGCCAGGGAGGGGTGAGGGGAAGAGATGGTTACTGAGAACAGCTGAGCACATCTGCCATACCTGGCAGCCACCTCTGGTCCAACCAAGCTTCCACCTTAACCTGTCCCTAAGGAGTGTCCTGTGGGACTATCTTCTGGGGGTACTTGAGTGGTTATAATAGGAAGGTGACCAGGGCCTCACCTCCTTCCTAAATGGCCTAACCAGGGCAGATGCTTTCCAAAACTGGGATATAGAGAGGTTAGGCTACTTGCCTGTGCTGCCCCAGGTACCTGTCACCTGGCCCCAGACCCATGTGTCAGCAGCCTATCTGGAGAATTTCTTGTGAGCATGTGTAATCAGTCCAGACCATGACTACCACCTTCCTGAGACCTGCCTGTGACAGCCTCTATATCCTGTCCTCTGAGAAACTTGCTGCCAGCCTCTTGGTTTTTTGACCTCAGCACTAATGACCTTGTCTGTTATACCTTATTTCCACCATTTCCACAATCACACCTTCAACCTCTTTAATACCCTCTACTGCTCTTAAAATATTAAATTCAAATACTCCTAGTTTCTGATGTTAATACATTTTTTCTTTCATCTCACTTGAAACCATTTATAATTCTGCTTCTCCATATACATCACCCCTCTTGCCTTCACCTTCTTCCCTGTCCACTTTTGATTGCTTACGCAACAGCCCTGCCTCTTCTGCCAAGTTGGCAGAGCCCACTCCTCACTCATGTGACCAGGGTGAATGCTCCGTGGTCTGAGCCATTGGTAGTGACCCTATTTCCCTGGCCAGTCACTGATTTAGGGGCGACCATGTGTTCTGGCTACTGACAGGAGGGTAAGTTAGCTAAAAGACCTTCATGGAAAATTTCTTCACTCTTAAGAAGAGAAGCACAGGGGGAAATAGCCCTTTATGTCCTGCTGGTTATTTTCATGTTTGCACACGTCTGGGACTGCAGTAGCCATCTTCCAACCTTTAGGCGAGTTAGCCTATGAAAAACATGCTGAAGATAAAATAACAACAACAAAAAGGAAAGCCCGGCTGGGCGTGGCTCAGCTGTTGAGCGTCAACCTAGGATCCAGGTGATCGGGGTTCGATTCCCAGTCAGGGCACATGCCCGGGTTGTGGGCTCGATCCTGTCAGGGGGTGCAGTAGCCAGCCGATCAATGACTCTCTCATCATTGATGTTTCTACCTCTCTCTCCCTCTCCTTTCCTCACTCTGAAATCAATAAAAATATATTTAAAAAAAAAAAAAAAAAAAAAAGGCAAAAAATCTGGGTCTCTGATGACATTGCTAAGATGCTGAATTTAAAAGCCTGAGGATCACCTCCAAACTTTTGTGAGGTAATAAATCCTCTTATTATTTAAGATATTTTAAATTGGGTTTTCTTTGTAGCTGAAAGCATACAAACTGATACAGAATATAAAGACAGAAAAGAGACTGATATAACAAATGAACCCTATAATGTAAACTTGGCTGAATGAAGGAGGGAGGGCAAAGGTCAATGAGGACACTGATATTTCAGGCTAGAAAGATGATAACTCTTATCATGCTCTCTATACACATGATCAAATTGTTTCCTGCTGCATCTCAGGATACATGCCATGCTACTAAAAAGGCAAAAAGAGTCCAGTTTAGATGGGAACCCATGTGGAAACAGAGAGAAAAGAAAATATAACTTCACTAAGAAAGGTTTTCAGTCTGTGGCTTGCAATCTAAGTTGACTAAAAGCCCCAAAGCTCCTCAAAGTCATGAGACTTGGGCTGCTTCTCTCCACCCTGCTCTTCTCAGCATGTTGTTTCTAATTTCCAAGTTATTTCATGATCCAAAATGGCTGCTGGAGCTCCAACCATCACATCCACATTTTAGGAAAGAGGAAGAAGGAAAAGGCAAGAACAATGTATATCTAGCTGAGTCACTTCCTTTTAAGTACTGTTCCTGGAGGTCTCACATAATATTTCCTTTTATCTCACTGGACAGAACTCAGAGATATAACCATATCTAACTGTATGAGAAACTAAAAAAACTAGCTTTTTAACTGGGTACATACTGCTGCCCCTAATTATACAGGGGATTTATTTAGTGAGGAAGAAGGACAATGGATACTGGATGTGTATCAAGCAATTTCTGTTCTAGCATCATAACTGATCCATCTCACTTTGGAACTTGGATTCCATGACCCATCATGTCAATCCTTTCTTACCAATATTCTCAACTCTCTTGCCCCTCTTTCCTTCCATCACCCTTGCCTGGAAAAACCCAAACTCTGCCTTTCTTATGCCTGCATTTGGGTTGAGTGTAATCAGAGAAAACTACAACCATATAGATTCACCTCACCCATAAAATCAGTCATCAACCTCAACTGGCTGTATAAAACTGCCCAGCCAATTTGGTCAGTGTGCACACTCTCTCCCTTTTTCCCTAGTGACAATTTTAAATTTTCTTTTGCTGCCACAATCTCAAGTGCCCTACCCCCAACATCAGCCCTGATCCCCTCACCCACACACTCGTCTCCTACTTCATGGGAAATACTCTCCTGCATCTGTGCCAGCTCTCTCCTCTCATCCTGTTACAAGAGAGCACCCACCCTGATGTCACTTCTAAAGCCCATCCCTGCACTCCACCTGGAGTCCAATCTCACTGCCTTTTCAGGGCCTTATGAGTGACCCCAAATGTTTCTTCTGCACTGGCCCCTTCACATTAGCATGTAAATATATTAAATCTCTCCCATCTTTAAAAACTTCCCTGTAATCTCCTTTCCCATGAGGCTAGTATCTAATCTCTCCTCCCTTTCATAGCCAGACTTCAGAGTTGTTAACACTCATGGTCTCATTCACTCATCTCCCACCCTGCAATCTCCCTCACCACTGCTTTACCAAATTGCTTTCTCTAATGATTCCTATGACCTCACAGGGGTGAAGTCCAATGGAAGCTTCTCAGGTTTAGATGGATCTGATCCAATGGACTTACACCTCAAAACGTACTTCTTGGCTCCAGGAACACCATCTTCTCTCTATCCAACCCTCCTCCAGCTCCTTTGTACATGCCTTTGCTTCTGACCACCCCTAAGATGTGGGTGCTGCTCAGAGCGGTCGTTGGCCCTCTTCCCTTTTCACTCTCTACTCTCTCCCTGGGCAACCTCATCTATCCCTGAGGTTTTAATTACCATATAGTTTCCAATAATTTCTAAACCTACATTCCCACTACTACTATCCCAGTCCAGGGCACCACCATCTTTCATCTAGGTGACACTAGTGTCCCTGCCAATCTTCTCCATGGTGTCTGTCTAAACTACAAATCTGGTCAGTTCACTCCCTGTCTTAAAACCCTTCAACGATCCAGGAAGGTCATTAGTGGAAGTACTGGTAAAATTCAATAAGGCCTTTAGTTTAGTTAAGAGTATAGCATTAACGTTAATTTTCTGGTGCTCATAATTGCAATATGATTATATAAGATGTTAACACTAGGGAAAGCTGGGTAACATATATAGAAACTTTTCTGTTAATATAAAATTAGTTCAAAGTAAAAAGTTGAAGAGTTAATAATTAAAACAACAAACCATCACCTCTAACAGTGCCTCACTGCTCTCAGGACAGTGTCCAAACTCCTTCAGAAAGTCCGGGGATCTGCCCAGGACTGGGGCCCCATCTGCCCCACTCTCCTGTTGTGTGAAGGCGGTGGGTGGAAGAGGGACTGTAGTTCAGACTCTCTTGTTGCTCAGCTTTTTCACATGCTTTTCCTTCTGCCTGGAACTTCTCCCTCCTCTTCTCCCCTAGCATTCCCCCGATCCCTCAGAACCTGGGCTTGCTATTGTTTCCTGGGGTGCCTTATCTGGGCCCCCACCTTTGTTAGGAATCCCTTCTATGTGCTTCCCCACTAAGATTGCCTCGGTTACCTCCTGCTAGATCACAAACCCCTTGAGGGCACTAATGTTAGAGGCCCCCAGTCTACATGTATTAAGTGGAAGAATGGAAGGATGGAGGAAAAGGAGGGAAGGGTGGTGTGTCAAGATCACAGGTGAACCTACTCTGGCCCTGACATTTGCCACCTAAAGCCTAGACATGCCAGGGCCCTGAAAATCAGTTATCATCCCATCCCCAGGGCTCCAGGCCCTTCCCTACCTCCACTCCTTCCTAGTATCTTGGTTTCTCTAAAACCTGCCATGCCAGGAGGCTGGATGGGACCTGAGCTCTCAGCACTCTGGCCAGTCTGGCCTGCAAACCAAGGCACTGGGGGCAGCAGTAATGGTGCTGGGGCTCCCCAGTCCTAGCCAGTGATGCCCTAGACACAGGCCTGGCTATGCCTGAGGACTCAGATGGGGCTGCCCTCCCTAAGCCCAGTCTCACCTGGTAAATATTTCATCCTCAAGCTGCTCAGCTAATCCCTATTAATTTCAATACCGCAGCCTTGCCTGGCTCAGCTCCCAATGCATTATTTATCCCCTTTGTTTGTTTGTCACTAACAGGTGGGCCCCAGCGGAGCGGCTGACTGGGGAAAAGCCTACTCCATCACAGTGTGGTTGTGAATTAATCATGAGGACTAATGGGAACCACCTCAGCTCCAGGCACTTCTCTCTCCGCCTTCCCTTGCCCTGGCACACAGGGGTGGGCCAGGGCCATCTCAACTCAATTTAACTCAATTCAAAACAATACATTTTATTTACTATCTGCCTACATGAATCAGATGCTATGTTATGCTTTGGGGATACAAACTGAACAAAACAGATGTAAGTTCCTGCCCTCAGGGAACTTACAATCTAGTGGGGGAGAGAGGCATTAAATAACTCATTTCTTAATTATGATTGTGACAGAGTGTATAAAGGGAGTGAGGGGTGCTATCGAGTGCACGGGGGAACAGGGAAGACTTCCCTGGGGAAGCAAAATTTGAGCTGCGCTCAAAGGATGAGCAGGTATTAATTAGACCAAGAGGTGGGAATAGGGGCTCCCAGGGGAAAAATGAATGTGGGAAGCCTTAAGGTGAGAGAAGGCATGGAAGGTTCCAGGAAATGAGGGTAGGCATTGTGCTGGTGTACAGGGAACATGAGAGTGGCTTGAGAAGGGGCAGGGGACTGTCCCTACACCAACAAGGCCCAGTTTGGGGACGCTCTTCTTCCTAAACAATCAGTCCCAGTGGATTACCACAGAGTCACCCTGAACACCTTGATACAAACACACACTTACATCACTTCTGCTAACTTGAGCAGTATCTGATTTCTTGACTGTGCTCCTGAGAGATGATCAAAACCATTAATCCTCAATTGCACAGATAGGGAGCTCTGGGGAGCACTTGGTCTGAGGACTTGTGATGGGCCTGTGCAGGCCTAGGTGGTTTAGAGCCACTTGGAGGCTTAGGTGCACCACAGCACAACAGCACAGGACCTGCCCATGGTCCCCAAGGGGAGACCAGGCACAGGGTGGGGAACACTGACCAACCTCAGCCACAAGTGTTCACATCACCTACTAGGAAGGGACTTCCCTCGCCTCTGAAAACCCAGTACTGGACTTCTGAATGACTGAAAAAAAGCAAATGCCTAGCAGAGATCTTTTCCCCAGACATGATCCTCAAAACTCTCCCAGAGATTTAAATAGACAACTGAGCTAACTTGTACTCAGGGTTTTATAGCACTTTCAAATCCTCGGAGGAAGCCTGGAGAGGCAGGAGCTATCAACCCCACTTTAAAGGGGAAGAACCAGAGGCCTAGGAAGGTGAATGGCTTACTCAGGACACCCCACCTGGAAGTGATGAGCCTTAACTAAAGGCTCCAGAATATTCACAGATCCACCCCCTCTGGGCATTTCCCTAGGAATCTCTCTTGGTGACTCCAGGGACCTTAGCTCCCAAGAACAATCCTAAAAGGCACCTGGCTTATGAATCAAGTGCTGCTCTGCCAGGGTTTGTAATTCTATTCAAAGTGGCCACTTTGAAAATCCATATGTCTTCAGGCTCCCCGTACATCATGGTGTCAAGTCCTGGAGCAGAGGCATCCATCGGTGGCTCCCAATACTATGGTCTGTGTGCCCACACGCCTGATCCCACCCATGCATCTGTCTCTGGCGCCCAGCTGCTCTGGCAGCACTCCCCACCCTGTGCCAAGGCTCATGCTAGCTGCCTGCTTGGCCCAGCCTTACCCTTGCCTCCACACTAGTTTGGCTGCTGGGCCCCAGCCCCACCCCCACCCCAAACACCTCCTCTGCCCTACCCAGATACTCTGCTTGCTCTCTTGGAGCTAGGCAGCCAGCACAGAGGCAGCCTCGATAACTCGCTAACGTGCTGCCCATGCTGTTCTTAAAAATTTATGACTGTGCAACATGAAAAATCCGGCTGAGGAGCCGTCATTAGCGGCGCTGCCTCCCTCCCCCACCAGAGCCACCCTCGTAAATTGAGATTTATGGCTGCGGCAGGCGGGTGGGGTGTGTGCAGGCAGTGGGGATGCTGTGGGGAAGACAGGGAGAGACCGATGAGGCAGCGGTGGGGCCAAGGGCTCCCCCCTGCGGCAGCTCCCGTTTATCACAGTCTGCTGTGATACCTACTGAGAGAATGCCTGGCCTGGGTGTCAACATGGCGCAGATGCTAGATTCTACAAGCAGTGGGATGGGTGGAGACGGGCCTATCCTGTGCCAATCACTGGCTCCTTTAGGTGAAGGACCAGATCCTGAGGTCCAGGTGCTAAGCAAAGGCTGCTTAGCTGGGTGATTTGGGAGAGGGAAGGTTGAACCTGCGGAGGAAGCATCATCCTTCTTGTTGAGGTCACAAACCTGGGTTTCTCCAACCAGATGCATCTAGGTTGGACTGTGACTGTGGTATCCCAACCACAGAACTGAAGGGGAGGCAGGGAAGGTGGAATAAGGATGCCAGGAACCTTCCCTTCCCTCTCCTTTCTCTGGTAAGAAGGGCCAGTGCAGAGGCTAGTAAAGGTGAGTGCAAGTACTGGACCCAATCACTCAGCCTCCCCCTACAGAGGCCAGACTGGGGCTGAAAGAAGAGGAGGTGATTCCACAAGCCCGCCCTCCCCCTCTGCAAGCCCTCCCTATTACCTCCCCTCCCCTCCTCCCCTGCTCACTTAGCCCTGTCAGCCAGGCCATTATGAAATTGGGGTTTCATTTACAGACTAATTAAACATTACAGCTTGTTCACAATTACAACGCGGGGATGAGGGAGTAACTAATTACGGAAGAAATGAGCTAACATTTATCTCTGCTCCCACCCTCCCTCTCCCCACTGCCCCCCCAATTTGGCTTTCTTCCACTCTCTGGTCAGTATCAGCTGGAAAGGCTTATTTCCTAGGATGCGGGACTGGAAAGACCCAGTCCCCACCCATCCCGGACACAAGATCTTACTGCAATTCCCAGCTACTCTGGGGGAGGGGCTTAGCTCCCAGGGCCCTGTCTAGGGGACAGTCATGGCTTTTGTGCAAGCCAGTGTATGACTAGAGTAGGACCCTGTGACAATGTGGGTTATAACACCTGGGCTGGGGGTAGGGGGACATTGTCTACCCTTTGGTGTATGACAGTACTGTGGGGCTCTATTTATCTTTACCTCGAGGGGCAAGGTTTTGGTGTGACTGATGTAGACAACTGTGTGACTGGGTATGGCAGTGAATGAACCATGCCCTCATCCCACAACCCCAGGAGAGAACAGATAAGAACTAGGTGGCTGCAGGAGGTGATGGTCAAAGCAGGCTTGGGATGTGGCCCTGGCAGCCCCAGGCCTGAATCTCCACTGGGAGGCCCCATTCACTACTGCCTCTGAAGCAAGAGAGGCAGAAGGGTTACACTGCCCTGGGTCTCACCTTGTCCCTGGCCTTGGCTACTGACCAGATGTCCCCTGGGGCCCAAGGAGCCTTGGGGGGCCCCCTGTGGGCAGGAGTCCTGGGGTCTGGCTGGCCTGCCACAGAGTTTAATAATAGTAACAGTGAGAGTAAGCGTTTCCATCCTTCCTGCCTTTGGGCAGAAGAAGAAAGGAAAGAGGAGGGAGAGGAGGGAGAGGAGGGAGTGAAGGGAGCGGGCTGAAGGGAGGCTTTGAGGCCTCAGAACTCACATCAAACGGCCGGATCTGGGCCTAATTGTCTGACCCCTGCCCCTGCCTTCAATCAACTCTGAGGCTCCCCGCCCGCCCCTCGCCTAACTAGCAGCCATGTTCTCCTCATTAGAACAAGCTCCCCTTGCACACGTGTCCCCGGACATGTCCCCAACACTCCCAGCTCCCAACCTTGCCTGGTGGGTGGGTACAGCTGGAACCCAGTTTTGGAGGGGCCTCTGGGACAGCTATACCCTCAGCCACCACAGCTGGCTGGCCTGAGCTACTCAGCCCCTATCCCTGAGCTGTAGGAGCCTAAATGCCACATGCTGTGACATATCCCTGGACAGGCTCAGCTGCTGGGTACATTCTGTCCTCTGTGTGTCCTTCTTGCTACAGCCCAACTGTCTCAGACACAAAGCTCCTGAGAGCAGCATGTGCTTGAATTCTGTTCCCTCTGTCTAGTTCAGCCTGGCAGGGGATCTAGTCTGGGTCAGGGTTTGTGCTCAGAGGCTACAAGCTGAAGGAATTTATCTGCCTACTGTACATGACGGTTCCTTTAAATAGAGACAGGTGTGGTGATGTGTGTGTCTGAGTGTGAGATGTTGGAGGCCTGGCTGTGAGGTAGTACAACTTGCTGATTAAGAGCTCTGACCCTAGAGAGATGTATATTTAAATTCCAGCCCTCCACTTCCTTGCTCTGTAGACTTGGGTGAATGACAACCTTCCTGAGCCTCAGTTTCCTACCTGGTGATATCTCCTATCTCATAGGGTTTGGGGATTCAATGAGGTAACAGACATAAAGTCATCTTTACTACTTCTGACACTCAGCAAATGTCATGGAAGGATGCTGATATAGATGGGGATTCAGGCCAGACCAAACACATTCCCCTTTCTGTAGGCCCCAGGCCCCACTTTTCCCAGCTGGGCTCTGGGCCCTGGCCAATAGTGTTAAGGACTGGAAGACCTGTGAGGAAGGGACTAGAATTCTGAAGAAGAACAGCTCCCAGGGGCACAGCTAATACCAGGGGCAGAAGAACCTAAGCTGGAGCCTAACCTTGGAGGCAAGGATGTCACACAGCAGCAACAGGTGGGAGGGGCAGGGACCCAGACGAGGTAGGTTAGTAGGACTCGTCCGTGAGGTATGGGTCACCCTGTGAGTACTGTGGGCAAGGGAGGAGGGCTGCTGTGAACACCACTGGAGTGCAGGCTGTCTGGGCTGCTCTAGGAATTCATTCTCAGGGTACCAGGCCTGCACAAGATTGGGGGAGGGGCCGGCATAGTCTGGGCCCTGACATTGTCTCTCACCTTAAACCAGTGGTAATGACTTGCAAATATTGATGAAAACGCAAACTAGAGAGATTGTGTTTTTCGGGGAGCGAAGGTGGGGAGAGGGGATAAGGAGGAAAATAAACTGAAATGAAGTCCGGTTATCTCCCATCTGTGGCTGCTCCTAATCCCTCAGCCCAAAGGAATCCAATGCAGCCCCTTATCTGCCCTGTCAATCACTCCATCACCACCCAGTGCTTGGTGGGCACCGCACGCCCTCACATACACTCAAGTACATGCTCACGCATGCACACACACGCACACACACTTACTCCACCGACTCTTGCTCCAATACTCCCGCCCACCCCCAGCCCATTACTCCTCTGAGTAGAAGCAGCAAGCACGCGGGTCCTGCCAGATGGATGCAATTTGCATAATATCAGCAGTGAAGGCTGCAAGATCACCAGGGGTCAGGGCGCTGACATCCCCACACAGTCTATCTGCAAGTGCTAATTTGGCCAGCATTGATCTGTCTTTCTGATTTCTTTGTCATTTATGTCTGCGGTGGTTTGACAGGAGATACAGAGAGAGACAAGGGGAGGCCCAGCTGGGGCCTGGGGCTAGGAATATAGGGAAACAAAGATTGTACTTCCCAGTGCATCACACACACAGAACATATACGTACATATACCAGAACCTTCCTCCATCCATCCATCAATCCATGTGTCCATACATCTATCCATTTTCCCTGTGGTTGCTACTGAAGACTAGAGCATGGTGTCTGGCAAGGACCAAGTCCTCAGATGTCTGTGGGGCTCCAAGGATGCCAGCTTGGGGAGGAAGGTGTGTACCTCTCTCCCTGAGCACTATCCAAGCAGGCCAGTGTAGACTGTGGGTGCCTGGAGAGTCCTCTCTTCTCATGGCTATCCATCCTCCTCACTTTCTTTGGGTTACACCACAAAGAACAGACAGGAGTGGGGGTAGTGCTGGGGAAGCATGTACTCCAGCTGTCTCTGTGCCCTCCCCATAAGGCAGCCGTGCTGACTCCTCCCCTCCCAGCCCTGAAGATAGCTGAAGCAGGGGGGAGCTGCGGAGGTACCCCTCAAGGTCAGCTAGAAAGAGGGCTATCAGGTCTGCAGGGCCTTCATATCAATACTTCACCATCAGGTCATCTGAAGCCCAGACACTGGGCTCTTGCTAATTCTGAAGTCCTAGATGAGCCAAAAAATTCTATATCAGATCATATCTAAATGCCACATTCTGTTGAACCTTGGGCCAGAGTTCCCAAATTCTTCCTTGCATTGGGAGGAAGGTTCATCATAGGGATGGAGACCCTGCCAGGATGGGAGATGTCATGGGGAAAGAGGGGCAGAGAAGATCACAAATCTGGGAAGAGCCCACTGCACAGAAGTGGACATGGTTAAGGGAGGCAGAGGGCTTAAGTTTTCCAAAGGTGAAAGCCCCCACCCACTGGCCACAGTGGCTGTCTTGGCCCCACCTCCTTTCCCTTGCCTATGGTAGCAGGCAGGGTGATCAGAAGGAACTCCCTGCTGGGCAAGAGGGGGGCTGGTGTTTGGTGTGTGCTAATCCTAGGCCTGAGGTCTTCAGAGGGACCCGGAGAACTTCAAGGAGGGGAAGGCAAAGCTGTACTGTAGACGAGCTCATTAGCCAGCACCCCCACACCCCCACTAGGAGGAGGAGGGCAGGCGGCCCAGGGAGCTGGTGGCAGAGACAGCAGAGAAAAGGCTGTCACTGTCCTTTCTTCCTTTTGGTACAAGAGTCTCCCTGAGCCGATGATTCTCCCGCAGTGACACCTCTTCAAGGCGCTAATGAGATCCATGTCACAAAGCTAATGTGCTCTGACTAGACTCTTGATAGACACCCCACTCCTTCAGGGGAGACCACAGGCCAGTACTGCCCTCCTGGGGCCAGACCCCCATCCTGCCACTTGCCAGCCTAGCTCTCTTGCCAAACTGTGCTGGGCTATAAGTCCCTGAGAGAACCTACTTGTTGTCTGGCCACCCCGCCTTACCATGAGCCTTGGAGGGGCCCTCCTCAATCCCTGAGCAGAGGGGTGAAGCAACAAGGGTAGGACCACCCAGCTGGGCATCAGGGAAGGTTCCAGTTATTCTCCCAACCAGCTGAAACCAACAGTCTATGGGGCCTCCACGTCCCAATAACTGGTTAGATTTTACTAACATTTCCTGTGCAGATTTCCAAAAAGAAAGAAGCAAAGGAGGCCTGGATCTTGCCCTTAGAGAGGTAAAGTATATGGGGACTGATCATTAGTAAACAAGTTATAATTGGGGCCTAAAGGTATATTCTGTATACTCACACTGGGAAGGCCAGGCAAGATTCCAAGAGGAGGTGGCCCCTGGAAGATGGGCAGGTTTTCCTGAGCCAAGAGGTAGAGAACAAACCCAACTCACAAAGTAAGAACTGTCGGGGTCAGAAAGACGTCAGGAGGTCAGAAGCCAATGGTTGCGGAGCCCTAGCTCTGAGCGAGACTACAGCGGAAGTGAAGGGGTGGCAACACCTCCTTTCCTTTCCTCCTCAGTTGTTGCTACTGAAGCTTTGTCAAGGCCTAAATGTTTCTCATCACACTGAAGGAAGTGAGGGAAGTGAACTTGTGTTCTTCCTCATTGTCTCTGTTGGTAGCACAAAGCCTGACACCAAAAAAGCACTTCGAGTTCAGCACAGTGGTTAGAACACAGGCTCTGCATTTAGATGCACCTGGGTTTGAATCTTGCTCCTCAGGTCAACTGGCTGTGTGACCTCAGGCAAGTCACTTAACTAATTAAGCTCCAGTTCCCTAACCTATAAAATGGGAATGATGATGCTGACCTTCATAATACTGGTGTGAAAATTAAATTAGTTAACATAAAGTGCCCCTAAATAATGTGAGTGCCTTGCTGACGCTTGGCAGAAATGAAAACAAAACCACACAGCACTCAGCAGTCCCTGGTGGAGGCTGCCTGCCGAGAGCCTTTGGACCAAGCCAAGAAAGCTGACAGAGCCCACAAAACAGCAAGTTCTACATACATGCAGTCCCTCCTCACTCACAGGCCACTCTAGCACCACCTTGGTCACCAGGCTCACAAGGCCAAATCCACTCTCCCAAGGAAGAGGCATCCCTCCCCTGACTAAGAGGTCATGCTGACAGCCCTATAGCCCCTTTCCTCCCAGAGTTTCACTGCTTCCGTCCCTGAGCCCTCTCTCCTCCTCAGTCCTCAAGGCAAAGCTATTACCCCATCCTGAATTGTGCCTGTGAGCTCTGTAGGGGCTGGGCACTGTGTCTGTCATCTTTACCAATATATTTCTAGCACTTATCACAGCTCCTGACACATAGTAGGAGCAAGGTAAATGTTCACTGACCTGGTCCTGACTCCATTCCCACAGCCACTGCTGGCTCTGAATTAACCATCACCTCCATGTGCCTCACTGCACCTTCCCTTCTGCAATTTCTCCTCAGCAGTCCTCCCTGTGTACTCTCAGGCTGCTCTGACCAAAGCCCAACTCTAACCAGGTCACTTCTCTGCCTGAACATTCCCACATTCCCCCTCAAACAGCTCAGCTACCCATATACATCCCAGCGGCCTTCTCCCCTTCTATAGCTGGATCTCTCTGCCCCTCCCATCAGTCTACCCCTCCAGTATGCCTGCTCCTTTGCTCTCTCAGCACCTCCACCACCCAATGCTCAGCAGGAGTCCCCGCCAAGTAGGCCCCACAGGCTCCCCCTGCCACACATACCTTAGAAAGAGGCTCAGGATCATCGATGGGCCAAGGGTCATTGGTGATTTGCACATTGAGCCACTACCCCCTCCCATGGCATTATGGGAGTACCAAGCAGATCCTGGAGATTGTTAAACTGTGAGAATCTGCAGGACCCTTGCCCAGCATAACCAGTGCTACCTCCCCCCCACCCCTCAATATACATACCACTCCCCACTCCAGGCTGGCAGCTCCTCACACAGTTAATTAGCACCATGTCACTGAGGACCAGCCTGAGTGGCCAGTGACAGCAGCTGACCCCTGACCCCAGGGCTGGGAAATAGTCCACATCAAACTCTTACAGCGCGACCCTTTTAGCACGCACAGTAACTCGGGGCACCGCCAGCTGAAGCTCATTAAAGCTGTCTCTTTGGCGCGAGGGCCATTAACCTCACTGCTCAAAACCCATGCCTCCCCTCCCCGCCTCTCCCAGCCCAATTAATGCCCTGCATCCTCCCTCCCTTCCAAGCACCCTCACCCACACCTCAGAACCAGCCAGGAGCTGGCAGGGCAGCCCTCTTCATTCAAAAATACAAACACCAAATGTCAGGAACCCCCAGTGTCCTTGAGCACCCACTGTTTGCATGTGCCAGGCACTGCACAAGCCCTTCACACAGCTGACTTCACTGAACCTTCCCAACAACCATGAGAGGAAGGTCACAGGGCTCTGGATGGTAGAACTAGAACTTCTGGCTCCAAAGCCCTTACTTACTCTGTTGTCACTCACAGCCTTGGGCTATCCCCTGGGGCCCACCCAGATGGAAAAACCTTCTCCTATGAAGAAAGAACACTTAAGGGGTCCTAACCCAGAATCAACATGAGTGAAGAGACAAGAGGGACACCACTGAGTCCCAGGAGGCAGCAAAGAGTGGAAACAAGGAAGCCTCCTCTCAAAAACACACCCTAGACAGATACATAGAAGCAAGGCACCCAGCTCCAGGGTGGGCAGGATGAGTTAACCCAGTCCTGCTCCCTCCCACTAGCCAGACTCAATTACAGGCAGTTCCTCCTCCCCTGGGCCAATGCAAGTCCTCTCACTGGTCCTCATTCTCTGTGGACCTTTCCCATCACTCTTCCATTGCCTCATCAACTCATTCATTCATTCACCTGATTGAACTGAGCACCTGTTAAGAACTAGTCTGTGCAGCAGAGTGCCTCAGTGATTCTGAATCAGAGCTCTGATCGTGCTGTTTTCTCACTCACAAACCTCCTCTGTCTCACCAAAACCTCACGAGAGCACGGCCGGGAGCGGCTCAGCGGTTGAGCATTGACCTATAATCCAGGCAATTGGGGTTCGATTCCCGGTCAGGGCACATGCCCGGGTTGCGGGCTCCATTCCCAGTGGGGTACATGCAAGAGGCAGCCGATCGATGACTCTCATCATTGATGTTTCTCTCTCTCTACCTTCCTCTCTCCGAAATCATTAAAGATATATTTAAAAAAAAAAAAAAAAAGAATGACACAGGGCATCCCAGAAGTCAGTGGGATGTAAATGAAGGAGTAGAAGCTCCCTTGGTAACTGAGGAAACCTTGTTTGGGGCAGCCTTGATATTTCTATCACAGCCCTCAGTGCCTCGGGTGGCAAATGCCCAGTTCAGTCTCTGTCTCATCCCAGGATGTGAGCTCCCTGAGGACAGGAACTTTTACTCAGAATGCCCAGCACGCACCAGGCACCAGTGGTATCTGTGGAGAGGATGACGGACTTGTTTGTAGCAGGCGACTGGGCCCTTTTGGTGTATTTTGCCAGTCCCCTCCCCTCAACCCGATACTTCCCCAAAGGTACATAGGTTATGATAATGTTGTAGCACCACCCAAGAATACTGCTGCTCCTCCCCACTTGGAACAAAGCTTATGCCTGCTTGGTAGCATTTGCATGCACATGTGTGCATATGCACACTAAGATACACAGAAACGAACAGACATACTTTCTGACAAGCTGACAGTTGCTACCATATACAGATACTGACCTCAAGAAAATATGTATGTACTGTTACACACACATGCATCCCTCAGATACAGATGTACACAGACACATATATACTCTTAGACACATGGAGACAAGTAGCTGAAGTTGTCAGACACACTCAGACACACACACACACTCACAGACAGAAACGTATCCATACTGACAGATCAGAGGCTAGCAGAGCCTCCAATGCCTAGAACCACAGCCATTCCAGCCCCCTCCCAAGCAATAATCTCCCTGAGGGTGCACCCCCACCTGGTACCCCAAATGACCCCTCCCAACCCAGGCACCGCTCAATGGAGGCTGCTGCTCCTGCGGGGGAGTCAATACCCTGTGGATGGAGCCATCGGTCAGAAGGACCCCGACTAATTAAAAGCTGGTGAGGTTTAAATAATTCATCTCCTTAACTCCCATTGATTGCCCAGTTTAGTGGCCACAGACTTGAAACAATATTAAACAGCCTCTTCCAGCTCCATGGGGGGTGGGTGAGCTGACATGTGCCCACCCCTCTGAGGACATCACCCACCAGAGACGCAACCACCAGAGACGCAGCCCACGGTGGGGGTACCTTGGCTCGAATCCAAGGCTACCTGTGAGTCTTCTCCTAAATATTGTTTTGAGAGACCCTTTCCAGTGGCCTGGTTCCACTCTCCCCTGACGCCACCTCCATTCCCCCACTCTCCCCAGCTACAGAGAGCACGCTGTTAAGAGCACTGGAAGAGCCACAGAACCCCTCTGTGTGCTAGGGGACTGGGACATGTGGGCAGGGGACTGATTGAGCTGCCAGGGGGACATGTGGAAGGACTGACCAATGCCGCTGTGGGGCCGGCCTATGTGCTGCAGGCTGAGGCCCTTGTTCATGTCTAGAAGTCCATTCTTGGGCCAGCAGCCCATGGCGAAGCTGTAAGCCTAGAAGACAGGAGGCAAGAATGGTTAACAGAGGCCCTGACCCCTGAACCAACCCATCACTCACCCTCCCCCACCAAATCTTCCCCGCAAGACTCATAATACCACTTCATGAGAGTCCCCTCACTGGGTCTCCCTTCCATCAGAAAACCCCTTCCTCCTCCAGAGCTCCCTCTCTCCTGGGCATCTCTCCCCATCAGAGAGCCTTGACCCTCATTGGGTGCCCCCTCACCAGCTCCTCTAGAGAGCTCCCATTTACTAAGATCCTTCTTGTCAGGACTCCTCCTCTCATTAGGGTACCTCCTTTGCCCGTAAATTTCTTCCTCTCCAAAGTCCCTAGCACTCTGCTGGACCCCCTCCCCACAGTATTACTGGTCACAG
The DNA here is from genome assembly GCF_054644295.1 of Miniopterus natalensis. Taxonomy (NCBI): domain Eukaryota; kingdom Metazoa; phylum Chordata; class Mammalia; order Chiroptera; family Miniopteridae; genus Miniopterus; species Miniopterus natalensis. Next base: position 25,743,993 of record NC_142089.1, read on the forward strand.
AGACTGGTATCTGGAAGGACTTGGAGGCCAATGTATTCAAACTTCACGGATATGAAAATCGAAGCGAGAGGGGGCCAACCACCTGCCTGTGGTCAAGTTGCTTTTGACACAGAGACAGGTGAGGTTGTAGAGGCTGAGTGCCATGTGGGAGCTCCACTGAGGAGTGAGGTCACCTGGTTGACTCAAGCAGCTGTGAGGGGAGCACAGGAAGGGGGGTGGTGTGGGGTGGTGTGTGTGTGTGTGTGTGTGTGTGTGTGTGTTAGGGGGAAGCAGATCTCTGCTGAAGGTCAAGTGCTCACTTATGCATATTCAAAGCGGCCACCCATCGATCTGTACTTAATTGTTTTCCTGGGGTTGGGGAAGGAAGTGCTGGGGGCATCGATCTGCTCAGACCCCCGGCACTTCATTGCCCCCCTCTATCCCCTACTCCTGTCACCTGGCAGCCTCCAACCTCCATGGAGGGGGGTGGGTAGGACACATGGTAGGACATGAATGGCACCTGTTCTTACAATTCCTTACAGGCATGAAGACCTAATGTCACAGGTAAGGAAACTGAGACCCAGAAAGAAGAGACATATAAGGGTTAGAACACTATTAAGTGGTCCAATGGGAATTTAATTCCTGTTCAGCCTGCTAGCAAAGTCCTGGGCTTCTACCAGTGGGCTTGCGCAGCTAACTGATACTTCAAACATTACCCATCCCCTCACTTTAGAAGTCCCCAAACATCAGGCTGCCCTTCTCCTAGTAGCAGGAGGAGTGTGGGACAATGGTGAATGGGAATGAAGCTTGGGTGAGTCCCCAGAAGTCAGATGGTGAGTCCGCTCATGATACTAAAGTGACTGCAGCCATGGTCAGACAGGCACTGAAGTGCCCCTCACTGGGCCCAGGAAGTCCCCATCCCACTAAAGACTCCTTCACAAAGGAGAGCATCCAGCAAAGGTTCAGAAACTAAAGACAGTAGGCTGCACATAGTCTGTGCCAGGGGCAAGAAGCTGGGCAGAGGGTTAGTACCCTTCGTGCCCAGCTGCAGGAACCAAGCCTCAGCCCCATGGGCACTGAAAGGCTAGGAGCCAGTGTACTTCACCCTCAGCACCCTCCAAAGCCATTTTCCTTTACCACAGGGGTACCAGCCACAGCCCAACACCCCAGCCAACCCTCCCACCCTTTCCCAAGTTACAGCTCCAACCACAAATTGGGGGCTGAATGTAAGACTCAAGGACAGGGGAGAAGTCCCTGGCTTTGAGCTAGGGCAGAGCCCAGGAAACACAGGCAGGCAGGGAAAGCAGCCAGTGGGTGGTGCATAGCTGAAGAAGCTGCTATGCATGGTCAGGGCCATGGCTGGAGTGCAGTGGGCCAGAGAGCAGTGGCGGGCCAGCTTTCAAGTACTTTAAAATCACTTACAAAGGCCGGATTAAACGATCAGAAATTCCATTTAATAGGACAAATAAAGAAATAACAATCTACTCTATCAGCCTGGAGAAGGCAAGCTGGATGGGTTTTTTTTTCTCCTTCTAAAAAGGAAAAAGGGAAGGAAGGGGAAAAAAGAAGGATAATGTGTGTTTACTCAAGCAAAGAAAAAAATATTTAAGTGATGTCGGGGAGAAGATTGCAGTAACTAGTGAAGAATAACATCGTCTACTTTGCTGTCAAATCACACCCGAATTTCAGTAATAGATTCTCGGCTGACACTCAATTCAATTCGAAGGTGATCCTGCTTTATCCCAGCCCATCAAATATTAAACACTTGCATTAGCAGGTGCTGCCGCTTCCCGGCTTAAAGCGGCGGGCGGCAGGGCTGCTGAGGCCCCTCTGCTCTGCTCTCAGCTCGGGGACAGGGCAGCTCAACGTTATCTGCACGTCATCCTGAGTCTTATCACAGTTAAGCGGGAAGACCACTCCAGATAACATTAGACGCTTGCCCCAATGCGTGTCAGCATGATTAGATTATTATTATAATAATGACTCCCCAAGAACTTCCCCAGACTGGGACGTGTGGAAGGGGGGGTGGAGGGCAGTGAGCCCAGGAGGACCAGGCTGGACCAGGGCAAGCTAGCACCCATGTCAGGAAAGCAGGGGCACCAAGCAAGGCGTCAGCCCCTGTCCCGCCTGACGGATGCCTTTCAGGAAGGGCAGTCTAGCTTGTCAGAGCCAGGGTGAGATGAATTGGCGTCTCCACCGTGGCCGCGGGTGTTATGCCGCACAGTTTCATATTCCCAGATAAGGCGTGATAACCAATTGCTACCGTGACATGGCCTCATCCAGCACTTCCTCAGGGGGGCAGGGGAGGGGGGAGGAACAGCACGTGCACATGGGTCTGGCAAGCTCCTAATAAGAGGGATTTAATTTTTACAAATGCTGCTTCCAGCGGGGCCTTCACATACCAGCCAAAGTCCAAAATGATATTAAAAATGGTTAATTAAAACTGCTCTCCTTCAGCCTGGGCCCTCCCCCTGCTGCCCGACTGAGAACCCTGGCATGTTTCCTCCAGGTACTGCCACACAGCCCTGCAGAGCTGAACTTCACGTGTGACCACCAGTTCATGGAACCCTCTAGGCACAGTAAGATGGACCAGCACCTCAAGCTACCCCTGCCACTTCTGGTAACCTTCAGGCACAGCCAGTGGACACAGAGAGCCACCCAGAGAATACAGGGTCCTACAGCAACCTGTGCTCCTACCAATGTGTGGTCTGGGTACTTGTACCTGCTGCCCTATGCACCTGTACCCACATGCCCACTGCCCCCCCTCCAGCACACCCCTGCCTTCTAAAGCCCCTGCTCTCTCCACTGCCCTTCCATTTCCCACTCCCTCTTGACATCCCCCCTAAGAGATCATAACCATCCAGGATTCTTAGCAGAGCCTTCCTGGGAGTCTAGCTCAGGACAGGACCATGTGGACTATGTCTTAGATTCTGGCTGAGAAGTGAAGTCTGGGACCCAGGGAACCATCAGAGCAGCAGGATTCAGGGAGGCTGTCCCCTTGGGTTGCCTACAGGGACAATGGAAACAGATAGCCCTGTGGGATTAGAGGTGGCTAGGAAAGCTCCCTGGAAGGAGTGGTGCTGGAGTATACCAGGTAGAAGATATAGCAGGGGCAAAGGAGAATTACAGGAGCAAGGTTAGTGAGTGCACAGGCAAGGGTTGGGTGTTGCTGGGGTAGCCAACATGGACAGAAGGAGCCATATCTTGAAGTGCTGCCTCTCAGCTTTGTGCAAACTGGCATCAACTGAGGGGCCCTAATTAGTCTACCCCATTTCCCCCTGCTTGCTTCCTATCCCCCCCTCCCCCTGCCAGCCTGTGCGGTGTGGGGGTAAGGGACCCAGAAGCTTTCTGACCTTGATCAGTACAGGGCAGCAATCTGTTTTAAGAGCTCTTGCCAAGATCTGTGCCTGAGCCCCGTTTCCATGCTGGTTCCAAATTCTCTGGGTGCCACTTTTCCAGCTGCACTTCTCCCGGCCATCAGGGCCTACCTGATGGGTCCCTGACCAGAGGGTGGGGCAGGTAGAAGGATGTCTGAGGAGTCCAAGTCCTATCCAGGGCAGATGGAGTTGGGGTGAGAAATACTGGTCTACCAAACTGTGCCATCCCAGCCCTGTGCCAGGCAGGCATGCACACTTCCTTTCCCCTGGGCTGCTGTAATTTCCATGCGCAGGGAAGCAGGTGCCGAGCTGCTCCCGGCTGGCTCTCCCCTCTTGTGGCTCTGCCTGCCTTGGCTGCTGCCCCATTAGCTTAGTGGCCAGCCATCTGCGACGGGCCTGCCACGCAGCCCTGCTGTAGGCGCGGCGGGTGGCCCCCTGTGTAACAGGGAGCTTTGCCATTAGCGCCTTTAATATTCTGACACCTCAGCACAGCCTGCTATTACATGCAAACGCTGATCGCCCTGTGAAATTACATTGCTGGGCCCGCGAAATGGAATCGTGTATAATCAGCCTCCTCCATGCACTGTCAGTCCCATCACAAACACGGCGCCCGGCGGCTTACGGGGGCTTAGCAGCTGCGACAAGTGTATTGGGTTTAATAGATGAAGTAGCCCTCATTGGCAGCAGCATCAGATCCTTCAAAGAGGAAAGAAGAGGCATCGACAGCTGCTGGGGTGTCTCTACCTACCCATTTGCTACCTACCAGGGCCCTGAGAGTAGAGCGGACATAGAGTGAGCATGAACCCAGATCAGACTGCAGACAGAAGCACAGACCACCCTGCAAATTCCAGAAAACACAGGGCTTCCAAGCCAACCCCAGCACATTGATTTATCCAGCCTCTCCACAAGTTGGGAGGAGGAGGCCTTTAACCGGATCTCTAGGTGACTGTCATCCCCTGGGCATAAGGCTGATGGGCCATTTCCCAAGATGAGGAACAGAGTAAAATCAACTGCCATCCCCATAAACACCCAACAGACAAAGCCATAAACATTATACTCTGGAGGAAGGGGGAGATAAAGTCTGACAGACATAACCACTACCTAACCTTTTTATCTAACTGGCCAATACTTCTATAGCTGGTGAACCGAGTACCGAGACCACAGGTAAACATGACGATGGCACGCCTGGGAGTCCAGTCTTACAGAAGGGCAGTGTCTGGGCTCAGGAGTCAGACAAACCAGGATCTGGTTCCCAGTTCTGCCAGTTATTGGTGCTTTAACTTTGGATGAGTTGTCAAACTTCTCTGAGCCTCAGTTTCCTGTACTATAAAATAGAATGGTAGTTCTTTCCTCCAGGTATGCCTAAGATCACTTAGGGATGCCCCTCCCACTGCCACCTCCAAATATCCTTGGTGCCAACACCCAAAGTGTACCTTGCTTTTGAGAATGCTGTTCCCTCTCCCTTTTCTGGGTACTAATACACCAATTGTGGCAGATTATATTTTCCAGTGATGGCTGTAACATTATCTCCCACCTCACATGTTCTTACAATGTGACTGATACACCCACCATCAAGAGGGGAGTCTATGTCACCTCCCTGTGAAATAGGGTGGGTGGGCTTTTTTTTTTTTTTAACTATTTCAAGCAACATAGTAATGCAGAAGTAATGCTACGTAACTTTAAGAAATGCTATATGCTAAGGCCGCTTCCTCCTCATTCATTGGAACTCTTGCCCCGGAGCCCTAAGCTGCCCTGAAGTAGTCAGACTGCTCCGAGGCAGCCATGTTGTAAGGAAGCCCAAACAAGCCCATGCAGAGAGGCCACAGAGAGAAGCCACAAGACTAGGTAAAGAGAGATGCCCAGCCAGCCTCCAGCTGGTCCAACCTCACATTGTACCAGCTCAGTCACTGAGTACAAGCGTATGACAGAACCTGAGCCAGACCACCTAACTGAGCCCTTAATGAATGCCTGACTTACAGAAACCATCAGCTAATAAAATAGTTATTGTTTTCAGTCACTCTGAGTTTTATTACATCTCTGACGTTTTCCTGGCAATCTCTTATACAGTCTCTTCTGCATCTGGTCATCCAATGTGTGTGCTCATGAGCTCTCTCTTCCTGTTTTTGCTACTTTACCACTCTTTCTGTGTAATTTCTTCAACTTCCTAGTCTTCAACTTCTCCAACTTCTAAACTGATATTTCTTGCCTCTACTTGAGTGTCAAACATATATATTCTGTTGTCTACCTGGCATTTCCACCTGGATTTTTGAAAAAATATATGTTATTGATTGTAGAGAGAGAGGAAGGGAGAGGGAAAGAGAGACAGAAACATCGATGAGAGAGAAATATCGATCCGATGCCTCCTACATGCCCCCTACTGGGGATTGAGCCCGCAACCCGGGCATGTGCCCTCACTGGGAACCAAACCAGTGACATTTTGGTGCATGGGACAACGCTCAATCCACTGAGCCACACCAACCGGGCTCCACCTGGATTTAGAAATTCCAGTGAACACTGTTTTCTGGTCTATCAGAAAAGTGGGGGTCAACCTTGCTTCCTTCTTTTTCCTTACTACCCACTAAGTCCTGGGATTGCTGTTTCATGCCTCTCAGACTTGGCTCAAGAAATTCTTCAGCCTACCGAGAATGCCCTGACTTCTCCCATGTTTTGTCCTAATGAACACATATTCCTCTTTCAATACTCAACTCAAAAGTACCTTCCTTGCCTGGCTGGTGTGGCTCAGTGGCGGAGAGTAGACCCATGAACCAGGACGTCATGGTTTGGTTCCTGGCCAGGGCACATGCCCGGGCTGTGGGCTCAATCTCCAGTAGGGGGTATGTGGGAGGCAGCTGATCCATGATCCTCTCTCATCATTGATACTTCTATCTCTCCCTTTCCCTTCCTCTCCCTGAAATCAATTTTTCAAAAAAGAACCTTCCTTTACTAAGTCTTTCCTGACTCATGCCTTTTTTTTTTTTTAATCCTCACCTGAGGATATGGTTTTTATAGATTTTACAGAGAGCGAAACATCGATGTGAGAGAGAAACACCGATCAGTTGCCTATTGTACATGCCCCGATCGGGGATTGAACCTGCAACCTAGGTTGAGCCCTGATCAGGAATCAAACCCGCAACCTTTTGGTGCACAGGGCAATGCTCCAACCAACTGAGCCACCCAGCCAGGGTCTTACTCATATTGTCTTTAAACCCACCCATACTCTACACAGTACCTGCAACATTAGATCTGCTTATAAATCTGTTACCCATATGCTAGGAGATCCTCGGGGCAGGGATTATAACTGCTGCCTCCCTGAATGGTCTCCATTGACGGAAGGAGAAAAAAGTCCTCTCTTTAGTTATAATTTTGCCAAGCAGGAAGGCCTGGTTTTCAGAATTGCTACTGCTGTCAATCAATTCTACCCAGTCTCCTTCAGGAACCACTGCTGTTCTTGCCTAGCAGAACAGCAATCCTGATAACTGTCCTTAAAACTGGGGGCTCAGCTTCCTGTGTCAGCAAAGGAGACTGTTCCTGACCCCTTTTCCTTTTCTGAACTCTTTGGCCTTATGGGTAGCCCCCATTTCTCAGGCCCAGCAAAGGCCTGGCCAGCAATGAAAGGAAGGACACTCGCATCAGGTGACACAAACCCATCCTCTCTACTCCCAGCCTGTAGTTTGGTATGCTCAGTGTTCCCTGACTACCAGCATAGTTCAGGAGCCCCAGAGCTGCTGCTGCCTCTGTCCATCAGCAGAACCTGAGTGGGATAATTACCATCTCTGTGTACTTAACCTTCCTGCTCACTGCCTACTATAGAACAGCTGCCTCTAGCGCACTGGACTACCACCACAGCAAAAGCACGGGCTGCACCATACATCCAGGGACCACAACATTTGGAGAACAGCTGCCAGCTCAGTTTGTTCCCATGAGGGTCCTGAGTCTATTTTCAGGTGAAGTATTCTCCCTCACATTCCCAGAGCTTTATTACGGAGTCAGAGAGGACCTGGGGACACTGAGGTTTTGGGGATGAGAGCCAGATAAGGAGTTCCTCAGCCACACTGCCTTGGCCCCTACAGAAGAAGAGGCTGGCCTGTCTGGGGATCCACGTGTACTGTCACAGAGTCAAGGCAGCAGGTCAGTCTGAGCCAACTGCCCAGGGTGAGAGTTACATTGTGAGTTTTCTTTGTTTTCATTACAATCTCCTCGCCCATTGCTTCTTTTTAGCCAGCCCTTTCCTCCCCGGGGTGCTGGGGATTGAATGAAATACCACCCCTGGCTCCAATAAGTGTATTTCAATTACATCTGTCACTGCATAACGATATAATGATATATCATGTGATATTAAATCCATGGTAATCATATCAGGGATTTTTTTTAATCGTGCACTAATTGCATTATTACATCTCTATAATTAACAACAGGAGGTATGAAAATTAAGTTAAGACAGAAGGCTCGATGTACTCCCCTCACCCCACCCCTGCCCTAGCTCCCCAAGATTGGGCTCGATTAAGAGATGGGGACTGCAGGGCACTAGCAAGATAGGGCAAAGCCCCCACCTCCCAGTGCCTCAGCCATGAGCAAAGCTTTCCATATCCAGGGCTGGCAGAAATAGGCCAGACTGAGACCTGTCTGTCTTGTGGATACTCAGGAAAGAGTCTGGGCAGAAGCCATACAGAGAGGCCCAACGACAAGACTCAGCTGAGCCTTCCGGAGCTCCTGCCACTATAACACCAAATCTTCTCCTTAGGGAGGGTTGTTACCTTTCCTTCAAACCAGCAAAGCCCTCAAAAGTTCTTATAAGGCCAGTTCCTGCCTCAAGGACTCCTAGACAAGAATTCCTCTTGCTACTGCTACACATACTCCCTCCCTTTGACCTAGCTCTTAGTGGTGGCAGTTCTCAACATCACCAGGTCCAGCAGCTGTGATGACTCTGCCTCTTGGTCCTATCATCCCTGAACTACACAAACCCAATTCTTCCTGGGGCCTTTCCTCCCCAATTTTCTCTCTGAAGTCTGGTTCTTCGTATTATGACAAGTGGGTTTTTGATAACCATTGGGGTCATTCCCCTATCTCCCCCAAATGGTTCAAGTTCTTATGCCCTCCCACTCAGGCCTATATGGAGATGGGATGGGCTCAGGACTATAGCTTGAACTATGTCAAATGACCCTGTCTCTCCCACCCCCTTCCTGATATTGAGCTGTTGGGCTAACCCCTCAGGGGTGTCAGAACCAGTCTGCAAAGCAAAATTCTGTGTTTCAAGTCCAAAGCTTTGAACTTGGCATGTAACTAGTCCTCAGTGAGGGGCAGGCATTTTGCTAAGTTTGACTCTCAGAAGTTGGACAGGCCTGAAGATAAAAGAGAAAAATCATGTCCTTTTTCCTAATAAAAAGGAGACACTAATAGCAGTCAGCACTTAGGCAAAGCACTTTAAGTTTCTAAAGTGCTTTCCAAATTAAAATATAATCCTTTATTGAGCATGTGACACAACTAGCGCCACCCACCCCGCAAACACGAAGGTGTGTGCATACCTGTGCACAACACATGCACCTCCACTTTCTTGCTCCCTAAAAAAATAAAAAGGGTGTTTAAAACCTCCACCAAAGCCCGGCCAGGCATTGGCCTAGGATCCAGGAAATCACGGTTTGATTTCTGGTCAGGGCACACGCCCAGGTTGCGGGCTCGATTTCCAGTTGGGGGTGTGCAGGAGGCAGCCGAGCAATGATGACTCTCTCATCATTGATGTTTCTATCTCTCTCTCCCTCTCCCTTCTTCTCTCTGAAATCAATAAAGATATATATTTAAAAAACAACAACAACAACAAAAAAACCCCTCCACCCCAGATCCCCCCTCCCTCTTCACTGGCTTGCTCATATAACATACACTTACTAAGCAACTACCATGTGCCAAGCTCTCTGCTAGGTGCCAGAGACACACAGATCACGTAAACTAAGCCACTGCCTTCAAGGGGCTTCCAAACTAGAAGGAGAGACATGTAAAAATGTATGTAAACTCACACACAGTGAGGGGTTGAGGACCTGCAAGAGCAGAAACCCTAACCAGGCTTGGAAGAAAATCACTGAGAAAGACCAAAATGGTCTTCAGTGGGACATCCAAGGTGGGCTGCCTGGAGAAGGTGGATATGTAGACCAGGAGCTCAGTTCAGTGGTCTGAGCTGAGATAAGACAGTTCTAAGAAAGTATACAGGTGGTACATGAAATTGTGGGAGTAGGTAAGTTCACCCAGGAAGAGAATAAAAGCTTTTAGGGTCAGATGAGGCCCTTCTCTTCTCTGATGTTTAGAGGGGGGAGAAGGAAGGCTGAGAGACTACAGCCTCCAGAGATAAGGCCCAAAGAGCCTCCTCTCCAGGCACGCCCAACCTCTGGGTCCCTGTACCTCCCTTTGTCACCTCTACCTTCACTCTACTCAGGTGTAATATGATGGAAGAGTATGGACTTGGGAATCACACTGACTCATTCACAACAAATATTTACTGAGAACCTGTTATATGCCAGGCTATATGCATTCACTGAAGGCCTGCCAGACCCTGGCAACTTAAATGAATCATATGTAGATCCTGTCCTCAAAGAACCCACTGTCCTTTGAGAAGAAACAGACATGGATTCCAATAAGTGCCCAATCACTGCAATAAAGAGTGATCAGAGAAAACTGCAGAGGGATATAAAGGAGGAAAATGCTCAGGCTCAGAGGCATCTGGAGCCCAGAATGGGGTGGGCTGTCTCCTATTCCTCTCCTCACCACACAAGCAGCAGTCAACTGGCTGGGACAGAAATCTCCACGCAGACTGCAGATTGGGCTGGGGGCAGGAGTGTGAGGAGAACCCCGAGCCAAGGTTAGGAAAGGGCTGGAGACTAAGAAGTGGTGAACCTAAGCCAGGATCTCCTGGTTGCAAAGATGAAGGTTGTAAGGCTATAACTAAAGTTACAGAAGAGAGAAGAGGGCAAGGCTCACTGTATCATCCCAGGATGATGGAAGGGGCACCTTTATAACAAATAACAGGACTTGAATAGAAAATGGCAACTCTAGTCCCCAGGCCTGTTTCCCCAGTGGAAAGTGAGGGACTTAATTGCTTGATTTCTTACATCCCTTCTTGATCTGAAATTCACCAGATCTGAGGCTCTTCAACCTCCCACAAAAGTCAGGCTTATTTCTGTTTTCACACCTTTGCTTATGCTAGTTCCCCACCTAGAACACTAGTCTCCCTCTACCCTCTCCAAATCCTACCTGTCTGCCAGGACACCACCTTCAGGAAGCCCTTCTTGATTTCTCTTCCTCCCTCTTCCATGTCCAATCCTGACCTCCACAGTTTATATCACAGTTCTCCCAACAGCACTTGGCTTAATTGCATATTACATATGGTCTGGTACTCTTACGTGACTGGCCTATGGACTGCCTACCACTCCTTGACCCTTGATATCCATGTCAAGGCAAGAGGGAAACTCTACTCTCACAGGGCCTAGAAGCAGGCAGGAGTCTAGGTCCTTGCTCCCTTTGCCCATACTCCTTTGAGAACTCGACAGGCCTCCACTTGAAAAGGGTGCTGAAAGCAATGATGTCTCCAAGTGAGATGGGAGATATTTGTGTCTGCTTTACCCTTGGCTTTTTGCTCCGGTTCAGGTAGGAGCGGGGTGGGCTGGCTGGCAGATCTGAGAGCGTGGCACGCCCCAGCGGGCAGGGCGCACAGCGCGGAGGAAGGCGCGAGTCAGTCTGGAGTGCTCCCCATTTATCAAGCTCACGCAGGCCGCCAGCCGAGCGAGTCTTTCTATCATTACACCTCTCAAAATCCGATTCATACCACTAATCCTGCCTTCATTCTCCCAGATTAATAACATCTCTTTCAACCTTCACAGTGTGATAAATAGACAAAGAGAGAACAAAAGGAGAGACAGAAGAGAGAGAAAGAGCTGGAGCAAGTCCCCATAATAGAGAGAGCCGAGAAAGAGGAGAGGGAAAAAAGGAGAGAGAGAGAGAGCAGGCAGCGGCCAGAGACTACAGCTACCTTAGAGAGCCACTGAGGAGAGCAGGCGCTGCACCCCGCTATGCGCTCTGCTCTGTCCCCAAGAGAAAGAAAGGCTCATTAACAGCTCCTTCCTGCCTGCACTTTTGTTCAAATTCTTTTCTTCCTTTCCAATCCTGCTTTAGGTCAAATTCCAGTGAAAATGAGTCTTCTGGCTTCCAGGTCTCCTCCTAGCCTCCCTGCCAGGCCCTGGCAACAGAGCTGGATCTCGGCACAAGGCAGGGCTGGAATGGAGTTAGCAAGAGTGGAAGAAACTGGCCTAAAGCTTCGCCAGAGCCATTTCCTTAGCCTGAACCTCTGCTCCCTTCCCTGTGTTGTGGCAGAATGAGAGAAGGAATAGAGCTAAGGGAGAGCTTGAGGTCCATTCCCTAAGGCTCTCTCTAGCACATCTTTCCAACGTAACACTCCAGCTGGTCCAATCCAAGGCCTGTAGTCCCCAGCAACCCAGGTAGATGGTGAAAGTAGGTACCCTTCAGGCTTGCTAAAAGAGAGGTAGGCCATTCCTCTAAACTAAAATGAAGTGTGACAGAGAAAATAAACCCCACTGGCTCCAGCCTTAGTCCTAGCACAACTATCTGTGACACTTATCATTCTCTCTGCCCAGATGCTTGCCCACACTTGTCTTCATAGCACACTACCCATCCTCCTCACAGACTCAGTTCAAGGGGCTCTCCTTCTGGATGCCCATCTGAGCTCTTCCAGGATAATTCAGGCATTTCCTCTTCCGGGTTCTGAAAGGCAACACCATTTATATTACCCTGTAGTGACTGTCTCTCACTCCACTGGAAGTCTGTCTTCTGAGTTCTCTATTCCCAAGTCCAAGCTGCCCATAGCACTTCCATTCTTTCTTGACTTTGCCAAAACTAGCCCTAGCAGAAGACTAAGCCAAACATGGCTCAGTCCTCCCCCTGGACTGCAAAGTGTTCCTAGGCAGCTGGCAAGCCTAGCTCAGAGGCAGAGGCAGAAGCGCTCCACATTGGTTCTATGCAACCAATCCCTTCACAATCAGAGTGGGTGAGGGGAAAGGGGGGCTGCAGCAGCCCCCCACCTACTACTCTATCCCCCAACATACCCTCCGAGGGGAGTGGAGGGGAGGGTGTGATGGCGCATGTGCAGAAGGAAGGCCTGCCTTGCCCAACCCAGTCTAGTAGGAGCTTCCCAAGATTGTCAAGGTTTCTCTGAGGACAGAGTCTGGTAATGGGTAGAAAAGACATGGAGTAGACCCTCAGGAGAAAGCTGGTGGCCCAGTGGTCTATTTAGCGGCAGGTCCCATCTAGGGAATATCTTGCAGGCACTTGCCAGATTTTTTCCTCCAAAAAACCTTCCTCTACTCCCTGCCACAAAACACAGTCCTCTTTTTGGATCAAAATGGCTGCTGCCTACTCCCACTATTCACTCCTGGGGATTCCATCACTTCTAGCCCCAACTCTCAGGTTAGCCTAGTTACATCTCTACTTGGGGAAATAACTCAAAAGCTCAGAGAAAAGGAGCCTTCATAGGGCCAAGAAAAAGAGCAAAGTGGGTAGAAGGTAGTCCTTGGGATCATATCCCTTTCACAAAAGATCCAGAAATTCCATTAACCTTCCCTTAGCCCCACATCAGAAGGACTCTTCACACTTTCACTTGCTCCAGCAGGACTCAAAGATCAGACACCTTGCAAATAGGGAGGATGGAAGAAAGACAGTGAGATGTTTGTTCATGGGTCCAAGTGGCCCAAGGAGGTGGGAGGCTGAAGAGGGAAGGCAAGGAGAGATGATGACACAGCCTCAGTGAAGGAGAGCAGTCTTCCCTATTTTCTCTATTTTACAGCCAACCTAACCTTCTGGTGCCTGGCCTCGAGGGCAGGCTAGGTCTAGCTGGCCACACAGGCCCATATGCCTCTGAGTCCAACTAAGGGGACTCTCCTAAGTCCTAACAGGAGAACATTCCCAGGCTCTGAGAGGAGAGGTCATGGCAGTGCTCTATTTTCTGCCTCTATTGCCAGTCCTAACGTAATACACGTATCACTGCCTCCTCCCAAGGTGAGCCTCTACCATGTCATCCAACTCTGAGGGATGAACCCCAACTCCTCAGGGGGCTTGGCCCCCTTAGTTGAGCAAGACAACATATACTCCAGTAAGGGAGCTGTCTGGGGATCAGATAGGAGGAAATCAGCCAGACACAACAGGGTTTTTGGCAGATCAAGAAGCCAGACCTGAGTGATGCTTCCCCCCCTAACCAGACTTTGAAAGCTCACTTCCTGAGTATCTGGTTCTGGAGCCCACTCCTCAAGGCAGCCAGTGGCATAGAACAGGGAAGAAGTTGGGTCCTAATGTGTAAAAGCTCCAGCAAAGCAAAATCATTTACTCTTCGGTGCAACTGCTCAGCAGAGCTAATAAATCTTGCATGAGCAGGGCCAATTCTAATTTCCTAATATGAAAAGGCATTTGGATTGAGAGAGAGAGGGGGAGATAAAAGTGATTGAATCTCCAATAGTCCAGGTTACTGACAAGAAACATCCTGCTCAGCCCTAAGAGAAGGATGGCAGCGCCCACCCGCCCACACACACCCATCCGTTCTACCCCCCTCTTGGCGCGATACATCTCAGTCTTTTCTATTGACAGGACGCGGCTTTAAACACAGTTACACAAGTTATCATTTCTGCCTTCTGATCAATCTGAATTTTCAGGACAATTACCCTCTTAATCAATGATTGCTATCAGCAGCCCTGCGCCTGGACGGATTTCTCAGCAAGGTAATCATGCCGCCAGGCTGGACGGCGCGTGCATAGGCAATGAAGCTCTGGGTGGGGTCTCCTCCCTCCCCAGTCCCCCATATCCCAGAGCTACTGCCAGTATCGAGGACAAGGACGACAAAGTGTGAAGGCCACTTCAAGGAGTGATGGGAGTAGAAGGGAGGGGAGGGGGCCCAGCCACCCAATCAGCCTTCCAGACCACCTGATTATGGAACAAACCTATTAAAACCCTAGATTTACTGCCCACCACCCTGATACATCTCCACATGTCCTCCTGCCAACATTCCTATCTCCTAATTAGCCTAATAAAGCCCAATTCCAATTATGGGCTCAAACTATTAGGGTGAGTAAGTACAAAGAAAAGAGAAATATTAGTTTTACTAATCTCTCAGAGCCATTGGTTCTAGAAATTCCTTTACTTCTACAGACCTGGTTCATATAGGCTACTGAATGGAATAGCAGGGGTAGCATATTCTCCTCCCCCAGATGCCCAGGAATTTGGAGCTGTCACAAAGCCAGCCTGTAAAAGTCCAACACTCCCTTCCCTCCAGGTTCTCCCACAGGCTTAGCCTTCCTTGTATAAAATAATCCAGGCCCTTCAGAAGAGGGAAGAAGAGAGAAAGGTAGAATCAATCTCTGCCTCAGTGTTGAGTTGGACGCTGTATCTGTCATCATGGAGGAAACTCAGGAAAATTTCCAAGATGAGCTATTGCTGGGCACGGACTTACACGGAGAGGTCAACAATGGAATGAAAAGGGTGTGGTCTGGGATACTAATGAATGAACTTATGCTTAAACATGGGTGGTGGAGATGTGTATGCAGTTATACCAAGGGCAGAGTGAGTAATGGGATTAAAACAGCTCCCCATAATTTGCTATTATATCCCAAAGGGTAAAAAGAATTAGAAAGCATGCATGTATTCATTCACTGACATTTACTGAGTGCTAACCATGGTCTAAGTGGTGGGAATGCAGCAGTGAACAATAAAGAAGTGACCCCTACCCTGGCTGGTGTGGCTCAACTAGTTGGAGCATCGTCCCATACACACCAAAAGGTGGCAGGTTCGATTCCCAGTCAGGGGCACATATTCAGGTTGCAGGTTCGATTCCTGGATGGAGTGTGTGTGGGAGGCAACCAATTTATGTTTCTCTCTCACACCAATGTTTCTCTACCTTCTTCTCTCTAAAAAAAATACATAAATAAAAAGAAAACACTGTTCAATTATAATACATTACAAAAAAAAAAGTGACCCCCTAGTCTCAGGGTCAGGAGCTCACACTCTACTCGGAAAGAGAGACAAGTGTAAAAAAGAAAAAGAAAAAGGAAAAAACCCAATAAAGTGAACTTGTGCATGTAAGGTCATAGCAGCATTTGTCATAAGAGCCAAAAAGTGAAAGCAATCCAAATGTCCACCAATTGATGAGTGGATAAATAAAATGTGGTATATCCATACAATGGAATATTATTCAGCAATAAAAATAAAAGTACTGATCCATGGTACAGCATGGATGAATCTCAAAAATTATGCTAGGTAAAAGAAACTAGTTACAAAAGGCCACATATAAGAAATTCCCGGAACTGCAAGAATAGGCAAATTTATAGAGGCAGAAATTAGGTTAGTGGTTGCTCAGGGCTAGGGTATTTGGGGGAAATAGAAACTGACTGCTAATGGAGTTTCTTTCAGGGGGATCAAAAATTTTGTAAACTTAGATGGTGGTGATGGTTGTACAACCCTGTGAATATACTAAGAAATACTGAATTGTAAACTTTAAAGAGGTAAATTGTGTGGTATGTGAATTATATCTCAATAAAACTTTTTAAGTACACTACAACAGAAGAAGTGCCTATAGCTGGCTCACCAACAGTGAACAAAGCCAGGGAAAACTCTAGCACAGTGTTTAGACACTCAGTATAGGTGTCTGAAGAGGGAGGAAGTTCCCAATGAGAAACTGGAATTCTTCACAGGGGACATAAAGGAGTTAGGTCTTGAAGGATAAGCAGGAATTCAGTAGGCAGGAATGCAGCAAAGGGCATTTGTTACAGGCAAATGGGACAGATGTGAATAAGGCCTGAAGTGGAACATACAGGCTATCTTGGTATAACTGGAAAGGTACTTGGGGGGGGGGCTCAAAGGATAGGGTAGAGAGCTTATACTAATCATTCAGCAGACATTAAGATTTTTCAAGTAGGGAAGTCAGATGGTCAGTACAGGATGGTGGCATGGGTTGGATGGTTGCATGGAAACAGCTTGTCATAGTTGAAAGGGCATGGTTTTTGGAGTTAAGATATCCAGGGTTTAAATCTTTTAATCCTTCTCCCAATAAACTGGAATGACCAGTGAAGGCTGGAATTTTGTCTGTTTTGTTCACTGTTTTACCTCCAGTGCTTGGCAGAGTGCCTGACCCAGTAGGTGTTCAATAGCCATTTACCGCATGAGAATGAATGACTGTTGAATTTAGTCCCATTTGACAAACATTTATTCAACACCTACTGTGAAACTGAACTCTGGTTACATAGTGTGAGCTCTTCAAGGGTAGGACCCCTGTGTGATCTCTGTCTCAGTGTCATACACAGATTCTGTTTGGCACAGGGCAGGTGTTCAAATCATATTAATTCCCTTCCCTCTCCTGGCCTAGGAGGTTTCCTTAAGACCCAGTGAATTCTTAAATAGGCTGGGCCTGAACACATCACTGTGGCTGGCAAGAAAAGGGTAACTGAAGCTGTAGGGGTAGGAAGGCTCAGAAGCAGGAAGTGGTGCCCACAGTATTTGTCCCAAAGCAAGCCATGGAGCTCTAGGAGGCCAGCGGGCCATCTGAGTCCTCAAAGCGAGTAAAGAACTGAGTGGCAATAAGAGACCATTCCCACAGATCATTCTCAGAACCCTCTGCAGACTGCCCTGAACCCAAGGCAGCAGGTCTATGTGTAGGGTGGAGGCCAGCATGGGTAGAGTGGAAATAGGACTTGCAGCTGGATGAGGAGGGTAAGGTCTGGGCCTTATTTCCTGAGCACTGTCCAGATCCTGGAGATCCACCATTTCCGCTTCTCCCCTCAGTTCAGGAGAGCTCTTCAGCTCATGGCTGACCACAGTATGAAGGGGGCTTCTTCAATTCCTGTAGGGCCTCCCCTCCCCTCCCTTTTCTTCCTGCAGAGCTTCCCTCGAGCCATAAAAATAAAATAAAACACAAACACCCACAGTCCAGGAGGAGGGCGTCAGACAGATAATGGGCATTTTATATCTTTTTATGACACTCCCCATAGGCAGCTCAGCAATCACAGCGCAATAAAGGCAGGCACGCAGCTTGCATAGTTAAACAACTGCCGGGTAATTAGGCACAGCAAACACACCACTGGGGAGGCCTCATGGCTGTCCTGGGATCTGCCTACAGCCTTTACTCCTGCTTGCAGCCAAGTAGGTGCCAAGCCCAGGCCTAGCACCATAAAACCTGGTTGTGGTGCTGAGGTCAGACCACCGGCTACCGCCATATGCACACTTGGGTTCATGCCTGTGCACACTCACAAGCACACCTGCTCACACCCACACACAAGTATACTTCCTCAGCAGCTAGCCTGGACCTCATCTCCCCAGGAGGGCCTCTCTTCTTTTCTAAATAAGGCAGTCTATGGTCTCTCAAGGGCACTGCCTTAAGGCCCTTGACAAAGTGACATGAGCTTATCAAATTGCACAAGCAGGGGACACATGAGCACACGGGCATGCTTACATAGACTCTGTCTCTTGTAAATTCCAACTCAGTGCGGAGCTGAATTTGAAATAAATTATTTTTTTAAAATACACTTTACCCACACCATACACATATTCCTATCACTGTACTTACTACTACCTCTACTGTGCTTTCCCCCTCATCTGCCTTCACCCACCCATCTTCCATGCTAGAACAGGACCTCTGTAAGGGTGGAAAATAGACCTGATTCACTGGAGTCTAAATTCTCTAACACATAGGCTTCAGTGAGTGACTAGTGGCTGCATGTTAATTTAGATGTCCTGGCCCCGGCATAACACAGGTCACTTGCTACCTGAGGATTAGGTCCAGGCTAATCTAAGCCCAAACAGCAGAGAGAAGTCCTCACCAGCACTGAAGGAACTGCATTGTGAGTCCACACAATGCCCATTCCTTCTCTAGTGACCCAGCTAGTCAAAATGGAAATTTCAGGGAATGGATGGCTAATTAATGGCACAGAACAGGCAAAGCCCGGCTATAATCCCACTTGCAGACTGAGACAGACAAAGGTCCCATCTTTAGGAACCACTCAGATAAGCCCTGAAGAGTCAGCCAGGGAAAATGAAGGCACCCAACTCTAAATCACTCTTCCCCCAAGATAGCTGATAACAGATCAGCTGAGCTCACAGACAGAAACTGCGATGAGCTGGTAGTCCCATATGAATGTGAATACATGTCCAGCTACCTTTCCTGGCCTACCTTGCCATCACTCTGCATCTGCCAAGACAATCAACACAGAGAATCAAAGGCCAGAGGAAGGGCCTGGGCTGCAGCCTGCATTAAGAAATAGGGAAACAACAAGCTTCTCCTCACTCCATATTCTCACAATACCCTGCCTTCCCTGGACCCTCAACTTTTCCCAGTGGAATAGCATAGTAGTTTCAAGGCTAAAGATCAAAGTAGGTCAGGGTAAAAGAGGGAAATCTCTTACCTTCCTTGTGTCTGTTTCATTTTTTTGCTAGTAGCAAAAAGAGAAAACCTAGCCCAGCTGGCATGGCTCAGCGGTTGAGCATCAACCTATGATCCAGGAGATCAAGGTTCGATTCCTGGTCAGGGCACACGCTCAGGCTTGCGGGCTCAATCCCCAGCAGGGGGCGTGCAGGAGGCAGCCAATCAATGGCTCTCTCTCATCATTGATGTTTCTATCTCTCTCTCCCTCCCCCTTTCTCTCTCTGAAATAAAAATATATATATTAAAAAAAAACAACACTTAAGGTACCATGAATGATCTAAGAACAGCAAAGCTAGAAGAGTTTACTTCATCCAGCTCCCTTATTTGTTAGATGAGGAAATGGAGGCCTCAGAAGGGGCAAGAGACCCAACACGAGAGCCCATGTCTTGATCTAGCTTCAAGTGCAGTCCAGGGTTCTTTCTATTGCACCACATTGTCTTCTGGAGACAAGGGCCTCATCTGCCCACTTACAGGAGCCTGAGTTAAACCACAGATCCCATACCTACATCCTCACCCATATTCCCACATATGGGCATGTGCATACACCTAAATATACACAAACATCCCCACATGGAGTGATATACTTCTTTAAACATGTATAGACATGCACGTACACAGGGGCATATCCTCTTACACACAAAGACAGATCCCCATACAACAGGCATCACTCCCAAGAGACCAAGGAGGCCAATGCCTATCCCTCCCTAATCACTGACTTTCACTGATAAGGCTAGTAATAGCTGGTATATGTTTGCCCAGGCCTCCAGCTTAAACCAGGCCAGACAAGAGGAACTACCTTCAGGGGGTATCTGCAATGGGACAAGTGACAAGAAGAAAGCCATGGAAAGACAGAAACTGGATCTACACCCTGGTCATGTGGCTCTGGGCAAGCATCTTAATCTCTCCAAGTCTCTATTTCAGCACCCATAAAATAGGGACAACGGCCCCTTCCTTGCTGAGTAGCTGAGGATTAAGTGCAATAATGTGTGTAAAGCACCTAGCACAGAGGCTGGCACTAACTGGGGCTCAGTACGTTGGTGCTCTATTATTAATACCCATAGACCTGGTCAAACCTGCCTTTCTAGAGTGGTCTATGGGGCAATGTGGGAGATGAGAGGCAGGGCTGTGCCTCCTGCCTTCAAGGAAGTCTCCTTTCCCTTTCTCTCCTTTTATGCAACTCCTCTCAGTTTCCATGGTCCAGAGTAGCAGCAACAACAAAAAGAACAAAAAGAAAAAAACAAAAAAACCTGGGAGAAGATTTTTAAGGGTTCCTTTAGTTTTCTCAGACTTAATACTGAGCACTGATGAGTCCACTTCTCCCCTGCTGCCTCACCCCTCTCCCAAAGTGCCCTCAGCTCTTCCACAGCACCTACACCTCTACTAGCCTCCTGAGGTCCCCTCTGCTTGCCTATCTCTATGGATTCAGAGAAGAAGCAGATCTAGTCCCTTTCCTTGAATGGCTCGTGGTCCTGCACAGGGACAGATCAGGCCACACACAATAACCAGGAGGCATAGACCCTGGGCTACTGTAGGCCCTAGCACCTGGATGAGGTTTAGAGTATGGGCTCTATGGGCAGGATGCCTAGGTTTAAGTCTAGGCCTTAAACACACTGAGGAGAGCTCCCCTCTCTCCCCTGCTCCAGAGTGAGCTCAAAATTCACTTCCTCAAGGACACAAGAGAAAGACAGACGAGGCTCATAGTGGAACCAGGACAAAGAGGTTGCATCACTTGACAGGGTACAGACTCTGAGCAGCAGCCAGTAACAGGCAGGCAGACCATGAGGCGGGCCTTGCTGTTAAGACCTGACACTGAGGGCACTGCAAGCAACTCCAGGGTAGAGGTCGATTTGTAGCAGCTGCAGGGAACCTCACATAGGTAGAAAGAATCCCAGCTGCCTTGAGCTGATTCCCTCCCCTGCTCCTTCCCCCTTGTGACCACACTTACATGGGATGCAGAGCAAAGCAGGCCAGCTCAGCTCCCTGGCTGACGCTGTGCCAGGCTGCCCACCCACACACCAAGCCAGCACTTGGAGAGCTTACAAACATTACCTAATTGATTCCTCACACTGTAATTTGGCACATTTTGCCATAAGAATACTGAGGTCTTCTGGTGTAGCAGTCTTAGACTGCCCAGTCAATACTGCTATAAGGGATGGAGGTCTCTTTCCCTCCCTGCTTTCCTGGGTCCACTGACTCTCCCCTCACATGGACATGAACATGGCAGTTTTCTGGAGCTACTGCCTCATTCTTAGAAAGCAGTTTAGGCTGCCTCTACTCTAGACATTGGGCAGTGGTTCCTTACTGTGCTTGCTTGCTCTGCTTTTCCTCTGGTAATGGGCATACACATAGCTGGCCCACATAAGTAGCCTAAAAAACCTGAAAACTACTGTTTGTAGCTCCCCAATCCAGCAAGTTGTCTAACCCCTCGAGGCCTTTGTCCACTGCTCTCCCTGCCTGAAATGCCCTTTCCACCCTGTCTCCTGAAAACTTAATCTCTTTCAAGGCTCCACTCAAGTGTTTCCTTAATGAAACCTTTGTTGACTTTCTCTCCTACATGCCAGGTGAAAATGACTCCTCCTCCTTTGCACTGGAGGCAACAGAGCAAATAAATTCAGAACATAGTCTCTGCAGTCTACTGCCTAGGTGCACGTGCCTACTCCACCACTCATTGTCGAACCTTGTGAAAGGCATCTAATGTTTTGTACCTCAGTTTTCTCATCTGTTAGATGGCTAATAATTGTACTTAAACAGTTGTTTGAGGATTAAGCTAATTTATATAAAGCATTTAGAGCAATACCTGTTTATTATTATTATCTCTACTTTACAAATGAGGTAACCAAGGTTCTGAGAAGGAAAGTAAGTTGCCCAAGGTCATAACACAGGCAGGTGACAGAGCCAGCAACTGTTAGAAGGTGAATGTGACTGTATGCCACTGGACTGACGACATGCTGATGGCAGCTGGAATCAAGGACAATGAGATGATCAACTCTGTTCCTCAGAGTGAGCTGAGGATCAGTTAGTCTAAGGTTGGGATTAGGCTCCTCCTTCCTGGTGCTCCTTTCGATTCCGCCGGGGAGCCTCTTTTTCTAGCTCCTGCCCACAAAGGCTTGTATGGCTACCTTGAGCTTCTGTCTCCTTCACCCCTGTAGCCTAGATGAGATGACTAGGGGTGAAGAAGACAGTGTGAGGAACAAGGGAGGAACAGAAGAATAGTGTTACCATTTCAAGCCCAGGACAACGCTAGGAGTGGATATTGTTTTTCCTGTTTTACAGAGGAAAAGACTGAGGTTGAAAGAAGTGAAGTAACTTTTCTAAAACCCCATAGCTAGTAAGTCCAGAGTTAAGGTTCTAAATCAAGTCTACTGGACACCAGAGACTAAGTTCTGTGTGTGAGATATTAGTCATCTTTTATAGGTTCAGAGGGGTTAGGGAACTTGCTCCTGATCACACAGCTAGTTGGCAGTGATATTAGAAGTTTGAGCCAGGCTCGTCAGGCTCCAAAAGCTCTTTCTCTTGTACCAGTGCTTTCCAGCCTATGAGCCACATCCCCAAGGGCCAGTGTACACACCAAGTACCACCAAAAGACTAAGTGAAGGGTAAATCTCACATGTAGCCTTTATGTGAAATAACTGTCCAAAGGTCATTAGTAGCAACAGGAGGCACAATCCCTTCCAGGATTTGAGTCCCATGAATGTTAAGAACCAATGCAGTCTCCAGCAAAGAGGACTCAAGTCCTGAGCTATGGAACGAAGGAGTCAGGGAAGTGAGTTTCTGTATTTCCTATCCTGGCTTCCAACTCCATGCCTGTTCACCTGCCTAAGATACATGGTCTGGGGAAAAGAACACACTTACCTGGGTTCAAATCCGAGCTTTACCTCTTCCTGGCTATGTGACCTTAGGCGAGTTACTTAACTTCTCTATATCTATTTGTCTGAGAAATCTAGCAGGGGAATAAGCATCTGGACTCTGGAGCTTACAGTCAAGCCCCATACTCAGTATGGTCCAACTAATACATGTTGATCCCTAGTGTGTGTCAGGCCCAGTGCTGAGCACTGGAAATACAGAGATGGATGGTATGTAGACCTCAAGTGGCTCAGTCTTATAGAAAACATAAACATGTAAGCAGATAATCACAAGACCATGTGAGACACTTATTACAAAGTCCTGAAGTCATACAACGGAGGCGATTAACTACCAGAGGTGAGAGAACATCAGTGAAGGCTTCACAGAAGAGAGTTTTGAAGGATGAACAGGACTTTTTCTAACACACTAAAAGAAGAAAGGCAATGTAAGCAAAGGGAACAGAATAACCAAAGGGAAGTGAAACAATTACATATACTTGAAGAGCAGCAAAAACTTTTATATGGCTGGAATGTGAGAGGCACAGGAGATAAGATAGGGATGCTACAAAGAGCTAGCTCATCCAGGGCCTTGGGTATCTTGCTCAAGAGAAACGATGGGCCACAGCCTTCTATACCTATTCTCTTGGCTCTAGTGTTCTTCCTGTCAAAAAAAGCACACTGCAATCGCACCCTTTCCCAGGCCTTTGATTTAAGAGTTCCTCTCCTGGCCCTGACAGTAAGGCATTTCTGTCCCACAGATTATAACTCACTCTGGGCTATTATTCAGCTCCCCAGCCCTGGCCCTGCTGCAGTTAGTCCAAACATAATATCCTTCATGCATATATTATCTGTCTCCCTATTATCTGGAATCATTTCGGAATTAAATTTCAGTCCTGCAATATTGGCTTCAGGAGCGGCGCGCTTTATGGGCTAGTCAAAGGTTAGAATACCAATCAAAATAACAGTGCCGATGCAGCGAGACATTTTAATATTCCAAAACCCGGTAATTGTAAAAGGACATAATATTTTTTCCCTGATTACCCCAAAGGCAACACATGTTAACAAGGCAAGGGAAGGAGTGAAAGAAATTTCAGAGTTCAGACAGCTGTAAGACATATTTAAAAGAAAAGCCCAGGCAGGGCACTCCACCATGGGGGCAGGAAGATGAGAAGAAAGGAGACATTCTCTCTAGCTGCAACTGCCCCTGACTCCAAATACAGCACTGTTCCCTCTGCTACCTCTGGACTACATCCCAAGAGCTCATCCCCAAGGGCAGATGTTGTAGAGGGTGGGATAAAAAGAGAAAGAGCTCAGGATGTGGAGTTTTGAGGCCTGGGTTCTAGTTTCAGCTCTACAATTCAGTAGCCTCCAGCCCCCCTCCCAGGGCTTCAGCATCAAATCCAGCAGCAAGTTCGAGGCTGCATTCCCATTTGCCCTCTCTGTCACGTGCCTGTGCTCCCACCTCTCCCTCATTTATACCTGGTGCCTGTGTCTTGTCCTCTGTGCACATATTTCTTCCCAAAGACAGCTAGAGGCCCTTATCTTCCTGGCTTCAGAACTGGCTCCCACCAGGAGAGCAGCCTATAATTGCCTACTGCCCCACAGACAACACTCTGTACTTCAGATGATGCCAAAGACCTGGACCATAGCCCGTCTGGTTCCTACCACTGAGTGGTCCTCTCCCCTCCAAAATATAACAAAACAAACACCTTGAAGGGCCCCTGGATCTTCATGCCTCTCTTGGTTTTCATTTTTGTTTCATTCTTGTTTTTTCCAAATTAGCTTCTGAATAGCCCCAATTGAGAGGCTCTGCAGCCAGCACCATGCAGCCACAGTGCTATAAAGAGTCCCAGTCTCTGTCAGGCTACCTACCACCCATGCAGCTTTATCCCCACAACACCAAAAAGTGAACTGACAAACAGAATTTCAGATCCTTCCACTTCTGATGGCTTCCCAGCTAGCTTAGCTCACTCACTGGAGCCTCCAATCTGCATCATCCCGACCTGCTGACCTGCCTATGGCCCCCAGCAAAGAACTTCATTAAGGCCGAGAATTTATTCCTCCATAAGCCCTTAATTTATTACTGTGCTGATTGGGACTCTGAATGCTCCAAGGTCAGGAAAAGTCGTACTCAATTGTAGATACCAACCCTCCCTTCACCGGTTTCTCCTGCTGTCCATTCCCAGGGGAGGGGGAGGCAGAAATACTTCTTGGAGGGGCCCAAGAAGGTCTCTTCCTCCTTACTCTGTCACAGCTGGTTTCAGCCTCACCCCCTTCAGAGCACCCAGAAATTGCAGGAGGGTGTATAGCACAGATGGCAGAAGAAAAGTGGAGCAACAACTGTCACACCCTGCTACAAATGGGTCTGTTAAATTCTAGGTGACTCCCATTCCTACAACTTCTGAGCATGACTGGCTGAGCTCCACCTGCCAAGACTGAGACAGAATCCTAAGGCTGCATGCCTGCTTTTCCAGAAGCCTAGCTAAACAGGTCCAGGCATCAGAGAGAATTCAAGACCTTTTGCGAGTATATGTACACAAACCTGCATCTGCATGGCTTAGTCTGAATGGACATGAATTGTGTACATATATGTGCAGGCATGCATTTGTACACATATTTATACCTATGTGTCCAAGCATATGCAGTGAGTATATATATTATGTGTACATGTATATATCCTTCCTTAGGAAGGATAGTATTCACGTCCTTATAGAGGCCTCATCTGACCTATTCATTTCTTGACCTCTTATTTACAATGTTCTCCTCCACCCAACCTTAGCTACCCACTCCCATGGGCATACCTTGGAACTTGCCAACACCTATAACTGCCTCATCTCTGAAATCACTAATCCAGACATTCTACTGTCTAACCATAATCTATTATCCTTCCATCTGGCATGCTCAATTACACCCCATATAACTGCTCCTCATCTTACTAGGACCTATCTACTTTTTCCATCAGGCTTCTTGCTGTCCTCTCTTCCCTCAATATCCAGCTTAGATCCCATAGTCCATCTTGGTAACCACTGTCTTGACAATATCTTCAACTCCTTTGTTCCTTTCATCACACTTCATGGGAAAATCCCCACCCAGGATGAATCCAAATGTCTGTCTTCCGCATGCCCACAGCCAGGCAGCTGAGCTCTGCTAAATAAAAGTCATGCAATTGAACAGAGTAGTTCCACTATAAATTAATGTCATCAGCCTCAACTGAACCCTCAGCACTGCCTAAAATCCTACTATACTTCTTAAGTCATCTCACACGTCTATTTACTAAAACTATAGCAATCCCTTTCCACTTCCTGCAAACCTTCCCATCTCTCCCTATTAGTTACCAGCAAATAACTAATCATCTACTTCACAGAGAGAAAAAAAGCCATCATATAGGAACTACTTCAACTTGCCATCATCAAACTCACAAACCTACCTGCATCTATGCACACCCATCTTCTTCTTCCTCTTGAGGAGAGCCAATTTCAAGAACCTGGGCTTTCCATCCCACCTCCTTTCACCTTCTCAGAGACCTCTCTCACTCCTATATTTTCAACCTTTCCTTCTCTAATAGTGCCTACAAACAAGCACACATGTCTTCCATCTTAAACCACAAAATCTGCCTCAACCCACTTGTCCCACCACAGCTCTTGCCCTTTCTCCTTTGAAGCCTCTCCCTATGCTTAGTACCCTTCAATAGCTTCCCCTTACCCTAAAGACAAAGATCAAAGCCTAAAGTGTGGACTACAAGCTCCCACTTCCCCCTCCAGTTTCATCTCATGCCACTCTCCTCTCTTTCCCACATCCACTATGCTTCAGGCAGTCATTCATTCATTCAACAGATAATGATTAATGATGGGGACAGAAGAGTGAACTAAAGAAACAAAAATTCTCTGCTCTCACGGAACTTACATTCTAATTCCAGGAAGCAGCCAGGCTTCTCCTCACCTCAGGGCCTTGTCATATACTTAGCCAATTTCTGCTCATCCTTCAGATCTCAGCTTAGCCACCCTTCCTCAGGGGACCATTCTCCGACCCCATAGGTCAGGTCCCCTTATGAAACAATCCCATGACTCTGAACTTTTTAGTTTTGCAACACAATTAATACTCATCTTTTCTGTTTTATATTCCAGGGCCTAGTGCAGTACCTGAAACACAGAAGGCACTCAAGAATATCTGTTTATTGATGAAGATGTGTATGTTTATTTATATGCATGTGTATTTATACTCTAGGAATATGATTGTATAAACACATTTATGTCTATTTGCATATATTCTGCAGGTGACTATGTGAATATATGTGTATGTACGTATGGGTACCCATAAACACTTTTGGGTATGCCCACTTGCATGTATGCATTCACATGACTATACATGTGTATATCTGTGTGTGTGTGTATTCTTCCGGCTCTTCAGTGGCAACTTTGATCTGGAGGGAGCTGAGAGCAGGGCCCCAAGTCCTCTCTAAGCTGACAGTTCAATAAGAGTATAAGATCATTCAATGACACTCCAAATGTCAGCAAACATTGGCTTGCTCTACTCTGTTACAGGAGAAGTAGGTGGAGGCGGGAGATGTGGAAACCTGGTCATTGAAAAGCTGCTCTTCCCTGATGCAACCCACACTGTTTCTGGACAGGAGAGGGCAGGTGAAAGAAAACATTTAGCCTCTTCTCAGATTAGAGGCCTTAGGAAATTGGGATGGTGAATTCAGCCTCAGTCGCTTACTTACTAGGCAGGTCTAGGTGGCCAAGCAGGCCAGAACTCTCCCCATTTTTTTTTTAATGGGGCAAAGTTCTGTAGGGGAATTGAGGAGGAGAGGAGAAGGAAAGGAAGGAGGGACAAAATAAGATCAAGGACAGGAGAGGACCCTGTAGATAGCCAGAGTGTGGGTCATATATAAAGAAAGAAGGCATGGAGTAAGTAAGGCTTTTGCATAATACTCCCACAACCTTGGCAATGACCTTTCTGGCTTTGCTTTTATTGTTACTCTTTTTAAGGGAGCAGGTATCTTTGTGTAGCCTGCACTAAGTCATATGGTATAAAGGTCAGAAAGATCACCATGCCCCCTCCAAGGCCCTGCAGCCTTCCTAACTTGAATGGCTGCTGGCAAGGACTGAACCGAAGTCTGGAATTAAGACATCTCTCCTGCTGGGTCTTCAAACAAAGCTGCAACATAATGTGGCTGGAGGGCAGAAAAGAAGGGGTTAGATCTCTTGCTTTTCCTAGACCTGCTAAGTTTACCTCACAAGGCCAACTGGGAATAGAGTCCTCAGTTTCCCCTTGTGCCCATTTCCCCTCTATGGCTCAGCACAGTCTGGTAGAGAGCTAACCTGAACAGGCTCAGGACAGCCCACCTCCACCTCGAGCAGCACCAAGGTAGCCTTGAGTGGCAATGTTACCACAGGGGTCAACTGCTTTCCTGCCTTTCCGCCAAGGAACCTAGAGGCAGGGAGCTATCCAAATGCCAAAAGTCTAGTGAACTTCACAGAGCAATTGTTTATGGTCAGCGCCTGCCTCGCCTGGCTGGGCCTTCACACTGCATCTGCTGAGGCCAGCAAGCAGCTTCAGATGCACTCTGACAGCTGGCATGCTGTCTTCCAGCAGTGCAGGTCTAACCACGCCTGCACATGCAACCCTATCAAATCCTGCGTGAGAAGGCCTCTATGGAACCAGTTCTCAATGACCAGTCAGCCAGCCAGCAATCATTCACAGAACACATACTCTGTACCTAGCCCCAATCTGGCCACTGGGGCTAGGTACCAGTGAGGAACCAGATTCAGTCTCTGTGCTCCAGATAGACATGTCTACAAGGAAACACACACAGACTTTGTTTCAACACTCTAAGATCCAAAGTGTCAAGGAGCCTCAAGGCAAGAGACTGATTGCTAAGCTTCTGAGCAGAGGTGATACCTGAGCTGAATCTTTAAGAGGAAATATGCCGATGACTGGAAATATGAAGATGACTGGGGGTTACTTCAGAGAAGTAAGGTCGCAGGCCAAGGGCCCAAGGTAGCACAGAGCCTGGCTTCCTCAGCCAGATGGCAGGTAGTAAGTAGCTACTGTTTAGGTGCATGGGGGATAGGCAGAGAGGTGGGCAGGGGTCAAAGTACAAAGAAGCCAGAGTGCAGAGGACCTGCATACCGTGGGAAAGCAAAGGAGTTCACAACCGTTGCCATGAAGAATGAACGGCTGCCCTGAGACCTACAGAACAAAGTCCAAGGTCATTCTCTCCCACTGTTCCTTCCCATGCTCGCTTAGCTCCAGGCCCACACATACCAAATGCACACTGCTCCCCTTGCCTAGAAAGCCTCTCTTCCTCAGATCCATATCTCACCTTCCTTGAAATGCCCAGTTCAAGACTGAAATCGTTACAATCCCAGCCTGACCCTCCAATAACCTTTCTTCTCTGAGCCCCCTGGAAGCCACTACTCTGATCCCTGGTGTGGTCTCCCTTCTCCGAGCTTCCTGGGAGTGACTACTGACTGGTGGCATGGGGTTCCTGAGGATGCCCCAGGGCTGTTGCTCTTACATTACAAGGATTTATGGGGATGAGCCTCCCTAGTGGACTGGGCCTCCTGGAACAAGGATCCTACTAGAGCAGGGATCTGGGGAGTCTATTCCTACACCTCCTTTCTTCTGCTTACTTAAGAAGTACAGCATATGCTAGGAAAGGGCAGTTTTCTGAGTGATTCATTCTCTGCCAGGGCCCACTTTCCTAGCTACATGGGGTCCCTCCCAGCCCACAGCCTCAGCCCACTCCCCAGGTGCTTGGTGCTCGAAGGGAATTGGGCTGCAGTTTCTGTGGCCCTTCTCATTTGAGCAAGGCTCTGCTGTGGCTAGGCAGGACCAAAGCCAGCGTGAACCAACTCTACCTCCCAACCAGAGGAAGATACCAGGGCTAGTCAGCAGGGTCAGAAGCTACACTCATGATTGCATCAAAGGAAGAGACATTCCCAAAGACTCAGTTACCACCACATCTCTCCTAGAGGTAATACAGTTCAGCCCACAGATTCAGCTCTGAGCAAGAACCTGGAAAATCCCCTTAAATGGAATTTCTCTGCATATTAGGTGATACCAAATAGGGAAGTGTCATACTCCACTCAGCAGCCTGGTCCTTCCAGCAGCTCCCCACTCCCAGAAATAACCATAACCTTACAGTGCGCATTAGCTAGGGAAGAGGAAAGAGGGATGTTGAGAAAAGAAGAACAGAAAGAAAAGGAGAGATAACAACAACAAAAAGAACAGAAATGAGAAAAGAAAGCAAGGGAGGGGAGATCTGAGGCACAGGAAAACCAGACAAAGCACACAAGTGGGGCTCAGATACAGTACCTTTTTCAGATTAATCCACTGCTTGAAGTAATCTGCCACTGGCAAGCCCAAGTACTGGCACTGGCCGGGGAGCCTACAAGAAACGGAACAGAAAAGTTGGGGACACCCACGTCACAGGTATGGAGTCTTAAGCTACAAAATCCAACATATAGCCTATAGACAAGACAAATAGACCTCATTAGTCATGGGTCCCACCCCACCCAAGAAAGGCACCCCATCTCCAGCACCCTGGACACTAGACTCCAGATCCAGCCCTCAGATCCAAATGTGAAAACCTGAAGACTGTTCAAAATAATAGCAGCTACTATTTTCTGATGGCCTATACTATGCTAAGTACCTTACTAAAATTTTCACATTATTCTTCAGAATGGTGCTCTGAGGTAGGTAGTGTGGACTACATTTTACAGATGAGAAAATGAGATTCAGAGGGGTTACCTAAGATTCCAGAGCTAAAAGAAATAACAGTGCCAAGAACTGAACCCAGGTCTGTCTCATTCCAAAGCCTATGTTCTCTCCAGGGCATACTAGCTTCTTGTTGTTTTGTTACAACAGAGAGGCAGAGATATAACCCATGAGGAGAGAGAGAAAGAGCACATGATTTAGAGATAGCTGGGCAGCGACTTCATTCACATTTAAGTCTCTAGCAACATGCTTTCTACAGATAGAGACCACGTGGACGGATGAGAAGAGGTCAAAATTTAAGCCAAGAGTCTGTTCTTGTTTTTTCTTTAAATTCAAATTTATAAACTGTCTACCCTTTGAGCTAATGATGCCATTTCACCCACACAAATCCATTCACCCAAACATTTGCTGATGTTTACTAAACGTCAGGCACTTGGGACTCAAACAGTAAGGCTTAACTAGTATTCATACGGGGCTCACAGTTTGTTCAGTGGGATGGACAATAAAAGAAGTAGACAACCCAGCCTTAAGTTGGAGCACTGGGGTACATGGAAGGATGGAGGAAGACATTAGAAATATCAGCTGGGGAAGATCATAAGAGTTTTCTTGCTAAGAGAAGAGCTTAGCCTCAGGCAATAGAGAGCCTTTGAAGAGTTGCGGTTTATACTGACCGAGGCAACAAAAACAATACACTAAAAAAAGCCAGGAGAATAGACAATAGTCCAGATATTGGAGATGTAAAAGAGGACTGAAGGGGATGTGGGGCCCAGTGAGAGAAAGCAGTAGAACCCAACTCAAAGGAGGTTTGTGCCTTGGCTAGCTTCTTGCTACTCACTGAGAGATATAAAGGAGACAGGGCGGAGAGAGCAATATTTGATACCCAGAGCAGACCAACACTTAGTCAATTTTATTATTGTTTTTAAATTCTCTATATACACTGTATCCTTTTTCTACCCAAACCAGGGTGGACTGCTCCCACTGCCTCACCCCTAGTACGCCACTGGAAGGAGGTACAAGTTTGGGAATGTAGTGTTAGGTAGGTGGCTGGCACATAGTAAGCACTCAGTATCTGTTGAGTGTGAGGTGCCTATGAGACATTCGGCAGTGGGATGCTATCTAAGTGGCAGCTGGATATCCAGTTTTCAAGAGAGGTCTGGACTGGACATACAAAATGCTGAATCATTAATGTAATTTAAGTAAAATTAAAGCCATGAGAATAGGTTAAGATCACCTGGGCCCGGCAGGGCGTGGCTCAGTGGTTGAGCGTCGACCTAGGATCCAGGTGATCGGGGTTCGATTTCTGCTCAGGGCACATGCCTGGGTTGCGGGCTTGATCCTCAGTTGGGGATGTGCAGGAGGCAGCCGATCAATGACTCTCTCATCACTGATGTTTCTATCTCTCTCTCCCTCTCCTTTCCTCTCTCTGAAATCAATAAAAGATATATTTTTAAAAAAAAAGAAAAAAAAAAGATCACCTGGGAAGAATATGGCATGAGAGGAACAGAGGGCCCATATCTCGTAAATTTTACTGAGCTAAAATAGAACCCGGCCACCCCTACCAGACCATTATCACACACAAGAAACTCACTGCTTCAGCTCTAATTTGGGACTCCTTCAATTCTTAGACCATCCTTCCTTAATACAAAACTAAAATCTGTCTCCTTGTAACTTCCACCTTGAGGAATGTCTTTAGAAACTACAGAGAATGAGACATCCATCTCTTCCTTGCAGAACCTTCCCAAGAGCTGAGAGCCCAGGAAGCTTAAGCTTCCCCCAGAGTTCCCTTCTCCAGGTCACACACCCTGTGCTCCTTCAAGAATTCCACAGGAGTCTGTGGAGTGGCCCATTCTCTGTCTCTCTGCTTCACTAATAGACTCACTTTTACTTTAAACTAAAAAAAAAAAAAAAAAGAATTCCACAGGAGATAATGTATCATGAGTCAGGACTCACCCAACCCACCCCCATTCCTATTTTAGCTATCCAAAATCACACATGGTCTTTTTTTTTTTTTTTTTTTAATTATTATTATTTATTTATTTATTTACTTTTAATATATCTTTATTGATTTCAGAGAGAGGAATTGAGAGGGAGAGAGAGAGAAATAGAAACATCAATGATGAGAGAGTCATTGATCGGCTGCAGCCCGCAACCCGGGCATGTGCCCTGACCAGGAATCGAACCTCGATCTCCTGGATCCTAGGTCAACGCTCAACCGCTGAGCCACGCCTAGCTGGCCACACATGGTCTTTTTAAAAACTATATGTTTTTATTGATTTTAGAAAGAGAGGAAGAGAGAAGGAGAGAGAGAAACATCAATCGGCTGACTCCTGCACAACTCCCCACAAGGGATTGAACCCGTAATGGGGGCATGTGCCCTGATTGGGAATCAAACCAGCGACCGCTTGGCACATGGGATGATGCTCAACCAACTGAGTCACGCTAGCCAGGGCCACACATGCTCTTTTGACCCCATTTTACATCACCTGTGGTCAACCTAAACTACAGTGAAAGGAAGCTTCCCCTTTCTGGGTTCCTATACAGGGTGGGGCAAAATCAGGTTTACAGTTATTCATATGGAAAATAATACAATAATTAATAAATAATAATAATACAAGAATAAACTCTGTGTTTTGTGTACTCACAACTGTAAACCTACTCTTGCTACACCCTGTATATACTGATTTTTGAGCTAAAAATGCAGATCATTAGTGTCAAATGCCATCAAGTGGTCAAGCAAGATGAGAGCTGAGAAAAACCCAAGAATTTGGTGTCAGTGGGCTGGTGGGAGCAGAAGGTAGCCTACAACATGTTTAAGAGGGAGTAAGAGATAAAACAGTGAAGACTACAAGTACAAACTCCTCTTTTAGGAAGCTTGGCAATGAGAATACAGTTGAGATGACTGATTCCACCCCAGAAAGTTTCAGGGCAGCTCAGTCTTCCCTCCATTCCTTTTCAGTTATCTGACAGACACCAATAGGAAGTTGATCCCCATGTGTCAACCAGTACAGTAAGGATTTACTTTTCTAAGTCCTGAGATAGCTTACCTGAAGGGAAGGTTCTTCTCAAGCATCCAGGTGGCAGAGTGACATTAACCACAACCAGTCAATTTCCTGGAAGGGAAATTCTGCTGAGGTCAAGATGTTGAATGGGTATCTAGGCAGGATGTGTCATGTGGGAACCAAGGACGAAGAATACAAGAAAACCAGGGAAGGTTTTGAAGGACGAAAGGTAGCCTGGGAGCTAGAATGTGATTGCCTAAGAAGCAGAACTGCAATGTTTGGATTATTTTATTTTCTTCAATTTCTTTTTCATGTTCCTAATCCTTATTATGTGTGAAAATGTTTGCTGAGCTCAGCTACTTTTGAAAAATCACATTTAGGACTGTGAGTGAAGGGGGCTACTGGAAGCAGCAGAGTCTACAAAGGAACAGTCAGGGGGACTAGCCAGCAAAAGGCAGAGGTCCTAGGCACCGATCATATTCTCCGTTAGCCAAGCCCAGCACCCTGATTCTCTTAGTTGACACAGGCTGGGAATGCTATAGGCTGTGGCTAGCCTTGGGGGAGGGAGAGAGAGCCTCTTTAGCAAGATTTCAAAAGTAGACATCAGGTATAGACATTCCTACTCAGGTAGTAAGGGTCTAGCTCAGTAGAATCCTGCCTGCTCCTGTTGGAAGCTGAATTATACCAGAGGGGCCACACTGAGGACAGATGAGGCAGACAGATTGTTAGGTTGGACACTTAGCCTCAAGTATGGCTCAGCAGCAATCCTGACTGCTGTCTGTATCCCATAACTGACTGAGGCAGAGGAGAGGGGACTATCATTCTCACTCAGGGCTCCAGTCACCTGCAGGTACACATGCAGTTTGCACTCACAAACATTCCGGTTGTTGAGTCCTCTAGCCTGCAGCTGGTCCTAGCCCTATGACTTCAAGACACAAGTACAGATGTAGCAGGGCCCAGGCCCATCTACACAAAGGACAGAGCCAAATGCTGCAACTTGAACTGTCAGGTGCCTCATGGGAAGACAGCTACCCATTTCTGTGACAGAACCCTATCCCAGCTTAGAGAGCACCAAGAGTAACTTGTGAAGAAGGTGAGTTTGAGTGGTCATTCCTTACATAGAAGATGAAACTGAGACCCAGAGAAGAAAAAGGACTTGCTTGACCATAAAACAAGCCAAGGGCAGAAGTAGAAATGGAATCTAAGTCTTCTGACTGCACAAGGAATCAGTTATGTAGATGCACTCAGAGCTCTTCACAGTCCCTAAGAAGGCAAGGTCTAGGAGGGCCTTAGAGAAGTAGGTAGCATGGTGATCATGGCTCATGGTCACACCTGGGTCCAAGGTTCAAAGGATCCTATAGCTAGGGTCAGTGGGTACAAGTAGGTACATGGTTCCCACCAGTTTGGAAAGGAAGAGGGTAGAAGTTCCCTTGGCACAAAGGGTCTGAGTGCTGCGAGTTCCTACCAGATACTGATCCCAAGAAAAGAGCCACTGGCAGTGGGCCCTGGACTAGCCTACGGGCATGAACATGCAGGCAGGTTTATGGTGCCCAGGTCTCCATGCAGCTGGAATCATGGGCACAAAGCTCCTCAACTGCCCAAACATCATCTGGCCATACTTATTACTGCTGCCCAATGAAATTTTATGCACCGAGTCCACAGGTGTGATTTCCCCTTCTTTATGAGGGTCGGAATGACATCACTGATGGCCAATAGAAAAGAGCCAATTATGTCCAGGCCATAAAAAGGAATGGGATTTTTTCAACCAAATCAAAACTTCCTTCAGTTTCATGAATGCAAGGGGCTCCCTTTAAGGAAGGGCCCCCCAGTCCTGCCTGTGGACTCTAAGCTGAGGAATATGATTGCTTTCCAAATACTGTGGGGTTTAGGGCCAGACCTCCCCGCCTTTGGCATTTAACACGTAGCCCTGCTCTTATCACACTGGACCCCTAGAGTCATCAAAACAGAACATCAAACCCTACTCTCAGACACCTGACTGGCTCCTTGCTACTGCATCTGGGGGAGGTTGGAGAAGATAGGATATGCCTCACATTTCCTTATTATCCTTTTAAGTAACAAAAAAAGCAGAGAGCCCTCCCTGCTCAGAAAAGAGAGAACAGTATGGAAGGAACAGGGTTGTGAGAAACAGCCCCTCAACAAGTATACAGCACAAAGCAATAGGAGCCCAGCCTTCCCCACCCACCCCTCATCCAGCTCCACCACCTGCAGCCCAGCACTCGGGCTTGGTCCAGACAGCCCTGATGGCAAACAGGTGTGAGGAGCTGGGTGCAAGCCAAGGCAGGGGACTAGCTCATTAAGGGAACGCCACCCGCGCTAATGGGTATGGGCAGGATGAAGCCATTGTGAGCAGGAGCTCAGCTTTGAAGATTAGGTCAAGCAGTGCTGGGAGGCTCTGCTAGAATTG
Organism: Miniopterus natalensis; assembly: GCF_054644295.1. Classification (NCBI taxonomy): domain Eukaryota; kingdom Metazoa; phylum Chordata; class Mammalia; order Chiroptera; family Miniopteridae; genus Miniopterus; species Miniopterus natalensis. The sequence continues at coordinate 25,779,788 of NC_142089.1, forward strand.
CTAGTCTTGAGTCAAGGAGGCGAGCAGCATCCATGGAGGTCTGACAGACACCAACAGCTAGGACCAGCAGGAGAGCAGGCACCAGTGACAAAAAAGGTCATGAACACTATTCCTTCTGTGCTTTTCTCTTTGCAAGTCTCAGGGGCAACCCCAAACCAGGGAGATGCATGCCACTCTAACTTTCAGCAGGCTCAAGCCTTTAAAGAAGAGGAGGTCAGCCAAATCTGGAGCCACATCTGGCCCCTTTCTGCCTCTCTGAAAAGGCTGTGACCCAGACCTTGGAGTGATATAGGCTGTCAGTTCTGGTGTCCAAAAGCTTTAGGACATGCACATACTGTTCACCTGCCAGGGCAAACTATTTTGTCCTGTTTGATATACAAAGGGGAGTGTTGAGGAGCAAAGGAGAAGAGCAGGGAGAAAGGCTCTATCTTCTTCAGTCATAGCCGGACCATGAAGGCACGGAAGGCCTAGTGTGGGGAAGAGGTTGGCCAACAGATCCAGCCAACCAGCCAAATGGAAACTCCTGCCAAGGGGACAGGTATGAAAGGTGGGTGGGGCTTGTTTCCATGCAAGGTCTCTCCACTTGCTCATTCCAATACAAACATTCCCATGGAATGTTGTTGCTGGCTGTCCTGCTTCTCAGGACTGCCACACTTCCTAGGCTTCTCCCCAAGTCCCGAAGGTGAGCCTCAGGCAAGGTTCCATTCCTACTGGGTCCCAGTCTGGGAGTCCTACCTAGTTAGAGCCTCCAGTCAGCAGGATGTGAGTCTGCATCCAGTGTGAGCAGGTTACCCCAGCTGAGGCCACACTGAGCTGGGGAGACAGCTTTTTGTCCCTCCTGTTTCTGTTCCCCCACCCAGAGGAGATAAACAGACCCGGGTGATAAACGGCCCGCCTTTCATGATCACTTTTCCTCAAGTTGAGGAGAGTAGCTGGTGATGGATGGGCTGGAATTTGGTTATCAGGAAGGGCTGTCAGCCAGAGGTGCCTATCTCCTCCCCCACTACGCAGGGCATCATTACACTGTGGCATCGAGGTAAAATATGAGCAAGGGGAGGGAAGGGAGAAAAAGGGAAGGCTGGGCTTCCACATGAAGCAAATTGAGCAACAATGAGAGCAGGCACGAGGCTGGGACGTTAGTTATCTGCCCGTGACACCTTTTATCTCTGCACAAATTGGTCCTTCCTCCCCCACTGCAGCCCTCTTATACAAACAGGCAGGCACAATGTGTCACCACTGCAATAGCGTAGCAATTTAACCCGAATTAGTGAGGGGGTCAAGTCAGGAAATAGGGGTTTCTCATTTCAACAGGTTCCTTAGTTTCTGCTCTGAACCAGCACATTGGGGGGAGGAGGGTAGAGAGAAAGCGGACTAATAATTGAATTCACTCACTTGGCTGCTGCTGATGTATAAAACATTAATGCTTGAGCCTCCTACTTATCAAAGCCAGTTAGTTTCCATCTCACCTGCGAGATGGCACCATGGCAGAAGACATGGCACGGCCACCCTTGGTGGGCTGAGAACCCAGTGCTTTCAGCCAATGCAGGATCAGCAAGAACAGGAAGGGAGAGAAAGGCACTGCCTATAGACAGCAGCCTCATGCCAGCAACCCCTTCTAGAAGCCTAGAGGACAGAGTGCAGAGTAGGGGATAAGATGGGAGCAAAGAAGTGATCATATTAAAGACAACCCTGGACTGTTCAACACACTTGAGTCTATAGACAGAAAAGGCATTCTGGTTCTACCTTCCACCAGATGTCCAGGGTGTTTTTACCAGAAACCCTGCTCAGCCTTCAAACGGAGACACACACATACACTGCTGTGCTGAAACTGAGGAAGCCAACAGCAGCACTGATGGCACTGACAAGACTAAAAGAACAGGGAGTAGAGGAGCCTGGTCTACTCCCCAGTGACTTCCCCCACTGCAGAGCCTGGGGCTAGAAGGGCCCCTGATGGGGGGCAGAGTAGGGGAGAGGGAATGCAGTAGAACTCTACCTAGCACATGGCTCTGTCACACTAAGAGACAACTGGTCAAGCGACCATGTGTTTTTAGGCAGGCTACTTCACCTCCATGCCTTACTCTGGGAAGGTTAAAGAAGCCAGCCAAGGGAAACATTGTATAAATAAGCGCTCATAGAATGATTCTGGCTATAAGAAGTCAGCTGAAACCAAACCTGCAACAACGTTTGAAGATGCTTCCAGGCCACCTGCATTAAGAAGACAGTGCCTTAGTCAGGTTCTGGATACTGGGGAAAACTACTGAGGATGACAGCCAAAGGGGAAGTTCCAGAACCACTCCACAGTTGCAAAAATGAATTCTAAGAAGCTTGGGGGTAAAGGGAGAAGTTGTGGGTGGAGGAGGCAGCTTGGGACTCATTCTCCAAATCCAAATATCAGGGAACAAAAGCCAAGGCCCCCGTCTAGACACAAAATAGGATAACTTTCTACCTCAATTGCCACCACATATTTACAGGTATCATTGAGACTCAGGACCCTCAAGGGATAGAGGCCAATCAAGCCTGATTCCCATACTCAGGTAGCTTCCAGGCCCACCCAGAAGATAGCCACAGCACAAAACGTAATGATCGCTCCAGGAGAGACTACTGAGTAAGGGCAATCTCATTTCTGGTGATGGGAGGACAAAGTCAGGGGGCACTTACAAGACCTTTCTTTGAAAACACACACACACACACACACACACACACACACACACACACACACACACACTCCCTCCCTCCCTCCCTCTGTTCTTTTCTGCCTGCTCACAGCCCTGGGAGAATGCACTGCCGACTTCTCAACCCACTTTGCCCCACACTTGCCCCCATCCTCTGGGACAGCTGCAGGTTACAATTCCAACCACAGGCTTCAGAAAGATGATACACTTGCTGGAGCCTGCAAAGGGTCAGGAGAGAGTGCTGTTTGAAATACCAGTGTGACAGCTGGCTTCTTGTCTGTCTCTTCCTCCCCCACCCCCCTCCCCAAACTTGTCATGGTACAAGAGTCTATAAGCATCCCATCAGCTTTAAATATCAGTGTGCGTGAAGCAGGAGCACGAGAGCGAGGGAGCGGGAAGCAGACAGCGAGCACCTCTGTCGCCACTGCCTGTCAGGGAACACTAATGAATTTCACCACCAGCAAGCCATGCTTCAGATGGAGGAGGAGTGGGGGGAGTTTTCTAGGGAGAACTCTTACAGTATTAAAACATCTTTCCCCAAAGCCCTGTTAATAAATGTCACTGCAGAGGGTCTGTCACTAGGACTTCAAGGCAAGGGAGGTGTTGGGATAAGCCCTAAAACCCTCCCAAACAGGAAGGGCAGTGTAAGTGTGAGGCTGGAGGGAGCCAGCTGAGGCCCATGGTTAGAGGAGGGTGACCACCATCACCCATACTCATTCATAACAGTCTATGATGCTTGGTTGAGAGGACTAGGACAGGAAGGAAAGGCCTCAGGCAGGGAAAGATTACCAGTTGTGCCTTCCTGACCAGACTTACTACCTATCCCACTTCCATCAATTTCAGCCAACTCACTTCACAGATGAGCAGGGGGCTCCAGACCATCCTTCTAGAGACCTAGGGGAAGTAGGGTGAGGAAACTCTGGCACCAGTCCCAAAAGGAAGCTACTTCCCCTGCAGATGACAGGAGGAAGAGCTTATTATAATCTCCATTTTACAGATGAGGAAATGGAGGTTCAGAGTAGTATTGTGACTTCCCCAAGATTCTATAACTAGTAAGTAGTGGAGCCAGGACTTGAACCCAGGTCTCTCTCTCAATTTTTAATAAAGGCCCTGATCTTTTTCCACAATACCAAGCAGCTCCTCTGAAGGAGGGCTGATCACCTCACTGTCTCCTGTGTCCTCTATTCCCTCCCACTGGTACACACACACCTCTGGCCTGGCATGGGCCACAGCTGTCATGTAGCACAGAGCTGGGCTCCAGGCCAGGGTGAACCCAGACTGGCAAAGAAAGGCCTGGGAGTGAGCCAGGCCATCACCTGGGAGTCTCTACAGCTCAGAGGGCATGGTTGCGGGCACAAGCTTTCCCTTGGGTGCCCTCTGCACAGCTCTGATCAGCAGTGTCTGATCTGGCAGCGACCTGCTATGCAGGGGGCAAATGACATTTAATTTCCTCTCGGTTTCCCTGTGGTACAGACGAAAGGCCGTCACCTGCGTCTGGGTCTGGCAGCACAGCTGGAAGTGTTCCCAGACATGCTGCTCTGGAGAGTTCCCAAACAGAAACCAGAACACAGGGTGCGGAGGGACGCCCCATAGGCCAGGTTGCCAGTCCTTCCGGAGAAAAACAACCTCAAATCCCCATTGCCAGGCAGTTGCTCAAAGCCTCCAAAAGGCACTGTACATGTATGTATGCAGCGACTCTCTGCTCCACTGCTTTCTGGCCCACTTGCCAACTATCTCTACTCCCATTTCTCCTACATGGAGCCCACATAAATGACCACATGAAGCACACAGTGCCACAGACATCCTTTGGAACAATATAACATGCGCCTTCCCAGTACCACAAATACTCCCCTGAAATCAAATAACTTGTATCTCTCCAGCCCCTTTCTAGTGAAACGAGACAAGTGTCTTTCCAGGGTTCCTCCCAGGGCAATTCTTCCACCTGTTGTGACTGCAGGAAGTATTGGAGCTGCTGTCAGGACCTGGCCAGAGCTCTCTTTCCCAGATCAATGGCAGAGGCCTCAGCAGGCAGCAGGGAGTGGGGTAGAAGGAAGAGAAGAAGCAGGGGATGGGAGGTTTCCAGGGCACTTTGGTCAGTGTCTCAGCTGATGAGCTATTTATTCTCTTTTGCTGGAAAAATTAGGAGCTCCTTAGCAGTTGGAACTGTCTCCAATATACCTCACTTATCCCCTACTAGTCTCTACTTGGCCTATGGCCATCTTGACCCTTTGCCTCGGCTGCCTTTGTATGGCCTACATTGCCCTCTGGAGGCTCCACAGAGAGGCATCCTGCAAAGCGTTCAGGATCTGGAATACAGTTTGGCCTCTGCTCCAATACACCAATGAAACACCTGTTCCCTCTAACTCCTGGCTGATCTACTCTGCCCTGATCCCAGCTCCCTTGAATCTTTCAAGACATGTGAGCAAATGGTCTACACAGACCATTTCTGGGTGGGCATTAGAACAGGTTAGTGGTTTGTAAAATGTGCTCCATGGAGCTCTAGGGTTCCAGGAGGGATGCCAGGCTACTTTGAAGACTGGGGCAGGAGGAAGAAGAATGGGCTGGGCCTTGTCCCAGCTTCAACCAGAAGAGCTCAGCTTTTGTATATTTTGTAATTAGGCTTTCTTTAATATTTTGGGTTTTTAAAAAAAGTTTATAGCTAAAAAAAAAAATACTACCTATTTAGTGTTTCTACTATGCTCCTCTGGGTTCTCATAGTATTTGTTTTGTATCTTCTTCATAGCGTACTCATATTCTACCTCACTTAGTGGTTAGTTATACACATGCTGCTCTTTCTGTCCTGATCACCTGGCGGTCCCTACAGATCCCAGCACAGTACTTACTGGGCCCAGAGCAGCTCTCAACAGGGGCTAACTTCAGGCTACTGCTGAAATGCCAGTGCTTCTAGGATATGCAGTACTTAGCACCTTCAATGAAGTTTCCAACAGTATCCCTTAGAAGAAAAGAGCTGCAGTAGAGGCTAACTTACATTGAAAAGAAAGTCCTAGTGAAGATGTGTGGCACATGCACTCTTAAGTCAACAAACGGGGCATACCTGCTACCATCATCAATCACTGAAACTGACCTCCAAGGGACCAAAGAGACTTCTGCATGTGGCCAATCTTTGGGCAAAATACAGCACATTCCAATAGGAAATATCACTCTTAAGTTTCTAAACCCTGAATGTAGATCCACTGGAATATTGGATGATAACCATAGTACTCAGCTGAGTACGCAAGGGTCTGTGCCCCTGTAGAGGAGTCACTAGGATTAGAAATGGGTGAAGCCCCTTGGCCCCATTAACCAAGCCCACGGTTTGGTCCCCCTCTGGCCAGCTTTGGGGAGGAAGCAAGGGGGAGGCAGGGTTCTGTGCTCCTCCTAGCTAAAGCCACTTGTTAATAGGCCCTAGATTCCCTTATCTCTGGGGAAAGGAAGGTAGCAATGAGCCCTTCACCCCACCCCCATACACACATGCCTCCCAGCAGGGCCAGGGAGGACAGCCATTAGTGTGTGCCTCAGCAGACAATGGGGAGGAGAAGTCTCCAGAGCAAAGGACAACTGCAGCAATTAGAATGCAGGGAGGTTCAGAAGCTATTTAACTGGGTGACCCCTGAGGTCGCTGCATCTGACTCCCATCCCTGGATAAATATTGTATGAGAGGGGAGGGGGGCGAACTAGGGAGCCATCGGAGTGCTGCTCCTCCTTCCACTCCTTTCCCCATCCCACACAGCTGCCTCCAGCCACACATGCCAGGAACATTATTTACAGCCCTGACAGACAGAGCAATCACACTGCTAACCAAGAGGGAATGGACAAAGTCGACTTACCAAAAATTGACTATGGCAATTGAAGAAGAAACCAGGGTTGGTGGGGGAAGGGAGCTGAACCAACACTGAGATGCAAGGGTCCAGCTGCAGAAAATACTGTCACCCCCCAAACCGCTGGCAGATGAAGCTAGTCCCAACTGGCAGAGAGTAAGTCAGAAATGGAATAGGCTCCTGCCTTTTGAAGGCTCTATAAGGGAAAAATTCCTGGATCTTATCACTACCCAGGTGTTCCTTAGTAAAGACGGGCATCTCAGCTACCTTCCCAGAGGAAGTGGGACAAGCCACATGCTGCTTATCCAGCTGGTCCCTTAGCTGACCGAGTGGGGAAAAAGCAGGAAAGTCAGACATAGCAGAAAGGGGTCAGGGTGGGAGAAGAGGACAGTGTCTGAGTGCGGGCTGCGCCTCAGCCCCCACATTGCCGCTCCTCCAGTCCTGCTCTAATGCACCCTGACGTGCCTCTGAAGACAGAGAGCTGTTTGCAGTCAGCACCGTGATTTGTTAGTAATTATTTCCATGGTGTCACATTGCTGTCACTCTGTTAACAAAGAGACAGGCTGCCTCAGGCTGCCTGCAAGAAAGAATCGCAGAGAAAAAGGCCTGTCAGGCTCCCCGGAGTCTCTGGGCTAGCTGGCTTTCTTCCCCAAACCAACATCCTTGCAGGCTTTGGAAGAAACAGTTTTACAGAACTAACAAGTTTGAGTCATGTCACCCTTTAGCCAGGAACACTGGGAATTGATTCCAGCATCTCATAGCCACCATTCCCAAAGCCCCACAGAGCTGAGCCCGAGTCCACAAATCACTGAACCCTGGGCCACTACGCCAGCCACAGCCTTGGAGTTCCCTGGTCTTCCTCTTTCAATATCCCTGCTCCCTGACCCTTCTTCCTTTCTGAATGTTCAAAACCTCTCCACGCTCTTAGGAGCCCAGCAAAAGAAACCTACTTCAGACCACAATGAAGCAGTTGCCCCTCTGGCATACACGGTGGTCAGGGAGAATATAAAGACAGGGTACCTTCCTTCCTTGAATCTGCCAAACACCATTCAGGACCAAAGCTGCTCAGGTGCCAATGCCCCGGTAGCCTCCAGCACTTGCACACCTGCAAGGAGATTCCCACAGAGCTTCCCTGTCGTTCCCAGTGCCTGGAAGGGTGTAGCATCTGCGCTCAAAGAACTGGTGCTTTGCTTTAGCACAAAGTAATGTCTCCATTACCCTGGCTGGGAATTAGAGGACAGATTGGTAAGCGCTGACAAAACAGAGGTCACTCACCTTACAGGCATGGAAAGTTGGAGATTAATTCTCTCCCTCACAGAGGGAATCAGACTCCTGGCTAATGGAAGGGAAGCACCAATATTGAGAAACCCTTTCAATGCCAAGCAGTAGCAGCAGGAAACGGAGACCAAGACCTACAAGCCCTAGAGAGGCCTTATCAAGGTGGCAAGGGCCAATGCCACCTAGCTCCTGCAGAATCCCACAGGACAGAGGAGCCTGGAACAGACTAAGATTCTTCTGGCATTGGAGTCCAAGAGGCAGAGGGCAGTGCTAACTGCATACACTGAAATGTAAACTCCACAAAGGGACTATGTTTCAGAAGTTTGAGCTCTTTGCACACTGCTATACTCTCAATACCTAGAACAGTGCAAGGCATATAATGGCTATTCAATAAACACCTGCTGAAAGAATAAAAAAATGGGTCAGTATGGCTCAAAGGCCACTTCCACAGGCCTGGGGTCAGCCCAGCCTCTTCCTATCATAGGAGTTCAGAGAAGAGGGAGGCCAGTGTGGATTTCAGAAGGGACAAGAAAGAACACATACCCAAGGGACTGGAATTAAGTTTTAAAAGATGAGGGGGATTGGGACAAGCTGATAGGCCTAGGGAGATTCTCATATCAGACTGAACATTCACATAGTCATTCAACAAATATGTCTTCAAGGACTAAAGAAGGTAGGTAGTCCAACAAAAGGAGAATAGATAAACTATAGTATATTATCACAATGGAATACTATACAGCCATAAAAAGGCTGAACTGATACATAAAATAACATGGATGAATCTCTTATACATTATGTTGAGCAAAGAAAGTCAGAACAATACAGTACATCTTTCATGATTCCATTTATATGAATGTCAAGAACAAGCAAAAGTAATAGAAGTCAGAACAGTGGCTACCTAGCAGGGGGAGGGCATTACTGACTGGGAAGGGGCACAAAGAAACTTTCTGGGATGATGGAAAAGCTCTTTCATCTTGATCTGGGTGGTGGTTACACAGGTGTGTATGTGTATAAAAATATAATGAGATGTACACTTCACATTTGTATATTTTATGCACCCCACTGCAATTACTTCATACCTTAATTTCCAGAAATATTTTTCAAAAAGTTGGGTCTCAAGAGTCGCACAAAGAGTTTTAAAAAAGCAAAAATATCTCACCCAAAGGAAAACAATTTCCAAGCCAACAGTGGCTCCTTCTTGAGTTCAGGGCACAAGCCCTTCAGCCTTTACTCTTTATCTGCCAGAGGAAAGAGGGCCCAAGCAAGTGGCCAGGGCCTCGAAAGATCCAAAAATATTCAGTCACGAAAGAGTATAGCCCAAGTCCTAGGCGTTGTAGCCTGGTCGGAGGCCCACGCACCCTCTATTTCACACCTGGCGGGCTCTAGGGAAGCAGAGACAGATCAGATGGCCAAGCCGTGCTCCAAGCTGTTTCTGAGGCTCTCTGAAGCAGCGTGTCTGTCAAATTCTGCCACAGAGAGTAGAACCAGACTTCCAAAGACTGCTCTGAAGAGCCACAGACACAAGACCAATTTGTCTTCTTGACAACCTGCGCAGAGACTGGCTGAGCTACCCCAACACTGGGCTATAGCAAAGGTCTCAATGCCTGGCAGCCCCTCCTGCCAGCAAGGAGGAGGTGATAAGACCCTCACAGATGGTCTAGGGGAGCTCCAGTTGTAAGTCTGTTTTTTTAAGCAGTAAAAAGCCATCCTGCCAGTAGCTCTATAGCAGACCAAAGCATGAGGCTTCCACTGCCAAAACATCTCAAAGCCTGATTATTTACTACACAAATATCTTTATCTTTTATTGGGATTTTAACTGAGCAAAACTTCCATTCTGGAGGTTCCTATAATCACTAGTTCTTTAGACCCTCTGACACCTTCCCAAGGCATGAGAAGAGGCTGCCACTAGAGTTTCACCCTTTAGCCTAGCAGTGCCCAGAAAGAGGAACTCCAGAGGCTCTGTCTGCCAGGGAGACAACAAGCATCCCCCTCATTGCCCCTGTAAGCCCCAAGTCCTTCCAGAGCACACCAACTTCCACAAACTCAGGCTCTGAGGGAAGGATACAAGATGAGCTGCCTGTTGACCTGCAGTGCTAGGAACATGGAGGAGACTGGGAAGGGAGCACAGATAGGGAGCCAGGAGCCTGCTTGGCCTCCACAGAAACCTGCTCTTGCCCTAGGGCCTGCCTATGGGAAGTGGATAGTCCATGGCCAAACCCACAATCAGGAGCCCCTTTATGCAAGCTCTAAGACCCAAGACATGTGCAGAAGTGGGGGTGTCTCATGCATTTGTGAGGATGCTGGCCCCAGAGGAATGTGAGCTCTTGGGTGGAGGTGGGGCACCCGTCGTTCCTCCAAGCTCAGAAACTCTCAGCCCAAGGAACTGTCAGGCTAACGAGGCTACCCCACCACCACTCCATCTGAGCATGTGGCAGGCTGTACCGCACGACTGGCTTCAGGTGGCTCTTCTTTAATTAATGGCATCCCAGGCTCTGCAGGGAGCTTCACCCCACAATGAATGGCCTCTCTCATTAGAAGCAAGCCTCCCATGATGTATTCAGGGTGAGGGCCAGGATTCATTTCCTTGTCTGTGGGTTGGGGATGGGAGGGAGGGGAGAGGCAGCAGGGACAGATTTATATCGAGTGACTTGGATTAGCTGCAGCTGAAACATGACCCCATCAACTCAAGCTGCCTTCCTGGGGCTAACCCAATGCACCTTTGCTGACGAGAGGGCTCTAGGGAAGCTAAAGGGAGGGCAGAAGGTCTGGTTCTTGTTCTCTCTGGGCTTTGGCTGCAGCTCAAGGGCCCAGAATTCCTATACAACCTCCAGAACCTCCCCACAACACATACATACACTGTGTGCACTGGAAGCCTGACCTGACTGAGCCTCTTCATGGCCAGGAAGCTATCCCATTGGCCTCAGAGCTATAGGACTGAGATTTTGACCATGGCTGTCAGCTCACTCTTTTGCCTTCTGTAGAAAATACCCTCACTCTCTACATCAGAGGAGGCCACAATGTGGAAATGCCCCCATAACTGCTGTCTGGAGAGGACCCAAGTATATCCTGACCCAGTGCATCTCAGCCCTCAAGGCGCCCAGCACTAAGGAAAAGGCAGGCATCAATCTGACACAAAAACAGATTGTCAGCCATCACCTCACTATGGTGAACCATTAGGCTAAACCCCACCTCTGGGGTGGGGAGATTCTGAGCAATGCTACTCTCGTTCTCTCCATCTCTGCCTGGCACCACCTCACAAGGATCTTGAGACTGAGCAGGGGAACTGAGGGCTTGTAGGCAGAGAGGAAAACTTGGGCCTTCGGTTGTCCATATTTCCACTGTACTCACAGCCTTAGAAAGGCCACCTGCACTCCGCTAGCCACACAGGTGGCTTTAGGCCTAGGTAGGTTCAGGCTGGCAGCAAATAGACACAGCCCTACAAACTCCCCCTGCTAATCCCACTAAACTTGACATTCAGTTTTGCTTGTGCTTGGAAAAAGTCATCCCTCAGAGTCTGCCCTCTATCCATCCTCAGCCCTCTTAGAATGCCCAATTCACTAAGAGAGGTGGTGGGTGGGCCTCACCTGCCCCTGCCAGCCAATCAGAAGGTTGCTTTGCAGGCCTGCTGTGTCCCTAGGAGGGCCAGGGCAGAATGCCTATCATCTGTACACACAGCCACTCCACATCATCCATGCTTCTCCCGGGCCCTCATGGGGGAGCATTCATATACCCTTCCTTTCCTACTCAGAAAGAGATGTAGCTCAGTTCCGCTTTGCTAAGCCCTATTTGGCAATGTGTCTAAACACATGCAAACTTAATTAGTTCAGGAGGAGAGCCCAAGCGCTTGCAGTGACAGATAAAAGTATCAGGAAATGAGACAAGTCAGGACTGCCCAGGAGTTCTTTCTTACTCAAGCTCCTTCCCCCAGCAGGCTGCTAATCAGAGGTGATACAGCTCAGTGCTGGGACCCTCTGGCACACCCATGAGCAAGGGGTGAGGCTTTCATGGGCTTAGTGACATAATAAGATGTTCTGTATGCTTAGAGGGTCCACATGCTTTCAAACATACTAAGAGATAGAGGTGCCCAAAGCAATACTGGTAGTGGTGTTTTTTTTCTTGTTTGTTTTTTAATATTTCTTTATTGATTTTGAGAGAAAGAGGAAGGGAGAGGGGGAGAGAGAGAGAAAAAGAAACATCAATGTGAGAGCAGAACATTGACTCCTGCACACCCCCTACCTGGGATTGAGCCCATAACACGGACATGTGCTCTGACTGGGAATCAAACCACCAACCTTTCAGCGTGTGGGACAATGCTCAACCAACTGAGCCACAGAGGCCAGTGCCTGGCAGTGGTTTTCTTAAAACAGATCTGAGGATTCATTCATTTGTAGCTCTGCAAGGAGGCTCTCAGCCAGCCTCAAATCGTCCACCACCATACCTCCTCGCCAACCATGCCCCTACATCAAAATGAATGTAATAGCCCTGGTCCACCAACACCAGACCAGGTATCAGCAGCCAAGAAATCAGAGAACATCCCAAGGCTCTGCCACACAGTGCAAACAAAGGTGAGGGTGTTAAGTAGGGATGTGAAATAATCTGCTGCAATTATGAAAATGGAATAGAAGCAGCAAGACTGGAGTAAAAAAAGACTAATTAGTAGACTTTTGTAATAATCCACAAAGAATACTGTGACCTTAACTAGGGCAGTGGAAATAGGGATAGGAAGAAGGCAATGACCCTGAGAAAGCTCTGGGAGGAAGACTCAACAGGATCTGGCAACTAACTGGTTATGGCTAGAGAAAGGAACCAAGTTTGATTCTCAGGTTTCTGACAGAGCTATGAGTCAGTATCTGAGGGAATGCTGGAGGTCTAGTGTTGAGAGAAAGCTAACCCTTGAGCTTTTAGGGGCCCATGGACATCTAGACGGGGATGGAGAATAGGAGCTGGATATGAAGGCTTAGAATTCAGACGGCAGATGGAAGTGTCTTTTTTCCAGTGGGATCTCTGCTGCCATGTCAGTTTCCATTTCTCAGTTGCAGAAAAAGATTAGTAAAGGGATAGTTGAATCTATGGCAAAAGATGAGATCACTCTGGTAAGTGTGAGTGTGCAGAATAAAAAGAAAAGATAGCTAGGACAGAGATCAAAGAAACACCAATATTTAAGAAACAGAATTTAAGAAAAAAGGAAAGAAGCATCCATAAGACACTGTGAAGGAAATGCCAGAGGGAGAGGAGACAGAAAAATAAAGATAAAGAACATTCCAAGAAGGATGGAATGGTCAGGTCAGCTCTGCTGAATGATGCCAAGAGGTCCCAGCCTTTCATCTATATCCTACACTCTCATCTATATCCCACAGGACTCACTACGCCAGAGTTCTCTCCTAGGTGGGTGATTCCATTACTATGGGACTTCATTCCAGGTGACTATAGTTCTTCAACAGACTTGGCCACTTGACTGCAGCTCTGAGGGCACCCTCAGTAGTCCCCACTGAGTTCATCTCCACCAAATAAAACTGAGTAATCTCAGCAAGTATCTTTTAATCTCCAGATTTCCTAAAACCTGAAGTGTTTCAGGTCCATACTGCACAGCACCAACAGAGGGGTGTAGTGTGCACACCTCATGAGAAAAGCAGCCCAGCATTTACACTTTCAACCTCCAATGGAAGGAAAACCTATTCCAGAGCTGAGGCTGAGCTTGGTGAGGGTCCTCACAACAGGCTCTGAGCAGCCCTAGACCCTGCTCTACCAGAGCAGAGTCTGATTATCCTGATCCTCTCCAAAGGTCCTCTTCTCAGACTGCACTGAGGACCCGGCTTTCCTTCATGTCAGCTCTTCCCTACCCCCTCCATTTTCACTCCCACCCCCATCTTTCTCTCTTCTTGATCTGCCCCTCTTCTCAGACTCACAGGCCACTGGAAAAGACTCTGGTCTAGCTTCTCAGCTACTCTGTGCTGTTCAGTTGGTGAACCCAGATCTTCACACTCAGGGCTAAATTCTGAATTTCTCAAGGGTGGCACCTGTGCTGGTGTCACTCCTCACTCTGCACCAGCTCTACCCTCCCACCACGCCAAAGATGGAATTCCTTTACAGAGACATTCCTGCCTAGGTAAGAAGAGAAGAGAGAAAATTGGTGAAAGAACACTACACCCCATGAGGAGCTTCAAAAAACACAAGGTAAGGCAGAGCAAAGGTAGGTTAGGTAGGGAAGGCAAGTAGACCAAGGGCCAATGCCAGAAAAAGTGTCATACCTTGAACATATTTAGAGAGAAAATTAAATCTGCACTTACTAAATTAAAACCCTCCTAAGCAGGATCTGTGACTATAGCATCGAAGCCCACGTAAACCTGGAGTATAAACTCATCCAGTTTTGACAAAAGATGGACACAAAATGATTTTGTCAGGATGGGAGATTTCTTTTCTCCAGTGGGATTTCTGCTGCCACTTCAGTTCCCATTTCTCAGTGCTTCACTAATCAGGCCTTTCCAACAAAAGTGATGTGAAGCTGGCTGGGGGAAGCGGGGGTTGGGAGAGACAGGAAGGACAGCAATGAGGAGCCATGGCTCTAGGAAACTACAGTGGGAAATGAAAATATTTGCTGAATTCCTTAGACTTAGTTAAATCTGAAAATGGATGTCAAAATAAGAACTAAGCCACATACTAACAAGTTGTGGGTGTCAGTCAACCACCACCGTTGTCAGACTCATCATCAGCCTTTACCAGGAGCATAAAAAGGTGAGGGCTCTGACGAGAGCCATATGACGAGAGGTTCCAGGAACACTGATAAGCTGTGCGCTGTCACGCAGCACTACTTACGTTTCCTCTCTGGCTGTTTTTATTTTGTTACACATTTAATTAAGAGGCTTCCCAGCAGTTACGCGGAGTCCTGCTTCTAAAAGGCAGCCACAGAGCTCTCCTCCCCCAGATCCCTACCGCCTGACATCTGCTTCCCCCTGCACACGTCTTCAGAGCTCCAGTGGCTTTCCCAACCCAAACCCAAACCAGTGCCTCAAGTCTGCCCAACCCCTTTTTCCTTTTTGGAAGCAATGTGGTCTTAGAATTCAATTCTGTCCAGCTCTGAGTCTTTACCAATTTGAGTCTCAGTTTTTAATTTTATTTTGTCCTTTTCAGCTATAAAAAGGATACCATCTCCTACCAGAAAAGATAGGAGAACTGAATGACATATGGTTATGTGCTCATTAAAATGTGGTTCCTTTTCATAAATGCTTGGATTCAACAACCTAATCCTTCCTCTTGATCACATCTTCTAGATAACATAATTTCTTGTGAAGATATAGAGCGGCCTCCTGATTCATCAAAATCTGCCAGGGCCCACCATGCTGTAGGCCAAAATGGGCCAGACTCCAAGCTGAGGGGGCCTAGCCACAGTCCCCAGCCTCATACCCAGGAAAATTTTCATAGGCATATACAGGATGGGGCAAAGGTAGGTTTTGTGTGGAAAATAATACAATAATAAACTCTGTTTCACGTACTCACAAACCTACTTTTGCCCCACGCTATGTATGTACATGCCAGCCATAGTTAACACAAAAGATTCTGAAATTCGGGAATCTGGGACATGAACACGCCAAAGACAGGCAACCACTAGAAGAGTGGGAATCCTGGGAGGCTACCTGGAGGAACCAGGCCTCTGGACTAGACCACATGAGCTTCAGAACTCTTGAATATCACAGCCTGCACCCTGTCCCACCCCAAATAGCTTCTCATGTGCTGTGGAGCCCCACGTAAGTCCCTTTTCTGCTTCAAGTGCACAAAGCTGCCCAGTATGCCATAAACAACAACAGCCTTCCTCCTCCTTTCTCCATGGAACCCTCCTCTGATTCATATCAGCCCAGCCTGTACAATTTTCCCTGACAAATGGGTATCATCCGGGAGAGCAGAGATCCTCTGGAGTTCTGGGAGCTGTGTGTGTAAGCCTGAAGGTGTGCAGCCAGTGTGTGTACATGACCTAAGGGATGTGGGAAATGAGGCATGTGGGTGTTTATGTGACCTGGGCTTGTTCTTCCTCCTGTCTCACCTAGAGAGTTGGTGTCCAACTGCAGGCCTGACACCCACCAAGCTGGGTACCTAACTTTGCCTCAATGCCCAGCATCCAAAAGGCATAAAAAGGACCTTGGTGAGAAAATAATGCCTGATTTGGTAGGAAATGTCACTCCCAAACCACTACTCCCAACTCCCCACCAACACCCCACCCTATGCTCAAAAGCACAGGCATAAGCTCGTATGTGTACACACACACACATAGTGCTTGCTGGCACCTTCAGTCACAAAGAACACAGTGTTATCGATTCTATCAATCCTCAGCAAATAATGCCCCCACCACCTCCACCCCACTGTAGTTCCCTGGGGGCTGCCTGAAGCCAGGTATCCATGAGGATAGACAAGAGACAGAAGTGTCAGCCCAGCAAAGGAACCAGTTTTGTCTTCCAGGATCAGGAGACAAAGGAGAAAAAGCAATGGGACAAAGAATAGAGGAGGCTGGTGACTTAGGCAGCTTCCTAGAAACAACCCTCTCTCATCCTACCACTGGGATCTCAGTTGGATCATCAGGGCCTTGTATCCCAGATAAGGGAATAGCACAGTGTAACGGTTAAGAAAAAGGACCCTGGAGCTAGGTTGCCTGGGTTTGAATCCTGGACTGTGTGTTCTTGGGCAAGATACTTCACCTCTTTGTACCCTAATCTTCTCATCTATAAAAGTAGAAATAATAAGAGTACCTATGGTTATAAAATGAGTTACTGTTTCTAATGCACACAGAATAATAAATACTATGCATTTGGTTAAAAAATAAAGACCTTCTTTTAACTCCTTCCTTCCAGGGCAATGCCACGTAGCCCTGCAACTGAAGGGCTGTCCTAAGTAGTAAGACCTGGCAAAGGCAGGAAGGCCCCAACAACAGCAGTCCCAGTAGAGTCCTTGATCTGTCCATTCCCTGCTTCAGAAGCAGAAGGCAGGGCTCCCAGCCCTCTTCTCATCCCGGCAGGCCCAAAAACCCAGGGACTCCCTGACCCAGCTGGCCTGCATGTTTGGGCATTTATTTCTGTAAAAAGCAAGAACTGGTCCCACAGATTCCAAGCCCTGCCAGCAAAGTAGCCCCTCTCATACTCACATGATTTTTAAGTCCCAGTCTCCGCAGGTGACAAAAATTGACTTGACGTTTGGATCTAAGAGGCCTTCCTTCGCCATCCACTCATCGACCCTCTGAAAAGTACACAAGAATAGATGAGATTTTCCTATTTTTCCCCCTCCCAGAGCCTGTGAAGAGCCACAACAGTGAACCGCAGATAAGCTGCTTGTAATCAGAGCAGGAGAAAATTGTAATCTTATCCAGCCATGGCTCAGCTCTGGGCTCTCAGCCTTGGCTCAGAACTGAAGGACAATCCCTGCAGGAAGATCCCACAAGCCCAAGTGTTGGGGGAGGGGGAAAGGAGACCCTCCACACCTGTTACCTGGCAGCCTGCCCCAGACAGGATAAGGACAGATACCAGTAAATCAATTCAAATACCTTTGGCCCTCAAAGGCAGAGTCTAGCATAGACATAGGCTGTCCTGGGCCATGAGAACAGGCTAGATTCCCAAGCAGGAACTCCAGTCCACAGGTTCATTCATTCACTTACTCATTTTACCCTCCTACCAAATGTTTATTAACCAAACTTATGAATTTGGTTATTCCCCAAATGAAAGTGAAGTTGATTTCCACCATGTGTCTAGCAGAAGCAGCCCCTTTGCTGGGCGGAAGCAAAGCTTATAACCAGCCCCAGACTTTACATCTCTCCTCTCCTCATTGAGGATTCAAGTTCAGTGGATTCTTTTGAAGGCTGAACTCAATTCCTAGGCAGGGAAAGAAACTGCTCCTAAACACCACTTTAAGTCTAGTTCTCCCTTCATCCCTTTGATGGGTTTTATTATTTGCACTCACACTAGAAGTACAAATACTAAAAATCAGTATATAATGACAGAATTATCATTAATAATTCATGAAGCATCGCCTATTTTTCAGACGATCCCAGGCATGGGGTAGGAGTGCAACAGATCACACCACTGCTGCACTCACAGGATTATTGTTAAAGACCATATGGCACAGTAGTTAGAGACACATGATTGAAAGTCAGATACATATGCGTTCTAACCTTGGCTCTTCAATATCTTGGCTGTGTCACTGATGAGAAGTTAAAAGTCATTTAATCCTTCTGAACTTCAGTTTTCTTCATCTATAAAACGAGGTAGGATGACTAACCTTACAGGTTGTTTTGAGAATTAAATGTAGTAATGTATTTAAGTGCCTACCACAAAATAAACAGTAGGCTAAGAAGGGGAGAGAGGTAGAGCATCATAATACAATTTAATAGATGAAGCAGTAAGGAAGTGACCAGAATGCTGTAGGACCGAAAGGAGGAAGTGGCTAGTCTACCATTCACAGGGAAAGGAGTCAGAAAGACTACATAAGGAAGATAACTGAATTAGGGGCTTGGTGATTGGGTTTGCCTCACAGGATGGAACAGAGAAAAGGATATTAAAGGCAGAAGCACAGGCCCAATCATTTTGTATTTTAGAACTAATTATCTGTTGAATGTCTCTCTTCCCCACCAGACTATAAGCACCATGAAGGCAGGAACTCTTACCTGTCTTAGTCACTGTGGTAATCTTTAACCCAGAACAGTGTCTTCTCAATAGATATTTCAGATTGATTGAAATATAAGTAGAGAGTAATGTGACCACAGTCCGCAGAGTATAGGAAGGAGGAACAGGAATTGAAGCTGGAAACTAGGTTAGGAGACCCTTCCAGCTACTGAAGGTCTAGAGGAGCCCAGCCTGAGCCTACTTAGAACATCTAATTCAGATGGATAGATGGATGGGTGGACTATGGATGGATAAATAGATGAGTGGATGTGTGGAGCATGAATGTGTGGATGGCTATGTGGATGGATGGATAGATGGATGGATGGGTTTTCAGGAGCCTAGAAAGTTCATCAAATGACTCTGTCTTGGGATGAAGGAATGACCACCATTCACTTCTGTATCCTCTCTCTCTCTCTGCTGGCTCCAACAGCTCCACGATGGACAAGGGAGGTGGGGGATGGCCAGGCCAAATGAGCGAAGTGAAGGTGAAAAAAATACGAAGAACTAATGAGTCAGGCAAACACTTAGCTAGACACCTGCTCAGGGCTTTGCTTAGGACAAAAAGTTAGCTCTTTAGCTCTATAAATAACTTAGGGCTAATGAGACAAAGCAGAGCCCAGTCTGGTCTCTTATCTTGCCAGACTCCCTATTCAGGCCAATGTCAGAAATCTTCCCTCTTCCCCATAAAGTATGCTGGAATAGCAGAAAGCCCTTCCTGGGTGAGACTCAGAATCCTCTGAGCATTCCTATCTAGGGCTGGCCTTCTGAAGACTACATCTCCTCCTCAACTGGCACCACTGAGGGAAAAAAACCTCTTAACCCCACCAGCCCTGGTGTGGTACTAGCCTAGAATCAGCATCTTCCTCCTAGGACCCCAAACAGAGACATTCCAAGAACAAGCAGCCTATCTTTTTATTTTATTTTAATATATCTTTATTGATTTCAGAGAGAGGAAGGAAGAGGGAGAGAGAGATAGAAACATCAATGATGAGAGACAGTCATTGATTGGCTGAGTCTTGCACACCCCCTGCTGGGGATCGAGCCCACAACCCCGGGCATGTGCTCTGACCAGGAATCCAACCAAGATCTCCTGGATCATAGGTTGAGGCTCAACTGCTGAGCCACGCCTGCTGGAAAGCTGTCTGTCTTAGAGCCTCCCTCAGGAGCCAGGCCCTATCTGGGGATGCTGGCTATAACATAGAGAAGGATAGGTCCCTTCTTTCTACTTGAGTCTGGTCCTTTGGGGAGCAGTCCATGCTGAGGAGGCCCTCAGTCACAAGAGAGAATCTTCTATCAAAAAAAGAGGGTCAATGGGGTTGGGAGAAACTGTAGAGCTCATCTTATCTTTTCCCAACCTACTGCAGGTACCCTAACCCTGCCCCTGCCCAGAGCCTGACTGGTCACAGAGCCTAGGCTTGCACACTGTCAGGTACAGGAAACACACTCTGCCTAAACCCTTCTCTCTGGCCCTGGCTCCATCCTGAGGAGCCCCAGGAAATTCAGTTTGCATTTTCCCTCCCTGTGGGACAGGCCCTCTTGGCTAAATAAACAGTTCCTCCCTCTCCCTGCCACCACCCTCCTTTCTCTAGGCTACCTACCTCCAAAGCAGATGTGCCCTGCTTTCCCCCAGAAAGTCTGCTTTCTCCTGTGCTTTCACAGGGGCTCAGCTCTGGGTGTTTTGGTCTTAAAGATAAATAAAGGACCCAAGGACATCCACAGGCTTTTTATCTTCTCCGGGCCCCCAGAGAGAAGGGAGTGGGAAGGGGAACTTCTCCCTCTCTGAAAACCCCCAGGTGGAGGGAGTTGGGAGACAAGCTGAGGCAGAGCACTGCCCTTCCTCTCTCCCTTAGGCTGGAGCACAAGAAGCTGTACCTTAACCTTTCCAGCTCCTAGAGGGAAAACATCCTAGAAGTGTGGTCTCTGCCAAGGGTTCTAAAGCCTTTAATTTGATTTCCCTCACACAGGCAATTGTTGTAATTATTCTGATTAAGAATCATTACCCAGTACAGCCTCTGTACCCAACAAGCACAATGCGTCCAGCGGCAAGCTGCAGTGGGGCAGGCGGGCCCAGCTGCACCTCCTGGAGGAACCGACAGCAAACAAAAGCCATCGATGGGGAGTTCTGGGGGAGTTAATGAAGTGCTCACATGCCACAAGAAACCAACACTAAAGCTAAACAAAAACACCCCTCCAATCCCTGGAGCCAGTCCCACAGTGCCTCAGCTCAGCTCCCCTACTCCCCAAGCTGCCCAGCACAGGCTGCCCAGAACTAGCCAGCACTGGAAGGGGTGGGGTGGGGGCCCTCTGCCCACCTCCTGGAAGTACTGGGACATCTTGTCAGTAACCCTGATGGGAACAGCTGGAGATGACAGATCAATGGTTCAATACTCTCAACAGCATGTCACTGATGTGACAGCAAATGTTATTCTAATCAAGCCATAATCATAGTCAAATTACACAGCTATATTCTCAGGAGGGGAGGGAGAGAAAGGCAGCAAGAAGGGGTGAGAGGTCAGGAATTAAAGGTCACTCAACCTACCTCCAGCACTTGCTGCAGGCTTGGCTGACCATCCACCATGGCTTGAATAATCCCGGTGAGCTAAAAGAAAAGATGAAGAGCCAATGAATGGAAAACTCACAGCTGGGCTGAATCCTTTCCTTTCTGTTTCTCTCCTTCTACTGTAAAGAACTCTGACCTGCATTGCTTTAGGCTGAGAAGCTGACAGAAGCCTTGGGAATAAAGTCCCAGGACACACTGTAAACTTCCCAACAATATCCTGCCCTGAAATGGGGATACACATCTATGTGCTGATCACAGGGTACATCTCACACCCTTTTCAGCTTTCATTTGCAAAAAGAAAAAAAAGATTTTGCCTGTCTTTTGTGCTTAATAGGCTCAATAACTCCCCACAAACTACAGCCGAAAGTAAACTTCCCTCCAAGCTTCACAGAAACTCCGGTCAGACTTAGGGAATAACCAGGCAGGACAGGCACACTTGGTTTCAAGTCCACCCTTCTCTGGGCCCCAAGGTCCAGCATCTCCCCCTCTAACACCAGTGAAGGGCCGGCGGAGTCCCACAGGCACCCACTCTTCACCCTGCATACCTGGGCCCTCAATACCAACTAGCCAAGCAGGAAACAGGCACCTTTAACTGATAGGGAAACTCAGGCAAAAAGGCCTAAGGTACAAATCTGGTCTAGAGAATTTCTCACTCACAGGCCTATGCTCCACCCAGGGCAGGCTTAGGTTGAAACAAGCTTGTTGCTTTGTTTTGCTTTGTTTTGAAGTGAAAATATCCCTCAAGGACAGACTAGAACATACTGCCTCAAGGATCTGAGGCAGGGGGTCCCCGTCCACAGAACTGGACTCAGCTAGGAATCACCGTGCCCACTGTGCCCCTGGCTACTTCCAGAAAGAGTAGCATCTAAGGCTTGCTTGGAAACTTCTTTTTTTTTTTAAGTGTTGGGGGTGCAGATTAAACTCCAATTAAACTATAATTACATTTAATGAATACCAAATACCCAACTCACAGAAACCGCTGGCACTAAGAGGGAAGGTTATTTTCTCATAGAGACTTACATGGAATGGTAATACACACCTTTCAGGGAAGAAATTTTCATTTTAAGAACGCTGAGTTCCTCTAGGTGGGTTTCTGTAGTTCATCAAGTCATTATTAGGTGGTATTTTAAGGAAGTGTAAGGACACAGCCACTCTATTTTATATTCCAGAAACTGTTTTTATATTAATCTGTATTTTAATTGGGTAACAGCTGCTGCCTACAGACTTCCCATGGTCTAAAAGGAAAATAAATTAGAAAGATTAACTACACTGTTGTTTCACAAGGCTTTAACCCACAGCATGCCCACCCGGCTGGCACCTCCACACCCTTTCCTTGCTTGGGAGACCAAAGAACTGCCCAGCAGAGGGAGGGCCTGAGCCAAAGAGAAGAAAAGAGGGTCTACTGAGGGCTGAGGAGGGGGATCGGGGACTGGGGGGGGGGGGGGGGGAGGCGGGGAGGAGATGAGCCCTGGGTCAGCAGCTTTAATCTCGGAGTGCTAAGACTCCTTTTATTCAGTCAACAACTATTCGTGGATAGCCTACAATGTGCTGGGATCATTCTAGAAATTAGGGAGCTAGCAGTGAAGAAAAACATGAAAACCTTTATTGGATCTGTGTTCTCTTTGGCAGCTCTCTCCTATGCCCAGCCCCGCTAGCACCCAGAACCTGTACACCTTCCAGAGCCATACACTGAGCAGGCAGTTGCCCTGTGTTTTTTGTCTCAGGCTCACAAGTGCCAGAGTCCAGAGTAGACTTGTTACCAACTCCAGTTCCCATATCCAGATTACTGACTACTGTCCATGTACCTACAACTGCCCTTTCTGGCCTAGCTTCTCTCCCACTTAGTTCTTCTAGGGTGGAGCTACATCCTCAAGCTAGAGCTGGGCCTATCCTGGAAAAGAGGGCCCACAGTCATTCTTACTTCTTGGAAAGCTCGAGGGTCTGCATGCCGGTCTCCTACCTGGTCTGAGTTTCTGGGGTAAGGGTAGGGTTACTCCTTCTCTTGACTCCCACCAAGGGTAACTCAGATAAGCTGAATGCCAAAGGGCTTCCAGACACACAGGAAACCAGTGGCACTCTTGCCAAGAACCCTCCCCTCCTTGGAGATGGAACTTAAGGGCAGCATTTGTGTACCCTAGAAGCACCTGCTGTGAGCCGAAGGAAAATCACAGACTTCAGAGAGAAAATCACTCTACCAAAAAGGAAACCAGGGTTGTTGCTCTACAGGAGCTCTCACTACAGACTAGGCCTGCCTCTTTCCACCATCGGGGTGCGGGGTAGGGCTCTAGGATCTTGGGGCTTTCTCAAACTGCTCCCCAGTGGTCAGTAATCCTAGAATCATTGGCCTGGGAGGAAGCCAGTGAGCTCCGCTCCCTCTCTCTCCATACTTCCCATATCAAGCCTGTGGTGCAGCAAGACGCGGCTTATAGCTGACTTCCTAAAGGACTTGACTCTACTCCCAGAGACACAAGGGCTTGAGCTCTTGGTTCAACTAGAGTCAGTCTTCCAAGGGGAGGCCTCATTCCCCTGTATTAATTCGTCCAAGGATGGACTACTACCTTATCAGCTCTGACAAGGCACTAGATCTGAAGAGGGGGTGAAATTAAGAAAGTTAGTCCCCCTACCTGATGCTGACAACTGGTAAGACACCTGTAAGACTTATACCACAAGCTATGAGGGAGAGGGACAATTTAATAAAATAACTACTGGGAAGTTCTACCTTAGGCATAACCTAAATCTTTCATGCTATAGTTTAAGCTCATTCCCACTTGGGTTAATATATATTTGTAAAAAGCTTTCACATCCTTAAAATAAAAGGTACTAGAGCAAAACCAAGTATTATTAAGCTGAGAACCAGAGCTCACAGGCTAAACAGAGCTCAGAGACCTTAACCACTTAAAGCAAGAGAGGTGAGAGAAAGAATTAATGTGTGCTCTGTGGCTCCTTTCACTAAGGGATTACAGATTAACTCCCGCTTCTCCAGACTCAGAAACCACAAGGCAAGGGGCTTTTGACCCTGACTGATAACATGGCTGGTTACTGAGATCCCCAACCCACACAAGGGCTTTGTCCAGGAACAAGCTGGCTTCACCACACTAGCAACTACAGGAAGCAGCCCAGGACATAGTGCCAAGAGCATGTCAGCATCCAGCACTTTCTCCTTTCACAGTTTATCTCCAACACAATCGTATCCTGACACCAAGACAGTTTGTTGATTACATAAGCACTTGTCTCTGGTGTGCAATCTGATAATCAGACCCACTCTTTCTGCTCAAAGAGACCAATAAATCTCACCCTTTATAAGTACAGGTGCAAGACAAAGCCCTTTACTGGCATTTAGCAAAATGGCTATTTTTCTAGTTTTTTTCATGAAAATGACAATGACAAAAAAGACTGCCCATGGTCAGGGACTAGGTGGCAGTCCAGCTGCTGGTGACAAAGATTTGATGAGTTGGAGCATATTCTAGAGGTGGTAGGGAAAGGGCTTGGGAAAGAATGAAATACATCCCATCCTATCTCTGTCAGAACCATGTCTCCAGACCGACTATCAATTGAAACTAAGAAAGGACCTCAAGAAGGCCAATAACATGTTCATTACACAGAGCAGTAAGAGTGTCTGTATGTGGGCTACAGACTCACCCAAAGCAGAATCCCTCTTCCTTCTGCCAGCACTGAGCCTATCTCCTCCCACAAGCATGTGCTCAATGTGTGCTCATGTGTCATGTGTGTGTACATACACACAGCTGCCAGAGTTCTTAAGAACTTCTTGTGCATGAGAGAAAATTCTACCAGAGGAGCTGCTTAGGCACAACCAGGAGCTTTGGGGTTATTCCTCACACTTACTAATGAAAGATTCCCTCTAGCTAGAAAAAGACAGTTACTGCCAGTTTGAATGAGGTCTGAGAACAATGACCCCCATCTGGTGTCCATGCCTCTCTCTACATAGCTGTTTCTTATGGTATGGAGATAGGGCAATATTTAGATGATCTGAGGTTTTCCAAACACTTTACTTACTCAAAAGAGCAAGTCAGCAGTACAGTTACTCTAGGGGAGAAAAGGTATGGTTGAATAATTCCTTGACAATATTCATCCATATGAGGAACATGTATTAAGTGTTTGCTTGGTACCAGGCCCTAATGAGGGACACAGATGGATCAGATCTAGTTTCTGCCCTCAAGGAACTCAGTTTAGTGAGAAGACAGGTAAGTAATTACAGTATAATGTACATGATCAGTGTTAGATTGGGTTGAGCACAATCCAGCCTTCCCAGGCTTCCCAGAGAAGATGACCCTAAGCAGAATCCTAGGGAGACAAGTAGGGCTGGGGGCGGAGAGCGGGAGCATCATTCAGGCGAAGGACCATCATGTGCAGAGGCGGATTGTGAGAGGGTGACCTTTGGATGAGGGAGTGAGGGGAAGATGAAGCAGGGAGATATGAGGCTGGACAAAAAGGCAGGGACCAGGTCAGGGAGAGTTTTGAGCTCCAGAAGCCTGAGACAAAACGAAGACTCAGTGCCTGCAGCACAGCCACACCTTTACTTTCATAACAAGGAAGTCCCAATACCATCATGCCTACCATCCAAATTATGTATGTATGTCCTTGAGTGAAACTTTCTAGAAAAAAGAAACATAGTTTTCATCAGTGTCCAACAATCCCTCCTCCCTCCCAAAAAAAATAAAGCAGCTGCAGCCCTACTTTAAAAAAGATCACTTTTCCCAATACTATGGAGCATCCACTCTTGCCCAGGCTGAGCTCCAGAAGTGCTCTGCTCCATCCCTAAACAGGTAGCAACCTTGACAAATTTGGGCCTCCTTGTCTATGCCAAGCACCTAGCTGGAGCTGGACCCCCAAGGGGAAGTTATACACAGAGAAGAGGAAGAGAAAGACAGAGGACACTACACTTTCAGGCCAGTGGAGGGCTCAGGTAACTGGCTGGTTTAAGGAACGTTTTTCCCTTCTCCTCCCGTAAGGAAGGGGATTTCCATGTCATTAAAATGTTGATTTTTCAAAAGGGGCAAAAAGGTGAATTAGTATCCCCTGGTGGTATAGGCAATTCCCAGGGAAAGGGGGGAAAAACAGTAGACCCCAAAGGGAGAAAGAACCTCAATGTCATTAGCTGGAACAACAAAAGGCCTGAGAGACTAGACACCTTGGCAGATGGATGCCTGCCACAAAAACGCCCACTTGAGTCAGGGAGCAAACACTGGCATCAAGCCCAAGAGTGACCCTCAGGACCTCATATCTAGGCCCTCCCACCAGTAGCAGGCAGGCCCTCCCCCAGTCTCCTCCACACCAATGAGATTGTTTTGGGATTACTCAAGAATGTCTTTCCTCCTGTTTCATTCATATGTAAAAGTAGGTCTCTAAATGAAGGCACAAAGTCTCTAATGTACCCCAGCCCCAAATTCTGAAAGAATTCTAGAAATACTCATGTTCTCCCATCATATTCTTGACCATTCTCATGATTTTACACAGCCTGTGGACACCACAAAGAGCATAACATAACACATCACAGGGGAAAGCAGCCACAGAAGGCTCTCCATACATTCATGAGAGTCAGAACTCTTAACTGTGCCTCCTCTCTGCCAACGGTTCACTTGAACCTCCAGCAGAAATGAAGATCTTAGTTAGTCCCAGTTTCACAGTCTGTAAAATGGGGCCAATACTAATCTGCTGACAAGGTGGCTACGTACAGTACTGGCCTAGGACAAGGATAGGACATTTCAGCCTTGGCCAGGCTGTGCTCATGCCCCACTTGGATTGCCCTTCCCTTTCCTTGGTGATAGAGTGTGCTTCCCACAAACCCAACCAATGTTTCACATAGGGCCACTTTCCACAAGAACAGAGAAACATCATCAGAAAGCTAAGAAAGCCTGAACCTCTCCTTCTAAGAAGCTGAAATTTTCACCACTTGCCAAGGGACCCTACAGGAAATGAAACTGAAAAGAATCTGAGCCCCAGAAGCACCATCCTGTTCCTTGACTCCAAGTGTCCAGCCACCAGGAAGGGTAGGGATTACAAGGAAGGGAAAATGTTGGGGAAGCTGCGACAGATTGTGCCACTGCTTTCCCTGGGTCTCCAATGACCAGAGTGGCCCAAGTAGAGTAGCAGATTGTAAAGAGCCAACAGCTGGGTCCAACGTGCACCTGCCTTAACTACTGATAAGACTAACTTTCCCTGTATACCAGTGATCCAAAAGCTCCTGCCCCAGTGGCCCTTGCTGCCAAGCTCTAGGGCCCTTACCTCTGTGCAGAAGGGAGTAAGCTGTGGATGGATTACGGGCTGGACATACATGTGAAAAGTAGACTCAATCTCCATGGTCCGGCCATTTAGCTTCAGGATGGGGAACTCGATGATTTCCTGGAATAGCAAAGACACTTCAAATAATAACTCAGAGTCAAGAATGAGGTAGTGTTTTGAACTCATTACCTCCTGCCAGGCCAAATCCAAGACTGAGTGAGATGGTGCTAACTCTGTTACAGTCCTAACCCTCCCACTATGAATATGCTCACAGGTTCCAGGGACTGGACTCATGCCCCATCCCCATTCCCCTTGTCTCTAAAAAGGCGAAGGAAGACAGTAGTGCAATCTGCCCCAGTTTTCCCAAGTGGTTCTCTAGCAAAGGCTTGCTCACTCGAGCCCCTAAAAGTCAGCCCCTCCTTCCCCTAACCAGGTCCCTGCCCTGGAAGGGGCCTGGATCTCCAGCCATATAGATAATTAGCCATCAGACCAATGCACAGCCTCCTGTATATCAATTAAAACAGAGCTGAGGAGTTTATTCATCAGTTTTTGCCAGAAAAGAAAGGAAAGAAGGAAGGAAGGAAGGAAGGAAGGAAGGAAGGAAGGAAGGAAGGAAGGAAGGAAGGAAGGAAGGAAGGAAGGAAGGAAGGGGAAAGGAAAGCCAAAGGGGATACTAAAGAGGGGAAAACTGAGTAAGAGTAATAAGAGCTGGTGCCTTCCACCTTTCTTTCAGGCATTAAGCCCTCCCCCCAGCTGGATCTCCCACCCCAAATTGCTTAACCAGACCTTCCCAGTCCACTGGAACGTAATGGAAGAGAAGGAGGAGTGACAATTTGTTTGGTGTCTCTAAGATTAATTTGTCTCCGTTATTTAATAGAGATGCACAGCACCAAGGTCCTGGTGTGCAAACAGGCTTGCAGAATGCTGGCTGTGCAGCAAGCCTCATACATCGCTCCTGGGAAGGGAGGAATGCACCAGAGTGGGGAGAGGGCAGGAGAGAGCACACACACACCAGAGAGAAGAGGGAAAGCAAGCAGAGAGAATAAAAAAAATTATTGCTTTTTAATATTCAAAAACAGTTTGCAAAATTTAATCAAAGCACAGGAAAAGCTAACATTTTTACCACTTTGACATTTTTATTAGCGCTTTCATAAATTTTTAAAACATGAATGGAATTAGTTTACAACACAAAAAAACTGCCCTGAAAACATCTGGAAGAGACAAATAGGAAATAATAAAAAAAATAAATAAAAGCAAAATCCTCTGAGTAAAATTAGCATGTGGAAAAGGCCTCCACTGCAGAGAGAGAGAGAGAGAAGGGGGGCTCTGCCCACTCAGTCGTCCCAGCAGTCAGTTCCAGTGGCATCCCTATCCCAAGTCCCCCACTCTGGAGAGGACCTTTCTAGCATCACTAAAATCAAGGCAAATTGGTTCTGTTCAGGGACAGCCTGGAAAAGCAGCAGTGAAGCTCTTGACACCTGACTACACTCAGGAAACAGGCACATGGAAAGGCAGGAGAAATGGCCAATCTCCTTGATACCCCAGGGCAGACAGGTATCCTTCCTCCAGCCCCCTAAACATACCCACTACTATTGGGCTTGTTTTCAAGCATCTATTTTTATCCAACACATTACAGCAGGATTGAAGAGCAAATCAAGCCAGTCAGATTTCATGTTGGAGGAATTCAAAGGTTCTGGTTGCCTGATCTCCCTGGGGTGGCTCCCAAAGATAGGGAAGCTCACAGGAGCCCCCAAAATAGGAAGGGTAGAGAGGCTGCAATGCTGAAGCTGAAGGGGGGCAGAGAGGAGGCCCAGGCTGCTGCTTAGAATAGGTGATGCTTCTCTCAACACGCCCCCCAATTCCCTGGGCCTCTCATTCCCCACAATGCTCTACAAAACTGGCCAAGTGGAAGAGAGTGTTGTTAAAAAGCAAAATTGAGGCACATACACACATACAATATACATATTAGTTACCCTGAAAAATCAGATATCCAAGATCTCCAAGAGCTAACTCTGAGGTGGGGCTCATCTGAGCCACGCTCATCTGACTCTTCAATTTCAGATGTGTCCTTCATCTCCCACTAAGCAGAAAAAATATTTACCCAACAGAAAGAGCTCCATAGCCTGGTGAGTTCGGCTGCCCTGGTGTCTCAGGAAACAAATACAGCCAGTTCCTCAGTAACATTGTTAGCTGGGCCCACAATGAAATTTAACCTGTGACACAACTGTACTTTTCATTTAAACTTTCATTTCGAGAGAAGCAGTGTTTGGAGACCTGCAGTTTGTCCTGCTAATAAAGACAAGTGTTGGGACCTTTAAAGATGTCATTCATCTTTGGCTTTTATTAAATTCAATTTTCTTAAACCCGTGATACATTATGAAATTAGGAGTTGACATTCCTCTGGAAACAAAAATATCTATCAAACACAAATAGAAAAACCCCCTCTATTACCAAGAATTTATGGCTTAAAGTTGATCTCTTTCCACTTTTTTACATGCACATGGTTTGTTTTAGATATCTGAAATGTTATTATGGATCTAAATTTCATTAGTATTTATTATAAAATAGTAAGCGCTTCAGCTCCTGCTCTGACCAGCACCGAGTCAGCATCCCCAGTAGATTCTCTGAAAACTTGGCCTGTGGGTTTCCCCACTGCAGCTCCAACTTTCCTGCTGCTGGCTTCACCCCTGGGGAAATGGAACCAACCTACGTGCTCACGCTCATTATTGCCCTCCTAGAGAGGAGGAACAAGCCAGCCTCAGCTCCAAGAAAAAAAAGGGGTAACTCAGAGAGGTTACCCCCAAATTATATGATGACCACATTAATTTCAAGAGCTTATGAAGATGTGCTTAAGTGCCAGCTTCTAGGGGCAGTTGCTTTGAGAATGAAAGTTATTCCTGTCCCTTCTCCTTTCCCCTCCCTCAATTTCATCATTCTTTTAGAATGATGAAAGAAGTCCCTTTTTAAAGGAATAGCTGAGTGTCTGCTTGTATAAAGGTAGCACCAGGAAGGAAAGAAGAACCAATTTGCATTTACCAGCCCCTTTTTCTTCTCTTATTAATAGTTTCACAATTCCTTACATTTGTATGTCATTTGAATTCAACTAAATCACCTGAGCATCTACTGTGTGAGGGACACTGTACAGGTGTTGGAATGGGATTCAGAATTAAGATGTAGTCTCCACTTTGGAGAAGTCCACAGACTAGTGAGGAGAAAAGATACATTAACAAATAATGAACAACGCACTAAGATAAATATCTTAGCGGAGGAACATACCGACTGTTAGGTTTTTCAGTTTACAGTGTGCTTTCAAATATATTTTCTTATTTTACCCTTATTAATTCTGAAAGATGGGTCATATCATCATCATCATGAGGTCATAAAACAATACTATTAAGCAACTACTATTTACCAGGTACGGGCTGGGTATGGACACAGATAAATGCAATGAGATGTGGCTCCTCTTTCTGAGGTGCTCAGAATCTGGGCAAGGGGTACCCCAACACCCTTGGAGACATGCAGAAAATGGAATCATTTCATTCCTTCCATCTATTGTTTACTATGTGGCAGATACTCTGCTAAATGCTAACAGGAATGATCTCATTGAATCCTCTAACAACTCATGAGGTGGGAATCATTATTACCTCTATTTTACAAATAAACTAAGGCCCCAAAAGAAGTTGTCACTTGCTCAAGGTTATACTGCTAATAAGAGACAGAGCTGGGACTCCAAATGGGGAAAAAGAGACTTAAAGAGAGTAGAACTAGAAGCTTTCAAAATCTGAAGGGTCAAGGAAGACCTGATTCTTTTAGTCTGAAAGGCTGTCTTTAGGGATCTCAGTCTACTATCTCCTAGTAAGAGAGACTGCTCTCAAGTTACCAGAGCAATAAATGTGGACTATCCAGGCAGCAAGTCCTAAGGACTACTACTGAACAGCCTCCACTATGGCTGCAGTGACACAGATGGCACTATGCTCTAAGCTTGGGGAGGGCAGAAACCATGAGCCTTCAGTTTGCATCACCAGCACTCAGCTCCACTCTAGCACGCAGACTTCACTCTCTCAACTTTTGGTAAGCACATGAAGGGGATGATAAATGGCAAGACAGAAAGGCCAAGCACGTGGCTCTAACAGAAACCACTCTGTTCTGACAGAGCTCTCCAGAGGAACAGAGAGGTGAAGTGATCTACCTAAGGTGACAAAGCTAGAATTCAAACCTAGACATGGAATGCTCCAAAGCACTTTCTACCAGATCCCCTGCCTCTCATCTTTAAGTGGTTTCTCTTCCTCCCTCAACTGCTAAAAACCACCAATGTCCCAGTTTTCTGTTTGCTCAAACCAAGGGTTTCCTGGAACACAGGATTTTAGGGCTAAAATTGGGACAGTTCGTCACCCTACACCATCTAGAAGTTGCCTGCACCACTAAGTTGTCCGAGAGTAAAGCACCATAAACCCAAAAAGCTGATGGTGGATGGGAATTGGCCACAACTTGACAACTAAGGTCAAAGCCTTAGAACTTGGGTTTTTCAAAGTATCCATGGTACTAAACTGATTGTATGTCGTCTCCCTCAATAAAACGCCTGCTGCAAATCTTTTTTTTAGGGGAGGGAAGATAGAGAGGTAAAAAGGAAGCATCAAGTAAATATTCTTTTACCTTTTTAAGTGAGCAGAGGTTTAAGTTGGAGCCAAGATTCTAAATGCAGCTGCTTTCTAATTGCTCAACTAGGAATCCCAGAGATTTTCTTGATATACTGAGGACAAAACTGCAACAGCATTTCAAATGAAATTTCACACCCACAATCAGTAGATTACAAGAAATAAATGTGTAGATTGCTGATAGGGTATTCAAACTCCCTTCAACTAAAGTGTCTGTAGTGATAAGATTATAGTTGAAGATAGAACTACGACAAAAGGATTTTAAGCAGGAGGGACTTAGGTTAGACTGTTGGAATTTCTTGACAATGGGACAGAGGGTTTAACAGTGTAGCATTCTTACAGACTTTTTTTCCAAAGCACAGATTCTCCTTTGCCTGAGCTGATGGTTCTACGGTCCTATCTGAAATAAGGGAATGAGCAGATCATTTTTCATGGCTTCCCCCTCTCAACCTAGGAACTGGCATTTCCTCAATTTACAGACAGTAACAACTAATCTATCCCTTCCCTCCACCCTCTGAAGACAATTCCAAAGAGTGTGTGCCCCTGCACAGAAAGGTTTGATAAAATCCAAAAGCAACACCACACCACAAGGTAGAAAAAGTAGTATTTGGCAAAAACATGGGTTTTATCCAAATACTTGGTTTTTGGATAAAAGTCCCATGAATTGGCAGGTCCTTTCTCCAACAGATCAAAGAGCCTCCTGGTCAGGGTGAAGAGGGGAAGTTGAGAGGGAGAAGTAAGAGCTGAACTGGGCAATGAATGGGGAAAGGTTTGCTTAACAGTTTCTTCTTTGGGGGAAAAAAAAGACATTTTATGCACAAGGAGCTTATTTCTTAAACAAACACTCGTGGTTTTGATTTACACCACAGCCTGCTCCTAAATAATTTATGGCGGGTTAAATTTATTGCCGAGCCCTGGCTGGCTGCAAATTCGAATTGCCAAATAATTAGATTTTAGGGCAAAGCTTATAAATTACCCGTCGATTTGTCCGGACTTGTTTGTCAGTTGCTTTGTGCTTCGGGTCATCTTTGGCATTTGGCTGTTTGGGTTTTAATTGCTGATTTACACTTTGACAGATGAGAGCTGATGCTCGAAGTTTCAGGACAAGGAAGGGTAAAAGAATTGGAGCTTTAAAAGGCTGATTTTTCACCTACACGTCCCTCTTTCCCCATCCCCACAGATTCCAAAGCAATTAAAACGTAGAAAAAAGGCTGAAAATGAATACCGCTATTTTTTTATTGGTGGAGGGGCACAGTGAATTACGATTTACTTTACTGAAATCTAAATTTTAAAAAAGTATATAATACCAATAAATGAAGGAAATCAGAAGTCTTAAAAACTGCATCCTCATCCAGGGGTGTGCATGCCCGTGTCTACCTCCCCATGCACATGACTCTCGATCAGTCCCAGTTCAAACATTTTTAGATATTCAATTGTAATAATTTCAGATATTAGTGGCCTCTGTGAAGTCGACCCTTCGGGCCAGCAAACAACCATATGATTTCTTTGTAGCTACCTGTATACATATATTTGTCAGGAATTAATTTAAACAAATCTCAGGTTGTGTGCAGGAGAGGCCCCCGGAGGCAGCACTAAGGGAGGGCATGGAAGTAGAAGGGTGTATCCCAATAGCTTACCATGAGGCTGTGAGTCAGAATAATACTAGTAGTAATTCTACTAACAAGAGCTGACACATATAGCTGTTACATGCCAGGCACTATTCTAAGCACTTAGATTTATCCTCCCAACAGTCCTATAAGATTGGTACTATTGTTAACCCCATTTTACCAATAAGGCAAGTGAGGCATAAAGAATACAAGTGCCTTGCCCAAGGCAAGCCATACTTCTAGTAGGTGGTGGAAACTAGGTTCAAATCCACAGAGTCCAATTCTGGAGTCCATGCTCTGAACCACTATGACATACAGCTTCTCATTTGAACAGAGTCTACCCAGCTCCCCTCACTTTGGAGGTCTAGATTCCACATTCTGGGACTTGGTCATATGCAGCCAAAGCCTGTTCAGTTAATCACCCAAAAAGGTGGGGATAAGTCATGCAACATGCTTGAGACCACAAGATGAATCTAAGGCTTGGTTGGACAAAGCCCATTTTTCCGATCAATACAAATACTGTACTAAAGATCCATTAGCTGAGGTTGAAGAGGTAAGGGGTAAGTAACAGGCGATGAAGACAGGACCAGGCCCACTCAGGCAGACAGAGGGTTCTGATCAGGCAACTTGGATAAGAACCCAGAGAGGCTGGCTGGGCTTCAGGAGGCCTTGTTCAGGAACCCTATCCATAGCTCCAGGGGCTGCTGGTCTTATCACAGAAGACTGCATTCCCATGAGGTGCTTCATAGATTCCCTGTTCTCTGTCCATACCTGACGACGGCCAGATGCCAGGACAGGGAAATGGCTGTGCTAGCATGACAGATTTTGAAAATCACTGACCAGAAAGCAAGCAATATACAGACTGGCATCTGGCCCACAATGTGCTGAACACTTTTCTCACACATTGGCTCGTTTGATCCCACATCTCTGGAAGGCAGGCAGGAATTACTACCCTATTTTATAGAGGAGAAAGCTAAGGTAGTCAGTGGTTCTCAACACATGCTCTCTTCCCATCAACTGAGAACTTAATAGAAATGCAAGTTCCTCGCCTTTACCCCAGACTTTCTGAATCAGAAACCCTGAGGGTGGGCCAGCAATCTGTGCTTTAATAAGCCCTCAAGGTGATTCTGATGCTTGCCAAAGTTTGTGCAATATCCTGAGGCACTAAGCTGGGGACTCCTCACTAACATCAGGAACTACCACATTTCACACCATCATCATCAACTTCCTGTAAGCCTCTCCCTCCACCCCCCCCCACCCCCAGTATTGTCTCTCTAGTCATGTGAAAGTAGACCTTATCAAAATGTCATGTTTCATCCCATTCATCAGTCTGACTCCTCCATCCCCAACTACCTACCAGTCCCTTTCAACTGATCAGCTGGCCTTTCATTCAAATGCTGAAAAAAAATCCTGAACAATGCTGATAGTCCCTGGATTCCATTTCCAACACCACAATCTCAAGCCATGGCTCTGTTTCCATCTCACTTTTGGAGAGCAAGATGCCAAGCTTTCTAGCCAGTTATCATCCTATCTACATAATCATTACTACCTATCTCCCATAGGCCAATGGACAAACAGTTTATTAAACAGATCCTAGAGGAGTAACCACCTACATCGCCACTAAGGAACTCACCTATATCAATTCTCCCCAATAGAGATCTTCAGCTCAGAGTCCCCCATTTATAACCACCCTCGGTCCCACACTCCACTCCTTACTAAATCTCTTAGCACCATTGACTCCCAGGAGCTCACCAGTATCCACAGGAGCTATGAGCTATTTAAGAGCATGTTTCTCAAGCTCATTTCTTTCCCAGTACATGTAATGGCTGCACCACCTAATTTCTCTCCATTCCCACCATCACCACCTCAGTTCAACCCACTAACATCTCTTTCAAATAATGCCTCCTAACCAGTTTCCCTATGTCCATTTTCAACCCCCTGGAACACCTTCCCTTCCATTCTCATGAGCTCTGGCTTACAATGTCTATTTGTTTCTTCCTTCCTTCTCAACAATACATTCACACTTCCTATTCTGGCTCACCGACTTTGCCTCCAGCCTCACTGTGGACTCTGCATGTTCCTTTCCTTTTAGCAACTTCAGCATCTCCAACTAAGAGCCTCTGCCAGCATTTAGCATTCAGACCAGGCTTTGGCTAGAAGAACCTCCCCAGGACTAGACACTGACCACAGCACTAGAACAAAAGTGGAACCTCATGTAACAGATGTTTTGCTGCCCACAGACCAAGATCCTCCACTGGCCAACTATATACAGGAATGGGACCAAAACAGCAGCCCATCTCACCTTCAGACTGAAAGCTTCCCTGTTGTCTGTCTCTCCCTCCAGAGTCTACTTACCTCCTTTCTGATTCTCCCAGCACCTAATAGGGCTTTGCCCATGGCAGCACTCAGTACACACAAACCCTTCTCTGCCTGTCCCAGCCTGCTTACCCTTCTGCTGCAGACCTGCCAGCCTGGGGGGCTCCTGTCAATCAGGGAACGCTCTTATTTCAGGCTTTTAGGCTATGACTCAATTTTCACAGCTAGAGCTCAAAACATCACATAAATGTGTGACTGTGGGAGCTTTTTAAGTATTTGAACACCCAGGATAAGAGAATAAAAAATAATCATCTCAATGGCATCTTAATCAAAATGATGCAGGATCCTTTGTCCCGACAAGACACAGAGATGGAGAAAACGTCTCCTAACATCAGTTTCCACATGTCAAACAACTGAGATCAGTCTACAAAGTAAGAAATGTAATCAATACTGGGGAGAAAGAAGCAAGACAGGATGGGGGGGCAGGGAAAAATGAAGTCTGTGGACTTACCATAACTACTCCTTTGGATTTCACTTCCCCACTACCCCTTCCTGACCTACTGGCTTTCTCTCTATGGCTTTGTACCTATTGTGGCTGCTCAGAGGGAGAGCTCAACTCCCCCCCCACACACGTGTTCCAGTCATCTCCGAAGTAGCAAATCCTCCCTAGTTACCCAGGCCTCCTGCGTCTTCATTAATCCTTCCTTTACCACCGTTTATCTGTTTGAAGGGTACAAACCTCCCTAATCAATGGAAGGTGGGTCTTCCCAAGGCATGCTTAGCAGATCCAGATCCAAACAGTCAGTACTTCTGGAGGTGGGGGCGGGGTGTCATGTCATTCCCTAGTCCTTGCCTCTTTCTAGAGACCTAGCAGCCTAATTCAGTGCTGCCTTCAATGGCAGCTGAGGTATCAGATGAAACCTCCATGAGGATGCCTGAAGGCCTCAGGTCACATATTTCTAAGGGTGACCTTCACCCTTTTTGCCCACACTTTATTGGCTAAAATTCTCTTAAACCTCTTCTCAGGCAGAGCATCCCAATAAGACCTTCTAGCTTGAATGTGAGAAACACCATGTAACTGACACAAATAAACCTACTAACCAAATGGTAAAATATTTGCTGGTTTAAAGTCTTCATCCTCCCTCTTCCTCATTTTCAATGTTCCCACAAACAAGTCTGCAATCCAGGTCAGTTTTTTCCAGACTTAGGTCAATTCCTCCTGGCTAAGTCTGTGAGCACCTTCTACAAAAGTTCTGAGAAGCCTCAGACCTACTAGGCCCTCTCTAGTCTCCTAGGTTTCTTACCAGGAAGCCTATGAGACGCTTCCCTACACTGACAGTAGGGTTGATCAATCCCCTCCTTTGTGTCCTACTGTACCAAGTACTTATCTATGTGATAGTAGTTATCATACTGCTAAACAGTATCTACTCTCCTCAAATATGAGCTCCTTGAGGGTAAGGACCATTTTCTATTTATCTTTATATCCTCAGCATCTAACACAGAGCTTGAAGTTACTATCCAAAGAATAAAAAGAGGCCTTTTCACTGCCTCTTAAGGTGATTACAATAAGGTCCTCCCCATTCCTTTGCCCACTTCGTTGGTTTTGTCATGTCCAACAAAAAACGTAAAAGGCAGCTCAGTGTCACCGTTAGTTTATAGTCCCTGATTTCATTCATCATTTATCAATGGCCCTATTCTTTAGAGCTCTTCCCCACCACCAACCTTAGCCCAGTGTCTAACAAAATCTGCATTCCAACAGCTGTCTCAGTCTTGGGGAGGCCACCAGGATAATAGGCTGGGAGTAGGGGGGAGAATGCTTCTTGATTTGCACTAAATTATGTGGTGATTTTGTTACCAGTGACCCAGTGCTCTCCAAGGAAAGTTCCTCATCCCACCCCTAGGCAACTCCATAGCCTAACTACACACCATGGCAGCTTAAAGGTAGAGGGTAGAGAAGAGCGGAGCAAACAAACCCACTTCGATCATGTAACACCACCATGCACAACTTCTCCACTCCCTGAGATGTATGTTTTGCTTTTACATTGCTATGTCTGCTCCAAATAAAGAAGGGCTCTTCAGCTTTCACATAAGGTTACAACAGGGCCAAGAAACGGACACAGCAAATGCTTGTTCCCATTCAAGGAGCAGTAGGGAGGAGTCACAGTGAGAATCAGGGGGAGGCCCATCCCTATGAGGGACCACCAGGAAACAGCAGGTGGAGGAGGGGGGCTTTGGGAGGGGGAGGAGAAAGCACTACATTTACGGAGGCAGCAACAAAAAGGACAAAAGGGGCCAGTGAGCTGCCCCATTCCCACCACCATCACTGGTCACCAATAGAGGAATTCATTTATAGTGACCCTAGAAGAAGAGATATGTTAAAGCAGAGATATAACTAAAAAGAGAGGCAATAATTGGTCTGATGGGCAGGGGGAAAATTATTCCAGGAGTTGGGAGCCTATGCAAGAACACTTACGGCTTACATAGTCGTCATAACTCAGCGCCCTCAAGCATTTTGTGCTCTGCTTATGGTGTTAACTTTAATGTCTTAACATATAACACCATCCGCACTAACACAAAATACTACACACGCCAGATGAGGCTGAGTTATAGTTGCTGTGGGAAGCATAACTTTGAATTTCCTGATTTTGGTGCATTTAATCTCAACCATAATGTTACATTAACGTCGGTTTTGCATTTCATTTCCCAGTTTAGAAGAATAGCGTCAGTGCCTTCGCCTGTCTGTACAGAAAAAAGTGCAGGCTGACTGGGGCCATAGGCAGACAGATCACAACCCAACAACTGAGCCTCCTGCTAAAAAACCTGGCCCGACCCCTCCCACTTGGAGCAACTGCAGCCAAGACAAGTGAGTGAGGAGGAAACAGTGGGTTCTTTTCCTAGGGAACTGCCTTTCTGTCTACTTGTGTGTGCAGGAATCAAGAGCAGAGAGAAGGAGAAGCTGAATACAGAGCAAGAACAGTATGTGTGTATTGGGTGGGGGCGTTACAGGGTAGGGGGATCCTTCCTTTCAGCCTTAAATGGAGAAAGGAATCAATATAGTTTAGTTGTAGGAATCTTAACCAATTTCCTATAAAGTTTTCCAAAATGTCTCTCACAAAAGACTAACACTGATGTGCCAGCTCTAAGTCATACTGAAATTCTTCAAATGCCTCTCTTCTATATTACTTCTTCTCATGTCACCATCAACCCTCCCCTTCCAAAATAACCCAGCACCTGGGCAATTTTCTATAAAAAAGAAACTCCTTTGCTCATAGTTCTAACTCAAAATGCAGATGCCTCTTTAAGGTTTCCTTTAAAAAAAAAAAAAGCCCCTGTGGACAAAGACCAAACACTAAAAAAATACCCAATCCCAAAGGTCATCTTTCTCCAAAGTTACTGGCACTTGAACACAAGACAAGAAGGACAACAGTCAGCAGGGGGCTACAGAGCAGTGAGAAAAAAACTATACCCAGGAGGCAGATGGATGGCCAAACGGAACTCAGGGGGGGAGGGTAGGCAGCAGCCAGAACCTCCCATTTCCAGATAAGGAGAGCTGCGCTGCCCTATCCCTGGCTATCAGGAAAGGTCGGGTTACTTCCTCCACCCCTCTTGCGGTGGCCTATACCTCCTTTTCCTCATTTACATACGTTTTGGTCTTTTCTGAACGCTGAGGTGGTGAGAGAACTGCCTGCAGGTTAAAGATACACAATGTAGAATCCCACCAAAGCTTTCAGGCTGCTCCTGGGCCTGGAGGTCACAACCACCACCATTCCAAGCACATCCACACCAAAATGAGCAACATGAACCTCTACTAACAGGATAAAGGAGCCATGATTCTCCCAAACCAGACAAAAACCTACTTTCATATCAGGAAATAATTCCTAAAGCAAGAAAGAAATCATATTCCTCAAATTTAGAGTCTATAAAACATTTTAAACCACCTAAATTAAAATTTAAGTGAAAAAAATGTTTTCAAATGGAAAAAGTCTCTTATTCAACCAATACCTATTATGTTAATCTGAATCAAAACATGTAAAACAAAATGAGTGCAAAAACCAGAAAGTGAAAGCCTATTACTGGCAAACAGACCACTCCAGTTTCACCTAACTGAACAAAGTACAAAAATAAACAGCAAAAATGATGACAAATGGAAAATACCACATTTTACCATGTTTATAACCAATACTGTTACTCACCCAAGAACAACAGGGCTTACACCTGTTAGTTTTTCATAGTGGCATTCCTTTAGGATAGTCCCAGTAAGTTGATTCAGGGACTTCTGAAAATGAGAGACAGATGAGAGAAAAACCCAATGCCAAGCCTTCAGATAGGCCCTGTACCAAAATTTGTTTCAGTCTCCTACCTAACTGAGGGGTATGACACACTCCCACAAGAATCAGAAGTTGTGCTATGCAGAGGCCTTAAGTATTGAAAGCTCCTAGAAGCCAGGCAGGAGGGGAGCTGGATGGTTCTGATTCACAGTCCCAAGCCCATTCCAGGAGGCATGCAGACCTGCCCATAAAGTCTGTGTCAAGTGGACAGCCATCAAGCCATCTGAGAAAGCACTAGGGAAGGCTGATCTAACTAGCACACCATTTTCTATATCTTCTAAAAGTTCATTCTCACCCAAAAATCTCAATCTTTCCTACTTCCATTTAAATTCATTTCTTTTTTTGTCCATATTAAAATAAAGAGCAAATTATTTTCACACTCTTAGGAACAATTACTTCCCACATCATAAATTTATTTAGTCTGAACAAGAAATCAGTCACTAAAACCTTATTCATTTTTTTTTCTTCCTAAGTCTTATTTATGTGTTTCTAATGTTTTTATTTCTCTTATCCTGAGCTTTTGTAACTTCTCCACTGCCCTTGTTGACCAGAAGATGAAAATAGCACAGAAGCTCTAATGAGAACCTGAACTATGATGAACTCAGTGGAAGGATGCTGTCCTATCTGGGACTGACAACTTCTTTAGTCCATCTTCCAAACTTTCTCTGAATCTTTTCACGATCCTGTTACCTGCAAACTTTAGGAAATATATATATATATTTTTTAAAGAGGAAGATAGGGCCTTTAAGTTGCCACTAACAATAAGTTTCTCTTGAGCTGCCCATCCCTTTCCAGGCGTTGGTTTGATGGGTAGTCCAGCGGAGCTGCCTGGCCCCAAACTCACTCTCCTACCTGTTGATCACAGCATTGTAGAGGCTTAATGAAGTAGAGATGCATTACATTTATCACTTGCCCTAGATCCACTCAAATCCATCACTATGTCACAGCAAGAAGTTAGATTGATCTGACAGGATTTGCTCTTCTTCACAAACCCATGTAAGTTATTACTCAGTACCCTCTGCTCTTCTAGCTGTTTGTTGATTGATTATCTGACGATCAGGTCAAGTATCTTCTCTGGAATCACAGTAAACTAACAGGTCTATAATTTCCAAGATCATTCGTATTCCCCTTTTAAAGATAAGCAAGACAGCAAATGCGTCTTCCTGAGTTCTCTAAAGCAGCAGCTAATGCTTTGCTAATAATGAACCAGGGCAGCCAATTCCTTAAGTGCCCTTGGAATCACATCATCAGGGTTCATTGATTCTGTAGATAATCTTTAATCAGGCCCAGATCCTGGTAAACAGCATGAAGCCCTAGCTCAGCCTAAGTCTGAAAGGCCTTGGTGCCTAAGTCTGGGAAGGAAGTTGGTTATACAGATGATTTAAATCTGTACTGCATTATGTCTTCAGCATACAATAAATAAATTTTAAAAAATAAAAATAAAAAAAACAATGTCCTTGAAAGAGAGATGAAAGGTGATACTGACACATCAAACTGAGACATGAATCAGGCTTCACCTTCAACAACATTGGTAGGACCCTCTGTAAAACAAGAGAACAGAGCTACACAATTATCTGAGCTTATAATCTAAATGAAAAGTTCAGAAACAAACATACATTGGTGAGGAGGCAGAAAAAATAGGGACGGCAATAAGGGCGGTGCCAAGCAATCATGAGGTTCAGAAGAGGGATGAATCATATGTAACAGAGATGTGTTGGATTTCAGATTCTATACCAGTAAGGGAAATAATAGGGTATATTAGGATATGGATCCCTGATTCCCAGTCTAAGAGAATCTACATAACCAAAATCCCCACCCACCACCCAGCCACACCCACCACAGAATCTCCAGTTCTGGGAGGCAGAGAAGACCCTACAGCATGGGCTGAGAAAGTAAATGTGGCTCAGGTAGCTTCTAAGCTGTATTCCCTTTCATACAAGGTTCCTTCCCTTAGGACATGCTCCTCAATCTGCTCCTGTCTTCTGAAGCCTTAGTAGGCCTGATTCCAATGCCTCAAAGGCAGACACTGCTTAAGGGAGAATAGAAAAGAGGAGAAATGGGAAGGAAAAAGGATTGTGGTATCTGCTTTATGAAAAACAATCTAGTATTCTAAAGAAAGAACACCTTACTGGGAGAGGGAAAAAATCAACCATGAGCAATGAACTGTTTATCTCTAAATGGACCCCACTCCTCCCTGTCTCCCAAGTGCCTGATGCCAGTCTTTTTTTACCCCTTCTCCTTACTATTCCCAATCAATATGTCTAATGCATCCCAGAACTACACACCTGATAACCCAGGCGAACAGGGAAGAGTTAGTCCTAGAGCCAGGCATACCCAAGGTCCCCACACTACAATGAACGCCGCATCAGCTCCCAATCATTCCTCCAAAGCAAACACCAAGCACTCTGAGATCACCTAG
The DNA here is from genome assembly GCF_054644295.1 of Miniopterus natalensis. NCBI lineage: Eukaryota > Metazoa > Chordata > Mammalia > Chiroptera > Miniopteridae > Miniopterus > Miniopterus natalensis. The sequence goes on from NC_142089.1 coordinate 25,822,318, forward strand.
CAAAGGTGTCCCCCTGCTGCTAATCCAAGCTTCCTAGTAGCACTACCTTAAAAGGTCTCTGGATACAGTTGGTGACTAGGGAAAAAAAAACAAGCAAAAAAATGTTCCTTTCCAACAGACCACAATGGTATTTGTTCAGTTTATCTAATACTGCATAACAAATCATCCCAAAATTTAGTGGCTTAAAACATCAATAATCATTTATTATCTCTCACAGTTTCTGTAAGCCAGGAATTCAGGAGTGGCTCAGCTGGCCAGTCTGGCTCAGGGTCTCTCCTGAGGTTGAAGTAAGATGTCCACTGGGGCTGGAATTATCTAAGGGCTTGACTGGGGCTGGCAGATTCACTTCCAAGAAAGCACCAAGAAACATGACTAGCAAGTTCATACTGGCTTTTAGCTAAGAGCCTCAGTTCCACTACACATGTGCCTCTCCACAGGGCTGCTTGAGTGTCCTTATAGCATGGTGGCTAGCTTCCTCCTGAACAAGTGATTCAAAAAAGCAAGTGGACTGCTTTCTATGACTTCGCCCCAGAATGTCTCTTCCACTATATTGTATTGGTTATACAGCTCTGATTTAGTGTGGGAGGGGAACTACCAAGGGTATGACTATCAAGAGGCAAGGATTGCCGGGGACCATCTTGGAGGGTGACTACCACAGCATTCCTTAAAGAACATGCAGCAGTAGCAGTGGGAGAAGGAAGGCGGGAAGGGAAAGGATGGGACAAAAGGAAATATTTGATTCCCAAAAGCTGAGACCAGAGAGAAACAATGTACCCAGTTCTCTCCAGAGACTTCTCAGGTCTGCCTTACCCTAGCATGTCTGCCTTACCCTAAGTCCTGCTTCCTAGGCAGGAAGTCCAGATAAATAGCTAGAAGCCAGGAAGACATGAGAAAGTTCCTCCGGGTCCCAGGAAGCAAGATTATCCTCCCTCCCTCCTTACCACCCCGCCTTTTCTGAAGCAATGATGCAACAGTTACCTGAGGTTGAATCTGTGGCTTGTCGCACGTGGCCTCAAAGTCCAGCACTAAAAAGTAGTGATACCTCTGGGGAGGGAAGGACACCATTGCCGCCATGGATGCGCCAAAGCCGTGGGCCGCCAGCTTTCTGGTGGATATGGAGCAGAACTCCGGAACACCACAGGGAGCAAATAAGTGGGAGCCCAGCACTTTTCTTGCTCTTGAAAGTAAATATGAAGAAAATCGAGCTGCTCCAGTCTGCAAAGGTGCTAGCATTGAACATCCAGAAGCATCTAAAACTTTAGGGGAGGAAAATTTAAAAAACAAAACAAAACAAAAAACACAAAAAAACAGAGAGCCTGGGTTACTTCCCTCCCACTGTGGCCCTGTTCCATCTAGTCTTCAGGGATAGTCACACAACATGAACCACTCCCCAGATTGTTTCTGGGCCCCTTTCCTAAATCACCGTATTCATTATTAAAGTTCAAGACCCTAATACTGGCTCCTGCAGCATTATGACAGCTTGGAGTTGTCCAGATCATTCTCAAAACAACATGCAAAACTGGTGTTCATCTTTAAATGGAGCTCTCAAGTTCAAAAGAGGAGAGAAAAATTCTGTGTTCCCTTCTCACGTGGCAACAGTTAATATTAAAGCTAAGCGTCCCAAAGTAACAGGAGGTGACCCAGTTGCACAAGTAGTCCTGGGAGCTAAGTAGACTCAGACAGAAAGCAGAAAACACTCAAAATTCTCTCAATTCCATTCCCAGCCATTTGTCCCTAGCTTTCCTGTCTGTATCTTGACATCTCTCCATACTTTCCTTCCTTCTCCAACGTGAAAGCAAACAGAGCCAATCACAGGGGAACTTGCTCGTGATATTCTGCTGATCTCCAGCCCCCACACCAGTAAGTGGCACTCTGGGAGATGAATAAGGCCTGCAGAGCACAGCTGGCAACAGCCTTAGGCCTTCCCATTTGCTGCCTTTAGAATCACTCTCTCCACTAGAGGCCTTGAATGACTGCAGGACTTTTTTAAATAGGGAAGAAAAAGAGAAAACCCAGATGTGGCAGTAATGGGAGCATTGCTAAAAGTCTAGTAAAGTTTCTGAGTGAACATGTGCAAAAAAAAAAAAAAAAAAATCCAAATGACTTTTCAAGTTTTCCCTTTAAATTTGCAGAATGTCTGCTCCTTAGAGGGCTAACTAAATATAAAAATCAAAGCCTAAGTTTTAAATAACTCAAGCTCTCTTTAAAAAAAAGAAAAAAAGGAACAAAGCAGAAATTTGGTGTTTCCCCCCCCTTTTATACTAAATACTCAAATTCCCTCAAAGTCAAAAAAGTTTCACTGCCAATACAGAAATGGCCCTAGTTAATGCCTTTTGGAACCCCATTCTTACAGAGCCAAAAGCTTGGCTCTGAAAGGCTGCAAATGGGCACTTGCTCCCTCATGTAGGGGGAGGGGGAAAGCAGTCTGTGTAGTCACTACTATCTGGGTGGACATGGGACAATACCAAGTATCATTTCTCATCCTGGCTCTCCCGACTCACTGAATGAGCTACAATAACTTGCCTGCACATTTATTAGGATACATGATAGTGTGTGTTCTCAATTTCCCTATCTCTACAGTGAGATTCCATGTGGATTCAGTAGAGCTAAGACCAAAAAGTATTTTACGTTCTTCATGGTTCCTGCATAAGCACAGTGCTTGTTTTCATCATAGCTTCACAGCCTCTCCAAAAATGCAGCCAAAACTCAGCCAGGGGTAGATAATGAACCTTCTCTCAAGTTTCATTAGGGAATTCCTTGGAAAGGCAAATGGGCCAATGTTACTTTGAAAGCTGGAATCTAAAATAACTCTTCACATCACCCAATCCTGAGCAGTACTGAATCCTTGATGAGATGGGAGACACCAGTCTGCTCAGATTATGCATTCTAGTTTAGATCTAAAGTCCCTCAGGGCCTTAGAATACTTCTCTAACCCCACAAAGTCAGGCCATGCATAAGGACTTTTGAAAGACTTAATGTTCTCAAGTGTGTGAATATAGTGTATAAGGTGTATATATAGTCAACCAGACCTCATCTGCCAGATGCTATAGGCAATTAAGTGTTGTGATTAAGGGGGACTTCAGGTTTGAATACTGGCTTTACCAGTAATTTACCATGGCACAATGGGCAAGCTCTGTTCTTCAATTCCTCACCTGTAAAATGACAGTAATAACAGCTCCGACTCCTTAAGTGAGAATGAAATGAGAGGGCACACGTAAAGCACTAAAAGCAATTGTTTGGCACATGAGGGCTCAATAAATATTAGCTTACTATTGGGAGACTCCAAGATGGCTGCAGAATAGGTAGAAGCTACACTCACCTCTTCCTGGCACCAAACTGGATTTACAACTAAATTATAGATCAATAAATATTAGCTTACTATTATTACTACTATCCTATTGGGCTATGCCCACCTGGTCAAACCTGGATCCCCATCCTTTGGGCCTGTAAATCTACTTAATGCATAAGGCACTCTCAGAAAGTAACATTAATGTCTCCTATATCATCTTGCATGCTCTAGACCTCTCATATAGCATACTATATATATGCTCCATCCCCTTCCATGGACAACATATTGATGGCCAGAGGTCCTCTTGACTGCAGACCATACTTTTCTCACCTGATTTCACCCACATCAAATAGCTTCTCTTGTAGGAAGTCTTGAGAGCAGACATCAGGAGACCAGGCCTCCACATGCCAGCAGTCACTGGGTTTTATATTTCCCTTGCTTCTAAAAACCAAGTTCAAGTCAAGAAACAGAGGGCACCTCTTCCTCTTCCCTTACTGAAAAATTCAGTCTAATGGCTTTAGGTAGGTGTTAACAACAGTTGGAGTGGGGGAAACAGAAGGGTCTGAAGGTTAGTATGAGAACCCAAGTAGGTGAAGAGAGCATCCATACAGATGCAGGAAGGCGTGATGTTTTAGTATTCAGAGCCCCTGTGGGGTATGGAGGGCACCCACAGGGAAGTGGTTGGAGGAGTCTGATGTGGGGAGTCATGGGCAGGGTAAAAAGGCACCCAAGAGGGGGAAAGAGCAGTGGCAACAATGGGAGATTACTTACATACAGAGGAATTAATTAAAGAGGGCATATATTAAGGGTAATGGAAACCCTTCTATTAGAGGATAGAATTAAAATATGGAAAAAGGGGAAAAAATAAATTTCTGATATATAATATATAAAAATAAAGCTAGATGCAAATGTATGAATACACACACAAGTACATACACAAATATATAAACTCACACATATATATTTTCTAGCTCTGTCTACTGAAGGGCCTGGGAGGAACAACACTCCAATAGCAGTGAGCACACACCCAGTTGCTTTCTAAATAATATTCTCCAGAGCTCTTTGGAGAAATGGCTAATTCCAGGGTTATGGCAGGGAAAGGGACAAGATGAACCTGGAACATCCTGTGTCAGCAAGGAAATTCTCAATGATAGGAACATATCAAAAGGATGCAGAAGTCAGCTTCAAGGGAATCCCACTGGCAAAATAATATTAATAGATTATAATGCACTGAATAAAAGGGAAACCCATGAATCCATACAGATATATATAAATAAATAAATTTAAGTTTGATAAGGGATATTCATATAGCTTGAAAGTATCTCCCCACAGAATGCTTATTATTACAGGGAGTAAGTTTACAATGGGAAACCTGGCAGAATCACCTTAATCCACTGAACAAAATGAACATCATGAATAATGAGATAAATCAAAGTCATGCACCACATGATAGAATGCAATGAGAAGAACAAAGCATCATTTCTGTGATATTCCTGTCAAAGATGCACTACCTAAATATAATCATTAGAAAATATTGGACAAACACTAATTGAGGGACAGCCTATAATGTTCAAAAGTATCAAGGTTGTGAAGGTCAAGGTATAGTTACTTAGATAAGTCTAAAGGAGATTAAAGAGACTTGATAACTAAAAGCACAATTCTGAATTGGGTCATTTTGCTACAGAGAACATTACTGGGACAAGTGGAAAAATTTGAATGGTGTTTGAGGATTAGATAGAGGTAACGTTATCAATGTTAATTTCCTGGTTTTCATGGTTGCATTTTGGTTAGGTAGGAAAATGTTCTTGCATGTAGGAAATACATGCAAAGTATTCAGGGTGATGGCACATTAGGTGGGCAACGTAACTCTCAAATGGTTCAAAAAATGTTTTCTTTATATTAAATTTCCAACTTTTATGTAAATTTTGTCTATTTCAAACTTTTAAAAAAATTACCTTTTAATCCATATGCAATGTGGTTTAAAAAAAGAAACCGAGAACAGACAGTGTGTAAGGTAGCAATCTCCCCGCACTGTCCGCAAAAGGTAGGCTGCATGCTCTCCTCTGGCAGGGAACTGGCTAGTCTCCATCATAAGAGCCCCCAATTGGTGCCCCTTCACTGGGCACTCCTGCCAAGATTACAGCTTCCTTGGGAAACACCCCCACCCTCAGTGCAGCGGAGCTTCACCTGCCCTTGCTTCCTCTGGCATCTAGGAGTCTCTCTTTTCTACTGATGTCTTTACACTTCAGTCACAAGTTTGCAGAATATGAGTCTAGAACTTATATTATCAACTGGGACTTGGGTATCTAGTTGAGGGGAAGAACACAAAAGGAACAGTTTATGATTCTGTGTATTTTTGCTCACGATCTTTCATCAGAGTCCAAGATTTATACACATTTATTCTCAGATACTCTTTTCTTTCTCCTAGTAAATTAATGGTAGTAAGAAGCCTATGGCAAGGAGGAAAATGAACAATTCTTTTCTCAAAATGAAGGGATCAGCCCTCTGGGGCAGGGGAGGGGTAAAGAGGACTGCCACAGGGCCAGTCAGATTTGGAGAAACAGGCCTGCGCCACAGCCCCTGGAGGATGGTCTCTGTGCAGAGTGTTTACACAACAGACACCAATGGCTCCTCTGCAGCCATTACTGTCGGTCAGGTAAATAACGCATGTGCCAAAACACACATTTAATGAGGGAAATAATATGCCTTTATAAAAAGCCTCAATCTGTATTTACCTGAGAGACCAGAGAAGCACCAAATCACCAGATTAGTGGAACCACAGAGGAGTCATTCTGGTGTCTTGGGTAAATAGACATTTTATAGCCTTCCATTACTGGAGGGGGGAAGGGAGGGTAAAGGGAGGGGGGCCATCCTTTAACATCCACATCCACAGGCCAGGGGAGCCTGGGGGATGGAAAAGAAGAAAAGCCCATCGTGAAATACGGCATCTACTCCCACCCTATCTCCCCAACCACATATACTTGGAATCAGGGAACGGGGGGGGGGGGGGGGGGTGTTGTACATCCTTGGATTCAATCCTTTCCATTAAAAGCTAGACTGGGAGGCACAAGATTCCAGAGAAACTCCAAGGCACCAGAGGCAGATTCTGAGTTCAGCTGACTGGAAGTACCTGGGTCAGCAGCAGCTTTCCCGTTCCCAGTCCCTAGAGCAAGACCCTGTCCCAATCTGACTTGTAATACCACAACCACTCAGGCACCTGAGTCGCAGAGGGATCAACAGAGAATACTGTAATACCTGCCTGGAACTTACTCAGTCACAGGCTCTAGCTTAGGCAGCTAAAAATAGCCTGGGAAAAATATAAATAAACTGCAGGGCTTCAAAAGTGATAATCTTCAATCTGATGAACGCATCCTTACTGCCAGAGCACTTTCTATGAAAATCAGACTGTCAAAGGTGAAAGAAAACCCAAGAGGCAACATAGTCCAGCCAGCCAATGAAAATGAGCCACAAGGTTCACATAGCAAGTAAGAGTAAGAATAGAACCCAGAGCTCCCAACTCCCAGTTCAGGGCCTTGGACCACTGCCCCAACACAAGGTGTCATCACCTGTTCCCCAAGCTTCTGTGCAATCTCACAGTGGACACCAAGGGCCTGAGAGCTAGGTCTAGTGTGCTGAAAGGCAGAGGTTGAGACAACAAAGCTTGACATACCCTGGAATCTCTACACAACTTCCTGATGGCCCCAAAGTGGAATGGGAGAAGGAGCTCTAAAGCTGGGTCCTCAATTCAACAAAACATTCTCCTCTCTATAATCTGTCACTCCTTGGCCTTTAGCCACAGCTACTTCTGCTCCAACACAGGACTAGGGAAAGCTCACCCAACATCAGAAGCAGCTGCTAATCCCAAACTATCAGCAGAGCTAAAGCCACTAAAGACCTCCAGGAACACCAAATTCTGGTGGCAACATCACAGACCACTGGAGGTTCCCTCCCCCCATGCCTGTCTCAGCAGGTCAAGGCAGCACATAAAAAGAAGCGACTGTGACTTGCCTGCTATTTGCTAACCCATCAGCCACATCCAGCAGCTTGGGCAAACTCCGTAGAGGGGCCAAAGCTGGGGAACTCCTCTTCGCAAAATCCTACAAGTCAGTTGTGACCCCACTGCATACAAGAAGGGGCAAAGGCTTATTTCCTAATACACTATAAATAGGATAGAAATGGATGAAGGGCAGGATATGGTACTCTTACCCTGTTCAGCACCTCCCACACTCACAGGCAGCATCTGACCCCAAAACCTTCTATACTCCTGCTTATAAGATGGAGAACTGATATAGAAACAAGGAGTCATATAGCTAGTTGTCAAAATGTTGGTATTAGCCAAGCTTAGGTTCAAATCCTGACTCTACCACATATTCTTTGTAATAACAGCTATAATAATACCTATCTCTTTGGGGTTCACAATTTAGTAACACAATGTATACAAAGAGCTTTGCACAATAGTAAGTGCTCAGGAAAAGGGAGCTACTGTTAATACATGATGAAGAGGAAAGGAAAACAATATTTTCTGAAAATCTACTATAAGCCAGGCACATTATTAGGAATTTACATATTTCATCTCATTTAATCCTCTCAGCTATCAAACAAAATGGGTAACATTATTACCATTTTACATATGAGAAAACTAAGGCTCAGAGGCTCTTACCTCTTTAGGGTCCTGTTCTCCTCTCCCATGTTTGAGGGCCCACATTTCCCCAATGGACTGATTCCCCCATCAGCCATAAAGCTAACAATGCATATCAACTTCAGTTTTTTCTTTTGAAGTAAGGTGTGACTTTAACTCAAAGTAACTCAACCACAAGCAATAATTAAGTTTGTCCAATTCATCCAAATTTGTTTGCATAACAAATTTTTAAAAATATATTTTAACTAGAAAAACAAATTGCAGCCCTGGATACAAAAAGGAGAAACAGGAAAGGGTACCCTGGATTAAAACAACAGAAGCACAAGGAACTCAAAGCCTCTTCTCAAACACAATTCCAGAGGAGCCAGTCCTCCCATCTCACAGAGCGGAGAATCTGGCAGGAGGCAAGGTGACAACCAGCTCTTGCTCAGCTCCCCAAATGTGATGTTTCCTTTTACAAATCTGTGCCTTGGCAAATGCTCCTTCCTCTGTTTTAAAATGTACTTCTATTTTCACCAGGCAAATTATTGCTCCTTCATCAAAATCCAGCTCAAATCTCCCCCTTTTGGGAGCTTTCTCTGATATCCCATCATAAAGTGAATTGCTTAAGTGTGATCCAGTAGCACAGTTTATCCCTATTCCATAACTTTTATCGCACTATATTGTAAGATTTTAGTTATCTGTTTCTCCTCCTACCAGTCATTTTCAGGGAGGTGAGGATGGAAGATAGCAGGTATAGTTGTATGTGTGCACGTGCACGTGTGTTTAAAAATCGTATCTGACATGGTAATTTTTTTACTTGTTTTTGGTCAGATCCTTTAATAGAAAGAAAAGCATAAGATTAGTTTTTTCCATCTAAATAGTGCATGAGTTTAAAAAGTTTGAGAAACACTAAGCTAGACATAAATCCTTAAGGGCAAGGACCACGTTTTATTCATTTCTGTATTCCCAGCACAGAGCCAGGCACAAGTGTGAGTCAATGTTTGCTGAATGAATGTATATACCCAAAGTCATGATGTCAAATGCTCTGGAATCAGAACATGTTAGAGCAAAGCAGAACCTAAGCACCAAACAAAGCTCCTCCCTCCTCCCTCCTCCCTCCCTCCCTCCCTCCTCCTCCTCCCCCTCTCTCTCTGTCTGTCTCTCTCTCTCTCCCCCTTTCAGCCTGAGCCACCCCATTCTGGCCTCCCAGTTACAGAGAGAAGAGAAACACTGCCTTGGTTGCCAGAATACTATTAAAAGGATTAATTTAGGAACCAGTGTTTGGACTGTCACATCCAATCACTACCCACAGATCTACAGCTTCCCAAATCAAGCTCATGCAAAGAGGAATCAATTGCAAGGACACAGAGCATCTGAACAGGCATACTAATGGCCTCCTGAGGTGCCAGCGGCCAGCTCTGACACTCCCATAAATTATCCGCCTTTTGATTTTACCTGTAGCTGTGGGGCACAAGGCACAATTTTGAACATATCAAAGCAATCTCTCGTAACCCAAGGCTCCCCCAAGAATGTCCCCAAAGGAGGACGGGATAAAAACAATGACCCAAAGGGAATCTGCTTCCCAACAGGCCTGTTCCTAGCAGCCATCAATTAAAACCCAACAGGACCTAGTGGATAAAGTAGGACCCAAATCAAGCCTAGAAGAACTGGATAAGGCATGCGCCAGAATGCATTTCTGCAGTGACTATACATCTTTCACTCAAAGGAAGAGAAATCATAGCAATAAACTAACACAATGTCATCTGGAGGCAAATCTGCTCTAGCTCTCACAATACCTAACAGATGACCTTGGGCAACACGTTTAACCTTACTGGGCCTCAATTTCCTCAATTATCATCCCTGGGTAGCAGGGATAATAATGCTGACCACTGCCCAGCCAGTGTTGCTCAGTGGTTGAGCGTCGACCTATGAACCAGGAGGTGATAGTTGGATTCCAGGTCAAAGCACATGTCCAGTGTCTGTGTGTGTGGGGGGGGGGGGGGTGCAGGAGGCGCCGATCAATGACTCTCATCATTGATATTTCTCTCTCCCTTTCCCTTCCTCTCTCTGAAATCAATAAAGACATATTTGAAAAATAATAATAATGCTGACCACCTGACCCACTTCCCAGAGTGGTGGCAAAAAGTAATAAAAGACATTTTAGAGGTACTTTACAAAGATGTAGGGCCACAAGGGTGGCAACAAATGACCCCAATGGATCTGGGAGAGATGACTGGTCACACTTCAGTGAATTTCTTTTGGGTAGTTGTTCTCTCAATTCTCTTCACTGATGTTACTGGGACTAAGGTCCACCCTAAAGAAAGCTCTGGGATTCTAAACAGAACTCTTGCTGTCTGAAAATTTCCATTATGAAAAGCAGTGCCTTGCTTTAGTTGTAACTGCCTACTGTCTGCTGACTGCCTCTGCCAGGGTCCCCGCTTCTATCACATGGCCACAATTACAACTGTGAGGACCCAAAACATACTAAGCCAAAAGCCAACTCACCCAATTACTGCCTGCCTTTTTAAAAATTATTAATTGTGTAAAATACCATTAGTAACAGAAGTTAAAGACACTGTGCTACGAGCTTTACATACATTACCTCATTAAATTCTTTAACCAACCCTATTAAGTTCCATTATCTCCATTTTACAGGTAAGAAAGCTAAATTCATAGAGGTAAGTCACTTAACCAAGGTCACATAACACTATTATCAGAAACCTACAGGCTTCCCTTCAGCAATGCAAGTACACTGGGGCTTGTAGGAGGAGGAAGACAATTCAAACACTCAACTTCATTTGGTCCCTATGCCTGACTAAGAGACGTTCCCAAAACCAGGAAAAAAAAAGTCATCATTCTGCCCCAAGCAAGGAGAGGCTGGGTAGGACATATAATGAGGATAATTCCTGGAAAACTTAGGAAAATGGGTCCTCCTCTGTGTGTATACTTCAAGAAGTTCAAAGCAACTGACATTAAGCTATGAGCCCTAAGACCAAGATCCCTACCGGGGCTCCATTTATTCATCACTTCTTTAAATAGAAAAGAATTCCCAAAGTCTTTTCAATCATGACACCAACTTTCCTTTCCTACACCTTTTCTAGTCTGTGAAATAGGAACTGGTATCATCAACAAATTCTTTGGTAGCCATCCTTTAAGCTCCAGCAGATGACCTGGAAGTTAGTAAAGGGAACAAGTATATACATATATGCAAAGATTCAGTTATACTCAATCTTTAAGTGTCAAAATACTGCCTCAAAGAGGGAAATACAAAATGCTGCTCATGTAACTGCAAGTCTCCTTAATGATCTCTCTTATCCAGTATTGTCCCCTTAGATCTATTCTTAACACTGAAATCAGAGCAAATTTTCCAAAACACAAGTCTATTATCAGTCCACTGCTTAAAACCTTTTCATGGATTCTTACTCCTCTTCTGAAAGTCTGATCCAGAGACTGGCAAACTATGGTCCACAGGCCAAATCCAGCTGCCACTGTTTTTATAAAACTTACTGGAATACACCCATGCTCATTCATTTTTATACTATGGCTGCTTTCATGCTGTAACAGCAGAGTTGAGTAGAGTTGAAGAGTTGTGACAGAGACCTGCAAAGCCTTAATATGTACTGGTCCTTTACAGAAAAAGTTTGCTGACCTAGTCTACTTTTTCTCCCCACCCACCACCTGCTCCTAAAGAGCCCATAAGGTCCTGGCTTCTGTTTACCCTTTCTCCTTCATTTCTCACCCTACTTACCTGCACCCTGTCCACAGAGTACTTTTTCAATCACAATAAACTTCAGTTTCTCAAATTAAACAAAGCTCTGACCTTCACACTTGGTCCCTCACATTTCCATCTAATTTCAGATGAGGAGGTTACTTCCTCTGAAAAGCCTTCTCTAAGCGCACTGGTCTGGGTGAGAAACCTTCTGAGTACTCCCAAAGCACCTACACTTACCTTATTATAGCACTCTCAGACTGTATTATAATTGCTTCTTTACTGTCTCCCGCATGAATCTGTAAGCTCTTTGGTGTCAGGGGCAGTAGCTATCTTATTTATCACCACAATCCCAGGACCTAGCAAAGTGCCTGGCCCTTAGTTATTAAAGAAACAGCCTCTGAGATCCTGGATATCAATATTAGAGTCTACCTTTTTAGCTAGCTCCAATCCTTGTAAAATGGAGAAAGGCTGGGATTAAGCATCCACCCAAAGGTGACTCGCAACCCAAATTAAACCAAGATCCCAAAGGCCTTGTTCAAAGGTATTATCAAAAGTCTAATGAATGTGTTCCTTCCTACTGTCTAAAGATGGGTATTTCTCAGGATAAAGAACTATTCCAGTTCTATTAAACCTTTCTGAACCTAAAGTAGGTGTTCATGCAATGCCCACAAAGAAATCATGACAGAACTTGAGAGTCTGGATACCCTACCTCCAACTCTCACACTTAAAGACTTTGGGTAAATTTCAGTGGTCTTTGAGCATATGGTGTCTTATCAGAAAAAGCTACAGACAAATACAATCTTCACCAACCCTGACCCCTCACCCTCCGAGCACAAATACTTTTAAGAAAGAAGTCAAGCAAAACTTGACCATGCAGCAGAATTCTCACCTCTCCTTACTTCGAAGATGCCAAGGCTGGTAGCTGGGGATGCTGAAGGTTCTGTGAGAGCAGGAAAGCCCCAATGCTGTGGATAAATACACATCTCTGCAACAAGTCTATTTCAATACATACGATCAAATCCTCAGGGGGCTGCTGTTCAAAATAATTTAAGTACCAAGAGTATATTTCAAACTCCTAAACTGAAACTACTTTGGGATAACAGCCATCTATGTGGAAGGACAGTGCCTGTACAGAAGTTTCAGAAGCTACTAGGTACTATATATTTTGGAATGATGAATTTTATGTTCTCTAGTAGAATATTTTTCTTCCTAAGGAGGCTTACCTCCTAGAAACACTAAACATTTACAATATCTAAGCTTGGACTGAAAAAGAGGGCCATGAAGTGTTGGCTCTCTGGATAATCTCAGAATCCTAGTCTAGTCAAGGAGAGGACACTAGTAAGAATGACAATATTCAGAACTCAGGAACTGAGGCCAACACTGGAGGAGGGATTGGTTGCCACAAAGCCACAAGTCATATTGCAAATGGCCACATAAACCAGGAAACACTTGCAGGATACTTCCAAGTCTGCCTCAAGTTCTTAGAAAATCAAGGTAACCAAATCCCAAATCAAATCATCAATGGACACTTATTATATTTATCACCTAATTCAGATCTTCCAAAGACCACAAGTTGCAGAGGTGCCCTTATAAGCCAGCAATGTCCTTTGCACAAAGAAACACCTAGGTTTGGAATCAATCTATTCCTGTCTACCCCTCTATCACATTTAAGACTATTCTACTCAGATTCCCTGAGAAAATGCCACTCGTTAACTTAGCCCACCACAAACAAAACTCTTTTCAAGATGAAAGGGAATAAAAGCACTTTTATTTCGAATTTTAAGTTGGAAGGAGAGCTCTCAGCCAAGCTCTATGACCTAGCTAGCCGATTATTTACAGGATCTTTGGGCAGGAATTGTTAATGAGCTTTTAATTTGGAGTGCTTAAGTTGCCAAAGTGCTCTGAGCTCCAGTGAAGCACCACAGAATCCATAAAGGAAACCTTATCAATCACTTCCCGGCTGCTCCCTTCCCCCACCCCCCACCTCTCTGAGGAAAGGCAGCCAAGTGGGTTTCTAACCAAGATCACAGAAACACACATTAGTGGAGTCACACTCCAAGTCCCTGTTTATAAATTGGCTTTTAAATGGTAGGGGATTCAGGTGTAATATACTTAAGCTCCAGGCATGAACCCACTAGAACAAGGCATGCTGTGTATGATAAAGTCAGAATAAAGCAGAATTTGATGAAGCCAATTTCTGGTAGAAACTCTACAATCAAAAATCATTCAGCCAATCACAACGTACTATAGTTCAAACAGTGCAGAGTCTTTAGCCAATGGGATTGGTATTTTTTTGCCCTTCCGCTGGGAGACTGATAAAAAGCTAATGCCATAGAAGTGGCCAGACACCTATAGCAGAGGCAATAACAGACACCATCAGTTTGCAAAATCCAGCCCTAAGGAAAGAATCCAAACCCCCAATGAGGGGCCACATTCAGCATATTCTAAGTCAACAGGAGCAGTTATATTAAGAACTCAAAGTCAAGCCCCAATCCTAGCTCATGCTTTTTTGTTTTAAGAAAGCACCTGTTGCTGTAACATTTGAAGGAAAAACAGAAAACTAGCCTTGTTAGGCCCCTTATTTACTCCTTCCACCATCACTACTACCACTGTTACAGCCCTACAAAGAGGTAAACTGCTAACCTTGTGTGTCTGTGTGTGTTGGGGAGGGTGGAGAGGATGTTCTATCTACTATTTCTTTGCTGGGTTTCAATTCTCTCTGGTCAAACCTCTCCCTCCTCCCTGGTAACCCCATGTGAGAAGTCAGTACCCGTAGTCATCTCACCCAGTCTGTCTCGCAGAGCCCTCCCCACTCCCTCTCCGCCTGAGCGTTACTCAGTAGATCATGCATCCAGGGTGAGCACATGGGCCAGCACCCAAGCTGCACAAACTGTGCGCGCCGCGACCCTCACCCCGCATGCATCAACCAGGGCCCAATCTGGGTAGCCTCTCCGCGTCACCCACCCCGGGGTGTTGCCCCCAACTCGGGCCCATCCAAGTCCAGGGGAGAGTAAGGGGAGGGGCAGGGGGCCAGGAGACCAGTCCTCCTTCCCAGGGCCGCCCCCGCCCCCCGTCAGCAGCAGGAGAGGCTGTCGCCATGGCAACGCCCGCTCCTTGGGGCCAGCGCGGCAGGCTCCCTCCAGGTGCAGGCCCCGACGTCTCCCTCGGCCTCAGCAGGCGCTCAGGGCAGTTTACGGCGACGGGCGCAGCCCGCGCCGACTGAGGCGCCGGCCGGGCTGAGGCAGGGCCAGCTCCGCCCGCTCCCCACCGCCCGTTCCCGGCCGCCTCAAAGCAGCAGCCAGCACCACGAGTCCACAACACACCGACTCACCTCCGCGCACTCTGACCCCAGTCGACGCGGCGGACGGGCGGGGGCAGTGGCCAACCGCTGAGCCTGCCACGGGCTCCTTCCACCAATGGGATGAAGGTAGGCGGAGCTTATTCTCCTCAAAAGTTCGCCCTCGCGCCGACATGCGCTCTGAGGTACCTCAAGATGGTGATTCCCCGAGGCCGGCCTTGTGGGATTTGTAGTTTTGAGGTTGCACGTACTCAGAAGAGTGACGGGGGGAGCAGGGGGGATGACTTCCGACTGTGAAAGAATTTTTTTTTTTAAATACAAAAACTTTACAAGGCCTAGAGCGACCCAAGGTCCACCTCAGAATATATTCAGTACGGTGAGTGTGGGCTCATAAGGCGACGTTATATTTAGATGACACCTCATGATTTGTTCATTCAACAAGTTCCCTTCCACTCTCTGTCGTGGGTCAGGGGCGGGGAGAGAACCGAGAGGAGGGGTGTTTCAGACTAAGAAGAGAATGCTTAAATTTTTTTCTTAGGTTTCCCAAGGGCCTTCCTAAGGATGAGGGAAATGACTTGTTCAGGTCGGCTCCGGAGAGAACTTAAGGGTTAAAAGGATTCTGGCCTCAACTGTGGAGTGCTTCCACAGACAGCTTCTTCCAGCCTCTTCCGTCAGCTGGAGAGAACTCTGGCCAAGCCAGAGATATATCTCTTCATCCAGGTTTTGTTCTCTGGGAAGTGATGGGTACCAGGTTGGAGCTGGGAAACCCCAGCCTCGGCCACCAATGATGGCTTTGACAGCCTCCCAGTCAAGAGCTGCCTCCTGGGCCTAGCTTTAGTCACCAAGCCCTCTGTCTGCTGTGTGCATATTTTCACTTAAGAGAAATTATGTCATATCTGGGCCGTGCCACTTCTGTGAGATCTAACCTTAACATAATGGTTCCCACATAATGGATTAGGTGATTCTGCTCTGCACCTACAGAAGTTATTGCATTGTTTTATAATTGTTTCCTTTTTGTCTCTCCCCCAGGGCTGTCAACGCCTTTAAGGTAAGCATTGTTTCCATATGTTCATGCTGTATCATTAATACCCAACATAGTGCCAGGCAAAAGCAGGCACACAATAAATGTTTGTGGACAAATGAGATGAATAAACATCAGCAGGGATAGATGTCACTTAGCCCAAGGTCAGTAAAGTGGAGGCTCATCTGCCTATATCCCCTGATTCTTGGAGCTGGAATTGAGTCTTTCTCTTTCTTTAATGTCATCTAAATATTAATCCCAGTTGATCAGTCAGTGAGCATATATTTATGGTACCTCTGCTAAGTTTCAGGCACTGTTTTTGTTGCTGAGTAAGACACACAAAACCTGTATCCTCAAAGAGCTTTTATATTGAGGAGGGGAAGGGTGAGGAAGAATAGAAAATAAACAAGTAAGTAAGTAGGTAAATAAAAGTAAACAAATAAAGGCCCCGAGATGGCCTCTCCTGTCTCTGGCTTTATTATATCCTGAGTCTGGCCTGAGAATAGGGCACAGCCAACCTTGTTGGCTGTAAAAATGAAGTAAATCTACACTGTCTGGATTGGAGTCTTTCTTTAAGGTCCAGCCCCAGTATTCTCCACCGAACGTCCCATGGTCCCCTTGATTCCCTCGGAATTGCATTTTCCTCCTTGGTGCTCTAGAGCTGAACTGTATGGTTTCTAGGACTTCACCAGACTCTAAGCTCTTTTTAGACAAAGACCAGACAAAATACATTCAAGTAATAGAACACGTTAAAAGCTCTCTTTACACTTGGGGCCTTATATCACCACTAACCCAGCATTTGGCTCCATCAAGCCTTTAACTCTGTTGTGATTCCCTCTGTTGTCTGATTTTCTAGAAAGCAAAGCCTGAGGTGAAGCTTATGTGGTAAGACTTCATTAGGAAGTATAATCCCAGGGCAGCAAGAGTGAAGGGGAAAAGGGAAGTGAGGCAGGGAAGGAAGGAAAGAAAACATAAGGTAGTATAAAGCTGACCAGAGCTTCAAAGAAAACACAGCTAGTTGCTTTGTCATACAGGCCATGTAGAACCATCACTTCTCAAACAGGGAGAGGGTTGTGTTATCCCACCACTCGGGGAGTCACAGGGAGCACCAAATCCCACACCCTAATGCACAGTGGTCATCTGAGACTAGAAATGGTGAGAGGAGTCATACGTAGCCTCTGGTCAAATTAGCTTCATTGCAGTTCCACCACAGTGAGTACATTGGAGGCTCTTTCAAAACCTAATCCTCCTCCCAGAGGAGGCTAAGACAACCAGATGTGTTAGTAAATGAGTGATAGTAGTGGCAACTGGGCTGTCCCAAAAACAAGTGTCCAAGACCCAAGGTAAGGGGTGAAGACAGGGTAAGTGAATTTTTGGAGGCAGATGAACTGAATTCAGCACCCAGGCATAGATATATCCTGGAAAGCCTCCTGGCTGCTGGTTTAAGTGACTGAGCTAAAGTGAACACTGAGAACAGAGACCAAAAGAGGACCAAGTTGGTTCTTCTACTGCCCTGTCAAACCACCAGGAAAAGCAGCAAGATGGTCATCAAAGCTGGAACCTTAACCAGCAATCAAAAGGTAGAGAACCCAGGACCCAAGGACATTACATGGCAGCCCCCAAACTTGGCACAGCTGAGAGAACCCAAACTGGGTCTGAAACATTTTTATCTGAGAACTGGAAAAACTGCTCCTGCTATTCACAGTCCCTGTAAGCTACATATGACAGCATAGTGCAGGTACGAGGAGTGCGAGCTCAAAGAGAGCCTCTTCAGGTTTGAGTCCTGGCTCAGTCTGCAACCTTAGGAGAGTCCCATGCCTCTCTGAGGCTCCGTTTCTTCATCTATAGAGTGGAGATAATGCTAGTACCTGCTTGTAATTAGAATTAAACACAGACGTGCTTAGCACAGTATCTGGAGTTCAGTAAATATTGGCTATCACTTATTATTTTTGCTGTTCTCCCATCCCTCCCCAACTCCTCTTCCGACCATGACCACCATCACCCCACCTCCTCACCCCCTATCCTACTCCCACAGATTTCTATGCTCCAGGAGCAGTGAGGGCTGAATCTGGCCATGCCTTCTTCGCCTTGCTCTCCCCAGGGCAGTTCCCCATGAGCCTGAGCCATTCATCTCCCTGGTGACCTGAATCTGAACTAAGAGACGGATGTGGGGTGGCTGAGGCCAGGGTGGTAATGTGCTCCCTTATCTCCCTGCCCCTCACTGGGGCCTAGTTAATTTTCCCTTTGATTTTAATATAGATTTATTGAAAGTTTCAGTTATCAAAACAAACTGCAGCAGCAAATTGGTGTTCTTTGCAGGCCTACAAGTGCCTATAAAGCTGCCATGCTCGGGAACGAATGGCACTCTCTAGGAGGTCAGTCATGGCAACAGGAAGTCCCTGGGGAAACACACACTGCAGTTTAATATTTTTCTTATTAGCCTTTTTCTTCTTGGCTATCTAAGCCTCCCCCTTTAAATCAGAAATCAAATGGAGCCACCTGCCCAGGGAGGCTTTCTTCCCCAAGCTGCTTCACTCTCTGCCTTCCCTGTCCCCTCTGTAGTCCTGCCCTCCCCAACTCTGATCCTCTGACTTCACCCTGCCTTGCCCAGTGTTCCAGAGAGAGTTGTCATTCACATGCCCCAGAGGTGTGGCTCACAGCCCTTTCCCAACTGTGGAAGGTTGGCTTGGGCTGTCCAATTACTAGTCAGAGGAAAGCATACGTAGGAAAGGTTGGGGCCCCAGGCCTCTTCAGATCTACTTCTAAGAAGGGAGATGCTTTTTAAGCAAAAGAGTTAGTTCCAAAAAGGCAGACAATCCTGTCAGGATCCATTGAATGCAACAGAAGCAAAAGCGAGATAATGATCCTAGAGAATGGGCAAGTTCTCCTTCCTACCCAAGAATTGTCTGATTTCATTGTCATATCCTCACTGCCACTCCCAATATGGCCTCTCCTCTCCAACCCAACTTGATTTTTCAGACCCTCCATTCTTTGGTCCCAATCTGCCTCTCTAAGAACCAACCTGGTTTCCTGCCTCCAATCGCTCCCACAGCTAGAACCACTCACTGCCACCTCTAGGCTCCAGAATCAGTCCTATCCCAGGGAGGGTCTCTATAACCTGGTAACCATGAGGACACCATCATCTCCTCTTCTGGGCCTGAAGTGCCACTGGGTCACCTGTACATGCTGCATACCAATTCCCAGTGTCTTCTCCTTGCTCTTGAATATTCCCTGCCAGTAGCAAGGGCTACCGCCCTTCCTCAGAACTCAGACTATAACTAAGGGTCCTGACAACTATAGCTATGCTGCCAGAGTGGTGGCAGGTGCTGAAGTTTAGATTCAAACAGTCCAGGATTTGAATCCTGGATCTGACACTTACTGATCCTGTGACTTGGGGAAACTCTTTGTGGTTTCATTGTACCTTGTGTTTACATCTACTCTTATCTAAGGACTACTGTGTAATAAAATGATTTGCCTCTATATCTCTCACCTAAAATAATCTAAGATCCTTAAGGAAGAAGACTGTGTCTTTATCATCTTTATATTACAAGTACATATATTTGATGAATAAGTAAAGTCACCTTCTCTGGGCCTGTTTCCTCCACTATCAAATGGAGATAATACCTGCATAACTAATAAAACAAAGAAAGCATCTACCACAGTGCCCATCCATGTAAGGTAGGTGCTCAGTGAGTGAAGTTTCCTTCATCATTTTCCTCTTGAGGTTGGTCGTCAGCCGCCAGCACTCCCACCTTTTGCCTGTTTCTATCTCAGCTTCAAGTTCATCTCTTTCCTCTTGTCTACTGGAGCTTTCCCATCACTGATCAGATGCCAGCATTTAGCTTGGCCCCTTTAGAGTGGTGCGAACTTCTCAAGACCAGGCTCCTTCAGTTTTTTCAGATCCACTCACAAGCTTCTGCCTCTGGGTGGCTCTGTTTCTGTTCCCTGGACTGCCTTGTAGTTCATCTATAGCAAAGCAGATGTACCCTACCATCTATACAGCTGGTGGTACCAATGAATTTACATTAACATTAATTACTGCACCAGTCTTGCTAATTCTAGGCCCCCATTTGCTCCAGCAGGAATACCAGTCTCTAACATGTTTCTTTAAAAAAGCCTCAATTGTGCCCATGGATCATCCAAGCTACCACATTCCACTGCCTTGTGTCGTTAAGAGCTACTGGCTACTGGCCTTGAATCCCTCTGATGTGTTCAGTTCTCATGAAGCCATGACAGTGCGAGAGCATGGCGCACTCTCAAAAGTAGGAAGACTCCATTTATATCACATTCAGCTAGGGGGACGTGGAGCCCTTCAGCAAGGTTGCTTGAGCTCTTAAGTGTTTCAGAGACAGCTCTTTCCACTTATTCAACCAGTCCACTTTATTCTTGTGCACACCTAATAGAGTTTATGTAAGTGATGTGAGTTTATGTAAGAACCATCATACTGAACCAGAGTCGTAATCCCTCTTCAATCCTTAGTCCTATGGTGGAAACTGGCAGACATCTACCAGACTCTTCCTCCCTCTATTATTAGTTCTCCCTCTGAATCTCTGCTGGCCCTTCTAGCAATATGGTGTCTGTTGGGTTGTCCATATACCCCTATTCTAGTCATCCTGGTATATACCGGATCCAGTTATGGGCTTTTTCAAATTTATTTGCTTTTCTCTAAGAGGCTTTTCGGCTCATGTCTACTCATCGACTGATTGAATACATATTTGGATCAGGGGATGTTGCCTAATGCCCTACATTGGATGTAGCCAAATATCAGCTTCAAACCCACTAGGGCCTCCATTACACTGCCTTTTTTTCCCCTTCAGGACTTAGTAAATAAACTCCTTTTACTGCTTTTTTCAGAATAGTAGGGCCTTATCCTCACACTGGAATCCTTCCTGGTCTTGACTTGGCATTCAAGTCCTCTATACTTGGCCTCCAACCTACTCTTCCAGCCTTATTTTCTAGTAGTTAGTTCTTTAACTTCCTCTCTCTTCCAGGCCAAAGGGACTAATTATTGCTCATCACAGTGCTTTGCACTTTTCTGCCTCCAAGCCTTTGCTGGTGGTGGTCTCTCAACTGGGATGCCTTTTCTGTTCCCCTCTCTACCTACGGAACTCCTGGAGCAATGTGACCTGCTGCAAGAAGCATTTCCTGATCCCCCAAGTGACTGTCCTCTTTCTCCTCTGAGCCCCAAAGTCCTGCACTGCATTCACTAGTGCACAGGACAGGGACTTGCTCAACAGCCCCCAGGACCTGAGAATGCCATAGGGCTTTTAAGAGGGCATCCAAAACCTTTAGGGGATTTCCTCCAGCAACTCCAGCACTCACTTTTCCTGGATTGTAACTAAGAGCTTCAACCTATCCTCCAAATGCATACTTTTTAAAGACTTAACAAACATTCTTTGAATACTTACTTTGTGCTGGGCTCCTTAAAAGCACCAGACAGGAACATGAACAACAAGCACAGTCCCTGCCTTCACAAACCTTAACACTCTAATGAGGGAGACAAACCGGTAAAGAACTGAGTGTCACTGAGAGTGATAACTGTGATCATAGAGGCCACTTGCAATGAGGGTTTGAAGATGAGGCATTGATCACAGCTGGAAAGGTTTCCCAGAACAGGTGACATTTAAGTTATCTTAAAGGTTGAATAGGAATTTCTCAGGTCTAAGGAGGGGAAGAAAAGAGTTAAAAGGAGAGGGCATTCCAGGCAAAGGGAATAGCATGAGCAAAGGTACGAGGCAAAGAAATGGCCCACATGTGGGTGGGAAGCAACTGAGTACTATTGGAGCAGAAAGTATGGCAAAGCGAATGGTGAAAGAGAAGATTGAAGAAGTAGCCAAGAGTTAAATCATGCATCGTCTTATAAGCAAGACTTCGTAATGTGTTTGAACTTGATTTAAGGGTAGTAAAGAAACACGGAAGGTTTTAAACGGCAGTGACTGGGTCAGTTCTGTGTTACAGCAGTGCTACTCAAAGTTTCATGTGCATTCCAAACACATGGGGACCTCTTTAAAACTCAAATTGTGATTCTGTGGGTCTGGGAAAGGCCTCAGATTCTGCATTTCTAACAAGTTCCCTGGTGATACTGATGCTGCCGGTCCTCAGACTACATCTGGAGTAACAAGGTTTTAGACAGTGCAATCTCATCAGCCTGCCTTCCCCAATTGTGTCCACTCACATCTGCACGAAGCATTCTGCTTTCCACTGAAAACGGTTCAAGTCTGCTGTGGCTCTTGATGTGTATTTAGCATCTGTATTTTAGAAACTGTTTACTGAATGTTTGCTCCATGCCCAGCAAAGTACCAGGTGCAGGGGGCAGGTGGTTTGGGGAAAGACAAAAAGCAAGACATTTTCCTGCCCAAAGTGTTCATGTCATCTATGAAGGGGAAGCTTTCCCTGAGTTGCCCTCTGCTACACCTGTCGTAAACATGGTAAATGAGGCCTGTATCAGGGCCCCACCACTTCCGCAGCCCTATCCGGAGATGAGACTCTATATCCCTAACAGTTGTCTCTGACCTCTACATTAATTCTCATTCTGATACAAAAACCTTAGTCTTCCCCCACCCTCTTCCCAATTCCGGGCTACATCAATTTGTAAAACTGGAGGCAGCGTATGATGAACAAATGGCTTAACTTTTCTAAGCTTCAGTTTTCTCATCTGTAAACTGGGTATGATAATTCTTCCTATATCATGAGGCTGTTGTGAGAATCAGATGTAACAATGCATATAAAGCACAGCCTCTGAAACACAGACAGCACCCAATCACTGTTAGCTATTGTTTTTATAAATATGAAAACCTGTGTGCATAGAAGCTTATTAAAGCCCTTTGAAAGCCTATATAAGTAAAAGTCCCTGTCACCCCTTGTCCACCTATGATAGCTTTTCCTGTTTGCATTGCTCCCACCTCCCTAATGCTGGGGAGGCAGAATGCAGCCTTGGATGGTGAGCATAGACAAGCTCTGCTGGATGAGGCAGCCTTTGGGGCAGGAGGTTCCAGCCAACCAAAGCTGAGGCTTTGGTTGAAGGGAGATGCTTTGTGGATCCCTTCCTACCTCAGTCCATCCCCACAGTGTCCCCTCTATCCAGGGTCACCCAGACTGCCCCTCCTTCCGACTGCAGGGAAAGAGGCAGCTTCAATCATTCATCTTAATGTCTCTATTAAGCAAGGTTATGACCAGGATGAGACAAGAAACAAGGTCTTTTAGTGTAAAAACATAGCTCCCAGGGCTTGGCCCCAGGGGACTCCTTTCCGCACACTGCTGCTGCTCCCAGCTACTGTTGCTGGCGGGCAGCAGAGCCTTCAGATTGGGCAGGAGAGTTCTGCCCTGAGTTCTTTCTTCTCTCTTCCCTTGATCCTTCTAAAGGCCTGTCCAGAGCTTTCATTTCCAAAGAGAAGAGCAATGATTTGGCCTTTGGTGGCAGCCACAGGCTATCTGTGTTAGGTCTGCACCCTGACTTGGGATCACTCTCCTCATCACCATCCCATCACTCACAAGCATGTGGAAACAGTTACAGCCCTAGCCCTGGGCAAGATAGTGCCTTACCTGGAGTCTTGGCTCACAGCCTAGAGCCTAGGAGATAACAGTATTCCTGATTATGGAAAGCCCAAGGAGGATCCTAACAAGACCATACCTCAAGTCCCTATCACTCAGAGAAGGTTTAGGAGCCATCAGTGGGGTGAGCATATGCTTAGACCCAGGCCTGGGCTATGGGGCAGTAGCTGTTGGCCCAAGGAACCCAAGGCTTACTGACTCTTACCTATACCCATGCATGGGCAAGCGTTTGGGGGCAGCAGCAAGGCCAACCCCCTCACCTGGAGAGAAAGTCTGGGGCTTCTGGAGAACTAGTATCAAAAGACATCAACAGAACACATTCAGAAGGCCTCAAAGGGAGCAATGTGCACAGGCCCACCCTTCAGAGGCATGGAAAGAGTCTTTAGGTAACTAACTTCTCACATGTTAGTAAGGTCACCATTAGAACATGAGTCCTTTAGCTCACTGACACGGGAGGCTAAGAGCATGGAATACAAAGAGGTGAAGGTTCGGAAGGGAGAGAGGAGTCATCCAACATAGTTCGCTGATCTCAGCCCTGTTAATCCTCAGGCCACTAACTTCAGTTTCCCACAGTTTTGCTGCCTTCTCTCTGGTCATGGTTTCTTCTTCTGAATCAAGACTTATCCTAAACATGACCTTTCTACACAGGCTTCCCTCAGGCAGGCTGGCGTAAAGGAAAAAGCTCAAGCTGTGGAGCTGGTAAAACTAGAATCACATCCTGGCCCCTTCTAAGCTAAGTGGCCCTGAGCAAGTCATTGCTACTCCCTAAACTTCAGTTTCCTCTTTTGTTCCTAAAGGTCTTGAGGAGTCAGTGTGACAGCATGTGTACAGCTTAGTGTAGGACCTGGAACACAGTGGAAGAAGAGGTGGGATGGAGGAGAAAACTGGGGAGCTCAGTCCCTTTCATGCATAGGAAGGAAGCCTCTGTGTCTAGAACATGGGGTATAGCCTACTCTCCTCCCTGCAGGCCTTGGTTGGAGGGGCTTTGACCATGGAGGGCTGTGAAAGCAGGGGGGGGGGGGCGCTGTGGAGGGAATGCCAGAGCAGCTGAGGACAGCACAAAGTCAGAGTGAGTTAGCGCTGGTCCCAGGGGCTGCATGAGCCAGGCAGGCTTTTACAGAGATATCCAGGGAACAAGAAATACCAGCAAGGAAGTTGCCCCATTAATAAATAAGAAGATGGGAAATTAATGATGGTCCGAAAATGGCTGAGCTACTGAACTCGTTCTTTAAATCTGTCTTTAACAAGAAAAATAAAGAAAAGAGATTTGGCCAATTAGGAGGTAATGAAGACATTGTAGAAATAACACCTGACAAAAACACACATTGGTGGGGGGGAGTGGGGGAAGGCACTGAGTGAATACCCAATGGCCTCAACCCTTTCCCCAACCCTGCCCCAGAAGAAGGGTGCCAACTGAGAGGAGAACAGGGAATCATTACAGGGTCCAGGAAGGGGTGGGGAAAGAACTAGGATTAAGAGACTCCAATTTGGGCTTAATTGATGTTTTTTGAGAGCCCACTGAAATGATGGAATGAAGGTAAGAATCAGGGTGGGGGATGGGTGGATAAAGGGAGAGACAGAATGAGGGTAGATGGAGGTGATAGAAGAGAGTCTGAGAGGAGAGATTGCTAAGGGCAGAGAAAAAGTAGAAAATCCCTGATTAGAACTACAAAAAGGCTAGGCCCCTGACATTTGGGGTGGTCCCTTTTATGGAGTCTTTGTCTATAAATAGGAGAAGGTAACAGAAGAGGAGACATGGGACGGAAGGAGAAAGAAGTCAAGAGGAGAGATCTAGGGCCTAAAGAAGAGAGGGCAAGGTACTTATATGGAGGAAGGAGAATTAAAGATCGTATTTGGGCGAGGCTTAGGGAAGGAGCCAGCAAGGAGAGTAGGAGGGAAAAGGGCCATTCTGCTTGCGAATGGGCGGGAACCACACTGCTTTCGAAGTCTAGCACTCCACTGAGGCCCAGGTGACCTACCCTGTGAGCAGAATGGCAGCCACAGTGACAGATGGCAGTAGGGGAGAGGGGTCACAGGTTGACTGTAGCAGGGGAGCTTTGAGAAACAAAAGAAGGGTGAGCTAGGAAGATGAGGGTAGGAAAGAAGTCCCAGAGAAGAAGCAGCCTGGCCACCACAGGGAGAGCAAGGTGATGGAAGGCGGAATCTGGATGCTATTCTGCATACCCCTCCACCCAGGGTCACTGGGACAGCAATACTCATCCCACCCACTCTCTCTGAGGAGCTGGGGACACAGTGGGTGCCTGTGAGACTATCAGGGTCGCAAAGATTTAAAGACGGGCTCTTGGGAAAAATCTAGGTGTGTGTGTGGGGGTGTGGAGATCTTGAGGAAGAAAGTAAGAGATTAAGAATATAGATCCACTGTAGCTCCCGCCCACACCCCCTCTTATGCACAAATGAACATGGTCTTATGGAAAGAAAGGGAGCCCTGTGCTCCCTTACCTCTCCCCATCCTTTCTGAGGCCAGGATCCACCCTCCCCTGCTGCCTTTGGCCTAACCCCACTGCCCAGGGTAGCTAAGGCCCACAGTCGTCCCGGGGCAGAGGTGGTCCGACTTAGGAAGCCCACAAGCTCCAGGATCTGTCCTGAAATCTGGCTCCAGGATTCAATCCAAAGCGTCTGGCTATAACAACATCGACACTGTGTGTGTGTTGCGTGGGGGGTACTGGCAATGAAACTGCGGGAGAATGAGAGGGCAGCCAGTGATGAATAGGGGCAGCCAGAGCCTCGTTAGAGGGGGGTGTGGAGAGGATGGCCGCTGCAGGGATGAGCCCCAGGCCTGATTTATCATCTTCAGAGCTGATCTGAGTGAGAGGGGTTAAGTAGCAAGTTAATGAAATCCGCAGATGCTGCTAAATGGGGAGAGCTGGTAGCCTTGTGCTAGAGAGAATATCAGGAGGGAGGTAGGCACTGAAGGAGATCCATCTAGAGGGGAGAGAAGATGGACATATTCCTGCTGAGGGGAATCCTGTCATAGTTCTTGAAATCTGGTTTTGGCCAGTCAGGGAGGAAGAGGTTAGACAGACAGCAGGGATGCAGGGAGAGCCCAGGTCCTGTCCCAGGCACGTCCCGAGTCAAGCTTCACAGCCTCCTGCCCCAATCCCAGCAGGCTTCAGCGAATGCTTACTGGGCCGCCCCTGAGTCCCTAGACAAGGAGGTGAATCAGACAGGGCCTCTGCTGGCTCTTTCCCCCGGCTGAGTGGAGAAACAAGTAACTACAGTTCACAGTGATAAGTGCTGTTGAGCAACACAAAGGAGGGAGCAATTAATTCTGACAGGGGAGGGCAGGGAGGTCAGGAAGACATTAAAGCAAGGCTTGAAAAATAAGGATTTTACCAGGCAGAAAAGGGAAAAGAGGGATTCTGGGCAGAAGGAACAGCATGAGCCAAGGCCAGGAAAATACAAGGGAAGCCAAGGGGAAGGGAGCTAACCTGGCAGAGATGCCTGTTCAGGGAAGGGAATGGGCAGGGGAAAACTGACCAAAAACCCTCCCAGTCTGTTATACCACTGGGCTCAGCAGGGGATGGTCTATGCCATGTGAGGCCAGAGTGGCAGGCCCAGGTCCTATAGTGGTCTAAATGTACAGGGCAGGCCTGGGGGGCAGCAGAACCCTGGCCAGAAGAGCTGCTTATGCATGCCAGTTATATGCTCTACTTCTAACAGTACCTGGACCTCCATTATAGGGTTGACACAGGATTAACTATAGTCATCCATAGAGCTTTTGTCACAAGGCCTGGCACACAGTAAGTGTTTACTAAATGTAAATTATTATTATTATTATGACTGTTAACATTTTCAGGCTGAACTAAAAAAACTGGGCCAGTAATAGGGACCTGCAGCTCCAAATGCACCCAGGGAACCAGCAGAGAAATGACTACTTGATAAGTAGAAACTTGGGCCCACGAGGCAGAAAGTAATCAATCGCTCTAATGATGAAGTGGGACAAGGTGCTGCTGAGACATTAGGGATGGGAGATCCCTGAGAAGGGGAAGACCAACACATAGGCTATATAAAAAGGAACTTTGAGGACCAGACTGTCAACATCTCTACTCTGACCCCACAGAGGCAGCTCTTAGAAGCAGAGGAGAGCAGTTTGCATCTTAGGGCCAAATAGTCAAGCCATCTTATCCTTTCTCCAACTCTCAGAGCAATCCTGGGCAGATGAGTACAGTCTTTCCCCATAGAGGCCCTACCTTCTCTGCTCCTGTCCTGAGCAGCAACCCTCCCCTTATAGGAGAGCCTCCCCTAAGGGCAATGCCAAGAGTATAGTGGCAGGACAATCTACTTTACTACTTTTTATATTAACTAGGTATTCAGTGAATGTTTGTTGGACAAAGGACTGAATGAACTACTAAGAATCTTAAAGTTCTTCAACACAGCATAACACAGCCATAGGTAGAAAAGTCCCTACCACCACCACACACACACACACACACACACACACACACACACACACACACACACCCCTCTTTCCTCATTCTGTCTTGTGGACACTGGCATGAAGATAATGGCTAATAGTGTGGCTGTTTAAAGAATAGACTTTGGAGTAACATAGTCCTGTGATTCAGACTTTGCTCTACTACTCACCAACTCTGACTCTGCGCTCCTTAGAAAGTTACTTAACCTCCCCAAATCTCAGTTTCCTCCTCTGTAAAATGGGAATAATAATGATAGCACCTACTTCATAGGTTGTGTGGATTAAATTAATAATTATAAGAGTTCATGTAAAGAGCTTAGTACAGTACCTGGTACACAGAAAGTAATTGTTATACAGATGGAGTAAGATTCAGTAAAATTAAAACAGTAGAGAAAAAATAGTAGTAGAGAAAACATCTTAATTCTCTCTTCACCTCCACTTTTATATTCCTTTAAAACTTTGTCTGTGGGCCTGTACTTACCCTACTACTGTTGCATGGTTTTTAGGCAGGTCTTATAACCTTATTCTTTAATAAAAACTGAGACCCAAGTCATAAGGTTAGGAAAGCCCAGTAACAATCCATCCTAAGACGGAAGAGATACATGTGAAGTTGAGCATGAGCAGGACTAGAGAACAGAAGATGCAGAGCAGGGATCCCAGACTCTCGTGTCATCTACCGCTGGTGCGCTAGTGTCTCTCCTCAGCTCACACCTAGTTTTCATGGAGGAGTTCCTTACGACCAGGGAATAGGAGGGAAAGCCCTACTTTGGTTCATGGACTGGTTGACATATGTGGGTACAAGCTGAAAATGGACAGTGGCTACACTGAAAGATAGTAGTGAGGAAAATCCTCCCATTGGGCAGTGCACTGGTCATCCACTTTGTGTGGAAAGAAAAGTGATTCAAGGATAGAATATATATGAACTCATGGGCAGTGGTTGATGACTGGGCCAACTGGTCAGGGGCTCAGAAGGAGCAAGATTGAAAGATCACAGACACGGAGGCCAGTTATTGGACACATGAGACGGGGCACAAAGTGTGAAGATCTTTGTATCACATGTTAATGCCCACCAGAGAGTTCCATCATGGAAGGGGCACCAAACCAACAAGTAAACAAAATGGCTCAGCCCATTGACATCAGCCAGCCTGTCACTGGCTACTTCAATATCAGCGCAATGAATGCATGAATGAAGTAGCTATGATGGCAGAGATGGATGGAAGTTGTGTACAGGCCCAATAGCCTGTGGTAGGTTCCCACTTACCAAGGCTAATCTATATACTGCCATTAAATGCTAAGTCTCTAGTATGGCACATCGATTGAGGCGATCATTCAGTCAGTTGGTAGCAAGTTGACTATTTTGGGCCCTTTCCACTCTGGAAGGAACAAATTCACTTTGACAGGAAAAGACGTATTCAGCTATGAGTTTGCCTTCCCTGCCTACAGGTCTTCAGGCAACATTAACAAATGAAGTCTCACAGAATATTTGATCCACCAGCTTAGGATCCCATAATATCCACCATGTCAGACCAAGGGACCCACTTTATAGCAAAAGAGGTGCAAGAGTAAGCCCATAACATGGGATCCATTGGTTGTATCACATGCCGTAACACCCAGAAGCTGTCAGCCTAATTGAGCAATGGAATGGCCTTTTGAAGGCACAGCTGAAACATCAGCTAAGAGGTGATTTTTTATGAGAATGGGACACATTTCTTGGATACTGTCTCTCAGTTGGGGGAAGTTTTGCCCCATAAGGGACATTTGCTAATGTCTGGAGACATTTCTCATTTCACATCTGGGGATGGGGGAGGAAGAGGTAGTGCTACTGGCATCTAGTAGGTAGAAGCTGTGTATGCATCCTATAATGCACAGGACAGCAGCCCCCCCCCCAAAAAAAAAAGAATTATTCAATCAAAAATGTCAATAGTGCCAAGGCTGAGAAATTCTGTTCTAGGACACAGTATACATTTTATTTATTTATTTATTTATTTATTTATTTATTTATTTATTTATTTATTTATTTTTATTGATTTGAGAGAGAGAGAAACATCTATGTGAGTGAGAAACCGATTGGTTGCCTCCCGCATGCGCTCTGACTGGGAGTTGAAGCTGCCACTTTTTGGTGTACAGGATGATGCTCCAACCAACTGAGCCACACTCGCCAGGGCCACAGTATACATTTTAAATCAAAGACCTTCATATGGAACATGTACCCAGCTGGGTCCAGAAACCAAGCCCCCACTTATGATTACTCCCAGTGATCCACTTGTGGAATATGTACCACTCTGAGCTTTGCAAATTCAGAGAAGCTGATTCCAAAGGGGGAACACTTCTATTAGGAGACGAGTCCCATTGAACTATATGATATGGCTGCTGCCTGGGTTCTTTAGGTTCTTCATGCCAAGGGACCAACAGACAAGAAGAAAGTCACCATATCTTGGCAGAGGTAGTTGACTCTGATCATCAGGAGGCAGTAGGGTTGCTATTACACAGTAGGTGCAGCCAGCTGATCCACTTGATATCTGGGCACCTATTGGCACTCCCTTCCCCTAATTTGATGGTATAAGGACAAGAGCAATAACCTCAGCCTGAGAAGGGCATGGCCACCCATCTGAGGTAAGAATCTAGGTGATGACACCAGATCAGTTACCAAGACCAACAGATGTACTAGCTGAGGGGGAAAGGCATCTAGAATTGTGAGTAGAAGAGGAATATAGTGGATATAAATTGTGACACACACACACACACCCCCCCCCCAAGACCACCTGCAACAGTGGGGTCTGTAGTTCATTCTGAAAACCTTCCTCTTCTTCGTTTCCCCTAGGAAGAGAGGCCTACTGAAATCCTGGAGAAGATGCTCTCAGAATCTATATGAAAACTGAATCCAAGTAGTACCAGGGTAGATTGCAGTGGATGCTATGATCTGCTGCCTAGATCTTCCTCCAGGAATGAAGGACCTATTCCTCCAGTTGTTGGGAGTGCTGCTAGCAGATAGCCCTCAACTATTTCCCTTGTTGGGGAATTGCTATAGCCAAAGAAAGCTTCAATGCCCAAGGTCCCATCTCTTTCCAGGGACAATTCACATCAATGATTGATCAACACTGAGACATAAAGATCCAGCCCATTTGTTCCAATTCCAGATAATTTTGAAAGACCATTCCAGTTCCAGGGCTCCCTATAGGACTAGTTGAGACCTTTGTTGAAACTGCATTATAACTTACCTTCTCCCTCTGCCTAATCTGCTTCCCTCTGCTGATGTTGATCCCAAGATTGCTCTCTAATAAACATCCTGCATGCTAATCTTTTCCCAGATCTGCTTTCTGGGGAATACAACCTATGACAGTCAATAAACAAAATAAGATCTCTTTTCATGTTGAGATTACATTCTAGTGGAGGAAGTAGGCGAAAACCAACAAACATAAGTAAATCATTAAGTATGTTGGACTATGATAAGTATGATAAGTTCTAAGGAATGTAGAAAAAGTAGAGCACACTAAGGTGATCAGTAGGTCCTAGGTGTAGGAGCTGAAGAAGGGAGGCAGTATTAAATCAGGTATCAAAGTAGGTCTTATTGAGTTGAGAAAAATTTAAAGGAGGTGAGAGAGTTGACCAAGTGGATATCTGGAGACATTCCAAGTAAAGAGAATAGCAGGAGCAAATTGGCTCCTAAGGCAGGAGCCAGTGTGTTTCAGGAGCACCTAGGAGGCCAGCGAGGATGAGCAAAAGGGGAATACAGTGACAGGAACAGAAACTGGGGAAGTAACATGGGGGTAGAGCGCCAGATTATTTAGGGCCATTTCAAGGATGATGGCTTTGCATTGAGTAAAATAGGGACTGTATCTTACTCATCTTTCTTCAGGAAGCCCTCCCTGATGCTCTCTAACTATATGCAGCCTCTCTGGTTCCTCCTTCGTGCTCTCACAGCCTCCTGGGCTTCCACCATGGTTGCATTTATTACACTTTATTATAACCACCTCATTGTCTGTCTCTATTACCCACTTAATTGTGAATGCAATGAGGACATACTGAGATTGCATTGGTAATAGGGGATCATTGTGAGGATATAGATGGAAATAAGGAAGTCAAGACACATAGGCAGCCACACAGTGAGACTTCACAGAAACCATAAAAACTGTGCAAGCCGAAAAGTTACTCAGGCTACAGCATAGTCCTATAAATCAGGTGTTTTCATTGCTGCCTCTGAATGTGCATTCATTGATCTCCACTCTTGTATATACCATTATAGTCACTTAGTACTGTGTCCTTGCTTCTGCAGCACCTAATACTTCCAACCAACATGAGTTTATATTTTCCAAGAAAAAAAAATATAGTTGGTTTGGCCACACCCCAGTCAATAACTGTTGAGCAGAGCTTTCTTGCCAGTCTACTTCATGGACTCCTAGCCAGCCAATAGGATCTGCATTTGGGTCAAGTGTCCATCCCTGATTCAGTTAGCTTTGGGCAAAGTAGTAGAGTCACTTGATACAAAGCATGGTCATCTCTGCATAAGGAAGCACCCAGAGTCCCTTCTCCTCATGAGGAGCTGTGGATGCGGCAGTTATTAACTCTCTAGTACAGATTCCTTTCCAGCTTAACACAGTGACTGGCAAATGGGAAAGGTCAATAAATCAATCAATCTTATATAAAGCCCACCCCTCCCAAGGGCCTGGCACAGTGCTTGGCATGAAAGATAAGAATAATTACTTTGAAATGGAAGGCCAGTATGTCCAGACAGCACAGAAGAAAGCAGTATAGAGCAGTGGTTTTGCATGCCAGAGTGCTTGAATTCAAATCCCTGCTCTGTCACCCAGCAACCATGTGTCCTTAAGCAAGCTACTTAACCTCTCTGAGACTTAGTTCTTGCATCTGTAAAGTGAGGCCACAGATGGCCCCGATATGAGTAATGGGTGTATTAAATGAGACAATATACATAAAATAATTTTCTACAGTCCCTGGCATATGACAATGCCTCAATAGCTAGTAGTATTGTTATTTTCCTTTGTGAGACTCATGCTAGTAAGTAAGCATGGAGCTCTAGGCTAAATACTGGTCTGGAAGGCAGTAGTCATGTCCCACCCTCAACTGAGCAAGGTAGGGTCCTACCATACAGAGAGCTTCCTGAACACTCAATGATTCTGAGACTGGCAAGGTCATGATCAACTGGCTGGATCCACTGCCTTCCCTGTGCCCCCATCCACCAGGTTAGAAGTAAACTGGAGTTTATGGGTCATTCATACAGCTGTTGCTGACTTTAGCATAGAAAGGCACTATAAAAAATGTACCCCCAAAACCCTTCTAGGTCAGTAACAAATATGTCAGTTATTGGGCAAGCAGGCTGCTATAGTTTCCTGGCATGCGGGTGTCCAACAAAAAATGGAGGGAGGGGAGAGGAAAAGAGAAAGAGTGCAAGAGCACAATGACCACAGTTAAGGATTCTATATGTTATAACTCAGTATCTAACCAAGCTAATCTTTTTTTTCCATCTTTAATACTTTTTTATTTTTCAATTACAGTTGACATACACTATTATATTAGTTTCAGGTGTACAACATACTCATCACCCCAATAAATCTAGTATGCAACTGACACCATACATATTTATTACAGTATTATTGACTGTATTCCGTATGCTGTACTTTACATCCCCATGACTATTCTGTAATTACCAACTTGTACTTCTTAATCCCTTCACCTTTTTCACCTATCCCCTCAACTCTCCGCTCATCTGGCAACCATCAGAATTGTTCTCTGTATCTGTGAGTCTGTTTCTCTTCTGCTTGTCCACTTATTTTCTCTTTTAGATTCCACATGTAAGTGAAATCATATGGTACTTGCCTTTTTCTGTCTATTTCACTCACCACAATGCCCTCTAGGTCCATCCATGTTGCCGATGACAAGATTTCATTCTTTTTTATGGCTGAGTCATACTCTGTTGTATATATGCACCACTTATTTATCCATTCATCTATTGATGGACACTTAGGTTGCTTTCATATCTTGGCTATTTTAAATAATGCTGCAATGAACATATGGATGCGTATGTCTTTTCCATTTAGTGTTTTGAGTTTCTTAAGATAAATACCCAGAAGTGGAATTACTGGGTCCTTCTTTGTCTGTTGTTATAGGCTTTGTTGTAAAGTCTATTTTGTCTGGTATAAGTATTGCTATCCTAGCTTTTTATAAAAATTTCCATTTTAATGAAATATCTTTTTCCATCCCTTTACTTTCAGCCTTTGTGTGTCTTTCTAAATGAGGTATTTTGTAGACAGCATATATATGTAAGGGACTTTATCCATTCAGCTACACTATGTCTTTTGATTGAAACATTTAATTCATTTGCATTTAAAGTAGTTGTTTAGAGATATGTATTTATTGTTATTATATTATTCATATTTTTGATATATTTTTTTCTTCTTCTTCTTAAAGAAGGCTCTTTAACATTTCTTGTAATACTGGTGTGGTGGTGATGAATTAGTTTCGCTTTTCCTTGTCTGAGAAGCTCTTTGTCTGTCCTTCGATTTTAAATGATAGCCTTGCTGAGTAATTTTGGTTGTAGGCCCTTTTTTTTCATCGCTTTGAATATTTCATGCCAATCCTTTCTGGCCTGCAAAGTTTCTGTTGAGAAATCAGCTGACAGTCTTACGGGAGCTCCCTTTGTAGGTAACTAATTGCTTTTCTCTTGCTGCTTTTAAGATTCTCTCTTTGTCTTTAACCTTTTAGCCAAGCTAATCTTATTATATCTAGCACGGAGAAGCCTTTTGGTCACTACCTCTAGTCACACAGGGATAAATAAGAAGGTCAATATGGAGATAGCTGTCTGTGCATTTGTGTGAATATAAACATGTTTGAGATTGTAAGCTCATTCATGGCATGGCAAGGCCTACCTAGCCTTACACCCTCTTGAGCCCTGCTCCAGGCTGGCACACAGACTGCACCTGAGAGCTGATAGGTGAGGTTCTTCTTTGGGACCTATTTAACCAGGAAGGGCTCCATGGAAGGGATTATGCAAAGGTTTTGGAAAAAGAATAAGAGTAATTGCCTTGGCTCAGTGTATGTTGAGGAAGTAAAGGGGTAATAGGCAGAGAAGGAAGAGAGAGAGCAGAGGGAAGATGGAGTCACTGCTGCAAACTGGGCCTTCAGTAGACTGGGCAAGGAACAAGGAGAGCTCCTCGCTCCACAAGAGCACCATAGTGGCCTGTGCTGTGGACAGGAGCCTGAATAGCTTCTCTTCAGGGTTTTCTGGGGCAATATAGCGGGAACTCTCCCTCCAAGTGCTCCAACTGCTACAAAGTCTTTGCTCTGCTGGTCTCCCAAGGAGCACCATACAGCAATGCCACCTGCTCCTTTACTGTGCAAACACCTGGTGGCTTTGAGGAACACTCGTCAAGGGAGAAGTTTCCTTTAGGAGACCAATTTTATCTTTTCCTTACTAATTCAGCTATGAATATCCTTTGAGGAAATGGTGGTGCCCCAGGCACCACCAGGGGGCACTAGGTCCTCTAGACACCAGGGGCCAAGGAAAATGAAATTCCCAAAGTGTGGAGGACGCTGGTCCAGGTGCAGAGCTCCTCACTTGGCGCAGTAGATCAGGGAGAATGTGGTGCTGGCTCATCTAAAGAGAAATGAGAGAACTGGGCCAAAGAGCCCTATTTCTGTCCAGCCCTACACTACCTGCCATAAAATTAAATGATCATAATGAGTACATTAATTACCTGACACAAATGCTTTAACATAACAAAATTATTAGCCATTCTAGATTTAGTGTTTGTACAGCACACTTTATATTTGCAAGGGCGTTGCAATAACTTACCCTACTAAGGGTGCATTTAGGTTCCTAAACAACATCCTAAAGGGTTTCTTCTGGCCAGCCAGCTGTCTGGCCTCTGCCACAGCTGGTGACCTGCCCTTCTTGCGTTCACTGACTGCCTTTCTTCTTCTTCAGCTACCACCTGGCATCTCCTCCTGGCAGCCCCCTCATCTGTTCACCAAGTCCCTTTTACTTCAGAGCCATAAGACAGTTTATTTGTGCCCAGGTTACCTGATCCTGCAAAAGGATTAAAGGGGTCAAGGGCAGCAGCCCTGGGCAGAGGTGGCCATGGTGTCCAGCAAGTCTCTCTCCTGTTCTGCTGGTTATGGCTGCAACTATGGATACACAATGAGCTCTGTACATAGTAGAAACTCTGAGTTTGGGGTCAAACTCCACAGGATTTGACTGCAAGTTATGTTTTATCATTTGCAGAGTGTTCACTGCACCTAAACCAGAGCAAGCCCTGGGCCCTTGGAGAGGGGGGCATGGCATTGAGGGGACTCACCACTGTGAAGATTCAATTCCATACTGCATGGAATATCACAGGAAACTTTACTAGTAAAACTTGTTGCAGTTGGTTTGGGTGTGAAATCTGCTTCCCAGGCAGAGAGATCAAAA
This sequence comes from Miniopterus natalensis, assembly GCF_054644295.1. Lineage (NCBI taxonomy): Eukaryota > Metazoa > Chordata > Mammalia > Chiroptera > Miniopteridae > Miniopterus > Miniopterus natalensis. The sequence goes on from NC_142089.1 coordinate 25,858,667, forward strand.
GCCCAGTTGATGGATGTCTGTGTACCCAGCTCTCCTTCCTTGCTTTCATCTTTCTTCCAGAAAGAGGAGTAAACATTCAGCTAGTGAACACTGCAGGTGTTCCCTTGAGGAGTAGAAAGGAATATCATTGAGAGCAGACAAGACCACCAAGGAAGGTGTCCACAGGGATATCAAGGATCTCAAGGAGGAGCAAAATGAAGGGCACTGATAGCAGCAGTTCCAGAATTTCTATGTAGGAAGGTCTTTGGGGCAGCAGCAGTTCGGCTGGAAGGCAGCTGGGAGGACTAACCTTAAAGTTGCCTCTGTATAGCTTGTATAATACAGGTCAATAACATTTCTTAGGCCGTTTTTAGTCATACTTTACAAATTTGAGAAAACATCAGTTTTCTGTATAAAGTTCATCTTAATGTATAATATAGTGGTTAAAAGAAGAACTCTAGCCCTGGCTTGTGTGGCTCAGCTGGTTGAACGTTGGCCCATGCACCACAAGGTTGCTGTTTCGAGGCACATGCCTGGGTTTCAGGCTTGATCCCCAGTGGGGGGCATGCAGGAGGCAGCTGATCAGTTTGTCTCTCACAGATGTTTCTGTCTCTCTCTCCCTTCCTCTCTCTCTAAAAAAATCAATAAAAATATTTTTAAAAACCCCACAAAAAACCAAAGCAGAACTCTGGAGCTGGATTGCGTGGGTGCAAATTCCAGCTTCACCATTAATCAGCTAGATGACCTCAGACAAGGGCTTTGACTTCTCTGTGATTCAGTTTTCTCACCTATAAAATGTGGATAACTATAGTATGCACGTCATGGACTTGCTGTGAGGATTGAGTTAATTCATATAAAGTGTTTGGAATATAGTAAGTGCTTGTTAAAGGTTAGCTATTATTACTTACTTGGAAGAGACTTGGGAGGGCCTGGGGGTGCCTGTAGTGCCCAAACCAGGCATTTGGAAGTAAATTTCTGAGTCATTCAAAGTGAAGGGGAGGTGAGGAGAGGGATTCAAGATTTAGGCTAAAAGTGGTATGTATGGTGGGGTGCTGAGGAAACTCTTGGTAAAGTCCAGAGAATTCCAAAGGGGTTATAGAAAGGAGAGGGCTTGGTTCCATGTAATCAAAGATCCTCAGTCTTTTGGTGTGCATTGAGTGGTGGGGGCTGCCTGACACCCACTTTGACTGGACTAGATGTTACATCTGAGACTAGTGGGGAGAATGGTATATTCTCTTGCCTTTCTGAGCACAGTCTGGGATGCCTGTGAAAGGGTATGGAGTGGTGGAGTGGGATGGAGGGAGATACAGGAGAATCTGGGGTGGGGGAGGACATCTATGCAGCGGGCAGGCTGGCCTGCACCACTGCCCTACGCTGCCTACACTGTTCTGTGTGCTAATCAGCCAGCTTCTGTTTCCCAGGCTCTGGCCTCCTAGGGAAGGGGGACACCTGGGTTCCTGGCCCTGACTCAAAGTGTTAATGAGGTGGAGATGAGCCCAGCAGACAAAGAAACCTGGCCTCTGGCTGAGTCCTGGAAAACCCCAGGCCCATGGTCTTGTGGGGCCTTGGTCACCTCGCCCCACATTTCCTTCTTCAGTGAGACAAGGGACCCTGACAAGGTTCCCCTAAAGCCTTTTTCATCAACGAGCCCAATTGAGATTCTGTCTCTTTTTGTGGTTGCCACCAGGGATATGAAGAAGCAGAGTTGACTTCTAGAGTTTTGCTATGACTTTTCTAGGCCCTGGAACATTAAAACTGAAATGACCAGGTCAAGCCCTGGCTCCTCCCCATGCTTCAGGGGCAGAGTAGGCTCACCTACCATGCAAGTGAACAAAAAGACATACATATTTCTTCCTTGGAATAGCATTTTAGGGAGACTCTGGATTAAAAATTAGAAAGCCAACTAGAAAAGTTCTGACCTTATTACTTGAGACAATCTAGGGGTCTTCAGAGATGATTCCTTAGGTCAGGAAGATAATAATTGAACTATAATTTACGTGTATTTTTTAATGTTAAAAAGAAAGAAATTGTATTTATTTGACATACACATTGAGACAGGCACCCTCACTTGGTAATTCACTTGGTCACCTGTCATGTAGGGGACATGATGTATGCTGAGGTGAGATAAGGAATTCAACAACACGGGGGTTGACAGTAGTGTTTATGACATATTACGGTTTACATGTGCCCAGTTAAGGGATTTACTGGTTATATTAACAAGTTTTAGCTAAACATCTTCATAGTTTTAGCTAAACATCTTCTTAAAAGATTCCTGCAAAGAAAACATGACTTTTAAATAACACATAAAAAATGCAAGCACAGCAATTACTTCTATTCCTAGTAGGAGCTCTTAGTTACATGTCTTACAACTCTCTGAACTTTGATTTGCATATCTGTAAATCATTATAGGGTTGTTGTAAGAATTATATAAAAATGTTTAAATGTCTGCTACATTTGGGCCCCTGATCAGTGGTTGATATTATTACAAAGAAGGTATTGCTGAGCCAAATTAAGAGTATTAATAAATTAACAGTATAAACAATATTTTGGCACTTTTTTTAAAAAAATATATCTTTATTGATTTCAGAGAGAGGAAGGGAGAGGGAGAGAGAGAGACAGAAACATCAATGATGAGAGAGTCATTGATCAAGCCCACAACTTGGGCATGTGCCCTGACCGAAAATCGAACCCCAATCGCCTGGATCCTAGGTTGACGCTCAACGGCTGAGCCACGCCCGGCTGGGCTGGCACAACATTTTTAAAGTACCTAAAAGTTCCAATTCAGTTTGGGCTAAGGGCCAAGGATACAGAGATGAATTTGGAAAGACCTCATAGTCTAGAATTTGAAGTTGGCTTTGCCTAGATTACTATAACAGCCTCCTGACTAGTCTCTCTACCTTCATAGTCTCCCACTATTCCCTAGCTCCAACTTCCACCTTCATGTGACTGATAAACCAACCTTCCTCATCACTTTCATCTCTCATTTCCATTCCTAAAACCCTTCAATAACTCTCTTTTACTATACAATTCTGCATCTGTTATATACTGTCTTGTATGGTTCAGTAATTTTTCTTCAATTTAGATCTCTCTTCCCAGATAAACTGTTGTAGTTAGTACTTAGAGCCTACAAATAAGGAAAATAAGGTTGCCCTTGAGAGAATTTAACTTAATCAGCAGGTGATGAAAGGAACCCAGTGTCTCCCAGGCCCTTGGGAACAGTTACTTGACTACTAATCAGTGTTATTAACACATCTAAGGAAAGAAAGCTTCAATGTGGTCTCCAGTACAACCCAAAATAGAGGAAAGCTAGAGAGATAAAATTTAGCTGAATGCATCCAGCATGTCCATGAGAGAAAGATATTGGAAACAGGAGAACCTGAGCATTTCAATCATTAGTTTTCAGGGCTATTTATTTCCTCTGGCCAGGAGAGGTCCTGGTCCATTGTACATTCTATTTCTATAGTTAAGATAGCCGGCATTCTTCTCCTTTTGATCTTCTGGATGAAATGTTCCCCTCTTTTAATGACTAGTTCTGGGAATACCATCAGGGTTCTGGTTTACTAATTCTGCTTCCCAGGTACCTACGGATTGAGATGGGGTGCCTCTGCTAGGGTCCGAAGCAATACTAGTCAATGAAAAGTTACATCTTCTTTGTTTATGTGAGTCTGATAATCAAAGTCAGGTAATACTAGTTTTTGTGAATCTGATAAGTAAAGATTAAGTGAAAAAGATGAAACTTACAAATCAGGAGAATATATTTTTTAAAATTTATCTTTATTGTTGAGAGTATTACAGGTGTCCCATTTTTCCCCCCAATTGACCCCCTCCACCTCGCTCCCACCTCTCCCCAGGCCTTCACCCCGTTATTGACTGTATCCATGGGTTATGCTTATAATGCATGTAACTTCTTTGGTTAATCTCTTCCCATCCTCCAACCCCCTTCCCTCTTTCCTCTGAAATATGATAATCTTTTGCATGCGTCAGTGTCTCTGGATCTATTTAGTTCATCAGATTCTTTTGTTAATTAGCTTCTTCTTAAAGAAGACCCTTCAACATTTCCTGTAGTGCTGATCTGGTGGTGATAAAATCCTTTAGCTTTTCCTTGTCTGAGAAACTCTTTCTCTGACCTTCAATTCTAAAAGATAGCTTTACTGGGTAGAGTAATCTTGGTTGTAGTTCCATGTTTTTCATCACTTTGAATATTTCTTGCCACTCCCTTCTGGGCTGCAAAGTTTCTGTTGAGAAATCAGCTGACAGTTTTATGGGTGCTCCCTTGTAGGTAACTAACTGCTTTTCTCTTGCTACTTTTAAGATTCTCTCTTTGTCTTTAATCTTTGGCATTTTAATGATGATGTGTCTTGCTGTGGGCCTCTTTGGGTTCCTCTTGTTTGGGACCCTCTGTGCTTCCTGGACTTGTAAGTCTATGTCTTTCCCCAGGTAAGGGAAGTTTTCTGTAACTATTTTTCAAAAAGGTTTTCAATTTCTTTCTTTCTTCTCCTTTTGGCATCCCAATAATACGAACGTTGGGCCTCTTGAAGTTGTCCCAGAGGCTCCTTATACTATCTTCATATTTCTGGATTCTTTTTTCTTTTTGCTCTTCTGGTTGGGTGTTTTTTGTTTCTTCATGTTCCAAATTGCTGATTTGATTCTCAGCATCCTCTACTCTACTGTTGATTCCCTGTAAATTATTCTTCATTTCAGTTCGTGTAGCCTTCATTTCAAATTGGTACTTTATTATGTAATCGATTTTCTCAGTTGTTTCTGTAATACTATTACTAATATGGTTGAGCATCCTCATAAACATAATTCTGAATTCTGTATCTGTTAGCTTGCTTGGATCTAATTCATTTAGCTCCTCTTCTAGAGATTTCTTCTGTTCTTTCCTTTGTGACATGTTTCTTTGCCTCCACATTTTGGCTGCTTCCTGGTGTTTGTTTCTGTGTATTAGGTAGAGCTGCTATGTCTCCTGGAATTTGTAGAGTGGCTTTGTGTAGTAGGTGTCCTATAGGATCGAGTGGCTCAGCCTTCCCAGTCACCTGAGCTGGGCCTTCTAGGTGCTCCCCTGTGTGGGCTGTGTGCACTGTCCTGTTGTAGTTGAGCCTTGGTTGCTATTGGCTTCACTGGGAGAAATTTTCCCCCAGGCCAACCAGCTGTGAGGACCAGCTGCAACTACAGCCAAAGAGCTGCTGTGCTGGAGACACTCCTATGGAGCAGGATTTACTTCAGTGGAGCTTTAGTGTTCACCAAGTGTGCCCCTTGAGTGTGTCACTCGTGGATGTGGCAGGTTGTAATCCAGCGTGGTTGAGTCTGACCACCAGGTGCACTGTCTCTGGGGCCTCCCTGGAGGTGCAAAAGCAGCCTCTGCCAGTGCCACCCAGCATGAGCTCCACAGCAAACCGTAGTTGGCTGCTATTTGTGCTGGGCTTGGCATTGTCCAGGAGAGGCGAAGCTATGAACCAATGCAGGCTGCTGCTAGTGCCAGGCCTGGGGCCACTTACCAAGCTGTATGGGGCCCGCTGCTGCTTGTTTGAGAGATTTTAGGAAAGTCCTAAGCATGAGGCTTGAGAGGCCACTTGCACAGAAAAGCCTTTGGAAATGGTTTCGATGAGCTTGCAGGTGGGGAGGGGCGGGGCCTTGGGGAATCACTGGGGTGGGGCCAAGGGTGTGAGTCAGGTGCTGGCCATTCAAATATGGTGCCTGCCTGCCTGCCTGCTCTGTTGGGGGAGGGCTCACCAAAGGAGCCATGGCCTCTTCCAGCTCTTCTGCCTGGGAGAAAGCTGCTCCTCCAGCTCTGGCCCCAATTTCAGGCAGGTTAGTTCCTCCACAAATGTCCCAGGTTCCTTTCTGGCTGCTGCCCAGTGCTGGGGCTCAGAGGGAGCGTGTCTGAGTGAATCCATGCTCAGGCCCTTTAAGAGGAGCTGCCTGGGGCTCCCGCAGCTTCCGAGTCCTTCAGTGACAGTCCCCGCTGGTTTTCACAGCCCCAAGTTGTGGGAATTTCTCTTCCCAGCCCTGGCGCCCTGGGCTGGGAGTCTGATGTGAGGCTGGGACCTCTCACTCCTCCGGGAAACCTCCACTGCGGAGATGTCCCTCCTGGGTTTCAACCACTGCACCAGGTGTGGGCCCTGGGCCGCATTTCCGTGATTCAGCCCTGATCCGCCCGCGTCTCCGCCCCTCCTACCGGTCTAGGTGCTGCTTCAGTTCCCTGGTTGTAGGACTTCTGTTCAGCTAGATTTCAGGAGGCTCTGAGTGATGGTGGTTCTGTATTTTAGTTGTAATTTTGATATGGTTGTGGGAGGTGGCGGGTGCAGCTGTTACCTATGCTGCCATCTTGTTTAGAAAAATAACAGAATATTTTTTAAATCTTGTGTTTGAAATGCTTCTTTTAAGTAAGACATAAAATCTAGAAGCTGTAAAGGAAAAAATTAGCAAAGTAAAATATTTAAACTTCTATACAATGAAAAACACTATAAACAAATTTGAAAGAAGTGATAGACTGGGGTCACATATTTGCAACATATATAACAAAGGATTGATATCCTCAATGTGTTAAGAGAGCCTAATAATGAATAAAGAAAAGACAACCAAACAGAAAAATGGGCAAAGGATATGAATTAGGAAAGTCACAGAAAAAGTGTCCAATATTAATGTCTAATAAACATTTTAAAAATGGTTCAAGTTCACTTTTAAGTAAGGGAATTAAATTGCAGTGATACACCCCTTCCATAAGATACAATTTTTAAAAATATATTTTTATTGATTTCAGAGAGAGGAAGAGACAGGGAGAGAGAGAAACATCAATCATGAGAGAATCATTGTTCGGCTGTCTCCTGCACACCCCTCACCGGGGATGGAGCCCGCAACCCAGGCATGTGCCCTGACCTGGAATTGAACCATGACCTCCTGATTCATAGGTCGACACTCAACCACTGAGCCATGCTGGCTGGGCAACACCTTTTCTTTTTAATTTGTTGCATTCTTCGAGGACATCCATTTTCCTTTGGTTGTATCATCTTTATGTGTCTTCCTTAAAAAAAAAATTCTCTCAAATTTTTTAGAAAATTGACTTTCTTTTCTGATTCACTATAATTAAACCAAGAATTATTTTGTTTCTTGCTGTTTTACTTTACTTATAAGTTATGCAATAGTGTTTATTGAGTCCCTAATTCAGTTTCTCTGCTCTACAATATCTCTTTTCATCTCATTCTGTTGTTTTTATCGTGTTGTCTTTGAGGTCTTTTATTTAATTTGTGATTTAAAATTTTTCTTTTATAGCACAAACCACTCATGGACAATTTTCTTTTCCTCTGAATATATTTTCCTCAACAGTGCATTCTTTATCTATTTTTTGCATAACATGTTCTTTTCTTACTTTCTTTTTTTTTCTCCATTTGCTGTGTTATACTTACATATTTATCATGCTGATATTATGAAGGAAATTCTTCATGATACCTGTCCAACCTTATTAATCCAAGGAGTGTGCACATATGCAAACAAGGCCAATCAGAGTTCTAAGACAATTAATAAATGGGTACCTGTTTCTTTTTAACATTTTATTGTTTTGGTTTAGAATTACCAAGAGAGTGTTTCATAAAATAGTGGGGTTAGCAGTCATAGCAGCTAAACATTCCTCACCCTTACCGTATGTCCTCAGGATACAGATATGTAGACTACCTTAGTCAACCCTCAAACTATAGCTCTTAGGAAAAAACAAATTTCTATATGTTCTAATATCACCTACTCAGAAAAGCTTTCTCTGCCTACTCTTCCTAAGGGTATCCACTCTCTAGTTACTTATTAAAGTACCTGATTTTATGTCTTTAAAGCATTTGTCACTACTTGTGAGTATCTTATCTGTTTATTAGTTTAATGTCTTTCTGACCCTTGGAACATAAACTCCACGAGAAAATGAACTTTATCTCTGTTGTAATTTCTGTATCATCAACACCAAGAATAGGGCCAAAGACCATTGCTGTTTCAATAAATATATATTTCAATTTTGTAAATTATGCAGTGAACATTCTTAGCATACATCTTTTTGAACCATTTAAATGATCTCTTTAGAGTAAATTTCTGGAATTAGGATTACTGTATCAGGAGGTATACACTTGTTATATTATGTTAGCCATTGCCAAATTGTTTCCAGAAAGGTTGTTCAAATTTATACTCCCACCAAAAGTGCAGGTGAGTGCCCATTTTCCTTACCTTCAGTGAGTTTAGTCAATCTTCCTAATCTTTGACAATTTATAGGTAAAATATAATAGTTCATTGTTTTATTCACATTTTCTTTTAGCTATTTATATTTCTTACTTTGTGAATTGTCTAATTGTGCAGTTTGACCTTTTTCTATTGGGTTGCTAATATTTTCTTGTTGATTTATAATAGCTAGTTAGATATTGGTTATTAGCTCTTTTTAATTAAGTATATAAGTTTTTCCCTATTGTTATTTATCTTTCAGTCATGTTGTTATATATTTTTGAGCATTTCTTGTTATGTAAAATCTTTTCATTTGTATGTGATTAATAGTTTTCCTTTATGGCTGCTGCTTTTGGGAAATGTTTTGAAAGGCTTTCTTCACCTCCAAGATTATACAAATATTTTTTCATGTTTTCTTCAAGTATTTTTATGGTTTCACTTTTTTACCCCTTTAGGTCTAAGGAGTGAGGTAGGGATAGAGCTTTATTTTTTCTAAATGGCTTATGAGTTATTCCAAAATCATTTACTGAATTATTCAACATATCTGCACTGATTAGCATGTATTGACTATTTATCATATGCCAGACACTTACTAAATCCCTTACATACATAATTGAGTTCAATCCTTACATCAGAGTAGCATAATTAGATTTGCATTTACAAAAAAAAAAACCCTACATGGTCTGTCTTCAATGTGGAAAATAGATTGGAGAGGGGAAAGAATGATTGCGAGAAGATCAGTTATTTAAGTGACCCAAGCAAGAAGCTGCTCTGAAGGCCTATATTCTAGTACTTATAGGTTATGGCACATGGCAGATAGTGAGCAAAACTTGTTAAATGAAAAATGGTAGTGGCTTGGACCAGAAAAGTGGAAAAAAGTAGACAAATTTTGAGAAATTTTTTGGAAATAAAATTAACAGGTGTTAGTGATTATTTAAATATGATATGAAAGAGGGAAGATATGAGAGAGGGAGATGTCAAAGATGACTCAGATTCCTAGAAGGAACAGATTTAATGGGAAAAGGAGGAGTTAACTTTTGAACATGCTGGAGCTCAAACAATTCTAAATCAAGGTATTAATTTGAGGAGCAAGGCATACTGATAGTAATTGAAGCCATGGGAAGAGTTGAGATTACCTAAGGAAAGTATTGAATGAAAAGGGAAGAGCTCCTAGGGCAGATCCTTGAAACACTGATATTTAAAGGTTTAGTAGCAGAGGAACCAGTAAAAATGTCTGTGAAAAGGCTGCTGGAAAAGTAAGAGGAACTGGGAGAATGTGGTGTCCTAGAAGACAAGGAAAGAGTGTATTCAAGGAGATAGTTCAGAGTAATTCTAAGAGAGCGAATGAAATGATGCACCATAAATGCTAAGCTTGAGAAATAGAGATGTGAAGATAGGAAGGAAGTAATAGAAACAAGGTGAAGGGATCAATATTCTGATATTCAAATGAAAGGGAGTAACAACTGCAGTCAGGCTAGTTTAATAAGCAAGCTCCAAGGATAGGTGATTGTGGTCAGAAAGTAGACTATTAGAATTAGTGATTTTAAAAGTAGAGAAACATGGAGGGGTTTCAGGTGATGATGACAAGGTTCAGGGAGTGACTGTGGGGTAAGTGGTCAGGTAGCATTAGCATTGTAGGGGGACACAATGAAGTCACTTAGGACAAAGGCAGGATTTGTGTTACGAGAGAAGACAGGAAGCCACATCCAGTGTCTTCTGTGAACCATGAGCACACAGGAGGTAGGTAGATTACAATGACCAATCGGAGAGGGTGGCAGGGGTTTTTATAAAAGGGCAGAGAAGCAGTGGATTCTGAGTAGCCCTGGGGAGTATCTTTATCTCCTGCACTAACATAGGTGTGAGAACATGAGCAGACTTCACTGGAGGTTGCTGCAGGGAAATAGCTTAGAGAGAGCCAGGTCTGGATAAGGAAAGAAGTGGAAGGAACATTCAGAGAAGTGATCAAGGGCTTAGAGGAGGTGGGATACCAGAGGGCAAATGGAAGGTTTGGGCAGGGAGAGAAGAAGGGATTAGATTAAGTCTGAGGAATTTTGGGGATTTTAGGAATGATAGTTCCATAGAGGACAAATATGGGAAGGGAGCAGGCATTTATATTTGGGGCTTTGACCTATGAAAATAGGAATGGAACTTGGCAGGTTTGGTTCCAGCTGACTCTTGGTGACCAGTGGACACAGGCTAATGCAAGTCACCTGTGGTCTGGAAGGTCCTGTAAGTATTTCTTTTCATGCATAAGTATTATTAGTCGCAGTATATGCAGCAGAGGACAGTAATGGGAGTAAAGGAGCTTGAGGTTCAAGGTTCTTTAAGGGGAGGGATGAACAGTGGTCCTAAGACGATTAGAGTCTTAGGCTCAGAATCTACTAGTGTCCTAATTAATCAGGGATTGGAGGTCTTGGTGCTTGTAGCTTGAGGTCGGTTGTATGGAAGAATGGATTTAGTAGTGGCCCAGGAATTGAAGCCAGATCTAGAGGTACAATTATAGTTTAGAACTTCCATTGGGGCACAAATTTTACTTTCACTCCCAAAGTATAGAAATGATGCCTAAACTATTATTTCAAAACATTTACACTTGTTTTTGCAGGCTCAGATTTTAAATAGTTTTGGCCAATTCTCCCAAATGTAATTCTTATTTTAGCATATTATGTATTTGCTTAATTTTTTATTTACATAATTGTTTTTGTTAAGTTAAATTCTAACACAAGAGAAATCATGTCTTCATATTGGTATAATAATAGAATTCAGAAGTCCTAACAAAACTTAAAGTTGTCACATTTAAGGAGGAAAAATATAAAGCTTAGTGTTCAATTTGTTCTTTTCTTGCCAGTGCCTTATAGAATCAATAGAAAATTCATTAGCAGAACTAGGCCAGTATCATGCATGGTGCACTTCCCTCACCACCTTCAGCACCTTGTAACTTCTTGCTCCACCAAACTTCTGAGATCTTTTTTATCTCTAATACTATTTGGTATTTTTTATGGATATATTCTATTATTTTCTCACTGTAGAGCTTTATTTTTTACCCACATATAATCACTTCTTAGATGCATATTTTTCCACATTTTAACAGTTCAGAAATTGGGATGCTTCTTATAATCCAAACTATTTTTGATTTGGTGAAATATAGTACTTTATTTCACTCCCCCACACAGCCTAACAGTAAGCATTGAACAAATGTTTGTTTATTTATTGACTAATATGTAAATTAAGAAGAGGCCATATAATTTGAATTATTTCTTAAATACAAACTTTAACTTGACCTCCAGCATTTCTTCAAACTCTTAAGGTTCATAAGTCTTTATTTAATAAAATTATTTGACTGTTACAAAAAAAGAGGAAAGGAATAAGTAAAGTGTAATTATTTACCTGCTTTTATAGTGACTTAAATATGGTTCTAACATTTAAAAGGCATTTCTTAATAATACCTACCTTACCTTTGTGTGGAATTTATCCCCCCCCCCAAGAACCCCCTGCAATATCATATAGGTAGAAAAAAAGACTAAGAATAATAGAGATGCCCTGGCCAGTGTGGCTCAGTTGGTTGGGACGTCATCCTTTACACTGAAAAGTCATGGATTCAGTTCCCTGTCAGGGTTTGATCCTCTGTTTGGCTGTGTATGGGAAGCAACCAATTGGTGTTTCTCTCTCTCTCGCTCTCTCACTCTCGCTCTCACTCTTGCTCTCTCCCCTCTCCTTTACCCTCTCCCCCTTCCTTCCTCTCTTTCTAAAATCAATAAAAACATATCCTCGGGTGAAGATTTTTTAAAAACTTAAAAAAATAATAAAGTATATGATTTACCAAAGTTCCACAACTAGTCAATGTCTTGGTTTCTTGGCTTACAGTACTTGTTCTTTTCACTGGGCTGTGTTGTCCCATGGAAAGGCAGAAGTATCAAAAGCATTCTTAAATGCAGCCCATTTTTGCAAAGGGCTTCTTAAAACTGATCACCTTGAAGTGATATTCTAACTGCATATGTGCTGTTGCATTCATCTCTTTCTGGTCTTCAAAAGAAAGAGAGGGAAGAGATGGAGCAGAGCTAAAGTATAATTGCTTATTAGGCATTGTTCAATGAGGGAGGCAGTAAAAAGTGAAACTACTGTTATTGCATAGTAAAGAGCACCTTATTTCACTCTTGGGAAAGATTGAAGGATATTTACTGCAAACATGCAATTTTCACTCACTTTGAAGGAACCACCACAAGAGTCAACTCATTTTCCAACTTTGAACCTTTAAGTTGTTCTCTCGAGATGTTTATATTCCTTTGTACTGCATGGCTCCTTCTCTGCATGTTCCTTCATTGTGTCACTCCACTGCTTAGCTTCTGTTTGGCTTTTCACTTCTCCACATAAATTTCAGGGCTCTCCTTAGGTTATCCCTTTCCTGCTTTTGCTTTCATTGCAATGATATCTTAGTGACATGCATTTTAGCCAAGATTAACTTCCTTTTGCCCCTGCATGTTTGATTTTTCTCTACCTACAAGCTCATTTTATTTTATTTTATTTTATTTTATTTTATTTTATTTTATTTTATTTTATTTTTTTAATTTATTGATTTGAGAGAAAGGAAGGGGAGAGAGAAAGTGAAAGAGAGAGGAATATAGATTTGTTGCTCCACTTATTTATGCATTCATTGGTTGATTCTTGTATGTGCCCTGACTGGGGATCAAAGCCGCAACTTTGGCATATGGGGACCACACTCTAATCAAATGAGCTATCCAGCTGGGGCCTACAAGCCCATTTTGAAGCCAGGTGTGTCCCAATTGGAAGTGTCTATTTTTCATTTTGCTGAACTTCCTGGAATTACTTCTCTCTTGGGAAAAGAAGGATGGCTTACAGTGAAGCTCATTATTCCAGAAAATAGTGGACACTGATTTTATAGGTTACATTGATGGATCTTGATAGTAGTGGTTGCCCTTATTTATATTTAGTTAGTTATTTTTACTTTCTAGCAATGTTTTGCTTTTAAACTATGTTTTAGCTAACTTTTGGAGCTGGTAACTTGATTTCGCTTCAATTATTATATCTGTAAAATATGGATGAAAATGCCTATCAGGGTTTTGTGAGAATTAAATGACATCACTTATTTAAAAGTGGCTGTTTCATTTCATAGTTAGATCTTTATAAAATGCCATTCAGTTCAGTATATCCCTAAACTATTTGCAACTTGAAATCATTCTAATTCTTTTCTGTGCTCTTGTCCTAAATGTTCTTGCCCTTAAGTTCTTGCCCTGTTCCAAATTTTATGGTCTTCTAGGAGGCCAGCCATATAATTTATTTGGACACTTTTGAAAGTGTAAGAGAGCAGAAACCATCAATTATTATGCTACTACAACAGGTGTAAACTGGGACCGTCCTAGGCAAATTAGAATGTATCCTACCCATTAACCCTCTCCTGGCTATAGCAGACTACTTCCTGACCTGGAAATTATCTTCATGTTTTCCTTTCCAGGACTTCATAGCTTTATTGACCTTCTTACTCAGTATAAATTCTCCCCTCTGTCACCACCATTATCAATACCTGTGCTCAGAACTGCATATATTTATTTTCTAAGTCGCCCTGCTTTACCAACCTCTCCTCTTCTGTGAAAGGCTAGGCCACACTTCAGACTTTATCTCTGACTTTCCATATTCCTTTAAGTCTCACAATGCAGTAAGTTGGCAGAGTTTCACAATTCAATTCTATAAACATTTACTGAACATTTACTTTGTTCCAGACACCAAGTGAAGTGCTAGGGATAAAAAGATAAATAAGATGCAATCCTGATATACAAGAAGCTCACATTTTAAAAGGGGAGTTAAATGTGTAAATATATAAATAAATAAACAATAAGTAAGTAATTGCAATACAGTGTGGTAAGTGCAAAAATAGAGATTGTGTCTTTGATATAGTGATGTTAACATGGAAGTTATCAACTCTGCTTGGGTGGTTCAAGGAAGGCTTTGCAGAAATGAAGATGAAGTTGATCTGTAGCTTATTATATGAATCAATTAATAAATATATATTTTTATTGATTTTAGAGAGGGAGGGAGAGAGAGACACACACATCGATGTGAGAGAGATACATTGATTGGTTGCTTTCCATACATGCCCAAACGGGGATCGAACCCACAACCTAGGTATGTGCCCTGACTGGGAATCAAACTTTCGGCCTTCTGTGCGTGGGATGATGCTCCAACCAACTGAGCCACACCGGCCAGGGCTAATAAATATTTTATTACTTATTACCTATTATTTTATTTGCTAGACACTGCTATGCACTGGTAATACATTGATAAGAAAGGCAGGTATGGCCCCTGTCCTCTTGGAGCTTATAGACTTTTAGGGAAGACAGTATAAAAGTGAGGAGTGTTAGAAAGTAAAAGATGGGCATCATATGAACATATAAAGGGAGAACTAACCAACTCAGCTTCCAAGTTGGGAATAGTTAATCTGAACCTTGAAAAGGGGAATAGGAGTAGTTAGGTGAAGGGTAGAGATTGATAGGAGAGGGAAAGACAGCAAGGTGGTAGAGTGATTTTTTTTGTTTGTTTTTTTAAATATGTCTTTATTGATTTCAGAGCGAGGAAGGGAGAGGGAGAGAGAGATAGAAACATCAATGATGAGAGAGTCATTGATTGGCTGCCTCCTGCACCCCCCCACCAGGGATCGAGCCCACAACCTGAGCATGTGCTCTGACCGGGAATCGAACCGCGATCTCCTAGATCCTAGGTCAATACTCAACTACTGAGCCACACCTGGCCAGGCGAGAGTGATATGTATTAAAGCACTGAAAGGAGACCAACATGGCTGAGATGAGAGAGAAGGGGGAAAGGGACATGGGATGAAGGTGGAAATGTAGGCAGGAATAAGAATATACAAGATCTTGTGGATAATATTAAGGATTTTGTACTTTATCTCAAAGTCAGTGGACAGTCATAAGCATTGAAAGTGACATAAACAGATTTGTCCTTTTCAAAAGGAGGCTGTTGCAGTAGCTTAGACAAGAGATGGTGGTGGCTGGTATGGAGAAAATTATGACTTTTAGAAATATCTAGGCAGTATGATGACAAAATCAATAATTGATTGGTTATGAATGGTGAAGAAGGAATGGTTGAGAATGGGACTCAAAGCAAAGCAGCTGGTACTATTACTTACTGAGTTAAGGAACACCAGAGGAGGACCAGGTTTGGGTCCAGTGAAATATTCAGGTGGAGAGCTTATGCAGGCAGTTGGATATGTGGGTCTGGAGCTATAGATTTGAGAATTTTAGGTATATCATTGATAATAAAACCATGGAGATGAATGCATTTACCTTAGGTAAAAGCCAAAGTGAGAAGAGATGTTTGTATTAGAACAGAATGTGAAACCCATTTAGTGGTCACATAAAGGAAGATGTGTTACCCCAGCCAGTTTTGCTCAGTGGTTAGAGCATTGGCCCACGGACCAAAGGGTTACAGTTGGATTCAGGTCAAGGATCCCAGTTGGGATGCAACCAGTCAGGAAACCAATTGATGTGTTTCTCTCACATTGATATTTCTGTCTCTCTCTCTCCCCCTCTTCCCTCCCTTCTACTCTCTCTGAAAATCAATGGGAAAAATATCCTCGGGTGAAGATTTTTAAAAAAGAAAAAGAAAAGGGAAGATCTATCAAAGATGGCCAAGAAGGAACAGCTAGAGAAGAAAGAATGAAACCAGAAACTTGAAAGCATTTCAAAGAGGGAATGGTCAAGTAAAATGAGAAATAAAAAATTAATGACCTTACTGAGAGCAGTTTTTGAGGAATGGAGGAATGACAGGCACAAAATCCAGATTGATGGTGTTGAGGAGTGAGTGGGAGGTGAGAAAATAGAGGGAGAGAGTGTAGGCAACACTTTCCACAAGTTTGGGAAGGAGAGGGGGAGAGAGAGAGTGAGAGCTGGAGAAGGATATGAATGAACTAAAGAGGATTTTTCTTTTTTATAATGAGAGCTACTTAAATGCTGAATAGAAAAGAGCCATTAAAAAGGAAGATGTTGGAAACAGGAAAGAGATAATCCTAGTGCAAAGGCCCCCAAGGAAGGCCAGAGCTCCAAGCACAGGTGGAGGGTCCAGCCTTTAATCTGAGGGCCTCTTCGTTCCTGTCTGCAACAGGGGAGAACAAGGAAAGAGAGGTACAGGTGCAAGCAGGAGGTGGGAAGTAAAAGGAATTTCCACTTGATGGCTTCTCATTTTTCAAAGATAGGTGTTCAATAAATATTAGATCAATGAATGAATAAATAACACAAATCTAAAATCTGCACAGTTGCTTGTTTTCCTCCATAAACAGTCTATTGTCTAGAAAAGCATGGGGATGATAGTGGTGATGAGCATGATTCAGAGTACTTTTAGGGAGAGTACCTCCAGAAAGAGTACTTTTAGGAAGGATGTTTCAAAATCAAACAGTAAAGATGCTGCGAATGGAAATCAGCAGGGAAAATGCTGCCATACTGGATGGAGTGAAAGCAAAAGGGCTATCTGTCTGTTCTATATAGCTCTGTTTAGTTATATACTTTTTGTCATTAAAAAAAAATTTTTTTTATTTCTAGAAGTTTCAGGCCACAAACTTAGACCTTAAGAGGAGAGCATGGAACTATCACCTACTGAGCACTTATTTGCCAAGAACTGTGGTGAGTATCTTTCATTTAATCTTCATAACAACTTTATAGGTAGGTGTAATTAACACTGTCTTCATGTTAGGGTTGTGGAAACTGAGCTTCAGAGAGGATAAATTTGACAACATTACTCTACCAGGGAGTGGTAGAAACAGGATTCAAACCCAGATCTGCCTCCAGTCATTCTTAACTGTGATGCTATAATTCCACCTCAAATTTAATAACTCCTGCTACTGCAAATACTCTTCATGGTGCAATCATAAGTAAATTGTACCCTGACATGCCATGGGCATTATTCTTGTGATGTATTCCATTCTTCAATATTCAAATTTTATTTCCTTCAGTGCTCTACTTGAATCCTACCTTCTCCCAGATCCTGATGGTCTCTCTGGCCTTTATAATCCCATGCAGTTTGCCTGTGTTAATCATCTGATAGATTTTATCTGCACTCTAATTTAGTTGGATATTATTTACTTTGCTTTTGATTTTGACTTAGCATCACAAATCCACAAGCTTTGTAGAAAATTGAAAGTGCAGCTTATGTCTTTTTTCCCTAACATCTTTTAAAACTTTTTCCTAATGCCTTGTCCATAATGTGCAGTGAATAAACATTTGTTGATAAATTTCTGGGTTATTCTTATCATCCATATTGGTTGAATGATAGCTGTCTCTGAGAGCTGTCTGCATTTACTTCAGAAAGTTTCTTGTTGATGTCAATTTGAGAAATGGAGGCTTTTTATTTCTGCTGCAGATTTATTTTTTATTTTTTGGTTATGAAACTGGGAATTACAAAAAGACTTGGTTTATATGTGTGCGCAGGGGGATTTCTTTTGAAAGCTAGTGTGGGAAAGCAGACTTTTTATTTTGTAAAGATTTTTGAAGCCTACAAGTTCTCATAAAAAAAAAAAAGTCCAAATTGGTTGAACTTGAAGTTCCCCTCCTCCTTTCTCTTTCTTCAGAGCCTTTTTCTAAACCTACTTCCCTTAAAATGACTTTTATTGATTTTCACTCAATGAGAGTTATTCTTCAGAATGAGGATGGAGGGGTCAGAGAGAGAAATTTACCCTGTGTTACCTGTGGAATAGGTGTACCTCCGTATCCAGTCTTGCTTTATTTGTTCTGTTTCCTGTATCCAGAAACCTGCACTCTGGGGATCATTAGGTCCTCTGTGTCTTGGTCGGAGCCTGAGTACAGTATACTAATAGATCAATTTATGTGTTCATTCATTCAGCAAACATTTATTGAGCAGGCATGTCCTAGGCATTGGAGATACTAAGATGAATAAGACGTAGTCGCTGCCCTCAGTGACCTCCAGATGTACATGAAGGCACCAGCTTGATGGGGGTTGGGGTCAGAAAGGCTTCCTGAACGAGGTAACTGAATATCCTCCATTAAGGAATTCTAAGAGAATAAAGAGATCAGCCTTGTAAAATAAATATAAACATCTAATCAAATTAGACAATTAGAAATACATTTATTAAGAAAATCTTTTACCAGTATGTCCTATGTTTCTTTTGCAGTTTTCCCCCCAAATTATCTCTAGTCTTATCCCTCTCCAGTCTACCTTTAAAATTGCTTCCAAAGTTATTTCTAAACCCTGATCTGATTATGTCATTCCTGTTCTAAGAATTTTTAATGCCTACTTATTTATTCGTTCTACATATTCATCAATCACCTACTGTGCTATCTCAGGCTAGTGTTAAGTGTTTGAGATGAAGTAGTGAGGAAACAGTTCCTCCCTTCAAGAAGCATAGAGTCTAGCTTTGTGCATTGGCAGTATCGTAGCCAATGAGGTTTATCTGAGGTACGATTATTGCTAAGGGCGGGGGGGAGCCTAAAGTCTAGACGTAGAGACAGACAAGTAAGGTAGACTATTTCAGTATAGTTTAATACTAGCTTTGACAGGTAAGCACACAAATCTGTGGGACTACACACAGGAGCACTCTGTCCTGTCTTGGGAAGTCAGGTAATCCTTTTTGAGTCTTGTCCTCAAATTTAAATCAATTCAGCCCAACAGATACCATTATCTATCTAGGTCAAAGTCTAGTGGAGGAGCCAGAAAACTTAATCAGTAAATCCAGCACAACGTGGTAAGCGGATAGATAAATGCATAGGATGCTATGATAGCAGTGGTTGAGGAGACTGGTGGGCAGCACAGCTTTCTGGAAGAGACAATGCCTACACAGAATCTTGAAATACGAACAGGAGTTAGCTAGACATTGGAATTTCCAGTTCCGTACTGTAACAAACAAGACCCTTCACAACCCCTTGGTCTACTTTTCCAATGCACCCTTATATCTTCTATACCTTTGCTTTTCAAATTGGAAACAAGCAGCTCTGGATTTTTTAGTTTTACACATGGGATATAAAAAAGTACTGGATAAATGTGACACATCTTTCTGGAATATCAGTTTTACCTGATGATAAATAATTTAAAACATTGTTTTATATTAAAGCACAATATACAGTATTTGTGGAATTGAAGGCAAACTTTCCATTGAATTTTTTCAAGACAAAAGAGGATACATAAATTCCAAGCTAGGGGCAAGTCATTTCAGGCTTGCCCTTAGATAGCACCATGCACTATCTGAATATGCCAGGAACTTTCATGTTTCTGTGCCTTAGCATATGGTATTTCCCCATCTTGGAATGCTCTTTCCAACTTTTCTCCCTAGGTAAACTCTACTTACTCTTCAAAGACCACCTTAAGTGTCTTCCCATAATAGTTCTTTTTTTTTTTTTAATATATCTTTATTGACTTCAGGGAGAGGAAAGGAGAGGGAGAGAGAGAGAGAGAGAAACATCAATGATGAAAGAGTCATTGATCGGCTGCACCCGCAACCCGGGCATGTGCCCTGACCGGGAATCGAACCCTGATTGCCTGGATCCTAGGTCGACACTCAACTGCTGAGCCATGCCCGGCTGGGCAATAGTTCACTTTTGAATACCCACTTATGTCTCTGCCTCCTTTCCTAAAAGCTTTGGGGGCACCTCCCCGTTTTGTGTTTCCACCACCCTTTACTCAGAATTTCCATTATTGCACTGCTCGAATTGTACAGCACTGCTCACTATCTGTTTCCTTTTCTGTCTCTGCTGCTTCTTTAGGGCAGGGACTATTTTTAAATTAATCTTTGTGTCCTTAGTGATTAGCACTTGATAGACACTCAATAGATGTTTGCTGAATGTTGAATTTATGGTCCAGTCCTTACTCTGCATGACCTCTGCTCTTAAGTAAAGTACTGTCTCCTTCTCATCTTCAGGGAATGATGTGCTCCACAGAAGTACATTTTCCAGACAACTGAAATTTACTTCCTAAAGTACCAAAATCTGCTTTTTGGTGGGAATTTATTTTCCTAAGTTTATACACACTTGCATGCTCTCATAAGTAAAATACACTAAGCATAATGTGTCATTTGATGACTTATCCCTGAAAGCATCAGGGTTTTGCTGGTTTGGAATTTGTGACACCCTCTGTCACCACTGATGGACTCAGGCTTTTTAACTCCACACCAAATACCTCTATCATCTGTTTTTGAGCTCTTGTTCTCACTCCTTGTATTTTGGTCACCACTTCTTGCTATCAATGTCTTTGCTCTAAAATACTGCCCTTTTCTCCTTCCATATGCTTTTAAGTTGGTATTAAAATTACAAAACTAGTATGTGTTCATTGAAACACAAACAAACAGAAGTATTTGAAGGGAAAAATCAAAATCCTCCCTTCATTCCTGGCTCCCCATGCTAACACCCACCCACATCCACACTCTCACTCTCCAGGTCTAGCCATTGTTAGCAGTCTAATGTATATTCCTATAGGTCATTTTCTGTCAATGTGTGTGTCTACTCGTGCATATACAAATATCAAATCGTGCTCTGCATACTGTTATATGACTTGCTTTTCTTCCCACTCAACAATATATAATAGGTATCCTTGCATATAAGTACATCCAAGTCTATCTCACTCTTTTTAATGGCTGCCCCCTTTTAATTTGACAATCTTAATCAGCTCTGAATGGGAAAGCCAAATAATCAAGCTTATTAGAATTGTACCTAAGAAAGAGTAAATCAGCTCTGAGTGAAGGCTTGAGGAATTCTCCTAGGACTAAAATGTGTTAACTTTAGTTCATAGACTTTGTAATGTTTATTTTGGCTATTCTGGGACCCTTTTTGCTTATTTCCTGGTTCATTGTGTTTTGGATAGCTGAGGTTGCTGGACACATGACCTGTGAATTAGTGAGGTATTACATATTCAATTTTGCATTATATAATTTTGCTATGCTTTTGTGGCTTTTTTTGCACTCAATTTTTCATTTAGATTGTTTTTATAGACAGTGGTTATTTTTTCTAATTCCTAAGTGCTTGCATCATAGTACAGATTGTTGCATATGGTAGCAATTAAAAATGTTTGGCTTGGTGATTGACATAGGGTTTCCTATTTATATCATCTACCTGTGAGAGTGTCCACAGTCTACAAGCTGATCTGAGGAAGCCTCTTACTACTAATGAACATTAAAGTACTGACAGCATCTTGTCCCTATAAATAATAAAATCCTATTTAGGATTTATATAAGGTCTTCCTTCTGGCTTCATCTGCCATAGTAAGTAGCTAAATTCTGGTGATTCCACAGTTTGGATCTCACTGTAACGTGTCCCTTCTTTTTCGTTCCCACTGCCCTAGTACCTTGGATTAAGCTCTACTGTATCCCAACTGAATTACCTGTAATAGACTTCTTAATTGCTTTCCCTGCCTCCTATCTAAACTCCACCCTGCTTACCCAGTAACTAGCGCTCTTTTTATTTATTTATTTATTTGTTTATTATTATTTTTAATCCTCACCTGAGGGTATTTTTTCCATTGCTTTTCAGAGAGGGTGGAAGAGAGATGGGGGGGGAGGGGGAGAGAGAAAGAGAGAGACATCTATGTGAGAGAGACACATCGACTGGTTGCCTCCCACAAGCACTTTGACCGGGGCTGGAGATAGACCCTGCAACTGAGGTACAAGCCCATGGCCAGAATCAAACCCAGGACCCTTCAGTCTGCAGGCTGATGCTCTAGCCAATGAGCCAAACTGGCCAGGGCTCCAGTATAATTATTAATAGTCCTTCTTTTCAAACTTGTCTCAGACCAATGAATTACATGGTCATGCTAAATTATAGCAATCATCAAATTGTTTTCTAATTCTAGTCTTCTTTACTAGATGGTAAGCTCTTTGGAGGCAGAGATTTTATTTGTTTATTTTGTTTTTATATCCTCATTTATTTGTTCAACTAAGATTGACACTGTTAGATGTTGAAGTATAACGTTGAATAAGGCAAGCACGGTTCTTGCCTTCATGAAGTTTACAATCCAGCAGGAGAGAATAACCTATGGGAACAGAAATGCTTCAAACAATAAATGCTACTGTATGTATGAATGACTAAACATGGGTAAAAAGACTTACAGGTTCTTGAACAGACAACCCTAATCCCATGAATTACAGAGACAGAAATAGTCATAAACAAAAAACTCTAGGTTGTTCAAATTAACCATTTTCTTACAAAAGTTGGTAACTAAAATTTTTAAATACAAACAACACATGTAAACCTAACTATACATAATAATTAGATGCTATGTAATGTTAAACATAAGAAAAAAGGACCAGGAAATAATAGCAAGGATGAGTCTTCGAGAGCTCTGTGTTTTTAGAGACAATTTGTAATCTCATGTGGTTCTTTTCAGGGTGGATTATCGGTATATACTACTGCCTCCCATTTTTCCAGATGAGAAATCTGTAGTTACAGAATCTGAACCACAGATGAAAGGAATGATTTTTTTTAAACCAGGATTAGATTTTGGTTGGGCTTTCCTTTCAGAGGACTACCTGCTATTCTAGACTTTTTGACCATGTTCCCATGGGCAAATTACAATACCCTTTCAACCACAGTTTCCTCTTCTATATATAAAATAGTGTCAATATTTTCTCCAGAATTAATTTGGAGATTAAATGAGATTATGTAAGGGCATTTAGTTCTGAAACCCAACTCTTAGGAGGTACTCAGGGAATGTTAGTTCTCCATCCATTTTACTTACTTATCCTCTGTATGTGGTGAATTAAATGATGATATAAAATGATTTTAAAATTATAAATATAAACACCAATAAAAATGTTAATGCTCAAACCTGAGTGCTAAACTAGGCCTTCTCCACCCCTTCTAAAAGTATTAGTTTTATTTATATTCATTTATTATCTTATTATAGGCAAAGACCCAGAGAAGCATTCCGGGAGCCAATCAGTAGGTAAGATTTTTCTGTAAAAACAAAAGGCAGAGTTCAGGAGAGAGCCAGGATTTGGGGGTCATTTAGCTGCAGTGGATGTCAGTCTTAAAGATGTACCCATCTAGTTTTGGTCACGCTTTGGTCAAGAAATCAAGAAGATCACCAAACCATTCATTTAGATCTTGAGTGGGGGGTGGGGGTGAACAAAAGCAAGAGCTCTCTTCAGTTTACAGTGTCTCACCACTCCAAGACTTTGGAGCTCTTTGGTGAGGGCCAGCAGGTTTGTTCTTCAGGAGTGCCCTGGGTCTGGACTCCATTTCCCAGAGTCCCTTAGTGCCCTAATGTATTCAGTGCTCAGAGTGCCTGTATGTGTGTGAGTGTGAGAGAATGTGTGCGTGTGTGTGCGTGCGCCCGTGAGTGTGTGTGTGTCTCCCAGTCCCTGGGAGAGTGGAGGCTCATTCACTGATTAGAGCCAGCGCTGAGAGGCAGCACTGCTCCTTCTCTCACACCAACCGAGTCTCTTAATCTGTACATGCAATCCCAGGCAGCTCGCGAGCACAAACCCGGGGCCAGCCGCCTGCTGCTGCTGCCGCTGCCGGCGCCGCCACCGCCGCCGCCGCCGCCGACCCTGCGCACCCGGGACTTTTCATGCACCACACTCACCGCCTTCTTCCCTCCGTGTCCTGAAAAGTGTGACCGTTCTCCCAAGGAATTTACACGGCAAGTATGGAGAAAGAGAAAGGGGTGTGTGGGTCTGTGTGCACACACCAAAGGGGTGGGTGCGAGGGCCGCCGGGCTGCTCCGGAACCTGGCTAACTTTCCGGGTCGGTCTCCTAGGGATTTGGGCGGCGCCCCCCCCCCCCCCCCAAGGGGCAGGGGCTGGGACCTGGACTGGCGCGTCTTAGATCTCCCAGCCTCTGTGCCCTGCGCGCTCCGTGCGCTGCCTCACTCAAACTTTCCGTCTTGAGTTTTCCTTAATGTGTTTTATTTGGGGGGTGCGAGGGGGAGGGACCAGACGCGGGAGTTGGACAGGTAGGGAGGGTGAGGGGACAGCAAGGGAAGGGAGCAGGACTTCTTTTCTTCATTTTTTAATAAGCCCCATCCCCACTTTGTTTGGGTCGGTCTGGAGAATGCCTTCTCGCGGTGTTCCCCGGTCTATGCCGCGGTGATTTCCTGCGGGACTGGGACCGGGACCGGGACCAGACCGGACCGGGTGGTACTCGGTGGGAAGCCCTGAAGGGCGGGCAGGATGGAGAAGGGGTGATCCGAATGAGAAAGGGGTGACCCGACCGTCACCACTCTACACACTACCCGCCCTGTGGGATACCGGAGGAGAGACTGGGAGCCTTGGGCCCCTGAGTGCTCGGCTTACTTTCCTGGAGGGGGCGGGTGTGAAGGGCGTGGAGGGAGGAGGGTGGGTTGGGGGAGCCGCTGCGGGCTGGAAGGAGGCAGGTGCTGGCACAGACGTGGACCCTTCTAATGCCACCGCTAAACTCCCCGCTCCGCTGGGCTGGACCCGCCTGGCCTGAGAGCCGCCCGACCCGTACCGGGTCTCCCGGGATTTTCGGGGCTGGGACTCTTCTCTTGCGGAGATTATACGGAGCGGGGTGGGAGGACCACCACATAGACAGGGGCACGTTGCTCTTTTCGTAGTTTTATTTTTAACATAGATTTACCTGCCTTAAACTGAGTAACAATTTCTCTTCCACCGACTTGAGAACAAAACTTTTCAGCGAACGCGCTGGTCGCTGCGGTGCCGCGGTGCCGCGGCCATCCCCGCCGCGCCCGTCAGCCGCCGGGCGACCTTCTCGGCCGGAGCCCAGCCCCGCCACAGCGCTCCCAAGCCTCCAGCCACCCCCCGCCCCAACCCGGGCCTTTCAGGGCTCGGCCTGAGCGTTTCGCCTTTGTGCATTGTAAGGGAAATCTTTTCTTCCAGGACGCACAAACTTGGGCAGAGAGCTTCCGTGTGGCCCCCGGCGAGGCCGCCCGCGGCGGTGAGGCCGGCCATCCGAGGGGATGCCCGCGCTGTCCGCTCGCGGAGCCCGAGGCCCGAGCGGACCCCGGCGGGCGAGGGCGCGCAGGAGCCCTGGCAGAGTGGGGGCTCGGGCCGCTGGGAGTCAGAGGAAGAGCTCTCGCTTTCCGCTGAGAACGCGGGCTCTCTCGGGCCCCGGCCGCGGCTCCAGTGGAGCACCAGGGCCCCGGCCGAGCCGGACGCGCGTCCCCACGGGAGGAGGCTTGGGGCGGGGCGCTGGGTGTGGGGCTCTGCCCGCCGGCCCGGCCGCCTGGAACCTCTGGCCTGGGCCCCCTCTCCGCCCCGGCAGCCGCTGAGAGGGAGGACTCGGGCGCTCTCTGCCCACGATGCCCACCAGCCACGCCTCGCCTCTCGCCTCGGTTCCAGACTTGGCTTGAGAGGGGTAAAGGGGAAAGGAGGGAAAATAAAGAGAAAAAAGGATGGACAGGGAGGAAGCGGCGGGTCGGAACGGAGGGAGCGGGACGGGCTGGGGTGTACGGCCTCCTCCTGTGGCTGTCTCGGGGCTTCTTCCTGAGACTAGAAAATGAGTCGAGGTTGGGAAGGGTAGAAAGAGCGTCGAGGAAAAGCGAAGCGGCCGTCTTCCGTTCCCATCCCTCCTGGCCCGCGGGAACCCTGCAAAAGTGGCGTTAATTCTCTCGCTGCGCTCGGGGCGAGGTAAGGGAAGGCCGAGGGCAGGGCGGCGCCGCACCTCTCGTGACCGACGGGGCCGGGCCGGGCACCGAGCGAGCCGAGACTCACACCTGTTTGGCGAGCGGCAGCCGGGCCGCGGCGCGAGAGGCACAGCCCTCTCCCGCACCCTAGGCCCGCGGCCCGGGGCCGGGGAGGGCCCGCATTTGCAGGAGAGCTGGAGTCTAGGAGCCCCGTGGCTGCCCGGCGAGGCGACGGCGCGCGGCGACGGGCCGGGTGACCCGCGGGGCGGGGCCGTTCTGGGGCACTAGGTACTTGGACTTTGATCGAAGGCACCTTCCTACGAGCCTCTGCCTCGCGCTCCCTGTCCCGCTGCGGACCAGGGCCCCTCGCACTTGTCCGTTCTTCGCGGCCGGCGCTCTCATTCCCCAAAGTTACAAGCAGACTGTTTCGGGGGGAGGTTGTTGGGACCTAAAGTATTCTTTGTGCAGAGGCTACCGAGAGCTGGAAGGAGAGGTCAGGCCGTGCAGTAGCCGCCTCGGCTCTGCGTTGGCCCGAAGTTGATGTAGGTTTCACCTTCACCTCTTCTTCCTCCGTTTTTCCTAAAAGAGTTGGTTTTTCCCGGTTAAGACTCGTCCTGACTAAATTCTGCACTGCTTGCTGAGCCGGCAGCCCCGCGGCCCCGCGCTCTGGACAGTCCGGGCTGTCTCCTATCCTCACCGGTTAGCCAAGCCAGACCTGGGTCCGGGTCCAGATCTGGGACCCACACCTGGCCACGTCTGATTCGTAGGCATTGCCCCCAGCCCGTGTTAGCCTTATGTTTCCTTGCATATGGTGGTAAAAATTTCTGTTAGAGTGGTGTTTCCAGATACCCCCTGGGCATTTGGTGTGCGGGAATTCTCTTCTAGGGGAGAAGTCTGTGAACTTAAAAAAAATTCTTTTCTGATTCTTCACAACTCCCCACTACCCTGGCCCCATTTCCTATTGTTCTCTGCTTTTTAAGTTGCCTGTTAATTTTTTTTTTAAGTTTATTTATGCACAGGAAAAATACCATTTAATTTGTTCTATTATTTTCATTCCTTGCTTTTGGAAACGGTTCAGAGACCACAAAAATGTCACCTGTTGTAATAAGCAGAGGAGTGTTGTGAGAGCGTTGTAATTGCCAGCAGAATCATAGTTCGCTGGGCGTTAAGAGCTGGGGCTCCGGGAGAGCGGCTTTGCAGCTTTCTTTGTGGCAGTCATTTGCAAGTGGGTTTGGCTCCCAGCAGCAGCAGCGTGGCTTCCTTCTACACTCATAACCACAGCGGGTCAAGAAGCCCAGACCCTGGACGGGGATGGTGAGAAGCTGGGGTGGGAAACTGCCCACTCTCAGAGACTTTGGCGTTCAGTTTTTCTATGCGAAACTGACTAGTTTGCGCCGGAGAGCGGGGAGCCTTGCGCATCAGCCCAGACACAGACATTTTCACGTTCAGAACGCCAGCTTCTTCGTTCCATTTGTCTTGGTTCTGGCATGTTTAACCACGCAATTAGTGATCTCACTAATTATTCAGTTAGTTGGCGTTTTGTAATCACTTTAAACCAGGGTTGGGTGTGTGATTTAACAAACTCCCACACACATACAGACATGAACCAAACCCATCACGTCAAGGATTTGAAATTTTTAAAACTCAATATTTGTTGGTCCCTCCGTCCAACCTCACTGCCTGCCAGACAATTTATTTAGCTTCGTGGATTGATCCCTCCTCCTTGTTTAGTTAATTCAACAAAGACTTTTTGCAATCTGTTTGGAGTTTGTCTGATGCCGTGGAAAAGTAGCTGATGATTTATTTGGTTGCTTTTCGATTTCTGTCTTCAGCCCTTCTTTCTCCTCCTTTCAGCAGGGATGTCAGCTGTTATTACTTCCTATTGATCCCTTTGCAAAGTGAGAAGTGAACTAAAATTAATGTCAATTCCACTGCTCGGATCAATAGCCGGAGTTATTTTAATCTGGATTTGCACGAAGTGCTAAATTAAAAAAAATCAGCATAGAGGCAGAAAAGTAACAGTTACTTACTTTCCCTTTGCCCGGTTCTTTACAGTCACCCAAATGCTCTATCAAGCTGATTATCTTACAATCCATATTTTTTTAATTAAGAGGGTCAGTTAGTTTTCTTATTTTGGGTTCTGTGTTTAAACCCATGACATTTTGACATTGGGAGTGTATTAACTATAGATTTTCATAATGACTGTGGTCTGCTGAAGCCTCATCTATACAAGTTGTTAATGTGAGGAGGGGGTAAGAAAGAAAAAGGAAAAGAACACACTCCCCCTTCCCCCACAGAGACCAACGCCCACACAGTGGAGGAAAAGAGATGCGGCCTGGAAAAATAGTGTGATTTATTTTCAGTATAATGAAGTTTCAAATGAATAACTGGGTCTGAGTGGCTCACCGTGTTCTGTTGGAGTGTCCGGTGCTGTCGCCAGATTACTAATTTATGAAACTCATTTAACATAATGAGGTGATCCAGGAAGTAAAAATAGAAAGCGAATCCTCTGGGTGATTGGCTATTTTGGGGGAGAAACATTCCTCCCCTCACCCCTAGTGTATTATGTTTGCCCTCTTCTCCTGCTCTCCTCATATAATATTGCTTGTTGATGGACAAGTAGTTATTTCTGTTGTGAAAAGCTGCTTAGAACCCTTGGAACAGCCCTAGACCCACTTTCAGAGCATCCATATTGTGTGGCTATTAATCTGACTTGAAAACAGCCAAGAATAGGATTCCCAGACTTGTCAGCCTCACCGGCTGCCCTTGGCAGATCATTCCCTGCACTGCTATAACTTGACAGGAAAGTTATTTAAAATTTGGAAGAGAGAAAAATCCGTTAATGTGAGATACATAATCTGGTAATTTAGCAATGATGTCTATAAGGAAAGATGCCAAATGAGGAAGCAGTCTGATGGTGTGCACTCATCTTCCCAATTAATAACAGTCATTGACACGTCTACTACAGGATGGGAGAAGGAAATACTCTCTTTGCACTGCATTAAGTCAGGAGGATTCATCTACAGTTTAACTAAGGTTTCTCTGTTTGAGGGAACACCAAAGACAGATACTCCATTATCTAGGCGGGGGTTTTTTAAGGGAGGGGGTAAATTTTATTTGAGACATGACTCTCAATTTAAAGGTTATAATTTGTAGCAGATGGTGATTTTTGGTTACACTTTGAGTTTCACTTACGTTTCTACTTAGTGTGTATGTTTGAAGCTAATAAGTCCTAGTAGTCATCTTGTGTTATCTGGACTTTTGATATATAGCCCTTCTCCCACTTCCCACTAAAAGTAAATTTTGAAACAGAATCAGTGACTGTGAAAATGTACAACCTAAATTTAAAAGAGAAATTGAAAGAAGTCTCTCCGAACTCCAATTTGTTCCAGAGGCCTTCATTGGATGTCAACTCTAGCTGGGCCAACAAGCAGAGCAAAATAAGTCAGAAATTTTGTTAACATTTTGCTCTAAATGTTAATGGCAAATTCAAGGGAGTTTACAAATCTACTTAAGAGTGAGTGCATTAGTAACTAAAATTACCGATTCGTTCTTTGCTGCCCCTGGAAGACAGCCGCTTCTAGAGAACATATGCCAAAGGCACCCATTATGTTTTTAAATATTGTCAGAGACGCCAGGCATTTTATTGATGAAGGTTTTGTTCCTTCTCAGAAAAGAGAAAGCCTGTGTGATTAGAGAGGGTTATGCAGCAACAATAATGCTGCTGTTATTTGTTCACACAGCATTTCTTTCTGGAAACAGTCTTAGATGATACATGAAGATGTGTGTTTATGTGTGTGATTTATCCACACGCACAATTTGTACCACCTAACGTACAGATGTTCATGGTCAAGATGTGCTTGATTTAGGGATTTTTCAGTATCAGGGCGTTATTAGGGGAGATGAAGAGACGACTCATACATGGGGCGTTATAGAGGTGGATCCTTTTCTCTTTTTGAACATCAGGCCTGCCATGAGTGGTGTATGTAGGTGGAGGCCCTTTAAAATATATGCCCCACCTAATCTACTGGGTGACTTGGTCTTCCAAAGCTCATTTGCTCAGGGAATATTGTATGTGGAGGTTTTATGATTTTTTTCCCTTTGCTGGGCTCAGGCGCATTTCACCCGGAACGTGTAGGGACCAAAGTCAGCTACGCGTACATCACAGTAAGTTGTCTATTGATTTTCCAGAATGAAAATGGTCTGATGCTGCTGCCCACTGGCTCCTAAAGCCTGTGGTGTCTCTTGCCCGAGAATCTGTAAGCCAGAAGGATGGTGTTTCGATCACTTAGGGTTTCCCGTTCTTTTCCTCCCCCTAACCTTCCTCCCCCTCTTTTTTTTTCTCTTTACTGTTTCTGCAGGTGTTAGAAGGGGATGATTCCCCAGTAACATTCCTTGCCCTGATCCAAGGTGCCCCTCAGCCTCCCTCCCAGGGAAGACTGCTTCTTGTGTGACGCGGACCATAGAAAGAAACTCCAATGGACTTACACCGGGCAGCCTTCAAGATGGAGAACTCGTCCTACCTCCCCAACCCGCTGGCATCCCCAGCACTGATGGTCCTGGCGTCCACAGCTGAGGCCAGCCGTGATGCTTCCATCCCTTGTCAACAGCCACGACCCTTTGGTGTACCTGTCTCAGTAGACAAGGACGTGCATATTCCATTCACCAATGGTTCCTACACCTTTGCCTCTATGTACCATCGGCAGGGTGGGGTGCCGGGCACTTTTGCCAATCGTGATTTTCCCCCTTCTTTACTACATCTCCACCCCCAGTTTGCTCCCCCAAATCTAGATTGCACTCCAATCAGTATGCTAAATCACAGTGGTGTTGGGGCTTTCCGTCCCTTTGCTTCCACTGAGGACAGGGAGAGTTATCAGTCAGCCTTTACGCCGGCCAAGAGACTGAAGAACTGCCACGACACAGAGTCTCCCCACTTGCGCTTCTCAGATGCAGATGGCAAGGAATATGACTTTGGGACACAGCTGCCATCTAGTTCCCCCGGTTCACTTAAGGTTGATGACACGGGGAAGAAGATTTTTGCTGTCTCCGGCCTCATTTCGGATCGAGAAGCCTCATCTAGCCCAGAGGATCGGAATGACAGATGTAAGTACTTTGATGTGAGCCCTCCCTACCCCCAGTAAGCCCTGCCTTACAGTAGTGTTCAACAGGTCGGTGGCCTTTTCCCTGCTCCTAGTAATGGGAAGGGCCAGTTCCTTCCCATTCCATAGCTATGGAGTACTAATATTTACTTGTCTCTGTCAGTAAGCATTGAGAGTTCTGTAGGAAATGTTTTTCTGAAGGTAGCCAGAGGCAAGTTGACCTCCACACTGCCCTTCTCTCCAGGGCATGATTGGCTTATTCCCTGGGGACTCTGGAGTGAAGAGGGGTACCATATAGGTACTGGAGTAAATGTCATTCCATTGGAAAGGGTAGGTTCCTAGGGAATTTGGGGGGCCTGAAGAAACTTATCCATCCCTCCTCTTTTTGCTATCCTCATTATGTTTCTCTGATATTAGTATTATATTTTAGCTTTTCCATTGTATCGCATCCACTGGAGTCCATGTGATTTTATTGTCACAACTCTCAGCCCTTGTCCACATCAGGCTATTTTTCAGAGCAGGACAAAGGTGTCGTCAATCACCATAAAGCATTTCAAACAGCTGTATTTTCCTTGCAATCGCAAGGCTAGAAAGCCGGCTTCTCTTGGGATTTAACAGGTTTGCTGGATGCTTATCCTGGAGCCCACTTTGAGGACTGGCTGTGGTTGACCTGTGTGGCTGCTCCATATTTGATGTTCACAGCTATTATTAATTTCTGCTTAAGGAACAGCTTTCTCATGTTCTCCAAGTGCTTTTTTGGGCTCTGGCTACCTCACTACTAGTTGGAACTAACCTTGATTTGGAACTTGTAGACTAGGACTCCTGAACCCTGCAATCTTCTCATCTAATCTAATCTAATCTAATCTAATCAGAAAATAATTGTGTTTTGAAGCTTTTGGGCTGTGGGTAGACAGCAGTTTTCTTCAAGCCTGGTGAAAATGTATGAACTGAGAGTGTTTTCTCACCCAACCCTTTGTTCTAAGGTTTGCTTCATTTTGTTTTCTTAAGAAAACTACATCTGAGGTTTGCTTTCCCCTCTTCTCTATTTTTTGTGCTTCCGCCCTCTCTATAACTACCAACACGAATACCATTTTTTTCTCTTCTCTTTATGATGCCGAGGAGAGTAATAGAGACATTGCAGCTCTCTCCCCTGTCGGCACTGCTTCCTCAGGCTGTCTCCTTGAATTAGGCACTGTGTTAACTTTCCTGCGCTAAAAGGCATCTGCCTAAACCCAGCGTACCTTTTCAATAAAAGTCATCATAAAATCAACCTGCCTTGTAAATCCATCGCTCTTTGGTTTTGAAATATGTTGCGAGTGTGTCTTTTATGTCAGCGTCTGTAAGCCGGAGACCTCCCCACTTATGGGGAAGGCTGCTGTGTGACAGCACAGCTGCCCATGTGCTCTCTCACTTTTGCTTTAGTTCCTCGTCTACCTCTCCCCTTTCCGTACAGCTGACGTATGTGTTATGATCCTGCTTTTTGAATATACCTGCTGAACATGGATTGGCTTTGTGTCGGTCTGTTTTAATTTAGTTTTTGTCAGTGTGCAAGTGCTCAAGGCTAGCTGTAATTTGACCTTTAGCTAAAACTGCCCTGGATTAGGGTATGACAAATTTTGCTCCCTTTTTCTCCAAATACAAGTTGAAAATGAAATCCTTCAAAACTAATATGCCACACCGTAACACCTGCAGATCAAGATTCCTTTCTTCTCTCCTAATATATCCAGCTTGTCTCCATCTATCTTTTTAGCCCAAACCTGTATCAGATGCCCAGAGAGGAGGAAGCTTGTTAGTCAAGTCAGAACTCATAGATGTGGATATCCATTCCCCTCCGAGTGTCAAAGCCATAACTCTTCTGTTTGCCTGGTTTGCATTGTGTGGTGGTGCCATCCCCCATGGAGATGGATCCCTCACACCGGAATACGCCTGGGTGGAGAAAAATTAAATGAGTCTGTCTCCCAAAGTGAAATGGAATTCTGACCTTGAAATTAATGAGATTCTGATCAGAAGGGTGGGGAAACTTCTTTATTTCAAATTGTACTGTTACAGAAATTGGAGCCCATTCTCCCTCTATTTTTTAAAATATTTTTCCTTTAGAGAGTAGTTTGTGTTCTCTTTTTTCTCTTACACATATATTCAACCTATGGGTGTGCATGTGAGTATGGGATGTTTGTATACCCACATTATTATCTAGAGTTGCATTTGGGACTAATCTTTAGCAAAAAACAAAGGTGTAAAGTGAAGAGGAGACTGTTGCTTGGTGATAACTCTGGATCTGTGCTCCTCTTCCCTTTCCTTTCCTTTCCTTTCCTTGGGCAGTGTGGCAGCCGTCACAAACGGTTGTATTGCGTAGCATCTGTGCTTTTGATTTTGAGTGTTTGGAAGACAGGGGAAACATTTTTCTGTCAGGAAGGGTTGAAGAGGCACTGTGACAAAGTCTGCAGCAGCTTTCTTGGCTCCTGTCATATGCCGATGTGTGTCAGAATATTTATGGTCTGTTTTATGTAAATACATATTTAAGGGCCGTTAGAAGGCCTGATTATTCCCACTAGATGTCTTTCAGGTCCTCCCTACAGAACCGTTTTGAAATAAGTAATATTTCTCAGATAATCGAGTGACAGTATACAAGACTGCTTCCAAAGGGAGAGCTTGAGGGGCAGATGGGGCAGGGAGGGGGATGGGAAGGCAAGAGGACAGAGAATAGAGTGTTCAAAATAGCAAAGTAATAGGTTAAGTGGCTTTTGCCCAGACTACCAATATGATAGAATATAAACCATATATATTTTAGTTTTTTATTCTTAAAATTTAGAGTTAATTTCTGATATGGTTGACTCATTTTTCAGTCTCTTCATATAAATTTTTTTCATAAAGTATAAAAAAATGTTTTAATTAAATACAGCAGTAAAACTCCTAAATAAGCATTTGTGGGGGGGATTGTACTGGGTGGGTGGGTGTCCCTTACATAGAGTAGAAGTTTTATGACTGAGTTTTAGGCCAATGAAAAATCAGTTTTACAATGGAAACACTGACAATTTTTACTGTTGCAGCCACCCCCTGCTCACACACTGTATCCATATGCAGATATGTCCACATGTGAGAGCATTTGAAAGAGGGGCCTGCAGACATGGTGTAATGTACACGTATGTGTTCTTCCCTTCAATCTGGGTACTTTCTTTTGTGATTAAATATCCATTTTTGTAGGAAAAATTCTAGCTGTTTGGGTAAAGTGTCGTCTTTTCTAGTAGATGATTCCTGTTTGCTTGCTTGTTCATCTACCTGGCATCACAGGTGATTCCCAAGGTAGGTGTTGGGCTTTGTGGAAAAAAGAAGCCTTTACTCTACAGGACTGACTTATTTGCCCTGGAAAAAAGGGAACAGTATTTTGTGAGAAGCCGTTCGTGGAGGATGCATAATTCCCCAGGAAGGGGACTGAGGTAACTCCTGTTTATTGTCACTCCCTGAACCAGTCTCCCAGGGCTCCTTGTCCAGGGAAATGATGCTAAAATTTATGGACCAATTACAAATAGTCCACGTGTGTCTTACATATGAAGTGTCTACAGATATGTTTCCCAGGGCTTTTAAAATAAACATTTCCTCATTAAAGAAACTTTACAACAAAGGGAAGATACGTATTATCTGCTGCCTTGTGCTAGAATCTATACATTTATTACCCCCTTAGCACTCTGGCTCTTATCATGTGCATTTCCTTATCATTTTCTTTGGACCACCTCTGTGCCTAGATTTCTGCCTGGGTGACACAGTCTTTGGCCAGCCTGCCAGTCGGTCCACTCATCCCAAATTGGAGTTGGCTAGTATGCATGCTTATTTGAGGATTGAGAGGGACCAGAACTGCCTGTGTGGAGCGATGACTGGCCACATCAGGGATGGGCACTGGGCAGTGACCATAAGTGGCCCTCTTATCTTGGCCCTTCCCTATGATTAGACAGATTCACAGGTAGGTAGGTAGGAAACTGGTAGTTCACAGCAACTACAGGTGGTTCTACTTTGGTTCTCAGGTCCCAAAAGCCCTGAGTAGAAGATGGTATTTTGTACTTTGAAATGTGCCTTATAAAGGCATGTGCCATTTAAGTCCCTGTGTTCTAAGAATCAAATAACTGAGGGTACATAAGCCCAGAGAAGCCCAGAATGAGGAGGGTCAGCTACATCATGGGGGCATTGCTAGAGGGAATATGTCCCAAGGGCTCTGGGACTGGGTGGACAGGGACCCTAATTTGGGCTTTTAGAATTGCGCTTGCTGGAAATAATGTTCGGGGCAGTTCTCAGGTCACCAGGCTGAACTCCTGGATTGTAGCTGGAGCAGATGACCACTGTGAAAGGGTCAGCAAACCACCAGACCCAGATGAGTCAGATGGTTTCCTCTGTACTGACTGCCTAGACCCAGCCTGATTGTTGCTCAGCTGCTCCCGGGTTTTCCCC
The DNA here is from genome assembly GCF_054644295.1 of Miniopterus natalensis. Lineage (NCBI taxonomy): Eukaryota > Metazoa > Chordata > Mammalia > Chiroptera > Miniopteridae > Miniopterus > Miniopterus natalensis. The sequence continues at coordinate 25,893,937 of NC_142089.1, forward strand.
AAGTCCTTTTAAGAACTCCTGGGATGTGTGTGTTTGTTTCTGGTTGTTCACTCCCAACACAGTCATGGAGACTCCTTTTCATGCTGCTGGGTTTAATTGTCTTGTTGGGATAAAGAAATGTTTGCACAGTTAAAGTGGGGCCGGGCTGGACCGGAGCAGTCCCTGATGGCTGCAGAGCCAGCTGGCCTGGCTTGGCCCCGCGCACCGCTCGCCCGCCAGCGCGGCGGCTGGGCTCGCTCCCGCTCCGGCTCTCGCTCTCTTCTCGGTCCTCGCTCCCCGCCCGCCGCGCGGCTCTGGTCGGCGGCTGCCTCCCTGCACGGCCGGAATGCCTAATCACCATGGTGAGAAAACGGACACCGCAGCCGCCCTCCCTCCTCGCCTCGCGCCCTCCCTCCCATCAATTGTCATGCAGAAGTGATCCCCGGCTGCCGTTTCCTCGCGGCCGCCAGCCAGCCCCCGCGCCGCTCCCGGCAGAAGGGTGGCTGGTAATTGATCGTTTGGGGGAGGGGGCGCGGAGGGGCGCGAGGCCGGGCCGCGGGAGTAAGGACCACCGTGGGCCCCGTTGCTTCACTTGAAAAGGACCCCTCAGCCTCCGCCACCGAGATGGCTTTCAAGTGGATCCAGAAATGTTGGTGACTTTGCCGTCCCGCGGCTGGACTTGGAGGCTGCGGAAGAACTCCCGGCGCTGCCCCAGGCGGGCCCCACGCCGCCGCTGCCTCCTGCGGTCGGGGCCGAGGACCAGCCTGGTCCCCCACCCCCTGTCCTGCCCCACCCTCCATGTCCCTGGCCCCCTGGTCGCACTGAGTCCGAGCCCAGCCCTTAATCGGTTTCCTGTACGTGGTCTGAGCCACAGAGACAGTGTGGGGCCGGGAGGAGGGTGACCCGGGAGGAAGGTGACCCGGGAGGGGGCACGCCCACGCGGATGTCGGGGTGGTGTGGGACCCCACGGGAGGTGCAAGTGGGCGGGAGGCGGAGTGAGGAGGCGAGGGGGACACGGGGGGGGGGGGGGTGGCCGGTGCGCCGGGAGGAGGCTGGGGGTGCAGGAGTGGGAGGAGGGATAGGGGAGGGCCCAGGGCGCGCTGATGAGGAAGGATGGACGCGTACTTGCGCATCTGGAGCTAGCTGCCCCTCGGCACCCGGGGACTTGGGGGTTTCTCCTGGAGATTCGAAATGTTTTCGCGGTTTTGCAGTTCAAATCTGTAAAACGTCCCGGGGAACATTTCTCAAGTCCAGGGCTTCATGAATCGGAAGGAGGGCTGGTATTCGGGCGAGGCGAGTCGTGGTCGCCTCTGACAGTCAGAGGCTCGCAGCCAGCACAGCGGGGCTCGTTAAAGTCTGGGCAATTTCTGGAACTCTTCCCACGGGAAGTTTTCCGGGGCTGTCTTCCGGTCAGCGGCCCCAGGTTGATTATTTGGTGGCCCTTTTTTTGTTTGAAAACAGAAAACACACATTGTATCCAAATAACAAAAGTTGCCCTCCCTCCCCACCCCCTTTCCTCATTAAGCAGGGAAAAGGAAACTGAAAAATAGAATTATATTTTTATATTGGTTTTTCTTATTTTTAACCCTTATTAACTACACCCATCTGGTTAATAAATATTAGCACACGTCGAAATGTATTCTTTGTAAATGCTCAGGATTTGGAGTTACAATACATTTAATAGTTATATTTTATAATGTTTTTTCATATTTTTATATATACTCTGTATAAATATGTGGGATTTAGCGTGATGCTACTTTTTTGTAAAATCCACGATTTTAACACCAAAATAACAATTTTTGGATTTGAATATACTCTTCCAACTGTTTAACAGCATTTCTCAGTGCCATTTTACCCTCTTAAAAAGAGCTGAACTACAGACTTAAGGATAACTTATTGCTATATATCAGCTAAAATGCCTTAAAATTTTTAAAAAGACCATTTAAATTGTGACATTCGTGGTTGAACAGAGTGTGATTTTATCCTCAGTAACCTCAAAGTGTATGCTACAGGGTGGGAATTTATGACTATATCTTTGGGGCAAGGAGAGAATTTTCTGCAAAAGAACTTTCACCTAGTTTCTCTCTTATGCCCTTTTCAGGAAAAGATCCTAAATTGAGACTATGGGGTGAGACCTGGAGAAATAATAGGCCGTGGTATGAATCAGTAAACCTGGTTGATGCTAAGTAAACAGGAATAATTTATTCCCTTCCAGCCTTACCCAATAGATCAGACTTTTCTGTTATCTTAATCACATTTTAGTTTTAGTATTACAATTTTTAAAAAAAATTTTTTTTTTGCATTTGTGCCAATCACATCGAAGGGTTCAGTAAGTGTTAGTGGAGTACTGAATAAATTGATGGTGGTGATTATAATCTAATTTTTACTTTAAGTTTTTATCAATTTGCCACTCTTCAGCATTGCGCTGGATAGTATCTATAAGACTGCTATCCCAAAGGTATACAGGTTTTATGGAAAGAAAGGAAGAATTTATTTATGCCTTGAGGTTTGATAATGACAAAAGTAGGCAGAGAGTTTTTCAAGACATATAAGTGAAATTACCTTTCTCAAATATAGACTTATTTTGTTGATTATTTTGGGTACTAAAATATAGTATCTTAAAAAAAATAATCTAAAACTTTTCTTTCCTAACACTCTAGAAACCTAAAATTGAAGTTTATTCCCTTCTCAAATGTTTTCCCACAGCATTACATCCCCTATCATGTAGTCCACAAATATGGATCGGCTTTTGATGTATATTTTAGGGGGAAAAGTTCCTACCTACATCCTGGTTGAAGCTGAAAATGAACAAGTGATGTGAGAGTTTTGTAGACACATATAACCACCTGGCAATTCAGATATTTGACCATCCATTTTCTCTGTAGAATGTCTTGTGATTGAAGATGACCTAGAGGAAATGAAAGTTATGTTTTTGGGGGAGACATGGTGCTGCATCCAGTACATTATGTTTAGCAGACACAAGCTTCAGGAAAGTCTAGAAGCTGCATGTGTGAAGAAGGAACCTTTTGGTACAGTCTCATGAGAAATCAAGCCCGGTAAGCCTGAGTGTGACTCACTAGACAAGGGTTGTCTTTTTCCACTGAAATTCATTTGCAGGCTGAGATGTATGGCTTTGCATCCATCTTAGAACAGCAGACAGTCAGAAAGATGTAGGGAGGGGGAAAGGGCCAGCCCTGGAGAGACCTTTGCTTTATCTTCAGGTATATGATTCCCATTTAGGAGCCAGCTAATCCTATACTGCTCTCATTTGACCTTGCTTTTTGGGGTTTGATTTAAACCAAGTCAGAGTGGTCTAGCATGATAAATACCTGTTAGAAGAATAAATGCTGTATTTGCCCCCTTTGAGCCACAACTTGAAGGTGTTTCAGATCATAGGTGGGGAGGCAATATAACATAATAATTATGAGTTCAGCCTCTGGAATAAAATTCTGACCCTTTAGCTTACTTTCTCTGTGACCCTGGGCAAATTATTTAACTTTTCTGGGCCTCAGTATTCTCACCTGTAAAGTGGGAATTATACAACCTTAAGGGGTGGTTGTGAATGACTGAATGAGATTAAATATACAGATAATGCTTAGAACAGTTACACTTACAAATACATAATGACTATTATTATTTCAAGGACAATCTGGTAGTTTAATCTTCATTGTTAAAAGCACTGATGTAGCCCAACACAGGGTCATTAACAACTAGCATGTATGCAGGATCCTTTTACACACTCCTGCATTATGGCAAAGAGGGAGGGAGAAAGGCTCAGAACCTCTTTCTGTGATAACCAGCTGTTTTACCTCCCTTCATTATTATCCATCCACCAGGATTAGCCCTGGTGTTCCTCTAACCTCCTCTCTTCATTTTATTTAGAAGCAAGGTAATATTAGAGTTTAAAAAAAACAAATCTCTCTGAGTCAGGAAGGGACTGGACTAAGGTTAGATATCTGGCAGTGATAGGTTAGAAAATCTGAATCTCATCGTATTTTCTCATTCTGAAATTTTGTATTATCAGATATTGTTTGAAATAAATGGGCCATTAGAATTTGTGTGTGATAGAGATTTGGACTACATATAATCAGATTTGCTATAATGGTATTTGACTAGTATTAGAATTCCAAGTCTCAGAGTTTCAAGTATGTCCTTAGATTTTAAGTTATACAGGCACTTTTACCCTCTTGCCTATGTGAGAGAAATCTGTGAACCTTCCCCCATCTGTGCGTGTCACAGTCCCACAGCATGATGGATTGTCTCTGCTTGGGGGAGGCTTAGGACGGGGCTTGAAGGGGCCTTGTAGGTCAGGAGAGAAATACAGCAGCAGGACTGAGCTGGGGGGGCTGCTGAGGAGGGATTAGCAGGGGAAGGGGAGGGCAGGGTTGGGCGGGCATGGGCCTCTTCCATAGTGCCTGTGTGCATTCTCTTAGGAGTAAAAGAGGGCTGTCCATTACCCTGAGCGCACAAATAAACTCAGTGTTTTTCTCTTTGTAGAGAGAAAGCCCCATGGGGCTTGGGAATACTAAAAAATGACTCTGTATGTCAGTGGGAGAGGTGGGAAGTAGGAGGATGGGAGTGGGAAAGACTGACTCTCTGCCTGAGGACCTTGGATTTGAGTCTGTTTAAATATAGTAGTTCATATTTGAAAAGTCTTCTGTTCACATATATGTATAGCAGAAATAGCCATTGGAAGCAAGTTGTTCAATACCTCAGTCCTTATCAGTTCCTTCATGACTTCCTTTGAGAGAAGGGGTTCAGGTCATTGTTGGGGACAAAGTGTCTCTAGATCATAGAGCACCCACTTCTCCTCTCTCCCTGTCCCCAGTCCTTGCCACATGCAAACACAAAGGTGTATGGGAGGTAGGAAGGGAAATGCTGTTTTAATTTTTAGTTTTTAAAGAAGAGGGGAAAGTCTGGGATTTAGGCCCAAATGCCAAAAGCATAGTTAGGAAGGAATTCTAGAAAAGGAAAGAGTTGAGTGAAAGAGGTAGCTAGGTAAGGCAGTAGCACATGCTAGGGTAAGTAATCAGCAGGACTGCAGTTAGGGCCTAGGCTTCGGCTTCCTTCCTGAGCAGTAAAATTTTTTTTTAAAAATCCTTAGAACAACAAAAGTCTGGACGCATGGGCTTCCTTCCTGACAGGCCAACCTGGTGGGGCTTCATTCAGACTGAGCAGCAGTCAAGGCTGATTTACGGTAGGAGATCGCCCAGACAGACGGGTGGGCTTAACCCTTTCCTAACCGCAGAGATATCTCACTGCAAATGCTGTCCTCTTCTGCTAACCTTCCATCATGATGTGGGTAGCTTCTTATTGTCATTTGTTCCTTATTGAAAGAGAGTACCTGCTGCTGGAGGACCTAATACCCTCTTCATGAAAAAGCTGAGTCTATGAGAAGCTGAGTGACTTGTAAGAGATCTTACCATCAGGTCTGTGACAGAGGTGGCATTGTTTCTTAAGGATGGTATAACTCTCAGGCTCTTGGTGACATTATATTGACTTTGGAGCGTTGTGTCCATCTTTGATCATAGGAAGTGCCTCCTGGAGTCTGTATTGGGCTGATCCTGTGAACCTCAGTTCTACCTCTATATAATACTGGTACTACAGAAAGAATAGTGCCGCTTCGTCTTGGTGGCATTGTGGATAAAACTGTAGCAGAGTACACGGGGCATGATTAAGTTTCCATCTTGGTAGAGAGTATGGTGCAGTCATTAATACACTTAACCATTTATCCAATATTTACTGAATCCCTGCATTGTTCCAGGCATCATGCTAGGTGCTGGGGATATGATAATAAGCAAGACAGATTGCAGTCCCCTGTCTTTCAGGATTTTAATATTTATTTAATTTATTAATTTACATATTTTTAAATATATCTTTATTGATTTCAGAGAGAGGAAAGGAGAGGGAGAGAGAGAGAGAGAAATAGAAACATCAATGATGAGAGAGTCATTGATCGGCTGCCTCCTGCACGCCCCCAACTGGGAATCGAGCCCACAACCCGGGCATGTGCCCTGACCGGGAATCGAACCCCAATCGCCTTGATACTAGGTCAACACTCAACCGCTGAGCCACGCCCGGCCGGGCTGGAGTTTAATATTTAGTAAGCAACTGTGGGATGTTGTGAAAAGTCCTATAATAGGGATAGTACAAAATGCCATGGGGTTAGAAGCAAGAGCACCTAATCTTGCCTAGGCATCAGAGAGAACTTTAAGCTGATACCTGAAAATCAAGAAATTGCTTATTTAAAGGGGCTAAGTGTGGCTGTTTGATTTTCTGGACAAAGTATGGCATCTGAGAATGGAAGAAAGAACTGCAGAGCTTCCAAGGATTGTTCACAATAAAGTAAGAATAGAATTTCTCTCCACCAGGCCCTGAGGCCTGACCTCAGATCTCTATAGTACTTCATCCTATGGCTAGGCATTCTTGAGAATGTCCATTTGATGCTTATGTGTTCACGAGGCCCAGCATCAGATAGGATCTTGCTTTTAAAGTTACTTTCTAAAGATGAGTCACTGTGAAATACTTTCCGATGACATAGGATATCTTATGAGCACCCAGAACCGTGCTTGGTATGAAGTAGACACACAGGAAATGTTTGTTGAAATGAAGGAAGGCCATTACCCTGGGGATGTTTAGGGAGGTAGATCAAGGACCCTGGTCTCTGCTAAAGTTCATGCTCAGCTCTATACTTTGCCCTGCACTGAGACCCGGTAGGGCTCAGGACCTAGAATCCTCCTTTAGCCATTATACTAAGCCACATAGCACCCGGGATTCTTGGCAGGATTTCTTGGGAAAGTTTCCAATGGGAGGTGCATTGCTCAGGCTTGACTTTCATGAGGGAGGGTAGGCGTGTAGTGCCAAGACTATTGAAGGATAAAAAGAGAAGCAAACTATTGTTCCAGCCTGGCACATGTAGGCATTCTAAAAACAGTTTCTTCCAGCCAGTGCCTCCGTACACTGCCATCGCTCTTGTGGTTTTCCTTCCCCTGGCCTCTTTATCGTCATCATCTCTCTACATCCACAGTATTTCCTGAGCTCCTGTTGTAAAGCGCTGTACTCACTGCTGTTGCAGGGACATCAAAGAAGTAGGAGATGAGACTTCCTCTTCTTTAGGGCCTTATGGTTAAGGTGAGTAGCGAGGATATATATATACACACACACGTGTATATATATGAAAAAGAAATAATTAAAAAAAACAGATGATAAGAGCTCTAGGATTTCAGAAGGAGTAATCCCCCAAGTCTGGGGTTATTAAATTGTGATCTAAGGACCATCTGCTTCAGGATCACTTGTGGTTGTAGTGGAGGAGGGTCGGGTGGAGTATACTCTTTATAATGCAGATTCCCAGGGCCACACCAGATCTCATCAGAATCACAGGGAATGTGGCCTGGAAATCTGTAGGTTTAGTAAGCAGGGGATTCTTATGCTCCTTAAACTTTCTGAATCACTCATCTCCGGTAAGAGTCTCAGAGACAAGCTTTCATAAAGACGTATGGCCTTGGAGGAAGGGGAGTTGGGACTAGGTGACTAGAGAGGAAAAGCCTGGGATTCCACCGAGGAGCCCAGGAATGGTCCAAATAAAGACACAGGGTCTTCTCACGACAATGCCTTTCTTCTCCAGTCTCCCTTTGGCGGTTGGATCTGCCCATCTGCCTCTAGTTCCCCCCTTTGCCTTCGCTCCTAATCGGGCTCTTTCCATTTTCCTCCCTGATTGCAGATCAGCTGATTGTATATGCTCAGACAGCCCCTTTCTTGGTGCAATATTGTAATTATGAGGCAGCCCAGCGGAGGGGTCTGCGGTGCTTAGCCAGATGTGAGGGAGGCCAGTCTTGCTTTGGTGCTCCTTGGGGCTCTGGCCAGCTTGTCTTCTCACTGCTGTTATACTACCCAGAAGGGGCTGGAGAAGGTTTTTTGCCAGGCTCCTCTCCTCTCCCCCAGCCTTTAAGCTTTCTTCTTATGCTAAAATGCCCATTTGTAAAGAAATAAGGGTTGGACAATTAGAGGAATCTCTCAGTGGCAGAATTACTCACCAACACCTGCAGATTGTCTATTGTCAATCTAATTTAAGCTTTAACCCTTCTGGACGCAGCTGCCAGAGGGTAGGAATGAACCTGGTGCTAGGTTCAGGTGGCTTCAGACCACGTGTACACTAGTGGATGCTCTCATCAATCTTGGTAGTGGACTTGAGGGTGGTGTCCTTTTCCCAACATACTTCCCCCCTTTTAAACACTCATCACATTGTATTGCGTTATTTGTTGCATTGTCCCTCCTCCATCGGCCCATGTGTCTTCTTGTACAATTATCTAGTGTTTCTCCTCATGTAGCATCTAGCTCAAAAATACTTGTGGGAATGTGAACCCAGAACCACTGTTTTCTTGGGTGAGCCCTGCTGGCTCTACCCACTTTGACATAGTCTGAAGGACCACACAGGGCTGGGTACCTCCTGGTACATTTACAAGTGGGAATTGATGACTAGAAATAGGGTAATTGAGAACAGTTCAGTGATAGGACAAGAGCATAGAGTCAGAAACTCTCGCTTGTAATGTACTAGCTGTGTAACTTCGGGTAAGTTGCTTTGTTTCTCTGAGTCCCAGCAACTCATATCTAAAATAGGAACTGGTGAATAAGCCTTGCTCTACCTTACAGGGTTGTTGAATCCAAAAAGATAACAGACATGTTTTGTAATGTAAAAGTAACTATTTAAGTGCCCCCCATCCTTCTGCTGCACACAACCACACAAATAACACACACACACACACATACACACACACACACACACGTATTTATATATATTTCCCTTTCCAAGAACTCCTGTCTAAACAGCAGAATGGTTTTAGGAGACTAAAGTAGCTTATGAAATACCTTGAGTATTCAACGTAGAGGTACCCTCTTACATGCTGTATCATCCTTGAAGTTGGGCTTCAGAAGAGCCTGCGTTCCGACACTGGCTACAACATTCTTCTCCTCGGTGGTCTGGGACGAAAGCTTTTTGTAGACTTTTTGTGAGTGTAAGTTGACAGGCCACTCCCTATACAGATCTGTGGCATCTCCACTGAAATTTCATATTACCAGATTCCCGTTGAAAGGAATTTACCCACTGCCTTTCTTCTCAGTAAAGCTCAGAGCACCTTTATTTTTTAGTTTCCAGGGCCAGCAACTCTGTTTCTACTTTGTGTACAGAAATGTCTTAGTTCAGAGGTGTAATGCCTCAGCCTAAAGAATGATAGGCAGAATCAAGATGAAGAGGGCTTTCTGCCCCAGAGACCTTTCTTAGGCTGCAGGAATAGCCACACTCTGCAGGCCGGTATGACAAGATGAAGAGGGCTGTGTCAGATCTGGAAGGATTTGGAAGGGCTTGCCCTTAGGAGAGATGTTTAGAAGTCAGAGCTGGGCCAGGAGGACTGGAAAGAGCAAGCATTTGAAGAAGGCTTTACTTGTGCGGTAAACTTCACTGTGTGATTATTTAATAGACCATTAACAAGCAGATTCATTAACAAGATCTTAATTAACAAGTTCCAGGGTTATTCCTCCAACTTCCCAGGGGAACTGTTCTCCTCCTATTTAGTCCCAGAGACTTCCTATCCTTAAACTAACCATACCAGACACATTTAAATTCAGTCTTTTTATTGCAAGTGAAATGACTGCAGGCAAAGGCAGGAACATAGTACTACTTCTAATAAGAATAGCTAACACCTTCTGAGCTCTTTCTGTGTCAGGCACTTTTCTGAGTGCTTTACAGGTCATCATTTATTTAATCTTCATAAAATCCCTATGAGATAGGTATTATCTCCGTTTTACAGATGAGGAAACTGAGGCACTGACTGTTTAAGCAATGTGCCCATTGCTATGAAAGCAAGAAATAGCAGAGATGTGATTCAGACCTAGGCAATCTGGCTGCAGAGTCAATGGGAAGGAAGAAAATCCCAGGAGAGGGAGGCCTATGGGGCAGATTCTTGAGGTAATAAGAATAAGAATAATACTTAATCTGCTCATTGTGTGCCAGACACTGTTCTCAGCACTTCATGTATGTATGTAGGTTGTGTCCATACTTGAAGAAATCATAAGAGTCTGTTGTAGTGTGGCAGCCCTTAGGCATGATCTGTTTTGGCCTACTCACAAGCCTTCGTCACCTACACTGTGAGTGCCTTGAGGTGGGACTGTGTCTTACTCATGTCTGTTCCTAGTACCTAATGCATTGCCTAGAACTTACTAGATTCAATCTAAACAAGTTTGTCAAACATAGCCCTTGATGAGAGGGGGAAGATGGCTTAGCATCTGCTGTCTCCTAATGCCCTGTGTGGTACAGTGCCTGTCTTTGAGATAGCACTTTACAGATATAGCAGTTCAAAGAAGAGCTAACTCTGAAACAGGCCAGATGCCTCAGTTTCCTCAGGGTCAGCTGGGATTGGTAACACTGGTACCAATCTCAGGGTTATAAGTATTAAATGAGTTAACATAAAATACAAGTGAAGTCCTAAGAATAGTGCCTGGCACAAAGTGAGCCTTTAATAAATCTTAGCAGTAATCACTATTATTAGGGGTTGGGCACAGATTTGAAGTCTCCTGAACCAGGAGACTGACCCCCATCTCTACCCTCAATTACATTACAGGGACAATGGCTCTGGCAAGCCCTGATCTACGATGGGGTTGTGTGTTTTTTTGCAGCAAAAAAAAAAAAAAGATTTTCAAAAAAATTTACCAATTGATGTTAAGGAGCTTGTACCTATAATGCCATCTGTTCTTGACTTCAGTTAAATGGAGGCTGGAGCAAAAATGACTCGAGCTCACCTGATGATCCCCCTTTTTAACTACCCTAAAAGAAACAAGATGGAAATAACCAGAATTCTACACTGCCCCCTTGCCTGGGGAAGGATAGTGAACCATCAGGACTTTATTTTGGGATGAAGGGCTTAGTTTGTTCCATTCTTTGCCTTGGCCTTGCCAGCCACTCAGAGAGCAAGCCTGTGGACCATTTACTTTGCCAACTTTATTAGGGAGAGGATAAGGAAGTGGCAGAATACCCAGCATCATTGGGACATTTAGGCTGGGAAGGAACTGTTGCAGGTTGCTTTATTTTGCTTATTTTCTAATTACTTACATAAAGCATAAGACTGTGTTTTCCCTTTATCCTAAGGGGAAAAATTTACTTTTTTCCTATCCCAGTTCTTGTGTATTCTACAAATACCCTTCTTTTTCATCTCAACTTGAAGCCTTACTTAGAGCACTAGTCTCATAGCTGGCTACTTTTGCTCCCACTCCAGTATCCACCCCCTGCTGCATCATCTTTAGTTAAAGATAGATGCTCATAAACCCCCAAACTGGCGTCCTTCTTCCCAACTTAGCATCCTTGTGTTCTTCCTAAGTAGCTTGGCCATAATATCACTTTCTTTAGCAGCATTCTAACTTCTAAGAAGCTTAATAGGCAAGGAGATTGTGGGGTCTTTGACTTTCTCTGAGCCTCAGTCCTAAGTGGTTTATTCTATTAAGCTGATTCTTGGTGGTGGATAGGGCTTTACCGGATAAGAAGTTGGGGGTGGGGGTTGCATTTAGAGGAATAGAGTACTTTCACTCCCTCTTCTACTTTGCCCCACCCTCTAGCCCATTCCTGCCCTATGACTCTGTTTTTAGAGCTCAGGAATGAAGGGAGTGGTGATGGAGCTAAAGTAAAGAACTTTTCTTAGAGGACTTAAGAAGTTGACTTTTTTCCTAAGCTGTGATTTTCCTCCTCACCTCTACCCTTCCTCCCCATTTCTTCCTGCGTTTCAATCAACTTCTACGGATTTTTTTTCTTTTTTTCTTTCACCCCTACTTTTGTCTCCACTCCAATTCTAGCTACAAAGAAAGAAAAGTAATGAATAAAAATTATGAACTATTGATTCAAAGGTAGGAAATCCAGGTGTGGAATGTAAAATATAAAATAACTGATTGAAGTCTAACAAAGGAAACAATGCAGACTTCTCACATTTTTTTCCCTCCTTAGAGTTACACCTACCTGTATTTATGCCTTCTGATATTTTGACCCATATTGAAGATTTTCAGGTTTCCCTATTAACATGTCTTCTTGGCTCAGAAGGGCTGGCAGGTTGGGAGAGTAGGAGAAGAATGTTTTTTTGGAATCATGTTGAGCGAGCCGCAAACTGTAAGGGAAATTTGTGAGCAGGAAAAATGAGGTGGTTGGAGAAGTGATAGAAAGGAATGAAGAGTATAGTGTAGAAAAAAGAGTACAGAACAGTCTTCACAGAGGAGGGAGGAAGAAAACCAAAAGGGACTAGAAAACTCAAAGGAAGGAAAGAGCCCTGGCCAGGTGGCTCAGTCGGTTGGAGCATCATCCTGAACACCAAAAGGTTTCAGGTTCAATTCCTAGTCAGGGCACATACCTAGGAAGTAGGTTTGATCCCTGGTCAGGGTGCTTATGGGAGGCAATGGACTGATGTTTCTCTCTCACATCAATGTTTCTCTCTCTCTTCCTCTCTCTCTAAAAATCAATAAAAATATATCCTCAGGTGAGGATTGAAAAGAAAGAAGGAGCCCTGGCTGTTGTAGCTCAGTGGTTAGAGGGTCTGCCTGAGCACTGAAGGGTCTCGGTTTCAATTCCCCGGCAAGGGCATGTACCTGGGTTGCAGGTTGGATCCCAACCCAGGTGGGGGCACTTGCTGGAGGCAACCAATTGATGTGTCTCTCTCACATCGATGCTTCTCTCTCTCTCGCTCTCTCTTTTTCTCACCCTTCCTCCCTCCTTTCCAGTCTCTCAAAACAACAACAACAACAAAAAAACACACACACAAAAAACCCAAAATCAATGGAAAGAAATATCCTTGGGTGAAGATTAACAAAAAAATAAAAGAAAGAAAACGAAGACAGAGGCAGGAAGGTGACGGAAAATTTGAAGCATTTCAAGGATTATGAATAATTTCTTTGATAACATATCCATTGTTGATAAAGATATGGGGAAATGGAGTCCTGTACACATAGTTGGTGGGAGTTTAAAGTGTTATAGTCTCCTTGGAGTGCAAGTTGGTAATATCTATCCATGAAATTTTTAAATTAAAATATCTTTTGATATAGGATTCAACTATAGGATCTTATCCATATATTTGGTCAAGAACATAAAGATGTATGTACTTGATAGTATTGTTTGTACAATAATTTAAAAAAAACAGAAGCAACACAAGGTATACTGGTAAGGAATTGGTAAAATAAATTATGATACATTTATATAATGTACTGTGCAATGGTTTTTTAAAATGAGTTAGGGCCATATTACTAATCTGTTCTGTTGCTTCCAGATGGTCAAGTGGGATAGGATGTATAGCCACAATTGCTGGAAAAATGTCTGATTTTTGTTGTTGTTTTTTATAAAATTAATTTTGTTTTTTGAATTAGTTTGTAAAAAGATTAACTGATGGCTATTTCAGTTTACCATCCAAAAAGTACAGACTGGCCCTGGTCTGGGAGCTATATAGGGAAGGGAGTTTAAAAATGAAATGAGACTTAAAGATGGTCACATGCTTGCTACTTTCTTCAAGTGAGCAAGATGGGGTGGAGAGAGCAGATGTGAGGGGTAAGTGGAAGCCCATTTAACCAGCTCTGTATCTTGCCATTCCCATGAGATTTTTAAAAAAATATGTTTTTATTGATTTTATTGATTTCAGAGAGAGGAAAGGAGATGGAGAGAGAGAGAGATAGAAACACCCATGATGAGACAGTCATTGATCGGCTGCCTCCTGAATGCACCCTGCTGGGGATTGAGCCTGAAACCCCGGTATGTGCCCTGACCAGAAATTGAACCACGATCTCCTGGGTCATAGGTTGTTGCTCAACCGTTGAGCCACGCCAGCCGGGCCCTGTGAGACTTTTTTTCTTCAAGTTAACACTACAGCCAAGTAGGAGCAGAGCACCATCCCTGGCCATCTTCTAAGTGGGGTCTCTTCCCTTCTTGTGCACTGTCAGGGCTGGTGGTGGCCATTCGCTGAAGTCTTTGCAGGATTAGGGTCTAGAGAACAACATTGGCTCAATATGATATGTGCTCATTTGTCTTTCTGCCTCTGGTAGTAATAAATGGTTAAGACCAAGTATAAGTTATTTAACCCTTGCACGAATTTATATGCCAGCCAAAGAAAGGCAGACTTGGTTTTACCTTCTCATAGTAGAGGGAGACCTCTGGGCCCTGCTCTCAGTTGGCCCTGTACCCAATTCAGAGGAGGGACCTCTCTAATATGGAATTTCCCTTCCTTGGCTTCTGGGACATTATACTTTGTTGTTCTGCTCCTACTTTTTTGGCCCTGTTTTTGTTCCCATCATACCCTGTGTTTCCCCATATCACAGCACTTAGACAATTCTCTTTATTGTGATAAGAATGAAGTGTGCATTGGTGAGGGGAGTGGGGATCTACATATTAGTCTGTAGAGGAATTTTATTTTATTTTTTAATTTTTAAAATATATCTTTATTGATTTCAGAGAGAGGAAGGGAGAGGGAGAGCGAGAAACATCAATGATGAGAGAGAGTCATTGACCAGCTGCCTCCTGCATGCCCCCCACTGAGGATCGAGCCCGCAACCCGGGCGTGTGCCCTGACTGGGAATCGAACCGTGATCTCCTGGATCATAGGTCAACGCTCAACCTCTGAGCCACGCTGGCCGGGCTGTAGAGGAATTTTAAAACAATCAACTAGAAGTTGATCTGCTTTTTAATACCATCATGTGCTGGCAATTTTAAACAATGTCAGTTGTAAAATATTTCTCCCCAAATATATCTTTTGTTGGTCAAAGTTTTAAAAAATTGCTATGGTTACTTTTGAGTTTTAATACTACATATGTAAGTTTCAAATTAGCACATTTTCTATTCTTTAACAAACATTGTGTTCTATAAAGAAGAATTGGGAGAACTTCCAGTTATACTGTGGGCCCTGACATCTGCAGACTCAGTTTGCTTCAAGAGTAAATGCCAAACAGTTCAGAAGCAGTTGAGCTCACTTAGGGCACAGTTTCTGTCTCCAGTTCCTGTAAAACTACACATTCCTGTATGTGAATGGTAGATTCACAATGAACAGTGAGAGCACAATGATTGTAAAGATGAAGAAACATAAATTGAGTTATTTCAATTCAGCCATTCTTTGTGACCACTTGGAGTTCTCATTTGTGTTTAAATTTCGAAACATTGAAACAAACTCTGAACTTCGGGGTGTGACATCTTTGTTTGGTATGTGCAAATTTTAGTTCATCTAGTAGTTTGCTAAATTAGAATTTCTTAAAAAATAAAACGTTCTTTTAAAATTGTTAATTGCTTATGTTAAAGCTAAGTAATTAATCAAGAAAATAATTATTATGACTGATTATGACATGATTATTTATTTGTCATAAAAATTGATCCGCTTTGTCAGATATGCCCAGTACGCCCCTGAAGGTGATGTTTGAATTGAATTATGAATCATGAGCAGGTGATAACCACCCAGGGGCTTGGGAGAAGGGCGTCTTGGCACGTTTGAGCTGCAGAGTGTTCTGAGGCGGGGGTGGAGTGAACGCAGGGAATGTGGCAATGGGTGCACTGGAAAGGGGCCAGACCTCTGTGAATCTTTTAGGTCACAGAGAGTTTAGATATTATTCTAGGTGCAACAGGAAGCTGCAGAGTGTTTTAAATAAGAATCTGTACCCTGTTGTGAATTATCATTTAAAAAGATTACTCAGGCTGCTGTGTGAAGTACGGTGTTGGTAAAAGAAGACCATTGTAAAAAAGCCACTGAGTAGTCACATAAGAGAGGGGGAAGGAATAGTGTCTTAGACTGTTTGAAATATCCATAATGCCTTTCCTATAGTAAGTACTCAATAAATACGAAATAAATAAGTGTATAAAACACTAAATGCCTAAAAAAAATAATACCCAAAACTGCATCGAAGCAGGTGCTAAACAACATAGTGTTAAGCCAAGAACACTGATTTTGGAGTTCAACAGATTCGGCTTTCGTTGAAGTTTTGGCACCTAGTAGCTGTGCTGCTTTGAGACAGGTAGTTTAAACTCTTTGAGCCCCAGTTTCCTTGTCTGCAAAATGGCAAAGTGCTGACTTACATTTCTGTTTTACTGAACAAATAAATGAGATAATGTATTTATAGCATGGTGTCTGATCCACAGTAGCCACTCAATAAACGGTGAGTGTTATGGTTAGCAGGACATGAGATAGTGGTCAGTGAAGCTTTGATGTGTTTACAGCCCTGGGGAACAGGGCATCCAGTGTTCCTTAGGATATCAGGAACACTTTGGACCCTTTCACGATAGAGATTCTGTCTCCTGAATCTGAATCTTTGCTAACCTTTGAGCAACTGGATTTTTTACTCTAAAGAAGAAAAAATATAAGAAGAGAGTTTTGGAAAGAGAAAGTATTCTCTCTCAGCTCAGTTCTTCCCCCTGATTTCAGCAGGGGTCAGGTCTTCTGTCCCTTCATTTCCAATTTGAACAGTGAAGACCTGAGGTATGTGTTTCCTGCACACACATAGTAGCTACTTCTTGAAGCAAGTTTCTAGTTTTCTCTGAAAAGGTTCCCTGGAGCATAGGGAGCTCTAGTCTTGTACCTAGTTAAATGCCTCGATTAAGGATGCAATCATTGCTGTTTGGCTCTGTAAATCATTTGACCCTCACCTAGAGGAGCCCAGCCCTCCGGGACCCCAGCAGTCACCATTCTGAATCCTTGAGGGTGGAGCTGGAGACAGCTTTTATCCTTGGTGTGGAAGATAGCTACTTCTTGGGGGGCGATATATTTTTCTTAAGGTTTTCTTGCCAAGATGTGTGTGTGTGTGTGTGTGTGTGTGTGTGTGTATGTGTGTGAAAGAGAGCGAATAAAAAGAAAGAGGAAAAAAGGCCCAACAGTGTACAGAAACTGTTAGCACAAAGGCCCAGGGAGGGACTTGCAGGGGGAAGACAAGGAAGTGATTTTGCCCAGTTAAATCCCACTTGAACCGTGTGGTTTCTGAGTCCTGAACCTTTTGAGGTTCAAGTTGAGTGCACTCTTGACAAAACGTGATTTTCTGGTTCACATCAAAAAGGCTTTTAAAAACTTCGAAGTCTTTTCCTTGGGACATCAAACAGTCCTCAACAAAGCAGGGTGCTGATGAGATGCGTGCAAATGAACAGATTGAATTCTCCTGTGGGGATTAGATTCTCCTTAAGAAGCATGTGAAGTTGGAAACACGGGAGACGTGGCCATGCCAAAACGTACTCACACGCCGGGGACCCCAGAGTGCTCTTGTGCCTGTTTACCCCCGTACCTCCTGGGCTCAGAGACTGACCTTATTTGTTATAAGGTTCACACAGGAGTACCCAGGGAATTAGAAACTGAAAACAAACTCTTCTGTATTCTCTATCTTGCCTAAGGCAACACTTATGTTCCCCAATAAAAGGTGTAAATTAACTTAGAAAAGATAGGTCATTCCTTTGAAAAATCATCAGTTGTCTTGGTGGCTTAGAGCAGAATTTTGCTTATTGAACCAGCCTCAATCTGTAGAGAAATAAGGACTTAAATGCCTGCTGCCTTGTGGTAAATGGACTAGCAGACTTTGATTTTGGTGTAGCAAACCAACCAGTGCAGTAGAATTTCTGTTACCAAGAGAGCAGCTGAAGCTCAAGTCGACTGCATAGACACAGCTGTCTGTGAAACAGTTTCAGACCTGAGCAGCTGAAATATTAATGATTACTTTAAGGTGGAGCAATTCTGACTGAGGCTACTCTCCTGAAGAGACCATAATTAGCAATTAAAATATATATTTTTAAAATCTGTTCCAGCCAGCAGCTTCTAAATAAATAATTGTCACTGCTCATTGAACTTATTTTATTTCCCTGTGTTTTTTCTTATCTTTTTTCCCTGCTGCATAACTTACAACCTTGTAAATGCTCAGTAGCTGTTAATATGATTCTGTCAATACGTTTACCATGGTGACTTGGGCTGTATTTGGCGAGCATTTGAAGAAATCAGTCACTGGTTGGAGGGAGGAAAGACAAGCTGTCGATATCCAGGGAGAAATGCTAATAACCCTGGTGACAAATCATCCTCTGGATTCTCCAAGGGTTAAGAAAAAGCACCTCTTAGACATGGGAGCTCAGGGCTAAGTGGCGATGACTTGTTAGGAAGCACAGACATTAGCTGTCACAGACCTGCAATGTCCTTTTCATTGTCTTACTTTGCACCTCTCAAAGCCACAGATGAGTTTGGGAGAAAACAGGCCTGTGTTTGGGTTTTGATTCTCTTGCTTTTTAACTGTGTGACCTTGAGCAGTTGCTGAGCCTTTCTTTTCTCATCTGTGAGTTAGAGATTGTCACACCTAGCCTCATAAGGGGGTAAAAAAGGCTTTGCACAAAGACATTATTCACTGCTTCTCAAACTCTTCTGGAAAAGTACACAAATGATAGGAGAAAATAAACTTCTGTCCCCAGCATTGTAATGGTGTATAGAAAGAATTAAAAAATTGGGAGTCTTTTATTATCTTAAATTTTTGTGAATTTTGCATTCTGGGTTTAATTTAACAAAATAATGTTTAAATATGCTTATTATTAAGTAAAATTGGTATTCTGGTATGATTCATTAATTCAACATGTATTTATTGGTTGCCTACTATGTGCCAAGCAACGAATAAGGTAAGTAGGGTCCTCACTCCCAGGGAGTTTACAACTGCATCAACCAGGAAAACCTAGCATTGGATATTTCTCAGGTTTCCTCTGACCCATTTGAGGGGGCACCACATCCCATACCAGAGAATCCTGGGGGGGACCTTTCACTGACTCTGTGCCATGATTTTAAGTGGGGAGAGTGAATTATACAAAGAGAACTATTAATATTTTGGCATATATACTTCCAGATTCCTCTTTATGAGTAGATAGGTAAGTTGACAAATATTTTTATGTAAGTAGAATCATACTAACATGTTAGATTATGACTTTCTCTTTCACTCATTTATTATAGATAATGCTCCATGTCAGTAAATATAGATCTATATCATTCTGAATAGATATTTAGTATTCCATTGCAGGGATGTATCACATTTTATTTAACCAATCTCTGGTTGTTTAATTGTTTTCAGCTTTTTAGTATTATAAACAACACTACAGAGAACATCTTTGTAAGTTCACCTTTGTCAAGTGTCTAATCATTTTCTTAGGATATATTCCTTAAAAAAGAATTGTTGAATAAATAGTATGCATATTTAAATTTTAAGCTTATTGCCATTTTAGGCAAATTACCTATTTCTTTATGCTCTTATCAACACATTATAATAAAACTTTTTAAAAAAATATATCTTTATTGATTTCGGAAAGGAGAGGGAGAGAGAGACAGACAAAAACATCAATGATGAGAGAGTCATTGGAGATCGAGCCCGCAACCCGGGCATGTGCCCTGACTGGGAATCGAACCTTGATCTCCTTGATCCTAGGTCGATGCTCAACCGCTGAGCCATGCCCGGCTGTGCAAAACTTTTTAATATTTGTCAATTTAATAGGCAAAAAATGTTATTTTGTTTATTTAATCTGTATTTCTTTAGTTACTGATAAAGTTAAACATTTTTTTAAATGTCTATTGAGATTAGTTTATCTCCTTTTTTGAATTGCCTGTTCATGTCCTTTATCCAGGGGGCATCCAACTTTCTCTTGTTGATTTTAAGAGCTCTTTTTATAAGAAGGATACTCATCCTTTGTTATCTATAATATATGTTGCACATTTTTCCTAGTTTATAATTTGTCTTGATATATTATGATGGTGGGGTTTTGTTGTTTATTTTGCATATGGAAATTTTAAAATGTTTTTACTGATTTTAGAGAGAGAGGAAGAGAGGGAGAGAGAGAAACATTAATGTGACTGTGAAACTGTTCAGCTGCCTCCTGCACACCCTCTACTGGGAATCAAGCTTGCAACCTGGACATGTGCCCTGACCAGGAATCCAACCAGCAACCTCTTGGTGCATGGGGTGACACTCAACCAACTGAGCCACACTGGCCAGGATATAAATTTTTTGTTTTTAATGAGGCAGTTTATTGTTCCTTTCCTTTTTAGTTTCTGACTTTTAGTTTATCCTTAGAAAGGTATAAGGGCACTCCTAATCAATCCCTAAAACTATTTAAATACAAGGTGGGGCAAAAGTAGATTTACAGTGTGTGTAAACTGTAAACCTACTTTTGCCCCACCCTGTATGCAGTAGTAAAGGTTTATGATCTCAAACACAATTAAAAATCTCTGTTGAATGTAGTGCAGAGAATAATCAAGACATAATAGAACTTAACAGCATTTCATCATTCATTTATTCATTCCACAAATTTATGAAGTACCTGCTATATGCTATGAACCATTAGGTAATCAGAATTCAATGTAAACAAGGCCAAACTTCTACCTGAAAGCAGCTTACAGTTTTTTGGGGGGAGACATAGATATGTAAACAGCCATATATATTACTTTGAGATAAGTATTTTAAGAGGGATATGTATATGGTGTAGTTCACAGGAATAGTACCCAACCTAGAATTCGGTCTGGACTACTTTTTTTTCTCTCAGTATCATAACTATATTTGACAATCATTAGTCAGTTCTCATTTACATTGACTGCAGATTTTGAAAGTGGTGACAGGTACATAGGTAACCAACACATAGAGCTTGTTTGGTGAACCTTCGTCCTCATTATGTTTTCTGGACAACCACACACAGATACAGGATGGGGCATTCCTTACTCCGTTGGTCCAGGCAGCTTTGTTGAGTCTGGTGACAGTGCTCACATCTGGAGTTCCTGTCTTCTTCATGGCACATTTCCAGATCTCTTTGAGTGCCCAAGAAGCATGCTTTTTGAAGTTCATTCCATGGTTACACTTGTGAATTTGACAGTATATTCTCCGGTCATTACCTCTTTGATGGCAGAACAACCCTTCTTCTTGCTGCCCCACCTTTCTTTGAGGAGCCATTCTGCCAGACTCAAGTTGGAAAGCAGGGAATCCTTAAATACTGTTTTTATACCACTGGAACCCAAAATTATAACTCCAACCAGAACCTTGTCCTCTAAGCTCCACACTGATGTGCAAAATTGCCTACCTGATGCCTTCAGTTGAACATCTAAAAGGCATTTCAAGCATAAAGCCTTAAAAAAAAAAAAAAAAAAGAGCCTAAAGGAGAACTCTTGATTTTACTTTCCTCTTTAAAAACAAACACAATCTTGCCTCTTCACTAATTTTCCCCGTCTCAGATAATGGCCACCATTTATCCAGTTGCTCTGGCCAAAAAGTTAGGAATCATCCCTGTTTTCTCTCTTACCCTTCCACCCAAGTACCCTCTTACTCTGCTCTCACACCCAGTGGAAGCAAGGTATGTCAGATTGGCAGTGGTTCAAATCACATGGAACTACCCCACAGTTATGAGACCTAGATTTGAAATGATCAGGATTCAGACCAAATATTTCTGCTGCTGAGCCTCAGACATGTATTAATCTAGCTGCCTTCTAGACATTTGCTCTAGGATGTTATGAGGCACTTCCAACACAATAGGACCAAAACTGAACTTATCCTCTCCCCCCAAACCTACTTCTCCCCCGTATTGCCTGTTTTGATTTATCACACTAACAGTTATTCAAACTAGGAACTTAGGCTCCCTCCACTACTTCACTCCTTATATTAATCAATTTCCATGGCCTAACAATTCTACTTATTAAATACCTCTGTCTGTCCCTTCCTTCTCCCTAGTTCTTGCTCTCAGGATATCTTTCCAAATTATACCAGTAGGTTCTCAACATTCTCTGGGTTTTGTGTTATCTCTCTTTCAATTCATTCCACGTACTGCCGGTAAGCAAACCTGCTCATGTCGTTCTCCTACCTAATACCCCCCATTCCTATCACAGAATATCCAAGACTTTTCAGCCTCCCTTTCCAGCCCCTCTTTTATCAACATTCTCCTTTTCTTAACTTCTATCTTAGTCATATTACATTAACTGCCATTTCCCTGATTATTCTCTACTCTCTCATACTACTGTGAATTTTGGACATACTATTTTATTTTTATTTTTTTACGTTTTCCCTGTATTGGCTGGGCAAATTCCAACCAGCCTTTTATGTTTCAATTCACATATATCTCCTATGGAACCTTCTCAGATTTCTTTTTATTTTCAACAAAAATAGCTTTTCATTTATAAACACATCTAGCAGTACACAGCTGTTAATGTGCTTTTTTGTCCCCCCCAATTACATTAATTTTTTTCTTTTGTATTGTGAAATATAACACATAAAGAAAGGTGCACAAAACATATTGTACAGTTAAACACGTAATTATATGGTGAACACTCATGAAATCACACCCAGCTCAAGAAACGGAACATTTCCAGCATCCTAGAAGCCCCTGTATGCTTCTCCTTGATCACAACCCATCCCTCCCTTACGGGGATAATCACTATCTTGACTTTTATGATGATTATTTTCCTGCTTTTCTTTATAATTTTATTACCTATGTAGCATCCCCAAACAATATAGTTTAGTATAGCATTTTTTATACTTATGTGGGTGAAATTGTGTTTGTGTTGTTTCTTCTGTTCATTACTAAGTTTGTGGGATTCATCCATATTATTGCTTGTAGCTAGCGTTCATTCATTTTTATTGCTGTGTAATAGTCCATTGTATGAATATACCCTGATTCATATATCCATTCTAGCGGTGATACATATTTGGGTTATTTCTAATTTTTTGTTCTTAAGAAAAATGCTACCATAAACATTTTTTATGTGTATCCTGCTGTACAGGGCACACATTTCTTTAGGGTAGAGATTCAGGAGTAGAATTGCCAGGCCTTAGGGTAAGTGCCTCTTCAACTTTACTGGCTAACATCTGTTTTCCAAAGAGCTTCTACCGATTTGTTCTACTGCTTCACATTCTCACCAGCACCAAAAGGTATTATGAGACCTTTTGATTCTTGCCAGCTTTGTGGATATATAATGATTTCTCAGTGTGGTTCTCATTTACATTTTCCTGGTTACTGATAAGGTAGAGCGCCTTTCCACATATTTCTTGACCATTTAAATCGTATCTTTTGTGAAGTACCGGTTCAGGGTTTTGCTCATTTTTCCGCTGGGCTGTCCACTCCCTGACTTCTTCAGATAGGCTTCGCATCTCTCCTCCATTCACCACTGTCCTTATTAACGAGCAGCTCCTAGAAGCGTGCTGGGTACTGTGACCGGTCTCCTTGTTTCTAAAGTCAGACTGTTTTTATTTCATCCTCTCCACAGCTACTGGAGTCCTGTTCCCAAGACAAACCCTGTTCTTGCCACTCTTACACCTGGAGCCCTTCAGTGACTCCTCGCGGCCTCCTGGGTGACAGTGTGTAAGGCCCTCCATCGCCTGCACTCTGCCCAACAAGCCTCTGCTCTCGCTAGATCCTCTCAACACCCCACTTAATTTACTGTAAACTCCATCTCTACCAAACTCCTTGCAGTTCCTTAAACGCATAAAACTGTTCTACACCTGCCTTTGCCAGAGTTGCCCTCTTTCTTCCCTTTGCCTTTAATTTGGAGAATACCCACTGAGGTCCCTTCCTCTATAAAACCTTCCCCACTCATCCCTCATTAACCTCCCTATCCTTTGTCCTTCTACTGAATACACTGTGTGTTATCATTTCTAGTAGGGCACCTGTTTGCTCTATTGCTCGCATAGGTTAATATGTCTGCCTCTCCCATCAAACTGTAATAAGCCCTCCGAAGGCCCAGGAAGCCTCTCGAAGGCAGGGAAATTTCTTACTCATTTTTGTTTTGTGTTTTACTCTCAGGGCCTAGCACAGAGCAGGCACTGGAAATAGAAATTGTTGTTAACGTTATTACTAGTATCATGATAGATGTCTATCTGTTTTCCTTATTAGACTGTGAATTCCTCGAGGGCCTCGCACTTGGGTGGCATGCACTGACATTTATCTAATGAATGAATAACTTCACAACTGCTTTAAAGGGATATTTGGAATAGAAATATAGAAGCCATGAGTATTAAATTTTCAGAGAAGCAATGCTGATTTACGTCCATCTCATGAGGGTGAAATTTTAGGCTCAAACTAAGTCAAGGTAATTTTTACAAGAAATGTGAAATGTTATGCTTGGGTTAAAAATTAAGCTGTAAAAGTAAAAGTGGGAAGAGCCTGACTTGCCAGTTCACATGGAAAAGGAGCTCAAATCTGTTCGATGATGTTGTCCTTCATCTAAAAAAACAGTTAAGTTTTTGTAGTGGATTATAATTTGTACATGAGTGTGACTGGAAAGATGAAAATCTAAGGAACACAGTGCTGGGAGATTATGCTGTGGTCAGCAGAGATGACTGCTGTTGGAAGATCTTGTCCCTGTTACAGTGAAATCTTGTAGTGGCCCAGCAAACTTTCTTTGCTCAAAAAGAATGCCTGTTCCTTGGAGTAACCACTTTAAAACTGTTCTCAACATGACACGTGGACAAAGTTCACATGCAAGGCCCTCTGTCACAGACAAACCTGCAGTGACATCATTTCTGGTCCACAAGCTCTGCCTCCACCTCTTTCTCCCCTACCCCCAAAAAGACCTATCATAATGAAAGTGAGCAATGGTGATGTTATTACAGTGATAACCTGGATCTGCTCCTAGTTATATTTTCTAAAAAGTCAATCAATTCTCTAAACCTCAAAACTTTAATTATCAGTAGTAAGAAATTACTACATTCCTCACAATTGACATTTTGGTCCAGAACCAAGATGTGTACAAAGATTTGTAGAAAGAAAGATTTTGGAGTCGCACCAATTGTGATTCATATGCAGTTTAGTCACTGCCGTGTGATCCTGAGCTCGTTGCTTAATATCTCTGACTTTCATCTGAAAAGTGGGCTACTTTGTAAGTTGCTGTCAGAACTATAATTAATTATGTAAAATATCCAGCAAAGTGCCTATCTCTAAATATCTTTCAAATCTGTATACATATCTCTCCCACCCCCATCTCACCCTCGCTGCACCCCTGTTTTAAGCCATGAGTGTCTATGTTCTGGATTACGGCAGCAGCCTTCTAGCTAGTCTTTCACTCCCAGTCTTGCTTGCCCTGTTTTGTTGAAAGCAAAGGATATTTTGAAAGGCTGACCTGAACCCTTATCAGGTATGTCCCTGGTATGGAGACAGATATGTAGCTGCCATTTATGAGTGCCTATCATATGACAGGTTGGTCTAGCATCTGATGCATTATCTCATTTAATCCTCACAATGAGCTGGTGGAGGAGATATCATTTTTACCTTTTAAAAACTAGAGGTTGGAGAGATTGAGTGACTGGCTCACGGCCACTCTTCTAGGATCATGGAACTTGCATGTGTCCAGGTTGATGATGTTCCAAAGACAATGCTCTGTTCCTGTTTCAGACTGCCTCTGCGCTGGGTTATCTGCCTGGTGCAGTAAAGCATCCTAATCCTATCATTAACTCTCCGGGTGCTAATTCTGGGCTTACCATACAGTCTCTTAGACATTTGACTCTGCCTGTCACTTGGCTAGAGGGAGATGATGGTGAGTGCGAATATCTGGTCCTATGTTAATAAATGGACACTCTAGTTTTATGCTTCAGTTTTTATGACATAGTGGACATGCATGAGTTTCCCTGGGTTTCCTCAATTATGAGTGTTGAGTTTCAGGATCAGCAAGGCTGAGGGCCAGATTCTGGACTTTGATAAATTTGCCAAGGGAAATACCACCTGGTGTAAGTTTTCTGGCAGCCAGCCTGCTGCTCCAAGCTACAACTTTCTGATGCCTACAATTAACCTTGATGACAATGATGGAAAGTCTTTTATATGGTTTGAAACTTGACTGCTTTCATAGACTTTTAGATAATAACAGAGATGAAGGCTCTGTCTGCACTGGGTTTCCTGAGACTTAGGCTAGCCTTTGTGAATGGCTGTTCATTTCTTAATGTTTTCTCAAGCATTCAATCAACAGACATGTTTTGAGCTCTGTAACAAGGGGGAATACAAAGACATTTCATATTTCTAAGATATTTACAGTGTAACTGGAGGCATTAGACATGAAAAAAGAAATGATCAACAATTAAAAGTACCAGGTCACAGTACTTTCACATAATAAGCGTTCTATGAATCAGACAGGTTTGAAGTGACTGATATAACAAGTGACTGGGGCTTATGTGGGAGCTCAATAAATACTTGTTGAATTATTATTGAATGTTGACCTCCCAGATATCTCTTTCATAGACAGTTTCCACTTCCTATCTCTAGTTCTGACCTCCCTTAGAAGCTGCCGACTTGTGAGATGCAGCTACTCACTGGACAGCTCCATCTCAATGAATATCCCATCAGCATCTCAATCGCAACATATCAAAATTGATTTTATTAACTTTCCATTTTGGGAGAAGCAATATAACCTTGAGGTTAAGAGCTTGGAGTCTGGGATATTAGCTTGAATCACAGCTCCCATACTTATTGGCTGAATGACCTTGGGAAAGTCTGACTATTTTTCCTTGTGTGAAGGACTATAAGGTTCTTAGGATCTGATGAGACAATGGACAGAAAGCATTTAACACAGTACTTGCACATAGTCAGTAATCGTTAAATGTTAGCTGTTGTTGTAATTCCCCCCAAACTTCCTATTTCCCTTATTTGGTAATGATATTATTATCCTTTTCAGCCCTTTCCTTCATCCCATCTCATCTAATTAATTACCCAAAACTGCATGTTGTACGTTTTATTATCTTTCAGATTATGAATCATTCAACATATACTTATTCAACATCTGCTGAATGCCAAACACATTGCTAGGCACAGAAGACACAGAGGTGAATGCTTCCCACTCTCTGCGTTTGTGGAGGCAAATACATACATAGTTGCAGCCTTCAGATGATTCACATAATGGAAATGCTCAAAGTGTGTTCAAAAAAGCCTGAAAGAGATATCCCTTCCTCCTTTCAAAACCAAAGCTCCCATTAAGCCTGCATCACTTCTCCCTGTAACTGTTGCAGAAGTTTTCTTTTTCTTTTTTTATTGATTTTGAAAATGTACAGGTAAAACAGAAATACATGCTCATTGTAAAAAAAAAAAATTACAGAATATAATTACAAAGTAAGAGTCTTTTTTTACTCCACTTCTTTAAACCTACTCCCCTCCACAAAGGTAAATACTGTTTATAGTTGGAATATACCCTTCCAGATCTTATTTATATACGTGTACATTTATGTAGGTAAAAATATTGCTTTTTACACAAATGTGGGACGATAGCATATACTTCTTGCTTTTTTCACTTAACAATATATCTTTACAACTTTTAAACAATGGATCTTTAAAATTTTTTCATGTCAATACATAATAGAATTATGTTATTCTTTTAACCCCTAAAAGCTATTCTATATTTTGTAACTACCATAATTTATTTAGTTATTTGCCTATTGGAAGCCTTTTAGTTGCTTCCAGTTTTTCACTTTACAAGCAATGCTGCAGTGAACTTTTTGCACATTTTTATGGACATAGGAAATTATTTTTGCAAGCAAGTTCCTAGATGTGGAAATGCTGGTTTAAAAGAGATGAGAATTTAGCCCTGGCTGGTTTGGCTCAGTGGTTAGAGCATCAGCCTGCAGACCCAAAGGTGCCGGGTTTGATTCCCAGTCAAGGGCACATACTTCGGTTGCAGTTTCTATCCCTGGCATTGGTTGGGGCACCTGCGGGAGGCAGCCAATCGATGTGTCTCTCTCACATCGGTGTTTCTCTCTCTCTCCCTCTCCTCCCTTCCACCTTCTCTCTCTCTCCCTCTCCTCCCCTCCTCCCTTTTACTTTTAAAAAAGCAAAAGATGTGAGAATTTAAATTTTTGGTAGAGTGTGCTCAATTACCCTCCAAAAAGACTGTATCCGTTTACACTCCCACTCAACAGTGAATAAGAATCCTCATTTCCCCTCATTTCCTCACCAACATCGGATATTATCAGTCTTCACTTTTTACAAATCTAATGAGTGAAAAAAAGATTAATCTTTTATAGATTTGTATTTCTGTGGTTACTAGTGACTCTGAGCATGCTTTCATACATGTATTGATCATTTGTATTTCTTCTGTGAATTGCCTGTCTATATTATTTGCCTATTTCTCTCCTAGATTGTTGTCTTTTCTTATTGATTTGAAGGCTTGCATCATTGCATTATGATATTAATTCTTTCTCTGTTATATATGTTACAAATATTTTTCCAAGTCTATTGCTTGTCTTTATTTACATTGTCCTACATCATACAAAAGGTTTTCTTATGTAGTAAAATCTCTCAGTCTTTTCTGTTATGGCCTCAAGGTTTGTTTTTGCTTAGAACAGTATTCCTACTCCCAAAAGATTTTATATAATTGTTTTCCTTTAAATACTTTCGTAGTTTTATTGCTCGTTAGATCCTTAATGCAATTAAAATGAATTTTTATCAATAATGTGAATTAGGATTATAAATTTAGTTTTTTTCTGAGAGAGTTTCCAGTTGTCCCAACACAATTAATAGAACAGTCTGCCTTTCCTCACTAATTTGAAATACCAAGTTGTACATTGGTCAGCTTCTGAATTCTATCCTGCTCCCTTCATTTTTGGGGGTCCATTTTTGTGCCAACACCATACTGTTTCAATTATCGTAGCATTATAGGATGATTTTATACCATGTGGGACTTCAGACTACATATTCTACCTTTTCATTATCTTTCTTTTTTTTTTTGTCACATTGTTTTTCTTTCTCATAATTTTTTTTGACTGCTTTTGTACATTTCCTCTTCCAGGTGAACTTTAGAATAAATTTGCCTGGTCCTATAAAATATCCTATAAGTATTTTGATTGAAATTTCATTAAATTTATAGTTTAATTTGAGTCTCATCCAAGAACATGATCTATTCATTTATTTTTGTCTTCTCTTCATATCTTTCAATAAAGTTTACAGTTTCCTCATATGAATCTTGGATACATTGGTGAGTTTAGTCATGTATTTTATAATTTACTTGCTATTATAAATATTTTCCATTACATATTTCTATTTGGTTATAGTTGGTGTATAGCAAAAGGAGTGATTGTTGGTGGTGATCTTTTATCAAGCTTCTACTAAAATCTAATATGTTTTGAAGTTTTACAGTTAACTCTTAGATTTGCTAAGTTGGAAGCTAAGCCACTTATAAATAGCGAGTATTTTATGCTTGCCTTTGTAATAATCCTGTTTCTTTTCCTTTCCTTGTTGCACTTCTGGGAGCTCCAGTGCCATGTTTCATAGTTATGATAGTAGCAATGAAAGGAGTTATCTTTGTCTTGTTCCTGACTTTAATGGGAATAGTGAATGCCCTTTATTAAATTAAAGAATTCTATTACTGGCTTGCTAAGAGTTTTTACATTTTTGTTTGTTTACTTACTTGCTGCTTAAAATCAGGAATGGACATTAAAATATATTACTTTTTAAAGTGTCTTTTTTTGTGGTGATTATGAAGTGTTTCTGTTTGGGTTTTTTTTTAATCCTTACCCGACAATATTTTTTCCATTGCTTTTCAGAGAGAGTGGAAGAGAAAGAGAAACATCAATGTGAGAGAGAGACATCGATTGGTTGCCTCCCACATGCGCCCCAGCGGGGCTGGAGATCAAGCCAGCAACCCATGTACGTGCCCTTGGCCACAGTTGAACCCAGGACCCTTCAGCCCATGAGCCAATGCTCTAACTACTGAGCCAAACTGGTTAGGGCTCCTTTACTCTATTAATGTAATAGATTATATTGTTAGATTTCCTAATATAGAATCATCTCTTAGATTTCTGGATAAATCTTACCTAGTCAAGAAAGTTGTCCTTTTAAGAACAATTAAGTTTAAAATATTCTTATTGTTGTTCCTTAAGTAAGCTGATGATTTTCTTCTTTGTCAGTTTTCCATGTTGGAGTAACATTATTTTAGTACCATGGTTCTCGAACATTTTGGTCTCAGGACCGATTTGCACTCTTAAAAATTATTGAAGATTTTCAAAGAACTTTTGTTTATGTAAGTTTCCTGTCAGTATTAGAAATTAAAAATGGAGTTAATTTGTACACTTATATTTACCTAAGAAAATGATACAATTTTATGTTAGGTTTTTAGTTTTTAAATATACAGCTGTGGTTACATTACAGTTTTTAGATTGTCTTTATGTAAAAAAATTAAATCAGGATTGTTTGCCTGCTTTCTCTTATTCTCATTTGGGTTTGCTAAAGGTTTATCTATTTTATTACTGGTTGTTCGTGTGTTTTAAAGAACCAGTTTTTTGTATTACTAATCAAGTTTTCTGCATCTGTCTTTATTAATTCCTTTCTTTTATTTGGGGTGGGTTTATTTTTTAAAGTTGTATTTATTGAGGTCTAATTTACATGAAGTAAAATTCATCCTTTATAGTATACAGTTCTAAATTTTGACAAATATATACAGTCACGTAACCAGTAGCACAATCAGGATATAGAAGAGTCTGCCACCCTCAGAAATTCCCTCATTCCCTGTATCACCCTTTCCTTTGAGCTTCAGTTCCTAGCCTCTTGTTTCCTGTTTTAGTAGTTTATTCCTTTTTATTTCTGACTAGTGTTCCATTATATGGATGTATCACAGTTTGTTTATCCATTCACTAGTTGAAGGATATTTGAGTTGTTTCCAGTTTGGGGCAATTATAAATAAAACCACTATAAACATTTGCGAATAGGTTTTTGTGCGAACATAATTTTTTTGTTTTTCTTGAGTAAATACCTAGGGGTGAAATTTCTTGATCATGGGGTAAATATATGCTTGACTTAATGAGAAATTGCCAGATTGTTTCCTATCATCTTCTATTTACTGAATTTCTGTTTGTTTTGTTCTTTCCTTTGCTTCTGTCAAATATCTTTTTTTAGAATGTGAGTTTGGTCTCCTCACGCTGAGTCACCTTAGCAAGGGCATAGGACACACATAATGCCTCAAGCAAAAAATGTCAGGAGGACACCTCAGTGGCAAGACTTGGAAAGTGGTTGAACAACATGATATTAAGTTTCCCCCAAGAGGATCATAGTAGGGAGAGGAGGAAAAGGGAAAAGACAAAAAAGGAGAGCAAAAGAATGGGAAGAAAAGAAATGAAAACCAAGTGATACGTAAAAGGGGAATGGTGAGTGCTGAGGTCATGATGTCCTGGTGAGGTGTGGAGAGCAAGCCTTTGAGGGATGTGGGGTAAAAGGAGTTGGTCCAGGAACCACTAATCCAGATCCTCAAAGCCTATGACTCCAGGTTTAATTTGAGTAGAGAGGTTCGCCATTGTGGACTTTTGGAAGAGAGTAATCTGATCACAGTGGTGGTTGTGGTGGGACTGGGGTTTGGAAAAGGAAGAGGCTGGAGATGAGGCTGCTGCAAAAGTCTTGGGAGCTCATGGTGCTATCAAAGGAAAGAGAAGTATGTGGGATGGAAAATGTGGTAGGTATTCAATACATGCTTGTTTAATTAATTAAGTAGCTTCATATTTAAAGTTGGTTGCAAGAAATAGAGGTTTGTTAGAACTGCAAATGAATGAACTGGAGAGAGTGAAAACTATATGGAAAGATGAGTAAGTTGAGAAGGGGGAAAGCATCCTGAAAACTAATGGTCTGAATAAGAAAAGGAGCTGGCAACAGAGACAGAGGATCCACTCATCAGAAAGCTATGCATATAACACCAACTTTTTGGAATAAATATAGAAACCTTGTGAAGATTGAGGATGACTTTCTGAGTTCTCTAGCTCTAGCACCTGCCATCTGTCCCTGGTTGACACTTGAGCTTGTCTAGGGACACCCTGAGGCCCAACAACTAGTGATGAGAAAGGAGCATTACTGAGGGAGTTTAAGCTTTGGGGTGCAGGTAATGGGTAGATTAAATGACTCTGAAGACCCTTTTTAGCCTTGGGATCTTAGGTGTTAGTGAAAGTATTGCTCAAGTGTAATATTCCCAGAATAAGAATAAGGACTCTCTCGACTGGGAGAAGGGCCCTAAGACCTTCAGTGGGAAAGAACAAATTAAGACTAGTGGGTAATCCAAGCCAAGACAGTTACCATTACTCTCTGGAGGTGTTTGATTCAGGAGAAAATGAAGCTCCTTTCCACTGTGGAATTTGTGGGATTTTTTGCCCTGCGCTCCTGTAATGAGTATGGTTACTACATGTCGTAGGAAAAGGGAAAAAATCAGGTGGCAGGACAAATGTCTTCTCCCTTCAGATTATATGCTTTTTATTCACAGTGCTAACAGTACATTAAGTAGGACTTTAGTTTCTCTTTCAAGAAAGGTCCTTTACCTCTCAGAGCACTGGAAAAGCCCATGGAGTTGAGAGCCTATATAAGAAAATAATTACAGTGTAGGGTGAGAAATGACATCATAAAGTTGCAACATTTAGGTTGCATTTATTAGGAACCTACTAAGTGCTGGGCACTGCTTTAGGCATTGGGAGTACAGGAGTGAATTAAACAGGCCAAAGTCCTGCCCTCAAGACGTTTCTCGAGTTTGCTGGGAGTGCATGGGAGAAAGCATTGACTCTGCCTGGGGCCAAGGAAGGTTTAAGAGAGGAGTGACACTTATCACGCTCCCATCTGTTCCAGACAGGGCAGCCAGAAAGATTTTTTAAAATCACAAACCTGAAAATGTTATTCCCTCGGCTTTGTCTCCCCAGTGGCTTCTCTTTGTTTTTCCGATAAAGATCCAGTTTGCATTAGTGTGGCCTGTAGGGCCCTAGGAATCCGGCTCATCTTCCTCTCTAGCCTCATCCCCCTGCAACCTCCCTTAGGCTCTGCAGTCCTGCCACCCTGGCCTTCTCTCAGCGTCTCAAACAGGACACCGGGGTCCTGGCAGCCGCTGTTCCCTTGACCTCGAACACACGACCTCCTGCCCCACTCTTTGCCCCCCTACCCACTCGTGCCTCTGACTCACTTTGCCTAGTTAATCCCACTTATCCTTTAGATCTGAGCTCCAAAAGTTAATTCAGTTTTCCTGACCATTTCCCTTTTCCTGCAAGCCACATGTACTCCTATAACAACCTGTGCCTACCCTCCTTTCCCTGCTCCCTCTTCTCTCTTCCTTCCCTCAAATATTAAACAGGTGAATGCAAAAATAAATAGAAAATGGTAAATTGTAGTAAATACTTTGAAAGAAAAGAACAGCTTATAGCAGTTCAATAAGGGCATATATTAATATATTATATATGTTATAATATAATATAATATATTATATATGTTATAATATATTAATAAGTTTATTATCACACAAATAGATGCCCAGAATTATGTGTTGAATAGATGAATGATGAATAATTATAAGTAAGGTTTCCCCAGTTGAAGAGGTAGTAAAGAGAATTTCTGGCAAAGAAAATGAAGTGCAAAGATACAGAAGCATGAATGGGCATGAAGTAATTGGTAAATGACTAGAAATATAGATAAATGGACTGGCTGAAGATAAGATGGTAAAGGTAAACAGGATCCTGTTTGCAACTTTGCATTTTTTTTTAGTTGGGAGTGTGGGTAGGTGGTAGAAATCAAAGGTGTGGGTTTTTTTAATTGAATTTATTGGGGTGACATTGGTTAATAAAATCATATAGGTTCCAGGGATGCAATTCTATAACACATCATCTGTATATTGTATCTGTGTGTTCACCACCCCAAGTCAAGTGTCCTTCCCTCACCATTTATCCCCCTTTTACCCTCTGCTACCTACCCCCACCCCCTTTCAGAAATTAAAGGCTTTAAGCAAGAGAGTGTTACATTCAGATCTGTGATTTAGATAATGTACTCATCTATTGCTATTCCATCTCTGAAATTTTAAATTCTACAGCAGAGAAAGTCCTCATTCGGCATCGCCGCTAGGTAATTAATCAAAGTCAGTTAAAGTGGCAAATCATAAAAAGTATTACATATATGTTTTCAATATTCTAGCTTACAATATATAAATATACAACCACTTGCTAAACTTCCGGTAGAGAGAAAGGGCCAAGATCTCTCCTTAAGTGTGGAGTCCTTGGCCCTTGAATGACCACATCAGTATTGAACTGTCCATGGATTTCAGCTTGTTTCTTTAAAGAAAAACAAGAAACATAAATAGTTCTTGTTAGATAAACAGCACAGACTCCATTATTATGTTTTTTTTCAGGTTTTTTGTTTTTGTTTTTTTATGATAGCATAGTTGTTAATAGCATAATCTCTCAACACACTGCCTTGGGTTTAAATCCTGGATGTACCGCTTCCTAATCTGGGCAAATTGATTAGCTTGTTTGTGCCTCAGTTTCCTCAATACTCCAGAGAATTATTGTGAGGATCAAATACATATTTTATTTAAAGGCTTAATATAGTGCCTGATACACAATAAAAATTCAATGGATATTAACTATTTTCTACTTGTTTCACCCACATCCAATTCAACAGCATTTTATAAAGAAATTTACTCTCATTGAGACTTTCTAAAGCATTTGGTTTAGTGTTCTTAGAAACAACAATTTTCTTTCTTTTTACATCATGGGTTTACATAATATTTAATTAAATTATGTAAATCCAGTAACTACTACCATTGCACAGACAAATTTTGGAACAATCACAAGGACTCACTCTAAACTGGTGGAAGTAGATGTGGATGTGGGGCAGAGGAGCCTACCAGCCAGGAGCACTAGGGGTGCGTAGCCACTAACTAGTGTGTGTGGCAGTGGAAACGGAAACTTCCAGTGAACGCAGTAGGTCGGTGAAGAGGTCAGTTAAGAGAGCATCTACTCTTGGATGACAACCTGTATCCTTCCAGTGCCCTCTCTTATAGCTATGTTTTGATCTCTCCAACTTCCTAGACCTAGGCCAGACCTTTAATCTTCCTAAGCACCAAAAAGGAGAATGCTCCCCTATGGAATGTAAAATACAAACAATACTAACTTGTAAAATTAAGTGTAAGGAAGTCCAATAAAGTTCTGACTTTTCCCATGGTGATTATTTCAGTGCTTTTTTTTTTAAATTTAAAATTTTTTTCCCTAAAAATGTTGTAGGGGTTCCCTTTGCTTTGCTGGTATCCTGAGACTGTGTTTACTTATTGGATAATCTAGTACTGCCTTCAACTCTTCTATTTTCCCCCCAATTTCTCAGCCTCCTCCTAGAGTCACTTTCCTCCCTATAGAGCCTAGATCCCTCCATCCATCACTTTTAAATGCTCTCTTGCCAATATCTTCTACCCCATTTCCTTACATACTTATCCTTACACAGAACCCATTCAATACCCACCCCCACCCCCAAACATTGGATATATCGATTTTTTTTCCTTCTAGCTAGAACTGTCCAATAGGCAGTTGAACATAAAAGTCTAGAACCCAAGAGAGAGAGTAAAAGTAGGTAAAGAGTTTTGGAAATCTTCAGCAAATAAGTGAAATTTGACCCCATGAGGGGAGGTTACATTACCAAAAAAGGGGCATATTGAGCAGAAAGAGGGACATCACTGTGTAAGGGGTAGGTGGGGCAGGAGCTGCTGATGAAATGGGGAATCTCCACATGTAGGAAAGCCTCACTCCAAGGAAAGAGGGCTTCAAGAAGCAGTGGTTACCAGTATCACACATAAATAAGAGGTGAGGTTAAGATTAGACAACGCCTTGCACCTAGGTACTCAGTGCACATTCAACTGACCGATTAAGACTGAAATAATTAGTTTGCCATTGGTGATCTTGCTGCTAGCTTGGGTTTCCCTAGAAGCAGACCCTGAGACAAAAATTAGTTTATTTGAAAGATAAAGGAACACTGGGAGATAGTAAAACAGGGCAGGGAAACAGCCAATAAATGATAAGTGATCAAGCCAGCAACCACTGAGGGCAATTAGAGCTTACTCTCATTGGGAAATCTCTGGAAGTGGGTGCAGAACACTCAGCTCACAGTTACCACTCTCAAGGGGTGAGTGAACTGGGGTATTTATATACCAGCTCTTTCAGGTCATTGGTTGCCCTTAGGGGGCATTGATTCACTGACTTTTCCAGCCTGCTGCTTGGGCAGCAGAGCAGACTGTGTTCGCACGAGGAACCAGCAGTTGGAAGTCTGGTGCTAAGTGCCAAGGGCAAGAATATGGACAGAGCAGCAACAGCACCTGTAACTCTTGGTATCTGCAGTTTCAGTGGCAGAAGCTAGACTTCTGTGGATTGGTAGTAAAGTGGAGGTGAGAGTGGAGATAACTGAAAAAAAGATAAAAGATAAATCAATAGGCTGACTCAGTGGGGGAGAGGAAAGAAGGGCAGGATATAATGGGAGATCAGAACCTCCTGGTGATGTTCATTGAGGAAATTCACATTTTCACATTTTTAGTGAGGGTGAGAAGTCTCAATTCAGGGTCCTTCTTTAGCTCCTTTAGACCAGCACCTGCTGGGCTTTGGGACCTGAGTTCCCCTGCTGAGCAAGCCCTGCTAAGCCAACCTTTTCTGGCCTCAAGGTCCCAACAATTCTAAGCTTCTAGAGCCAGAGGACTAGACTTACTGTAGGTACTGAACAGTCAGGGCAGATGGAGAGCCCAGTGGCCAGACTCTAAGCCCACAGAAAACCACAAGGTCAGAGAAGAGCTGCTCCTGAAGACCCTCCCACTAAGTGGCACCTTGCTTTCCAGGACTTCATGCCAGCAAATTGCAATAATCAGTTTGGTAGGAGTATAATAGGCATAACCTCAAAAGAAACATTCCTGTGACATTCATCTAAAGTATGGCTCTTAATTGATTGACAGGGACTGTATTCATTTTAGCACTACTGTGTTCCTAGGGCCTTGCACATAGTCACTGATCAATAAATATTTGCTTAATGGGGGGAAAAACTAGTAATGCTGTCTATTGATGGTGCCTAGACCAAGAAATAGCTGAGATTTTTATCCCCCTAGAAGTGAATTTTCTATGAAGCTAATGAAATTTAAACTTAAGGGCCCCTTACTTGCATGGGCTCCTTTCAAGACCTTGGGAGAGGCCTTAGCAATATTTTTGCATGGTCACATTTTTTAAATTTGCAAAATTAAAATACCTTAATCAGAGTTGAATAAGACCACTGTTTCCACTCGGACTTTGTACTTCCCCTCCTGTGGAGTTGCTTTGGAGTGGCCATGGGTGCTTTGGGGACCTGGTTAAGGGAAGTTGAGCTGGGAATATATTTAGTTTATTGGAGTTTAATGGAATCTATTTAAGTGGTTCACAGTCTATTCTGTGCAGAGTTAACTTACTACTGGCTGTCCTGGTATACAAATGGCTGTTAGAAATACTGCTTTGCCCACTGTGCTAACTCACTGGGTCTCAGGATAAGAAGGTGAGTGGCCAGAGCTTGTAGGAGACATGAATGTGCCGTATGACATCCTGCAGTGAAGAGAAACAAGGCGTAAAATGTATGGATCCAGAAACTAGTCATCACATATGTAAAAATTATAAGTGGAAATTTTGGTTCTTATTAATGCCTGGTCAAAACAGAACCTCTCATCTATCGGTAATATACTTCTTAATGCACTGTGTACAATGATAAATGTATCGTATATTTTTTTCTTTTTTTAATGGGAATCACATGAGAGAGTTTATTAAAATTTCTGTGTTTATAGGGCATAAACCTGCAGCAATGCTACTAATAATGAGTGCATTCTTATGTGAAGTTATATATTTTATATAGCCCCAAAATATTGACATTGCCAAAGGTAACATAAAACTCTTAATGTGCCACTATAACTAGGACATCAATAATAAAATGGTAAAAGTGTGTCAATAAAATCCAGAACTATTCAGGAAAATTTGAAATACCCTGAAATCTTACAACTCCTATATGAAAAAAACTTGATGGCTGTTTCCGCAAATATCACAATAATCCTCAAAATTTTACAGAACAATACTAACAGGGAATTTTGAAGCTGAAAGAAACATTTCTAAATTATCAATTATAAACAAAGTTAGAAAAAGACAATTATAAACAATGACAGAAAAAGACAATTATATTTCTATTGTCTTTGTTGACAGTGATACGTAGAAATGGTTGTTCATATAAAGAATAAATCAAAGAGCCTGCAGCTCAAAAATTGTAGGAAATAAGCACTTATGGGTGTATCACACAATTAATTTTTAAATTGTGTTATTAAAAATTTTTGTGATGTTTGCGATTTTCCCCAACTTTTAAAATTTTATAACTTGTGCTCTCATTTATTATTCTAAATAAATACTCACTTTTGAAACTAATTTTATATTTGTAATTTTGTTTGTTTAAGAGGGCCCTCAAAGTTGTATATGCTAGGCTTCAGATGCCACAAAACATGGGTCTGGCCCTATATCTTTTTTTCCCCCTAGCTTTGGGTGGTTTTGCATATAAAGCAATATCTTTAGAGTCTCAACTATAGATAATTGTAGTATGAGTAGTTTTTATGTCAACATTTTAGATGGCTCCTTTTTTGGTTTCTAGAATAACCAGGAGCTGAGGACCACTCCCTTCTGATTCACTCATGGAGCTTGAATCTTAATCTTACTGAGCCTCAGATTTCTCCTTTCTTTGCCATTTGGCTAGCTCTAGAATGGAGGCAGAGTTGAAGGGAAGATGAGGAAGAAGGTCCACATGCAGGCCAAATTCTAATTTGATGATTCTTTTGGGGAGTGCCTCCTAATTGGCTCCAGGTGGTATATCTTGCTAAGAAATTGGCAGAAAGGAGAAAGGAGAAGGCACATGATGACCAGTTGAAGAAAGTGGGGGATATTTAGCCTAAAGAGATATCTCTGTTGGAGACTTTTATTAGCAGCTCTTACTACAACAGTATTACATAACAAACCTACTTAAAACTCAGTGCCATAAGGTGGTGGTTTTTTATTTCTTGAATGCACAGATATGTGTGTCAGCTGAGGTTCAGCTGATCTAGGCTGGGTTCAGTCAGGCTTGGCTCCACGCTGTGGGTTAGGGCCAGGTCTGCTCCATGTGTCTTTTATTCCTCCTTTGAACCTGCAGCTACCAGAGTGATGTTCTTCTTATGGTGAAAGGCGGAGCCCAAGAAGCCAAGGACAACTTTGCAAATACATTTGAAGCCTCTGCTTGCATTAGGCCTGCTAACATTCCATTGAACGAAGTACATCAATGGCCAAAGCAGAGTAGGAAAATCACTCTATAC
This sequence comes from Miniopterus natalensis, assembly GCF_054644295.1. Lineage (NCBI taxonomy): Eukaryota > Metazoa > Chordata > Mammalia > Chiroptera > Miniopteridae > Miniopterus > Miniopterus natalensis. Next base: position 25,932,948 of record NC_142089.1, read on the forward strand.
CCTGCTTTGAAGACAAATCAAGTCCTGTGGGTAAAGCAGCACCAGTGGGACAAGGAAGATGGAGGTGTAGGAATGGAGGGAGTGAACATCTGATGCACAATCATCTAATAGGTCACAAGAGCTGCCCAGTCAAAGAAAGAACAGATTTCCTCACCTCTCAGTCCTCAACCCTTGCTTTTACCAAAATCACTTACTAATTTTGCCTCATTGTATCTAGAATCTGGTTCTTCTTCATGCTCACTGAATTCCTTGCCTAGATTGCTGCTACAGCCAGCTGACTGCTCCCCTCGTCTCTGGTGTTGTCCTTTCCCAATTCATCCTCCAGAGCCAGCTATTACTAGTATCTCATCAGAATCAGCATTATTGTTACGTATTTTGCATTACATTTACTGGTTTATGTGCCTTACTCCTTCATTTTACTGAGAGCTTCAGCATGGCAAGAACTGTGTTTTATTTATCTTTGAATTCCAGCATCCTACACCGGACCTGACACATAGTAAAACTTCAATAAGTGGATATGGAAAGAGGGAAGAAAAAAGAAGGAAGATGGGATTCCAATTTAAGTCTATAACCCTAAAGCCTGAATTCTTTCTACTCCTCCGCAATTTAGCCTTAGTCACAGATGTGTTGCTGATAAAAATAAAGATAAAGCTCAAACCCTCCCACTGCTGTACCAGTGGAAAAGCAGGCAACTGGATCTAGATTAACTAAAGATCTTTCTCTTGTAATCGCAATAATCTTTCCTAATCCTAATTCTTTAAAAATGGAAAGGTCTAGAAGCCATAAAATTTTTGAATGGCCATAAGCACTTTAAATATATGAAAAGATGCTCAACTTCACTATTAGAGAAACACATATACTATTTTTTACCCATCAGGTTGGCAGAGATCAAAAAAGGTTTTATTTAACGTTGTACTTGTGAAGAATGTGGAAAGAGACGTTCATATATTTTGCTGATGGGGTAATTTAGTTCACCCTCAGTGGAAGGCAGTTTGGCAATATCTATCAGCTCTTAATATACTGATATGGGGAGGGCTCCAGAATAGCTTGTGTTATAACTGAAAAGGCAAGGTGCAGAACATCGAATACACTGTTACCTTTTGTGTGTGCTGGGGGAAAAAAAGCAGATATACATATATGTTGTTACTGCTTAGGTGGGCTCTGGAAAGATATGTAAGAAACTTAATAGCACTTGCCCTTGGAAGGGCAATTGAGCTGGAGCACAAAGGTGAAAGGAAGCTTTCTTTTTCATTGTGGGTTCTTCTGTATCTTTTAAATTTTGTTTCATATAGAATTGTTTAGATGACAAAAACAATATCAGAAGATCAACAAACTGGAAAACATATTTGCAACATAATATGTCAGTGCTGTTTTCCTTAACCTACAGAATTTATCAATGTTAAATTATGACAGAGGGAGAAGTAGATCAGAAATATAAGCACTAGCTTTAGAAAGAAATGCAAATGGCCAATAAGTATATGAAAAAGGTGCTTAACTCATACATTATTAAAGAAAAGAAAACTCAGAGAAGAATTGCTCTATATTAGAAGTGTTTAAGAAGAGATAAAGTGACCAATTATTAAGGGGTGGTTGTTAAGGGGTTTCTTTCAAGCATCTAACAAAGGAAAGATTTTTTTGCATCTGAAGGACCTAATTTTTTCCAATCATTAGGGTCTTTAATTCCTATGGCACCCAGTGGAGGGATGTCAACAAGACCTAGGGAAAGAAGGGAAAGGAAAATAATGAAAGTTCACTAGGAAGCACAAAATCTCAGAAAGGGCAAGGATCTTTCAAACTTCCCACCTAATACATGTCTCTTGGGACACAGTCCCAGATTTGACACTTAATAACATTGAGCAAGTGTATTACTATATCATTCATTCAGTAAATATGTACCGAGTTCCTTCTCTGTATCTGGCACAGCCCCTGTCATGAAGAGAGACATTAATCAAATGTTTATTCAAACAAATATAAAATTGCAACTGTGGCAGACTGTGAAAGCCTAAGGATGTGATATGAAAAGTCGAGCTGATTAGGATGCATAAGAGCTTAACTAGACAACAAGGAAACATACTGGGCAGAGGCAACAGCATGTGCAAAGGCCCTTTCGTTAGGGCTCTGGACAAGGCCTACAATGGAAAAGCCTGGAGATGGGATGAACGTGTGCTATAAGGCAGGGCTGAGGAGAAAGGAGTCTGACCCTAAGGACTTTAGTCATAACCCGAAGAGCAATGGAAAGCCTTCAGAGGGTTTGGGGACCGAGAGGAAGAGGGCCAGTGCTTTGATCAGATTCCCATTTTGAAACTATTATTCTGGCTACCAAGTGGAGAATGGATTGGAAGGAGGCCAGAGCAGATGTGCACGGGTGAGTTAGGAAGCAGGTACCCTAGCCAAGGAGGATGGCTGCTTGGGGTGTTGGAGGTGGGACAACATGGCCAAATGTGAAAGAGGTCTGGGAAGTAAAGTGGGCAAGACCCAATGATGAGATAGGTCTGAAGAGTGAGGGAGCGGAAGGAGTGTGTCAGAATGTTTACTAGCTGGAGAGATGATGGTACCGTTCACTGAGACAGAAAACCGTGGAAGAGAGCTAACTTTAGGAGGAAATTGGAGTTCAGTTTAGAACCTGCCAAATATGAGATGCTTTTGAGAGGACACATCATTTGGCAGCATTTATTAATGGGGGGCCCCACTATACAGCTGGCGGTGGAATATACAGGTGTGCTTATTTGTAATAAAGGGGAGGAAAAGAATAAACACAATTCCCGCTTCTTTGAGGCCCTTGCTGTTTTACTCTTCTCTTGTCTTTTCCTTCTTACTTCTGTCACTTGCCTCTTTTCTGACTCTTCACCCCTCATTTATTGGATGGAATGTTCCAGTATCTTGCATTTATAGTTTCTCAGCCTGTTTCTTTCTAAAGACCTTTATCACCACTCCACTTCACGACCTAGTCCCACGGCCAGACCGTGAACCTTGTCACTCAGAACTCACCCACCTGAAACTTCTCTTACCGTCTAACTGTGCCCTTCTATCCTTCCCACTTTCCCATTTTTCTTTGGTGTTCATGTTCTCCTTTGTTTGCTGTCCTAGTTTTTTTTCTTCCCATTATTTCCAAACCTCCCAGAAGGATCTCCTCCCTATCGTGGCCTGACACATAGCAGACATTCAATAAATGTTTGTGGAGAGAATGATTGTCTCCACTTCCTCATATCCCATTCATTTCCAGCCCTTTGTAGTCCCGTGTTGACCTGCATCACTGTGCCTTTAGGCCAATAAGGCTTCCTAACTACCAAATCCAGTGGATACCTTCCAACCTTCATTTTACCAGACCTCACTTTTCAAACTCTTTATTTCCTTGAATTCTGCATTTTCTCCCTCTCTGACTACTTTTTCTTTGTCTCTTTTAAGAAATCCTAACCCCCAAAGATTGTCTTCAGCCTTCTTCATGCTCATCGACACATTTTCCCTAAACAATCCCATCCTCTCTTTATGTTGTTAATCACAAAATATCTATGTCCAGTTTAGAACGCTCTATCAAACTCCAAAAATGTGTTTCCAACTGCTTACTGGATTAGTCCTACCAGACACTTAGTAGGTGTTCATTAATGTTGGTTGAACAAATGAAGCACCTATAAGCACCTCATGGTTATCATATCCAAAAAAGAAATCATCTTTTCCTCCCAGCACACTCCTCCTGTTTTTATGTTCCCTATTCTGACTAATGGTGACATTGCCCATCTAGTCATCCAAATGCCTCACGTTAAACACCAAGATCTGGTTATTTCTACCCCTAATTATGTTTAAATCTGCGTCCTCCTCTCTATCCCCACTACTACCATCCTAGATCAGGCCTTCATCAGATCCCTGCTGGTTTTCCCTTTCTCGCTCTTGTCACAACTCACTCAGATTATTCCAACAGGTTTCTAAACTAGTCTCTCTAGACTTTATTTTGCTCCTCTCCAGTCTTTTTTTTTTTTTTAGATTAAGATAAAATTCACGTAACATATAATTCATCATTTTAATCATTTTGAAGTGTACAACTCTGTGGTTTTTAGTATAATCACAATGATATACAACTACCACCACTATTTAATTCCAGAACTTTCCATCGCCCCAAAAAGAAACCATGTACTTTCCAACTCCTCACTACCCCCATCTCTTGCCAACCCACTGATCTACTTTTTGTCTTTATGGATTTGCTTATTCTGGACATTGCACAAAAATGGAATCATACAACATGTGGCCTTTTGTGTCTGGCTTCTTTCACTTAGCATAGCGTTTTTGAGGTTCATCCGCATTGCAGCATCTATCAGCGCTTCATTCCTTTTTATGGCTGAGTAATATTCCATCACATGGATGTATTACATTTTGTTTATCCATTTATCAGTTGATGGACATTTGGGTTGTTTCTGTTTTTTAGCTGCTATGAACATTAGTGTTCAGGTTTTTGTGTGAACGAATGTATACCTATGAATGGAATTGCTGGGTCATATGATAACTCTGTGTTTAACATTTTGAGGAACTGCCACACAATTTTCCATAGTGGCTTCCCAATTTACAGCCACTCTTTCCATCAGCTGTGTATGAAGATTCCAGTTTTCCCTCATCCTGGCCAACACTTGCAATTTTCTAGCTTGTTGGTTGGTTTGTTTTTAATAGCCATCCTAGTGGGTGTAAAGTAGTATCTCACTGTGGTTTTGATTTGCATTTCTCTAATGACTAATGATGTTGACCATCTTTTCATTTTGAGGCCATTTGTGTACCTTCTTTGGATGCAGTGTCTTTTTTTTTTTTTAATCCTTACCTGAGGATATTTTTTCCCATTGCTTTTCAGAGAGAGTGGAGGTGGGGCGAGAGAGAGAGATAAAGACAGAGATATCGATCGATATGAGAGAGACACATCTACTGATTGCCTCCTGCCTGCACCCCAAACAGAGCTGAGCCTGCAACCGAGGTACTTGCCCTTGGCCAGAATCGAACCCAGACCCTTCAATCCAAGAGCCAACGTTCTAACTACTGAGCCAAACTGGCCAGGGCCAGAGTCTTTTTTTAAAAGCAATCCCATCATGGTACTTCAGTCCTCGAACTTTTTAATCACTCCCTATTGCCTAAATAATAAAATTAAAATTTCTTAGTGTGGAATACAGGGCCCTTCAGGATCTGGCCTTTGCCTGTCCAACATCTTCTATTATTTCCCCCTCATACTTTATGCTTTAGCCATATGGAACTGAGGAGAGGTAGAGGGGATTTTACTTTTATCTCCTTTTTTGTCAACCAGTCTCCAACAATAGAAGATGCTCAACCAAAGTTAAGGAAAAGAGTCATCTGACCAGTGGAGTGAGGAGGTGGGATTAGAATACCTGCAAATCCCTGCTGGTTTTTCCCTTCTCACTCTTACCCTTCTTGGCAGCACTCACCTTGCCCTGACGGAGCCAGAACTGTACTGATGTCTCTAGACCTTACTGAATGGGTCTAGCTTTTAGTTCTTCCTGGCCTGTGAGGTGTGTGTTTCCTCACATCCCTCCACTGTGCTGGGACTCTGCAAACCCAGGAAGAGGCAGGTGGGCGAGAAACAGCAGGCAATTTGTTCTGTAGGCCCCTTCCCTCTCTTGTCTTGACTGCAAAGGGCTGGAAAGTCAGCTTCTATTGTGATTAAGTTATAATTTAAGGCAGTGAACATGTGCTCTGCTGGCGGCTATAAAGATTCAAATCATAAAGTTTTACAGTGGAACGGTTTCTGTAAAAGCATCGTTAGGAAGTGGGAACCATGCCTTTAATTCTTATGACATATGGGACTGCCTGGTTTGTTTTGGTTTCAGTGGAGTTTAGTAGGGTGATGGTCTGACTAATTAAAGTCAGACCTTCTTCCTTGCCACAGAGCTCTGCCTGTCAGAGGGACAACGTAGAAAGGTGGAACTTTTCTCCATATCTCTGTTTCTATCTGTTTATCAGGGACAAGGAAATCTTAGAAATCAAGAGTAACCTTTCGGGCGCTGAATATTTTAAAGTCTCCTCCAACCTGTCAGGCTTTGTTCCTCGGGGAGTCCGAATCTTTCTTTGTCCCGAGGGGCAAATCTAAAGAGTGAACCGAGCCTAACTGGAAGATGATGGTGACAGGTGGGCCCTGTAACTAGGTCAGTGGTAGAAACAAAGAGAGTAATAATATAGTAGCTCTCTTAATCAGTTTCCACTTAACTTACTTTCCATTTAACTGACACGTCTCTGCCCTCTATAAAAACACGCTGATCCTACAATGTACACTCAGCCGATGGTTACTCTTGATTTTGCTATTGTACAATATGGTCACTTGCTGCTACTCCCACCAGTGGACTTGCATGCTTACCAGAACTTGGCTGTACTTGTTCCTACACCTGTTTATGCCAGTGGTAGCTATTATTGTAATTGCTTAATTTCATTAACTATTTTGCAAACTCAGCAATATAAAATTGGAAAGGGATTTTTATTGTTTTATGAAAACCACGTTGAAAACTAAGGTGAGTTTTTAAAATAATTGCTGTTGAAAGGGGTGTGGGTAAGACTGAGGGAAAACATCACAACAATCTAGGAACCTGCTCTCTAATCTCTTTAAGTTCTTGTTCCACTATAAAAAGAAAACTAAAACCAAAAATTGTAGACAACGTATTATGATTGTGATTTATGCAGGAAAGATCTGGAAAGCCAGTCAGCAGATACATTCCTTGGCCTTACATCAAAAAATTAGAGAATGAATCTACATTTATATCTTTTAAGTTAAAATAAGATGTTCAAGGTAAATGTATATCTTTTTCAAATGATATTGTATGTTACAGGACTTTTGGGATAATCAGCCAGTGCATTGGATAAGAAGGTTTCTCTGTAATAGGATTTATCATTTATTGGTGCCATTATTGAGTGTGTTAAATCTTTACAAAGGAAAGCATTGCTGTCCCCATTTTATTAGTGAGGAGACTGAGGCTTAGAGTAGTTAAACTTGTCCTAGTTCACACAGAGACAGTGACTACTCCAGGTGTGTTAGCTCTAGAACTATGGAGAAAATGAAATACATAAGCAAATGAGACAGGGGAAGAGGTGTTTGCATTTGATTAAAAAAGTAATAAGCATGACCTGATAGGCTTCTGGGAGTGTAAATTGGTATCATCACTTTGGAAAATCATAGCATTATTTTCATTCATTCAGTCAATAACTGTTGAGTCACTGTTCTGTGTCACGTACTGTTCTAGATTTTGGGGATATGGCAATGAACAAAATAGACAAAAGTCTCTGACCTCATGAATTGTAGCTTACATTCTTGTAGATATGAACATGTGTATATCCTATGCCTTAGCAGTTCCATAATACCTTGGTATATTGCCTAGAGAAACTCTTGCTCGTATACTCCAAGAGATGTGTATACAAGAATATTCATGGCAGAATTTTTCATAATAACAATAAAACAAAGGCTGTAAATAACCCATATGTCCATTAATAGGAGAATGGATTAACAGATTGTGGTATATTCATATAATTGAATACTATAAAGTGGTGAAAATGAAAACACTATAACCATATGAATCAGCATAGGGAACTCTTAGAAATATAATGTTGAGTTCAAAAGAAAAACAGTTGCAGAAGAATATATACCATGTGATACACTCATAAAGTTCCAAAACAAGCAATATATTGCTAAGGACATACATATTTGATAAACTATAGAGAAAAGTAAGGCCTAAGTGGGGGCAAAGTCTGGGATGGTGGTTATATGGGTGGGATGATGACGTAAGAAGATGAAGCCCAGAGGGAGCACTTAACTGTTAGTGGTTATGTTCTGTTTCTTAAGTTGGATGATGATTCACAAGTGTTCATTTTATTATGCTTCATATCTTCATATGTCTCCATATCATAAAACTCATAGTATTTAATAAAATTTTAATGCCTGGAAGAAGGAAAAGCAAATAGAAAAGTGTAGAGATTAAAACCAAAGATCTTGACTTGGAGAAACTTGGGTTTAGAAAAGCCAGACAGCCTCCAGAAATAATCGCTTAGCTTGGTAGCTTATACCAGGATCCAGGCCCTGGTTTTTCTTTCCACCCCTCCCTTATGGGAGGATCTCCATGCTCTGGAACCCCTCTTTTTCTTCCACAGTGTGTGGTCTGTGCCTTCAGAAACATTGCAGAGACTGACATTAGAGTCTTGCAGCAGGAGCAACAAATGCTACAGGGAGGAAGCTAGAGGTAGCTTAGAAAAGGTATATGTTAGAGTAGTCAGGCTGTGGGCTTGGAGCCATCAGGGGGAAGATATCCTTAGCTTCAGGTTTCTGCCATAGCCTTGAACCAAGTTCTGTGTGTCTGCATGTGTTTTTGTGGGTATGCTTATGTTTTTGGAGGAGATAGAATACACTGAGTGAACTTTGTGAAAAAAAATGTGTTCTGGCCTTGGTAGAAACAACAGATGGCCTGACCTGAATGAACCTTGACCCTGAGTTATAGTATTTGTGCAGAAGCAGTCAGACATAGTGTAAGCAAGGAGCCCATCAGTTACGTATTTTGGCTAGATTGGTGGTTTGGTTACCAAGAAGGCAACCTATTCCCTTGGGAAGCACAGCTCATTAGGAATGGAACAAAATAGTTATTATTAAAAAGAAGAAGAAGAGTGGAAATAAATTGAAATACATTTTCTAAGTAGCTCAAAGAGTGTTCTAAATGTTTCTCAACATATCTATGTTCATTTACTCACTTAAAAAATTCCTTTATTCAACAAATATTTACTGATAACATACTATGCACTGGCCTTAATTCTAAACTTTGAGAATGCATTAGTGAATAAATGGATACGGTTCCTTATAGTCCAGTGGGGAAAACAAACAAGTAAACATAAATATTTATTGTTACAAATGGGAATGAATGCTATGAAATAGATGGCACAACAATATAAAATAATCAGGTGATCAACTAAGGATGGTCTCTGAAGAAATCCATTATATAAAGATCTGAAGTTAAAATCTTCAATGAGCAAAAGCATATTCAAAGTTAAAATCTTCAATGAGCAAAAGCATGTTCAAAAGAAGGAACAGGTCCCGAAGCAGGAAAGTGCTTGTTGCATTCGAATAATGAGAAAGAACCAGTTAGCTCTCATTACATAACAAAAACCAAAAATCTCAATTGCTTACAATAGCATCATTTATTTCTCATGCATCTATAGATTGGCTGATCTAGGCCCAACCTGGCAAGCATGTCTGCTCCTTGCAGTAGGTTGAGCTCTAGTCTATCCATGTTCATTCTGTAACTTGAGCTGAAGAGATAGAAACTACCTGGGGAGAGCTCTCCTCAGGAAGACCAACCACACAAGCATATTTCAAGTCCATGTTTGGGTCACATCTAACCCAAATTACCATTGGCCAAAACAATCATATAAATGAGCCAAAAGTCAAAGAGCAGGAAAGTAAACGACCCATGCAGGTAGCAGGGGAGTAAATATTTTGGGACAATAATCTAATCTATCACAATCTACCTCTTGTTCATGAATATTCATTCACATTCCTCTCTCCTTCAAAATATACTCACTCACAATCCCAAGACTCCCTCAAATTTTATCCAAGTCATGTTACCTGGCCTGTCGTCCAGGATTTTTAAAATCTCTGTATCAGGCCTTTCACTTGATATGAAGACCTTAGAAATAAAAATTTTAAAATTAAAACACAAACCCCTCCCACACATACACATTTAATACACAGTGGTGGAATAGGTAGAAGATGCCAGCAATAAATTATTCCATTCATAAAGGGGAAGAACTAGATGCGCATAGAAATCACTGGTCCATAGCAGTTCTGAAATTCTGCTGGGCAAATGTTAATAGGTCCCACCATCCTAGGAGGTGGGAATATTCTCTGATTAGGCCCTGGTTCTGCTTCCTGGGAATGGATCTTCAACACAGTGTTCTCCATGGCTCTTTGTTCTGTCTTCTGGAAATCCTTCCTTTTCCATCACCCTTGGATACTTCTGAAGCGGACATTAAATAATATGCCTTTTTGGTGGCTGAGCAGCTTTTTCAACTGACTGCCTGCATGTAGAAATTTGGGGACTTAGATCTTTTTCATCTTGAATAGTCTCAGTCTTTTATTTGGAGCTGGCTGTGCTTTGGCAGTACAACTCTTTCACAAATGTGGGTTTTCTGTGTATTCAGTACTAGTCAACTCTATGTGTCACAAGCCATACCCACAACTTTTACAAGACATGATCTATCCAGACTTAGTTATTGATACTCTGCTCATGTCAGGGTGCTGTAGAACCATGTTCATAAGCTTTCTAGGAGCCTCTTTTCCAACTGAAAGAACCTACTAGATGCTACCTTTTTTCCTTCAGATCTTAATGAAGACTCTCTTGATTTTGACTTCACCTTGAAACTATATCTTCTGACAGGACCCTGGATTTGATTCTTAGCCCCAGAATAGGTCTTAACTGGAAAATATTTTACTGGACAGGCTGGAGATAAGAAAGTTTTATTTTTTTAACCCGGTGGATTCTGTGTTCTCTTTATTCCCTCTGAATTCTACTTGCAAACTAACCAGTTCTGTTCTGAGTTTGTATTTTTCTTTTTAGTGCCTCATCAAATGTAGCTAAAAGCAACCAGCTTATGCTTTTAATATTTTGCCATAAGATCTCCTCCTCCAACTCTACTAGTTCATTAGACACATTATCTGACTTCTGCATTATTATTGTTTAGCTAAATATTTAACACTACATAATACAAGTTGCTATTATTCCAGTCTTTTATATCAGCTTCTGTGCTGCCCACTATCTAGTTGCAAAACCAGTGTCACATATTTTAGCTGTTCGGGTTTTTTTGTGTGTTTTTTTGTTTGTTTTTTAAATATGTTTTTATTGATTTTTAGAGAGAGGGGAAGGGAAAGGGAGAGGGAGAGAGAGAAACATCCATTGGCTGCCTCCTGCACAACCTCCACTGTGGATTGAGCCTGCAACCTGGGCCTGGGCCCTGACCAGGAATCAAACCAGTGACTTTTTTTTTTTTTTAAACCAGTGACTTCTTGGTGCATAGGACGACACTCAGTGAACTAAACCACACCAGCCAGGGCAGATGTTTTGTGTGTTTTTTTGTTATAACAGCACCTGACTATCTAAAGTGATTGGGAAAGATGAAATCACCAAGACAAATCATGTGAAAAAAAGAAAGTAAAAGGGCATAGACCCAACCCCTGGAGAACTCTAACATTTAAAGCTCTAGTAGAAGAAAAGAAAAAAGGTGACTGAAAAGGAGAGGATGGAGATGATATAACAAAGGAGCAGAGGGGGGAATGGATTAAGAAAGAGTAAATGCTGAGTTATGTCAAATACTACCAAGAGATCAAGAAAAGAGACATTTCTTCAGGATTTGGCAGTATGGAGGGCAGTTGGTAACCTTGAGGGGCCTTTTAGTGGACAGACAGGGCAAGTTCAAATTGACATGCATGGAAGAGTTCATGGGAGGGGAGAAATGGTATACAGCAGATATAGACAACACTTTGAGATGTTTGGCTATAAAGAAGAGCATAAAAATATGATGGCAGGTGGAAATATGTGGGATTACATGAGGGATTTTTTTTCTTTTTTTTGATGGAGGATACTAGTGCATATGTGTATGCTGATGGAAATAATCCATACAAATAAAAGGAATGATAACAGAAGAAAGAGAGATGATGATTAATGAAGCAGTTTTTAAAAGGCAAGAAATGATGGGATCCAGAGAGCATGTGGAGGACCAGACTTTAATAGGAACAGGGTCATTGTCTTAGTGGTAACAGGAGGGAACAAGGAGAAGATGGGTGTTCATTCAGAGACAGGAAACCAAAACAATGACAGCTAACATTTCCTGGGTGCTTATTATTTGTCAAGCATTGTGCCAAAAGTTTTGCTTGCAGTACTTCAGTTCTGTGAACCTGGTTTTCTTTCATCCCCATTTTACAGGTGAGAAAACAGAGGCTTAGAGAGGTTCAGTAATTTTCCTAAGATTCTCAACTTATAAGCAACAAAGCTTGGATTTGAACCCAGCCTGACCCTGAACCCACTCTTAACTTCTATTCCAAACTGACTTGATTCATTTTTACATAGAGGAATAATATTTTTTAAATGAGATGAAACAAGAATGCACTGTAGCTCGGCCGCTGTGGCTCAGTAGTTGAACATCAGTCAATCCATGAACCAGGAGGTCACAGTTCGATTCCCAGTCAGGGCACATGCCTGGGTTGCAGACTCCTTCCCCACTAGGGAGCATGCAGGAGACAGCCAATCAATGATTCTATCACTGATGTTTCTATTTCTCTCTCCCTCTCTTTTCCTCTCTCTGAAATCAATAAAAACATATACATATATATGTGTATATATTTATCTATAAATATATATAAAGAATGCACTGCAAACCAGACCAGAACTGATCTAGTCGAGATCCCTATAGGCTCCCTTCTCAAGTGAGGAGGAGTGGGGAGAAAGTGCTGCACTAAAGACATTTGAAGGAAGGGAGGAGATCAGACTAATACTAATACCAATCTTTTCTCCTTTTATATACTGCATATTTTTCAAGGCATTTTTATATTCCTTCTCTTAGCGAGTAATAAATAGTTTAAATAGAGTTAGAAGTCTTCCTATAGGAAGAAGAGGAGCTATTTTCAGGTAGCTATGAGGTACTTAAGTATTAGGGGATCAGAAATGGGGTTCTTCACATTTCACATTATTAGCCTTTGGCATAGCCTATGGCTAATTAAAGCACAGTGTTAACATATACCTTTCAAGGGGATGAATTTCATCTCCTTGTGGGCCAATTAGCTCTGCTCTACCCTGGTCAATGCCAGAAGCCCAGCTTTCAAGCACCTACTCTTGAAGAGAAAGAGAGCTGAATGGAGTATGTGGAGGAACTATCTCCAGTTTCACAGCACTACTCTAGAAAGCATCCCAACGTGTAGAGTAACAAGAGGGAGGAGTGCCATGCCTGTGTCAGAACATATCCTCATTATATTAACTTGTACAGTGCTCTGTGCCCATCCATTTAGCAGACATTGAGCTAGCACTGGGTTCCAGGCCCTGAGCTGGCTGAAGGGAAACAGAGATGAATGAGGCTCTTCTCCTGACCTTGAAGAACTCCCAAGCTAGTGGGCAAGCAGATTACCCTGAAAAGGTGTTCAATGAAGATATGTCCAAGGAGCTATAGGAACAAGCAGTGCCAGGGAAGACAAGGAACCAGATCAGAACGGGCCCAAGTTTCAGCAGTGTGCAATTTGATCTGATTAGAGAGGTTATCATTTATAGTTTGCTCTCATATACATGTTTATTATTCCATTTGACTCAGATTTTCATAGACTTCCCCCTTATTACTTTTTCTCCCTTGAGCCTTCCAAAGGCTATCAGAATGAAGCTTGTTAAGTATTTGAGGGACCAAGGAACCACCTAAGCTGTGAGCTCCCTTTTCCAGGTCAAGAGTCTGGGTCCACAGCTGGCCTAACTCCCTTTTCCTATCCAAGCACTGAAATGCCTCCAAAATCTGCTTTCCCAGCTTTGGACTCTAGGTTCTCCTTCCTTCCCTATTCTTCACAAGCTGTAGAGCCTCCTGAGGAAGGAGTTAAGTCGTCTCATTTTCAGGGTTTATTAGTCAGGGTAGGTAATTACTACATCAAGCAAAACCCTGTTTAGAAGGCAGCTTCGTAGTGGTGATTTTGGAATTCAGGTTCGTCAACCCCTAGGGTTCAGAATTATCTGCTGGTGTTTTAGCTGGCATACAAGAAAAGAAAGACAGCATGAAAGATCAAGTAGGAGATCTTTGTTGGCCCAGGGGAAATGGCATACTTCACCTCCACCTACAGTCCAATGACCAGAATTCAGTCACATCGAACTGCAGAGGAAGCTGGGAAAGGCAGTTGGGCTGGTGCCAGGGAATAGGAGGAATCAGGTTTCGGTGGACACGCGGTGGACTCCTTGTGTGTAGAACTGACAGGAGTAGACTACTGATCTCTGGTGATGATGACAATGATAACAACAATAGGCTCCCCCAACTTCCATGTCTGAAGACCTAGCATATTCTACTTCAGGACAGTGCTGGGAGAAGCACTGTCCACCCCCTTAATAAAAGGAGCCCACGCACGGCGGGGAAGGGGGAAGGGGGGGCGAGGAATGAGTGAGAACTGCTTTCAGTAGGATGGGGACTGGCTCAGTCTGGAGAGGGTTCCCTGGTGAGTAATGCTGCAACTGAGTCAACCTGTCTCTTCAGCCTTTTTCAACCAGGGTAAGCACGAATGCCCTCAGGCACCCCTTGAATGTAATGAATTAACTTCTCTTCTATGCATCTAGAGGGTACCGTTTAGATGAACTAGTTGTACCATCCTTGGGAGAACTAAGAAAATAGTTACTTAAGTAATTTTTCTGTCTCTGTGGTGCAGCTGAGGAACTCTGGCTGGGAAACACTGACTGAGGAGATGCAAACAGCATTTTTTATATTTGAGGTAAATGCTCTGGGTTCTTTTCCCCCTCCCCCAATCTCCTGCCCCCTGAAAGGAAACAAACTGATGTCATGAGACATTCCTTTCTAATAACAAAAACAAATGGGAGGTCTCAGGGGATTGTTTGCATGGAGGGACAGTGGTCGTGTAAGAATGAGAAAATGGTGATTCTTGCTCAGAGTTCTGGTTAAGTATTGGGTAGAATTTTTCCAACATCATTTTGAATCAAGAGAGGCAGTGAAATCACTTTAGTAAAATCTTCGAGTTGGGAAAAATGTAAAGAAAACAAAATCCAACTAAGGCTGCTTTTCCCCAGGAAAGGCATTAGTCAGGCAGCTGCCGGAGCCAGCCGCCTCTCAAGAGCCTGTTTTTCAGTGTCACTGCAGTGACTCTCCATGCTCTGGGTTTTAATTCCAGCCTCTAATCTCAGTTGCTTCTGTGATAAATTAATTGTAATGATAGAGGCCCCAGTTACGAGGTCTGTACCGTTTGCTTGTAATGTGAGCGACAGGTTTAGGACCTGCTTTATTTAAGATGCTGGGGTAATTACATGGGAGTTAGCATATGCAGGCAGAGATATGATTCATTCTTCCAGCCACAAGCATGACACAGCTGTTTGCAGGATAAAATAGGGGAACCGTGTTGTTACAAAATGTTCCCCTTATTATACCTCATTAAAAACAAGGCTGCGATAAGTCAGGGCTGGCAATGAAGAAAATCTATTGCCCCTCTGTAAAACCTGATAGGAGAAGGTCTCGGAGCTGTGCTGTGTCATTTTATTTATTATTTATTCTATTTTTTTGTCCTTTCCCTGACTCCTTTCTCCCTGTTATTCAGCAACTCACTGAATACTTGGGGGAAGGAATGGACTCCCAGGTCCTCTTCCTTTCTCATTATGAAGCAGAATCTGCCCTTTCCCCTTCCTAGGTAAAGCTGAAAATTTTCAGAAAGAGAGAGCATTCACTCAGAACAAAGGAAGAAGGGTCTTTTTGGCAGCCTGTCCCAATGTTGTCCTCTTCACCTTCAACAGGAGCACATGGGCTGACAGAGCGCCCAGAGCAGACAGAGCTCAGAGGCTCCAGCAGGGAGCAGAGCTTCAAAGGCAGAAAAATCATGGACGAGAGATAGAGGCTCATTCCTTTCAAGAGACAGACATATGCTCTCTTCTCCCATCACCTTGGTTTTTAAAAATAACTTTAAAAATCGAAATGAATTTTGGCCTCATTTTACTCCTTCTTTACTCTTTCTCCAAGGGAACTAGTGAGAGTTTAAACCAATCTGCAGCTTAAGATTGAACTATGAACCCTGGGCCAAATAAATTAGGCTGCTCTTTATCAACATGGATGGTTAGAAAGAAAGGGACCATGGTGTAGACAACATTCTTCAGACAGTAGCTATTCGGGGCCATTCTAGAAGAGCTGTTCTGTGAAATATACATCTGCCTATTCAACAGTAATGCCCACTTGGGAAGCCATGGACCTTAGTGGTCAAGAGCATAGGCTGGGAAGCTAGATTGCATGGGTTCAGCTCTTAGCTCACCACCTCCTAATTGTGTGGCCTTGGGAAAGTTGATTAATATCTCCATACATCAATCTCTCCAATCTATAAAGTGAAATTAGCAATAATGTTACCTACTTCTACGTTTGTTATAAGGAATAAATGAGATAATCCATATAAAGAGCTTAGAGCGATGCCTGGCAAACAAGTGCTCAGTAAGTGCTATTATTACAAGAATAGTTAACAACAGCAAGCTTCTATGAGCCAGGCTGTGTATTAGACTTTAAAAAACTGTGGTTGTTACAATAGAAGTAAGGACTATAACCTAATTTGTGAACCCTCTTTAGAGTTTGGGCTTGGGAACAAAATCTCAAATTTTAGGTTGGAGATACAAGGAGGGAAGCCCATGGACATTCTTAGTTGTTTGAATTATAAACCAAAGACCTGCTCACCTTGGTAATAGGGATATCTTAGATTAGTGGCCTTCATACTTTTTCCCACTGTGATCTGTGTAAGATATATGTTTTACAATGAGATTCAGTACACCACCCCCCAACTAAAACAAAAGTTTTACAAAAACTACTTTATGAGATGCACTCTGCCATGTTCTGTTTTACTCTATTCTGTTGTACTTCATTAAAAAGTGCTGACCATCACTCTTAAGTTGATATTACCCTCTACCAATGGATCTTACTTTGGAAGTGATGGGCACTTGGTGAGTTCTCAATAAGTGCTTGTTGAATTGAGTTGAAGTATTCTGGAGGAGAGGGTAGAATATGGAAAGGACAGAGACAAGTGTGCATGGTGTGTTCAGGCTACAGCAAGTTTTTAAATACTGCTAGAGTAATAAAGTTGATGCTGGAGAGGTAGGCAAGGGGCCAGATAATATAAAATCTTATCTATAATACAAGTAAGTAGGATCAGAAAAGCATTAGATCTTAAAGGAAGAGATAATGTAAATTTATAGATAACTATACTATAAAATAGAAAGTGATAAACACCATAAGGACAATTCTGAGAAATTATTATGGGAGTTCAGAGGAAGATGAAATGGCTTCAACTGGAAATTCCTGATATTCCTCAGGATTCTGTTCTACACATTATTCATTCATTCACTTATTCAGTGAATATTTATTAAGTTTACGCTATGTGCCAGGAACTCTCCCTTGGCTCTCATCCATCTCCCTGGTTTCAACTACATGAGGATGACTTGGATTTTCAGCTGCCTATCAAGTGATTTCTGGCATGAGAAAGCAAAAGTCCTGTTTCTCAAAAATCCCACTTCAAATCCCAATGCATCTTTTTGGCTTTTATTTGCGCCCATTCCTGAACCAAGGCAACATAATGCTCAAATTGTCTCATGATGGGTAACATACATTACCTGGGAGTAGGGTAAAATCTACTTCACAAGAATCTCATAGGCTGAGGATGGGGTAAAGGGTGGTCTTGAATACCTCATTTTGTTTCTTTATACATCTGTGTATATGCTGTTTCCACTGCCTGGAAAATGGTCTTTCATCATTTTGCTTAACTAATGAGTTACTATTCGTCCTTTGAAACCCTGCTCAGTAATTATCTCCATTGTGAAATCTACTCCGCTAGACAGAGCTAATTATTTTCTTTTCTATATTCTTTTGTACTTTAAACATAAGTCTATCATGGAATATATCAACCAATATTATAATTGTCTGTCTCAGGGTCATCTCTCTCACTATACTGTGAATTACTTCAGTGCAGGAACTGTCTTAACCATTTTCCTATTCCCAACACTCAGCTTGAACACAGTAGGTACTAAACAAATGTTCATTAAACTAAACTGTTCTTTATTTAACTAGTTGCAGCACAATGTGATATCAGGTAGAAAGGAGAATATTGGATATGTTTCTTAGAAACAGTTAAACATAAATAATGAAAGATCAAAGAATAAATCAAAAGGGAAATGAGAAATTGAGATGAGTGGAAATGATACTACAATATACCAGAACTTATGGGATGCAACTAAAGCAGTGCTCAGAGTGAAATTTGTAGCTATAAACACCTTCACTTAAAAAAAGAAGACATATTTCAAATCAATTATCAAACCTCCCTGCCCAGCCGAGCATGGCTCAGTGATTGGACATCGACCTAGGACCCAGGAGATTGAGGTTCAATTCCCAGTCAGGGCACATTCCCAGGTAGGGGCTTGATGCCCATTTGGGGGCATGCAGGAGGCAGCTGATCAATGACAACTCTTTCATCACTGATGTTTCTAGCGCTCTCTCTCTCCCTCTCCCTTCCTCTCTCTGAAAATCAATAAAGATATATTAAATAAATAAATAAATACATACATACATACATAAATAAATAAATATAATCTAACCTCCCAACTTAAGAAAGTAGAAAAAGGAGAGCAAACTAAACCCAAAGCAAGCAGAAGGAAGTAATGAAAATTGTAAAATAAATAAATGAAATATAGAATAGCAAAACAAAGGACAAAATCAACAAAACCAAAAATTGGTTCTTTGGAAAGATCAGCAAATGGACAAACCTTTAGCTATACTGGACAAGAAAAATAGAGAAGATTCAAATTGCCAAAATCAGGAACAAAAGAGGAGACATCACTACCAGTCTTACAGAAATAAAAAAGTAGTATAAGAGAATACTTACATGTAAAAAGATATATTAATAACTTAGAGAAAATACACAGATTTTTAGAAAAATTCAAACTACCAAAACTGACTCAAGAAGAAAATCTGGATAGACCTATGACAAGTAAAGAAATTGAGTTAATAATTTTAAAACTCCCCAGAAAGAAAAGCCCATATACTCAGATGGCTTCACTGGTGAATTCTACCAAATTTTTAAAGAATAATTAATACCAATCCTTCACAAATGCTTCCAAAACATAGAAGGGGAGGGAACGCTTCCCAAATCATACTGCAAGGCTAGTATTACTCTGACACCAAGACCAGGCAAGTATATCACAAGAAAATAAAACTACAGATCCCTTATGAATATGTGCAAAATCCTCAATAAAATTCTAGGAAACCTAATTCAGCAACATCTAAAAAGGATTCTGCTCCTTGACCAAATGGGATTTTCCCCAGGAATGCAAAGTTGATTTAACATATGTAATAAATCAGTGTAATATACCATATCAGTAGAACATAGAACGAGGCCACATGATCATCTCAATAGATGCAAAAAAATAAAAAGCATTTGACAAAATTCAGCAGCCCTTCATGATAAAAACAATCACCAGACTAGAAATAGAATGGAACTTCCTCAATGGTGAGACTGGATGCTTTCCCCCTAAGATGAGGAACAAGGCAAGATATCCACTCTCCTCACTTCAGCGTTGTACTGGAGGTTCTAGCCAAAGCCATTGGGCAAGAAATTGAAATAAAAGGTGTCCAGATTAAGAAGAAAGAAGTAAACTCAATAACTAAAAAATACTAAATGGGCAAAGATTTGAATAGATATTTCCCTAAAGAAGATATATGAATGCTTAGTAAACACATGAAAAGATGCTCAACATTATTCGTCATCAAGGAATTGCAAATCAAAGCCACAATGAGATTCCA
This sequence comes from Miniopterus natalensis, assembly GCF_054644295.1. Classification (NCBI taxonomy): domain Eukaryota; kingdom Metazoa; phylum Chordata; class Mammalia; order Chiroptera; family Miniopteridae; genus Miniopterus; species Miniopterus natalensis. Next base: position 25,952,460 of record NC_142089.1, read on the forward strand.
CTCTCACCCACTAGGATGGCTATAATAAAAAAGATAATAAGTGTTGATGAGAAATTGGAACACTAATACACTCCTGGTGGGAATGTAAAATGGTGCGACCACTCTGGAAAATAGTTTGGCAGTTCCCCAAGTTGAACATAGAGTTACCACTTGGCCCAGTAATTCCACTCCTAGATATATACCAAGAGAACATGAAAACATATGTCCACACAGAAACTAATGTTCATGGAAGCATTATTTATAGTAACTGATGATTAGATAAACAAATTGTGATTTATCCACACAGTGGGATATTATTCAACCATAAAAAGGACTGAAGTACCTAACATTTAAAGAAGAATTAATGCCAATTCTTCTCATACTCTTCCCAAAAAAATCGAAGAGGAAGGAATACTACCAAATTCATTTTATGAGGTCAGCATTACCCTGAAACTGAAGTTAGATAAGGAAGGACGCTACAAGAAAAGAAAACTAGCCCTAGCCAGTTTGGCTCAGTGGTTGAAACTTTGGTCTGAAGGGTCCCGGATTCTATTCCGGCGAAGGGCACATACCTCGATTGCAGGCTCAGTCCCTAGCCCTGGTCAGCATGAGAGCAGAGGCAACCTATTGATGTGTGTGTCTCTCTCACACTGATGTTTCCCTCCCTCTCTCTCTCCCTCCCTCCCTCTTTCTCTCTCTTTCTCTTCCACTCTCTCTGAAAGGAACGGAAAAAATATCGCCAGGTGAGGATTAAAAAAATAATAAATAATAAAAATAAATGGTGCTGGGAAAACTGGAAAATCACATGCAGAAGAATGAAATTGGACCCCTATCTTCACCACTCACAAAAATTAAATGGATTAAAGACTCAAATGTAAGATCTGAAACTGTAAAACTGTCAGAAGAAAACATAGGAAAAAATGTCCTTGACATTGGTCTTGCAACAATTTTTTTGGATATGATACCAAAAGCACAAACAAAAGCAAACAAATAAGTGAAACTACATTAAACTAAAAAGTTTTTGCACAGCAAAAGAAACAACAAGATGAAAAGACAGCCTACTGAATGAGAGAAAATATGTACAAATCATATATTAGATAAGGGGTTAGTATCCAAAATATATAAGGAACTCCTACAACTCACTAGCAGAATAAACCCCAAACAATCTTATTTAAAAATGAATAGAGGGACTAAGTCAACATTTTCCCAAAGAAGACATACAAATGACCCATGAGTGTTTGGAAAAGTGTTTAACATCACTAATCATCAGGGAAATTCAAATCAAAACCACAATGAGGTATCGTTGTACACCGGTTAGAATGACTATTGCCAAAAAGACGAGAGATAACAAGTGTTGAGGAGGATGTGGAGAAAAAGGAATTCTTGTACACTGTTGGTGAAAATGTACATTGATGCAGCCACTATGGAAAACAGTTTGGAGGTTCCTCAAAAAATTAAAAATATAACTACCATATGATCCAGCAATCCCACTTCTGGGTATATATTCAAAAGGAATGAAGTCAGGATCTCAAAGAGATATCTGCACTCCCGTTTTCATTAGAGCATTATTCACAGTAGCCAAGACATGGAAACAACCTAAGTCTTCATCAATAGACGAATGGATACAGAAAATATGGTGTATACATATACGTGTGCATATATACATATGTATGTGTATACATATATGTATATGCCCACCCTGTATACACACACACACACACACACACACAGGGTGGGCTAAAGTAGGTTTACAATTGTAATACAAATAAATAATACAATAATTAATAAATAATAGTACAAGAATAAGCTCTTTTGTGTACTCACAACTGTTATATATATATATATTTACACACACACATATATGTATATGTAGTATAACATAATGTTTTTCAGCCATAAAAAAGGAAGGAAATCCTGACATTTGCAACAACATGTATGTACCTTGAGAGCATTATGTTAAGTGTAATAAGTCAGATAGAGAAAGACAAATACTGTATGATCTCACTTATATGTAGAATCTAAAAAAAGCTGAACCCATAATGGTTGCCAGAGGCTGTCGGATTTGGGAACTGAAGAGGTATTGGTCAAAGGCTACAAATTTTGTTATAAGATGAATAAGTTATGGAGATCTAATGTACAACATGGTGATTATAGTTAACAATACTGTATTGTATACTTGAAAGTTGCTAAGAGAGTGGATCTTAAATGTTTTCAGCACAAAAAAGTAATTATCTGAGTTGATGGAGGTGTTAACTAACTCTACTGTGGTAAACATTTCACAATGTTTATCAAATATGTGTTTATGTATACCAAGTCAACATGTTGTACACCTTAAATTTATACAATGTTATATGTCAATTATAGCTCAGTAAAGCTGGAAAAAAGAGAATGAAGTACTGATACAAGCTATAACATGGATGAACTTGAATACATCATGTTAAGTAAGAGAAATGAGACACAAAAGGCCATGTATTCTTTGATTCCATTTCTATGAAATGTCCTGAATAGGCAAATCTATAGAGACAGCAAGTAGATTAGTAGTTGCCTGGAGCTGTGGGAGGATAGGAGGATTGGGATGGCAGCTTAAAGGTCTAGATTTGGGGGGTGATGAAAATGTTCTCAAGTTAATGTGGTGATAACTGCACAGCTCTCCGAATATATCAAAACCATTTAATTTTACACATTACATGGGTCTATTGTATGGTATATAAATTATATCTCAATAAAGATGTCTTTTGAAAAGAAAAGAAATCCGGAGGACTTGCACTGGAACAGTAACGCGAGGATGGAGAAGAGGGGATTAAACTAGAGCTAGGGAATCTACTGGACTTAGTTTAAATTTTGATTTATGGGCAAGTGAGGAGAAGAAATCAATTCATAATAAAATTTCTAAGTTAGGTGCCTGGGAGTAATGGGTAACAGCATTAACAGAAACAGGAAATACAAACTTTAAAGAGTAGGTTTGGATGGCAAGATAATTATTTTTAGACTTTCCTAGTGCTTGGTACATAGCAAGTGATAATTATATGTCTGCTTAATTTAACAGTGCTAGGCACTAAGGATGCAGCAAGATGATGTCAAAGATTATTTTCAAAGAATGAATAGACTAATGGGCATACAGACAACTTTAAAAGTAGTTGCATAAAGTGTGGTGAGTGTTTTGATGGGGCTGGTACAAGTTGCTTTAGAAGCATGTAGTTCATAGGGGAACCTAAGCTAGTCTAGAAAGCAAGAGAGACCTAAATGATGAATAAATGTTAGCTAGGCAAGGGAGTGCTCGCGGAGGGAGAGATTTGGGTAGAAGGAGGACAATGAGCTTTCTAAGCAGAGTACACTCTATACATATTGGCCCAGCGGTGAAGGGAAACAGAGAGGAGTAGATCAGGATAGCTCGAGCTCCAGGAAAGGAGAGATTCACTTTCTTCACTGCTGTAGCCCAGCATTTAGAGTAGTGTCTGGCACACCACACGCACTCCATTCATGTTCACTGAATGAATGAATAAATTAAACAGTGGCAAGAGGTGACGCTGGAGAGGTGATGCAAGGGCTGGTCATGTGGGGCTCTCATAAGTCTTGTCAAGGAGCTTTGACTGAATCCTAAAGGCAATGGGAGGCCATTGAAGAGTTTTAAGCGCAGCAGAAATAGGAGAGATTTGTGTTTTAGGAAGAGCAGTATGGCTGTAGAGCCGACAGTAAAGAGTAACTGAGATAGACTGGGTGACAGGGTGAACAAAGGACCATCCACTGAGATGGAAGAACAAGTCAATGTGAAGGAGAAAGAGAATGAGTTCAGCTTTTGACATTGAATTTTAGGTCCCTGTGGGAAATTTTGGTGACGTTGGGGATACAGGCAGTTTTACCAGGTGGAACTCAGAGGAAGAGTCTGGGCTGGGATGGAGTTAGAGTCACTAACATGTATATGATAACTAAAGCTGTGGGAGTAAATGAGATAGCCCTGGAAGAGGGAAGTATTGGCATGAGAATGAATGAGTGAATTAATGAATGAAGTGCAAAAACCTGCTCTGAATAGATTTGGGTAGAAGCCTGCAGGATGAGGATTGCTGTAGGAAGAAAGGAAGGTTTAAATTAATGAAACAGTACTCCCTCCCAACCCCACACGGGAAGAAAGCCATGTGCCCTGGAGTAGGCAAGGGTGACTTGCCACATCAGCAGTTCCTACTTTTCACCCTTACCCTTTGCCACCTCCCTGGTAGCATGGCTTTCTAGTCCAGCGTGCTTCTGCTGTGTAATAAATTTATGTGATGTGGGCCAATGGTCCAGAGCACAGCTCTTTTTCTAGCTCTTCCCTTCCCCCCAACAATGAAACAGTCACCCCTGTTCACCTAGCAACTTGATAAAATTAAACTTAATCAAGCATGTTCACTTGCAGATGCTGAATAATTTTGCAGCCTGCCCCAGAGAACAGGGAACTGCTGGGTCATACAGTTACAGCATGAGAGCTTCAAGAATTGCCTCCATTTTCTTGTAGTCCCCCTCCAAAACTCTTGGTGGACAGAGAAACAGAGGTGCCTGCCTCCTGCCTTCCTGTCTATTGCTTCAAAGGTGAAGAGTCCTGGCCGGTAACATCTCCTCCATGACCCTGGCCTAAGGATGGAGGCAAGACCTCCTGGACAATTTCTCCTCTGGCCAGATCTATATCATGCTCCCTCTTTCACCCACTACAAAAGCATCCAACTCCCAGGAAGTGTCTATCACCTGGACTATCATTCCTTAGGGCTCTGTGTATCCCATAATTTAGTGGTTCTCAACCTTGCCTGCATATTGGAATCACCAGGCAAACTCTCTCTGCCAGATTATGATTTCATTGATTCTTGAGTGCAGCCTCAGCAGTGGGGTTTTTAAAGCTCTCCTGGTGATGCTAATATTGCACAGCCTTGGTTGAGAATCACTGCCCTAATCTGACCCACTCTCACCCCTCCTCAACTCCCGCAATCCATCAAAGTCCTCTGTACCAATAATTCTCAACTTTAACATCATCAAATCAACCAGGATGGCTTGTTAAAACAAGATCGCTGGGCCCTACTCCCAGAGTTTCCTGAGTCTGTAGGTCTGGAGTGCAGTCCAAAGATTTGCATTTCTAATAAGTTCCCAGTTGCCAATACTGCTAGTCCAAGGAGCCTGCTTTGAGAAACATTTTCAACATTCTGCTCTCTTGGTGCCTTGATCTTATCTTCTCCAGTGTCTTGTCCTCCACCTTACCTCAATTAGGATTGCCTATGTTCATCCCCAAAACCTTGTCATTACCAATTACTGTACCCCTTTGTATATCCATTTTAATCATTCTGCCCTCCAGCCACCAATTTAGTTCTTGTAAGTGCACCAATTCCAACCTTAGAGGAACTATACTCCACTAATCCTACCAGCTTTTCACTGTCCCTCATCCTTAACTTCTCTCCTAACCCAGCTTCAATTCCATGGCCCACTATTATGTTCCCTAGTGTATACCCTCAACCAATTTCCTTACCCCTCTTGCTTTCATTATACTCTCCTAGCAAAACTCCAACCCTAGTCAAGTCCACCTCTTGCCTTCTCTCTGCTTGATTCTGGCTTCTCATTTAATTGAGAAAGTGGAGCAATCACAAGATAACTTCTAATTGTTCCCATCGTCTAATGTACCAGCCCATTTGTACCATTATTCAGCTTTCGCTTCTGTTACTATGGGTGGCTTGTCATGCTTCTCCTCTAGGAGAACTCCTCCACTTATGCTCTAGATCCAAGTCCCTCTCACTTCTTGAACAACACTGTCCCAATAATTGTATCTCACCCCCCCCCCCCGCATCTCATCATCAGTTTTCTCTCTAATGAATCATTCTTGTCAGCATACAAACATGATAATATTTACCACCTTTTAAAGAAAAAAACCTTCCATTGGTCCCATTTCCCCCTGCAGCTACTTCTCCATTTCTTCATTCCCCTTTGTATCTATACCTGTTGTCACCCTTTTCTCTTTTCATCCTCACTTGAACCCTCTCTAGTCAGATTTTTCCCCATCCTTCCTCTGAAATAGCATTTGTCAAGGTAACTAGTGACTTCCCTGTTGCCAAATCCAGTGCCAGTCTTTTGTCCATATTATACTTGGTCTATCATTCCCTTCTCCTAGACTTTCTTCATTCAGATTCTGGGACACCACTCTCTCTTGGTTCTCTTGCTCCTCTTTTGCTGGTTCCTATTCCTCTCTCTTACCTCTAAACTTTGGAATACCCTTGGATTTGGTCCACTGAGTTCTCTTTTCTATCTACACACCCCTCCTAGATTATCTCATCCAGTCTTGTGGCTTTAATACCAGCTGATGCTGGTGACTCCCAGATTTATATCTCTGGCCCAGATCTCTGCCCTGAACTTTGAAGTCATGTACTCAAATGCTTACTGGACATTGTCAGTTGAATGTCTAATAGGCAGCTCCAATTTATAAACCAGAACTGAACTCCTGATTCTTCTACCTGCACAGGCTCAAATAATTCTCCCTCTTATCTCTGCCATGTCAGTAAATGGCTACTTCAGGCTTCCATTTAGATCAGGCCCTAACCTTGAAGTCATCCTTGATACCTTCTCTCACACCTTCTATACAAACTCTCAACATATCCTGTTGGCTCTATCAGGCTATATCCAAAATCTGACCACTTCTCTCCATCTCTACCACATTACCCTGGTCCAAGCCACCATCATCTCTCACCTGGATAATTTCAACAGTCTCCTAAGGTCTCCCCACTTCTCCCCTTGCTCTGGGACCTTTTATAACAAAAATCGCATTCCATGATTCCTCTAGCTTCCCACTCGTTCAGAGTAAATTCAAACCTCTTATCAAGGTTTAAGAGACCTTACATTATCTGGCCTCCCTGCTCCTCTCTGAACTCATGCTCTATGGTCTCCCCTTCAATCTCTCTGCTTCAGCCTTTCTGTCTCTTAATCAACAACTGAGGGCTTTGCTCTTATGTTCCCTCAGGCTGGAATTATCTTTTCCCAGACACTCCCTCACTTTAGGTCTCTGCCTATATGTTGACTGTATCAGGAGGCCTTCATGACATGCCCACCATCACCCCCTAATCACATAACCCCACCTGACATTCTCTAGTCCTTTCCTTGCTTTATTTTTCTATATAGACTTATCCTTGAAATACTATATATTGAATCATCAATTTGTTGATTGTCTTGCCCACTAGGACATAAGCTATGTGAGGAAGGACTTTATTTTGTTCACTGCCGTTTTCCCAATGAACATATGGTAGATGCTCAATAAATACTTGTTGGATTGATTAATTAATTAATTAAAAAGTGTCTAGGTCTTTCCTCCTCAGTGGCTGCAGCCTTGTTCAGGGAGGTGCCCCCAGGCTGCCTGTCCCTATTCTCTAATAGCCTCCTGGTCACCACCTGGGCCCCTCCCCTCCCCAGAGCCTGCCAAACCATTCTAATTGCTCCTGCTACAGAGGGAGGAGGGAGGGAGGAGCTCCATCTGGTGTCCAGGAAAATAAGGGAGCAAGTTTGGGTCAGTTGTACCAGGTCCACCCTCAAGCCTTCTATATGGGGCTAGGGAGCCATGGGGCCAGGCAGTCTTAAGGCCTAGACTTGCTCTTGGCTCTTTTCCTTTCCTGTCAAAGGGTGGGCCTTGGACCCCAAAAGAGGCCCCAACTTCTCTTGGTTTGACCAACTAAGCTGGGCTCAGCTTTAGGCCTCCAAGCTGCAGAAGGCCGTGGGGGGTGGGGGTGGCTGGGAGACAATGGAGAGCCCAGAGCCAGCTCTCCTTTTCCACCAGCCTGAAGTGATACAATGATACAAAGGGAGAGTCTTGTGCTTGGGGGAAGGGATGTGGGAGAGCCCTTTGTCTCTCTATTTTATGCATTGCTGGGGGGGGGGGGGGCGGTAAGGGGTTGGGAGGTTGGAGGGGTGGTAAGCGGCTGTCAATATGGGGAGGAGTAGAGTGGTGCAGAGGCCCTGGAAAGTTTTTGAATTTCAATCAGATTGGCTTTGAAAGAGTTTGGCTTTTGTTGAAAGAGAGAAAGGTTAATGCTAAAGTTGAGGGAGGAGGGGGAAGATTCTGAGGATACAGTCCCGTTTGCAGGCCAGTCAGCTCTGGGACATCCAGGCTGGCAAAAAGGCTGGGATGGGGGAGCAGAGAGGGAGCAGGGGTCCTATCTCCCTTTGCTGGGACCAGAATGAGGTGTGCCCATCGGAGAAGCACCAGGGTTATTGGGAATGAGCAGAAGAACCTGGTGAGGAAGGAAAGTGCTGCAGGCATCTCAGGGCAACATCTTTCTTCCTTTGGCCAGCCTTAAGGAGCCTTTGACTTTTTAAGGCAGTAAAGAATGAAGTACTCTCCCTCTCCCCACTCCTGCCCACCCCACCCAGTCACTGCAATATTGAATTTGTCAGGACTGACTTTGTGACTAGTGCCGGCTTAAGTTTGGAGGGGAGGGTAGCTTAGGACCCCCTGGTGGTCAGAAGTCAGCTGATTTCCTTGCTCTTGGCCTTTGTTGACCCTTCCCTGCACCTTAACTTCTCCAACAATAAAACATAAAAACATGGAGCTATTATTATAGTATTGAAACAGGAGAAAAAGAAAGGAGGAGGGAGCTAGAGCCCCGAAACGAGCTATGATCTGCACTTCCAAGTCAGGTTGTGCGGACCCAGCATTCCCCAACTCAGTCCCACTACCGTTCCCACTGCCATCACAGGTATCCAAGATCCTCTGGTCTTTCTCTTCCCTGAATTTATGACAGACACACACACACTCCCTACACACACTTTGTAAGGCTCAGGCTGGAGCATGATCCAGTGTTCTGGGAGTCCTTGTGGAGAAATCTGGGGTGGTCAGTTTTCCGGCTGGAATCACTAGTGTTCTTAGCACCATGGGATAGAGATCTACCAAGGATACCCCCAGACTAATCCCTAAACTCCAGCCTGGAATTGTTTGAAAGGGAAAGGATCTAAAGAAGAGCAAAAGAGAATTGTGAAATGGGGTTATTCTTATTTTACACTCGATAAACATCTGCATAAATATCTACAAGGCTAAGCCTCATCCTTATGGAGCCATATTTGTTCATCAAATACTTGCTTAGCATAACAAGGGTGTTAGACATTGTGCCAGGCCCTCAGAGACACGCAGGGAGTAAGAACTGTCCCTGCACTCAAGAAGCTCACAGTCTAGAATAGAAAACAAACAAACAAAAAGAATGCACAAATAATTATAATCCAATGAGATAATAATATCACCATGCTACACACTGCACTGTACCATAAATCATATGTAGTAACTTCATTTGACTGGAGAATAATATGGAAAAATGTGTGAACAGTTTTTTAAGATTACATTTACATTTCTTTATCCTCACCCAATAATCAATGCTTATTGATTTTAGAAAGAGAGGAAGGAAGGGGGGAAGAGGATATCGATGTGAGAGAGAAACATCAATTCGTTGCCCTCCATACACAACCCCCCCCAACTGGGGATCGAACCGGCAACCTAGGCGTGTGCCCTTTCTGGGACAACACTCCAACCAGCCGAGCCACTGGACTAGGGCACATTCACATATTTGTCTTTCATTTTGGTGCATCTGAGAAAGCACTGCTGAGGTGAAAACTTACCCCAACAAGCAAGAAGAGGCTTGGACTCCAAATGCAAGCTAAGGAAAAAAAAGAGGAGTGTGTCCATTTTTGTGTGCGCACAAATTAACGTACTAGAAGATGTCTGTAACTGTGCTCCCCTTCAGTCAGTGCCACAGTGAAAGTATTTTTAAAATTTTGTTCTCCATCTGGTTTTGCAGCCAAAAATAATTCCACACCCCCGCTCTTAGCCCCCACCACTACCTCCACCAGGAGGTCTTTCAGTTCATCTTTCAGGGCCAAATCTGAGGTGAAGAGAGGGCACCAGGGAAGTTAACCAGAGGAAGATTTCTAGGCCAGTGTTCTCAAAGCTTGGCCCTCGGACCAGAAGCATCAGCAGCACCTGGGAATTTAGAAATGCAAATCCTCAGGCCTCACCCCAGACCAACTAAACCAGATACCCTGGGTATGGGCCCAGCAATTTGTGTTTTAACAGGCCCTCCAGCTGATTCTGATGCTCCCTAAAGTTCTAGGCATGCTGATCACATTGCTACTCTTGGTGAGATAATCCTGATGCTCCTCAAAAATAAGTTACTCTGGATAGAAGCCAAGCCGTTGAGCCGATCCAGCCCAGCACCTGTTAGTTCTTGGGTTCATCTGCTCAAGGACGTGGATATGAATGGCAGACACGCAGAAGCTTTAAGGACCACATTATCCTGAATACCTGGGGCCCAGGCCCTTCTGATCCCTACTGACTTCCTATGTGCAGAGAATAAGGGCCTGGCCGAAGAAAGGGGGCTGGTGGGAGTGCAAACTGACAATCCAACATGTCTGGTCCCTTTGAGATTTCTTTCAGGAATCCAGCTTATAATAACACATAACACAGTTTGATCCTCTGGGGGTTCTGCGGATGGGCATGGATGATGAAGTGTTGGCTAGAATTGGGAAGGGGAAAGAGGGGGAGAGCAAAGTCCCTTCTTCCATATTTGATAGTATGTGATACCTCAAGAGAGCCCAGCACCTGTGTCTCCTTGGTATCAGTATCTTTCTTGGCATAGATTGACAGTTTCTTTTTGGGAAAGTCCCTTTGCCAAAACCATGTGGCCATTTCTGTCTTAGCAAGTTGGCATCTATCCTTTTCTCAGATTTGTCTCTCCAGCTTCTCTACCCCCTCCCAGTTCTCCCTTTCACCTTAAGCTAGAGACTGTCGGTGTCCTCAGGACCATTTCGGTTGCTGTCATCAAATGACTAGTTTTGATCTATGAAAGTGAGGCTAAGAATTCCTTTCAGAGGGAAAGAAAAATATGCACTAAGTAGATATTAGGTACCAAGCATTGTGCTCCCTGCTTTACATAATTCATTTCATTTATCTCCACAGACACCCCATAAACTATATGGTACCCTGCTTTATCAATAAAGACACTGGAGTTGGAAGAGTTTGTCACTTGTGTGGGATCAGATAGCTTTTAAGTAACAGCAAGACTTGAACCCAGATCTAACTGATTTCAGAGTGCACTTTACCACTCCTTCTCTGGATATTTACTCTAAGTCCTGGCTCCCTCCCAGGCAACACCAAGGAAACAGGACTCTGGCCAAGTCCATGGGCTGTGTCAGTTCTGGCTGGATTCCCACTTGGTTAGGCTCAGGGTCAGGTCTCACCTAATTTCTGTCCTTCCCTCTCCTGGCCAGCTGGGCTCTGCGCCCTCTTGGCTCTGCATGGCTCCCCGGGGGGAGAGGGCAAAGTGAAGCCTAGACAGGTTGCTGTGAGGATGCCTTCCATCCAGTGTTAACCCCTGCGGCTGGCCCACAGCAGGGAAGCCCTCTCGCCTAGACTGCACAGACTGCTCGCCTGCCTGAGTTTGCATTATTTATTTAATGTCTTGTACCGTAAATAATGGTAACTTTATGGTTATTAGGAACGGGTTAAGGTACATGCGGGTAGCACCAGGCTGCCTTCAAAAGGAACAGTCCTGGCATAAAATGTTGCGATAATTGCTTTACTGCTGAGTGTTGGTCTTTATTTTGTGTCTGATTTGTCCCTTAAGCCAGCGTAACATTCTCCCCACGGCAGGAGAATGCAGAGAGCAAATTGAAGGGCTGAGCATGAACAATGCGACATGGCGCACTGCTGGGTTTTTCTTTTTTCCTCTTTCTTCGTTTCTCCCTTGACCTCCCTCCAATACTCTCCGCTCCCCTCCCCCCATGCCCTGCCCAGTCTCCGCCCTACCCTGGTTGGTAGAATCATTCTCCCCCACCCTTGACACCTCAGGAAGGTATCCCCTCTTACTCCCTTATTTTGAAAAATAGGTTAATAGAGCACTCCTATTCCTTACCTCTTCTCTGGGCAGCAAACAAGACAAAACAAAAAATAAACACAAACAAGGAGCCTTCCTTTGCCTGGACCCAGTACCAAGCAATGCCCAGGCATCTCAGCCAAGAGCTGTTGTCCCTTCATTTTGTACAATTCCTGGCATCAGCTGTCCTCCTTAGGGCCCACCTCATCAGCTTGACAGGCCACCCAGTACTGCAGTGTCAGAGGGGTCTGGGCGGGCAGGACTGGGTCTGCAGCACCTTCCTGGTAGTGGGACTGGGAAATGGTCTCCAGTAGCCACTGGTCCTTAATGCAGGTCCCACCTGCGTAAGTTGGGTTTGTGCAAGCATCCCCAGAGTACACACCCTAAGGGGAGGTGGGCCCAGCTCGATGGGTCAGGAGGTAGACTCTCTTCCTCTCTTTGCGCCATCACACCAAGGCAGGAGGCCCGCTGGCACTGCCTGCCATGTCTCCTACCCACATTACCTGGTCTGCAGAGGAAGGCTGCCATCACAGGCCATGGAGTGGAGCAGAGGGCAGGGTGCTGTGGGGCCCTTAGGGTCAGGCCTTTGTTTTCCCAGAGGTGAATACTTCATCTATTTGCCCCACACGTCACCTCTCAGCCTCTGACAATGACCCATAGGCCCAGATGGTCTAAGAAAAGTAAAATCTGTGCCCCCTCTGTCAGAGAGAAGGCCCAGAATCACCCAGAAGGGGCACACCCACTTACTGTGGGCCTTGCTGAAGTTCAGGGAGTTCAGCAGAGGGGAGAACACTGAAGTAGAAAGCAGGAGGCCTGGGCTCTTGTCTTAGTTTTTCCACCAACTTGCCAAGTGGTAGCAAACTTGTAGAAATGGAAGTTCCTTGGAATCTCTCCGTCTTGGTTTCATCTATAAAGTGATGGCAAAAATATCTGCCTTGTGGGATGATTATGAAGATCAGAAGGAGATTATGGGTGAATACACACTCCAGAACCAAGTGCAGGAGGTTTCTCAGGGAGGCTCAGTATCCCCTCATGCTCTCTAGCCAAAGGCAAGTGGCTAATTCTGGGTAAAGGCGGGGGGGGGGGGGGGGGGGGGACACACAAAGAGGCAGAGCTGCTCCTTGGAGAAGGAATCATTGTTACTCTTCTCCATTCTAGATGGTCATCAGGGACTTAGTGGGATGCCATTCAACTTGCAGCGGGGATCCCTCTCATCCTCCAGCCCCAATCCCTTCTCCTTCTTTGGCTCTCTTGCCTCCCGCTCTTTCTCTTCCTCCTCTAGGATTTCTCTCTTTTGGCTACAACAGAGGGGACAACAGAGTCCAAGCACCTCAGCAGCCAGTGGCTTTAAGCTACAGGAGGCTGAGGGGATTTGTACTTCTCTCCACTTACCCCACCTCTCCAGAGCCTAGTAACTCATCAATAGCGGAAATTTGAACAAAGTGGAGAACCTGGGATGAAAGGAGAAATACTGTGGTGATTGGGGTGGAGGGGAAGGGGGCAGGGGGATGGCTTTAATTAGGGCTTCTTGGCCTCTTTAGTCCTGGGGCTGGTTGGGGTAATCCAGTTAGAGTCCTAGCCTTTCATCTCAGCTGGCTGGCCTCTCTGGGGCCCTGTCAGAGCCTTTAAGGGGCAACAAGTAGCGGGCAGGCTCGGAGTGGGGGCAGGCTCGGAGTGGGGTGGGGGTTGGTACCGCACTCATTTCCAGCTGGACGCAGAGGGGGGTGCGGAATGAAGCCCAGCCAGCACAGCAGTTGGTGGTGGGCAGTGAAGTGGCCGGTGTGGGCGGCTTGGGCGCTGGGCGGCTGTCTCCTGACACCAGAAACTCTCTTTATGAAAGGATCAAGTCGGGAGCATTGTTCTCTGGGCCAGGGAACCAAGGGCTCAGAATGCTCTTTTGTGTGGAGGCGGCCCCCCCACACCCTCCCCCTTCTTTTTTCTCCCTTTGAGCCACTGCTGGCTGTGCCTCTGCCCCAATGCTTGGGGGGGTGCGATGGAGTGGTGGAGATGGGCTCGGGACAGACAGTCCTGGGGGAGCCATCTGTGCTGGGGTAGGATCCACTGGAGCTGAAAAATTAAACAGCATTTTCAATTAACTTTTCCTCTCTTGTTTGGGGGTGGGCGTGAGGGGGTTGGCGGAGCAGGCTGGTTGAATTTAACCTTTGAAAAGCTGCTGTGGAGACAAGGAGGAGGGAATGACCTTTCTTCCTAAGGCAGGGTTGGGTGGGGGTGGGGAGGGTGGGATTGTTTCCTCAGGCCAAGCAGGGGACCCTCTCCTCTGATGAATATTTTGAGAAGCTCTTGGTGTCCTTGACCCTGGTCCCACCTGTGTAAGTTGGGTTTGTGCATGCATCCCCAGAGCGCACACCCTAAGGAGAGTTGGGGCTGGCTGCATGGGGTCAGCAGGTGGAATGAAGACTCCCTGCTAAGCAGTAAGAACCCTTTTTACCCCCTAATTATATCTTAATGACTTTCCCTGTTTCTGTACACATCTTCCCTTCTTTGCCTCAAGAGGTCTGGCATTTTGGTTTTGTCTCTGGGTACCCCAGGACACAGAACACTTGTGGAAAGGATTCTGCTTCAGGTCATGTTTAACCTAGATGTGCTCAAAGGCCTTTCCAGGATTAATCCCTTTTTCATGATGACAAAAATGAGACTTATGAGAAGTTATTTTTGAAAAAATGGGCATCCTTTGGGTGGCACATCAGCATCACCTAGGGGCCTCTTTCACATTGCCCGGTTCTACCCGAGATTCCAAAACTCTTACTTCTGACCTTGCCTTCAATCCACAGTAGAATTGTTTAATGAAATTGTGTCTTTCACATTTTCCTCTAGTGAAGTACAGAGTCCCAGTTATAGGAGAGAAAATCAGGAAGACCACTTGAGTTAGCTAAGGCAGTAGAGGGAGGGAATACATCCAATGGTTCCGTTTCATTTTTCACCAGCCCTGATTTTCATCAAAGCAACAGGGAAGGATGAAATTAGAAAATAGACATGGAAATGTATTGTCCCTCATCTCTTCTAGGGCACAGTGGAGCATGATCTTCTTTCCCAAGCCTGTTCCTGGTCTTATATTCCCTGCTTAGTTAAGGACACTACTCTCCAGACTCAGCTCGGGGCACTCTCCCCTTCCCTGCCTTTGTTCAGTCAAACCGCTTTTCCTTTGGTTCATTAAATGCCCAAGCTTTCATTTTTGGCATCTTAGTGTACACTTCACCCAACTCTTACTCATCTTTGCTGAATCATTGAATTTTGCTGTTCAAAGAAGCTGTCCCCGTCCTCTCAATGTAAATTTTGTTCTCTGGTTATGCTTTCTTATAGCATAACTGGATAAAATATTGTGGTTTGTAATCATACATTGAGTTGGAGAGTATTTAATGTCTCTCCTCTACTAGACCTTAAACACTGGTGTCCTGACACTTTGTTCATTGTTCTATTTCCAGTCCTCGGGGTAGGCACCCAAGGACTTAATACAGATTGAATGAATGAGTGAGTGAGTGAATGAATGAATGAATGAATGAATGAATGAAAGGAGAAAGGGGAAAGGTAGCACCTCAGAGAGAAAATGAGCAAAATGAAAACCAAGTTTTCCCAGAGGTAAAGGTGAGGACTGACTCTTGCTTTGAGATCTAGAAAATTTCATTAGAACCCCATAATGGAAGCCAGTACTGAATGGGGCAGAGAACACTCGAGAACGGGGATGATGGTTGAGGTTTTTTAGGTGAAGCAAGGAAAATAGATAGCCACCTGCAGTTCTCCTCTATATTTCAAAGATACCAGTCCATTTTTGGAGCCTGAGGAGGAGATAGCTAGAAGAACACTAAGAACTGCGGCCAGTTCTGATGAAGAAAGAGAAAAGGACTTGCATAGCTTCGGGTAAGCTCACCCTAGTTTTCTGCAAAATAAAGGGACTGTCTTCAGGAGGCAGCAGAGGACAGATCCTGGGGCTTGTGGGCAAGAGGATGAACCGGAGGAAGTGGAGAGAAACTTGAACTAGTGAAGGGTTAAAGGGAATAAACATGTTTAGCAATATATTGAGGGTGAGGTGAAAGAAACTGTGGGGGAAAGACCAGTGAGCCTATAGACGGCTAATAAATGAAGAGAAGTGGGAGATTCATCTTACCTCCTACGGGGCAGAGATACTCAGCTCATTTTTTAGATCCGTCTTTAAGAAGAAAAATGACGAAAAGGAATTTGGATAATTAGGAAGTAAATGCAGACTGTGCAAAAATCGTTACTGATAGAAAGCAGGTAGGAGAATACTCAGAAAATGTAAAGGTTTCACAAATCAGCAAGCCAGGATGACATCCATCACAAGGTATTAAGGCTAGTGTTCTGGGAACATGCTAAGCGGGGAGCTGATTGAACCACTTATAATTATGTCTGGAAAATCATAGAAAGTAAAAGGGGCAATCAGGAGCCTGGGGAAGTGAAACAGATGTGCCTCCTGTATTCTAAAAAATGGTACAACAGTCCTAAAAATGTTCACCCAGTCCGTTTGGAGCTAGATACAATGAAGGGGGGGAGGTCTGTCATCTTTAGGAGGAAAATGGAATTGAGAGCTGTGTGCGCGCGCGTGTGCGCACGCCCGCGCGTGCCTAGGGGCCAAACCACACCAAACAAAATAGCACTAAGTGAACAAATTGGAAACAGAAAAACAGATGTGTTGTAATGGGTGTGCCACAAGTGGCTGTTGTTAAACAGGTTCAGGTTTTCGCCGGTGGTGTAGGTATGTAAATGAAAACTGTGCAGAAAGGAAAAATCAATGCCCGGGAATCCATTCAGGGAGAGGGACACCCTCCCAGTGAACAGAGGAGCTTAGCTTGTTGAACAGGGTCTCATTTTGGACTGGGAGAAAACTGTATGTGGCTGCAGAAGCTGATAGGTAGGTGTGAGCACCTGATTGTGTGTGTGGTGGTGGCGGGTTGGAACTAATGAATATGTTTTTGGGGAAAACTCCCCCTACTCTTCCAAGAGAGCCTTAGGAAGGCTCTGGAAGCTACCTTGCTTTGGGGGCCGTGTGCACAAGATTTGGGTATGGAGCTCTTGGGCCTAGAAGGGAGGTGACACCCTGGAGTGGTTTCAAAAAGAAAGGGGAAAGCCCCTAAGGGGGCTAGCTGAGAGGGAGTGGCCTCCCATGGTAATGATCCTAACTGACTCCGCAGCCCCATCGCCCTGCACACTTTTACAAGGTTAAAGCAACAGCTTGAACCTGTATGGGGTGAGCATTTGTTTCCTTTCCAGATTGCCAGCTAATGAGGAAAGATTAAAGGAGCTAAATCTGTTTAACTTGGCTAAGTGACGACTGAGGCGGCGGGAGTGGAGAGGCATGCTGGGCCTGCCTGGCCGAGCTGAGGGGTGTGATAACTGTCTGCAGATTTCAGAAAGGTGTAACTCCAGTGCAGGCAGAGCGCTGTCTCAGGTGGTGCCAGGGGCCTCAGCCGCCATCAGTGGGAGGAAACCGGGGGAGACTGTCCCAGCAGTGAGCTCCGCAGCCCATGGAGGTGCCAGTTGACCTGAGGAGAAGAGTGCAGAGTTAGGAACTTCCTGGCTGAGCTAAGGGAGGGACCAAGCCAACCTGCCTTCTTAGCAGGCACTGTCCTCATGGACCAGCTTTCATTTTGCCTTCTGTTAACAGCATCTTCAGAGTTCCTGAGGGTCTTCTCTAGCCCAAGGCCCCACCACAGCCAGTGCCTTAGGGAGTTTGGAGTTCAAAAAGGTTGCCCCACTATTTGGCCTGTGACATTTTAGTAACTGGTTTGGTGATTCACAGCCAGACTATTCTTTGATGTCTTCAGCTAGTCTCCCAAAACTATGAGCTCAGAATCTGTGAGAAGGGCTCTCTCGGGACAGAAATAACTTCTCCAAAAAGGGGAGCAAGTGACAAGGCCCACGGTCTGGTGTCCCAGGGATCCCCAAACCTGGACCTTGGGGAGAGCTGGGCTGCCTCTTGTCTTGCTTCTTGTTGGCAGTCTCACAGTTAAACTCTTAAACAATCTTTCTTTCTCCTCTTTTCTCTCTCCCCCTCTCTCTTTCTTTTCTTTTCAGAGTTGACAGGGGCCAAGTAAAGGCCCTTTTAAAAAAAACACACAAAACAATTTTGTTCCTTCTGAAAGTGATGGAGCGAAAGTGAGTACAGATTATAGGCCTGGGAGGCGAGGGCCTTCCTGACGGGGGGGAGAAGCAGTGACATGATGGGAACCTAATGGCAGTAATTGGCCCTGGCTTTGACAGGGCCCATATCACAGCTCAGGAAAAGAGAGATGTTTAAAGTAAAAATTTACACAAAATTATATGTTTTCGGGGTGAAAAACGACTGTTTGGATTTCATTTTTTTTCTTCCTTTTCTCCCCCCAGGGCATGTTTCATGGGTCTTCCTCTGCTTGGTGGGGAGGGGGGTGTACATGTGTCTACACACATGGCCATGCATCTGTACCTACAGGTATATGTGCATTTTATACCTGATGGTCAACGCCTTCTATTTTCTCCCTTACTTATATGGAAGCATTGGTTAGCTTTGGAAATTTCTCCTTCAGAAGTAGAAAGAGCCTAAAAGTAGGAAGAAAAAGAGAGCCATTTGAGTAATACAAGGATGGGCAAAAGTAGTTTACAATTTTAATACAAATAAATAATACAATAATTAGTAAATAACAATATAAGAATAAACTCCGTGTTTCACATACTCACAACTATAAACCTACTTTGCCCACCCCGTATATTAGGCCACCCTTCATAATTTTGCCATCGCAGTGCTTGTTTGGACTCAATATATGGTCGGCTAACATCTTGTATTTATTGCTGCAGCACTTAGTCCTAAATATAACCAAGTAATAGATGGGGTAATTATATTTGCTTTGTTTCTTGACTCCTGCTCTAGATTGTGCACCCTTTGAGTGCAGGACTCTATTTATCTTGTTCAGTGCCATAATCCCGCCATCGAGTGCAGTGCCCAGCACATGGAGGCTTTCAGTATTTGTTACATGGGTGGGCCAGATAACAGAAATATCTTGAGAAAGTAGCTGTGTTCAGAGACCATACATTCCTGACTATAAAATGCTGATAAGTCAGACTTTGTCTTGGGTACTAGACTGTTTAGATAATTGATTCTTCATTGCTTATTGGAAATGTGGCCTGACAGGAAGACTTCAGCAATGGTAGTGAAACTGGACCATTAGGTGTTCACCCCTTGTTCAGAGTAGTTAAGACTTTCTCCATGGTGAACTGTACTAGAAGCTCTAGAGTCAAACCCCAATCAACTCTTTGATGCTAAGGACCATCTCCAGTGTAGGCTGATCCACCCAGGGCTTGCAAGATGTACTGCAGCTCCCTATTTTACCTGGGATTTAGGAATAATTATGGGGTAAACTGAGAACTAGTTAGCTGACAGCTAGGTCTACTTCTTAGATTTTTAAAGAAGATATATCCATTGACTCACATGGTAACAAGACACATAAATGAAACTAAATTGAGTGTTTTATTCACATGAGCTCAAGGTGAAGTACCAGAGCCATAGAATCTCAGGCTAGGGCGTGACTTAGAGGTTCTGAAGCCCATCTTTTGCTAGTTGCATGCATAACATCTACAATCGACTTTTTTTTTTTAATATATCTTTATTGATTTCAGAGAGAGGAAAGGAGAGGGGGAGAGAGAGAGATAGAAACATCAATAATGAGAGAGTCATTGATCGGCTGCCTCCTGCACGCCCCCCACTGGGGATTGAGCCCGCAACCCAGGCATGTGCCCTGACCGGGAATCGAACCCCGATCGCCTGGATCCTAGCTTGGTGCTCAACCGCTGAGCCACGCCCGGCCAGGCTACACTCTACTCTTAAGCTCCAGTTACAAAGATTGGCATGTCTGGCAAGAGTCAAGAAATGGAGAGGCTAGGAACTTGGCTGGGCAAAAGCCTGTCCCTGGGAATGGGCCAGTTGTGGGGAACAAACAGGGTCAGAAAAGCAAGACCTGACAAGGACTATGCCAGGCAGTTGCTGTGAAGGTGGGAATCAATTCTGAGAGCCCAGGAGGTTGTGGAGAACGGGGATGTATAGGTACCAGCAGCAGAGACCAGACAACATTCTTTGTCCTTTCTCGTTTACTTCAGTGTTGGAAGAAAATTTCAGCCCAGGAAAACCAGGAGGTTTCAAGGGCACCAGGGGAAACCTGAACACTAGGTGGATGTTTCTGGGGGCGGGAGAAGGGCAGCCATGTCAAGAATCAAATGGAAATGATGCTTCTAGAGTTCTGCAAGTCACTGAAACCAACTGATGGCACATCCATATAATTCAGTGAGCAATTTTTGAATAGAAGGGGGTGTGGTCCATGTGCACAGTACTGAGTCAGGGACAGCAATAGCAAGTGATGTTGTAAATGATTCACAGGATTGATGTGCTCTAGGAGGAGAGAGGACGAGGTGATCCCTATGATCAGAATACAGGTTCCTAAAGAAAAACTGAGGCATTTGGGGCTTTAGAGCCATTTATTTGTACCGGCGTTTATGGAATGCCTACTCTGTTCTAGGCATCATGTTTGGTCAAAGCCCTTCAGACCTACTATTTACTTTTAGTCACTTCCCCATTAATCTTTCTTTATATGCTGAATTGAGATTGTGAGTAAAGAAAAAAATGGCTGACATTCCATCCAGAAAAATCGCAAAATATGGGAAGGCTCTCTTGGCAACCTCAGGGTTCTCCAAGCTCTGTAGACGGTCCAAGAGTCTAGAAAAACAGCCGCAGAATTTACAGAATTTTCTTCTTTTGGCATTTAGCACAGAATGGTAACCTTGTCCTTCTATATTACCTCTGTGTAGGAATACTAAAGTTGTAAATTACATTCATTTCCTAAAATACAATCTTTTCACTGGGATCTGGAATAACGAACGACTTGGCTGCCAGTCAATGCAGCAGGTTGAACTGAGGATAAGAAGCTAAAAATCTTCCAGTCTGATTCCCTTGGACGTGATCTTGGCTGTTACACCACACCCTCCTAAAAGTATAGCAAAGAAGCTATGGGTAGTGTTTGCATTTTTCCTCATCTAAATTTTTTGCTTGAAATTATGGAATCTCAGAGCCTTGGGGGGGGGATGCGTGTGTGTGTGTGTGTGTGTGTGTGTTTAATAGACTGCCTCATCTAAGTTAAATGCTGGAGATACAGAGGTTTAAAAAGAGCTCCTGCTTTAAGGAATTCAGAGCCCTGCCAAAGAGATCATTCCAATATCCTCTGGTAGGTGTGAAGATAGATGTTATGAGCAAGTTGCAGCACTACCTGGAAGAAGCAAGCACCTCAGTCAGCTAGTGACCTTAGGGGAAGCTTCACAAAGTTGGCAAAGCTGAAAATGATTCTTTGGGGAGGAATAGAAGTTTGCTAAGCAGCGAAAGGGCAAGGGCAAAGGAGTGCCAAGCAGAAGGCATAGCATGATAGTTGAAAGCATGAATTTTAAATCAACTAATCCTGGCCCTTAGTTCCTTAGCATTTTCTGGTTAACAGTTTCTAAGAAGTTGACTCTCCTAATTTTTGTGACAATTGTGTACAATGTGTAGGGGCAGCGATAAAGGGGAAGGGTTCAAAGAGCCACAAATAGAAAGGAAGATGGGAATAAAGTAGAGGGAAGGAGGAAGAGAAAGGAAGGGAAACCCGTATTTACTGAGTGCCTATTGTGTGCCTTGTGGTTTTACATTCTCTCAGTTCATGTTATTGTTCCCATTTTATAAATTACGAAAATGTGGTTCCTAGAGACGAATGAATTCCTTCACTTTCACTTCACCTTTTAGTCCCCTCTTGTCCTTTATTCCTGCTCTAACTCCACCTCAAGACCTCTCTTTGAAGCTTCTGACTGCTGCTTACCACCAACTTAACTGTCGAAATCGCTAATAATTTCCCCCACCAAACCTGCTCCTTCTCTACTATTCTCATGCCACCTCTCCATCCACTAGCTCAAAGCAGAAGCCCGGAATCACTCTTTGACCTTTCCCCCTTCTTAGTCCCACATTTGATGCATCACTCAGGCCCGACCATTCTACCTCTAAAGCATATCTCAGATGCATTCACTCCTGCCCAGCTCTCTGGCACCACTCTCACTCAGGCCATCAACACCTATCATCTGTCACTGCCAGAATAGTCTTATTTGATTTCTCTCTTCCATTCTTGCCACCTCCCAATCCAACTTCTCCACTGGCAACCCAGGAGTCTTTTAAAGGTGCATGGCCCCTAGAGTCAAACCCATAATTCTTAACTCAGCAAGAGTTGCTCCCTGCCTGCCTGACCCTCCCTTCTCCATGAGATCTTTGCATCCTGCCCAGCTCACTCTCACCTACCTCTTCAGATGGCTGGGTCTCTCTCATCCTTCAGATCTGAGTTTAAATGGCATTTCCTCAGAGAACTCTTCCCAGTCTAACAAAGATTTCCCCTATTTTTCTATTTATTATTTTTGTCTTTAAGTGTTTATGACAAATTGCAGTGATATCCTTATTTGGGTGTTTGTTTAATATCTGTCTCCCCCATGAAGCATAAACTCTGTGAGGGTGCACTATCTCTCTTTTTTTCACCACTGAACCATCAACACCTTGCACAGCACCGAGCACAGAGTAGGCATTCAGTATGTTATGTTGTAAAGTATTACATATTATTGTTAAAAAAGGAATAGTAAATGAAACTGAGGATAAAGAAGAGCTTGGATTTGAACCCACCTCTCCCTGGCGCCAAAGCCTATGTGCTTTTCCTGTCCCTCATACTGCCCTCCTGGGGGTGAGAGCCAACACGGGCAGAGGTGGTGTGCGGTCCTCCTGGGGTTTGTTTTAGAGGCAGGATGGAGAGCCGTCAGAAACTTAATCCTGACTAGACAGTGAGTGCGGTAAAGCTAGGAGCCGTGTCCTCACCGTTCAGTAAAGTGCTTGGCACAAGGTAGGTGTTCAATAAATGATGAATGAATGAACAAATGATCCATGGGAAACTCTCAGGTTTCTAATATGAGCCAATGGGCAGAGGTACCACTTAGTGAGGTGAAGAAGGGGTAGAAGAGATTTGTTAGCAGGTGGTAGGGATGGGGAGAAATGAAGAGTTTAGTTTTGGAACGACACGCAGAGAAAGGCACAGTCATCAATAAGCATGTGTTTCAGGAACAATGAGTTTACTCATTCAGTCACTTATTCACTTATTCATTTAATCAACAAGTATCTATTAAAAGCTTAGTATATGTCGAGCACTATGCTAGGTGCTGAATATATGACCAAAATCATATAAATCAAATAAAGTCAAGTAAAGGAAATAGGTAAGAAAATAGATACTCAAACGCAGAGTGGTTAGCGGCCCTATAAAAGTAAGCACATGGTGCTGTGGGACTTGAGCAGTGGAGGCAGAAAGAGTTCCTGGAGAAAGTAACACCTCGCCTGCTTCCTGCACAACAAAGGAAGCAGGTGCCAGCCTGTCTAGAAACCGCAGAAAGAGTGTTCCAAGCAGAGGAAGTAGCATGTGCAAAAGCCCAGTGGTAAGAGAAAGAAAAGCATTCAGGGAAGTATAAGTAGTTCTGTAGGCGGGAATCATGGTGCTGGGAGCAGGGCGCCCCATGGAGAGTAGTAGTAAGAGGCACAAGTTCTGGACCTTCTATCTCTATAGACCGTCCACCCCTCTATCTCTCCATTTAAAGAGAATAGGCAGAGCTGAAAGTCCAGCACAGATGTTAGTAAGTCACACGGCTCACAGTAATGTATGTGAGGGGAAAGTGAGGAGGTTGAAAGTAGGGTGGGAATCATAACCTTGGACCAAATGGATAAGAGCTTTGTTTGCCATAATAAAGAGTATGACTTCTGGAGGAAGGTGGTAACCATTGGAAAATATTAATTGGGAAGTGTGGCAGTGGTGATATGATCAGATGTGTATATTAGAAAGATAACTCATGGCTAGTGGGGATGACCAGAAGCTACCACAATTTTCTGTCAAGAAGACATTCTCCAGATTGAAAAAAATAGAATGGTAAAAAATACTGAAGTCCGAGAGAGAGAGAGAGTGTGTGTGTGTTTGTAAGAAGCTATCTACATGAGTCTCGATTTTGACCTTCATGAACCCAACTGAACTACTTGCCATTTGCCCCCAAGTGTCTTGTGTTCGCCTCTGTGCTCAGACACATTTTTGCCTCTTCTTCTTGGAAGGTCCTCCCTGCCTCTTGTCCATCTTAAACTAAAACTTGAAGTCTCAGTTCAAGCCTTCTCTGCCCTTCTTCCCCCAACATCATTTAGGTGTGGTTCATGGCAAACAGTAGGTACTCAATAAATATTGGATGGGTTAAAATTTATTGTAATACTAATACACTTGGATCACCTAATAAATTGAAATGTATTCAGTGTGAATTCCTGCACTTGGATCCAAAACTTCAGCTGCACCAGTACAGGATGGGAAAACAAGATTATCCATTCAGCAGACATCTATTGAATATCAGGTACATGCCAGGCACTGTGCTTGACACTGGACATTAAGCGGGAAACCAGAGAGACACATTCTTTGCCCTCTTGCAGTTTATAATCTTTTGGGATGATGGATTTTAAACAAGTAATAAATGTAAGTGAAATGCTATACAGAAGAATAGAGAGAGCAATGGACATCTAACATAGTCTGAAGGGTCAAGGAAAACTCTATGAGGAAGTGAAATATAAGTTGACTTGAAAGACTGTCAGAGTTTTCTAGGCAAAGGCAAAGGTCAGTGGTGGCGGGGAGGGGTTTGGGGTGGGAGATGTGGTCCTCAGCAGATCTCATCTCTATTATTACTTCCTTAGGTAAATCTTCCCTGACTTTCCAGATAAGATCACATATCCTATAGCAACATGGATCACTTTTGCAGAACATCTGTGTTACAGATTCAAATTTATTTCTCTCATTACTTGGTGAATGCCTGTATCTGGTATATAATAGGCTCTCAATTGATGTTCACTGAATGAATGAAAGAATAAATGAATGGATTAGTGAGTGAATGAATGAGGAGGTGGGCATTCCAGACAGAGGGAACAAGCACCAAAGACCAATGTGTCTGGGAACACAGTGAGGGGGAGACCAAGTGTCTGAGAAAATCTGAGGGTTTGGTTGACTGTCAGCTACATAGGAAACAACAAATTAAGAGGGCTGCAAATTTAGGCTTCCTTAAGAGAAACCTCTCTACTCTGCCCTGGCCAGACTAAACGTAGGTGTTGTTTTCTTTCCCGGGGCCTGCACTTTAGAAAGGACTGTGACAGATATTTGCAAAACATTTCCATGTGGGAAGCTCCATCACATGATGGAAAGATCATGGGATTTCTGACTCAAACCTGAGTTTGAATTCCAGCTCTACCACTTGCTAGCTTAATTGGACAAATCACTTCACTTCTCAGAGCCTCTTTTCCTGTCTATAAAATAGAAATAATAATATCCAGAGTTCTGAAAGCTAAATAAAATAACATGTAAAATGCCTACTGTGGTGCCTGGCACACAACAGGCACCCAGTATATATGAGCCCCCATATCTATTAGAAGAAAAAGAACTCTGGGCTGTGTGAGTTAAGGAAGGCTTTTTGAATGGGGCAGAATTTGATCTGATCACATAGGGTCCAGGGGATACTGTTATATTGAAGAAAAGAGAGAGACCCTAGTTGAGGGGGGTGGGTGATAATTGAGCATAGCACTGTTCTGGGCTCTATGCATGGACAGAAAACCAAGCAGAGCCCAGTCCAAGCTCCAGGTCAAGAATTCTCTCCTGGGCAGGGACCATCCATCTCTCATCTCACCTTCCCAATAGCAGTGTAATGCCCAGGAACCATCTCTGACTAGTGTACCTGTTTTGAAAAGTAGGGAGCCTACAGCCTGGTTTAGGATTTGCAAACTCAAGCAGCCTCCAAGAACCTGTACTCTTTGAGCTTGTGCAGCATGTGCACTTCACTGATGGAGGTTTGAGCAAGGGGTGTGTGTGTGTGTGTGTTTACCCATGTGCATGCGCTAAAGCATGCCACAAAGCCAAAACAAATCATGCTCCCCATACTGGCCTTGGAGCTTGGTGGTAACAACCAGCAGCACCCCACCCAAAAGATAGTTTTGGGTATGGAAGGGCTAGTAAGGGAGAAGGGAGGCGAGAGATGGGAAAGAACATATGTTCAAAAATAAACACTGCCTCCTGCTAAATGGTCTAGAAAGCATCTGTAAGAGGGGCTCTGGGCTGTGGGGTTTCCAAGGATGGTTAGTGCGGGAATGTTTTGTCTGTGGAGTTGGGGTTGGGGGCTTCCACATCCTGCCCCACTGCCACATCTGGGGAAGTCATCTGTGCTGGGCTGATGGCTCCCTGAGCTCTTCTGTTTTAATGGCTCGTGGTGCCGCAAGAAGTGGCCCTGTAATGGCCATTCCAGGCTGCCCTGGGGAAGGGTCTGGGGCAGGCCCCAGGCAGCCTGTTTGCTTTTCTCCCACCCCAGGCCATCCACTACCTTTCAGCCCTTCTTTGCCTAGGTGAGCTGGCCTACATCCTGGTTGGGAGCCTCAGACTACCTGTAGGGTGACCATCCAAGGGGCCTGGAGGACATTCAGAGTGGGGAAGGGCTTGGTCCTACTCTTCCCAACTGGCCTCCCCTTGATGAGTCACTGGCCTCTACATCCATCAGTTTCCTTTCTTCTTTTGATGCAGCTCTGTCTCATATCTTTGCAAAATAGGGAGGTTCAGGGTTACGGTGTCACTTCCAAGACCAAGTGGTGCAGAAAGGGCAGGCACAGCACATTTTGAAAGAACCACTTCCCCTGCGATGCATGGTTTTAGGGAGAGCTATGAAAGGGGCAAAGCAGA
Organism: Miniopterus natalensis; assembly: GCF_054644295.1. NCBI lineage: Eukaryota > Metazoa > Chordata > Mammalia > Chiroptera > Miniopteridae > Miniopterus > Miniopterus natalensis. The sequence goes on from NC_142089.1 coordinate 25,979,071, forward strand.
GAGATGTGCTGAGAAGACTCTGGGGGCTACTACCTGTGCTGTCCCCCCAAGCTCTAAGCGGACCCACTAGTGATTTCTGCCCCCCTGCTCCAATGCAGCCCTATCCTAGAGACTGTCCCTCAGCCTGAGACAGATAAGTGCAGGTGCAGACAAACCTGCTCACCAGTAAACTCGGGCAAGGGGTGTTTTAATGGCATGGTCCCCTTGCCTTGCTGACAGCCCTGGAGAATGACCCGGAGGACCCAGGAGAAGGAGCATCAAATGTAGAGATACCTCCAAGTTGCAAGGCTTGAGTCATGGGCATGGCTTCGGCCAGAAGGAGACCCCCTCACTTTGGTGTCCCCGCAGCAGCCTGGCTCAAGTGGGGGCCCACAAGTGCATGGGGAAAATGTCGCGGACAGAGGAAAGGGGAGGGCCTGCGCTCTTCTCGGCCAGGGCTCGTAAAGCTGCAGGTGTGAGATGTTGTTATTTAGTCTAGAGCCTGGTATGTGACAGCCCGGGCCCTCTCTCCTGCGACCGCCGACCGCCGCTGCCGCCGCCGCCTCCGCTGGCCAGATAATTAGTCCATTACGACTCTCCCACCTCGGGTGGGTGGGGGCAGGGTGAGAGCCCACCCTCAGACTCCTTGTAATTCAACTTCCTGTGTTTTATGGAAGCAGGCTGTTGGGGGCAGAGAGTGAAAGGCCCTCCCTAGGCTTGGCCAACCCCTCGCTCAGCTCCCAGCCCCCACCTCCCTCCTTCTGCCCAAACCCCGTTGCTGTGGTGACCAAATGTTATTTCTCAGCTTCCATTCAAACTAATTTGTAGAAGTTTTTTACATCTCTTACCTGCCTAAAAAATGAATACAAGATGTGTATATCTTGCTCTGCCTGTCTCTCTTCCTCTGCATCTCTCCTCTGTCTCTCTCTATTTTTATTACACGCTTATCGCCTTTTTCCCTCCTGCTTTTGAAATTGATTTCCTTTCCTTTCTCCCCCTATTCAGGACCTAAACGCTGAATGTTCGATATTTCATTTGAGACCGCTAATCGCATTACTGCCCTTGACGTTTTACAGATATCATATTATGGGCGCAAATTTGGCAAATTATTAGCGCTGTAATGTATAGCTTGTCAGAGGTATTTAAGACGCTAAGAGCCCAAGGCTTATCGGGGTTAGCAGAGAGCTCTCGTTGAGCTTTTGAAATGCAGAGAGCCAGTTATAAAACACACTGTGACTCTCTCTTCAGCTGGAGAAAAAAAGGAAAAGAGAAAAAGAGAAAGAAAAAGAAAAAAAATGTCACCCGTCTATCAGAGGCTTCCAGGGCTGATAACAAGCAAAATTCTTCTCTGTGGGTTCCACTGGAAATGTGAGAAGCTTTTAAAACATTTCTCAAGCTGTCTGGAAAAGAAAAAAAAAAAATCTTTATTGAAAGGATGTAGCAATCTTTTTTACTGTGGCCTATTTATCTCTGGGGGAAAAGCTATAACAAGAAGATCCCCTACCGGCCATCAGCCATGTCAGGGCCTGCCTGGCTTTGGTGGCAGGACTTTGGTGTGGGGGGCTTGCTGAGAGAGAGTGGGGGACCTTTGGCAAAAAGGGGAAAAGGCTGCTGGCTCTGGTGCATTCACTGGAAGAGGCAGCCTCAGCACAACACTGAGCCAGCGCTCAGGGCTCATCAGACACATATCAAATCCTTTTTGAATGAATGATGATTGAACCAACCACCAAACAAAACAAATGGAGCCTTCAGCTCCGGCCTCACTTGGGCTGGCCTAACTGTGCCCTGTACTTGTTGACCCCCGGGTATTGGGAGCAGTGACACCTCTGTATTCACACACTTGTTCTTTCACCCTCCCACAGTCACCCCTGCTCTCTGAGGCTGTGCCGTCCTCTCTACCTTCTTGTCACTGTCCTCTACTGATGGTATCCTATATTCAGTGTGAACTTTGTCACTTGGCTCAGTATCTCCCTGCTCACCCTTGTTCCTGCCTTCATCCTGGGAATTTCTACACCCACGTGGACCATCCAAATCCTGCGATTCTCTACTCCAGTCTCCTTCTTACCTACAGCAGAAGTCCATGGGAACATGGCCCCACCCTCCACCTGATCATCTCCTAGAATTTCTTCTTTTTTTTTTAATATATCTTTATTGATTTCAGAGAGAGAAAAGGAGAGGGGGAGAGAGAGAGAGAAACATCAATGATGAGAGGGTCATTGATCGGCTGCCTTCTGCACACCCCCGACTGGGGATCAAGCCTGCAACCCAGGCATGTGCCCTGACCGGGAATCAAACCCCGATGGCCTGGGTCCTAGGTCGACGTTCAACCACTGAGCCACGCCCGGCCGGGCTAGAATTTTTTTACCTCAGAAGTTATGAACTCAGAAATCCCACTTTCTAACCAGACCTTCTATCCTAACATCTAAGGGTATTCTGCTAAAGGATGTTCTACCTCCTCACACCCACTGAATCTGTTTTATGGCCTTATTGAGACCTTCTGTCCTTGGACCATTTCTAATTTAACAAGCCCATCGTTCCCTCCCAGCTTCACTCACTTTCATACCCAACCTTGATCCTTTGATCAATCTCTCTAAAGAATTTCTTGGTTCAGTTTCCTTACCCCTTTGCCTTTCTGTCCCACCTATCTGCCTCTCTCAGATCAAAATCCATGTAAGCATTTGCTTTCTCCTCTACTCCTGGCCTGCCGTGTTTGACTGAGAAAATCACATAACCATTCCGCCCCGTGTCAACTTCAGCCAGGCCCTGAGTGCTTCTGACCAGTCCTTTGCCTTGTCCCCTAATCAATTCCCTTTTTCCACAGCAGTTGTTTTAAGCCTGTCCTGCAAAAAACTTTCCTTCCTTCCTTGCCTCTGTTTACCTCATTCTCCCAAGATGACTTCATTTCCTGCTCTACAGAGAGAGTAGAGGCCAACAGATTCAACCTCTCTCCCGCCTTACCCTCCCCTTGACCCTGGCTGTCATCTTCGCCGCCTTACATCCTCACTCAGTGCTAATCCTTCACCTCCAGTGCTCATCACTCCGGCTCCTTGAGACCTTGCACCACCATCTCCTCTCTTGTATTTTAAATGTCGTTCTTCCTACCAGTGCCTTTCCTTCCACCTTCAAACACCCTCAAATCTCCCCCTTTAAACCTTCTTTTAATGTTATCTTCCAAGCATGTTACTGCCCCATCTTCCTCTTTCTCTTTACTGATAAAATTGTTCAAAAGCAGTGTTACTCTTATCATCTCCATTTCCCCATCTCCAGTTCACTCAGCCCATCATAGACTACATTCTCTCTCTACTGTACTGATATTTTATCACCTCTCCTTCTTCAAATGCGCTCTTTCCTTAGCTTCTCATTTCTTTGGATCTTATCTCCTACTCATTTTCATCCCCTCGCCTCTCCTCCTTTGTATGCCCTTTCACATGGTCACTGCCCAGAGTATGATGCTTCACTTCCTCTCTTCTCACCTTACACACCTGCCCTGGGGGAGCTCATCCAAGCCTGTGGTGTCACTTGCCATCTAAACACTGATGATTCCCATGTCTGCAACTTCTGCCTCAACCTCCCTCTTGAGCTTCATGCCCATAGTCCAACTGCCACCTCCTGTCTCTCCATGAATCCTTGCAGAGCACCTCAGACTCATTATATTCAAAACTGACATCACTATATTTTTTTCAAGCCTGCAAGTTAAATGATCCTTAAGCACTATCCAACCAAACACAGAAGCAGGAACCTGATTCAATATAGATTTCCCCCCTCTCCCCCTCATTTTGTCTGTACTAAAAAGAAAAGAAGTCGGGGGGTGGGCAAGGTGAGAGGGGAGTAAGTCTCTTACCTTGTACTTCATATCAAAATCAGCGCAGCCAGTATGGTTCAGTGGTTGGCGTCGACCCATGAACCAGGAAGGAGGTCACTGGTTCGATTCCCAGTCAGGGCACGTGTGCAGGTTTCGGGCTTGACCCCCAGTAGGGGGTGTGCAGGAGGCAGCCGATCAATGACACATCGTTGATGTTTCTATCTCTCTCTCCCTCTCCATTCCTCTCTCTGAAATCAATTTAAAAATTTTTTTTAAATATTAATTCAAGATGAATTTAAAAGTTAAATGCAAAGGATAGAGCCATAGCTAGATCTGTATCAGATATGAGTACATTAGTCCCACCTTATCCACAGGGTATGTGTTCCAAGACCCCCAGCAGATGCCTGAAACTGAAGATAGTACCAAACCCTGTGTAGACTATGTTTTTTTCTCTACATACATACCTATGATAAAGTTTAATTCATAAACTAGGCACAGTAAGACATTAACAACAATAGAGCAATTATAACAATATATTGTAATAAAAGTGTAATTATGTGAATATGGTCTCTGTCTCCAGTAATTTTTATAGTTTTTAATCCAAATCCATTCCTGAGTCTGTGTAATCATCTCTTGCAGTAAATGGCTGGCTGTCACTCATTTCAGGGACCCCTTGCTAATGTCTTCATTAGGCTCAATGCTTTCTGGTGCGACGTGTTGTCATCAACTGGAACTTGTTTTCTGTTCATCTCTTCCATCCGCAAATTTAATGCTTTTTGCTTCTTAACTAAGCAGTTCTTGTGAACTTTTCCCTCTTTAAGCCTTTATCACCTACTGTGGCCATAATTTTTGCAGTTTGAGGTGTGACAACAAAACTAGCATGAATTTCTTTTTCCTTTTTTACAATTTTATGGATAGAGCCCGGCCGGGCGTGGCTCAGCGGTTGAGCGTCGACCTGGGATCCAGGAGATCGGGGTTCGATTCCCTGTCAGGGCACATGCCCAGGTTGTGGGCTCAATCAATGACTATCTCATCATTGATGTTTCTATCTCTCTCTCTCCCTCTCCTTTCCTCTTTCTGAAATCAATAAAGATATATTTTAAAAAAACAAACAAAAAACAACAATTTTATGGATAGAAAGTTCGTTCTTACCATAGATCTTAGCAACCTTAGAATGTGATTTTTTGTCTTTCCTTATGAAGTTGAGAACTGTCATCTTTTCCCTTAAAGGAAATACTTTACAGCTTTTCCTTGGCGTATCTGAATTGCCAGCATCACTACTCTTGTGCTTTGGAGCCATTATTAAATAAAATAAGGGTTACTTCAACACAGGACTGTGGTACCACAACAGTTGATCTGATAACTGTGATGGCTACTAAGTGATTAACAGGCAGGTGGCACATACGGCATGGATACGCTGGACAAAGGGATGCTTTGTGTCCTGGGAAGGGCAGAGCAGGATGGCATGAGATTTCATCACACTACTCAGAATGGCAAGCAATTTAAAACTTGTAAATTTTTTATTTCTGGAATTTTTCATTTAATATTTTCAGACTGTGATTGACTGCAGGTAGCTGAAACTACAGAAAGCTAAACCGCTGATAAGAAGGGACTACTATATGTATCTGGTTAGGAAAGGACCTTCTTAGCATAAACACAGTGGAAGAAGTCACCAAAAAGTTTAAATGTCTATACAACAACAAAAGCCCCACCAGAACAAAAATTAAGGGCAAATGCCAAAATGCCACCTGAGAAACAAAGATTTGCAGTAAACATAGCAAAACAGTTGATATCTTTAATATGTAAAGAGCTCTTACAAATCAATAAAAAGCCCTAATAGCTCATTATAAAATGAACTAAAGCATGAACAGACTGTTCACAAAAGAAATATGAAAATCTTCAAGTTATTATAGCTAAAGTAAACTAAATAAATGAGATAACATTTTGCCTATACAAACTGGCAATGTTTAAAATTATAAAGTTCATTGCTAATAAGGGTGGCATTAGACAGGCATTCTTATATACTATTAGTAAAAGCATATATTTGTATAATCTTTCTGGAAGCAATTTTGTAATACATAGCAAAAGCCTTAATATTACATTCTTTATTTTAGTAATTCCCTTTTTGGAATCTATTCTAAGAAAATAATTGGAAACGTGGTCAAAGTTTTATGCTTAAGGATAATCATTTCAGTATTATTTATAGCAGGTAAAATCTGAAAAACAAATGTTCAACAACAAGGAAATGGTTACACATAAATTATAGTACAATCATATCATGGACTATTGTGCAGTCATTAAAAAATCATCTTTTTGAAGAATATTTCAGCAGAGATCCTAAAATAATGTTAAGTAAAAACTATGCATAGAAAAAAATAAGAGGCATTTCACCAACATATTATAGTAGGTGGTGGTAGGTCACTTAGTTTCCTTCTTTAGAGTTCTCTTGATTTTCTAAAGTATCTACAATGGATATATATTACTTTTACAATAAAAAAAATATTACTTTTTTTAAATTCTGATCATATAGTCACCGATTATCCTTCAGTGCTTGTACTTCTACTTTGTATACCTCCTTCCACTTCAGTCCTTTCTTACAACCTTTGCCAGTGATCTTTTACAAACACAAGTGTGACCCTATGTCACTCCTCTTAGGTTCCTCCCAGGCTTCCTGGATTCCTCAAGGTAAATTCAGTGTCCTCAGTAAGTTGCACCCAGCGCTTCACAACCCAACCCCAATCTGTTTCCTCAGTCTCATTTCCCTAGACCTCATCTTTCCCTAAACATACCCTGCCTTTGCACAACTCGACGGCTTTGCACGTCTTCTTCTGTCAACCTGTTGTCCTGTTTCTTCGCTTTTCCATCTAGTAAGAGTATTTCTTCAAAACTCAGCTCAAGGACTCTCCTTTTTTCAAGCACTTAATTATGCTGGCCGATGGGTGCCCAAAGCACTCCACTAGACTTTATGGCAGTTAATCCCAGTAGATTGTAAGAGCTCAGAGGCCAGAAGTCTTTTCCTTACTTTTGCTTGTTTTCTCAGCACCTAGCACAGTGCCTGGAATGTAGTAGATGTTTGATGAACATCAGATGAGTGATTAAATTGAGGATTTCTGACTCTTCCCTGCCCTTTGATGGCAGAGAACAGGAGGAAGAGAGCCCCTCTAGCCATGACATTTCAGGGTCAGAAGAGCTCTGGTTCTGACTCCGTGTTTGAATTCCCTCTGTTAGGACCAGTTATAATCATCCAATCTCTGCTTGAATACCTCTTGTGAGGGGGAGCTCATTGCTTTTCAAAGAAGCAATTGTTTGGAAATCTTTGATTGTTAGAACATACTTCTCTTAAAATGAGCCTAAATCTTACAATCAGCCTAAGTTAGCTTTAACTTTCACCCACAGTTCTTGGTTTCCCTCATGGGGGACACATTCCCTGGTAGTTTATTCCCCTCTGAAGTCAGTGCAGATGATCTCTATCTCCATTATTATTATGCTGATGATGATTCATAATAGAGCTTTACATTTGTAAGAGCTCTATGGTTTACTACAGGCCTTCACATATATCATTATTTGGGGCTCTCAAGGGGTGGTGCCCATTCCTGCCCTGCCCAAGGTGCCTGAACCAGGGCTGAGCAGGATGAGCCTGTCTCTGCTTTGTGAATGCAGCTATCACGTTAGCTGCTGACTCCTACTGAGCTTGTTTGTTATCCACTAAGACCCCCAACTCTTTTCACTACTGAGTCATGTCTCTTCCACCCTGTTCTTATGCTGTTGGAATTTTAGGTCCAAATTCAGACCTATTCATTTGTTGTCATTATTATTATCTGTTACTGTGTGTTGAGTCCCTACTATATACCAGGGGTACACACTTCAGATATGCATATATTGATATCTTTTATCAAATATTTTATTCCTTATTAAAATTATCGGTGGGCATTATTATATATTTCCATTTTACAGGTAGAAAACCAAAGCTAAGAAAGGTAAGCAATTTTCCCAAGGTTGCACAGCTTGTAAGAGGCAGAATTTTGTTGATTTCAAAGCCCATGTTTTGTTTTGTTTTAATTATAACAGTGTACCTCTCAATGGAGCAGAAGGAATCAGACAGTATGAATTGAGTGTTTGTTATGTGACTGACAGTGTCAGGAGCACTGAAACTGTTCTCTCAGTTAATCCCCACAGCAGTCCTACAAAACACATCAGTAGTATAGTTACCATGCACCTAAGTCTCCTGCAAATGGGAACAAACCAAAGCAGAGGGGGCTACTGGGGCTTTCTTTGAACCACCCCTGCAGACCCAACCACCACAGCCTGGGAGGAAGAGGGGAGCTCCAAAGTCCCTGGAGATTGGAAGTAGCAGGGCTAGATAGGATTAAGCCATGGTGGAGCTGTCCCTGGATCTGCACCTTTAAGTACTACCCTCAAAGGAAGGAGAAAGTAGGTGACAATAAACTAGTGTATCAATATCTCAGAACTGGGAGTTTCCCCTTGTCTTAGGTTTTGGAGGGAGCTCTGCCTGGCTTTGAGTACTTAACACATGCTGAATGAGTGGTTGTTGCCTCGAGAGTAAATGAAAGTCTGCTGAAGGCTCTGGTTTGGTGTATTGATGTAAGTTTAAAGGTTCAGTCCAAGTTGATTCTCTCAAGCTGTGTGATAAATAAAAACATGTATTAAGTGCTTGGTCTAGGCCAGGCTCTAAACTAGGTGCTGGGACTACAAAGAATAAGATACCTGCTCTGAAGAGGTTCAAAAGCTACCCACTGACACTGTGATAGAGGTAAGTACAGGCACAGCAAGGGTCACCTGGATTGGACTAGGGTGGAGCAGCAAAAAAGGCTTCCGCAGGAGATAATGACCGACCCACATTTTAAGGAGTCAGTAGTGAAAAAAAGTGTATGGGCATTCCAGGCAGGGGATCAGAATGAGCTAAAGCAGAGAGGAACAAGAAAGCATCCTCTGTTAGGGGGAATTAGACCCAGTTCAGTATCGCAGGGGCATTGGGTGAGGGACAGAGTGCAGAAGTTAAGGCTCAAGAGGGAAGTGGGCTCCAGTTCACGGAAGATTTTGTAGCCTCTGCTGAAGAGCTTGAACTTGATTCTTTAGTCAGTTCACATACCAATTGCATCTAAATGTCAACTACCATTTATTCACCGTTGGACTCTGCCAGAGCACTGGTATTTAGTCTGATTTAGAGACATGAATCACCCTTTGGCCCACCGCTCTTTCCTTAGATTTGAGGATTATAAAGTATAAGAATAAGGGGGTCATTCCTCATCGTAGCCATCATTATCATCATGGTTGTCATCATGATAACCAAATAATAAAAGTCGGAATTGCATATAGGAGAGAATTGTGGTCCTGTTTCATCAACCTACAGTCTGTGATACATCAAAGCATGCTGCTGGCATTAGAAAACAGTTAAATGGTCACTTCTCTGGCCATCTGTAATCTGATTCAGACAGACATTTAAAGGGTACAGAGAATTAAGTCAACAAAGAACATATTTAGAACAGAAAGTTATGACATAGTAGTAAGCTTTTCAAGTAGAGATGTTATTCAAAGGGGGACAGGTGAGCTATTGAGTTGTCTAGATTGTACCTGACTTGGGGTAGTTGCAGCATCTCCTCTTGTTAGGAGGAGTAAAGCTGGCTTCAGGGGGTGGGGGTGGTATAGAGGGAACAGCTTCACTACATCTCCTTCCTTCCAGGCGGGAAGGGGCTTCTGATATATTCTCCCATCGGAGCCCCCTGCTCCTGAGAAATTTGTGGAATTCCAATTTGTGGTATTGCCTTGCCTCGTTTACCATTGGGGTTCTTCGGAAGGAGCCCAGAGTCCAGGACAGATGTGTTCAAAGTTTGAACTTAATTTGTGAATTAGCAGATCTGCTGAGCATCACTAAAGGGAGTGTAGCTGTTTGGGGTACATCCCCAGCCTTTGAGGTTGACATCCATTTCCACATGCATCCTTTGGTACACCAAGACAGCACAGAGCAAGGCAGGATTGACTCACTGTCCTGCCCCAGCTCCTGAGAAACTGAGAAAGTTGATGTTTCCTTACAGGTCTGGGAGGACGTATGGGGCCCAGTTAAGGCATCTGGTCAGAGAGTTGCCTTAAAAGAATCAGCTCCTTTGACCCTGTGGCCCATTCCTGACAGTGAGGCTGTAGCGAGTGGAACAGAAGCTGTGGGTGTAGGCAGTTCAAGAGACCTTGCTAGGAGAATTTAGTGAGAACTTGGCAGATTCTCCTTCTGCCTGAGGAGGAGTGGGAAGAGGTGAAGAAGTGGGACAGGGTCCTAAAGCCTCTTCCTACTTCATTACTAAGTAAGGAGGCTCTTGAAATCTAACCTAGAAAAACTAAGCAGGGGGCCTTCTCTGTTTCCCAATCCCAGCACTATCCCCTGTTCGCTGGTCATGATGGAGTAGGGTGACCTTAAGAGGTGTGGCTTGGGCCCAATAGACTGACTGGGAAAATCAGGGCATCCCTCACTTACTCCTAGTTTCCCCAAGAGCACAGAGTGAGGAGGTTGGGTTATGAGAATACCCTGAAGGCACGAAGACAGAAAGGAACTCTTCACAAGAACCACTGATTTCCAGAACATCTTCCCAGAACAAGGCTGCCTTCACTGGAACTCACTGAAAAAGCGCTTTGGGGATAAGGCAGTGGGGGGTGTAGTGTTGCTCTACACTGGGTGACAGGAGTGGCTACTTTGGAAGGCTGGAGAGCAAGTGATGCAGATTTACAAGATCTCAGTAAATGGAGCCATGGGGTTGATACAGGCCTCTGTGCTTGAGGTTGTGAGCTGTCCAAAGGACTGTGGGCCCTGTGTCTTCCCGTCCCAGAACTGTAGGCCTGCAGCCTTGCCCAGCTCTCACCCTCCTTGCTTCCCTCCTGAGCTGCTGAGATGGGGAAGGATGGGATCTCGTAGCTTCACTCTCATGAAATGGCGCATCAGTAAGTGCTACTTAAGAAAACACATGGTCTGCCCCTCGAAAAGGCCCCCCTCTGCTGCTGCTGCCACCAACACCTTTCTTTATTCCGCCCAAACCTCACCAAGGGGAATTCAAAACAACTGTGGTGATAAATCCGCCTGCAGATAATTGGCAAGAAAACAACACTTGTGCAGTATATAACGTTTTATGGTTGTTTCATGTACTTTATTATAATACTAATGAGCAGTTATATATCAGGAGCTAACTGCACGCCGGATTAGCTTGTTAGCATGATATGAAATGGCAGAGCAAACAGTCCAGGCCCCTCGCTCCCTGCATGCCTCCCCCACCCTCCCTCCTCTACCCCTCGGTCCCATTTGCACTCAGTAATTAGTATGCAAATTAGGCCCTGGGACCACACAAGTTCTAGTATATTACAAGGGCTTTATTATGCTCTTGTGAGTACATGATGGAAACGGCCCATGACAGTGTTTATCTCACTACCTCTGTCTTGCCTTCTCCTTTATCTATCTATCTCCCTCTTTCTCTCCCCCTCTGCACAGGCACACACGTGCACACACACACTTTCCTTTGCGTGGGCTAAAACTAACCTCTTCCTGAATCAGACCTCCAAACTTAATACAGGCTTAACTAGGTCTTTCTGCCTCTATTTGAACATATTCAATAATGGGAAACCTGCTCCTCCTGGAAGCCATAGTTCCATTCCAATCTCCATCACTGAGAAAAAAGTGTCCCTTTTTCTGTGGTTGCGTGTGTGTGGTGTGTGTGTGTGGGGGGGGTGACAGACCCTTTAACAATTTGTTGAAAGTCATGAACCCCATACATTCACATATACACAACATTCATATTAAGTTTTAGGGATCCTAAAACCCATGCAGAGAGGGGGAAATCCATAGACTTTTTACCTCATTTTGAACCAAAAGTTACCTTTATTTAATTTTCACCCTGGGATTAAAACTCTGCCCTTTGAATCTCTTCAGAGAAAATCTGTTCTCTTTACTATATGATAAAACTGGCAAATATTTAAGAATTCCTATCACTTTTCTCAAATGATTCTTTCTTCAGTTTCCCCAATCAATGATCACAAGTCATGATTTTAAGACATCTTTCTATTCTGATCAAATCTACCCTAGTTGTCAATGTCCCCCCAACAGTCTGAAGCCCAAATCAGGGCAGAATGTTCCCTCTGTGCCTGTAGTGCAACCAGCCCTCCTTTGTTTTATACACTGTTCTTCTGCTACTGTGGCTAAAGTCTTCGGAAGTCTTTTGGCAAATGTACATTCACCAGAACTCACAGGTCTTCTTCCCACGAATTCTTCTCAAGGCATAACTCCTGAACCCATACTTTCAGAATTTATACTTTTTTAGCCTACATGTAGAACACTTACTTTTTCCTTAAATTTCACTTGCATTCCAACTTGTGGAAGTGATTTTCGAGTCCTGATTCTGTATTCCATCTCGTTGGCTATACCTAGCCTTGTCTCATTGTAAATTTGTTAGCCATAATGTTTATGGCTTCGAGTTGTTGATAAAAATGCTGAACAGGGTAAAGGACAAGATCCTGTCATATGTCACTGGACACCTCTCTTTCAAACAGTGATCAATATTCTTTGGGTATGATTGTCCAGTCAGCTCTGAATCTATCCAACTTCCTCTCTCCTATATCTTCTCTCTCGCCCTCTCTTTTCTGTCTGGTTTACCTTGTAAATGTTTTTTAAACCATCCACCTTCCTGAAAATATCTCCCCTTGATCCTGTATTTTCCTCTGAAGCTGCCCCTATTTTTTTCATTTCCTTCTTAGCTACTTTTTTTTTTTTTTTTAGCTACATTTCTTGAAAGACCAGTCTACACTTTCTCACTTCCCATCCAAAAAAGTGAACTGGCTGGTCTGGCTTCTGCCCTCATCAACTCCAATGAAACTGCTTTCACAGAGACCAGTAACAACCTCTGAATTGCCAAATCCTGTGGACACCTTTCCGTCTTTGTCTTATTTAATTTCACTTTTGCATTTGGCACCAAAAATTCTTGTGTTCTTCTTAAAAAGCTCTATTCCCATGACTTGCAATGAGCCCATCACATGGCTCTCCTAGATCTTTCCTAACTCTGAGCATTCCTCCTCAGTCTCCTTGGGTGGCTCCTGTTCTTTCACCTGCCCCTAAATCCCTCAGCTTTCTACCTACAGTTCTGTCTTTCCTGTTCTTTTTATTTGTTCATTTGTTTGTATGCTTATTTAAAATAAGTACCTCTGAGCAATTCTGTGCACCATGTACCTTATTAGATGGTAAGACGGGCCCTACCCTCAAGGAGCTCAGGCTAATAGTCATCATACAATGTGATCAGAGTGCTTGAAGAGAGGAGGAATACGAAAAAGATATTATAGGAGCCAAGAGGAACGCATGAGCCAACCTGGAGAGGGTGGAAATGATTTCACAGAAAGAGCAACACGAAAATCAGCCTTAAAGAATGAGCAGGGCTTTACTAAGCTCTTCTAAAAATCACTCATTCTGAACCTACTACCTTATCATTTTTCATCTATATCACTGCAACATACTTCCAAATTTTTCTAATTCCCACCTCACTCCTTGTTCCTTCTAACCTGCACCCCTCCTCAATCTGCTCTCCACACTGATGGTGCAGAAGAGTCTAAAATGCAAATCTGATCTTTGTAAAATAGTCTGTTGGCTCCCTTTGCTGTAAGATAAACTGCACTCTTTGGCATCCCATGCACAATCTTTCTTATGAATCTGGCCTCGATTTAACCTGCCACCTCTTTGGGGGGGCTTTTTGCTTGGCAGGTGGTCTTACCCACTGGGGTAGGGTCCATCCCGGTTGGTCATGAGAAATCCAGCCTATTGAAGACATTCTCCCACACTGGTATCAGTTGAATTTTGAAAAAGGCTCCCCCTGCCTACCCAAGCTCAAAGTCTACACCTGATGGCCTTCCAAGGATTCCTCCTAGCCACCTTCCCGTCCCACTGCCCACGTCGCTCTCCCAGGCTGCAGCAAAGCCCTGCAGTGTAGGCAGACAGGAGAGAGAGCAGAGCAGTTGCTGCCCAAAGGAGAAAGATCAGAAAGGAAGAATCTGTAAAGCGTGAGCACAGAATAATGGGCTTCATGAATACTTAGCATAAGGAAGAGAGGGGGAAAAATCTGTATAGCAGGCAGTTTTTGTAAAGCGTTGAACTGTACCACACATCACCCCCTGACAGGCCCTGATGTTAGCTCCTGGAATGGATCACAAGAGACTCATTAGAAAAAACAAATATTATCGCACGCTGAAATGATTTATGGAGAAAAATGAAAAATTTTGTGTTGTTGTGTTCCCTCTCACTCACTCCCCCTCGCCTCTGCCTTCTTATGGGGAAGTTATTTATGGCTCCAGACCCTTAACAAGAGAACAGCAAAGCTCTGAGCTGATCACTCCTGCAAACTGCCTACATTTGATTTTTATTAGTGACTTAAAGCTTCCTTTTTTTTCTTTATTGTCCTGGGTGAACCAAAATGCATTTTAATGCCTGCTTTTCAGGCCAGATAAGAAATGTGTATATGCCTCCCACACAAACCAGCCACTGCAGTGTCTCTGTCCAGAACTGAGGGTGATGTGGGAGTGGGGAGGGAGAAAGACCAAACTCTCTGAGTGGACAAGCCCTGTGCCATGAATAGGGGCACTTAACACATCTCCCCCTTGTGCGGTGGCCACTGGGTACAACAAATCAGGTTCCCTGTTGAGGCAGAGACTGAACCAAGTAAATTTTAGACAAGGAAAGGAGACAGTAATTGATGTTTGCTATATGCCAGGCGTTATTCTAGGTGTTCTCACTTAGATTATTTCACTTAATTTTCCTAACAACTGCTCATTATGGAAGAAGAAACTGAACCTCAGGAAGTAAAGTAACTTATCCAAAGTCACACAGCTAATAATTGACTGAGCTGGGATTAAAATCCAGGTCCGTCTCATGCCATTGTCTGCATTTTCCCCTCTATGCACATTGTCTCCTAGATTGAGTCATAAAGTCTCTAAAATTGTAACTTCTGAGCACTAATTGGAAGGTTCCTCAGAGACCTATTTCATAGTCCCATCCTCTGCCCACTACAGAGCATTGCAATTGTCAGCATCCCCCTTACCATGCATCTCTTTTGAATATAGGTAATTTTACAAAATAAAATCTTGAGAAATTCCTCTGAAAAGTTTTAGCTGATGAAGTCCCTGGCTAGAGCGTGGTCCTTGCTTCCCTTGCTGAGGCAACTAGGACCTGTGCTGCAAGAGAGTCTGGACTTGATCTAACTTACTCTGATGATCAGTTCTGCCTGGTCTCTGTGATCTTTGACCTCTGTCTCTGCACTCTTGTCCGCCAGGCCCTAGAGTCTCTGTAGCTGCTTATCATACAAATAATGGCAGCCCTGAGCCAAGAACAGAGTGGGTACCAATGCAGACCCTGGTGAACCCTCAAGGCAACGTTACGGTAACCATCATTTTTCCGAGTTATTTCCATTCTGATTCAGCAAACAGTGAGCTTCTACAGTGGAGCAGACAGTTAACAAAGATGTATAAGAAATCTCGGTGGGCAGGTGGTAACCAGGTCTTTCACCTGTATCTGGGTGTCCCCCTGGCCCAACGTTGTGGCCTTTGAGGACACAGTCAGTGGTGGGTTACAAACTGAGCCTTGAGTGACTAGCCTTGGAAAAAGCCCTGCTAATGCCTCTGTACTTCAGGTTGCCATGGGATAGGAAGTAGGAGACTCCTGCAGAAAAAGCTCCAGGGCACAATCCCAGCTAATCCTAATCTGTGCTCTCCCTTCCACAGTTTGCCCCAGGGGAATAGGCTCCCAGGAAGAGAGGATGGTGTTATTGACAGCACGGGGCTGGGAGCCCCAGATGAAAGGCCATGGGGGCTGCACTTCAGTGTGTTCCTTAACTCACTCTGACATCTGAACAGAAGGAAGGTCCAATGACTAAAGAGCAGCCCATTCCCTTACTCCCCACCCCCCACCCCCACCTCCTCTCTAATCCCCAGGAGAGCAGGGAGCCTGGGGCATTGCTTGCAGTTTCTTCTGAGCACCGTTTGTCCTTTGGCAAATTGGACTGGGCCAAACAAGCTTGGAGATGGGACCAAGGGACTGCTAGAGAAAGTAGGGGCACCCTGAGGCGCCTGGAGGTGGGAGGGTCTGAGCCTCTCACCCTACCTCAGCCCCTCCCAGGCCTGCGCTAGGCTACGCCAGCCGTGCTGGGCCTCATTCCTGGAGGCCTCGTCTCTCAGCAGTGTTGCTAGGTGCGGTGAGCCAGGCGCCTGCCACCGGCTGGCCAAGGCTCTGCCTGGAGACCAGTGGGGAGGCTGGGAAGAAGGGGCTGCATTATTTGGTTGATCCCTCCCTCCCTCCCCCAGCCTCAGCACAGTGAGCTTTCCGGAGGGATGGTTATGAGCCAGCCCATCCCCAGGCCTTCCTCTTTGTGCAGAGACCTCCCCGTCAGACCCCCCACCTTTGCTCCCTACCCCCTCCCCCTTCCCTCTGGTTCAGCGGAGCCAGAGTTAAGCCCGGGGTTAATGCCCAGTGACACCTGCAGGTTGGCTAGTGTTGTTGACATGGGGGTGGGGGGAGGGGAGGGGTGATGGGGGAGATCGTTGGTGGCTTTATTATGGAGAACTCAGCAGGCCTGGGGCCTTCTATTGTCCAAGTGGCAAATAAATAAATAGGAGAAAGTAAGTCTTCCCCATGGCTTACCGACTGGAGGTTAACAGCTGGACATGACATGACAAATTGGGCATTTTTCTTTGGGGACTGATCCTTACAGCAGCTAGCAGGGAGAATGAGAGGGCGAGGGAGGGGGGAGTTGAGAGAGAGAAAGCAAGCTGAGCACAGACCAAGCTAGTCACCGAAGTGGACGCCGCGTGTGCATGGACATGGGTACGTGACTGGGGTGGACAGGGCGTATGGCATCGTTTTTTGGATAGTTGAGGAAAAAAAAGAATTTTCTGTGACTGCCTCAGGAGTAAATTCCAGAGCCCCAGAAGCTGGGTACCTGGCTGGGGGGGGGGAGATACCCGTGGGATCTGTCTCCTTGGACCCCTCCCGGCTCCTGCCAAATGGAAAACCAAAAGGTCAACATTGGCTCTGATCCTAAAGGATCGCTCTCCAGATGGGTGGGATTAATGGGCAGCTGAAAGTAGTGAGCAATCAGCATATCTCGAGCCTGAGACTGCAGAGCGGGCTTTTGCAAGTCTTCCCAGTTGGCTGGAACTGGTCCCACTTGTATCTGTAGCTGGGGTCAGGGAGCAGCAGCTCTCCCTGGCCCCACCTCACCTTCTTTCTCTTCCCCTGGGAGTGTCCAGCAGAAGGTCTGGAGGCCCAAAGGAGATAACCTCTCTCAAACAATTTCAGTTGCCCCACTATAAACTGGTGGCGGGAAGGGGACAGAATAGAGCAGGAGCAGATGGAGAATGATTGATGTTTGCCAGGGCCCCAGGACCATTCAAGCCAAGGACCACTCTCCTGTGCCTCCTCTTCTTAGCCCTGTGGTCTTGACATGTTATTTAGCCTCTCTAAACCTCAGTGTTCTTACAGGTAAAATGGGGATAACACAGTACCTTCCACATTGGCCAATGTGAGGTTTAAATGAGTTAATACATGAAGTGCCGAGCGCAGAGTCTGGTATGTGATAAATCCTTTATAAATGCTACTTAGTATTGCTTAGGGATAGCCAGCCTTTTCCTCCCTGTGTTTTAAGATTGACGAGGCAGGGAACCTATGGAACTGTTGTTCTCTGGAGAGGGAGGAAGTGCATGTCTGATTCACATTCACAGAATTAGATCTCCACTATCTCCAAAGGCTAAGAGGATAGCCTGGAGCCTTTATAAAACCTTGCCTGCAAGAATAGCCCCTTCCCTCATCTTTACAAAACTCATATTTCTAGTAGGGTGCAAGGAGAGTCTTCCCTGGCAGTGATTCTGCTCCCTGCCCACTCCATGGCGGAGCCTGGCCAAAGTTCTAAGGACATTTAGAAGGAAGAGAAGATTCCTGACTTTCTGGAGAATTTGCGGTTTGTTTTTGTGGACGGCATACCCTGCATTCCCCCTCTAGGACCAGAGAAAAACCAAAGGAAAATGGTGAGAGAAACTGACATAATTAATTCATTCAAGAAATACTTATTAAACACTTACCAAGTGTCAAGCACTGCTCTAGACACTGGGGATAGACCTATAAGCAAAGCAGGCAAAAATCCCTGCCCTCTGTGAAGCTTACATGGCAGGTCTCTAAGAAAGGCCCCTCGGAGTGGGAGCATCTCAGAGCTGCCTCCACCCCTCGCATGTGTGAGTCAGTGTGGCCATGGCCTCTTGTAACCGCTGATGCTCTTCCTGTTGGATTCACATCAGGCCTGCACAGAAGGGCCGGTCACGAAGGGGGCCTGCGAGGTGGGCAGGACTCGAGAAGAGAGCTGAGGGAACACCTGGCACCGTTGGTTGGAGAGGAGCAGTTTCTGATGGGTAACAGAAGCTTCCTTAAAGGAAAGTTTGAGAGGAGGAGAAACGCGGAGAAGGAAGCTGGCATGTATTGCATGCTTATTCCATGCCAGGCACTTTACACACACTGTCCGATTTCCTCCTCACAGGCACTCCGCAGGGCAGTTCATTTCATTCTCGAGCACAGATAAGGGCACTGAGATTCAGAGGAGTATTGTACTTATCCAAGACCCATGGCTTGCAAATGACAAGAACTGGATTCAAATTCAAGGTCTTTATTCTTTCCTCGGCCCCGTCATGTTCTATGTTAGTTTGCTGGAGGAAGCATGCCAGAGGGCTCGAAGGCAACAACCATCTGGGAGGCAGAGGCTGGGAGAGCTGGCCTGGGTTCCAAGGTATTAAAAGGGCAAAAGAGAGAGAAATCTGGTTGGGGGGGCGAAAGAGTAGGTGAGACCTGGAGCCACTGTAAGAGAGCACGTTGCAACCTCCCCATCAGAAAGCCATTCACATTTACAGCCCCTGTCCTTGCCCCTACCCCCCTGCAAATCTTTCTGACTAGGTGAGGAACAGTCTAAACCTGAGAGAGAGGGGAACAAGTTCTCAGAAACTCTTTGCCAGACCATAGAACCAAAGGGGTGGAAGGTTTATAGAAAGGAGGTTTGAAAGCTGTAGGGCCTTCACAGGTGACAAAGCAAGACAAGACAGCTCACGCACATGGCCAGACGGGCATCTCATGCAGGTTGTGGGAGGAACGGGGAAGCTCACTCTCAGCCTTGGTTGCTCTAACCATTCAACCTCGTCATAGACAGTACCAAAGGCCCAGAGCCTTGACTCAGTGGCCGCATGGCCAGGACTTCTACCTGGAGAATCACTTGTACTGTAAGGATCTGAGAGCAGGATCTACACAGGAGCTTTCATCTTCCAGGAAGTCCCTTCCCCCCAGCCCCCTGCTACTCACTCCCCTATATAATATTCCACGTTAGAGCTCATAAATGCTGCTGCGGGTCCCCAGCCTGATTGAATTTGGAAGCCATTGTTTACAGACGTCTGGCTGTACAGGGGGATTTATTGAATTTTCCATGAAATGTTGCTCCCCTAATGCTGTAAAAGGCAAGCAGCCCACATCAGAGGAGCCCTGCGTTACAGGATCATGTTACCCCGAGATGGAGTGCTTGCCTCAGAATGGTTGACACACCCAGCTCCAGCTATGAGCAGGCAAGACAGGCCTCGGAGATCACTCCCAACCCTTCACTGGAACCCCAAAGCCAGGACTTCTAAGGCACCTTCTGCCCCTTCATCCCCCTCAGCCCACTTCCAGTCAGTCTCAAAGCTCTGGAGTCTATCTCAAACAGATCTCTCAAACCCGCCCTCCTCTCCACCCCACCTGCGCCTGCCTGTGTCACACTACGGCACTGCCACAGCAGCCTCTGCAGCCTCCCCCATATTATACCACCTAATGTAGATGACACATAATAGGTGTTCAATAAATGCTTGTTTGGGAACAGAAGAGGAGTCAGGGCTAAAATAAGGCAGGAAAGAATCAAGGTATTCGTGAGTCATAGGTTGGAGGGTATCCATCCTCCAGGGTCACTGGCACGCTGGCCCCAGGGATTTCTGAACAAGAGAGGCCCCGGGACAGGGGAAGGGCATTGGCAGCACCTGTGAGACAGCTGCAGTGGAGGTGTCCTTGCGTGTATCACAAAAATACAACTGGACCAAGTTTTCCCCAATTTAAAAATCACATAAACCTTCATCACACCTTGAGCTTCTGTCCCCTTCGCTGCCTCGCTGCTCAAAGGTTTATTTATATTTAACTACCTCACTTTGCACCACTGGCTCATTTCTGCCACCATCCTACCTCTTTATTGAATCTGTTCCCTTAAAGGTCATTAATCCAAATCCCCAAGTCCGTCGGAGTCCTCGCCCTTCTGGGCATCTCTTCAGCCGACCTGCTGGCCACCCGTTTGGAAACCGTGCTCTCCCTGGCACGGGCCCCGGTTCCCCTCGCAGGCAGCCCCTGCCCTGCCCCCTGCCCTGCTGCCGCCCTAAGTGTCGTAGGTGTTTCCCAGCGTCCCGTCTTTGACCCCCGCCTCGCCTCTCGGTGCACACTTTAATCTGATGATCTCATCGGCTCCTGCGGCCGCAGCTCCCGTCTCCGCTTAGAGGACTCCGGAACACAGAGCTCCGAGTCTGACCTCTTACCGCTCTGGTCCCATTTTTCCAACTGCCTGGTGACTGTCTTCAGGGCCCTGTCCCATAGATGTCGCAAACATGAATCCATCGTCTGCCACCCCCCACCGCACCCCCTGCCATAAGTCGCCTTCTTTGGTCCTTATTTCCGTTGATGATATTATCATCTTTCCATTACCCAGGCATGAAATCTTGACGTGACCTTTGCTATAGACGCTCTAGGCCCATGTACTCACTGAATGCGAAACGCATCTCCACCTGGGCCAAACCCCGATCTTACCGCAGCCATTGTTACACCTCGGCGCACATAGACATGCACGCACCACGTGTTCCCTTCCTTTATTTCTCTCTCAGCGTGAACAGCAGCACCACGCTCCTCCCAGCACAAAAACCTAGGCGTCCTCGCTCTTTTATCTTGGCATCCGATCCCCGTGATCCATCAGTCACTCAATTCAATAGATTCTTCATCATCCCATATATATGTCCCCTCTCCTCCAGCCCCGGCTAGTTCAGGCCCTCAATATGTCTCACTTATATTATCTAAAAACCCTTCCACCTGGTGTTCACCATCAGTCTTTGTCTCTACCACCTAACCTTCACCCTGCTGCCAGCATGAGCTTGCTAAAATGCTACTCTCATACCCGCCCCAAATCCTCCAACAGCCCCTTATTGCTTCCAGGATAATATCCAAGCTCTCTAATGCCTGCAAGCATTTGCATATGCTATTCCCTTTACCTAGCAAGCTCTCCTCCACCCAGGCTCCCCCCACTCCATTCAGCCTCTGCTTGTTACCTCCCAGGTCACTCTTTAAGGCTCAGCTCAGAGGTCCTATCCTCTGTGAAGTCTTCCCCAACCTCTCTAGGCATAAATGAGCCCTTCTTTCCATTAAGCACTTTGTTCATGCCACTATCAGAACAGATATGATGTAGCCATGTTTAGTATCCATGGCCATCTGCCCCAACTAGGCAGCATCCTACTCGTTTCACTAGCCCCAGCACCTAGCACAGTGCCTTACATCTAGAAGGCTCTCTGTGAATGGCTGCCAAACACAGGTCAAATTTAGGTAAAGGAGGCACAGCATACCTGAGGAAACTTCACCTACAAATGGGATTTTTCTCTCTCCACCTTTTCTGTGGTTCTCAAAAGGGGCAGATTCCAAGAGTGATAATCTCTCTCTTGTATCACATTGCTCCTAGATTGATCCCCCTGTGCCCAGTGGTATGAGGTATTCACCAGTCTCGGGTCCCTGAGTCTTGTAACTCCCCCAGCCTTCACCAGCTTGATCTGTCACCCTTCCCAGCTCTGCCTACCCAGTCTAGGGCCCCTTCCCCTTCCTCTCTCTGGCTCTTAGCTGGCAGACTCCTAGTCTCTCCTACTCCTCCCCTCCAGTGTGACTGAAGGACCTCAGAGGGAAAACAATGATCCTCCAGAGAGAGCATGTGTTCGCCACGTTAGGAAAACATGCCAAGCTGCAGGGGCCAGCCTGAAGGAGGGGGTCTCCAGCCATGGACAGTCCCCACACCAGCCTCTTAGCTTGCAGACAGACCCACCTTCGCCCTGAGTCGGGGGTGGGCAATGACTGTGGAGAGAAGTAGTAGGACATTGTTTTCTCAGATTTAATTGGTTTATTTATCCTGTGCCTGGGCTCCATCTGTCCAACCTCCAAAGAGAGAAGCAGCAAGGGCTCCAAGCCACCATAGGAGCCCTGTCCTCAGCCTGCAACTCTGCAGGGACCTGAGGCCAAGCTGAGAACTTTGGAGTTTTTCCCCTGTAGGGTAAAGGCCTGGGACGGCTTCAGGCCCTGAGGCCCAGTTGCCCAGAGAGCTAGAAAGAGAGCGAATGGATCAAGAAGAGGGCAAAAGTCAGGCCTGAGTCCTCCTGACTACTGACAGGTGTCCCTCCACAGTCCTCGTAGCAAGGCCAGAAGGTCCAGGGGCATTGGAGAGGTGGCCCAAGGCTGCTGCAGAGAAGAAGCCCAGACTGCCCAGGTAAAACCTCTCCAGAGCAGCTGAATGAGGCAGGTGTGGAGTGGAGATATCTGGGGTTAGGAAGACATCCCCTAGGGGAGCCTATTGTGTGCCAATCTTGGGGTGCATTAACTGGGAAGGCCACTGAGTGCCAGGCAACTGCCCTTGGTTTCAGAGCATTCTGGCAGCATTAAGTTGCCTGACCTCGGGGGCAACAGGGCAAAACTCCTCCCCTGGGTGCACAGGGAGAATCCTAGGGCCTATCATCAATCATGAGCTGATGGGAGGAAGAAGAAATAGGGAGTCAGGAAAGATTCTGAAGATATGCAGAAAGGTTGCTTCCCCACCCTTAGGAGTAGGAACCTCTCCTGAGGGCAAAATCGTGCCTACTTAGGACTTGCCCCAGATTCATTCTCCACCTGGTCCCAGACCCAAGGTTAGGCTGCAGGAGGTGTACCAAAGTAGAATATAGCTAAGCTATGAATAAACATTTCATCCAACCCTTCTAGTCCCGAGCCTGTGAGTGGCCAGCTGCAGCTCAGTGGAGGAGCTCAGAGTGTCCTAGGGCCTGTACTACTCCCTACGATGCTTCCTCTCACCCCATTCATCTAATCCCACCCCCCACCCCCGAATGTGTGCGTTCTCTTAGTCACGTCACATAGTTGAGCCATGGTTCCCAGAACCACAGGGACCCTGAGCAGGCCCAGACCCATCACCTGGGCCGTTCATGGAACATTGGATACCCCCTCTTACCTCTGTCTCAGCAGCGCAAAAGCTAAAGTCACTGTCTTCCCCTAACCTCCATCAAAATTGGCCCCTCTCTATCCTCCGTGCTTCTGGAAGTAGCACCGAAGTTTACTGTCATCTTCAATCTTTACTTTATCAGACAGCAAGTCCTGTCTATTTTTTCCCCTTATCTTTTCCCTTCCCACTACCACCCCCAAGGGGTTGGGGGGAAAATAAACATGATCTCACCTCCCAGAGATAACCAGTATTAACTGTCTTTTTTCACTGCAAAATTGAAAAAGCACAGGCCTTAGAATCAGGAATATTTGAATTTGAATTCTGGTTCTGTCACATAAAAACTGTATGACTTTGAGCCTCTGTTTCTCACCTGTAAAGTGAGCTATCATAGTACCTACTTTCTAGGATAGCAGGGAGGGTTAAAGGAAATACTGTCAGGAAGGTGCTTAGCATGCTGCCTGACAGGTAGCAGTGCTCAAGAAATGTTAGCTACAGATTTAGAGAAAAATTAGAATGATGGTATACAGTTTCTGTGTACCTCTCACCCGGCTTCCCCCAATGTTAACATCCTATATCACTGCAGTACATCTATCAAAACTGAGAAATTAACATTGGTACTGTGTTACTATTTAAACCATGAAGCCTCCATTAACTAAACTACAGACTGTGTTTGGGTTTCCTCAGGTTTTTCTACTGAGGCCCTTTCTCTGTTTCAGGATTTAATCCAGGGTACTGCATTTCATTTGTGTCATGATTTTTCCACTTACTTGAACATCATTATATCAGAAGTATTTTCTAATTCCATTAGATATGTTTCCAAAACGCTTTTTTAAATGATGTTCAAGTGTTTCATTGTTTAGTGCATTTTAATGCATTTAACCACTTAGGTGGTTTCTTTTTTTTGTTATTGCTAATACTAATAAAACACTGATGAACATTTTGAACAGATATATTTTTTAGAATTTATGATAATTATCTTAGGTTAGAATCCTAGAAATAAATTATTGGGTCAAAGAGTATGAACTTTTTAAAAGTTGCTTATTGATAGACAGCTTTCCAGACAGGTTATACCGGTACACAATCTCATCAGCAGAGAATGACCACCCATTGTTTAAAACTTTTTATTTATTGATTTGAGAGAGAGAGAGAGAATATTGATTTGCTGTTCCACTGATTTATCCATTCACTTGTTGCTTCTTGTACGCTCCCTGACCTTGGTGCATCGGGATGATGCTGCCTCGCCCAGGACCAACCTATTTTCTTAAACCATCATCCATATTATCAATTTTTAAATCTTCATTAGTTTAATTAGCAAAAGAAAACAAACCAAAAAAGCCACTTTCTGCATTATTTTAACAACTTCTCCTTGATCCATTGATCTTCCTGCCTCCATCTCACCTTGCACAATCATGGTGCTTAGCATAGTATCTAGAACACGGTAAGTGCTCCACAAATATTTGCTGATTATAAGAATATATGAATGACTGACCCAAGCCATTCAGCTACCCAGTGGTGACATTCTCTGAGTCTCAGTTTAACTTCTTTAGCCATAGTACTCTCTGCAAAGCTGGGGGAATGAACATCTAAGTAGAGCTGCCCAGACCAAGGGCATGGGATTAAATTTCTGTTTGGTTTCTCTACAGTCTGTGCATCAATCCAGCAGGAAGAGGTACCTATTAATGCAATACTGAAAGGCCCTTGGGAGACAAAGTAGGATGGGACCAAAGAGACTTGCATGTTTATGTCCAGGTAGTGTCTTATCTGTGAGGATGCCTGATGTACTAGTCAGGGTCTGGCAGCAAGCAGAAGTCCACAAATGGAGTACCTATGGAAAGTTTAATGAAAGGACCATTTACAAAGAGAAGCGAAGTACAACAGGAGGGCTGTTACCATCCACAGGGCTTAGGGAGAATGTACCAGATTCCAGAAAGAGCCTTGGCTGTGACTATGATTATGCTTAGGAGCTGTGACCTTCATTAGAGGAAGAATGAGCCGGGATAATATTTATCCCAACTGCTTCTCTCCTCCTGTCCTCCAACGTCCTCCATGTATTGAACCCAATAGGAACCCTGAAGGCAAGGGAACTTGGTTGAGGCAGTCCATAGAAGCTGGCTCCCAGGGCATAGGACAGGGTAGAGAAGAGCAGTATGTGGAGCTGGAGGAGCAGAGAGACATCCAGCCAACCCGTGCCCCTGAGAATTGAGGCAGGATGGAGATGAGGAGGGCTGGGTCCTCTCAAGCTTTGCCAGGACGAAGAACAAGAGCCTCTGAAGAGGCCAAGCCCAGAATTTTGGGTACTGGCAGCATGGTGGGCGTTGAGGAGAGACTTGGGCCAAAGATCGAGGAACTCTTATCACTGTGTAGAAAGTGTCCTTCTCACCTGCCCTTCCTCCTCTGCTATCTCACCCCCCTAGCGTAGTACCAGGCCCCAAGCCAAGACGGAATAGGAACCCTGGCACATATCTCAAGATTACACTTCCTGATCTATTTGTACTCAACGAAGCACTCTGTCCTGAAGACTGAGAACCTGCCAATAGCTTCTTCAGTGTATATGTATAGAGCAGAGAACTCCAGTATTAGACCCAAAGACCAGAAACTGTTGGACTGAGTTGGGGTCATTGATCTGGGGCTTAGAATCAGCTAAGAAGAGAATGAGGGTACAGGAAGACCTACCTTTTCCCTAGAATCATCTGAAGCACCTGTGGGTCCTGAGGACCCAATGCTCCGTAACAGAGCAGTTCCCTCCTGCAGCCAGGTGGGGAGCCAGTCTAGGTCCCAGCTGGAACTTCATAGCAAGCAGGTAAAAGGCAATGGCCTTCCCAGCTCACCTTCCCCACCCACCCCTTCACTCTGTTTTGGTCTCTTCCTCTTTCCCCCCCTGCTTCCATGGTCCTAGCTCAGACCTGTCCTCACCCTTTCTCCTAGATTTCTGCAGTAGCTTCTTAGCTAGTCCCCTTTCCAACAATTGTGATTCCTTAATTCCTCCTCCACCCTGTTTCAAGAGTAATATTTCTAAACCACAAATCCGACCACGTCTTACCTCTTTCTTGACTCCCTTCAATGGCTCCTTTTTGCCTATAAGATCAAGTCCAGACTCTTTGGTATGGTGTACATAGCCCTTTATGATCTGACCTGCCTACCTCCCCAATCTCAGCCTCTATAGGACCTCTTTGCATGCTCTAAATTCCAGCTATACTGAAGTATTTCCTGTGAAAGTACCAATTTATTCTTACCTCCGTGACTTCGCACACACCCTTCCCTCTGCCTAGAATGCCCTCTGCGCATTCATCCACCAGTGAACTTAGTCATTCTCCGCGATCCAGCTCCAGAGACACATCCTCTTTAAAGCCTTCCTTGATGTTGCTGATCATTCCTTCCTTTGTGCCTCTACCCAGAACTTATTTCTGTCACCACACCATTTTCTAATTATCTGTCCACATGTTTTTTTTCCCTACAGACTA
Source organism: Miniopterus natalensis (assembly GCF_054644295.1). Taxonomy (NCBI): domain Eukaryota; kingdom Metazoa; phylum Chordata; class Mammalia; order Chiroptera; family Miniopteridae; genus Miniopterus; species Miniopterus natalensis. The sequence goes on from NC_142089.1 coordinate 26,005,614, forward strand.
TGAGCTTCGTAAAGACAGGTACTATATTTCCTTAGATGTAACACAGTGCCTGGCACATAAAACATGCTCTATAAATAGCCAGTTAATGACGATCTGAATGAACAGATGACTCCCTTTTTTCTCTCAAGACTTGGCTGCAGTCCTGTGGTAAACTCGTCTTCTTTCTTTTTTAAAGAAATATGTTTTTATTTCTCTTGGAAAGAGAGGAAGGGAGAGAGAGAGAGAAAGAAACATCGATGTGAGAGAGAAACATCAATTGGCTGCCTCCTGCACGCCCCCTACTGGGGATCAAGCCCACAGCTCAGGCATGTGCCCCGACCAGGAATCAAACCTGTGACCTCTTGGTGCATGGGACCATGCTCAACCAACTGAGCCACACCAGCTAGGGCAAACCTGCCTTCTTTCTAATGCCCCTCCCCCAGATGGGCTGGATATCTCCTTTTCTCTCTCATCTCTTCCTGGCTGCTCCTAGTGTTCATTTTTAACCAAACTCCTCGTCTATACAAATGTTGCTAGACAAGGAAAGTCTACCCAGGGAGCTCACAGCATGACTAAGCTGAATGTCCTCACCCACTGAGAACCCCAGGAGGCCAGAAATGGCAAAGACAGTCCCTGTGCTAATGGGGAAACTTGGGACCTCCTCCTGTATCTGTCTAGGGTCTGAGCTGAAGGAGCTTCTTCCTGCTTAACTCTGAAATCTACCAGTTATTTTGAGTCTTAAATTTGAAAGCTACTAGAATCCCTGTCTGCCCTTTTTCATCTCAGGGCCTGATTGTCACAGGATCTTGAGGTCTTGCCTTGGGGATTCTGACCCTGCTTTTACTCTCCATAGGGCAGCACAGATTTTCCTTTCCTGTTCTGTCTGACACTAGTCTGTTCTCCTCCAAGCATCTCTTCTCTCTCTCTCCCTCTCTTTCTTCTCTCCCCTTGCCTTCTATTACCTGTACCTAAACATGGTCTTTACTTTTCCACCCCCAAATCTTGCAACATGTCATCCCCTCTTTCTGGAATACCTTTATTTCCTTTTCCACTTACCAAAAACTGACTTGCTCTTCAAGGCCCATTTCAAATATCGCCGTCTCCATAAAATCTTTTTTGGTTCCTATTCCAAACCTTACAGAATCTCTCCCCTCCTTGAGTGCCCATAGCCTCCTGCATTCTTCTTACAGCACTCACAGTGTCCACCCTGTGTTGACAGTGTTCTTTCTAATCCTCTTACAAAACTGTAAGCTTCTGGATAGAAATTGTTCAGGTTTACAATCCCCACAATGCTTTGTCATAGTAGGTACTCCATGAATATTTATTGCATTGTATTGAAATACCTTAAAAGTCGAGATCATCTATATTCATTCGTCCGTTCACCAAACAAACCCTGATTAAGGGACATATATGACTCTGTCTTTCATAACTTTGTCCAAATACTTTTTAATTCATTTGTTTTTCTGCTAAACCCATCACTTGGGATAATGAATTTAAGTTTACTGGCCACTGTGTAAAATAGCAATCTTCTTTGTTCATCCCAAAGATGCGCGAGTTTCCAAGCAAATCCACTTTGCCCAGAGTCTCCAGCTTTTGTGAATAAGTCTCTAGTCACCATCTCTACACCATTTGTGATTTCCTGCACGTCCCCTAGCAGCCTTCACGTCTGCAGACCGGGGAGTAAGTCATTTAGCCTTTCCCACCAAGGAGGTTCTGCACCCCCTGGATCCTCTCCAGGATAGGACAGAACGACACAGTGGAGCCTGCAGGTAGGACTGCTCCAGCTGGACACCTCAAGGAGTATGTTCTCATTTTTAAATATCTTACAGCTCTCTTAGTCTTTTGGCCAACGGCCTCGGGGAACTGTTTAAATGAAGAAGGATTTCCAGGTCCTTTGCCAGAACTGTGGCTGACCATGCAGAGCTGAGCACTGGAGAGGGGGTTTTGATGTGTTTATCACAAAAGGCACTGCCTTGCACTTGCCCACATTTAATTGAGTCTGTACCCTTTTGCCCTGAAGTCTTCCTGCCAACTGGATTCAGAAGGATCCAGGAAAACATCCCATGGCCCGTCCCCCACCATAAATACAGATACACACCAAGGGTCATACCTTTCTTTGGCTGGATGCCTGGGCTCATTTCTGGGAGAGTCCTTATACTGTATGAGATGGCCATCTCTTCCATTTCTCCCTGTCTGTCTAATCAGACATAAAACATCTAGGCCTTCGAGGACCTCATAGTAAGTAGGCTGGGGGGATAAAAATAGGCACATATGATAGTACTATTCATGGTAGCATCTACTGCTTTCTGAGTATGTCCTACATGCCAGGTGCTTTATATGCATTCTTTACGTTGAGTGTCAAGTTTAATCCCTACAACGGCCATGCAAGGTGAGTATTTTAACCCCATTTCACAAGATGAAGACACGGAGGCACAGAGAGGTTAAATTACTTCACCGAGACCACACAGCTAGTAAGTTCACAGAGCTAAAATTCAGATCCAGGTGTGCCTTACTCCATGTCTGTGTCCCTGACCACTATACTTCATGGTCTCAACACCTGACAATTACAAAGCATGTAGTAGTCCTGGTGAAACTGATTTGCTGTTGGACTATTCTGGTCTCTTCCAGGTTGCCTATCATCTGCCTCAAGCTAATATTTTTAGATCTTAGCTTAAACCTCATTTCCTGAGGGAAGCTTTCCCCAGCCCCCATTATTTATTCCCATAACACCTGTCCTTGTCCCTTGAAGCCATATTTAGACAATTGTTTGTTTAATATTTTCCTTTCCTACTGGAAAGCAAGTCCAGGAGGGCAGGGCCTGTGACAATTTTGTTCACCACAGTGCCTGGCATATAGTAGATGTTCATTAAACTTACCTTTCTCAGAATGTCTCCCTCATGGAGCTTCACTGGCTTTCTAACCCTCCCCTCCTCCCCAGCTTGGAGCGGGCTACCCCCAGCCAGCCCTCCTCTGCCATCTCTACTTTGCCTCTAAAACTTCCTTCCGTGGCGACGGCTCCGACACCCTCAGCCTGTCTTTAGCCTTTTCTCTTCTCTTCTCTTCTCTTCTCTTCTCTTCTCTTCTCTTCTCTTCTCTTCTCTTCTCTTCTCTTCTCTTCTCTTCTCTTCTCTTCTCGTGGCTACCCAGGAGTTTTATTTGCACTTTTGTGCTGTTCTGTGGAAGCAGGGCTTCCCCTCAGCCCAGCAGGGCAGGGTGCTGACAGGAGCAGCCAATGGCCAGGATACAAGGTTTCCCTTTGCTAAGCTTTTTCCTACGAATGATTTAAGGCCCTGAACAGATAAGTGAGGAGCAAACCCGCAATGAAGTCAGCACTCTGCTTATTAAGTGGAAAAAGCTGTGCTTGGCGTATTGAAATGTTCATTAGGCAGATATATAGAGACGAGACGGAGGAAGGGAGGGCAGGCAGCACCACAGGATCAGACGAGGCAGGGGGCATCTCAGGGGAGCCCTCGGCCTAGCCCGGAAGGAAAAGTGGGGGCAGAGCAGGTGGGTGGTGTGGCACCTGTGAGGGAGAGGGGCCACAGCTCTGACTCACTGGAAGGAAAACAGGAGAGATCTATGCCAGCCGAAGCTGCTGTCTCCGTGGGGCAGAGGATGGAGGGGACTTGGCCCAAGGGCGTCGAAGCATCTTGGCCCACTTTTGGGAATGCTCACTTCTTTGCATCAAATGTTGCTCTCTTTGTCCCAGGCATATAATTTCTGAAGAACTCTGATCCTGTTCATTTGCCTATTGTGAAGGCAAGAGAGTGACCTGTGTTTTATCAGGAAGAACGGGGCCTGTACAGAGAAGCTCCCCATCACTGCTCCCTTCGGGAATCTTCCCTGGCAAAGCCCCACTCCCCTGCCTACAGCTCCATCGGCCCTAAGCTCCCTCCGGGAAGGGTGGTTCCTGGGGTGGGAGCTGAGGCTGCTGGGCCCCCTCAGACAAGGCAGAGAGTCCTGGCTCCTTGAGCACCCTTGAGGCTCCCTGACTTCGGTCCTTTTCAGTGTCCATCCGGGAAACCCCAGCAGAACTCAGAGCTCCAGAGTGGGGTGGCCTTAAAAAGATAGAGCCACTTGCTGGGTGTGTCACCTCCTAAGACATGGCGAGAACCTGCAGTGAGCAGGAACTTGTCTGATCTTCCTACGTCCCCAGCACTAGCACAGACCTGCCCACCTCCCCTTCCCCCCCAAAAAAAGGCTTCTTTGTGTAAGTTTGAGTTGGTGGCTGATTGAGTGAAAATTCTGTCAGATATTGGAAGGGGGTGGAAATCATGATGTGGCTCTAGGAGCAGGCACTGTGTCCAAACAGGAAAAATAGCCTGAAGATTTTCCACTATCTTCAGATTTCTTTCTTGCCTTCATCAGTTGGACTCCTGGAGAATAGAGGCGGTGGTGACCAAATTGATAAGAGAAAGGGCACTGGCGGGAAACGTGTGGGAACAGAACAATAAAAATTGTATCTTTAGAGTTTCAGGGTGTTTTCACACAAATGATCTCGTTTAATCTTCATTCACTTGTTTAACAAATAGTTGTTGAATTTCTGTTACCTGCCAGGCACAGACCAAGCACTAGGTTACTGCCTCTACCCTTGTGTAGGGATGGCTTCCGGAGTGCAAATGCCATAACAATTCTGCATTAATCTTTTGTTCAGCAAACAGTGATGCCAAGGCAGACTCCTGGGGATGGAGAAGGGAATCAGACATGAATCCTGCCCTAGAGAAGTTTACAGTTTATGAAGCACATGTACAAGGAGACAGACAGTTATCAGACAGTGTGATAAATGCATTGAGAGGGAGCCTTCCTGAAGATGTTTGAGCGAGTCAAGAAAGAGCACATGTTTACCAGCCATTCAGGGAGAAGAAATTTCTACACAGAATATGGATTTGGCCAGAACTCAAATAGTTCAGCTGTGGAGGGAAATGGTGTTAAAGAGCGAGACAGGACCCGAATCCCAAAGGAATTTCCATGCCCAAGATATGTTAAGGAGTTAGACCCATTCCCAAGGCAGCCGGAGGTCATTGAAGAGGAAAGATAACGTCAGCAGCAGTGGGAGAGGTTGTCTAGAGGGGCCCACCAGATGCAGGGCCATTGGGGGCTGTCTCAATGGGCTAAGTGGGATATGGTGCCAACTGACTAGGACAGTGGTACTGAGAAGGGCAGGAATGGGCCACGTGGCTCAGAGACCTGCTAGTTACAGGGAATGAAGGAGACAGTTTCCATTTCACAAGGAGGGGAGAATATATGGGCAATGCCCTATCCAGGTGGACCCAGAGTAATGTGGGGAGCTGAGGGCGCTGCAGGGACCTGTGGCTGTTTCAGCCCACGTGGCAGTCCCTGCCGCCGAGGCTGAGGCAGCTGACACCTGCTCCCAGGCCTTGATGACTCCATTTCCCAGCTCCCTCCCTCTGCCTCGCTGACTTTGGAGGTGATTAGTAATAAAACTTTAACAAGCATCCATAGGTGCGTCTCCCTGTCACTTTTATGAGGCCATTTCCTGAGCAAAGATATAGGAGCGCCTTCAGCCTCCCCTAGCCACGTCTTTGCTGCCACTGTTTTAGCCTCTGCCTCAGCCTCAGCAGGTCCCAGTCAACTGCAGAGGCTGAGTCAGGTTGGGTGGAGGAGATTGGAATATATTTAGTTCAGGGAAGCAGACACAAGCTCCCTTTATGCCCCCAAGGGTTTTTCCTAAGGACTGGAGATTGTTGCAGGAAAGCCTGGGGTCATTTTCACTGCCCAGGTCATTATAAATAAAAGGGGCCTAATTTCTCCTACCTTCCCCTCTTCCACCCGACACGTCCCCTCTCAGCCTTGTCCTAGAGTTTCCCTGTCTTGATTCATTCCATCAGTATGCATTTATCCAATGCCACCACAGAAGGATGCCAGGGATCCAGTCAAGAGCCATACGTGCCCCCTGCCCTGAGGGAGCTGGTGGCCTGATTGGAGCTGGGAATGACAGACACCCCACCACGTAACCAGAATGCACTGTAGGCACAAATGAAGTGGGAACCCAGAGGATGAAGCACTCCATGAGGCCAGGAGGGTGGAGAATTGCTAGGGAATATTTCACCAGGAGGGTTGATGGGCCTGGGCCCGCCTGAATAAGAAGGAGTTTGTGAGCTGGGGCAGAGAGGTGGCCCCTTCTTTCCTAGCAAGGTCCTAGTTCCGCAGGGGTAAAGCTAGGCTGGGCTTATTGGAGCTGAGTGTGCTGTAGCTGGGCTGAGCAGAGGCTGAGCAGGGCCACCTGGGTCATAGGGCCCCCTACTGCAGGAGGTGGCTGAAGTGACACAGTAACTGTGGAGAAAAGGGCTCTATCCGACACAGCCAAGAACTTGAGAGGCACAGTGCTTTCCTCCCAGGCTCGATGGTGCTTGTTCCAGGCCACCTAGGAAAGTGGGGCCAGGTGAACAGGAAGAGGGGAAGCTGCTGTATTTAACACTGTTGACTCTTCCCTTGTCCTTGAAATTCCCTGTCATTGGGTTCTGTGACTCTACTGTTCCTGTCGTGGGACGTAGTGCAGATACCTTCGATTGGACAGACATGGTTTCAGATCTTAGCTCTGCAATTTGAATCCTCTAATTACACCTGAGGCAAGTTACACACTCTGAACCTGTATCTCCATTTGTAAACTAGAGATAGAGCACCTACTTCAAAAGGTTGTTATGAAGTTCAAACAAGCTAACAACTGTTGGGCCACCAGAGCAGTGTTGCCAGGGCTGATTACTTGGTTTGTTTCCCCACCGCCACCACCCTCCTCGCCTCTCCGTGTCTTCAGTCTTACTTCTGTGCTCCTTTTCTCCCCCAAGCCCTCAGTGTTCTCCATGGCTGATGTCCCTCGGATCTGTATCTTCTCTGCATATCTCCCTCCTGAATAGGAGACCCACATTTCTAGGTGCTCACTAGATTCCATTTAATTCAACATGTATCAATATCTATCCTGCAAGAACTCTACTGGCCCCTGTGGATTCACAGCTGGTGCCTACCTCAAGGACTTATCCCACAGACTTTTACCCAGTGGCCTCAGTTACTTATAACAGAAGTTATAAGTAAGGTGATCTGCTAAGAGTCTTGGAGTAGAGGTTGTATGGGGGACCAGAGAGTGTTAATGGTTAAAAATAGCTGTAAGAGAAATAGTTCTCAAATTTCCTCTCCCTTCCATCCTTATTATCGCTACCCTTGTTCAGGTCGCTGTCATCACTTGCCTGGACTATTGCACTAGCCTTCTAATTCAGTGGTTTTCAACCTGGACTCCAGAACCTGGAATTTCCTGATGGGTTAGGGCCTTAAAAAAAAACTAATGCCTGGATCTCTCCCCAGAGATTCAAATTTAATTGATCTTGGTATGGCCTGGGCATCAGCATTTTTAAAGCTCCCCCAGTTAATTCTATTGTGCAGCCAAGGTTGAAAACCACTATTCTGCTTTCCTGCTTCTGTTATCCCCATGGATCTGCTCTCTACCCCACATGTGATCAGGGTAATCCTGATAAAATGCAAGTCTGGCCATGGTGTTCCGTTGCTTGCCTGGCCTTAGACTTTAAGTTCATCTAGAGCAGGGATTATCCCTGAATCAGCTCTGTATCTCCTAGCATAGGGCCCTCTGTAGAGAGTGCTCAGTCAGCATTCAATGAATGAGTGAATGAGCTGATGAATCAGTACCCAACACACTGACAGATAGCTGTTGGTTCTGTTCCTAGGAATATGTTTGTGATTATAGCAGTTTACCACTGAGGCAAGAGAATAAAGCCAGTTGGGTACAGATCTGGAAGCCTGGAGAGAAGGCAGGGCAGGAGGGAGTGCAGGCGACAGGGAAGAAGCAATGAGAGGTCAGAAAGGCAGAGTTTCCTGAGAGGTGAATTATCAGAGGGACCGCCATGGGTCGGGCAAGCACCTCAATCCAGGGAGTAATGGAGTTAGGGAGGAAGGCCCAGGCAGGGCCAGAGAGAGCGATGGGAGCCGCTTAATCTGCCCCCAGGAAGTGCAGGCTGGGGACAAGCAGGCAGAAGGCAGCAGGCCATTCCTCAGCAGCTAATGCCCCCTGCCTAACACAATTACCCCTTCCTTCTCCCTCAGCCCAGGCAAGGGGGAGGTTGCATGGAGGGCAAGCATGCCCCGCAGCTGGGGAGGGTGGGGGGCATGGCTAGAAATCCAATCAGGAGTTCTACTTCAGTATTCGCCTGAGCCCCCCATTTTAGCTGGAGGGGCTAGCATCGAGTCTGGGTTAGGACTAGGACAGAGGTGCTGCTGGGAGATAGATCTGTGAGACCCCCATTCCTCACCCCTCCCTGGTCACCAATGGGACTTGATCTGGAGACTCCTATCCCCACTGTGTGACCCAGTCCTCCTGGCCAATAGCCTTACCTCTTCTCTGAAGTCAATATGCCACCTCAGGGCTGGCCCCGTTGCTGCTCCTCACTCCCCACCTCACAGCCTCTCACCCTCCCTCTCTGTTCCACATTGATATAAATGGAGGCTTCAGCTGCCTTTAAATAGTCCGATCTATCAGAGGGGCACACGCTGCCCATAAATCTGCCGGAGCTGATGGCTCCCTAAGTGGACTGATAGGAGCTATTTCCGGCAAGGTGTTCAGTTACTGTGCCCCTCCCGTCCCTCCCCCCAGCTTGCCCTTCCCCAGGGGCAGGGACCCTTTTTGTCATCTGGTAATTGGCATTTTTTCACTTGCACTTGGTCCTACAGTGGGAGTGCAGCGCCCAGCCTGGCCTCTAACCGGATTAGCATTGGCTTTCAGAGAAGGCCCCTCTGGAGTCGACCTTCCCGTTCAAGAGATCAAGATCGAGCTGTTGGCTCAACAAGGAAGGGGGCCCGAAGTGGGAGGAGGGTGCCCAGGGGAGCCGAGACTAAGTGTGGATGGGGGGGAATGAAGTCCCAGCCCCTCTTGACTAAGCCTGCCTACTTCCAAGGCCCCAGCCTATGGGTCATGGTGGGGATCAGAAGATAGGCTCTGGAGTTGAGGGTCTCCATCCTGACTGTCAGATCCATCTCCCCCTACCCATCAAGGCTGCTTTGGGCTAGCCTTGAGCTTTCCTTGTCTAGAAGTGGCCTCATATTGAATCCAGGGGATTGGGGTCTCTCCAGACAAATCATATGGGTCTGAGAAGCTGGGAGGCCTCACGCTGGCTGTTATTCAGTAGGGGGTCTGTGCAGGAGCATACACATTACCCTAATTTGGAAGGCAACTGCTAATGGATAGATTTCCCTGAGGGAAAAAAGACCTCTGGAGCTCTGCTAAGCTTCCCATCTCCAGGGCTCTGCTTGGGGAGACATAGAGATGCCCTTGGAGGTCACCTCAGTGTCCTCTGGTCAAGAGGTCAGTCACTATGGCCACTCAGAGAACATCACTAACGTAGCTCTATTTCCCATTCCACCCTTCTGTTGTTTTCAGAGGGCAGAAAGCTGAACCAACTTAGCTATATAGTTGGCCCTTGGCCCTTGCCCCTTGCCAGCGACACCTAAAATATTCCTATTAAGGTTGTTGTGTCTAAAGAGGAGGAAAAGCCAGAGATGGTGAAAGGCAAGGAAGAACTAAAGGAAAATTGAACTTGTCATCTTGTCCCCAAGTCTGTTCCCCCTTCAGTGTCCCTAACTCAGTGAGTGGCACCACAGTGAATTGGCAAAATTCTGGCTCATCCTAGATTCCCTCTTCACCCTCAACCTCCACATCCAACTAGTGATCCATCAGAGTGTCCCTATTAACAGTGTCGGTAACACCATGCCACTCCTCTGATGAGAATCCTCCAGTGTCATTCCTCTCACTCAGGATAGCATCCCTTCTGTGGCCACGGGTCCTTCCCGCAGGATCTGCCTCCCCACCCTTACTCTGCTCCAGCCACACTGCTGCCTGCCTGCCTGGCAGTCCCTCAAACATTCAATAAAAATGATATGTATGTATTATTTCACTTAGGCATTTGTGCACCTCTTCTTGTCTTTACCACCTGTGATCTTGAGAACACTCAATTTATCTTAATTCCTATTGGATAAATTCATCTTTGAAACCCTTGTGCCTAGTACAGTGCCTGCACATGGTAGATGTTTGTTTAATGTCTGCTGAGTAGATGAATGGGCAAATGCAAATGGATGTCCCTGAGTGGAGAAACACCCTGGAGAAATGCACTAGTCTAACCACTGCAGAATTTGGAAGGTGTTTCTCTATAGCCCTTGCCCTCCTGGAGCACTGTGCAGACCTGTGACAATCCTAGACAGAGAGAAGTGTGACTAAGACTGATGAGCAATCTGCTCACTGCTCATAGGTCCCCCAGCATTATGATCTGGGGTGTGTTTTTTTACTGACTTTATTGGGATGACAGTGGTTAATAAAATTATATAGGTTTCAGGTGTAAAATTCTAGAATACATCATCTGTATATTGTATTGTGTGTTCACCACCCCAAGTCAAGTCTCCTTCAATCACCATTTATTCCCCGCTATACCCTCTACTACCTCCCCCCACCCCCTTTCTATGAGCTGGGTCTTGATGAATGAGGGGAATGCCCAGGCTGGGGACCAGTGAGGATGGGAGTGGAGTTGTAGAGGCCGGAGAGGAGAGGCTTGGAGGCCGTCCACCTGCAGAGGTGTGCAATAGGTCCCTTGGGCTGAGTCCCGGCTGTCACAGAATAACGTCCCCCCTCCTCTCTGCCCTTTTCTTCTCTCATTTAGGGAATGGGATGGGGGGAATTGTGTGGAAAGATTTCTGAAATCTGTTCCTTCTTGAATATTCTAGGCTGCTGCAGAAATAGTTTGGGTGCAGATTGACTGGGTCTGGAAACTCAGCAGGGAAGCCTGGCTTTGGTCTTGTTGTCAGAACTGTTTCTAGGAAGAAAAGTTTGGCGTCAGGACTTGGTCCATCTCAGAACTAGCGGCAAAACCTTCCTTCCTGCCCTCCAAACAGACCTTGAGGGTTTTGGAAACCTGATGAAGAACAGGGACTTCACTTGTAGGTGGTCTGGGTGTGTGGAACTAAAGAGAGGAGGCTGTGGCAAAGGCATCACCTCCCCAAGGGAGACTTTGGGAAGGGGCTTTGTCTGTTTTTAGACTAGCCGCTCTCCCGCCCCACTCTCCCAAAAAATTATTATAAAGAATTATTGCCATTAGTACGTCTTTCCTCCTGAAAGGAGAAAATCGCCTCATTCATAATTTATACCCTCAATTACTATTAATAAAGAAATATTTCAGCAGAAAATCGCCTGGGAAAATTACACGTAACATTGCATTAACATTCTATTTGAACATTTTCATCACATTTGTTATAGAGTTAATAAGAGGGATACGGTCCCCTGACTTCTTCATGAAATTATGGGCTGACGATGATAGTTTAATCTTTTAGACTTTATATAATATATTCACTTTACTAATTGAGCTATCCAAGGAGCAGTTAGAGATGTTCTTAAATGTGGAGACAGAGGAATCAGGGCCATGACTTTGCTGCCAGAGGCACCGCCTGTCAGAGTGGGCTGTAGGCAAAGGCTGCTGACTTAGGCACCGGCTGGCCGAGACTCCACCCTGGCGGAGTCCTGCATCTTCCCACCGCCTCCGGAGGCAGCGGCTGCCCAGGACCAGTGGGGAGGTGTAAGGGGCTGCGGAAAGGGAACAAGAGAAAGGGAGACGGGGAGCCATGGGGAGGGGAGGGGAGGGGAGGGGAGGGGAGGGGAGGGGAGGGGAGGGGAGGGGAGGGGAGGGGAGGGGAGGGGAGGGGAGGGGAGGGGAGGGGAGGGGAGGGGAGGGGAGGGGAGGGGAGGGGAGGGGAGGGGAGGGGAGGGGAGGGGAGGGGAGGGGAGGGGAGGAGAGGAGAGGAGAGGAGAGGAGAGGAGAGGAGAGGAGAGGAGAGGAGAGGAGAGGAGAGGAGAGGAGAGGAGAGGAGAGGAGAGGAGAGGAGAGGAGAGGAGAGAGGAGAGGAGAGGCATTCCTTTCCAGCCCATTTCTTCAATTGTCGTTTATTTAGATGCCTTCTGCCTTCCTTTTCCTGGGCCCCAGGGGGACTTCAGACCTATAATGGTTTATAGGATCACACTTGGTGATGGTTCTAGACACCAAGAGCTCCTGGAAGATCTGGCGTCCCTGGGATAACCCTGTGAAGGCCCCTAGAGACAGGTGCTGGAGAAGGTGGTGCCTCTAAGGGCCATCCTAGCACAAAGGAAGGAGGGTGTGTGTGTATGTGTGTGTGTGTGTGTGTGTGTGTGTGTGTGTTTCAGGTCTTGACAGAAATGATGGGTGTATATTTTGGGTAATGGAGAGGAGAGCTGAGCCGAATTAAGACAACCCTTTGTAATTGCTTTAGTCAACGTGCCTTTCCCTCCATTGTCTCCAAAGGGAGGCAGACCCAGTAAGGGTGCAGATCCTACTCCTGAGTCAACTCAAATGTTGCCTCCACAGGAGCTTTTCTTACACATTGCTCCCCTTCCCTGTCCCTTTCTGTGGCAGTTATCACTTCTTAAATTTACTTGTTTTCTCCCTTACCAGAATTTAAGCTCTGTGTTAGTTCCATTCAATGTTGAATGTCCAGCACCTAGAACAGGGCCTGCATACAGTAGGTTCTCTGCACATGTTTGTTGGGTTAATGGAAGTGAAGTATAGAATGATCAGATAACACAGCTGAGACCACATAACTATATCCAAACAGAGTCTAAAACTGAAGACCCTCCTTTCTTATTAACCTACAATTCTTTTTATCTTACTATCTTACTGGCACCTCTCTTCTTACTTCTCTTACTGGCCCCTCTTTTCATCTTACTTATCCAGTGTATCAGCCAGTGGGAAGGCCTTCAGACTAATTCTCACTGTGTTCATTGCTTATATCATAATACAAGCCACCAGCATCTCTCACCTGTGCCACTGCAATTGTCTGCCTGCCTCCTTTCTTGCCCTCCTACTCTCTCTTCACACAACAGCCAAAGTAATCCTTTAAAACATAAATTAGATTATATTAATCCCCTGCTTCAAACTTCTCCAAGCCTTCCAATCACATGTAGAATAAAATCCAGTGTCCTTCTCCTGGCCTATAGGAGAACGGCCTGGCCCTGGCTTTCTCTCCACCTGCATTCCTACCCCTCTCCCACATGCTCTCTCCACACCAGCCATGAGCCTTGCTGCTCCTTAATACCCCAAGTACACTCCCCATTAGGGCCCTTGAACTTGTTCCTTTTGCCTGAAACACTCTTCCCACAGATGCCTATGATTTTCTTGCTCCGTTAATTGAAACCTTTGCTCAAATGTCACCTCTTCAGAGAGCCCTTTCCTGGCCACCTACTGTCACTCTCAGCATCTTCTTACCCTGCTTTATTTGTCTTCATTGCATTTTCTGACCTCTTATTGTATTTTAATTTGGTGGTTGTCCACCACCAATGGAAGGTAAGTTCCATGTTCACTGTTCTATTTCCAGCATCTGGAACATGGTAAGTGCTCAATAAATTTATAGAATGAATAAATGAATTTTTGCTGGGCTTTTCTCTTCACACGTCCTGTCTGGATCATCTCATCCACTCCCATGTAAATGCTACTGCAATATGCCAGTGGCTTCCAAATATTAACTTCAAATCAGTTTCCTGAGCTTCCAACTCACTTTCCAACCACCTACTGGACATCTCCCCATAAAGAGATCTAAAGCACAATATACCCGGTGGTGAACTCATAATACAATATACAGATGATATATCATAGAAATGTACACCTGAAACCTATATAATTTTATTAACCAATGTTACCCCAATAAATTCAATTAAAAAATAATAAAGCATGATACATCCAAAATTGAACATATCCTTTTACTTCCTTCTTTCTTTCCCATTTTATTAAATGGCACCACAATCTTAGATGTCCTATCCAGAAACCTGGGATCATTTTTCACTCCTTCTTTCTCACCTCTACATCCATTTGCTCTCCAAATTCTTTTAACCCTATTCTTAAATAGCTCTCAGATCTACCCACCTCTCTCCATCTTCAAAGCTCCTACCTAATCCAGGCCACCGCCATCATCTCTCCCCTGAATTACTGCATCAGCCTCCAGCTGGTCTCCCTGCCTCCAGTCTCCTTTCCCTCTAATCCTTCCTCTACAGGATGTTTTATGTTTTATCTAAAGCATAAATCTTGGAGTCAGAGATAATGTCCAGGCTTCTAGCTTGAGGAATTAGATGATAATGACTCCTATCACATTAAATGGAAGAGGAGGCAGTCTGGGGACATGTGACATTTGACTGCCTCTGTGGCATTTTTTCACTTGGCCGTCTCCTCCCACTAGGTGGCAGAGATCATCTCATCCATCTTTGTACCCTCGTGTCCGCCACACCAGCACCGTGCCTGACATAGAGCAGGTGTCCATGAAAATTTATTTCATGTGATTGTCACCCTGAAATCCATTAGGGAAGGGACTCTTTTTGAAACCCACACCCCAGTGGCATCCCACCACTGTGATTATAATATTTATCATATTGTACTGTAATTCCTGTTCACTTCTCTGATTACTCACTAAATGAAGAGCCCCTCTTTCACAGCTAAATTGTCTGCACAAAATAGATGCTCAGTAATGTTTGTTAACTAATGACAGATTGAATGTCTCCCTGATACATCCTATTTACTGATTCTTCCACTCCTGACCAGCCAGCCTCCACAGCAGCAAGGCCAGCCATTGTGCCAGGCCGAGCCACTTCTCAGCTCTCTTGGTGTCTGTGACTCATTGCCCCAAGAGTAGCTTTTGATCTCTCCCACCAGCTACCACCACTAAGGATTGGAGTCATTCTCACCCCTCTTCTCTACAATATCAATGCTGTCTAAGAGAAATGTTTGTCTGTAGAATTTTGCTGTTAACTCTGCTTGGGGAGAGTGGCTCATGAGGAAGGATGGTGAGGAGTTCACCAAGTAAACAGTGAAGGGAGGGGGGGCGCCAGGTGGAAATCCCATTGAATGAAATGGACAAGGACATGGAGGCTCGAAAGAGGAGTTCTCTAGGACCTTATAGAAGAAAGCATGTAGGAGAATGGCACGAAAGGAGACTGGAGGGAATGAGAGGCACCAGGACACGGGTTAGGGCGGAAGTTTATAATAGAATTATAGTATGATAGAATCTAAATTATATAATTATTATTATTATTGTAATAACAGCTATTATTAAGTGAATGCCTGAAATGTCCCAGGTGTGTTTTACATGCATTACCTCATTTACCCTTTATGAGAACTCTGTGAGTTAGGGACTAAGGAGTTTGACCTTCATATTATTTATCTTGAGGCCATGGGGATCCGTTGAAGACTTTGAAGGAGGAGGATTTCATGGTCAGATTTGTCTAGGGCTGGCACATGGAATGCTACATACAGAAAAGAGAGATGTCAGAATCAGGAAAACCATGAAATGGTTATTGAGCTATCGGTTCATAGAGACATCAGGCCAGAGAGAAGATAAGGGACCAGAATTCATGAAAGGAAGTTAAAGGTGGGCATCATGGAAAGCAGACCTGAAACAAGACAGAGGCCTGAACTAGGATTAGGAGCAAGTTTGAAAGGAGATCAGGAGGAGTTCTTTAGGATAGTTGGAGTTTAAAGAGTTTACATCCACTAACAGTTGAGTATAAGAGTCTGATATTCCCAAGAGAGCTCAAGGGTAGAGATAAAATTTTAGAATCAACAGTATGTATACATGGCAGTTGATTCCATGGAAATGTATCCTCATTCTGTGCAAAGACCTGGGCTTACTAGCCCTTCATCATCTAGCCCTTGCTTACCTCTAGGGAATCATCCCTCAGTGTCCCCTCAGAGCTCTCTCCCCTCAGACCATACTGTAAGTCTTGGATTTCCCCAGTTGGGCTGTACACTTTCACCTGCAGGCCATTTCCTGAGTTCTCCCCTCTACCACTTTCCTACCTCTTTTCACCTGACTAACTCTTACTTATCCTTCAGATCATATTTCAGAATCGACCTTTACATTGCTTTGTTGACGTTCTAAGTCTAGGAGAACATACGTTTATCCTGTGCTTCCTGTAGTCCATACGTATATCGTCTTACTCCCCTTCACGCTCGAGGGTAAGAAGATTGGGTAGCAGCATCGACAAATGCCTACCCAGGTCTCACATGGTTCATTAGTAAATTTCCTTAGGGAAGCCACATCCAGATGGTACACTGGCCTCAGTGCCCAAGAGCCTACTGGCCCTTCAGTACAGTTTTGGGAAGACAAGGAATCAGAGAGATCACCAGGTGAGCCTTTCCCCGCACTGCCGTTAAGGATGCTGTAAGTTCATTCTTCCCTCATTGGTGCCTCCCGTGCTCATCCCTGCCGTATCATTGCTCTCATTGTGTTTTTAGTACCTGTCTCTCCCACTCGTCTGAGAGCTTCTGGAGAAATATTTGTTTAATAAATGAAATAATTGTGCCCCCACTGTGTGTCATGTCCCATGCTGGGACCTGGGGCCACCCAGTTGGCTAGGATAATGGCCCTGCCAATCTAGGGGCTCACTCCTCATCCCTGGAGATCAGCTGTTTCACCTCAGTGAATTACTATAGATCACTTCATCATAGCAACAAATGCTTTTCAAGTCTTTGGTACACATAATTTTCTTTGATCCTCACAGCAGCTTTGAGGGGAACGGGGGTAGATAAGGCAAAGATTAGTTCCCAGACCTTAGCTACCAGGAAGAACAGGGGAGGGGGCTGCCATCTTTGTTGTCACAAGTTCACCACTTGAAAGAACAGGGCTGATGGCCATGAATTCCAGCAGTTCTCCTTTCTCTGGAGCTCCTAAGGGCAGAAGTTTGGCCATGGGGCCAGGTCTTATATCACTTTACTCCATCTGGAAGCCAGTGCCTCCCCTAGCCCTTGGGCATGTAGGATTGATCTCCCCAACCCTGTTGCTCCCCAGACTGAAATTGAGGAGCTCTGGGCTAGGAGAAGCCACCGCCTGGGTTCTGACTCGAGCTCCTGACCCAGCCAGGACAGGATGGGCCCCAGTGTAAACCGGATTCGCCTTGTAAACAGCTGAGCAGCTGGGCTCCATCTTGGCGGGGGAGCCCCAGTAACAACCCAGCAGGACAGCCCCAGCTCAGCAGGACATTGTCCAAAGAAAAAGGGGGGAAAAAGCTGAGTAAACAAAGAGGGCTGGCCAGTTTTTTAGTCTCTGACTTGTTATTTCAGCCGGACAGTTTCTGTGCTGACTGTGGACTGGGTTGGCCTAGGCTGGGCTAACTTGGTTGAACTGGGCCCAGATAAAGTCTCAGTAATCTTCCTTGTCGCTTCTCTTTTCTTTTCCCCTCACCTCAACTCCCTTTGCCTTCTCTACTCTAGGCTCACTTCTGGGAAAGGGGGCAAAGATGGGGTCCACAAACAAGTGGGGACAGGCTCCAGGAGCTGATGGGAGGGTGAGAACCTGGGCATTTGCCAAGCATCTGTGCCTACATGGAGGTATGAGAACATAAAGCAGAGATCCAACTAGCTAAGACGGCTTGAACAGCATTGTCTCAGACACCCCCCTCTGGCTCTGCAAAGTGAAGTCTCTCTAACCTTGCAGTGATCTTGATCCCAAAATTCCATTCCTACAGAGGGCTGTCATTTCTACATAGTTTCGTATTCCAGTCATCCTTGGTCACCTCCCAAGTACAAGCCCCTGCAGCCTTCTCCCCAGTATTTTTATCTCCACACTACTGTGCCCTCCTTCCCTTTACCCATTGTCACCTCCCTCCCAGCTTTTCCATTCTGCTATCTGAAGCCTCAGATAAATTCCCCTACAACCTGAGCTTCTCTACTTACTATTTCGTCTACTTCCCAACTTACTGAAATTCAGCTTTCTGCAAAGGCCTCTGCTTCATCTACAGCTCACTTCAGCAGAGGCCACTCATTCTCCCAAGATCATTCCCCTCTTGGCTCTATTTCTGGGCTGTCACTAGTCTACCCTCATATAAAAAATCCCTTTCCCCTTCAAGCTCTCGACATTTGGCTAGACCACATTTGGCTAGTCACTATCTTGGTCATCTCCTGGCTTCTCTGTTGTTCCCCAACATATGGAGCTGTATCCGTCTTCTCTATTCCATCTCATTCCCTCATCTTAGTGATTTCAGGGCCCATGGAATGATGAGCCATCTAGTGCCCTCAGTTCTCAGGTCTTCACTTTATTTGTTTCACCCTTGACCCGATGTCATTTATTTGTTTAACACATAGTTTTTAAGCACCAACTTTATGTTCTCAGCACTGGAAATGGAGTGGTGAACAAAAACTCTGTTATCAAAGAGCTTTTGCTTTAGAAAAAGGAAACAGACAATGAAAAAATACAATTAAGAGAGTGATGAGTACTGTGAAGGACGTGAACAGCAGGATAACATAAAGAATGTGGTGGGAGGGACTACTTTATATGGGACGATCAGGGAAAGGACTCCCCCATTCATATTTGAGCTGAGAACTGATAGATGAAATGGAGTCAGGCATGCAAAGAAGAATCTAAGAAAGGAAAGAATTAGGAGTGAAGGACTTGATAAGGAGGCCAGAGTGGTTAGAATGTACGAAAGGGAAAGTGGTATGTATACAAGAAGTCAGAGAGGCAGGAAAGAGCCAGAACATGTAGGGCCTGATAGCCTATGGTAAGAAGTTTGGATATACTCTAAGTACAATGGGAAGCTGTTGAAAGGTTTTTAAGGCATTAGATAGAACTGCATTACCTCTGAAAATGTTCACTCAGCCACCTATGCTTTCCCCTCTCTCACACCCATATTCCACTACATTTCACACACCCCTCCCACCTGAGGGGCAAAGACGGCACCCATCAGGCTTCACTCCTGTATCCCTGGCACATGGTTGGTTTCCAATAAATGTTGTTTGCATGAAGGAATGAATAATCCAATAAATTAATTTACAATTGAACACCTCCCCTTTGACCTCATCAAGGCCTTCAGTACCCAGTTGCAACAGACTCTGCTCTCTTATTTCTTTACCCAGACTCGAGCCCTGAATTGTTTTCTCACCAGTAACCCTCGAGCCCTCTGCGCCTGTCTTGTCATATTATTCGCCAGAGCCCTAACTCTTTATAATTGCCCTGACCTCTCTCTACACCCATAGCTGAGAGCTGTTGAACAAACTTACACAACTCCGCAGACTGTCCTCCAAAGCACCTGTGTCTCAGTGTCGACCCTCTTCTATCCCTGTAGCACTCTCACTTCCTACTTTAGACCAGGGCACATGACACCCCTCAACTCTGAGCCTCTTCCTTCAGCTCCAGTTAAACCCTTTCTTCTCCCTTTTACTCTTTCACAGGGGCCTGCTTCCTCTTACTCAGAACCAGGCTTCTCTGCCTGTGCACACGCCCCCCATGATCTGACTTCTGTCTTTCCCTTCTCGTCTCCCTGCATTCTGTGTTAATACCAAACCAGGCTGTACCCAATAGCCAACATAGCTAATGTTTACTGGGACCTTCTTATGGATCTGTCTCTATTCTAAGCACTTTTTATATATTAACTCATTTCATCTTCACTGTGCCCATATTATACTATATTACTCTCTACTATACATACTGTGCTATAATTATCCTCATTTTACAGATGAAGAAACTGAGTCACAGAGAGACTAAATAACTTATTGAAGTCACACAGCTAGTAAGTGGTAGAGTTAGGATTCAAATCTTGGCAGTCTGAATATAGAGTTCATGCTTTTTGCTCTTCTGCTTCTCTGCTAAGAGCAACCCTTGCCTCCACTTCTTTGCCTAATTTCTACTCATCCATAAACACTGAGCTCAAGAATCATTTACTCCAGGGAGCATTCCCTTACTACCCTTCCCTAATCTCTCTCCCAGCCCCCTAGCCCTACTTCTACCAATGTCTAGCATGTAGTAGATGACTCATAACTTTTTTTAAAACAGCATTATTAAGATATGAGTCACATACCATACAATTTAAAGTGTACAATGTAATGGTTTTTTATTAGTATATTCACAGGCTGTGTAACCCTCACCGCAATCTAATTTTAGAACATTTTTGTCCCTCCTAAAAGAAACCCCATTAGCAGTCAGTCACCCTCCTCCCCTCCCCAGTCCTAAATAAGCACTAAAGTACTATATCAGTTTGGCTGTTCATATCAATGGAATCCTATAATAAGGGTATTTTTGTGTGTGACTGGCTTCTTTCATTTAGCGTGTTTTCAAGATTTGTTCATGCTGTAGCATGTGTTAGTACTTCATTCCTTTTAACAACTAAATAATATTCCATTGAATGAATATACTACAACTTATCCTTTCATCAGTTGAAAAGCATTTGGATCATTTCCACTTTTTGGCTATGATGAATAATGCTGCTGTGAACATTCACATACATGTTTTCGTGTGGAAGTATGTTTTCTGTTTTCATGGATATAGACCAGGAGTGGAACTACTGAGTCATATGGCAATTCTATATTTAATATTTTTAGGGGCTGAAAAACTGTTTTCTAAAACAGCTGTACCGTTTTACATTCCCACCAGCAAATAATGAGGGTTCCAGTTTACATCCTCACCAACACTTGTTATTGTCTTTTTATTATAGCTTCCTAGTGTGTATATTGTTCTGACAAATGTTTTTTAAACTAAATATTAACCCAAGGGCGCTCAAGGAAGGTCGACATTGGAGTTATGGCTTAAGGAGTGAGAATGAATTTACTAGGTGAACAAGTAGGATATGAGTCAGCCGGCTGCCAGGCAGAGGGGATGCTTTCTTTCTGCTGGCTCTGAATGAGGGAATTTCACAAATGACCTAGAACCATGTTGATGAGACCTACAGAAGACACAATTCTAGGAAGAGAAATGACTGAATCAGAGTAGCCAATGGTCTTGATTTCAACCAGGATAAACTGAATTTGAGTACATGCAGAGGGAAGGGAGACAAAGTTAGAGAAGCTTTGAAGGACGTTGGACAGTAACTCAGAAGAATCCAGCAAGTGCTATGGCTACCCCCAAGTATCTGGTTCCATTTGGATCCCAGAACAATTGAGGAGACAGATAGTTCTACTCCACTCTGCCCTGGTCAGACTAACCTGGAGGCCTATGGCCCATCAACGACTCTGATTACCTCCACAGAACACAGAGCTTGCTAGTTTGTCAAGAATGACATGTTTCTATTAATTAGCACCCATGACCTTCGCAATGTTCCTAGGAATGGGATAATAATAATAGCTAATATCTACTGAGTGCTTACCATGTGCCCAGCATTCTTTGTTCTAAATGTTTTACATGTCTAAAATCACATAATCTTTGTAACAACCCTGAGGTAGGTAAATGATCTGCCTATTTCAAATGAAGAAGCAAGCACAGAGGGTTAAGTAACTTGGCCAAGGTCACACAGTTAGTGGGTGGTTGGACCAAGACTCAAACCCAGACTACTGCAGAGTCTGAGCAAACCAAAGATATGGAGTCTTTATGGGCTTCATCAGCACCTGTTGCTTCCTCAGGAAGTGCAAGACTGGACCGTAATATCTCTCCCTGGAGTTGGGGAGCCCCAGTCTGAACCTAGACGCTTGAGCTCTGGTGCTGTGGGGCCTACAAAGGGAGTGGCTCTGTCCCTGAGACAAGCAGGTTCTTGCGTGTTGGCTTGTTTATTTGAGCATGAAGGGCAAGAATGAGGACACACTGCATGCTTGAAGTTATTACTAGGATTTGGAGGCAGATAGTTCTGGGCATTTGTCCTGGACAAGCAGCTTTTTGTGAATATTGTTTACTTTTTTTGCCCCTCTCCTCATCCTATGACCTCTGCTGACCTCCCCTGATAGAGGTCTCCACCAAAGTCCTGGACTGGCCTTGAACCACATCCTGAAGAAGTTGTTCTAGTGAGGAAGTTGTCCCTTCATCTGATGTTATGATAAAGAAACTGAATCTCCAAAGGAGAAGTACCTCACTCAAATTCATACTGCCATGAAATAATGAGGCTGGGATTTTGAACTGACTCTGAAAGCTTGCTTTCCCCTTCATCATGCGGACTTCCTTTTCTCACCACGCAATAGAAAGTGGGTATAACACTCTCAGGGGAACAGAACTGGGGTGCCTGTGAGTCATGATACTTGAAGTGGGGTCATCAAATTGTAAATCGTCAAATGGTCTAGAAATGCTCGACCTGGACAAAGGAATATTCCAGGGGACATTTGTTAGTGTTTTCAGATTCCCAAAAGGCTACTGTGTAAGACAGAGATCAAACCTTTTCTGCCTGGGCCCAAGAGGTTAAACATACTCATGGGCAGAACTTCCAGGGAAATAAAGTTTTAGCTCAAACTGTGTGTGAACTTTCTAAGCAGCCAAAGCTCTCCAGAACAGAAATGCTGCCTGGGGATGTCTGTAGTCTCCTGACCTTGGAGGTGTTTAGGCAGCCACCTGTCAGGAATACTGTAGAGATAGGCTGGACCAGGAGAACTTTGAGGCTTTAGACAGAGTAGACTGGGGTTCTTGCCTCCAAGTCCAGCGCCCTTGGCTGTCAGAGCTCTGGAAGCCTTGGAGCACCACACTTGCCGCCTGGCCTGCTCTCTCCAGTAGAGTATCCTTCCTTCCCAAAGTGTCCTCCAGCTTCTCCAGGAGACTGAGGAAGGGAGACTAGCATGACTAGGGCCCCAACTTGCTAGGTGACTTCCTCCTCCAGGTGTTGCTTTTCCTCTGATATTGGGTAGACCTTCTTACACCAGGAAGTGGAGCCAAGGCCAGGCCCAGACAGGGGGACTTCATGGGAGAAATGCGTGTCTGTGCTCAAGAGCTAAGGTCTAGGGCCATACCCTGGCTGAGCAAGGGAGTGTCCTGAAGGACTGCCTGTCTGGTGCTGAGAAGGGAAGTCATTTGATGACATCTTCATTAGGATTTTCCTCTCGTCATACAGATCCTGCACCATACTCACACACATATATAACTATTGGAAAAACGATTTTAATACCCATGGCACATTGTCCTTGTGTGATATAAAATCCAATGACATGTGGCATTTGGAAAAGGTCACTTCTCCCATCAGGATTCATTAGCCTGCTTCAGCCTCTACGCCTGCAGCACAGGTCCCAGCTGCCTGTCCCCTGCAGTGGGGCAAGCTGGACAGGTGGAACCTACAGGGACCCTCCCTGGAGAGCAAAAGGACTCCCTAGGGCGCTAGCCAGGGAATCCTTGTTTTAGCCAAGCTTTTTTCCACACCTGACTAAGAAGTAGGAAGGGGTGGTATCCAAAGAAAATGAAGCCTCTGGCCAGGCAACCAAGGCCTTTGGGCCTGGAAGGGAAAGACAGAACCAAAGCTTCAGTGTTTTCCTAAGAGGCTCATCTATGGGCAAAGGGAAGGAGATTTGATAGACTCTGGAGAGAGAGCAGGGTAGATGCCATGAGGAGGTAACGGATGAAGGAGAGGAAAGAGGCCTGGGAGGTCACAGTGGGCAGGATCCTGGGTCTTCCTTTGGAGACCTGGGTAAAACCTGGGATCACCTGATATTTTGTTCATTCCTCTTTGGCAAAGCTGGGGCCCAAATCTGGCCTTATTTTACTCGTGTGTTCTTTATGTTCTTGGATTTCATATCTAGGAGCAAAGCGGCTGTGCCCACTAGCCAGGTCCGTGGGAACGGGCAGCATTCGTCACTATGGGCATTGGTGGGGCCAAGGGATGAGCCAGCCAGCACCAGCACCCGTGCCGCCTCTATTTCCTGTGTGTGCCCCGTGCTGGGTCTGCATGGAGCACCCAGTACTCACCTTGGGAGGTGATCTCCTTACCAGCCAAGTGGGAGCTGCCTGATCCTGGCTCTTGGTTTATTGGGAGTTACCAGCGGGCCACAGAGGAGCTCTAGTTTCAGTTAGAAGAGTGAGGACAAAGTAGAAGAGACAATTTTGAAGACACTAGAGCTGGGGGCCAGTGAGCTAGGACGAGGGGAACAGGAATAAGATGCCCCCCGAGGGAAAGCCCAAGAACGAGCACCCCAGCACAAGCCCGGGGGGCCCTGGTCCCACACTGCGGCGCCAGCCCCCTCACACACTCATGCGCCCCCTCTTATAGATCTAACCCTACACTCCAGTGCTTAGGGGACTCAAGACCAAGCAGACTAGGAAGGAGTTTCTGCAAGGCCAGAAGAAAACGGGAGAGTACCAGTAAAATGAGTGTGGAGGGGGAGGGATCTGGCGCGCCCAAGTTGCTGCTGGTAGACCAGGTGAGGGTCACTGGGAGTAACCACAGCAAACTGGGCATCGCTGGCAACCTGGCAGGAGCACTTTCAAGAGAGGGTGGGAGGGAAGGAAGAGAAAATGATGGGAGATTGACGTGTCTTTTGAGGAGTTTTGCTCCCAGAAGCAGACATATGCATTTATACATAGGTTTATTTATTCACTTGAGAAACATTTTCCAGGGCTCTAATCTCTGTGAGATTCTGTACGAGGCACTAAGTACCCAGAAGTAAGCAGCACAGCCCTTGACCTTGGCAGCCTCACAAAGTAATTGGTGAATGAATGAGATAAAGCCTCAGTTCTCCCACTGACTATTTTAGCTTCATTTCCCTAACTAGATACTAGAAATTCCTGCCCTTTCTGTTTATGGAACTCGGCATGTCCCAGACTTTCTAAACTGCCCAATTCCAAATGTTTTGACCTATTGTCGTTTCAAGTGGCCACACTAGGTTCTAATTTTTTTTATTTAGAAACTGTGGTCATTACAGGATTGTTGTGAGAATCAAAAGAATTAATCACATGAAATTATTCTGTCACCTGCCAAGTCCTATATCAGCACAAGGCAATATTCAAACTGGCTTAGACTCGAGAGGCAGGCCTCGCCACTCCTTTCTCTGTGCTCTCAGAGTAACTTGCACAACCCTGCTTCCCATCTCTGGCCTCCCTTTATTTTTCATGTGTTCTGAGATGGTTCCTCTTACACCAAATTGTGTCTGACACAGGGTCTGGTGCACAGTGTAACTTCTCAATAAATATTTATTGGATTCCCGAATGACTGGATGAATGGTGAGGGACATAGACAAGTAAACAGCAAATTACGATGTAAAACAGAATGAAATGGTAATTAACCATCACTAACATTTATTGAGGACTAATGCTAATTTCTTTGCATGTGTCACCTCACATCATTTTCCCAGCTACACTATGAGGTAGATAGCACTGTCCCTCTTACAGATGAGGCTCAGAGAGGTTAAATGACATACCCAAGATGCACAGGTCCTGAGGGTCTGAGGCTCCAGCTCACGCCAACCTACCATAGGGTTACAGAAAGTGTGCTTCAGCCCTTGGATTGTCCCTCCTTTAGTCTACTCAATTCAGAGCCCAGGCAATTGGCCATGAACCTATTACTTAAATCTTACCCCCTCCTTCACCAGGGCAGGCCAGGCCAGGCTACTTTAACCCTAAGCAGCTGCTAGAAAAGGAGCTTCCCAGAGCCTTCATTCCCTTTTACAGCGCTTGTCAAACTCCAAAGCAAATCGTAAATTCATTAACCTCAAACGGATTAAGCTGTACAGCTTACTTAGCACCATAAACAAGATCATTGGGATGTTGATTTTCCCCTTTTATTGCTTCACTTGAGGGAAGCCTAGCTGGCTCCAGCTCTGGAAATAGGTGTTGGCTCCCCAGCAAGGTGTAGGATGCTGAGGAAATCCTAGCAGGTTGTTCTTTAGTAGGTGCTGGTTCCAGACTGGGGCTTGAGTATATGTAGCCCAAGAGTTGCCACCTTCCACCCTGCCCCTGGCTTGTCTGGGCACAGGCAGAAGTAGCCATTTCTAACCCGTCCACCTGAGCCCATCTCTCTGGAGCTGACACTAGGCATCCTGGGGAAAAGCAGAGAAAGAAAGCCCGAACACCTACCTTCCAGGTCGCCGGGCTCTCCCAGCAAAGATGGTATTAAGGTGGCATATCCCTTCTCCAGGCTCCCCAGCCCCTGGGGATTTCCCCTAACTCAGCTTTTCCCTAGTAAGGCTGCCACTCCCTCCAACAAATCAGTGTCCCTCCTGGGCAGGAATTGTTCCCTCTCCTGGTGCTTGGGATTCCATTTCCTCATGTCATCTCTGAGACCTGACCTGGCTCAAGCAATGATTCTCTCTCCGGGAGCTCCAACGCTCTTCCATACACGAAAAGGAAACACACAGTAGTCATTAGCCGGACCCTGTGCCCCTCTCGCGCCTCCCTTCAAGTTCTTGAGTGGTCTGTGCACACGTGACACCTTTCTGTACTCCTTCCTTCCATTCACTCCTTAAACCCCTGCAGCTTCGTGCATGTCCCTAATGCTCCTTAACCCTGCTGTTGCCAAGGTCAGTAACTATTCAAACTGTCAAGTCCAATGGGTGCATTTTAGTCATTTATTTGTACTTTTGCTCAACAGATATTTAATGGGTTCCTAGATGCTGATCACACAATAGTAAGCAAAACAGACTAACACGGAGACCCTGAGAGGTTAAACACGGTCAAGTGGTCCTAAGTGCAGACTGCCAGCCCGCCTGGGTTCCTACCTTGGCTCTGCCACTTACTAAGCTGTGTGACCTTAGGCAAGTTACTTAACCTCTCGGGGTCTGGTTTGCTGAATTCTAAAATGGAATAATCACAGTATTATTGTGAAGATGGTTGTGAGGATGAAGTGAATTAGAAAGGCAGGGCTTGAGGTCAGTGTGTGGCACATAGCAAGTGCTGTGTCCACATTCACTTTAAGTAACTCACCTCGTATCATACAGCTTGCGAGTGGTTGGACCCAGTCCTACCCGATCCCAGAGCCTTCACTCTCGGTGATATCATCCTACCTCCCTCCCTTTTCTTTCTGTCTCCCACGTCCACCCTGACCACCCTGGGCTATTTGGGCTTTGCACATGATAGTTACCTGGAAAATATTTGCTCAGTGTATTAATTTAATCAGTGACTCTGTGTTTGGGAAGGCTGGGCGACCAGAACACTAGTTATTTAATGAATAAAAATGAGGTGGAGGAAAGAGCCATTTTGAAGAGAAGGTAATTATTTCCAATTTCAACATGTTTCATTTGAGGGGATAATAGAGCATTTAAGTGGATATGTCCTTTGGGCTGTTGACAGTTCAGGATTGGAATTCAGGAGAGACATCAAATTGGAGGTAGGTTGGGAGGCAGGCAGAGAGGGGAAAGTTGAAGTCCGCGAGGGTAAGAAGATAAATTCTCTGAGAGCAAAGAGCACAGGAGTGAGCCTTGGTCAGAGAAACTGGGAAGAGGTGACAAGGTGCTGGCTTCAGGTCGGTTGAAGAGGAAGGAGGGCCAGGGAGAGGATAGACAGTGCTGTGAGATGGCGGAGCAGGAGCCCCGAGGAAAAGCCACAGACATCCTAAGAAGGAGGCCACGGGGGACCTAAGGGCCACAGCTCCCATGGGGCCCCAGTGAACAGCTAAGGATGAGGCATGAGAGTCACGTCCTCAGTGACAGAAGCTCCATCCCAGAGGGTGAAGGCGATGAGACCACAGGTACAGGCCCCTTATTTCAGGAGGCAAATTAGAGGACAGAGGAAAATTAGGAAGGGGGCATAGGAAGTAGCAAGGTCAAGGGAAGGGCTGGCCAGTGTAAGAGCTCAGAAGTTGCACACAAGTTTGAAAACAGAAGAGAAAGAACTAATCTAGGGGCCAGAAACACAAGATCGAGAGGTATAGACTTGAGGGCGAAGCCCCTGCTGAGGACTGAGGAATTGGCTGTAAAAAACAGTAGGCACTGGTTTTGGAGAAAAGGCAGAAATCCTGAGAACGGGTAAAATGCAAGGAACCAAGTAGAGGCAAGTGGCATTTGAGCTGAAGAGAGGCGTGGCCAACTCCTTTCAGTGGTCTTCTCAGGTAACAGAATAATAATATGACATACCGATAATAAAAACAATTCATTGAGTAGCTGAACTTGGGAAGTAAAATGAACCCCCCCCCCGCCCCAGTCTCTACCAACTATATCTTGTTTAAATACTCTTTTTTGGGTGAGTAGTTGATCCCTTGACAAAATGGGTAAAGGCCCCCCCCCCCCCAAATCCTAATTACTTCAGATTTTTAAAAGTTTGTGCAGTTTGAAATTCCGATCTCATATCTGGGTTAAGTCACCCCTCTCGTGGTCTTTGTTCCCCTCCCTCTCTGAACCAGCCTCCAGTTCCTCTGATGGAAGAGGGAGAGGGGGTAGGATGGCAGCTCTCACCCCCCAGTTGCAGCTCCCGCTCTTGGTGGAGTTACTGTTTTCCTGGCCAACAGTAGGGCATCGGGGTTCTTTGTAGAGCAGGTTCCCTTGTAGGGCACATGTGCTCAAATAACCTGCCTGAGCCTTCATTCACTCCCTCTTCTATAAATGAGTAGCACTGACTTCCACGGTACAGGGTCAGCATTAAGGACCAGACAAATGCTTGTAAAGCACCTTACACGAAGCGCTTGCTCCACAAATGGAACTCCCATTACTGGATGCTCCTGGGCTCTAGTGTTCATTTGTGTCTCTGTCAACATGTGTGTGTGTACCTACCTGTGCATGCAAGAGAGAGTTATGTGTGGGCTGGGAATGGGGCACCCCTGTGAGTCAGCTATTGTGTGTGTCATTGCCTACAGCTGACCCCAGGGCTGTAAATCCTGCCTCTATGCCTGCTAGAGTGAACACTTTATAGCCCAAGGTCAGGCCCATGAATCATAAGTGGGGCTGGCAAGAAGCAATCAGCCTGGGCTGGGTGGGGCCAGGCCAGGGTGGGGAACTGGGCTGGAGAAATTCCCAGTGTTGGGATCACTTGGAGAGGAGCCCTGGGCATCTCCTGCAATCCCAGATATCTGGGAGCCCAGCTGTTAGCAGGGTTGCAGTTTCGTGGAAGCCTCCAGTGGCAGGAGGCCCTTCTCTACTGATAGCACCACTCACACTGCAGCTGTGAGCCCTGCCCCTGCCCTCCCAGGACAGGCCTCTCCTACGTTCTGGGTGCCAGCTGGGTGAGCTGCACTTCGGGCCTTGGAAGATGCAGGCCCTGAGCCCTAGGCTCGTAGCCTGGTGGATATGGAGCGCCTGGTCCTTTGAGCCAGATGCTTTTATTTCTTCTTTTCCTTTCCAATCTGTCTTGGGGAAAGTGGCCCCAATAAGGCAGCCCTTTCACTCTGAAACCTTTTTATGACTCCAGCCATAATTAACTCGAGTAATAAAATTTTTCAAATCCAAATAGATATAATTAACATTTAATGCCCCTGGTTGGTGCTGGTGGCTGGGCCCATTAAGAGCGCAGTATTGATTGAGAAGGTGAGCCAGCTGGGCCTGCTGTTGGGCCAGGGGGCAGAGGTAGCTGGAGCCTAGGGCTGCCTGTGGGCCAGGCCCCAGCCCAGGTGTGAGGAGGATGGCAGGTGGCCAATCCCCACCCCTGCCTGGGGGACCAGTTCGTGGAGAGTAGGGGCCTGGTGGACTCATTTCTGCCATTCATCTACGTTGGCTCTCCCACCTTCAGACCCTGCGATTCAGGCCTCCCCTACCACTGTGCACTTCACCAGCCTGCATGCTGCCTTTCCTGTGCCCGAGGCCTGCCTCCTCTCCTGGAATTCAGGAGGCTTCCGGAAGACAAGGTCGTGTCTTCTCCCTGAGGAGGCCCCTGGCGTTAGGCATGCTTCTTCCCGCTAGTCCTCCTTTCTGACTCCTCCTGCCCAACTGTGTGCTCAGGTTGAACCCAAACCCAGCTGGTCAGATAAGGAGCATTACCTGGCTTGTACCTCCCTACTTCCAACCAAACTTCACATCCCCCAGGAAGCTGGAGAGTGGTATAGTGGGGGGAACATTCATTTGAATCCTAGCCCCTCCATTTTCCTGCTGTGCGACCTTAGGCAAGTCACCAAGCCTCTCTGAGCCCCAGTGTGCTTATCTGTGAAATGGAGATAACAAGAATATCCACCTCCTGAAGGTGGAGTAATATCAATCTTAATCTCACTTACACTTCCCAGGAGTCCCAGGTGACAGGAATTACTGTCTCCATTTTACACGTTACAAAATAGGCTGAAAGAAGGCAAAACCCTCATTCCCGTGTCTTATACTTCTCTGTCTCTCCCAGCAGTTTAATTTAACTCATTTACATAAACAACACCTATGCTGGGAACAAAGAACAAGATGATTTTTAGACCAAGGCCATGTACTCAGGGAGGTCCTGGTCTGGAGGGGGGTACAGTGCAGGGAAAAGAGTGCACACAATCAGCTGGTTTAATTTAACACGGCATGGGGAGGTGTGCAGGCTGTGGGCCCTGGTGCAAGTTAAGATGCAAAGTGCTGTAGGAGAAATGGGTGACAGTCATGGGCCCAAGGCAAAGCCCGATGTGAGCACAGAAGTGCTGCCCGGGATGGACTAGGTACACTGGGGCTGATGTGTGTGGCCCTGTGATGTGTGGCTCTGTGGTTGCTGACCCAGTTATGGTCCTTAGAGAATGCAGTTTCTGTGGTGAGCCCGGAGCTGAGGGGTGGGCACCTGGTGCCAAGCTTCACAGGGATGGTTTATGACATCCCAGCTCATCACTCAGCGTGTTAGAAGGACTAGCCTTCTGGGCAATCACACACATAATGCCCTTTGGTGGGGTAGGCAACCCAGGCCCTGCTGGGCAAGGAGAATCTAGGTAGGGGGCTGAATTCCTTCCTCTGTCCATCTTTGCTCCCACTTGTCCCCCTGCTCCCAGGCGTGTAGTCCTCTGCTGTCCGTGTAGCTTGGTATTCCCGATCCTTCAAGGGCCTTCCGCTCAGTGGCACCTTCCCAGCCTTTAGGAGCCCCTTTCTCCCTCGGAGCTCTCCCAACCCAACGGGGCTTTCCACCAGGTTCCTGAATACTTCCTGCTTTAGGCCAGATTTTACACTGAACTTAAACTTGAGCAAGTCTCTGCTTTCTCCACTGCCCCGCTCCCGAGTGTTTGCTCCTGGCCGGGCTCAGCACAGTCCTCACCATCTTCGTTCTCTGAGCCCAGGCTCTCTCCCAGTGCTGCTTACTCATAAGCCCATGGCGAGTGGATGCCACTGATACTGACAGAGCTAGCGAATAGGAAGGCTGGGGTGGGCATCAGCTCCCCCCTCCACCCATCTGTTCATTTGACGAGAAAATAGACAGTAAAGTGTAATTACAATGTGACAGGTAAGGCTTGGAGACTATGGGGACACACAGTCTAGCCTACAGGTTCAGAGAGTACCGCTTCCTAGAAGAGTTCACCTTGAAGCTGAGCCGGGCAAAGGGAACAACATATATAAAGGCCTAAAGGTGAGAGAAAATGGCCCACTTGAGAAACTAGAAGAATCCAGTGTGCCCAGAGTACTGGTGTGCACAGGGAGAAGCGGGCAGCCAGGGCTGGCCAGGTAAGCAGCGGCCTACACATAATGCCCTGGCCGCGTGCTCAGGAACCCAGGCCCTTTCAGTCCCAGCTCCATCACGTGCTGCCAGGACTTCGGGTATCTTGCCTGACTCCTCTGAGTCAGTTCCCTCATCAGTGAGACAGGAATAATCATCCCCGCTGCCTCCACCACGGGCAGGGATCAAACTGCTCCACGCTGGGCCAGTGCCTGGCTAATCAGGGTGCGGCTGCAGACGTGGCCAGACATGCTCTTCTGCAAAGCACCCTTCAGTCCAGCCTCAATTCCCTGTCTAAAGACTGGGTGGGGCACGGGTCAGTTATACTAGGAGGTTTTTCTATAAATCCACTCAGCTCTGAAATGCCAAGGCCTTGCTATTCCCGGGTTCACAACACATCCTTGGCTTCTAATGCCCACAGAATGAAGGCCCCAGGAGCCCCCACCAACCTTTACCGCCCAGACCCTCTGACTCTCTCCATGCTCCTTCGACTGCAGCCATCTCTGCCTTTGCCTTGGTCATTGCTCCCCACTTCCTCCTCTTGCCATCCCACACCCCAGACTTCCGGTGATCCCTCCTCTAGGAAGCCCTCTCCTGCTCTAGCCCTGACCTCATTCTCCTTCCCACGTCAGCCTCGTAGCGGTACCTTCAGTGCCCAGCCTGTGAGCTTCTGAGCCTGGGCCACACTCCTTCCATACCCCCAGAGCACTGGCCCCCAAACTGGGAGCGTGTTCCAGGATTAAGTTTGGAACAGCTCATGATAAAAACGAAAGGAAAGAGAAAGAAAGGAAGGGACAGACAGACCAATGGACAATGGGGAGAGAGGGAAGAGGACAGGCAGGCTCTCCCTTCAGCAGATCAAGCCTGAGCCGTGGTAGGCTTCACCCGGATTCCTTCCCTCAGCCCTGATCCGCAATTCAAACTGAGAACCAGGACTTGGGAACCTGGCGCTGGGGACTGTTAGGTAGGGTGTGTGTCGATGGCAGGGCTTAGAGCCCCATGGCGCAGCTGGTAACAGGCCGTGCCTGGCCAGGCCTCCCAGCTGCCCTATCTCAGGACCTCTTTGCACATAACCTCCAGCCCAGCCCCCCTCGCAGCTGCCTTCCTCATGACACTGGCCTGTGTTGTCCTGATGACCACTGTCCACTACGCCTAGGGGAGGGCTAGGCCTGCCTGCGTAGAAGGAACTCTGGAGCCTGTGGGCAGAGTCTCCTAAGGCTGTCCTGTTGTCAGCCTGGTTTCCCTGTAATCCCAGACCCCCAGTTGCTCCCCAGTTTCCCCAGAGAGCAGGAAGACATGACAAGACAAACTCTCTGTCTCTGTGCTTCAGGCTGTACACACTCATCTCATTTATTTCTTAAAGCAACCTGGAGGCCAGTTGTTATCCTCAGTCTCTAAGTTTGCAGAAATGGAGATTCAGGTAGATTAAGGCACTTGCCCAGAAGATACATGGCTAGTAATGCTAAACTGGGTTACAAGACCAGGTCTGTGTCTCCAAAACTCATGTTCCACCCTCCCTGGCTCTCTCCTAACTCTCCTAACTCTCTCCTAACTCCACTCTCTACTTTTAGCCCCGCCCTGGCCCACAGGTTCTGCCTGTGACTGAGGGACCGGGACAGAATGTAGGCAGTTCAGGTGGAGGGAATGCCAATGTGGAAAGAGGCAAGAAGTTCATAAGCTTGGGGGGAGAGGGAAGTGTTTTTGTGGGGAGATTGGGTCCAGAGCTGCTGTGGTAAGTGTCTTCTCCAGCTGTCTCTCCGGGTCATGGAAGCCCAGTAGGTGGCCACAGAACAGACCAGGAGCAGAGCCTACCTAGTCTCCTTCCTCCATGCAGACCCCCTATCTGTTCCCAGGACTCAACAAGGGGAGGGGAGGTGCCTTCCCTGGTTCCTCCCCTGCCCTAGACCCAGCAGAGGGCAGAGGACCATCAGTCAGTCTTCGTTCCTGATATGGTTACTCTGGCCAGATGTTTTTGGTACAGTAGACAGAACACAGCACTGGACTATAGGAGCCAAAAGTTTCATTTTTAAGCTTACTACAGACAACTTTGGAAAATTCCTTTTACCTTTACCTACCTAAGGTACTAAATATCCGAGGATATTAATAACTATAATAGCAAACACTTGACACGAACGGCTTTTATGTGCTAGGTGCTATTTAAAAGACCTTATGCAGAACCCTGTGAAGTAGGCACTTTTATTCTTTCCATTTTACAGATGAGAAAATTAAGGCACAAAGAAGCTAAGTAACTTTTTCAAGGTTTTCAAAAGAATACTTTTATTTAAGTGGTTGATGAGAAAGTGATTTCTGAAACTGTAGAGATATTTTGTAAAGGTTGAAGTGCTTTATAAATGTGGAGGTAGTTTTCCTCAGTAGAGATATTTGTGAATGGAGGTGGGTGCTTTTTAAAGGCAGAGTGTTTGGCATATGCAGGAGTGTTTTTTATGACTCGATGTTGCACAGTATGAGAAAAGGTTTTTCTCTGATTGGACGCATCTCCTAGACTGCAGACTTGGGGATGGATCACAGTAGGCAGCCCACCAGGGCAAGGCCAAATTGCTCCTATTTAGAATAGCATTCCTACTTAAAAATCACAAAATGTCAGACTTGGAAGGGATAAATTCTTACAGCCCAGCTCATGTAACCCATCACCCCTGCAAGAATCCACTTCTGTAAGTGCCCAGGAGGACCAGACAGTGGACAGGGCTGGGAAAGACAAGGACCTCTCAGAGAAACTTTGATTTAGAAAGTAAAGCCCTGGAGGGTGCTTTGCCTGTCCCCACACCCCCCACTACACACACAGACACACACACACACACACCCCTCCTCCCTTTGCACTTGCAATCAGGCTGACCTGAGGCACATGCTTCCTTTCTATCTTTCCCACATCCCAGGAAATGGAGCCCCTAGGACAGAGGAGAACATGGAGCAAAGACAAGACTCCCTCCTTACCCGGACAGAAAGGGGCTCCAGGAAGAGTGTGGGAATGCCTAGCCGCAACTAGATAGCCAAAGTGCTTCTCCCTCTGCCCGGGGTGAACGCCTGAGCTCCATTGCTGAGGCCAGGGTGAGCTTGACAAGGCACATGTCCCAGGTCCTCCTGCCCCACTGTCCTGGTTCAGGCTGGTAGCAAGAACAGAGTATTGCCCGGCAGGGCGGGGCTCAGCGGTTGAGCATCGACCTAGGATCCAGGAGATCACGGTTCAATTCCCAATCAGGGCACATGCCCGCTTGATCCCCAGTCAGGGGCGTGCAGGAGGCAGCCGATCAATGACAACTCTCTCATCGTTGATGTTTCTATCTCTCTCTTTCTCCCTTTCCCTTCCTCTCTCTGAAATCAATAAAGATACATTTTTTAAAATTTTTTAAAAATTAAAAAAGAACAGAGTATGGCAGAGGACCAGAAAGGTTCTCAGAGAGGCTAAGGGGGCATTCAGCCCTGGCACAGGACTGAAGCAAGGGATAGCTCAAGGGTTGGACTTAAGGGGACACAGGAGTTGGGTTGAGACTGACATGAGGATATAACTTCAAAGGTGGGAACTGGGGTTATTTTGGGGAATTAAGATTGGATACAGGTTTAGATTGGCATTTAGGATAGGAGGGCTGGGTTGGCTCAGAGGACTGGGGTTGGTTTTGCTTCAGAGCTTCCCTAGAAACTGCCTGTTTTGTGCCTATTTTGTGCTAGTCTAGCTGAGCCCATCTCCAAAATGAGGGGACCCCTAAGAGTTAACCAAGGCCTCTGGTCTGGGAGCTTTACTGAGGAAATAGGAGTGCAGGTGGGGATTGGCTTTAGAAGAGAGCAGAGTCAGTGTCCCCCACTAGGCAGCCGGCTAGGTTAGGACCCGGCTACTCAAAGGGTGTCCCACAGACCACCAGCTTCAGCTTCCCCTAGGAGCTCTGTAGAAATGCAAAATCTTAGGACCTGCTCCAGAGCTACCCACTCAGAATCTACATTTTGACACAAAACCCGAAGTGTTCCACGTGTACACTTCAAGCTTGAAAAGCACTGGGGAAGTTTTCTTGGCCCGAAGCCTGAGGTGGGGGTGGGACAGGGGAAGGGGAGGCTAAGGGGCACCCTACACCTGAGCCTGCTCGAGGGCCTCCTGCCTGACACCCCCTCCCAGTGCTGGAGCCACAGCGACACCTACTGACCATGGGCACCTAGGCCACCCCCTCCAGGACATCTGGACCCTATGGTCCCGCCCTGCCTGGCCTCCACCCTGAGGCTGGCTCTCCTGAGTTCTGGGGATCTGGCTTCCCCAGCTAGGCTGGAGCAGGTGCAGGGTGGGCAGGGCCGCAGGGTGAGGCAGGGCTGCGTGCAGGCTGGGGCTCTGAGGCCCCAAAGTGAAGAAGGCAGGACAAGTAAGCAGGTGTCCTCTCAGGTACACAGAACTCAGGTCACATCCCTAGCCCTGGCATTCTCTCTACACTCAGCAACTCCCAGCAGTTGTTTGCTCTTCCCACGTGAGCCTTCAGCCAGAGTGGACAGGGTGCACCTTCCCATCCCAACCAGCATCCAGTCAGCGCCCCACAAGGAGATGGGACTTGAAGCTATGTCTAAACAACCCTTCCTGGAAGTGGACTTTTAAGGACTACAATGATTGAAAAGCAGTTCAGGGAAGGGGAGCAGCTAGGATACTTCTGGTTCAGAGTGGCGGTTGCTGGAGACTCCCATGGCAGAATTCTAAGTCAAAAGGGGAGACTGAGGCCAAAGGATAGAGAAGTAAGAGGATGGGGAAGGAAGTCAACTTACCTCCAAGGCAGGGCTCAGCTGATTCACCCCAGGAGACCCAGCTGATCCAGAGGGTCCCTGGACTCCAGGCTGCTGGCCCAGGGCCACCAGGGAGGAGAGAGGAGCGAGCCTCTCTCTGGGGGCAGTAGCCCCATCTCCCGTCATCCCCAGATCCCAGTTATTGCTGGACCCCCCTCTCTAGTCTGCTCTCAACTACGAGAGGGGTTTGCCTGAGAACTAAATGATTGTGATTGCCATTAGTGGTGATTAGTTAAAACATCAGAGTCTAAACAGTCGATTGGTTCTAATAATTAATACTGTGGCTCAGCTGTGATTGAGAGAGAGCGAGAGAGAGGAGGCAGGAGAGACAGAAAAAGAAGACAAGAAGGCAGGATTGGCAGATGAGCCCTAGCTCCATGGCTGCCATTCCTTGAACCACATGCCAGGTGTTGTGCCAACGTGTATCTAGCTCCTAATTCTGTGCTCACAAGACACTTTAATAAATTACATCACTGAGCTATCATAACCAACCGTTAGTCTCCGTTTTATAGGTAAGAAAAATGGGGCACAGGACGTAAAAGCTAGCAGAGGTGCAGTAGAGTTTGTGAATGAATGGATGCATAAATGAATGAAGTTCCCAAAACCGAAACTCAAACCTACGTTAGCCTGACTCCAAAAATTTGGGGGACCAAAGGGTTATGGAGGGGAGAATTTGCAGAGACAAAAAAGAGAAAACACATTCACTCTGCTCTTCTCGCCACCCCCTTATATACACACTCCCCCTCACCCACATACTCCATTCTCTGTCACATAACACCCCCGTCACTCGTCACACACATACACACCCTTCTCTCCCTCCCCGTCGCCCTCCCTTCTCCCTCCCCTGCCACCCACACAGAAACCCCCATCACACACCCCGTGCTCCCCCGCACTTCCCTCTCCCGTGTGCCCTTCCCTCCCATCCACACCTCTCGCACCTCTCAGGCCCCACACTCTCCTCGCTCACACTGCATCTCGGTCATACCCACCCTGCTCTCAGCCCCCTACACACCTGCCCTCTCTCACACCCCAGTTCACACGAACATCTCTCAAGCGACTCCCTTGCACCGGCCTTGTCCCCTCTCGGGCGCACAGATACAGTCCTGGCTCTGCCTCCCGTGCAGGCCTCTCTCCCACCCTCACATTCACGTCGCCCTCGCCGGGCTTTCTCGTTCCTTTCCCCGCTGCTTTCTGTTTCTCCCCCCCATTCTTACCCCTGCCCCTTGCTCGCGCACCTCCTCTTTTCCAGGGCCCTAGTCTTTCTCTCCAGTGGCGTATCTCCAGCTCTTAGAATATCACTTGGCCCATAGTAAGCACTCAAAGCGTGTTTGGGAAATGACATAAACATACCCACACCTTTCTACATGCTTCACACACACACACCCCCCCCCACTTCCTCCCTTTCGCACTCCACCCCGACCACACACCTCTCTCTCACACACAGGCGTACACTTTGGGTTTCCTAGAGCCAGCCCCCTCCTACTCCCCTGCTTTCTTGCCCGCTTCAGGAGTCAGGCCCCAGAGGCCTCCGGCTAGGCTCTCTCCAGGCGGGCCTGCTAATCTTTGAACTGTCCCCAGATGTGCAAGAGCAGCAGGGATTTCCCTGCCTGGCAGTGGTGCCGATGCACTAGCCCAGGCTCCTAGAGCAGGCTCAGCCCCTCCCCCCCCAGGTCACACGCCGAGGCAGAGCGGCCAGCGAGCAGGATGGCTGTGTGTGCATTGCTATTAATCACCCCTCCTGGTCCGCTAACGAGGCTAATGCGGTAAGTGACAATAGCCCATCTTGGCTCCTGATTTAGGGGCTCAGGACGGAAGCTGGGCTCCTGGGAGTGAAGACGTGAATTCTCCACGACACTAAACCTTCAAATAAATCTCCTCCAGTCAGAGAAGCCCAGGGCACTAAATCCCATGCGCCGGTAATTGAAACCCTTAGAGCTTTCTTGGGTAGGGAAATTGCTGAGAGAGAGGAGGGGAGAGAGAGAGAGCAAGCAGCCCAGGGGTTCCGGGTGGGGTGGTGGGCCAGCCTAGAGACATGCAGAGGGCTCTGGGATGGGGGAGGCTGCTGGGGACCCTCTCTGAGCACGTGGGTGTCCTGGTGGGTATGTCTGTTTGTCAGTGTTTCTAGGCTTGGGATTTTACTGTCTGGTTGTGTTCACGTGGTGGTCACTGCCCACCCTCTTCTCACCAGGCCTATGAACACTTGAGATTTTTTTGGAACAGAAGCTATGGAGCCTCTGTCCTTTTGGAACCTCTACCTTCTGAAACTGTTGGGGTCTCTGTCCCTCACTGACTGTGAAGCCAGGTTTCATTTAAGCAAAAGGAATTTTCAACATTACCTCGATTGCATTCCTTCCCCTATTCCCACTTCTCTCACCCCACACCTCTACCACCTACCCACTGGCATCTTTCATTCTCTTTCTGCACATTCTCCTGCAGGCCCTTCCAGCCCTCCTCCCATGAACTTGGCCACTGAATTACTCAACAGACACTGCTACCCACTCTGTGCCAGGCCCTGTGTCAGGTCCCGAGTGTACCAGGATGAAGCAGAACCCTCCCTGCCCTCAAGGAACTCAGAGTCTACAAGGGGAGACAGATGGATAAACAATGACTTGCAATACTACATGCTGTGTGTAATCATAGAGGTATAGACGTATGAAAGACACAGCATGGAAAAGAGTAATTCATTATCGGGGAAGGCTTCAGAGAGGAAGTATTGTGTGGTATGGTCTTAGGTGTTACAAGCTGGCCATGGGGAGATGGATGTCGTGGCCATTATTGGCAGTGAGAATACTAAATGAAGAGGTAGGTCTTGTACACAGCATTGCTGGAGGGGATATGAGGTTGGAGAGGGGCTTGTATGAGTTCAGAATTTATACTGTGGGTTTTAGGAACTGAGGAAGGTCTTAAGTGGCTGAATGATAGGATCTGATTTGTGTTTTAGGAAGATCCTTCTAGCTTGAAGATTGAAATGAGTTAGAGGGAAGAGAGATGCGTTAGGAAACTTAATAGTAAAGACTGGAGATAATGGTGCCTGAACTAGAGCAATGGAGAAAAGAAGTTGATTCTGGGGATACTTGGGAGGTGAAAACAGCTAGGAAGTTGATTTACTGGATGTAGGAGCCTGAGTACAGACTAAGAGTCCAGATTGCCGATGTAAGGAGGCCTGTGGATGGTGGTGCCATTCATTGAAATAGAAAGAGCAGGAGGAGGGCAGGTCTAGCAATAAGTAAGTCCCGTTTCAGGCAAGTTAAACTTGAAGAACCCGTGGGACATCCAAGTAGAGAATCTGGAACACAGGTGGGTCAGGACCGGAGGTGCGAACTGAGGGAATGAAACCAGAGTAGAGCTGACGCATAGAGTGCGCAGAGAGAGGAGTGGGCGACTATGGATAACAGCTAATGCCAGAGGGTAGCCGAGCGGAGTATTAGGAGCATGGGCTCTGTTATTGCACTGCCTGTTAAAAGCCCAGCACCACCACTCACCGGGTTACCGTGGGCAAGTTACAGAACTTCTGTGTGCCCCTGTTTCAACTCCTACGTATCCATCACATCTCAGCCTG
Source organism: Miniopterus natalensis (assembly GCF_054644295.1). Classification (NCBI taxonomy): domain Eukaryota; kingdom Metazoa; phylum Chordata; class Mammalia; order Chiroptera; family Miniopteridae; genus Miniopterus; species Miniopterus natalensis. Next base: position 26,045,104 of record NC_142089.1, read on the forward strand.
TGTCTCATCCTCAGGGAATCCTTTCTGGACTCCTCTGAGCAGGCAAATCTCCATCTTATAGGCTCCCACAGCACTGTTCACCTCCCTTTGGCACAACTGCAACTTTACAATTTTTAAATAATTATTTTATTGCCTCACTACTTTGCAAGCTCCATAAAGAAATAAATTTCATTGTATCCCTAGATCTTGGTGTAGTGCCTAGTATATGGAAGGCAACAAATATTTATTGAATTAACAAATAAATGAATATAGCTGGAATAGCCATTATATTTGGCAAATGATGATCATCAGGGATCTGACTGAGAGCAGTTTGACTGAGAGTAGAGTGGTGTGGGTGAAAACCAGATTGCAATGAGTTAAGAAGTGTGTAGGATGCCCTAGTAGGTTTGACTCAGTGATTAGAGAATTGGCCCAAGGACTGAAGGGTCCCGGGTTCGATTCCAGCCAAGGGCACGTATCTTGGTTGCAAACTCAATCCCCTGCCCCGGTCAGGGTGCATGCGGGAGGCAACCAATAGGTGTGTCTCTCTCACATCTGTGTTTCTCCTTCTTTTTCTCTCTCTCTCCCACTCTCTCTAAAAAGCAATGGAAAAAATATCCTCAGGTGAGGATTTAAAAAAAAGAAGCAATGTTTAGGAGATAAAGGAGTATGGACAGCAAGTAAGACTCTTTGGAGCATCTTAGATGAAAAGGGAAGGAGAAGGAAAGGGCATTAGCTGCCAGGTGCCATATGGAAGAGAGGGGTGAGCCGTTGATGTTGGTAATGGGGGAGACTGTTGCATGAGGAGGAAAAGGGGGAATGCAGGAGGGGGGGACCACAGCAGCTTTTCCAGGGAACAGGGACAGGAAGGGTTTCCAAGTACAGCAGAAGGGATTAAGCTAAAACAGGAGAGGGCGAGTACCTCTTCCACCAAAATCAGAAGAAAAAAGGAGATGAGTGTGGATCTGGAAGTTGAGGGAATTCATGCCTAAGAACTTCAAGTTTCTGTGAAATAAGAAGCAAGGCCACCTAGTAGGAGAGAGAGGGACAGACAAGGAGGGGACTCAAGATAGTAAAATAGTATTGGATTGTCTCTGTGGGAAAGGGGAGACAGAGCTGACCAGGGGCCTGTCAAAGGACTGTTTAGTAGTGCTGAACTTGGGCACTATGAATTTTCATTGGCACATATCTCCGTGGTTTTGTGATTTTCCTCCAGCTGTGCTTAGATGAGACAAAAAGGAGAATAGTTGGACTGTGGAAAAGGCAAGGGAAGTAACAAGGTTGAGTATGTTGGCAAGAGAGCATTGACGTGATGCTTCCTGGGGTCCAGGCTAGAATCTTGTCTTGGGCGATGGAAGAATAAAGTGAGGGGCAAGTAAAGAGGGTACAGGGGCCACCAGAGGGTCTGGGGGAGGGGGAGCTCTCCCCCAGAGCAGTTTAGGCTGTGGACGAGGTCCTCCAGGAGGACGTGCAATACAGAGGGAAGTAGCAGGAGTTGGCGTCGGGCAGCGAGAAGGCTTGGGGTGGATGGATGAGTGCCAGCGTCCTCAGTGAACGTGGAGGATGGGGCATAACAGTGACGGGGGTGCAGGGTGGTAGCTGACCTCGGAGCCCACAGGGTGAGGAGCAGTGGTCTGGAGTGGCAGTGAGCACTAAGGAAGACACTGACCCTACCTCCTGGCCTGAGGAGCCTGGAGCTGGGAGAGCAAGCAGCCTGCACTGAAGCGGTGTCTCCAGGGGATATGCAGGGTTTGGGAAAGCTGAGAGGGTAAGTAAAGGGAGTATCTAGGGACCTAGGATGGAGAGGAGTTTATTGGCATGGTACTCGGCCCCACAGGGCATGATGGGAAGATGGTAAAGAGACCTCAGTGGAGCCCCCTCTGCCCCCCTCCTTCCCCAGCATCTCTCCTAAACTGGATGCATCTCTGCCCCGCCTCCCCCAACTTCACTTCTCTACTCTTGCATCATCCACTCCCACACCCAGGTTCCCCATCCCATCAACACCTCCCTCCCTCCTCTTCGAACCCTCCTACCAGGGTCTTCCCTCCCCAGACCCTCCTCCTGCCCTGCCCCACCCCAGCCGGCCTGAGTGAGCAGGAACCCCTGCACCTTCATTTCTCAGGTCACTGCTTGGCTAATGGGCTATTAATTTGCTCAATCGTCCCCTGTGAGGCAAACTCAATTTCTGCCAGCCAGTCGTCCCTCCCTGTCGACAGCGTGATTGATTGGAGGAACAGCTGTCACCGCCCGGCGGCCTGCTCCCGGCCTCCTTCCCTTGGAGCCCACACCACCCCTCCTCCCCGGCCGCCGCCCTGCGCCCACAGAGGCAGCGCACCCCTGCCACCTGCCCGAGGATCTGTCGCCAGCAATGAAAAATGACAGAAATATTTAAGGACAAATAAGGTTTCCCAACGCAATTGAAAATGATTACAGGCAGCTACAGATGGGGCCAATCTGATGCGCAGCAGCAAATCAAATCGAATTTCCTTATCGGCGTATTATTTTAGGCGTTATCTGGCACGTTGATGCAGTTATCAATTCAATTTCTGCCGCTGGTCCGCTGTTTACTGTCTCGCCTTTGCTGGGAAAAGGTAAACATGCTCAGCCCAGCAAATTAATTTCTGGCTGAAGCCAGAGGCTGCCAAGGACTGCTACACAGGACCCACGGCCCCCACCTTGGCCCTGGGCTCCGGTGGGCCAGGCTGGCCGGGCCTGGGGCAGGCCAGAGCTTACCCAGGGAGCAGAAGCCTCACTAGCTGCCTGCCCCTGCCTGGCCCCAACCCCAAGCAGGATTCAGGGCTCCTAGGAGGCTAAGGTGACCGCTGTTGGCTCTGCGGCTGCTGCCAGGGAGAGGTGAAGGTCTCCCATTAATTCCCAGCTAAAAATGACAAATTCATCTTGGACGACAATTAAATGAAGTCAGTAATTGATGCTAATTGATCTCCAGATGCGAGGGCTCCCCTCAGCCTTAGCAGCACGTGGCTGTCTTGCTCACTCTGCCCACCCCAGCCCTTCTCTTCCTCGACTTCTCTCTGCTTCTGTCTTGGTCCTGGCTCACCCCCTGGGGCTCTGGGTCTGTAGACCCTGAAGGTCTATTGGAGACAGCTGGCCTGGGCTGGGCTAGCAGGCAGTGCCTGAGGCCAAGCAGCTGGCCCACTGCCATCCAGTCCTGCAGGCACTTGTAACCAGTGGCCCAAGTTCCACCCACCAGCGGAGAAAGCAGGTAACACTGCCCTCCTTAGCGGTTCACGATTTATTGCCCACAGCTGCGGAGGTTCCCACTTCATTTTTATAAGCCCATAGTCAGAGCCAGCAGGGGGTAAAGCACACTTGGATTTACTTTACTTTAAACAGTACAGTGCTAGCATTTTGGCTCCATAGCAAGGAAGGCACTAGGGGAGAGTGAAGTGTGTGGGCATGCTGGCAAGAGGATACAGGTATACTCGGTCTGTGTCTGCATATGTGCGTGGGTGCTCAGGTGTGCTTACCTAGATGTGAAAAAATACCCACAGTTGTCTGAGCACCTGTGTATGCCAATGCCCACACGTGCACACGTCGACATTTGAGAAGACATGTGTGCATGTCCATCTGTGGAGATTTTCCTGAATTGGGCCCCTTTCTGAAGTTTATAAAGCCTGCTCCAAGGGAACTCTGGGAGGCCCCACCTGCCCCACCCACCACTGGCCTGGCCCAGCACAGGGCGCTGTCTGGAAGTTATTAGCTGGGGGAGGAGGGGAACTGAATTGTAGCTCCAGAAGAGGAGAGAGGCTGCAGTTGTGTTTGGGACAGCTAAGGTTAGTGGTGTGAAATAGCTGTGACCCCTGAAGCCCCACTAGCCTCTAAACAGGCTGGTTGGTGTACTTGGCTGGAGCAAAAGCTCATGAGGCCAAGGGTTCAGGTTCTATGCCCAAGACTCGGTGAGCTTGATTGTGCCTTGGCCCTGAGCCCTTGGCTCCAGCTGCAGCCCAAGTCTGAGCCTAAACCTATCCACACAGGCTGACCTCCACCTGCCTATCCTGCAGATGTTTATCATTGGCCACCCAGGAGCCATGTCTGACCCAATCTAGGCCCCCTCTACTGCCAAAGACAGTAAATCGTGTCCATCACAATAGGGGTCAGGGCACCAGGCAGGTTCTTGTTTCACAAGGACCTGGAGCTAGCAGGAGGCAGTGTGGAGTGGGTAGTGCCAATCTGAGCTTCTGCAGCAGAATAGAGGGAGCCTGGGAGCTGGCAAAGGCATGTGGGCACAAACCTGTCACCCCTGAGTATTGTACCTGCGTATATATGTCACATGTAAGAAACCTGGTGCCGTGTAAGGAGGTCTGCACGTGTTTTATGGAAGGAAGAAGAGCATATATAGTAAGATAGATGATGAAACCAGGGTCGGGGTGGGGGCAAGGAATCAGAGAAAACCCCACAACACCTCCCAACTAACATCTGCGTCTTTTGGGGGGCTTAGCAAGGCCAATGATCATTACTCATTCATTCAAAGAATATTTATTGATTTCTGCTTTTACTACTACAGTACTATTCTCTTACTTTGGGCTATGCCTTCTGCTAGCTGCTGGGGCTGCAAGCAGTAAATAACTTACTCCTTGCCCTCAAGAAATGTATAGTCTAAAGAGGGTGACAGACACATAATAGGCAATTATAACACTGTGTAACTAGAGGTAGCACAGAGGCACAAAGGAGGCACCTAGTACAATCTGGGGAAGTCAGAGGAAGCTCCCTGAAGAAGGAATTCTGAGTCCCAAAAGATGAGCAGGAGTTAGCCAGCTTGTGCAAATGGTCCCTGCCATATCCCTTTTGGTTGCTTGGCAAGCCCAAAGCAGAGACAAATAGGCCTGTTTGGTTCCAAGCGACTCTAAAACTGCTAAAAATGTCACCTCTACCCCTCGAGCACCAGCCACTGCCATGGGGTCTGGGCAGGAGGGTGCACAGCTGTTTTTCAGGGCATCTCTGGGCACGGGCAGATAAGTATGGGCCACAGCTAAATACACGTCTCTCCTCTGCCCGCCCCGCCCCCACCTCCTCGACCAGGGATGCCTATTAATCCTGACAAATGATGACTTACGAACATGTAATGCAAACTGATTCATCATACATTCAAATCCGCCGCCCCGCCCCAGCGGGAGGCCCTAGCCAGACAAGTGTATTACACGGATAATGTATTTGACGTATTAATAAAACCAGCCGCATTGCTCTGGCGCAGGGACTGGGGAATGCCAATATACGATGACAGATCACATATTGATGAAATCCAGATGTTTGGAATCATAGTCTTGGGGCCTTGTTCATATTGACTGAAGGTAAAAAATGCCGTCTGTCAGCATGTTAACTCTTCCTGTCCCGCACTCAGCAGAGGCGCCAATCATGGTTTTCTGGAGAGAGGAGGAGGCAGGGGATGAGTGAGAGGGGAGAGGGGATGAGTAATTAGGTGGTTTGGATGGGTGACGAATAGATGAAGTGGGGGGCAGCTGTACTGTGGATATGATGGGTGGAAGGGACACCGTTCATACCTTGTGTTCTTGCCCTCTCGGCAGCATGTGACCCTTTCCGCAGCATTCCCCTTCCTTGAAACTCCTCCCTTCTTGGCTTCAGTGGCATCACACTGTTTTCGTCTTCCTCTTGGCTGTTTCTTCTTAGTCTTTGTTGACTTAACCGTCTCCCACTTGTTGGAGTTACTTAGGGTTCTGTTCAGCCCCTTCTTACTGTACCCTCTCCCCCCAAGTAATCTCACCTACTCTTAACACGGTTCTTTTATTCCCTCATTCAGTAAATGTTTGTTGAATATTTACCATATGCCAGACATTGTCTAGTCACAGAGGATGCGGTCGTGAACTCCAATTCTTATCTATATGTCAATGTCTCCAGTTCTATAATTCCAGCTCCGGCTTACATATAGTGTCCACTCAGCACTTTCATGTGGATGTCTTCACATGTCTTAGTTCCTCAAACTGAATACATCCAAAACTGAGCTCATTTTCTTCCCTACCAAGCCTGCTGCTCGCCCCCTGTTCCAAAAGTCAGTAAATGGTCTACCATCTAGCAGGTGCACAAGCCAGGACCTTGGAGTCATCTTTGACTGCTTTCTGTCCTTTATCCCCATGTCCAACCCACCTGCTTCTGTCTCTCCATCATCGTCACCGTGCCAGGATAAGTGACCATTACACCTCACCTGAATTAGTGAGATAACCTCCTAAACAGCCTTCCTGCATTTGCAGTTAGAATGATCTTTTTAAAATGCAAGTCCAATACGTCACTTCCCCACTTAAAACTCTTCAATGGCCTCTCACTTGCATGTTTGAAAAAACAAACCAAATCATTAATGTAATTTTAAACGTCCTCTAGGACCCGGCCTCTCTGCCATCGTGTGTCAACACTCTGCCCCTCACTCTCTCTGCTCCAGCCACACTGAACTCTTTTCAAATCTTCACGTAGGCTTTCTCCCCTCCGCACCTCAGGCCTGCTGCTTCCTGTCTAGAGCACCACTTCTGCATAATCACTGCCTGACTGGTTCCCATGCAGCCTTTGCTAAACATCACTTCCTTCACCTCCCACACCAGGTACTATACTCCCAAGCTCTGTGTAAGCTCTGTGTAGTTCCCTTTTTCTAAGAATACTCTGAGGACGTTGGCTTAATATCTCTACCCACAGTTAGGTCCTAAACTTCCTGAGGGCAGACGATGTGTCTGTCTTGTTCGTTACTGCATGGCATCCGTACTAGCAGACCCATTGTCAGTATCCAGTTGACATTTTTGAATATTATTGAATCATTACTAGGTGAGTGGATGGATAGGTAAATAGCTGGGTACTGTGCAATGGTTAAGAGCACTGGTTTTGGAGTCGGAAACACCTGGATTTAAATCCCTGCTCTGAACCTTCCAGCTGTGTCACTTCATTGTTCTGAGCTCCCTTTTTCTCATCAGTGTGATAGAGATAATAATACCTAACCTCACAGGACTAGTGTAAGGATTAAATGAGATGAAATGTGTGCAGCACTAAACCTACAGCCTAACGTGTAGTAACACTCAGTAAATAGTTGTTATTGTTATTGTGGATAAATGCCTAGATGGACAGATATACCGACACACAAACCAATAACTGGACGTGTGGGTATGGATGGATAAGAAGGAACTCCATGGGGACCAAAAGGGCCAGGGTACCTGCCTACTGAAGGATGAAAACCTTGGTCATAGTGGGAAAGAGGACCAGATACAGGATGGGGTAAATACACGCACAGTGACAAGCCATGCTAGTGTCCTGGTAGAGGTAATAATGGCCCATCCTGTATACACAGCCTTGATTTCATTGGATGCTCGCGAAAGTCCTAGGAGTTAGTAATTATTATCCCTGTTTCACACAAGAAGAAACTAAAGCTCAGAAGTGTTTAGTGGTTTGCTCAAGGTCTCACAGCTGGTGAGTAGCTATTGACTGTTGCTTGAAGGCTCTTCTATGTCTTGGCCACTAGGAAATGGAAGACCTTCTGCTGGGGTGCGGGGAGAGGAAGGGCAGGCCACACACACGTCTACACACAAACACACGCATATACACCTACCTACGCTTAAAAGTTCCAGCCTCCACTGCCATTTGTCATTGGAGTCAACCCTTCTCCTCATTCTAACCCTCCTCCTTCTTAAGTAGGCGCCACACAGGTAAGCCCTGCCTTTTAGGGTCTGTAGAGAGAAGATCATGGAGCTGGGATTTGCTGCTTGAACAAACAGAGGCAAGAATGGAACCACAGGAAACAGAGCTGGGACAAAACCAAACAGGCCAGGCCAGAGAGACCATCACCTGATGGGTGTCGCAGGGCCAAACGTGGGTTAGTGACCTAGGAAGGGAGAATTTCCCTTTGAATGAGACCCTCATCCTCCAGTGCCGTTCTGCACCAGGCGTTGCTGTGGAAGATGGCCTAGGAGCAACCATGCCAGCCCTGCTCCCAATGGTCAGCAGTTCCCAACAGAGGGGGGCAGCAGAGGGCTGATTTGGGACCCCAGGTGCCCAAGGCCTTGTTCCAAGGCTTGAGGGCTGGACTGGCCAGAGCCTGGCCCAGGCAAGGAAAAGGCTACTTGGCTTGACACCTCCTCTCTCCTCAGCATGCTTATATTCCCCCTCACAGCCCACAGTCAGTCATTTCCTGTCTGTCAGTCATTTCCTGTCTGTCAGTCAGTCATTTTCTGGTTTTCTGGTGGGGAAGATATTCCAGCAGCTCAGAAAGGGAAAGAGACCCTCTAGAGGCCACACAGTTAGGCAGCCTCCAGGCAGGGCCTGACTCTCAGCCCTGACTCTGCAGTCACCTCTCGGCTCTTTGAGCTTGAGGCGCCCTGCCTAAAGCTGAGGATAGGATCAGGGCTCCCTGCTCTCCTCTCACTTCAGGGGATACCTGCGGCAGGCAGAGAAGTGGAGGTGGCAGGTGCTGTGGGAACCGGGGTGGCGGGAGGGAGGTGTGGTAATGAATGTGGACGGGAGGCGGAATGAGCGATCCATCTTTGCATGGGAGGGGAGGGGGCTGCAGGCGTTCCCCCCACACACTCACACACTCAATCAGGCGCTGTCAGACCTCCGGCCGCCTGGCATTTTGGTGAAGAATCTCTCAGCTAAAAATTGTTGTCAGTCCCATTTCCTCGTTATCAGTGCAAGGGCTGAGGCAGCGCCCGGGGATTAGCAGGAGCAGCGAGCGCCCGCACCTGCCATCTACTGCCGATAACACTGGGCCTCGCGCCTCACCTCCCCCATTCATCATCTTTAGCACTGACAGCCGGTCCCAGTCCCTGTCCCCATCCCCTCGTGCTTCCCATGCCTCCCCACCGTGCTGCCTGGGCCGGCTGCTGACCTCCCTGGGGAACGAGGCCTCCTGAAGTGGGACAAGATACAACATAGGCCCAGATGACCTAGACCCACCTGTGGCAAAGAGCTTGGCCAGCTATGCGGTGGGAGGTCAGGGGCCGGAGTGAGGGGTGCTCAAGGAGAGATGCTTTCTGACAGCCTGCTGCTGGTGGGCTCGGTGTGCCTACCTGTGATGCTGGCAGTGGTGTTGGAGAAGGGATTTCTGCATCAGATGGGCAGCTGGGCTAAGGATTTCTGGAGGCCTCTCCAGCCTGGGAACGTGGAAAAGAAGAGCCAGAGGATGCCTCCTCCCAGGCCTAGGAAGAGTAGGGGGTTGAGGACTTCATTCCCATCCCTGCAAGACCACAGCCCCCTCCTCTTGGCCATCCCCAACGGTTTTATGGCCCATTTTATGGCCACTGTAATGGCCCGGGTCAAAAGCTTCAGGGAGCTGTATTCTGGGAATTATGCAAACGAGGAGCAGGCCCAGGGCCAGAGTATGGATTTTGTCATTAAACCTGGGCAGGCCATGTCGTTAGTGCAGTAAAACCCACGTCATGACCACAGGTCTCAATATAAAATTATAGGGAACACAGCGGGGAGGGGAGCAGGAGGCCCATGGCCATGCTGACACCTACCACTCTAACCCCTGAGGAAATGGTGTTGGGATGGAGAACACGGGGTTCCTCCGCAGATCCTTGTCAATGCTATTCCTGAGGCTAGGAGCCAGGAAGAGGGCCCATTGTCCTGACAGGGAAACTGGGGCCAAGCTTCAATTTCAGAAAAGTAGATACCTGTGGCAGCAAGACAGGTGAACTGAGAACAAGTATATGGGAATGCTGAAGCCTGATGCTGGGCTTGGCAGGAGTAATCTGGGCACTAGGGGTCCTAAGAGCCAGAGTTGGCATCCCGGGCTAGAAGGGGCTTAATTAAACCTTCATATTTCAGCTCAGACTCCATGCCTTGGATCCTCCTCTTTCTCCAGTCTCCACTCTTACCATTTCCCTCCTTAAGCCCCAGGCCTTGCCTCATTGATCTGTTTCCATAGCCTTGTTAACTCTCTTATTCATCCTTCCCCTGGACCCCAGCAGCCCCACTCCGGCCCCTTCCTGCCACCACCCAGAGCACCCGTGCATGCCCCCCTCAGCCCTGAGCAGGCTGCACTGACTGGAATCACTAACTAACTTTCCCTTTGGGCTTCCCTACTAGCGTGTCACCTCCTGGAGGCCAAGAATGTGTTTTATTTATCTCTGAATTCCAGTTTCTCCCAGAATAATACCTGAAGTAGAATAATTGTTTAATAAATGTTTGCTGAATTTATAAATAAATGAGGCAATGAGATCAAGAGCCAAGTACAAGGGCCCCTGTCCAGCCCCGAGCCTCAGTTTTCCCATCTGTAAAATAAAGATAACAGCCTGGAGAGTATCTAGGGTCTCACTCAACTCTGAGATTCTCTGGCTGAGTGAAGTTAAGAGGCAGAGCTAAGATGCAAATCCTCATCTCCTCACTCCCAGACCAGGCCTACATCTGCTTCTTTTACTCAGAGCTGCCTGCCAGCTGTCCCCTGAGCATCTGAGGCACAGACAAAGCATATGATCAGTAGGGCCCATTTCCCTCCTCAGAGACCTAACCACACAGACTAGATAGAGCCTTACCTACCCCACCCTGACACAAACAAAGCCTGCACAGCTGACACCAGCTCTGCAAAGGTCATCTGGCTTCCAGGACAACTTCACCTCCCTACTTTACCTCCCTCCCTCCCTCTTCTCTCCCTTGCGTCATCATTGAGCATCTATTCTATGTCATGTCTGTTTTCAGTTGTCTGTAGACATAAAGATGGATAAGAAATAGTCCCTGCCCACAGGGAACTCACAACCCATTCATTCATTCATTCATTTGCTCCCATTCTCTGCCTGGAACACTTCTAAGTCACAACTTAAATTTCATTTCTTTGGTTAAGTCTTCTTTTTTTCCACTTCTCAAGACACATACCCAGAATGAATTACTCCTTCCTTCGAGCTCTCAGATGACTCAGTTGGGCATCCAGGAGAGCCATGGTTATCCTCAGTCTGTGTCAAAGCAAGGTGGTTCTTTGCTCAGCCAAAACTGGGAGCTCCCTCAAGCATAGCTTTGCTGGACTTAGCAAATAAAAATACAGGGTATCCAGGTAAATTCAAATTTTAGAAAAACAACAAATAACTTTTAGTCTAAGTATGTCCCATGCAGCATTTGGGACATATTTACACTAAAAATTACTCAATATTAATCTGAAATTCAGGTTTAACTGGGCATCTTATATTTTCAATCTGGCAACCTTGCTCGAGCAGCCCATCTTCACCATGACTGGCATGGCTTATTCTCTCTCAAAAGTGATTTGGACCTTCTCCGGGCCCCACTGGGCAGAAGAAGCATGTAGAAAGATCTGGGCTTAAGCTAAAGAAGTCCTTTCTCCAGTCAGAGTTCACATGGATAGGCAGAGATGTTTCTAGATAAATAGGGCTCCTCAACCCTATGCCTACAAGCAGAGGCCAGGGGAGCACTGGGTGGGGACAGTGGCAAGGGAGCAGGTTTAGGCATCCAAAGGGGGTGTGCTAGGCAACCTTCAGGCTCCTTCACAGCATGGTGTGTTCTGGTTTCCATCAGGGACAGAGTGGGACAGAGTTTAGGCTCCCAGCTGGCCCCCAAGCCAGTATAGCCAGCACTATACCCACATATGCTTGTGTGTTGGGAGCACACAATTTAAAGGATATTATGGAGGGGAGACCCCAGAATCTGTGAAACTCACAGAGGCCAGTGAGGTTATCCAAGTGATAGGGGGCCCAGCCTGAACAGGGAGAAGATAGGTTCCGGGAATATCAAAGGTGAAAACGGACAGGACCTGGTGGTTAAGTAAATGTGGGGGTTGAGACAAATGGTATTGGCATGGGCGACTAGGTGTCATTAACTGAGAATGGGCACTGCTTAAGGGGAGCAGGTCTGGGAGGGGTGACGAAGCTGAAAACTCGTTTTTGGATTGTTGAGTTTCAGATTCTCTGGGGATATCCAAGCATTGGTGTCCAAAAGGCCTTTGGATATAGGGGTCTGGAGAACACGGGAGGGGCCCCGGGTAGAGATACAGATTCTGGAGTCAGTGGGGCACAGGTGGGAATTAGGGCCAGAAGAAGGAACAAGATCAGGCAGGATGCAGAACGAGGAAAGAAGAGGCTGTGAAAGAATGGCCCCTGGGGAAAGTGAGGAGCTGGGAGGGAAAGCCACCCTGAAAGATGGCGTTCACCGGGGCCTTTTCAGGCTTTTCCACTCAGCTGTGAGGGCCTCAAGGGCAGGGACTAGATCTGATTATAGTGTGTGTCCCACTGCTGAGAGCAGACAGCAGACAGTATTTGTTGAATGACTGCAGGAATGGATCCCCTTTCTCCCTCTTTTCTTCATTCTCCAGATTTGGGGAGTATGGAAGCACGGAGGGGAAAGGAGAGACATAGAGGGCCCTGGATATTCTGGGTGATGGTATGATTAAACCAAGACCTTCACTAACCTATGTGAAATGAAATGATCAAGGTTTGATTGCCTAGAGCAGCAATTTTCAACCTTTTTCATCTCATGGCACACATAACCTAATTACTGTAATTCTATGGCATGCCAAAAATATATTTTTTGCCTATCTGACCAAAAAAAAGGTGTAATTTTGATTCATTCACACGAGATGGCTATTGTTGTGTTGGCTGTTGTCATTTTTTTTATTTGCCAATCTAAGGAAAAAGAGGACAGTGCCCCTGACTAAATGGTCAGGTACTGCATGTTTTAACAATTCTTGCGGCACACCGGGTGAAAATCGCTGGCCTAGAGCATCGATTGTGTCCTGATAGATTTCTGAGAGGGGCAGCTGGCTGGGGAGGTGCCGTCCGTGACCACAGCCTCTGGAGCTGCAAAGAGGAGTGATGCTCATGAGCTCTGAGACCTGCTCACCTTTCTCACCAAGAAGCCTTAGGAGGCATCAGCTGGTTTGGGTCAAAGGATTAGGACACTGGGTTTCCCTGCACAGACCAGTCCAGTTTATATTTCTGTCTGTTCTTCTTCCCTCACCAGGTAAGAAAAAGGCAGCAGCATTGTTTGACAGCCAGGCCCCTATTTGCCCCATCTGCCAGGTCCTGCTGAGGCCCAGTGAGATGCAGGAGCATATGGAGCAAGAACTGGAACAGCTGGCCCAACTGCCCACCAGGTAAGCAACTTATCAGGAGTGCCTGCCTGCCAGAGGGTTCCACTCAGGATTCTAGCTACCAAGTCCAAGGAGCAGCCCCCTGGCCCACACCCCAGCCTCTAGGTAGAAGACAAGGCCCTGCTGCCGTTCTCCTCCACTCTGCTTTCAGTCCTCCAGCTGAATAGTGCTGCCTTTCTCTTACTGCTCTAGTTTTGGAGATGGAATGAGAGTGACCCCTCTTCAGGCCTCAGTCTCTAAAGGGCACAAGAGGAGCTAGAAAGGGATAAGCCATGCCATAGCCCTGCACCGCCATGCTGAGCCTCAGGGCAGGGTAACCGCAGCAGGCCTCGTAGCCCCACCAGAAGTGCAGCCTGGTGCTGCCATCCAGGGGAGTAAACACTACCTTCTCTATGAATTTCCAGGTCTGAAAGGTGACAGTCTTGAGAATGTGTTCAGGCATGTGTGTCCCCTCCTTCACCCCACCTCCTCTGTCCCTCCCTCAAGAACTGGGCGAAGCCTCCTAGATAGTCCTGTGGAGAAGCCAGGTTATCAAACAGAGCAGAGGAGGGGTGTGCCAAGTTACCCCAAATCTTAGTGGTTTAAAGCAACTGTTTCATTATGTTCATAGAATCTGTGGAGTCAGGAATTCAGACAGAGCACAGAGGGGATGACTTGTGTCTACTCCAGGATGTCTAAGGCCTGGGAAGACTCCTTAGCTGGGAGCTGGGATCCTCTGGAGGCTCTGTCACTCCCAGGTGTGGTGGTTGATGTTGCTGTCATCTGGGACTTCAGCTGGGGCTGTGACCAAAGTACCTACATGTGGCTTCTCCATGTGACCTGGGCTTTCTTGTTCTATGGGAGCTTTGCAGTAGTTGGACTTCTTATATGGCAGCTTAGAGCTCTACAACAAATGTTCTCGCCAACTATGGAAGCTGAGTCACCTTTGATAACTTAGCCTCAGAAATCACTTAATGTCACTTCTTCTGTATTCTGTTGGTCAATTATTAGCCCCACCTAAATTCAAAGAGAAGGGACATTCACCCCATCTTGTGATGGGAGAAAGGCAAGCTAATGTTATAGAAAAGCATGCATGATGGGAGTTATGGCTGCAGCCATCTTTGGAAAATACAGTCTGCTACAGAGGAACAGCCTCCCCCACCAGTTTAGTTCAAGTCATCAAACTAGACTGATCCTCCTTCCTACTACCCTCTCACCTAATCCCCTGTGCAGGGTGCAGGGGATCCCAAGGTGAATGAGAAACGCCCCACCCTCTGAAGATCACTGTTTGGGAGTAAGGAGAACCAGGCTCTAGAAACCCTGAGAGATGGAGACTGCTCTATGGGAAGGACTGGAGCTCTGGGGCCATCAGCCAGGCCCAGCCCCCACACAGAGCAGAGAAGGCCTCCTGAGGGACGTGAAGCCCGAGCTGAATTTTGAAGGAAGATGAATTATTTATCTGTGTTACCCCTAAACCGAACAGCTTGAAACAACATTTATTATCTGTTTCTTTTCTTTCTTCTTTTTAATTCTCATTCAAGGATATTTTTTCCATTGCTTTTCAGAGAGAGCGAAGGGGGGGGGGGAGAGAAAGAGAAACATCGACAGGAGAGAGACACATGAATTGGTTGCCTCCCACATGAGCCCCGACCGAGGTCAGGGATCAAGCCTGCAACTGAAGTACGTACCCTTGGTCAGAATCGAACCCAGGACCCTTCCTTTAGTCCATGGGCCAACACTCTAACCACTGAGCCAAACCAGCCAGGGCTATCTCACAGTTTCTATGGGCCAATTCAGGAACAACTTAGCTGGGTAGGTGCAGGGAGTTGGGGCTTCTGGCTCAAAGTCCCTCCTGAGGCTGCAGTCAAGACGTCAGCCGAGGCTGCGGTTGTCTAAAGGTTTGACGGGGACTGCAGGACCAGCTCCCAAGATGGCTCATTCGCCTGGCTGTTGGCAGGAGGACACTCAGGGCTCTCCACGGGGCCACTCAAGTTCCTTATGACATGGCAGCTAACTTCCCACAGAGGAAGTGATCCAAGAGAGAGACTAAGAAGGAAGCCACAATGCCTTTTATGATCTAGTCTCAGAAGTCATATGCTGTTTCTTCCAATATAGTCTACTCTATTCATTAGATTCTAGTCACCAAGCCCAGCCCACACTCAGGAGAATAGACTAAAACTATAAGCTCTGCCTCTTGAAGGGAAAAGTATGAAAGAATTTGTGGGACTACATAGAACTACCCTGAAGACTGTGCTAATGAGGATAATAATCCTGTTAAACACTCACTATGTGCTACAGCATATAGTGGTATTACATTGCACTAACTTATTTAATCTTCACAACAACTCTCTGAGGTAGGTAATAATTATTAACTCCATTTTACAGATGAGGAAACTGAGGTACAGAGGGGTTAAGTGACTTCTCTAAGGTTGCACAGCTAATAAAGTGGTAAAGATAAGAATTATACTCAAGCAGTCTGACTCCAGTGCCCATGCTCCTAACCCCAACCACACACACACGCACACACACGCACACTCACACACACACGCGCGCACACACACGCACACACACGCACGCACACGCACACACACACGCACACACACGCGCACATGCACCCGCACAGATGCGCACAGACGTGCGCCCTAGGACCAGCCTGGAAGAGGCAGAGCGAAAGAAGCACCCTTCCTTCTGCGGGTGAGTTCCAGACCTTGCCCGTTCAGAAGGGTTTCTGGGTAACTTGCTCCCAGCGGGGGACTCCCCCTCAACAGGAGCAGAGAATAGAGGCAGAGATGGAGGGACCTGCGTGTACCCCTACGGGTCTGGAGAATGGGGGTCCAAGCTTTCTTTCTGCCTCTCACAGCCTTGTCCCCACGGCCTCAGCCCTGCACTGCCCGGGACCCGACTTCTGCCCACAGCCTTCCTTGCCCACCCCCGCCCGTGACGCTGCGCCTGTCCCCCCTCCCGCACACCCCCTCGCAGCGCCCCCGACTCCCGCGCCCGTTTCCCCACCCAGAACCCCCACATCTGTGCCACGCCTCACGTCTGCGGGCTGCCTCCCCGCCTCTGTGCCCCTCACGTCCGGGTCCGGCCCAGCACCCCTAACCCCGGGCACGCCCCCGCCCCCATCCGGTGTCTGACAGCCGGACAGCGGGATCTGCACAGCAAGTGAAATTCCCGTCGGATCGATAAAGCCGAAGCGCCGGCGGCGACGGGTCGATGGTTTTATCTGTCTCGGCCGCGCGCTGACAGCCGGCGGCGGCAAAGGCGTTCAAGGGCAGCCGCGCCCGCCCGCCCGCCCGCGCCCCGCGCCCGCCGCCGCCCTCGTGATTTATCTGGATTTTTAATTGGAAAAAATTTGCGAATTAATTGATTTCAGGAACTTGCCAATTAACATTGTAATTGGGTGCGTGATAAATTCCCCAGGAGCGTGTCGGCTCCCTGCGGGCTAGCCGGGGAGGGCCCCAGCCTTGGCGGCCCTCGCCCCGCCCCTGCCCCGCGCGCGGGAGGCGGGAGCCGAGCAGAGGAGGCCGGAGACGGACGGGCACCTGGCTCTCCCCGCCTCTCTCCCCGCCCTCAGCTCCCCGAGCTGGGGGTGGCCTTCTACCAGCCATTTCACAGAGAGGGAAACTGAGTCCTGTAGGAGAGAGCCCGAATGGGGGCATTTCCCCATGCTTGGCACAAGGCTGGAGGCTTCCTCCCCAGAACTTCCCTCTCTGCTCCGTGATCCCTTCTGCTCTCTGCTCCCCCCCTCCTCTCCCCTTCTCTCCAGCTGTTCCCTTTCCGCTTACCCTGCCGTTGCCTCCTCTGCCCTCCCTGCCCTCCCTCAGCCCACTTCTGCCTCACCCAGGAGGGACTGTCCCTCCATCCACATGGTTGCTCCCCAAGGAGCCCTTCAGGGTGGGCCTGGTGGTGTACCTTCAATCTCCCTCTGTCCCCCCACCCCAAGCAGGCTGCTTTTTCAGATACCCCCCAGGCTCACACAGAAAAGCAGAGAGAGACCTTCCAGCTCCCAAACTAGGGCTGGCTGCTTCTCACGGACACAGGTGGAAACGTATGTACACGATGTACAGGCACATGCACACATCCCCACTCCAACACCCGCAGATGTGCTCACGCACCGAGAGAACCACTTGCCACAGGCACACGGACACATAGACCCCCACAGGAAGAAGAGTCAGAACTCCTGTTGACAGACTCACACTTTTCAGAGCACTTTCACGTTCGAGATCCAGGGCTATTCCCCTCACCCCATCCTCTCTCTTTCCCCTCTCAGTCCTGCACAGGGTCCCCTTGGACCCCAGGACTCGGCTAGTCAGAACACGGAGGGCAAAGTTAGACTGAGGACGATGGTGGAGGACCTGCGACGCTGCAGGGCTGTCCTAGAGGTGATGGGGAATTGGAACATTGCTGAGCCGCAAGGAGGGAGCTGAGCTGTAGGAGAATCGCTCTGCGGCCAGTGTGGGGCATGAGTTGGAGGGAGAAGCAGGGAGGCCAGGGAGGAGGCCGGGCTGGTCCGGGGACAGGTGATGAGGCTGAGCTAGCACAGTGGCAGTGGCAGCGGGAAGAGGGAATGACAAGAGGCTGGTGGAGAAAGAAGCAAGAGGACTTAGCTGATGACTTGCTGGGTACATAGGAGGAAGAGTTTTTTGACTTGGGTGACAGGAAGGGTAATTATGGCAGAGAAGCAAGTATCTGAGGGAAGGAGACAATGGACAGGGCTCTGGACATGCTAAGATGTGATGGGGTGGAGCCTGGGTGTGTACCGATAAACAGGTAGGAACAGAGATGGAAGCTGAAGATTGAAGGGCAGGTGGGCAGAAGGGTTGCCCCAGACTTCTCTGTGAACCTCAGACAGGAGTTTCCACCCAGAGGAAAAGGCTTTGGACATGGAGAGATTGCACGAAGCTGAACGTGAGGCTTGACTTGGCCGCGTCTGAGCTCAGGCACCTTTTCTGAGAGGCTTCCAAACCCGCTTCAAGTTCTGGCCTCTAGACTGAGAGGCTGGCTCTCTGGTCAGCGCTTTAAAAGGGCTGGAAGGAGCCAGAGGGAGGCTGGGCGACTGTGGAGGAGAGGCGGGGTGTAGAGATGGCAGTGCCCCCACCCCCACTTAAGCCTTATTTAAGGCCGGCCTCGGTGTTTGGTTGGGTAATGAACTAGATAAACAATTCCCCAAATAGATTAAAACGAAGTGTAACTTACAGAGGCGGCTGGTGATGGTGGTTTATTCCCGGGCAGCGCACCATTTCTTTATTTCCAAGGATAATTCAGTGTAAATCACCTTAATTAAAAGTGTCAGCCCAGCCCATGAATATTGTACTTAGGAACGCGTTTCCTGGGTCCCAGTTATAATTTAAAACCCATGGATCACTAGGCAGCGAGTGACTGAGCAAGGGAGGAAATTGTTGGGGGCGGGCTGTGGAAACAGGGAGGTACAGTAGGCAGAGCTGAGCGGATAGGCTGGGCAGGAGGCGGGCTGCCTGCAGCTCTGGGGCTTAGACCTTTCCTCTCCAAGGCTGGTTCTTCGCCAGACTCCTGCCTCTGGGGGACCATGCCCATTTGGAGGTGATCAGGCAGTCAGAGGAAAGGTAGGGCAGGGATGCAGGCTCGGAGAGAGGGAAGAAGTCTGGGGTAGGACCATTCCAAACGAGGGAAAGGAAAAGGAATTCCCAGGAAAAGGTCCAGGGAGACTGGACATTCTGTGTCCCCATTTCTATTTATCAACAGAGTAAACTAAAGCCCAGAGTCAGCAGGACCCTCCCCAAAGCACAGAGAGAAAAAGATCTCAGAGCTCTGCCCTCCATCCTAGCCCCTGAGCATCATTAGGGAGGCAGGATGGGCCATGGAAAAGCGGCTCTTTGGACTCCATCAGACATTAGCTCAAATCCAGACTATGAGCAGAGAGGTGTCACTTAACCTCTGTTAGTCAACTTTGTAAAATTTCTGTGAAGATTAAGATAACATATATGAAGTACCTAGCCCATGCCTGCTGCATGTGGTGGGTACACAGTAATTGTTCATTCTTTCCTTTTCTGTTCCAACCTGATCCTGCTCAGATAATACTCAGACCTCAGTCCAGGGGTCCGGTGAGAACAATGTCATACAGTGGATGCCTCATTTCTGTATCTGAAGGCCAGGCACAGCGCCTGGCTTGTTGACTGAGGGGATGAAAGAGTGAAGGAATGATGAAAGTCATGAACTCACAAGCTACTTGCTCCTCAAGAGCCCCCCAGTTTCTTCTCCGGATCCCCAGTACCTAGATCAGGGCCGGTCATGGAGCAGGAATACAAGGACTGTTTATGAACAAAGTGCAACTGAATGGAACCTGGTCTGTCTGTCCTTCCCGGTCTGCGATGCCCCCGCTGTGATAAGACAGGCAGACAGCTCTGTTTCTGCACTCATACCTTAGCCTTACCCTGCTGCCAAGCTTAGGGACCCCTGCACTGTGACATATGTGTCTGTGGGGGGGGGGTGTCCATGTGTCTGCCTTCGTCAGTTCATGCGGGTGCCTCTGTCTAAGCATTTATGTGGATGTGGGTTGGGGAGCAGCCCTTCACCCAGGTAGGGTGGCTGTTGTGAATGTGTCTTTATGGACATGTCTCTGGGAATAGGACTCTGTGCCTGTGCATCCATTTGCTTGTCTGAGCCGTTGGGTATGACCACATGTATCTGCGTGACTATTTGCAGCATGATAGACGGTGGATGTTTGTGTATCTGCCTTTATACCAGGGTTTCTCAATCTCGGCACTATTGGCATTTGGGGCTGGATAATTCTTTATTGTGAGGGGCTACCCAGTACACTGTAGGATGGTTAATATCCTCTACCCACTAAATGCCAATAGCAAACTCCCCGCCCCAGGTTGTAACAATCAAAAATGTCCCCAGACATTGCCAAATGTCCCCTGGGGGCAAAATGACCCTGGGTGAGAACGACGCCTTTTCTGCACCTGCCTATCCCTTTGCCTATGTGTTGGGTGTGTCTGTGTCTTATCCTGAGGGTGCTCCCTGTGTGTACGCCCAGCGAGTCCGCGTCTGCCCCATGTGCTCTGCCTTGGGGGGGTGTCTGTGTGTCCGTGCTTTATGGCTCTCTGTGGGTGTGCTTGACGTGGACAGCTTGTGCCTGTGTCTGTGCAGGGACCCGATGCGAACGGGCTGTGTCTGCCTCCGTGCACGTATCACCCAGCACCTCTGTGTGCGTGTATCTGTGTGTGTGAGGTTGAGCGAGTGCACGTGCGTGAATGTGTGAGCACAGATGTGGTGAGCATAGTGGGGGCAGCGGGGGGGAGGGACAGGAACAGGGATATTAATGTTTCTGAAGTGGATCTGATTTGATACGTCTTGTTCCATTGTCAGCATCTGTTTAGCGGGGATTTGTAATACTTTGTGGCTCTGGATCACTCATGCTTAGCAAGGGATGTGGTCTTGCATACCAATTTTGTTATTAAACACAGTCCTCGCCTCCCCCACAGCCCATCCATCACCTCCCACCCCCGCCCCCGTCTGCTCCGAGCCACCCACCATATTTCAGGGCCCAGCTCCCGCCCGCCTGCCGCGCCCGATGCCAGAGGGCCTAGGGCTGACAAATTGAATCAGGGGGAGATCATTCCTGGCCTAACGCAGTTTGCAGCGTGTTGGAGGGAGAATTGACAAGAACCATGTCAGCTCCATCACCCCAATCCCATAGGAGCTAAGAGCAGGCTGGGGACAGAGGGTGGAGGAAAGGGGGTACCCAGGACAGGCAGAATCCTCAGGGCTGATACCAGGAGTCAGGTAAAGCCTCTTTCCTCAGATCCACAGAGGTGCCCACCATGTCTAGCGTCTGCATCCCCTTCCCAGGAGCCAGCTCTAGCCCCTAGCCCCTGATGGACTCTGAGCTCGGCAGGGCCAGCGGGGGTTGACTGGACTGGGTGGAGCTTGGCCAAGCTGGGCTGGGCTAGGCTGGTTATGCCTTCTCCTTTTGGGGTCTTCTTGCTATTCTACTCTTGCATGCCCTGGGCAGCAAGTAGAATGGTCACCCTTTTCTCTTCTTTCTTGGCAGCAAGAATTCCCTTCTGAAGGATGCCATGGCTCCAGGCACTCCCAAGGTAGGTGGCCAATTGTGTATTTTCCTCCTGTCCATCCTAACCTAGGCCCACCCAGAACTGGTTCCTCTTGAGAATAAAAGGAGTTCTTCCTGAATCCCCAACTGTCTCTAGGGTTTCAGTGTTGGCCTGAGGCCTAGGGCTGCCCTGTGCGCTTGAGTGTATATGTGTGCAGTCTGAGTGTGAGCCAGAGTATGCTCTTCTGACTTCTTCCTCTTGCAGTCAGGATGGGGTCAAAGCCAAGAATGGCCTGGGGGTGTGGGGATCCAGACTCTAAGACTAGGGAGACTCAAAGGAGGAAGGTGAGCTGTAGCAAGGAAAGGAAAATATAGAAATGCAGGTCAAGATAGATAGCGCAGAGTCTTAGAGGCCAGACAGTGGAGTGTGTGTGTGTGTGTGTGTGTGTGTGTGTGTGTGTGCACGCTTTGTCCTGAGGGAAACAGGGAGCCACAGAGGATTCTGGACTCATGTGGGGAGACAGTCTTCCCCTCTGAACAGACACTATGGAAGAGAAGCTTGAAAGCATCAGGTGGAGAAAGGAAAAGTGAAGGGCAAGTAGCTGGCTCAAAGGGGGCCCCAGAGGCCTCAGCACAATGACATTATTTGTACCAAGAACTCTCATAGGTGGCCGCAGAGGCAGATGGTACTGCTTCCCCAAGGGGGATGATTTTGAGGGGGTGGGGACCTGGGGAGGAAGACTAAACTCGCGCTCAGTGAGTGTCCCCTTCCCCACCCCGCCGCATCCTGTCTCTTAAGTTCTCTCGTGACTCCGAAAGGCAGGAATCCTTAGCCCTTTTCATAGGGAGTGAGGAGTGAGTGTCCAAGATTTGGGGGTGGATGAAATCAGTCAGAGAGAGTGATGGAGAAATTAGAGCAAAGCCAAGAAGAGAGCCTGGGGATTCCTGCACTGGGGATCCAGAGAAGGTACAGGAGACAGGAAAGGGGTAGAGGAGGAACAGCCATGAGTCAGAAGGGGCGCGGGAGAGCGTGGTATCGCCGACTCCTAAGGGGAAAGGCATACATGTGGTAAGCAGTCAGAGAAGAGCTGGAGAAGACCGCTGTACTTAGAGGCCTTAAAGGCACTGGCGACCTCTGAGAGGGCAGTTTGGGAAAAAGGCTCCAGAGTGACAATATTACCTCCAGGGGTTGGCCCAATTCCCCTGCAGGCCTTTATAAAGGGTGGGAGTGGACTTTACACCTTCATTCAGGAAATCACTCAACACACAGCAAGCTGGTCCAGCCTGGGATCAGGTGCAGACCCTAGCCAAGGAAGCAAAGCCCTCCCAACCCTAAGAGAAAAGGCAGGGGTTGACAAGCAGCTGTGGATTATAGAGGTGGGGAGCCACACTCTCTGAGCCTGGCCCAGCTCGAAGCATTCTGCAGTCGTGGTTATAGGAGAAGGTAGGTCATGGACAAGCTGCTGGTTTGGCTACTACAACCACTGACACCTGAGCATGGCTGGCAGGGCTGAGAAGGGGACCCCAGTGAGGCTGGTGTGCTAAGGACAAACAGAAGCAATCCGTGTCCATACCTAGTTCCCCTGTTCACAGATGCACACACCCAGATGAGAGCACACAGCCAGGAAGGTGAAGCATGCAGATTCCTGCAACCACCCACACTTATTGATAACCAGACTCCGAGGCAAAGGCCACTGCTCAGCCACTTCCAAATACGTGCTTACACCCCCAAAGCTGTCCATTTCAGAGCCTGGCCTCTGCCTTGACTGAGGCTTTAGGGAAGCAGGTCATGGATGGAAGAGGCATGAGGTAGAAGCAGGAGACTGAGAAGACAGGGACAAGGAGGGAGGGAGGGAGGGAGGAGGAGGAGAGGGCGAGGGGGCCTTCGACAAGATTGATGGCCTCGTTGCCATTAAGAAAAAAATTAGCCGGTGGCGGCTATCATATTAAAGGGTGAAGA
This sequence comes from Miniopterus natalensis, assembly GCF_054644295.1. Classification (NCBI taxonomy): domain Eukaryota; kingdom Metazoa; phylum Chordata; class Mammalia; order Chiroptera; family Miniopteridae; genus Miniopterus; species Miniopterus natalensis. The sequence continues at coordinate 26,068,096 of NC_142089.1, forward strand.
AGCCGTGAATTATTTTCTTAAAGATCTTATCGCTTACAATGATAATTTTACCTTCCAAAAGGCCACTTTTAATGAGGCGAAGAGCCAGGCAAAAAGTCATGATTTAATGCCGGGATTTTTTTTTCTCAAAACACATTTTACTGCTTTTTGGTCCATGTTTAAAAAGCGCCAGTGACCTTTTTTTTATTCCACTTGCCCCAGGTGTAATGCTGAGGCCTCTCAGGGCTTCTAACCTAGAGGGGAGGGAACACAAAGTGTGAGCTCTCTTATGGTGGGGGGCAGGGATACATTGTTTCCCCCTCTTCAGCATCCTCCTTGGGACCTAAGAAGGGGAAGGACATTGCCTGAAAGCCCACCCCTTTTCTGAGCTGGGGGCCTGGTCACCTGCTAGGTGACCACTGAGCTTGGGTGGGTGATGAAGGGGCTCCAAGTAGCAGGGAATCCCACTCCAGGCCCTTCCCAGTCTCCCTCCTGCAGTTCTTGGGGTGAGGCCGAGTCAGGGAGCCCTGCCAACCAGCAGCTGCCCCCTCCCTTCCCAGGGCCCTCGCCTGAGGATGTGCAGCATGGCCACCGCATGCGGGTCACATCCCACGGCTCAGTCGGAGATGAAGGATAAATGGCTGCTCCATCTTTCCCAAATTGCTTTCTTTGGGCTGTCACTGGCGATTTGGCATGGTTTTCTAGGCTGGGGAGGCCTCCTAGGGAATTGTATGCTTCTGGCTTAGAGCTGCACAGGCTGGAGAAGGTGGGGGGAGGAAGTATGGATTGCTTTCAGGCTTCCAGGCCCCCAGTTTGCAGCTGAACAGGCCTTGGCAAGAGCCAGCAAGAGCAGGCTGAACGTGCCATGTGGTATTTAGAATTGTGACGCTCGCACACAATTTAAAGCAGACAGTTTATTAATCTAAACTGCAGGCGTATGTAGAAGAGTCCGTGTAGGATTGACACGGGGGGATTAGTTTTGCTGGGGTTTTTGCTCGGGTCATTGTCACAGCGCAGGGATAAATGGACCCAGCGTACATCTCTAGCTGCACGCAAGAAACTCATACATACTATTTAATTTACTGTCTCCATAGCAGGGCTCCCACCAGCCTGTGTTAGGGGCAGGCAGTGTGTGGCCAGTATGTGGCTTTACCCCCAACCCTTCAGGGGGGGTTGCAGAGTCTCTGCTCACTAAGGGAGAACAGGGCATGTATTGTCCCTGCTCACTGGGAGTAGGCTGGGAGTGTGCCCCACTGGAGTAGGTATTAGCTAGGATCTAGATTTGGGCCCTCTCAGGGTGGGGTCTCTACCCACCCTGAGAATCGAGCCATCCTCTCCCATGACCACACTCCTGGGATCTGACCATATGCCTTCATAATCCCAAGTGGTCCCTCTATCCCTCCACCCTCCTTCTCTTTGCCTCTCTCCCAAAAGCTCCATAGGAGTAGAAACTCTAGAGGACTGACTATAGGTCTCATTCCACCTGAGGCCACATGTCCTTTTTCTTCTTCCAGTCCCACCTGTTGTCTGCTTCCATCAAGAGGGAAGGAGAGTCTCCGACAGCATCACCACACTCGTCTGCGACTGATGACCTGCACCACTCAGACAGATACCAGGTGAGGAGTTGGTGGAGTGGGCATGAGAAGTAAGTTCACCTGGCTGAGGGCTTAGAGGGCATGGCTGGTGGTAGGTCCTCCCTTCTCGGGGGGTAAGAGGTGAGACCTGAGCTGTTTTTGGTTCCCTCTGTTTCTAGTGCTCCTGACTAAACCCAGAAGGCAAAGGTGTCAGGGAATGTGCCTTAAATAGATAGATTTTAGAGAGAGAGAGCCAAGGTCACCAGAGCTCTGAAGCACCAAGCCCCTCTGAAGCACCCCATCCAACAGGAAGTATCCTATAGGGTTTGGTTTCATGAGGAATCCAGAGACATAGCACCAATCACCTGAAGACTTCACACTTCAAAACCATGATCTCCTGAGCAAATAATCCTGCCAAACCTTGATACCGCCCCCCCTGGGGGGGCCTGTGAGTGCCTTGGGAAAACGAAGGAAATAATCACACAATCCTAAAGCATCAGAGAAGGAGTGGGGCCTAAGGGTAATATCCTAGCTCTGTTTTGACCTTCTTTGTGATAGGAAGGAGAAAGAACTTCCCCCAGAAGCTTCTCCTTCTAAGACAGGGCCCTGGTCCAAGGAACATTTATCTAAATGGCAACAGGCCTTCTCCAGCAGCCCCAGTGTGAAAAGAGATAAACAGCCCTAACTCAGAGCCCTGATCTGATGCAGAAAGACAAGGCAGCGGGCACCCATAATCTGGGGTAGAGAACCAGTGTCACCACTGGAACACGTAAAACCTTTGTTGGAATTAGAGGTGTTCTCTCTGAACACCCTTTTCTTCCAGCTGACACAGCCTGGCATCAGGGCGCAGAGCTTGGAGAGTGGAGTGGCAAGGGTGGACTGGACACCAGCTTCCACTGGCATCTCCTCCACTGGATGCTGATGCCTTTGTATGGGACTCAAGCTGCACAGCTCAAAGTGCCAACCCCGAGGAGGGATCCCTGCTCTCATGAACCTGGGTTTGAGAAAGGCACCCAGTCCAGTGCCTGGGAGACATTACCCTCACCCAGACAACCCTGCTTTGAGATGGAGGAATTCTGGTCTGATATGGAGACAGGGCTCTGTTCCAGAGAGTTTCCCCCAAAGGTATAGACAGAATCCTGCCTTCAGGGACCCATCCTCTCAACTCCAGTCACCGCATTCAGCCTCGCCATCTAATGAACTCGTAAAAGAGCAGCCACCAGGCATAGGCATGGATGGCATGCTACGGCATGGCACCAAGGCCTTCTGTGATTTGGATTCAACCCGTATTCCCAGCTTTCATTCCTAATACTGCCCTATGGGCTATGCTTGCTGAATTAATGCTAACTAGTCCCTGGCTATGCCATTCCTTTCTTGCTGCTGTGTTATACACATGCTGTTTCTTCTAACAGGACTATTTTACCAGCCCATCCAATTTTTATTTATCCTTTAACAACCTGCCCAAATCCCATCCCCTCCAGGAAACCTTTCTCATGACCCCGATGTGTCCGTTATTACCCTTATCAAATCTTGTTGTGATCACACCCCTTTAGGTATGTTTTGGTTATCTACTGGTGTGTAACAAACCATCCCAAAACTTAGTGGCTTAAACACAATTTATTATACGTCATAATTCTGTTGGTTGACTAGGCCTTTCCTTACTCATGCAGCTCATTCAGCTGGAGGACTGGCTGGGCTGGAAAGTCCTAAATGGCCTCAGCATATATCTGGAAGATTGGGGGATCTTGGTTCCCTTCCCAAATGGTCTCTCTTTTTTCAGTAGGTTAGATCAGCTTCCTTACTTGGCATTCTCAGGGTAGTGTCACACCAAGAGGGCAAAGGAAAAAGCTGCAAGGTGTCTTGAGGCCCAGACTCTTGAATTCACACATCATTTGGCAAAGCGTCACAAAGCTAACCCATGATCAAGGGACGAAGAGATGTAGTTCTTGATAGGAGCAAGTACAAAGAATTGTGGCCACATTTAATCTATCACAATGAGCCTGATTCTTCCACTAGACTTGGAGTCCTTCCAAGGCAAGGACCTTGTCTTATCCTTCTTTACTCCCTTCCTTTACTCAAACATTTATCTGTACTCACTCATGCTCAGCCCAGTGTCCTTGCCTTCAAGGGGTTACATTTGCAAATAGATAATTATAGCCCAGTGTTGTAAGTGCTATGACATGGGTTTAAATAAGTTTCTAGGATTGCACAATGGACAGAGGAGAAAATCAGAGCAAGCTTCAGAGGAGATAATGACTGAACAGGGTTTCAGAGAACAAGTAGGAGTTCACTTTGGTGAACAAGGAATAAATGGGACTCCAGATCAAGGCAACGCTATGTGCAAAGGGCATAGCAGTGTAACCCAGTACGATGTATCTGGGGACCTGCTATCAGTTCAGTTTTGTTAGAATGTAAAACACAAGGAAAATTGGTAGGAGGTGAAGCTGCAAAGTATCCTCGGAACTAGCTGGGTATCCCATTCCCTTATCTTTACAGAATGCCTGGCGTGTAGCAGTTGTTCAATTATGTTAGATTTTTTTTTAAATCATCAAACTCAGCCTCAAAATCAGGGGGTGTTGGTTTCTTGTTTGGATTCCCGTTTATTTAGCCTCTGCTGAATAACCATTACTTAACCATTACTTCACTTTACCCTCATAGCAACTGTACAAGCTAGGATTCATTGCTCTCCAATTTATTGCTAAGGAAACAGGCCTAGAGAAAGGAAGTCACTTTTCTAAGAACACATATATTCTTAAGAGTAACAGAGTCAGGATTTGAACTTGAGTCTGTCTAGTCCTGAATTCTAGATTGTTACTCAGCCCTGCACTAGGCTCAGGGGCTTCCCTCTTATATTTCCTCCTCCCCTTCCCACTGTTATCTTCTGCATGCTAAACCCTGTTCTGGGTGACTAGTAGAGATGACCTCCCAAGAAGAAGAGACAGATATGTAAACAATCAAAATATATAAGATCAGAGGGAAGCCAAGGGATTATGAAAACTCAGAGGAGGCAACTAACCCAACCTTGAGAGAACGTGAAGTCTTCCCAGAGCCCTGCAGGATGAACAACAGTTAACCAAGCCACGGGTATGCATAATCTAGCCCGAGCACGGGGTGCTCCAAGAACTTTAGGTAGCTCTGCGAGGCTGAGTGTCAGGAGGACAAAGGCAGAGAGCAGGAGTGCTAGAGGAAGAGTCTGCGCAAGTAGAGGCAGAAAAGGCCTGTCTGCCGCCGTGCAGATCCTATCAGTAGAGAACCACTGAAGGCTTTAAAGTGGGGGAGACAGGTCAATTTTGAACAATACGAAGATAACACTGTGTGTAGGGTGGAGGAGGATTACAGGGATGGAGACTGGAGACCAGGCCAGATGGGAGACAGCTACAAACTTAGAAAGATCCTAAGATTATGAACTACAGCAGTAACATCCAAGATAGGCATACCCCCTGAAGGCAGACTCGGGGATGACCTGCCTACTGCCCTTGTGACTCCCACGTGGCCCCAGCCCCGAACGGTCAGCATACTGAAAACAACTGTGCATGGGCTATAATGAAAGCAGGGATCAAGTACTCTTAAGGAGAGGAAAAGAGATCCTCCGGGTAGGCCCGGAGGACTGAGTAGGAGATACACAGAGGGGGACGTACGTTTCTTCGTTTTTAAGAGAACTTTAAAGGTGGACTCTGAGGCCCAGAGGAGGACTGAGCGTGAAGAGGGAAGGGGGCTCACACATGCTCACGCTCCGGGTGCGAGCACACCCGCGGACGGGGCACCCCCTCAGGAGCCGCAGCCCGGGAGTGAGGCGCCTGCCGGAGGGACGCCGAGTCCCACGGCCACCCCGTGGGCGTGCGGCGCCTGTGGGCGCCCAGGTGGCGTCGGGCAGACAGCAGAGACGCTGGGAACCCTCTCATTGCGGGCTGCGGACCGGCAGGGGTGGGGTGGAGCAGCTGGGACCGCGGCGGGACCGCCCCAGGGCGATCGGAGTTCCGACGCCTCCCGGGCAGAGAGCAGCCCGGCTGCCCCAGGCCCGCCGCACTGCGGGCGGCACCGCGGAGCCCGGCGCTGGGGGGGCGTGAGCGGGACGCGGGGACCCCGCCGCCGCCGCTAGGCGCGTAGGCTTTGCAGCGGTGGGAGGGACCCAGGGCGGGCCCAGCCGGTTGCTCCGGGAGCGCGAGCAGCTGTTTCCTGGTCCCGGTCCGGCCGCTCCCCCATCTTGAACTTTCACCCTCAGCGCGCGACGGAGGCGGTCACGTGACCAGGGCCAACATGGCCACCGCCGCCGCTGGGAGCTGAAGTGCCGCCGCCGCCGGGCAGCCGGGGGGAATCCGCTCGCATCGCCGCCCTCGCCGGCCGGGCGGCCGCGGGGCCCGGAGCGCCGGAAGCCGGGGCTGGGACGGCACCGCCGGCGGCCGCGGGGCCCCGTTAGAGCAGTCCCCGGCGGCTATGCCGAGGGCCCGGAGCGGCCGGCGGAGCAGGGGGGCCGGCGGGAGGGAGGAAGTAGGTTTGTTTACGGGTTGTTTGGGGCGGGACAGGCCTGGACCGGGGTCGGTGCTGGGCGAGGGCCAGGACTCCGGGCCGCAGCTTACGCTCTTTTCTTTCTTTTTGCATCTGCCGGGGATCTTCCCCCAGACCTTTCTGCGAGTGCGAGCCAACCGGCAGACCCGACTGAATGGTGAGTCTTGCCCGGCCCCTCCCTCCGCCCCACCCCCGGCCTCCTCCCTCCCTCGCTGCCTGCAGCTCCTGACTTTGCCTGAGTCTTTTGCACATTAGGGCCCGTTGGCTTCGTAGCAACCACAGTGCCTGAGTATGTGCCAACCAGGGTGGCCGCCCTCAGTTTCCCCGTCTGTCTAATGGAGGTTATGGATCCCAACTTTTGCCCAAGCCTCTCTAAAGGCCTTGAAGAACCCTGGGGGACAATAAGTGCCAGAGAATGAGGAACAAGCTACACAATTCCACTCGGGAGCTCAGCTTTGAATTTGCAAACTGCTGGGACCTCACTGTACAAGCCGGCAGGGCGCTGAGAATGTTTTTCTTCCAGTTTTTAATCAGTGCCCAGTAGTGTGAATACAGCCTCTCTGCTGAGACTTGACAATGCAGTGAGATCTGGAGTTCCCACGGCAACAGGAACTAACTCATCCCAGGGCTCTTTGAGTTATCAGTCGGCCCACATTTCACAAAGGTGATCAGCGTGGGCTCGACAGTTCTTAGAGGCCTTCTCTGAAAGCGCACCCTGTATGCACTACCTGGCAGCCCCCCCCCCCCCTTTTGGATTCAAACCTCTGGAGCATTCCTGTTTGCTGAACACAATTGAATGATCCTGGCTTTTTGTACTGACTAGGGTGTGGTATGTCTGGGGGTTTACTGTAAGGGGCTTAGGGTCTCTGGGCCGGCTGGTAAATGATCCCCAACTCCTGCCACTTAGTTTCTGCTGCCAGGCTGAGCCTCATTCTGGGAAAGGAGAAGCATTCATTATGGGCTGGCACCATGTTAAGCATCATTGTAACACCTCTAAGAGGAAAGTGTTAACACACGTTTTGTAGATAAGGAAACTGAGGCTGGCAGAGGTGACACTGATTTGTTTAAAATGACTCAGCTGGGATGTAACTGAGCCATGATTTAAACTGAAGTTTGTTTAAATCCAAAGCCTGGGCTTCTCCAGCCATGCCATGCTTCCTCCGTGGCAAATCCTTTGACTTTACCTGCTCAGAGATCACTTCTGAGTAGGGAGCAAAACTTTCCCTACCACACTTTGGTTATTTTGGCAAGAAATAACCAAATCTACCTTGTTTACCTGAGAATTTCCAGGTGATGTTTAATCTTAACATCAAGGTGCTTTCCTGGGACTACAAGGAATCTTCTAGTCTGGGTGGCCTGGGCAAGGAAAGTATCCAGTATCGTGCCCTCTTTGGCAATTCTGTGAGATTCATTTCTTTATTCAGTCATCAAACAGTGTTTATCATAGTCCCATTCTTACTAGAGAAACAGTCTCTTGGGCTCTAGGCATTCCCAGGGCTCTAGGTGAAGGACCTTTATATTCTCACACTGCTTCATTCAGGCTTCTAGCACTCTGAGTCCCTTACTCCATGCCTCTCTGATATCTAGCATCCCTTTTCCAGCCCAGCCCTGGATCTACAGCAGCGATTTTCAACCTTTTTCATCTCATGGCACACATAAACTAATTACTAAAATTCTGTGGCACAAAAAAACATATTTTTTTGCCAAGCTGACAAAAAAATAGGTTTAATTTTGATTCATTCACACTGACGGCCATTTTGTGTTGACTGTGGTTATTTTTTTATTTAACAACCTAGGAGAAAAGAGGTCAGTACCCCTGACTAAATAGTAAGGTATTACATGTTTTAAAAATTCTTGCAGCACACTGGTTGAAAATTGCTGCTCCAGAGTGTCAAGGTGGCTTTACCCTGAGATTCCAAGGGTTAGGGCAGTCAAGGCAAAGAAATCTAGATCTTTGGCCACAAAATCAAGTGGGGCACCACAACATGATCACATCTATAGCAAAAGCACAGGAAATTGAAGAGATGGGCCAGGCTACAGACCAAGGTTTCTGAACTCCATGCTCAGTCCTGATGTGATAGTGACTTTCCTATTGATTTTGGTCTTTCTAGGACTACTGTGTTTTGGAGTTGGAATAACTCCCTGCCTCAGACCTTCAACAAGCAGGAGCTCGGCCCCAAGCATATATTCTTACTGTCCTAGCACACTCACAGGATCAATCTTTATTGACGCTGATCAGTCAAGGGGACTCTTAGGACAGGAGAGCATTCTAGGCTATGGTTTCTTATCATTCCTTTGCCCCTTTTTCACTACTTTAAGAGTTCCTTGATCTCTGAGTCTTGAATTTCTTGATCTGTTAAAATGAGCAAAAACACTACCTTCATTAATGCACCCTACCTTCAGGATATAGAATTAAATGATCTACCTTGTATAAGGTATTTGGCTCTGAACCTAACACAGCTAAAGTTTTAAATTGTAACATGTTAATTCTCACCTGTGTCACTTCTCAACTGTGCCCCCCTCCATAAACTGCATTCATGAGCTTCCCCCCAGGATCAGTGTCCATGAGAAAGTTCTTCCTGGCCTTTCGGTGGGGAACCTTTCCCTCCTTGACTACCTCCTCCTTCCCCTCACCCCAATCCATCTGATCTCAGAGTGGTTACCTCTGCTTCTACGGTGGCATCCAGGGAGGGGCTAGAGGGGAAAGTCCCTGGTTTTGACCCCTTCCTGCTTCTGTGACAGGAGGGCTGTAGAGAGGGATTAGTGAGCTAATTAGAAATGATTGCATATCTCAGCACTAATTAGCAGTGCTGTGGGCTTGCAGTGTGCACTTTGGAATTGAGCCCCCTGCGGGACAACATGGCAGGCAGCCCTCTGCCTCAGGGGCTTGCCAGCCCCTCTGCACTGATTAGAAATGATGGAACAGGTTTGGATAGGCACAGTAAGGGCTGCCTTCTCAAGGTCCTATGGGCCTTCTGACTCAGATTCTCTGTATCTTTATGACTATGCCTCGTTCTCTTCTTCCGTAAAATGGGACCAACGAACGTAAGAGAAATAACTTCCTGGGATGATTCTAGGTAAGACACTTAAGGACTCTTGGCCCAGGAACAAAGTGGGTTTAATCTGATGAGTTAAAAACAGGCTACATTAGGCCCTCAGAAGGACCTTGAGTTCTAGCCAGATGTTCTCTAAAGTTGTATATCTTGACACCAGAAAAGCCCATGATCTTGGTCTTCTGGGGAAATACCTAGCAACATAGAGTGTTTTTGCTCATTGGACTTCTTGAACTCTGCAGGTAGGGAGGTATGAATTGAGCTTGAGCCAACCAAGGTGAGTAGACAGTTCACTGGCCAAACTCCATTCTCCTCCCCAGGTGCTCTTGGCAAGTCCCAGTCCCCAAGGGAGAAGAAGGTGCTGAATAATGAGGGCCAGATCAGGCACTGAACAAAGGGGCTAATGGCTGGCAGGAGGTCAGGATATATCAGCTCCACTGGGACCTTGGGCGCTACAGTAACCATGTGCCTGTTCTGTGCTTTGTTTTCGGTTTCTCCATGCAGCTCGGATTGGGAAAATGAAACGGAGGAAGCAAGATGAAGGGCAGGTATGTCCCCTGTGCAACCGGCCCCTGGCAGGATCGGAGCAGGAGATGAGTAGGCATGTGGAGCATTGCCTTTCTAAGGTAGAGGGGCCATCACCACCTACCCCACCCCACCCTTCCACCCTTCCCCTGACACTAGCTGCTGACTGCCCCCAGGTCTATGGGCTGTTGGGGTCTCCATGTGGTCTCAGCAGCTTCTTCCACTCTATTCTTCGCTCTCTTCCTTAGCTTTCTCTCTCCCACTCCTCCCCTGGGGTGCCAGTGGAAAATGATCGGGAGGAGGCCCAGGTCTTTGACCTCTAGATTGGTTTACTTCACAGGAACCTAGAGCTGAGGTTGACATACCACAGCTGGGCGCCAGGGTTATGCCTTCCTTGCAGGCTTGTAGGGGGTGGGAGGTGGGGGGGTGGATAGGAATGGCCTGGGACCCGCATGATCCTGCTCTGCTCTTCACAGAGGGAAGGCTCCTGCATGGCTGAGGATGATGCCGTGGACATCGAGCATGAGAACAGCAACCGCTTTGAGGAGTATGAGTGGTGCGGGCAGAAACGGATACGGGCCACCACTCTTCTGGAAGGTGGTTTTCGAGGTACAGGCAGCTGACACCTAGTCAGTGGCACTCTGGTGTCCAGGCCTATATGGGGTATCCATCTGTTGGGAGCCAAGAGGCCGGGGCTGGTGGCCAGTCATCCATTCCACCACATGGGAACTGCTGCTGGCAGGGCGCCTTTGTGACTGTGCTGCCTGCCTGTGATGTGCATATTAAAATGGAAGTATTTGGGTGGGGAAATGGAATTGTGAGGCTGCAAGCTAGGAGTGACGAGGGGGGCTCTCGGCCTCGGGTGATACATTGAAGGTGACAGCCAAGCCGCGTTAGCACCTGCATAAAATATTAAAGGGACGGTTATGCATTTATCACTCCATCCCTCTTAAGGCTGATAAATGAGAATCCAGCAACCTGATGTACACCTCCAGCACTGGGGGCCCTGAGGGCTTCCAGCAAACACATTGGATTTTCCTCCTCCTCCTCCTCCTCCACTCCAGCCCCACGTCAGTTACAGAGGAGAGAGTGAGTTATGGCAAAATTTGACCTCCCATGAGCTTCATTGGTGAATCTAATTTTAGCTCTGTTCCCATCCCTTCTCCATGGGTCCCTCTGCCCTGAAGCAAGAGGGGCCTGGGCCCAGCTGCTCCCTGCTTCCCTTGGGCTCTCCCCAGTTGCTGCAGAGAGGTCTGCAGGGCCCTGACCAGCTCCATTGCCCTCCCAGCTCCTTGGAGGAATATGGTGTGGCCCAGTGGAAGTTCCCCACTCGCACCAGGTCAGACTGGTACCCAGGGTCAGTGTCCTTTTGTCACACTCTCCTGCCTTGGGCAGGGGAAGAGGGAGCTATCTGCCTCCTGGCCTCTAGCTCCTCTCTCTTTCTGTGCTCAAGCACAGCTGGCACTACAGCTTGTGGTCATTAAGGGAGCCAGTCTGTTTCCCATCTGCCTCCAGTTCTCTGGGCATCACCCTTGGGAATACTGTGCCTGGTCCCTGGGGAATCTTATAGCAGCTGGGAAGAGAGAGGATCCTGCCTCTTTGGGGCCCTGCTACTGGGGCTGGGGCTGAGGTCTGGGCTTCATGGTGCTGTCCAGTACAGACTGGCTACACGAAGGGGCTCCAAGCCCAGGTGAGACATTATGCCTGTGGGCTTCTCTCACATTACTCAAGTGTTTGGAGACAAGCCAAAGTATAAATCAGGAAGGTTGATCAGACCAAACTGGTTCCCAAGCCTAAGCATTGATCTAGGGAATGTTCATTTGACATTTCACTCCGGTCCTGCCCTAGAGGATGAGCAGCAAAGCACAAGATCCTGTGAACTGTACACAGGTGGCGGCCCGTGCAGGGTCAGTTCCACGATGCTGCTCTGAGTTCACTCTGTTGGCTGCTACAAATATTCACATCTTCCATTGCTGTGGCAACTTCTTAGTCAGGTTTTTTGGCACAGAACTGGACCTGATGGCTTCTGGGCACCAGACAGGGCTTAAGGGGATAAAGCTGCATAGGGCCTGATGATTTGACAAAGTAGTTCCCCTGTGCTGGGATGCACTTACAGAGCGGGTCTGAGGGGCTCTTAGGCCCTGGGCGGGTGTCAGTTTTCCCTGAGTGTTTATACTGTGAGGTTGCTCCTTTCAAGAATTCCTGAGGGGAGTTCAAAGGGGGCTTTTCTTTGAGCGATTTGGAGAGCGAGAATGAGAGTGAGACTTGAAGAGGGAACAGGGGCCGGAGGTGCCTTTATCTGCAGAGAATTGCTCCAGCTTTCCTGATAGAAGATGCTGCCGTCTCTTAAACAGCTTAGTGCAGTCAAAAGACAGGCAGACTTGAAAGGCTGTTTTACAGTGAGATCAGCAGGGGCCACAAGGCAGAGAGCTGGGCACAGTGGAGCAGAGGAGGCTGAGGCTCCTCAGTGGGGGGGGTGAGGGCTATCAAAGGAAGCCCTGGCTCATCCTGACTGCCTCTGCCCCCAAACCCTGTCTACAGAAGCTGACCATCTGTCAGTCTACCCTCCCTGACCAGGACCAATAGGCCCCAACTCTTGGGGGGTTGGGTGTGGCCCCGCCAGGCGGGCTGGTGTCAGTGCACCGCATTGATCGCCTGCCGGGCGGGCCGGGCAGCAAGCCGGGCAGCGCGTGCTTAATGTGATTGAAAGGCAGTTAAAATGGCGGTGACCTTTTCAGGAGGAATTAGATTGCCTGCCAAGACCGGTTAGAGGGAGTGATAACGCCAGCTGAAGAAGCTGCCCAGCCGACTTCAGAGAGAGGGAGCAAAAGCAGGATGAGCAGGCGAGCAGTGAGGCCCATTTAAGCTGTGCTGTGCCTGCTGACAGAACAGAGATTGCTGTCCTTGTTAGATATGAAAGAATTGAAGAATTGCAGATAAGTTCCTGTATCTGATCATCCCCTACCCCTCCTCCCAGACCAGGGCCCCTTCGTCATCCTCAGTAAAGCTTCCCACCAGGCCCACTGGGGGCTGGTCTGATGGAACAAGGTTACCTGGAATGTAATCAGCTATGGAGCCAGTGGGCAAGCAGGAGTTTTGGTGGAGACACTTGGCTGAGGGGAGCAGGCCTTGGAGATAGGACCTGTGGTTACTGAGGCCCAGGTAGCTCAGATCCGGGAGTGCTGGGAATTGGTATTTTAGGACAAAATGAAGAACCAGACAGAGCAGGAAAGCACCGAGATACGTCCAGCCAGAAATAGATCTTTAAGAGACTAAGGAAAATAGGTAAAGATGTCAAGAGAGCAAGTTGGAAGAAACTTTCAGTGTCTAGGAAACACTCCGGCATTCTGGTCTTAGAAGTCCTGGGCTGCTGATTGTCTTCTTGGGTTTGCTAACCTCCTGCTGCTGTTTCTTCCCACCCAGAGTTATAATTGCATACGGGGTGGCACATAGCCTAGTGCTTCACCACCGTTCCCCTAAAAGAACTCAGCAGTTAGAGGAGAAAAAGACATTCTTTTGGGCACCAAGCCAGCACTGGGCAGAGCAAGGGGTTTCTTGGCTAGAGCAGCAGGCCACAGGGAAACCTAATCATACAGCCCTTGGGGCAAACCTACTCCTACCTGTAGTCAATGAGATATATGATGAGCGAGCCACACCTTTACCCATTTCCTGTCTCTAACTCCTGGGTTCTGGAGAAGAGGCTTAAGGTGGTGAGCTTTGACCCCTCCCCTGTATAGGTTGCCAGGGAAAGTTCAGTTTTGAGGAACCAGTAGCTCATCGTAACTGAAATGGACAGGCTGGAGAGAGGACATCGGAATGGTTGGTTTCAGATAAGATGACAATAATTGGGGGCACATGAATGGCAAGGTGGAGGAATTTCCCAGGAGGCTGCATAGGAAATGGAAGGTGCTGCAGCTGTATCTTTGAACCCTGAAGGGCAATGCATTGCTAGAATCCAGCATTGAGCCCCTTTGAATCAAACAGGTGGAAAAAGGGTACTAAGAGAACCAGCTGTGCGGGGCCTTTGCCCTGTCCAGATCCTGGCCGAGGAACTGCATCTTTCTTGACCGTCTTAGCTTTAGGCTGGTTCCAAGTAGCCTGAATGAAGTACCATAGAGCAGACAGGCAGGGCAGCTTAGGTACAGATTTTTTTAACTAGTTATTGCTTGATAAAATTTCAGAGCCAGGTTATGAGTCAAAGGGGTGAGAGGTATTATGAGTCCAAGGGCATAGAGAAATAGGCCTTGTCCTAGCTGTTGTCTCCTTTGACATGTTGGTTTCTAAAGAATGGGAGCCCTGGGTGCTAAAAATGTCCCCCAGCACAGCCCTGCTGCTTGGTCCAGTCAGTAACAGGTGTTGGAATAGCCAACTGCTGGAGGCAGTCTTGGAATGGAGAGGGTTAGGGCTGCTGCCTTCTAACTCCTTACCACCTTTAGTTACAACTGTTGCCTGGTGGGAGGGGTTGCAGAGGTGGCCAGGAGCAGGGCACCTTCTGTCCTCTGTGATGAATGACGGGATTTAATCGCCTTTGGGAACACAATTGTTAAGCTGGGACAGAGGGAGTGCAGGCAGCAGGAGCAGGTATCAATGGTTTTAAACGGCGTCTGTCTCTACGCGTCTCTCCTGACGTGAGGCAGTGAAACGCGTTATCGAGGAGGCCCGGAAAGTGGCTAAGTGCGTTTGACACACGCCAACTCCCTGCCTCCACACTGGATAATTGCATTGTCAACTGTTCAGCGAGGTGGCAGGTGACACTGCAGGCCGATTGATTGTCCCGCATCGCAGCTCCCCAGACTGTCAGCTCCCCAATCGATGGCGTTTACACAAGACACCGTAACTGCATCTGTAACTAATTCCAGTGTAAAACTCTCCGGAAGCTGCTGCCCCTGCCCGCCTCTCCCCCCCACCCCACCCCACCCCACCCCCAACACACACACACACACACACTTTGGAGAGCACAGACCTCTGGAGGGACCCAAGACTTTCCTTTCTTCCAGGCTCCAGTTTTGTTGGGAGCAGTAGGTGAGGAAATCAGTGGCTCCATTTTTGTGGGTTTCAGGTTCCAAGACATTACAGCCCCCAGTAAACGGGCATCTCCAGTTTCTCAATAGATTATTTGATCAATTGATTAAATTAACACTGATTTTTTTTTTTTTTTTTCTTTTCCCCTTCTCAATGACCCGGGAAGAAATGAGTTTATGGGAGAGGGGTCATTTTTATAAAATTTAGACTTGCCTATCATTCTGCACTTAACCCTCTCCTTCTCTCTTGCTAAGAGTTCACTTGGTGGGAGGGTATTTTTCACATTGCCCGCCCTCCCAGGACCAAGACCCACTGTGCTGAGCATCATTGATCACCAGGCTTAGTTTGCCTCTTAGAAGCAGCCCACCCCTGTGTCCACTTTAAGGTGGGACCAAACCTTAACGAGACCTCCTTTGTGACTAAAGGGTACTCTGGGTCATCCTGGACGTCCTGGAGACATCCCTTCCCTGGATAGCAGAAGCAGCAGGAGTGGCAGCTTGCCTATTATCCCCCGAAGCTACATGGAACAGGAGCCAGAGGCTTGGAAAGGAGTTCTCTGTGCCATCTTGCCTCTGAGTACTAGCTTGGGATGTTCCAGCAGCTGAGAATGTAAAATGACTGTGGAGCCTTCCTCTCAAAGCTGGGGGGTGGGCAGGCTGGCAGGGCGCTGTCTGCATAAAACGGCTTTATGGCCGTTTCTTTTTATTATGATTCTGCCAGAAGTCAGCAAGTGACATTTCATTAAGAAAATAAAGTTTAATGTGCTGGGAAGGAGGTTCGAGCAGGCTGGGGCAGCACAGGAGTGAAATTGGTGGCGGCAGCCTGTTCTGAACATCTGTGGGGGTAGGGAGAGGTTCCCAACATCTGTCTCCACTGAGGGATGGTGTCAGGGTCAGAGTAAACTGCTCAGACCAGAGACAGCCCTTTTCCTTGGAAAACAAGATGTGCCGTGCCCTCTATCCTGCCTGACTGGGCAGAGGAGAAGTTTGGCTGGGGGTGATAGGGAAGATTGTGTCCTGCAAGGTTTCTCCAGGCCACAAGCTGATCAGGCCTTGGCCTTCCTTCTAACGCAGGGCTCCCAGGACCTATTAGAGCAGCACTTAGCCATTACTGCTCAGGTGTGTTGTATGGTACCTGTTGTGGGCCTGTCAGCTCTGCTGGATGATGCTGAAATCATAGTAGTGAGTTATACTTGGGATTTCAGTCTGGTGAGGGACAATGACAATACATGGTAACAAATGTGACTTTGGAGTTGCACAGGAAGGAGCACCTATAGAAATATGTAGGGAAGTCTCATCCATACTCAGCACCTTGAGGGTAGGGATCAGATCTTGAAACTCTGTGTCCTCAGTGCGAAGCCAGGCAGAGAATGAGTTCAGTAAAGGTTGAAAGAATGTTGAGGTGGGAGTTCATTCAGGAAGTATTTATAGAGCAACTACTGTGTGTAGGCATTGTGAGTTAATAGTAGAAGGCATGGTCAAGCCAGCCAGACTTGGCAGGATGAGCAGGCATTTGTTTTGTAGACCAAGAGGGACAAGGTTCTAGGCAGAAATAACACGACATATGAAGGCATGGGGGCAAAAGAAAACATGTAAGATTGGGAAACTACAATAACTATGTTCCATTGGAACATACAAGTCCTGCTCCAGGCCTGACAGGCAATAAAACAAGAGGAAAGGACTTCAGGCCACAGGCTGCTTTAATGTTGAGAAGCTGGGGCTTTGGGCTGCCCTATTTTCTCAGCTTTGCCATGAGTTCTTTGATTTCCTTTTTGTCCACCCATAAGCAGGGCTGGGTAGGGCCGGGCTGAACTGAGAATGTGAGGCTGACTGCTGAGCTGTGTGTACTTGGAGGAAGGGGGGTTGGCAGGGCTCGGGGGGTACACACCGTAAGTGAACCTGATAGCTACATTCTGATTGATGGCGGAGTTTGTCTCCCAAACTGTCAGAGGGTTTATAGAGGTGCCACTCACCTACACGGCAGGAATTGCTTGTCAGGACACCTGGCCGTGAATAGGAGACAGAGCTGTAACTCGGTGTTTTCTCAGCTTAATGGCCCTACTGCTGACCTGCCTGCTGCCTTGAGTTTGTTGTTGGTGCCTCGAGTATGGAGGTCAAATGAGGACTGTCAGGGAGGGGTGGAGCCTAGGCAGTGCCTTGCCTTTCTCCTTCCCTGATCCTGCTTACCTTTGGGATGGGTGGAATCTTTGTCAGGCCAGAGACTGGAGACAGAAGGAGGAAGAAGGACTTGACAGTTTGGGAAGAAAATGCTTTTGAAATAGGTCTGAAAGATGGAGAACATTCCAGATGGAGTGAATAGCATGACTAAAGTCTTAAGAGCAGGACATACAGGGTTATATTTAAGGTGCAGTAAGTGAGGTGTGGAGTGAAGTGAGGAAAAAAGACCCTAATGATGTGGCTGAGGAGCCAGACTGGATTGTGTACACTGGGGAGCCATAGTTGGTTTTGGAGCAAGGAAAAGAAGGGTCAGAACTATATGGTAAGCAAGATGAAGGAACAGACAAGAGGCTTGAGGACCCATTACAAGACTTGCCACGATGAGAGTATAAGAACCTGAGAGTGGAAAGGACAAGAAGAAATTTTTGAGATCGTCAGGCAGAATTCTGAGCTTCTTCCTCACCTCTTTATGGATTTCCTTCCTGATTCCATTCGTAATAGATTCCATCACTTTCATCTCTTTCTGTCCTAGAAGGGCTGCTTTGTGGCTAATGAGTAGTCTGAGACCACTGGGAGAAGGCAGGGGTGTGGAGGGAGGAGCAGCTGACCTCTGACCCTGGGCTATCAGGAAGAGTGGTCCTGGGAGTCAGAACATATGATAAGCGTGTGGGCCTAGTGTAGCTTCAGCAGCTCTCCCTCCCCATTGGCCAAGAGTCTGCCTGTGGCTGGGCCTGTTGCACCTTGATGTAGTCAGCCGCCTGCCTGTCCCTGCCTCTTCCCAGCCTGGTTGCCTTCATGGACTGCTTTGAGAAGCAGGTGTGCATGCCTATCCTCTCATCTGTCCCCTCCTAATCCCTTTATAACTGCACTTGTCCAGGAATCTGAGCTGAGTGAGGTGGACATGAATAATTAATGTCAGTCGCTTCAGACACCAAATATTTGAACAGCTGCCTGGTGTTTTTGCTGGCAAGGACCTGGCAGCCAAAATCAGGACATCGATTGGGGGTCCCGCTGTGTGGCTCTGACTGGCATTAGCCAGTCTACTCTCCCTTCTGATGGACTTGTTTGTATGGACCATGGGACACAGGAAATGCCAAGGTTCTGAATGGGGTAACCTTTTAAGACCTGGATTTCTGTTCCCTTCCTGCTCTTCCTAGACCTGGAAGGCAAGTGGACAGGAGGCCAGGCATCTCCTGAAGACCTGACACAGTATTTGAATAAGCGAGTTTATGAAACCACTTGGAGCAGCAAGCAGTGGCTGAGAAGGATGAGTTATGCAGAGTGAAAGTGATTAAAATATCAGAGTCAAGAGCACCTAAGTATCTGACTATATTCCAGGCTCAAGTTTCTGTCTGGGCCTTATCTGGCCCAAAAGTTAACCCCTACCTAGAGGCAACAGAAGAGGTACCCTTGGCTTAGTCTTGTTGGTCCCCCAATCCTCACATCCTGCTTCCCACAGGCTCTGGCTTCGTCATGTGCAGCGGCAAAGAGAATCCGGACAGTGATGCTGACTTGGATGTGGATGGGGATGACACTCTGGAGTATGGGAAGCCACAGTATCCTTGAGGCACTATGGGACAAGGTGGGGCTTGTGGGATAGACGAAGGGAAAGAAAAGTAGCTAATGACTCTGGTACTCACCCACCCCACCCCCAGGGTCAGTGTCTCAGTTTTGGCCAGGATTCAACCCTCAAGGCCTACTGCAAACCAGGATCCGTTATCCTTGACCACCATGCCAGATACACAGAAGCTGACGTCATCCCCTGCACAGGCGAGGAGCCTGGTGAAGCCAAGGAGAGAGAGGCACTCCGGGGTGCAGTCCTAAAGCAAGTGTGGGCACAGGCTTGGGGGTGGGATAGAGGAGAGGGATGGGAAGCCTTGAGGCAGGGGTCAACCTGATACCCACCCTCAGGGCTGTCTTTGCCTACCTTCAGGCAGGGGGAGGGAGGGAGGAGCAGTTTTGTGGCCTCTGACCCTGGGCTATCAGAAGAGTGGTCCTGGGAGTCACTTTTTTCTTTCTCCTTCCTTCCCTCTAGTGGCGGCCCTCCCAGCACACGCATCACACCTGAGTTCTCTAAATGGGCCAGTGATGGTAAGTCTTAACTCAGGTTAGGAGTAGTAAGGGGAAAGCAGACATCCTTTGGGTAGTGGTGGGACTCAGGCCCAACCCCTCACCTGTGCTGCCCAGTCTGGCCAAAATATGAGTTGTCTCTCTATCCCAACAGAGATGCCATCTACCAGCAACGGGGAGAGCAGCAAGCAAGAGGCCATGCAGAAGACCTGCAAGAATAGTGACATTGAGAAGTGAGTGGCCAGGAGGTGGGCCCCTGGGATAGCAGTTCAGTGGGAAGAGAGGGGCCACCAGGACTCTTCGCCCTCCCTTAGTCCTGCAGCCCTGGGCACAGCTGACGGGCCCAGCTGGTGCTAAGCATGACTCTGAATTCATCATTGGGCCACGGCCCTGGGAGCCTTGGTGAAGGGAGGAGCAGTCTGCCTGCTGCCTGCTGCCTGCCTGTGCGCCCGCTACAGCGGCCTCCACCCGGAGAATGTGATGTATGGCCACCCAGCCCAGCCGGCACACTTGATTCATCTCCAGTTTCTGTTTCTTAATCGGGAGCTAAATTGGTTTCATTTTTCTTGTCCCGGGTGGCGCTCGCAGTGGGTTTTAGGCAGGAGCATTGGGTCTCATCACTTCTGGTTGGAATTTTTGGCCTGGGTTCTCTGGCAGGGAAAAAGGGGATCCCTTAGCACTTAACCCAGGGCTGGGCAGTCCTGGCCTGGATCCCCAGGAGCCAAAAGGACTTGAAATCAGCTGGGCACCTTACTGCCTTTTCAGAAACCCAAGCAAGGCCAGGAGAGGGCACTCTGCAGTTCAGGGTGTCTGGAGCTGCTGCCTTTGGCCACTGCTTAACTCCCCACACCCATCCCCTTCTTCCACTGGGGCTAGGTTGCCTAGGGTTAAAAGGCAGCCTCTTCATTCTAGGACCAGTGTTCCATCTTGCCTCCTGCCGGGAGAGTGGATTGCAGGACGGTGCAGGGCCGGGTCGGTGGCCCAGGGTCACCTCCCATTTGTTTCCCTCCATTTTGTGTTGTCATAAATTCATTCCAGCCCGTTGTGGTTGATCAGTTTATCTCGGCCGGGGCCGCGAGTGCTGCTGGCATGATGTATGGGCCGCGGCGCAGGGCCCGGCTGCCCATGAATCACTGCAGCTGCTCTGTGTCAGCACCGGAGCAGGCCGCACGGGTTCGGTGCAACCAGCTCGGGGAGGGGGGAGGAATGACGTATGGATGTTTATTTAATAATTCTCTCCTACTCCAGCTGAGCGGGGCGGGCGGGGCCATAAGGGGCGCCCACCCTCGTCTGAAGGGGCTGCTCATAAATCAGAAAGACAAGATCATTAATCAGGGATGGCGCCCGAGGGGGAGGTGGGGGCCAGAGCCAGTGGCCATCCATGAAGGTACTACCCACCCAAAACTGGGGGAAGTCAGCATTTCTGTCCCACCTGTGTGAGCACAGGCACCAGTAGGCAGGGCTCTGGAATGGGTTGGGGACTGGCTCAGTCATTGGATCTGGGTCTGCCTAGGTTGTGACCCTTTAGTCCCCATGACTCTTCCTTGTATACAAATGGTTTCCCACCCTAGATCTGCTTCATAACCCAGGGAAGGAGGAAGGCAGGATGCCATGGCTTCTAGGATATTCTCCACCCTATGCCCTGGAGGGGCTCAGAAATAGCTCACAGCCAACATGGGGCGGGCTGGAGGCAAAGACTAGAGGCCTGGTATATACTGAGCAAATCCAGGATAGGGTGGACTCTGGAGTTAGATGTGGCCTTGCAGCTTTTGGAGATGGAGTGGGAAATGGTTTTGTTCTCTCCTGGCCCCATCCTTTTTGCCTTTCCAGTTCTAGCTCATTCTCTGGTTTGGGGGTTGAGAGTTTTCTACTCTGCGGTAAGCTGCCCCTAGCTCCATGCCTTAAGTTTCCCCATCTCTTAAATAACCACAGAGGACCAGGCAAATTCCCAGTCTGGTCCTTAGAGAGGCAGGGAGCATAGCTACCCATCCTTGTCTCCTTATCAGGAATTAATAACAGTCCAGATGAGGATGGTACATATGGCATTGGGAGGAGCCAGCTGTGCAGGTGCTTGTGTGGAGAGAAGTGGCGAAGGCTTCCAGAGCTGGAAAGTTGAATGGATGTTGTCAGTGAATAAGCCAGAGCCTTTCTCAGCTTCCCTGGAGAGAGGCAGAGCAGAGAGACTCATAGACCATGGAATGATGGATCTAGAGCATCCCTGATAGAGGGATACAGACATCAGGAAGTCACATTGTTGCTAGTACTACCCTAACAGAGAAAGGTCAGAGATCAGACTTTGTTGCTGTCTGTGGAATGTTACCCACCATCTTGGCTGCACCCCACATTACCATTGGACATGCTCAGCAAGGACAGACCACCTGTAAGCTTTCAAGCTTTCTGAGCCAATTGTCTACCCCACACCTGCAGAACACGCCATCCTTAGGAAATTGTCCTTGCCCATAACATACCACTCTTGTGATTCCACCTCAGACCACTCTTTGCCTCCCCGTGGAACATATCTTTTAAAGCTCAGTTTTTACCTGTCACAGCCCTCTTCCAACATCCTCCACAACTTCCCATTGCTTGTAAGACAAACTTCACTTTCTTCCGATTGTGGCATCTGAGGTCTTCCCGGATACAGTCTCCTTTCCCACTTTAGCACCTTCTGCTTACCTACAGGTAAGCCTTCCGGCCAGATGGGGCTCTTGGGCCTGTTGGCCTTTGTTCAACTGTGTTCCCTTGGCCTGGAGACCTGTCTCCCACTGGGTCTAGTCAGTGTAGAATAGTAGTCAGTCACACAGTTACTGGTTGATCGCAGAAGCAGTCTGCCAGGGTTTAAATCCCATCTCCCCCACTCTGTGAACCTTGGGCAGACTACTTAATGTTTCTGTTCTGCTTTGGTTTCTTCCTGTATAAAATGGGAATATTATAATCTCCTCATGGGGTTTTGTATGGTGTAAATAAGATCATTTTCAATCCCTCAGTACAATCCCTGGCATTTAGTAAGTGCTTAATAAATTTTAGCTTCTATTTGTATTATCATTATTATTCCCCGAGGCCCCTCTCCAGTACCATCTTTTCTATTCCTCTAGGAAGCATTCTTCTCCCTCTGTGAGCTCCTCTAGGTTCTGTTCACTTATTTTAGGAGGAGGGGGATCACTCCTCGAGATAGCCCTAGCTATTCCCTGTTCAGTATTGCAACCCAAAGAGTCTTCAAGAGGTTGTAGGGACCTTCTTGTGCAGGGCTTGGACAACAGGTAAGGATTACTAGGGCATTCGATGTGCCTCAGAAGACACAACAAGGAGCCCTTGAGGCAGGCCAGGCCTGTACCCCCGGGACCTAGATTATGTGGGACTCATCCAGTCCCCTTATCTCTCACTCTCTCTGGGGTTTGGACTGGCTCTTTATTCAGCAGATGTTTGTTCATACTCACGTGCCTAGTGTGGAGCTAATCTCCATAGTCAGTATTGTTGGAATGAGTAGCCTGCCCTCAGGGAACTGAGTCTAGCAGAGACAAAGACATTTGTAGTTATATTGCTATGGTGGAGCCCAGTACAGGGGGTGGAGGCAGCAACCAATGGTGGTGCTGGCTGGAGAGTTGGAAAAGGCTTCTGGGAAGAGGTGGGAACTAGGCCTAAACCATGGGATGGAACTAGTAAATTAAAAGATGGCTATTATCCAGAGGAAGCAGAAAGTGCGCAGAGGCCAAGGGAATAAAAACAGTAGTGTAGGGGGTGAAACTTAGTATTTTGGTGTGGATAGAGCTTAAAGTATGTGGCAGGGTATTGAGAAATGTGGCTGGCTGGAGATGGACCAAGGAGGCCCTTGTAAGCTTGTGAGGAGTTTGGTAGAGCTTTACTCTGAGGGCGACATTGAACTGTTGGAAGTAGAAATGGTCAAATTTGTAAAATTCTAGGTGCTGGGAGAATAGAGTGGAATGAGAGGGCTGGGGGCAAAGAAGCCATGCCACTCAGATTAGCGAGTAATCCATAGAAGAGATCGTGAGAACCTGGATGAGTGATGGCAGAGGTGGGAAGAAGTGAAGAGATTCTAGAATTATCAGGAACTAGATGACCGATTTTGGATGTCAGAGGGATCGCTTCTCAGCCTTTTGACTAAGATCAAGTGGATGTCAGGGGTAACGGATGGTTTCAGGAAGGAATGGTTTGAGAATGGTTCCCAGGTATCTAGTTTAGAAATCCACCAGGATGGAGGTAGAGGAACTAGGAGGGTGAGGAGTTCAGGTCTGCATGTGGAGTTTGCAGATACAGGATATGGGCAGGTAGGGAGGGGGCAGAGGCACCTGGAAGATATTTGTATTTGTGGTTCTGGAATTCAAGGCAGGTGTGGGCTGGAGGTTCAGATTAGGGATGCCAGCCTGCTGCCTGCCCAACTATGCTGTCCTCTTTACAGAATAACTGAAGATTCAGCTGTGACCACATTTGAGGCCCTGAAGGCTCGGGTCAGGGAACTTGAACGGCAGCTATCCCGTGGGGACCGCTACAAATGCCTCATCTGCATGGTGAGAGGAAGGGAACCTACGGGTGCCCTTGGTCAGGCTTCAGTGCCCCCTAGGGGTTGGAGAGGGTCTCTGCACTGTGATCTGACCTCTTTAGAGGATGGGCTAGCCTCAGTGTGACCCCTTCTCTGCCCACCTCCTCCCTAGGACTCATACTCGATGCCCCTAACGTCCATCCAGTGTTGGCATGTGCACTGTGAGGAGTGCTGGCTGCGGACCCTGGTGAGGTGGCATGGGGGTTGGGGAAGGGTGGCTGTTTTGGGTACTGCCCAGATGTCCTTGCTTATGCTTGAGCCTGCTTTGGGAGAGGGATGAGGAGGGACAAAGGGGAGCAGGAACATAGAACACAGCCAGAAGCCAGGATCCCCACCTCCCCCCAAGCTCACCACATTCTCACCTTCCCCCTCTATGGGTTCATTGCCTGTTCCCTTCCCTCTGCCCCCACCCCCCAGAAGGCCCACTGTGTCACACATATTATTCAGATCCTGGGTCAGAAGGAGACTGGGTGTGGGTAAGCAGGACCAGGGCCTCAGCCCCTCCCCCTCCCATTACTAAGCTCCCTCTGCTCCTGCCCCTGTTCTTCGCTCGGGAGCAGCCATTAAAATGTCGCCCGGAGACAGCAATAAAAGGCCCGGACGTGGGCTCTGTGTCCTGATCAAAGGCCGCGTGTAATCTCGTTAGGGCCTCGGCAGCCACAGCTGGACCCAGCCTTGTTCTCATTACTGGGGCTCCTGCTGCGGGGCTGGCCAGGCGGTTTGATCCTGGCATCCCCCCAACACAGGAGCGTGCTTGCCTGCTCACAGAGGCTGCCCATGCATCCCCAGCCTAGGCTGACAGGACCAAGGTCCCAGCACGTGACTGGTACAGGCCCAGGTGCTCACATGAGCAAGCATGCAGCACTGTGTGCATAACCAGAGCCCTCCCTGTTCTCCCTGCAGGGTGCCAAGAAGCTCTGCCCTCAGTGCAACACCATCACAGCACCCGGAGACCTGCGGAGAATCTACTTGTGAGCTAGCCACATTAGGCAGGCCTTGCTTCAGGCAGCCTGCCTGACTGCCTCTGTGATGTGACCCTACCCCTTGTACATACTTGCACACAGGTTCCCTATGTACATACATGCACACACACACACGCACATACACACACACAGGCCTCTGGAGCCAGAGTGGATGCTTAGGCCCAGGCCTTGCCAGGCTCCCACCAGGATTGGGGACCATACCTGTTCCAGGTTCTGTTCCCAGGGTGGGGCAGGGAGGTGTAGGTGGGGTGGGTAGCAGGGCAAAGCTCCTGAGATCCAGCCCCCAAACAGACTGACAGACATGCAAACACCAGACTGAAGCACATGTAATATAGATGTGTATGTTTACAATGTTGTGTATAAATGGGATAACTTCTCACCCTCACCCCTCCTCTCCCCTTCGGTTGTATGATTTTCTTCTTTTTTTAAGAACACCTGGAAGCAGTGCCTCCTCAGAGCTGGCTGGGGGCTCGGCCCATCCACCTCTTGGGGTGCCTGCCTCTCCCTCTCCCATGGTGTCCCTTCCCTCTCCCATGTGCTCGGTGTTCAGTGGTGTATATTTCTTCTCCCCGACATGGGGCACATGCCCCAAGGGACATGATCCTCTCCTTAGTCTTAGCTCCTGGGGCTCTTTATAAGGAGTTGGGGGCGGGGGGGGGCACAGAAATGGGAACTGAGCTACAGCAGGGGCTGAGATTGGGGATGGATGAGGGTGCTCCTGGCTGCTCAGCCTTCTGCCAAGAACCACTGCTGGGATTAGAGCTGCTGTTCCCAGGGAAAAGTGTTGTCTCCCTGCCCCTCCCGTGGGCCCCATGGTGTGATGCTGTGTCTGTATATTCTATACAAAGGTACTTGTCCTTTCCCTTTGTAAACTACATTTGACATGGATTAAACCAATATAAACAGCTGCTGCCTGTGTGTATGTGTGTAGGGAGGGACAGATGATGATGGGTGTGGACAGAGGCAGTTAAGGGGTTAATTCCTGGCAGCAAATGTGGGGGAAAAGGACTTGGCTATGGGCGCATAAAGCAGTGTAGGGTTGGTCTGCTCAGGGACCCTGGAGCACTACATCGTGTGGGGGTGGGGCTAGGGACCTAGACTTCTGACTATTGATGGGTGGGGGCTCCAGGTTAATTCCTTATTGATGTGGAATCGTCAGCTCATTAATCACAGGAGAGGTCAGAGCTTGGGGGTACAGAGGGGATGCAAGCTCTAGCCCCCAATCTAGGGCAGGAGCAGCTGTAAGCTTGGGTGAAAACAAGCCCCAAGCCTCTGTCCCTTTGTAGTCCCTTCAAGCAGGCCAGGAACCAAAAATGGAACCACCATCACAGCACCCCCGCGGCTTTTTTCTATTCTCCAACCTAGCCCAGTATAGCTACTGCCTGGGTCCTCAAATGGAAACAGTAGAAACCCCTATTATCCAAGATGGACCCTCAAGTCCGGCAGCTGAGGCTGGGCAGCTAGCACTGGAGATGGTGCTTTGTTAAGTCATCCCCACAGCTGCCCACTGCCTGTGAGTGATCAAGATCTCACTTGGTGCTTGGTCAGGCCAGTGTTCAAGGCTGCAGATGAGTACTTCCCCACCACAGAGCTTGTTTTGTGAAAAGATTCTAAAATTCAAGACCCCAGAGTATCTCCATAACTCCAGATTCCTTTTACTTACAAATCCTCACATGCCAGGTCTACCCTCCATCTTCCCAAATCCCCTGCCTTAGATACACCAATCTCTGGGATGCCCACAGTGCATTCTACAGAATCGGGTCCAGTTGGTAGCTCCTGCCTCCAGCACCCAAATCACCCTGGTTGGAGCCCACTGGAGGCCCTTCAAAGCCCCATGCCCAACTTGATGGCTCCAAATGTGCTGAACACAAGGATCCTGAGGCCCAGGATTCTAGGGGAATGTATGTGGTCTGTCCAGGTGGAATAGCCAGTGATGGCTAAGGGTTTGGAAAACAAGTAGGCAATGCCCAGTTTCCATCAGGCTGGCTCCTTTCAGGTCTCAACTCTCCCCTCTCCCTGCCTTGGACTCAGTAGGTCCTTGATAGCTGGTTACTCCCACCCTGGGGGCCATATGTTCTCTAATAGGGGATGTTACCCCAGAGTGAGGTCCTCAAGCTCACCCTACTGTGGGATTCTTGAGCTCCATCTCATGACACAGGCAGCACTGCCACCTGTTGGCCATGGCTAGGAATGCAGCCACACAGCATAGGACTTAGCTGCCAACAATCCCCAGAAGTCCCAGAGGACTACCACCATGCAAGTAAAGGTGGCAGGGAGTCCATCAGCCCAGAGACTATCAGGACTCAGCTCCCACCCAGAGCTATCCCAGCCATCTCCTTCACTACCTGACAAACTTTCAAAGCTCATCACTACCCCCCAAGTCCCTTGATCACCACAGTAAGCTCAATCAACAATTATTTATTGAATACCTACTATGTGCCAGCATTGTGTAGTAGTGAATTGTACAATGATAGGTGATACAGAACTCTAAGGTTAAAGCCACCACTCCTGCCTAGAAAGAATCCAAGTGGAACTCTCAGAGATGAGGGAGTTTGTTTCAGCCACGTGGCCCCTTGCACCCTGGTGCTGGTCTTTAGGGCTCCTGACTTTACCTGTCCCAGCTCCCATATGGTACTGCTGTCTTCGTTCTGCTCCCCTCTATCTGCCCATTACATGCACACTTTGTAACCTTCCTAGATCCAGTGGCTTTCTGGCAAAGTGTGGTGGACCTGGGCAGGTCTGCCACCTCTGCATTCTCAGCTCTCTTAACTGCTTCTACCCCAGACTCCCTGGCAGAAAGGTCAAAGAGGCCTCTGCCTGAACTGCCAAGTGGGATCCATAGGTATGGTGCTTGATGCCTTGGGGCTTTGCCCTTCCAGGGCCTTGGGGCAGAGATCACAGCCCCTGCTTCAGCCTGATCCTACTGTCTGGCACCTCCTCACAAAGCTCACTTTCCATTCAAGGAATCAGAGATCAACCCTGGGGCTCATTATCAACCCCCCACTCCCACCTGGTTAACCCTAACAGCCTAAATGCTACAGGAATCAGCAGCCTCACTGCTACACTTGTCCAAATACAACCACTATAAGGCTCCTGCAGAGACATGCCCAGGCACTGCCCCCGCTAGGATCCTGGGATAAGTAGACCATCAGTCTCCCAGGACAGGGGCCTAAAGGAATTCTACTTGGGATATCACCAAGTCCCAAAGGGCTGAAGGACCCCATCCATGAATATAGGCTGCGAAGAGATGTCAGGCATTTATTTCTGGAGCAGAGGTGAGGTGGGTGCGACAAGGACCTCAGCAGTGGACACAGCTGCGCATGAAGTTAACACAGAGGCTCGTGTAGTGAGTAGGGTAGTCACGGAGGTGGCTGACGTGTGCAGATGACACAAAGTCCACAGAGCGCACCAGGACCTGGTGCGCCAGGCGTGCCTCCACCATGCGTTCCACATCCCTGGCCAGGACCACCTCATCAGCCCTTGAGTAGAGGTAGAGCTCGGGCCAGCGAGAGGCTGCATCGAGTAGCCTGTCATAGAAGTGGGTATGGAAGAGGGCAGTGAGTGGAGCGAGCAGGACATGAAACAGGACTGCCACCAGTGTGAAGGCCACCAGGAGCAGCAGGCGCAGCACAGCAGGCCGATGCTCCAGGATGGCTGCCAGGGCCCGCAGGGCCCCCACCAGGTTGCTATCACCAGGACCGCTGTCAAAGATAGTGCCCACCACACGCAGGCGGCAGAAGCGCCGATGGGTTTGCAGGAGCTCCAGCACGTATCGGTACAGCATGACACCAGCGTTGCTGAAGACATGGAAGAGCAGGGGCTCCTTCTCAATCTCGTAATCAAAGAGGAGCTCAAGTAGCTTCTGAGCCAAAACACGAAGTGAAGGGATGCCCAGGGACTCGGAGAAGAAGACCATGTGCCACGGGGCTGTGTATCGGATCACGATGCAGCCCTGTGGAGAGGAGAGAGGCCTGGTCGGTCCTCAGGGATGGGGTGGGGGTGGGTACAAGCTAAGGTGAGAGGGGTCCAGCAGCTCCAACTTCCACAGACCCGAAGCCCAACAGTGCTCCAGGCCCTGCTGCAGCCTGGGCACCAGCTCACCACTCACAGACACAGTTCCTTCTAGAATGGAAGGTGGAAGATTAATCACTTCACACTGGCCAACCCCCCTCAGCCCGGGACGGTATGCCAGGCCTGGAGCCCAGAGCATGCTTTGGAGACATCTGGCTGACTAGAAGGAAGTCTCCTCACTCTAGTCCATTTGCTGTCTCCCTCCTACCTGGGACCTTGCACCCTCATCTGCTCAGCTCTGGCACATTTAAGGCCTTGCTGCTTGGCTACACCCTGCTGCAGTGACTCCCCTCTGCATTGTCTCTACCTCCCAGGCACAAGGAGGTACCGGATAAGACCCAACACCAGAGACAAAGCCTGCAGGCCCCAGCCTTGACCACCAGAGGCCACTCGTGAGCCAGAACCGCATCAGGTCAGTCTCTGACCACTGCTACCCTCCCACAGGGCCCTGAGAGCAGTCCATACTTCCTGGCATCAGGCACCTGTCACCCAAATCTGTCTGGTACCAAGGCCTAGGATCACTCCTGCCACTTGCCCTGAAATTCTATGTATAGTAAACGCTGTTGTTCCTCAAATTCTAAAATCTGAATCAAATTCTATGTTTCTATACCCCTCAGTATACCTGGATCAAGTACACCTCAAAATCTCTAGACATCTCCTTCTAGGCAAGAAGGTTAGAAAAGGTGGCCAAAGTGACCAGGCCTGAGTCCTAATCCCCTCTCATTAACCTGTTCTAGAGACAAAGGGCCCTTTGTTAAGGGACTCAGAGTTAGGCAGGCTCTAGGGTTAGGCAGGGCTAGGTTCAACTCCTGGCACCACTTATTAACAGTGTGGACAAAGAGCAATTTGATTCACTTTTCTGAGTCTGTATCTCCATCCATCTCATAGGATTATGGTGAAAATTAAATGAAAAAAAATGTATCTGAAGAGCCCAAAACAGCACCTGGTACAAAGTAAATTCTCAACTAATAGTAGCGGTAATTAGTGATGGCAGGAGCAATAACAAAGGACCATTACTTGAATGACCCATAGCCAAACAGGGATGGTGAGGTGAGCTAACCCCTGACTCCATCCCTCCAATCTAACATCTGCCCCAACTGCTCCTGGCATTGCTCTTACCAAGATCCTGGCATGCAGAGACCCCCTGATGCCACCTGGTCTCTTAACTCTGAAAATTTCACAAAGTTCTCTGTTCTCACTCCCCAGTAGCATGTAAAATGTCTTCCCACCCACCCCCAACCTCCACACAGCATTGCCCACAAATGCAAACACACTCCCACCTCACTACCACACATGTGACTCCCAGACTAAACAAAGCCCATCCACCTCACACCTCTCAGATGCAGACACCCAAGGAACCCACCACTCACTAGGGTACACCCACTGCACCACCTATGAGTGCACAAAAAAGCACAGTTGCCAACACACACCCACAAACACATATACCACTGGTGAGCACACACTTTCATGGTGTACTACCTTAGGTGAGCGCATGCGTGTGTTCATACACACACACACACACACTCCTCCCTAGGAGCATTCACATGCAGAACTACCTGTTGGTTCAGACATAACCTCAGCAATTCCTGTGAACATGCCATCTTGGAGGGCACACATAGTGTTCTCTCTAACTCCACATCCCCTGTGAGCGCACACAGAGCTCGCCCTGGGAATGCCCAACACACCCTGTGAAGGGCCCACACACACCGAGCTTCCCTGTGTCCATAGGTCTGGGCCTCACCTGGAGGGTACCAAGGTGCCTGGTGTCTCTGTTGCCACCTCCCCAGTCAGATGCTCCTAGAAGTCCCTGCACCAAGGACCTGGGTCTCGCTGCATGTCAGATCCCAGTCTCCTCTCTCTGCTGAAGCCAACCATCTCTCCATCTCTGCAAACACTCAGTCCCAGGACAAGGCCCTGCTCTGTCACTCCTCGCCTCTCCTGTATTTTCAGTCTCTTCATCTCTAGATTCCTGCTCAGACCAATCTCATTTAAAAAAAAAGCTTCGACTTTACACATGTTCCCCACCTTCTCTTCACCTTCCTAAACAAACTTTGACACCCACCCTCCTCTCCACCTCACCCCCTCCCACTGGCTCCAGTATGACAACCACACTGCTCTTACGAAGGTTATCACATTCTCCCAAATCGTCAAATCCCCGACGGCTTTCAGTCCCCATCGTACTTCCCTCCCAGCAGCATTTGGATCACACACTCCTAGATATACTCTCTGATAGCCCAGGCTCTTCAATAAGTTGTTACCACGAAAACAGGGACTGTTCTAGATTTAAAAGAAGGTCAAGGAATTAGATGCAATGGGTGATCCTCAATTAGATCCTGGTTTGGGCAAATCAGCTATAAAGGACACTTTGGAGGCTATTAGAGAATCTGACTATGGACTGGAAACTAGATGAGATAAAAATTTATTAACATGAGAAGGTGGAGATCATGATCTGAAAAAAAGGATGTGAAATAGTATATTCAATAGATCTCATTTAGGTAAAGAAAAGATAGGCACACAGAAAAAAGCTGAAAAGATATATATACAAACATGTAAAGAGAGGTAATCGCTAGGTGGCAGAATATGGAGGTTTTATTTTCTTTGAAATAATAAAGTATTAGGAGTTTGGGGTTGAGAAAAATTTTTCTCTACACCCATCCTGTCCTCCAGCCATAGGATAAAGGCACCCCCTTCCTTTCCCATGCCCCCTGCCCCACCCCCCGCTAGCCCTGACACCTCAAGCCCTCTGCCGTCCCTGTGCTCTGTTCCTTCCCTTTCTCCCCATGCCTCTGCCTCAGTAACATCCTTCCTCTAACCCTCTACAGTGGCCGTTTCCCAAAGACTCTCTGTGGATTGCCACACTTCCCTGGACATTCTTATCCCTCTTTGGCCACCCCCCCTTTCCTCGCAGAACCCTCTTCAACTTCCTCTCCTTTAAGCCTGGGCTCCTCAGAGCTGTCTTAGGCCCTCTTCTCCTTGCCCTCTACACACTCCCTGGGGAAGCTCATGCACCTGGGACCTATGGTTTCTCCTCAGTGTTCCTTGTCTCAAAAAGCATCCCCATCTACACAGGAACTGCTGCAGCCAGAACCCTGGCATTGCCCTGAACCCCTCCCTACCCCTGTGCCCACACCCAATCTCTCACTAATCTACCATTCCACCTCCTAACAAGCTCGACTCATCAACTTCCCTCCACCAGCACCACCAGCACCAAGATCCTCACCACTGCAACACACTCACTTCCTGGCTTCCAGTCCCGAACCCTCCAATCCTTCCCCTGCTCTGCAATGAGGGACTTTTGGAAGCACAAATCTAACCACACACCCATACTTAAATCCCCTAAGGACCCTTCTCAGCCTCATCTCTTGACAGGAGCCCTTTATTTCATTCTCTGTTCTAGCCACACTCACCTATTCCTATTCCCCCACCTGCCCTCATGGATCTTAGTCTAATGGTGGAGCCAGACAAACAAGTCTTGCCCAGGGAGTGGAATTCAGAAGGAGCTGAAACTACCTGCAGAGTAAGGCAATCTGTAAAACATGATGCCAGAGGACCAGCTTTGTCGGTTACAAGGAGCCTCAAGCTCAGAACTACCTTTTCTCCCAACCCTCCTCCCATTCCAGGCCACCACACACCTCAGACACAATGCAGTTGTAGGTCAGTGGAGGGATGCTGAGAGGAGGGGGACACCAGCTGGCCTTTCTCCCAGGGGACTCCTACTCCTCCTCAGTCCAGAGCTCCCAGTTGGCAGCCGGGCTGTCTGTGCTGGTGTCTCTCTGCTTTGGGATGTCTGGACTGAAGAGGGCAGAGCAGGGCCAGGCCAGAGGAAAAAGATGTGAAAGGGGCTTTCAAAATATCAGGCCCTCCTGAGGCTCTCTCTAATTACCACAACCACTACATCCAACTCTTGTTGTGGCCTGAGAAGCAAGGAAACCTCAAGCCTGAATCTCTTCTCCAGGAGGCCCCTCTACTCTGGGAAACCCTACTCATGATCAACCCTGAGAGAGAACCTCACCTGGTCAGAAAAGGAAAAAGTCCTGGGAGTACAGACTATGCCCAGCACACCAGCCCAGATTCCTGCTGCCAAGACAGGCAGTAGCCAGCCAACAGAAACGTGAGGTCTGGGCCAACTCCAAAGCTGGGAGCACATCAGGGCTGGGCTGCCCAGTGTGAGGTGTGGGGAGGAAGGAAGGAGAAGCAGGTAAGGGGCTGAAGGGGACCAGGCCACAGGACTAGCAGCAAAGGGGGGATAATCCTGCCAAAGACTCATGGCCCCAGCATCTTCCTCACAGGTGGTTTTTGGTGCCATTCCCAGGCCTGCCTTCACTACAGTCCAGAGATGAGGGCAGCCATGGCTCAGGGCTCCCCCTCAGAGCAGACACAGGTGGCAGGGCCATAGTGAGCTGGGTGTCCACAACCTGCAGTACTCACCCTTTTGTGGTAGATGGCGCTGTATTTGGCAAGGTTCTTGTCGGTGCAGCCACCCCAGCCCAAGAGAATCACCAAGGGCTGTCGAGTCCCCGCCTCCTTCCCACCTTGGCTCGGGCTGTTCTCTGAAACAGACAGGTTAGACTGTCACACTGGAGTTGGGGTGCAGGGTGGCGGTGACTGGCCAATCCAGAGTCAGCACCACTGTGGCTGCAGCCAGGGAACCTACAGGTAGGAGGCCCAGGCATTCGGCCAGCCCTGTGCCTCAGGTTCCCATGGGGCTCCTTCCTCTGTCCAACGCTTCAGGTGGCTTTTAGGCCTCTCAGGAGGCAGGCACTACAGGGTCACTGGAAAACCAACATGAGGGCACCTTTCTTTAGTGACTCAAAGATACAACCCAGCATGAGAAAAGCAAATACTTTCTCCATGCAATTTCATCTTCCAATCCAGGGGTCGGCAAAGTACAAACCATAGGCCAAAGCCAACCATTGTCTGTTTCTGTATGACCTGTGAGCTAAAAATAAAAATGGTTTTTAAAAATCAAAAGAAGAATAGTATTTTGTGACACATGAAAATTGTATGAAATGTAAACCTGAATATCCACAAGTAAAGTTTTATTGGAACACGGCCACATTCATTTACTTCTTGTGTACAGCTATTTTCATGCTAACACAGCAGAGTTGAGTACTTACAACAGAGACCATATGGTTCACAAAGCATAAACTACTTACTGGCCCTTTATAGGAAAAGTTTACCAGCCCTCTTCTAATTCCACAAACAGATGGAAGAAGAGGGTCTTAAAAAGTAAAATGGATAGGACAGTGTGAGCAGAGGGTGGAGCAGACCAACGCCATACCAAACTATCCACCTGTCCTGCCAGGGAATAATATTAGCTGATATTTATTAAGGTTTAACCCTCATAACAACACTATGAGGAATACTATTATAAATGAGGAAACTGAGGCAAAGAGTGGTTAAGTTATTTGCCTAAGGTCACAAAGGCCCCTGCTCTCCATCCTAACTAAGCCTCTTAAGACCTTCTGTGCCACCAGCCCTGTACACAACTAAAAGAGTGTCTGAGACACAAGCCAGCTGTCTGCTCTGTCTGCTACTGAAGAGGCCTCCCTGCAACCTTGTTGGTCAGAGCCCTTCTCATTTCCCCTGCCAAGTGAGTACCACCCCCTCAGGAGGACTTCTGTACAGGGACTGCTAGTTATCTGCCCTCCCGAAAGGGACGGGCTGTGCCCTTCCAGGGATCAAGCCACTTGGCTATGCTCAGCTGCCACCCTGAGATTTATAGAAGCCAGTGGTGACCTGGCAACAGTAAATTTCAAGGCTAGTTAAGAGGATGGTAAATATAAATCACTAACCTTTGGACAAAAGGAAGACAACAATTTCCTGTGGAAATTAATGTGATTGAAAAGTTCAATGTTCCTGCTCTCCAGCAGTGGCACTCCAGCCTTCAGAGATTAACTGCCTGCACCCACGGGGATCCCAGGCTGGGTTGCAACTCAGCCTGCAGCAGGAAGTGCCAGCGCCTTGGTCCCTTGCTGATGCCTGCCAGCCCTCCGAGGCTCAGTTAGAGTCCACAGCTCTAATTCAGACCACTCCAAACTTTTCTCTGCCTGGTGTCTCCCTGTCCCCTACCAGAGCAGCTCTTCACCTGCACTGGCCTGTCTGGCAGAGAGGCCATATCTGGGCCTCAATGGGGCCCAGCCCAACCTTGCTGGCGATGACTACCCAGGAAGCTCAGGCTGCAGCAGCCTCATGGGTGGTAATGGACAGCTACACTTTGGATCTGCCTTTGCATCTCTGAGATCCAGCAGCTGGATTCCTAAGACCTGCCCCAGGGAGGCTCCTTTACCTCTGTGCAGCTGTCTGAGCATAGGCTCCCCTCCCCCAGCCTATATAGGTCCCCTCCATGGGCCACCACTTAAGACACCAGCAAAGGGCTTTGGAATTTATCTCAAATACAGAGAAGGCAGCCAAGGGAAGTCACATACCCTGGTGGCTGTCCAAAGTTAAGGCCACCCCAACGAGCAGTGATGGCACATTCCCAGTAGGGGAAGGTTCAGCTTCTGCTGGGCCTAGGACCTGCCCCTTCTCCCACCACTGGGATTCTAACTCTGTTTTGCTCCACTGAAGGTTTTACTGGCACCCTGGGCTTCACCCACTCAGGTAGAAATGACTCTTCCCTAGATAAGCATCTCCATGAAAAAACTCAGCATATGAACACCCTGAATACACAGCCTACTCCCACAGCCCAAGTTTTCCATCATGTTCCTAAAGGGAGAACTGGTACCTCTACTCCTGCCAGGCATTTGAGGCTGCCCACTGAGCCACAGGTGCTCTGCACCCATGGGCTCCTCCCAGTCTCCAACACAGTCTCCTCCAGGCACCATACTTTCCATGCCCACTCCTAACTCAGAGCCTTTGTAATGACCTCCTCCCACTGCAGTCACACTGCCCCTTTTGATTCTATACATGAAGTGCTATAATCCAGAAGTCCAAGGTACTCTGGGAGCATGACTGAGAGAGTGACGGCGACCAGGAAAGGCCTCCCAAGGGAAGACATGTTTGCTACTCAGGCCTTGAAGGACTTGCAGGACCATGCCAATACAGAGAGGTCATGGACAGGGGGCTATGGAGATGGTATGGTGGATCTGGGGCACAGCAAGCGGTCCTGGGAAGCTAGATGCCCAGGTGAGGGAGCACCCATGTTCAGAAGAGCTGCCAAGAGAGGAACTGGGGCCCTATCCTGCAGGGCCTCCAAGCCATGCTTCCGAGTCCAGACTTTACTCCACAGCAGTGGAGAGAACAAGTGAAGGTTCTGGAACTGGGGGAGTGGCATGATCCAATCCAAATTGATTAATGACTTGCACAATTATTTGTTTAATATCTGTCTCTCCCCTTAGCTAGCAGGCTCCGTGAAGGCAGGAACTGGGCATGTAATTCATCGCCACATCCCCCGTGCCCAGCACTGCAGCTGGCACATTCAGGCACTCACGTGCTGAATGAATGAACCCGCAGCTGTGATGTGAAGGATGGGTCCAAGGAGAAAGCTGGAATTATTGTTACTCACTGCCCTTTCCGAGTCATAAAAGCAACTGCTATGGCTATTGTTATTCATGGCCACATCGGGATCATGATTCCTGCCCTAATAGAAGCCACCATTCCTTTCAGCTCACTGCACCTGCCACACCCTCCTCTCCCTCCTCCTGCTGACTCCCTCGGCCTCTGGCCACTCCCTGCAGGCACTGAAGACAGGCACTGGCTTGGTCTCCCGCATATACTCCAAGACTTAACATGACCCACCATATTCCTAAACTGCATAAAACTCTCTGAAGCCTACCTCTCCTTCCAGCTCCTACCATCCCCCCCTTTCCCATTACCAAGAAAAACAATAACAGCAAAAAAGAGCATTTTGTGTCAGGCACTATTCTAAGCACTTTACCTATCAACTCACTTTGTCTTCACAACAACCCTATGAACAAGGAACTGTTATTATTCTCATTTTAGAGATGAAAAGCTAAGCCACAGAGATAGTAAATAACCTGCTCAAGATTATGCAACTAAGCAGTGAAGCTGGAATCCAAACCCCAGTGGTCTAGAGACCAGCTTATAACCACTTTTTCAGCCGGCCCCCTGGGTAATAAAACCCAAAGCACCAGTCTTAACCAAATCTCTATCACCTCAGCTCCAAACCTGTACACACAGCTGCCTCTGTTCATCAACAGGCCCAACACTGGTCTCCTCCACCTGCTCCTTCTCAGGGGATTGGTCACACCAGCCAGAACCTCAACATTTGCTGCCTCACTTGGTCCTGCAACCATCCTTGGAGCTAGCTACTACTGTTAGCTATTGTCTCCATTTTACAGGTGAGAAAACCAAAACAGAGAGGGTAAGTCCCTTTCCCCAAGAATATGCAGCCAGGAAGCGGCAGAGCCAGCGTCCATCTCTGGACCATGGTGCCACACTGCCTCCACCTCCTGGGCATCGCACAGGCTCATTACTCCCCGGCTGATGCGGATGCTCCATGTTTATGCTTTGCTAATGCCCACTCCACCTTCTGAGTCAGCTCACTGTTCGCTTCCTCCCCAATCCTTCTCACCCCCCACCCCAAATCACCAGACGGCGTTAGATGGCCCTCCTCTTCACTGTCACAGCACCCACCATCACCATGCCACTACACTAATCACACTGCCCTGAAAGTGTCCATTAGGAATGGGCAGGAGACTATTGTCACATACAAGGCAAGAGATGGCAAAGGCCTGAACCAGAGCAGTGGGAGATAGATAGGAAGGGAGAGGGAAATGACAGGGAGAATCACAACAATTTTGGAACATGTATCAGGTCTCAAAAACATGCAATCTTTGACTTAGTAATTCCACTTCTAAGAAAGAAAACTGTTTCATTTTATGGCAATAATACATTAAGCAGCCCTGGCAAGTGTGGCTCAGTTGGTTGGGTATCCTCCCATGCACCAAAAGGCTGCCAGTTCAATTCCTGCACATGCCTAGGTTGCAGGTTCAATCCCTGGTGGGGGGTGTGCAGGAGGCAGCTGATCAATGTTCCAGCCTCACATCGATGTTTCTCTCTCTCTCTCTCCCCCTTCCTCTCTCTCTAAAAATCAATTTAAAAATCTTTAATTATAATAATACATTAAGCAGATCATAGACACAAATGAAAGACATAAAACTCTTAGAATAAAATATAGGAATTTGTGACCTTGGATGAGGCAACGGTTTCTTAGACATGAGCAAAAGTATAAAGAATAAAAGAAAAAGTAGATAAATTGGGACTTCATCAAAACTGAAAACTTATACTTCAAAGGACACCATCAAAAAAGTGAAAAAAAAAATCCACAGAATGAGAGAAAATATTTGCAAATCATATATCTGATAAGGGGCTTGTATCCAGGATATAGTAAAACCTCTTGACATCCCAACAACAAAAAGACAAATAACCCAATTTTAAAATGGGCAAAGGATTTGAAGAGACATTTCTCAAAAGAAGATATATGAAAGGCCAATAGCACATAAAGAGATGCTCAACATCATAGGCATTAAGAAAAAGAAAATCAAAACCACAATTAGATACCTTATACCTGCTAGGATGGTTCTAATCAAGAAGTCAGATAGTAACAAGTGCTGGTGAGGATGTGGAGAGATTAAAACCTCCATATACAGGAAAAAGGTACAGCCACTTTGAAAAAGTTTGGCAGTTTCTCAAAAAAATTAAACATAGTTACCATATGACCTAGCACTTCTACTCCTAGGTATACATCCCCAAGAGAAGTGAAAACGTGTGTCCACAAAAATACCTGCACACAAATGTTCATAACATCATAGCCAAAAAGAGAAGCGATTCAAAGCCCATCACCTGTAAATGGATGAACAAAATGTGATATTGCCATACAATGTAATACTATTGGTCATAAAAGGAATGAAGTACTGATACACGCTACAACATGGATGAACCTTGAAAACATATGCTAAGTGAAAGAAGCTAGCCACAAGACCACATATTGTA
This sequence comes from Miniopterus natalensis, assembly GCF_054644295.1. Lineage (NCBI taxonomy): Eukaryota > Metazoa > Chordata > Mammalia > Chiroptera > Miniopteridae > Miniopterus > Miniopterus natalensis. The sequence continues at coordinate 26,106,568 of NC_142089.1, forward strand.
TGATTCCATTTATATAAAATGTCCAGAATAGGCCAATCCATAGACCAAAAGTAGATCAGTGGTTGCCAGGAGCTGAATGGAGGTGGGAATGGGGAGTACTAATGGGTACACGGTTTCATGTTGAGGTGGTGAAAATATTCGAGAATTAGACAGTGGTGATGGTTTCACAATTCTGTGAATATAATAAAAACCAATGAATTGTACATTTTAAAGGGTAAATTTTATGGTATATGAACTATATCTCAACAATGCTATTATTAAAAATAAAATAACAGTAATACATTAAGTGAAAAAGCAAGCTGAAAAGCAGTATGAACAGAATACATATATATTTATAGGTATATATATGCATACATACACACACAAACATATATGCATAGAAAAAACACATCAAATATTAATAGCAATTATTTCTGGGATTAGAGGCAATTATTTTTTCATGATTATTTTTACCCATTTCCTAAAATCAATATGCATCACTTTTGCAATAAGAATTAAAATGTTATTTCTTTAAATGGGGAGAGTCTGTTCCACAGAGCCAAAGCAGTGAGAAGTCACAGAGCTCATGCTGGCTGCCCAGCAGCCCCTGAGGGAGGCAGGAGTATTCCGTTCAACCCTGGCACTTTCTGAGCACTCCACAGAACAATTTAATCTCACAGGCTCCCTGTCCTCTAGAATTTCTCAACAAAACAATACTGACACCAATAATACAAGAATTACAGATACATATATTGTACACCAGTTCAAGTCATAAAACTGAAGCGTAGATTAGATTGCATACAGCCCAGGGGCACAAGGCAACAACAAAGGAAAAGGCTGACAAGGCTCAGAGTCTGTGGCAAAATACAAAGAACCTATGTTTTCTTTTTAAAACGTGAAGAATAAAAGGATACCCAAATTCCTCTTACACCCAGAAATATTTTCTAGAGTCTCACAGTTCCTATATTTAAACCAAATTACTTTATTTTAAATTTACTTTTGTTTTTTACTTTTTGAAATAACAGCATAGGAGAGTAGCAGAGTACCTAAGAGTACATATTGTACAAAACCATAACTGGGTTCAAATCTCTTACTCCACCACTAATAACTAGGAAACAGATCTTGAGTACGTTCTCTAAGCTTTAATTTCCTTATCTGTGAAATGGGGATAATAATACTAAGGATTAAATAAGATAATGACTATAAAGGGCTTAGCATGGTACCTGGCATAAAGAAAGAGTTCAATAAATCGAAGTAATTATTATTACTTCACGAGGAATGCACGCTCACTGTAGAAAAGGAGAAAATGAATATCTAATAAAATTGGAATCATACTGTTTTGTAATCTGCTTTCTTCGATTTAGCAATATATTGTGAACATCTCTCCCTGTCAGTTTATATATTTCTACACCATTCTTCTTAGTGGCTGCAGAGCAGCTATAGAATATTTCATAATTTACGGTGACCAATCTCCCATTATTAGACATGATGTTTTTTGCAATTTTTTGCTGTTATAAAAATACTTTAATGGACACCTCTTTCTTTGTGCATGTCCTTGTTTCCTAGAAATGGAACTATATTCAAGCAACACTTCCTAATGGCAACTGATATCTGCATGCAAAAGTTTAGGAGTGAGGCTCCTAAGTTGAAATCTGGGATAACCTGGAACAAGGTATTTCCCCAAAGAAATGAGATGGGAGCAGGGTATTAGGAGGGAGAGGGGATCACTGGTCAGAGAAGAAGAGTGGGTAGGTTGGGAGAGATTCCAGTTCAAGTAAACAGCTTCAGCAAATGACCAGACAGACTACCCTTGGAATGAGCAGCCATGGATAGTGGTGGTGGATTCCCAGGAGAGGAATCCCAGGAGAGGAATCTCCATGGATTCCCAGGAGAGGGGTCCTGAGCTGGCCTGCCCAGCCTGGGCTCTGAATGACCCCAGATCTGCAGCTGCCTTCCAGCTAACTAATGTGCCATCAGCAGCTGCTCACCTCTCTGTCAACTCACAGCAGTGCTGGGCTCTGTGGTTTTGATGTTCAAATATGGGGGGAAGCAATTCCAGAAACCAAATATGACTGTCCTACATACTTCACCATTAAACAGTAAATGCAAAATTTGAAGGACAATCTCCGGAGTCCCCAAAGACCATCACTGTGTGAAGCCATGTCAGCCTGGATGGGAGCTCTCTGAAGATGGGAAGCAAATGGATATGGGGGATCACAGCGCTGTTACCTCCTTCTGAAGGGTCTACAACCTCCAGCTCAGCCCTGGGGTACACACTTTGAGGGAAAAGTATGATGAACTATAAAGCCAGTCTAGAGGAGCAATCAGAAGGAGGTTATTAGAATTACATCAGAGTAGGGACAGCTGAAGGCCCTGGAGGTATTTCTCTTGGAGAAAAAGAGATTTGAGGAAGGCATGAAGCTGTCTTCTTGAGAGAGGAAAAGAGATTACTGTTGTACCCAACAGGACCCTCAAGCCTTCCAGTTACCACATCATTATAAAACCAGCGACTTATAAATCTCACCCCTTCCCAAAACCACAGCTTCCTAAAGAGAGCCTGTGTATGAGTCACTTCTGAAGCACCAGGAACTAACACATGGCCAGGACACAGAAAATGCTGAACTGGAAGAGGAAATGACAGGAAAGCCTATGGCTCAAGAAAGGGAAGTACTTTCTAACAATCCCAGTTGCCTACAACAGGCCAGGATGCTTGGGAAGAAGCATCCTGTCAGGGAAGGATCTGGTAGCAACAGAATGCCCTCAGGCCAGTAGAAGGATACAGAACAAAATGGCGCCTGAGATTTCTTCCAAATCTAGGGCCCAGTCTCCTCAAGCAGGGAGGGGAGCCACAAGCAGAGAAAATACACCAACAGTGTGCCAGGCACACACATCTAGTCACTATCTTGTTAACTCTCACAATACCTGGAGTAGGCATTATTATTATTCCCATTTTACAGTGGAGAAACCTGAGGCTAGGAGAGGTTCAACAGCTTGCCAGGCCGCCCATCTGGGCTAAGAGAGAACTTCTGCCTTCCTGGCTATGCAGAAGGCAGCTTCAACCCTTTGCAGCTGAAGGCTCTCCAAGGACAAGAATATTAACTGGCTTCATCTCCTCCTGATGCCAAAACTTTCCAAAAGCACTTTTACATCTATTAGCACAAGAACCCTAAGCCAACAGATCAGGTTTTCCTGAGCCCAGCTCTAGGGAAATATAGCTGATCTAGAGCCATCTGTTCTGTGGGAGCCCAGGGGCTGCCCTCCTCTCTTAAACTCCAACCAAGGAACACAAGATGCTATGGGAGGGGTCTAGGAAGGCTCTCCTGAAGGAAGCAACATCTCAGCTAAGTCTTAAATGATGAGCCAGACAAGCAAGGGGGCAGTGTGATGCAGCAGAGGGGAAAGGGCATTCCAGGCAGAGGAAACAGCAGGAGCAAAGGCAGAGAAGCAAGAATGTGTGAAGAATCACAAGCAGTTCGGTTGTCAGAACATAAAATTCAAATTGAACAGTGGAAGGACACAGTGACCAAAGAGGCAAGCAGGGGCTGATAAATTACAAAGGACTTTGAATGCCATGTTAAGGAATCTGGACTTGATTTATCCTGAGGGCAATAAGGAGCCACTGAAGGGTTTTACACAGAGCAATGATAAGATCAAACCTTTGTATATGAGGCTGAGCTCCTGGCCGTGAGACTGAAGGTGTGAAGGCGATGTGTAGTAATGCAGGGGAGAGATATGCTGGGCTTAGGCTGACATATACTTAAGGCTCCTCTACCATAATTCCCAGTCAGGGCCCAACTTTCCATTCTCTGGGCCCCCAATCCTACTCACACTGCCAGGGACCCAGGCCTGCTCTACAGGCTACTAATTTTAGGGTGCCTCCCACACACCTTTCTTTAATGATATGACTGTAGGGAGGGAAATAATGCTAATCACTAAACTCACTCCATTCCAGGCACTATGCTGGGTTCTTAACACAAACAATCTCAGTTGGACAAACATCATCACTGTAAGGGAGGCTAATATCGATATCCCCATTTTGCAGAAAAGGAAACTGAAGTTCAGAGGGGGTTGCCTGCCAAAGGTCATCCAGCTACTAAAGGGAGGAGTCGGGATGTGAAGCTTCTACCTGACCGCAGGGGACAGGGGCTGCTCTGTTAACCACAGCTATGGAGAGTGGAGAGGAGCGGAGGATAAGGGTTCTGCGTCCCGGGCTTCTGCGAAGACCGGGGGAAAATAGTGAGTGGGATCCCTACTCTTAACGGCCGAAGGGAGGCTACGACCCCAAACAAAGGAATCAGGAGGGTCCCTCCCCAGCCTTCAGCTACCAGGAGAAAAGCTAGGGCATGGCCTTGAAAACTCCGATTGAGAAGAAAAAAGAAAGAAAAAAGAAAGAAAAAAGGGGGGGCCTAATAGAGCAGAGGACGAAGGAAAGGGGGAAGGGGATCGGACGGGTTGAGCACTCGGGGGAGGGGTGGACGAGGGGGCGGGGCTCTCTGGGCTAGACGACGTCTGAGGCGAGCGCGACCCTGCGAGGGGGCTGACCGCGAGAGGGCGGAGCCGCGAAGGGGCGGAGCCACATCTGCGCTCGCAACCCACAGACTCGTTAGGTCACCTCCCCATTACTGGACCCAACCCTCGTTCCATACCCCGGCTCCGGCAGGGCTGATCCGGGATCTCGATGGTGTAGTCTAGCTCAGCCGAGGGCATGGTGAAGGTGCCGTCCCTCAGCACGGGCCTCCCGCCGGAACTCCTGCTCGCGCGCTCGCGCCTCACCCGCGCGCCTCCTGGACACCGCCCAATCACCACCCACCTCCCCGACGCTGCCCAATCCCCGGGCGCGCTCTGTGACCTCCCACCCTAGCAACCACGGAGTCTCGGAGCCTCTCGCCTCACCCTACTAGCTCGGCTCTAGCAACCATGCCCCGCCCCACTCTATCCCTGGCCCTCAGCCATTGGCTGACTTGCTTAATATGGGTCAGCTATTGGTCAGCCGGGACGCCGGTCAGAAAGAGTCCCCACCCTCCTGTGTAGGTAAGAGGGTTTGTGAGAGTTGTGGTGTCCTGGCAGTGGAGAGGGTCTTGGTTCTCAACCGCGTGTTATCCTACAGGGTGGACGATAGTGCCCTTTGATTTACAGCGTCTAGCTACCTCTGCCATCCGGTACAGTCGCAGCCCCGAAAACCGAAGGTAGAAAACCGTGCAAAACGGCCTCGGGGCGCGTGCTGGCCCATCCTCCACCCAGTGGAGCGAGGCCTCTTCTGACTGATGGGGCGGGTAGGAGGCAGTGGGGAGAACTGCAGGGGAAGACTAGAGAATGCTCTGTTCGCTGGGGACACAAACGGACTAAGGAATACAATTTTCTTGCATTTATGCATGCATTTGACAAATATTTACTGAGCACCTGTTATGTAGGTGGGCTCTAGTGAGGATTAAGCTTTTGACCCAGACTTCTACAAGTCTTAAAAAGAGGAGAAAAACCATTCTGAACCAACTCTGATTCTGTGTGAACTCAGAAAGTGTTGAAGGGACATTTATGGCAGTGGGGATGACTCCTGAAGTGGACCTTAGAAGACCTGTGGAGATATGGAGGAGAAAGGACCCTTTGCAGAAGCTCAAAAAGGGGAAACTGAGGAGTGCTATACATTACGAGCCTCTTCTGGCCAGAGGAGGTCCGAATGTAAAAGTAACCTTGGAAGAACAAGCTCAGGTCCCTGAGGGTCTTTGATGCTAAGCTCAGCTTTGAATTTATAGGTAAATCTTACTGCTGGTAAAAATTTTCCAATGATTTTATCCTGAGGACAGTGGGTAGTCATTGCAGGGCGCTAGCAAAGGAGTAACAATTGTATTTGTGTTTTAGAAAGGTCAATGCAGAGAATGGATTGGAGATTGGGAGAAGGGAGACCAGTTAGGAAGTTGTTTCAGTAATGGGGGCAAGTTGCAATGTCCTAAAGCATAGAAAGGTAACAGGAATGAAGAGGAGGGGATGGGTTCCTTAGACACTTAAGAGCTAAAAAGAACTGGACTTGGAACCTGGTGGGGCAAGTAGGAGAAAAGAAGGATGACTTCTAAATTCCTGGCTTGGGCAAGCAGAAAGGAGAGGAAACAGGGTTTTTAGGAGAGGGTAGGTTCTGGGCCTGGGGAAATTTGAGGTACCAGTGGGTCATCCAAGCAGAGATGTCCAGGAGGCAGTTAAGTATGCCTGACTGGAGTTTGTAAGTCTAAACTGGAAATAGAAATGTGGTAGTCTGTAGTGCCTTACAGATGGCAGCCACTCCAGTGGATTGATTTGTTGGGCTGGCCCAGAGAGTATGTGTAGAATAAGAAGAGAAGAGGGTTGAGGACAGATCGCTGAGAAACACTCAAGTCTGAGGGTCTGGCAAAGGAAAATGAATCTGCAAAGGTAATTGAGACGAAGTGTCCAGAATGGTAAGATAATTTGTAGTAGACTGTGGTATTCCAGAAGCCAAGGGAAGAAAGTGTTGAAGGCTGATGACTAATCAAATAAAATAAGGCTTGAAAAAAATCCGCTGGATTTAGAAACAAGGAAGTTGTTGGTGACTTTTGCAAATGCAGTTTCAGTGGAGTGCTGGAAGCAGAGGTCAAATTACAGTGAGTTGAGAAGTAGGTGGAAAAGTGAGGAAGGGAAGACTGCATGTACAATACACTTTAAAGACAGGTTGGCTATTTAGAACAAAGATGGCAATAGCTAGAAGGAGACAGGCATGGATCCAGCAAAAGGAAAAAGATAAAATTATAGAGAAAAAGAGTTAACTGAGAAAGTAGCAACCCTGGAAAAAGACTATAGAGAATCCAAAGCACTGGTGGAGAAACTCACTTAGAAAGGTGGGACGATATTTGCATTGTAACAAAAAGGAAGCATGTGAGGTTAGTACATTAGGAAATTTGGTGGCAAGAAGTTGAGAGAATTCTTCTTTGATGGTTTCTGTTTTCTCTGTGAAATAAGAACCCGATATCAGCCAGTGAGAGGAAGGTTGGAAATGGTGTACAGGGTTTCAGAAGAGCAGAGGGAGATTGAAATAGCGGCAGGGGAGAATGGGAACAAGATCACCAAGGCAGCGTACAAATTTCTGGGTAGTTATGAGGCAAATTGAGGTGGGTGACCATTAATTTGTAGCAGCAGTGGTCTGCATAGTTGTGTGATATGTATCTTTCCCCAACAATATTCAACCATTTAGTGGTGGGTGCAGAGAGGTTAGCTGAATTGAGCCAGGTTTGGGTTTCATCAGGTGGGTGAAATGGAAGGACAAAGAGCAAGGAAGTTGAGAATCCTGGCAAAAGGTTGAGATGATGGACCTTAGAACCTAAGTTGCGTAGAAGAGTGTAAAAATGTTATGGACTGGGGTCCCAATGAAGTTAGAGAACCCATATCTTAGAAGTAGCTGAACGAGAGAGCTATGATCAGAAAGTGGAGTGATGACGTTTCATTAGTTCCAGGTGATGACAAGGTCCAGGGCTTGGCCACGGAAGTGTGTGGCTGAAGTGGAGTGGAGTACAGAAGACATTCAAGGTGTAGACATGGCCAGTGAAATCCTCCTGAATGATGGCAGGACTTGAGGGAAAGGGAAGAGGATGCTTGTGAACTAGGTACCAAAGTCCTTGATGAATAAAGTGGTTGTTCTGGAATCTGTAGATGACAACGTGAGGAGGGGTAAAGGTCAGTACAGCTGAATGGCATGACCCTCAAAGTAGCAAAAGTTTTTAAAGAAGGTAGTGGAATAAGGAACTGGGTTAGGCTTTGGTGAGGAGACACTAGCCCCACTCCCAACCCTGACGTCCTTGGGGTTTAAGCGTATAAGCGGCCTCCACCAGGGAGGGCTGTGCAGAAGTGGCGCCCTGGGATAGAGGCAGATTTCGGGGCAGGCTGGAGGTCGGCAGAGAGACTGCGGAGAGGCTCAGGATGGAGGAGACTTCCCTGATCAGGACAAAGGCTTTCAAGGGCAGAGTAGGAAGGTTGGGAAGGGAAGGAAAGGTAGGAAAACAGGTCTGGAAGACGAAACATAGAACAATGAAAGGGTGAGGAGAATGTGGGTAGAGCAGTTATGGTTGACTTAGTTACATTTTGTGGGGGGGTGCATGAGGGCAGATCTGTGGTGTGTAGTTGGGGGCAGAAGTGAGACTTGAGAGGAAAAGTGGGGTCTGTGGGAAAAGGGTAGGTCTGGGGAGAGGATGAAGGCAGAGGGTTTTGCAGGAAGAAGATGGGGGAAAGATGGTCCAACTGTGGGGAAGAAATGGGGAAGATGGTCTGTAGGGAAGTGATGGGTAGCAAGAGGGGTCTGTGAAGAGGGTATGAGTGAGGAGCAGAAGCTAGGAGTCTATGAGAAAGAAGTGACAAATTGTAGCACATTTGCCCTGAGGTGGAAATAAGGACCAGGCCATCCTCCATAGCTTGGCCTGAAGTTTGGAAGGAGAATGTTTCTTTCTCTGTCTCCTTGCCTCCTTCCCTCTCTTTCTCTCTGAATGGGGAGCTGAGTGAGGAGTTGGGATGGGAGCCAAGGAGGAGGCCTCTATCCCATTATGCAGGTGGAACTTGCAGGAATAACCCACAGTGACTGCCTTGTTGTCTCCAAGGCCATCTGGGGACAGTGAGCCAGGCTGGCAGCCCATGCCCTGGAGGCTTCTTGCTTTTAGAAACATGTCTTTTAATTTAGGGGGAGGAAAAGAAATTTTTTTTAGAAACAAGACCTAGTGACCTTTCGATTTTATAATACCTCTTCTCTCTCATTGCTAAGGACCTTTGGCTTAGTAGAAGAGCTGAGGTTTTGAGATTTTGTAATTTTAGTTTCCCTGCATGAAGAAGAACCATTTGGCTGCTATAGAAATGATTTATAGATGAGTCCAGATTTATTAATCACCTCTGAAGATGGAAAGGAAATTAAAAACAGAGTCCACTCTGGGCTGAAGACAAAGTAGATTTGCCGTCCTTGCAGAAGACCTTGCCAAGGTCATAAGGCCACAAACAAACCAATTTGGACCAAGGTTCCTAATCCGGATTTTAATTTCATGTGCTTTGATTATTCAGACCATTTTCTCTCCAAGGTAAAATAATGACTATTTTAATTGGCTGCCACTTACGGAGAGATTCCAATAAGCATGATGGCATACATATATTTTTCTCTGGCATTCCGCGTGTGCTCCAGCTCTTATGATCAAGCTGGTGAGGCTGACTTTTACTGCATGCTGCATGCCATGACCAGTTGACTATAAATTAAATTCTCTTTTCCAAAAGCCATTTTCCATTAGTGCTAATTTGTTTACTTCTCATTTCCACTGATCATTAGAGTCTCTGGTTGTGAGCACCAAATTGGAAATAATTTCTTTGACATTTCAAAAAATTTTCTCCCCTTCTTGAATGCCATTTGGCTGCAGCTAAAGAACATTATGGTTTGCAGAGGAACAGTTCACTCCAATTACAATTTAACTGACCGTTCATGGCACTGAATCCCTGTCCTTAGTGTCCAAAGATGACACCACTGCTGACATTGCTATTTCCTGTCATAGCAGTAAAATGCCTCATAGACTGCACTGGCCTTCTCGGATGGAGATTCTGCCGCTCTGCACATGGCAGCTTTGGGAAGTTGGTCATTTTATGGACCTACATATCATGAACATTCAGATATAACCATCTAAACAGGAGCTGGCTAGTTTCTTCTCTCACTCACCCAGCGAGCATTTATTAAACATCTATTTTGTCTCGGGCATTGTGCCAGGTCCTGAGCACATAGAGATAGGGAAGACCAACTCCTGCCCTTGAGTACACTCTAATGGGAGGGATGGTTAAGATTTATAGCACAGCAGGGGAAGAGGTGGCATAGGTGAGGTCACAGAACCCAGCACCCCTGGTCTTGGAGAATTACCAAAGGGTTTTTAAAAAGGAGGTTGGCCACTCCTGATGGCAGAGCAGCAGCTGACCGTTCTGGGGAGTTGAGAAGGGGATGTCTGTTGTAATGTGGAAGTGACAGGATGAGGTTAGCCTGGGGCCAAGCTCTGGAGGGCCATGTGTGCCGCATGGAGTTTAGACTTTATCCTGCAAGTCTACCAGCACCCAGGACATCTGTTTAATTAATTACTGTGTGAAGTTAGAAAATCAAAGTGCTCATTATAAGCATAGTGTGTTGGATGTCAGTTTAAATAACAGTTTTTGTGCACCCATTATATGCCAGGGAGGATGCTAGCCACCCAAAATATGAAGCTGGAACATGTTGATGTTCAAATTGCCTATCAGGTCTTGGGTAAACAGGAAGACTTAGGAATGGAAGTCATCTATGAGTATTGGGAAGTGGCCAATAAATCAACAATGAGACAGGTAGAGGGGGAAGGATAGGAGGCCTGACCTCAGAGGAAAAGAAATGATTTAGAAATAGTATGGGGGATTTAGAGGATGGTTTGTGACGTGGGAAAGCTGGCAGTCTCCTCTTAATTCCCACTGCAAACATTGACACGGGGTGGAGGTGGGGGAGTCAGTTTTCAGTTGTGACAGAATTTAGATGAAGTTTCTTTGGGCTGAAATGTTTGAAACTTTATCTTGAGGGTAATATGGGGAACAACTGAAGAGTTTCAAACAGGGAAATTTGTTAGATTTACACTTTTAACTCTCACATCACTGTGGAGATTAGGGTGGGGTGAGCCTGACAATCAGTTAGGAGACTGTTGCAGTAATTCATGTGAGGGATGGGCAAGGAGGTAAATGAAAATAGTGGCCGTGGAGATGAAGATAAATAGACTGATCTGGGGGAGATTTAGGAGGTATAATTGGCAGAACCTGGCAACAGTTCAGATAAGGAGGGCCAGGGTGAGGGATATAGCTCTTATGTGACCAGGAGAGGGGTAACCCAGTCACTGAAATAGGACCAACATAGGGGGAGGAGCAGGTGTGAGGGCTTGATGGAAGAGTGTGTGAAACATACCAATGGAGACATCCACTAGTCATTTAGATGCAGGGATCCGGACCTCAGGAGGGAGTCCCAGGCTCAATGAGATACGGATTTGGGAGTCATAAAGCCTACAGATGTAACTTGAAGTGATGGGAGTGAAGGAAATCACCCAGGAAATTACAAAGCACACGAAGAAAACCGAGAACAGGAAAAGGTCTTGCAAAGGAGTCTAAAGAGGATCCAGAGTAAAGGGTAGAACCAAGAAAGAGTAGAGTCAGGAAAGGAGCTCTGAAAAGAGAGTCACCCAAATCCATGAGAGATCAAGAACATGGGACTGCAAGCTAGCCATCGAATTTGACAATAAGATGTTATTGGTGACATTTTGGAGCATAGGGGAGAGCAGAATTAGTGCTTTTGATTAAATGGAGAGAACCTGGACTCTTATACACAAATCTGAGTTCAGTTTATTTCCACCCCTTTTTTGGCTGTGAGGCCTTCAATAAATGAGCAAACCTTTTTAAACTTGAAAATTGTGAATAATAATAACTACCTCCTTGGGGTCTTTAGAGGATTAAACAAATAATATATATAATGTATATTATGGTATGTGACTAGTTCTTTATGAACACTCAAAAAAATATTAGTTTCTTCTCCCTGCCATCATTCTCTCTTCCCTTCACCATGATATTTCCTCTTTTATTTTGGTAGTCAAGAAGAATCTTAGATACAGAATTTATCCCAGCAACTGGCTCTTGAAATTGACATATTTCTCTCCTTTTCCTAGTGTTCTTTTTAATTCTTTTTAAAATTGTATTCAATGGATTTTTTTTCCCAATTCTCATCAAATCTGCTTTGAAGAACAATTGAGATAAAAATAAATAATAGCCTAGCCAGGCGTGGCTCAGCAGTTGAGCATCAACCTGTGATCCAGGAGATGGAGGTTCGATTTCAAGTCAGGGCACAGGCCCAGGTTATGGGCTCAATGCCCAGTGGAGGGCGTGCAGGAGGCAGCTGATCAGTGACTCTCTCTCATCACTGATGTTTCTATCTCTCTCTCTCCCTCTCCCTTCCTCTGTCTGAAATCAATAAAGACATATCTTTAAATACATAAGTATAAATAAATAAATACCCTGGCCAGTTTTGCTCAGTAGTTAGACCGTCGGCCCTTGGACTGAATGGTCCTGGGTTCGATTCCAGCCAAGGCACGTACCTCCATTGCAGGCTCCGTCCCCAGTTGGGGTGCATGCAGGAGGCAACCAATCGATGTGTCTCACATTGATCTCTCTCTCTCCCTCCCTCCCTCCCTCCCTTTCACTCTCTCTGAAAAGCAATGGAAAAAATATCCTCGGGTAAGGATTAAAAAAAAAAAAAAGACATCAAGAGTGAATAAAACAAGCCACAGACAAAGGTAAAGGAGTCAATGAAGTCAGACTTCTCAACAGCAATACTGGGAGGCTCAATTCCAAGGAAGCTTATTTCTAACGTGAAATTACACACCCAACCAATCTAAAATGAGGTCAAAAGGATTTTTAGACTTCCAAGGACACACACGAAAATAATTTTCCTTTCTAAGAAAGCTACTGGAGAATGTGCTTCAACAAAAAGCATAAACCAAGGAGGAGGAGAAGGAGGTAAATCCAAGAAATAGGGTGATCAACAGAGAAAACTGGCAAAAGGAAATCCCAGGACATTTGTGCACCATCATGGTTGGCTTAGCAAGCAACCTTATCCAGAGGAGCAAAGGACAGTGGGCAGAGGTCTCCAGGGAAAAGATGGAACTGATCAGTTAGGCTGAACATTTGGAAAAACCACTGCTACATGTTTGGAACATTTAGAAGAAAATAGCTCTAGGTACACAGAAAATTAAACAATTGGGGGGAAAATTAACTCCAGGTAAAACCAATTTATAAGAGAAAGAAAATGTAATAGGTTACAGCTTGAGTACACAATGTTTATTTACTTGGCCAACATAAACACTGTTGATTTAACTATAAGTTGTGGGAAACTATACTATCGTGAGGATAAGGGGATAAAATTAGGGGTTAGAGTGTACAAGAGAGCTAGCTCCTCAACTGCCAGAATATTCATATTGTCTAAAATTGATAGTATTAATGTGCTAGTTTGCTAGAGCTCCCATAACAAAGTATCACAGACTGGGCAGCTTAAACAACAGAGACTTATTGTCTGACAGTTCTGGAGGCTCTGATAACACTTTGAGGTCACAAGTTACAGGGTTGGCTGCTTCTGTGGCCTCTTTGGCTTGTAGATGGCTGACTTCTATTGTCTTCATATGGTCTTCCTTCTTTATGTGTCTGTGCCCTAATCTTTTATAAGGACACAAATTATATTGGATTAGGGTCGACCCTAATGACCTCATTTTAACTTTATTACCTCTTTAAAGATCCTATCTCCAAATACCGTCACATTCTGAGGTACTAAGGGTTAGGGGGCGAGGGGGACACAATTCAGCCCATACCAAATAGTATAAACTCATTACTTGGGAATATAGAGGTAAACACCAGAAGAAATAGCCAGAAGAGTCTAAAGTGGTTGCCTCTGGAGTGAGACTGGAGGATGGCGAGGGATAAGGCAGTTATTATTGATGTTTTACAATAACAAGTGGGGAGCTGGACCTTTAACCTGGTCTGATGTCAGATCTGATGTTCTTCACTCTACACAAGATCTGGAGTTCCTCGGGGGCCATGGCACCGCCGTCTTCATCTCAGCATCTCCCACAGCACCTTGCACGATGCCATGTAATGCGTCTTCACCACATATTCACTGATTTAGAGCTATATTACTGTCACCTTCAATGCTGCCATTTGTTGGTTTTCTTTTCTATTTAAAAAAAAAGAAAATGGAATCTGAGATCCAAGGGAACCTCAGGTGGCCACAATCTGGAATGTCTAGCTGAAAGTTTCCTGCCCTTGAATTCTGTACCTAGAATTGCTGGGTACATCTCCAATAGCACTTTGAGTTTTGACCCTAGAATGGGTCCATCCACAGCAGGGTATGGGCACCGGGTGCTTTCCTGCCTGATTAAGCTAATGGTGGTGTTTCAACCCCTCCTCCCTGGGGTCCAGAACAACCACTTATCCCCAGTTTCTTGAGGCCAGTTTGGCTGTTGAAGATGGCCACGGACTCTTCAAAGTTATTCTCAGGCATAGGGTTGTGATGTTATTCACAGTGATTGATGAATGATCCCATGAAGGGTTTCGGTCATTTTTGTGTTTAGATGATCCACAGCTATTCATCTGGCTGTTTAGGCTGACAGGATTTCGTGGTTGACTCTGTCCCAGAGGCTACGTGACACCCTTCCTGGGAACACATATCCCGTGTCCTCTGGGGAGTAAGGAGGTTGGTGTGTATGTCTGTCTGTCTCAGCATGCTTCAGGTTATTGCTTCCTAATAAAATTCTGATAGCTGGGCCCCATCAATATCTCAAATACATGTGAGGAAACGTTAATTTAGAATCAATTTTAGGATGTTTCAGACTGTAAAGTCCTTTTAACTAGATCTCTGGCAAAGATGTAGAAGCACTTTATGAGACTGTAAATTTCATGTTGAACCGTCTTCGTGAAATACACATCTCCCCTACACACAAGCTGTTCTCTCCATATCAATCATGGCCACTGCAAGTAATGTTTCACAAATATTCTGTAAATCACAGAAAACCCCATGGTAATGTGAAATATGACTTTCACTTGTCTGTTAGACAAAAGAATCACACATGCCTCTCTCCCATCAGCACTAACATTTGTTATGGATAATAACACTTTCAATCACAACTATTTTTGGAAAACGGGTTTATTTTAAACCTTCCCTCCCCCCACTGAAAACATTCTCCCAAGGACACAGGCTCCTACAAACCACAGCCCATTAATCCAACTATGGAATGGGAACTTTTTCTTCCCACTAACTTTTTTTAAAAGTTGTTTTCAAGACTGGCTGGGTGGCTCAGTTGGTTGGAAAGGTTGTGGGTTCGATTCCTGGTCAGGGCACATACAGAAGGCAACCGATTGATGTTCCTCTCTCTCCCTTCCTCTCTAAGCATGTCCTTGGATGAGGATGTTTTGGAAATTAAGTTAAAATAAAAACATCCTCAGGTGAGGATTTTTTTAAATATATCTATTGGTTTCAGAAAGGAGAGAGAGAGAGGGAGAGAGAAAGATAGAAACATCAACGATGAGAGAGTCATCATTGATTGGCTGCCTCCTGCACACCCCTGACTGGAAATTGAGCCCACAACCCAGGCGTGTGCCTTGACCAGGAATTGAACCATGATCTCCTGGATCCTAGGTCAATGCTCAACCACTGAACTACGCCCGGCTGGGTGAGGATTTTTCTTTTAAGTTGTTGTTAAGAGAGTTAGTGTAAAAGCCCAAGGTACAAGGTTAAGGAGTACCTTAACTGATTGATTGGCATAAGAGGGGAACAGGTCTCAAAAGTCCGCACATCTCTGACCCTATGTGAAGTTAGAGATGAGAGAGGCCCATGTTGTTAGCGAGCACCTTCATCTCAGCTGGAGCCTGTGGCACTGGCAGAGACACCAAAAAGCTAAAATTTTAACCCTTAAAGTTGAGGCAGGCATTTACTACCTTGATATTCTTCATTTCATTACAATACAACTAGGTCTTCCCTGTTCGAGTAGCAGGTGACCAGTTGTAGAGGTATTTTGAATGTCACTATATCTGTGTGGGTGACAAAGGCTCACCTGCTTCCAGGTGATTGCCTGAAAAGCAAAACCTATAGAGCAGCCTATAGGACTTGCATGGTTCTAAGCACTTTGGTAACCTGTCTGTTTCCTTCCCTCTGTAGCCAACTTCAGGACTGACTGATCATGACTTCTATAAAGGAGCAGGCAGCAATTAGCCGGCTCTTGAGTTTTTTACAGGACTGGGACAATGCTGGAAAAGTCGCAAGGAATCACATCCTCAACACTTTCATTGAAGCCAACCAAGGCAAGACTGCACCCGAACTGGAGCAGGAGTTTTCCCAGGGAGCCAGCTTGTTCCTAGTACGCTTGACCACCTGTCTTAGACTCACGTATCCTTTCCCGAACAGAAAAGAAAAAAAAATAGGCCATCTTCAAAAGAAAAAAGAGGAGAAATTACTGAGGGAGCTCTTCTCTCCATTCTAAGATTTTAGACCAGGACATCCGGTGGTCAAAATATCATTCCTAGCCTGGCCAGCCATGGCTCAGCAGTTGAGCATCGGCCTATGATCCAGGAGATCGAGGTTCAGTTCCTGGTCAGGGCACATACCCAAGTTGCGGACTCAATCCCCAGTGGGGGGCATGCAAGAGGCAGCCAGTCAATGACTCTCTTATCATTGATGGTTCTCTATCTCTCTCCCTCTCCTTTCCTCTCTCCGAAATCAATAAAGATTTTTTTTTAAATCATCCCTACAGTCAAAGACTCCCTCAACTTCCTGTCTTCCCAACCTGTAAACATATCCTCATTCTCACTCCTAACCTCTTTCATGCCCATCAGAGTTGAAGTCAGTATTCCTTCTGTCTAGAGCTAACGCTCTATTGGTATTGCACTTGAATCTCCTCCCATCCCCTTAGAGATTTCATTCTTTCTCTCCTGTAGTTTCCATCTTTGCCTCATTACCACCTTTTTTCATCAGCATTTATATCTGCTCAAGTCTCTTCTACCTTAATTAAAGCCCTGTCTCAAACCTGTATTCTCCCCAGATCTTGCACTTCATGGTGAAGCTTCTAGAAAATGTTATTGGTCTCTGCCTCCACTTGCTCACCTGTCTCTTCTCCTCCACCCACTGCAGTCTGACTTCTGTCCCCCCACCCCCACCCCACTATGCAGAACTTGCCACGGTTACCATTCAACAACCTCTTTGACACCAATCTAGAGACTCTTTTCCCTCCTTATCTTGATGTTTTCCGTTTGACCACAGCATGGGGTGTGAGAGGCAGAATCATACATGTGCAGGGTCACATTAGATCTTTATTTAAATGTTGATATTTTCTGTATCATGGATTTTTATATTAATTTTTATTTTTCTAATAGTGCATTGAAATATTATTTGATTACTGAGTTCTCTGGTGCCCCTCTAAATTTTACACTGAAGCAAGTGCTTCACTCACCGGCCCTGCCTGACCACCGCCCCTTCTTAAGCTCCTTTCTCCTCCACCTTCTTCCATGTCTGTTTCTCAGCCACTGTTTTGGGATGTTTCCTACCCATCCCTTAAATGTTAGTGTTTCCAAGAATTCTGTTTTCAGCCCATCCATTTTCTTAATTATTGCATGGATTACCGGTATCCTTCTCTATATCCTAAGTGCCAATCAGAGTGCTTATTGAACGACTGAGTGAACCACACTTTTAATATACAGATGTATATCCAGTTTTTACACCTGAAGTTGTTCACAATTTCCTTTCTGCGACCTTGTCATAAAACAGAGAAAATAGACCAGCTGAGTGACATAGATTTTGAAGGAAAACAAATCAATATAGTATCATTATGTTTTACACAAATAACTAACACATAATCCCACATAAGCCTCAAACCCCTTTTTTGACCTTGAACTTCCAGAATATATGAGTGAAACTAAGGATTTGTATATTATAATGACAAAATTATTAGTTATCACTTATGGAGTCTTTTTCTAGGTGCTGAGTTATGTACTGTACAAATATTTCATTTGAGCCTAACACCAAGCCTAATAAGTAATTGGTATTATCCCATTTTATAGATAAGAAAGGTGAGTCTTTAAAAGGTTGAGTAATTTACTAGTAAATGGCAGAGATAAGGTTTGACAGGCCTGTCTGGCCCAAAGCCCACATGCCATCCACTCTACTTCAGTGTCTCCCACCCAGTGGACAGTGCAGACCCTCAGTTCCACCTCCAGCGCCATATAAGGAGATAATCTGCTTGAATAGCCCCCTCCCTCCACCTGTCTACAGGCAGGAAGACCTGACTATAAGAACTCAGACTCTGAGTTAGACTGCCTAGGTTCATATCCTGGTTCCATCAGTTAACACTGGGACCGTGGAATAGGTCATTAGCCTGTCTGAGGTGTTTCCTCATGAGTGAATGGAAATACTAATAGCACCCACTGCAGGGTGTGATGAGCCCAATGCAAGTGAAGTAGTTAGCACAGTGCCTGGCACACAATAAATGCTTTGCACTTGTTAGCTGCTGCTGATATTGTGGCAGACTTCTGAAACTAATTGCTGAAATAATGAACCAAGAATATCTATAAGTGAGTGGCTATGAACATAGGACTTGCCTGGGACAGAGGAAAAAGGAGGTGATGAAAGTTGGTCAGCCTAGCTGGTAATTGAAGGAAAGAGGGAAGGGAAATGCACTGGGGCAGGAGTGGGGGCTGGGGTTTAGGGGAACAGAGGGAGGAGGACAGGTAGGAATAGAGAGACTACCATGTGGGCTGATAGCCAGGCCCCCAGCTGTAGCGGCAACAGGCAGAGGAGCCTGGCTTCAGAGCAAACACTGTTTTCGCAGTAAAGAGCCTTTCCTAATGAGCCAATCTGTCTCTACTTCTATTGGCATCTTGGGAACCAGGGTGCAGCAGAGATAATTTGCCTCACACACCCTCCCCCCCAACAAAGCAGCATTACCTCCAACCCATTACATTAGCCTTTATCCGTCTTGGAAGCTCTCAGTCATCCTCCATGAGCTGCAATAATTTCAGCTAATTTCTTAAGTGTTCTAAGAGCCTGTGATGTGTTATGAGCCTAGTAATTGTTGACTGGTTCCTCTTCTGTTGTGGTTTGATTTCATACCTTGTATCTGAGCTGATGCGTGCTCTGGGTGCTTTATTACAATGAAGCTTTTTGCAAAGGCTCACATTAAAAATAACATTAAATACTGAGGTTGTTTTAAATCAGAGTTTAATTTTTCCACTATGTCCTGTTGTTCTTATTAAGAAGACATGCAATTCTTCATAAAGATAGTGACCTCCAGTGTAAAGCTCTGAGCAAGTACAAAATTGGGAATTAATGATGAAGCTGATTATTTTTAGGGAAGTCTAAGAATGAGGCACAAAGTAATGAACTATGCTGAGACCCGAGGGTGCAATGGTCATGGCAGAGAGAGGCTTGGAAAATTGACCACCGGCTTTCTCCACACACCCTTTTTTCATCAGAGCCTCCTTGCTCTCTAGAGAGCCAGTCAGAGCCAAGGTGGCTGAACTATCCCAGAAGAGCTTCCTGGAAAACCATGAACATGCCTGCCAGCACCCCCACCCCCCTACCCCATGTGTGCTGCTCCTCCTCCTTCAACCTAGTGGCCCTTCTCAGATAAAGGGCTCAATTCAGCTGTTGATCATCCGGGTCACTGGTGGTGCCAGTGATCAGACACAGGATCTGGTTTCTATGTGGAAAACTACCCTGAAATTCACTCTTTAACTTGTCATACAGCTATATGACTGGCTCTTGCCTGGAGAAGCTTTTAAGGTCCATTGGCATCTTCTTATCAGCTGTAAACAGGTGAGTTCTGTTCTGGAGAGATTCTGGGTTCTCAGTAGCATATTAGGCGCATGGTGTCCTTGGCATTTGCGCCACATGGAACCAGAGCTTCTAGTTATCCTTGGGTACCTGGTAGCCCCCAGGATAGGCCCAGAGGTAGTGTGAGCTGTGGTCCTGTTCTAGTTGCTCCTCCATCCCATGTTCTCCATTGACCCTTTACTAGTCAGCACCCTCTTAGTTGTGAAATACAGAAAATCAACTCATGCTGGACCAAGAAAAGGGGGAATTTATTAGCTCTGTTAACCGAAAAGCCCAGAGGGTAGAAATCCATATTTCAGGCCTGACTAGATCCTGGGGTTCAAAATATGTCATTGGCACTTGGTCTCTCCCTCTCTTTTTCTGCATGTCTCAGCCCTGTTCTCTGTGTTCATAGGCCTCATGCTGTGATCCTCAGAAGCTCCAGACATGCATCTTTGTAGCTCAACCACACCAAAAAGAGAGTATATCTTCCCCAAAGTTTCCCAAGAAAGTCTCAGATTTTGAGCCTCAGTGGAACAGCTTAGGTGACACCCTGGCCCCAAACCAATTATTGCAGTCAGAAGGATCACACACCCTGTCGCCTGCTTACCCTACCAAAACCACATGGCTCATGAGCGGTGGAGGGGTGATTCCCCAAAGGACAGTTGAGGTGCTATTACAAGAACAGATGCTAGAAAACCAGACACAAGAATTGTTCATTGTTTTGCATTTCCTGCTGAATGCAAAAGGAAGAATTTCCCAACCATTG
This sequence comes from Miniopterus natalensis, assembly GCF_054644295.1. Classification (NCBI taxonomy): domain Eukaryota; kingdom Metazoa; phylum Chordata; class Mammalia; order Chiroptera; family Miniopteridae; genus Miniopterus; species Miniopterus natalensis. Next base: position 26,126,670 of record NC_142089.1, read on the forward strand.
TGTCACTTTACCCATGAGTATTTCCTGGATAGGAGGGCAAAGTATGTGAAGAAGGGAACTTGAGATCCCTTAGAAAGGTTAGTGCCAAGGAACTTGACAAATGTCTTGTTTCTACTCTTCTATCCCTCTGAACAGTAACCGGTACCTTATAGAATTTCTTGAGGTCGGAGGCGTCCTAACACTCTTGGAAATACTTGGGCTGGAGAAGATCACAGAGGAGGACAAGAAGGAATCCATCAAGCTACTCCAGGTTATTGCAAACTCTGGCAGGAAGTACAAGGAGCTCATTTGCGAAAGCTATGGTGGGTACCGTGTATGACAAGGGTGAACTCCCCTGGCTCCCTCGGGGCCTGGATGAAGTGGTGGCAGCACCCAGCACTGCTACAGGAAAGTGTGTCATGGAACTGGTCTCGCTGGAAGCACTCTGCCCAGTGGACGCAATTAGCTCCTGTCCATCTTGCCACCCGCAGACCCAGATTTATGATTTTCCTGATTTATCATCTGCTCAAATCTTTGTGTTGTGGTTTTGGAAATACGTTTTCCATTTTAAATATACCCTTTTTCATGCATCCATTCAACAGAGTTATTGAGCCATTGCCTGAAATCCCTTGTGAAACTGAGTTATGAATAACTCTAGAAATAAAATTGAAATAGAATCATTGAATATGAGTGCTAGGTATCTGCTAAGGTGCTGGGAATGCGAAGAATAAAACAGTCCCTGTCCTCAAAGAGTGTAGAGTGCGGTGAGAAAGGTAAGTAATCCAGGATTTTCAGTGTGATCTATCAAGTGCTCTGATTAAGGTGTGTAAAGGAGATGCCACCCCCTGTGCATCCCTTTGTCACAGCACTTCTGTCATTGCTCTTTAATCGTGGTTTTCTGTGTGTCCCCAGTGGACTCTCTGAGCCTCCATGTATTTATCCATAAAATGGGACTAACACCTTCCTCTCAGTATAGTTTCTGGGATTAAATGACATAATATCTGTGAAAACATTTTGTAAACTGCTGAGCACTATGCATGTGTTAGTTAACACATAGCAAGCAAAAGTGCATTTTTTTTTTTTTATTTGTGCATTTTGCAGAGCCATTTTAAATTTTAAAACATTTTGAGCCCTGACCGGTTTGGCTTAGTGGTTAGAGCGTAGGCCTGCAGACCGAAGGGTCCTGGGTTCGATTCCCGGTTAAGGGCGCATACCTCAGTTGCAGGTTCAATCCTCGGCCAACATCAGGGCTCGTACAGGAGACAAACAATTGATATGTCTCTCTCATGTCAATGTTTCTCTCTCTCTCTCCCCCTCCCTTCCACTCTCTCTAAAATCAATGGAAAAAATATCCTCGGGTGAGGATTTTAAAAAAATTTTTCATAAGCTCAGATTACTATGCTGAAACAAAACCCTCCAGCCACATAGCCAGAGGTGAACAAGACAATGGTGCAACATGAGGCTAAGCCTCAATTTTGCTTTGATTGAGCAGACTTGGTTAAATATATCTTAATCCTATTACTTCATGTTATGTAATTTTTTTTTAATCCTCACTGGAGGATATTTTTTTCCATTGCTTTTCAGAGAGTGGAAGGGAGAGAGAGAGAAACATGGACATGAGAGAGACACATCTATTGATTGACTCCTGTACGAGCCCTGATGGGGGCCAAGGATTGAACCTGCAACTGAGGTACGTGCCCTTGACCGGGAATTGAACCTAGGACCCTTCAGTCCATGGACCAACGCTTTAATCACTGAGCCAAACTGGCCAGAGCTAATCTTTTTTTAAATTGAATTTATCAGGGTATAAGTTTCAAGTGTACAACTCAATAAAGCATCACCTGCACACTGCATTGTGTGCCCATCTCCCCAGTAAAGTCTCTTTCCATCCTCATTTCACCCTTCTTTGCCCACCTCCACCTACCCCTCCATCCCCCTTTCCCTCTGGCTGTCATCACACTGTTGTCTGTGTCTGTGTTTTATATATATATATATATTTTTTTTTTTTTTTTTTTTTTTTCCTTCTCCTTAATCCCTTCACCGTCTTCCTGGATGAATATTATGTAATCTTGAGTGAGGATTGTTTTTATAAATCCCTTCCAATTTAGCATTTCCTCTCTTCTTTGCTCAGGTGTACGATCCATAGCAGAATTTTTGGCAAAGTCTAAGTCAGAAGAGACCCAGGAGGAAGTGCAGGTTCTGTTGGATTCTTTGGTCCACGGTAATCCCAAGTACCAGAATCAAGTGTACAAAGGTCTAATAGCTTTGCTGCCCTCTGCATGCCCAAAAGCTCAGCAGCTGGCCTTGCAGACCCTCAGGACTGCCCAGGTGAGCCCAGGCTGCATGCTCTTGCAGTCCTGATTCACACACACTGATCTTGCAATTGCCTTCCACAGTCGCACTCCACACAGGCTGGAGAAATGGAGCTCAGCCTCCCACTGCGTGAGCTGTTCAATCAGCGTCACTTCTGGAAGGCCAAGGCCGGGCAGAGAGTTCACATCTCCCATCAGAGTAATTTGTCCTGTTTACTTAAGGATCAGAAAGATGCTGGCAGACTTATAAGTGTTTGAAACAAGCCACAAGGATGATGAAAGGACTGTGGAAAAGATTAAAGTAGTCAATTTGATAGGGAAGGAATCATGGTGCATTTGTAGACAGTGCATAAGTGAAGAAACCAGATATCCGGTGCTCAGAAGAACTCCTGTTTTTCTTGGCTTTTGCCTTCCTCTCAGTGCCCTGGAATGAGAGCAAAGTCAGATTTGGGGCATGGTGACTATAGGAAGACACTGCCTAGTAAGGAGCGAATTAGCTACTCAAAGAATGGTTTCCAGATTAACTATCAGAAGCTCTCAAAACAGCTCCAGGGTGGGCTGGAAACAAGGGGACAATTAAGGGATCAAAGAGATGGTAAGGCCTGAACTGTGGCAATGGGAATGCAGGTGACCAGGTTAGACAGACATTTTGAAGGCAGAATGCATGGGACTTGGGACAATAAAAGGAAAGGAGTCAAAGATGACACCCAGCTTTGAACTTAGACAGCAGGGTGGGTTATGTGCCACGGAGAGAGTAGGAAAAACCTATTTGATTTGGAAAGAGTTAGGTCTTGACTCAATAAACTTGATGAGCTTTAGTGGCTCCCAAGTGCCCATCTGAGGAGCAGGCCAAGCTGGTTACAGAAGATAGGTCACTTGTTTAAAAGATACTTAATCCTGAGCCTCCCTCCCATAGACTCTGACAACTCTCTAGTAATGCTTTTTCTTTGTAAGCTCCCCAAGTAATTCTGATTCCTGGCTCAATTGAGGAATCACTGTTTAGAACATCTAGTAGAGATTGGACAGCAGAAAATAAAAGACTGAAGCTGCAAAGAGAGACCTGAGGTGAGGATGGCAGTTTGAATTTCATGAGCAGAGAAGTGATAACTGAAACCATGAAAGTAAATAAGATCACCAGGTAATATGTAAAAAGTAAGAAGAGAGCCCTGGCCGGTGTGGCTCGGTTGGTTGGAGCGTTGTCCTGTACTCAAAAAGGTTGTGGATTCGATTCCCCATCAGGGCACATACCTAGGTTCTGGGTTTGATCCCCAGCCAGATCACAGACAGGAGGCAACCTATAGAAGTTTCTCACCTCTCCTTCCTTCCCCCTTCTCCTCTCTCTAAAATCAATAAGCATGTCCCTGGGTAAGGATTAACAAAAAGAGAGCGAGAGAGAAGGAACACCACCACATTTGAGAGATGAGCTCAGGACACTCTCCCCGTTCAGCCAGGCTGTCTAGCTATTTGGAAGGCTGCTTTTCATTCCTGCCAGATGGACACCATGTCAAAAGTAACCACCTTGTCCTTTTTGTCTTGCCAGTCGATCATTGGAACCACACACCCCAGCATTGTGGACTGCGTGCTGAATGTGCTGCGTACAATGCACCTGGAAGTCCAGTATGAAGGTAGGGGAGGGGGCAGGTCTGCTCCACATCGCAGTGAGCGCTCGGCACATCCACTCTTAAAAGTTCTCTCCTATTCACAAAGAGCATTGTGGAGTGCCCTGGGTAGCCTTGGCAGGTGGAAGATGCTGATTCCATATTGATGGGCAAGTTATTCAGAAAATGATGGTCAACATCCTGTACTTCAAACCAACCACATGATGCTTTAATAGTTGTTTAGAATCTGCCTGGGTCTGGAGCTAGCTCTGGTTCCCAGTCTTAGGTGGTCCTTTCCCTCTAAACAGAAATCACCCTGAGGACTGTCCTTCTTCTAAGAAACTAAGTCTGATAATGGTAGTATTAGTAAGTTTTCATTTCTTGAGTACCCCTATGTGCCAGCCACTTAATTTTTTTAAATATATCTTTATTGATTTCAGAGAGAGGAAGGGAGAGGGAGAGAGAGAGATAGAAACATCAATGAGCCCGGCTGGGCGTGGCTCAGCGGTTAAGCATTGACCTGGGATCCAGGCAATCGGGGTTCGATTCCCGGTCAGGGCACATGCCCGCTCAGGGCACATGCCCGGTTGCGGGCTTGATCAATGACTCTCTCCTCATTGATGTTTCTATCTCTCTCTCCCTCGCCTTTCCTCTCTCTGAAATCAATAAAGATACATTTTTTAAAAAAAGAAAAAAGAAACATCAATGATGAGACAGTCATTGATCTGCTGTCTCCTGCACTCCCCCCCACCAAGCATCGAGCCTGTGACTCTGGACACGTGCCCTTACAGGAATCAAACCAAGGTCTCCTGGATTATAGGTCAATGCTCAACCACTGAGCCATGCCAGCCGGGCACCCTAGCCGATTTGGCTTAGTGGTTAGAGTGTTGGCCCATGGACTGAAGGGTCTCAGGTTCAATTTTGGTCTAGGGAACATACTTGGTTGCAGGCTCAATTCCTGCCCGGGTTGGGCTCATGCAGGAGACAACCAAGTGATGTGTCTCTCTCACATCAGGGTTTCTCTCCCCCCCATCCCCACCCCCTCCCAGTCTCTCTAAAAAGAAAAAAATGTCCTCAGGTGAGGATTTTTAAAAAAGTCTTCATGTAACGTGGAATATAGAGAATGTACGTGGAGTAGATTGTCCACTAGGGGGAACTGTTTCACATGGTCGATGGAGTGGAGGTTGAGGGAGAGAATGGAGTATTCAGCTTCTACTCACACTCCTCCAAAGGCAGGTAAGGGAAGCTGACAGGTCTGAAATGTGGCCCTAACTGGTGTGTGGAGAGGATCAGACATGAATTTTTCTTGAGAATGTCAAATTGCAAGACCAAGATGAAGCTTTGCCCTTACCTCCAGGATGATGGTAACAGTCAGGACAGAAAAGCCTGTGGCTAAGAAGAGTGGGTGTTATAGCTGACTGGGCTAACCTCAGAAGGTCAGGGTTGGTTTGTATTTTTTTTGTTTTGTTTTGTTGTTAATCCTCACTGGAGAATATTTTTTCCATTGATTTTAAAGAGAGTGGAAGGGAGGGAGGGAGGGAGGGAGAGAGAGAAACATTGATGTGAGAGAGACACATTAATTGGTTGCCTCCCGCATGCGCCCCAACCCGGGCCCGGGATTAAACCCTCAACCTATGTACGTGCCCTTGACCAGGAATCAAATCTGCAACCCTTTGGTGTATGGGATGCTCCAACCACTGAGCAACACCAGCCAGGGCATGGTTGGTTTGTTTTTTGAGAACAAATATTGATTGAACATCTGTGATGTGCCAAGTACTATGCCAAGTACTGGAGTTTTGTGCTTGTTTATACTGAGGAGAAAAGTGAATGGTTTGGAAAGAGGAGAGTGCACTCTCCCTCCCATGCTTTGCATGTGGTGGATGTGGAGATGACATCCTTCCCTGAGAAGGCTACAGAGAAAGTGGAATGTTTCTATCTCTCTCTCTCTCCCTCTCCCTTCCTCTCTCTGAAATCAATAAAGATATATATATTTTTTTAAATCTGCTGAATATTTTCTAAGGAGGTGATATTTCCCTAAAATTATATGAGAATTCTACCACTGAGCCACCAATGCAACAGCCCCCCCAGAATTATATGAGCACTTCAACTGCAACACTTTATTGATTTGAGAAAGAGAGACAGAGAGACAGAGACAGGCATCCCGTAACCTTGGTTTATCGGGACAACACTGGAATCAGCTGAGCTACCAGGCTGGGGCCTCAACTACAACACTTTATTTAGCATTCATAAGTTTACGTTTCATTATACACTCATCCAGAGTTCTGGGGTTTTTTTTAATAGAAAGCCCTTGGGGGAAAATTTGTTGCTAATTTCCCAGTTTGCCTGGCCCTCAAAACCTCTGTGTTTGCGCATGCCTAGTAGAGCAATGCTTGACTCTGGTGTCAGGAGCAGTTCAGAAGGTGCCAGCAAGTAGGCTGGTGGGATTCGGTGTGAGACTTGCCCAGAAGAGCAGATACCAGTGGAAGACACACATAGCAATTCATATACCACCAGAGTGCATAACATTAATTACTTTGTTGCCTGGCTTTTTAAAACAAAATAGTGCACAAAATATAATTTTAATGTTTCAATATTGGGCATTGAAAAGGATGTGGTGAAAGAGGTGGTGAAATATACAGAAATAAGAAACAGAATGTAATTGGTCAGGAAAATGCCTCCTTGCAACAGCGGAACTTTCCAAACACACTCTTACCCTGCTGGGAAAGGAAGCAAACCTGAGTATGGACACACACTGAGGCGCACTTCTCACCTGTGGCCAGGAGGTGGCAGTCTTGTCTGGAAGTGAAGATAAAGAACTGGACACGGTTTTCCAGGGCTCTAGGAGCAAAGAATTGTAAAACAAACCTCATCCCTGCTGAGTGACTTGGAAATTGTTGCATGGCACAGCCACAATTCCCAAGTGCAATCCCATTTCTAAGACTCGTTCTGCCAAAAGAATACCAAGCCTGCTGCTGCAGCTCTGTCTCCTCTTTTACCGTGATTCCCTGGACAAGTCATTTGTTCTGGGTTTCTTCATCTATCAGACAGGTGATCACCTCACTGAACTTTCTTCCAGTGCTGACAGGCTGTGGGTTCTATAGTTCCTCTTTGGATTGAAGGAATCTTTCCTCTTGCAATAAAGTTTCCCCTGAGTGTCAGTGGCCCACTCCTTGCATCAGTGCTGTTTTCTGCTGTTTCCATCAGCACTGGCATTGTAGCTGATACCTGCTCAATTTATATTTGTCAAGTGAATGAGCATGGGCCCTGCCGAGCTGCTTCTCAGCCTCACTGCTCAAATTCTCAACTGCTCAAATTCTCCTGATCCACCCTCTTCCCTGAATACTCTTCTCTTCCTCCCCAGACCCAGCTCTCCTGGCTTCCTCCCATCTCTCTGGAAACTACTTCTCAGATCCTTGTACATTCCTGCTGCTCCACCACTCCCCTTCTTTTCCTCTCAGGGTTCAACCCCAGGTCCTCTTCTCTTTCTTTTCTTTCTTTGGTCCCTAATGCACTCCCATGGTTTTAACTACCATCTATTATAATAGAAATAATAAGGGATAACATTTATAGAGTATTTACTGTATGCTAAGTATTGCTCTAGGTCTTTACTCATTTAACCCTCAAAACAAGCTGATGAGGTTGGCACTATCATTATTCCCATTTTACGGATGACGGGCAGAGTGGTTGAGTGACCTTTCTGCAGCTCAGACCCCTCCTGAGCTCCAGACCCTTACTTCCATTTGCCTTCTGAACATCTCCCCTTGGATGTCACTAACCACGTTCAGAATTGGACTCCTGATATTCCAGCTCCAAACCTTTCATTTTCCAAGGTCCCAACCTCAGTGAAAAATACCCAGTGGCCCAGAAATGTGGGCAGTCATCATTTCTTCCTGCTTCCCATCTTCAGCCAACTTCCAACAACGTAGTCAACTCTACCTCCTTAATAGCATTCAAGCCAGGCTGGGCATGGCTCAGCGGTTGAGCATCAACCTAGGATCCAGGAGATCGGGGTTCGATTCCCGGTCAGGACACATGCCCAGGTTGCAGGCTAGGCAGCTAATCAGTGACTCTCTCATCATTGATGTTTCTATCTCTCTCTCCCTCTCCTTTCCTCTCTCTGAAATCAATAAAGATATATTAAAAAAAAAAAAAAAAAAAGCATTCAAAGATGTCCCCTCTTCTCCATTCTGTCTCCTCTAATTCAGGTCTTTGTATTTCTCACCTCTAAAACAAACTCCGTCTCTCCAGTATGGTGCCCACACACAGCCTATTTTCCTGGTTCTCCACCAGAGCTTAGCGGTGAAGGATATGAACTGCAGAATCTGACAGTCATTCTACTACTTATCAACTGGCCAAGCTACTCAACTTTTTTGAATCTTAGTTTTCTCTGAAATGAAAGATGAGAAAACACCTATGCTACAGGGTTGTTGGCACATGCAAAACCCTCAGAAGCGGGGGCTGGCCTACCACAGGCTTAGCTCTCACAACACCCGGTGTCCCAGCCAGACCTCTCTGCTTGCCTGGTCACAAGGGTGTCATGAGCTTTCCAACATGGCACTTGCCACATTCTTCATCTGCATCCCTCCCTCCTCCCTATGACTTTGTCAGCTCATATGTTATCTTCTCCAAGGAAGCCTTCTGATTCTCTGTCCCCCACCCCCTCAACAAACCCTCACGTCAGCCTGGCTTCCTTTGTGCCCCATGGCTCTTTTAACATGACATCATAAATGCCAGTTTCCTTACTGATATCCATTAGATGTGTCATCCCTGAGGGCAGGGATTATATCTTAGTCATCCTCATTGCCCTAGCACAGGGGTCTGACATGGAGAAGATGCTCAATAAGTATTTGTTAGATAAATGAATGCATCAATGAATAAATCAGTGACTGCTTCAGTGCAGGACAGAGGTGTCATCAGCACTGCAGGCTTCAGGCAGAGCTGCCAAAGATGGTAGTCTCTGGTTGTCCCGGGCTTTCCGAATGAGTCTGCTATGCTTAGTAACTAACAGTGTAAAGAGTTGTAACTGGCTGTGTGGCTCTTGTGGAGACCTTTGGGCAGGGACAAGCACTTTCGCTTTGGATGTAAAAAGTGACAGCTGTGAATTTTATTTTTTTATTTTAAATATATCTTTATTGATTTCAGAGAGAGGCAGGGAGGGAGGGATAGAAACATCAGCCTGGCCAGGCGTGGCTCAGCGGTTGAGCATCGACCTAGGATCCAGGAGATCGGGGTTCGATTCCCGGTCAGGGCACATGCCCAGGTTGCAGGCTAGGCAGCTGATCAGTGACTCTCTCATCATTGATGTTTCTATCTTTCTCTCTCTCCCCCTCCTTTCCTCTCTCTGAAATCAATAAAGATATGTTTAAAAAAAAAAAGAAAGAAACATCAATGATGAGAGAGTCATCATTGATCAGCTAGCTCTGCCTCCTGCAGGCCCCCAACTGGGGATCGAGCCTACAACCTGGGCATGTGCCCTGACTGGGAATTGAACCTCTATCTCCTAGATCATAGGTCGATGCTCAACTGTTGAGCCACGCCCAGCCAGGCGACAGATGTGAATTTTAAAACAATCAAAAACGATTCAGTGCACAAATCTTCACTTTTCTGAGAAGCTCCAAGTGTTGCAGATACATAATCAATAAAGGATCAAGCATTCAGTGTAAAGTTAATAGGCAGAACCAGACATTTGTCGCCTGGAGTACTTGGTCTACGTAGGCAGAGAATGCCATTTGTAGTCAGGGAAATGTCATAAAATATCTTCATTTCTTCATTTCTACCCTGAATGTTCACTGAGTCACTTCTTGCCTCAGGAAGAGCTCTGTGAGGCACAGGTGGGCATTTTTCCCACCGTGTCCTCGCACTAAGGTGCTACCAGCTTGTGCCTGAAGAGCCCAACTATTACTGAGAGACGTGCTGCAGCTGACAAGGCCCAGTGTGTTGAGCATTAGGAGGAGCCAACCACTCAGATCCAAAAACCAAACTGCACTAATTCAAGAGCAAGGAAGAAAAGGTTTCATAACCGAACAGTAAGAGAACAAGTGAGAAAGACTTGGGGGTTTCAGGCTCCAGCCAGTGCAGGAAGTGGGTGCCAAGCAGCCAAAGGCACCCCAGGCTGCATTTCTATGCAGGTAGGAGAGTGTTTGGGGGTAGCCAGGAAGGCTTGGTGTGCTGGTCCCTTTCCCTCCACAATGTTGCTGGCTCTGTGATTCCAAATTAGAACCAAGTTAGCCCTGGCTGGGTGGCTCAGTTGGTTGGAACGTAGTCCAGTACACCGAAAAGTTGTGGGTCGGATTCCCGGTCAAGGCATATACCTAGGTTCTGGGCATGAGAGGCAACCAATCGATGTTTTCTCTCTCTCCCTTCCTCTCCCTCCAAAAAATCCATAAAAGCATATCCTTGGGTCATGATTAAAACAAAACAAAAAACAATTAGAACCAAATTAGAGCAACTGGTGGGTTTTCTCCCATTGTAGAGAATTATCCCAAATATGTTCTTACTGGGTAAACACAATAGTTCTGTGTCTACATTGCATTCTGGTATGCAAATGAGCTAGTTAGGGAGACAAGAACTGTTCCTAAGCCCAGTCTCCCCAGGAGTAAATGGAGAGATAGGCTCCACTTGGCTCCTGTGCTGGGGACAGCACCTTTCTAAGTCCTGTCACCATGCAGCAAGCGCGTGTGTTTAGAGTAACATTTCCTGAGGGTATGCCACGGTGTACTGTCCCATTACCATCTCAGCCTGCCCCATTCTAGCTCTGCCTCTCTATGGTTCCTCTCTCTTTACAAAAATATGCACTGCTTCCCACCTTCCCTGACACTCCCACAGCCTACTGACCCCTTTTATAGCCCTCCTGATCATACTGTGCACCTGGCACAACAGGCATCCTAGAGGCTGAGTGACTGTTGGAAGGAATGAATAACTGGAAAATAGCTACAGAAAATCCCTTCAATAAATTCTAACTGCCTCCTCCCTCTCACCAAATCTCTCTTTTGCTTCCACCACTTCCTAGCTGGGGTGCCTTAGGCAAAGTGCTTTACCTCTCCGAGCTTCATTCCCTCTGGGGATAACAGTCAGAGTGTTACTGCAAAGCGAATCTCATTGCCCTGAGCACAGAGCCAAGGCAAAGAGGGGCTCAGAATGGTCCATCAGAAACTAGTTTCTGTAACGCTGTCAACTCCGTCCACCCCTTTCTCATTCTGTGCCGCGCATCCCCTCCCACTTGCTGTCTCCCCTCCCCACCCCTTGTCTTTCCCCATCCTCGTCTCCCTGTGAAAGCCCATCCCTTCCCTCCTCCACGAATCCTTCCGGATTCCTCCAAGCGCCCTTGGTGGGTGGGCTCACCACCCAGCCCTTCCTCCCCCTGCTGTGGCTGGCTGGGGCAGGGAGGGCTGCCTCCCTCCTCCTCGGCTGCAGCCCAGGGCTCCTAGAAGGCGGGACTGAGGTGTCCCCTGCCCAGCTCTCCCCACACCTTGTACAGTGCTGGCCAGTGAAAGGTCAGGAAAGGTCAATGAGGAGGGTGGGGGCGAAGCAAAGCAACTTGGCTCAAGGGGCTCTTCGCTTGCTCGGCGCCGGCGGAGGGCGTCGGAGCGCCGGCTTCCCGCCGCCTCTGCCCTTCGCAGCCATCGAGCTGATGAAGGACCTGGTCAGCTACGACAGCGTGAGCGCGGCGCTGCTCCGGGGCCTCGTGGACCTGCTGGTGCCGTCCGTCGAGGAGACCGACAAACCGCAGCCCAAGATCCTCAAAGGCAGGGATCCGCGGGGCCTGGGGGGACGGCGGCGCGCGGGGGGCGGGCCCTGCCTCACCGCCGCGCCTCCCGCAGACCCCGCGGTGCGCCCCTTCGCCGCGCCCCTGCCGGTGTTTCTGCAGCAGGCCGGGGCCGCCAAGGCCATCGGGTAAGGGGGGGAGATGCGGGGGGGGGGGGCGGGTGCAGCAGGCGGGGGGGGAGTGGGGGGGCGGGTGCAGCAGGCGGGGGGGGAGTGGGGGGGCGGGTGCAGCAGGCGGGGGGGGGAGTGGGGGGGCGGGTGCAGCAGGCGGGGGGGGAGTGGGGGGGCGGGTGCAGCAGGCGGGGGGGGAGTGGGGGGCGGGTGCAGCAGGCGGGGGGGGGAGTGGGGGGCAGGTGCAGCAGGCGGGGGGGGAGTGGGGGGGCGGGTGCAGCAGGCGGGGGTGGGGGGTGCAGCGGGGGGGGATGCAGCAGGCGGGGCGGGGGGGGGGCCGGAAGCACCCCTGGCCGGCGCCAGGGAGCCCCCAGAGGTCGCGGCCACTCGGGTCCCGGCCCAGGGTGCTGGCGCGCAACAACACGAGCCTGGCCGAGGAGATGCTGAGCCTCCGCGTGGTGCACAACCTGATGACCGCCATGGGCAACACGGACCACAGCAACAGCCAGCGGCAGGCCAGCCTCACGCTGGAGGTGCGCGGGGGGCGCCGGGCGCCGGGCGGGCGGCGGGCGCGGGCACCGCAGTCACACCGCCCGCCTGTCGCAGTACTTCGTGCGGCTGTTCCCGGTGGTGGAGAAGCACGTGCATAAGTCCATGGGGGAGAAACTCTACGAGCTCTTCCTCGTGAGTGTTCCCGACTCGCCCGCCGCCACAGAGGCAGCTGGCCCAAACAGAACGGAGGCGCCTCCACACCGCCCCTCCCCAGTACCCCTCTCGCAAGCACTGGGCCGGGGCCGGGCCGGCGGCAGGGGAGGGCCGCCCTGGCTTGGCCTCCGCCTGGCACCTTTCCGTCCCTTTTCCTGCTCCTGCCTGCAACATCCCTCTGCTCGAGCCCATCTCCAAACCCACACTGCCCTGGCACCTCAGCCAGGTTCCCCTTGCTCCTGTCCTCAGAGCAACGCAGAGGACTTGTACATGAAAATGGATAACGTTCAGGTGGACATCTTGGCAACCAACAAAGTCAACGTTACCCGAGGTGAGTGGGGAGTGAGGAGGGGACCTGGAGCATTGATTGGTACAGCCGGGACCCAGACTCAGGCTCATCTCCTTGTTTCCAGCATTATCCTGCAGCGGCGTCTTCTACAGCAACAGGACCCTTTACTCAGGCGCTTGTGATCAGGAGCAGCTGGCTGATAGCACTCACTTCCAGGAGGATATGGAAGGAAAGGAGTGACAGAGCCTCTGAGGCAAGCCAGGAAGACCAAGGCAGAAAGTCCAGCTGGAGGAGGCTGGCGTCCATCTCAGGGCCACTCCACCTGGGCCTAGGGGGAGGCTGTGGGTTAGGCACACCAGGGGTGAGAGGGAGAGCTGCCGGCTGGGGAAAGTTCAATAAAGTCTTGCTATTTATGTGTTCTCTGTGTGAGGAGCGGGGAGGGAGATAAATGAGAGCAGGGCCTTAGGTGATCTAGTCTCCCATTGCCTCTGAACTGTCTCCTACTTCTCTCATTTGCCTTCACTGGCCCCAGACACACTTGCTGTGTGTTTCTTAAAATTAACAAACAAGCTCATGCCTTAGGACTTTTGTACTGACTTTTCTGCTGAATGGTGAGAGAGGTTCTGTTCTTAGAACCTATCACCCCAGATATCTAGCTGCATGGCTAACTCCCTCATCTCCTTTCAGCTCTACACAGAATCACCTTGTCATGGAGGGCTACTCTTGGTTTGATTGATTGATTGATTGATTGATTGATTGATTGATTGGAGAGAGAGAAACATTGATTTGTTGTTCTACTTACTTATGCATTCATTAGTTAATTCTTGTATGTACCCTGAGTGGGATCAAACCAGAAACCATGGCATATTAGGGGAATGCTCTAACCAAATGAGCTACCGGGCCAGGGCTGAGAGCTACCCTAACCCTATACCACTCCCTACACCATGGCCCCAGCCTCCTTGCAGTGCCATTTTTCCCTATAATATATATATATATATTTTTATTGTCTGTGTCCACCTGAATGCACTACGGGAAGGATGGATAGATAGACATAGATACATAGATAAGATATAGAGATATAATATGTACATTTTTTTATTTACTGATATATCCCAAACTGAGATCAATGTGCCTGGCCTGCATGAATACTGGAAGTATTGTGAAGGAATTGTCCCTCAAGTCAGAGAAAAGTCAGTCAGATGACAGTAATTCTCCAGGCTGCCACAAGAGGGCATCACCGGCCCTGATATTGTCAGTCTAAGGCGGCTAAGCTTCTGCTCAACTGATTGTGAGCTTCAGCTTTCCTCTATTTGGGCTCAGGGGGTAGAAAAAAGTTAGCAAAATATAGTTATATTTCCATAAAGCTAAATGGATTTCCTATTTTAAAGAAGTGTCTTGTCCTTTGGTGTCAAGTCATCCTTTAGTTTTTAGTCTCGAAATGGCCTTTCTTTTGTAGAACAATAGTAAAAAAAAATTAAAAATAGTATCCCAGAAATACTTTGGAAATTTTAATTGGAAAATCCAATATCTGTAAACAACTAGTCTAAGGTAATCATCATTTAATAAAAACCTAAAAAACCTTTAAAAAAAGGAAGAAACCTTAAGAATAATACAAAAATCTAAACTATAACTCTGTGTATACTGAGCAGGTATGATTAAATTAGAAGTCCCGTGTTCCCGGGTCCTTCCGAAGGAGGGCGCTTGTCCCTCCTTAGCTCCATCGGGGTCACTCCAACAAGAGCACGCAATTCCCAGAACAAGCTGCATATTCCAAAGTACATCTCTCTCTTCTTTTCTTCCTTCCTCCCTCTTTCTTTTAAGCCACACCAAAAGATATTTTTCCCATTGCTTTTCAGAGAGAGAAAAACACCAATGTGAGAGAAAACACACAGGCCCCGCCGCAGTTGGGACTGGGGAGTGTCAAATCTCTAAGCCATACTAGTTTGTTCAAAAGTGACAGGTGAGAAATCTATGGGTAAGCAATTTGGAAACTCCTAGAAAATCAGTAAGAAGACCTACGCACCCACCCATTACAGACACACTCTACTCAGTTTCCAACACCAATGAGATTTTACTGTACTTGAAGCTCCTCACAAACCTCTTTAACACCCACAACTTAAATAGGAACATCCCATGTCTTACTTTAATACACTTTTGTATAGTCCTGCTAACGCAAGACCTCAAAAAATTGAGTATAAACTCAGAATTGTTCCTCTCCACGGAAATCTTTAGTAAAAGGCGAAAGATTTATACGATCTGAAGAGAAACCAGAGTATGCGTCTGTAAGTTTTCACACAGTCCTCAGGTAACTGTAACTCCTAGAAAAGCAATGGTAACTATTTCCACAAAAGAACTAGTAGCTTCTGCCTTTAGTTCACATAAATCTGTAAAAGTAGTCTCATGTTCAGTGGATGGGGAAAGTTGAAAGAAAAATAATCTAGCCGTTTTAAAGTAGAAAAGATCCTATGCACAATGCATTGTGGGTATATAAATAAGATGAGTCACCGACTCCCGGTTTCCGGAAATACCTTAAATAGTCCTTTAGTTCTCCCGCGCGGCCTAGGGCCACCACCAGGGGGCAGAGCATAAACCAGATTGGCAGGAATACGGAACCCTGGTCCAACCAGAAAGTCTTTTATATACATGTAATTCCAACCTAACACTTCTCTTGAATTAAAAAATAAAATATTTCTTTTGGAATTTTTTTAAAGGCTTGAAAATAATTGTCTTCATACATTCATTCAACAAAAATTTATTGAGCGCTAGGTCAAACCCGCGCTAGGCCCCAGGAGGCAGGTTTGTGTGATGAGCACTAACAGAATGTTCCGGGACACATGGGCAGAGCATTAAAGGATCCATAGAAATAGGGCATTCTAGGCAAAGAGGCACCATAAACAGTGTGAGCACGCGTGGTGAAGGAAGGGCACGGGGTTAAGTGGCAGAGGCCAGATTTTGATGGGCCTTCGGTGGCGCCAAGCTAAGAGCTTGGATTTGCCTTGAGAGCAGTGGAGAACCATTGAAAAGCTTCAAAGGAGAATAATATGATCAGACTGCTGTCTTAAAGCATCATCAGCATCACTTGGTGTTATGAGTTGAATTGAGCCCCCCAACCCCCCAAAAAGTGTAAGTCCTAACCCTCAGTACCTCAAGAACTTGACCTTTGTTAGATAGGACAAGGGTCCCAGGGTCTGCCTGGCTCTTACTAAATGCTGTTCTTACTAAATGTTAAAATGTTAAAATGTTGCAGATGCTGCTGTAAACAGGATGAGCTTGACAAGAACTCAACCTGATAAGTGTAGCCAACTGCAAAGAAGAAATCAACATGTAATTAACCAAGTATTGTTATAAGCAATGGCTAAGCCTCCCTTGGGGAAGACGAAGGTTTGGATGTAAGTCCCTCTCCTTTACTTGCTGCAAGTAAATAAAACCACCTTACAACTAGGTCTTATTCTTGAATGGAACAGGGGCCTGAAGGAGGGATGTAGCAGAAGAAGCGTGTGAAATTAGGAAGTTTGGAGGAAAACCAGGAGTGTGGCCAGCACAGAAAGCAAGAGCAGAAAAGAAGTTTCAAGAAGAGAATGGTGAATACTGCCAAAAGAGAGATCGAGTGAGACAGGGGCTGCAAAGTCCATTCTCTTCAACACCAGGGCAGTTGCTGGTGACTTTGGCCTTCACTGTTTCCAGAGTGAGCCTGATGGAAGCCCAACTGTCCAAAGTTGGGAGTTGGTGAGTGAGGGCGTGGAGAGCAGAAAATGCAGGCAGAGAGTGTAGTCATCTCTTTTGAGAATTTTGACCCTGAAAAATTAAAGAGACTGTAGCTGGAAGGGGTGTGAGATTAAAGGCAGCCTTTCTCCCCCCATTTTTGTTAACAGTAAAGTGTTAAACTTATGTTTCAACGCTGATGGGAAGGAGCCAGCACAGAGGGAGAGAGTGAAGCTCCAGGAGAGAGGAATTAAACAATAGCTGGGCCAAACGAAGCTGCAAAACTGTTATTTTCAGGAGCGTTTACGATCTTGCTCCAAGGCCTATGTTTACGAGAAGGACACAGACTCTGACTCCGTGGTGACAAATGGAAGGAGGGGGAGGAAGGAGTCTCGGTAATAACTCCCCCACAAGGATGGTCATTTATGGAGCTGGTCCTCCTTTCTGTGGTTCCCGGCAGTTCCTCCTTCACTAACCCCTTTCGTCTTCCATCTTCCTCTACCTTTTCAGCAGCTGGTAAAGCCCCAATCTGCTCCATTCTAAGCATCTGTCCTTTAGCAGCTGAACTGTTGGAAAAATCAGACGACTGAGCCAAACCCTTGACGAAGGCCCCACTATTACTTGACATGTCTCTTGTTGGCTGTTTCCCACTCCCGAGGCACCCATGTTTTACCTTCTTCTCTCACCGAAACCATCCCACACCTCCTCCCCAACTCGCACTCTCAGCAGATTTCGCTGAGAAAGCACAAGCCATTTATTTCCCTTATCTTCCCACCCTGCAACCTAACAGCCCCCAGCTTCTGCCCTCCTCCCATCAGAGGCCGACCCCTCCACTAGGGCTGTGGCCCAGCCCAGCCCACAAGACCAGCTGCTTCTCATTCCCCCTCCGAGGCACCATCTCTCTGCTCACAACTGACCGGCTCTTCCCTGAAGACCAAGGAGGCTCCGTTATCTCCCAACTGACAGAGGGAGAAGGAAAGAGGGAGGGCAGGAAGGGAGAGAAGGGGCTCGCTAGACCGACAGCACCTTCCAGCCATGTTCTTATGGGAAACGGTGATCAACCACAACACGGAAAAAAGCTGCACTTTGTTTTTAATAGAGATTTCTGTCAGAATTTTCTTCCGAAACAAAAACCAAACTTTCCTGCAGCCACAAGAGAACAAATGGAACTTTTCATTCTAAACAGTTTCCACTGAGCTTCACCTTAAGAAAGAAACTTAGTAATCTTTACTGTGGATGCATTTACATCAGCTGATACAGTTTTGAATTGTTATATTAGACTTTTAAAAGTGACTTCTGTAATTTTCTAAACAGTGCTTCACAAATCTTGAAATTGATTCAAACATCAGAGACTTCAATATGTATGTGTGTGTGTATATGTGTGTATTTTTAATTAGGTGAAATGACTCCTATAGTAAAACAAGGTTCTTAATTTACTCTTTGTCTCTGCTTCCTCACTTCTCTTTCATTATGGCTTTTAAAATTCATCAGGAACTATTTCTAACTCCACAGAAAAGTATAAAGGACAAAAACACACCTGATACTCAGATTTAATTGATATAAACATTTACTCGAATGTGCTTTAGATCTACTTGAAAAGTAAATAAAGCCTTACATGGTCCTCTTTTCTCTATTTTGGAGCCTGTGGAGGCCTGCAGGAAACAGGACTTCTAAAACCACAATCATGTCTGGAAGGCTGTGGTCCAAGGCCATTTTTGCTGGCTATAGGCAAGATCTCTGGAAACAGAAGGAGCACACAACTCTTCTGAAAACTGAAGGTATGTATGCCCAAGGTAAAACAATTCTCTCTAGGCAAGAGATGCGCTTATGTGTACAAAGCAAAAAACAACACAGTGACTCCTGGTGTCAAACACACCCAGAGTGATCTGAAAGGTGATTCATGCCCATGGTAACAGTGGTGGGGTTCTTGCCGAATTTTGAAGCAACCTTCCTGCTAAGGCCATTGGACAACAGAATCTGTGTGATTCTGTACCCATCAAGGATTTAAACTCATTAAAAAGTAAATCAAGCCCAGCCAGCGGGGCGCAGTGTTAGAGCATTGGCTCGCTTACTGAAGGGACATGGTTTCACTTCTGGGTCAAGGGCACGTACCTGGGCTGCAGGTTCAATCCCTGGCCACAGTGCTGTTTCTCTTTTTTTTTTTTCTCTCTCCCTTCCTCTCTCTCAAACAATAAACATATGCTCACCCGGCCAGGTGTGACTCAGTGGCTGAGCATCACCCTAAGATCCAGGAGATCATGATTCGATTCCCAGTCAGGGCACATGCCCGGGTTGTGGGATCGATCCCCAGTCCGGGGGTGCAGGAGGCAGTTGATCAATGACTCTCTCATCATTGATGTTTCTCTCTCCCTTCCTCTCTCTGAAATCAATAAAGATATATACATTTTTAAAAAATTTAAAAGACAGAGGAGCCCTGGCATTAGCTCATCCTCCTGTCCTTGTGATGTGACAAGGTTTGGGTTCCATCCCCACTCAGGTCAGGTACAAGAATCAACCAGTTTATGCATGAATGGCTAGAACAACAAACAGATGTTTCTCTCTACCTTCCTCTCTCTCTAAAATCAATCAATCCATAGAATTTTTTTAAAAAAATTAAAAGACAGAAGACCTGGGAAGGATCAGAGAAGATTCCTGGTGATCTAGCATATTAGTTATTGCCCTGGGGGCAAATCCTGTCGGCCTTCTCTAGGAAGATCATGAATTGCTGGGTACCCCCGGTATGAGAGGGTGCAGGAGTTGTGCACCCTCAGTCAGTTTTAGGATTAGTTTCCTCTTGTGGAGGCTCTTTTCAGATCATCTTCGGGGATTGACTCGGTTTAATATAAACCTTCCTATTTCCGTAAGTACTTGTAAAGGCTTTTTATTTACTGTACACCTGCAGGAGCGCTAATGAGGGCTGGGGTCTGGCAATTCTCGGCCTTGGAGGCACCATTTCCCGCGTTTAACTCGCGGACCTTGGCGCCTGGACCCCGGGCCAGGGTCCCTGAGAGCGGCGGCGGCGACGGCGGGGGCGGGAGGGGCCTCCGGGCGAGAGCGGGGCGCGCGCCCGCGGGGGCTGAGAGGCTGGCGGGGGGCGGGGGCGGGGGCGGAGAGGCTGGCGGGGGCGGGGGGGCTGAGAGGCTGGCGGAGCGCGGGCCCGCGGGGGCTGAGAGGCTGGCGGGGGGCGGGGGCGGGGGCGGAGAGGCTGGCGGGGGCGGGGGGGGCTGAGAGGCTGGCGGGGGGCGGGGGCGGAGAGGCTCGCGGGGGGCGGGGGCGGAGAGGCTCGCGGGGGGCGGGGGCGGAGAGGCTCGCGGGGGGCGGGGGCGGAGAGGCTCGCGGGGGCGGGGGCTGAGAGGCTCGCGGGGGCGGGGGCTGAGAGGTGCCGGGAGGCCGGAGCGGGCCCGCTGTCCCCGGGGAGGGAGCAGAGGGAGGGCGGGGAGGAAAGTAGGGCCAGGGGAGTTCGGGCGCGGAGCTGGAGCGGAGACGGCGAGAGGAAGCGGCCCGGGCGGCGGGTGGGGCAGAGGCGGTGGCGGAGGTTCAGCCGGACGGTGAAGGAAGGACCTGGGCGCGGGGGAGGCAGGTCCGGGCGTCGGCTCCCTCCTCGTGAACCGCCTACTGGAACGAAACCACCCGGGACATTAAACAAGGGACATAAATAGTAGAATTGCTATAAAAAAATCCAGTTCCCATCCATCTGCTTATTTAAGGTTGCTCGGATCTCCCACTTTTTAAAACAAAATTAGGTATAGGATTAGTGGCAAACTGTTATTACACGTGAACCAACTGAAAAATATTTTATTCATCTCATTAGAAGATGCACTAACAATGATTTTTTTATGTTAAAACACCAACTAGCTTTATTTTAAGTACTCAAAGTGTGAACAGATAATGCAAACATGATACCAAAAAAAATTGTTTCCCAGCGCTGGTTCCCAACCGCCAGTTCCTCCCAGCCACAGCCATGGTGACCTGTCTCTAATCCATCAGAGTCTGAAAGACTCTTTTGGACAACCGCTGCGTGCAAGTTTTACTAATCACTGGAATCGACTGGATCCTCTCGGGAAGGAAAAGCCCGCCATTTCCTTTAGCTGCGGGGCGAGGCCGCTTCACGCGAGCTGTTGAGTGAACGCCTCGTGGGCTTTAACGGTGCAGATTGTGATTGGCTGACATTCAGTATTATGTTAATGAAGTGGCCGTTTTTAAAAACTTTTTACATTTCATTGCCACTTACAGTTTTTAAAATTCATTGTTAAGGGATAGCATTTTAAGGATTGTACATACTGGAAAGACTGTGTCTTTGCCAGTGAAACCAAAAAAAGGGAAACTATGTTACCATGACCGAAAAGCGTACGGCTGCCATGGACCCGGCAGGGGCGGCGGCGGTGGAGCTAAGACTATACTTTCAGGGATCATTTCTATAGTTTGTGACTAGAGAAGTTTCTCTGAACGTGTAGAGCACCCGAAACCACGAGGAGGAGACGCAGTGTTCTCTCCTGAGCGTGAAGCCGGCGCTTGGTGTTGCTCGCGCAACTGCCATTTGCCATTGATGATCGTTCTTCTCCCTCCTCTGAGGGAGCAAGAGGGAGAGGACGCAGTCTGAGTGGTTTTCGTTTTTTTCGTTGGTTGGAAAAAAAGGTTTTGTAATAGGTTTTCTTCCTTTGTAGTTGTCTCCTTTAAGTCTTTATCGAGCGGTGAAATGGACGTTTGATGAAAGTGAGTTATAAAGGGGGTTTTACTCGCAATTACTACTGTCTTTGCTTTTTATGCACTCGGTTTTCTGAGGGTGCTCATCAAGAAGTATTTTTTTGTTTTAGAGGGAAAGTGATTATTGACTTTCTTTCTCTTGCATATTCTCTTTTTGGGTATGTTTTTTTTTGGACGTGCGTGCCCAGAACTCGCGCACCGTGGGTCTCTCGGCCGCGGGAGGACGCTCAGCTAACCGAGCCATATTGGGGCTAACACGTCTGCTTCTTGATAATAGAATACGTAGTCTGAGTACTTATTCTTTAAGAGTTATCAAAATAAAGCGTTTAAAATGCATCTTTCTGTGCTCGATTCGGCAGCACATACACTACAATGGGAACGATACAGATTTTTAGCATGGCCCCTACGCAAGAATGATACAAATTCGTGAAGCATTCCATATTTTAAAATAAAAATGAAGTGCATCTTCGTATTTTCTTGTACAGTGGTTTAGTCTACCCCCACCCCAGTTCTTATTTCTTTGTTATTTAGCGAAGTTTTTATTAAATTTATTGTAACATTGGTAAATTTATTGTATAACATTATATAAATTTCAGGCATACAACTTTATAACACAATATCTGTATGCTCTATTGTGTTGGTTTAAAAATATATATATTGATTTCAGAAACGGAGAGGGAGAGAAAGATCAATGATGAGTCATCCATGGGCTACCTCCTGCACGCCCCCTACTGGGGATGAGCCTGTCTAACCGCAATCGCCTGGCTCATAGGTCGAGCCGTGGATCAACCGCTGAGCCATGCCCACCCCGCCTGTCCCTTCATTTTAAAGAGCTCTCTAGGTACTAAGGATATTAGTCCTTTATCTGCCATGTAAGTTGCTAATATTTTCATTTTTGTCAAGCAAAAATGTTGTTTAATGGAGTCAAATTTATCAATCTTTTATATTTTCTGGACTTTGAGTAATAGTTAAAAAGGCTTTCTTCACATACATATTAAGAAAAATTCACTTTTTTTCTACTACTCATGTAGGTTTATTTTTTACATTTAGATTCCTGGTCTGAAGTTTATTTTGGTATATTTATTCAGCTGTGGATCCAGTTTTATGTTTTCCCAAATGACTATAACTAGTGGTATGAGAAAGGAGCTAATTGCTCCTGGAAATTTTGGCAGAACTTATCTATAACCGTTACAACTTGGAGCTTTGGAGATGGAAGATTTTTAACCCTTTGCGGTCGTATGTCTACTCTCAGCCACCAAAACTTTTTTACCGTTCAGGTCGTATGTCTGCTCTCAGCCACCACAGCAAGGAACCGTACGAATCTTAACTCTATTCATGTATCAGTTCATAATTTCTCTGAAAGCTCTTAATTCCAACCAGTACGACACCCATGTCCAAATTTAATACGACCGCAAAGGGTTAAATGATCATTTCAATTTATTTAGTAGGTTTGCTATGTCTTTATTATGCCAGCTTTGACATATTACACATTTTTTCTAGAATTTTTCCACTTTATCTAAGTTTTGAAATTTATTGATGTAAAGTTTATTTTATTAAATTTTTTATTGATTTTTTTTTAGAGAAAGAAACATCAATCCACTGTTCTACCCACTCATGCATTCACTGGCTGTCTCCTGTATGTGCCCCCACAGGGGATCAAACCAGAAACCCTGGTGCATCAGGATGATGCTCCAACCAACTGAGCTACCTGGCCAGGGCTGTTCATTAATTTTTTAAAAATATTTTTATCTATGTTGTATTTGTCCTTGTTTCCCCTTTTTCGTTCTGTACTTTGATCATTTGCATATTTTTTTCTTTTTTATCACTCTCAACAGGTTTGTGTAGCTATTAAGACTTTCAAATAACTAAATATTTTTTGAACTTTTATAATTCTATTCAGCAACCGACAGTTCTCATCCTCATTAACTGTAGATTTTTGAAAGTGGTGACAGGTACACAGGTAACCAGCGTATAGACCTTGTTTGGTGAATCTTAGTCCTCCTTACATTTTCTGGACAACCACACCAGGACACAGTATGGAACATTCCTTATTCCTTTGGCGCAGGCAGCTTTGTTGAGCCTGGTGTCAATGCTCACATCTGAAGTTCCCATCTCCTTCGTGGCAAATTTCAGATCTCTTTGAGTGCCTGAGGGGCACACTTCTTGAAACCCACTCCATGGATGCACGTGTGAATGTTGACTCTCTGGTCACTACTTTGTTGATGGCAGAACAGCCCTTCTCCCATTCTTTATGAGAGCTGTTTGACTGGGCCAAGTTGGAAAGGCAAGCAAGAAGTTTTTAAAAATTCTTTTTAAATCTCTTTTTCACTGGCTCTGCCTCCCCCACCCCCACTCATTTCTTTGAATCCCAACGTGTGTGTGTGTGTGTGTGTGTGGTGGATATATTCTATATTTTTAGTTGACTTGAATTTTTTAAAAAATTTTTATTATTTTTTTAATCCTCACCCAAGGATATTTTTTTCCATTGATTTTCAGAGAGAGTGCAAGGGAAGGAGGGGAGAGAGAGAAACATGGATGTGAGAGAGACACATTAATTGGTTGGCTCCCGTGCACGCCCAAACTGGGCCTGGGATCAAACCTGCAACCGAGGTACTGGTATGGTATGTGCCACAAACCTCCAACCCTTTGGTACTCAGGCTGATGCTCTAACCACTGAGCCTCGCAAGCCAGGGCTGAATCCCACCTTTGTACCTTTTTCCAAATTATTGGACAAAGTATCAGGAATGTTTTCAGCTTCAGGTTAAAGAGAACATGAATAAAAGTGGCTTAAACAAATAGGTGGGTTTTTGTTTTGCTTTGTTTTGTGTTACACAACAAGGAGTCTGTATGTAGGCTGTTGCTGGCATTGGTTCAGTTGTTTAGTCAGGAACCTTCCTGGACTCTTCCTACCTTCCTACTTGGCTCCTGAGTGTTGGATTTTTGATCTGATGACTATCAACCTACCTCATGATCACAAGGCAGCTGTTACAACTCTAGACAGAACCTCCATGTCCAAGGCAAGAAAAAAAGGGGATGAGATGTCGTTAGCAAAGCATCCTCATGCCATTCCCTTCTATTAGAAAACAACATACCCTGCCCAGAAGTCCTCCAGAACACTCCCACTTATATCTCATTGGCCTGAGCTGTGTCTAATTGCATGGGAATCTGGGAAAGCAAGTACGTGGCTTTTTTAGTCTCCAATGTAGAGATGAGTAAGGAAGAAGGGGGCTGGGAACAGCTATGGGATTATCCACCAACGGTGTGTGTCACAAACAACTGGCTCATTTGTTTTCAAATCTTCCTTGTTTTCTTTATCACTTCCTGATGCCTTTTGGATGAATCCCCACCCTGGTCCTGTTGCTCATCCTTTCATTTTGGCTATAACCATTCTGCTATCCAACCCAATGGAGCAGATAATGATCCACCCAGGACCCTGGGGAGGAGGGCAGGGAGGGAAGGGGTAGTGGTGAACACAACTAAAAATCTCTCCCTCTTCTCACCCCCATCTCAAGGCGCCTGACCCTCTTCCACTGTGGCTGCAGTCTCTCCACAACTGGCTCCCAACTACCTTCTGTCTCCTTATGGATTTCTCAGTTTTCACTTTAGTTTCTCAAATCCCCAACCCTTCTTCACTTCTTTTTCTTCTTTGTTGCTGGTAAATAGAAAATTTCAAACAAACAAAAGTTGAGTGCAAGGATGCCATTTCAAATAGTGAGCACCATTATTTCTTGTATTCCCAC
This sequence comes from Miniopterus natalensis, assembly GCF_054644295.1. Lineage (NCBI taxonomy): Eukaryota > Metazoa > Chordata > Mammalia > Chiroptera > Miniopteridae > Miniopterus > Miniopterus natalensis. The sequence continues at coordinate 26,151,574 of NC_142089.1, forward strand.
TCATCACCTCTCACCCACTGGATTATTGGATTATTTTCAAACAAATCTAATTTCTAGTAACTTTCCTCTGGCTAAAATTTGCTCTGAAATTAACCTACCTACTCACTTTCTTTTGATTAGCATCAGCATGGTCTATCTCCATCCATTTATTTTTAATCTCTGTATGTCTTTATATATACTGTAAGTGGGTTTCTTATAAACAACATGTAGTTGGGTCTTTTTTTTCCCCTCTTCCCCCTGCCCTTCGGCAATCATCAGCTTGTTCTCCATACTTATGGGTCTGTTTCTGTTTTGTTTTTAAATTAACCTCACCCGAGGACATGTTTTATTGATTTTATAATTATTTTTCTTAAGTCTTATTGATTTTGAGAGAGAGAAACATCAATGGGTTGCCTCCTGTATGCACCCCACCAGGGGATGGAACCTGAAACCTAGGTATGTGCCCTGACCACGAATCAAACCCAAAACCTTTTTGGTGTATGGGATGATGCTCCAACCAATTGAGCTACCCGGCCAGAGTGGTCTGTTTCTGGTTTGTTTTGTTCATTTGTTTTAGTTTTTTAGATTCCACATATACATGGAATCATACGGTATTTGTCTTCCTCTCTCTGACGTTTCATTTAGCATAATACCCTCTAGGACCAAGGGAATTCTTTCTTTTCTTTTTTAAAAATATGTCTTTATTGATTTCAGAGAGAGGAAGGGAGAGGGAGAGAGAGAGAAACATCAATGATGAGAGAGTTGTCACGGATAGGCTGCCTCCTACATACCCCGGACCGGGGATCAAGCCCACAACCCGGGCATGTGCCCTGACTGGGAATCGAACCGCAATCTCCTGGATCCTAGGTCGATGCTCAACCGCTGAGCCAGGCCTGGCTGAGCGGGATTTATTTCTAATTTACTGAAGTATAATAATGATATTGTGATTTTGTAGGAGAATGTTCTATTTCTTGGAAAATGCATGCTGAAATACAGCTAAAGAGTCATGATGCTTGCAACTTTCAGGTAGTTCAGAAAAAAATAATGAAGGAAACCTAAGTCTAGAATCTGAACTGGATCTAGATTACACATTTTTGGCAAATCTCCTTTCTGAGGCATCTCCAGGGTCTACGGGAGGAATCTTCCACTATCAGTCTGGATTAGTTCACCATCTTATCTGCTCCATTTAGTAAATTTTCCCCAATACAGTATAATTAAAAACTAGTACATAACCACCTGTATACCAACCAACCAGATTCAACAACTCTTAATAGCGTGCCATCTTTAAGTTGAATTTGTGTGTAGGTTATTGTAGGGGAGGAAAGATTTTTTTTTTCCTTTTACCCTTCTAGGTTCTCTGCTGGGGCTCTGTGACAAAAGACAGATTAACGAGAAAAACAGAAAACAAACAAAAAAGAGAAAAACAGACAGAAGTTCCCTAATGTGTGTATCTCCTGTATACATGGGACAAACTCAGACATGAGTAACTCAAAAGGTGGCTAGAACTGGGGTTTTATATGCCATCTTCAATGGAGGACACAGTTGTAGAGAAATGACTGTCCAAAGGAAAATGGTTTTAGGTTTCTCAGGACTAGAAACTGAGAAGGTAAATATATGAGGGGAGACTAACAGAGTGTGAGGTTTGTCTGCAGATTCCTCTCCTGCCATTTACAGTCCTCTCCTGTAAAGGAAAATTTATATCCTGTCTTTTAGGCAGAAAGGAAATGAGTAGAGTTTTCCCTGTATTTGCTGCTTAACTGCCTTCAGTGAACAGTAATTCTTATGTCAAAGAGGCATATTTTGGGGTGACATAGTCTGATTTCCTTCTTTTCCCCCCCCTGAACTAAGTGAAAGTTGCAAACATCATTACTTTTGTGTCACAAATGTATTTCAGCATGCATCTCCCAATAAGAACATTCTCCCACATAATCATGGTATCGTCATTGTACTTAAATTAGAAATAATCTTCTAAAATCTTTCATGTTTAGTCCATATTAAAATTTCCCCAATTACTCCCAATTTTTTAAAACCACAATCCAATCACAAGTCATTCTCCTCTAACCTAGAACAGTTGTAGTACTCTTTTTTTTTTCTTGATAGGGAACTTTGTGGAGGCCAGGCCACATGTTTTTTAAAACAAGCTGCATCCTACATTTGCCTGATTATTTCTCACGGCGTTGGTCAATTTGTTCCTCCATCCCATCTTTGTTCGAAATAGGAAATTAAATCTAGAGGCTGAACTGGATTTAGGTTATACATTATTGGCATTATTATCTCCTGAATGATGCTGTGCACTTGGAGGCACATCATGTCAGGTGCCCTACTACTAGTGATGCTACGCTTGATCACTTGGTTACAGTGGCCAGTTGCCACATTTTTTTCAAAGGTATGCATTCCCTTTGCAAATTGTTAATGGAAATAAAATGTGGAGCAATACTCTGGCACCGTGCAACATCCTATACTCAGTAACCTTTACCATCCATTGAATCATATTTTTCATTGGGAATTGCAGTAGAGTTTTTGTTTTTATTTCAGTGGCTGTATTTTTTTTTTTAATTTCATTGGCTGTATTTTTAAAAGCTTTCCAGTTTTTTTTTCCCCAAATGTCTGTTCTTTTTTTTACATATTGCTCAATCCTTTCACAATGATTTTATTTTTTATACTTGCTATCTTTTTGTATATTAAGCATACCAGTTGTACATACTTTGTTCTATTACCAGCGTGAGGGGGGGGGGACGCTTTTTTCCCTCTGTCATGGTTATGTGTGCATGGTAATATGCTGTAGTTTCTGGCATGTGTTAAGTGTCCCTAATCTAATGGCTTCGTGTTTGCCGAGGTTTTAAGGGGTTCATTATTCTCAGACCATGGACTTCTCTAGGGCCAAGTCCCCTCACTGTTCTGACTTCTCTATTCGTCTTTGGCACAAAAGGAATTCTCAACTTTGGGAACTTTGAGTTTCCTATGGGTTTTAATGTTTTTTTGGACCACTCAATATTACTTTCTTGACTTCAAATTCCTATAACAGGAGGGTATTTTAATCAGAAACGAGTTCTGACTGCTGGAACTTTATTACTCATGTGTCTTTAGCCAGAAATCAAGAATCATCCATGATTACTCCTTCTCCTTCACCCCCACACCCAAACCATGTCAACCTAAATAAAAAGGTAAATTGAAGCAAGCTTGGATTACCAGAAATTGAGTTTGGGAATAGCAGAGGAATTGCAATTTTGGAAACACATACTGTAGCAAGCCGCAGGCTAGTCTGTTGAAGGTTTGGGACAGGATGTATATATGGGCAAGCAGCAGAAAGAGGGGGAATTTCAGCCAGAGTCCAAACAGTAATTTCACTGGCTTGAGAAGAAGGAGAGATTTTTAGTGGGTGTTCACTGGTCAGGAGGTAAGTCTCTCCATCTTCTGTACATCAGGCATTTATGGGAAATCAGTCTTTTTTTTTTTTTTAAACATATCTTTATTGATTTCAGAGAGAGGAAAGGAGCGGGGAAAGAGATAGAAACATCAATGATGAGAGTCACTGATCGGCTGCCTAGCCCGCAACCAGGGCATGTGCCCTGAATTGAACCCCGATGCCTGGATCCTAGGTCGATGCTCAACTGAGCCACGCCCAGCCAGGGGAAATCAGTCCCTTTTAAGTTCTTAAGTTCCTTTCCTCCGAGGGCGCGTGTGAGATTCTCCATTTCATATCCTCTGGTTTCATTTTAGATTGAAATCCTTTCACAAACCCATCAGCAAGATCCATTCACTCCACTTCCCAAACAAGATACACCTTTAATCCAGTCTCTTAGCTACATTTCCATTGTTACTACCCCAGGCTAGGGGGGCATACTGTCTTGCCTGCTAAATGCTCTCACTTCCAGTCTTGCCCCCTTCAAATCAGCTCTCCACCCAGCAGCACGCCTGATATACAGAACATCAAACGTAACTCAGATCTTGTCACTGCTTGTCATTCCTCCATTATTCTCTGTTCCAGGTCTGTTTTCCTCAGAGCACTTAACCACAATTTGTAATTTACTGGTTATTTACTTCTTTTTGTCTTCTGTTAGTATTAGAATGTTAAGTCAAGGATGGCGAGAACTACTAAGTCCAAAATCAAACAAACATCTCCAGCACCTAGCACGTGGTACACACAATAGATAATCTAGTCAATCTGTGTCTTCCAAGCACTTATTTTTTCAATCCTCACCAGAAGATTTTTTTTCAGTGCTTTTCAGAGAGAGGGGAAGGGGGAGGGAGAGGGAGAAGGCGAGAGAGAAACATCGATGTCATGGATTGGCTGCCTCCCGCACGCGCCCCTACAGGCCTGCAAACGGCTTGGCCTGAATTGAACAAGAGACCCTTCAGTCTGCCGGCGGCTGCTCTAATCACTGGGCACCGGCTAGGGTCCATGCCCTTTAAACATAGTCCCTTCTTTAAATTTAGCAGTAACTCTGCCAGGGAGGAAACATGCTCCTCCTTATGCAAAGGGCACCAAGACTGAAGTTTCTAACTTGTCCGTGTTCTGGCTACCGTGGCCAGAAGACTATACCTAAGGAACTAACAGTAAAGGTAGAACAAGATCCCTATTGTACAGGACAAGGCCCAACAAGCTAGCCCAATAATTACCAACCCCCCCCACCCACCAGAGTTCCCACAGAAAGAACAAACCAGTCACACTCCGGCCAAGCATAACCCCATTACTCATTGTAAAACAGTGTGTTTAAATCGTCCTTTTGTGTTGCTAAAGGTTCCCCCCTTGTTTCCTGTACCAAAAGCTGACAGCCTGACAAATTATTGGAAACCCCTTTACTGCAGTGCCTTTGCGGTTACTGAGCATAAAGTGAGGGAAGAGCTAAGGGTCAGGGCTGCAGTTCGGCTCGCACATGGGTGAGGCTGCAACTGTAGCCGCTGGCCGGCCAATAAAGGCTCCAAAATTCAAACACAAACTCCAGGGGCCGGATGTCGCCGGTCCCCCCAGAACAGTCCGCGGTCACTGAGCTAATACCTGAAAGAGTTGGGATTGGAACCCACGCCTGTCGGTCCCCAGAGCCCTCATTCAAACACCATACTGAAGTCTCCAGGCGGGGTAACCCAGCAGCACAGGAGTCCTTGGGTGACGCCAGCACCGAGAAACCACCGCCCTGCGGGCTCCCAAACGTCCCGGCAGGCCCTGCGCCCCAGGCGCTGCCGGAGGAGTGGGTGCAGGAAGACCGACCGGAAATATTATCCCAAAAGGCTCCGCCCGGCGCTGCTGATTGGCCGAAGCGAGGCCTGCGACAGCGTGATGACGTTCAGGGACGCTGGCGCGCGGGATTTAAACTACGGCGGTTTACGCTGCGTTTGGACTCTGTAGGATTAGCAGAGTTGTAGGTTCTTCTCATTTGGTGTTTCTTTCCCGGCTCACCCGCGGCCTGCCCGATGGACTCGTCGCTTCAGGCCCGCTTGTTTCCCGGTCTCGACATCAAGATCCAGCGTAGTAATGGTGAGGGGCGGGGTCCCGAGGCCCGGGAGACCCGTGGGCTGTAAGAGGGCTAAAATTATTGCCCCTCCCCAGACGGCAGGGCAGGAGACACTGTTGGGGATTCCCCTCACCCCGCAGATCCGGGTCTCTGCACTGGCCATCAGTCTTCCCTGCCCAAGCCCAGGGCCCCCTGCACTGGCGGTTGGTCCCCTCCCTGTCCTCTGTGAGTAGGCGGGGCTCCTCTGCGGGAATGGACCTTCCAGGGAAGTTAGGATTGCTAGAGTAACTTCCTCTCCAAAATTCTCCCCTGAAACTGCCCTGGTTTTGCAGGGACCTCGGCTTCCTTGCCCTTCTACTCTCCTATAAATATTGCGCGCCTGCAGCACGTCAGGCACTGGGAGTCAGTGTAACAAGACAGACCAGATCTCTGCTCTTCAGGAGCCTGCAGTTCATTCCCCCTCCCCCCTCCCCCTCCCTCCCCCCCCTCTTTCTCTCCCTCTCTCTCTCCCTCTCTCTCTCTCTCCCTCTCTCTCTCCCTCTCTCTCTCTCTCTCTCTCTCTCTCTCTCTCTCGTCAAGCAGTTCTGGCAGGTCTAATACCCGTGTCAATAGGCGAACCATCAGGAGTGAGGTAGGGAAAGCCAAGGGTGCTAGAGCCTCAGTGCTGTGTTGGGGAACAGTTCACCCAAGGACTTGAGTGACTCCCCTGCTCAAACATACCTTCACTCCACTCTGTAAGCTCTCTTGAGTGGGGCTGAGTCCTTATCCCTTGCAACTCGGTTTTAAGACTTGTTCTCTGCCTTCCTCGCTGTGGGATGCCCTAAGGGTGAAGTACCAGGAGGTTTATGTCTCCTACTGTTGGAAGAAAGAAAGAGAGAAAGGGAGGAAGGGAGCTATTCTTTCCTTCAGGTCAACTCCACATTGAGAGTTTCTGTGGGATCTTAAAAGTGAAAAAGATGGGTAACTCTGGCCTTTTCATACTATAGGTTTAATTCACAGTGCCAACGTAAGGACTGTTGACTTGGAGAAAGCCTGTGTTTCGGTGGAATGGACAGAAGGAGGTGCCACAAAGGGCAAAGAGGTACGTTCTGCCTGAAAGATCTGTGAAAATGGGACTTGTGAGAGCCTTTTTTTTTTTTTTTTAATTTTTATGTATTGATTTTAGGGAGAGAGAAACATTGGAAACATCAATTTGTTGTTCTGTTTATTTATGCATTCATTGGTTGCTTCTTGTATGTGCCCTGACTAGGGACTGAATGGGGACTGAACCTGCAACCTTGGCTGAGAGCCTTGCTTTGTTTTTGTTTTTTAAACATATTATTATTGATTTGAGAGAGAGGAAGGGGCGGAGAGAGAGATAGAAACATCAATGATGAGAGACTCATTGATCCTCTGACTCCTGCATGCCCCCTACAGGGGATCGAGCCCGAAACCGGACATGTGCCCTGACCAGGAATCGAATCATGATCTCCTGGATCACAGAGGCCAATGATCAACTGCTGAGCCACTCCGCTGGGCTGAGAGCCTTATTTTTGATGCTGTGTTGTTCTCTCTGATCTCAGACATGTTCATCTTTGGATGCATTGGGATTTTCTTTAGTAATACCTGTTCTAAATTGAAGCAATCAACAGTGTCTGGTGTGTTTGTAGAAAGCGAACTGCACAGAATCCTAAAACCTTGCTCACTCAAGCTAGCTTCTGAATGCATATAATTGTTTGGGGAGCAAAATTGATAAACTGGTAGGAAAGTATGTTTCCGAAACACCAAATAACAAGGCAGCTTGTGATAAATGGCACAGGTGAGTAGTCTAGAGCAGCTCGGAGGTGGAACTCATTGAGGATGAGCTGGGCTTGTGGGAGTGGGCAGGGAAGTTTAGCATATGGCCCTCGTGCGGACTAGTGAAGAAGCTGGCTACAGGCAGTAGAAGGCTCAGGGTGCTGGGTCTTCACCTCTGGCACTAAAATGTTTGAGATTTTATTCTATAGCCAGTGGGGTGCCTTGGAAGAATTTTGTGAAGAGGAGAGCTATGACTAAGACCTGTATGTTTTAGAGGCATTGCAGTGTGGTGAAGAGGTCACCAGGCTAGGAATATGAAAACCTGGATTCTTAATCTGTCTCTGCCACTACTTTATATATTCTCAGGCATGTTTCTGCCCCTCTTAGAAACTCAGTTTCCTCGTCAATAACATGAGGATGATAATATCTACCTCATAGGATTGTTGTGAGGACTTTTTTAACAAATCCTTTTGTGCCAGTTCCAAAATGCCAGAAAAGAGAAAACACACTACAAAAAAAAAAAAAAAAGAAAGGCAGACAATGTATTTTGTGCTAGGGATACAGAGGTGGATAAGATAGACCTGGACCCTCTTTCATGAAGCTTAATGAGATAAATGTAAAGGGCTTGCTTACGTTTGGTGCCTTATGGTAAGTATGCAGATATTTAGATGGTATATTGGAGAAATAAAAGTATTGAATACTTTACATTATCTGCCTTGGATATAGAAGTTCCTAAAATTTCTTTCAACTGGCTAGTTGCTAGTTCTTTATGATTTTTGTTTTGGTTTGTTGTTGTTTAGAATTACAGCTCTTGTTGGGTCTCTCTCCAGCTCAAATATTGCCTGTGGAATAAGGTCCAGACTTCTTGTGAAGCATTCAAAGGCTTTTAAAGATCTGATCCCAATGAACCTTTTTCTTTGTATCACACAAAATATTCTGTGCTAGGGGCAAATGGGGCAGTTCCGCACTCTGTGACCATGCCTAGTGCCTTGCTGCCTACACACTCTCCTATTCTTTCCTCCTGGAATGTTCACCCTTAATCATCAACATGAAAATCAGTTAATGTCAGAACTAAGATTAGGACTCTGGTTTCCTATGTTGTTTATGCTCTCTGTAGTTTAGGGATTGGAAATGGGGGAGGGATGTGTAGTAAGGGTCTGTAGCAATCCAAAGCAAGTGGATACAAGTGTGGTTACTGAAGTACTTGTCAGCTTTTTGCATTTGGTCATTCTGTCTCCCCTGTCTATCCCATGCTGCTTTGGTTTCCAGTCCTTTGTACATATGACTTCTCTTCCTGCATTAGAATGTAAGCTCACTAAAGGCAAGGGTGATATATGTCTTAATTCATCTTTTTTTTTTTTTTAAATATATCTTTACTGATTTCAGAGAAAGAAAGGGAGAGAGATAGAAACATTAATGATGAGAGTTATTGATCGGCTGCCTCCTACACGCCCCCAACTGGGGATTGAGCCCACAACCCGGGCATGTGCCCTGACCAGGAATCTAACTGCGATCTCCTGGATCCTAGGTCAATGCTCAACCCCTGAGCCACGCCCTGCCGGGCCTAATTCATCTTTGAATACCTTCTTCTTGCTGCCTTACTTATGAATAATAAACCTTTGAATAAGCCAGTTAATAAGTAGGAGGTAAAGCTCTCACTCTGGTGTGTTTGTGTTGTTCCTAGAGAGTTTCAGGACTCTGATGATGTAAACCTAGAATTGTGACCTCATTGCCGGCATGAGCAGATCACTGTGACTAGGGAAGAGTTTCTGGGCTTATTAGAAAATGTAGGTAGACTTAGGGTTAGGTAGCAGCTCTCTCTGGAACCTGTCCCTGCCCGTAAGATCCTGAAGGGCCCTCCATTTTGACTATCACTGGGACAGTTAGAACTTGTTTCCTCCTTTCTGTCAGCCAGCAAGAGGTGTTTGGGGCGCTGTGCCTAGCAGGATCCCACTGCCAGAACAGTAGGGGAGCCAGGCACCCTAGACCTACTGTGGACTGCCTGCCTGTTTGCCTGTCTTCCGCTTCACCTCATTCTCATCACTGACATAAACCATTAGCTTGGAAATCAGAAACCAATATCCATCTAGATGGTAAACCACATCTAAGGAATACATATTTGTTCATAACTATTAGTACTTGGTGGAACTTAAAGTTGGTAAAGTCTGAATCTAGAGGTAGCCTTGGTTGCAGAAATAGATGCAGTTGGCTTGAACAAGCTATGTTATTTCATTGAAACTTTAATTTGCTCTTTGCAGATTGATTTTGATGATGTGGCTGCAATAAACCCAGAACTCTTACAGCCTCTTCCCTTACACCCGAAGGATAATCTGCCCCTGCAGGTGAATGTAATGGTAGGTGCCTGTCACCTGGCTGCAGCCAGTGCCCCACAGGATTCACTTGGCTTGTTGGCTCTTTGCTGGGTTGTTTTCTGGGACTGCCTAGGACTTTAGCACAGCACGTGGGCCCTTGAGAATTAATAAGAGCCATATATGGTGGTGATGTGTTTTGTTTTTCAGAAACAAAAACGCAGATCAGTCAACTCCAAAATTCCTGCTCCAAAGGAAGGTAAATGGATTTCTACTTGCTTATTGTCATGGGATTGTGCCCGGAATGATGTTCCTAGGGTTCAGGAAGCTGTGAAGTAGACTCATTGTTCCAGTTTAGCAGGTGTTTTCTATGTGAGCAGAGTCCTGCCCTATCTTCCTCAGTGAGAAAGAATCCAACCTACAGGGAGGAGGAAATGGGGAGGTATTCGTCAAAGTGTACACAGTTTCAGTTATGCAAGATAAATAAGTTTGAGAGATCTAATGTATAACATAGGGCCTATGATTAACAATATTGCATTGTCTACTTAAAACATTACTGTAAGAGTATATCTTACATTAGTACAAAAGGAAAAAAGTAACCATAACATAGGGAGTGGGAGGAAACTTTTGGAGGTGATGGGTAAGTTCATGGCATTGATTGTGACGATGGTTTCATGGGTGTATACTTATCTCCAGACCCATTAAGTTGGACACATTAAATATCCACAGCTTTTGTATGGCAGTCATTCCTCAAGGCAGTTAAAAAAAAAAAATGAATCCAGCCATTCAACCTACAGCTCTTAGGCCAACCTTTTGGGGACCTGATAACATTTGGAAAATTTGCTGACTGGTCTAGAAGTCTTTGTTGTAGAACCCAGAGCAGTAGTCAGCCAAGTTTGTTTTCTTTCCTCAGGAGAACAATGTGCCTTGGAGTGAAGTGGTAAGCAGGTTGTGAGAAAAGCTAGGTCTGGGCTGTTTAAAAGTATAGTTGATGGTGCTATGGAGATCTGGGGGTGAGGTAGGATGGGTGGGATTTCAACAATTCCTTAAAAGGTTAGGCTGTCTCTATAGAAGGCAGCATAAACCTACTTTGACTATAATAGTCCATGACCATAGTCGGTGGCTGTAAGCACAAACTGCCCAAGAAATCCAGCTTATTGTTCAGAGCCAGCTATACCTGCATGGCCTATCCCAATCCAGGGAATGTCACTGCCCTGCATGGTCTAGCTACCTCAGGGGCCAAGATAACTGCTTGACTGGAGCTTCATATTCCTGGGAGCCCAGGGTGAAAGGTGGTGCAGTTGTAAGCTTGGGCTGGGCATGAGTGGTGTGATGCTGGTACTCTCTTGCTGGCCTGCAGGAGAGATGGGAGTGGCAGCGGTCTCACTCCGCATGCACAGCCCCAAGGGATATTGCCACAGTTCCTTGTAATGGAAAAAAATCTTAATAAAGGTGCATGTTATTGAACAGCAGAAATGAAACACAAGATTAGAAATCTTTTGGGAAATAGGAAAATAGTAATAATTCATGCTCTTTATGAAAAACATGGATTATATAGAGCCATCAGATCAGCCTAAATTTAGGAGACTCAGAAACTCAGTACAAGTTCATCTTTGCTATATGACACCACATGTTCTATTTCCAAATTTATGACTTCTTTTATTTTACAGGTGAATTGTTTCTCTCTTAAAATGTTAAGAGACATATAGATGGGTAAAAATGGACAAGAATTCAAATATAACTCATTTGTTTCTCTCAGTTAATCATTCTTCCAGAAAATCAAGGTAGCTGATTCCCTGGGTTTCTGATGATTTGGCCCTGGCTTGACTCTGTAGTTTCCTGAAACTGTAGTAAAAGCCCAGACTTTGGAATATGACAGTCCTGGGTTCCCATCCTGGCTCTGACACTTACAATTGAATTACACTGGGCAAGTTGCTTAATTTCTCTAAACTTTAATGTTCCCTTCCATCAGATGGGAATACTGATATTTACCTTATAACGTTGTTTTGAGGTATGGAAGGATTGTTGTAGAATGGTAGGTGCGGGATTAGGTCTATCTTTCCAGAAACGATCTCATATTGGCTGTAGGTCCCTCCATTTACTTAAGATGGTCATGTGGGAGATATCCTTGCCCTCAGGAGCTCTCAGATCTGCAGAATGTGAACAAATTAGATTTGGGATCATGAGTACTTAGCCTGTCTATTTTTCCTTTCCTGGTGGTGAGGGCCCATCTCACCCTGTATAGAATCTTGGAGGGTTGCTCCCATCTGCCCTTCTGATCATGGTGCACTGATTGTTCCCCGGTTCTTCAGGTCTCCGAAGCCGCTCCACTCGCATGTCCACTCTCTCGGAGGTTCGCATCACCACGAAGGAGGAGGATATGGAGGTGGAGCTGCCCGTACCTGCCAATTCCCGCAGGCAGTTTCCAGTTCCTAGTGAGTAATGAATCTGTTCTCCTGTTCGAGGCCCTGGAGCAGCTCCTCACATGTTGCCTGAACCTGTTCTGGAATATCCTAAGATTCCTACACTCCCCTGGCTTAGTACTGTTCTGCCCCTGCCCCCACAGTTCCCTTATCTAGAAAATAGCTTTCTTTTTTTTTTTTTTTAACTTTATTGAAACATAATATACAGTATATACAGAAGAGTGAACATATCGTTGAGTATATAGTTCTTGAACACATTCATGTAACTAACACCCAAATCAAACAGCATTACCAGCACCCAAAAGTCCCCCTCAGGCACCCTTCTAGTTCCTAAACCCCCAACAGAACCTATAATCCTGACTTCTTTTTTTATTTTTATTTTTTAAAGATTTTTTTATTGATTTGAGAGAGAGAGAGGAAGGCAGAGGGAGATGGGGAGAGAGAGAAACATTGATGTGAGAGCAAAACATCGATCGGCTGCCTCCTGCCCCCTACCAGGGATCAAATTGGTAACCTTTCGGTGCACAGGACCACACTCAACCAACTGTACCACACTGGCCAGGGCTAATCCTGACTTTTAATAGCATAAATTAGTTTTTTTCTCTTTTTGAACTTTGTATTTATGGGATTTTAAAACTATCTTTAATTGTCCATTTTTATTAGATACATAAAGTAGATGTCGATTTTGTAAGATACACAATCATTACATTTTATATGTATCAAATTTAGCTCTTATAAAATGAAGGTAGTTTTTGCTCAGGTTTCCATTATTGCTGCCTTTGTAGTCTTTGCTCCTGTTAGCCACCTGAATTCCAAGGCTCTTGAGAAGTTAAAAAGGTCTGGCTTTTCTCCCAATGAGTAGAAAGGCCTGGCCTAAGAACACATGCTTGGGTGAAGCCTAAGGAATTCAAACCTTGAAAAGCTTTTCCCGTCATGATGATGCCCATACTAAGGTACTCACACACCCTTTTAAGATTTTTTGACCCAGGAACCAGCCCCTGCAGAGCTCCTGGTCCGGGTCAGGGTGTGGGCTGAGGTGAAGGGGAAAGCCCAAGCTCTGCTCACACTGTAGGAGCCTGAGACCTTGCTGAGCTGGCCTGCTTCATCATTGACTCTTGTTCCCCCACAGCTGGTCCCCCTAGGAACTCCTGCCCTGCAGTGGCTGAAATACCATTTCCGATGGTCAGTGAGGAGGTGGAAGAACAAGTCCGTTCCATGCGAGGTAGCTCTTCTGCAAACCCTGTGAACTCAGGTAAACATGCTGAGCTGTCTGCTGCTCTGCTCCTACTGCAGGACACATAGTTACATCCTGTCTCAAACCTGGCCTGCCTGGGCACCTGAGTTCAAACTGCATTTGTCACTTGGGGGCCATGTTTCCCTGTGGCCATGGAGTCAATTTTTCACAAGAGGTGACCCTGTCTCCTTAAGCTGGCAGGAACCTTCTGATGTAATTGAGGTGTTGTCAAAGCTATAGTGTCTTGGCTGACACCTGAAGAACAGCCCAGAATAACCATGAAGACCAAGCAGAGATGGTCTCACGTCTGGTTGTTGAGAGAATGCCATAAGAGGTGTGGGGAGAGCTTGGGTTAGGCCTGAAGTATTCACATTAGCAAATCTTTACTTTGTGGGTTTGGCCTTCCCAAGAGTCACATCTACTGCTTCCTCTCCTTGCATATGGTAATTTAAGCGCAAGGGTCTAGACAAGGCCTAGTCCTGGAAAAGGCCCAGGACTCAGCACAGCAGCCAAAGAGCAGGCTGGCTGGCCTAGACAAGTAAAAGAATGAGCTTTCTCCACCCCTAGTTCGGAGGAAATCATGTATTGTGAAGGAAATGGAAAAAATGAAGAACAAGCGAGAAGAGAAGAGGGCCCAGATCTCTGAAATGAGAACAAAGCGAGCTCAGGTACCTTTCCTGGGAAGCTAGGGCAAGGGTTTTTGGACAGGCATCCTTAACTGCAGTGTTAACGGCAACACAGATATGGTTGGGCCCCAGCATTACTGAGGCTCTAATTCTGATATCCAGGAAGTTTAACTGGTATCTCATCAGAATTCAGAGAATAAATAAGTCAGATATTTTTCCGAGGGCCTTCAGATGAGGCCTATTTTATGCTGGTTGTCCATAAGCACGCCCATCACATAGGGCAGTGGCCAGCAGGCTGCTGGGCACAGTTGCCTGCTTTCCCCCAACCTCTTGTGTATGTGGTGGAGGTTCTGCAATGCAGTTCTAGTTTGGAGCATTTCCCCTTAGTTGGGGAATCCCAGCCTTTTGATCTCCTAAGATGTGGGACAGTGGCCCTTGCCCCAGTTCCTACAGTGGTTTGGTGCATGCCTAGGCCCCCCTGCCAGTCTCTATTCCTAGGGCTTTGTTCCTGGGTTCTCAGCCTAGAGCCAGGGTGGGAGGAAGTGAGATCCTGTGGGGTTTTGTCAACTCAGATGTGCCAATTGCACATGAAGAGATGTTGCTTTTGCTTAGTACTGAGGTCTAAGAACACTTACATCTTAGCAGTCAGTTTCTTTTGCTCTTGTCCCAAACAGGAATATGACAACAACTTTCCAAACTGGGAATTTGCCCGGATGATTAAAGAATTTCGGGCTACTTTGGATATTCATCCACTTACTATGACTGATCCTGTAAGTAAACCCAAAGGGCTTCTACCTCTCCTTCCTGCGTATTAGGTGTACAATTAAGAGACAGAAAACTTCTCTTTAAAGGAGAGCACTGAGAAATTTTCACTCATGCTTAAGGGTATTTTTAAGATCCTTTGGTGGGCTGGAGTTAGTGAGACCTGGATGGGAGAGTCAGATTTTTATAAACTCCTCTCTACCCCATCCCCCACTTCCATAGGTTGGCCAGATTCATACGAATAATTATGAAAGTGTGCTGAAACCTGTAGGCAGCAGAGTGAGAAAACTGGGAAGAAAATTCAGAGCTCCCTCTGTGCTCTTGAGTAACTACAGGGGAGGCAGGGTCCTAGTGTTAGATCTTGGCCCCTGACTAAGCCAGACATGGGATTAGAGAGGAGGGGTTCTGGAGAAGCTTTCTTTAATACTGCCCTAATCTTTTGTTTGTTGGTTGTCTCCTCTCATTCTCTTGAAGATAGAAGAGCACAGGATATGCGTTTGTGTTAGGAAACGCCCGCTGAATAAACAAGGTAAACTCCAGTCCGTCAGAAAGAGGCTTTGAAGTGACTGAGGGTTCCTGTGTCCAGGGAGCTTCTCCTGAAAATACTCTCCTTCTGCAGAATTGGCCAAGAAAGAAATTGATGTGATTTCCGTTCCTAGCAAGTGTCTCCTTTTCGTACACGAGCCCAAGTTAAAAGTGGACTTAACAAAGTATCTGGAGAACCAGGCATTCTGCTTTGACTTCGCATTTGATGAAACAGCTTCAAATGAAGTTGTCTATAGGTTTGCCCCTTGCCTCTTCCCAACCCCCCTTCCCTACCCCATTATTTGGTCTTTTTTTCTTCTTTTTTTAAAATATATCTATTGATTTCAGAGAGAGGGAGAGGGAGGGAGAGACATGGAAACATCAATGATGAGAGAGTCATTGATCGACTGCCTCCTGCACGCCCCCCACTGGGGATCGAGCCCGCAACCCAGGCATGTGCCCTGACCAGGAATCAAACCTCAATATCCTGGATCATAGGTCGATGCTCAGCCACTGAGCCATGCCGGCCTGACCACACAAGTCAGTTTCAAGTGCTTGGTAGCCACATGTGGAACTGGCTACTATTGGACAGCATAGATATAGAACATTTCCATCAGCGCAGAAAGTTCTATTGGGCAACACTGCTCCAAAACAGGAGCTGACAAACTTCGGGGCCAAATCTGGCTCACAATCCCTTTTTTTTTTTTTTTTTTAAATATATCTATTGATTTCAGAGAGAAGAGAGAAAGTGAGAGATAGAAACATCAATGATAGGAGAATTGTCATTGATCGGCTGCCTCCTGCACGCCCCTGACTGGGGATCGAACAGAGATGATCTGGATCCTAGGTCAATGATGCTCAACTGCTGAGCCACGCCTGGCTGGGCACAATCCCTTTTTATAATGACTCTAAAACCAAGACTGGTTTTTATGTTTTTTTAAAAAATGTGACAGCCCTAGCCGGTTCTGCTCAGTGGTTAGAGTGTCCATCCTCAGACTGAAGGGTCCCGGGTTCGACTCCAGCCAAGGGCATGTACCTTGTTTGCAGGCTCGATCTCCAAACCCGGGCACATACAGGAGGCAACCAATGGATGTGTCTCTCAACCATCGATGTTTGTTTCTCTCTCTCTCTCTCTCTCTCTCTCTCTCTCTCTCTCTCTCTCCTCCCTCCCTCCCTCTTTCCCTCCCTCCCTCTCCCACATTCTTAAAAAGCAACGGAAATATATCCTTGGCTAAGGATTTTTAAAAAAAGATGCTTAAATTTAAAAATGTGACCTATACATGGTGCACAAAGACTAAAATATTTTAGGCTCCTACTTTAGAGGGTTTCCTCTGATCTTATTATGTCTAAGTGTATCTTATGCTGGAAGTCAGCTAATAAGTTCAGGCTTTTGTCTTAGATCTTCAGAGTCAGGGGAGGGGCTGGTGGCTCAGAATGTGAGCCATCGGCATGCTCTTGGTAGGTCAGTCCAGCTCTCTCCAGTTGGCTAGGAGAATTTCAGATTTTAAGTGGGGATCCGTTTGCAGGAGAGAAGTACTAGTGCTTGGAAGGAGGAATCAAGGACCCAGAAATTCTGTAGTGGAAGGGCAGCAGGACCATGTTCCAGGGTGCACATTTTGGCCAGATATACACTCTTCCCTATCCTTTCTTCTAGGTTCACAGCAAGGCCACTGGTACACACAATTTTCCAAGGTGGAAAAGCGACCTGTTTTGCATATGGCCAGACAGGAAGTGGCAAGACACATGTGAGTATTCAGGCATAGTAGGGTGAGTTTCCCGTGGGGCAGCACTGGGTCTGAAAAGGAAGACAGTTTCTTGTAGAAAATCCCCTCCATGCAGATGCCCCATCACCAGATACGCCTGCTGTGCCACGTGCAGGTCGGGACCTTAACAGGTCCAGCCTCCCAGCTTTGGTACAGCCCACTGGGGTGATGGAGCCAGTAGTGCTCTAGCCTAGGCCAAGGGCCCTTTACCAACATCTTCTGCCCCTTCCCTTTGCAGACTATGGGCGGAGGCCTCTCTGGGAAAGCTCAGAATGCATCCAAAGGAATCTATGCGATGGCCTGTAAGTAGAATGTTCTGCTGTAGTGGGGTTGGGCACAGAAAGCAGGTTACTTACTTAATCCATGCTCTCTCCCATAGCCCAGGACGTCTTCCTCCTGAAGAATCAGCCCCGGTACCGGAACCTGGGTCTGGAAGTCTATGTGACATTTTTTGAGATCTATAATGGGAAGGTAGCTGACAAGGAGACCCTGTTTATGCTGTTGGGCCCCCTGAACTCTCTACGACCTTGATGTTGGCTAGAAATGGTAGAAGCCAATCTGTGGGCTGTGAAGCTTTTGGGCCACTCTGCCCTGACACATGGGGGGTTTCGTCTGATGGTGGGATAGTACTCAAGCTCAGCAAGTATGGCAGGAATACTCCTCAGGGCTCCCTCTCAGATAGGAGGTTTGCCTTGTGTGTGCCCTGTGCTCCCGTGACCCACCTCCCTCATACTTCTTTTCCTTTGATCACGCATATTTATTCATATTCATCCTTCCTCTCCCTCCCAACCCCCCTCTGGGTGTATATATATAAATAAATACATACCTCTCTGTGTTTTTGCAGAGTTGCTTTCTTCAGAGCAGGATCTATATATAATAATAGTTAATGTTGACTTTGTTTTTTAATTTAAAAAATTATTGATTGATTTTAAAGTGAGGAAGGGAGAGAAACAGATTTGTTGTTCCACTTATTTGTGCAACCATTGGTTGATTCTTTCTTTTAATCCTCATCTGAGGTATGTCCCCACTGATTTTAGAGAGAGAGGAAGGAAGGGAGAGAGAAAAATTGACTTGAGAGAGAAACATCGATCAGTTGCCTCCTGCACACACCCCGACCAAGGATTGAACCACAACCTGGGTATATGCCCTAACCTAGAATCGAACCCACTACCCTTTGGTGCACGGGACAATGCTCCAACCAGGGCAGGTTGATTATATTATTTATTTTATTTTATTTTTTCCAGTACCATGATTCTTGTATGTTTCTCTTTGGTGGATCTGGCAGGGATTGAACCTGCAGCCTTGACACTAACCGAGTTACCCAGCCAGGGCTGCTAATGTTGCTTAATATGACATTATGTGCTAAGTATTATTCTAAGCACTTCTTTCAATTCTCTTATCACAACAACCCTACAAAGAAGTATTACCATTACTATTTGCAAATGAAAAATAAGCCTAGGGTGGTTAAGTACTTATCCAGGCTCACACAGCTCATAAAGTATCAAACTAAGGCAGTCCAGTTCAGAACCCAAGCCCTCTGCTAGTCTACCCGGCTCAGCTTCTGTCTGCCTTTCCTGCTGTCTGCCCTTGTCTAAGCTGGGACCAGCCCTGAAGGAGGGAGGAGTCAGGTGGGGTGCCCAGTGCCTGATGGCCTTAGCCTTGTTCCCCTGCCTGGCACAGCTGTTCGACCTACTGAACAAGAAAGCCAAGTTGCGCGTGCTGGAGGACGGGAAGCAGCAGGTGCAGGTGCTGGGGCTGCAGGAGCACCTGGTTACCTGTGCTGACGATGTCATCAAGATGATCGACATAGGCAGTGCCTGCAGGTCAGAATTCTGGCGAGGGGAAGGTCCCACTTTCTAATGCCCAGTTCTGGTGACAGAAACTTGCTGAGCCCATTGTGGTTCCACAGAGCCCTGCTGTCTCCAGCTTGGGGAGGAATGTGAAGGCCTCTGCAGTAAGGGGTCCTAAGAGGCTCATCAGGAGCAATTCAAAATGTCTTTTTTTCCTTTTTTTAAATCCTCACCTGAGGATATTTTTTCCATTGCTTTTCAGAGAGTGGAAGGGGGTGGGGGGAGAGAGAGAGAAAGAAACATTGATGTGAGAGAGACACATCGATTGGTTGCCTCCTGCACACGCCCTGACCAGGGCCTGGATTGAGCCTGCAACCAAGGTATGTGCCCTAGAATCAAATCTGAGACCCTACAGTCTACAGGCCAACCCTCTAACCACTGAGCCAAACCGGCCAGGGTTCAAACTGTCTTAAATCTAACCAAGGTAGGCTTTATTCCCAGCCCCTTACTCCAAAGGCATGCTTCCTGACTTGTCTAGGTTTCTCTTTTCTGTTCCCTGCCTCTGTGATGGAGACAGGAGCTCTGGATCTGTTCTAGGCTGGAAGTGCTGGGACCATAGCTCCTGTATAGAGTTAGGGACACGCTCTTCTTCCAGAGCCCTAGGCGTGGTGCATTGGAGTGTTGCGGAACTTATGGTAGCTCAGAGCAAACTGCCCTCTGCAGGGCCCTCAAGTTTTGGCAAGTGTCTCATGACAACCCCTCCTTCCCTGTGTGCCCTGCAACAGAGGCAACTCATCTTTCCCCATGTCCTTATGGGCCCCCAGGTCTGTCCACACCCCTAACACAGAATCCAATACTGTGGCTGCCAGGAAAACTTACTACTTCCAGAGCTGGAGGGACAGTTTCTGCCCTGGGAAGGTAGAACAGAATTCTATGACAGAAAAACAGGACTTCTTAGAGTCCTGACCTGTGTCCCTCTTACCAGAGAATTCACTGGTGTGGACTGGGTGCCATGGTGGCTGGTGACTTCAGAAGCTCATAGCCATTCTTTGCCCTCCTTCATCACAGGACCTCTGGGCAGACATTTGCCAACTCCAACTCTTCCCGCTCCCACGCCTGCTTCCAGATTCTTCTTCGAGCCAAAGGGAGAGTGCATGGCAAGTTCTCTTTGGTGGATCTGGCAGGGAATGAACGAGGTGCGGACACTTCCAGTGCTGACCGGCAGACCCGCATGGAAGGCGCAGAAATCAACAAAAGTCTTCTGGCTCTGAAGGTAGCAGGGGCTAACTAGAGGTGGTTGGGGTAGCAGGGGCTAACTAGAGGTGGTTGGGGTAGCAGGGGCTAACTAGAGGTGGTTGGTCTGGGGGGCTGCTGGTGGAGGGAGGAAGTGGGCAGCGTGAGAGGAAGGAAGGTGTGCATTGGAGCGTTGGGCAGCTTATGGAGGCTTGCTGGCACTTGCTGTCCCCACAGGAGTGCATCAGGGCCCTGGGACAGAACAAGGCTCACACCCCATTCCGAGAGAGCAAGCTGACACAGGTGCTACGGGACTCCTTTATCGGGGAGAACTCAAGGACCTGTATGGTGAGTAGTGGTGCTCTGGAGGTGGTCTAGTCCTGTCCTGGGCAGGAGACCCGGTGCCCTTGACTGAGCTTCATTCCTGCCTTTCAGTTCCAGGCTCCTCTGACTACCCAAGAGGGGAGGGAAGGATGTGCTCCCTTTACCGTATGTCCCTGCAGCTCTAGGTTTGGGGGAGGTCATTCCTCCCTTACCTGGTGGAAAGGAGGCTGCAGAATTCAGAAGGAGGACCTTTGGGGAAGCAGGAAAGAGAAGTCCTGGCTTCTGTGACTTTCCTCAGATTCCTTGGCTCCTAGCCTAGAAAATAGGAAAGAGCTGTGGCCTTGAGTGGCTTTTTGTCCCTTATTTTATCCACAAGCCCCTCAAAGGCAGGGAACCAGTTTTTAAGAAGCCTTAATTTGCCATGCCTGGGGCAAGTTGCCTGGCACAGAGTGGATGCTTAATGAGCTCTCCCTCTAATACTATGTGGATTCAGTGACTTAGAGAAACTTCTCCTGGCAGCCTCTCCCCATGATCCTCGACCTCCCCCCCACGCCCCATGATCCTCAACCTTTAACCACCTATTCCCTCTCTTACAGATTGCCATGATCTCACCAGGCATAAGCTCCTGTGAATATACTTTAAATACGCTAAGATATGCAGACAGGTACCCGTACCTACGGCCATGTGGGATGGGGAGCAGGGTGTGGGAGTGGGGAAAGGAATGGCAGTGATGAAAGAACTCTGGGGCTCAGTGCCTACTGTCTACTCTTCTGTGATTCAGTGAACCTGAGGCTCAGGAGTTCAGACATGATGCTTAAAGATCTGTCCTAATCCCCTCCAGGCCTTGGTAGGGAGTCAGCATGCATGAGGGTCTTTTCCTAGGCCAGAAGCAAAGCTGCTACTCCATCCCCTCGAAGCCTCAAGTCTGGAGTCTTTTTTTTTTTTTTTTTTTTGTAATATATCTTTATTGATTTCAGAAAGAGGAAAGGAGAGGGAGAGAGAGAAACATCAATGATGAGAGAGTCATTGATCTTGATCAGCTGCCTCCTGCACGCCCCCTGCTAGGGATCGAGCCCACAACCTGTGCATGTGCCCTGACCAGGAATCAAACCCCGATCGCCTGGATCCTAGGTCAACGCTCAACCACTGAGCCACACCCGGCCGGGCAAGCCTGGCAGTCTTAAGTGGTGCAGCACTTTTATGAGTGCCAAGGAGGTTGCTTTGGGATCTGATACCTTCTTGTTTCCTCAGGGTCAAGGAGCTGAGCCCCCACAGTGGGCCTAGTGGGGAGCAGCCAACTCAAATGGAAACAGAAGAGACAGAAGCCAGCTCTCATGAGTCCCTGATCACAGGCAATGTAAGGGGCAGGGTGGGGCCTAGCAAGAGCAAGACAGAAACATGGCCTGCTGAGATGGGAACCATGCCATACCATTCTGTCTTTCCTTTTGACCCTCTTAGTTTTCCAAGGAAGAAGAGGAACTGTCTTCCCAGATGTCCAGTTTTAATGAAGCCATGACTCAGATCAGGGACCTGGAGGAGAGGGCCATTGAAGAGCTGAAGGAGATTGTGCAGGTGGGCAGCTGGCCCTGGCCAGGGATGGACTAGACATCCACCCTGGCACAGGCCTGCAGCTGTGCTCAGCACCATTCTCTGAATGTGACCTGGGCTTTGCTCCCACAGGTTTTCAGGTTGGCATGGCAAGAGGCAGCCCTCTACCCTCGCATTCCTTAATTCTTTACCTATTCATCCATCCATTCTTTCAGGGAACTAATATCATACCCCCTTCCTTGGCCTGGCACACACAAGCTCTTCTCCATCCTAGCCGGAGCCAGTCTCCACCACGCTCCTGGTTGGGGCTTTGGAGGGTGGTTTATATGCAGGGACTCTGTTACTCAGTGGCTGTTCGGTGAGTATGTTCTGTATGCCAGCTCCTGTGCTGAGACCAAGGACCAAAAACAGGAAGTATGGATGGTAGACCCTAAAGTAAGACTTGTTCAATCCTGATTCTTTCTTATAAGCTGATTTCCTGGTGAAAGTCGTTTAGCCTCATTGGACCTCAGTCTCTTCATCCCTTAAATGGCTAAGACAGGATAGTTTTGTCTGAGGGTTAAGTAATGTGCTTTTAAAGTGCTCAGCAGTGCCCAGCATGTGGTCAGTGTTTAGGAAGTCGTAGGTACTAGCACCGCCATGATCCTATGTGGAAGAGCAGGTGGAAGGCAGAGGCCTGAAAGTGCACTGTGACAATGGGGTTCTCAGTGCAGAGCAGAAAGGAAAAGCTTGGCGCCCTTGGAACTAAAGGGAATGTGAAGGATAATTGCTTAGTCATACCCTCCCTCCCTGGAGTACTTGGGTACACACGTTTAAAAGGACATGGTACTTTCAGAAAAATGAGAAGTTTGCTCTGGTCAGAGCAGAAGGTGTGAGCAGGTGATGGAAAGAGATTAAGCTGTGGACAGGTCAGCAGGGACTTGATGCTAAAGGGCCTTATGGCTCATACCAGAGGCCTAGACTTCGTTATGAGGGCAGTGGATGCCTTTGAAGGGAGTTAAACAGTGGTTCCATGGTCATATGAGAGCTTTGTGTATATCACTGTAGCCACAGTGTGGAGCCTGGTTTGGGGACATGGGGAGAGTGTGAGTAGAGGAAGTTAGGAGTTGAGTGCCATTAGGAGATGTTGGTGCCTAGACTGAGTGTGGTAAATGGCCATAGGATTCAAGAACCATTTAAAGGGTAGACTTGGGCCTTGGCCAATTTGCTCAGTGGTTAGAGCGTCGGCCCTTAGACTGAAGGGTTGCAAGTTAGATTCCTGGTCAAGGACATGAACCTCTGTTGCAGGCTCCATCCCTGACCCCAGTTGGGATGCATGCAGGAGGCAACCAATCAATGTGTCTCTCTCTGTCTCTTAAAAAAAAAAAATCAATGGAAAAAATATCCTCGGGTGAGGAATAACAAAATAAAATTTTAAAAAAAGGTGGACTTGGTAGGATTTGGGAATAAGTGAGGTGAAACAAAGTTGTTGCTCAGATTTCTGGCTCGGGCATCAAGACAGATGACAGCATTCGTTTGATATGAGCGACAGGGACAAGTTTGGGGTATGGAAGAGGCTGAATTCAGTCCAGAGGCTTCTGTAGGAGGCAGGCAGGCCATGCCTGGAGGAATGGGCATCTGCATTGCGGTTGGTGGGGTCCTAGGAATTATTTGCTAAATTAGTTTGGTCATTGTTTGAACTGACAGGGTCCTCCTGGTGTCGTTGCAGCAAGGGCCAAGCTGGCTTGAACTCTCCGAGATGACTGAGCAGCCAGACTATGACCTGGAGACCTTTGTGAACAAGACAGAGTCTGCCCTGGCCCAGCAAGCCAAGCACTTCTCAGCCCTGCAAGGTGGGTGCAGCAGGATGGAGTCTTTGCAGGTGATGGCAACTGTGCCCTGAGGGAATGGGGCCTCTTAAGACACCCACTAACCCCTAGTGTACCACCTCCCCTTCCTTCTAGATGTCATCAAGGCCTTACGCCTGGCTATGCAGCTGGAAGAACAGGCCAGCAAACAAATAAGCAGCAAGAAACGGCCCCAGTGACGATTGCAAATAAAGATGTTTGGTTTCACACCCAGCCTTTTCACCACCCCACTCCTCCCCAGTGAACTCTGGGCACCTGGTGGGTCTAGTCAGGTTCTGAGCTCAGACAAGCTTTGGTAAATGCCAAGTATTGGGGTATCAGAACCAGGGCGGCTGGGGAGGGGATCAGAGTGACATGGGACACTTTCCTTCCTCAATTGCAACCCTGAAGGGAGCAAGGATGGGAGGAGGGAACTTCTAACTATCTTGTGTGGCCCTTCTCTTCAAGTGGGGAAGGCTTGTTGGCATAGTTTTTCCTTGGTCAGCATTCTGCTGTGTGGACTGGCTGCTGGTGGAGGGCTCCCTGGGGTTGGCCTGGCTCTGGGGCAAGGGAAGGAGCCTCTAGTCTGGCTCTGCTGGCTGTGGCCTGCCATCCACACCCTTGGTCTGGGCACTGATATGTCTTGTACTTTTTAAAAGTTTCTGGAACATCTTCCTTCCTTGCTGTTTTTTAAGGTCCAAGAGGATCCATGCTGTTTTTTGTGTTGTGTTTGTACATTGTGTCTAACAATAAAGAAAGGGGAAAAATCAGCCTGTTGAGTGGTGTGTGTGAAGGGCCTGGGATGTGTCTGAGCCTTCTGAGACTAAGGACGCAGCTACATCTCTGGGTAGTGCTGATTCTGTCCTCTACTTGGGAAACCAAATCCACACCTTCCATTAAGTGACATGTTGAAGACTTGAACCTCTGTCTTGTTCAGTGATGCTTATGAGGCCCCAGGCTCTGTCCTGGGAACAGGAGCTATAAGCAGACAGGAGATGGGACTGTCAATTAGTCTGCTCGAGGCATGTTAAAAGATTCTGTGGGAACACTGACAAGAAAGCACTTGGCTTGCTAGACAGGAAAGGATCTGACAGGCAACACCAGCTTGGTCTTGAAAAATGAGAAGTTTCCCAGGTAGACTGAGGGACCATACAGGGGGTATGGACAGTTTGGGGACTGGAGGACTCCAGATTCAGTATCATAGAGCATGAATTATCTAGATGGACCACTAAAAGGTCTTTAGCCTCAGAGCCACACAATCCAATGTGTTCTAGGCCTCAGTCAGGGAGATGCGAGGGGAGCAGGAGCACGTGGGCTCCTATAGGAACTCAGAAGGGTGAGGTTGAACAGACCAAGTTCTGGCCCTCTAAGCCTTGGTTACTTCATTTGTAAAATAGTGTATTCTCTACCTCATGGTGAAACACATGAATTTGAGGTACCATTAAATAACCAAATATAAGACCTGGATTCAGAAATTCTGGTGAATCCGAAGTTAGAAATGGCACTAGCTCTACAGTCCTTAAAGCTTCCGGATACCTAACTTTTCCCCCCCCACCTATAAAATGTGGCCACCAATACCCACTCACAGAATTAAAAAGACTTAATGAAAGAACGCCACCAGCTGGGGCCTGATCACCTTCTCACCTGGAATATCTTCCAAGTCCCAAACTGGTCTCCTGTTTCAATTCTCGACTCCCAGTGATCCATTCTCCCCAGCCAGCCAGAGGAATCCTTATAAGTTACTCCCTGTTTGGAATCCTTTAATAACACCCCTTTGCACAAAGATAAATTCTGAATGCTCTACTGTGGCATATTAGGCACTGCCCAGGCAGCTCTTTATGGGTTCAGTGGGAATGTAATTTGGACAGAACAGTTTGGAGGCTAAAAATTCAGCTTGTGAAGCCACATTGCAGGGTGGGATCCTAGCTCTGAGTGCAGAGCCTTAAGTGGGTTGTTTACTCTCTGTGCAGTGAAATGGGGATAATATGAGCATAGAATCGTTATGACTATTGAGTTAATATACATACAGCAGTAAGTACAATGTCTCACATTTAATAACTGCTTGCTATTTAAGTACATAAGAACAAAGGTTTTTGTTACATTTAATGCTGTATCCACAATGTCTAGAACATGTGGTAAGCACACAGAACATGTTTTTGAATGAATAAATGCATCCTACACTCCCTGTTCTCCAGCCACACTGTCCTTTATATCTTGAATATGTCAGGGCGCTTTTTTTTTTCCGTTTTCTTTTTTTAGTAACAGTTTTATTGAGATATGATTCACAGACTATAAAATTCACTCTTTTAAAGTGTGCAATTCAATGGTTTTTAGCATACTCATTTATTTGGGCAACCATCACCACTAATTCCAGAATGTTTTCATCACCTCAAAAGAAACCCCATACCCATTAGCATTCACCCTCAATTCACTTCTCCCCCAGCCCTAGGAAACCACTAATCTTTATGAAGTTGCCTAGTCTGGATATTTCATATAAATGCAATCGTACAGTGTGTTGTCTTTTGTGTCTGGCATATGTTTTAAAGGGTAATTCAGTACTTCATTCCTTTTTGTGGCCAAATAATATTCCATTGTATGGCTATACCACCTTTTGTTTATCAGTTAATGAACATTTTGGGTTATTTCCACTTTTTGGCATGAATAAACCAGGCTATGAACATTCATGTACAAATTTTTAGGCATATGTTTTCAATTCTCTTGGGTATATATCCAAGTCCTTTGCTCATTTTTAAATTGGATTGTCTTTATTGTGGACTTTTAAGAGCTATATATATTCTGGATACTGTGGATACTGGACCTTATCAAATATATGATTTGCAAATATTTTCCCTCATTCTGTGAGTTGTCTTTCACTTTATTTTATTTTATTATTTTTTTAAATATATCTTTATTGATTTCAGAGAGAGGAAAGGAGAGGGAGAGAGAGAGAGAAACATCAATGATGAGAGAGACATTGATCGAGCCCACAACCCGGGCATGTACCCTGACCGGGAATCGAACCCTGATCGCCTGGATCCTAGGTCGACGCTCAACCGTTGAGCCACGCCAGGTCGGGCTGTCTTTCACTTAAAAAAAATTTTTTTTTTAAGTATTTTCAGTTATTTTTTATTTTTAGATTTTTACTGATTTTTAGAGAGGGAGGGAGAGAAACATTGATTGAGTGCAACTGATCGGCTGCCTTCTGCACACACCCCTCCCCCAAGGATCGAGCTGGCAACCCAGCTATGTGCCCTTGACCTGGAATTGAGCTGGAAACCTCCTGGTGCACGGGACAATGCCCAACCAACTGAGCCACACCAGCCAGGGCATCTTTCACTTTCTTGATCCTGTCCTTTGAAGCACAAAGGCTTAATTTTGATGTTCAACTTACCTTTTTTCTTTTTTAAATATATATTTTATTTCATTCTCACAACAATCCGAAGAGGAAGGTATTATCATTACCATTTTATAGATGACAAACTAAGGCTAGAGAGATTAAAGTACCTTATATACTACTTCAGCTCCCAAGAAAAGTCCTGATAGACTCCAAACCTTATATAAAATCTAAAATAGAATTTCATATGGAGTCCTTTACTTTTATAAAGATAAAAAAATTTCTCTCCACCTTTTACCTCCAGGCAAATAAATAAAGAAGTTATTTTATAAAGACTTGTCATAACGTTCCCTCTGACCAATGAATTCTATCTAAGCACAATACTCCTTTATGGTAGTTCAGTAAACTGGGGAGAAACTTTGGCTACATGTTATTCTCTAGTACATATGTGTTGTTCTTAAAAGCCTACCTCCGCAGAGAATTTTACAATGACTGGAGGAATTCAATCAACAGAAGACAGGTGCATCAGGGTGTAGGAAGAACCATGAAGAAGTTAGTTCATAGGCCAAGTAAGATGTCTGGATACACATACTAAGCCGGAGGTGAACTAAGAAGCCAGAAGAGCAACCATCAGCAGCAAAAAACTAAATCCAAGGATACCAGTATGAGCCATAACATAAACTAAGCCAAGGATGCCACTTCCCATGATGGCATTCATCAAATTAAAGACTGGGAAAACACATGAAATGAAACACGGGGGGGGGGGATCCCTGTCTGTGAAGTTTGTTGCTTAGCAATGGGCTCAACTCTCACCTCCACCGCCTCCTGGGGCTGCTGGGGGAAAAACGTACCAGCGGGGTTGGACATTGATGACCCCCCAGGGCACCTCCGTGCTGCTGGCTGGCCGACTACCAGGTCCATCCTCAACTTACCTTTTTCTATTGTTGCTTATGTTTTTAGTGTCATATCTAAGAATCCATTGCCAAATCCAAGGCTGTGAAGATTTATGTTTTTTCCTGAGAATTTTATATTTAGGTGGTCTATTTTAATTTTTGTAGGTGATATGTGGCAAGGGTCTGAATTCATTCTTTTGCATGTGGATATCCAGATTTTCTAGTACCATTTGTCAAAAAGACTATTGTCGCCCGGCTGGTGTGGCTCAGCAGTTGAGCATCATCCTAGGATCCAGGAGATCAAGGTTCAATTCCTGGTCAGGGCACATGCCTGGGTTGTGGGCTCATCCCCAGCAGGGGGCGTGCAGGAGGCAGCCAATCAATGACTCTCACCATTGATGTTTCTCTCCCTCTCCCTGCCTCTCTGAAATCAATAAAAATAAACACAAAAAAAACCTCCCCTCTGCTGTGTTCCTCTTCAGCCACCATCCTAATTTTCTCTTCCCCTTCAAACTTCTCAAAAGAATTACCTATTTTTAAATGTATTTTAAAATGTATTTTTAAAACTTCCCTTTTTCAAGTTTTTGAAAAAACTGATCGTTTTTGTCCACTCCATTCCATTGCACAGAAACTGCTCTTGCCAATGCCACTCAATAATCTAATAACCACTTTCTAGTCTTCCTTTTCACTAGACATTACAGTAGCGTGAGACCATGACATGACCCTCACCCTGTTCTGTCACTCTAATTGCTCCTTCTGGCTCCCTTGCAAGCCTCTTCTCTACCTGGCCTTAAATGTTGCCATTCCTCAAGCCTTGGGCCTAGGCCTTCTTCTTGTATTTCTTTATGCCAGAGGTTGGTGAACTACTGGAACTAATGAGGCCCATGAGCTGAGTGGCTTTTGTGTTAGAAAAAAATTCAAAAGCATAATATTTCATGACAAATGAATCCCAGCATAAAGTTTTACTGGAACATAGCCATATCCACTTGTTTACCCTTGTCTATGGCTGAATAGCTGTGACACAGACCCTATAGCCCACAAAACCTATTTACTTACCCTTTACAAGATAAATTTGCCTTATGCTGTCTCCCTAGATTACATTCATTCTGGTAGCATTAATTACCATTTATATACCAATGATTCCCAAAAGAACATCTTCTGTCCAGATCTCTTCAATAAGGATGACCAGACATGAACATTCAGCAGCCTGTTGTCAGGGAGAGGGAGAATTCCCCTTTTACCCTCTTTAGTTCTTATGGCGGGAATAGTAACAAAATAATAAAATTGACATAAGACTAGATTAACAGAAGAAAAATTTACATGTGCACATGGAAGAATCACAATATGATGTTCAGATAATAAAATGAGGCTCCAATAAATGATCAAACCAGGCATCTTTTAATTTTTTTTTTTTTTTTTTTAAAGAAACAAATTTGTGAGAAACTGACAGGACAAAGAAAGCTAGTGCTCAGGAGAAAGTAATCTAAGCAAAGTTTGGGTTTGGGTGGTAAATTAGTAAAAGCCAATGTTTGTTTATATACACTGCTCAGCTCTGAGCGCTTTAACTCTGTCAGTAAGGGGCAGGGAGGACACCTTTCACACGGGATACTTATTTCCCGCATTCAAGGAGACCAAGGGAGAGTCGGGGTGCCTTTCTGCTTCTCAAGTAACTAATTAAAGTAATCACTATGCCATATGTTACTTTGGAGTGGCCTGTCTCGGGCCTCAACAGTCATTGCCACTTAACACGAGTCACCAAGCTCCTACCTTAGCCTACTCTACTTCAATAAAAATGGCATCAATATTCACCCAACTGATCAAGTGAGTTATTGAAAATTCCTAACACATCTTCCTCTCCCTACACCCCCACATCCAATCTCACCAAACCCTTCAAAACAAACCCAAGCCCACCCTTCCTTTCCATCTCTACTGCCTTTCACCCTTTTCGAACGCACCCACGTCTCTCATCCTGGACCACTGGAAAAGCTTCTAAAAGGAGTCTTTTCAAAAAGTAAACAAAGCCAGGCTATTCCCCCTCGGTCGTGTCCCAAACAGAGCCTTCAACCTCCACCAAAGCTTGCACAGCTCTTGGCGCAGCGACACTCGCCACCTCAAGCCCTCCCCAGGGCTTCGGAGCTCAGAACTCACTTTCACGCCGGCGGGCTCCCACGCGGTTGCAGACACGCCGTAACTGCAGGCCTCTAGGACGCGTCGCAAAACCGTCGTAACTGCCTGCCACTTACAACGTACAGGGCGGGACTGCGTTTTACAAACCGGACCGTGATTCCTTGCGTTTTCTCTTTCCAGCCGGCGCCGAGCTATGGGTAAGTGTTGCTTGTGTGGCTGCTGGGGTTGAAGAGCTGTTCAATCCGGCGCCATCCTGTCTAGCAGCTAAGTTAGGAGGGTGGGCGCCTTGACCCTCGGCAACGAACAGCCATGAGGAGGGTGATGTTTGGGGTTGGGCCACCGAGCCGACTCTGGGGCTGGTGCCAGAGCGCGAGCCGGTGCCGGAGCGCGAGCCGGGGCTGCAAGCGGCACCAACATGGCTGCCGCGGGAAGGACTGCGGGCTGGGCAGCACGCGTATGATGACACCTTAGGACTGCTGTAAAAACTCCTGAGTGCTCAGTGGGGAAGCCAACCTTGGAGAACTGAGCGTGCGGCCCGCCCTGCTCGGGGTCTGGAGCGGCAAGGCTCGGCCCTGGGTCCAGTGGTTCAAGCTTCCTCGCCCCCTCCCCCGCATACAGGCATCTCTCGGGACAACTGGCACAAGCGCCGCAAAACCGGGGGCAAGAGAAAGCCCTACCACAAGAAGCGAAAATATGAGCTGGGACGCCCTGCTGCCAACACTAAGGTGCGTGCCGAGGCCTTGCCTCCGGCTGGGCTCTGTGGTCCGGCCTCTGTCCGTGGCTGTTGAATCTTGGGGGGTGGGGGGGGTCCGAGATGTTTCAGGTGTGAATGGCCTCTTCACTTTTACCTGTTGGGTAAATACTAAAGAGATGCACGGAAACATGCTGTATATTAGGATTGAAAAACGCCTGGAGGGAGTGGGCTCCGCACATGCTGGTTAGAAATCTGGGGTTTTTTTTGTTTCCACGAATTTGCGTGTGCCCATGCTAATCATCTCGGTATCGTTCCAATTTTTTATTTTATTTTTTATTTTGGAGGTAACTAGAGTGATGAAAAAAATACCCTTAGGTGTGGTGTGGCTGTCTTGGCCACCTGTGTACCACTTGCCAATGCTAGGACTTGTCATAGTTACACTGACTGTTTCCTCCATCCAGCCCAGGCTCCCTTCCCCTTGTCTTCCTTTCCTTGTAATCTAGTTCCTGTCTCCTTGTGTGTTGTAGATTGGACCCCGCCGCATACACACAGTTCGAGTGCGGGGAGGCAACAAGAAGTACCGAGCCTTGAGGTTGGATGTGGGCAACTTCTCCTGGGGCTCAGAGTGTGAGTGAGGCCCTCCAGGAGTGGGTGGGAACTCAGCACCTAAACCCTTCTAAGCTTCAGTAAGTGCTTTTAGCAGGAAGCCCATGGCCTCCACCCAGATACTGAAGTTTCTTCTTGACCCTGAGGTTGTGGTAACCAGAGCGGTCTCTCCAGCCTGTCCTCTTCTCTCTCAATTCCTATAGGCTCAGGGAGGGGGCTGAATCTAGAGACTATGTATGTGTGGTGTCAGCCACTTCTGGGAAGATGGGCTTGTGGAAGATGAGCTGGTGCCTTGTGGCTAGGTAAAGGGTTAGAGTTCCCTTGCTTCTCCTTAGGCCCTATTAAGGTGGAGGTGGGAAGGAAAGGCCAGCTGGCCTCTAGTTTACATGGCTTGATTCTGAATTTCTCTTGCAAGCAGGTTGTACGCGCAAAACGAGGATTATTGATGTTGTCTACAACGCATCCAACAACGAACTGGTCCGCACTAAGACCCTAGTAAAGAACTGCATTGTGCTCATTGACAGCACACCATACCGACAGTGGTACGAGTCCCACTATGCACTGCCCCTGGGCCGCAAGAAGGGGGCCAAGCTGGTGAGTTTTTAGGGAGCCAACCTCCCTGTAGGGGTGGGGGGAGGCCAACCTGATCCTAGCCGCCTTGTGATGAAAATTCTGTCCAGTTCTGCTACTGAATGGAGAGAGAAGAAAACCTTCAGTGCTGAGGAAGGCAGCAGAAGTTGAGGGGTGTGGGGTTCAAGGCTATGGTTACATTCTTTCCCCCGAGCTAGGACTTTGGGACCCCCAGCTAACCCATCTCTGTCTCCTTTATTCAGACTCCTGAGGAGGAAGAGATTTTAAACAAAAAACGATCAAAGAAAATTCAGAAGAAATATGATGAAAGGAAAAAGAATGCCAAAATCAGCAGTCTTCTAGAGGAGCAGTTCCAGCAGGGCAAGCTGCTTGGTAAGATGGCTGTTGTGTTGGAGTCGGGGAGTCATAAGCTGTGGTGTGCTCTCTGCATTTTACCCTTGCTTCACTCCTTTTGACTGCCAGCCATGTGGACTAGAGGGTTCACCAGGACAGTTTAATAACAGCATACAAGTCAATGTTTGGTCAACCTATTAGTGTGAAGCTAAAGTAGGAAATGGTAGGCAGGAGCCCATAGGTCTGAACTTGGCTTCTGCCTCTCAGTTTCAGGAGCAGTATTTTGAGAAGTTGGGGGCTGTCTCAATGATGAAAACTTTGTCCAGTTCTGCTACTGATTTTAAGTGACGATAAAGTATATCTGAGGAGACAGCAGGTTTCATGCCTGCCCCCCAGAATACCTAAACCAATGTGTGTGAGGGCACATAAGTATGGGTAGGGCCACATGATTATTTTGCTAAGGACCACATACTCTCTTACAGCATGCATCGCTTCAAGACCAGGCCAGTGTGGCCGAGCAGACGGCTATGTGCTCGAGGGCAAGGAGCTGGAGTTCTATCTGAGGAAAATCAAGGCCCGGAAAGGCAAATAAATCCTCTTTCTTCCTGTCCTAGCTCATGTAATAAAGGTGTTTAATCTGGGTTCTGTGTCCATGTTGTCTGAATACTTGATCACATGTTAAGAGTGCCCTAATTCCCTCTCCCTGAAGGCCAGGCCTGTTACATAGGCTGTTCCTTAACATACTACAGGGATCATTTCTCACCCCAAAGTGGGGGGTGGATGTGACATGCAGGCCAAACAAAGACCATATAAGGGAAGTATTGCAGCACTGGGGCCCCCAACAATATTGGGGTGTTGACCGTGATTGGAACCTAAGGCAATGTTACCTCTTAAGCTGGCTTTTTTAGAGATCCTGTGCCCCTTGGACCTTGGTTTTAATGGTCTAGAAATCTTGAAGTTACGATTTTCCCTTGAGCCCTAACCCCTTCCCCCTCACTTAAAAGGGTGTATTAGATTACCAGTGATTTCTGCATTGCTAAATCTGAGGGTCGGCTCTCTGTTTTGGCTACGTTGTCTCACCAGCATTTAAATAAGGTTTGTGTTCATTTTTCTGACTTTAGCCCAGACCTACTTGACACCTGCACTTTCAGCATGTTCAAAATTATCACATTCCTCTCAGCTTTCGATTTTCAAATTGTTTCTCAACTATTTGATCGTAACACATACTTGTCTTCATACAACTGCCTCAATCTAAATCTTGGGTCATTCTGACCTTTATTCTTAACACTCCTACATATAAGGTCACCAAATCTTGTTGGTTTAACCTTTACCACCACCTTTACCATTGTCACATTTTTTTATCTTACTTGTCAGTGCTGCTTCTGTTGCCCCCAGTGCAATCCTAGCAGTCAGTGATTATTTTTTTTAAAGATTGGGTGTTGTTTTTTTTTAATATGTCTTGATTGATTTGAGAGACGGGGAGAGAGAAACATCAACAATGAGAGTCATCGACCAGCCGCCTCCCATATCCCCCACTGGGGGGTTGAGCCCACAACCTTGGGCCTGTGCCAGGACCAGGAATCAAACCAGCTACCTGGGTCATAGGTCGTCAGTGCTCAACTGCTGAGCCACACTGGCCAGGTTAAAGATTGGGTTTTTGGCAAAACAGCTTCCCACCTCAAGATCCTGACCAAATACTATGGAACTCAGTATGACCTGGTACATTTTTTCTATAGTCACCAGCATCCTGGCCTTAATTTATGAACACTTCAAATGTCCACCTGGCCTACTCCCTCCAGACACCCTAGTGGGCTCTCTGATGACAGAATTTTACATTGCAGTCCACTCCATAGCGCCCTTTGCCCCAGTTTCTCCTTATCCCTTAACCTGGCATGTTTTGTTCATTTTATTTGTCTTTTTTGCCCTCATAAGGCAAACAGATATGTGTTTCCTGTTGTGTCTCCAGCTTCTGGAAAAGTGCATGGCAATGTGCCAGACACTCAAATATGTGCTGAATTAATGAGTTGGTGAAGATCCAATTTAAAGTTAATGGAAAGTGCAAATATCTTATGAACCAATTCGATTTTGCATTTAGCTTAATCCAATTGGTTCATCACCTTGGCTAAATTGCAGATTTAGGTGAAGAGTTAATTGGGAAAAGTGAACTAGAAGATTAACCCCCTTTTTGAGAACAAAAACTACTTAAGGATAAAAACCCAACCCTCTAAAACCTTACCATTGGCTCTGGGGAGACCTGGCCTCTGCCTTCCTATCCAGTGAGGATCTTCATGTACCACCTTAATAGCTAATGTTTAGCCCTGGTTGGCATGGCTCTGGTGGTAGCATTGTCCCAGTCAGGGCACATTCCGGAAGCAACCAATCGGTGTGTCTCTCACATTGATGTTTCTCTCCCACTCTGAAAAATGATGGAAAAAATACCTTCAGGTGAGGATTTAAAAAAAGAAAAGCTAATTTTATTGAGAAGTGTCAGGCATAGCAAAGCAACACTCAACAGTTTGCCTTTCCTTTTTTCCCCCCACCTTCTGATCAAGACTGGAGGACCTACTAGACAAATTCAGAAAGCTGTGAGCACTACTTTGCCTTTTCTAATTTGAGCTCTGCAAGGCATTGACCCTGATTCCTCTTCCTCCTTTACTTCTACCTCTAGTCTGTCAATGTAGGTTCTCTCTAAGGAGCTTCCACTGCCTTCACAGATGACATTCTTGCCCTGGAGCAAGGCTACCTTCCCCTTAAACCCAGCAAAAAACCTGATGGAAAGTACAAATAAGATATGTATTTGCACTTTTCAGTGAATGGCTCTGTAGAGGTGCTGCTGTCTCCACAATTATAGATTTGGCCACCGAGAGGCTATGAAATGTTCACTATCCCATGGTCACCCAGCAGAAAAGTAGCAAAACCAGCATTATAATCTAGTCAGTTAACGAATACCAGACGCTGCATTCAATCTCTATCTACTCCTGCCTCCCCTCTGAGTTCTGGCATTGGTCATCCTTTGGCCTTATGTTCAGTTGTTTTTTGTTTTTTTAAATCTTTATTGATTTCAGAGAGAGGAAGGGAGAGAGAAACATCAATGATGAGAGAGTCATTGATTGGCTGCCTCCTGCACGCCCCTGACTAGGGATTGAGCCTGCAACCCGGGCATGTGCCCTGACCGGGAATTGAACCCCGATGGCCTGGATCCTAGGTCGACGCTCAACCGCTGAGCCACACCCGGCCCGGCTTATGTTCACTTTTGACATTCACCAATTTATTTACTGGAGGCCGAGCTTAGAAGACAGGAACCTTAGAGAAGCTCAGTTTAGCAATGACTCCAACCCAGTGCTCTGGGACAGTTTTCCATAAGGTGCTTCTCTTAACCATGAACGGAGTGCTCCCAGCACTGCAGATAGACTACAGTTTTCACCCCTTACATTTATTCATTCTCCCCGTTTGGTTGGTGGGAGTGAAAATAGGGAGTGGAAGTCCAGGCTGGGTGGTGTATGTATGTATGACTGCCTTCACATCTGAGTTTAATCAGCCTCCAGGGCAGATCCCCAATCCCTTATCTATCTCACCACACAGCACGCCAACTCAATTTTAAACAATTGTGACTGTACAAGTGATAAATTCTCATTGTAATAAAAATGTACATTACACATAAAGCAAAAGTGCCCAACGCATGCACTTTGATCCGTCTTCAGAGTAAGGTGATCAGGATAAGGTATAGTCTTAAACATCTTATGTATGACTCAAATTGTGATCCTTGAGCTCCATTCCAGGTCTAATGAATCAGAAACGTTGGTACCTGGAACTTTTTAATGAGCCCTCAGTAATGCTGATGCTCCCTCAAGTCCGAGAACTGGCCAAGCCCCCCAATGCCAAGGAAATCAACTGCACCTGGGCTGCAGTCCTCTCTCCCTCGCCCCACGTATCCTTCCCGCTGCATCTCCCCAAACAATCCATCCTACCTTCTTCTCCCGCCAAAGTGAACACATTCCCTGCCTTGGCTCGGCTCTTCCCATCTTCCTCTTTCAAGGCTGGTCCCTAAATGCCCCGGGTCAGGTCACACAGAAGGTGCCGCTCTAATAGGCTGCCGGGGGCAGGACGGGCAATGTCCAGGAAGGGGGGGTGCGGGGGGGGGCTGGGCCTGAGGGCTGCCCGCCCGGCGGCCTCTGCTCAGGGATCCCGGGCCTGGTCCCCGGGACACCCCGCCCCCTCGATGCAGCCCGTCGCTTCGGCGTCCCCGCCCTCCTCGGCCCGGGAGCGCAGCAGAGGAGGGGTCCGGGAAGGTCCCCGTGTCCAGCCCAAGGTCCGGAGGCTGACGGCGGGGGGGGCGCTCCGGCGCCCAGGACGCGGCGGAGCAGCGGGGCCTGCGCCGAGGCGGACGCCGGCCGAGCGGCCCCGGGAGGCGCCGCCGCCTGCGGGCTCGGCTCGGGGGCGTCGCTCACGCCGCGGGCGGGAGACGCGGCGGGTGAGCCTCCCGCAGGCCCGCTGGGCGGCCGGCTGTGCAGAGGCGCGCAAGAGGCACCAAGGCCTTGGCGCCGCAGAGGGCGGGCGGGGGCCGCTCGCTCACCGCGGGGCGGAAGCGCCGCGACTCGGGCGCCGTGGCCGCGGGGCGGGGCGGCTGCGCCGAGCCTGCGTCCCAGCACAGGTCCTTCTCGGCGGGAGGCAGGTTCTGGTACATGGCGTCCACAGGCAGCAGGGACACCTGGGGTGGCAGCAAGTCACGCAGGCCCTCCTGTCCTCCACACCAGGGCTCTGTCCCTGGACCACTACTTACCTGCAAGTTGCGGTCAATGAGCTGGTTGGTTTCAAAGTCACCATCATCCTCACCAAAGGGGTTGATGATCTGTTCGGCCACCTGCAGGTTGTAAGACAGTGTTTTCTGCCCCATTCTCTGTGCCCAAAGTTGGGATGGGCCCTGGGTTCATGTCTGCACTGAGCACACTGGCATGACCACCTGAAGTGCCCACCTTGAGCCAGCCAGCATAGAAGAAGAACTGCAGCAGAGTGGTGAGAGGCACATACACGTCCAGGTCTTCCAGCGCTGGCCCTGGCTGCTGGCCTGGCTTGAGAGGCTCCCGAGGTTTGGCAGCCCCTGCCTCTGGCTCCACAAACTGGCGGCCAACCAGGGAGAGGGCAAAGAAGGAGTATACTGCTATGGTCACCACCTGGAGAAGGGGAAGCTTGGCTGACTGGGACAGGGAGGAATGCTGCCTCTGTCCCTAAGGGCCTGTGGAGGGGGGTGAGTGGAGGGGTGCGACAAGTAATGAAAACATGTAGCCAGGTGTAGCAGCACCAGAGAGGATGTGCTCATCTTAGGGGGTGTCCAGCGGGGCTTCGAGGATGAGCCCTTAGCTGTTCAGTGTCTCGCTAGACTGAACTACCCCAGGGCAGGTACTATCTCTAATTCCTCTCAGTGTCTCACGCATAGCACAGGACATACAGTAGGCACTGGGATTGGCAGGTAAGAGGCAGTTACTTGGGTGTAGACGAGAGGGATGCTGATCCAGTCATAGTGAAACAGCATGCTGCACTTGGCTCGGTACTTGTTCAGCTCCTGGTGGGACAGCGGGAAGAGGAAGTCAGTGAGGGTGAGGAATGAAGAACAGGGAGAGAAGAGGGGAGCCCAGCACAAACTAGGCCTGGGCCAGGTCGGGAGGCTCATTTTGTTCTGAGGTGTTTTCAGGCTGGGGTGCTTGTGATGGGAAGCAATTTAGCAAAGTAATTGTAAGCACAGAACCTGGAGCCAGAATGTCTGAGTATGAAGCCCAGCTTTTCTAGTTAGTTGGGTGACTTGGGTAAATTTCTTTTCCACTCTGTGCCTCAGTTTTCTCATCTGTGAAAGGGGGGCGGTAATGATAGTAACTATCTCAAGGATTGTGAGGTTTAAATGAATTAATGTAAGTACAGTGCTTCCAACAATGTGCAGTATATAGTTGGCACAATATAAGTGTTAAGTGCTAAAATTATTATTCCAGTTTGCAAAGCTAGGGGAAAGACAGCAGATGGGCCTGGCCCTAGTCTGACTCACTTCCAGGAGCAGGCAGAGAGCAATGTCATCATGGATTTGCCCATCCCTTCGTGCCTGGGCTGCCAGGTTGGTGAACCAGACACAGGGGACCCAGTATTTGTTGAAGTCAGATTTCAGGCTCTCAAACTTTTTCCTTTCTTCCTGAGACATGAAACCTGCCGAGATAAAGTGGGTGGAGCACAGACTCTGCCTCTAAAAGCTGTGATCCTGGGGCCCTGGAGCTCCCCCTGGGGGTCAGACCTCCCCTCCCAGGAGGCACATGAGGCACCTGCATCCACCACGTGCTCCATGGTGGGGAAGCGCTTGAGCACCCGGGTGCTGACGCAGCGCAGCACTAGCACTGACGCCAGGTTGGCATAGCGGACAAGGGTGCGGCGCAGCAGGCAGCCGTGCTGGTCCAGGCCATGCACGCTGGCCGAGATGACACACATCAGCTGGTCCGGCAGCGGGATGCTTGTGTACTGGGCCCACCAGCGGTTCACCACCAAGGTCACGTAGAAACCTGGTTGCCACCAAGGGTAGCAGGGATGGGATGGAAAGACGAAAGGCCTGGGAGTCAGCGTGTCCTGCCCCTCAGCCAGAGTGCCTGATCCAGGCCATGTTGAACCAAGGCAGAGGGAAGGTTGCATTTGGCTCCGATGCCCTGCCTTACTGTCAGTAGGACAACCTCTTCCTCTGGTCCCAACCTGATGTGCTAGACCAAGCTGGGAGGAAGGAGGGCAACCCTCCTCAGGCAGAGAAGTGGTGGTTCAAGGCCAGGTAATGGTTAACTCTGACCCCTGCTTAGGTGGGAATGGGGTGTCATCTCTCTCCAGCTCCCCTCCAGTACCCAGAGGTTGGTGATGCCAGTCAGCAAGTGGCTTGGGTTTGTTTGGAGTGAGGATCCACCAAGTGATAGGCAGGGCCTAGCACTCTGGAAACCCTGGACCCCGCACGCAGCTCCCATGCCCACTGAGCCCTCTCTGGTTGATCTCCAGGCTGCGCTGCTGGGGTAACTTCTGACCCTCAGAACTATCAACCAGCCCAAAGATCAGGGAAGACAGGAGGATACCAGGGAGAACTAGAGGGAGCCTTACCTAGGACAAAGGACAAGGGGATGAGATCTGCAGAGCGGTTGCAGTATCGGGCCACCTGAGCATACACATGCCTCTGCTCCTGAGTCAGCAGCAGCCTGGAGAAGGTGCGGGGTAGGCCTGGGTTAGAGGGAGGTGGGCAGCCTCGTCCCCCAAGACCAGCCCTGAGACCTCACCCTCGCACCGGTAGGTGATGCTGAGCAAAGCATACAGGACAGTGAAGAGTAGAAACTCCTTGTACAGGAGCTTGTAGATGCTTCCCCTCCAACGGAGAAGCAGCCCAGAGAAGCCTCCGAAGCGGGCCTCCGCCACTTTGAGAGTGTATGAAACCGTCATGGTGCTGGGGGCCTAGGGTAGGAGGTCACAAGAGCTGTCCCCAGAGCTGTCCCTTTCCCCCAGAAAGCCTTCTCCTTAGCTTGCCTTCTCATCACCAAGCTTAATTCCCCAGGCAACCTCCCTTCAACTCTGGACATACACACCCCAGCCTTCACCCAAGTAGACAAGGTGGGAGGGAGATGCAGAGCAGTTCTGAGTTCCCTCCAGAACTCAGGGTTGCAGGGGTCATGCCAGGGTGGGATGGGACAAGGAAGAGGTGAGATATAGGCCCTCTCATACATGAGGCTTCCCCAGGCTCCTCTTGTACTTGCAGGCCTAGGAATAATCAGATCTTGAACCACTAAAGACAGGAGATTCAACTCTAGCCCAGACCCACCACTATCCCTTGGGGTCTTGCTCTTGAAGCTGATACCTGGACTCCTGAGGCCCAAAGCCTTCTTACCCCCACCCACGCCTGCCTACCTGCTCTGGGCAGCAGCCTGCATTGAGGAAGGAGAACTGGGGTAGCCTTCACCCCACACACACTTAAGTATCTCCTGGGCCATTAAGTTTGACTGGACCAAGGTTATCATTGATGGATTGAGGCTGTCACCCAGCGTCTCCTGGCCCTGGGAACTAGATATGTTTCCCTACCAATGCAGGGCTGGGCTGCCCTTTGAGTGGCAGAATTGCCATCAGCACTGACCCCATAGCTCACACAGATGACACTATGTCCTTGAAGTCAGGATGACAGGGATTACTGTCCCAAGCTGGTCGAGGTGAGAAAATAGATGAATGACAAGTTGCTACAATTATAACAGCTGCTGATCCCAGAGCACTGACTGACAGGCACTGTGCCATAGGCCCCTCTACATCATTCTCTCATAGAATCCTCATTGCAACCCCAGGAGGTAGGAATCATTCCCATTTCACAGATGAGGCTCCAAGAAGCAAATGACTTGCCCAGGATCATACAGCTGGGACGTTTTGGACTTGATGGATTTCAAAGGCTGGAATTGGCCCATCTGGGCCTAAACAAGGGCTTCCATCCTGGGACCAGGGTCCTGTCACCAGCCACACTGCCAGGCTTCTAACCCAGGCTCTGGTGAGGCAGGGTGGCTGGCCTGGCCCTTCCCCATTCCCATTCCACAGGGCTGATGAGACCACAGATCTGGGACTCAGCCCTAGAGATTCAGACTCCTTCAGCCATGTCCAGCATCCTGACTCCTAGGGGTGCCCAGGATCTTGAGTGGTATTTCCACTTCTGGGCTTCAATTTCTTCATCTCTCAAGCAGAGGAAATAATACCTGAGACACCAGATAATTGTCCACCCAGTGCCAAGGTCACCCACAGAAACCCAGGAGTGGTGGTCCCACTTCTGATTTGTCTTGGGGAGCTCCTTCTCCTACACTGTGATCTGGTTCCCTCGCACAGATGTTTCCTAAAGAGGAAGCACGGAAGCGAGAGCCCAAGCTTGGGAGTCAGAGAAACCTGGGTTTAAATTCTAGCTCTCTGTAACCTTGTACAAGTTACCTAACCTCTCTGAACCTCAGTTTCCTCCTCTGCAAAACAGGATCAATAAGACCTTCCTCACAGGACAACTGGGACTATTCAAAGAAATGATGCCCAGACAGAGCCTGGAGCACTGCAGGCATTTAGCTTGAGCTGCTATTATCATGAAAAGCCATATCTGTTCCCTTTGGTTTCCACCTACTGGTTCACTGTTACATCCCAGAACCAGGCAAGCCTTCAGAGATGAAGATTCAGAACTTTCCCCTGATGCCCCACCAGCCTGCCCCCAAGCCAAACAGTGCCAGGGCCTGGCCTTTAACCTGGATACACAAGGCCCTCTGAGATACCCCCATCTCATCTTTACCCCCCCATCACCAGCCTCTACCCAGCTCCTTTTCACTGTTCCTTCACCATCCAGCTCAGAGCACCCTCTGGGAAGTCTGCCATGATCTTCCCATGGGTCACTTCTCAAAACCCTCTAGGTTTCCTCTCTCCTCTCGCAGCAGGTCATCCTATTAGTCTGTGATCTGTCTACAGGGAGATATCCACTCCAGCCCATGAGACCCTCGAGAACAGGACTGGACCTGATTCATCTTGGTAAAGCTGGAGAGGATTTGAACTCAGGCAGGCTTTTCCTTTCTTTTTTCTAGTTTGTGTCTTTTTTTTTTTTTTTTTTTAAATATGTCTTTATTGACTTCAGAGAGAGGAAAGGAGAGGGAGAGAGAGAGAGATAGAAACATCAATGACGAGAGAGTCATTGATCGGCTGCAGCCAGCAACCCAGGCATGTGCCCTGACCTGGAATCGAACCCCAATCGTTAGGATCCTAGGTCGACGCTCAACCGCTGAGCCACGCCTGGCCAGGCATCCCTTTTAACCTGAAAGACATCTGGTTCACTTCCCTCTTTTTCATTAACAATTTTTTGGATGAGTAAGTTCTAGAAACCTACTCATGGCCTGAGGAGTTCTATTCTCCTTCCAGGGCCTGGTGAGATGTCAATATGAGGAGAGAACAGGACAGGTGTGTGTGTGTGTGTGTGTGTGTGTGTATGTTCCTATCTCAGAAGCCTAGAAGACCCAGGGCCTGACCAGGGGAAGATGCGATACCAGCTCTGGGGCCTCTGGCCATCATGGCCATGTAGCCCTTTCCCAAGCTTTGATCTGTGGTTCCTGGAGCATTCTGAACTGCTTACCATTTAAAGAGTTTCTTGTACCTGGCTCCTCTGGGACTGGAGGAGCTCAGGCCCTGAAGTCCTGGGGGCTTCTCTCTGACTTCAATCCTTGAGGGTAACCCAGTTGGCTGCATTTCAGTCCTCCACCCCCAAGCCCCTCTGTGGCTCTCACACTTCTTGTTACCAACTCTGGATCACTGGACTGTGAATTTCCCACAGAGCCACCAACAGGGGAAAAGACCTGAAGCCTCTGCCAGAGGAAGGGGTTGGTCCCCAGGCCCCATCCAGCCCCTCCCTCCTGAGTTTGCTTATCTCCCTTCCCAGCTGCTGACGGGTCCCTTTGATTTATGGTCCAGGAGAGGGAACCACTCCACCCTAAATCACCTGGCCCACCCTTTTTTATCATCCTCTAGCTCTAGCCTCTCCTCCTGCCTGGCTACCTTTTTCTGATCCCAACCACCAGTGCCCCTCTCCCCTCCTTACAGCGGAGAGCTGGATTTAATGGCTTGGCAGTTTACAGCATGTAGTCTGGAGCCAGCCTGGTCAAATTTGCAAACCCATACTCCACCCTGAACTACTACACTAGCTATCAGCATCTCTCTTTTCTTTGGTCCGGCATTAGCACGTCCACCTCTGCACCAACCAAGGACCACCTGAGATCTCTTTATGGCTGAATCCAATAGGCCCTCCCTCCTGAGTCCCAGACTTATTTGACATCTCTCATTTTCGTAAGACTCCCTTAGCCTCTGTGACCTGATTCTGTCAAGAGATTCTTTTTTTTTTTTTTTTTAATATGAAACAGTTCACGAATTTGCATGTCATTCTTGCACAGGAGCCATGCTCATCTTCTCTGTATTGTTCCAATTTTAGTATATGTGCTGCCAAAGTGAGCATTCAAGAGATTTTTTTTTTTTGTATTGAAAAAAACTTTCCCCCAAGAGATTCTTGACTCTGAGTTGCCAAGTGGGCACGGAGTGTGGACATGTACTCACTAAGGGCAGCGGGCCTATCAACATCCATCCTCTGGGGGATGGAGATCCAGAGAGCTCAGAAAAACCTCAGTATGGGCAGAGGTTGTGAGAGACTTTGGGGGAGGAGAAAGGGCACTAGTAAAAGAGACATGCAGACACAGAGTAGTTAGTGTAGGAGGGCAGATGCAAGGACTCACCAGTGACTCCTAGAAAACCCCATCGCCCAGTGCCCCTCATCTGAGCTACTAGTGTTTCTCTATGCCTCAGGCTGTCTTGGTCTCCCTTCAGTAGCTGGGAAGGCCCCCTGAAGCCTGAGGAGGGGTTGGGTGGGATGGCTATGTGGAGGGAGGGTGAAAAGGAGATGAGACTAAAGAAGGGGCACCAGCAAGGTGTTGTAGCAAGAGTCCCAACCAGGGAGACTGTGACCCAGATTAGGGTGTGGAGGAAAGAAGGAGTGGACAGATCTCAGAGGTATTTGAGAGATAAAACTGACATGAGTTGGGTACTCAAAAATATTTGTTGGCCCGGCCAGGTGTGGCTCAGTGGTTGAGCATCAACCTAGGATCCAGGAGATCGCGGTTCGATTCCAGGTCAGGGCATATCCCCGGGTTGCGGGCTCACAGCCAATCAATGACGACTCTCTAATCATTTATATTTCAACTCTCTCTTTCTCCCTTCCTCTCTCTGAAATCAATAAAGATACATTTAAAAATATATAAAATTTAAAAAATTGCACATGAAATATATGAATATATTTTTAAAAAATATTTGTTGACTTTCCTGGTTATTCTTTCTAAAGTAGGCTCTTTGGTTACTCTTCTGTTTACTTCCTTCACAGCACTTTTCACAGCCAGCAATTATCTTATTTATGTATTTGCCTGTTGTATGTTTCCACCAAGCAGATTGTAAATTAAAGGACTGTACCCTTGACCAGTCTTATTCAGACAGTGCAGGGCTCTTAGCAGGTGCTCTCAATAAATCTTTGAGAACTGAATGGCGTAATAATTGGTTGGATCATACCGAATGAGGGCAGAAAGGTGAGGAGGACAAGGCCAGGAGACCTGTGATCCTGGGACAAACACTCCAGAGAGGTTAAGACCCCACCTCTCTGTCTCTGGCCCTGGGAAGGGTGGGCATGTACCAGGATTCTAGGGGTCCATTTGGCCCCCGGACCACCTGCCCAACTGTCCATTGCTAGGTCTGAGCAAATCCAATTCCCATTCTTCACTTTCTGGCCTTCTGATTGCTGACTCAGGGCAGTGGGTGTTTCCAGGAAAGGGAACAGGGGGCCCCGCCGGAATCCTAGACCTGCCCCTCGTGTGTGGAAGTGGATAGCAAAAGATGTAGCCTGGCGCAGGGTAAAAGCCTTGAATGCCAGGCTCTATTTGACCCCGAAACTCGGGGTGGCGGCCCCGGGCCCCGCCCCGCCCTTCCCCTCTCCCCTCGCGCAGGCCAGGCTCGGCTCGGGAATGTGCTTCTCCAAGGCCCTAGGGGGCAGCACTGGGCTGGGCCTGGCGGCTGTGGCCC
Source organism: Miniopterus natalensis (assembly GCF_054644295.1). Taxonomy (NCBI): domain Eukaryota; kingdom Metazoa; phylum Chordata; class Mammalia; order Chiroptera; family Miniopteridae; genus Miniopterus; species Miniopterus natalensis. The sequence continues at coordinate 26,196,326 of NC_142089.1, forward strand.
GGGACGCAGACACTTAAAGGGGAGTGCAGGTGACGCGGCCCGGTGAAAGCGAACGTCGGCCCTGTCTCTTCCCTCCCGGTTGGGCTGCTGGTCCACCTAGTTGCTGGGGAAACTCCCCGGATGCCCAGAACCCACTCGGACTTCAGCCTAAACCCCGAAGGCTGAAATGGGAAAGAAATGCGCGCAGTCCCCAGGGCGGGTGGGTCGGCAAACCCCACATCCGGGCGGGACCCACATGGCGACTAGCAGTATGGCGGCGTCTTTAAGGCGTGGGCTTCGAGGAGGTTGGGTGGGAGGAGGAGCCTCCGGATGACGTAAGGCCTGGGAGGGGTGTGGCTTCCCCGCGACTCGCCGCCAGGAAGGGGGCGGGCTCTCGGCGACGAGCCACCCGGGAGGGGGCAGGCGTTCATTGATAAAAACGCCGGGCTCCCTCGGGCGCGAGCCCAGAGTAGCAAATCCGGACAGCGCCGCGCGCGGCCTCGGTCGGGCGCCACCGAGAAGAAGCCCGGCCCGCGCTGCGACGCAGTCCGCATGGAGCCCGCGGCCGGCATCCTGTCCCCGAGCCCCTTCCAGCGTGCGGCCGCTCCCCCCGCGCCGCCCGCCGGGCCCGGGCCCCCTCCCGGCGCCACGTCGGGACTCGAACTGGAGACGCTGGCCGAGCCCCCGGCGCCGGGCCCCGGGCGCCTCATCACGGACCCGGGCAGCGGCCGCACCTACGCCAAAGGCCGCCTGTTGGGCAAGGTGAGCTGAGGGTGAGGGTGGAGAGGGGCCTTGGCAGGCTCTGTGCCCGCGGTGGGGGCGCGTGGGACCTCTGCGGGCCAGATCCGGCCGCCCTTGGAGCACCATGCCCGATGCCCCCTCCTCACAGGGGGGCTTCGCGCGTTGTTACGAGGCCACTGACACAGAGACCGGCAGCGCCTACGCGGTCAAAGTCATCTCGCAGAGCCGCATTACGAAGCCGCATCAGCGCGAGAAGGTGGGCTCGGGCCCAGGCCCGGCGGACTAGGGCTGGGGTGGGGACGGTGGCGTGCGAGCCCTTGAAGGATGACAACCCTGCACCCCTACTGCAGATCCTAAATGAGATTGAGCTGCACCGCGGCCTGCAGCACCGCCACATCGTGCGCTTCTCGCATCACTTTGAGGATGCTGACAACATATACATTTTCTTGGAGCTCTGCAGCCGAAAGGTGAGGGATAGTGATGCGTGGGGAGCGGTAAAGGGGTCTTAAGATCCAAAGCTGGAGATGCTGTCTCCTCCTCATCAAACACAGGTTGAGGGAGGGCCAGGGAGGGTGGTCCAGGGACTGAGGCAGTGGCTCTCTGTAGTCCCTGGCCCACATCTGGAAGGCCCGGCACACCCTGTTGGAACCAGAGGTGCGCTACTACCTGCGGCAGATCCTTTCCGGACTCAAGTACTTGCACCAGCGTGGCATCTTGCACCGAGACCTTAAGCTGGGTGAGACTCCTGGGCCAGCAGGGTGGGTGGGGGTGGGGAGGCATAGAAAAGAGTGTGACACACCTCTCTGCCCCCTTCCAGGAAATTTTTTTATTACTGAGAACATGGAACTGAAGATGGGGGATTTTGGGCTGGCAACTCGGTTGGAACCCCCAGAGCATAGGAAGAAGTGAGTGTTTAAGGGAGGGGATAAAGCCTGTGTGTGACACAAATGACGTGCATGACAGACAGTATGTGGGAAGTACACTGATTGCCTGATATCTGTGTGTGTGTGTGTGTGTGTGTGTGTGAGTGTGTGATGGGGAAGAGATGATGGGCTGTTTGTGTGTGGAGGTGGCAGCCTGGGTTACTGGGACTGGTATAGAGGCTGAGGGTCCTATGGGTGTCTGGGTCCCTGAGGCAGATGGAGGTATCAGGATTCTTGGAGGTGTATGACTGATCTTGTGTGTGGATGAGGGAAGGCAACATAAATATTGTGTGTGTGAGACACAGAGTGTGGGAATGGCAGGACATGACACCCTGTGTGTAAGAAAACCCTGCTGTGGCCATGACTGGATGTGAATGACACAGATAGCATGTGTGGCAGGTGAGTGTTTATGAGGGATGTGACAGCTGGTGTTGGTGTGTGTATGTGGCGCAGACCGTAGGAGGTGACAGCCTGGTGTCTGACACACGGGAGTGGGGGAAGGAGTAAGGGATCAATGATGGACCCTCTGTTGACCCTGGAGGGTGGGACTGGGTTGGGGGCCAGGGCCTCCCTCCCCCTGTTCTGTAGAGCAGCTGAGCAGCTGGGCCAGGCGGGTGGGCGGGGAATCAGCTGCCATCCCCAGCATCCATTGTCCCAGGACAAGCAGGAGTTCTCTGGCCTTTGGTGACAGGCAGCTGCTTTGTCTGGACTCACAGTGGGGGCAGGGATGGGGCAGAGGCTAGCTGGGCTGGGCCTAAACCTTCCCCTCTCGTCCCTACCCCTTTTCAGGACCATCTGTGGCACCCCTAACTATGTGGCTCCCGAAGTGCTACAGAGACAGGGCCACGGCCCAGAGGCAGATGTGTGGTCCTTGGGCTGTGTCATGTGAGTCCCAGGGTCATCTGTACACAGATGGGTGCATGGGTGGAGCATACCTTCCACTTTACTCCTGAACCCTTATTTCTGCCCCACAGGTACACGCTGCTATGTGGGAGTCCCCCCTTTGAGACAGTCGACCTGAAGGAGACGTACCGCTGCATCAAACAGGTTCACTACACACTGCCTGCCAGCCTCTCACTGCCTGCCAGGCAGCTCCTGGCCTCCATCCTTCGAGCCTCACCCCAGGACCGCCCCTCAATTGACCAGATCTTGCGCCATGATTTCTTTACCAAGGTCTGTGGCTCACCAGACACTTAAGTCCAGTTTGCACATTCCCAGGGGGTTGGACAGGGGCAGGTGCAGGACCCTCTCTTTTCTGCTCACATGGCTTCACTCCTCAGGGCTACACCCCCGACCGGCTCCCTATCAACAGCTGCGTGACAGTCCCAGAACTGATACCCCTTAATCCAGCTAGGATTCTGTTTGTCAAAGTTACCAAGAGCCTCTTTGGCAGGAAGAAGAACAAAAGTGAGTCTAGGATGCCAGTGGTTTTGAGGGTACAGAGTGGCAGGGGGACTTGTTACATATACATACATTGTGGTGGTGTGAGTGTGAGTGTCTGTGAGCCCGGGGGAGAGCGTGTGTTATACAGGCACTTGGTTGTGCCAATCTGTATTATTCCTGTGGGAAGTAGGGTACTGAGGGTTATGTCTGCCCTCATCCAGGTAAGAACCATCCTGAGGAGCGGGATGAGGTTTCCTGTTTGGTGAGCGGCCTCACTAGGACGTCCATTGGCCATCAGGATGCCAGGCCCGAGGTGAGGTGCTCACGTGGGCATGTTCCCCTGACTCACCCCTACCCTAGCAGCTGCGGGAAGCTTGGGATAAAAGAGTCTGGTGAAGCATCTAGCCTCATGGTGGCCTAATTGGCTGTGTCTCATTAGCCAGCCGGGACTGACCTGGGGTGCCCTGGGTGCCAGGGTAGGGCTGGGCCATGGACTCTCAAGGATTTGGATTTCAGGACCTGTCTCACTCCCTCCCCCTACCCAACCCTCCAGGTTCCAGCAGCTTCTGGTCCAGTCCCCCTCAGCTTGGTAGAGACAGCTCCAGAAGACAGCTCACCCCGTGGGACACTGGCGAGTAGTGGAGATGGTGAGCAGCCAGGAATATGAGAGGTGCTAGAGATTGCTGGGGCTGAGACCAGGGGCCAGAGGGAAGGAATGGGCAGAAGGGCATGGCCTGGGTCCTAGGGGACTGATGCCTAATCCTGAGTTCCCCATTCCCTTTAGGGTTTGAAGAAGGTCTGACTGTGGCCACAGTAGTGGAGTCAGCCCTCTGTGCCCTGAGAAACTGCCTCGCCTTCATGCCCCCAGGTAAGGTTGGGGTCTGCTACATGTGAATGGTGGTGGGAGTTCTGTGGCTGGGAGGCCAGGAACAGGTCCTTACTCATTCCTCCCCCATGACAGCGGAGCAGAACCCAGCTCCTCTGGCACAGCCAGAGCCTTTGGTGTGGGTCAGCAAGTGGGTTGACTACTCAAACAAGTTTGGCTTTGGGTATCAGCTGTCCAGCCGCCGAGTGGCCGTGCTGTTCAACAATGGCACACACATGGCCCTGTCGGCCAACAGAAAGTAAGTGCTATTATGGGGTGCCTTGTATCCAGGCCTTTGTACCCTGCAGGGCTCCCTCTGACCTCTGTCTCCTCCCCTCCAGGACTGTGCACTACAACCCCACCAGCACAAAGCACTTCTCCTTCTCTGTCGGTGCTGTGCCTCGGGGCCTACAACCTCAGTTGGGTGTCTTGCAGTATTTCACCTCCTACATGGAGCAGCACCTCATGAAGGTGTGTGGACTGGGGAGCGGCACACTGAGGACTAACACATCCTGGTCCCTTCTATTCCCCTTTATGGAGGGGCTCAAAGCTAAAGGCTGAACTTCTAAGGGAGACATCAATGGGGAGGGCCCTGACTCATGTCAGACAAATGACTTGCCCCTGTTCCCAGGGTGGAGATCTGCCCAGTGTGGAAGAAGTGGAGGTGCCTGTCCCCCCACTCCTACTGCAGTGGGTCAAGACTGATCAGGCCCTACTCATGCTGTTTAGTGATGGCACGGTCCAGGTAAGAGCTTCTCCTGGAATTGGGGGAAGGTGTGGGAGGCCTAGGGTGGTGGGGAGGGAATTGGACCTGGGGCCTAGGCCCTGATTAACGCCACCCTCTTGTGCATAGGTGAACTTCTATGGAGACCACACCAAGCTGATCCTCAGTGGCTGGGAACCCCTCCTTGTGACTTTCGTGGCCCGCAATCGCAGCGCTTGTACTTACCTTGCTTCCCACCTTCGGCAGCTGGGCTGCTCCCCAGACCTGCGACAGCGGCTCCGCTATACTCTGCGCCTGCTCCGGGACCGCTGCTCAGCCTAGGCCCCAGCCTGCAGAGCAGGCTATGACCCAAGCCCTCAGGCCTGAGGCCTGTGCCTGTAAGGCTCTGGCCCTTGCCTCTGTGGCCCTCCCTGTCCCTTTGGTGCCTCACTGGGGGCTCTGGGCCTAATCCCCCAGGGAATCAGGGACCAGCTTTACTGGAGTTGGAGGCTGCCTGTCATAGCTGCCTCCTGCCCCTTCTCCAAGAAAAGCCTGAGCCTTAGCCCCCAGCTAGGGGGCATTATTTATGGACCACTTTTATTTATTGACAGACATTTATTTATTGGGATGTACGCCCTAGGAAGGGCCTCCTCCTGGGATAATAAACCATTTTTGCAGAATTTGGACACCTCCTCACTCGTAGTAGAGCCCATGGACCGTGGCCACTGCAAAGAGCGAGGCGTTGGTGAAGGTGGCAGAGGCCAGGCCGTCATGCGCTGAGTCCCAGAGCGCGCGGCTGACCACGTGCACACCCTGGCCAGTGTGCTGCCCCAGCACCACGCTGCACACCAGCTTGTAGCGCGGCGGGCTGAGCTCCCGCAGGCGCATGTGCACCAGTTCACACAGCTCTCGTGCCAGCGGCCCCGCCTTGGTGCCAGAGTAGTCTGTGTCCTGCAGTCGCTTGGCCAGCACTTCCTCCAGGGTACGTTGTGCTCGCGTGGCCTCCCAGCGCTCCCCAGGTGCTGGCTCAGTGCGATATGAGGGCGCCATCCGCCGGGGAGGTGCTAGGGGCAACCCGGAGAAGCTGACCCGCGAGCATAAGGGGGGCACTGGACCCAAGGATGGTCGCCGACCCCCAGGACCAATGCCTGGTCCAGCCTGCGAGTTGCAGCGGGAAAAGGAGGAAGCCAGGCCCAGCACGGAGCCACGGCGGGAGGCTGGGCCCGGACCTGCTGGCCGGGCCTCATCAACGCTGGGCAGGTGGCCTGGAGGCCGCACAGGTGATAGTTTCAACCCAGGGTCTTTGACAGTCTCCTCCTGGCGTCCGGGGGGCACAGGCCTGCCAGCCATGGACCTGCTGGCTGAGAGACCCACACTTGGATTGGGTGGCCTTCACTGGCCACCTTTGAATACCACCCAGTTTCTTACTTGGTTATAAGGGTTTTTATCCCCTAACCCTTTTCTTACCTGTGTTTTTGAGACAGGTAAATCAAATAGGGTGGGGCTGAGTGGATTCCTAGGTGCTTGGAGGGTTAAGGGCTGTTAGGGAAGTAGGCAAGGGAAGGATGCTGCTTAGACTATCATCTTGGGCTAGACCCTGTCCCCTTCACTCCGCCTTCCCTTGGGCACTGGAGGTTAGCCACGAGAAGGAGGAGAGGTATCTGCCCTTTGCCTAGACAGTGGTGCCTCCAACCCCTAACCAGAAGGAGGGACAGACAGACCCAACTCCAACCCCATAGGTCCTTCTAGCCCTGTGGGTACTGAATCCAGTCATCTTCTACCCCACCTCCTCCTAGAATGACAGGCACAACTATCTTCCCACAACTGGCTGAGTCTGGGGGCAGGTGACTCAGGAAGCTCCTTCCACCCCCTGCTTTTGGCCTCTAGTCCTACCTCCAGAATCAGTTTTGGGATGGCTGTTCTCTTCTTCCGAAACTCCCACAGGCACCCTGAGTCACCTGCAGCCTTTGGCTCCAGCTCTCACAGCCTGGCTGGCCTGACCAGCAGGTGGGAAAATAAGGGCCCCTTGCCTGTGTTGTGGAGTTGCTATGGGTTGCTGGGCAAGCACCCCTCCCTTCCTGGTTCCCTCCCTCCATCCAGGCTCTGACTTAACCTGGGAGTGTTACTACTCTGAGCACGTGCTGAGCGCAGGGCTCCTGAGTCATCAGTGGAGAGGGGACTACGGGCTTAGAGCCCAGGAACATTCTACCCTGACAAGGACAACTGAGGGAACAGATGTAGAGAGGGGCTCTGGTTAGAAAGGTATCCCTACCTCAGGGCTCTTAAGCCACTGTCCATTTCTCCCCTTGCGAAGAATGGCTCTTCACTTATAAGTCTCAGAGGCCTGGATATGGGGAGACCTTGAGGCTGCTATAGGGGTGGGTGGTCAGGAATCAGGATCTGGGCCCACAGGAAGGAACACATCATGACTATCCTCTCTCCTTCAGTCTAAACAAGGACAAATATTTCCGCTCCCTGAGCAGAGCTAGGGTGGGGCTTGGCTGACTTCCTCTACTCAGGGCTGCCTTAGCACATGGGGAGGGGGAAGGCTCGCTCAACAAGGCATCCAGCCTCCCGACCTCTGCTGACCCAAGTACTCTGGGGCTTGTCCCCAGCTTGCCACACCCTTTGTGTGGCATTTCAGGGATGCCAGAGGCCATGACTCCTTTGTCAGAGCTGACACCTCCTCACCTGACTCCCTCTGGGAGAGACAGGACTGCCCTCTCCCAAATAAGCCCTGTGTGGGCCCTGAAAACTGTTCAGGGCTTTCCCTGGATAAAAATCCCTTGCCTGTGTTAGGAAGTTGCCATGGGTTGCTGGATAAGCACTCCCTTCCTGGTTCCCTCCCTTGTTGGGGGTTCCCCAGACCTGGCTAACCTGATCCTAATACTGTGGGCATGTGGGTGGAAGGGTAAGAGGGGCAGGGAGTTAGAACTCTGAACCCAGGACAGGCAGGGCCAGGGTGCTAAGACCCTCTGACTCTGCTGAGGGCCCCTCTGAGGTTTAAAGTTTTCCCTAGGCCTGTGGAAGAGGGGCGGGGCCTCCTCAGGCCCGGCTCCAGTTTCCTTGGAAACCCACAGGCTTCCCACCCTAGCGGCGTCTGGGCAGGCTCCCAGCTGGGGCCTCATTTGCAGCTAGCTTCTCCTCCCCCATCTGGTCTGCTCCAATTTGGCCTCTTTTGGTCCCCTCCCTGAGTCCTGATCCCCAAACCGAGCCTCTGGCGGACTCCACCAGCCTCTGATGCCTTCTTCACAAACCTGGGCCTCTCCTGCCGCATCCCTAAACAGCTTCTCAGCAACACAGGCCTCCCAAACTCTTGCCCCTCCCCCTCAGGCCTTTCTAGTCTCCTTACCAGCTGTAAGGCCTGGCCAGGCATCTTACTCCTCACCTCCCGCCTCCCACATACCAACCGACAACAGACCTACTAGGCTATTTCACTCACTTATTCTCCTGCCCCACCCCATCCATGGAGACCCCTGGACTGGTGCATGGGGAGGCTGAGCCCTTTTCCAAAGCACTCCGAAGCCTCGTCAACAACCGCCTATACAGGTGAGAGGTTTGACCCGGTCTGTGGGTTTTTGATAGCTGGCTCTGCTGGGCCCCATGACTGTGAGGAAGCCCTGGGTATAGAAGAGGCGGGGAATTAGGACTTGACCCTCTTGCTTAACTCAGGGGCCATGATATCCTGAGAGCCAGAGGTGGAGGGCAGTGGGTGACTGTGACCTCAGGCAAAGGCCTTTCTTTTTTGAATCTTGGGCTCCTGGAAGAAAAGAACCCTCTGCTCCCTGGATCCCCATAGATGGGATATAACTTGAGTCCCTCCCTGGGGAGGCAGAGGAGCAGATGATCCTGTTCTGGGAACTGGGGAATCACTAGAGGAACAAAGTTCAAGGGATTGAGCCAAATTCTCAGACAGGAAGTGGTTCAAGGGTACTGCCTGGGGCTCAGTGGTGTCTGAAACCAGGGATAGAGTATGGGGGAAGGGCTGGTGGAGAGAACTAGAATGTAGCTTTCTGTCCTTACTGGCCCAGAGCTGAGCTCCTCCGCAAAGGTTGGTGAATCCCATAACCCTGCTGTTTTGGGGATCACAGGCTGGTCTGCGTAGTGTGAACTCCAGGTCTTAGACCTGGAACTAGGAGGCTCCAGGAACTCAAGTTTCATCTCCTGCCTCCTACCCACTGTATTGTCAAGAGGCCCAGAGGCTGGGCCGGAAGTGATCATGAAGATGGAAAATGTGGTCTGGCCTCTTGATGGTGCGTTACTGCTGTGTCTGCAGCCAGTGCACTCTGTACACCCCCATCCTTCCACCCCCTCCTACCTGGAGGAGGCTGAAAAAAGCTAGTTTGCAGTCTGTGGAGGAGGAGCCAGGAAGAGCTTTCCTTCCCCCAAGACTCAGACTGGAGAGGAGAGGGGTATGTGCGATCAGTCTTGCCTCAGCCCTGGAGCTCCCTCAGTGATCAAGCACAGCCACTTCTCTGAGACCTGAGAGTTTGGGATTACCATCCCATTTCATGGGGGAGAAACCTGAGATTCAAAGGTAGAAAGTACTGAGGTACTTATAGAGTAGAGCTGGGACTAGAACCCATGCCTGTGTGTCCCAGACCTTCAGTTGGAAGGTCTAAGCCCTGTCTCTTATATGACAGATAAAGAAACAGACGCCCAGAATGGACAAAGGCAAAGCCTAGAGTTGCACCCTAGACTCTAGCCTCTTCTCCCCTGCTCTCTGACCCTCTCTCCCACAGTGATGTTTGCTTTGTGGTCGGTCAAGAACGGCAGGAGGTGTTTGCCCACCGGTGCTTGTTGGCCTGTAGATGCAACTTTTTCCAGCGACTTCTGGGCCCAGAGCCAGGCCCTGGGGTGCCTAGCCCGGTGGTGCTAAGTACTGTACCAGCCGAGGCTTTCCTGGCAGTGCTGGAGTTCTTGTATACCAACAGTGTCAAGCTGCACCGCCATTCTGTGAGCCCAGTGGGCAGAGGTCTGGGTGGGAGGAGGGGGTGGGCTGAGGGGCGGGGACACTCTTCCATGCCAAACACCCACTTTGCAGGTGCTGGAGGTGCTGACAGCAGCTGTGGAGTATGGGCTGGAGGAACTGAGAGAGGTGGGTTTTCTGTGGCAGGCCTCTGTCTCATTTCCCTTGCCTCTTATGGGCTCAGTTAATACCCTTCCTCACACTCATTCTGTCCTGGAGAGGAACATGTACCAATACAGAGAGAAGTACGGATATGCCTGTGTTAATAGGCATTTGTGTGTGCCTGTGTGCAAAAGGATATGTGCATGCCTTGTGTGTGCTGTGGGGCATATGGAAGGTTTATGGCTGGTGTTTATTTGGTAGATACCAAGTAAGTCAGCCTCGATTCTTGTTCTTCAAAGAGAGACAGACACGTGAAAACTCTCCTGTGTGGAGGGCTGGGCTACATGCCTCTCAAGTCTCCAACTTGACCTCCCTTAACCCAGTAGCATAAGAAATGTGATAGATGAGGGTAAATGGTGCTGCGACTGTACAGAGGGTTTGTCTCTCTAGTCTCACCACCAGGGAGAGAGGAGGGGAAGACTTCCTGGAGGAGGAAACATTTGTGTTGGGTCAGGTAGAACGGGTAGGTGTTTGTTCAGGGGAGGATTCTAGTCACAGAAGCAGAAAAGGAGCTGGTGAGATGTTTAGTGTGGCTGGACTAAGAGTGTGAAGGAGGCAGGGAGAGATGAGATTGGAGAGGGTGCCAGGGCTGGTTCATGAAAGATATTAAAAAGTTTGTACTTTTATCCAGAGGGTAGTGGAGATCCACTGGCTGTTTCAAGTAAAGGAGTGAAGATTTGGGAGCTAAGGGGAGATAGGATTGGGAGGGATGAGAAAGATTTGCCAGTCCTATAGGAATGGGGGGGGGGGGGGGGCAGTGAAGCCCAAGGGAGCACTTCATGGCTTTGAGGAAAGTGGACCTGGCATGACCCAGGGCTTTTCTGGATGTGAGGATGAGAAGGCACTGTCATGGATGGAATTCAAGTTTCTAGTTCTGTTTTTGTGTGTCTTTAAGTCAGGAGGTGGACAGGTAGAATAAGATAAGCATCCTGAGTGAAAGGAAGAGTGGAATTTTTGCATGGCTCTTACCTAGTCTGATTAGTGGGGAATGTGCTAGAAGGTATGCTACTGGGCTTGGCTTGCCAAGGCTTAGGCCCTGGTGATTCCTTGTCCTTCCTGGCCTGGGGGGGTCAGTGGGCCTGGGTCTGCTAGGAGCGTGGGTGGATGACTATTCCAAGACTGTTCATTGCTTCTGGAATGTGTTGGGATCTGGGAGCAGGGATACCTCAGCACAATCCACATTCATTTCTGTTCCCAGTTATGCCTGGGGTTTGTTGTGAAGGTGCTGGACGTGGAGCTGGTCTGTGAGGCCCTGCAGGTGGGTGTTGCTGGACCCAGGCAGGTAGTCCCCAGGGTGGAGGGCTAGGCAACATGGCCTCTTATCTCTCACTTGATCTCTCTTATTCTGCTCCCAGGTGGCTGTAACCTTTGGCCTGGGACCATTGCAGGAGCATTGCATAGCCTTCATAGAGGCCCACAGCCAGGTACAGCTCCCGCTTTTCATACAATCTCACACACCTCCTGCTCTCCCGTGACCCCATTCTTGGACCCACAGGAGGCCCTTCGGACCCGCGGCTTCCTGGAGCTGTCGGCGCCCGCGTTGCTGCCCCTGCTGCGCAGTGACAAGCTCTGCATGGACGAGGCTGATCTCATCCTGGCGGCCAGGAGCTGGGCGCGCGTGGGCGCGGTGAGCGCGGAGGGGGGGCGGCGAAGGGGAGCGAGGGCCGAGGGTGCTGAAGGATCAGGCCGCAGGAACCCGGCGAGCGGGCGGTGGGCCAGGTGCCCCCGTCCGCCGGGGCTCAGGGCTGGTGTTCGCAGGCGGTGCTGGAGAGGCCTGTGGCAGAGGTAGCTGCCCCGGTAGTGCGGGAGCTGAGACTGGCCCTGCTGGCCCCCGCAGAGCTGAGCGCCCTGGAAGAGCAAAACCGGAGGGAGCCACTCATCCCGGTGCGGACACAGGGAACCAGGCTCAAAGCCACTGAAAGGCGCGGGGTGGGGGCCCAGGGTCTTCCGGGTGAGGGGGGCGCTGCGGGACTCCCCCGTGAGTGCCTGGCCTTCCCCTGCAGGTGGAGCAGATCGTGGAGGCGTGGAAATGCCACGCTCTGCGCAGAGATGCGGCCCGAGGGGCCTCGTGCCGCCGCCGGAGGGGCACCCTGCCCCGGGAGCATCACCGCTTTCTGGACCTGCCATTTAAGTGACCGAAGGCCACGTCTTGCGAGGAATTCTGCGCCTGCCTAAACTACATCTCCCGACATGCTCGGCCCTCTGAGCGGGCTTCCGCTCCCGGCATGCTCGGTGAGCCGGGCGCGGGAAGAGCCGCGGGCTGCTGGGCGCGGAGCTCTGCGGCGGGCGGAGGAGGAGGGCTAGGCTGGAGGAAAGGGCGTGGGCGTGGGCTGGGCCCAGCCTCCTGGCCACGCTGAAAACCGAAATCCTTTCCCCCGCACCGCACCCCGACTCTCCCCCGGGCCCCTGGGCACTCTCGTCCGCCCCGTTTACTTACAGCCACCTCATAGCTTTTCGGCTCAGCCCCTTAGATCCCAGACCTGCCTCCTGGAGATCTCTTTCTAAATGCCCCACGGATACCTCAGGCCCAGTTCAAAGCCGAGCTTCCTCGTCTTTGCCCAGGCCGATCCCAGCAGTGTTTCTCATGGCCTGGGCCCTGGGTTTCCTCCGGGCCTTATTCCCCTTCCTCACACCGGCTCCCCGCCTTCTACCTCGTCAGACACTGAAGGGTACGGCCTGCGCCGAGCTAAAATACGCCTTTTGGGCATAAGGGTTATTTTAAGCTGATTATTTTGAGAAACCGGAGAAGCTCTGAAAATAGAGTACAAGTTACCCTTTTGTAAGGGAAATTTCTATTTATAAAGGAAATCTCCTTTTGTAAGGGTGCCTCACTCTTCGTGCCAGGAAAGGGATGACTAACTCGGAAGCAGCTTATCAGTGAAGGTACCGCCGAAATCTGCCTGATAACCTTACCCGTGTTTACTGGGCTTTTCCTAGTGGCCCCCTCACTTTTCTTTCTTTTGTCTTTAGCCGAAGATGGTATCTAAGCGGGTGTTTTAGGCCACCTCAGGGAGCTACTCATTTCCCCCTGGGTATCGCCCATGTATACGTGAAGTGTACATGTTAATAAATTTCTGTTTGTTTTACTCTTATTAATCTGTTTTTTATTTACAGGGTCTCAGCCAAGAGCTCAGAGTTGAGGAAAAGTTATTTTTCCTCCTTTACAAGATCTTTACAGCAGTCTCAGCTCTTTCGGCCCCAGTTCTCAGTGCTCTCTGTGGCAGGAATTGCCCCACCAGACCCGTAGTTGGTCTTCTTGCCTTCATTCTGGCGCCCCTCCCCCAAATTCATTTCCCACAGTGCTGCCAGGCTTATCTAAGATTGTCAGCCCTACTCCCCTTATTAAGTTCCTCAACATCTCCATTGCCTGCACGACAAAACTTAATCTATTTTGCTTCCAGGGCACCCAAAATTTACTAGTGGCTTCAAATAATAGCAGTTTTTCTCTCAACAACTATGTTTTCAGGAATTCAGTGGTCCTGAAGGCACTAGTCCTCTAGCTCTGGATTTCCTCTCTTGGGTTATTGAAGACTCCCCATGCTAGTCTTTCATTTGTTACACATTTTGTCTTCCTGAGGATCTGAATCTCCCTGGAGAAAGATCCCTTAGGCCTGGAGTGGGACCTTATTAATTTCTGCTTCCCAGTCCCTATCACATAAATAGTGCTCTGTAAATGTTCAGTGATGACTTACCCCCACTTATTTAAATGCTATTTTATTGCATAAAGAGTTTAAAAGAACTGTGAAACAAAATACTATCAATCTAACATGAGGGAGAATTGACTATTTGGAAGAAAATAAAGTTAGACTAATATCTCAAAGATTTTATACAAAAATATATTGCATATGATTAACAGTACCACTTTATGACAGCAGTGTTTAGTTGATGAGAATTAATAACAATGTCCTAGAGGATTGGTTTACCCTAGAGGACTGGTTTAATTATCTATGGTATAGCCCTACAATGGTATAAAAAGATACCCGTGATCTTTGGTGAAAACACAGCGCAAACCAAATAGAGCATGAACCTGTCAATGTGAGAAATGTTCAAACCTGTAGAGAATTGATAAGAATTTATTTGAGTCAAACTGATGACAGTGCTGGAAAGCAAGATCTCAAGTGCTCTGGAGAATGACAGTTATGCAGTTTCTTTTTTAAAAACTCCTCATCCAAAGACATTTGTTTCATTGATTCCAAAGAGAAAGAGGAAGGGAGAGAGAGAGGAAAAGGAAGGGAGAGGGATATATATATACATATATATGTATATATACATATATATGTATATATACACACACACATATATCTATATATATATCAGTGTGAGAAAACATTGATCAGTTGCCGCCCGCATGCGCCCCCACCAGGGATCAAACCCACAACCTGGGTATATGCCCTGATTGGAATTTGGACCCACAACTCTTTGGTGTACAGGACGATGCTCTAACCACTAAGCACACTGGTCAGGGCAGTTGTGCAATTTCTTTTCTAAATTTGGAGTTAAGGAGGGAACGTAAGGAAGATTGCATCAAAGTTGGAGAAAGCAAGTTGGGGATTGGATTACAGGACAGTGCGTTCTTGATTGTGGTTACAGCGTTTTTCAAAGGCGGGTTAACTTAGATGTATAAAAGCATGGACAAGGCTTGCTTAAGGAAAAGGTAAGCCTTTTACTAAAGAAGTTATGGGCCTGGGGCATGATTACCTACCATGACCTGCCCAGTTAGGATTTTATGATCAGATCACCCTGTGAGGTTACTTTCAGTTAGATTTATTATGGTGCCCCTTTACACCCACAGTTCCTTTTGCTAAAAGAAAAGGTATTAGCTCGTCTGGTGTGGCTCAGTGGATTGAGCGTCATCCCATGTACCAAGAGGTCACTGGTTCAATTTCTAGTCAGGGCACATGCCTTGGTTTCGGGCTAGGTCTCTAGTGGGGGGCATTCAGGAGGCGGCCAGTCGTTTCTCTCTCATTAATGTTTCTATCTCCCTCTCTCCTCCCTCTTTCCCTAAAAATCAATAAAAATATATAAAAAGTTTAAAAAAAAGAAAAAGAAAGGTAGTGTTGAAGAGGAAAAGTTTTCTTTCCCCTTCTTAGGGTCCCTTGCTGGGTCTGAAATTAAACTAAGACAGATTAACAGGAGAAAAGCATAAACACTTATTTAAGTTTTACATGATACGGGAGCCTTCCTAAGGAAATGAAGACTGGAAGAAAAGGTTAAACCTGAGTATTTTTATGCTAGGTTTGATGAAGAAGTGGACTTCTGTAGAGAAGTATGATAGGTTACAGAGTAACTGGGGGAAACTTAGCAAAGCCTGTTGGTTAGGATTCTTCTCAGAGCCTTTGTCTTTGGCGATAAAGAGAGCACATTTCCTCCCGGTACAGTGATGGTTCCTCTCATGTGAGGATTTATGACCTGTTTTTAGGGGGAAGGGAGTGGGGTAGGGTGGGAAGGTCAAAGTACCTTTCCTGTTTTCTCTAATTCCTTCAGTTTAAAATAGTCCATATGCCAAGGTGCCATATTTTGGGGTAGCATGTCCTGAACCCCATCAGTAGCACAGTGATTAAGAGTATGCCTCTTCTGGAGCCAGGCTGCTGGGTTTGAATCCCAGCTCCACCACTTTCTGGCTTTGTGACTTGAGTGAGGCTATTTAACCTATCTAGGCTTCACTTTCCTTATTTATAAAATAGATATAATAATAGTACCTACTCAATAGGGTTCTTAGGAAGATTAATTTTGTAAAGTGCTTAGAACTGTAGTGGGAGAGATGAAATACTGTATATGTAGTTTAGAAAATAAATCTATTCATCCATTTGTTCCACAAATATACATTGAGTGTTCATGTGCCAGACATGGATTTTGAGTCATGGAATCCATCAGAGAACAAGTCAGGTGAAGTCCCTGACTCACGGAACTTACATTCTAGGAGGAGAACCGTGTAGCAAATGGATTAATGTATGCCATAATTAGGGAGTAGTTTGCGCTCTGAAGAAAAAGAAAGCAAGTTAAAAGGATAAGCGGTGATGTGGTGGGAATGGAACTGTTTAATACCGGATGGTGAGTGCTGACCTCTGATGAGATAACTTCGTCCTAGAGACCTGCGGGAGAACTGAGCTTGAGCCTTTGGTCCTGGGGAAAGGGAGGGGTCTGTGCGGAAGAGCGGTGTGTGTGATGGGATTTAAATTTAAAAAATAATTTGCTTGTAGTGCAGAGCCTTGGGAGGAACCAAGGGGTGGGGAGGATGGAGAGTAGGGGAAGGGCAATCTAAATAGAGTAGTTACAGAGGAGCCTATCGCTTGAAAACCATCAGGAGACCCTTGGCCCAGGGTGGCAGCAGTAGAGGGGTAAAAGATTGTATGAAGCGGTGCTGTGAACGTGGGAATCAATGGGACCTGGAGATGGGTGTAAAGCAGGTTAGCAACTACAAAACCTCCAAACAAGGTGTTTTACTTACGGGGAATAGTGTAGGACGAAACAAAAGACAGGACTTATCACTGATTTCTTCTTTTTTTTAACTTTAGTAAAGTAGCCTCGTAAAAACGAGGCCTCAAAAAATTGAGTGAAAACTCATAACTGTTCCTCTCCACGGAAATCTTTAGTAAAAGGCGAAAGATTTATGCGATCTGAAGAGAAACCAGAGTATACCTCCGCGTTTCGGCTGGAACTTCTTAGAGCAAGCTACCCCTTAGCTCACTTACGGTTGCTCCGCTCTCGCGCCGTCCGCGCTCCCGCGCCGGTGTTTGTGTAGAGCTCAGCTCTGTCGCCCGCAGTGTGCCCGCGCGCGTGAGAGATTCCCGCGGGGCTGGAGCGCGAGCGCCGGGAACCGCTGTCGCGGTGCACCATGGGTATGCAAATCGCAGGCGGCGGGGCCGCGGCGCGGCTGCCCGACCCCCAGCCGCGGCTCTTCCTCTTGGAACCTGCGCCCCGTTCGCCCGGAGAAAGGGCTGTTGCCGCCGCTGCCGGGCGCTTACTTCCGTGCGGGGCTGGGATTAAGTCCTAATCGTTGAGGTTCAGTCCTGTCATTCCATACTCGCAGGGACCCCCCAGTTCTAGGGGCAGAAGGGGAAACTGTCCAGCACAGACGTTCACGCGCAGTGGGACCACGGGAGTCACCCCCCCCCCGAAGGAGATGGCATCCAGTTTATCTGGAAGGATAGTTCAGTCAAGGGGAGGTGGAACAGTGCTAGCAGACGGGAAGGCCTAGGTGAACACGGAAAGTAATTCAGCTGGTGTAGAGCAGGGTGTGTCTAAATGAGGGCGTGTCTGGCGGGCGCAGTCACTGTCACCCAGAGAGCTGGGGGGGCGACAGAGGCTAAATGGAGTTGGGCCTGGAAAATGGCTTGGATTTTATCTTGTCAGTGATGGGGAGGGCTGGAAGGGAGTTAAAGTCGAGGGCTGAGGAGTGTGAGGTGCCACACAGGGTGCACTGCCCTGCAAGCAGTGGGCCCTGTCGCAGAGACTGGATGTGGTCAGTGCCCCAGGACGGGCATTCCTGCGGTTGGTGGAGCTCCAGCTGGCTGGAATCCCTTCAGCTGCTGCCATACCAGGACACAGCCTTCATTCCATGTTTCAGGGTTTTCCCCTAAGCATGCAATCAGAGCAAAATCTTTCAACAAAGCTAACATCTGTACAAACTGCAAAAACAGGGAGCACTTACGAAATGCCAGGTCATGTCTTACATAAATGACTTAATTTAAAATCCTGAAAGAAAAAGACAGCACCCTACAAGATAGACTAATCTTCCCATTTCACAGAGCAAGGCACTGAGGCTCATGAGGTTAAACATACAGCTGGTCACTCAGCTGGTGACACAGTGGACTGACAGCTTTTGCACGTTCCAGTCTGGTGAGCTCTCCTGCTCCACTAAAAAGCCCCTCCTAGTGAACCAAACACTCCTGGACCAAAATCCAGCCAACCTCCACCCCTTGGATGTGTTGGATGAGCCCACGTCCAAGCCAACTACTCACTTCTCTTGTCTTTTTAGGTGTTTTAGTGTTGATTCAGCTGCATTAAACATATTTAGTTATTTTTTTCATTTCTGGTCAGAACATGATTATCTGGCCTTTGGGGCGGTGGGTGAGGTGTGAGAAGGCAGTGCTCTCAGGATGGGACTGTTTCTGGTGAGTGGGTGGTATATGTGTCAGTTGAAACTGAGCCCTGGGATAGTTGGGGAAAAGCAATAAAGACCCCCACCCCGAGGGGTGAGGCACTGTATTCTAGCCCAGGGGTGTGACCAGAGTCTTCAAGACCTCTGTGCAGTGGAGCTGCTCAACCTTCACAGAACAAACAGCTTAAACACAGTGCCTCACTGGTTCCTAGCACAATTTCTGAAGTTCCCCCACTGATCCCCTGGATGTCTGGCCAAAGATGCTTCTGGGGCGCCAGGCTGATTGCTGACTTGTAGAAGCCTTTGCCTTGGAGGTCGGTCTGGGCACCAAACTCCTAAAATCTCTCTCTAGACCCTGCTGTCCTCATCTCTTCAGTTAGCTACTTTCCTGATCTTCCATCTCACTTCCCATTTGCTGCATGGCTGTGCCCTTCACCCATGGGCCCCATGCTGCTGAAACAGGAAGGTGGGTGATGAGTCTGGTGAAGTGCACGGGGCTGGATTATGATGCTCCGAAAGCCACACAGTAGGGTTTGACATCAAAAACATTCATATCATTTTGTATGCTAAGCACCTAACCTAGACCATTACCAAGTAGATGACCAACATAATGTTTGCTGAACATCATCTTCACTTTCAGGTGAATAAATAGACTACAGTGAAGTGACAAAAAATTAGAACCTGGGGCGCTTCCCAGCCAGGAACAGAGTAGCCCTAGGACCTTCGGTCCTGACATTTCTACTTGCAAACTCCCAACTCTGTTGGAAAGAAAAGTATCAGTCATTTGAGATGAGTTCATATAGAATATATTTCACTCTTTAAAAATAAAACTTTCAGCATAGCTAACATCTGTATAAACTACAAAAATAAACATCTTCATATAAATAATTTATGTGGTAGGAGGTAGGCAGGGATACAGGGAGCCTACGCAGGAGTCACCAAGCAGTGTGGGGCCAGGACTGGTAAAGGGTGCTGGAGGATCCCTCAGGCTTGGTCTGCTGGGGGCAGCAGTGGGGGGGGGCAGCCTGAAGTGCTAGCTTTTACTCCTACCCAGACACAGGGACGGCACACAGGACGCGGGTGTGGAAGGCTGCTCACAGCCTAGAAGCGTTGGTTTTGTATCGATATCAGGGAGGTCTGTGATGGCTGAGTCTGGGGAGGGAGTGCAGGCAGACAGGCAGCAGCAGTAGAGCTCTCCAGGAGTCCACCCTGCATTCAATAACCCACCCATTGCTTTTCAGTGATTTCATGTGGCCCAAGCAGGGTCTCCATGCTTCAGCTGCTCTTTCACTCAGTGGCTGGACATGGTGCCCTAGAAGTGAGGTTGCTGGAGCCGTTGGCAGTAGGGGACCAAGTAGGCTCATCAGAGGCTGGGTGGATGTAGGCACCAGGCAGTGGGGGTGGGTGGAGGGCCACGGTCATGGAGGTAGTCACTCTGGCAAAGCTCTGGGGCAGGGTGGGGGAAAACCCCCACCTGAGTCCTCCTGCTCGTGGAGCTGGGGGGTTCAGGATCTCCGGGCTCTCCTTGTATATCTGTACCACCTGTGGGGAGACACCAGCCTCAGTGAGCCCAGGGGCCGGAGCCTTAATCCCCTTCAGCACCTCCCTGGTGCATCACCAGGGTTGTTGGAAGCTGGGGGCCTTGTTGGCCTCCAGCAGGAAATGAGAGCTGTCAAGGGACAGGATGTCAACGCCCAAGATAAACAGGGCACCTTGCTCTGGACCCTAAAGGCTAAGGTGGGTTCTATGAAGAAGCCAGGAGAGATGAGGGGCAGAGGCATGGTGTCTGGGCAAAGGGGAAGGCTCCTTGTGAGCTGAGCCCTGTCTCTTGGCCACTGAGGGCCTTTGTCTTGGCTTTGTCCCTTCCCTTTGCCTGTCCCCCCTCGTCCCCTGGGCGAGGAGCAGAGGGAGGGTATGGTCACCTCTGGGGGGGGGCCCAGGATGGACAGCAGCACCGGCAGCAGCACAAGCCCATGGAGAAGGCCCAGGAGTGTGAGCACTGTCAGCACCACGAAGAAGTACCTGGGGGGGGGGGAGGTCAGCTTGAGCAGGCCCTGAGGTCAGCAGAGGCACGTCCTGCCTCCTGGGCCTGAGCCCTCACCTACCTTACGATGAAGTCAAAGTTGGAGCCAGCAAGCATGAGCAGACCCAGCAGTGTGGAGACGGCCCCATCAGTCACCGGGGCGAAGGTGTGCTCTAGGGCCCGGGCAGCCCGCAGGTTCCGGCTACCCTGGGTGGTCAGGAAGCCCTGCGGGAATAAAGTGGTCCTGTAGCTGCTCCTCAGCCAACCATGGCCAGCTCTCCTATGTCCCCAGCTTCTGTTCATCTGTCCCTGGGGGCCACTCATGCCTTGGCCCACAGAAGGCCAGGTAAGCTGAGCTCCTGGGAACTGTCCAGGCAGCGGGCATGAGTCCATTTAGGTAACACTGTAGAGATGTGTCTGGTGAGACACAGAGCAATGTCTAGAATAGGCTGGCAAACTATAGCCTGTCACCTACTTTTGTAAAGTTTTGTTTAACACACAGCCCCACCTATTCATTTCTATATTATTGCCTGTTTTTGCTTTAATGTTACAATGGTGGAGTTGCAATAGAGACTATATGACCTGCGAAGCCTAAAATATTTACAATCTGGGTCTTCACAGAAAAGTTTGTCTTCCCTGGTCTAGGAGAATGGACACCAAAGTGATAAGTTACTTCTCAGGGTGGCGGTTCAGAGGATTTCTATTCTTAGTACTTTTCTGCAGGCTGACCCCCCCCCCCCCAAGGAGTATATTGTTCTTATGATCAGAATAATAATAGAGCTATTATGGGCAGAAAAGAGAAGGGAACTGTTTGTGGGGTCTGGTTAGTGGTCCGTGGCCCCCTGTACCGCCCACTCCTCTTCTCCAGGAGGGCATGGAGCTTTGCCAGGCCTGTGTCTGCCTCACTTCTCCTACCTCTTTCCTGGTAGAATCCCTCCTTTACCCACATTGCCACCCGCTGCCATCCCATTTCTCCGATCCCCTTCACAGTATAACCATCTAAAAGAATCACTGGTTCCCATTTTCTTTCCCTCCATTCTTGTCAGGGCTTTGTCCCTCCTCTCTACTGAAATGGCTGCTTATTTATTTATTTGCTTACTTGTTTATCACTACACTCTAGAACATAAGCTCCTTGAAGGTAAAGCCTGTCTATATTGCTATTATATCCCCAATTCTTATACAGTCCCCAGCACACAGTAGGTGCTTGATAAATATTTGCTGCTTACTGAAGCTGCTGGCCCGCCCCTCCCCCAGTGCCTGTGCTCACCAGAGCCACATGAACTGTGAACTCGACACCAATGCCCACAGAGGCCACAAGGATCACCACAGGGATGGCGCTCAGCTTGATGCCCAGGAAACCCATGATGCCAAAGAGCTCCACGGTCATCACTGCCAGGACCAGCACCTGGGGAGGGCAGAGCTCACCCAGGGCTCCTCGGAGGGATAACAGGATGGGCAGGAGAGGGTGAAGGAACCCTGGGTCTCTCTGGCCCCAATCCTGCAAATACTCACTATGAGGCCAGCTGTCCAGGGGTTGAGCAGCAGCAGGGCACAGACGAGGAAAGTGCACACCAGCAGGATGCAGATAGCCAGCAGGAAGCAGCGCCGCAGGCCCAGATACTGCTCCCAGAAGAGGAAGGGGGAGCCGCTGGGGTAGGCACGCACCCCGGCCTGGCCTGCCTTGGCGCACGCGGCCCGGGCCCCCTCGATGGCCTCCACGAAGTCCGAAGTCTTCTGGAGGCCGCGCAGTAGGAAGGGGAACTGAGCAAACTCCAGGGGCTGGGCCGCTGGGACTGTGGAGGGGAGGGGGGAGCAAAGAGAGGGAGGGGTGGCCAGTGAGCACAGGGAACAGTGGGCAGGGCCTTAGGGTAGGGCCTGTGTGGGCCCAGGCCAAGGCTCTTGCTGGCTTCCCCAGGACTCACTGCGAAGGTTCTCCCCGGTAGTGTCGTACTTGTCATGCAGCCACTCGGGAGGTGGGGGGTAGAAGTTGGCCTGCGAGGCTGCCAGGCCCAGGGGGTCACTGCTCACCCACACGGTCAGCCCCAGGTAGAAGAGCTCGGGTGGAATCAGCCCCTCCTTGTCCACCAGCTTCCTTGTGGTCAGCTGCAGAGGCAGGGAGTGCTGAAGGCCTGGGCCTGTGAGGCCTGGAACCCCCCTAACCCATCCAGCCCTCTCCCAACCTGGCTGAAATCCAGAGGTTCCTGGGCATCACCAGTCTGGATGAGCAGTTTGTAGGCCAGGGCCCCATCCTCAGAACCATTGCGGTACGAGTGGCGGGTAATGTGCCCAGCAGCCCAGTCTTGGTCAAATGCAGCCTGGATTCCTGGGGGAGAACAGGGTAGGGTGCAGTTAGCCTGTGGCCCTGGGGGCTTCTGCTTGCAGCAGCCCTCCCTGCCAGTCTCCTGGCCTCTCACCCTGTAGCCAGTTGCGGTAATAGTGCAGCCAGGTGCGGGGAGCCTGAGTGGCAGGTGGAGGCAGCACGGCCTTGAGGGAACTGAAGTGCTGGTGCAGATCAAAGAGGGCGCGTTGGGAGTGGGCGTAGTCAAAGCCACCCTGTGTCACCAGGGCCACCTCATACAGGGAGAAGTACCTGAGCTGGGCGCTCAGGAAGGCATGCTCCTTGGTGCCCCGAGGCACCACATCTGTCAGGGCCAGCCCGTCCTGCACCAAGGTTGCTCCGTAGAGGCTCAGGCCCAGAAGAGCCCCAAAGAGTACCAGTACCACAGCCTGTGGGAAATGGCAACTTAGATGCGACACCCAGGGACGCCCCCCAGCCAGCAGATGGTGGGCTAGGCCCCCTGCCCTGACCCACCCCCACCCCTCCAGGCTTGGAGTCTTACCTTGGTGTGTGACTGGAGCAGCAAGGGCGCAAACTGATGGCGGGCAAAATGGGCTAGGGTCCAGCGGGCACAAGGCAGAGGCTTGCAGGCTGCCTTCTGCCTTGTCCCCTCCTCCTGGCCCAGAAGGTCCCGCGTGGACCCTCCTGGGCTGAAAAGTTCAGAGCTCAGTGGGTCAGAAGGTGGAGGCACCAGGTGGGCTTGGGGAGGCAGGCTGGTGACTACATGCTGGCTGCTGGATTCACAGTGGGCAAAAGCATGAATGGTGGCAGTCAGGTGGGCAATGCCCACTGGTACTGTCCTATCCGCCAACTCCTGGGGCAGAATCTGAATCACCCGAGAACAGGGGCTGAAAGAGGCAGAGACAGAATGATAGGTCTGTGCTGGGAAATATGAGTGAGGGGACAGGACGGGGTGGGACCTGGTGGGACAGGAGTGGGGGTACAGGGGCAGTACCTAGAGAAGCAGCAGAGCACATCAAGGCGCTGGCAGTGGCGCCGGTGCAGGTCCAGGCTGAGGACCGCTGGGAAGATAAGCATCACGGCTGCAAAGTTACAGCCAACCACTATGGCCGCCTGGGGTGGACAGGGAGGGCGCGAGGCTGGATGAAGCATGCCCCCAGCTTCACACCCGACCTGAGCTGGCCCCCTTCCTGAAGCCTCACCTGCAAGGAGAAGGCTCGCAAGGCGGGGATGGGGACAAGGGCGGCCATGAAGAAGGCGACCATGTTGTTGATGGATGTGAGTGCGACACTGGGGCCTGTGCGGAGCAGACACTCGCCCATCCGCTCCTGCCAGGACAGGGGAGGGGCCATGAGTCTTCAAGGTCGAGTGAAGGGGAGGCCTGAGAACTTGGGATGGCAGAGGAGGGACATAGCCACACAGCAAACATTTACTGAGTACCACGTGTGTGACACGCACACTGTTCTAAGAACTCGAATTATCTCACTGATCCTCACATCAGCCCTTACAGTACAAGCACTGTTATTACATTCACTCACAGATGAGGGAACCGAGGCGCAGAGAGGTTAATTACTAGCCCAACGTCACCCAAACCAAGAGACTCCTAACCCCTGTGCTGAACTCAGGCGAGCCCAGGCTGGAGAGGGGAGCCGCACCTGGAGGGGGGTGCCGGGTGGAGCCTCTGTAAAGGCATGTGCCAGCAGGAATATGTCATCCACGCCGATGCCCAGTGCCAAGAAGGGCAGCACCTGGAAGGGTACAGGGGCGGGCAGCTGGGGGAACCAAGTAGCCTGAGCTGTGGGCACCCAAGTCTGCCCTGCAGTTCTGTTGTACCTGGGTGGTGGCAGCATTGAAGGCGATGCCAAGCAGGGCACAGAGCCCAAGGCCTGATGCCACTGCCAGGGCCACCAGCAGCACCCCAGCAAGGCCCACGGCACCCTGGGACTGGGCACAGTCCCACCGCAGCATAGTCACGCAGGCGTAGGCCAGCTGTAAGGAGAGGGGACACTGTCTTGGACGGGGGTTCCCACGGTAGACACCGGGTGGAAGTGGGGCAAGGTGCTAGGAGTGGGACCCACCATAAGCAGATAGCCTCCCACCACACGGGCGGCACTGACTTCAGAGAAAGCGTGCAGGATGTCATCCAGGGTGGTGGAGGAGAAGGCGTGGATCTGCTGAGACGCATTCTCAGGCAGGGCCTCCTGGGCCAGCTGGAGAGACAGGGTGGATCTGAGGGGCAAGAGGGGGTGTGGCCTCAGGGTACCGCCCTGCCCTTCTCTGCACTGACCTGCACGAAGCGCCGCTGCCAGGCCTGCAGCACGGTGCCAGCCTGCTCCTCGCTCCAGCCGATGTCGTGTGTCTGGTAGTCGCCCCGGAAGTGCTCATACAGCTGGCGGGGGCTCATCAGCAGGAAGGTGCTCTGCAGGGCCTCTGCCCTGGTGAGGGGGCAGGAGAGTTGGATGTCAGAGCTGCTGGCCTAACACCCAGTGTGGGGCATGCAGGGGGCTTTTGACAGAGCTGCGTGGCACTGGAGTGTGGATTCCCAGCCTGGGGTCCCCTTGCCAAGTCCCAGGGGAAGCCCTACCTCAGCAGTTGTCCTTGGGGGTCTCTGGCCATGCCTCCCAGCAGCAATTCCTCCTGCCAGTGCATGAACTTGTGGGAGAAACCGTGGCAGCCCCCGCTCAATTCCTGAGTCATGTTGGGAGCCTGGAGGGGGACAGAGGAGAGGATTATTACTCAAGACCCTGGCTGTGGATAGCTGGTGTCCTCAGGAATCACGGAGCTCTATAGGCCTGAAGCATAGAAAACTGCCTCCTGAGCCTCTTGCCTATGCTTTAAATGAACAGCTAGCGTCCTGCAGAGACAAGGCCACAAGGAGGAGCAGGGGCCTGGGAATAGGCTGCCGGGAGGAGCTGGCATAACTTCGGTGGGTTTTGGAAAAAGGTCCACATTCACAGGTCCACAAGACAATCAGAGAACTAGGTGTGACACTCACGCTTACCTAATTGGTCCTGTTTCTCTGTACAAGTCTATTTCCCTGTACAGGCCTTTCTGGCTTAGGAAAGAACCAAGGGACTCATATGCCACTTGAGGATTCCTTAGGAGGACTCTAGGTGTCTAGCACAATGGAAACAGGGTAACCATATCCAGGAAATGGGGGGCAGAGCACAGAGCACGACCTGCTTTCTTCCCTAACAGGAACACGCGAGGAGGGGAAAGGCAAGGGAAAAAGCCTTTTCCTGGCTGGAACCCACCTGCCTGCTGCGATGGTTAGGAGCACTAGGTGGGCAGTGAGGGTCGTCAGGGTTCAGACAGGGCCGCCCCACGTAGGCCTGGCCCACCTGTGCCTTGTCGAGCAGCTCCCGGAAGCCCTCGAGGGAGGCAAAGGGACCCAGTTCTTCCAGCAGCTGCTCGGGATCCAGGTTGGTCCATTGGATGTCAGGACGGCCGCTGAGGGGAGAGCCCGTGGCTAGTGAGAATCAGGGATCAATTCCCACCCTCCAAACTGCTGTTAGGGAACCCATGCTGTACCCCACCCTCCTCTGTATGGAGGGAATGCGAGGCCCAGCTTTCCAAAGCTCCCAGGCTGCACCAGGTTGCTGCAGTGAGCTGTGGATGCAGGCAAGGGGCTGAGATGGACCTCAGGCTCAGAAAAGCCCCACTGAGTCCCTTCCCAAGCCATCTATCCTTGGTTCTAATACATAACCATATAGGCACCTGCCTCTAACAGGTTTTCTTTCTGGCCTGGGCAACAGCTTAGGTGATACCTAGCTAACTCCCTGGCATACTCTTTCTTGGGATCTTTTTTCTCCTCTGCTCAGGTCTTATAGACCTTTGTGTTTTGTTTTGTCTAAATAAGTCAGGCCTGCCTTTCCTTTGGAGTGAGGAGACAGGGGACATGGAGAGAGCCCGGGACAGCCCATGCTCTGACTCTGGCCTGGGAGGTCATTGGGCCCTTGGTAAGGTTTTGAAGGTTATCTTTATTCCCACCCCTCTTTTCTTCTGGAGAAGTCCCCACACCCCCACAAGACAAGGCAGGGCCCTGGGAGCAGCTGTAGTGGCACTCACGGCAAGTAGGCAGAGCCTCCTTGGAGCTTGGCTCCCTCCCAGAAGCAGTCCAGGGGAGTGAGGATCACGCATGGAAACAATTTCTCAATCATCTGCCAGGGACACGCCAGGCCACATCAATCCTGTTTCTGGGCTCCTTTCTCTATCACCTTTGTACAGTGCCCTCTACAACCCCCCACCTCCCAACTTTTAGCCTCCCGGAGTCTCTCTGAGTCTTCCCCTACTCCAGAAAAGGTTCCACTTTCACCCAGTCTCAGAGAACAGCTCATGCTACTCACCCGCTCAATCATCCCATTTTCAATTAGGGGAACTCCTGACTTGTAGCAGATTTTGTTCAAGTCCCACGACCTGCAGTAGCCAGGGGCACAGGAGATCAGCAGAAGAGGGGGATTCCTACTCTAGCCCTGCCGTAGTGCATGTCACCCCCAACTGCTCAAGGGACCAGCCAGACTCACTTTCCATAGAGTGATACTTGCACTTTACTGGCCGTGAGGGCTGCCTGGAGGTGGAGGCGAAGTGCTTCAGGTGTGAGGACGTTCTCTCCCTCCTGGCGTGGGGTCTGTATCAACATCTGGGAGGTGTACGCAGCCTCCTCCCCCAGTTTCTCCTTGGTGTACTGAAGCTCCTGGCTCACCCGGCTGCCCACTGCCAGAGAGAGAAAGCTCAGGAGAAAGAGCCTCGGTGGATCAGAGCTCTGGGGAATGTGGGACCCTAACCCACGGACGCAGCCCAGTACAAAAGGGGAAAGTGCTGCTGAGAGGAAATCCTGCCTTCTCCCTGATGGCCACACTGACTCCCCAGGCTCCTGTCCCTTTGCTCAGAATCTGGAATTCTACCACGGAAGCCAGAGCCTCAGCTGTGTAGCTCTAGGGAATTCTTGTGTGGTCTAGATTTAAGCATGAACCAAGCTGACTAGGTTTGGGGAAAATAACTTAAAAATGAGAGATCAGGCCCGGCTGGGCGTGGCTCAGCGGTTGAGCGTCGACCTAGGATCCAGGCGATCGGGGTTCGATTCCCGATCAGGGCACATGCCCGGGTTGCGGGCTTGATCAATGACTCTCTCATCATTGATATTTCTATCTCTCTCTCTCCCTCTCCCTTCCTCTCTCTGAAATCAATAAAGGTATATTAAAAAAGAAAAAAAAGAGAGAGATCAGGCCCTAGCCAGTTTGCTCAGTGGTTAGAGCGTCAGCCCACAGACTGACGGGTCCCAGGTTCGATTACGGCCAAGGGCATGTACCTTGGTCGCAGGCTCGATCCCTGGCCCTGGTTGGGGTGAGTGCAGGAGGCAACCAATCGGTGTGTCTCCCTCACATCGGTGTTTCTCTCTCTCTCCCTCCCTCCCCCTCTTCCACTCTCTCTGAAAAGCAATGGAAAAAATATCCTTAGGTGAGGATTAAAAAAAAAAAAGAGAGAGATCAGTATGAGCTGGGCCAAGGCTGGGACTGTGAGGGCACCCTGGTGAGGGAGCCTTCACTCGGTTCCTATCTGAGCTGTTAGGGAAGACAGAGGGACAACGGAACCAACAGGGAGGCTGCCACTGGGAGGGCGTCCTAAAAGAACAGGCCTGGGGTTGGGCCTGGGGCTGGTTCCTAGCTCAGGTTGCCGTAGGCAGCAATTTTATAGCCATACACCGTTTGTAAACTGTTCTGCCAAGAGGGTCAGGATGGGAGTGCCTGGTAACGATGGGCCCTGTGGTGGCACAGGCGAGGGGGAGGACCGGACAGTCGTGCAGTGTGATGCTGTTGACACTGCGTCCACTGACGCAAGAAATCCCTGGAGTCAGCTCATGTACCCTGGCGGAGGTGACAGCAAAGTGGGCCAAGGGGAACAACCGGGTCCAGGTCCCTTTCCCCAGTCTCACTGTCCAGACAACAGGGAGTCCCAGTGCGAAGCCCGCCTCAGTCTCCTTGGCGTCAGTGCCTCTCATGTCCTATGTTACGCTAGCTGTGGAGTCATGCTCTGTCACTGGCGCCTGGCGGAGGCAAGGACGCTGTGAGTGGGTACGACCTGACTGGTTGGAGGAGGGCGAGGGGCAGTGCCAAGTCACCCCGGAGGCTTTGTATATACACTTGGTCTGATCTTAGAGCCACTTCTGCCCCTCCCTGTCTGGGGCCCCTTCCTGTCAGTCACTGCTACCCCTGGGGCCCCCACATACTGCTTCTCTGAGATGTCATCGCCACCTGGGATCATCATGCTCCCCAACCTCTTTTTCAAACCCACATAATCTCACTCATGAGAGCCCCAAACCCTTGGTAACCCCTCAAAACAGATTTACCTATATGCTCACATCCCCCCACCCAAATCACATTCCTGGCCTTCCCTCACGAATCCAGTTTCTCACAGCCACCCTGCCCCCTTCCTGCTACTCTTTTTTCTTTTTTGAGAGAAGAAGAGAGAGAGAGAGAAAGAAAGAGCAACATGGATGTGAGAGAGAAACATCGATCGGTTGCCTCCCATACACGTTCCAACCAGGGATTGAACCTGCAACCTGGGTACGTGCCCTGACCAGGAATGGAACCTGCAGCCTGGCCAGGGCATCCACCTCCTCTTTCTCCTCCTCACCTGACTCCTCCTCCTCTCCCGGGCCTGCACTACAGTGCTTATTTCTCCCAGCGTGGGCCAGAGCTGCCGTGAGGGGACAGGAGGGGAGGACAGACGTAGCTCCCCACAGTGAGCGAGGGTGCTGAGGGGAAGGAGGGATGGGCGAAGGCAGGAACCCAGAAAGAACTAGTAGGAAAGCAGGAGAAAGAAGCATGGACAACCTAAAATACAACATCACAGAGAATAAAGAATCCTTAGGAAAAATGAGGAGGAGAAAGATGACCCCCGGCTGATGACAGACGTGAACTGGGACGTATTACACGGGCAGGAAGAGACACAGGGTGTCGGGGACAGCACAAGGGCTCTGTGCAGACCTGGCTTTGAGCCTCAGCTCTGACACCAAGTCTGTGCTTGGGGCAAATTACTTAGTCTCTGGCCCTTAATTTCCTCATCTCTAAAATGGAGACGATCCCTACCTTGGTGGAATTAGAATCAGTGTAGGCGAAGTACTTAGGAAACTGCCCAGCACGCAGTAGGCGCAGATACAGCGGTCCCTCGGTTTCCGAATGTGACCCGTTCCCGAAGCCCGAGTCTGAAACGTTCGAAAACCGAGGGATCAACAGCTGACAGCTGGGCCTCAGGGTCTTGCCCGCAGCGGGAGCCGCGTGGCGTGTTCCACTTCTGGGGCGTGTGTGGAAACCGAAGCATTTCCTTCTGGGTTTACGGCGTTCGTAAACCGAAATGTTCATCAACGTTAGAAAACCGAGGTACCACTGTACAAAGTTGTTATTCAATCGTTGCTGGGAGAGAAATGATGTGACAGAAAAATGAGAAAGAAGTGGAGAGAAAAATAACTGTGGGTGAGGAGGAGGTACGAGAAAAGGAGGAGACATCAAAATGAACATTTGTTAAAAACTTTTACCCTGCCCGGCCAGGTGTGGCCCAGCCGCTGAGCGTCGACCTAGGATCCAGGTGATCGGGTTCGATTCCCGGTCAGGGCACATGCCCGGGTTGTGGGCTCCATCCCCAGTCGGGGATGTGCAGGAGGCAGCCGATCAGTGACTCTCTCATCATTGATGTTTCTACCTCTCTCTCTCCCTCTCCTTTCCTCTCTCTGAAATCAATAAAGATATAAAAAAAACAAAGAACTTTTTTCCTACAGAAGGGAGACTATAACTGGTTAGCCAGCATGGAAAAAGAGCTCACCTTATAGCTAATCTTATAAATACAAATTAAAAGAACAATAAATTATTGTCTATCAGATTTGCAAAAATAAAAAGTTGATAGCACTCATTGCTGGCTTACAAGAGTGCATTCTAACCAACCATGGGAGTGTAATTTGGTACAATATTTTGAGAAAAGCAATACTGCAATATGTGTCAAGACCCTCGGAAATGTTCATAATGTTTGGTCTAGAAACTTCACCTGTAAGGCATGTAGGCTACTGTAGGGTCTCAGGAGGTTAGTGAAATGGGAGCCATGGCAGGTCTTGAGCAGAGAAGTGAGATGACCTGATTTTTCCATCACCTAACAATATATTCTAGAGCTGAGTTGTGAATGAGGAGTAGGAGTTGGCCAGGGGAAGAAGTCAAGGAAAGGCATTCTGGATCAAGTGTGTGCAAGGCTAAGCGTTGCTGGACTGCTAAGAGTGAGACAGAGACAATGCTGCAGAAGCGATTAAGAGTTAGATTGTGGAGGGTCTAGAAAGTATGCAAGAAGCTTGGCCTTCATTCTGGAGCTTCCCCAGAACCTAGTAGAAAGAGGCGGAAGGACTCTTATGCGGAGTAACTTGGCAAGACTTAGATACACCACAGGAGGGCAGTGTGGAGGCAGATTTGAAGGTGAGGGGACAGAAGATCAGCCACCTCTCTAACAGACCTTGATTTCATTGACCATCCTCTGACAGGCCTAGTGACTTAGGGCAGCAGCGCCCCTCCCCAGCCTCAGAGGGTGAAATCTGATTAGTCTAAGGAGTCAATCACAGTAATTCTATTGCTTTTGCTAGTGAAGAATTTAGGCACAGGGTGCTGCACATTCTTGCCAAAGTGACCATATGGGAAGTCAGCTGGGAGGCTTCTGGTAAATTTTTCCTCACTTGCAAAGAGGGATGCAAGAGAAGGATGACTTCTTTTTCTGCCACTGAAGCAGCCACAACAAGGAGGTGATGGGCTTGAGGACAAAAGCCCAACATGCTGAAGAATGCAGAGGAGAAGATAGCAAGGACCTGGGTCCTTGCTGATGTCCTTAGGTTGCTGAACTAACTATTCTGGGACTTCTCTACTGTCTACTGCCAGATTTCCTGTTACTGGGGATGATAAATCAATCTTCTCCCTTCCTCCCTCCCTCCTTTCCTTTCTTTCTCTTTCATGTGGCTAGAAGCATTCTAAATGATACAATCAGAAGTGTACTCCAGAGATTGAGAAAGGCTTCAACTAGAGCAATGGCCACAAAGGTGGGAAGGAGGGTCTGTAATGAGAGAAGGTAAGAAGGAAGAACTTGCTGATTTAGTAACTAATTAGCTGAGCAAGGGGAACGGAGCCTGACCTCCAAGCTTTTAGAAAGAAAATCTGCCCTAGCTGATTTGGCTCAGTAGTTAAAGTGTCGACCCTCGGACTGAAGGGTCCCAGGTTCAATTCTGGCCAAGGGCACGCACCTCGGTTGCAGGCTTGATCCCTGGCCCTGGTTGGGGTGCATGTGGGGGGCAACCAATCGATGTGTCTCTGTCACATTGCTGTTTCTCTCTCTCTCTCCCTTCCACTCCCTGAAAAGCAATGGAAAAAATATCCTCAGGTGAGGATTAAGAAAAAAAGAAACAAAGAAAACCAGAGTATTTTCCACCAACTGCTGAGGTATGGCCATCCCCTGCCTTCTACATAGAACGGGCTATATGTTTCTTATCTTCAGGGACAGCTCCAATTTCAAACCATCGCTACTACTGTTTCTGTAAGTACGAATTGGGCTATATGTTGTGATTTTTATTTTAACAACCCATTTCTGAGCCCTTTAGCTTTATTTTAAAATCGATCAGGAGGGACAAGTCAGATTCCAACTCTCACCATGGCAAAGCTGGAGAGGATCCTGAACTCTGGTCCAGAACTCTGACAGCCAATGTCCTGCTTCTTTCTTTGCTTTCTGTATTAGCAAAGTGGAAAGGAATAGAGAGCGTACCTTTCCATCCTCACCTAGATTAGCTCCTCACTGCCTAGGGCATTGCTGGGAGAAGCCTCAACAGCAGAAGCATGGAGAAAAGGTCAGGTCAAGATCACTGCTTTGACCTCACGCCCAGCCCTAGCCATACCGGGCAGACCAGTATTCTGAAATAAAGGAAGTGCTAGCCTGTCCTGGGCTAGAGTGCAGGAGGGAAGATGAAGACACATGGAGGTTCAAGCAGTGTTGAGATGGGGAAGATCTGGTGAGTGGAGAAGGAGGAAGAGGGGGAGACAGCCTGTATTGTGGCAGGAAATCCAAGAGTAATTTGGGACCACCCAGGCAGCAGTGGTGTGGGTGGGGATGTGTGCATGTGCGTGTATGCACATGTGTGTCCTGGGGCTGCGGGAAGGCAGGCAGGCACAGAGAAACATCTGCCCTGGACCCCCGGGCTGGCCTCGAGTGTATATGTATGTGAGAGTCTGCAGAGGGCTGGGGGTAGGGTGGGGATGGGGTGTGGGAGCCCAAAAGGCAGGCAGGCAGGCTCCAAGAAACATCTGCTCTGGATCCTAGAGCTTGCCAGCATTTGAAATAACTCAAGGGTGTGAGACTCTAACCTGGGCCCTGCCCTTGGGTGTGGGCTGGAGGAGGTTTGGGGGAACCTACAAACGCAAATTTTTAGGCAAGAATAGAGGGGAGTTTGACTCTGTTAAAGAGCTGCCATAAGAAACCAGGCTCCAGGAAAGGAGGGAGTTATGCCGAAATTATTAATAAGAAATCATTTTTATCTAATACTTCCGTTAGGAAGTGAGGATTTGGTCCCATTGGATCCTACCGTTGCTTCAAAGTGCAGATTCACTAAATGGCTGCAGGGGGCCTGGGGGCATGGGACGTCTCCCTGGAGCCCTGCCAGGTGATTTACTCAGTTTCCCCAGGCCTCCAGTTCTAACTGTTCTGGTTCTCCTGGTCAGATGTGATCTCTCCCTGCTTTCGCTATACAGCACAATCCTATTCTGCTTTGTATTATATCGTATATTTTATTCCAGTACATATTTTACTTTTCTTGCTACTAAAAGATGGGTCTTTTTTAGCTGACTTTGTAAACCCTGCCATGCAGTTAAAAAATATACATAAAAGGTGGGCAATAAATGCTAAACACACACACATTCACTTACTTGCAGATAACTAGTCTATATACCTATTCACAAGACGCCATCTGCAGATATCTATTTACAGGTGTGGGAGGGAGCAGTGCTCCCAGATGCCCAGGCTCTGCTGGGCAGGTGTCGCCTCCAGACCCAGAGCCAAGCCCACTAGAACTTAGTAGCCAGCTCCTCACCCTGTTTGTGCCTTGGGCTCACCATACCCAAGCAGCTATGGTCAGTGTCCACAACTCACCTTCCACCCAGAGCTGTTCTAGGTCTGTCTCAATGATGGCCACGCGAAGACCCAGTGCCAGGGCCCCAAAGGCCAACAGTCCCAGGAAGAGCACTTTGCCACAGTGTCTCTGGATCCTGCAGCCCAGAGAGAAGAGGAGGCCCTGGAAGTAAGCACGAAGCCAGAGCGGAGCCTTCAGGCTCCCAGCTAGGATCTGGGATGGAAAGAGAAGGGTCAGTAGGCATTACTGCAACCAGGCGTGAAATCCTTCCCCTTTCTCCCTGTGTACACTCTCTGCCAAGCCCTAGCTTCTTGGTTTCTGGATGCAGGACGGGGTGGATCTACACAGAGGCAGGGCCAAACAGGGAATAAGATTTAACTCCATCCCCTGTCCTCCCACCCAACACACCTGAGGAAGGCAGAGGCCCGTTTTCTGAGAGCAGGGTACCCACAGACACACCTGTTCTCAGGTGGGCAGAGGTGGAGCACAGACACGCTCCCCGGCTAAATGCCGAAGGAACAGACCTAAAGACACACCCCCTCCTGTCCCAGGCGGCAGCACCACCAGGCGCCGAGACGTCCCGCCTCGCACAGGCCGGCGCGGCAGACCTGGGGTCCCAGACCCGTCCCCACCCTCCTCCCGGCTTCCCCTCCACTCACCTGGGGTGCCGCGGCTCTAGCTGGGGGCGTGTAGTCCGGAGGCAGCTCCCCGAGGGGCGGCGGCCGGGCCATGCTGGTGGGGATGGGGGGGGCCTGGGCGCCCCCAACCCGCGTTATCTGGGGGCCCCCATAGGCTGGCCTGATCCCCGCGTCGGGATCGAGGGGGCCGCACGGGCCCGGGGCGTGGGAGGGGGTCGCGCGCAGGTGCGCCGCGGCGGCCGTGACCGGAGGACGCGGGAGGCGACCCGCGTGCCGCAGAGCTCCCCGCCCGCGACGCCCGCGCGGCTCGAGGTGGCGACCGCAGTGCCGGGGAGGCGTCTGTAGCCCCAGAAAAAGGGAGAGGGCAGGGGTAACGCTCTCCCATTGGCTGAGGGGTTCGCAAATTACCCGGATCCTCGCGGCCCGGATCCGCTGCTAGGCAACGGCCCCGCGGGGGGTAGCGCAGGAGACCACCCAGGCAGGGCCACCCCGCGCCTCGCTCCCCGCCCGCCCGCCCGCGGGGCCCTCGGGGAGGGGGGTCCCGGAGAGGCCCGGCGCTGGCCAAGGGTAAGTCCGGAGAGGCCGGGGCTGAGAAAGCGTATCTGCTGGCCCGCCCGGCCAAGGCACAGACCCTTCTTTTCACTCTTCTCTGCCTCCACTCCTGTCCCATTCAGCCCACTTTCTCCACGGAGGCCAGAGTCGTCTCTCTAAAGTGCAGCCCTGCTAACTCCCAAACCCGAAGCCCGTGTGGAGCGCAGCGCTCAGCACGGTCCAACTAAAAGCCTCATCTCCCGTAGTTTCTCCACACCCACCCAGTGTGCCTTCCAGCCCTGCAGAGCCACAGGTAATTTCCTAAAAGCACCATGCCTGCGTTTCTGCCTTTGTGCATGTCGTGGCAGACCACCTTTTGTTTCTGTAGACAACCTTCAGAACTAAGCATGCATCAGTCACCCCTCTTTGAAGCTTCCTTGATTCACACCTCCCTCCCCACAGTTCACTTCTCCCTTTGCACTTCTTATGGCACGCAACTTATGTATTTATTATTCCATTTATGATAATTTGTGTGCTTGAAAGTCTGCCTCCCTCACTAGAAAATAATTGAGTGAGTCACTGAGAGCTGCAGAAACCAGGGTGGAAAGGACTGGAAACAGGGAATAGTCTCTTAATTAAACTTTCATCAGCTGT
Source organism: Miniopterus natalensis (assembly GCF_054644295.1). Classification (NCBI taxonomy): domain Eukaryota; kingdom Metazoa; phylum Chordata; class Mammalia; order Chiroptera; family Miniopteridae; genus Miniopterus; species Miniopterus natalensis. Next base: position 26,231,434 of record NC_142089.1, read on the forward strand.
CCCATCTGAGTGTGCTGCTCCTGCCAGGTTCCTGACTGATTAACCTTGGGTGGCAGAGGAGGTAAAAAAATCAATATTCTAAAGTAAAATTTGGGAAAAAGAATCTCCAATAAATTCATTACTTTAACGCAATGACTACTATCTCCAGCCAATTTCTTGGCCAGTTCTTCAGCCTTGTTTATCATTACATCATAAATATCTCATGTTACTACATAGTCTGTATCAATCATTTGGAGACTGTCCTTAGGACAGATTCCCAGAAGTGGGGGTGTTGAGTCAAAAAGCAGTGCATTCTTCTGGCTCTTGCTACAGATTGCCAAACCGCCTTTTGAAAACTTGTGTCAAGTACCATCAGCCCCAGAGCCTCAGTCCTGGGAAAGGGAATCTTTAGGCTGAGGGTGTGAATGCCTAACAGGTTTGCTGGTTCCACTGTTCCACTCACGTAGCAAAATGCCTGTGGAGCAACAAATATATGTATGATGCTGCTGGCCAAGTAGTAACTACACATTGAAAGCAGTGTATGTGCATAGCACTTTCTTCCTCCCTGTCACAGAGCAGTGAGTGGGTCCTGTTGTGGATAAAAATAGTATACCTGAACAATTCTCTGGAAATGGAAATAGCCTCTAAACTAGGCTGTATGGACACTCTACATTGTTCCTGGGGCTACAGCCAAAGATGGGTATGGCTGTGTGTCACCAGGACTACAAGTGGAGAGAATTAGCTGTAGTAGCTCTTGAGACCTCCTTCCTTCTTATCATCTCTGCAAGAGATAAGGTCCATGGAAAAATAGATTGGTAATTGCCTGGGCCTTGGAACTCTGCTTCCATAGCAGGCCCATCATTGCTAACAACTGTGGTGAAGTCCAACATGCTTGCAGGGTAGGGCCTGCCTGCTGAGAAAACTTTTTGCCTTGTAGTTCAAAGACCAGAGTGGGAGAAATTGGTCTGCAGTTCCAACCATTCCAACCCTGGGCCTAGGGACCTCTGGCTGCTCCAAAATGACCTTTCTTCTTCCCAAAAAAGCGATTTCCTGAGTGCAGCTGAGCTCAGCCAGGGTGCGCTAAAGCACAGACCCCAGGGAATAGGAAGGGAAGTAGAAGCTCCTCTTTCCTCTCTACAAGCAGCCTGCTTCACTGTGGAACAGCCGGCTCACTGTCGCTTCTCCTGGACCTCGGCATGTGTTTTGGGCTCAAACTAGAGAAGTTGTACAAAAAATAACAAGAGAAAAGCAACCTAATTAAATTCATTCTCACCAAGGAGTAAATATACTGATTAATGAGAGAAACATCCCTTAGGGTTTCTTATGTGTCTTACCCCTTTGCTAAACTCTGGGATTTGCAGAGTACCTGCTTTTTAGACATTCATAGCTTATGAGGGGAGCACAGAGGCCTCAGGGGAAACCACTGTGAGCTGGAATACTCAGGGAGGTTTCCAGAAGTGAGGAATTGGATTGGAGAGGTGGGAGGATGACTGAATCAAAAAGAAGATATGATTCCAGGTCTGAATCTTTAACTTTACTGGTCGTGAGTTCTTGGGTAAGTCAAATAATCTTTGACATTGACATAAAGATTAAATGAGGTAATATATACGGCTGAGGAACAGTGCCAGGAAAAGTGAGGTCACTCTCTCTCACACACACACATGTTGGGTAAAGTGACCAGGCCTGGCTTCAGGGTAGGGTCCATGTGGGAGAAGCCAGGGCAGGCCTCTTTCCTTGGCACTCCCCCAAGCTTCTCACCATGCTTGGGGCTGGCTTCTGTTATCTGGGCCAGGCTGAGTCAATGACCCTGAGATGTGGAGAGGCCAAGGCAGTCCCCACTGTCACCCATTTATGTTGAGGGACCAAGCCTGGGAACGTATGCCCCTTCCCAGTTGGCAGCTTTAGAGCCTGTCAAGGCTCTAGTGCCAGAGGCTGCCACCAGAGATCTGAGAATGCCTTTCACCTTGAGGGTGGGGGAAGGAGAGAGGTGGAGAATCAAAGTAGAATCTCCCCATTTACCCATGGCAGAAAAGCCATGATGCAATCCTTCTGGGTGGTGGCAGACAGCTCAGGCCAAGGAGAAGGTCATCCTGGCCTCCAGTAGAATGTGTTCTCCTGCCCAGCCCCTTTCCCTCCCTGTCAGCTGCATCAGAGCTGAGCTTTCTAGACCTTCTGTCTGGGTGGTCCTTCCCACACTCCTCTCCCCCTTCCTCAAACACATTTAACTATTTAGAAGGCAGTATACAAAGGCCCGGCTTATGTACCTCCTTAGGGGTAGAGATGGCTATGGATAAAGTACTCTCTGCAGTTCTCTGGAAATAGAAACAGCTTCTCAACTAGGCTGGGCAGGCCCCTGGATTGCTCATGGGGCTCCAGCTAAAGATGATCCCCGCCCCCACCCCCGCCTCCTCTGTGGATGAGAGTGCAATAGGAAGAATAATGCGAGGAAGAACTGGGAAGTTTAGCCTCTGGCCTTGGGAAAAAGCTTAGAGGGAACCTTAGCAGTCAGTTCCCTTACAGACTCAGGGAGCTCTTGCCAGCAGGTAGGGGTGAAGTGATAGTGGAGGAGGAATTCCTGGAGTAGTAGCCATCAAATTTTGTCTGGTCTGGCAAGCTCCCAGAACCCTGCTCCTCAGTACCTCCCCAGAGTCCCCCCTGATTTGGCACAGAAGGCCCTCTTCCTTCTCTCCTCCACTTCCCTCATGAGCATCACTGGGAGACGCAGGGCAGATCCTATCAACTGTTCCCTGCCTGGCTCTTCTGGCTTCTGTCCCACAGAGAGGTGGCTGGCCAGTGGACATTCAGTTGTGCACTGTATTTCAGACATACTCAAACCCTCTGTAGCTGCTGCCAAAAGGAAACAAAAACTGTCCCTGCCTTCTGGCAGACAAATAGAGCAAAGGGAAGAGAAATCAAAGCATCTTGGGCACCCAGCCAGTCCTGGAGTTATTAGAGACAATAGCAGCAGTGTCCTGAGCTGGGGGCTGCTCCCAGCTGGGACTCAAACTCAAGGCCTTCCCCTGGGAAACCCTTGCCTTGCCTGTTTCCTGGAGCAGGGGCTGCTCATGGGCTTGTGCAAGGGAAGGCAGGGAAGAGGTTTTTCCTCTATTTACCATCAGGGTTTCCAAGGGCTCAGTGGGGAAGATCAGGAAGAGGAATGGGAAGGCTCTGGGACAGTTTAGTCAATCCCTTCTCCCCCATCCAACCCTCCCTCCAAACCTACCCAGGTCCATCCCCTTTCTGTGGTCAAGGACCAGTCTTCTGGCCCCTTGGGCCACCCAGACCTCAAATGTCAGAAAGCTCTGAGAGTGGTGACAAAACCTGAGAATACGAAGGGCATTTAAAAGTTACCCAGTCCGACTTTCCAGTTTGCAGATGGGGAAACTTAGGGACAGAGGAGAGGCAGTGATTTGGCCAAAGCCAAACAACATTACAAAGGGCAGGTCTTCCTCCATCCACGCCAGGACTATCTCCAGCATCCTCTGGGCCCCACAAATTTAATTTCAGTGCCAAAGGGGACCATCTTGGGCACCACCACAGCTCTTTATTCCCACCTCCACTGTAGTTAATTCAACCACCTCTGCTGGGCCATTTCAGCAAACTTTCAGGAACCTTGTCCTGGCCAGTGGGAACAATGTGGAGCTCTCTAGAGCTCCCGAGAAGCCTGTGGAGGTGGAGGTTCCCCGGGGAAGGAAGGTCATGTAGTCTCTCTCACAAGTTCAAAAAGAACACTAAGATTCAGGCAAGATTACTCAAATTAACTTGAGAGACTTCAGATTTTTGAAGCAATGTAGAAACCAGTACTTTTATAATTATTGCCACCCACAGTGAGCACATCAAGAGAAACTTTTACTTTGTTAATTCTAGGAGGTGAAACCTCACCCCAGGAACTGCTTTTATCTTCCACCAAACTTCTGCAGGTTGTAAAAGCGGTACAGGGAGTGGTAAGGGCAGAGTGTACTTGAGTCTGGGAGTGGGGTGGTGAAGGGAAGGTGGATAGGACCCCAGGAGAGCTGTGAGTATGTAAATCTCATTTCTCAGTGATCTGCAGCAGGAGAGTCGATGTAATTAAGATATAAAGGAGTGCACCTGGAGTGGAGTCAGAAAGAATTTCAACCATGATATAGTTTCCTGGCTCTTCCTTACCAGGTTGAACAGACTTCACTAAGGTTAGATGCGAAGGGGTCTGGCTTCTCAGACCATGGCTTTTTTTTATTGCTCTTGCCTCCACTAAAACTGGTGAGGATATTGATGGCCAGGCATGGGCTACCTTCTGCTTGCTTTAAGAGTCTCCAAGGGATAATAGTTAACCTGGAGAAATTGGCTATAGACTGGGAGGTAGGGATGGCAGGGGTTAGAGGGTGAGGCTGGGGGTAGGGTGATGACAGGGGCTGGGAATCTGTGTGGCAGGTAGGATGGGGGCTGAGTGGTAAGTCCTGGGCTGAGGCTCAGGAGCCAGGCTGCCCAAACCGGCAGTTGTAGAGGGGGTATGATATGCAGAGACGGCACTGCTAACTAGGCCTATGGGCCAAGGACTGAAGTACTTCTAGATCTTTTCAGATGGGATATGCTTTTATGGACTAGGCTAGACCAGCCAGTCAGAAAGCAGTCCTCCTAGGAGCTTTACCACTGGACAGCTGCTGCCCCTGCCTGGTAACTTCAGTACGTGGGAGCTAGGCCTTTGTGTCCTATTTTGTTCTACACACTGGTTCTAGATGGTCTTGACCACATGACTCATGAACACACACTGTGTATCCCTGGAGCGCCCCAGGGCACCACTCCATAAGTCTCCAGCATGCCTGTGGGAGCCCTTCTTTATTGGGAAATAAATACAGAGTCAAACAGGTGGGCCGGCCAACAGCTGTAGTTCTGGGGGCCAAAAGGAAGGCGTCTGACTTGCACAGAACTCAGATCTCCATGAGCTGGTCATTCCCCACAATCACCTCATTAACTCGTTTGGCTACAAAAGAAAAGGAAAAGGTTGTTTGAGAACTGTCAGCAAAAGATGTCATTTTCAAACCCAATTACTTCTTATTCTGTGTTTGTAAGCATTTATTCCTTTCCTATGTGGTTCTGCTCCTGAGAAGCTCTTGGGAATATAACTTGCCAAAGGGACTGTAGGAGAGACAGCATCTTCCCACACAGCAGGAGGGACTGACTCTGTACACCTGGCTTTCAGGGAGACTTCACATAGGAGGGGGACTGGAGCGGAGTCTTAAAGAATGAATAGAGTTTTTTCAGGCAGTGTATCAAAGGGAAGGCACTCCAGGTTATTAAGACAACAGGAGCAAAAAATAAAGAGGTATGAGAGAAAGGAAACATGAAATAGTGCGGTGTGGCCTGGGGATGGGGAGTAGGGGGAAAGAGTGAGGAGAAATGAGACTCAATGGTTAAATGGAGATATCCAAAGGAAAAAAGGGAGGTGCCTCATATGTAATATGGAAATAACGCCACCAACTGTATAGGGTTGTCGTGAGGATTCAATGAGTTACAGAATCATTGAGTTCTCAACAGTGGCCATAATTCTTTTCATATGTCCAAACCCATAAGGCCCTCCATGGCCTGGCTCTTGCCTGCCTCATCTGTCCGTGACAGATTGTGAGCAGCTGGACAAGAGACAAGTCTTATTGATCTTCATACACACCCTACTAGCACCCAGACTAGAGAAGGCACTAACTCTGTGGAATGTGTGGGTATTCGGGGGGTTAAGTGAGAGTACAGATGTAGGAAAAAAAGTATGTATAGAAGAGAAGGCCTCCAATTTCCTTCTCAAAGAGAATATAATTGACACATTTGGTGCAGTAGAACAACAATGGTGCTTGGGGATCTGGAACCCTCTGGCCCATTTCTCTCACCTTCTCCACTGGGAAGAGAAACCTAGGTCCAGGTCTTTCACAAAGTTTGCTGTTATGGCATTGCATTGGACAGAGGCAATCTCATGTGAGAAAAGGACAGGAAAGAGAGGAAGGAAAGGTGACAATGCAGGAAAGGAAAGAGCTTCTGAGTCATAAAGACTTGAATTCTAATTTCACTTTGAGCAAACTGTTCCAGGTCTTTGGGCTTTAGTTTCCTCATAAAGTTGTGGGGATTTGGTAAGATAACTGATGTAAAGAGCCCAGCATAGTGCTTTGATAAGTATTAAACAGAAATTACAAAATGGGTCTGGGTCTGGTCTGTGTACTCCTGTCCTGGGAGGTGCTCCTTTTTGGACTACATAGCCATCTGCTTCCTTCAGTGAGAGGAATGGGGCGGAGGCCCAGACAGTGCTCAGGCTGCCAAATTCCCTAGGACTGGGCTGGTCCTGGAATGTGACTGTCAATGGGGCTCCGCCCTTGAGATAAGACTGACCAGAAGAGAAAGGAAATACTGCTCTGGCTACCTTCCCAGGGTACCTCCAAAAGCTCTACTTTACCCTTTATCCCTGTATAGCCATGAGTCAGCCTCATCGGCTCATATGCAGACTCTGACATTTGCTCTTCTTCCTTCATTCAGTCTCTTCCTAGTCTCCAGGGGCAATGGGCTATTCTGAAGACAGTCCCAGTTCCAACAAACATTCTTCTTGGCCTTCAGTGCTCCAGACCAGAGGAGCTAATTAGGTGCCTGGCTGGGGCAGACAATGCTCTACCAGGCTCCAAATAAACACCTGAGCCTTCATTGGCTTGCCCTTCCCACTCTCCTCTCTGTCCTCTGGTCTGCTCTTGGCCTGGGGGTGGGAAAAGACTCACTGGGATTCAGGGGAGAGAGACTCTATCTGGTATTGGGGGTAGATGTATTTTCATGGAGATTCAGTAAGGTGGGGGAAACCTGGAGGGGAGCAACAAGCAGTCCTAGTTCTGCTTGGCCAGGGCTGGAAGCAGGCTTCAGTAAACACGCTGGAAAAGCTCTGAGCTAGAATATGGTTGGGAAATATCTTAAAGGTAAGAGCACAAGGGAGGATGGTAAGTTGGGGAAAAACCAGTGGGCTAGAGGGGAATAACAAGGCACATATGAAAAGCTGTGCTGTTGGGAAGCTGGGAAGGAGTCCTGCTAGCCAGGACTTGACCTGTGCACCCATAACATCTACGTTCATGGCCAAAGGACTGATCACTGTGGTCATTGCGAAGAGATCCAAGTTCTCTTGCTGACAGTGATAAGAGACTCAGATGAAATATTTAATTAGAGTCTCCCAGGTTTTGACTTTGTTGGATATGGCTTTTCTACTGGCTTAAGCAGGAGGTCATACGTGGTTACCAGGATTTTTGCTAGAGATAATCTCACTGAGCATGGTGAGTTGGGTGAGAAAAGCCAGAATTGTCAGAAAATGGCTTGTTCTCCTGGTAGTGTTAAAATAGGGCAGAGAAGCCTGCACTTGGTTATGAGAGTCATATTTTTGGGGTAAAAGATTGCTATGGATGTGGTGACTGTGATATACAAGTAATTGGAATTTGGACAGGGGACAGCATTACTTCTGTATGAATGTTTTTTCCTGAAATTCCTCTATGTGAGAAAGACTGACTGTGGACTTTGCCATCTACTGAGCTCTTTGCTGGTGAAGACCTGAGTTGTTGATGTTTGTCTGAATCATCTATATGAATAGGTCTTGAGTGCTACACTAATGGATAGGAATTTGCTTTATCCATACAGTTCAGCCTCAAAGAAAAGTGATAGTGGAAACAGGTGACTGGCAAGGAGTCTTTGTAGCAGGAAGGCACTGACTACTGTGTTGGATACACAGGTCCTCCAGCATAGAGGACAGAGCAGGAGGTGTTGGGGCTCTCTACTTTAGAATCTAGATAACTTCCTGACCACCTCCCCTTCAGGAGGACCATTAAGAGGTCTCCTTGCTAAAAAATGGGAACATAGCCCAGCCAGTGTTGCTCAGTTGTTGAGCTCGACCTATGAACCAGGTCACAGTTGGATTCCCTGTCAGGGCATATACCTGGGTTTCAGGCTCAATCCCCAGTAGGGGGCATGCAGGAGACAGCTGATCAATGACTCTCCTCATCACTGATGTTTCTATCTCTCTCTCCCTCTGCCTTCTGCTCTCTGAAATCAATAAAAACATATTTAAAAAAAAAAAAAATGGTACATAGTGTCAGAGACAGAGAGCCCAGGAGACACTGAAGCCCAGCCCTGGGCTCCCTGATGGGAGATGCCATGCCTCAAACCCTCAGGAGCTGGCATTCATGCATTCTGCACATAGAATAAAAAGGGTCCTTGCAAAGTAAAAGGAAGGGGCACCACTACTTTGTTGGAAATGGGGAGAAGCAGCAGAAATTGAAATTCCAGGTTCCAGTACACAAGAAAGAAGGGACCTCTAGGGTGGTGGCAGATGGAGTTCACTCATTCAAATAAACCTACAGAGTAAAATCTTAAAAACAACAAAAGGAAGCAGCTCCTGGTTCCAGGAGAGACTGAAAGAAGAAAGCACCGGGGGATGTTTCTACTTTTTGTTGAGCAGGAGATAGTTTACAAAGAGGCAGGAAGGAGGTGGAAGAAACATTGTGTGGGGGTCACAAACCCAAACAGAAGAGAACAAAGGAGGGAGAAATACAATGAGGAGACAGGAGGGGACAGGATAACAAAGCAGCTCCACAGACCCGCTGAACAGCTGCTTTTGAAACTGTGGGGACCCCTTTTAAGTTCTTCCACAGTCAGAGGAAAGGCTGGGGTTCTGAATCCTACTTTAAAGAAACTACCAACAGGCCCCAGCTGCTCAAGAAACAAATTTCTCTGCAACCTCAGGGTAGGCCTCGGTGAGCTTATGTTGAGCAGGGGGAAAAAGCTAAGACCTGAGGTTCCTGAAGATCACAAAGAACTTGGATACTCAGGCCAAATACATTTTTCCTATTGGTCCAGGAAAGATGGATTAAAAGGAGAAACCAGATATCATTGATCAAATTCTGCTGGGCAAGCCAGGAGTGGCCTCTTCCTCTGGTCTTTTTTTAATTTTTAATTTTAGGGGAGAGAGCGGAAGGGAGGGAGGGAGAAGGGGAGAGTGAGAGAGAGAGAGAGAGACTGAGAGAAACATTGGTGTGAAAGAGACACATTGATTGGTTGCCTCCCATGCGGTGCCAGGGATGGAACCTGCAACCCAGATAAGTGCCCTTGACCGGAAATCAAACCCACCACTCTTTGGTGTGTGGGCCTATGTTCTAACCACTGAGCATACTGGCCAGGGTGTACGTAATTGTTTTATTAGCATAAGTTTAGAAAAAAAGCAAGAAGAGATCTTATGATAATTGCAACCATCTTGCACATGCCTTTCTGCCCTGAAATCCCCCAAAATATGCTCTATGGATCCAGGATTCACTCATTTACACACACACACACACACACACACACACACACACACCCACCCCCCCACCAGGATTCACTCATTTACACACACACACACACACACACACACACACACACACACCCCACCCCCCCACCTCAGCATCTACTATAAACCAGGACCTGCTCTGAGACCTAGGGATACATATTGGAATAAGTCAGTCTTTGCCCTTGAGGATCTCAGTCTGGTAGGGAAGGTATAGATTCATGGATAATTGCCATAACTTGTGAAAGTACTTTAATAAAGGTGTTGACAAAGTGCAGGGGTGTAGAGGAGGAAGGAATGCTCAGTTTGGCTGTAGGGAGTCATGGGAAGAGTGAGGGAAAGCTCTACAGAGAAAAAAACACTTGGGCAAAGTCTTCGAATGAAATTCCAGAGAGAGAGAGGGCATGTGCAAAGGCATGGAGAGGCAGAGCAGCACAGTGTGTATATGGAACTTTAAGTCCCTTGGTATGCTCCAGGAAGTGTGTGTACTCCTCACAACATTTGTTTGTATTTAATTCTCATAAAAATCCTTCAAGATATGTATTATTGTCTCAGTTTTTCTAGTTTTGAAAATCTGAGGCTAAAGATTAAAATTTTAACCTGGTGCACATCCATTGAGTTGTACATCTGAGATGTGAACCCAGGTCTGTTTGATTGGAAAGCTCAAAAAGGGAGGTATGCGACTCTATAAAGGGGAAGGAAAAAGACAGTGAAGGCCTTTGCTTATTGGGAAGAAGGGAAATGACGTGGTTCCTATCAATACAGAACTGGTGGGGTTCATTCCTTCAGCACCTTCCCTGTCCCACCCTGTTCTAGGTTTAGGAATAATCTAAAAAGGAATTAGCCATTCTTATTGATTTTGAGCTTTGTTTATTTTTTGGTTAAAAACATTCAGCCAGCCCAGCCAGGCGTGGCTCAGTGCTTGAGCATCGATCGACCTAGGATCCAGGAGATCGAGGTTCAATTCCCAATCAGGGCACATGCCCGGGTTGCGGGCTCTATCCCCAGCTGGGGGCCTGCAGGAGGCAGCCAATCAAGGACTCATCATTGATGTTTTTCTCTCTCTCCCTCTCCCTTCCTCTCTCTGAAATCAATAAATATATATTTAAATACACACACACCCCTCAGGTCAGACGAAGTGCTCAAGGACTTCGGGGGCCAGAGCCTTTGCTGGATTACTGGCCCTTCTCTCTCATGTCCAAGAGTCCTCGTAAACTATTGGTGCGAAGCAGGGCCATTCAATCTTTTTGGTATGTTTTAAATTTTTTGATAGTAACGATGCATACATATATGAGCTCATCTGTAAGATAAAGTCCTAAAAATGGAACTGTTCGGTCAAATTTTAAAAATTTGACAATGGTGTTAATCCCCCTACAAGAATAGCTTTATTAGTTTATGTTCTCACTGTAGTGTATGTATGTGCTTGTTCCTCAGTCCTCACCAGCACTGAGTATTGTCTGTGCTAGTGTGGTAGGTAAAAAGAGGCATCTGTGATTGTAATTTGGGTTTTGTTTACCTTTGGCTTCAATCCTTTGGCCACTTCCAACCAGGCAGTCCTTGATGTCTGCTCCCTTCTCTATCACAGCATTGTTGCAGATGACACTGCCGTGGATATTGCTTCTGTAACAGAGTAGCCAAGTTAGGAAGTGCTGAGGGCTCTCCTCACAATCCTCACCGCTATGGGCTGGGGTCTGGCTCCTCCATAAGCTAGGAATAGCTGGTCAGTCCAGTTAATGGCTACATGCTTGAAGCTATTACTGGAAGACACAATGGCTCAGCTGGGTCCAGGGAAGACCTGGCCTTAGGGAAGTCCAGAGTTTAGATATGCTCACAGTGATCTTTCTCCTAAAAGGCGACCCCAGGCCTAAATTCCACCCAATTTTTCCTCCTTTATTGAGGAGTAGAAGCTGGTGCTGGTCCCTAAACTGACCTATCCCTCCTGCCTCTCATCTGGGAATATATACCAAATTTCATTTGCAGCTCAGATCCTGTGAATCCTCCTAGATCAGCTCTGGAAATAATGGGTGCCTCACAGCTCTCATACTCATTTAATAAAGTTAAAAAAAGAAAAAAAATACTCATTTAGGAAAAAAAGGGATGCTTTTCAAACCAGCTCCACACCTCATAAAACACTACTCCAGACCCTATATTCACTCTCAAGAGTAGCACCGCTTGCTTGCTCTTAACATCCTTAAATGTGTTTAAATAGCATCTTCCTGGCCCCTGAAGTCTGGTGGGTGAGGAACGATCCTTTTGAAAATCATCACTGGCATTTATTGCATACCTACTCTGTGCCAGGTACTATGCTAAATACTCTATGTATATTACAGGAGTGACTTACAAATCTAGCCATTTTATCAGAAAAATCACGTGGGCAGTCAGTGATAAAACAGCAAACAAACACTCTCAATGTCCTGGCCCCATCAGCCTTTTTGGTAGGTCTAGGGTGAAGGGCCTTATGTATTTAATTAGGGGGGAAAAAGCTTCCTAGATGATTGTGTGAGTATCATTATTACCTCAGATATAGTAAAAATAACCACATTTTGTAGATAAGGCAACATAGAAGTTAAACCATTTACCCAAAACCATGTAACTGTGAAGTAGCAGATTCAAATAAATCTGGGTCTGCCTGACTCCAGGATCCACACATTTAACCATAATGCCATACAAAGAAATTAAGGGGAGAAAAGCCTGGAGGAAGCCTGGAACTGCCAAGTTGCTTTTCTGAGCCGAGATGGCTCTGGGAGGAGCTCGGTCTTAACAAGTTAATATTCAGTCCTAAAGAGTCCAGCAGCTGGAGGGGAAAAGGGGGTAAGAAGGGTGTGAGCATCCATTCAAACAAAACAAACAACAAACAAAAACAAAACATCTACTAAGGAAATATCCTCACGCAACCTAGGAGGCATGGGGGATAGAGAAGGGATGTTCTAAGGACTGAAACTATCGATGCACAGGCCATTAAAAAAGATTCTCCCAAACACCAAAACTTTAGTAAAATGCAAGATAAAATAAAATAAATCTAGCACTTTATGGCACTACAGAATCTTCTTTATTCTTCTTTAAGCCTGTCAGAAAGCAGTAAAAGGCCAAAGCCATAGCACCTCTGTGGTATGGGCTAGAGATGGGTGGAGACAGAATTAGTTTGTGTGTTTTTTTGGCTCAAACTCAGGATACACTCACTGGGTGGGCATTAAGGGACCCTCCAGAGCTTTTCAACTTGCCCTCTGCTTTAAGCAAAGCGGTCCAGTCAGAAGTTAGAGGAGTTCCTACTCCTTGGGAAAATTCTCCCAAAAAGAATAGTAATGACGTATAGAAAGCCTCAGATACACAGGCTCCTGGGACAGAGCAGGCTTGCAACTGGATATTAGTTTGTCACTGAAAAGTCTCCTTTCTTTTTCCAAGGTGGGAGTAGGGGATGTTTCCTGCTCAGTAGTTTTAAGAGCCTGTGAATGTGAAAGCATGCTCTGGAGCTAGGCAAGAGGTAAACATGGCCAGCAGACAAAAAACAGCCAACAGAAACTTAAGCAGCCATAATTAGAGACTACTAACTGGCTATTTTGGAATCTAGGATATAAGTGGGAACCATGTCTGAAAGGATGAGGCTGGAATGTCTGAGGTCAGATTCCCAAAGCAATGGATAGCCTGGGCTCTCCTTATGTTGAGCAGGTCTGACTGAGGTCTTCAGAACTTCCCATATGGCTTTTCTCATTTAGTTTGTGTGTAACACCCTCTGAGACACATAAACCATTACTGTGGAGTCTGCAGATGTGAAAGGGAAAAATTAGGTTGATTGATGGGAAGCTGGGGGCTCTCCTGAGGCTCTTGGTCAGTGGATCTGTGGGAGGCTTTGAGATGAACACCTGACAAAATGCTTAGTGAATGTGAAGCTCTTTCTACCACTTGTTTCTTCAATTGTTCCCCATGATCATGCTATGGTCACAAGTTACCTCCATTAGCAAGGCTGAGGTACTTTGGAAAAATTTCAAGTCACTATACCCCTTCCCTCTGTACAGAAAGAAACTCTAAGGTTAAAGATTTTACTGGAAGTGTGTGTGTTTGTTCATGCTAGAGGGGAAGGACAGATACTACTATATGAAACAAGCCCTCTCCAGGTTGCTAATCCACAGTAATGACTTTGCCTTTTCTGCTCAGTGCTTAAAGTGGGAAGGTAGCTTCCTATGTAACTCAAGAAAAGAACTGGCTCCAGTGCTAGAACTACAGTTTTTGCATCTATTAAAATTAATATAGCTTTATTGATTTCAGAGAGAGGAAGGGAGAGGGAGAGAGATAGAAACATCAACGATGAGAGGGTCATTGATCGGCTGCCTCCTGCACGCCCCCAACTGGGGATTGAGCCCGCAACCCGGGATGTGCCCTGGTTGGGAATCGAACCTCGATCTCCTGGATCCTAGGTCAATGCTCAATTGCTAGGCTGGGCTTGCATGTAGTTTTAACTCTCAACTGGGTACTAAGGGCTCTGTTGTGCTAATGCCTGGTTGTGTTCTCTAAGAAGCAGCTCAGAGATGGCCAAGATTAATGGAGTTTTGGTCCTCATTTCTCCTTGGTGGGGTTAAATTTTAAGCAAAGCTGTAGGTCTTGATAAATTACCCTGCAAATGAAGGGTAAATTACCCATACTTCAATGGAGAGGAGGCTAGGAGAAAACACAGAGGTCTACAATAAGATCACCACTTGGCCAGGCTCAGCAAGCCAGACGCTGTGGCATACGACATGAGGAAGAAGCCCTGAGCTGGGAAGCAAGAGTGCCTCCAAATTCTTGTTCCTCTTCTGGCTCCAGTTAGGGCTTTCTTCAGTTTATTCCAGGAGGAAAGGGAACTCACATAAATCTAATGTCTAACACATCTCGATTACACAAAGCACTTTATACTCATTATGTAACTTAATCCCTTTTTAAAATCATAACCCAAGGATATTTTTTCCATTGCTTTTCAGAGAGAGTGGAAGGGAGAGAGAGGGAGAGAAACATCAATGTGAGAGACATCGATTGGTTGCCTCCTGCATGCACCCTGAACAGGGCTGGGGATCCAGCCTGCAATCGAGGTACATGCCTTTGGCCAGAATCGAACCTAGGACGCTCTAACCACTGAGAAAAAGTGGCTAGGGCATAATTTAATCCTTTTAGGAAACCTGTAGGGTAATGGTATTTATTCTAATTTTTGCAGAGAAAATTGAGGATCAGAGAGGTTAAGCAATGTGCCCAAGCCTACATAGTGGTGACTCTCCACTGTGTCATGGGCTTCTGCCTCAGGTGTGGACTCGGCAGTATTCGGCAAAGAGCCATGAAACTCTGAAGATAGTAACTCTGAAGACAGGCAGGTTCTTCTCTGGGGTTAGTTGGCAGGCTTTCTAAACTTGCTCATAACCTTTTCTAGGCATGTGACTAAAGATCTGACTCGCTACTTCAGCCTAAAGATTATGTCTGAGTCATGCATATCTTCCCAGATGCCAGATCCTCCTAATCTTAGCCCAGTGATTTTTTTTAAATCCTCACCTGAGGATATGTTTAGAGGGAGGGAGGGAAGGAGAGGGAGGGGGAGAGAGAGAGAGAGAACCATTGATCGGTTGCCTCCATATGTGCCCTGACCGGCTATCAAACCCAAAACCTACGTATGTGCCCTGACTGGGAATCAAACCCGCGACCTTTAGGGGTATGGGACAATGCTCCAGTTGAGCCACCTGGCAGGGCAGATATGATCTAAATTTTATGTGTCTGGCAGATATTCTTTAGTCTGTGTATGGGTATGTGTGGCAGGAATCCAGGATTTATTTTCATTTGTTGAGCTTCAAGGAGTAAAATACTCTGAGATTTTTTTCTAGAAGTAGACAGGGCTCTCTTGACAGATACTCAGCCACTTATAGTAGAGGGGTTTAAATCAGGGGTTTAAATAATTTTCATTCAGTAAATACTTACATAGTATCTAGTATATACAATGTACAGCATTAGGAGTTAAGTAATACAAATACATATAAGAAGTATTTCTCTATTCAAGGAACTTACAGTCTTGTTGAGGAAAAAAGAAAGGTACAGTGTCATGTGAGCATAAGTAAAGTGTTATGGGTGCACAGGGAACACAGAAATGGGGAAAATGATTTCTGGCTAGGACAATTCAAGAAAGCTGCATGTAGGAACTAGAATACGTATTGGACCTTGAAAGATGAGTAGGATTTCTATAGGTAAAGATCTCTAGAGAGAGGCAATTCAGGCAGAATGCATGTCAGGAATAAAGGGTTGTAGAAAAGTAAGGGACCCAGTGGGCAGGGCAGTCAGTTGAACGTAGGTGAAGAGAACATTCAGGGTAACAGTGAGCAGTGGTATCATCTTGTTTGGTCCTGAGGGCTGCACTTGCTGCTTGCAGAAAGCATGGAAAATCTAGGTGAAAACCTGGTTTCCTGGCCTGCCTACATGTAAAGGTGCCACCCTAGACTGCAGCTTAGGTCATTCACCTTGGACTTGGAGAAAATGCAGGAGATGTTGCTCAGGATTAAGGGCCAAAGATGCAGAACACAGGACTGACATGGAAGTCTTGACAATGAAGTTTCTACTAGACTTTGGATTGCTGAGCATCAGCTGTCATATAAATTGGAAGTGGTAGAAAATGAGAAAGACAGGCAGGAGCCGTCTCTGCATAGTCTCGCCTACACCTTCCCCAAGGTGGTCCTATTAGCATCCCTTCAGCCCTGAGGACCTTGGGCAGGTGTCCAAGCCACTGTCCAGAAAGCTTCAGCCGTTCATCACTGTTGGCAGAGACAAGCAAACTAGTATGAGAAACTCCCTCTGGACAAATTCATGCTCCTACTCTACCACTCAGTCCAGATGTAATAGCAGCAGAGTAATCAAGTCTCACATGACTGCAATTTAATTACCTTCCCAAATTTATAAGTAATTAAAACTAAATGACCTGAAAATAATGAGAAAAAGTTCATGTGGGATTCAGGATGTCTGATCTTATCACTGAGCTAACTTGCAGGGCTGGGTAATCCCTAATGGCCTTCCTGGTCATTAACCCCATGCGGGCCATAACTTTACCTCAACTGTTTTAGTTGGAAAAATAGCAGCCGCCGCCATCTAAACCTTTATTATTTCCCCAGCTAGAAACCTTATTAGGCCATCCAAGATTCTACCTCTTCCAAAACTGTAATTGACTCTGGGATATTATGCTAGGCCTTTTTCATGAACTTCTCTCCTATAAGCAAGCTGGAGTTTCTTAGCCTTGGTTTTCTCACCAAGTCTCTTCATGTCAAACCAGGACACTAACACTGGACTTTAAAGAGGTGCTAGAGAGCTGTTCCTAAAGAAAAGTGTAGTTATGGTTTTCAAGAGAATGGGGAGGTCTGTCAGTCTCACACAGGAATCTAGAACGGGGCATGGAATAGCAAGGGTGCAAAGAGACAAAAGTCTGGAATGCCACAATTTATTTATCTGTAAAAATGCAGGAGGTGACACAGATGATTTCTAAGGACCCATCTCACTCTAACATTCCAGGACTCAGTGATGGAGCTAGATCATGAGAACTTGAAGTTCAAACTTAATTCTCTAAAGGTAATGGAGAGTCTTCAGAAGTTTTTTAATAGAACAGGGATATGATTAGAAATATCCTTTAGGAAGACAATGCTGGCAACACGCCACCTCAGTGCAATGAGATAAAGTAATGGTGATGATGATAAAATGACAGCTAACATTCTATGTGCCATGTACTGCTCTAAGGGCTTTATGTCTGTTAACTTGCTTTGTACTCCTAACATACCTGTGAGGTAGCTCAGTTTTTACTCCATTTTATAGAGAGAAAATCAGGCACAAAGAGGCAAAGCCAATTTCCTAAGTGACTAGTAAGTGACAGACCCAGGACTCAGTCTGGCAGTCTGACTCTAAAGTCATACTTTAGATGGTGGGTTACATGGTGGGAGGATTTGGAAGAGAAAGAAAAATGGAGACAGGAAAATAAATTAGAAAAGATCACAGTGATTCAGAAAGAGGTATCTGGGTTTGACCTTTTCTCTTAACCTCTAATCAAACTGGCTACTAGATACCTTTACATACCTGGATGAGGTACGTCCAACCTCATGTGCCCTTCACAGGCCTTCCATCCCCATAAACCTGCTCCTCCCTCACCCTTCCTCATCTCAGTGAGTATTGCACCATCTACCGTTTACCCAACTAGAAACGTGCGCTTCACCTACCAACTGACCTCTCCCTTGCCCTTTACACCCTTTCCCTGAGCACTTTGTCAGTCCCTTTAGATCCCATGTTTTATGTTTAAAACTGCTGATGTTCCCCAGGATTTTGTCTTGGTTTCTTTTCTTTTAATGCCACACACTATCCCTGAGTGATCTTATCTACTCCCCATGGCTTCAGTTACCATTTCTATGCCAACCACTCCCAAATCTGTACTTTGTACAGGCTTCTTTCCTGAGCTCCAGTCCTGCACATTGAGACTGCCTGCCATGAACTCAACTTGTCCCAAGAGGAACTCACCATTTCCCTGCCTACCACCTTGCAAATCTTGCTCCTCCTGTATTGATTCCTACCTTAGTGAACAGCACACGAGAAACCTTATTGCTCAAGCAAAACCCAGGCATCTTAATTTCTCACTCTTTTACCTCACATATCTAGGCAGCCACCATGTTTTATAGTTATTATCACCTTATTAGTTCTCCTTCCCATCTCCACTGCTGTAGCCTTAGTTTAGGACCTCTTTTTTAAATTTTATTTTAAATTAGTTCACATTCAATATTATTTTGTATCAGTTGCAGGTGTACAGCATAGTGGTTAGACAATCATATTACAAAATGTTCCCACTGATATTTCCAGTACCCACCTGGCAACATAGTTATTATAATGTTATTGACTATATTCCTTATGCTGTACTTTATATTCCCATGACTATTTTGTAACTACCAATCTGTACTTCCTCTTCTTTTTATTTATTTATTTATTTTTTTAGAGAGGGAGGAACAGGGGTGGGAGGAGAGAGACAGAGAGAGAGAGATTTTGTTGCTCCACTTATTTATGCATTCATTGGTTGCTTCTTGTATGTGCTCTGACTGGGGATTGAACCCTCAACCTTGGTGTATTGGGATGATGCTCTAACCAACCGAGCAACCTGGCCAGGGCCAATTTGTACTTCAGGCCAGGCAGTAAAAATGCTACAAAGGATATAAAATGCTACAAAGGTTGACATAATGGAATGTATTAGGACAGGTTACTACTGATAGGGTAGTCAGCCTTCTTCTTAAATAGTGAAATCTGAGCTAAGATCAAAATGAGGAGATGTTTCTAAAATAAGAAATATGTTACCATATTTTTAATTGCCTGAAGTTCTTTTTCTGTTCTTTGAAATGACAGGTTACTTGAAAGTATTTCTCTCTCCCTGCAGAGCCTCTGTTTCTTCTGAGTTGCTTTTTTCTATTTGTTTGACGTGGTCTCTATCTTTCATGATAGAAGCTTTCTTTAGATCTCTGGTAACCTTTGATTATGCCTCTATATTTAGGAGAGAATTCTTAAAAGCTGATTGGAGCCTGGCTGGGCATGGCTCAGAGGTTGAGCATCAACCTAGGATCCAGGAGATTGTGGTTTGATTCCCGGTCAGGGCACATGCCTGGGTTGTGGGCTCGATCCCCGGTCAGGGGCATGCAGGAGGCAGCCAATCAATGACTCTCTCATCATTGATGTTTTTTTTTCTCTCTCTCCCTTCCTCTCCCTGAAATCAATAAAGACATAAAAAAAAAAAAAAAGAAAAAAAAGCTGATTGGAAGCTCTAAGCACATAATAAAATTTGTCACTACAGGGTGATTTGACTGGGCTGTTAGAAATCTCTGATGTAAATAAATGTAGGTTTTTCTTCTTGGGCTGATTGGATTCGCCAGAGAAGATTCTTCCAAACTTTTGGCTGAAGGCATTAGGGCTGGTTGCAAGGGTTCTGGAAGTCAAGTCAGGTAGTGGGATTGGGGAACAACAGATCTTAGAGGCCAACATCCCTATGGTCTCCAACTGTCCTGGTTTTTATTATGGTACTTCCTCCCTAAATTCTGTCTATCGTTTTCCATTGTCATTCTTCCTAAAGAGCAAAGGCTTAACCTTTAGTTCTATCCCTCTTCCCAAAATGCTTCTCCCAACCCACCATGGCAGCTGTGAGAGGTAGTTCATCGTTTGCCAGCCTTGCAGTCTTCCCCTATTCTTCCCTCCTACCAGCTCCTGGACAGGGAAAGCCACAGATGCGTGAGCTAGAATCAATCTCAGGCTGATCCAGCCCAGTGGTTTTCAAAACTTGATTTATAGATCTGCTTCACATCCTATAGAAAGGACAAGTGCCCCTTCCCTGCTGTATTCCAAACTACCATGCATTTATCAGTTTTAAATACTACATTTAAGAAAAAGTCTGAAAACCTTTCTAAAGTCTGAAAACCATTGAATTGGTAATATCCTTCCTCTCTGCCATCACCTATGCTTGCTTTTTATACAAGAAAATACATGAGGTCCATAGAGAGGAAGAATCCTACTACATATCATTCAAGTTTTCTTACTCTAAGTATAGGCTGTTCATAAATCAAGATTTTAGGACAGTATGGTATCTCAAAATGGGGGGATATTCTCCATATTAGTAACAGAGAAACTCTCCCTCAAAAACAGTGTGTGGCTTATACATCTACTCCTCCTAAGCCTCTGTCTTTTTTCAGGGCTGCTCTGGACACTGAGATAAGGCAGGTGACCCTTAGATATCAGGAGAGTGTCATTCCAGCCCTGCCAGTGGCTCACTACTGAGGCCGTCCCATTAAGCAGGATATCAAAGCAAGAGAGGGCAGTTTCTTCCAGGACGACGATTGTCATAAGTGTGAGAAGGCTGCTGGAAATGATTTCAGAGATCATTTCACTACGGAACCAAAACTGAGACCTCAAAGGGCCTAGAGCCAGTCCCCCCTCGTTCTCTTTTCTTTCTTTCCTTCCCCAAGCAGAGCCCCTTCCTCGGCTCTACTGGCCCCCAAAGCCTCCAGGGGGTACCAGGGGCCTTGTCTCAAGTGGGCACAAAGGGAAACATACCCTTCCTCCACGGTGACTGAGTTCATGAGAAGGCAATTGGCGATAGTCACTCTGTCTCTTATGACGCAGGATGAACCAATGACTGAGTGCTTAATGGATGATTTCTCTCCAACCTGTGTATCTGGCCCGACGAGGCAGTCAACGCCAACCTGCAAAAGGCAAATATAAAACCTTGTCCATTCATCTCAGCCAAAAGCAAACTAACCCCCAAGATCCCTTGAGCTGGGGTCTAATAGGATATTTTCCCAGAGATGCTTCAGCAAGAGAAACCATCATCAGTATTTCTCAGGGCCACAAGGTCACATAATACCTCTGAAACCAACTCAAACTTACACACTCATGCACCTGGGTATATAGATATGCTCTCTTGAAGACAGTGCTGAAATTGGGGTAAGAAGAGGGAGAGAAATGGAGAGCTCCTGTGTCTGAGTTCCAGGATTATAATGGACCTTCCTTATAGGGTTTGTATACCTGTCCAGGCAGATT
Organism: Miniopterus natalensis; assembly: GCF_054644295.1. Classification (NCBI taxonomy): domain Eukaryota; kingdom Metazoa; phylum Chordata; class Mammalia; order Chiroptera; family Miniopteridae; genus Miniopterus; species Miniopterus natalensis. Next base: position 26,252,255 of record NC_142089.1, read on the forward strand.
CTAGAGTGCCTAGGCTAGAAGGTGAAAAATAAATTTTGTTTTAAAGATTTTTTATTGATTTTTACAGCACGAAGAAGGGAGAGAGAGAGATATGAGAGCAAAACATCAATTGGCTGCCTCCTGTATGCTCCCCACTGAGGATCGAGCCCACAATGTGGGCATGTGCCCTCACTGGGAACGAACTGGCAACCCGTTGGTGCACAGGACACCGCCCAACCAACTGAGCCACACTGGCCAGGGCTGGAAGGTGAAATTTTATAACCAGAACCCAATTGGGATTTCCCTGGGACTAATGAGGTTCTGGGCTTGAGAGCCTAATTCAGCTTCACAAGGACAAGACTCGACATACCCAGAGATTGTCCCATACCTGCCCTGCCCAAGCTAGTACCTACCAAGTGTTTGTTGACAATCTGGGCTGATGAATGGACCAGGGATTCTTCTGGACAAAGATCAGGCAGCAATTTGGGCACCTTGAGGAAAGAGGTATGGTAATTAAAGTAAAACCAGAAAACACCTGAAAGCACCTTAGGTAGAAGCCAATGCCCAGCCAGAGATGTGGGGAGTTTTCAGCCACAGCTTCCTGTCTGGATGAGGCAGAGCAGGAGGCTACTGCATTTTTCCCTGGGACATGGGTTATTTATGCAGCAGCTTCTAGATGGTCTTACCCTCAGTTTTTGAGCTGAGAGTATCATCCCTGAAAGTAATGCTTGTCCCTCAGCTGGGAGGTGTTGAGATAAACCTTTGAGATACCCAGGTAGCACTTGGGAGAGGAGGCCTAAGGAAGGCAAGGAACATCCTGAGTCCTGACCATAGTGATTCTAGGATCTTGCTCATCTCCTAACCGCTGTGGCCATGTATGAGGTGAAGATGGGAGCAGTGTTGGACAAATTCCATAATCAGGACAGACCCTGAGAAAGCATCCATGTCCTTCACCAGCCAAAATAAAATGCTGAAGGGAAAGTCCCCACCATTCTCTCACCAGTATGAGAAAACTGAAAAGGTTCTGAGTATGGAGTTTTTTCGCTCTGGACCCGTTAAGAAGGCAGAGGTAGCATGCCTATCTGTGATTCTCTAGTGTGGGCAGAATAATATGATATCCTACTGTGTGTGGTGGCCACATGGCTGAGGGAGACCTTGCCAGGACTGGCTACACTGGCAATAGGAGTACGAATCCCTCAGTCCCTATCCTTGGGATCTCCTCTTTTACACTTCAACTGAGGCCATTCAGGCCTGTCCGCTGTACAGCCCTTGCTGGACTTCAGAGGATAACTCTCTAGCCTCAGGCTGTCCATGGACCTGCTTTTGACCAGTCTGACAGACTGTAGTCATAGAATTGAAGAAAGAGAATTAAAAGTCAAATTAGGGAAGCTTTCTAATAGCTCTGACCCTAAACTGGGGCGAACCTTATCTAGCATTGCCCGGAGTAAACAAGCGACTAGTCGTGATTTCCCATAAACTCCCTGGCCTGGATTCCCTTGGACCTATAACCAAGTCAGGATGAGGCCAGCTTGGACTCTGGGGCTGGGGATATACCCACCATATGGTGTGGGTTCTGAAGATTCCCAAGCCAGGTTTTCTTCAGGGACTCAGTCCCAATCCCAATTTTCAACATCTTTAATCACTCTACCTGACCTCTCCACCCCACTCCCCGGCTAACACCTGCACTGACAGTTTTCATAAGGTTCTACCAGGAATCGGCTAATCTTTTGACCATCTCATCCCTGTTGCCCTTGAGTGCCACTCTAATGCAGTTCCCTCAACCATCTATCTTTTCCTATTCTCATTTCAACCCTTTACTGCTCTGTGCTTCTTTTCATGGTCGCATCATCCCTCTCTCCTAAAACCTTCCCCCTGTGACGGCTACACAATAAAGAGCTCCCGTAAACCCTCAGCCTCTTCACTGCCCCCTCTGTACCCCTTAACTAAACTAAAGCCTGGCTTGTCTTTCATGGCACTGCTTCCCCTTCAATAGAAGCCACCCATTCCCCATATCTCATAAACCTCAGGGTTATAAAAAGGGGTTACGAAGACTCCCTACCCTCTAATGCTATTTCCAGACGTTTCTCTCTCATAGACATTCCTTCCTTGAGGCTTCGCCATCTCGCTACTCTATATTCTGTTCACTTTCTTAGGAAAGCCTCCTCTGTGTGCCTGTTTACCTCAACACAGTAATGATTATGCAGTATTTATTTGCTTGTTTATGAAGTACTGTAGATATCCCCATGCTGAGCAGAATAGAGGAAAGCTGCTGAACCCAGAGGCCATAAATTAGCGTTCCTGGAGATCTTAGCCTCTCCTTGGGGTCACAGAGGCTCTGCCTCTATAGACCAGGCTCTCTGCTGCCACTGTTGCTGTACCTGGGTACCCCAATGGTCTCCCGACAGTCCAGGTCTTTCTCAAACTTAGGAATGAAAGGATTCTGAACGAATCACTGTCTACCTAATGAAGAAATAATATAAAAGACTCAGTCTGTTTCTAGGGAAAGAGCTCCCATAATTTTTCTTCTAAACCCATCCTCTCACCTGTCTGTTTGCTTCTATGTAGAGTCCCAGGGTGCTCAATCGAAGGCAGAGCCCCTCTTTCATTATGTGGACATAGCAGCGCAACTGTGATCTGGATAAGTCTTCCCATCTGTCTCCTCGACAGGCATTCCAGCAGCCATCATAGGGAGCAAAGGTCAGTGTATTGGCTTCTTTGATAAAACTGTAAATATCTTCAGAACAAACAACCAAACCGAGCATGTGAACAAGAGAGATGACAGAGACTCAATAAGTTTTGAGAGGGCACAGCTCACACCTCTGCCCCTGGAACTCACCCATGCAGCATGGACCCTGGGGAAATCCCACTAAAACCTGAAAGACTAAGTAAAATTAAAAGAGGCAATGTGCTTTCTTGTACGTTTGAAATATTATATGATACAAAAATGCTTAAAAAGAGGTCCTAAAGCAAGTTTGACCAATAACCAAGCACTACTAGGGAAAATAAAATAGGTGACCCTTGTAAATCATCAAGTAACACAAGCAAATGTCCAGGTTTTAGCAACCTGCCATACTGTGGGGCTAGCCTCCATTACCATATCGGGTAGTTGTACCAGGACAGAAATAGCACAGACCTTGTTTTTCAACTCTTAAAATAATCACTTGGGGTCTCTTATTTTATGATAAGAAAACTGGGGTTCAGAAGACTGAATACAAAAAGTAATCTAAATCCATCTATATATCACAACTGAGACAAACTGGGGAGTATGTTGTCTAAGGTCAAATAAAATGTACCGGTTTAAAAAAAGAAAAAGAAGACTAAGTACCCTCCCTCAGGTCACAGAGGTAATAATTCACTTGATAAATATATATTTTTAGGCAGGGATATGAGAGCAAACAAATCAGACCTCAGTCCTACACCCTGGAAAGGAGACCTCTGGTTGGCCTTTGGTTGGACTGTAACCGTATACCTTTCTTTCCTTGACAGAAGAGGCTGAATTTAGTCAGAGGTGGGGCTGCCCAGAGCCTAGAAAACAGGGGAACTGAGAAGTGGTAGGCAGAATTTAAAGTTAAAATAGTCTAGTGAGGAACACAGCCAAACCAGAGCTATGAGTCAGAGACTGAACCTGGGGCATGATTAGCCTGTCCCTCAAGACCACAGCGACAGGATCTGCTTGGGCAAGCTGACCCAGAGCTCAGGGAGTGGCATCAGCCAGCCTGTCTTACCACCTAGCCAGACAAAAATCTGTTGCCTTGAGACAGGCATTTTGGGCTGGGTTAAGCTGCCCAGCCACTCTTTCCAAAGGAGCTGCTACCCTGACCTTATTGCACCAACCGAGGCACTGACCTAACGACTTCAGCTCCTTTTTCTTTAGATCTTCCTCTTTTTCTTCTTGTCCTTGTTGTGTGGAAGCTGAGGAAAACTGTTTTCTTACTAGGTATGGAATCAGTTCACTCCGGATAGAAGTGATTGACCTAGGAAGAAAGAGTGGTCAAATATGAGAAATCGGACTGGATCCTAGAGGGATCAAAAACTCTGTGCATCCAAGGAAAAGCCACCTTGGGGTTGATAGAGATCAAAATTGGCATGAGCTTGGCAGTTCTGGAGAAGCAGTGGGTCTAAGTTCTCTATCAGCTTTAGGCTGGAGGTAGGAGGGTGGTATACTGAATTTGGGACTCCTGTGATCTATGCAGAAAACAGTCTTTCACAAAGCCCCATCTACATAGCATGTATGTGTGTGCATGTGTGTATGTGTGTGTGTATTTTAACATGATGCCTTGACTCATAATTGGCAATAACCCATGAGAAGGTAGAATGCTCTGATCTTTTGAAAAAAGTTGTTTAAAAAACTTTCTCCATAAAGGCCTTGCTTATCTTCTGATAGAATAATCCTAAGTGTCATATATTTTTTGTTGGTATTATAAATGTTATCTTTTAAACAATTATTTTCTTCTTGTTGTTGGTTTATAGAAATTCAACTTATTCTCTATTTTGACATTATAGCCCATTGCCTTGCTAAAAAATCTTATTAATTCTAGTGATGTATTTGTTAATTCTGACAATCATACCAACTATGAAAACAACAATTTTCTTTCTTCCTTTCTAATCCCTATATATTTTATTTTCCCTCTTTTACCATATTGGCTAAGATCTCCAGTACAATGCTGAATAGAAGTACTGACAGCAGTCATCCTTATCTGTTCTTGATTTTAAAAAGAAAAATAATTCTTCTAGTATTTTATCACTTAGACTGAGATTGTTGTAGTTATTGTTTTCATCATCAAAGCTACCACTTACTGTCTTCTATGTGTAGATATTAGGCTTCATGCTTTATAGCTAATAGTTGGTACATGTTATAGGCTTTTTTGTATATACCCTTTATCAGATTATGGAAGTTCTCTTTTATTCCTAATTTGTTAAGAGCTTTCATCAATGAATGGGTATTAAATTTTACTTAAAATTTTTGTTGTTGCATCTATGGAGCTTATCATACTTTTTCTCCTTTAGTCTGTTTGGTGATGACTTTCTTTTTTTCTAATAATAACAGCTGTGTTATTCAAAGACTGTATACAAGATTTCTGCTCTGTATTTCCTCACAGTAGAGAGGATATGGGAGATTCTTTTATCTTTATGCAAATTATTGAATTCTACAATTTTACGCCATTCTTAAGTTTCTTGTCTCTCTTTTTCTTAGCTTCTATGAAACTGCTCTACTGGTTTGATTCAGATTCTGTAAATTTAAAATACAATTTAATGACTAAGTACTTCCCATGTAGATTTCATTCTTTTGAGGCAGGATAGTAAGAAGCTAGGAAAATTCCTGGGCAAGTGGAATGGGGAAACAGACAAGAAAATTAAACAAGGCCAAACAATTTGAATAACTTACAGCCAGCTAGTGAACTGCAAGACTTTATCTTCCCTAACCAAGGACAGTTGAAAGCAAATGGTTTATACCTCCCCTCCCTAACCAGAGAATACATAACTTAAATACATAACACCCACCGGCCAGTGTGGCTCAGCGGTTGAGCCTCGACCTATGATCCAGGAAATCATGGTTCGATTCCCAGTCAGGGCACATGCCCAGGTTGCGGACTTGATCCCCAGTAGGGAGCATGCAGGAGGCATCAATGACTCTCTCATCATTGGTATTTTTCTCTCTCTCCCTCTCCCTTCCTCTCTCTGAAATCAATAGACATATTTAAAAAGTAAAAAAAAAATTATATATTAAAACAACAACAACATAACATCCTGGGCGAGGAGATAGAGGACAGAGACCCAATTAATGTCATTTGTGCTAGCCAAATCCAGGGACAGATGAAGTCAGGGGAACAAAGAACAAAAACCCCATTAAAGTCAGACAGACCCAAGATAAAAGTTAAACAGTAAAGCAGACCAAAGAATAATCCCAAACTCCTCTATCGGCTCATTTTGATGCATCAACATATTAAAAATGTACCTGGAAAATGAATGTTCTACTGAAGCCCCCATCCCCTGCCCTAAAATTCTCACCCCAGAAGAAAGAAAAAACCCCTCAAGACAAAGAGCCAGTGCAGGCTCTCTCTGGACCACACCCATGCCCCTTCTTGGGCATGAACTTTATACTTCCTCCTAAATTTTAAGGGTCCCCACAAGACTTGCAAACAGGGGAGCAGTGGTAGGCAGCTACTCGTCCAGGGCTTACCCCCTGATCCTGTCTCCAAGGCCCCCTTTTTGTCTGATTTTCCAGTGAGCTAACAGCAGCCCTACTTTTGCTCCCTTCTTTCACATAACATTTCTAGGGATCCAAAGCAGAGCACTGCCTAGGCTCTCTCCTGTTGCTTTTTCTACCCTCTTTCCTTTGTTTCACTGTCCCCAGCTTTAATAAATGTACTCTCAAAATTACCCGGATTTGTATTGTGAAATATTTCCTGCATGAAGTCAAGAACCCACATACTACAGGCCAGACTGTAGCTGGTGGCATCTGGTAACACTTCTATCTACTTAAGAGAGGGTTCCCTCATATTACAACGGTTGTACTTATTTACCAATGGCTATCAAAGAATTTCTACAACAAAGTTAATTTCAATTTACTTTTATGTAATCAAATTAGTCTAGGGCAGTACTTACCGAAAATAAGATCAAAGATCAATGTGTAAAAGAACTTCCAGAAGCAAAAAAATTCCAGCACGATTTTTACATTACATTACATTACATTACATTACATTACATTACATTACATTACAAGCAGTAAGTAACTCTGGCCAAGAGGTTTGGAGCTCTCCTTCATTTGGGTTTTTTGGGTCTCAGGAAGGATGGTGCTTCCTAATGGTTATTGAGACAGGAATTTGTAACGGGGATGAAGGGACCTGATCCTTAGTAGAGTGAATATGCTTTTGATTTATAACGGGCAAAGGAAATGAAAGCACATAATGTTTAGTTTTCTCTCTCACACTGTGACCTTGTTAGAATTTTAAATCACTAATTAATTTATTTAGCATTTAACAAGCATCTATTAATATGTCAGTAACTGTGGTAGGGACTTGGAAATATAGTTTCTAACTTCAAATAATTCATAATCCAGTGGACAGTAGCCTGATTATGAATTTAAGGAGAAGGGTAGGAGATGAGGCTGATTAGGTAGTAAGGGAGCCAGTTCATAGAAGTCTTTTGTGGTAGTTTTTAAGCAGGAAAATGACATGATCAGTTTTATTTCTCAGTAAGATAATTCTAGTAGAAGTGAAAATAGGCCTGGAATGAAAAGAATGAACTCAGGGAGAGCAGTGACAGGACTAAAAACAGCTCTCTCTATAAATCTGGTTGCTGCCATATATTCTCCCCCACCCCTCACCCCCCATTCAAAGAAGCTCTGTAGGTAGGAAGGCAAGCTGGCAGCAGAGACTGAGGAGGGAAAGCAAAATTATGAACCCGGGAGCTACACAGTTCATGGTTTTTGTCATTTTTTAAAGGATCAAGTCAAACATCTTTGAAAAATTCTGCGTAAGCTGGATGCTCTGGTATTGAATTTCAATGACATTTTTCTTCTGACCCTTTGATGGAGATAAAAAATTTCCATATGAATAGAAAGAATGAAACCACATTTACTTTTAGCCCTTTTTCCTCCCTTTTAATGCATCAAACCAGTGTGGGTAGCAAATGTTCCTTGGCCCCCTCGGGTGGAAAACAAGTCAGTTCCCTTTGAAGAAATGACAAAGCATGGACAGCTGGGGGATTTCAGAGGTATTTACATCATGGACCAAACAGAAATGTCACTGCAAGAGGCAAGCAAACAAGTCTTGGCACACAGCCCCTTTAGGCAGTGCCCTTGAAGGAGATCAGGCAGTGATATGAGGAGAGGACATGAAGCAGTCCAGCCAATTCCTACCTGCCTCTGCTGGCACGAAACATCAGGTCAGTTCTCATAATGCAGTTGGCTTAGCAGCATAATGGAGGCCAAAATTACTCTTCCTGTTTCCTACTCAAAGTAGAGGCAGCTCAAAGCTGTGCTAAGAAGTGGGACAGGCTACTGTGAACCATTGTGAACATTTTGACCTTGGGGCCGAAGACCAGCAGTTGGATCCACTCACTGCCCTGGACCTGGGCAACCTCACTCTGTCCCTTCCCTCTTATACACAGCCTTCCCAGAAACACCCATCACATGAAATTATAAGCTCCTAAGAAATAAGAAATCACAAAGGAGAACAACAGACTTGACTACTAGCAGTAAACAAACAACTCCATCAAGTTAAAAAGAAAATAATTGCTACAAATAGGACAAAAGATTGATATCCTAAGTAGATATAAATGTTCAAAAAATATAAAAATGTTTTTAAAGAAATAAAAATTAAAACAAGCTGCAATTTTTAACCCCCAAATTAGCAGATTTAAAATAATTCTCATTACTAATAAGGGTGCTTTGAGATCATTACTCTCATACAAAGGGTGCCAGAGTATAAACTGGTAAAATCTTTTCTGAAAGGTAACTGGGATACATAGCAAAGACAGAATACTTTTTTTTTACTTAGTCAACTGCAGAAATCCTCATCTCTTTTTTCATTGCTGATGTACCAAATTACTTCTGCTGTTTGAACTGTCACTACATCTCCTTTCCTTCCATTCACCAAACATATAGAGGTGAGCAAAAATAGGTTTACAGTTGTTTGTATGAAAATAATACATAAATAATACAAGAGTAAACTGTTTCATGTACTCATAACTGTCAATCTACTTTTGCCCACCCCTGTATATTGAATGCTTACAAATCCAGGTAGGTATCTAATTTCAAAGAATTTTGGTGGAAGAATTAACATGTAAACAACTAAAAAAGGCACAGGGCAGAACAGATTACCTTTCATAAGTGAAAAATAACAAAGGATTGCTAAAGCAGTCTTTTCTTAGGTTGCATTTCCTAGATTTATTTTTCCTTTCCATCCTTAAAGAAGTCATGATTCCATAACCAGATTATTATAAATGCCTCCTACTTCCCTTGAAGGAGCCTCTTTCCCACCCAGAATCGTTCATGTTCCCCCACCAGGTTACATCACTGCTCATTCCACGTGGGACTATTCTGTTTAAAGATCTATAACTCCCTGCTCAGCTTTCAAGGCCTTCTACATGCTGCTCCCACCAACCTACTCAATCTTATCTCTCACAATTTTGAGACAAAATTTCCACTGAAATTCCAGCCAAGAATCAAGAATGTTCCTTGAGTACCATTCTAATTTGTCCTACTAGGTCTTTACATTTTTCCTAATATATTGAAATTTATCCGTTTTCAATATAATACTTTTATTCCCACAACTCTGAGAAGTGAAGGGTAGATGGGGAGAAAGAGATGAGGGTCTCTTTAACAGATCTTGAAATGGGGAGGCAGTTTGAGTTGAGGCTCTGAATCATTCTCTATAATAGCAGGTTCTGAGAAAGTCATGTTTGGCAGAGCTTCTGGCTAGAAGCCACAGAACCACCAAATTCAGGCTTGTCCTTAAGGGACATACAACTACACTACACTTGGCAGGTGTGGAAAGAGCTACTGGTGGTGGCCAAATGAGCTACAAAGGAATTACTATAGCTAGGATGCTGTTATCCTGTATCCAGACACCAAAAGCTATAATCCCATTTGGTAATATTAAGGAAGCACTGTTAGGTGTTTTGTTGTTGTTGTTGTTTTAAAGTTATAATGGTACTAAGGTCTTTGTTTACAAGATAAAAATATTGTTTATGTTTTAGAGATACATACTGAAATATTTACAGATAATTCAACTGAAATAATTACAGATGAAATTATATCATAGTGACTTGCTTTAAAATAATCTGGTGTGACAGTGGGTAGATGGGTAGTGGCGCATATGAAACAAGATTGACCATGAATTGATAATTTTTGAAGCGGTGCGATGGATCCATGGGAATTCATTACATTACTTTCTCTACTTTTGTATTTGTGTGAAATTTTCCATAGTAAATAGTTTTTAAAAATCATGATCTCTACTATTGCACCCCCACCAGTACATCAAGGAGAGCCTATTTCACAGGACTTCATATTCATTTGGGAATGAAAAATAAACCCTTTAATGGCCAAGAGTTAACTTCATTTTTGGAATACGAATAGCCCAGACTGGTAACTAGAAAACGGGTCCTGGAACACTCTCTAATCTTGGCAGTAAGTCTCCTTGCTATTTGAAAAGCAGAGCCTCTAAAATTCACTGTGGAGCTTAGCCGTAAGTTCTATGATGGCAGGGTCCATGCCACTTATTCACCATTGCTCCTACAACTGACATAGCACAATGCCTGCCTCATAACTGATGCTTAATAAGTATCTGTTGATTGAATGATAAAACAGAATAATAAGTCAGAGGAGAGCAGGGGAACAGTGTCCTGGGAGGGAAAATAGAGAAACTATAATCCCTGGGAAAGCAGTGAGTCCAAACGATTTGTTTTACCATTGACTCTACAAGGGCCTTCCCACAAGGGTTTAGCAGATGTTGTGGGGAATGAGGGTTAGGGTGCTGCAAGAAATACCATACGAAGCATAGGGGAACAATTCCCCTTCTCCTATATATCTAAGCCATCAGCCCAGGGCATGCTGGCATTTAAATTCAGGTTTAAGCCTCCATTTCTCAGCTGGTCTGAGGAAACTTGCTGCTGTGACACACCAGCCTACTTGCTTTCCAGTCTGTCAGTGCTATTATTCAAGGCAGAAACTTATTCAGCAGCCATCAGGGAGAATAGCTGCTCTTCTTGTTACCCATGTACTTATTAAATCTTTCCCCACCTGTTCCTCTGAGGACTCTAAATGCATTTCTTATCAAAAATCCTTGCAACAGGAGGTTTCCCCTCTGGAAACCAAGGCCTGTGATCTGCCAGACAGTCTCTGGGAATTATTAAAGCCCACAGTTCTGTTCTCAAAGCAAAATCAGAAAAGCACAAAATTTTGTTTCTCTGCATTCATGAAAGTTCTCAGTGAGGTGGACTTCTTTTCCAAAATCAGAGGGAAACTTGCTCTTCTTTTTTCCCTCCTCTTGGGGAATTCTCTGGCCCTTTGCTAAGAGGGCCCATCTAAAGGATAATTGGATGAGGAAGGACATCCACTTGGAGACAAAGAGCACTAGAGCAGGGAAGCTCACCCTTGCAGAAGGAAGCAAGAACAGCTTGGAGCTGTGCAGAAAGAGGCATCATAGGTTACTATTAGTTTTATAAAATATTTTTCTGGTTTATTATAACACAGGCCCCAAAAATACAATTGGGGGACTCTGCAGTATAGACAAAATAACAGTACGTTGATAACACGATTTCATTTCTAGAACAAAGATGAAAATAAATTGTTATTTATGTAAACTGGTTAGCTAACATTATCAAGGTTTAAAACTGTTAACTAAGTCTCCCTCCTGGGAGCACGCCTGCGCCTTTGTCTTTGCCTTTCCCTGTGCCCCGCCCCAATGTTACCATTACCTTCCTCACTCCCCAGCTCCAAGGGCCCTTCCTTTGCCTCTGTAACTTGTTTCCTAAGCTCATGTCTTCCAGGAATTACGTCTTGCACCTCTGTAATTTCACCAAATAAATGTCCTCATATAAAAAAACAAAACAAAACAAAACAAAACCCACAAAAAAACTGTTAACTAAGTCAGGCAGTAGCTTAAGCCCAGTGGGTCTAACACCCTCCCTCCTTCTTACTCATTTTCCATCAGGAAGTCCACGACGTATTTTTTCATGCAGTAGAGATGGGCGTCCACAAGGCCTGTGTGGAAACGTATTCTAGGGTGCCTGCAAAGAGAAAAGAGAATAGGGGCTCACAATCAGGTAACATGGGTTTTATCCTATTATTAGGTAGTAGGCATTAGAAAAATTTTAAGAGCCATGTTGCCTATACCCCACTCTGGGGAGACCAAGGTGGTGGATACCAGCTCTGATCCAACCACAGAAAAGATCTTCTCTTTAGAGAAGCCCCATTTCATACTTTATGAGGCTTTTAGGCTTCTAAAGACATCAAACAAAAACAGATAAGCCACCAAATCACTGACAAGCCACCTTCTATTCTATCACTCCTACCCACAAATCTTGTCACTAACCTTTTCCTGCTTGTACTCCAACTGCCCCACTTCCTGCAAGCCATGCTGTAGTCGTGCTTTCCTCCAGGATTTGGCACATGCTACTCCATTTTGCATAGAAGATAAAGTAAAATTCTAACTCCCACTTTTATTTACTTATTCACCAGGATTTCCCTAGTTATACTTCCTCCAGGAAACTTTCACCCAAATTTGTATTCTCACACTCATGCCCACCTATATTAGATAACTTATCATACACTAAGATAACAGCCTATTTACTTGTCTCTCTCCTACTAGACTAAAAACTCCCTGAGGGCAGCCTGGCCAGGTGTGGCTCAGAGGTTGAGCATTGACCTAGGATCCAGGAGATTGTGATTGATTCCTGGTTGGGGCACATGCCAAGGTTGCAGGCTCGATCCCCAGTCAGGGGCGTGCAGGAGGCAGCCGATCAATGACTCTCTCATCACTGATGTTTCAACTCTCTCTCTCCCTCTCTGAAATCAATAAAGATATATTTAAAAAACACACAAAAACTCCCTGAGGGCAGAGATTTATCTTTATAGATTGAGCCCTTATCTCACACAGAGTAAATGTTCAATATTAGTTGCTGAATAAACAAACAAATGAATATATTAGGTCAAATTAAGGCATCTGCCTGATTTGCTGTCTATGTTAGTTTGCCATTTTGGTTTCAGCCTTAAGAAATGTCATGCTTGCCCTGGCTGGTGGGGCTCCGTTGATTGGGCATCGTCTGTGGACCAAGAGGGCCTGGGTTCAATTCCTTGTCAGGGCACATGCCTGGGTTGCAGGTTTGATCCCTGGTGGGGGAGAGTACGGCATGTTCACCTCGTACCAGAGGCAACCCATCAATGTTTCTCTCACACCGATATTTCTCTCTCTCCCTTCTTCTCTCTCTCAAATCAATGAAAGCATGTCCTCAGGTGAGGATAAAGCAAGGCTTCCAGAGGATGCTCCTTCAGAAGGAAGCAGCACTAAAAGCACCCAGAATCAAGATGAGTGGGGAACCATCCCAATAAACACATTCGGGATTTTTAAAAAAAGAAAGTAGGTCTCAGGTTATATGTATAAGTAAAGGTAGCGGTATATAACACAAAATCTCCTCCTATGTCTCTGGCATATTCAATATCTTGAGACTAACGACCACCTGTATTCTGTGGTGATATCACTGGCTTAATAGCTAAATGAAAGTTGAAAGGCAGCTTGATGTAGGAAAAGGAGCAATGACAAAGAATCAGGGCTCTAGTTCTGAACTCACCACTAAATATGGCACAATCTTTCTTCATACCAGTTCCCTGTTATAAAGCGGAGCATTATGCTTCAATTAGTCCTAGAGTTTTGTGGAGGTGCTTTAGGAACTGCTAAGGGAAGCCTGACTAAGAATAACTCTGTGTTCTAAGTTTATATCTTAGGCTTCTAGATGAGATTTCACTTACAGAGAAAGTTCCACTCCCTTAAGAGAAAATTAGAAAATGATTGCAAATTTTTTTTTTTAATCCTCACCTGAGGATATTTTTTCCATTGCTTTTCAGAGAGAGTGGAACGAGGAGCTAGAAACATCATTGCGAAAGAGGCACACATTGATTAGTTGCCTCCTGCTCACGCACTGACAGGGCCAGGGATTGAGCATGCAAATGAGGTACATGCCCTTGGCCACACTTGAACCCAGGACCCTACAGTCCGCAGGCCGATGCTCTAACCACTGAGCCAAATTGGCTAGGGCATGACTGCAAATTTTATACCTTAGATAATATATTCATTAATTTATTCTATTCAACAAACACCGAGATCTATCATATTACCTACCTGTTGCAGTTATTAGGATGATCAGAAATTAAAGTGTGTACTTGGTAATTGTTGTATATTGGGCACTCATTAAGTGATAACTATTCTAATTACCATCATGAGCCAGGTACTGTGCTTTGGTACTGGGGACACAGAGCTGAAATAAACAGAGCTCCTTAGGAGCTCACAATCTAGTAGGGAAGACTACATGTTGTTGTTGTTGTTTTTAAAATATATCTTTATTGATTTCAGAGAGAGGAAAGGAGAGGGAGAGACAGAGATAGAAACATCAATGATGAGAGAGTCACTGATCGAGCCCGCAACCGGGCATGTGCCCTGACGGGGAATTGAACTCCAATCACCTGGATCCTAGGTCGATGCTCAACCACTAAGCCACGCCTGGCCAGGTGACTACATGTTAAAAAACATTTTACAATATACTGTGGTATATAAAAATGTAGGGAGCTAGTACAGAAGAGTATTCAATGAGCTGTCTAAGGGAGCAGGCACAGGATAAGGTCTCACAGGGGTGGATAAAGCTTGGGTAGGTTCTGAAAGATGAGAATAAATTTGCTAGGCAGTCAAAGCTGGAAAAGAATATTTCAGATTGAGGAACTAGCATATACAAAGGCAAAGAGGTAATGAAAAAAACAACAACAACACAACAATCCCAGGATACAATGGTAAAAAATTAAAGCTGGAGAGGCAACCAGAGGCCAGATCATGGAAAGCCTTCTATGACTCTTAGATGTCAAGTTAAGGAGTTTGGATTTTGTCTCTTAGGGGACGAAAAACCATGGAAAGTTATTGTTTTAAGTAAACAGTCATGTGCTGCATAGCCATGTTTTGGTCAATGACAGACCACATATATGACAGCTGTTCCATAAGATTATAACCAAGCTGAAAAATTCCTATGGCCTAGTGACATCATAGCCATTGTAAGGTTGTAGCACAACTCATTACTCATGTGTTTGCGGTGATGCTGGTGTAAATAAATCTACAGTGCTGTCTATCATATAAAAGTATAGCACATACAATTATGTACAGTACATAATACTTGATAATGATAATAAATGACCATGTTACTGGTTTACATATTTACTATACTATACTTTTTATCATTATCTTAGAGTATACTCTTTCTGCTAATATAAGTTTGTGTAAAACAGTATGCCGTGTTACACCAGCAGCAGGCTCACACATCTGTTTACCATGTCTCTGGATTGCATCATTTTCTCTTGTGTTTGATTTAATCTCCTATTGTTTTATATAGTAACATTCTGTATCAGCTTATAGCCTAGGAGCAATAGGCTATACCATATAACCTAGATGTGTAGTAGGCTGTACCATCTAGGTTTATGTAAGCGCATTCTATGATGTTGGCACAACAATGAAATCACCTAACAATGCACTTCTCAGAACGAATCCCTGTCATTAAGCAGAGCATGACTATACATATACATGGTATGCTGGCTGTGTATGTATTAACTTAGCTGAGATGGAATTATGTTATGCAAAATTCTCTTTTCTGAATGGTTCTGAGTCAGCGATGGCCACAGGAGATATTTTGTGTGACATTTAGAAGGCAGAAGTAAAGCTGCAGCCACATTTGTAATGCTCGGAAGGTCGATGGATGGTGCCAAGTACTATGGCTACTTGCACATGACGTCACTGACATGCTCGCTCACCTAGTAGGCATGGAACAGTGTCCAGTCCTGCAGCTCCTCTAGATCCTGCCAGATAGCCTCCTTCAGCTTCTCTTGCAGATTACCCACAGCAATGAGGTTGAAGGTGGTGAGACAGATGTGGGTCCTTGTTTTGTTCTTGCTCTTGTCTGCATCTAGCTTTCCTTTCTGTTGACCTGGCTGACTGATAGCAATTGCTGTCCTTGTGTAACTTATAGTCCAGAGCAATAAAGGTTATAGATGGTGTCTAGAAATCTCTACAGTATACAGGAGAGCACAAAGGAAGAAGGGTCAATTCTCAATTCTGCCCAGTGTGAAAAGGGTCAGAAGTTTCACAGAGAAGTGTTACATGAGCTGAGTCTTAAAAGAAGAGCAGGTATTTAGACAGGGAGAAAAGGATTAACTTTGGCTGAAGAAGTGCTAGGAATGGCGAGAGCAAAAGGACAGAGCTGGAAAAAGGAATGCAGAAGTCAGGGAACTATGAGCAACTCTACATAGCTATGTTGTAGAGTGCTGAGTATGGGGTTGCATTGGGGAAATGGGGAAATATAAGGTAAGTGTGGTTAAATGGCTGAGGGCTTTAGGAATTTGTAATTTATCCTGTAAGCAATGTGTTTACAGGTGTAGGAAAAAGAAGCAGTAGAAAGCAAAGCTGAAAATTCTGGAGAGCGTTGGAAAAAAGAAACAAGAGGAGGCAGAGGAGAATGGGGTAAAAGACATGAGTGAGGGGACTGGTCCTAAATAGGACAGAAACTTCTTCCTCTAAGGCCAGAGAAAAGGAACTGAAGGTGGGTCTGAGTAAAGATAAAATCATGGGTAGGGGTAGTATGCTGGGGAAATCAGTATCTGGTAGCCAGGATTTTCTTGCAGAAGGAGGAGGCAGAGCTATTTTCTGAGGGAAGAAAGTGGAAATGGTTGAGAACAGATACTGACAGAAGTGAGGTGGTTCAGGACAGGTATAAGAATATGGAGTGGTCTGAGGGCTCAGCTAAGATCGGAAGCATGAATGTACAGTGGTGCCAATTTACAACACTGCATAATACTTCTCCCGAAGTCTTTAACAGAACAGATGTAGAAGTAGACAAGGTAGATGTTAGAGTAAGCCAAAGTTGAAGGTCATGAGGGCAGACACAGCAAAAGGACAACGAGTGAGGATATGGAGGGAAATGCCTAAAATAATATCCCATAGAGTCTACATTGGAAGAAAAAAATGAAGGCGAGAACAAAGGCAAAGATGGGGTGTGGGGGTCGGGGGGAGTGGGGGGAAGGAGGGAAGGGCTGGTGAGGGAATGAAAGACATAATGGGATTGAAATGAAGGAAACAGGATTCTACGTAAAGATGGCAGATTAAACACAGGCATGAAGCCCTATTCCTTTTGAAAGCTCATTAAAGTGACAGTAAAGGGTTTTGTTGTTTTTAAAAAGGCATAACCCCCAAGGACAAAGATGAGGAAAAGAGAGGACAGAAACAAAAATTTGAAAGCTAGAAAGCAGAATGGTGGTAACAGATTTAGCATATCTAAGAAAGCTGAAATCTAAACCAGCTCTAAGGAAAGTTGAGTAGCAGCCTGATTTGTACTGCAGAAGCCCTGAAATGATCAGGAATTGGCTTAAGGAAAAGGCTTAAGGATGTATGACTTCATAGCAGTGAGAGTTAAAAGTATAGAAAAATAAGAATAAAAGTCTCACTGCTACACTGGACAAGATACCTTGGGAAAGGTTCTTGATCCTGACTTCTACAAGTCCCTCTGCACTCCTCCCCGACAAAACTGCAAAATTAGAGAAATACTTTAAGAATTTATGGCTGGTTTGCAGCCATGAGGATACTAATTTAAATAAATAGTATTTCACGACTTTCCATACCATTGGGAAAGTAATCAAGAGTGTAAACCCATTTTTCATCATATCATCATCCCTGAAATACAGATCTGGCCATGATCTTGGAGATCTCATTCAAGTTCTTGTCTTCCCTGATATAAATGTCTAAACTTTCCAAGATGAATGTGTGAACATTTTATTCCATTTAAAAGATATCCTTTAGAAGCTTGTTTTAATTTTTCATTACTCTTCCAGTAAAGAAAACAAACAAAAAAACCTTGACTAGTATTCAAAAGAAAACAACATAACATTGGAGAAAAGCTACATGATTTTCTTATTAAATATTTGGCAGAAATACCTTTTACTTATGAATTATTAAAAACACATGTGTTTCAGAAATAAAACAGGAATTTTAGAGCTGGAGGGGGTGTGTCTTTAAAGAACTAAGTCAATTTTAGTTGGGAAAACTGAGGCTTAGAGAAGAAGCAAAGTGATTTGCTCAAGGTCATATAGCTGGTTTTTCTCAAGACTAAATTCCAAATTCTCTGGTCTTGAATTTCCAATACCATGCCTTCTACCAGCAACATTCTTTTCTATTACATATAATGCCTCTCCTAGTCAGTAATGCATTAAAGTCAACATTTGGGGAAGGTTTTATGCTTTCTTTAAACGCACTGAGGCAGTAAGAATCTGGGTCCATTGGAGTCAAGTTACCAGTACTACCTGGTGACTAGACAGCTTGCTGGGGAGACTGCCTCTGTACCTAACTATAGGCTTAGCAGGACTCCTACTCCAACAGGTGTCTTACACTATTTCACTTTCCAGGATCAAATATTCCTGAGGCCCAACAAAACAGAACATTCTCTTGTAATCAAGCAAACACGTCATCCTTTCTCAGAAAGGGAGAAATCAAAGGCTGTACATTCCATCATCATTGCCCTTTTCTCCTACAACCACTACAAAAGTAAGAAAACTTTAAAACAAGAGGTTTCTGGCTCTCTCAGATATATACACAAAGGCCTTTTCCAAGATTCAGTGTCTGCCTAATAGGAACTAGTCCTCACTTTTGGAAATTCAGTTTTAAAAAAGGACAGGAAGTATTGGATTCTCATAGTCAAAAGTGTTTGAAAAAAAAATCTGAATCTAATTAGCTTTTACCTACCATCTCACTGAGGCCAGGAGGAGTACAATGCCCCAGAGGGTCATACGAATAGGGGGAAAAACATTTCATTGCTCGTTTATCTAGCCAGCTGCCCTATGACAACTACACTCCAAAGATCTTGAATCACTGGGGTGTAGATTACAAGTTAGAAGAATGGAGGGAAAAACCTTCCAACAACCAAAAAAGCAATCTAGTCTTAGGAAACTAGTAGAAGATCTGGTCTTAATGGCCCCAGTGCTTACCCAAGGCCCCAAGTTCAACAGCTCTGAGGGGAAAATACAGCTCCATCTGCTCTTCATTTTTACCTTACCTCTGGCTATATCCATCTTCTTTGCTCCCATCATGCCCAAACCTTGCTCTTTTTGGCAGGGATCACTGGGACTTAGGCATTTACTAATAGTCCACCATATGGAGCCATAAGCTAGTTCCCTGGGAGGTTAAAGAGAAAGCAGGAGACAGTTTCCACTCTCTAGTTGTAACTATAGAAACATGAGTAGCTTCTAAGAATTTACTGTATAAGCCTGACAACTCTAATGCAGAGCAAAGTATAAACACCAATGCCTGATGGATGCATAATGAGTAAGGTCCATTGTTCCACATGATAATAGATAATCACAATTACTTCTTTCTGCATTTGAAAGGACACAATTCCTTTACCCTATGAAGTCTTGTGAATTTAACAATACAACACTGTGATACTTTTCAGGTCTTATATTTTAAATCTATCTTGCTTACTGCTATCAGATCTTTACAGAATCCTGAATTTGAACCATCATTTCCCTCCTCAAAAGTCTTTAATAATTTCCTGGTAGTCAAGGCTTTCTGTACCGACTTAATTTTCCATTCTTATCTTCTAGTGCTCCCAAATAACAATCTTCCATTTGGGCCAAAATGCTCCTAAACAAGTCTTGCACACTCTGTCTCCACACCTTTGCTCATAGCACTCTCCCACACAGGATTCAGTTTCTCATGTCCCTTTCCATATCTGATCCAAATCTATCCTTTTTAAAAAATATGTTTTTATTTATTTTTAGAGAAAGGGGAAGGGAGAGGGAGAGAGAGAAACATCAATTGGCCTTGTCCTGCATGCCCCCTACTGGGGATTGAGTCAGCAGCCCAGGCATGCGCCCTGACCGGAAATTGAACCTGAGACCCCTGGGTGCACGGGCTGACACGCTATCCACTGAGCCATACCAGCCAGGCCATTATTTATAATATTCTTGAGTTTCACTTCCAGAGAATTCTGTGATATTATTCTTTTGGTATTGAATGCTATAAAGAACTTGGAGATAAGCTTAATTTTCATTCTCATGTAAGTGATTACCTTTTTGCCTCTAGATGGTTGAAGAATTCTTTCCTTATCCTTAAAGTTTCATAAATTTACAATGATACATCTGGCCAGATTTTCTTAGAATACACTATACTCTTAAAATTAGCAGATTTTTACTTGATTTAGGAAATCTTATTGTGTTACACAGTTCTGTAATTCTAAAAACTAAAATTGAAGTTATATATGCACTAGCAAATAGTTTCTCAAGGCTTACAATGAAAAATGTCAGTCCTCTGTTCCCTCTCCTCTCCATTTTCTGTTACCCAGAAGCACCCACTTTCAATTCTTTTTTGCAGATCCATTTAATATATATGCATTTCTAATAACATTCTTATAATGATATTTCTTAGTTTTCTCACTTCAGACCTCATCTGTTGATTTCCCACTATGGAAGATGAGGATTTGTCTTTCTTTCATCACCTGCCCTGCCTCTACCTCATACACCCATACTTCCTGTTTCACAACAATGTGAATATACTAACATTACTGAAATGTACACTTAAAAATGCTTAAGATAGTGCCCGGCTGGGCGTGGCTCAACGGTTGAGTGTCGACTTAGGATCCAGGCGGTCAGGGTTCGATCCCAGGTCAGGGCACATGCCCGGGTTGCGGGCTTTGATCCCCAGTGGGGGACGTGCAGGAGGCAGCTGATCAATGACTTTCTTATCATTGATGTTTCTCTCTCTCTCTCTCCCTCTCCTTTCCTCTCTCTGAAATCAAGAAAGATATATTTAAAAATGTTTAAGATAGTAAATTTTATGTTGTGAGTTTGTCACCATTTTTTTTTTTTTAAAAGGAAGTTCTATAACATTGTCAGAAAAACAGTGCTGCTCCCTGTTTTCCCCACAGCTGCTTTGCCCCACTCCTATGCAGGATTTGACTCTACCTTGGCAAGAAAAGACACAGGGAAAAGCTAAGCTTGTGTGGTGAAGGAAAGTCTTCATTCTATCTCACGGGAAAACATTCACATACTTTTGTTAATTTCACACAGTATAATCTAGTTTTCATTCCCTCTTTCCCATCCACTGGGTGGTTTTATTTTGTTTTAAGACAAGAAGAATTGCCAAGAAGAAAAACCCTAGGGCTTACTTCTGCAGGATGGATCCCTTAATGACCAGCTCTTCATCCAAGTCTGCTTCATTAGCCATGAAGAGCAGCCTCCTTCCTGTGCTGTCCACTCCAATGAAGTCACGCTGCTCCACTGAATCATTCAAAAGAAGGAAAATCAAACAAAGTCAGGGGATGGGGCACTTGCTCACATTTCTCTTGGAACTAAATTCAGAATTGAGTGTTATATAGCACATACTCATTACAATGTTTAAAACACAGGCAGTCAAAATTTTTTTATTGTTCAGGATATTATTAGAGTAACTGTGAATTTTAAGTAAGTTCTGTAAATTAAAGTATTGTGTCAATGTAATTTCCTATTTTAAGAGATCTGTCCTTTTTTGGGGGGAGTAGAGAATGAAGGGAAAGGATACATATTCGTGTATTTAAAGGCAAAGGGAATGGTGCCTGCAACTTATTCACAAATAGCTCAGAAAAATAATAATTATATATACATTGTGTATGCATATGATATCTCTTGAATATATAGTATGAGAGAGAATGATAAAGCAAATATTAACATTTTGGGGAATTTGGGTGAAGGATATATAAGTTCTTTATACTATTCTTGTAACCATTCTGTAAATTTGAAATTATTTAAAAAATAAAAAGCTAAGGAGGTGACAGATATGTTAGTGTGCCGTAATCACTTCACAAAGTCTACATTTACCAAAATGTCACCTTGTAAACCTTAAATATATATAATTTTTACTATAAATAAATAAATAAATAAATAAATAAATAAATAAATAAATAAATAAATAAAAAGTTTAAAAAAAGAGGGGCCATCAAGGTATAACCAATTAAGTGGATGAACCACAAGCCTACCACATGGCACAATAAGAAAGTACAAGGAAATCTTTCTTTGCAAGCAATCATCTAGGTCTGCTGTGAAAATGGAAATAACATTATTTAAGGACATCCACATTCAACCAACATTAACTATATGTCTACTATGCACTAGATTCTTTTTTGGTTATTTTTTCCATTGATTCTAGAGAGAGTGGAAGGGAGGTGGGGAGGGGAAGAGAGAGAGGACAGAGAAACATCAATGTGAGAGAGCCACATCAATTGGTTGCCTCCCACACATGCCCCAACCGGGGCGGGGAACCTGCAACCCAGGTATGTGCCCTTGACGGGGAATTGCACCCGAGACCCTTCAGGAAGTGCATGGGCAGATGTGTCAACCACCGAGCCATGGCAGCCACGTCTATGCACTAGATTTTATGCTGTGTATGGGATCATTTAAAGAAAATATTAAATTGTACATTTAATGTTATCTGGTAGATGGAGATTTTGCAGGCTGCCTTATTACTGCTGTTTTCTGCGCTACACTTCTTCACCCCAACCACATTATAAGCTCTTCAAATAAAGGCTTATAATTCCTTTAGATATAAATCCAATACAGTATTGGACACTTAACAAAATCTGCTAAGATCTATAGAGTACCTATCTATAGCTTACAAGAGCATTTTCACATAGAGGCTGCATAGCATATAGTTAAGAGAGCCTTTGAAGCCAGACCACTTGGGTATGAATACCACTTACTGGGTGTATGTCTTTGAGCAAGATACTAAACCTCTCTGTTCCTCAGTTTCATTTGTAAAGTGGGGATAATAACAGTGCCTACCTCAAAGGCTTGTTATAAGGACTAAATAAGTTAATACATGCTCTCATTTGATCCTCACAAAAATCAAATAAAACAATGACTTAACACCTCTTTGAAAAGGAGAAAGTGAAAGTTGAATTTGGGGAAGAATGTTATCTCTAAAGATGAATTTATCCGCCTCCTATTGACAGGTAATGACTACCATATAATTAATCATGCTTCCTTGTTGCCTTCAGCTGCCTCTATATCTAGAACCAAATGTATTACTCAAGTGTATAATGTGTTTAGCTCAGGGGCTAAAGCATTCATTTCTTTGGATGGTCTCTGGTCATCTTATTATCTGTAGTGTTTGAATATGAATAGGGAGAAGCCACCATAAAAAGTCATGTTATTTTTTTCAATATCTAAGATGAGTGAACTCCAAAGAAAGAAGGGTAAATAATGCCAACTTGAAGGTAACTTTTATAGAGACTTTCAATCAAAGCTAAAAACTGCAAAGAATTTCAAATGCTTTGACATATATCAATTCATTCATTTATCTATTACATGGAAATATGAGAGCATAACAAAGCCTGAAAAGGTCTGGTGATGAACCAGTATTTTATTTTATTTATTTTATTTTTTTAAATATATCTTTATTAATTTCAGAGAGAGGAAAGGAGAGGGAGAGAGAGAGAGACAGAAACATCAATGATGAGAGAGTCATTGATCAAGCCCACAACCGGGCATGTGCCCTGACCGGGAATCGAACCCTGATTGCCTGGATCCCAGGTCAACGCTCAACTGCTGAGCCACGCCCGGCCGGGCTGAACCAGTATTTTAAAAAGAAACACAGAGATGTTATTTTTGGATATAATTTGGAGTGCTTACCCTATCCAAGTCCTTAGGCCCACAAAAACCTTGAATTATTGAATGTCCTGGGAGCAATAATTTTCAACAAGTCCTTTTTCCAGTTATGATGCCCTTCAGTCACATTCCCCTCACTCTCAGGCCCCACTTTTTCTACTTGCTTCTTGGTAGCTACTGTAGTAACAGGGGTCTCAGAATATGATACAAATTATAGGAACTTGAAAATGTCTCTGTTCTGCTTTAACAAAGTGAATTCCACTTTGAGAGCAGAGCAGGTAACTAGAATACTCATCCTAGGAAGAAAGACCACACAAATAATGTTAAGACAACAGTTAAAACTATGAAGTTCCATTTTTAAAAATTCCGTCATATTCAACTATTCATATTTTGAAGTTGTTTTTTACTTCTTTGAACCCTTCTGTTTCCTCTATAGTCATTTACTTATCCATTTATTCATTCAACTAAAAAGTATATTTGTGCACCTCCCCTGTGACAGGCATTATGTTTGCTATGTGGAGAGAGGCCCAAGTGATTAAAAAAAAAGTGAGGGCGGCCTCTAGCTAACAACTAGTTAGAAACTGAGATTCTCTGTCCAACAGCCCTTAGGGAACTGAAATTCTACCAACAAACAAGTAAGCTTAGAAGAAATCCTTTTCTAGTTGAGCCTTCAGATGAGACGTCAGTCCTGGCTGACACCCTGATTTCAGCCTTGCAAAACACTTTTGGAAAATTATATCACTCTTTAAAATTATGAGAATATAAAACCTTGATAAAAATGAAAACTAAATTAAAAAAAGAAAGCCCAGGTTATGGTGTTGGAAGGCATGGGCTCAAGTTCTGATTCTACCACTTATCACTGATGTGGTCTTGAACAACTATTCACAAAATGCTATTAGGCCACTAATGGATATAAAAACTTGGTAAATAACAAAACTATCTAGTTCCATTCACTGGATTTTAGTGTGAGAGCAAATCTTGATTATCTCTGTTTCCCATATAGGGCTTAGTTTAGCACAGATAATATGTATAGTATGTCTTAAATGCAATGACTATAACAAAATGTAATGCATTTGACCCATCCAGCGTGGCTCAGTGGTTGAGCATCGACCTAGGATCCAAGAGATAGGGGTTTGATTCCTGGTCAGGGCACATGCCCGGGTTGTGGCTTTATCCCTAGTGGGGGGGGGTGCAGGAGGCAGCCGATCGATGACTCTCTCATCATTGATGTTTCTATCTCTTTCTCTCCCTTTCCCTTCCTCTCCCTGAAATCAATAGAGATATATTTTTTAAAAAAAGCATTTGTAGGTCAGGGATCTGATTTCATACCCACTACCCCGTTTGCACATAAGTAAATTGCTTACCTCTTTTTAAATATTGTGTTTTAAAATATATTTTCCTATAACATTAAATTGCTCCCTGTATTTTGCACATTGCGACTGATGAATTCTAGGTACATTTGAACAGACTTTTGTATATTGTTTCCTCAATCACAAGAATTTCAGTTTTGGCTCTGGCCAGTGTGGGTCAGTTGGTTGAGTGTCATCCCAGTCAGGGATGCTGGTTCGATTCCCAGTCAGGACACATGCCTGGGTGGTGGGCTCAATCTCCAGTAGGGGGCATGTAAGGGGCAGCAGGTTGATGTTTTTCTCTTACATTATGTTTCTCTCTCTCTCTCTCTCCCTTCCTCTCTCTAAAAAATAATAATAATAATAATAATTTCAGTTTTGAATATGCAGGGATTTCAAGTCACTTCTGTTGGATATAATTAGGAAAAAAGGAGCAGGGGGCAGAGTGAGAATTTAGAAAATAGATCAAGCAGAAGCCCAAGCAGGAGTAGAAGTTTTTTTGCAGTACAGCTTTAAGAAAAATGAAGGGAGCTGAAGCAAAAGTAACACAGGCTCAGAACTGCCTACCAATATTTGTTAGTGCAGAGGGAGCTAAGTTGATTGAGAGGTGACAGCCAAGTGACAGCTTTCACTTGTGTGATTCTGACATACACTAATATATACAGATTCTAGTCTGGATTAAGACTATATAACTCTGAGAACTGGAGAGGAATTTGAGAAATACTACTACAGTAAACTGGGTTAAATAAAAGTTTCCTGTAATTTTTTTCATTTCAAATATCCCAAGAGACACAGTGGAACTACAGAGATAACAGTTAAAAATTTGTGTCATAAAATCAATAGCACAAAACATCTGCACAGAGGAATATACCAAAAAGACAAGCCCCTTAATAAACATGTTATCTGTAACAAAGCAAAAGTAAATATACTATGTTCTCACTGAAACAGAGGAAAAAAGGAAATCTTGAAGTTCCTAACAAGCAAGGGATGCTAAATGGGAATTAATGATCTTTACACATCATTGCAAGTTTAAGATATATATGTTTTATAGTATCACTGATATTCTCTTTATATAATGTGTTAGCTTTACTGTTTGATTTTTGTGACTGCGAAGATTACATATACGAGGCTTTCATTGGTTCTCTCAAGATCACAGTTTCTATCCAATTTTTCCCTTCAGGTTTCAGGTTTCTCAAAATGTCCTACGATTAGGGAGGGTCTAATGAACACTTGTCTGCCTACCCTTTAGCTAGAGATATTATATAGGTTCCCCCTGCCCCCATTTATATGGGCCTTGGTACCTAGTTCTGCGCTTGGCATAACACATACCCAGTAACTATATTAAACTGATCTGTTGTCCCATTCACTCAATAAGTAATACTCAGCAATGACGGAACAATGGCTAAATACTGACAAGTGGCAGATTTTATATTTCAGTTGGGTACTCAATGCTGCAACCATCAGTACATAGGATCTGCCAGAGTTTATATACCCCATTTCCCTGCACAGCTTAGCTGAGTTTCTGGGTCCCTCTTACACCTCTAAGTCATTCAATCTTTTTTTCTGAGAAGTTGATACCTAAAAAAGGCTTTAGAAAGCACAGCCCGTTTGAATCACCAGAAAAAGTTACATGTGACCCTTCCAAAGAGGCCAGACTAGACATTTAGGCTGTCGCTATTAATTTCCCTATAAACCGATAAGCTATAATGCAAACAAAACCATTTTGATATATTGTGGCCTTTAAAGGATTGCCATTTTACATAAAATATAAAAAATTCCCTTCCAAAACAACATAGAATGCTCGCAAAATTATTAAATGTGATTTTTTAGGCTACAGGACCAAATTACTTCCAATAGGAGTATTTCTAAAATACATGTGAAAATGATAATGATGATAGGAATAGCAATTACGATTTATTAAGCAACTACTATGTCTCAAGGAGTAAACAGAATGCTTTACAAACACCTTGTTTCTCACAAAAAAATCCTGAAAGGATTCAGTTGCACTTTACAGCTTCAGCTCAAGATGGTTAGATAGTTTGCCCAATATCATACAGTTTGGGGGGCATTGAAAGCTACACAGTCTGAAGTCTAGAGCTTGTGCTCTTAACTGCCATGCTACAGCAGTAGGTGTTTATTTTAAAATCTTGAAAACATTTCTAAACATAAATTAATAGACAATGTAGTATCAGTCTACAAAATCATTATAAATTTGTGCTCTTATAATACCCATGCATGAATCCAACAACAGCTCAGACTCACAGTTTTAGGATTTAAACTGCTAGGGCTTGAATCTACTTTCTCTTACTTGGGGGCAAGAAGAGCTGCCTTTATAGGCAGATCCCTCAATCATTCAGTAATATCTACTGACTGCTCACCATGGGCCATAACTGGGCCAGATCCCGGAGATAAAGACAACAAAACAGACATGATCCCTGCTTTCATGGAGCTTACAGTCCAGTAGAGGAGAGAGTAAATAAGAGGGCAGGGCTACCATATACAGGCAAATAACAGGATATAATTTCACATTTGAGGATCAAGGAAGGCCTCGTTCAGAGTCTAATTTGAAGGCTAAGCTGGTTTTAGAGTGTGTGTGTTGTGGGAGAGGAGAGGATGGAGAGCATTTCAGGCAAAGAACATGTGTAACAGCATGCAGCAGGAAAAAAATAGTCCAAAAACCCAAACACGAATTTGATCCTGCCTTCCTCAGTATCTACTGAGCGGCAAGTGGGAAATAGATGGCTCCTAAACATCTAGTCACAGCCATACTCCTATAAGTCAGTAAATGGTGATTTGGGAAACTCGGACCTAGTAGCCAAGAAACAGACCAAATACACAGTCTGAGAAATTTAGGATTCTTTAAAAAAATGCTTATCACTAAAATGCATAGCATCCCATGGGAGGAATTCAAAACCCAGGTTATTTAGGTGAAAGTTTAGTCTTCAAATATAACAAAATATAGAAAATTAGAAGTTTGAAATTTCTTGTTAAGAATGAAAAATCTTGCCCGGCTGGGCGTGGCTCAGCGGTTGAGCATCGACCTAGGATCCAGGGGATCGAGGTTCGATTCCCAGTCAGGGCACATGCCCGGGTTGTGGGCTTGATCCCCAGCTGGGGGTGTGCAGGAGGCAGCTGATCAATGACTCTCTCATCATTGATATTTCTATCTCTCTCTCTCCCTTCCTCTCTCTGAAATCAATAAAGACATATAAAAAAAAAAAAGAATGAAAAATCTTTCTAAAACACAAATCAAATTATGGCATTCTCTTGTTTAAAATTCCTCAGTAACTCCTCACTCTTTTGGGGATAAAGTTCAAGCTCTTTAGTATGATCCCTGTTTCCTCTCCACTCCCATTTCCTGCTTCCCTGCCCTCCATGCTCACACTCTAGTTAAAGAGCAAGTTACCAGTATACATCATACTTTTTCAAAGAGGATGATAAAAGAGCCAGCTTAAAGGAACTTCCACTGGCCAGGTTGCGACAACTTAAGCATCAAAACACTTTAAAATGGATGGGCAGATAGATAATAGTTACAGTTCATTTAAAATAAAATTGTAAAAGGCTATGCATTTATGATGATACCTAAGAGATAAAAGCTAGCATAAAATGTACTAAAACATTCTAATACCAAGAAGAGTAACTCTAACAGGGTATTTGATTTTTAAAATTATTATAAATAGAGGAGAATATTAAAAATTATATTTATAAAATGTACATCTGTTTATAAAGTTTGGATATACAGTGTTCCTATCTGTGTAAGCTGAAAAGGTTGAATACAGGGAATTATGAGTAAGCAAACCAGACCCTGCAAAAGTAAAAAATATGTCAAGAATGAAAGGAATGCCTGATATGAGGATTATACATAATAATAAGGTAGAAAGGGGATCCAACAATTAATCTGCACCAGTGATTACCTGAAACAAAAAGCAACTAGAAAGAAGTTTCAATGCTATCATCCAAAATTGTAAGTTAACCAAATGCCCTAAAGCATAAAGAAAGCTAAAAACACAGACTAGATTACTCAAGTCCTAGAAATGAAAGTTCTAAGTGGCTCTATTAATAGTAGGATACTAATAAGCCCTGGTAATTGTAAGAGACTACATCAATTATATAATGATAGGACAATGGGTTACATAATGCTGGATAAGCAAAATCTAAAGAACTCATTATTCCTGGGAAAAACTCCAGGGTAAAAACACATCATTCCAGGAAAAACTAAAACCTAAAAAGTATGATCTTACAAAGCTTTTTGGTCGTAAGTTCAGTTATTAAAAGTAGTCCAGTCACAGAATCAGTGGCTCAGGTTTGAAATATCCTAGGAAAAGCAATAAGGAACTATGCTTTAACCAAAATCAACTAGTCAATAACCCAAATTCTATAACCTTGAGTGACTAGAGTATTTTTCCTTTTCTTTTTGGTCTATTAAGGTTACTATAACTCTTTGAAGATTAAAAAAAAATTAACCTACTACTAGAATCTTAGGAAAATATAAAGATAAGTGTGTTGTAATCCTAAGAAGACAAAGCATGGCTAATGACTATCTTATTTATTTAGGGTGATTGGACCATTCAAAAGAATCAACCATAATACCTTTGTAATAGTAATTCTAATTGCTTAAAGGTATCTAGTTAAATTTGCAATCAAACTTTAAATGTTTTTAAAAACTTGTTTTAAAATTAAAATTTTACTTTTTAATCCTCACCTGAGGATATATTTTCCATTGCTTTTCAGAGACAGTGGAAGGAGAGAGAGAAACATTGATGTGTCATCAATTGGTTGCCTCCTGCACACGCCCTGATGGGGGCCGGGGATCGAGTCTGCAACCAAGGTAAGTGCCCTTGGTTGGAATCAAACCCAGGACCCTTTAGTCTGCAGGCCAATGCTCTAACCACTGAGCAAAACCGGCTAGGGCTAAAATTAAGTTTTTTGATTCTTAGATATATGCACTGGATTACTTGAGCCTCAAACACAATGCAAACAGTTCTGAATGCTCTGCTCTGCATACAAAAGCCTCATGGACCTTACAGAATCTAATCAATAGTTATAAACCTCTTCAAGTCAGCTACTGTGTCTTATTGGACTTTACATCATCAACTGCTAGCACAGTGCCTGCACTGAGTCAGTTTTCAATAAATGCTTCTTAAGAGAAAGTATGAATGACAATAATAATTATAAAAACCCAACAAACAAATCACACTCCTGTCTCCTTACCTGCTTTTTTTTTCCCCTTTTGACCTGGAACTGGTTCTATGCCATCTTGACCTTTTCTCATTAACATGGCGAGTGAAGCATCATGAGCTCTGAATAGGTCCACAACCTCATGTAAGGCAACATTTGTTATTAGATCACAGCTCAGGACCAGTACATCTGTCTGTCAAAAGAAAAAGGGGAAAGTCAATATCACAAAGGACAATGGATCACACAAATCATCACGGGATAAATTACAATGGCTTAGAAACATGCACTTATTTTCAAACCTTTTTTATAGTAGTAAAATAAGTAAAATAAATGGAGTTATTTTAACTGAACTGTACTGAGGGCGAGAAAAATTTTTTTATGCATGGATTTATTAAGTCATTCATTCATCAATTTACTAAGTGCCTATTATGTGCCAGACACTGTGATAGGTAGGCCTCATATTTCTTATCCTTTCTATTTCTCTAAGCTTCTTTAATAATAAGAGGACAGTTTTGCAAGCTGATTGTTCTTCAAGAAATTCAATTTTTAAGTATACTACAAAGTGAAGAAAATGACCCCAAAGCAGATGCCTCTGAAGTGGTGTCAATGTTGTCTTGGAAAAGAAATGTTATTCAATATCTGCAAAAAAAAACCCCGTCAGTATAGTGAATGCCAAACAAGTTCTGCATAATTGTGAATGGTCCACAGCCTCATTTTCCTCTTCGCTTTTAGACAACTTTTTGCTAAGCTCAATGCAAAATCCCCAAGGAACAGAAGCAACAGACCCCTCCTCCAAATGTCTGGTTGCCATCTGTTCTCAGTGTGAAAAGAAAGGCATCAGTCTGAAAGGTCAAGGTCTGGGATACAGATGGAGGTGCTATCCGTCAGGCCCTCTCCTGCTTATGTTCCCAAAGAATGCACCATATAAGACTCACTGAGACCAAATACATGCCCATCCTCTTTGTGACTCCACCACTTCCAAAGGGAAGTCTTTACTATCTGATCAATGTACTTTGTTTCCAAAGCTGGAAATCCTGGAAGAAGAAACAAAAGTCTAAAAGGAAAACTAAATAGTCTTCACATCTTTGTGTCGCATCTTCATAATACTATCCATTTTCCTTTACATTTTTATAAGCCAGCGATTTTCAACCAGTGTGCCACAAAAGTCACACCAACGTGCCGCAAGAATTTTTATAACATGCAATACCTGACTATTTAGTCAGGGGCACTGGCCTCTTTTCCTTTAGACTGTCAAGTTAAAAAAATGACACAGCCAATAAGACAATAGCCGGCTGGTGTGAATGAATCAAATTTATACCTTCTTTTTTCAGTCAGATTGGCAAAAAATATATTTTTGGGTGTACCGCAAATTTTAGTAATTAATTTATGTATGCCATGAGATGAAAAAGGTTGAAAATCGTCGTTATAAGCTACAAGAGAAAGAAAATAAATAACTATTGTTTTGATTTTTATTCTAAAAATGTAAAGCCCATTCTAGAAATGCAAATGTTCTTCTACTAACAGGAGCCCAGAGAGAAAAGCTGAAAAATTGTTAAGAGCCAGAAGTATTTCTGATCACGTGTGACCACAAGCAATGAATAAACATAGACTGTTTGGACTGTAAAGCAACTGTACAGTATATCTGAAATGCAATTAACTTTAAATTGCCCTGGACACACCAACCCTCAGTTGCCTTGTGTTTTGGGTTACCACTTCTTTTCTAACACCAACAGTACGCCTCTTCTCCTGCAGAGGCAAACTGAAATCCCCACAGACCTCCCTACTTACTATTTTAAGAGTCCTCAGTATACCTTATCCCAAGCCTGTTCCACCAGAGAAGCCAAGGCAATATCAAGGGCAAAAAGCACAGCTCTAAATGAAGGCAAATTTGTGTATTTTTGACAAAGTAGAAACATACAAGGTCTTCAAGGGAAGGTGGAAGATAGCACATTAGTGTTTGGGGGGAATTCAAGACACCCAGGAATTCAAGCTCAAACTGCTGCCTGTTAGTTTTGGCTAAAGCAAACAAATTAAGCAGGGAAAACCCAATTACCAAGCCATGGCAAAGCCCAAAAATCTCTCATTACTAGAATATTTTCAATCAAGCCAAAACCACTGGGTAAAACTAGAAGAAAAAAAACAAAAGTTAAATCAGAAAACCGGATGCATGTGTGTGTGGTGGTAATGGTGGGGTGGGAGGTGGGGAGAGCTACTGGGAATAGCCTCTTTTCTTTTCCTGGCAGCTGTTCCATGACAGATTGTTATAAATAACACAATCTGGCAAATAATTTCCTACAGCAAGGAGAAAGGAAAACATACTTACTCCCCTGGAAAAAACTGTCAGGGCAAGGTAACTAACATGCTTTTACCCACCCAGCACTTCTACAAACCATGGCTATGATCCAAATCACCACCCTGTACTCCGCCCCTGCCCATATGGAACTAATGAATTCAGTTACTTGGTTATGACTATGAATGGTCACAATTTACATTTTCCTATGTGGTCCAATACCAATCCTATACCCAAGAGTAGTTTGTTGCTTTAACAAAATAAACACCAATGGCTGACTGCAATGGAAACTTCACTATGCTCAATTTTGGTTGAAAATGCTTGGAAAAGATTCTCAGTCTGCAGTCCCCAAAGTGTATGGCAAAAGGCCAACTGCCATTTTGTTTTTACTGAGTTTGGGGCATTAGGTGCAGGATGGAATGACCAAGTCATCTGTAACAAATGTGATAATCTTTAGGTTGAGAGCGAAATATCCTTCCTGTGATCCTTAGCTTAATCACAGTGTCACCACCATACAGGCAGGATCTGAAGTCAAAAATCTGCCCAGTCTAGGAATGATGTCTTTCTTCCCTCTCTTGCCCAGTCCCTTACCCAGCATCTCACCGACCCCCATGTCCTCCTCTTTTAGCTCCACTGCACTATCTTAGTTCAGGCCTTGAAATATTTTCCCAGTCTCTTAACTGGTCCCGCTCTCGCACTCCAGTTTTCCCTTGTTCTAATCCATACTCTAGTTCCACTGCATATTTCATTTCCCTGCTTAAAGCCAGCCCAAAATAGTGTACTCCAGGGTGGGGGTAGGTAGGAGAGGGGAAAATGGGGGGAACAAGACAAAATAAAAAATAGTGTTCTCCAAACATAAAAAATGTTGAACATATCCACTTATTCCTACTTACTTTTAAAATGTATTTTAAAATACATGAATCACTATTAATGATACAATATGCCCTTTATATAACACACAAGAATAGACATTTAAAAAAGAAGAGACAAAATGAAAAGAACTAGAGATTCCAGTGTTTTCCTCTGGTAGTCCGTACCTCATACCTCCTGGCCTTGAGAACATCCCATTTTGGAGATCACTGCTCTATAGGACTGCATTCAAATTCCTTAGCATGACATTAAGTGTTTTCAAAATATGACTCCACCTACCTAATTCAGCCTTCTCTCCCACAATTTCCCCTCCATATAGCCAATGTTAACTTGCTAGAGTAAACTGCCAAGAATGCATGCCCTATTCTCTCTTTCCGCCCACTACACATTCATCCATTAAGATTCAGGTCTTGTCACAGTTATTATAAAGGGCAGAACCAATATATTATCTCCTCTAGAGATGAAGTCTTTTCTGATCCATTACAGACCTTAAATCACTAAATTGGATTACATGGTTTCTTTCCCATCCAGACTTTGTGCTTCATAAGGAGCTCTTTCATCTTTGTATCTCCAAAGTTCAACCAAGTGCTGGCAAACAAGAATCAGTAAATGTTAGCACTCTTCCTATTACTTCCTCTCCTTGTTTGAACTGACTCAAAGATGAAAACATCCAATTTTAGATATTTAGAAGTAGCACACTTTCTGACAGAGCTGAGTGTCCCCCCTTCATAGAGACTGTGACTGGTTAGAGTTAGGAGAGGGACCATAAAGGTAACTTTGCAGCTCCCTAAAGCAATGAGGTAGGGACCAAACCTGCTGCCTCCAAAGAAGAAAAGGGCAGAGACGTCTGAAAGGAAAGAAATCAGATATAACTGTCCTGGAAGGCATGGATAGATTTATAATTATAAAATGGAGGCTCATCATTTATAGTTCTAAAGTTTTCCTCTTCAAAGCAAGAACAAATAGAGGAATTCTACTCCTGTTTCCTGGGTGTAGGTAAGAAGTAACTGAGAATGTGCTAATTTCTAACTCTGTTAAATGAGTTCTCTGTAAAAATGCTAGCCACTTCTCTTCCAGGATGTAGATATCTGCAATTAATTTTAATCTTCAAATGCACTGATATTAATAGAGAAATAACAAAGGTTTTTTGTTCTCTGAAATCAAACCTTCACTTTGAAATAATTTATTATTCTGAATTTATATTAAATAATTTCATTCTTTTTCTTTGGTCAGATACTAATATGCCATAGGAAAAAAATATTATTATCCCATTTCAAGACCATGGAACATGTTCTTACAATTACATTATATATTTCCTGCCTATAGCTTGAATTTTAATTATATCCTTAAGTATGACATGGAAATATTGTCCAGTTTACTTGGAAACCAGAAAGCTTGGGAGAAGATCAGCAGGGGGTAGTTAGGAGCTATGACAAAGGTAAGTTTATAACAACATAAGAAAAAGACAACTAACAAGTTAAAAAAACAACAACACTAAACTAAAACCAGGGTTTTATCAGTCCCCAAAAGAAATTTCTAAGATTAGGTATGTTTTCTTTTCCCATTAATTCCACCTGTAACTTTAAGTAAGTCACTCTCTCCTTGGGCCTATTTCCTCATCTATAAGATAAGAGGGATGCATTTTCTCTGAAGTAATTTATGGCATAAAACTGTATGTTTACAAGGGTCAGGCTATTTTCAATTCTTTATCTAGAACTATACTCTGGGTTCAGTGGCATTAATAATGGTGGTGACCCTTAAAGTCCTGAGTTTCTCATCCACTTTGGGAATCATCATAAAAAATTAAATCATGCTAATATAGTTTTGATGCTCAGCATATTTAATTAAACCAAATATTTCAAAAATAATAATCCATTTATGGCATGTATGGCAATTCTTAGTTAATCAGAGAAATCAAGCACAAAAATCCATAACCAGCTAACCATCCTGTTACTATCCAAGTTCATTAATTAAAGGATGTGTGAATACCTTTTCAGCAACAGCCTGAGTGATCACACACTTTTAGGTTTCCAATCCATAAAGATTCCAGTTTGCAACCAATGGTTACACTCTACCTGCTATTATCAGTTATCAACTCAACTGGTTCTCTAAGGTTACGCTAACTTTAAATTGATGGCACAAACAAGTCAAAATTGAACAGCATTTTACTGTTTACAAACCTCTTGCACATACTTTATTTCACTTAATTCTCACATAATTCTCTAATATCTATACAATCAAACCCATTTTTTCCCCCCATTGCTTTTCAGAGCGTGGAAGGGAGAGAGAAAGAGAAACATCGATGTGATGGAGACACATCTATCGGTTGCCTCCCGCACACTCCCCGACTGGGCCCGGGGATGGAGCCTGCAATCTATGTATTTGCCCTTGGCCAGAAATGAACCTGGGAACCTTCAGTCCGCAGGCCAACACTCTAACCACTGAGCAAAACCAGGTAGGGAAACCCATTTTATAGACAAGAAAACAGAGGCCCAGAAATACTATGTGATCTGCCCCTTTACCATCACATTGCCTTTTTAAAACACACACACACACACACACACACACACACACACACACACACACACACACACACACACACACACACCCCAGTGGTGATGCTAAATGTATCTAGTCCCTGTTTAAAATGTACCCATGTCACAGTTAAATTTGGTCAGACACCTTACTATTTAAAACCAAATATCTCAAGAGGAGATTAGACAACTAGTAAAAAGGTTGGAGTTGAATTAATATAGTTCTTTTCCCACAGTCTCATGCAGGGAGATGATATTAACAGATACTTTTAATCCTCTGTACAAGTGCAAAAAAATGGTACCTAATCTAGCCTTAGAAAGTCAGGGAAAGCTTGTTGGAGCAGATAATGCCCAAGTTAAGAGCTGAAAAAAGGTTGGGTAGCTACAGGCTATTTCAAATGAACTCCCTGGTTGCGATGACAGAATGCTTACTGACTTTCCACAAATTCTATGGTCCATTCCACTAGTCAAGGTAGTGTTACTTTAGGATTCAAAGCATACAGGGGGACCAACCAAGAGTGTCCAAAAATCTAAGCCATGTGAGCTGCTTGTCACTCAAAGATAGTTTGTGATGACAGCCTGGGCTTTCTACCTAGCTATCACCGCCCCTCCCCCCTTCATTCCATAAAAGTGTCCCTATAGATGAAGGAAAGTGACTCAAATGAATCGGAAATCTTGAAAGTTTTCCAGCTACCAAATGCAGTATAGAGCTGCAGAAATACCATCCCAAAGACCAGAGTTCCAACAAGTTACAGTCTGAAAGGTTAAGATGAAAACACTTCAAGCTTGTGCATACATATACTTGGTTAGTAAGGTCAATAGAAAAGCTCCATTGAGATTTCTGGGGGGGGGGGGGGGGGGGGGGGGTGCCGGGAGAGGAGGTTCAAAAATTCCCTCATTCAACTTGTTAACTTGTTTCTGCTATAACTGCTGGGCTTTACACTATGCCACCAGCAGGCTCAAAGAAAGCATCATTGGGGATATACTGAGGCCCTCCTAGTCAACCACAGCCCACCAAAGCAGTCATAAGAAAAAAAGTTGCCACCTAAAAAAATCTTCAAGCAAGTTGGGGCCAAGTTCTCAGATCTTCACTTGACCAAACTGTACCCCTTCTTTTCAAGGAGATAGAAATCTGCCAAAAACAAGTCCCTGGGCAAAATGAAAGGTTCCAGGAAAGAACGAGAGAGATTTGTAATTTGATAAAGACATCAAACACTCAACTGAAAAGAACTTGCACTTAGCTTTTTGAACATCTAAAAATAGCATGTATGCTCAATCTTTCTAATAAGCTGTCTCTGGGATGGGGAATTCATCGGCATAGTTTGTTCTCTGTTGTAGCATGTTAGCTGTTTCATAAGACAGGTAACAATAGTCCTTTTCCTACATCAAAGGATTTAAATAACTAAACCTCTAATCTGTTGGTATCATTATCCCTATTTTCTTGGTTGTGAAACTGAGGCAAAGGATAGATGAAGCTTGCCTGAGGCCAAAAAAAGATTCCTGTCTAGAGTAAATAAAAAATTATTAGCTCCATAATCTCTAAATTAAGAGAAGCCATGAGACCTCCAATATAAGATAAGTGCTTTATAAACATAGACTACAGAAATCAATTATAGATTTAGTCTGCTGAGGCTTCTTAATATACTTCACTAACCTATTCTCAAAACACTTATCTAAGGAATAAATCACATTGTTTCCAAAGCACAAAAATGGCACCAATGGCCGATTTCCTCAGCCAATCAGAGGAACATCTTATGTGGGTGGGTCAGGTTCAATGTCTGAGGAGGCAGTCAGCTTTGATTTATGTGCTGATCACAGACTGCATCCTTACTTCTTGCCCAAGAAGAGTTCTTACTCAAGAAGAGCCAGGCTTCTTGCTCATATGGCTCTAGACAGGATAGAATCTAGTCTTCCTACAACAATGGATCTCCCTCCACTCAGAGAAGGATATTAACAAGCAACAGCAGCCCACTTGCAAGACAAGGATACTACATAGTTCTCTGAGTCTTATTAGGAGACTTACTAATTTTAAACTATGTTTTATACAAAAATATTTAATTACGAGCTCTATGCATACTAAGAACCACTGAATTGCATACTTTAAAAGAGTTCTATATACATGGTGGGGCAAAAGTAGGTTTACACTTGTTCGTATGGAAAATACAATAAATAACTAATAATACAAGAATAAACTCTGTTTCACATACTCACAACTGTAAACCTACTTTTGCCCCACCCTGTATACATACAGTTATCTAATGTACAAAAAATTCTACAAACATGAACCCTACAGACTCACAAGA
Organism: Miniopterus natalensis; assembly: GCF_054644295.1. Classification (NCBI taxonomy): domain Eukaryota; kingdom Metazoa; phylum Chordata; class Mammalia; order Chiroptera; family Miniopteridae; genus Miniopterus; species Miniopterus natalensis. Next base: position 26,290,135 of record NC_142089.1, read on the forward strand.
AAAAAGTAATTTTGAAATATTAGACCAACTATACCTGTTCTAAAGCCAAGGGTTTAGAATTAGAGTAGATTATAAGGGCCACTGATGCTTGCCTTTTGAAGGCAACATGGTAGAATGAAAAACTCATGGGTATTTGAGATGCACAAATGCATCTCATAACCCAGGACTGGATTCTAGCTCTGGCTCAACATCTAACCAGGTGTGGGATTTGGGACAGGTTATTTAAACTCTATGAGTATGAGGTTTCTCAACTGAAAAACAGAATACTATCTACCTTTTAAGGTTGCTGTGGGGATAAAAAAAAGTCTACAAAGCCAGACAGAGTAAATAGGAAAAATCTCCCCTGTGATCTTCAGAGCAAACATTCCAGGTAACCCCAAGAAAAATAAAATTTACATCCTCATAATCAGCTAACAAATTAACTCCCCACTTTAGGGTAGTCTCTAAGAACAGAAACTAATGTTCTGAAGTAAATAATTAATTTCTCAAATGTACTCATTTATAAAGCTTTTGCAAATTTAAGTATCCTTAGAAGTGCTCAAATGGCTACAGATAGAGATCTTGTGTGAATAATCAGCTATTACTGCAAAGCAGGTTTCTAATGCTTTCCAATTTTACTTTTCATTTGCCTTTCTTCTCTCCCCCGAATTATTCAACTTCTAAATAAAAGATCAAGTTACACCTTAAATGTACAGTCTGGCCAGTGTGGCTAAGTGGATTGAACGTCATCCCACGCACCAAGAGGTCACTGGTTAGATTCCCAGTCAGGGCACATGCCCAGGCTTCGGCTTGATCCCCAGTGTGGGGGGTGCAGGAAGCAGATGATCAATGTTTCTCTCTCATCAATGTTTCTATCTTTCCCTCTCCCTTCCTCTCTCTAAAATCAATAAAAACATATTTAAAAAAGAAGTATATAATTGAGGCTGCCACTCAGAAAGAAAAGACTACCAATAAAGTTATTTAATCGACATTTTATTTTTTAGTATATATCAAAGAAATATAGATTGAGGTAAACGTTTTAAAGGTATATGCTAACAGACTGAGGCCTTCAGATGACATAATTTGTAACTAAAAATACCCTGTCGCATCTCAGCTTTGCAGTAATTCTTCAACTATTAAAGTACAGGATCTACCAACATTTTAATGCTTTTTCTGAAGCTATTCTATCCCCTTCACACTAGGAATATCTATCCCTACATATCACTCCACCATCACAAATTCCAATTCTTCCTGTAAGACTCAAACAGTGACATTCTTGAAGCAGTACAAGCTGTGTTTCCTGATACTCCTCTAGAGGGCGCATAGTACTCTTCTAACTCTTTCTTGTCATTCATAACCCTTTGGTATGTGGGCAAACACTCCAACCACTGCGCCACACAGGCCAGGGCTTACTTTGTTCTTACTGGCTGTGTAGGAGTCTACTTATATTCCTCCACAGATTAGCTTTGTTGCCTTCTACTCCAGGCTGGAATGCAAGCTGATGTGAAGGCAGGATTTCAGGAGTCACTGCTATAGAAGAAACCATGTACAGATAGCAAAGACAGCAGAAACTTGCTAGTCAAAGTCACAGCTTGAGAAGAAGGCACAGAGGTAGGATTACATGTAAAAGATACTGTATAAATGATGTGGAAACAAAGGGCTAAAGGAAAAAAAGAAATGAGACTGTGCCAAATGACTTAATAAGGAGGAAATGATCAAAACCCTAAGAAGAGGTAGTAACTTCAGAGTAAAATGTCCTTTTGCCAGTCATTATTCTCCTCCTCATGCCCTTTCCTATTAATAGTTGGGACTATTACTTCTCAAGCCTCTAAGAGTTATAGGAATTCATTTCCATGAGACTTCCAGTTCCAGCCTAGGGTATAGATAATATTTCCAAGATTTACAAATGAAGAAACAATGAGGATTCACACCTACATCCTAAATTTTTGGACAATAGTTAAAACAGCCCCTGGGAAGACCACTAAACACCCTAAGCTTCTTGGTAAACCTGGCATCTGGCCTGTGAAAGAACAGGATTCTCATTTCATTATCTTAGTGAAATTCCCCATATTTTCCCTAAAGAAATAAGCAGCTGCACTCCAGAAAGTCACACACCCAACATTATGGTATTGGAAATCCCCAGACTAATCAGAAGCACCAACTTGAGCAAAAGCTTAGAAAAACAAAAAGGGAGGCCAGAAAGTAAATGGAAATGCCTATATATATTGCACTGGAGGCCCTGGCCAGGGCAATAAGACAATAAGAAGAAATAAAAAGTGCCCTGGTCAGGTGGCTCAGTTGGTTGGAGCATTGTCCTATACACTAAAAGGTTGCAGGTCTGATTTCCAGTCAGGGCACATACCTAGGTTGCAGGTTCAATCCCTGGTCGGGGCATATATGGGAGGCAACAGATCAATGTTATTCTCTCACATCAATATTTCTCTCTCTCTCTGAAATACAAAACAACAATAACAACAAAGAACATATCCTCAGGTGAGGATAAAAATAAATAAATAAAAAGCATAAAGATTAAAAAGGGAGAGTAATATGTTTTTATTTGCAGGCAACATGGAAACCAGTTGTATGTCTATACACAAGTAATAAACAATTGAAAAATAGAATAAAAAATACCAGTTACAATATCATTAAAAACATTTACCTTACCTAGGAATCATTTATCAAGAGATGGTCAAAACCTCTAAAATGAAAATTAAAAAACACTATTGACAGAAATGAAAGGAAATCTAAATAAATAGATGTTCAAGAATTGGAATAATCAATATTAAGGTGTCAATTCTTCCCAAATTGATCTATAGATTCAATGGAATCCCAAAACAAATTCCAGAAAGTTTTTTTTTGTTAAAACTGACAAACTAATTCTAAAATTTATACGGAAATCCAAAGGACCTACAATAGCCAAGACAATCTTAAAATAAAGGACTAAAGCTGGAAGACCTACTATAAAATTAAAATAATCAAGACATTACTCAATGTGGTACTGAAGTAAAGGTAGACAAATAGACCAATGGAACAAGACAGAGGACAGAAATAGAGTATGCTGGAATAAGCAAATATCCACATACAAAAAAAGCAAACCTTTATCCCTAACTCACACCACATACAAAATTAAATCAAGATGGGCTATACATTTTTAGAAGTAAACATAAAAGGATCTCTTCACAAACTTGGGGTAGGCAAAAATTTCTTAGACAAGACAAAAAAACTAACCATAAAAGAAAAAAAATCAGTAATCTGGATTTCATCATTTAAAACTTCTGGTCATCAAAAGACATCATTAAGAAAGTGAAAAGGTAAGCCGCAGACTGTCAGAAAATATTCATAAGACATATCTGACAAAAGACTTTGCATCTAGAATGTACAAAGAATATCTATATTCAATAACAAAAAGATAAACAACCCAATTAAAAAATAGGCCAATGCCTTGAACAGACACTCCATGAAGATATATACAAATGGCCAATAAACACATGAAAAGGTGGTCAGCATCATAACTATCAAGGAAATGTAAATTAAAACCACAGTGAGATACCGCTACATACACACTCACTAGAATGATTAAAATTAGGAAGACTGACAATATCAAGCATTGACAAGGATGTGAAGCAAAAGCATCTCTTATACAGTGTTGATGGAAGTGTAAAATGGTACAACCACTTGGAAAACAACTGGCAGTTTCTAACAGGATCAACCCTACAACCTAGAATATTTTCACAAAAAGTCTTGTAGAACAATATTCGTAATAGCTTTATTCTAAATATCCAAAATTAGAAACAATCCAAAGGACCATCAACAGGAAAATAAGTAAAGAGTGGTATATTTATTCAATGGAATACTACTCAGCAATAAAAAAGCATAAACTAGTTATACCTGCAATAACATTACGTTGAACAAAAGAAACCAGAATAAAATTGTATGATTCCATTTATATCTAGTTCATAAATAAACAAAATTAATATACGGTGATAGAAATCAGAACAGCAGTTGGTGCTATAGGTGGGAACTGACAAAAAAGAAACACAAAGGAAATGTCAGAGGTAACGGAAATGTTCTAGATTTGGGTAATGGTAAATTGGATGTATATCTTTGTCCAAACTCATTGAACTATAAATAACTTAATATCTATGTGTATTTTACTGTGTCTAAATTACTCCCCAATAAAGAGAAAGGAAGGTCATGTACATTTCTGCATGAATTTTTTGTTCATTAGTGCATCGATAGGTTAAACATATTAATACATCTGTTTGCAGTCACCAGAAATAACAGAAGAAGGTCTGCTCCCCAATTCAATCAAGATGGCAACATTATCACACAGACTGGATTTTTTCCAAAGGACATCAATTTTAGCCTGGCAGGGAGTGGCTCAGTGGTTGAGCATTGACCTAGGATTCAAGAGATCCCAGTTCGATTCCTGGTCAGGGCACATGCCCAGGTTGCAGGCTTAATCCCTAGTCAGGGGTGTGCAGGAGGCAGCCAATCAATGACTCTCTCATCATTGATGTTCCTCTCTCTCCCTCTCCCTTCCTCTCTCTCTGAAATCAATAAAGATATATTTAAAAAAAAAAAAAGGACTTAGGACAATTTATGATGGCTCTTTCTCAGTTTATGAGCCACTGGCCACTGGGGAGACTATCCTCATATACATATGCCCTTGCTAGTCTCTTAATCAAAGGAGACTAAAAGTTTAAATATTATCATGTGAGGGGATCTGGAATTTTTAAAAGTTCCTTTGTACTTCTTTCCAGTTAATCTGTCATTTGCAGTCAACTGCTGCTCTGATTTTTATCACTACATAATAATTTTGCTTATTCATGAATTTCATATAAATAGAATCTTTTAAAGTAAATTTGAAGTATATATTTTTTAATAAAGATTTACTATTACTTTAAAATATTGGAAACCAGTAACTGACAACTAAATGTCTAAATCTTCACTAGTAATTAAACTAAAAACAGTTGAAGAATATATGGACAACAAAGTATGTAATATAATAATATATATATTTTTAAAAAGCATTGTAAACTATAAAGTAGTGGGAAAACATAAGATGACATTTACCTTTAATAAACAATAAAAATCAAGAAATAATGCCCAGCCTGAGTGGCTCAGCAGTTGAGCATTGACCTAGGATCCAGGAGATCACGGTTAGATTCCCGGTTAGGGCACATGCCTGGGTTTCCAGCTCGATCCCCAGCAGGGGGCGTGCAGAAGGCAGACAATCAATGACTCTCTCATCATTGATGTCTCCCTCTCTCTCTCTCTCTCTCTCTTTCTCTTTCTCTCTCTCTCTCTCTCTCCCTTCCTCTCTCTGAAATCAATAAATACATATCTAAAACAAAAAACTAAAAACAGAACAAAACAAGAAACAGTTTTCACCTTAAGTTTTGGATATATGTGGCGCAGAGAATCTGCAGTTCCCTTGTCAGCTTCATCAGGAATACACACAATATCTAGCTTCATTTTCATCTTGAATTCCGCAGATAGAGCCTTTTGGACTTCCCTAGTTGTAACAACAATGACTTCTATAGCACAAAAGAAAAAAAAAGGAAAAACACAAAAACTCTCATTCGTTAGATAATGATTTGTCTATTTCAATTCGATTTGGTCTGTTTCTAACAGTTAATATTATTGAGTCTTTTCAATGTCTTTTACATGCATTCTCTCAATTCTTACAACAATCTCATTTTACAAGTGAGAAAACTTGGATTATAAGTTGTTTGACTTTGTTCAAGGTCACACAACTAGTAAGCAATAGATTCAAGAAAAACTCAGTTCTGTCTGATTAAAGCCCACACTTTAATATATATTACATGATACTTTTAAAAATATATATATATATCTTTATTTATTTCAGAGAGAGGAAAGGAAGGGGAGAGGGAGAGATAGAAACATCAATGATGAGAGACTCATTGATCAGCTGCCTAGCCCACAACCAAGGCATGTGCTCTGACCGGGAATCAAACCCCGATCTCCTGGATTCTATGTCGATGCTCAACCAATGAGCCACGCCTGGCCGGGCACTTCTCCTCTTAATCATCAACTCTCTCAAATGTTCCCTCTTCTCCATCCTTAATGCTACTTCTCTAGTTCAGGCCCTCTCCATTGCTGGTGTGAACTTTTGTATCAATCTCCTAACTCATCTCCTATTTAGAGTCTTGACTCCCTCAAATTCATTTCTCATATAGCTTCCAAAGCAATTTTTAAAAAATGTAAATATAAGTTATCAAATTTATTACCATAAAGTTGTTCATAATATTCCCTTATCTTTTTAAAGTCTGTAGGATCTGTAGTTATGTCTCCTCTCTCATTCCTGTTATTAGTAGTCTTTTTCCCCCCAGATCAATCTAACTAAAGATTTAACAATTTTATTGATTTTTCTCTAATGTTTTTGTTTTCTATTTCATTTATTTCTGCTCTTATCTTTTAAAAAATATCCTTTCTACTGCCCAGCAGGGCGTGGCTTAGAGGTTGAGCGTGAACCTAGGATCCAGGAGATTGGGGTTCGATTCCTGGTCAGGGCACATACCCAGGTTGTGGGCTACAGCCGATCAATGACTCTCTCTTCATTGATATTTCTATCTCTCTCTCTCCCTCTCGCTTTCTTTCTGAAATCAATAAAGATATATTTAAAAATACATATATCCTTTCTACTTATTTAGGTTTCATTTGCTCTTCTTTTTCTAGTTTGTGAAAGTAAAATTTGATGTTAACTTGAGATATTTCTTTTTTTCTAACATAATGCTTAATGCTATAATTTTTCCTCTGAACAGTACTTTAGCTATATCCCTCAAATTTTAATACAGTGTATTTAATTTTTAGTAAATTTAAAATATTTTCTAATTTCCTTTGTGATTTTTTTTCTTAAACATATGGGTTATATAGAAGTGTGTGATTTCATCTCCAAATTCTTAGGGATTATCTTAATATATTTCTGTTATTGATGTCTAATTTAACTCTACTGTGGTCAGAGAATATACTTTGTATGATTCTAATCCTTATAAATTTATTGAGACCTATTTTATTTCCAAAAATATAGTCTATCTTGGTAAAAGTACTTGAAAAGAATGTATATTCTGCTTTACTGGGTGAAATGTTCTATAAATGTCAATTAAGTCAAATTGTAAAAAATCCTAAGGAATCTACAAAAAAAGCCATCAGAATTAATAAATGTATTAAGCAAAGTTGCAGGATAAAAGGTTAATATTAAAAACTATATTTTTATATACTAGCAACAAACAACTGGAAATTAGAATATAACAATTACCATTTACAATAGCATCAAAGATATAAACTACTTAGAGATAACTTTAACAAAATATGTGTAAGTTGTACACAGTGAAAACTATTAAGTTACTGAGAGAAATTAGAGAAGATATAAATAAATGGAGCGATATACAATGTTCATGGATCAGAAGACTTAGTATTATTATGATGTGTATTCTCTTCCTATTGGCCTATAGATTCAATTCAATCACAATCAAAATCCCAGCAATTCTTTTATAGAAATTGATAAGCTAATTCTAATATTTATACAAAGGTGCAAATGACATAGTATAGCTAAAGTACAAATCTAACCACATTATACCATTGTTTAAACCTTTCACTGGTTTCTCACTGCTTTCAGGAAAAAAACCCTAACTTCCTCAGCACGAAATACAAGGCCCTTTATAGCATGACCCCTGCTTCTCTCTCTCACTACATCTATTCCTTCCCCTTACACTTTATATTATAGCCACATGCCTCATAGTCAGTACTTGCTGTGAATCTTATGTGCCAAGTAATATATTAAGCACTGGGGTACAGAATTGAAAAGATAACTCAGGTCCTGAGTTATCTATTTATATGTGTATCTCTCCATTAGACTTTATGGTCTAATGGAGATCAGGTCCTGAGTTATCTATTTATATGTGTATCTCTCCATTAGACTTTATGGTCTAATGGAGATCAGGACCTGAGTTATCTTTTCAATTCTGTACCCCAGTGCTTAATATATTACTTGGCACATAAGATTCACAGCAAGTACTGACTATGAGGCATGTGCATACCCACTAGTTCTTTCTGATATCCTTACAGGGTTCATTTTAAATATTTTTTTAAAAATATGTTTTTATTGATTTCAGAGAGAGAAAGGAAAAGGGAGAGAGAGACAGAAACATCAATGATGAGAAAGAATCACTGATTGTCTGACTCTTGCATGCCCCCTACTGGGGATCAAGCCTGCAACCTGTGCATGTGTCCTGACCGGGAATCAAACTGTGACTTCCTGGTCCATAGGTTGATGCTTAACCACTGAGCCATGCCGGCTGGGCACAGGGTTCATTTTAGATCACTATGGAGACCAGCTCTAAAACAGTAACACTTAGTGCTATCTTCTCAACCTTTTTCACACAACAATAGAGTACTTCTATGTTCCTATTTTAAAGTGGCCAGTCTCCAGCCAACACTGAGTCCTAGCCTTCTCTCATTCATCCTCTCCTCCCTCACCCTCATAAAACTGACAAATCATCAGGATCAAGCACCCTAAAAGTTTTATGAGTGCATCTCATTACCATAGCTCACCTTCAAATCCAACACGCTCAAGCAGGTTCAATGGATACCAAATTAAAGGTTTGTTCCCAACTGGAAGAAGAGGCTTAGGAATGCTGGAAGTCAGGTCTGTCATCCGAGATCCCCCTCCAACTGCCATTACTACTGCTTGAAATTCCATTTTTACAAACTGCAATCACAGAGAAAAACAATTAACAGGAAAAAAAGTAACAAAAATCAAAGCTATTTCTATTTAGGTTATTGATACCCACTATGTCAAATGCATCACTTCCAACTACAATAACCAGGTAAGAAAGGTTCTTTAGCTGCAATATAAACATCACCTTTATATATTCTCTTACTCATCAATACAGGGTATGGCAACAGTTGGTTTACAGTTGTTCATATGGAAAATAATACAAGAATAAATTGTGTGTTTCTCGTACTTAAAACTCTAAACCTACTTTCACCCCACCCTGTATATACTCTCAGCTCCAGGCTGAGGAGATGGGCTGGAGGAGAAATACAAATTTTAAAAACCTGGCCCTTGCCCTTGAGTTTCTCACAATTAAGTGGAGAAGACAAATTCAGTAAATTATAATATGCTATCATTAGTGCCATTGCAGGGATATATCCAAGATGCAGTAGGCAAGTAGTGAAGGTAATAACTAAGTCTTTCTAGAAAAGTCAGGGAAGATTTTATAGGAAGATCATGCTTGAGCTGACTCTTGAAGGAGTAAGAGTTTAACCAAGTGTGCTTCTAATTCAGTTTTTATCCTTGAAAATTTTTATAACTTCTGGCTAAAATTAACAGCACATTACAAGCATATTAGGTCTCTGAAAGTGTGAAATGACTTAAGATTCCTCCAATAGTTAGGCCAACTGCTCCCATCTTCTCATTACCCCTAACTATAGATATTAAACACAAATGTAGCCTTGTATCTGGATCTAGATTTGAAGAGCCCAATTGCAGAAACAATCCAAATTAATTCCTTTTTTCAAATTTAAGGAACCTACTTGACTTTCAAAAGAATCCCTTTACAGCAGCTACCACAGAAGAGAGTCACAGTAAAAGATCATAAATCTTTATTGATTAAAAATAAAAGTACTTTTTGCCCTGGCCAGGTGGCTCAGTTGGTTGAAGCATTGTCCTGTACACCAAAAGGTTGACGGTTTGATTCCAGTCAGGGCACATACCTAGGTTGCGGGGTAGATTCCCGGTCGGAGCATATATGGGAGGCAACTGATTGATGTTTCTTAATCTATGTTTCTCTCTCTCTCTCTCTTCCTTCCCCTCTCTAAACATATCCTTGGGTGAGGATTTAAAAAAATAAAAAAATAAGAATAAAGTACTCTTCTACTTACGACAAACGATGTAACTGTTAAATACAAGTGTAGAATGCAATGTTCAGAAATTTATTTACCATCAGTTGGCAAATAATGTTGCACCTTTACCATAACTATGATCAGCCCTGCACCCTCACATTAATATCCAAACTGCAGCACTTACACTCAGTACATCCAAGTCATAAAGTGAAGGCTCTTGAACAATATCCACACTTAAAGATGCGGTAATTTGTATTGCAGCAAGCATTGACTCAGATTGGAATTTAACTTCAATTTGGCACTGTACAACTCCCATCACATCTGATGTTATTAAGAAAAGAGCACTGGACAGACATTCTGGAGTCAAAAGACCTGAGTCTGAGTTCTGGTTCGGCCACTTATAGGTGATGTGACCAGGGGCCTGACATTTAAAACTCTGCATGTCTCAGTTTCCAGAAAGGAGAGCCTGGTGCTTAAGTTCACAGACCCTTGAGCCAGTTTGACTGGGTTTGAATTCTACCTCTACAATGTATTAGCTGTGTGAACTAAGGCAAGGTATGTAAGTTTTCTATACCTCAGTTTTCTTCATTTTCTAAGTGAGGATAATTATAGTTTCTACTTCACAGAGTTGTGAAGAGTAAATGAGTTAAACTATATAAAGCACACAAAGTAATGTCAATCCCACAGCAAGCACTATAAAAGTGTTTGATATTATTAGACAGAGGCTAGATAATGGAAAGCCTCCTGTGCCAACTGAACCATGCTGTTGCATAATTCTGGTCTCCGTATGATTATTCTTGCTTCCTAAGTACCTTTCCCTGTGCCTAGTAATCATGTATTAAAAGACTCAGTTCTAAGAATCACCTTGCCTAAAAAGCCATTCCTAATCCTTCCCACCCTCCTGGTAGAAGCGGCTTCTTTCCCCTTAGGTGCTTGCACTCTGCCGTGTACAGACCATCTCTGCCTTTACAGGCTTTAATACTCAAGTATTTAAATGTCTATTTCCTGGGAGTTCCTTGAAGGCAGGGACTGTTTGTCATCACTGTATTCCCAGTACCTAACACAACTCCCATCAGATGCCAGGCACTCAGTGTTTGTGGAATGAGCATCTGTGAACTTCACAACCCCGTGTATGAGTCGAGCTCAAACATGTGCAGAGGGTCAGTAGGACTCAGCCCACTAGGATCTGCGGTCCCTCCTCTGTGAGGCTCTGGGTGACAATCATGAACATAACCATGATACCCGGCGGACTGTCAAATGCCCCAAAGCCTCTGCCACGACTCTGTGATGGGAATCAAGGCAACGAGTCTCTCCGCAGCTTCTCGAGTTTGAGAGAGGGCGGTCACGGCATCTCAGACATGCCGCCACCACAGCACTCACTGCTTTCTGCCTTTGTAAATTGGTAAGATAAAACACTGTATCATAATTGGTCTCTCAAGCGGACCTTACTGTATTCCATTTTATATTTCATTGCCTTGCACCGAAACAAATAAAAATAGGCGACTAATAAATGAAGGGCTTAAGTGGAAAGAGTTCGGGCACTATGCTAGGGCGCCCGGTGCTGACTTCGGTGCTCACTCGCCGTAACTTCGAGCAGATCCTCCCCTCCCTGAAACTCGGTTTCTCCATCTGCTGCACACGGCGGCTGGCTCGGATTCTCCCCGAGTTCTCTTCTAGTTCGGGTACTTGGCTCCCCTGCCGGGTCGCGCAGGGACTCGAGCCGGCGACACTGGGGCTCCGCACCCTCGCGCACCCCCTCAGGCCCTCCTCGGCAAGGCTCGAGGAGCCGCCTCCCTCGGATGAAGCGGGGCCGAGCGGCCCCCACAGCGCCGCTCACCCCCGCCCGCCTGCTCGAAGGCGGCCTGGCGGCGCAGAAACCGCGGCTTTACCTCAGCTCCCGGCGCGCGGCCGCCGCTCCCAGCGCTCCCCACGCCGCCTCCGATTGACAGCCCGAAGGCGCAGGCGCGCGATGGCCGAGCCGATCGATGGGGCCGGCCGAGCGCCGAGCGGTAGATTGAGGACCAGAAGCGCGCGCACCTCCAGCAGGCCAGTAGGCCGTCCTCGCTCTTCGTTCACAAATCACCAACGCCCACTGCGTGTGCCTCCCGCTGCTGGGCTCCCGGAACCCAGCCTGGGAACAGTCACGGTCTTCCTCCAGCGAGTTCTCATTCTAGGGCCTGGGTCCGACTACTACTCCGTGAACAGAGAGCTCGTTTGGGAACCGCGGTTTTGGACTCGCCTGTGGAGAAATCACCAAATGCCTTTGCAGGCCGGGGCTTGCTATGTCCGTGATGTCCAACGCGGCGACTCACGTCTGCTTTCTGAACCAGGCTATTATTGTACGGAAAACATCCACATTCAGCCATCAAGAGTGGGAGGTAGGGGGAGAGTCAACGACGACCTTAATTGAGTCAGTGACAGGAACAACAGTTTGAAGAAAGTGAATCAGGTGGAGATCTTGGGTAAGAGCCTTTCAAGCGGACTAGCCAACAAGTGCAAAGGCCCTAAGGAGAGGCTGCGTGTTCAAAGAATACAAAAGAGACCAATAAGACTGAAGGGAGGTAAGCTGGGGAAGAATGAATGATGGCACAGGAGGTCAGAGAGGCAATGGGGGAAAAGATGAATTCAGATCCTGCGGGTCTTGTAGGCCATTGTGAGGACCTTGAATTAAGTAGAGGAAGAACTTAACGTGACAGGGTTTGGAAGGATCACTCTGGGTGCTGTAATAATACTCTGGGAAGCAGGGAGTCCACTTAAGAGGCTGCAATTGCATGAGACCGCAAATATCTGAGTCTAGACAATTCCAATTTTGAGAGGCAATAAAATGTTTTAAGCAGAAAGTTTTTGGGTGGTGGGTTAAGTTGCAGCAGATTGCAGAAACAATGGTCATTCTCTCTTTCCCACACATCCCTGCAACTTCCAATCTTGTGGAAGCTTCCTCTTTTTATATCCATCTCTTAAACGTTGAGTTGCTTTAGCTCCCTGCCAGTTAGGAGGCAGAGACTAATTTCTGCAATAAAATTAAAGGAGCTTGACTTCATTTAACAGTATTTATTGAGTACATAATATGTGCCAAGCAGTGTCTTAGATGCTAGATGATGCGGATACAGCAATCAGTGAGAAAGACAGGACTTGTAATTTTTCCCAGGCTTTTAGCCAGGAGAATACAAGCTCAGCTTCAGTCCTGCTAAAGAGTAAGACCTGAGGCCATATCCATACAACCAGCCTTATTCCAGCACTGCCTCTCCTTCACTTTGTGATGCTGTTGATCAGTTATTGAATATTATTTTAAATTTTATTTTTGTTTAAAATATTACAGATGTCCCTTTTTCTCCCCAATGACCCGTTCCACCCCGTCCCATCCCCCTGCCCAGTCCCTCTCCCCACCATTGTCTGTGTCCTTGGGTTGTGCATATAGAATTATTTTAACTGAACTATAACACTGAATATATTGGTAAAAATGAGCCGTGGAGTGATTGGTCACAAAAGCCCTGAAATTTGACTATTTTTTCCTTCTGCAGCAAGATTCTCTTTCCTTCGTATAAGCTCAAGCAAGCAGAAGCCTTTGGAATTACAGCATAGTTTTGAAGAACTAGTTATAAAATAAGAATAGCATTCAACCCTGTATCTATCACTCATTTTATTTATTTTTAAAAATATATCTTTATTGATTTCAGAGAGAGGAAGGGAGGAGAGATGGAAACATCAATGATGAGTCATTGATTGGCTGCCTCCTGCATGCTCCCTACTGGGGATCGAGCCCCGAAACCTGGACATGTGCCCTGACTAGGAATCGAGCCATGATCTTCTGGACCATAGGTCAATGCTCAACCACTGAGCCACATCCAGCCAGGCAGTGCTCATCTTAAATGCTCATGTTTAAACTAGCCAATGTTTTCAGGGAACTTGATGAGTTCCTCCTCTAGTTGAGGAAAAGTAGTTGAGGGATTGCTTCATTTAAACTCACTTTAAATTATTCCCTCAGGGCAGTGGTTCTTTTTTTAAAAAACAAACTATTTTTTTAAAGATTTTTAAAGTGATTTTTAGAGAGAGGGGGAGGGAGACAGAGAAACACTGATGTGAGAGCAGAATATCCACCAGCTGCCTCCTGCATGCCTCCTACTGGTGATGGAGCCCACAACCAGGGCATGTGCCCTGACCAGGAATCAATCAAGCAACCTTTCAGTGCACTGGGCAATGCCCAACCAACTGAGCCACAACAGCCAGGGCAGGGCAGATCCTCTTAAACTTTTTGGTCTCTGGACACTTTACACTCTTAAAAATTATTGGGACCCCCAAAGAACTTTTGTTTATATGGATTACATTTATTGATATTTGCCACATTAAAAATTCAAACTGAGAAATTATAAAAACATTAATTCATTTAAAAAATAAAAATAATAAAATCACTACATAGTAACATAAATAACATTTTTATGTAAACATATAATCTGTTTTCAAAATAAAACATTTACTGAGAAGAATGCCATGGTTTTGCCTTTACAAACTCTTTAATGTCTGGCTAAGTAGAAAACAGCTGGATTTTCCCATCAGTTGTGATACACTGTTTTGGGTGAATTATATGATGAAAACCTGACCACACAGATAGGTAATTGGAAAAGAGAGATATTTTAATAACTTTGTCATATAGTTGTAGGTATTCTTCTTTTGATACTACACCAAAACTCAGTAAGTGGTAGTTTGTAAAGATTAGTTGCAATTTAGAATAATTATATCAATGAACATTTTGTACTTTGTTATAATACTTGCACTTTGAATGGACATTTTATCCATGCATGATTTTGCAACTTGACGCACTGATCATTTGTAAAACATTGGTTCACTGAGTTATGCAGATTTTCCCAGTGTTAACTCATTTTATTATCTTATTTTTTATTTTTTAATTCTCACCAGAGGATATTTTTTCCATTGCTTTTCAGAGAGAGTAGAAGGGGGGTAGAGAGAGAGACACATCAATTGGTTGCCTTCCACATGCAACCAGGGCCGGGGAATGAACCTGCAACTGAGGTACGTGTCCTTGACCGGAATCGAACCCTTCAGTCCAAGGGCCGGCGCTCTAACCACTGAGTTAAATCAGCTAGGGTTGTTGACTCATTTTATACAATATTTTAAAATCACATTTGTTATTATCACCACTAATCTCATCAGAAAAGTCCTTAAATATTGGAAAGCTGGCAAGCTGATAATGACAGACACCACTTTCCCAAACTTTTGATTTTCTTCTGAAGGCTCAAATATTATCATTGGCAACAAATACTGTTAGTGGTTTTCCTTGAAGTGGCTGGCTTACTTCATTTAGATAATTTGTTGGCCATATAAGAATACAAGAAATGATAAGATGTGAAAAGGTAGCATTTCAAATCAATGGGAAATTGATTTTTCAAATCAATTTAAAAAAGGAAGCTAAGGATACTGGTTAACAGCTAGGATGTGGTAAAGTTAGGATATGAATATAGGCAAACTGACTCTAGAGAATGTGTTCTTGCCCTGGCCAGCATAGCTCAGTAGTTAGAGCATTGGCCTGTGCACTGGAGGGTCAAGGGTTTGATTCCCAGTCAAGGGCTCATACCTGGGTTGCAGGTTCAATCCCCAGGCCTGGTTGGTCAGGGTGTGTGCAGGAGGCAACCAATCGATGTGTCTCTCTCACATTGATGTTTTTCCTCTCTCTCTCCCCTTCCCCCTCCCTTCTACTCTCTCTAAAAATCAATGGAAAAAATATCCTCACCCCTCATGCGAAGGTTAAATAAATAAATAATATATAAAATAGAGAATGTGCTCTTAACAAGTAAACTATATTGCCTTCCCATGGTATATATCCAATAAGTGGTTTTTTCCATAAAGACTTTGAATTCATAAAATGTAAAATTTTATACATTAGGAAAGAATATTTATGAAATTAAATATTAAAGTACAGACTGAGAAACAATGACAACACCTGACACAACAAAGGGGTTAATATAGAAGTTAAGGCACCTTAGTTACCATGTCAGCAGGCTTTGGAGGCCCTTCCTTTTTTCACTGTCCCCAGCTTTTTTTTTTAATCCTCACCTGAGGGTATTTTTTCCACTGGTTTTCAGAGAGTGGAAGGGAGGTAGGGAGGGAAGGGGGACAGAGAGAGAGAGAAAGAGAGAGAGAGAGAGGAAGGAGAGAGAGAAACATTGATGTGAGAGAGACACATGGATCGGTTGCCTCCTGCACATGCCCAACCGGTGCCAGGTACCCCGCCTGCAACCTAGGTACATGCCCCTAACCAGAATCGAACCCAGGACCCTTCAGCCCACGGGCTGATGCTCTAACCACTGAGCAAAACTCGCTAGGACTCACTGTCCCTAGCTTCAATAAATGTACTCTCAAAATCAAAATCAATAAGAAAAGTATAATCAAACCAATAGAAAATCAGACAAAAATATATAAAGAGCAGTTTATAAGGAAGAAAAACAATTGCTCAATGTAGTAAATAATCAAAGCAATGAAAATTAATATAATCATACCATTTTTAGGACATTAAATTATCAAATAACATTTTTAAGTGTTAGTACTCAAAGATTGGTAAGAGTTTAGGAAATAGACACTACAGAGAGTAAAAATTGATACATCCTGGCAATTTGGCAGTTTGACAAAGCGATTTTAGTTATTCTAAGGAAATAATCAAATAGGTATGTGCAAGGATATATGCATGAGAATATTTATTGTAACACTTGTAGTTTTCAATATCGAAAATTTGTAAACAACCTTAATGTCCATCTGTAGAGGGTTTTAAATGAATAGACAGTATGAAAATTCCCTACAATGTAATAATACAATAGTCAATAAAAATGATTAAAATGGTCTGTGACCATCATTTCCTGCTCAGATTACTCCCTGCCTCCAGTGTCTCCCTCTCAATTCATTCTCTACACAGCTGCCAAACCAAAATCTAATCATGTCTCTCCCTTGCTTGATGCCCTCTTGGCTGCTCATTGCAAAACCCTAAAACGGCCCTCTAAGGCTGGTCTCTTCTCTCTTCCTTCTCACATCAGTAACACAGGACTCAACATGTTCCTCAGCTGGCCTTTGTGCCCAATTGCTCTCCCTCAGGATTTAGCATTCCTGAGAGCCCGACTGGTTAGAATCATCCTGTTCTGTCCTCTAACAATACCCTTCACTTCTCCTTTGGAGCTCTTACACACAAGTTATTAAATGTTGTGGGTTTTTTTTATGCCATTATTTGTTTACTATGTGTCTTTCCCATTAGAGTTTAAATCTCGAGAGGGCAAAAATTATCTGTTTAGCCACCATTTAATCCCCTGCATCTGGTATGGTGCCAAACATAAGTGCTTGATGCATTTATTTAAAGGATGAATGATTAAATGAAAAGAAAGCTGCAAAATATATAGTGTGAGGCCAGTTTGTTAAAAGAGGGACCAAAGACTCATATGGCCCATAACAGATAAAAAAGGACTGCCTCCTGCAGGTTGGCGCTGGCCAGGTCTTTCCCAGAAAACTGGAAGGCACACCTGAGAAGGGCAGGACACAGGGGTGGGAACTTGCTGGGAAGAGCAGAGCTGGGTGGGAGGGACAGCCTCTAGGGCTCCAGCCACTTCAGCTCTCTGCAATTGAATGGGCTGCTAGAGGACAGAGGTTGTCTCCTGTGGACCCCCAAAGCACAGGGATTGAGCAGCCACAAGATGAGAGTTGCCTGAGAAGCTCACCTAGGGTGTTAGAGCTATGTAGAGATAGGCCTTTGGGTGCACACAGCCCGGGGGGAAGGGCCCTGTGCCACCACAAGGAATTTCCAGCCAGAACAGTCAGGGTGCACCCTAGAGGGCAGCCTGGGAAAGAGGTGGGAGCTACCCCATGCATGCTTCTTCACTTGTGATCATTTGAAGGACTGCCCACTGTAAGAGTGAGGGGACTATATCGGCACTTCTCTCAGGGGTGGGAGGGTAGGGGTGTACTTTGTTCTTAAAGACTTCACCTTAGCTGTGAGGCAACTAGAGGGGGCATGGGGATGGGTAGCAATGCTGCTGCCTCTTCTGTCAAAATCCTGACCTGGGTGGTTTATCAGCCACCTCAGGGGCTTGCCCTCTATGATGTCAAATTCTTCTGCTCACTTGGTTCCTGAAGGAGGACTCCCATCCTCCAAATCACCACATCCATCCCAGATGATGCCAAGCCAGCTTTTTCCCCCCTTTTCTGGGTAGTGGGATCTTTATTTCCCTGCTCAGTTCCAGATTTAATGTTTGCCTCTAAGAAGCCCACCACTCCCACTTAACACACTTTACCTTGGAGCCCAGCAGAACCCTAAAGTCCTGGAAAAGCCTTCTCTAACATCCCTCAAGAGCCCAATAAACACATTCTAAAGGAATAAATTCACCCATTTATTCAACTTTTCCCACATGCAAGACATTCTTTGATGGAGTTTCATGGAGGCCCTTAAGGGAGGGAGAGGTGGAGCAGGGATGTGCATAAGGCCTAGTAGGTTTAAAGTCTAGGCTTTATTTTAGAGTTGGGTAAAGAAGAGCTAGTGAAGATTTCAGAGGGGACAACTGGCCTTAACTTGTGCAGAAGTGATTAATATGGGGCGGTAATGGCAGTAAATATTTAACATTGAGTGAATGTATGTTCTGAGCCAGGGAGGTAGTGGCACTTATCAGTTGAGACTGGGTTGGAGAAAGAAGGAGAGAGCTAACACCTTGGGTATTGAGGGAGAGGAGGAAAAGACCAGTATATGAGGGAGGGGTATTCAGTTGTCAGTTCATTCTTGCGGCAGGTGACTAAGGAGGAAGACCATCACTCCCTATCCATCCCTGATGCCTTGTTTGGGGGAGATTCCACCACCCTCCATAGTTTTTGTTTTGAGTCCATGCTAAAGCCAGAGAAAAACAAGGATAAATAAAAGAGGAACCAAAAATTGAAGCAAAGTCCCTGGCGGGTAGGGAGCTAGAAGGCCTCCTTCAAGTAATTCAGGCCTGGCAGCTTGTGCTGGGCTTATGGAAGGTTCCCTCACAAAGGCAAAATAACTCAGGAAGCAAGCCCGAGCACGGGTAGGGCTTATGCATCTGCAGGCCTGGGCCACCAGTGTCAAGTCACTGCCCACACTGCAACCACACACAGGGGCTGTGCATGCTGGCTTTATCTGAGTGCATCAGCTCACGTTCTGCCCCAGTTGGTCTAGGTGAGGTGTCTTGCCCTAGGCAAGGCTGAGTGGGACACTGCTGGCCTGTGGCTGTCCCTGGCACCAACTCACTCCTCCCAAGGGCTCATGTCGGTGTCGATGGCCACACAGTTGTAAGCCGCATAGCGGAGCTTCTCCTCACACACCTTGGCGCTGGAGGGTGGGGAGAGAGCGTTTGTCAGTGCCAGGTGTAGAGGCCCCCCATTATTACCAGGGGCGATGAGACTCCAATTGGTACACTCAGCACTTCATCCACCCTAGGATGTCACTTTTCCCCTGCTCCCCATTCTCTGGGCTTGAACCTAGGAAACCCACCTGACATAGTGTGGTAGGAAGAGGGTGCTGGAGCAGGTGGAAGACTCAGGCAGTGCGTCTGTGGTCTCACAGCTGGAGGTGTGGAGGGGCCAGAGATCAGGAAGAATTGTAGGGGCACTGGGCAGGGGTCTGACATGTATGGGGGGGGCTGGGCAGAAGGCCAGCTATAGCTCCTCCCCTCGGCACTCACCCCAGCTTGTCCGGGTAGATGTAGATCCGTGCAGGCAGACGGCTGCGGCCAGTGACAAAGCGCAGGAAGCGGCTCCGGTCCTCTGGATGGAGAAGGAAATCAGTGCCCGCACTTACAGCCTGATTCTGTATCCCACAAGTGGGGTCAAATCCAGATACTACTCTGCCCTCTACCACTGACCATTGGTGAAGCTGTTCAGTGCCTCCCAGAAATACTGCACCCGTGTGTCAGATGGTTCGAAGTCCTCGAATCGGGCTGGTGGGGACAAGGTCAGAATTCATTCTTGTCCTGATGGACAGAGCTCTTAAGCCCTACCCAGTGCTACACTGCCCCTGCTCTGCCCCACACTCACTGAGCTTGCGCAGAGCGTCCACAGTGACCTCTGGGTCCCCACACACTTTCTTCTCTAACTCTTGCCAGGTCAGCAAGTCCAGCACAGCCTGAGGCACCACCTTCAGCAGACCGGTCTGCATGGCTGCCACCTGGGGAGGAGAGAAAAGGCCTGGCTGGGGAAGAGGGCACAACTCCCAGCTCAGTGTGTGGTGGGGCCACATGGCCTCCACTCACGGAGATAATGGGGGACATGGTCTTTGCTTAGCACTGGGATATCTTTGTACTTCAATGATTGGCAGAAATGTGAGACAGAGGGATGATGGGGGACAGAGTTCTTGGGATTGGGTACTGGTGGCCTATCAGGCTGGGCTCTGGCTACTAGGAGCTGTCCAAAGCTCTCTGTTCTTCTGGCCTCTGGGCAGTACCTGCTCCTTGCTTTCCTCTAGCCGTGCCTTCTGTACCAGTTGGATGAAACGGACGCGATCCTCATATCCCACCACAATGCCTGCACCCCCGGGGATCAGCTCCACCACCTGCTGGTCACTCAGTACAGTGGTGAATGTTAGTTCCTTCCCAAATTTGAACTCAAATGTCTCCTTGTCCATTCCTTCCATCACTTCCAAGAGCTTCACCTAGGAGTTAGAGAGAGGCAGGAAGGTCAGCTTTTCATTGTTTAACAGTCCTTGTTTTTCCTCAAGATGCTCACAGGGAAGCAGGACAGAAAGCCAGGCAAGGAAGTCCCCATGCCGGCCATGAGAGAAATGAAGGGATCAGTCCAAGGGCTGTGAATGCAACAAGACAACATGTAATCAGGCTTGGAGGCCAGGGAAGGCATCCTGGAGGAAATGGCATCTATGCTGAGACCCAAAGCATGGTTGGGAATTGGCTGGGTCACAAGGAAGTCAGGAGAGAGAATATTGGAAAAAGGTGGAAACAATAAAAAGCCTAAGCAATCTGTTTGGCTGAAATGTGAACCAAATGACCACATATACATGGGTCATGTACGACCTTTCTGGATTTTCAATTTATCCTAAACCCAGGGCAGAGCCACTGAAGGGTTTAAATGAGTGCGAAATGAATTACTCTGGCTGCTGGAGATCAGATGGGTAAGCATAGATAGGGGTGCTAGCCTTTGTAGTTAGTGGTTAGGTTAGAAAGGAAGGTAGCCTGAACCAGGAGTATAGGAGTGAGATGGGAAAAGTAGACAGATTCCAGAAGGAGATGTGACAGAATGTGGAAGGTGAGGGAGAAGGAGTGAAGAATGAGCCTGAGGGCCTTGGCAGGGGAAGGGGTGGGTGGCAGTGCCATTCTGAGACAGGGAGTTCAAGAGGGCAGTAGAAGGGGGAGTTGAAGTGTATGCTGAACTTGAGGTGCCATCATAGGGCAGACATCCAGCAGGCAGATGCATATATGGTCCAGGCTTTGGAGAGAAGCTGGGTCTAGAGGTAAAGGTTTAGAAGTCACCAGAATGTGAGCAGTAGCTGAAACCGTGGGAATAGATGGGATTGGAGAGGGAGAATGTGTATCGTAAGAGACGGTTCAGGACAGCCCTGGGGAACAGCAACATTTGGGGCCTGGACAGAGGAAACACTAGCTCCAAGCCCTACTCACCAGCACAGAGTCCACGGCTGGGAAGTCCTTGCTCCAGCTCACCTCCTCACCAGACAGCTGCTTCCACACAAAACCAGGCAGAGCCAGGACCTGGGGGACAAATATTCATTAATGTCTTCTTATCCTGAGCTACCCAGGTTTGGCTGGTCCTTTTTCCTTCCAGGGCCGAGGGCTGATTTGGTGGGGTGCAGATTAGGCTACTCACCAGGAACTCCTTACCCCGAAGGGCAGCACCCATCAGCTGTCCAATCCACTCGTACTTGGCAAAGTCTCGGCAGGAGGGGTTGGGCACATACATGTCCCGGGCCTCACCTGTGCCATTGCCCTGCCCCCGAGACAGAGCTGTCAGCATGGCATGGGGTGGACCTACTTTGTTACCTGAGATTCCCCAAAGACTTCCCTGAACACCTTCCACTGGGGACCCTGAATGATCACTGAATATATAATGGCTACTCCTTCCCTGCCTGCCCTGAGGCTGCCCAGGGCAACTTGGACCCTCTTCTGCCCCCTCTCTAGCTCAGCCTGGTACTTGAGAGGTTTGCAGAGACAAAACAGCAGAAACAACTTGTGAGATAGGGGTGGGAGATTACCTGGTTGGCTGTACGCACAAAAAAGGGCAGAGGCACAGGGGTATCTGCCGAGCTAGGACATAGTTCTTCTGACATGTCTGCCAGGCTATCCCGGAAACCACCCCCTGAAATGACAGAGAGATGCCTTCAGCTGGGGCACTCAAGAGCTCCAGCCCCGATAATGGAATAATAAAAGTAGGTCCCCTATCTTGGTTAGCTGGTGACCCCAGAAGCCTCTACCACTCTAACTAGGGCAGGACACTTACTATCCTCCCTCAGGGCCTCACCTTGGTCAATAATGCCTTCTGCAATGAATTTACACTCCCACCACTGGTCATAGCGCATGGGCCACCTGTAAATAGGGGTGGACCTCTGTCATCATGCTGGGCCAGGGCTTGGGACGATTCACCAACCCAGACACCAGCCAGGAGTAGGGCTACAGAGTGGTAATGGTGAGGGGTGCCAGAGGCAGTGTGTGGGTGTATATGCGTACATGAATGCTCTGAGTAAGTCTCTCACCCTCGTGCCATACCTGTAGTCCAGGGGCTTCTCATACTTGTCAGAGGGCTTGAGGCCTTCATAAACCTGGGGTATGGGAAAGAGGAAGGAGCTATAGGAAAGTCTGTGTCAAGACCTGGCCCCATTCTTGCCCAAAGACCCTGCTCAAGTCCCTCTTGGCCCAGCCCCCTAAGCCCCTTACTGACCCTCCCTAAGTATAACCCCAGGTAGTCCAGACCTGGGTGAAGACAGCATTCTTGCAGGCAGGGTCCCTTAAGGGGCAAGCACGGTGTTCCATGGCAAGGCGCCGGTTGATGTACAGGCGTGGCATGAAACTGGGCTTGCTGCTCTCTGAATCACGCAGGCACTGGGCCACCAGGCTTGGCCGCTGATGCGACAGCAGCAGGAACTGCTTCACTTGCTGGTGAGAAAAGGTGGCCAGAGCAGGACCGGTAGGCAGTCAGCCTCTGTTCAGGCCCTGGAATCTTCCTCTATGCCTGAACCCAATTCCACTGTTCAAGTTCAAGCCTAGTCCATCCCTGTCCTTGCTTCCAGTCCCTCCCTTAGTCCAGCCACCAGGGGGAGCTTTCTAAAACAAACAAACAAAAAATCCAACTTTGTTATTACCTTACTTAAAATCTTTCCAATGGCTCCACTGACCTGGGACAAAGTCTCTGCTTCACAGTCTGGTCCACAGTGACCTTTGCTACCAGAGCCTGTTTCCTGTCCACTCCCAGCCTCATCTCCATGCCATAATCACATCATTTAGATGCTGCTAGTATGCTGCTCTCACTTCATCTAGAGTTGCTAGCAACTCCCATATGCACCTTTTATGCAACCTGTTCTATTCACACTGTCACCTTTCCTCCACCAGCTCTTTCCTCCACCAGTGTCTTTCACACACTGCCTGAGGAATAGCACCAGAAAGACTAAATTTTGACTATGAGTCTGGCTTTCTTCCTATGTACCCAGAGCCCAGCAAAGGTCCAGGTCTAGAGTAGGTTTTAAGAAATCTCTGCTGAAGAGTGAACGACTGCATGAGCAGAAAGGGGGAAGGAGCCCACTGCTAAGACCAGCACTGGATGGGCCAGGCTCACCTTAATCTCACTGAAAGTGCCCAGCGTGTGGTCCCAGGCAGGTACCAGGTGGTGCAGGACGCTGTCTAGGATCTTTATGAATCTGGGGTGGGTGGGTAAAGGTAACTGCAGCTAAAGAATTTGGCATGGATGTCAGACCCCTCAATCCCCAACACATAGGTACAGGAGCAGCCAGGGTCCAGAGGCTGCTCTGACACTTGAAGTAGAACAGATTATAGTATAAGACTTGGGGACCTCCTCCACATAGACATACAAGGCTCAGGGTTGGGGGAAGGGAAGGGCCTGGCAGGCCCAGGACCACAGCCACCTCTGCAGGAGAACAGCTCTGCGGTATAGTACTTCTGGGTCAGTGCCTTCCAGGCGTGGATATCGCACCAGGCTGGCAGGCTGGAAAAGGTCTGCATTCAACCCTAGCTCCCGCTGTCTAGATGACTTGATCTTGACCCCTCGAAGCCGTACATCAATCCCGTCATCTGGGAGGAGACAGAGTGAGGTCACTTGCTGTGCTTGTTGCTTCCTTGCCCTCAGACCTGAGAACATTTCCTTAAGGCTCAGCCTTTTGTCACCTTTTGCCCCTAGACACTTGGGACCTTTGAGATCTCCTACTCACCTATTTCTGATTACTATATTTTTTGCTGGTTCTTCTGTCCATCACTAAATTGTTGGAATGCCTGAGGGTCCCAACTCAGTTCCTGTTTCAGATGAGCCTTAAAATCTCTATGGCTTTAAGGCAGGTCTATACCTGGTACCTTTCACCTGGATCAGGCTCCAAAGCTTCAAATCCTGGAGTTAGTTCGCTATCACCTTCATCTCAACTACAAGCCCACCCCCTTCCCTCCACACTCACTGCCAGCTAGCCCCCATCTACACAATGGGGCACCTTTTTCCTCCTTAAGGCCTTAAGCCCCACCTCGGCACTCCACAATGCGGATCTCAATGATTGGAAGGTGGACAGTCATATCCTCCAGGACACAGACATCCCCTATCAGGGTCCTGAGGAGAGAGATGTGAGACACTTTGGATACTCACCTTCAGGGATTGCCAGGGTCTCACCCAACCTTCCAAGGTGGGCCAGTCCCCATTGCTAGGATCATGCCCCACCTCCCACCCAGGCCAGCTTGCTCACTCGTCAATGCTCACGTCACTCAGCTTCTTCAGGTTGTCCCCTTCGCCCCCATAGACAACCACCCGCTTAGGCATAAAGTTGTCATCTGTGGTATCAACTGTGAGTAGCAGCTTCCTAGGGGGTCAGAATATGCATGTGGGTCTCTGTACACCCACAGACATGTGGCTCATCCACCTTGTCCTACTCAGAGCCCACTCACTTGACAATGGTGCCCTTTTTCATGGTAAGCCGCACCCAATGCTGACACTGGGACCCATCACTCTCCCAGTAGGTGTCTGCATTGCTGTCTGTCAGGCAGGACACATTGAACTCCTCCTGAGGAGGGGGAGAGAGGCAGAATCAGTGTTTACCCCATTCCCTGCACTGGGAGTGTGCTTTGGGTCAGGCGGGAGAGAAAACACAGTGGGTTAAATGCACACCCGGTATGGGTGGAATTGTCTCAGGGTTCTAATAGGATTTCCAAGATGGGGAGCTGGAATGAGTCTGGCCTATGGGGATTCAGGTTTAACTCTCGGTCTAAAGGTGAGGGTTCTGGATCTAGCAAGATGTGACTACCTCTTGCTTGGGGTGGGAGGAGTCCCAGCACCCACCGTGTAGGAAGAAACGTCTATGCTCTCCACATACTGCTTCACGCTACCCAGGTTCTCATCCTCCTTGCCCAGGTGGTCGTACAAGAAGTGGATCAGGTCCTCGTCGCACTCGTAGGTCCACGTTGGGGGCACATAGCTAAGCAATCCCAAATCCCTAATTAGGTCGGGCCAGACCTGGGTTACTTCCTCCCCATCTCACACCAGCTCACTCACAGTAGCCTTTGTACTGCCTCTGTGTATGCCTCGGCTGGCTGAGGCCTCGATCCAAGGCGATGTGAGTATGTCAGGTCCACCACCTGTTCCCATCTGTAGGCAGAGAGTGGGGGGCGTGGTGGGATGAGGAGACATCAGTGCCTAGAAGGACAACCCCCCCAAGGCCTGGAACCTTATCCAGCGCTCCATCCCCTCCAAACTACGCCACGAGAAGCCCCACCCCAGCTCCTTCAGACCCCGCCCCTTCCTGCTCTTAACCTGGCCTTCGCTCCTATCCCACCGAAAGGGCGGTGCCAGACAGCTTTCCAACCTTCCGGTGCCCGGCCGACCTACTGCAAGCCCCGCCCCTCCAGCAGCAATACCTGAGCAGCGGGCGGTAGTCCACGCCGAAGAGCTGCTGCTGCCGCTGGAGGTGGTCCGGAGTGTCTATGGGTACGAGGCGGGCCCCGCCTTCTGCGGGGCGGCACACCAGCAGCCAGCCTTCGTCCAGCCCGCAGTCGCCCAGGTGCTCTGCCAGTTGCTCCTGCCGGATGCGTCAGATGGGGGCAGGCGTCAGGGAACTGCCCAGCCCAAGGCAAAGGGCACTGAACGCAATGCCAGCTCAATACGGGGAGGGGAGGGGAGGGGAGGGGAGGAAGGAGAACAGCCAGAGGCTTCCCAGGCCCCAGGGGTCTTTTGCGGGGTTCAGGGCAGGCCAGGGCGCACCTTGGTCAGCTTCACCCAAAGCCCGTGGCCGTTGCACAGCTCCTCGCCGGTGGTGCGCACGCAGGAGCCGCGCCGGAGCTCGATGCTGTTGCGGGCAGCGCGGAGGGGCCCGGAGCCCGCAGCTCCCACGCGCAGCCCCAGGCCCTCCGCCTCCCATACCGGCAGCAGCACGCGCGACGGGCCCGCGGGGTCCTTGTACAGCTTGTAGAGCACCTCGCGCGGCACGAAAGCCAGCGCCGCCGGCAGAGGCCGTCCGGCGCGGAGGCTCTGCGCTGCCTCCGCCAGGAAGCGTATTCGACCCAGCAGCTGCCGGGGGGTCTCCAGGGCCGCGCCCGGGCCCGGACCCGCCATGGCGAAGTGGCCGAGGGAAGCCCGGGAGCGACCCGGCTCTAGCAGCAGCCGCCGCAACGGCTGACAGAGCTTCCCATTAAGCTCTGCCCCGCCTTCGGCCAGCCTTTGCCGTATGTTCTGGACTAAGCGCACCTCACGTATTGCCTTCTGTTCTCGGATCCTCAACCATATTACCTATCTCTGTGCCTCCCACTCCTCCAACCAGGCCCAAGTTCAGTAGTTTCTACCTGATCAATCTCCCCTTCGCTACCCATTTCTACTACCATTTTATCGTCACTGCTACCACCCTTATTCAAGCCACCACCCTATCCAGCCAGGATCATTGCAACCGCCATTTTTCTGGTCCTTCGGCTTTCTATTTTGCCTCCTCACCAAGTCATATTACAGCCAGAAGAATCTTTTACAATTTTCTAGACATATTCTCGGGCTTCCCATCCTAGGGACAGTGTGACTTAAATGACTGGGAGAATAACGTCCTCCCCAGCCCTGCCACTGACGCGAGTCTTGAGTCACGCAGGCGTGATCCTGGCTGTTAGTCCAAATCCTAGGATACTACCGATAATTGTTCAGTTTCTCCCAGTAATTTTAAACCGAATGAGAAGAAAAGCCTAGATAGGAAGGGAAGAGGCAAAAAAGATGGACAAGAGCTGTTGATGAAGTACAATCACGGAGGAAAAGGAGACTGTCCCCTCCCCCATTAAAAAAAGTTTTCTTGAAATATAATTCACATACCATTCAATTCACCCATTTAAACTACAATTCGATGGTTTTTGATACATTAATTTTTAAAAATTGTGGTAAAATATATATAACAATTTGCCATATTAAGCATTTTTAAGTGCACAATTATCTATTTTCAAAACTTTTCATCACCCCAAACAGAAACCCTTTAAGCAATTAATTCATTGCCTCCTCTCTCCGGCCCTTGGTAAACTCTAATTTCTGCCTCTATGAATTTGCCTGTTCTAGATATTCCATGTGAGTGGAACACACAGTATTTGTCCTTTTGTGTCTGTCTTATTCCACTCAGCATAATGTTACAACAATGTTGTAGCATGTATCAGAACTTAAATTCTTTTTATGGCTGAATAATAAATATTCTATTGTATGTATATACAATATTTTATCTAGTCAGCTGTTGATGGACACTAAGGTGGAAAACTTTTTTTTTTTTTTTTTTTAGAGAGAGAGGGAAAGAGAGAAACATCAATGTGAAAAAGCAACATCCATTGACTGCCTCCTGTATGCCCTTGTCCAGGAATCTTAACTGGCAACCCTTTGATGCGAGGGACAACTAACATTCAACCAACTGACCCACACCAGCCAGGGATGAAACTTTGTTTTGATATATTTTTCAAATAATTGAAGTTATCAAGAAATAAATGATAAATAATCCCATGTAATTTTGACAGTTTTCCTTTTTTTTTTCCTTCCTAGAAAATTGGGAACAGTGCTTCTCTTTCCCTCTTTTCAGGCTATTCGTATGCTATCACACTACTACAGAATAAAGTGAACAAATGCATCTCACAAAGGTCTGCGTGACCTGAACTCTGCAGACATCTCCAACCTCTTGAATTCCACCAAATTGATTTCCTGGTTTTCATAATAATAGCTATTTGCTCTTGTGCCTCTTTGCTTTACACATGCGGTTCCCTTTGCTTAGAACACCCCCACTGCTTTCCTCAATTAAGTGAGAAGCCCTTGGGAGGCAGCTTGGGAGGCAGCCGATCGATGTTTCTCTCTCTCCCTCTCCCTTCCTCTCTCTTTAAAAATAAATAAAAACATATTTTAAAAACACATTTATTATTGTGATTGCTTATTTCTCTTTTCCCCCATCGATCTGTAGCTCCTTAAAGGAAGGGGCTATCTTGTTCACCACTGAAACTTTCACATCTATTATAGGCTCTTAGTAGGTAATATAAATATTTAATTATTTCAGTTTCCTCTGCAGCTTGGTTCCATAATCCACTGTATGTATGCCTGGCTGGGCCAGGCATAAAAAGTTGTTAGAATCATGGACAGTTGGAGAGAAAGTGAGACTTAGGCTGAGCCGTCGGGATTCCTAGGCTGTCAGAGGAGGGCAAATTCCTCAAGCCACAGGAAGGTACAGTTTAAAGGGAAGTTATTTTGGGGGGTTGTTTCTGCGTCGCTACTCCCGACTTTACGGTGAAGTGAGATAGTTGGTTCAACCTGAAGCTAGAGTCTAATCATGTGACTTCCAACATGGCCACCGCCGGGGCTCAGTCCAGGAAGGGGCGGAGCCTGGGGAGGGGCAGGCTCAGACTCCGGTTCAAGTGCGACAGGCTCGCAGTTGCAGACCTATTACCATGGAGGCGAACGGATTGGGGTGAGTTCTCTGCACCACGCGCGATGTGGTCAGCGACGCTTCTGAGCTGTCTTCCAGCTGAGGGATCTGTCCCAATACCCCGTCCCCCCTGGAGAGTCCCCAAACAGAACCCCAGAGTTTGGAATCCCGAATATCATCCAACCTTGGATTCCTGAATTATCCCAGGGTCCGCCTCGCTGGACTGCATCCCCTAGACTTTCATTTAGGGGATGCACCTCGGACATTCTAATCTTCAACTAGGTCCCCTATTTCCGGACCGTCAACTCTGATTCTTGACCAGCCCCCAGAGCCGGAACCAGCCCACTTATACTCCTGTTCCAGTGATTTTCTTCTGGTCCAGAGACCCTCAAACTATCCTTTCTGCACCCCTCCCCCAGTCTTTCCTGCGGCTTTGGGCTTGAGGAAGCTGGGACTGTGCGTAGAGGCGAGGCCCCAGCGCGGGCCCTTGTGGTCCTGTGCACCACCTGATAGGCAGAGAGGAGGCGGAGTGGGCCGGGAGCCACAGCTTGGGAGCTGGTCTGGATAAAGTAGATAACGGTGCTGGCCTCAATCCGCCTTAAGAACCCGAGCCTTCCCCAACCTTCAGCCTAGCTTACTGACACTTAGCTCCCACCCCAACTCCTACCTCCAGACCCCAGGGCTTTCCGGAGCTGAAGAATGACACATTCCTGCGGGCAGCCTGGGGAGAAGACACGGACTACACTCCGGTTTGGTGCATGCGGCAGGCAGGCCGCTACTTACCAGGTCAGGGTTAGGTCCTGAGAGTTTGGGTAAAACTCTGGAGGACAAAATGTTTTTGAGGTGCAGGAAAGGACTCTAGAGGTTCCTCAAGGCTGAGCCCTGCCTTCCCTCTCCTGTCTACAGAGTTTAGGGAAACTCGGGCTGCCCAGGACTTTTTCAGCACCTGTCGATCCCCAGAGGCCTGCTGTGAACTGACTCTGCAGGTGAGGGGTCCACAAAAGAGGGAGGGATTTATGCCCTCAGCTCACCACTTAGTAACCTGTCTTCTATTCCCTATAGCCACTACGTCGTTTTCCTCTGGATGCTGCCATCATCTTCTCCGACATCCTTGTTGTACCCCAGGTACCCGCTCAAACCTGATCTGGAATATGGACACTTATCCTCACTGGACAGTAGGAAAAACTTAGCCTGGAAGAGATGGAGTTTGGCTGAGCTTTATTCTCCTTTTTCTCTTTCCTGGCATGGGCTGAATAGAGCCTTTCCTCCTGGAGTTATAGGTTGGGAACACAGATGTTTTCTCCCCCTCCAGGCACTGGGCATGGAGGTGACCATGGTGCCTGGCAAAGGTCCCAGCTTCCCAGAGCCGTTAAGAGAAGAGAGGGATTTAGAGCGCCTCCGGGATCCAGCAGCAGTGGCCTCTGAGCTGGCCTATGTATTCCAGGCCATCACCCTCACTCGACAACGGCTGGCTGGACGTGTGCCACTGATTGGCTTTGCTGGTGCCCCGGTAATGTGGAACAGGGCAGGTTCTTGGGCATGGGGAAATCACTCTCACAGGTCTGCTGTAGGCAGAGGAAGGAAGTGTCAGACTTCCACACCTGTGATATTCTCTCTGCATCCTTTCACAGTGGACTCTGATGACATACATGATTGAGGGTGGCAGCTCAAGCACCATGGCTCAGGCGAAGCGCTGGCTTTACCAGAGACCAAAGGCCAGTCACCAGCTGCTTCGCATTCTCACTGATGCTCTGGTACCATATCTGGTGGGACAAGTGGTTGCTGGTGCCCAGGTAAGTCCTGAGGGAGAGACAAATAGGCTGGAGTTTAGTCTTTATGGACCAGAAGCAACATAGTTCCCTACACCTGGCTGGAGCAGCTTAGTCCACTCCGACATTGGCAGGAAGGCTTAATGTTTCATGTGTTCAAAGACCAAAGCTAGCACTGGCATCTGGAGGAAAAGACAAAGCTTTTTGAGTGGAACTGGGTTTATAGACTTAGGCAGTACAGGGGTTGAAGTCACTTGGGGGAAATTGAGGCCTATTCTGTGTGGGGGGCCTGAGATATTTCCTTTTTGTGTGTTAACTATTTCTCTTCACCACCACCTAACTGTAGGCATTGCAGCTCTTTGAGTCTCATGCAGGACATCTTGGCCCACAGCTCTTCAGTAAGTTTGCACTACCCTACATCCGTGATGTGGCCAAGCGAGTAAAGGCCATGCTGCAGGAGGCAGGCCTGGCACCAGTGCCCATGGTAAGAATGGGAATAGAGTGAAGGTGCGATTGGGACTTTCAGGGTCAGTCTTGCATGGAATGTAGTGACCACTGGAGGGCAGCAAAGGTACAGCTGAGATAGGTTAGTGGGCATAGTAAGGCCCTCTGTAGGCTCAGAAATCTGACCTTTCTTTCCCCCAGATTGTCTTTGCTAAGGATGGACATTTTGCTCTGGAGGAGCTGGCTAAGGCTGGCTATGAGGTGGTTGGGCTTGACTGGACAGTGGCCCCACAGAAAGCCCGGTAAGTAATGGAGGATGAGGTAAAGGGAGTGCAGTTTCCCTATGAACAGTCACCAGAACATAGCACTAACTCTGCTTCCAGGGAGCTTGTGGGGAAGACCGTGACCTTGCAGGGCAATCTGGACCCCTGTGCCCTGTATGCACCTGAGGTAACAACCAGGGTCCCTATGTATGTCTGTGAGTTTGTCTCTTTGCACTCCCATGGCTATGGATATGGTTGTATTATTGTGTGTTTTTATGTCTGTCTCTCCCCTCTACCGCATACACACCATGTGAACTCTAGGAAGGCAGGAATTTCTTTTTATTGTTGTTTGTGTTTTCTTAGTGCCTGGCCTATCCTAGGCATCCAATTAATTTTTTTGAATTAATGATTGAATGAATAACACTGAGTAGACTCATGCCTACAGATATGTGTGTCACTATTATATAGGGAGGACAGAGGCTTGCAGGCCCTCCCTGTAGCCAGTGTCCTGTTGGTCCCCCAGGAGGAGATTGGGAGGCTGGTGAAGCAGATGCTGGATGACTTTGGGCCACAGCGCTACATTGCCAACCTGGGCCATGGACTTTACCCTGACATGGACCCAGAACATGTGGGGGCCTTTGTGGATGCCGTGCACAAATACTCACGAGCGATTCGACAGAACTGAGCATACATTTTCCCCCCCGCAAGTACTACCAACACAGAAGATTGTTTCCAGGAGAATAAAAGTCCCATAGTTGGAGTCTAGCATGTGGTTTGTGAAAGATCTGTGCATTTATCTTCAGTTACTTCTTAGCTTCTGCTCCTTCCCTGGGGCCTCTTTCTGCATCCTCTCCCAAAGTCATGGGAACTCAGATATCAGAATATGTACTTAGGACTTAATATTAGGGTTCTCATCACCATCTTTTAAAAAAAAAATACGGGTATTGTTTTTGTGCGTGTGTTTTTTTCTAGAGAGGAAGGGAGAGGGAGAGAGAGAGAGAAACATCAATGATGAGAATCATTGATCAGCTGTCTCCTGCATACACCCCCACCCCCACCCCCACTGGGGATCGAGCCACCAACCCAGGCATGTGCCCTGATCGGGAATCGAACAGTGATCTCTGGGTTAATGGGTCAACACTCAATGACCAAGCCATGCCAGCCAGGTTCTCACCACTATCTCAACCTTAGATCTGCAAGCCCCAGAGTTATATGGGTTTGGGTAGAGCTTCCCAACAGTTGAAGCGATGACATTTGCAGAAAAATGGGGTCCCTACAGCTTATGAGGCCAAACTGACAAGACTTTGTGTCTGAGGAGGGAGGGGAGAATAGATCAGAGAGGGGCACAGGAATGGCTAGAATACTTCAGAGAGGCCTGTCAAGGAAGATGGAGTCTAGGTAAGCAGGGAGAAGCTGAGAAGCCTTCAGCTTTGACTCCAAAAGATAGGAGGACATAAAACCTTAGAGGTAGGCTGCTTAGTATTAGAGCCTTAGACTTGCATCACTGAGGTGAGAATGGCCTTTGAAGCCAAAAGTCCCTATGGTATTCAGGGTTGCTCTGCATTCTTTCCTGAGCATACCCTCTAAATTTCTTAGGATCTTGATGTTTCTGCCCATTTTGATAGTACCTACTTCATGGGAGAAGGCTTTGGCTGCCTGTGAGCTCTGGAGAGGGGTCTGGTGTAGCAGGAAATTCTTCATTTGTCATTCCATATCTTATGGCACTAGAAACCCACTGTGCTATAGGCTCAACCAGCTCCCTGTCCTAAGGCAATGTCAATACTGAAGAGAGAGAAGAGCCCCATTTATTGAGAAAACACAATTTCTGATTTTACAAAAATGATCTTTGCTGTGATCCATGATTTATTTATAGAAAAGCACTGAGTTCACATACTTGCTAAAAAATGGCAATCGTGATACAGAAATGGGAGTCGCTTTTTTTTTCTTTAAACCAAACCGATGGGCTGAGAGGTTGTAGGGGCCCATGGCTGAACAGTAAGACTTCGTTAGCCACACACAGCAAATAGAGCTTACTGGTTAGTGTGGAGGGGAAAAAAAAAGTGATACAGTTTGTCAAAGAAAAGAAAATAGAGCAGACAGGTCCTTAGTTCACACTCTAGCTATACCACCCTTTCCCTAACACACCCCACCCCCTACTTGGGAACTAAAACATAAAACAGTAAACACCAAGACACTGGCATCCAAATGACTCTTCTGAATGCCCTTGCTACCTCCAATAACAATTCCAGGCTAAGCATAGGGGCAGGAAGGTAGCAGGAACATCATATGCTGTGGAGGTAAGCCAGAGCTAACACAGGGGTTGCCCACTAGGGCTAGAAACTAATCAGAAAGGGAAAGGCCAAATGCATCCTAGCCCCATCCTCCAAATCAGTAACCAGTGGAACTGTGACAAAAGCAGGCAAAGGAAGCTTGAGGTAGAGAGGCAGGGGAAGAAAGCAAGTACAGGGTAAGAAGAGAACTGTGGAGCTGAAGAAGCCACTCTTAAGGTAGAGGGAGACTAGTGCTTAGAAGCTTGTTTGGTGAGAGAATACAGGAGGCACAGAGATGGGGACATGTTTAGCTGGTGAGAAAGACTAAGAGAAAGACATCTGGCAAAAAGAGAAGAGCCACATTCATGCAGATCCTCAAACGAATTCAGACATACCTACATGTTGAAATATACAGTTACACATGTAAAGACAGATCAATGGAGAGCAAGCATACACACAGACACAAACATGTTTATACACATGAACTCATGTGTGCCCAGATACACACTAAACATGCATCAACAAACATGAACACAAACACATAAGTATTCCTACATGTTCACAAATGTGTATACTCTCACACAGAAACCCATAGCCCAGCACACAGATGTGTTCACAGGCACATAGGTGCACATACAGCCATGCACAGATATACCTATGCATACAGACACATGTACTTAGCCATACAGATATATACACATACATAATTAGAGATGAAACCAGACACTCTCTAACACAAAGGTGACCAGAGCAGATGAATATTATGAGCTCAGTGGCCTCCCAGACCTCCACCTTCTCCCTGCACTTGTTTCTCAGGAGCTCAGCAGGCTCCTAGAGGCTGTGTGAGGCAGGAGCAAGAGCTTCAGCGTCCTCATGGCTTCGTGCAGCAAAAGTCTAAGTCCAGTCCTGGCCCAGCCCCTCACCCACCACAGAGCTACAGATGCCTCGTCTGTAGGCTGCGGTTTCTGCATAGACTAGACTTAGGATTTATTCTAACTGGCCATTTTTCTCCCTGCCACCTCCACTCTTCTGCTGCCAACAGCATATATTCTGCAAGAGAAACCTGAGAAATGGTGTGAGTCTCCTCAGAAAACAAGCCTATCTTCCCACCCACAGCTATTTCAAGTACCCATCAAATTAGAACCAGAATTATAAATAGTTACAACTTTACAATGTAGTTGGCAACACATATACTATAATATTTACAGTACCATAAATGCTTCTGTTTCTCTGGTTAAGCAATCCCTGAGACGGAACAGTGTTCTGTGTTTGCCAAGGGAGAGAGGACCAATGCCCAGGACACGCAGGATATAGGGGCGTGAGGTGGCACGTTGTAGGGTTTCTGATTGATCTGCAGGGCCCAGGCTCCTCCAGGATCAGTGGGCTACAGTGAGAACCTTGCCAAGGCAGGCATATTGGCTAGAGTTGGACTCTCCCCATGCTTAGCCCTGTGGGCCTTTGGTTCAGCCACAGGTGCTTAGAGTCCTCTCAGGGTGGAAAAACGTGTCAGCATCCTCGGCCTGATCTGATGGTACCTGGGAGCCCAGGCTGCCCCAGCAGTGAGTTGTCTGCTTTCTCAGCCAAAGCGCTCTCGCACCAGCAGCATCAGCTTCTTCTTGCCTTTGTAGATTTGTTTGAGGTTGTCGATGAATTGGGCAAACTGTAGGTGGCCATCCTGCGGCAACAGGAAGGTCTCCCGAGCCTTGCTCAGAAACTCAATAAACTCTCCATAGTGGCGAGGGCTGATGTGTGTCAAGCGTGAGTGTGTAGTGTTGATATAGGCATTGATGGTGGCATCCAGCAGCTGGCGCAGTGGAGCTTTGTCAGTGGACATGAGCTTTCCAGAGCTGCGGCGACCTGGGATGCCAGCCAGGCCAGGTGCAGTCACTGTGCAGCGCCGCAGGATGTCTGAAAGCACTGTAGCACAGTGCACGCTCTTCACCACCAGGGGAATGAGGGCAGCCAGCTCATTCTTGCCCAGAGAGTGGCTGAGGGCACATGCCCAGAGCACATCATTGATGGCCGGATGGGTGTCCTGGTTGTAGGCTAGGTTGAGATGGCTCATGGCCAGTGAGGCCAGCTTGAAGGCACGTAGCGGGTAGCCACGGAGCTCCATGTAGCGGGCAATGGTGAACAGCTGTGAGTGGGTCATGCCACCAGCAGCAGCATCAATGGCAATCTGGTAGGCTGCCTCAAAGGCGATGTGGTCTTTCTCACAGAGTGTAAGGGCTGAGAGGGCACAGCTTTGGGGATCCTTCATAGCACACTGCAGGGCCAGCGTGCGAGCACAGCTAGCCAGCTCCTCTCGCTGTGGATAGTCAAGACTGAGGCGCAGGATAGTGGTGTGGGATACGGCTGTGGCAGCCACAATGCTAGTAGCCTCCGTGGGGGTGAAGAGTGTGTACCAGCTCTGCAAGATGCTCACCAGGGCCCGCACACCTGTCAGGGAGAGCCTGAGCTCAGCCGTGGCCATCCGGGTCCCGATCCAGGTCTGCCCAGATTACCATTTGGGGTCAGAACTTGGCCTGCAGAGACGAGTTCTCCCTTCTCCTCAGCAGCCTTGAGATGATCTGAGGCAAACCAGGGCAAGGGGAACATCCCGAATGGCCAGACCCTGTTTAGGGTCTTTTCCCATCCCTTCCTTCCCCAGGTCAGAGGACTGAAGGTCTCAGCAGGTGCTCTTAGCCCCTCACAAGGATGGAGCAGCAGAGCCTGTGGTTTGTTTGCCCCAAAGCAGGGGTTGCAGATCTGCCTGGGGGTTCTAGCTGAAGTGGGGCCTCTCAGGGTAGAGTCTTGTGCTGGGGCTTTGGGCTCTAGATGGAGTCCTGAGCCTCCAAGTTGTTTGGGGTATCTCAGAAGGACAGGGACTGGGACCAAACCACTGGGTCAACTACCTGCGCGAGGGTGTACTTGAGTACTGGTGGTTGAAAATTTATTCTCTCAGATGTCTCTGATCAGGGGGACAAAGTGCTGCTGACATCAGGATATAGTCCAAGCAGAGATGGCAGAGCTTGGGCCAGCTTGGGCTGGCTGAACAGAGGCCATCTTCTATAGTAGCCCCATCCTTTCTTAGGCCATCAGTAATAGGAATATGAGAGCTCTAATGATTTGTTGTCCTGTCACAAGAGTAGGGCCCAGGAACTCCTTTACCCTTAGGGTAGAGGGAGGTGGGAGACTCACCCACTTCCGTAGCACATGTCACCAACCACCGCACCATCTCTCGGCGTCTCCAGTTAAGGGTTGATAAGGTCATCCTCATCACCTGGGCAAAAAAGAGACGTTCCCAGTGAGTTAAGCATAACTGTTATGAACTCCCTCTCCCTAATTCCCCCTGCCATTTCTTCATGCAACAAGTATTTATTGGTGCTTTAAGCAGCCATCTCTCCCCTGATAAGTAGAGACAGTTTTAATTTCAGCCCCACACCTATAAAACAGAAGGCTTCACCGATGACCTCTAACAAATAAAATCTTTATTTACCACATCTTGCTTGACTTGGAGGAATGGGAGTGGAGTGGGGAGAAGATAGGGACCCCATGGAGCCTAAAGTTATGCTTCTTCTGGACTTCAAAATGGAGCCCAATTTATAGAATTCTTACCTTATTCCTAGGCTAGAAGTTGTGTTCTGGGGACACAGAAAGAACCAGACTTGGCTTATGCCCAGTCCCCCTAAGATCTTTTGTTAATTTTCACTAGGCCAGAAGCCTAAAGCTGGGATGGCCCATTTCTCCATACCTGTAACCCCAGCTCCAGAGCCACATTGAGCAGGGTGCTGTCAGTACTACTGTCTGTGGGAGTAGCAATCTTGAATGCATCTTGGGCTAGTTTGAAGATGAGAGAGGAAGAATGGATGTGCTTCTGTATTGCTTCCAGGATTGTTCGTAGCCTCAGAGTGTCCCCTATAGGTATCAAGAGAAGAAGCAGGGACAGGGTCTTCTTTCAGGCTTCCCCAAATGGTCTGCTGATCACAATAGGTACTGGTTGAACTGGCTATCAATTCACTGAATGCTTCACAATGCTGCCACCCCTTCTGGATGATCAAGCTCTGTCTCCACTGAACGCACCACCGGAGGCTGCTTCCTTCCCCAGACACCCACACAAATTCACTTCTCTTCACCTTTACATCTGCCTCTACCCCTCACCCTCCTTTTCCTCAGGCTCTTTAGGTCTCAGAAATAATTTTCATGAACACCTGAATTTTGAGAACTGCTTATACAGAAGACAGGAAGCAATATAAATTCCAAAAAAGTATGCTAGTCCCATTGTTTGCCTGCCGGGAGCAAAAAGAAGCTGGGCCACTACTTCCTATTCAGTAGGCGAGGATTCTAAACAAAGCATAGAGTTAAGGAATACTCCACAGGAAGGGCATGTATACCATCAGAAGTGAAGGTAACTGTATGAAGGCAGTATGGTGTATGAAAGATTGGTATATCTTATAAAGGAGTAAAATGCTAAATAAAGGTAGAACAAAAAGTATAGGTATAGTGGTAAGAATATATAGGCTTTGGAATAAAATACATTGGAAATTGAACCTAGTTCAGCCATTTACCAGCTCAATTACTTCATCTACAAAATGGAAACAATAACCTTTTAGGGTAGTGGGATTTATAAACAATTTGTGTATAGGTAATATTCTATGATCTACTTTATTTAAAAATAGGTAATTAGTAGTGTGTGTATAGTGTATGTGTGTCCATACATATGAATAGAAAGTAAATAGAGTACTTAACGAATGTCTTAGTGGTAGTTATCTTTGGGTGTCAGGATTATGGGAGAGATTACCTTTTTTCTTCTGTCAGCTCTAAAAACAATTTTTAAAATTAATAGACTTGCCCGGCCAGGCGTGGCTCAGTGGTTGAGTGTCAACCTAGGATCCAGGTAATCAGGGTTCGATTCCCAGTCAGGGCACATGCCTGGGTTGCAGGCTCGATCCCCAGTCGGGGGCATGCAGGAGGCAGTCAATCAATGACTGGCTCATCATTGATGTTTCTATCTCTCTCTCCTTTCCTCTCTCTGAAATCAATAAAGATTATTTTTAAAAAATAAAATTAATAGACTTTGGTTTTTTAAAAATGTTCTTTATCTTTTTATTATTTTTTAAAATATGTTATTTATTTTTTTTAGAGAGAGAGGATGGGAGAGGGAGAGAGAGAAACATCAATGAGGATGAGAGAAACATTGATCAGCTCTCTTCTGCATGACCCCCACTGGGGATTGAGTCCGAAACCTGGACATTTGCTCTGACCTTGTACCTCTCGGTACATGGGCCACCACTCAACCAACTGAGCCACACTGGCCAGGGCTAATAGACTTTGTTTTTAAAGCAGTTTTAGGTTTACAGAAAACTGAGCAGATGGTACAGAGTTCCCACTTCCCCACTTCCAGTTTCCCCTATTATTAACATTTTACATTAGTGTGGTACATTGGATGAACCAACATTCATACATTACTAACTAAAGTCCATAGTTTGCATTAAAGTCCATTGTGGTTGTACAGGTCTATGGTTTTTGACAAATGCCTAGTATCATGGATCCTCCGTTACTGTATCATACAGAATAGATTCACCGCTCTAAAAATTCACCTGTGCTACACCTACCTATTTATCTCTCCTCATTCTGTGACTACTGATCTTTTTCTGTATCTATAGTTTTGCCAAGTACAATGCCATGTACTTGGAATTAAGAGTCCGTAACATTCCCAGACTGGCTTCCTTCACCAAGCAATATACATTTAAGGTTCCTCCATGTCTTTTTGTGGCTTGATAGCTCATTTCTTTTTAATGGTAAATAATATTCCATTGTATGGATATATCAGTTTGTTAATCCATTCACTTTTCGAAGAACACCTTGGTTGCTTCCAGTTTGGGGCAATTACAAATAAATTTGCTGTAAACATTAGTGTGCAAGTTTTTGTGTGTGCATAGGTTTTCAAATCATTTTGGTAAATACCTAGGAGTGCAACTGCTGGATCCTATGGTAAGACTATGTATAGCTTTGTAAAAAGCTGCCAAACTGTCTTCCAAATTGTCTGCAACTTTTGCATTCCCAATGAGTTCCTGTTGCTCCACATCCTCCCCTAAGTTTGGTGTTGTCTGGTTTGTGATCAGCCTTTGTAATAGGTATGTAGTGGTATCTCACTTTTGTTTTATTTCTTTTCCCTAATAACATATGCTGAGCATCTTTTCATATGCTTCTTTGCCACCTGTATATCCGTTTTGGTGAGGCATCCGCTCGAGTCGTTGGCCCATTTTTATTTTTTCAGAGAGAGGAAGAGAGAGGGAGAAAGAGATAGAAACATCCATTATGAGAGAGTCATTGATCTATTGCCTCCCTACTGGGGATTGAGTCCAACCCAGGCATGGGTCCTGACTGGGAATCAAACCTCAGTCTTCTGGTTCATGGGTTGATGCTCAACCACTGAGTCATGAAGGCTGGGCAACCCATTTTTAAATTCAGTTGTTTTCTTATTAAGTTATAAGTGTTAATTGTATATTTGGGATACAAGTGCTTTATCAGATAAGTGTTTTACAAATATTTTCTCCCAGTCTGTGGCTTATCTTTTCAGTTTCTTAACAGTGTTTTTCACTAAGCAGAAGTTTTTCATTTTTTTCATGGACTGTGTTTTTGGTATTATTGTATCTAAAAAGTCATTGCCAAACTTAAGGTCACCTAGATTTTCTGTTATCTTCTGTAAGTTTTATAGTTTTGCATTTTATTTTTTGTCTATGATCCATTCTGAGTTAATTTTTTTTAATGTTTTTTTACTGATTTTGAGAGAGAGGGAGAGGGAGATAGAAACCTTGATGGGAGAGAAACATAAGTTGGATGCCTCCTGCACACCCCCTACCAGGGATCGAGCCCAAAATCCAGGCATGTTCCTTGACCGAGAATTGAACCTGTGACTGCTTGGTACATGGGACAACACTCAATCCATTGAGCCACCCCGGATGTGCATTCTGAGTTAATTTTTATGGAAGGTGTAAGGTCAGTGTCTATCTTCACTTTTTTTGCATGTGGATGTCCAGTTTTCCCAGTACCATTTGTTGAAAAAAACTATTCTTTGCTCCTTTGTAAAACATTAGTTGACTATATCTGTGTGGGTCTATTTCTGAGCTCTCTATATTCTGTTCCACTTACCTAGTTGTCTGTTCTTTTGCCAATACCACAATGTCTTGATTACTATAGCTTTACAGTAAGTCTTAAAGTTGGGTAGTATTAGTTCTCTATCTTTGTTCTTCTTCAATATTGTGTTGGCTATTCTAGGTCTTTTGCTTTTCCATATAAACTCTGGCAAGAGTTTTTATCCACAAACTAACTTGCTGGGATTTTGGTTGCGATTATATTGAATCTATAGATCAAGTTGGGAAAAACTGACATAAAAATAATATTGAGTCTTCCTCTCTATGGACATGAAATATCTATTATTTAGATCTTCTTTGCTTTTTTTCATCAAAGTTTTATAGTTTTCTTCATACAGATACTGTTATCTGAAATAAACCCCACTTGGACATGGGTACAATTATTTTTATACTTTACTGGATCCAGTTAGCTAATTATACTTTTTAATATTTTAAAAAATATTTGTATTTCGTTTTAGAGAGAAGGGAGAGGGAAAGAGAAACAATGATGTGAGAGTGGAACCTCGATTGGCTGCCTGCTTCCTGCACACCCCCTACCAGGGATCATGCCCTGACCAGGAATTGAACCAGCAACCTTCTGGTGCATGGGATCACACCCAACCAAGCCATACCAGCCAGGGCCAATTAGCTAATATTTTGTTGAAGATTTTTGCATTTATTTTCATGAGTGATATTGGTCTGTAGTTTTCCTTTCTCGTATTATCTTTACCTTGTTTTGGTATTACAGTAATGCTGGCCTCACTGGATGACTTCAGAGGTGTTCTCTCTGCTTCTATTTTCTGGAAGAGATTGTAGAGAATTGGTATCATTTTTTTCCTTAAATATTTGATAGAACTCACCAGTGAACTCATCTGGGCCAAGTGTTTTCTGTTTCAAAGATAATTGAATCAATTGCTTTAACATAGATAGGCCTGATCAGATTATTTATTTCTACATGTGTGAGTTTTAGTAGATTGTGTTTTTCAAGGAATTGGTTCATTTTGTTATCTAAAATGGCAAATTTATGAGCATACAGTTGTTCATAATTTTCCTTTATTATCCTTTTAATGCCCATGGGATCAGTAATGATGGCCCCTCTTTCATTTATGGTATTAGTCATTTATTTCTTCTTTCTCTTCTTGGTTAGCTGGATAGAGGTTTATCAAATTTAATGATCTTTTCAAAGAAGCAGCTTTTGTTTTCATTGGTTTTCTCTATTTTTTTCCCTATTTTAAATTTCATTGATTTCTGCTCTAATTATTATTATTTTTTCCTGCTAGCTTTAGGTTTATATTGCTTCCAGGTGATGTTGATGCTGCTTGTCCACTGACTATACTTTGAGTAGCAAGGCTGACTTATTTAGACTTTTAGTCAATAAACTTCTAGTGAAAGTAATGAGACTATATATATCTTTTCATTAGGGACACAAAATCCTTCAAAGTCTTTTTTATCTACAGGTTCACTTTCAAAAATTATTGTAAGCCACAGTCTCTGCCAAATATTTATCAGTCATCATTCCAAGCACCAGTAAGGTATTAAGGTATGCCTGATCAAACTTTTAAGAAGCCTTGGAAGTTAACTGTTGCAAGTATAGAGTATGAAAATAAAAAATAAACATTTATATTTTCTCTTCATTGCAAGTAAAATTTCTTGGTCACAAGAAGTTCAGAAGGAGTATGTGTGGAATAGTGGCCCAAGAATAATATAATTATACAGTTTTCTTCCATTCTAGCTTGTGTGCAATGAGCTCATGTCATTGGTAAAGATTATTGAGCCAGTTGGAAAATATCTCTTTGATTACCCATGGGTTTTTTGTTTATATACCAAGAAATAAATTTTAAACAACTTTGAAACATCTTGCATGTGGGCTTTTTCTAAATTTACCCATCTGATGCACTGGCACATCCCAGAATTTTCAATCTGTGCTTAGCAAGTCCTTAAAACCTCTTGACTGCTAATCAATCATTGTTAATTTTTTTTTAAAATACAGGCCAGAACAGAGCTGTTTCAGTAGTACTCTACACGTTTGGGATTAAGTTTTTCATTAAAAACTATCTTTAAGCCCTGGCCAGGTAGCTCAGTTTGTTGGAGTGTTGTCCCATGCACCAAAAGGTTGTGGGTTTGATTCCCCTCAGGGCACTTCTAACTGTATCTTTTACCTTTTTAAAATGAGCATGCATTTTTGGGGGCAACAAGAAGATACAACATAAAAGTTATTTTTAATAAAAAATGCTTTGAAAACTCCATGTATTACCTCGTATCAGAAAAATACAGTACATGGTAGCTAGTATTTTATTATAGCTTCCCAGGGGCTTATTTTCATTTTTCTTTGTGGTGAAACCTCCATAGCTAACAGGGAGTATGTGAGCTTGAAAGCCTGAGAGTCATTTTGGCTGCCTATCTTTTGACCAGGGCCTTGGAAAATCACAAACTCTCCTATCTGTAAAGAGATCTGCAGCTCCATTTTAGTCATCACTTCACTGATTCTTCCTATGGTCCTGGGAGGCTGAAAGGTCATTGACAATGATTCCCGTTTTATAGATTTTGAACCTGAGGCTTGGAAAGGTGAAGTGCCTTTATCATATGAATGGGTAGATTTAGAAGTTACCTTAAAGATCATCTCATTCTATGTACTCAGGATCCTGTAATTAGTAAGTAGGGCAAAACTTTGGACTGGACCCAGGTGCTCATTCTCATGGCAAAAATCAAAGTAAGGATCCCTATTAGTGTAAGAGTTCAACGAAGGATGACCTCTCTTCTTCAGGAGATTGCAGCTCAAGCCCTTGATAGGACCATGACTGGGCTGGCATGGTGAGGGTACTGAAGCCTAATATCTGTCTATGCTCACCTTTAGCAGCAGTCAGCATGGTGGAGGCCAGTTCACACTGCTGTGATTCCAAGTGTCCAAGTGTGAACCAGCGTGGATAACGGCTGGGCACCATAGATACCATATGGTGAGGGTGGGAAGTGTCGCTTGTAGAAGTTGAGTTTTCTAGAACAGGTAACCTAGAAGACCCAAGGAGAGTCATTAGCCAACATCTAGACTCTTCCCATTTTGAGCCATCTTAGAAATGCTTATCTTTGCAGCGAAGTAAATGAGCAGGAAAGGGTTAACTAAGAAATTTGAAGATTTAAAAATCTAAGGTACTATACTCTTCATGAGGTGAGTGCCTGGGCACTTGTAGAACACAGGCTGAATAGTCAGTGCAAATGGGCTTGAAAGGCAGTTCAAGAACCATAAGATTATTTTTAAAAGTATAAGAAATATATGGCAAGGAATCCTCAGCAGTTCTTTCCTGGTTGAGGTGAGAAGCTCTCAACCTATGGTCTAACTAAAATTCTTCTGTATGGTCTGCTGCATCCTTAAAGTCCACCTGCCTAAACCAAGGATTCTGTTCTAGTGTTCTAGTTGGGGAACAAGATGCCCATAACTCATTGTTCTCAAGTTTTGGCATAGACAGACTTATTTCTCTCTTCCCAGGTGCATCTGGTGACCTGTTCCTGGGAACCATGACTCAGTTGAGCTATGGAAAGGCTCAAACCCCTTCTTAGTTGCTTAACTGGCCCCAGAACAGGAAAATTCAGGTCATGAGTGCTCCATATCTATTAAAAACTCAGGGATGACTAGACTGTAAGGCAGCATGCAGCTCTCAAGATAGGTTCCCAGTGGCCCAGAGAGGGCGCTGATGAAAAAAAACACCAAAAACAATTCAGGGACTTCAAATGACCTGCCAAGAGTAGAGCCAGGGAGCCAACTAGGTCACTAGTAAGGCATCCCAGATAGGAATTCTAGATCATATGAAAATGTCTAAGTCATTTTAGGGCAGGCTTGGTGGTAGGTCCAAAAGAATAGATAAAAAAAGGAAAGCGATAAAAGTGAGATAAACAAAGAAAAAAGAACATCAAAGACTTTTGCTTTGGTGGAGGCAACTGGATTGGGAAACAGTTACCCACCTCATGGCACGTAAGGCTAATTTATAGGACAGATCTGGATCATGAGGCAGCAGAGCTGAGAACAAATACTTGGCAAAGGTATGCATGGGAACACTCTCTCGGTGAATGACTTCTCCCAGACCACTGAAGGGGCCTCCTGCAGGAAGAAGATAAGCCAGCCAGTTATTTATCTGTATGCTTACATTTACCAGCCTAGACTTGAGCCCTAGGATCCCCACACATGTTTGATAGCCATGGGAA
Source organism: Miniopterus natalensis (assembly GCF_054644295.1). Classification (NCBI taxonomy): domain Eukaryota; kingdom Metazoa; phylum Chordata; class Mammalia; order Chiroptera; family Miniopteridae; genus Miniopterus; species Miniopterus natalensis. The sequence continues at coordinate 26,335,120 of NC_142089.1, forward strand.
CCTTCAGTATACTTTAATGCCAAAAATGTTTCTATACCTGTGCTCTATTATAGACGGGCACCCAAAGTCACAGGTCAAAGACACAGTGACAATAACTCCTTCTCAACTTACCTTCCAGTAGTAAGATGCACTGTTTCTGCAGTGTTTGCACTAGCTCATTGTCCAGCTGCAGCTCCTGGAGTCGACTCAGGAGCTGCTCCTCATTACGGCACACCTTGTCCTGTGCGTAGAGGCCTTCAGGCATCACCCTCTGTTGACCCATCCCCATCAGAGCAACTTCCAAGGCCAATGACAGGTAGGACTCACTGCTGTTTGGGCAGCCTGCTGCCATGGGTACATGTTGATACACAGGGGGTCTGCTTTCATTCATATCTGAGGGCAACAGGTCACCAGATTCCTTAGGTCAGGCCCTGTGGATTCATCTGCTCCTTTTTCCCTCCCACTTTGGAATACAGCTTGGTCAGCAGCTGTCACAGGGAAGCTGTGTCAGAACCCCATAGCAGTAAGAAAAATAAACTGAAGAAAGTTTACACAGAGCCACAAAGATTCCTAGCTCCTTCCTAATATATGACTGGCTGGGCCAGTTGGGTAAGTATAGAAATCTTATACTAATCTTTTGCTAGCACATAATGTAATACCATAATTATCTGTTTTTGTGTCATCTCTTTCACCAGAGTTTGAGCTTCTTAATGGGAAGAAACTTTATCTCATTGCCCTAGGTATTTCCAGGGCCTGGTGTATAAAAGGAGCTAAGTGTATGTTAGTGGTGAATACATCCCAAGTGCAACCTCAGGCTTTGCACATGCAAGTGTCACTGTAGAAACCAAATAGGCTTTGCAAATGCAAGTGTTTCCCTTTTAAGGGAAAGATGATGATTCCCTTTTAAGGGATGAGAAGGAGGATAAGGGCAGCCCTCACGTGGGTTGGGGCCACCCCTTGTATCTTTACCCAGAGAAATCCAAATCCACCCAGCTAAACAATTACTTTTATAACACTTGCAACTTCTATGTTATTATTACTTTATATTCTCCACCTTTGGGTTCAAAGTTTCAGGAAAAGAGCACATGTTTAAAAGTCAGAGTTTGGTTTCTTTCTTTTTCCCTTTCATTCATCTGGTAAGTATTTATGATAGACTATTAAATGGGAGGTATTATACTAAGTGCTGGGATCATAAAGATAAGTCCGTCATAATTTCTGCTTTCAAGGAGCTGACAGCTGAGTAAGAGACACTCACTTGTAAACAAATTGTAATGCAGTATGTTAAATACTGTAATAGATGTATGTATACAATATAGTGATGGCATAAATGAGAGAAGAATCAATTCTGTTTCTCGTCCTTGCTACTTTGAGACTCTACTGAATTACGTCCCTTCTATTTCTTATTTTAAAAATTGGTACAAAACCATAGCGAGGAAGAAAGTTCAAAGGAAACATGAGTATTATACATGAGTCTAATTGCAAGGGATACACACTCTTGATGGAAGTTCTTTCCCACTTCCAGACTTGGCCTCTGACTCCTGAAATATCTCTACCCCTTATTTCCCTTGGCTCACAATTTGTAGGTATTCATAGGAAGTAAGAGGAGCAAAGGAAGGTGGCAAGGTAAAATGTGAGAGAAGTACAGGGCTAGCCCACAAGATAGGAAAGGTGGGAGAGAAAGGAAGCCTAAGGAAACCTCGCAGGGGAGGTGCTGCTTTGATAAGAGAAACAAAGGCTGCAGGAGGGGAGAACAGATCAAGCAGGAAGGAGAAGGCTAACAAAGGCAATTCCGGCTTGCCTCAGGCTGACACCCATACCTGACACTTCCAGATAGCTATCATCATTCAGGCGGCAGGCCTCGGTTAAAGTAAGAAATAGGCAGCCAATAGGATCTAGGGGGTGGCCCACCCAGCCTTCCAGGTTTGTGATGGTTGTGGTTCCTCTCTGCAACAGCTCTGGAAACAAGCAGGTCAAAATTTCAGAGAATGATAGAGATACATTGCTCTCTGTCCCTGGGATCTCCTACCAGTTTCTTTCAGGACTTGGCCCTGAGAATCAGAGAAAGCTTCCCTCATTGTCTTGCCTTGGGTTGATAGGACTGGTCACAAGCTTATCAGTCAGTTGTAAGGACTTATGGTCTGCATTTAGGCTTCCTGCTGGCAGCTCGCATGCACAGATACAGTTTTAAAAGGGTGTTCTCATATCAGATCTTAGTGGGCTTTCCAACTGCTTTCTGAGGGAGGCATGCTAGCATTATTATTCCCATTTCATAGACAAAGATTCAAAGAGGTAAAGTGACACATTCCACATAGCAGGGAGAATGACTGGAATCCCCTACGCTCCGCCAAACCATGAAACTTTATGAACATTAAATCCTACAACTTGTAGCCCCTGAGGATCCTCATCAGCCTTAACTTAAAGAGTTAGGATAGCTCTTAATCACTGTACCTTTCTTCTGATGCTTGTAGATTTCCAGCTGCCGTTGCTGCTGCAATCTCAGAGTATTGATAATGGCCACTGTGAGTCTAAGTGCCTCTTTTGGATAACCATGGGAACGCAGGGCATCTACCCGAGCACAGGCTGTAGGCACATGTTCTACCAGATGAGAAGAAAATATTTTGGTTGAGTTAAATTTTCAAATCAGAAAAATTCATGTTTGAGAAAGGGCGTTTGTATTTTGTTCAGTTCCCCAAATTCAACCTGACCTCTACTGTGTACCAGAAACCGTATTTTATCTTTTAAGCATATAAAGTTGAATAAGTCACAGGCATTCCCTTAAAGAGCTACCTTGAAGCCTCAGGCTATGGTATAGAAAGGGACACACAACCAGGATAATAAAATATTGTATGTCTTTGTGAAAATGTACTATGGGAACCCAGCAGAAGTAGCAACTAACTGTCTAAAGGGAGAAACTATTAATTTATTAATCCTACATTTCCTGAGAACCTATTATTTCCCAAATGAAAGTACAAAGATAAATAAGAAATAGTCACTTCCTTCAAAAGGGCTCAAAAATGATTTACATAAACAGATCATTATAAAAGAGTTAAAAGGAAATGACATGATAGAAATATATACAGATAAATAATATTTGAACTGCACTTTGTAATACAAGTAAGATTTAAAATAGGCAGACAAACAGGAAAAGATGTTCCTGGCAAAGGGAACATATAAGCAAAGGCATACAAGTAAAAGCATAAAAAAGTATTCTATATAGCATCTTCATAGTATGACAAATAGTTCTATGTAGAATTAGGTTATGTGTCTAGGGATAGCCTGGAAAGGTAGAATCATAAATGTAAAGAGCTTTGAATGCCATACTAAGAGTATGGATTTACCTTAGGAATAATAGAGGACTAACAAAGGACTGTAAATGGGCAAGTGATTAAATGAGATTTATGACTTATTTTTGTGATTTCTTTTAAAAAAAACATTAAGCCCGGCCGGGCGTGGCTCAGCAGTTGAGCATTGACCTAGGATCCAGGCAATTGGAGTTCAATTTCCGGTCAGGGCACATGCCCGGGTTGCAGGCTGCAGCCGATCAATGACTCTCTCATCATTGATGTTTCTATCTCTCTATCCCTCTCCTTTCCTCTCTCTGAAATCAATAAAGATACATTTTTTTAAAAAATTTTAAAAAATAAAGGAAACATTAAAAATAATTGAAAAAAATTAGAAAACATAGATAAGCAAAATAGAAAATAAACATCAGAGATAAGCATTATTTCCACTTTCATGTGTGTGTGTATATACACACAGATTTTTCTATTCAATTTTAATTACAATGGGGTGATGTTATAATTATTGTTCTGTAACTGGATTTTTCCACTTCATACAATATAAACACTTTTCTATGTCATTAAATGTACTTCTATAACACTAAAAATGATTACATATCACTTTACTGAATATGTGTACTATCCACTGAGTCAATCAATCCCCTATTGTTGGATATTAGATAATTTCCAATTTTTCTCAACTGTACATTATTTATAACCATGCTCTAACAGACCCCCTCGTTTTATGCATATTTTTAGGTAATTATAGCTCAGGATAAACTCCTAGATGCAGAATTCTTGGATCAAAGGGTATGAATGTGATTTAAAGGCTTTTGGTAAGTGTTGCTGAAATACCATTCAGAAAGGTGGTAAGCATTTATACTCCTACCAGTAGTATGAGAATACCTATCTCTATGCAACCTCTTCCAACCAAAAACTAATTATCTTTAAAATCCTTGACCAACCATTTGACAATCAAAAAATGGTAATTCAATGTTGTTTTGATTTGCATCTTTGTTTATTCATGAAGCGTATCTGTTTTTCACAGTCTTGTTAGATTTATGAAGAAGTGTTGGATCAGAGAAGAGGTAAGATAATCAAAGGGAACTTCAGGTAGTGACCCACAATGAGTTTGGCCAAGGCTTTAAAGAAAGAGACAGGGACATATCCAGATTCAGCAAGATCTCAATAAAGACAACGATAATGAGCTGAGGGATAGAGGTAAGGAATTGGGAGCAGACAATAAAAATGTATACCATTATTGTAAGACTCAGAAAATGAATATATTTAAAAAGAAGGTCTATTTTGTAGTGGGGATCCTGTAATAAAGTCAAGAATAGATTGATAGGAGGCCAGAGGATGGTTTAAACTGATAATGGAACAGCTTTATTCTGTTATGATGAAGGAAGGAAAGGTGAGAAAGAAGCTTGTTGACAAATGCAGCTTGTGCCCTAGCTACTAGCACAGGGTAATTTAAGTTTCAAATGCAGTGCCCTTTCAGTAAAACATAATTTCAGAGTAGATTATAATGTTGCTCAGTAACTGTTGACTAACAGAGCCTATGAACTAATGTCTAATGGCTTTTGTTTTTTGGTTTTTTTTTTGACATTTTAAATACAAGCTTTATTTTAAATTTAAAGGAAAACTGCTTTTTTTACAAATTATATCAACACTTAAAACACAATTTGGGAATGTTGAACATTAATTCTTTATGTCTAATGGTTTTGAAAGTACTTGTTGGGATTTATTAACTCCTTTCCCCTCCCAAAATTTAGGATACAGAATATAAATTCCTCTACTTGAGGTTATTGTACCTCAGCTGAGTACATACACCAAAGGCTTAGGCTTCACGTAAATACTGAGGCCCAAATCAAGGCCCCAAAAGATCTGCATGAAGACTATGCAAATTGTAGTTGTATTGCTGGTACCAATGCAGATGGCTTGCCCATTCAGGCCAAGAGGTGAGACTGGCCTCCAAAAGTCTTAGAGTAGAAGAGAGGTACACTTACCAAGCCACAGTGGCTGGCCTTGGGAATTAAAGAGTAATCTCTCACTTTCCTGCTGACAGGCAGTAGCTATATATATATCGCTGCTAATTATTCGCTGTAGGTGGCTGTCTTGCCAATGCAATTCACGGCCCTCGATGGCTCTAGTAAACACTGTTCGTCTTGGTCTGGATAACGAGTCTGGGGAAAGAAAGAAATGCGGCAGTTCAATGACAGGTTATATGAAGCTCTAACTCCTGTCTTCTTCAGGGTGGGAGGGTGGGCAGAGGAACAGCATGTGGTTAGTGAGAGCAGCCACTCTGCTATCTGTCTGGGTGTTTGTTGTGTTACCTGTTCACTGGATAGCTTTTAGTGTGTCTGTGCCCTCCATGGAAAGATCTTTCCTTTTTCCTTCTTCTTCTTCTTTTTAAATGTTTTTATTGATTTCAGAGAGAGAGGAAGAGAGAGGGAGATAGAAACATCAATAATGAGTCATTGCTCAGCTGCCTCCTGCACGCCCCCTACTGGGGACTGCAAGCCAGTAACCTAAGCATTCACCCTGACTGGGAATAGAACCATGATCTCTTGGTTCATAGGTTGACACTCAACCACTGAGCAACACCAGCCAGGCTATGGAAAGATCTTTTCTACAGAGATCTATGGCTGCCTTTCTACTTCCTACAGAAAACTAATTTCTCCTAGGACCCAGAGCCGCCTGAAAGAGAAGGGGAACAATGGTGTTCAGGTGCTCAATTATGAGGATACAAACTGCTTCTACAGAAGTCAGAGGAAGAGAGAAGTAGTTAGGTAATTTCCCTGGTCAATCCATAACCTGTCTCATTTACAGCACGACCCTTCTCAGACTGAGGACTTCCATGAAATTCATATTAAAAGCTGAAATAAAGAGCCGAAGCCCTGTGTATTCTGGTATCTTTATCACACTGATAACTGCAGGCTTCTAGCCTTGTTCTCCACTAAGAAAAACTGATGCTGACAAAAGACTTATTTTCTCATTAGAATCTTACCATGCCATCTCTCTTCCAGAAAAAAGCTGCAGGGAAACCAAAACAGCAAACAAATTAGGTTCAATTCTTAAAAGTGGTGTGTATGAAGACCAAATGGAAGATACATTGTCATAAACTGCAGATATAGGAGGAGTCATTGAAATGACATTTAAGAAAATATTAAAAAGTGTAAAAGATTATTTAACTGACTGCCAAATTAAGGTCAGTTGAAACTATTTTGAGATAAAGAACTGAAGTGCCGTCCAGCCGGGCGTGGCTCAGCGGTTGAGCATTGATCTAGGATCCAGGAGATAGCAGTTCGATTCCCAGTCAGGGCACATGCCCAGGTTGCAGGCTCAATGCCCAGTTAGGGGCGTGCAGGAGGCAGCCGATCAATGACGACTCTCTCATCACTGATGTTTCAACTCTCTCTCCACCCCCTCCTTTCCTCTCTGTGGAATCAATAAAGATATATTAAAAAAAAAAGAACTGAAGTGCTGTACAGATATGTTTCCAGAGATGCCCAAATGAGGTATACATCTACTGAGCCTGTGCAAAAATATTAGGAGGGAAAGTCAGAAGATTCACACAGCATGAAAGAAATGAACGTATTCATCCACTAAGCAGAAGTCCTTGGAGTCTGGTCATCTCTTCAGAATCTGATATATTCCACAGAATATGGGCTCAGAGAATTAAACGAGAATAACATTGACAGTATTTACTGAAACTGCTTCTTCATGTTGTCCCTCAGTGAAGTACAATGACCCTTCTACTGGCTGCAGTCTAAGCCCTGGTTCTGAGAACCCTGCACTGTGGGTCTACTCATCCCACAGTGGGGATTAGGTTCCCAGTAGGTTTTGTAATTCATTAAATTATACAGGTGCTCAACATTATACAAAGTCCCTGCCTTCAGGGACCTTTACATTCAAATGGGGAAAGACAGTTAAATAAATATATATCAGATGGTTATAAATGCTATAGAAAGATGAGAGCAGAGTTAGGGAGAAAGGCAAGCTGTTGTTAGGTGGGGGTAATTGTTTTATATAGAATTGTCTCTAATAAGGTAACATTTGAACAGAGACCTGAAGGAACTAAAAGCAAGACATAACTAAGAGAAGAGCATTCCAGAGAAAAGAAACAGCAAGTGCTGAGATCCTGAGGTGGGAAAATATCTGGAGTGTTTGAGGGCAGCAAAGAGTCCAGTGTAGTTGGAATGGAATGAGCAAGCAGGGAAATCATAGGAGATGAGGTCAGAAACATACTAGGGAGCCAGATCATGAGTGCCTTGCAGGACATGAGTGAAAGATGACTTTGGCTTTCTGAGTAAGATGAGAAGCCACTGGAGGGCTTTGAGATGTTAAAGGTATATGATGTGACTTGCATTTTAAAAGGCTAACTGGAAGCAATATTTTGAACAGACTATAAAGTGGAAGGGCAGAAGCAGGAGGAGCAGTTAGGAGGCTGCTGCAATAATTTGTGAAAGATGATAACTTGGCCAGAGTAATAAGCAGTGGGAGTGACAAGAGTAGAGGGATTCTTGATGTATTCTGAAGGTAAAGGCAATAGGATTTACTCATGAATTAGATCTGGGGTGAGAGAAAAAGGGAAAAATCAAGAATAACTCCAAGGTTTTTAAGACAGACTTGCCATATATAGAGATACGGAAGACTACAGGAAGTACAGGTTTGGGTGGGGCTTGAGAGGTAAGAAATACTACTGGATGCCTATAAATATCTAAGTGGAGATATTGAAAGGTCATTGAACATACAAGTGTGGAGTTGAAAGGAAATCTCTGAGTAGGAGGTATAAATTTGGGAGTTGTTAGTATATAGATGATTATTAAAACAATGCAATGAAATAAGTATAGAAGGAGAAGTGGTTTAGTGACTGAGCCCTGGGCACTCTAGCATTTTAGGTTGGGAATTGGGGAGGAGAGAGTAAAAAAGACTGAGGAGGAGAGGCCAATAAAGTAAGAGAAGAACCAAGAGAGTAGTAGTGTTATGGAAATAAGATGAAAAAGGTATTTCAAGGAGGAAGAGATGACAGCCTAACTAGAGTGAGGTCGAGGGAGAACAAGAGCAGAAGAGAGAGAGATGATAAAAATATATTATTTTTTGAATTACTTTTCTTAAATCTACCACTTGTTTCTACTACCTCAGAAAAACAGGGAGGTATACCAGAGAGGCATGTGAGGCCACAAGTATTTTTTGTTTTGTTTTGGGATGAGAGATAAAACAATGTGCTTGTATACTCACAGGAATAATCCATGAAAATTTGTGATGCAGGAGAGAGGGGAAAGAATTCCAAAATGATGTCCTGGATAAAAAAGAAGAAACAGGATCTCTAGAGTAAGTGGAAGGCTTGTGTTTAGATAAAAGAACAAATAAAAACAGTGGAAGAAGCACAGTAGATGGGCATAGGCTGAGGCAGATATGGTGATATAATTTTGGAAATTATCTTCTGATTGATTCTATATTCTTAGTGAATAGGAAGCAAGACTATCTGCTAAAAGTGAGGAAAGAAAGGGATATAAAAAGTTTTAATGAAAAGATGGTGGGAAGTAGTAATTTAGAAGGGTGAAACAAGGCACAGACTAGGGAAATGCAAGGGATGTCTAGTCTACACAGTACTAAAGATCCACTTGAGATTAGTGGTCATAAACTTAAAATAAGACCAGTTACCATGGGTGTATTTCTCTTCACCATGTTCAGCTGTGCAGGTGTGAGCACCAAGTAATTAGAGTGTTAGACTGAACTACTAACATTAGGGATTTGCTGCATGAGTGTAACAAAGGGAAAAGGGGGATTGAGTATGTATGTATGCAAGGGAGTGATTATAATGATGCACCAAGGAATCTAACCTGGGTAAGGAGGAAAATGAAACTATCAAGAGAATGAAAAAAATAGTAGGATCAAAATTCCTAGTGGGCTAAAAGATTACTGGAATTGGGATAGTAAAGAAAATAAGCTAGTAAAGACTGGAGGTGGTAATTAGAGCTGCTTCAAATTGAGATTATGAAGAAAGTTATTGGTAATGACAAAGTTTAGGGTAGGATCTTGGGATTCTATGGCTAAGTTATGTTGGAAGATGAGACTATTAAAAGAAAGGTCAAAGAACTGAAAGACTAGAATACTGGAAGAATCATCTATGTGGCTACTGAAATCATTAAGAATTATGATAGAAATAGTGACAGAATAGTTGTAAGCCAATAGCCAAAAATCTTCAGGGAATGAGGGGAAATTGACACAGAGGTCTACAAATGACCAAAACCAGAAAGATAGCAGACAATATATTTTGATGGTATAAACTTTAAAGCTGAGGTGTATTTTAGGAAGGAGTGAAGGACACTGATGTAGAAACAGCAATGAAGAATAAGCAGGATGCCTATTGCTTTATCAGGTCCAATGGCAAAGAGATGTGAAATAAATCAGCTACAATTTTAAAAGACCACAGAGGAAGCAACCTACTTAAATAAGAACCAGTAACAATAAGTAGCACCAATACACTATGATAAGGAAGAAAATGCCAGACTGGAGGCATATATTTATATGCATTTTACTCTCATGAACTAAAACTGATGTGAATGCTGATGCCAAGCGATATCAGTAGGGCCAGTAGGCTCAAAATGCAGAGGGTACAGTATCATTGTACAGGATTTGTCTTAAAATGAGGCAAAAGTCCTAAGAGTAACTTGGGAGCCTGACTCCTCCTAGCTATCTGCTGTATAAACATTTGAGGAAAACAGAGAAAAGTAAGAAAGGCAACTGTCATGACATTTTTTAAAGCTGTTTTCTGCAGGCATTCCATCCTGCCATTGAGATGGGTCTTCTGAGCTAAAACCAACCCCAACTGAGGCCAAGATCCATTAGTCATGAAGAACTTGAAGGGTAAAGAAGGCTCATGCAGAGGGCTCTAGGATTTTATGCTGAGCACTATAAGGACACTCTAGATGTGGAAAAAGACAGCATCCCCAATGTCAAATATAAAAGCTTACCCTTATTTAAAGTTTTACATTTCAAGACAAACAAAAGGACTGGTTTTTCTTATTTGAGATGACAATTCTGATAGCCAAAAGTTTTTCCAGCTACCTTTGTTCTAGGGCTTTTCCCTCAACCTTTTGGACTTACAGGCACAAGGACCCTAAAAATATATCTGCTCACCTGGGCTGTGACTGGCATTCTGGGGAAGCGCATTGGTGATATTGGGCAGCTCATGCCCATAGTTCCCATCCTCCAGAGGACAGACATCCAAGTCACTCCACTTCTGCAGTTGCTGCAGCCAAGAGGACTTTTCCTCCAGTTTGCAATGTGGATTTAAAATGATGCACACCCATAAGGCCCCTGGAAAATAAAACAACCCACATTCTTCATATCTGTTCTTCGATGTATGGCTTACTCTTTTCTTCCATTTTTAGCTGGTAGGAAAAGTTTGTTTCTCAATATAAAAAATGAGATCTGCTAAAGTTTTCAGAGCTGGCTTAATTTTCCTTCCCAAAGCTTCCTTAAAGCAGAGTGACTATCTTGGTATCTGGATCTGTGCCTGTGATAATGAAGACAGATTTGAGCTTGAATTCTTAGCTTGAATCCGTAGTCCAACAAACATTTATTGAGAGCTTTCCATGTTCAAGGCCCTGTACTGGAGAATAAGACATTGTTCCTACCCTTGAGTAGCTTTCCAGAGGGGGAGATAGATAAACAAACAGACTGCCACTTGAGTATGGTAAGCATCAAGCTAAAGCTATGTTTAAGGTATACAAGAGCAGCACAGAGGAAGGGTATTTAGTGCAAGGACAGGGGTCAGAAGAGAGGCGCTACGGAAATGTTTCAATTTTTGGTTAGTTGACCTTGGACTGAAATTCAAATCCCTCAACAGTAAAACTGAGATCATAAAAACACCTACGTTGTAGGGATATTGTGAGAATTAAATAAGGTAACATTTGTAAAGGGCTTAGCATATTCCTTGGCATGTAGTAAAGTTTCAGTATTTCATTTTTCCAGGGAAAATGGTTTATTTGGATTTGGATTTTTTGTTGTTGTTGTTAATCCTCACCCAAGGATAGTTTTTCCATTGACTGTTTTTTTTCCAGAGAGAGTGGGAGGGAGGAGGGGCGAGAGAGACAGGGAAGGGGGGGGAGGGAGAGAGAGAGAGAGGGAGAAATATCAATGTAAGAGAGACACATAAGTTGGATGCCTCCCACACACCCCGACTGGGGCTGGGGATTGAACCTGCAACCCAGGTATGTGCTCTTAACCAGGAATCGAACCTATGACCCTTCGGTGAACGGGCAGATGCTCTAACCACTGAGAATGCTGGCCAGAGCTATAATTCTTTATTTTATTATGTACCCAGAAGTAACCAGAGCTATCACAATTACTTCATAGTGTTGCTATGAGAATTAAATGAAACAATGCGAGTACAGTCTTTAACACGGAGATTGGCATATAACAATAATATAGTTATTTGTTATTAATGAAAGCTCCAAAGCCATTAGTGCTCCAGGTGACATAAAAAAACCTCCGCACCCAAACCAAAACCCCACCTTTACCAGCCCCAAAATAACCAAGTATGTCCCAGAGTCATTAAACCTCATTCCCCAAGGCTTTGGCCCTAACATTATAAAACATATGCTTCAGGGGCTTCGATCCAGAAGAATTCACTAAAATCTTAAACTGCAGTTTTTCTTGTGCTATTTTGTACAAGGGGAAAGTCTGTTGTTGCTTTCTGGGGTGGAGGAAGTACCAAGGAGCTATATTAGAACTTTTAGAATATGTCATATAGAACTTTTTCAGTATAGCCCATGATTAGATTGGTAAGTCCAAGGTATGGAAGATTTTGAAAACAAGGAGAGGAGCTGAGTCTTAGTATTGCAAGACTGGTGTTGGAGCAAGGGAATGATAAAGAGAAATGGTGACCAAAGAACACAGCCTTAAGAAGAATGTGCAACAAAGGCCATTCACGAGGCCACAGTTCTAATGTAACTTATAAGTCCCAAGACCCTCAACAAGAACAGTGGTGATGGGAAATAAAAAGTGGGAATGGACACTAAATTGCATTTCAAAGACTGGAGAATCAAATGAAGTTGGTGACTGTGTGTAGAGAATGAAAGAAAAATAAGTGCTCAACAAGTTTGGAAGAGTAAGGAATGATGGAGGCAATGCCAGAGTCAGGGGAACCTTTCTTTGTAGGAGGCCTGAGTTCGTTTTAGACTTCTTAAGCTTAAGGTGATGAGAGGATTTTTCAGTGGAAATATATGGAGCAGGAACTGGAGCTGGAACTGGAACTCAGATAAATGGGAAAAAGATGAGGCTGAGATCACCACAGAGGTAAGCTCTGAAGCCATGATGTTTAAAAAAAAAAAAAAGTTTTCAAGGGAGTATAGAGAAAGAACAGAAGTCCAAGCCCCAAATCTTGGAAACTGCCCTATGTATAAGAGGTCTGTTTAGGACTGAAAAAGAACAGACCCAGGGAAAGGGAGAAAAATAAGGCTGATAAGAGCCAGGCTAGTGCCATGCAACGGAAGCCAAGGGAAGAAGTTTTCTCTCAGCAAAGGTTTCTATGTGGTATCATCTGGAACAGAATGCTAATGTCAATAACAAAGCACAACACTGTGAAAGCAACACAAGTGAGTTCAGAATTACTCTGGTGGCCTCTGAGCCTAAATCTTTCACCAGCTGGGCTGAAGTTTACTCAGCAAGATCTATATAATGATTGATGGCAAGTGTTCACTAACACTGTTGCCAGGGAGCAAGCTGGTAGAGACAGACATAGTGCTTCTCTGAGATATGGGGACTTACCTAGCTCATCCCAGAGCTGCCTGCACTTATCTGTCATGCTCGTTCCTTGCTGCCTCCAGAGTGTGAGTCGTGGGTCGGCCATAAACTGCTCAGTTATTAGTGTCAGCATCCTGGCTCCATTGGAATCTCTCATCCGCAGCATCTCTCGAACCTGACACATAAGGAAGGGCAAGGGGTTGGTGACTACACATCATACAAAAGTAGGATAAGAAGAAAGGAGAGGAGTGGGAGGAGAAGGTGACGTATCTAAGCACATTTCCAAAGAGCCTTTATAAGGCCTCCTGTTCTGTAAGTAAGTTCTCTGCATGTATCAAAAAAGCCTGCTGTGCACAATGAGATACCGCTTCACACCCACTAGGATGGCTAGAATCAGAAAGTCAGATAACAACAAGTGTACATGAGGATATAGAGAAATTGGAACTCTCATATACCATTGGTGGGAATGTAAAATGATGCAGCCACTTTGGAAATCAGTTTAGTAGTTCCTCAAACAATTTAACACAGAGTTATCATATGACCCATCAATTCCATGTCCTAGAGAGAAATGAAAACATATGTCCACATAGAAACTTATACAAGAATGTTTCTAGCAGCATTATTTATAATAGCCAAATGGTGGAAACAATCCAAATGGCCACCAATAGGCAAATGGATAAACAAAATGTGGGGTTTCTATACAATGGAATATTATTAGGCCATCAAAAGGAATGAAGTACTGATACATGCTATTATCGTAGATGACCCTTGAAAATGTTAAGCTAAGTGAAAGAAGCCAGTCACAAAAGACTATATACTATATGATTCCATTCCTATTAAGGTCCAGAATAGGGAAATCTATAGATAAAAAATGAATTAGTGGTTACTTAGGGGTGGTGGAGAGGACATGCAGGATAGGGGAATGATAACTAAAAGTTATGGGGTTTCTTTTTAAGGTGATGAAAATGTTCTAAAGTTGACTGTGGTGATGGGTGCACATATCTGAATATACTAAAAACCACTGAATTATATACTTAAAAATGGGTGAATTTTATGGTATGTGAATTATACCTCACTAAATGTGTTACTTTAAAAAAGGAAAGAAAGCCTGCTGTGAGAACCCCCAGCAACAAAAATCTCTTCAAGGTCTCACTGGGCAATCTTAGGTTCAAATCTTTATTGCTAAAACCCCAGCAATGCTAACTCATTTAGAGAGTGGAGCAGAAGGAAGAGGACTACCAGGCTGAGATAGTAGGGCTCCCGGGATGTAACCTGTTCAGGTCTGCTCTGATCAACCTCTCCCATTAGTTTTCAAGCATTTGGTACAGCTAGAACAAGTGAATTGGCTCAATGCATGAAGCCAAAAGTGTGGTGAGCTCAGGTTACTTAAAAAAGTAAAAAAACAAAACAAAACAAACCCTTTTCATATCTTACCTTGGCAAACATTGAATTGAGCTGCTTTCCAGAGCCATAGTAACCACCCTGGGAGAGAAAGAGCTTCACTTGTTCTTTTACCTGTTCTTCATCCAAATGCCAACAGTTCTCATCATCAATGCTGGCCCCAGCTGTGGGGTCAGGAGCACCTATGAGGAATGGGAACAGTGAAATAATTCCTTGAGTTCATATGCTTCAAATTCAGCAGGAGAGGAAATTTGTAAGTATATTCAAAAACATTTGCAGATGACATAATATTATATATAAAAAACCCTAAAGAATTCACCAAAAATTAATAGAATTAAAAGAACTCAGTAGAGTAACAGGATACAAAATTAATATACAGAAGCCTGTTGAATTCCTATATACTAATAACAAACAATCAGAAAGAGACATTAAGAAAACAATCCCATTTACAATTACATCATAAAGAGTAAAATATCAAGGAATAAATTTAAGCAAGGAGTAAAAAACACCTGTACTCTGAAAACTATAGGACATTGAAGAAAGAAACTGAAAAGGATACAAATAAATGAAAGGATATACCATAGTCATGAACTGGAAAAATTAATGTTGCTAAAATAGCCATACTACCCCAAAGCAATCTACAGATTTAATGCAATTTCTATCAAAATACCAATGACATTCTTCTTAGAATTAGAATAATCCTAAGCTTTATATGGAACCACAAAAGACCACAAATAGCCAAAACAACCTTGAGAGAGAAGTACAAAGTTGGAGGTGTCATGCTCCCTGATTTCAAACTATACTCCAAAGTTACAATAATCAAAACAGTATGGTACTGGCACAAAAACAGGCACATAGAACAGACTAGAGAGCCCAGAAACAGACCCTTGCTTGTATGGTCAACTAATCTACAACAAAGGAGGTAAGAACATACAATGAAGAAATAACAGTTTCTACAACAAGTGGTGTTGGGAAAACTGGACTGATAGATGCAAAAAGCTCAGACTGGACAATTCTCTTACACCACACATAAAAATAAACTCAAAATGGATTAAAGACTTAAATGTAAGGCCTAAAACTATAAAACCACCTGAAGAAAACATAGGTAGTAAACTATTTGACATAAACCTGAGTAATATCTTTTGGATACATCCCCTAGAGCAGAGACGAAGAATGTCCGGCCCTCGGGCCATATACGGCCTGTGAAATCATTTGATCTGGCCCTGCCAAGGCCTCACCAAAGAGAAGGAGTTCCGGCCAACACATTAAGGGTGAGTTAATTAAGTGTTTGACCAAACATAGCAGGCTAATTTTTAAGTTGATAATTTTGTATGGCCATCGAATGATGCTATAAATATCCAAATGGCCCTTGGCAGAAAAAAGGTTCCCCACCCTTGCCCTAGAGCAAGGGAAACAAAAGCAAGAGTAAACAAGAGAGACACCATCAAACTACAAAACTTCTGCACAATGAAGGAAACCATCAACAAAACAAAAAGACTACCTACTGAGTGGGAGAATATATTCACAAATGATATATCTGATAGGGATTGGTATCCAAAATATATAAGAAACTCATACAACTCAATAGCAAAAAAACCAACAACAATCCAATCAAAAAATGCACAGAAGACATGAAAAGACATTTCTCCAAAGAAGACCTACAAATGACCAATAGACACATGAAAAGATGCTCAACATCACAAATCAAAACCACAATGATATGCTACCTCACACCAGCCAGAATGACTATTATAAAAAAGTCAACAAATAATGTGTTGGAAAGAATGTAGATAAAAGGGAACACTCATCCACTGTTTCTGGGCACTGCAAATTGGTGTAGCTGCTATGGAAAACAGTATGGAGATTCCTCAAAAAACTGAAAATAGATCTATCATTGGACTCACCAATTCTACTTCTGGGTATTTATCCAAAGAAAATGAAAACACTAATTTGAAAAGATATATGCGCTTCTATGTACAATGCAACATTATTTATAATAGCCAAGATATGGAAACAAGCTAGCTGTCTATCAATAGATGAATGGATAAAGAAGATGTGGTATAGCCCAGCAGGTGTTGTTCAGTGGCTGAGTGTTGACCTATGAACCAGGAGGTCACAGTTCAATTCCCAGTCAGGGCACATGCCTGGGGTTTCAGGCTTGATCCCTAGTAGGGGGTGTACAGGAGGCAGCTGATCAATGATTCTCTCTCATCACTGATGTTTCTATCCCTCTCTTCCTCTCTCTGAAATCAATAAAAACATGCAAGAGAGAAAAAAAGAAGGAAAAAAAAACAAGGAAGAGAGACTCTTTAAAAAAAAAAAAAAAGATGTGGAATATATACACAATGGAATATTATGCAGCAATAAAAAAGAATGAAATCTTGCCATTTGAGACAACATGAATGGACCTAGAGGGTATTATGCTAGGTGAAATAGGTCAGACAGAGAAGGACAAATACTCTATGGTTTCACTGATATGTGAAATCTAAAAACAAACTAACAAAATACAACAAAAACAAACTAACAGAAACAGAGACCAAAGGGATGGTTGTCAGAGGGGAGGGGATAGAGGGATAAATTTAAAAGGTGAAAGGGAATATAGTCAATAACATTGTGATAAGTTTGCATGGTGACTGATGATTCCTAGAATTAGTGGGGTAATCACACTGTAAAGTACAAAAAATGTCAAACCCCTATACTGTACATATAAAATTAATATAATCAAAATAATATTGTATACCAACTATATTTAAATATGTTTTTGTTGATTTTTTTTTTCTTTTGTGAGAGAGAGAGAGGAAGGGCGGGGGAGAAAGAAACATTAATGAGAGAGAATCACTGACTGGTTACCTCCTGCATGCCCCCTACTGGGGATCGAGCCCACAACATGGGCATGTACCCTGACCAGGAATCGAACTGGTGACCTCTTGGTGCACCGGATGATGCTCAATCCACTGAATCTCACCAGTCGGGCTATCAACTATACTTAAATAAAAAAATTTAAAAAATGAAAAATTTCCAAATGGGTATTCTGCTTTAATCTGGGCTTTTTCAATTGTGTGGTCCAGAATAAATGTAAGAGATCTAATGCTAGTTTCTTGTTCACTCAAATTTCAGTTGTATCCACTTCCAAGATCAACACATACCATCCTAATGCAAAAAAGCCTTGAAGGAAATACACAAACATGAAATAGTGACTTTAATTTTCTTAGGAGGGTGACATTTATGTTTTTCTTCTTTTTGTCTTTCTATGAGCTCAAATAAGCTTTAGAGTACAAGTATTCCCTGCTCAAAAGTCTTCAGTGGTGATTCAGATTCTGACTAAGTCCAGATGCTGTAGTTTGGCATTCAAGGGCCTTTATGCACAGGCCCTATCTTTCATTTCTAGTACTGTTTTCCCTGTACTTATGCTATGTTCCAGCTAGAAACTTAGTGTCCCCAGAAGTCAACATTTCCTTATGACTTTAGTTTTGCTTTTCCCTTTATTTCCCTCCCCCTCTTCTCAGCCTGTTCTATGACTAAAAACACTTCTCATTGTCAGTACTGCCTCAGCTCTAGAGTCAGGGCAACAATGAGAAATGGAAACCATAAAATAAGTACACAAAGAGGCTAACACTGGCCAAGGTTCATATACTGTTTAGTTCACTTGGCAGGAGGGACTCTTTTTTACCTCCTTTCTGAATTAGTCATATACCTCATTGCCACCTGTAAAAGTGTGTCCATCTTATGCTCATGTGCATATAAAAGAGTAACACTCTTCTGAGCACTTTATTACTTCTCTTAAAGACCTGTTACTTTTTTCTTACAATGAAATTTTCATTTTTCATATATTCCCAACTAAACTGATAAAGGTTAACCAATTATAACTTCAAAAATATCCCAACCTCTAAACATGCAATAAAGCAACAAAGTAGATTTTTAGCAACGAAAATATTGTATAATTACCATTCACTTGGTTGATTTCTGAGTTGGAGGACAGAATCTCATCTGCCAGTTTCTGTGCAGTAGGAAGAACTTCAGTGTGGTGTGCTGTGATTAAATATTGAATAAACTTTTGTAGCTGGTCCCTATTCATCTGGAAAAGGGTTTCTGAGATAGGAAGACGCAATTTTACTTGGTCTGGTTTACGGATCCTGTAGAGTGAGAGTGCTACCACATGAGCACAGTAGAATATGTCCTTGTTGCCACAGCCACATGTCACTGAAGTAATTTTGCATCGATCAAAACTGATTGCAACTTTGTAAGTCATTGCTGGTTCAGAAGTAGTAGCTGGCTCGGTCACTGTGCCACTGAGATGGAAGCCTAAGGAAACAAAGAAAGTGTGTTTAGAGATTCTGTAGTAAGAAACTTGAAGATTTTCATCTTGCGTTTTAATCAGTTCAGATACTATTTGCAGAGTATCTCCTATATATATAGTAGACCCTGCCAAAGATAGGTCAATGCAACATAGGTGTTGCTCTTCAGGAACACACAATCTAGAAAGAGTCTTTTCCCTGGAGTCCTCGTGAATAAGAAAACTTTTGTTTGTACATATATATGCACATTTTTCTAGGGAGGTAGTTTATAGCTTTCATCGCAAGTCTCAAAAAGGTTAATAAGGAAACCCAAATAAGTTAAAAACCTCTGTAGTAAATTTTGAGTTCTATCAACTGATCTCAAGGCTCGTCCCAGCACCTATTGGGCAGTGGGTTTGAGGAACAGAGATTGCAAGTGAAAGGTGCTTTCTCCCTCTATCCTGATGTTCAGAATGGCTTTACTTAGTCTCTGAACTGCAGCTAGGTAGCTGGCTAATTAGGGATGGTGTCTAACAGGATGTCTGATCATAGAGAACCTCATGCTGTATGGGCCTGAATAGCGTGTCCTCACGTTTGGCCTTCCCCTTCCCCTATGTGTGTGCACGCACACACACACAGTTTGTATTCCCTGGGAATGCCTCCTGCCATCACAGGGGGTTTATCTGTGGTTCACTGTCCCAAGAGAGCAGATGCAGAGGGCTGTGTCAGGACTTCCTCCAGAGCTATCCTCTCTCCCCACGCCAAAATGCCTTACGAGGTGCAGCTCTTCACTGGGCGACATCACTGCTTGAGAAACCATGGGTCACTGACTGGATATTGTGCAGAAGTGTCATATCTAGTATCACTTCCCCCTCTGGGTTTAATGTGCTTCATCCATTGTGCTCGTCGTTTCTATATAGTCACTTCCTGCCCAGATCCTACCTGTCCTTTAAAGTCCTGGGTAGACCGAGAAGCTCAGTGATTCCTGAATAAAAATCATAGCTTGGTGTTCTGAATCATATGGGAAGAAGGTGCACCTTCCCCCTTCTCTCCCTTGCTGGCATCAATTCTAAGAGGCTTAGAACTCTTTGTCTTTAGGGAGGCTGTCACTCTGGTCCATCTTGCTCATTAGATCCCTACCAGAGTGTGAGTTTATGAGTGGCAGCACTCAGTTTCCTTGATTTCCCCCCTGCTTCTGATTCACCTTTTATGGCACATGTCTCCTGTTAGAGTTCTCTTTATGTTCTGTGGAATCCCAGAACCTAGGGGAACCCAAGACTTTCCTAAGTCAGGCAGCCAGAGACTTTCACTCTGTTAACTCAGAAGTACTTCATCCATGTTCAGCAGGAAGCATTACAGAAATATGATCCGTATCTCCATTCCCTCAAGAATGAGGCTTAAAGCCCAGCTGGTGTGGCTCAGTGGTTGAGTCAACCCATGTACCAGTAGGTCACTGGTTAGATTCCCATCAGGGCATACGCCCAGGTTTTGGGCTCAATCCCCAGCATGCGGCATGCAGGAGGCAGCTGATGGATTCTGATGTTTCTTATGGACGTTTGTCTCTCTCTCCCTCTCCCTCTCTCTCTAAAACCAATAAAAATATAAAAAAGAGAAAAAAGAATGAGGAGTAAAAAATCTCAGGGAAGAATTGTTAGATAGGACAAGTCTCAAGATCTGGGTGGTTCTTACTAAGTACTATTCTTGCTAAATGTTAAAATGTAGCACAGTATTTTGCAGATGCAGCTGTAAACAGGATGACCTTGATAGGAGCCCAACCAGATAAATGTAGCCAAATGCAAAGAAGAAATCACCCTATAATTGACCAAATAGTATATATAAGCAATTGGCTAAGCCTTCCTTCAAGGAGACATAGCTTTGAATGTAAATTTCCTGTCTCCTTTACTTTCCACAAGTAAATAAAACTACCTAATGACAACTGTATCTCGTTCTGGAATAGAACACTCCAAGTGGTAAACCCCTTGAGTTCAGTAACACTATTATTGTCCCCATTTTTTTGTAGGTAAAAAATCTTGAGGCTTAAAAATTAACTTGCCTAAGTTTACATAGCCATTAAGTGGCAGAGCTAAGTTTTGAAACTTGGCAGTCTGACTTCACAGTCTAAGCTCCTAACAATCACATTTTCTTACCATTATAATGCTTCCAACACACCAACCTTATTTTCCTAACTTAGAAAATTAGAGTGATGCTTGTTATTGTTTCCTAAAAAATTTTTTTTAAAAGGACATTGCTAAATCGTACTAACTCAATTTTAATCTTTTGTTTACATAGTCAGATACTAAGATACTCAACTACCAAACTGATGGAAAAAAGGAATCCTAATAGGGACAAATGGCAGAGAATATGCAATATGTGGTCTCCTTGGTCAAATTCTTTCCCTTAGGGACCATCAGAAATTCAAAGAGCCAAAACACATAAAGATGTTAATCTTTCTCTTTTTAAAACAAGAAATCTTAAATCAAGGTTAAATCATTCACTCAACTAATAATTAAATGAAATCTACTATATGTTAGGTCCGAAGGATACATCCATGAAAAGACCAAATAATCTCCAACTTTATGGCATTTATATTCTAACTGGGAAAATAACTAAGTCCACAGGTAATGATTATTTCAAATTGTGATTAAGTCCTATGAAGAAGAAATACAGAATGACAGGATAGTATATAGTAGGAAAGGCCAGACATGTTTTAGGGCCAGGGGTGGTAAGGTACGAGTTGCTAGAGGAAATAACATTTTGAGAATTTTATAGAATAAATAAGAATTAAGTGAAAAGATGGGTAATGGCAAAATAGTGATAAAGTGGGCTGAAGGAGGGGCACTTATGCAGAGGTGCTAAGGCCAAGAGAAACAAGGAATGTTCAAAGAACAGAAAGACCAGCAACTAGAGAGCCAACAGAAAGGAGTCAAGTGGCATGCAATGAGGCTAGAGAGGCAAGCAGAAGCTGTGGCTTTGGGATTCATCCTAGCTTCTCCCTCTGCTTCATATTGAAGAGGTCAATAAATCTGTGGATTCTACCTCCTAAACATCTCTCCATTCTAGCTGCAACTTCCCTAACACTGTCTCAGATCAAGATCATAATAACCTTCTACCTGGATTAATGAATCTTCCTGCCTTCAAATCTTATTCCCTCTACCCACCTTCCATAATATGAGCAGAATAATCTTTCTAAAAGAAAAATAAAATCATCATTCCTACTAAATTGTGACCTATTCATTTTATATTCTTAGTACCTTATGGAGTCTGGCATAGAATAAACATTTAGAAAAATGTTTGCTGAACTAAATTGCTTAAAATCTTCCAAATGGTTTCTCACTGATTACAGGATAAAGTTGACTTCTATCTCTTCAGACTTGCTTCCCACCACTTCTCAACACACTAAACCACTTGCAGATTCTTGACTATGCTATGTTTTTTCAGACTCTATGTTTTTGCATATGAAGTTGCCACTCTTCTCATCTAATTCTCATAATTTTTTACTCAAATGATACCTACTCTTGAAAGTCTTCCCTGATCTCTGGAGAATTAAATGCTTCTTCCTGAGCTCTCTTGCTCTGTCTTTTTGTGTGTGTCAGTCATATCTTTCTTACAGCACTTGATATCAGTGTAATAACAGTTTTTATGTTTGTCTTTTCCATTTGGCTAGTGAACTACTTGAAAGCAGGGGCTATGTCCTTCTTCATTTCTATAGTCTGATCTCAGGCACACTGTAAGGGCATAATAAGTCTATTTATGGATGAATGAATAAGTGAACACTAAACTAAATCTTTATATATTCCTATCCACGATTCACAGAGAATTAAGCATATTTATAAAATTCTTGGTTTTGTGATTAAAATGAAATCAGCCAATAATTAAATAATTTTACTGGGATGGTGAATACAGTAACACAAGCTAATAATAGTGAAGCACCAAGATCATTTTCCATAAATCATATTTATGTCTGAAATGGACAGCAGTTATGCTTCTGCCAATTTTCAACTCATTTTTAAAAATATAAAATATGAGCTATTACTTGTTCTAAGTACTGTCTATACATTAACTAATTAAATCTTCACAACAATCCTATAAAATAGATTTATTATCTCCCTTTTTCAGATGAGGAAACAGGCTCAGAAAGGAAAAGGAACTTGTCTAAAATCCCACAGCCTGGACTTCTGGTCAAGATGGTGGCACAGGAAAATGTGGTGCTTGAATCTTCCCACAAACCACATCAAAATTACAGTTAAACTAGAGAACAGTCATTCAGAACTGCCTGAAATCTAGCTAAATGGAAGTTCTAAGATGAGGGATTTAAAGAGCCACATTGAGACTGATAGGAGGGGCAGAGATGCAGGACAGTGCTGGTCCCATACCCACATGTGACAGATAAAAACTGGGAGGGATAACTCAGCTGTGGAGGTCCCCTCTGAGGAGTGAGGGTTCCCAGCCCCATACCAGGCTCCCAGCCCCAGGGTTCCAGGGCCAGGAAGAGAAGTCCTCATAACTCCTGTCTGTAAAAACCAAGGTGGGTTGTGACTGAGTAAGATGGAGAGGCTGCTGGAGTCCCAGGGAGTTCCCCTTAAAGGGCCTGTACGTGGACTTACTAGGACTCATTCCCTCTGAGCTCCAGCGCTGGGGCAGCAGCTTGAAAGGAATCAGATACATATATGGAGGAACTGAACTGCATGGCATCAAGGCGAGAACTGGTGGGGTGGGGGACAACTTTCTGCCAAACAAAAGTGCTGGCAAAGGCCATTGTTCCTTCTCTGAGACCCCCCACCTCAACATAAGAGCCAGGAACTGGCACCATATCTAAGTATCCATCAACTTGGCTCACACTGTCCCTCCCACCCCAGGGCCTGACTCCCTGAGACCCTGTTCTACCCAACTTGTGGGCCCACCCAAGCTGTTGCCAGTGGCTTTTCTATACCAATGGTCTATCTTGCTCATGCTTCAGACTTTCCTAAAAATCTCTCAAACAAGCAACATCTGGCCTCAGCATGCCCTGTACCTCTTGCTAAGTGGCCCTAGGCCTGGCACTAGGAGCAGCCAGCTTTGGTTTGCAGCTTGGCCACTCCTGGACACCTCCAACCCCAGCACAAGTGGAAGCCATCTGCAGATCGCTTTGTACCTCATTCCAGGTGGCCCTGGGTAGAACACAGGTGGCAGCAGACCCTGATTTGCACCTTGGGTAGGCCCCAGAGCCAGCACACCCCATGGACAGCTTCAGACCTCATCGAAGCACCATCCAACCACCTCTACAAATAATACACTCAAAGGGGGACTCAGCAGGCACCAGAGCCCGTTGAAGTAAATTCTGCTCTATGGGGTGGGCCCCTGAATAGCTGATCCTCCTTGGTGGTCAGTGGCTGAAACCAGTCCTTGTAGCTGATAGACCTGGGGATAAATCCCTCCCATTGACGTTCTAACAGTAATCAAGGCTCAACTACAATGGAAGGGTGTACACAGCCCACACAAGGGCAGGGGGGTGGGGCCGAAGTGCCCAGCTTGGATGATTGGGGAGGCTATGCCACTGGACCCTACAGAACATCTACTAAAAAAGCCCAGAAGACAGAGCAGCTCTACTTAATACATAAAAACAAACACAGGGAGGCTGCAAAAATGAGACAAAGAAATATATCCCAAATGAAAGAACAGAACAAAACTCCAGAAAAAGAACTAAACAAAATGGAGACAAGCAATCTAACAGATGCAGAGTTCAAAACATAGGTTATAAGGATACTCAATGATCTCAGTGAGAACTTCAACAAAGAAAGAGGAAACATAAAAATGAAGTTAGAAAACATAAAAAGAACCAGTCAAAAACAAAGAATACAATAATTGAAATGAAGAATACATTACAGGGAATCAATAGTAGAGTATATGAAACAGAGAATCAAATCAGAGATTTGAAGATAAGGAAGCAAAAAACACCCAGTACGAACAGCAAAAAGAAAAAAGGGCCCGGCCGGGCGTGGCTCAGTGGTTAAGCGTTGACCTAGGATCCAGGCAATCAGGGTTCGATTCCCGGTCAGGGCACATGCTCGGGTTCCGGGCTGCAGCCGATCAATGACTCTCTCATCATTGATGTTTCTAGCTCTCTCTCTCCCTCTCCTTTCCTCTCGCTGAAATCAATAAAGATATATTAAAAAAAAAAGAAAAAAGGAATCCACAAAAAAATCAGTACAGTTTAAGGAGCCTGTGGGACAACTTCAAGCATACCAACATTCACATCATGGGGATACCAGAAAGAGAAGAGAGAGAACAAGGAGTAGAAAACTTATTATAAAAAATAATCATGGAAACCTTCCCTAACCTGGCAAAGGAAACAGACATTTACGTCCAGGAAGCACAGAGAGTCCCAAACAAGATGAACCCAAAGAGGCCTACATGAAGACACATCATAATTAAAACAGCAAAGGTTAAAGATAAACCGCTGAGCCACGCCCAGCCGGGCTACAGAGAACATTTTGATGGTTGCCAGATGGGAGGGGTGTTGGGGGAATGGTGAAAAGGTGAAGGAATTAAGAAGTACAAATTGGATGTTACAGAATAGTCACGTGATGTAAAGTACAGCATAAGGAACACAGTCAATAATATTCTAATAACTATATATGGTGTCAGTGTGAGACTTATCGGGATGATCATTTAGGAAGTTATAAAATGTCTGATCACTGGGGTGTACACCTGAAACTAATATAATATTTTATGTCAACTGTAATTGAAAAATGATTTAAAATAATAATAATAAAATAAAATCCCACAGTCTGTAAAAAGTTAGAATTGGGATATGAACACAAGTAGTCTGGCTCCAGAGCCTTCGTTCTTAACTATTGCAATATATTGAATATGACTATGCAGTTTAATTATGTATACAAAACTTTAGAAAAGTAATTAGCACACCGGCCGGTGTGGCTCAGCGGTTGAGCATTGACCTATGAACTTGGAGGTTGAAGTTCGATTCCTGGTCAGGGCACATGCCTGGGATGAGGGCTCAGTCACCAGTCGGGGTTGTGCAGGAGGCAGACGTTCGATGATTCTCTCTCATCATTAATATTTCTATCTCTCTCTCCTTCTTCCTTCCTCTTTCTAAAATCAATAAAAACATATTTTTAAAAAAATTATTAAGGAACTCAAAAACATTTTAAAAAGTAACTAGCAAGTGCAATTCTATAAAACTGCACTAATGACAAGTCTGTAAACTCTGATGTTTGCCTAGTTTCCTGGGCAATTGTTCAAGGCAACTGAACCTGACTGCTTTGTGTTGCTCTCACAGTTGGAATGAAGATGGGCTCATGAACTCATCTGTACAAGACAATGTCTCAGCACAGTGAGTGAATCATCTGCTGAAGGGTTCTAAAGGAAAGCACTTCTCAGTACAGCCCTCTGACACTATTCAGTCTTTTGTGTTTCTGAGTGCAAGAAAGGCTCTCCTAAAGCTTGGACAATTAAAACCACTTTGCTCATTGCTCTTTTGATTCACCAGACCCATGAGCAGGTGCTAATGCATGAAAATGAATGTAATTTCAGCCAAAGGCAGGGGAAGGAAAGCTCTGGTTTATAGAAAGAATTATTTCTCTCATAGTCAGTTTAAGAGTGTGTGTACACACTATATATAAGCTAGGCAACTCCTTTGAATGAGTATGCTTTCCTCTTGAATACATTTGGTTTTGATGATACTGCATCATGTAAATTAGACTTTCTCACTTAATTCCTGTCTCCTGGAAGGCGGTAACAGTATAGCAGCAGTAACTCTTTCTCCTTTCTGTCACCTAGCAAAAGGGTAGCCACACAAAGGTGTAACAGTGAGAGTGACATCCTTAAAATAACTAATTTCCTCTCCAGAAATCCTTATTCAAAAGCTGGATAACTACTCCTAGACAAGAGCATTGAAGTAGCTCTGTGGACTCATACTCTGATATAAAGAACTTCGGAATCAGCCCTATCCAGTTTTGCTCAGGGGTTACAGCGTCAGTCTGTGGACTGAAGGGTCTCAGGTTCGATTCCAGTCAAGGGCACATACCTTGGTTGCAGGCCCGGTCGGGGCTTGTGCAGGAGGCAACCAATTGATGCGTCTCTCTCATATCACATTGATGCTTCCCTCTCTTTCTCTCTCTCTCCTCCTCCTCCTCCTCCTTTCACTCTCTCTGAAAATCAATGGAGAAAATATCCTTGGGTAAGGATTAAAAACAAACAAACTCAGGAATCAGGGTGCTTGAATTCTAATTCCAGTATCCCTCAATTCCTCTTTGCCTCAGTTTCTTAATTGTGCAAAAAGACATAATAATACTTATATGCCTATCAGACTCATGTGAAAGTAATTCGTAAAGAACACATTTCCCAGAGATATCATTCAATAACAATCCAAACTGGCCAGGGCCAGCACCTACATAAGTTCACGAGAAGCAGATGGTGCCCACAACACTGAGTGTGCGTGAGAGAGACTACAGTGAGGAACAGTATTGTTATTTGGGAATACAAATGATGCTGCCCCATTTCCCTGGGAGCTACTTGGTTTGTTTTTATTAGAGAGGTCACCCTAAGCTTCTCGGAGCAGCTGAGTAAGCTGGAGGGCCCTTCTTGTGGCCATCTGCTCCCCTCCCAGACTCCTCTAGCAAATCAAGAGGTTTTCCTTTTATTAACCTCTGGCCCTTCTCAAGCATCAGCTTCTGCAAGCAATGGTCTCCACTCTCCATCTGTGCCAGCAACCAGTTAAAGAACAATGAGGCTTCCCTAGCCCATGCATTCACTTAGAGAGATGCCCTTGCATTACCTAGTTTTCTAGTATTCTTTAACTTGGATCTCTATAAGGGAAGTAGGAATATAGTTTAAAAGACTGAGTTATTTTTCTTTTGTTATTTTAGAAACACTTTATGTAGAAAAAATAAAATGGGAAGAATTTGTCTTGAAAATTCATTTTAAAACCTAACATGCATAAAACAAGCACTTTAAAAATAGCATTTCATCCCCCCACCAATTACTCTGTGGACCATTAGGACTTAGAGAACAAGTTCTCTTATATATTGATGGATAACCAATCTATTCTAGAACTGCAGATCAGATACCTGCGCTTCAGTTTACCAATTTGAACATAGATTGGGGGGAAAATACCACATTCTTTAGGCAGTTTTCTGCATAAACAATGTGCACATATACAAGGTACACATGATGTCAAAATGAATGTTATAAGCTAGTAATTACCATATGGGTTATTGATTTGAACAGAGAAAGGGCAACATATAATGGTAAAATGATTTCAGAAATTACCCTATTCCATTCCGTAGCCTACATCAGTAGGGGAAAAGACACTCTAATTTTAAGAAGAGCCTAACCTCAAATGATCTAAAAAAGAATGCCTATGCATAAATGTCCTATGAATTGTAATCAGATTATTTTTTTGCTATTCTTTTTAATTAATTTTTTTTCAATTACCATTTACATTCATTATTATTTTGTATTAGTTTCAGATGTCCAGCATAGTGGTTAGACAATCATATACTTTACAAAGTGTTCCCTCTGATATTTCCAGTACCCAACTGGCACCATACATAATTATTACAATATTATTGACTATATTTCCCATGTTGTAATCAAATTCCTATAGTAATCAAAAGACTAATTTTCAGGTGATCTTAATCCTCATCTTTCCTAAATTCCATGGCATTTTATTTCTAACACAGTCTTTTTAATATGGAGATAAATACATATCCCACATAACATTCTTTATTTAAAGGTTTCATATGTTAGTAAGAATGAACAGCATTTACATTTACAGCATTTTGGTTAAGGCCTCATATTACCCTCCAACTTTATTCTTTTGTTTGATCTTGCAATTTGACCTGTGTAGGGCAACAAGAATGTCAAAATAAATTCAATTAGGACAATGCTTTTCATTTTGTTTAAAAACTGCAGCAAAATCATTTTTCCACATTCTACAGTAACCTGATTCCATACGAACACCAATCAAATAGAAGACATTCTCATTAAGCCTTCACTCAGGATTCTAAATGCATTCACATTATTCACTGGATCCGAGGAGCAGTTCTTCATAGGAAAAAGCTCTAGCATCAGCAACTCTTCTGAATCAAATTACATTCTTACTGTACAGTTCCATCAATTGGACAGCATCTCCTTATGCCCACTGTTCTTATATGGCTTTTAACTTCTTTGCAGCTCTAACCCCAAAGGCAGGGAACAAAATTGTTAAAGGAAATGTTCCTCCTCATTTATACTTCTTTGTAAGGACTCCATGAACAACTTTAGAATGTCTAAATCATGAATTACGCATTTATGGGTTCTCATGCTCTGTGTAGTAAGATTTATTTTTCTCTCCTTTAAATTGAGTTTAAATTTGTTTATAAAAGTCATGATCTATCTTACTTTTCTGAGTGTGTGTGTGTTTAATGAAGAATAGGTGTTGCCCTAGCCGATTTGGCTCAGTGGTTAGAGTGTCAGCCCGCAGACTGAAGAGTTTGATTCTGGCCAGGGCACATACCTCGGTTGCAGGCTTTTCTTTTCATTTTCTTTTATTTCTTTCCAGTGTCTTTCAGAGAAGGTTTTAATTGAAGGAAGTCTACCTTATCAGTTTTTTTCTTTCACAGATTGTGCTTTTGATTTTATACCTAAAAACTCATTGCCAATCTCAAGGTCACCTAGATTTTCTCATATGTAACTTCTAGAAGTTTTAAATACAAATACAAATAATAAAATGGCAATAACTACGTACCTATCAATAATCACTTGAAATGCAAATAGATTAAATGCTCCAATCAAAAGACATTGGGTAGCTGAACAGATAAGAAAACAAGACTCATACATGTGTTGTCTATGAGAGACCCATTTCAGATCAAAAGACACACACAAACTGAAAGTAAGAGAGATAAGAAAAGATATTTCATGCTAAAAAACACTCAACAAACTAGGAATAGAAGGAAACTACCTTAACATCCTAAGTCTGAATATTACAGATCAATATTTCTGATGAACACAAGATGTAAAAATCCTCAACAAAACATTAACTAACAGAATTCAACAACACATGAAAAGGATCAGATACCATGATAAAGTGGAATTTATTCTAGAGACTCAGGATTGTTTAGCATCTGCAAATCAATCAGTGTGATACACCACACTAACCAAATGAAGAATAAAAATCATATGATCATTTCAATAGATGTAAAATACCCATGTGACAAAATTCAACATCTGTTCATAATAAAAATTTTCAACACAGTGGATAAACAAGGAACATATCCCAATACAATAAAGGCTATATATGACAAGCCCACAGCTAACATTATATTCCACAGAAAAACTGAAAGCTTTTCCTCTAAGATCAAGAACAAGGCAAATATGCCCACTCTTGCAACTCTTACTCAACAAAGTACTGGAAGTCCAAGTCAGAGCAATTAGGCAAGAAAAAGAAATAAAAGGTATCCAAATCAGAAAGGAAGATGTAAAACTGTCTCTATTTGCAGATGGTATGATGACATTATATACAGGAAATCCTGTTAAAACAAATAAACCAATTCAGTAAAGTTGCAGGATACAAAATCAACTGTTAAAACAACTGTTAAAACAAATAAACCAATTCAGTAAAGTTGCAGGATACAAAATCAAAATACATAAATCAGTTTCATTTCTATATACTAATAAAGAACTATCAGAAAAAGAAATTAATAACACAATCCCATTTAGAGTTGCATCAAAAAGACTAAAATATCTAGAAATAAATTTAACCAAGGAGAAAGATCTGTACAATGAAACTATAAGACATTGGTAAAGAAATTGGAGATGACACATATGAAGGGAAAGATATCCCATGCTCATGGATTATAATTAATACTGTTAAAAGTCCACATTACCCAAAGATTCAGTGTAATCCTTATTAAAATTCCAATGGTATTTTTCACAGAATAATCTCAAAATTTGTAAGGAACCACAAAAGATCCTGAATAGCCAAAGCATTCTGAGAAAGAACAAAGCTAGAGACATTAGAGTTCCTGATTACAAACTAAAGGGATGGGCAAAAATAGGTTACATTATCAGCCATCATTACCTAAAAGATAAATCAGAAGTAAGGATATGAAATAATAAAAATAAGACAAAAAATACAATAATTAATAAACGAACAATAATACAAGAATACACTGTTTCTCATACTCACAAATGTAAACCTACATTTGCCTATCCCTTTGTATATTACAAAGTTATAGTAACCAAAACATTAGATAGTATTAGAATAAAAACAACGCCCAGCCGGGCATGGCTCAGCGGTTGAATGTCGACCTAGGATCCAGGAGATCGGGGTTCGATTCCCGGTCAGGGCACATGCCCAGGTTGCAGGCTTGATTCCCAGTTGGGGGCATGTAGGAGGCAGCTGATCAATGACTCTCTCATCATCGATGTTTCTCTCTCTTTCTCCCTCTCCCTTCCTCTCTCTGAAATCAATAAAGATATATTATTTAAAAAAAGAAAAGAGCTCGTGCCCAGCAGTTTCGATCTCGCGAGTGTGGGAAGCAACCGATCAGATGTTTCTCTCTCTCTCCCCCTCGCATCCTCCTTTTCACTCTCTCTGAAAATCAATGGAAAAAATATCCTCAGGAGAGGATTAAAAATACAAACAAACAAAAATATTGTTTAAAAAATTGGAAGAGGACCTAAGTAGACATTTCTCCAAGGAAGACAGACAGATGGCCAACAGACGTATGGGAAGATGCTCAACATCACTAATCATCAGGGAAATGCAAATCAAAACCACAATGAGATACCACATCACACCTGTCAGAATAGCTATTATCACAGTCAAAAAAATAACAAGTGTTGGCAAGGATGTAGAGAAAAGGGAACCCTCATGCACTGTCAGGAGTATTGTACATTGGTGCAACCATCATGGAAAACAGCATGGAAATTCCTAAAAAAATTAAAAATAGAACTACCACATGGCCCAGAAATTCCACATCTGGGTATTTATCTGAAGAAATCTAAAGCACTAATTCAAAAAGATATATGCACCTCTATGTTCACTGCAGCATTATTTACAATAACCAAGATATGAAATCAGCCTAAGAGACCATTGACAGAGAAATGGATAAAGATGATGTGGTACATATATGCAACAGAATACTACTCAGCCATAAAAAAGAATAAAATGTTATTCTTACAGAGAAAGACAAACACCATATAATTTCACTTATGTGGAACCTTAAAAGAAATACTAATAAGCAAACAAAACAAAAACAGACTCATAGATAGTTGAACAAACCGATGGTTGCCAGAGTGAAGGTGGGTGGGGGAATGAGTGAAAGAGGTGAAGGGGAATAAAAGGTACAAACTTCTAGTTATAAAATAAATAAGCCAGAGAATGTAGTGTACAGCATAGGGAATACAGTAAATAATAACTTCTCACGGTGACAGGTGATTACAGTACTAGACTTATTGTGGTGATCACATTGTAAGGTACATAAATGTCAAATCGCTATGTGGTACATCTGTAACTAATACAATATTGTATGCCAACTATACTTTAATAAAATAATTAAAAAATAAAATTAGGAGAGTCATTTAAAAAAACCTAAATTTTGAAAGTAGGAAATCCTAATTCAAACATGACTAAACTTCTATGTAGATACCAGTTTGGATGAAATGTCACATTAATTCAAGAAACAATTTTTGTACATAAAACCCCTCCAATTACCACAAAAAGGGAAAAGAAAAAAGATTTTATATGTGTGTGTGTGTGTATGTTTCAGCTTGACAGCTTCACTAGTAAATGTACAATTACCATTACAGGAAAGGTTTCTGCTTTGCAGAACTCTGTGCATTCAAAAACAGTTCTAAGAAAAGCCTCTAATCTGTTCCATTGTTAGTCAAGTGGTTTATACATGCAGGAAAAAAAGAAAAGAAAATCAGATGTATATAATATGAAAAGAAAAATGTGGGGCCAGAAGCAATCACCTTCAACAATTCTTACTTTTCTCCTTTCCCAAAAACTCTTTCTTATTGCCCCCTTTTCTCATTCCTCCCTCCCAAAAGAATAAAAAAGCCAAGATATTTGCCAAACCCCACAAAAACCCTTAGGCCTCTCTCAAGCATGCAAATGTAATTTTCTACCCAGACAACACACTCCCTTTTTAATGAACTCTAAAAACAATCTGTGAATGCCCACAGAAGAGAAAAGAGGAAAATTACAGTGAAAGAAAATACAAACAGAGAGATGTGGGGGAGGGTCAAGATGGATATGGCAAGTCCACAGCTTAAATAGACATAAAAGATAATTAAGGTAAAGGGACTGCAATCAAATAAAATGGTCTGCAGGCTGTCATTTCATACAAATTAGGGAAACCTAAGACAGAGAAATATATGAATATTCACTTGAATAAAAATCACTCATTACAGGAGTGGTCCTTCAAGTAAAAGGATCCCTGTCAAGACCCAATGTGGCTGTCACTCTGTTCCATTTTGTAATTAAAAATCAAAAACAAAAAAAAATTGTGTATAGACAAAAAAGAGAAAAAATAATTTTGCATATGCACCCACCTCTTAAACAATCAGGAGCAAGAGCAAGTTTCTTCAGGATATAACCAAATACTATGTGAAAATTAGATATTCAAAGAATGTAAATAAATGACAAGAGACACTTTAGTCAGTCACATGATTCAGGATCCCTCCAGATGCACATTATGATTCAGATCTGAACACTAAACAGAGTAGGGCACAGGATAGGGTGGGAAGACTTGAAGAAAAACACAATGCAGGAAGGTCATCAAAATGAAAACTGTCTTCTTGCCTCACAATTTAAAGAGAAGTTTTATTGGAAAAAAAAAAAAAAGGTTTAAACCAATCTATGCTGAAATAATTACAACATTTTACCATCTAACCTCTTAACGATGAATAGAATTCTTCTCCCTGCTTAAGGATCAAATTGGTTGGGCTCTACACTTGTCTGGCACCATGCTGTGGGCTATTTCCTTTAAAATATAACCAATCAAAGATGTATTCAGGCTTTTGTGAGATCCAAAGCTTTGCTAACTGCTTATCCTAGAGCATCATTAAGTTTCTCTAAAAGGAATAGACAAAGCTACATACAGTGATAGCCTCCCTTGGATATAGCTAATGTTCAGCCGCCATTCGTTTCGCAAAGGTAGACATTGAACCCTTTTATAATACACCAAGTAGACACTTTTAAAATAATATTTATAGTGCTTGTCCTATAATATTTATACTATATTTATACTAATTTTTGTCCCTTCAATTTGTATCAACACACCACAAGATCACAGATGCTTAAGGGTGTGACAAAGGAAAATAAACTCTTCAAAATATGTAACTGCTACAAACACGATAATCTATAAGCACCAACTGAAAACTAATACTATTATATCAGGCTTAATAATAAATGTGATTAATTGAATATACCATTTAGCATAAATCTTTGCAGAGTGACTATGCTCTGTAAGGCATGAATGCTATACCATTGTCAAATTTATGATTTATAGGTGAAAGTAATTTTACATATTGGCACAACATCTATATAAATAAGAGGCTGAACATATAGCCTTTGGGGGGGGGGGCAGCAACTCCTTTCCTTTATTCCTTGCCTTTGTACAGGGAAATTCAAGTTCAACAGCATTCCTTTCCTGCCCCCAAGTCTCCAACCAGACCAGACTGCAGGCCCCAAATCTTGGGTAACAGCACAGGCCTCACACCTCTCCCACAGCAGAGCTGCCACAGCCATTCCTATCACCAGGTTAGCATGAAATCCACAAAAAAAGAGCAGCACCACTCAGAGACCAGGGATCACTGGGCCAGAGGCTTTCAGGTGGAGCAAGAGGCAGGTGTGGAGTGATGAGACTCAAGACAACTGGCCACATAAGTTTGACTAGATATAGCCTTTTAAAACCTTCCTAACAAAATGTATTAAGATAACCAAGTTAAATCAAGGATTTAAGCATAAAAGAACATACATACCCATATACATGAGTTAAATCTTGCTTTCAGTTATTTATAACAGGTATATCACACAAGACACCCACATAGAAATGCAGAACACAAACAGAGCTAAATATTTGTTTATATTGAAAAATCACATGTATCTTTGTAATAAATCTATTTCAAGTTTATCATTTTTTCCAAAACAATATTTTTCATTTTCCCTATAAATTATGTTGAAATCTAAATGAATGATATAATAACTTTTAGACTACCAAAGAAAAGCTGCTACAAATGGCCAACAAGCTCATGAAAAGATATTTCATCAATCATTAAGAAAATGTGAATCCAAACCACAGTGAGATACCACTTCACACCCCCAAGATGGTTATAATCAAAACAAAGGAAATTAACAAGTGTTGAGAGGGATGTGGAGATATAAAAACCCTTGTGCATTGCTGGCAGAAATGTCAAAATGAAAAATGGCTCAGCTGCTTTAGAAAACAATTTGGCAATTCCTTAAAAAGCTGAATGCAGAATTACCATATGACTGAGCAATTCCACTCCTAGGTATATACCCAAGAAAAATGAAAACATATGTCCACCCAGACACTTGTATACAAATGTTTATAACAGCATTATTCATCAAAGCAAAAAGGTAGAAACCACCCAATGTCCACCACTGATGAATGAATAAACAAACTGTGGTATATCCATACAACTGAATACATACTATTCAGCCACAAAAAAGTATAATGCTAGAACCTGAATGAAGCTTGAAAACATTAAGAGAAAGAAGCAGGTCACAAAAGGCCACATCATATAATTCTATTTATATGAAATATCCAGAATAAACAAATCTATAGACAGAAAGCAGATTAGAAGTTTCTAGCAGTTTTAGACAACTTAATGGGTACTGTGCATTCTTCTGAGATAATGAAAAAGTTCTGAAACAAGAGAAAGGTGGTGGTTGCACAACATTGTGAATGCATCAAATGTCACTAAACTGTACACTTTAAAATGGTTAATTGTGTTGTGTAAATTCCATCTCAGTAAAAAAAAGTTTCCATAATTTGAAAAATTAGGATTTAAATGGTATATATTATATAAGTTCTGAAAGGAAAAAGAGAGAAAGTATAAAGTAAGATAATATCATCATTTATGGTAGAGGTAATAGTAAGATTCAAAGGATACCATTTTTAAAATGTTTTTATTGATTTTAGAGAGCAAGGAAGGGAGAGGGAGAAAGAGAAACATCAATCGGTTGCCTCCTGTATGCACACTGACTAGGGATCAAACTTGCAACTTGGGTATGTGCCCTGACCAGGAATCGAACCAGCAACCTTTTGGTGCATGGGACAACATTCAACCATCTGAGCCACACTGGCCAGGGCAAAGGATACCATTTAAAACTGACAAACCATAGTTTTTATTTACTTTCTGACAATTCCATCCTAATAGATATGAAATAGGTACTGCTGTTCTCATTTTAGAGCAACTTACCCAAAGTCACACAGAAAACTGTTGGTGTTATTCCAAGGATTGGTCTCTCCACTTCATCCACTGAAAAAATTGATAATGACCCACAACCTTCCATTCTACTACAAGTCAGTGCCATTATGTGGCTGTCTTCAGCATCCATGTGGATAAGCAAACTGAAAACCTGCCTCTAAATTCTTTAACTTTCATATTTCCAGGGTTCTTATCCTACACTTCATTTCAAGTTACACACTCCCTTGGCCAATCTTTAGAACTTATCTTCCCAAACTGCTCCACTCTCTTCTAACTCCTTTCCTTCTTGGGTGATCAGTCACTTATCCCATTATAGCTGTTCTTCCAACTCACTAGGATTTCCAGTCCATTAACTAGTCCATTAATTTTCTCTACCTATTCTTCACTCATCTCCTAGGTGCCTGGTACACAGCAATCACTTAATAAATAACATATTAAATTATCATTATCATCCAGCTTAGATTCCTTGGATGATTATTTTAATTACTCTCTTAATATCCTAAGTCTGTTACTCAACTATCTTTGACAACTACCTGGCAAAATGTTAATCCTAGAACTACTATCTACCTTCTCTATACTTGTAACCAGGCTGACACACTATCGAATGAAAAATACATAATTAGGTTGACTGGAGCTATTGAAAATTTAGGTTCACGGATTTTATTTGGGCCCACAACACTGTCAAGCATTCTTATTATGTTTTTTTTTCAGATCTTACTCTCCCAATTCTCAACATCAAAGTTCTTCAAAACTCTACTTGTTATCTACACTTGGATGTCTCACAGACATTTCAAATTCAACACATTGAAGAATGAATTCAACATCTTTCCCACCCAACACCTGCCCTCAACCATCCAAATACATTCTGCCCTCTTCTCCAGCCCCCTTTCCTTGGTAATGATACCACCATAAGGCCAGAAGCCTGGTAGTCATCCTTGTCTTTAACTGTTGCTTCAACCACAATCCTCCCAAAACCTAGTCAATCACCAAGTTATGTTGACTACTTTCTGTATATGTCTAGAATCTAACCACTTTTTTTCATGGGTTCCACTACCCAGATCAACATTATTTTCTGTTTATAGTTTTTCAAAACCCACTCTCTTTGCCTCCATTCTTACCCTAATTCTTTCTCTAAACTGCAGAGTTAGCTTTCTAATTAGCTTAAGACTCTTATAAGGCTCTATTTAATCTGACCCTAGCAAAACTCTCTAACTTTATTAAATTTCTTTCAGTCCCAAATGTGTCACCCTCTTATCTTTAGGACTTCCCATGCACTATTCTCTCTACTTGAGATACTTTCCTTATACCTCTTAATCTGGCTAATTATTATTCAAACTTCAGGTCTCAAATTAAACATCACTTACTCTAGTCTCTATTCTAGTTCCCAAAATATTTAATAGCCTGCTGTCATTTATCTCCCACAATATATTGTCCCCGTTCCCAAGAAATTTACAATCTAATATAAACAAACACAATACAGAGCATTACTTACAATATCTAAGAAGTATACAAGAAAGGAGTCTCTTTTTTTCTACCTAAGAGAATCACAGAGATGGTAACATCTGAATATAATTTTAAAGGATGAAGAGAAGTTTGGCAGAATAATGAGGATACTACTCCCCCACCCCTACTCCCACCCTTCCACCCCTACCCTCCACACGGAGAAGATATGAGAGGATAGTGTCCAGATATACAAGTGTGCATGTGCAAAGGCAGGAGGAAGGCCTGATGGGAGGGAGAGGAGGAGGGAGGTCAAGGACAAGTAATTCTGAGTACATAGAGGAGTGTGCGAGAATCTATTCAGTAATTTCCAAAGGTTGTCTGCAGACCATCTGCTTCAGAATCGCCAGGCATTTGTTAAAATATGCCAATTTCTAGGCCTCATATCAAATCTTATCCATCAGAATCTCTGGAATTGGGAGTCCAGTAATATGTAATCTTAGCAATAGCCCAAGAGATCTTATGCACAAAAATGTTTAAGAACTGTAAGTGATAATGTTTTTTAAGAGAGAAACTGACCTTTGTCCTGAAAAGGGTCACTGAAGCAGTTTAATTTTTATGTAAATATAAAAAAGCAGGGCCCGGCCAGCATGGCTCAGCAGTTGAGCATCGACCTATGATCCAGGAGATTGAGGTTTGACTCCTCATCAGGGCACATGCCTGGCGGGCTCAATCCCCAGTAGGGGGTGTACAGGAGGCAGCTGATCAATGACTCTCTCATCACTGATGTTTCTATCTCTCTCTCTCTCACTTCCTCTCTCTGAAATAAAGACATATTTTTTAAAAAAAGACAGGAAGATTTGTTTAGTGGTTAGAGTTTAGTAAAATACTTTGAGAGTCAAGAATAGATACTGGCCCAGCCAGGCGTGGCTCAGCGGTTGAGCGTCGACCGAGGATCCAGGCGATCAGGGTTCGATTCCCGGTCAGGGCACGTGCCCAGGTTGCAGGCTGCAGCCAACCAATGACTCTCATCATTGATGTTTTTATATCTCTCTCTCCATCTCCTTTCCTCTCTCTGAAATCAATAAAGATATATTTAAAAAAAAAAAAAAAAAAAAGAATAGATACCACACTCTAGATCCCTCCATTTCTGGTTACTACGGAGAAATAATTGGCTTAAACAAACCAAGACTTTCTAGAAGGGACACAAAATGAGGTCTTTTGCATTTGCATGGTACAAAACAAACAAACAAACAAAAAAAACCTGCTTAATTCTTGGGGGATTCTCATAAAGAGACACTGATTGTGGTCTCAGCAATGAGAGGATACCCAAACTCAGCTAGGCACAACTCCTTTGTGACAGCAGGGCCTTATAAAAGAATGGATTGTGTTATATGCCTGAAGGGATTGGTAACAAAAAGTATACAAAGAGGGACATTCTGGGTGAATTGGAGCAATGAGAGAGTAAACTTGTCCATGGAATCATCCTCATTTGAAAGGACCTCACCAGCCTTTGCCAAAAGCTCAGCCAGTGAAATTTTGCTGTGTGGGGACTACCCCCGCAAACAATGGAGGGATTTGACATCTGTACTAACTGGCAACAGAGAACAACACTAACAGCAGGTTGGGAGTCACCAAGATTCCTCCCTGCTTAGAAATGGGAATCAGATATACCTTCTGTTTGGAATAAACAAATGTTTTGACGCTTCCAGACAATACAGGGGAAAGGGAAATGCCTATATTTCAGACTTTCCATGGGAAAGGTTGATATTGATCTTTCTGCTAAATATAGCATATAGGAACTTGGGTTGGTTTTAATTCAAATCTAAGAAATAAGAGATGAACTGCATTTTCACTTTTGAGTTTTGTGAGGCAGGTCATACCAGTTACATAATGTATGTAAAATGTTTAGCACAGCGTCTGGCTCACTGCAATTAATCAATAAATGATAGTTATTGTGGTTGTTGTTATTTTAGAGGGACAGAGAAACAAAAGCAGTTGCAAGGCTTATAGTCTGAATATTGGGAGTGTGATCACAAACAAGGAAATTATGAGAAAGATCTGAGATCATGGAAAATATTTGGCTTTACACATGCTAAGTTTGGAGCAGGAAAAAAGCATCCAAATAGAGATGCTCATTTGCTTCAAATGCATTTCTACCATGTCTGTTGGTTGAAATCTTGTCCTTCCTCTAGTAGTTTTCACCTTCTAGCTCCCTTTCTAGCCCCACACCCTCTGCAATTACTCCCTTCTTCTTTTTGATACTTTAGCACATTTCTACTATTACTCTATTACATTCTGTTTTATATCATAATTATTACTCTACATGTATGTCTTGTCAACTAGACTGTGAGCTTCTTGAGAGCTGGAAGAGATTAAGTCAGGCGATTTCTGTTTGTACCACAGGATCTTGCCAGTGGTTAGTACATTATAAATCTATCAGCAGCAACCAGGGAAACATTCAGAGCTGTATGTGCTCCAGATAAAATCACCTAAACTTCCACATCACCATTTGCAGGATGTACAGAAGGAGCCCAGAATTCTGTGTAATCCTAGCAAGATGACGGCCTGATCCTCTCTTGCTCAAGACTCAGCTTCCCTAATTGCCTTGAGGCCTTCAGGCCTAATCTCATAATGCCCCTGTCACTCCAAGGAGTCCAGAATTCCTAGATCATCCCTCAATGCCCAGATTCTAATCCCTATATGTTTCTATGGGCAATGAGACAAACTCTCCATATGCATCAGCACTATTTATTCCCATCCCTTGCTTTATTTTTCTCCAAAATATTTACCACCATCTGACTATTTAATTGTCTGTGTCTTAACTCTCAAATATAAGTTTCATAAGTACAGAGATTTGTGTGTGTGTGTTTTGTTCACAGCTGTAATTTCAGAACCTGGTTCATGGTAGGGCTCAATGGATATTCATAGAATAAATGGATACATACTTTGTTAATTCAGTCAATAAATATTTGCTTGCCTATAATATATCCCTAGAATATATTAGTGAACAAGAAAGGCATAGTCCCTATCCTCATGAAGCTTATAGTCTAGGGGAAAAGATAACATTAAACAAAATATTACATAATTAGGTATAATTATGAGAAATGCTCTGAAGGAAAGTATAAGATATATAATAGGGAAACCTAATCTAGTGGGACAGGAAAGGAGATTCTAAGCTAGATCCTGAGGAAATATTTAAGCAAAGACTGAAGAACTGATAGGAATCAGATAGAGCAAAGAAAAGCAAAAGAAGATTTCAGACAAAAAGAAGGTGTGAAGACCCTAAGAAGAAACATAGTTGTTTGTTTAGCAGCTTTAATGAGAAAAAACTGACATGCAATAAATTGTATGTATATAAAGTGTACAACTGGTTACATTTTGACATATGTTAAGTTTGACATTAAGTTTTGACAGAATGAAACTATCATCACAATTAATATAATGAACATATCCATCTCCACCTTGGCACATAATGTATATTTACTCAACTAATATTTATTGGTACCTATCATGTGTGATTGCTGCCCTTTTAGTACTTAAAATTCAATAGGTGTCTAGTTCAAGGAAGCAAAAGAAAATCAATGTAATAATGGCTGGGGAGGTAGGCAGGTGCCATATCTTACAGGGCCCTGCAGACCATATTTTGATCTTCATACAAAGAGCAATGGAAAGCAAGCAGTCAGGGACTCAAGCCATGCTAGACTGGAACAGGAAGCCATTAGGAGGTTTTAAGTAAAGTAGTGACATCATCACATTTGTCTTTTCAGAAACATCACACTGACAGAAAGGTGAAAAACAGATGAGAAATTCAAGAATAGCTTCTGAGGGAACCTAGCAAGAGATGATAGTAGTTTAGTGAAGGGTAGTGGTGGCAGGAAAGATAAGTTTTAGACTGATTCAAGAGATATTTAGGAAACAGAACCATCAGGACTTAAGGATGATTCTCAGTTTTCTGGCTAAATAATTAGTTGGATGTGATATCATACCAAGATAGGGGACTCTGGAGAATGAAGACTTTGGTAAAAAAGATGAGTTGCAGGCTTGGACATAGTGAGTTTGATGACCTATAGAGATATGCAGGTGGACATACCCAGAAGGCAGTTAATTATACCAAAGTTGGGTAGAGTAGAAACAGACTGTAAAGTTGACTGAGAAAGGGCAATTAAGCAAAGAAAAGAAATAAAGGGCATCCACACTAGGAGG
The DNA here is from genome assembly GCF_054644295.1 of Miniopterus natalensis. NCBI lineage: Eukaryota > Metazoa > Chordata > Mammalia > Chiroptera > Miniopteridae > Miniopterus > Miniopterus natalensis. The sequence continues at coordinate 26,376,899 of NC_142089.1, forward strand.
GAAGAAGTAAAACTACTATCTTAGATACAGAAAATCCTGAGGAATCTTCACAAAACCTGTTAGAGATAATAAACAAGTTCAGCAAGTTTATAAGATGAATATACAAAAATCAACTATTTGTATTCATTTGCAATGAGCAATCTAAATATGAAATTTTAAAAATTCAAGATATAGAACCTTATCATTAGCCCAGATAGTTCTTTCATGACCCTTACCAGTCAATCCCCTCTATAGATAACCACTGTCCTGATTTTTTAATCATTAATTAGTTTTACCTATTTCAGAACTTCTTATAATGAAATCAAACAATATGTACTCAGCACAATATTTTTGAGATATATTCATGTTGCCTGTATCAGTAGTTTGCTCCTTTTTTAAAAAAAAATGTTTTTATTTATTTTTAGAGAAAGCTGAAGGGAGAGGGAGGGAGGTAGAAACATTGATCAGCTGCCTCCTGCACAGCCCCCTCCTGCATATGCCCTGACCAGGGATCCAACTGACAACCTGTTGGTGTATGGGTAGATATGCTCAACCACTGAGCCACACGGGCAGGGCAATTTGCTCTTTTTTATTATTGAATAGTTTGGTTCATGTACAACTAGGCTGTTTCCAGCTTGGGGCTATTACAACTAAAGCTGCTACAAACATTCTTGTACAAGGTTTTTTTGTTGACATTATTGAAATGTGCTTTAATTTATCTTAGGTAAGTACTTGAGTGGAATTTCCAGATCATGGGGTAGGTGTATGTGTAGACCTTTTTTCAAAGTGGTTATACCATTTTATATTCCCAACAACAATGTATAAGATCTCTGATTGCTCCACTTCCTTGCCAACATTTGGCTTTAGAATTTTAGCCACCCTGGTGGAAATGTAGTAATATCTCATTGTGGTTTTAATTTACATTTCCCTGATTGAGTGTTTTTAATGTGTTTATTAGCCATCTGTATAAAATCTTTTGTGATATATTTGTTTATACCTTTTGCCTATATTATCTCGGGTTACTTATCTTATTATTATTTTTTTTAATCTTCACCCGAGGATATTTTTACCACTGCTTTTCAGAGAGAGTGGAAGGGGGAGAGAGAGAAAGAGATGTGAGAGAGACACACTGATTGGCTGCCTCCTGCAAGCGCCCTGACCCAGCTGAACCTGCAACTGAGGTATGTGCCGTTGGCCAGAATCAAACCTGGGACCCTTTAGTCCGAGGGCTAACACTCTAACCACTGAGCAAAACCAGCTAGGACTCAGGTTACTTGTCTTATTGTTGAATTGCAAGAGTTCTTTATATATCTTAGATACTAATCTTTTGTTAAACATTTGTTTGGCAAATATTATCACTCAAGGGATAAGTATTTATTGACTAAGCTACTTACATATTACTTATCTCTTTGAAATCAAATACACTTGAATTTAAATCCTGGCTCTACCTATAACTAGCTATGGGAATCTGAGTGAGGTATTTAACTTTTGGGGCATTTCTTCCCATCAGCAAAATAGAGATAATACCTTTACAGGGTTGTTGTGATGATTTAGACAATGGATTTTGACATATCTAGCATGTAAAAGGTTTTCAATAAGTGTTAGTTTCATTCTTTCCTATCCATTCTATGGTAATACGGCAGTAGCTGCCTTAAACAGCTGAACTGCAATTTTTATACTGCAAAACTATAAAATTTTCAATTTTCACAATGGTAAAAATCATTGCAATAGTGGAGACCATGAAGAATTAGGGCTCCTGTGAAGAGAATAATATCTTTCTTTTATTCTAGTTGCATAACATATTCAAAATAAAGCTGAATCCAAAAGTAGTCAAATCAAATGAAATTCATCTGGAGGTGAAATTGAAAAGAAAAAGGTAACAAATTCAAACTGTGTTAACAGTCATCTGCTACAGCACGAGAAAATTTTAAATGACATGCTTTTGCAAATAACAACTCTACTGAATTCTATCTATACCAGAGTTAGTTGTCTTTTGTCTCTTGTGGAAATTCACATTAAAAAATAGGTTTAATCCAAAAGCATTTTTAGGAAATAACTTCAACATATTAATAATACTTTTAGCCTGGCCGGGCGTGGTTCAGCGGTTGAGCGTCGACCTAGGATCCAGGTGATCGGGGTTCGATTCCCGGTCAGGGCACATGCCCAGGTTGCAGGCTTGATCCCCAGCTGAGGGCGTGCAGGAGGCAGCTGATTAATGACTATCTCGTCATTGATGTTTCTATCTCTCTCTCTACCTCTCCTTTCCTCTCTCTGAAATCAATAAAGATATATTTTAAAAATAATAATAATAATACTTTTAAGTACAAGTTATACTGATACTTACTATAAAAAAGCTGGTGTAAATTATGGTAATTACTACAAGTAAGTGTTATTATACAGTAAAGAACTTGCTTTACTGTTTTCTATTCCTGTATTTATTTGTTGTTATAAAAATTTCACATTCTGGATCCAAATTCTGTCCCCTTAATTTACTAGGGAAGTTAGTTAACTCTTCTAAACTTCATTTCTTTCATTTGTAAAATGGGGATAATACTATCGATTTTATATAATTGCAATGAAGATTAAATGAAATAAACTTATAAATCCCTTAGCATAGAATACTTTTAGCATACAGCAAGTGATCAGTAAATATTAGTTATTTATTATTGCTGTTGTTAAAGCATGTTAGTGAAGGTTTTTGTTGTTGTTGTTTTTAATCCTTACCCGAGAGTATTTTTTCCATTGCTTTTCAGAGAGAGTGGAAGGGAGAGAGAGAGAGAGAAACATCAATGTGCGAGAGAGACACATCAATTGGTTGCATCCTGCGCATACCCTGACTGGGGCCGGAATCAAGCCTGCAACAAAGGTATGTGCCCAAGACCCTTCTGTCCTCGGGCCAGCTAGGGCAGTCAAGTTCTTTTAAGTTTCTGTGAGGAGTCTGAACTTCACATTTTCCAATCTGGATAAGTAATTGAGACATGATTATGATTCATTTGTCAAACTGACTGGAAAACAGTGACAAATTATATAATTTTGCAATCTTCAGATCTCAGCTTAAATGTCACTTTCTTTTTTTTTTTAAATCCTCACCCGAGGGCATTTTCACTTTTTAGAAAGAGGGATTGAGAGGGAGAGAGAGAGATATCCTTGGTTTATGTTTCTCTCTCACACTGATGTTCTCATTCTCCATCTCTCTCTAAAAAATCAAATAAAATATTTTTTATAAACAATAAAAGAAAAAACAGATATACTGTATTTCAAATTAAAAACTTTTGTTCTTCAAAAGGATATTGTCAATAAAGTGAAAAGACAACCCATAAAGTGGGACAATATGTTTGTAAATCATATATCAAATAAGGGACTAGTATCTCAAATAAAGAGCTCTTGCAACTCAACAATAAAAAGACAAATAACTCAATTTAAAAATGGAGAAAGGAGTCCGGCCGGTGTGGCTCAGTCGTTGAGCATCACCCTATGAACCAGGAGTTCATGGTTCAATTCTCAGTCAGGGCACATGCTTGGGTTTTGGGTTCGATTCCCAGTGAAGGCCGTGCAGGAGGCAGTCGATCAATGACTATTTCTCATTATTGATGTTTCTATCTCTCTCCATCTCCCTTCCTCTCTCTGAAATCAATAAAAACATATTTTTTAAAATGGGCAAAGGATCTGAATAGTCATTTCTCCAAAGAAGATACAAAATGAACAATTAGCACATGGAAAGATGCTCAACATCATTAGTCATCAAAGAACTGGAAATCAAAACCAACTACAATAAATACCACTTTACCCTCACTATGATAGTAATAATGAAAAAGATTGATAGTAACAAGTGTTGACAAGCATGAAGAAAACTGGACCCTCATACATTGCTAGTTGGATTATAAAACAGTGCAGCTACTTTGGAAAATAGTTTGGCAGTTCTTCAAAAAGTTAACATAGAGTTATCACATGGCTCAACAATTCTATTCCCAAAAGAAATAAAAACATATGTCCACACAAAAGCTTGTATGTAAATATTCATGGTAGCATTAATCATAACCAAAAGGAAACAACTCAAAAATCCAACAACTAATGAATGAATAAACAAAATGTAGTATAGCCATATAATGGAATATTATATTCAGCCATAAAAAGAAATTAAGTAATGATACATGCTACAATATGGATGAACCTTGAAAACATTATGCTAAATGAAAGAAGCCAGTTTCAAACAACTACATATTATATGACTCCATTTATATAAAATATACGGAACAGTCACAGAGACATAAATTAGTGGCTGCTTAAGTGCTAGAGGGAATGGGAGGATTGGGGAGTGATATTAAAGGGTACAAGGTTTCTTTTGAGATGATGAAAAGGTTCTAAAATTGACTATGGTGATAGCTGCCCATATCTGTGAATATACTAAAAAACATTTAATTGTACACTTTAAATGAGTGAGTGGTCTGGTATGTTACTAAAAGTGTTAAGGAAAAAAGAAAGAAAGCCTGCTGTGTGAGAGCCCTCAGTTCCAAAACACTAAGTTTCTTCAGGTACACTGCTGACACTCTGGTCTTCAAGGCTTCATCAGGCAGCCTTGGGCTCAAAACAAAGGGAAGGTAGCTTTCTTACTCAAATCTCCCAGCAATGCTGAGTTGTCTTGTTGGTCTGCTAAATGATATTTTTATCACATGGCTGTATAACTGCAATAAGTTAAAATCAAACTCTTCCATTTTTCAATTCTAATTTCTAAGTGAATAGGTAATGGGGAACAGGTACTAGAAAACTCACTACTAAATGAAGTTCTAAATAAAACTACACTAAAATACTAGAAATAAAAACAGAAGATTTTGGTTGAGTGACTTCTTTTGTTGTTAATTATCCTGATAATATACTAATAACAATTGCAAGGGACAACACAAGAGGTGAAAATCTACAAACCTCTGCAATTAGCACCTTGATAATGTATCAAAGAAACATTAATAAAGCAGATTCAACAATGTTTTATTTGATCTTTAAAGGGTACAAGGTTTCTTTAAAGCCTACATAATAGACCTGATTTTAATGTTGCATAATGTGCTACCTTAGCAACATATGGTGTTTATGAAATAAAGATTCACCCACACAAAGAAAAGTAACATCAGGGAATAGATGACATTTAGTACCCAGGTTATCACTGGGGCATGACTTGGTACTCCCCTGCTCAGTTTTGACAGTAAATGAACAAGTACAGTGGCCAAGGCCTAAAAAGGGCATAGTAACTGGGCTCATGACAGTCACCCCATCTGGTAAGCCACCTAGACAAGTAGAGATTCTGGCCAAGAATCTAGAATGAAGATTAGAGGAGTGTCTGTTGCGATCTGGAGACTAGCTGAAGTCACAGAGGCTGCAATTTGCCCACTGATCTTACTCTTATAAATTCCCCAGAAAAAGAAACAAAACAGAATGCTAGAGGAGTTGTTCCTGCATGGAGTGAATTTACTATATGAAATGAATCTAAACAGCACAATGGGTGCAGTGACTAGATACTCCCTTAAGAATCAAGGCATTCATTCCTCTAACTGCCAGGAGAGCTAGCTATTAGCAGCTCACAACTGTCTTCCTGCACAAACTGCCCTCAACCAGTATCATGGATTGAGTTCTCTGAAAGCAGACACTGAGATGGACTTTGGGATGCAAGATACTTATTTAGAAATCAACACGTCTGAAGGAAAGGCAGCAGACGCAGAGCTGAGAAGAGGAAAAAGTCAAACTGCAATACAGGCCGGACAACCAGGTATAATTCTCTGAAGCAAGTATCACCTGTCAGAGAGTTCCATGTTAGACTGAAATAGCTGGACCTTCATACCCCTACCTTGCTCAGCCATTTGTAAGCTGCCCCGAGAAGATTGTGACCTCAAGTGAAGGAGCTCTCTCTGTAGCTGAGGCAAATGCTGAACCAGCTGACAGTTGGAAGCTGTCTGCTGAAAGCACCTTCTGCAGCTGGGAGGGGGAAATGTGAGTTCATCTCCATCTCTACCACACAAAAAAACTGCCTCACCCAAGGCTATGCTGCCTCCTCCTCAGGTCAGCCCACATCTAATTCCAGACAACTTTGAAGTGTCATCCTAGCTCCAGGGTTCCAAAAAGAACTGACTAAAGTCTATGTTGCACCTGCATCAGTTCAATCTCTCTTCCCTCCCAATCTTGCTTCCCTCACTCCATTACAAGTGTTGTTCCTCAATAAACCTTCTGCAAGCAAATCTCCATCTCAGAATCTATTTCCCAGGGAACATAACCTAAAAAACCTGATTCCACAGGAAGATGCAATAAAAAAGTAGCTATGACCTACTCTGTTCAGTAGTAACCTCACTGGATATTATTTTATTTCAGCTAGGGCAAATCATTAAAACTCAGCTGCCTATGGCACAATAATATCAAGCCATCATTCTGTTGAAACAAACAAACAAAAAAGCAACTTATACAGCATTTAGATAAGTAGCAGACAGGATGAATATATCAGAGATGCCAAAACTGAAATATTTAACTAGGAGAAGTAGTAAATAGTAGATCTGTGCTAACCTTTAAGAAAGTAAAGTAACTATTCAATCCATAACCTGAAAATGGGTGGAATAAAAAAGATTAATGGCCCAGCGGGAGTGGCTCGGCTGTTGAGCGATCCAGGCGATCGGGGTTCGATTCTCAGTCAGGCCACATGCCCGGGTTGTGGGCTCGATCAATGACTCTCTCATCATTGATGTTTCTCTCTCTCTCCCTCTCTTTTCCTCTCTCTGAAATCAATAAAGACATATTTTTAAAAAAATAAAAATTAAAAAAATAAAAAAGGTTAATGAACCACATTCACCTATATTATATGTATATCAAGGCTCAAAGGCAACAGAGAAATTAATTGTAGATTTTTTTTATCAAATAAAGGAGATTCATTTGCATAAATGAGTGGTTCCTGAACTTATTTGAGTCATGGATCCCTCTGAGTATCAAATGACAATTATAGACTGTCTTCTCTCAAAAATGCCTAAATATTTTTTGAAAAATCTGAAAATAATTTCAGGAGTTCATGGATCCCTGAAAGCCATTTACTGATGCCAGGTTAAGAACCCTTGACCTAGCCCAGCCGGCATTGCTCAGTAGTTGAGCATTGGCCCATGAACCAGAATTATCACCGTTCGATTCCAGGTCAGGGCACATGTATAGGTTTCCAGCTCAACTCCCAGTAGGGGGCATGCAGGAGGCAGCCAATCAATGACTCATCACTGATGTTTCTATCTCTCTCTCCCTCTCCCTTCCTCTCTCTAAAATAAATAAAAACGTATTTAAAAAAAAACTAAAAAAAAAACAAAAACCTTGACCTAAATCAGGTTTATAAAGGTAAGATGATATCTCTCTAACCCTCGTTAACTTAAAAGGCAAAAGATGCTGATCAAGCCCTGTCAGGTATTCCAGTTGGTTACAGCACCATCCCAATATGCCAAGGTTGCAGGTCTGATCAGGGCACATACAAAAATCAACTAATGAACGTATAAATGGGTGGAACAACAAATCAATGTTTCTCTCCTTCCCTCCCTCCCTCTCTCTCTCCCTTCCCTTCTCTCTAGAAATAAATAAATAATTTTTTAAAAGATGCTGAGCAAAAAATGCAGATGAATAAAGCATATTGTCCTTCACTTACTTTAATTACATTATTATACTGGAATACATAAATATGGTTCTCACCATAAAATAATTCAAACAATACAGATTAAACCACATTTCCTCTTGGCCATCACCCATTTCCCCTTTCTCTTCAGGGACATAAATCCTTTCAGAGTTTTTCAATGCTTTTTTAAAAACTATGTACCTATCAAAATGTAGAGAATTATTTTGAGTGAACTATATTAAGAACTAGCATTTTTTAAAACATACATAGATATTAGAGATTTTCCTATTATCGACAAATTGTAGGATTGCTGAGTTTAATTACTTTTTCATATAACTCTTTCCAGTATCCAGTCTTTCCATTTAATTCTATTTGACCCACAAGTTCCAAATCTGGTTTGGAACAAATTAGTATAAATAAATCAATAAATCAATTCAACCAACATTTACCAAGTACATTCTATGTAAATCACTGTACTTAAGTGCTATGGAGCAGTGGTTCCCAAACATCTAAACCTGGAGACATTGTAGAAAATACAGATTCTTAATGTAACTGAAAAATAAAAAATTTTAAATATATATATTCCTGAGCCCCAGTACAATCTTAGTTAACTAGAATTTCCAAGAGTGAAACCCCAGGATTTATATTTTGCGAAATCTCCTGAAGTGACCTGAATAAAGTTTAAAATGGCCAGTGCTGGGAATCACTATTATGAAAGTCAAAGAAAAGGACAGGATAATGTTCTCAATTCAATTCCACAAAGACCTTCTTAAAAGTCCAATATGAAGCCTACTAGATATTATGCTGAATGCTAAATATATTGTAGTCCTTGCCCTGGAAACGTTTGCAGAACTCAAGGGAAGAGAATACTTGCAACAAACAATTATAACACAAGTTGAAAGTGGAAAGTGTTGTCTCTCCTCCCCTTACTAAAATGTATGCTCCATGAAAGCAGGAACTTTGCTTTATTCACTGCCACATCTCCAGTCACTAGATCAGAGCCTAGCACATAATAGGTATTCAATAAACAATTGTGGAATAATGTATAGGACTAAAGTGGAAAGAAAGTTTTTCATTTCAACTAAATAGATAAGGAAATGGCACTTTTAACAACAGATGTATACACTGTTAAGAGGAAGGAAAGAAGAAAACAAAGAACTAATATTCCAAGCTGACTTTGTAGGAACTACTATTCCTACAAAGAAATTCCAAGCTGACTTTGAATACATTATCTCATTTAACTATTATATAAATGTTCTGAGATGGTATTATATCTTCATTTTACAGATGAAGAAACTGAGGCATAGAGAGATTAAATAATTTGTCATCCCAAGTTATACAGCTAGAAAGCGACAGAACTGGAATTTAAACCCAGGTCTCCAAAAATAAGGCTTAGGAATTTAGACCTCATTCCCTAAAGAACAGAACGTCTTTGAAGGTTTTCTTTTTTTCTATTTGGAATGTCTGCTTTTTTATTTTATTTTTAAATTTATCTTTATTGTTGAAAGTATTACAGATGTCCCTTTTTCCCCATTGATTCCCTCCACCCGGCTTTATTGTGATATAATTCATATCTCATAGAATTCACCCTTTTAGAGTGTACAATTCAGTAGTATTTAGTATATTTACCGATTTGTGCAACATCACGACTAATTTTAGAACATTTCATCACCCCCAAAGGAAACCCCATACCCATTAGCAATTACTTCCCCTAGCCCAGCCCACAGAAACCACTAATCTCCTTTCTGTCTCTAGGATTTGCCTATTCTGGACATTTCACATAAATGGAATCATATAACATATAGTCCTTTTTTACTGTTGCAAAATATACATAAGATTTACCATTTAACCATTTTCAAGTGTACAGTTCTGTACCATTAAGTATATTCACAATGTTGTACAACCATCACCACTATCCATCTCCAGACCTTTTTCATCAACCCATATAAACTCTGTATTCCTATTAAATAACTCTCCATTCTCCTCCCTTCCCAACCCCTGGTAACCTCTATTTTACTTTCTCTATGTATTTACCTATTCTAGGTAGTTCATATAAATGAAGTAATATAATGGAGTAATATAATTTTTGCCCTTTTGTGTCTGGCTTATTTCACTTAGCATAATGTCTTCAAGGTTCATCCACATTGTAGCATGTATCAGGATTTCCTTCCTTTTTAAGGTTGAATAATATTCCATTATATGTATATACCAAATTTTGTTTATCTATCAATGGATACTTGGGTTGCTTCTACCTTTGACTATTGTGACTAATGCTGCTATAAACATGGGTGTACAAATATCTGTTCAAGTTCCTACTTTCAGTTGTTTTAGTTATATACCGAGAAATGGAATTACTGGATCATACGTTAATTTTGTGTTTAATTTTTGAGGAACTCCCATACCATTTTCCACAGCAGCAGCACCATTTTATATACCTACTAGGGATGTGCAAGGATTACAATGTCTCCATATCCTCACTAACAGTTGTTATTTTGTGTGTGTTTTTTCATAATAGCCATCCTAATTAATGGATATGAAGTGGTATCCCATTGTGGTTTTGAGTTGCATTTCCCTAATGATGAGTGATGTTAGGCATCCTTGCATTTGCTCATTGGCCATTTGCATATCTTCTTTGTAGAAGTGTTTATTCAAGTCCTTTGCCCATTTTTTAATCACATTGTTTTTTGTTGTTGAGTTGTAAGAGTTCTTTATATATTCTGGACATTAATCTCTTACTAGACATGTTGTTTTGAGTGGCTAGCAAGGTACCCACTTAGAAATATCTAGCAGGCAAATATACATGTTGATCTTGAATTCCAGAGGGAGAAACAACGATGCAAACTTGAGTCATATTATTTGCAGTGACATTTATAAAGTACTTTCACATATATTAGTTGATTTAGAATCTCACAAAAATCCTGACACTTTTACAGATGAGAAAGTAAAGCAGATCTCCTGACTCCAAATCCCAATATAAGATTACTTGGAAGTGTATCAGGGATTCAAAGAGAAAAAGATGGCCAAGCTGGTAAGAGTTCTGAACCCTACTCCAACTACCAAAACAGCTCAAATTTTTCTGCTGCAAAACTGGAATACCATGTAGGATTTCATTTGAAAATGAATAGAGTTGGTTTAAACAAAACTTAAACCACTACATTATATGATGCTACCTTATGTTCATAGAACAGTAACTGAAGTTATAGAAATAAGTGAGATGGCTAATTTAGAAAGCTTGGACAAGAATGTACATCCTACTTTTGTGGGGTAAGAGAATAAAGAAGGTAGACCCCGGCTGGTGTGGCTCAGTGGTTCAGCATTGACCTATGATACAGGAGGTGGAGGTTTGATTTCCAGTCAGGGCACATCCCTGGGTTGCAGGCTTGATCCCCAGTAGGGGGCGTGCAAGAGGCAGCCGATCAATGGCTCTCATCATTGATGTTTCTCTCTCTCTCTCCCTCTCCTTTCCTCTCTCTGATATCAATAAAGTTTTGTTGTTTTTTTTAAAGAAGATAGGAGGAAAACTACAATGAAGTAAAACAAAAATCTAGGAAGTATTTCAAGAGGAAGGTGCAGTAAACTACAGAAATTCTATACACAGATTACAAAGGATGACTAGAAAAGGGATACTGTGTTTGGCAATTATGAGGTCACTGGTGACCTTTATGAGATCAATATTAACATAGCGAGTAAGAGCACAAGTCAGACTGAAAAGGCTTCAGAGGTGGGGAGAAGGTTGAAGAAGGTAATAAGTACATAATACTCTCAACAATTTTGGTATAATAATAATAGAAAATATTTACTTAGTACCTAATAAGTACTAGGCACTGTCCTAAATACATTACATTAATTTATCCTCAAAACTACCATTGGCACCATCATTCTGTCCATTTACTGTTGAGGAAACTGAGACATAGTGAGGAGCCAAAATTCTGAGACTACCTGCTACACAGTCCTTGCTTGTATGTGATTATATTATACTATATTAGTGATAATATATATGATCGATATATGTGATAGTACAGATTAAATATATATGATAGTACAGATTACAATAATATAATATTGAGAGTAAAGATTAGCAACATTATTTTTTCACCTTAGGGAACCATAACATGGAAACGGATTTTATATTGCTAACATCAACGATATTTCTCTCACATTGATATTTTTTTCTCTCTCACTCCCTTCCCATCCTCTCTTTCTAAAATCAATAATAATTTTTAAAAAAGCAATGTGATTTTAAAACTTGGTAAGTTTCTATCCTAAAAAATGTTACCATTTACCCCTTAAAGGTATGCAGCTGCCTTCTGTGTTGAGGTACCTTACATATAAACTAAGTAATTTTTCCCCACATGAAGTTTTATTATGATTTTATATCTATTCTAAGTAACACACATGCTATAGCTATAAAGCTTTTTAGGTGAGGATATTTTTTATTCTCCCAAATAATATAGAACAAAACAAATTATATATAAGATTCAACAACTGTAATAGTGGACTGCTGCATTTCACAAAAATTGTACTACAGAAAATTTTCATTGGCATTTATTGATATTTAAGCTATGGATAACTTCCTGAAATGGACTTTTTTATTTTAACTGACTTTGTAATTACACTTTTTCCACATAAGGTAGTACTTAGCATTGTGGTTCTCTAGTCTTAAAGATTATCCAATGACAAATTATTTGATTATTAGAAAATGTGTACACTGAAAATAGTCTAGGGTTTTGTTGAAGTCAACTGTCAGAATCTACGACAATTTCTGGATAAATATTTATATAATTAGGATATACAAGAACAGAAGGCCCCTGCATGCCTTTACCCAATTTTTTAAAATCTAAATATGCAAATAAATATAAAATTTCTGCATTTAAGAGAGAAAAGCTGTAATGCTTCTTTTCCCCCAATCAATTCAGATGTCTTTGAAAAGGCACAAACTTCTTTTAAGTTTTATCAAACAAAGAGAACTTAATTTAAAATATGATGGGTAGCAAAAAAGGGTCCACATTTTAAAATTATAGTAAATTATAGTTGTCCCATTCTTATACCATCTGCAGACTCCTGAATAAGTATTTTCCCAGGGTTTATACTATTGCTTTTTCCATGGGCTTCTTAAACAGGTTAAAAATGCAGATGCTTAAAGCATCTGAACTCTATTACCTTCATAATACTGACAGATCCGACTCTAAGTCTATTTGCACAGCTTCAAACTTACAGATGTCCATGAAAAGACTAATTTACAATTTTCCCCTTTTAAAAGGAACAATACTTCTGATTCAACACTGTTATGTAAAAAAAAAAAATGCATCCTTTGAGCTTAGCAATCTATAGGTCTCCAATTTGTTTACATCAAGCTGGAAAAGTTTTAGCTCTGATTTAAAATCTGATGTTTTCTAGAGTACTTGCTTTTCATCCAGTACATGATTTCCCATTACCAGATTCCATGTGAAAAGTAATCAGAAGTTATTGAACTTAATATACCTACTTTTTGTACAAGTTTTGTTGTTGTCTAATCTGTTTTTCCTTCAAAATTTTTGTTTTGTGTTGTGCCGTTTTCTTTATTTTTTTTTTAAATATGTCTTTCTCGATTTCAGAGAGAGGAAAGGAGAGGGAGAGAGAGAGAAACATCAATGATGAGAGAGTCATTGATCAGCTGCCTCCTGCACACCCCCTAATGGGGATCCAGCCTGAAACCTGGGCATATGCCCTGACCAGGAATTGAACCACAGTCTCCTGGATCATAGGTAGATGTTCAACCACTCAGCCACGCCAGCCAGGCTATATACCTCTTTAAAAATTTCCTCTCTCCCATGTGCCCCCTCAAGTTTAAAAATTCTTTCAAATCCATCCCTTACTATAAACGGCCACATAAACTGACAATTTTCAATTTAAAATATTGTAAACAAGAATCTTAAAAATTGACTGACCTAAGCTTATACAAAGAATAAAGTTTACAGACTAATAGAGAAATGCCTATATTCATTTTCATGTTTTCAGTATTTCAGTGTTAAAATTGTACATCTTAATTGATTATTTAATTCATTCTTTCAAAAATACACACAGATACACAAAGGATTAGCCTTTTTCAAATAAAACTTCCTCAATACACTGTCACTGTATTCTGACATGGGATAAATTTAGATAAATTCAGATTTCACATTTGCAAAACAAATTGTGGCATACTGTTGTTTTAAAAAGAAACACAGGATTCAGTGATTCTCAATAACCAGAAATAGATTACTTTATATGAAACACCACAATGTACTACTCTTCAAAAGAAAAAACAATCAAATATGTTAGTTTTACCTGGTGAGAAAAGAGCTAGATGTTTGGAGTATCTGTGTGTTCCTGTGCTTAATTCTAAATACAACCTCTCTCCAACTCCTTTCAAAAATCAGTCATTTTTCAACAAATATGAGCATATAATGTACAATAAAGTGCATAAAGATAATGTACACTTCCAAAATGCTATAATAATTCAAATAGAAAAAAAATGAGCGCTTTAATTTTCCACATAGCAAGTCAATGTTAAACAATGTCATTTTTCCCCCTTTCTCCCTAACCATTCCAGAAATCAGAACTACTGTATTTGTGTATTTAATAAGATTAACAAACTGACTAGAAGCTCCGGAGGAGTAAAAGAAAAATAAATCCTTTTTCATTTTCCACAAACAAAAAGATAAAACAAAAAGCAAATACGAAGACTTGTTCAATGAGAAGCATTTGAAAATCCCAACGTGACCGGCTTTTGATTTACCCCAGTGTGACAAGGAAGACAGACCCCACCCCCACTCCAGATTGTGTAGGTTTTTTTTCCTTGGGTGGGGGTGTAGAGAAGCGAAGCTGTCACATTTCCATCTTCGGTTATTGTTAAGTCCGAAGCCTAGATTCCCAAGTATCACTGGTCCAGGAGGAAAAAAATAAAAATAAAAGCAGAAAATTTTAATTGCCTGAAATGCACTGTATTTTGTTGATTTTTTCCAATTTTAAAGTTAATTATACCCAGCTTCAATGTGCTAAGACCATAGATTGCCTTTGACTGCCTGTCCCTCGAGCACTCCCTATTAAGACAGCTTGCTCCAGATTCACGAACAATTCTCTCCTCTCTAAACTTAAATTAGAAAAATGCATTCCTGAAATTATTACATCCAAAGAGGCATTCCTCCCCATCCTTTTTTCCTTTGGTGTGGGTGTAGAATAAAGAGTAAAGAGATCTATTCGCTCTTCAGACAAAATGAAATGGGGGAAGAGGGCCAGTGAAGGAAAGAGCAGCAGTGGACCTGAGTGAAATTTGGAGAAAAGTTTTTAGGTGGGGAGTTTGTCCTTGAGCAGGGGAACAGGAGTTGGGCAGAAAGCCGGAGTCTCGGCCCAGGGCTCGGGCAAGAGAAGGCACCTGCGGAGGAAGAGGCCGGGGACCAGAGAGGAGCCGGGCGAGCACCTACCGACTTGCAGCACGTTCTCCACGGAACCGCTGTCCAGCAGACGGATGCCCCGGCGGAACGGCAGCCCCTCGCCGGCTGCTGCGGCCCCAGGGCCCAGCCCGGGGGACGCCCCCGCCGCAGCAGCCCCGGGGGCGGAGCCGGCCGAAGCGGCGGCCCCGGGGGGTGGCGGCGGCCCCTCCTCAGCCGGCGAAGCCCCCGCGGCGCAGGCAGCCGCGCCGGCGCCGGGGCCGCCCCGGTACTGGAAGCTGGAATACATGCAGATCTCCCGCTCATTCCGCGGGAAGGACCAGTAGACGATGCGGCGCTGCACGGGCTCCGGGATCCGCTCGAAGCGTTCCTCCACCCGTTCGTACGCCCACTTTTCCGCCACCGTCTTGGCGGCGCAGTCCAGCAAGGACTCGGGCTGCAGGTGGGGGCGGGCCCCGGGGGGCAGGCAGCTGCCGCCGCCATCCCCCACCCCGCCGCTGGCCGCCCCGGGCGAACCGCGAGGGTGATGAGCCCGCGGGCTGGGCCACGAGCACAGGCGCTTGGCCGGAGAGACTGGCGACGGCGAGAGCAGTTCCTCTCGCTCACCTCCTTCCGCCATTGCTCGGGACTGACTGACTGACTGACTGAGGCGGCGGCGGCGGCGGCCGCGGCGGCACCGACTGCGGCGGAGACCCCGGCCACGGCCACGCGCCCCGCGCAAGCGCCCAGCTGCGGTGCCCGGGCGCGGGGGCGGGGCGAGTAAACCCGCGGGCCGGCCGGCCGGAGTGGGGTGCCTGTGCGCGGCCGGTGCGCGCGCCGCGAAGGCCGACCGGGGCGACCTGAGGACTAGCGTGAGGTGGCGCGCGCTGTCCGGGCCGCCGCGAGCGCGAGAAGGGGCGGGAGCGAGAAGAGGCGGCGGCGCGCGCCCGGCGCAGACAGCGCGGAACGCGCGCCGAGCGCTCGCGGGGGGCAGACGGCCACCTGGGGGCGAGGAGCGCCCGGCGCCCTCGCCCGTTCGCACGCCTCCGGCCCACCTGCCGCTCGGCCAGAGACCGGTGCGCTGTGTGGCCGGGTCGGGCCGCGAGCCCCCCGAGGAGCCGCCTGCGTGAAGTTCCAGGCTTGCGGGCACAGGGAGAAAGAAAACTCAAAATCAGGCTCCTGTGGCAAAGACAGGAGACTGCCACAGCTGAGCGGAGGATCTGGCAGGAAGATACTAGAAAAAATCGGAAAGTTTCAGTAATGAAAACTGTCCTCACGCCACAACGATGTAGAAACAGTTAGCGGTCCCCCCCAGAGCCGGGCAAAGTCGCACCAGCCGCTGACTGGACAGTGGGGCGCCAAGAAACCGCCACAGCGGCTGCACCCTCCTAGGGCTCGGGAAGGCTTAGCAGCTTGCATCCTAGGAAACAGAAACACTTTGTGTGGTTTTTTATAGACTTCTCCGCTTCTCTGTCCAACCTAAAGAAGGTCTTTCGTTTTATCTTACTTTCAGACTTCTACAACTTTCATATTATCTATAACAAATTGTACACATTTTTACATATTTGTGTAATGTCAGACTGCCCGGCTGTAACTCCATCAGAGCGAGGAGCTCTTTTTCTATTTTAGTCTGTTTTCTTCGCTATCATGTATCCTCTGTCCTGCAGGGATTTTTCTTGGAATTACATTATATTTAGAGATTAATTTGGGGGCAACTAATATCTTTATAAATGAGTCTTCCTAAATATAGTATCTCTCTCCATTTATATGAGTCTTCTTGACCAGTCTTTTCTAAAGGTCTAAATATTTTGTTATCATTTATTTTGTGACCTTAGTGATCACTAGATCTTTTCCAAAATACCATTAAACAAGAAACAATCTGGCCCTGAGCCGTGGCTCAGTTGATTGGAGTGTCAACTCGGGTTGATCCCGAGTCAGGGCACATGCAGGGGTCAACCAATGACTGCATGAGTGGGTGGAGCAACACCCCTCTCTCTCCCTTCCTCTCTCAAAAATTAAATAAACACATGAACAAACAAGAAACAATCTCACCTCTGGTAGTTTAACATCTAGTTATCGAGATAAGATAAGCATGAAAAATAATAGTAAAAGACAAATAATACAAAAAAGCCATAGCTTCAGAGGATTGTCAAGTGACTTGAAGAAGCAGTCATTATTTTGGGAATTTGAAGAAAAATCACTTTGAATAGAAATTATGAGAAGAAACTACTATATAGTCTTATTTCATCTAGATCTTGAATGAGTAGGATTGGACTAGGCCAAAGGCTTAAGGAGGGAATTTTAATTGGGGTGAACAACTTCAACAAAAACCCAAAAGCTGAAAATACAAAACATTTTCATGAAACTGCTAAAAAGAAATCTGGTTGCCCTGGCTGGTGTGGCACAGTTGGTTGGAGCATTGTCCCCTACACCGAAAGGTATATCAGGTTTGATTCCCAATCAGGGCACATACCCAGTTTTCCGGCTGGATTGGGGGCATCGTGCGGGAGGCAACCAATCACTGTTTCCCTCTCACATCTCTCTCCTTCTCTCTAAAATCAATAAAAAAGGTTATCTTTAAAAATAAAAATAATCTGATTATAAAAAATATTAGGTCTTTTAAAGCCAAATTATGGATAATCTTAAATGCCAGGTTAAGGAATTTGACAATGAATATACAGTATGGGCAATGAGGAACAAACATAGTGAAAATTGTTAGACATCTATATAGCATTAAAACACGGAATATAACCTATTTTTTTCCACATCTTTGCCCAAATTAGTCTGTGCTTTGTACTAAGCACATTAATAAGTCCTCTATAAATGTTTCATGAATGAATAAATGAAAGATCTGGCTGTGATGTGGAGAACCTATTTGAAGGGGAGAAATGGGATATATAGAAACCTCTTAGGTACCTATTCCAGTAATCTGGTCATGAGATTTTAGTGGCCTCAATTCAGATGACAGTAGGAAAACAAAAATTTCCCTGAATAAAGTGCTTCTGCCCTATTGTTACTAAAAGCTGATACAATTAATATTTATTAACATCTACTCTGTACTTAGAGCAGCAGGGTGATTTTTAATTTTTTTAAATTTTTTGATCGATACTTTAGACAGACTTTTCTGGTATATTTGCCATTTATAAATAAATAAAAATAAACTATTTGGGAGGCATTATAAGTTAAATATAGTGAAGGATACTAAGTTGTTTAAGACAGTCTGAGCATTAGGAATGGAAAAAACCATATGTAGGCCTGAGCTGAGGCTGGAAATTGATACAGAGGAAGTTGTAGGAAGATAAGGAAGCAAGGGCATCTAATAATAATATTTAAAATTGATACAGTGCTTTACAGTTTTTAGCTAGGAAATAAGGTGTTGCTGAAGAAAATTCACTGAATTGTCCTGACCAAGAATACTAATTTCCTTTGGGCCCTAAATGCTGCTTAGTAAACCTGTTATGCATCCCTAATTGACTAGCACCTTTATCCCCATTTTTCACCTACAAAGAAAGGCTCAAAAAAGTTGTGTCTTTATCAAGGTCACTAGAAAATGAGTGACGGAACCAGAACCCCAATCCATGTGGTGAATTCTAAGTCCAGTGAAATGTCCTTTCAATACTATAGTTGTTTCACCTAGGAGCCAAAGGATTTTGTAAGGATAAAATCAAAGTGACCATATATTCTCTCTCCTGGACATGGACTCAAATTTGGTCAGAAATGGGCTCTCAGAGTAATTTAGAAGGGAATTGGCAGTTAAATTTCTCAGTAAAGCATGAGAACCATTCCACTGGCTATAGTCAAATAGTGAAACTTAAGAGGGAGAGGAAAGGGGGCAAGAACAAGAAGAAGGCAAAGAAGATAGATGAGAAGGTACAGGAGAGGCAGAAGTGACTTACGATAAGAGACTGTAATACACTGAAACTATCAGCAAGTAGAATAATAATGAGACCCAAAGTAAGACCTTATTAATATGCGGCTTATATGGAGTAAATACTGAGTGTAGTGTTATTTAGAGCTATGTGAGGCCATTGTTGACATCTGCCAACTCTTTTTAAGATTAGCCTAGCCCTAGCCAGTTTGGTTGTGTTTAGAGTGTCAGCCTGCAGACTGAAGGGTCCTGGGTTCGATTCCAGCCAAGGGCATGTACCTTGGTTGCAGGTTCAATCCCCAGCCCTGGTCAGTGCTCGAGTGGGAGACAACCAATTGATGTCTCCCTCACATCATTGTTTCTCTCTCTTCCTCTCCCCCTTCCACTCTCTCTGAAAAGCAACGGAAAAAATATCCTCAGGTGAGGAGTAAAAAAAAGATTAACCTAAACATTGGTTCAGATTAAAATAATACTAATTTGTTGAAATAATACCCATTTGTTGACATTAGCACAATTATTCTAATGCTTCAAATACTACAGTCAACATACAATGGAGCTTTTAGTCTAGTTTGGGAAACAGACATTAAACAAATTTATAAGTACATAAATACAGATGGTAATAACATGGCATATAAGACTTCAGGGAATATGTAAAATGTGGTTGGAAATAGCAAGTACTCTGGGTTAATTGGAACACAAAGATTGTGGTGAGAAGTAACAGGAAAAGACTGTAAAGGAGACTTGAGAGACATTGTGAAAACCTTTAAAATGCTAACTTAAGAAATCTGAATTCTCTTAGGTTGGCAGAGGGAAGCTGATAAAGATGTTTTGAGCAAAAGAGTAACATGATAAAAGGCAGTGTTTTTAGAAGATTAATCAGACAGAAACACAGGATCAATGGGGAGGAGAATAAGAGCCTAGAGGCAAAGGATGAGTTAGGAGGCTATGGTGACATGTGAGAAGGATGTGATGAAGTCCTGTAGAGGGCATAGGACATCTAGACATAGGGGCTGAAATCCAGCCTGCACTCCACTTGCCCAACCTTACACCTAAAGGATTGCATTTGGGTGCCTTTTTCTAATTCTCACCAAGAGACTATATGGGTAGTGTCTCTAGGCCTGTATTACTCTGATTTCTTTCCCCTGGGGAGAGAATTGACCTATTTCAAAGAGACTGTGGGAGTCTAAAGATACTTCTTTTATAGCGTTGCAATGTCAAGGGTGAAAACACAAATACCAAAATCAATGACCAGTAAGAATACATGACAGTTTACAAAAGCTCTTTTGATCTCAGGAAATGTTTTGGCCAACCTTAAAAACAAATCTTTAAAATTATATTTGTGAAACATCCTCAGCGCCTCAGGAATGGAACAAAAAATCAGGGATAAGATGGGGTTGAGGGATAGAGGGAGACTTGGAGATGAGGATTTGGGCATCATCTGGCAAGCAAATTATATGCATCCCAGAATCACTTATTTAGTAATAGAATTTATTCTGATTTCCATTTCAAAATGTAGAAGATGGATATTGTTTCTAAAATGTAGCTAGCTGATAATGCTAACTTTAGGCATATATTATATACTGAATGAAATGGGGGTAGGGAAAGATATTTGGGAAATAAAAAGGAAAACCATGATTAAAACAATATTGAGTTGATTGGACCCATTACCCAACTCTGCTGTATTTCTCGTAGTAAAAAACAGCCATAAAAGTAGAGGGTTTAGCTCCAAGGATAAGCCCCAACTTGTCTAATCAATTGGAATAATCCCATATACCATTCTAAAGTGATTCATTCAGGGACAGGCAGATGTAAGTCAATCTGTGTATAGCATTTCCCTGGTCATAGGGATTGTTTCAGGAATGGGCATAACCCATTAAGCCAATAAGACTTGTGACTTGCTAGCAACGTTCAGGAAAGCAATGTTCTCACTGTTTTTAAGAGCGCTCATGAAAGCAATTATCTTAGCTCTGTGATACAGAAAAAGAGATTGCTGGCAGCATGTTATGAATATAAGGGTAAGTCAGGCTTGGGTTGAGGCTGACACACCAGAAAACATGGAAAAAATAGGAAATAACTAGATTTCTGATGGCATTGTTGAACAACTGAATCAAACCTACTTGTAGCCCTCTGTGCCTATTGACATCCAGTTACATGAGCCAATAAATCCCCTTTATTGTTTTTTCATTATTTTATTGAGGTATAATTTACATGCATTAAAATGCACAAGTCTGAAATATACAGCTTAATGATTAAGAGTCGTCTATGTTATTTACATTTATCAGTCGCTCGTTTTGTTTTAATCCTGAGTAGTATTCCATTATATAAATGTACCACATATTGTCTACCCAGTTTCCCTTTGATGGGCATTTGGGATGTGTATTAGTCAAGAAGGATTAGATGTGCAAGAGATTTATTAGAATTTACACTTGATAGGGAACATGGAGTGGTAACTAGGAGCAAGCACGACTGTGCAGCTGAAGAAAAGCAGTTTGGGTGGAAGAGTCTTAGACTGCAGTGCGGTTCTAAGGAAGTTAGGCAAAACCAAAGGCACCCTTCAAAGGAATCCTGCATTTCCCAGGAACAGGCCTGCCTTAGCCCCTTCTGTACTTGGTCAGAGGAGCAACCTGTGGAAACTATGGCCCCTGGTGAATGCAGGCATAGATTTTAGAGCACAGCAGTTAAGATGGTCAATAAAGTATGTTCCCCACAGCCAGATATCTGAGAAGAGCATTTTCATGGATGCTACAGTCCACCCTTGTACCTCACAGATTTACTTCTCCATGCAGCATTAGGGAGCTGATCCTCCATAGTTCTCTTTATGAGGGGAAACTCAGAAGAAAGAGGTTGGTGGGGTAGCAAGACCTCATTGCTACAATTGGTCTTGGGGCCACAATTAGTATTATCTTCCTTCTCCACTTACCCATTCTGAATTCCCCTCACCCTCAGCTATCTCAGCAGGTCTTAGAGCTTGCTTAGTGGTGTGACCCAAACCCTCGGTCCTTGAGGTTCTGAGCCCTTAGTATTCAAATCTTTTTCAAAGCCAGGATTGTTTCATGTATCTGTACACAGTTACAGTGGGGCAAGAGGGAACTAGGAGGCACTCAAGTAGATCTCTTGGGTTCTACATGTATTCCTCCCTGACCCCAGTAACATTACGTCCTTCTGCTAAAGGGTCAATGACTCCTGCCAGTATTGTAATTCCTCTTCCCACCTGCTAGTCTCTGGGCACATGGAGTCTCTGGTGCCCTGGTAGCAGTGACAATTTGTGGTATAATGGACCAGGACCTTTAATCCTGCAGAGCCTAGTGTTGTGGAGACAGGAAGCACAAAATCCCCCCTTCCGCCCTCCCTTCCACTCTCTCTGAAAAAGCAATGGGAAAAATATCCTTGGGTGGTCCCTGATTCAAAGCATATACTGCATGCTGTAAGATAGAATCCCATCTTTTCATGGTGTTGTCTCCTAACCTGATAATCCAAAGTCATTCTCCAAGGTCCATCCAAC
Organism: Miniopterus natalensis; assembly: GCF_054644295.1. Lineage (NCBI taxonomy): Eukaryota > Metazoa > Chordata > Mammalia > Chiroptera > Miniopteridae > Miniopterus > Miniopterus natalensis. The sequence goes on from NC_142089.1 coordinate 26,399,251, forward strand.
TTCTGGAGATGCCATACAGGTGTGTTAAGTGTAGATGTGATAGGAATCAGTATCCCAGCATGTTTCAGATCTTTGGTGGTGACACTAATATCTGCAATTCCTACAGGGATGCAGTATTGCTATTTTGGTAGAGAGGGTTAGCCTTTCTACCACAATGGCTCTCATAAACATGTTTATTTCTATTATACATTCAGGACTAGGGAAATAAGTATAGGATATGCCTGTGGACCAACTGGTCCCACCTTAATTTAGGCTAAGACTCCATCTATCACCTACCAACAGTAGCCCCAACTGTGAGACACTGTTATTTTGGATCCCCAGTAATCAGCATCAATTCAGAGGCAGTGTGTATTAATACCTGAAAGGTCTGGATAGTCATTTTTTTCCAGTGCACAGCCACTTTAGCAAATGGGTGAAGGTACCTTTAAATAAGGCCTGAAGGAAGATTTATGATGTGCTCATGTGGCAATGCTGCAGGATCATTCCTCAAGGGAAAGAAGCTTCCCATTCAATCAAGGACTCCACATTTGTGAACTTGCCTGAGTCTGGAAACTGACCAATTGGCATGACCCCTTTTTCCCCCCAAATGTTTTATTGATTTCAGAGAGAGGAAGGGAGAAGGAGAGTTAGAAACATCTATGATGAGAGTCATTGATTAGCTGCCTCCTGCACGCCCCCTATTGGGATCGAGCCCACAACCTGGGCATGTGCCCTGACTGGGCATTGAACCTGTGACCACCTGGTTCACAAATTGATGCTCAACCCCTGAGCGACGCCAGCCAGATGAAGCATGACTCTTTATTGTGGTAACTCAGTCAGGTTTTTGGCCACCAGACACAGACCAGGATGTTCATCTATTTCACTACAAGGGACATCATGATCAATTAGCCACAACCAAAGGCCCCTATGGGCCAACACATTCTCACTACTGATAAAACCCTGCTGCCCTTTACAGTAAACACACACACCTTGTCTTTCATGGTTAAGTGCTGCCACTTGACCTCTGCTACTTGGGATCCCATTATTGCTAGTGAAATCAGGGAGTTCATCTCAATGACAGCATCTTGCATGGTCATACGTTTCCCATAAAGGAAAGCAACCACAGACCTCTCTAATGTATTTTATCAATGCCTTAGTATTCCTTTCTCAGTAATGTATTTCTCAATGCCTTAGTGACAGGAATGCCTTCCAGATCTCCTCAGGAATTATAGTGGGGGGATGAGTGTGCAGTCTACATGATAAACCCACTCCTACCTTCCTATCTCCTTATGTCTTTGTATTCCCTTCTTTACTTCATGCCAGTAAAGTTCTGGTATCTTATCCTCATTAAGCACAGGCCACCAATAAGTCAAAAGTTTAGTCAACCAACCCATTAAGTTGTTAGACACACTTCCATTTGCACAAATTAAATCAGTAAATCTGGAATGTCTAGTAAGCAACTACATATCAATGAATTCTTCCTGATCTAGTTTCATTTTGCCTTAGAATCTAGTCTGACACATATTTCTGCTGATACTATATTATTAGCTAAACCTAGTAATAATTCATTTAATGTATTAGCTATTTCTTTCTGAGTCATATGTATACCAAACTCCCTGGAGCAAACTGACATTTGACCCTACTTATGGTTCTAGTGGCAACCAACCAAGCAGGATTTTGGTGGTTCTTACAGATGGACATCCCCTTGCAAAGTATTTGTCCCCAGTTAGGTTATTGCCAGGTTTTCAAGAAAAACAAGACTAGTTTCCACAGAGTTCTGTCTTTGGAGGTGTTGGATATGTTTATGGCAAAAATTGTGGTGATGGTTCGTGGATGCATACTTATCTCCAAACTCATCAAGTTGTATACATTAAATATGTACAGCTTTTTATATGCCAACCACTTTTTTGAACTCAATAAAGTGGCTTAAAAGAAAGAAAGAAATTTAAAGTTAAATTTTCATGGCCTTAGGCTTTGCCCACCCTTCTATCAGAGGAAAAAGACAGGTTTATCACTGCTCAGAAAGATCTCCTCTCTGATTCTTCCTTTCTGGGTTGCTGCCATTACCAGAAACAGGTAGGCAGTACAAAGCAGTCTCTCACTGTCCCTAACACATGGTACCTACTCTCACCAGTTGTCCCCACGAGTGTTAGATCACATGCTCCCAAGTCAATACGACTTTTTTTTTAGTGCTCAGGTGAAAGATTTATTATATCTCATAGGAGGGAGACAATATCCTAAGGAAGAAAGAAGATGCTGCTCCCAATATGACTTTTTTTTAAATGCTGAAAATACAAGGGGACATGGAGCTTATTTGGGAAGAGGGAAGCTAATAGGTTTTAATTAGTCTCAGTTGCTCCATTTAGGAAGAACACTCTGATTTTGAACTAATGGCTAAAATTTGTGGGGGAAGGAGTTTAAAGAAAAGACAATTGTGAAGATTCACTGGCAACCATTCTTAGTGATAAGTAGTAGGTGCTTTAGGTCCAAATAGAAGTGGAGGAAGAGTACTATGGGAAAAGCGGCCTTAGAAACAATTGCTTCACATAAATCATGCGAAATTTCTAAGAATGATCATGTATTTACAATGAGCTTCTTATTCTTCTTGGGATAAAGTGAGAGGTCTGAAGAAGGAAAACTGGACAGGGAACATATTCATCAAAGAATGAATCAAAAACTTTTACAATAAAAAGTGCATCTGGAACCTGTGAATTGCATATGTTCGTACCTTCTTTTTGGCTTGTGTTACATCCTATGATTCACACATTAGAGGATGCATCTTTTCTGGGCCCTTCAACCATGTTATTCAGCTTCCCACATCTAGCTATAATTAAAATATGAATTAGTTATCCTTCTTAAGTTCAAACCATAACTGTCTCACTTTTATCCATGCAGATGTCCTTTCAACATGTTACCCATATGGTTAGTGGAATTCTGACCACAAGTACATCAGGATTCCTTACGAGGAAATATCTAGCTAGCTAATTATTTTGCAGTTCTATCAAATACAGTGGCTTTTCAGGCCACCAGTTCCATGAGAATCAACATTTTCAAATATAATTTGAGGTAGAGAATCTAGTCAATAATACTGTAATTACTATGTATGGCGTCAGGTGGATACTAGACCTATTGGGGGGATCGCTTCGTAAAGAAATGTCTAACGTATATGCTGTAAACTTGAAACTAACGCAATATTGAATGTCAATGACAATTGAAAATTTTTTTAAGTTAAAAAATAAAATAAAATATGGGTTGAAGACATATTCAGACCTAGGAAAAGAAAATCACTATCTCTTTCTTCCAAGGAACAAAAGCAGGTAAGAATCCGGAAAACTACTCATCAGTGCAGAAGAACAGGCTTAGAGTTTTTCCTTTGCTGCCAGAGTGGTGCTGATTTCAGCATAAAGGCATCCCTCAGTTGAGAGGCTCTGCCACTCATCAGTGATGTTCCCTTTGGTTAATTAGAAATACTAAAATAACACGGGAATAGTTTTGCTAGCTGAAAACAGCATGAATAAATTATATAAAACCACAAGTAAACAGAACATTCACATTAGCTTTTTGCACACTATCATATGTACTGAAGTTGAAATAAGGGGTAAATTTTTGACCAAGGATGCAGTGTGACCTTGAAATAAATTATTTTACTACAGTGACCCATTTCAGAGGATTTGTTTGTGGTAGCGGTGGGGAACAATAGTGAACTACCCTCTCTCAGGTCTCAGAGAGATACAGAGAGTAGTACTTCTTGCCAGAATAAATGATAGCATATAGCAGAGAAGAGAATTCCCCTGATATGCTGGTTCTCTCCTCCTCTAAGGGGGACAACCGTGTCCCACATCAGGGTTGCCCCTAAAAGCTCCTGGGTACTAGAGACAATTTTTTACAGAGTCCCTGTCAATATAAACAATTTTCTTCACCCCAAACCATCATGTCAGCACCATTCTAATGACCCAATTTCATGCAATTCAATAAAAGAATACCTTCCTGGCTGGGGAGTATCCAATCTCCAGACCACCTTATTAAAACTGGAACAGCATTGAGATCCTGAAACAACCCCATAGTATGAAAGCCATAATTCCTCAGAATATCAGATCAACTTCTTACATGAGATGAAAGTAAGTAATTAGAAAATGATATTAAAATAATTCAATTTTCAATAGCATCAAAACCCATGAAATATTTATGCATAAATTTAATGAAGTATGTGAAAAACCTGTACACTGAAAACTACAAAATATTTCTGAGAAAAAGTTAAAAAAGATCTTTAAAAAATGAAGATATATATCATGTTCATGGATCAAAACACTCCATATCATTAAGGTGCTAATTCCCAAAATTGGTATATAGGTTCATTCAACCAACTTAGCCAGGATTTTTTGTTTGTTTTGTTTGGTTGGTAAGTTCTCTCAAATCTTCATTGTTTCTGGTTCTTTTTAGTACAAGCCACCATCCTCTCTTCTTAGACTCCAAGTGATAGCTTGCCTTTTGATCTCCTAGTCTTTAGTCTCACAGTCCTCCAACCCTTCCTACACACAATAGCCAGCTTTTTCTAAATTTAAATTCAACCATTTTCCCCACTCTTCCCCAATCTGCTTAAAAACATATGGTGACTTCTGACTGCCTTAATGGTAAAGTACAAAATATTTAGCATGTCCTAGAGAGCCCTGCATATTCTAGCTTTGCCCACCTCTACAGCATGGTTTCATGCTTCTCCCCTCTGGTCTCTGTCTTCCAGCCATACCAACACAAGTGTGGCAGTTGAATTCTTCAGGAAGTAGATGCTGAGATGGAGTCAGGAAGGCAAAAGGTTTACTGGGAAATAAGACCTATGAAAGGGAAAAGGAGGATGCCAGACAGGGCAAGGGGACTACAATACAGATTTTTCAATGTCTTTGCCAGTCGAGTGGGGAGCTCTGGAGTAAAAGTTGCACATTATTGTTATAGGACTCCTGCAGTGGGCAAAAAAGGTCAGGCTCTTACACCACAATCTTGGTCACTGGCTGTCCAGTGACTAAACTGAAGTGGAACTGAAGGAGTTAACAGCTGGAGTACTTATTCCCTGAAAAGTACTTTTTTGAAGGAGGAGCAGCCATTGCATTTCTGCCACAAGGGGGTATATAACAAAAACCCCTACTGAAGCTGAGGAAATTAGGGAACACTTCCTAAGGAAATGACACTTAAATTAAGGCCTGTTGAACAGGTTAAAATTGGCCAGGGAAGAATGAGAACATACCAGACCAAGGAATAGTATGTGGGAAGGCTCTAAGTAGCAAGAGAGCTGGATCTTTATGCTTATATGCATAACCTATGGACACAGACATTGGTATGGGGAAGGCCTGGGGGTAGGGTGGATGAGGAGTGGAGGGGACCAATGGGGGGGAAAAGGGGACATCTGTAATACTTTCAACAATAAAGATAAATTTTTTTTTTTAAATGTTGGATCCTTGAAGGAACTGAAGAAAGACCCTGTGGCTGAGCATAAATGTGTTAGAAACAATGTTGGCTTCCAGCACGCTCTCAAGAAATGAATCTTAAAATTTATATAATGTGCCCGGCTGGCACAGCTCAGCGGTTGAGCATCGGCCTATGATCCAGAAGGTCACGGTTCAATTCCCGGTCAGGGCACATGCCTGGATTGCAGGTGTGATCCCCAGTGGGGGGGGGGGGGCAGGAGGCATCGGATCAATGACTCTCTCATCACTGATGTTTCTACCCCTCTCTCCCTCTCCCTTCCTCTCTCTGAAATCAATACTTATTTAAAATTTAAAATATATATATAATGTTATTAACTAATGTTACCCCAATAAATTTAATTTTAAAAAATGATTTAAAAAAAGAAATGAATCTCTTTCAAACTGAATGTAAGACTTTTTTGAGGATCTCTAATTAAAAATGCAGACCCCTGAGCCCCACACAGAGACTCTGATTCACTAGGTCTGGTGCAAAGCCCATTCATCACCTGGGTTTTAATATGCATTCCCCGCTGCTAGGAATTCCAAAGTAGATGGTTCACTTTGAGGACTGTGATACACAGTAGCTATTATTATCTCTTTACTTTTCTGTCTCCCATAGACTGTGCATTCCTTTCAGGGAGTTTCCCAGCACTGGGCATAACATATGCCCTTGATAAATATATGAGGAATGAGTGACAAATAAAAAATGGAGACAGGGCCATATGATAAAAATGCTTTTAGATTACTCACCTTGTAAATTATAGATAATGGTGTACAGTATAGATACACTAATTATGAACAGTGACTTTCAAACTTTTTGGACCACGCCCCACAGTAAGAAATACATTTTACATCATGACCCCGTATATACATATGCACATACATGTATAACTATAAAGCAACACATTCACATACCAATACTTACCCTTACTGCATATAAAGCATTCTGGTATTTTCCATCTTTTTCAAAAAATATATTGTTTTAATGGCCTATTAATGGATCTTGTGCAGTTTTAAAAACAATGAGTATTAGAGGAAACAAGATGGCAGCGTAGGTAACAGCTGCACCCGCCGCCTCCGGCAACCATATCAAAATTACAACTAAAATACAGAACCTCCATCACTCAGAGTCTCCTGAAATCTAACTGAACAGAAGCCCTGCAACCAGGGAACTAAAGAAGCACCTAGACCGGTAGGAGGGGCGGAGACATGGGCGGATCGGGGCTGAATCACGGAAATGCGGCCCAGGGCCCACATCCGGTGCCACAGTTCAAACCTGGGAGGGACATCTCCCCGGTGGAGGTTTCCCGGAGGGGTGAGGGGTCCCAGCCCCACATTAGGCTCCCAGCTCAGGGCACCAGGGCCGGGAAGAGAAATTCCCACAACTTGGGGCTGTGAAAGCCAGTGGGGACTGAGGAACACCGAGGCCGCGGGAGCCCCAGGCAGCTCCTCTTAAAGGGCCAGAGCACGGACTCAGACGCGCTCCCTCTGAGCCCCAGCACCAGGCAGCAGCTTGAAAGGAACCTGGACATTTGGGGAGGAACTAACCTGCCTGAACTTGGGGTGAGAGCTGGAGGAGCAGCTTTCTCCCAGACAGAAGAGCTGGCAGAGGCCATTGCTCCTTTGGTGAGACCTCCCCGCACACAGCAGGCAGGCAGGCACCATATTTGAATCGCCAGCACCTGACTCACACCTTTGGCCCCGCCCCAGTGATTCCCGGAAGCCCCGCTCCTACCCGCCTGCAAGCTCAACTAAGCCATTTCCAGTGGCTTTTTTGTGTGCAAGTGGCCTCTCGAGACTTATACTTAGGACTTTCCTAAAATCTCTCAAACAAGCAGCAGCGTGCCCCATATGGCTTGATAAATGGCCCCAGGCCTGGCACTAGTGGCAGCCTGTATTGGTTCATAGCTTGGCCTCTCCTGGACAACAACAAGCCCAGCACAAGTAACAGCCAACTACAGTTTGCTGTGTAGCTCATGCTCGGTGGCCCTGGGCAAGGCACTGGCACAGGCTGACTTTGCACTTCCTGGGAGGCCCCAGAGATAGTGCATCTGGTGGTCAGACTCGACCACGCTGGATTACAACCCTACCACATCCACAAGTGACCCACTCAAGGGTCGTACCTGGTGAACACCAAAGCTCCACTGAAGTAAATCCTGCTCCATATGGGTGTCTCCAGCACAGCAGCTCCTTGGCTGTAGTTGCAGCTGGTCCTCACAGCTGATTGGCCTGGGGGTCAATTCTTTCCAGTGATGCCAACAGCAACCAAGGCTCAACTACAACAGGACAGTGCACACAGTCCACACAGGGGAGCACCTAGAAGGCCCAGCTCAGGTGGCTGGGGAGGCTGAGCCACTGGACCCTACAGGACACCTACTACACAAAGCTACTCTACAAATTCCAGGAGGCATAGCAGCTCTACCTAATACATAGAAACAAACACCTGGAAGCAGCCAAAATGTGGAGGCAAAGAAACACGTCACAAAGGAAAGAACAGAACAAATCTTTAGAAGAGGAACTAAATGAAATAGAAACAAGCAAGCTAACAGATACAGAGTTCAGAATTTTGTTTATAAGGATGCTCAAGCATATTAGTTATAGTGTTACGAAAACAACAGAAAATCGATGACATAATAAAATACCAATTTGAAATGAAGGCTACACACACTGAAATGAAGAATAATTTACAGGGAATCAACAGTAGAGTAGAGGACGCTGAGAATCAAATCAGCAATTTGGAACATGAGGAAACAAAAAACACCCAATGAGAAGAGCAAAAAGAAAAAAGAATCCACAAATATGAAGATAGTATAAGGAGCCTCTGGGACAAGTTCAAGAGACCCAACATTTGTATTATTGGGATGCCAGAAGGGGAAGAAAGAGAGCAAGAAATTGAAAATCTATATGAAAAAATAATTACAGAAAACTTCCCTTACCTGGGGAAAGAAATAGACTTACAAGTCCAGGAAGCACAGAGGGTCCCAAAGAAGAGGAACCCAAAGAGGCCCACAGCAAGACACATCATCATTAAAATGCCAAAGGTTAAAGACAAAGAGAGAATCTTAAAAGCAGCAAGAGAAAACAGTTAGTTACCTACAAGGGAGTACCCATACGACTGTTAGCTGATTTCTCAACAGAAACTTTGCAGGCCAGAAGGGAGTGGCAAGAAATATTCAAAGTGATGAAAAACATGGAACTACAACCAAGATTTCTCTACCCAGCAAAGCTATCATTTAGAATTGAAGGTCAGATAAAGGGCTTCTCAGACAAGGAAAAGCTAAAGGAGTTCATCACCACCAGACCAGCACTAAAGGAAAAGTTGAAGAGTCTTCTATAAGAAGAAGCTAATGAACAAAAGAATCTTACAAGCTAAATAGATCCAGAGACATTGACACATGCAACAGACGATCATATTTCAGAGGGAAGGGGGTGGGAGGTGGGAAGAGATTAACCAAAGAAGTTATATACATATAAGCATAACCCATGGACACAGTCAATAATCGGGTGAAGGCCTGGGAGCAAGGTGGAGGGGGGTCAATTGGGGGGGAAAATGAGATACCTGTAATACTTTCAACAATAAAGATAAATTTAAAAAATAAAAATAAAAACAGTGAGTAGCCCAGCCGGCATAGCTCAGTGGTTAAGCATCAGCCTATGATCAAGGAGATCGTGGTTCAATTCCTGGCCAGGGCACATGCCCAGGTTGCGGGCTCGATCCCTGGTGGGGGGCGTGCAGGAGGCAGCTGATCACTGACTCTCTCTTATCCTTGTTGTTTCTATCTCTCTCTCCCTCTCCCCTCCTCTCTCTGAAATCAATAAAGATATATTTAAAAATAAATAAATAAAAAACAATGAGTAAAGTGCTATTCTTGCCACTACCCTTTGACTCACCCTGTCCCATTCCCCCAGCTATCACCTGGGTTTGCTAAATTAGCAACAACTACCCAGGAGTTCTGCCAACTTAATTCTCAAGTCTTGTACATGCTGCTTCCTCTGACTCAAAAGGCCCTTCTGTCGTTTCTTACTTGAGTAATTCCCATTTATTCTATCCTGTCTGTGGCCTGGGAAGACTTCCCTCTCCTGGGCTAAGACAGCATAATGTCCTTATCTCTGTCACTTTGTATGGACATAGTCTACTTATCCCATATTCCTCAGCAGACTGTGAATACTTAAAAGTCAGGACTGGACAAAATGAGCACTCAAAAAACTCCTGCCAAATACCTAAATAAAATCTAAAGTGCTGTTATATGCTATTTTGAGAGGGGAAATCTGGATGCTGAAGGAATAGAGGGAGGCATGACCTAAGAGATATAATTATGTTGTTAAAAACATAAAACTTCAGCCCTGGCCTGTGTGGCTCAGTTGGTTGGGCATTGTCCTGTGCACTGAAAGGCTGTTGGTTCAGTTCCTGGTTGGGGCACATGCCGGGTTGTGGGCTTGATTCCCTGTAGGGGGCATGCAGGAGGCAGCCGACTGATGTTTTGCTGTCACATCAATGTTTCTCTCTCTCTCCCCCTCTCCCTTCCTCTCTCTTTGTAAGTTAATAAAACAAAAAAGCAAAACAAAAACCCATAAAATTTCATAAACGACCAGAAGAAACCACATTTTCAGATTCCTCCAAATTCCATGACTAAAACTATTCACTGTTTTAGTCAGGTTTTAGTTCAAATAGAGTGCATATTTTTGCTGTGTGGTTTTTATACAGAGCCTAAGTATTTAACAGTTTTAAACATAAATATTAATAGAAATATCGATTCACTGAGGAGTGATAAAGGCTTTGGTGCTGGAATCAAATCTATTGGTTTGAACTCAAAAATGTAACCTCAAAATGCTTAGTATCATGGCCATAAATGAGATGGACACATAGCCCTTAGAGGGGGTAGAGCGCCTCTGCTCCTCAGCTCTCCAAAAGGCACGTTGATTAATGTTCACACACAAAGTGAGTGATTGAAAGCACAAGGTCTTGTCTTTTCTTCACTCCTAAGGTTACTTCTGTTAGCTGAATTTACTTATACTGTATTTTGGGGACAGTGTTAACAAAAATCCAATAACATTTCAAAGATGTTTATGGTGCCTTTATAAACTGTTTAGTCTTTGGGAAGACTTCAAGTATTTTTGTCGTTTCCTAGTCTCCTTCGCTTTAAACATTTCTACTTAAAGAGGCTCTGTCTTGTATTCTCCCTCTTCTCCTATGTAGTCAGAAACCAAAAGGATCTTTGAAATTCAGCTCTCTGACAACTGATGGAGGTAAGGGGCTATCCTGCATCCTACTTTATAAAGGATGCCAGAGCCCAGCCGGTGTGGCTCAGTGGTTGAATGTCCACTCATGGACCAAGAGTTTGCCGATTTGATTCCCGGTCAGCACACATGCTCCGGTCGCAGGCTCACTCCCCAGTAGGGGGCATGCAGGAGGCATCTGATCAATGTTTCTCTCTCATCGATGTTTCTATCTCTATCCCTCTCCCTTCCTCTCTCTTTAAAAAATATATTAAAAGAAGGACGCCAGAGAGTGAGGCTCAGCCCTTGACTCCTGAGAGCTGGGGTTGGTGTTCAGCAGAGGTGGCAGTGATGAAGGGATCTGAGAGAAAAATGAAGAAGCATGATTACTTATGAACTGGTTGTTGTGCAGCCTCATTCTGTTCTTCCAGTGTACTGATACTAGGTAAAATTGATCAACCAAGATTTAATTCTTATATCGTTTTTTCTATTACGATTTGAAAAGTGCCACACACCAGATCACTGGTAAACTATATATGCATATGCACTTGTGAAATGGACTTGCTTCCATTCTGAGAGCATGTGGTCTACCACTGAGCCTCCTACCTGTTCATGCTTAAAACAGAAGAAAATTAAGAGAACTGTTGCCCAGCTGGTGTGGTTCAGTGGTTGAGCATCGACCTATGATCCAGGAGATCAAGGTTCGATTCCCGGTCAGGGCACATGCCCGGGTTGTGGGCTCGATCCCCAGTAGGCGGTGTGCAGGAGGCAGCTGATCAATGACTCTCTCATCGTTGATGTTTCTATTTCTCTCTCCCCCTTCCTTCCTCTCTCTGAAATCAATAAAAACATATTTTTTAAAAAAGAATTGTCATAATATTTACAGTGAATGCTATGTTGTAATTATACCACATTTACAATATTATGCCTCTTGAGGCGTTTAGTCTTTTGAGATATTTTTCAACATCCAGAAACCCTTGTCAGCTGTGAGTCATATAAACATTAGTTGAAATTAAAGAAAGAAAAAAATGACTCTCAGTCTCACCAATATAACAAATCAAAACTCTTTTCATTTTCCCCCTTTCCCTTCAAGTTCTTACCTGTGTATCTCTTACTTATTTCACTTACAAATAACTAAACACTAAGCAATTACCGAAAAGCCTAGCTTCTTATGAGGCTTGACCCAACAACCCAAACTAAATCACCAAGTAAGTACCAAGTCTTTTTCATCTACTTTATTCTTCCTTACTGTGTTGCTTTATCTTCAGGTCCACATGGTAACCTTAGGGAGTTCCGGGCCCTCCCAGTGTGGTAGTAAAACAGCTGCAGAAGTTCTAGATCCCATATCCTCACACCTCATCAAGCCCTAGCAAAATGCTTAGGGCTACCTACCCATCCCTGAACCAACCGCCATGGCCACGGAGATAAAGTTCAGAATGACCTGAATTATCAGGACCCACACACATGGCTGAGCACTGGTGAGAAGTGGTTTCCCCCAAAATAAAATATATCTCTTAGAAAAAAGGAGAATACATGCTGAGCAGCATTAACAGTATATACCTGTTACTATATGCAAACTTTACTTGTTTTATCACTATAATCATGGCCTGGATGTTATTTTATATTCTGCTTTTTAAACATAGTATTTTGTAGAATTATATTTCACTGGGTTTGACTGATAGTAAGCATATTTTATATGCTGTTAAATTTATATAACTTTTAGCGATTCTGTCATCATCTAAACTTGAATGTGAAATGTTGACACTGCCTAGCCAGGGTGGCTCAGCGGTTGAGCATCGACCTGTGATCCAGGAGATTGTGGTTCGATTCCCCGTCAGGGAACATGCCGGGGTCTGGGGCTTGATCCCCAGCAGGGGGTGTGCAGGAGGCAGCAGATCAAAGACTCTCTCATCACTGATGTTTCTATCCCTCTCTCTCCCTTTCCCTTCCTCTCTCTGAAATCAATAAATAAATATATTTTTTAAAGTGTTGTTGACACTAATGGAAAAATCTAGTGACAAGTCATTCAAATAATATCAGCATGTAAAATAAATCATCCATAGATGCTGGTGAATCATAACAATGATCAAAACACATCTTTGGTGTAGTAAAGTGTTTAAGGCCAAGACTTTATGAATATTTACTCACTGATTTATTCGTTTATTCAGTAAGTGCTCCTATGTGCCAGTGTGTGCTAGTAGTAGAGATACAAAGATGAATCAAACCTGGTACCTGACCTCAAGGAATGCATGATTTTTGTCAGCCTTTTCCCAAAACCTCATTCTGGGTTTCATAATCTTGTTTTCTATATATTTTACTTTGATGTAGCAAAACTCAGTTAACAACCTCAAGCTTATCTCTGATAAGTTTCTTCCCTGGGGCAGCCCGGACAGACTGAGTGTCACCTTCAGACTGAGTGTCAGGCCACAGGACTGCAGTGTCTGACTACAAAAAAGATCCTTGCATACCTGTTTATGTGCTTCCAGAATTTAATGATCAGTACATAAGAATTCCTAGAGATATAAAGGAAGATTTGGCTAAATGCAGCCAGGTACCATACACCTGGATGTCAGTTCTTCCCCAATTAATGTACTTTTTAAAAAGATGGTTTTTATTGATCTCAGAGAGAGGAAGGGAGAGGGAGAGAGAGAGATAGAAACATCAATGGTGACAGAATTGTCAATTGGCTGCCTCCTGTACTCCCCCTAATGGGGATCGAGCCGGCAACCCAGCCATGTGCCCTGACCAGGAATCGCCAAATCGTGACCTCCTGGTTCAAGGGCAATGCTCAAACCACTGAGCAACACCAGCCAGGTGCTGTTAAGTGAAATTCTAATCAATCATCAAATTAAGTTTAATTGTAACGTGATTTAAAGATCATTCTAATATCTTCTGGAAGAATATAAAATAAAAAATGAGTGAAGATTAGCCCTTCACAGAAACTTTAAATGTGTTAAAAACTATAATTAAAATTGTAGTAAATCTTTCAGAAGAATTCCTAATAATGTATGTAGATATACATCCCACATTAAAGACATGTAGTTTAATTTCTGCCCGCTCTCCTCCAACGGTGGGCAATACTAATTCTTTATGTAAAAATAGAGCAAGGAAAAGGAAAAGAAGTAACTTACAGTGGAGAAATCTGGCAAACATGACCTTAACCAAGTGATGAACGTTACATCATCAGTAATGTCACATTTACCCTGAGAAGGGTACTTCACTTCTGATACTCTTTCCAAAAGCTCATAAGCCCAGTCGAATTATGAGAAAAACATCAGACAAACCCAGACTGAGGGACATTCTACAGAATATTTAGTCAGTACTTTTCAAGAATTTCAAGGTCATCAGGAACAAGGAAAGACAAAGAAACTACCATAGACCAGAAAGACTGAGAAGACAATTTAGTGGGAATGAGACATTGAATAAATAATTAGAAATGTGATTATTGTAAAGGGAAAGTACAGAGTGCTTGAAAGTTTTCTTAACCTAGCTTAAGGCATCAAGGAAGTCTTCTCTGAGGAAGTGACATTTAGGATGACATCTGAAGACCAATAGAAATCAGCCAGCTTACAAGGGGATGAAGAGTGTTCTAGGAAGAGAGAACAATCCAAGTAAAGACCTGAGATGTATGAGATGTCCTAAGGAGAAAGGTGATTGTGGCAAGAAAAGACACGAACTGAGGAAATGGTCTTAAGTTACCCTAACACGAGAGGGTGGATAGTGGAGGAAAAGCCAGCCCTGAGACAGAGAAGAAGCCATCAGAGAATACAAGGAACTACAAAACAGAATGGCAACAGGGAAGCCGAGAACAGAAATTGTGAAACGCGGCTAAAGGTAGAAGTGTCCCTTGGATATAACAATATGAGGTTATTTGTAATATGAATAAAAGAATTGGAATGATAGAAATGGAAGCCAGATTAGGTGGTTTGAAAGGGCAAAGGATAGGTTTGAAGATGGCAGAATGATCACTTACAGCAGTCCCCTAGAAATGTAAGGATTCCTTTCACCCAGACTTTGGGAAGTGCTTGGTGAGGGAGCACTGGCATCGTTGAAAGCTCTGTATTGGCCATTCTCTTCAAGTCAGAAATGACAGTAGGTAATGCTGCCATTGAAAGGGGCTCCCTGAGTTCAATGTGTGATGAAAATGGCAGAGACCAAGTGGAGCGCTTACCTGTCAAGATAAGGCAGGCATCTCTCTCTCTCTCTCTCTCTCCCATTCTTTCTCTCTTTCTAACTCTGGTGTGCATGTGTGTGTGGAGGGTGGGTACATGCGTGTGTGTGTGTATGCTTGTAAAGACAACCGGAGCAGTGCACTTTTATTTGCAGTGACACCTTCACATCTTGCCTCAAGTCTGTGTCAACTCATTAACTCTATTATAATCCAGACTGTACAGACTTTGATCATATCACCTTTCCGTATCACCTAACCAGCTTCCATACATAGTTGCTTCACTCTTGATGACATCTTGATGACTGTACCTAACACGACATTATGAACAAGAAGTTACTTAGCAAATACCTTAGATGCTTTTGTAGGTCGCAGTCATGTCAGAGGGAGGGAAATAAACATCATAAAAATTAAGGAGACTGTTACATTGATTAATTTTCCAGAGGTAGAGTGGTCTGGGGCATGTAAAGATATGTTCCCCAACATGAAGTGGAGAGCACCCACTGTTCAAGCTATTGCAAATTCCAAATCAACTTATTAAGTAGAATTTTACTGTGTTTAGGAGTATGTAAATGTAAGGCAATAACTGTATATAAAGGTGGGTAAAGACTGGACAGCAAAGTACATAAAAAGATAGTAAAATCTCTTCTTTTGTTTAGAAAAAATGCTTGTCAATTGTATCTGAATTAACAACGGGGAATCTGTGATGAAAGAGCAGAATGAAAGTAGGCACCATTTAACCTCTCTTCCCACCCACCTCAGCCTTTTTCAAGTTTGGAAGGAAGGCCTGAGGGTGATTAAATTCTCTCTGTGGTAGAAGGATGGATGTGTTAGTCTCAAACCATCCATAATAGATGGATGTCTAGTCTAGCCTTAGAAATCTACTCATATGATGATCGCTGCACAGCCTCCCTTGGCAGTTCTTAAGTGTTCTTAGAATTTTAATGTTTATTAAATTCAAACCTCATCAACTTATTTTCAAAGCCCAGACAACGGCAGGCAAGATCTGTTGTAATTGACTCGTCACCTGTCCTTCCCTTGCCAGGTTCTCATCTTCCTTGCCAGGCACTTTCCAATGCCAAACTACTTCCTTTCTCTCCTAATTGCCAGACTTTCTTCTGCTTAGTCTTACATCATGCCTACCCTTCTCTCTTCCCATTCATGCCCTTCCTCTCCTTTTCTTGGTGCTGGACCCTCAATCTCCTTTAGACCCGGTTCTTGGAGCACTCCTGATTCCAGTTACTGGATTTTGCAACTTTTCAGTTACCAGTCTTACTTTTTCTGAGCAGCAATGCTTTAGGCACAGGATTAATACTGTCTAATTGTTATCATCGTAGCTGGCTAAAGGAAATTAATGCCTATTTTGTAATATTTATGAGAAATAATTTAGCTTTAAATTTTTCATCCAGTGATGCTCACATTACCTATATAGTCATTTTACACGGTTATCAGCCATGTATTCTTTCTGTACTTAAGTAGATTGGGTAAAACCATTCTGACAAAGACCAAATTTCCCCTAGAATGTTTTGGCTGACAGTTTGAAGAGTCATGACAAAAGCAATTCAGCCGTAAATGTTCCTGCTCTGAACATTCATCCAACAAGTACTTATTAAGCGTATCTTGTATTCCAAATGCTGGGCCTTTAGGATGAATCAGGCTCAGCCTGTCTTCCTGGAGCTCACCTCCCCAGTGGCATGGCAGGCATCTCCACTAATATTCACGGTGAGAGGTAATGACTGCTCTAAGTGCCATGGGAGCACAATGGAAATACAGTTGGGTCACAAACATTTTCTCAGCAACTTCAGTCTGACTGGCAGCCACTATGCCGAGTGGAGGGAGCTACAAAGATGAGTCACATGCAGTTTCTACCCTCATGAGCTCACAATCTATTGGGGAAGAGTGTAATGTTGAGGAGAGGTCAGCAGGATACAGCACCAAGAAGTCCAGTAAGATAAGAAATAAAATGTCCGCAAGGAAACGACCAGGGCAACACTAGGTTCTTATTACGCCATGCTTCTAAGTCATGTGGCAGTGAAGCATGGCTACATTGGAGAGCTGGAAATTACTGATGATCACAGAGCTGGGAAATTGTTGTGAACCTCATGGTGTGGGGTGATCAGCCCTGGATTTCATGTGCAACTTGAAGATCTAGAAAAATGGCAGAATAATCTGCTCCTGTCCCATCAGTTTGGTTTCATTATACTGACTACTTCAGCTAGCATCATGGACCGCAAAGAAGCAAGACAAAAACACAAAGGAGAGGGAAATCTTGTGATTCTTTTTCAAGAGATGTAATGCATACATGCAAATAAAATGCCTGCATGGGAACAAAAAAAGCAGGTTCTGATTCAGTAGTTGTAAGCGGAGGCCTGACAAGCTCCCAGGTGATGCTAACTGCTAACTGTGGACCTCATTCTGAGTATCAGGGGTGTAATACAGGGGCCAACAAACTTTTTTTTGTAAAGGGCCAGAGAGTAAATATTGTAGGCTTTATGAACTCTGTGATCTCTGCTACAACTGCTCAGCTCTGCCGGTATAGAACAAGAGCGGTCACAGACAACACAAGCAAACGGGTGTGGCTGTGTGCCGATAAAACTGTATTTACCAAAACTGGGGACAGGCTAGATTGGGCCTGTAGGCGTAGTCTGCCTACACCTGGGATAATATATTTTAAATCAGTATATAATTTTTGTAATGGACATCAATGAGCTTGTGTCCCGAGCTTCCAAAAATTCTTTCAGATATGATGACTTCCCCTTCCTACAGGTCCACCTCCCACTACCCACAATGGTTCCAAAAGCAGAGCACCCACAGCCAGTTTCCCACATGAGACTCTGACTCCAGACTCTAGCTGATTGGTTCAGGATGGTGGTACAACTCCAACGGGCATCATTCACATTCTGATGACGTTACAGAGGGTTGTACTCAGGGATACCCTTTGCATGAAAAACAAAGGGAATGGCATCCTTTGAGCTGTACAACTTTGACTGAAATGGGCTACTCATGCTCTTTCCTTAAGATTCTAGAGTTGAGTCTAGGAAATTCCTGATTCAGTCTGTCTGTCTCCTCTTAAACTGAAGATATATGTGGAGATGATGCCCCCTCTTTTTATTCACTGTCAATTGGGATGCAGAGAAAATTAGTGAGAAAGAATGAAGCAAGTATGCAGAGAGAAACAATGGTGAGAAGCAGTGGGAGGGCTTCCTGGGTTCTGTATAGCAAGCACTACCATCCTTGGCTCCAGGCCATTCCTGAGGTCCAGATGCATCCTTACCCTTGGTTTCTATGAGAGGATCTGCATTTTTATATAAATTCATTTTTCTTTTGATTAAATCTCGTAGAATTCTGTTGCATGCAAACCACAGTCCTAATAGCATCAGCAAATAACAGAAGAGTACTTCAATAGAATTCAAATTTGGTAGATTTTTTTTTTTTTTAAATCAATATACCGCCCAGCCGGGCGTGGCTCAGTGGTTGAGCATGGACCTAGGATCCAGGCGATCGGGGTTTGATTCCCGGTCAGGGCACATGCCCGGGTTGAGGGCTGGCAGCCGATCAATGACTCTCTCATCATTGATGTTTCTATCTCTTTCTCCCTCTCCTTTCCTCTCTCTGAAATCAATAAAGGTATATTAAAAAAAAAAATCAATATACAGATTGTTGCAGGAGCACATATTTTTGTTTGAAATGGACCTTGCAGACAATAGAGTATGTCATATTTCACAAATATTAAAGTACATCTATATTCTAATGATCTACATGGTCATAAATCATTTTGTCACTTGTATAGTAATTTCTAGCCCCTTGCTTTGGTTAGGGTCAGTGGCAAAAAAACCCCAAACCTACTCCTTTGGACAGAAAGGGATTTATTGCAAGGTATTAGATGGCTTACAATATTGTTAGATGGGCTGAAGAAAGAGAATTTAGGCTGATCTTCTAGGAACAACTCTCCAAACCACACTGCAGAGCTGGGCTGTGAAGGAGGCTACTGCTCCTGCCCAGAACAGGGGACTACCTGCTGCATCAGGGGTAACTGCTAGTAGCCACTAGCTCTGGGATCATGCCATCTCTTCCACATCAGGAAGATACTTGCCAAACTAGGGAGGCATTACCTCTGCTTCCAGGTCCAGACCAAACTGCTTCCCTCTAAATCATCACCAAGGCCTGCAAGATAGATGCCTCAAACTCTCCCTCTCTTTATTCTCTTAACTCACTTCATTTTCAGGTCACAGGTGAATGCATTTTTTCGAAGGAACCTCTAAGTTTCATGTGGAACCCTAGCAGCAAGGGAGTCTGGAAAATGTAGTTTTAAACTTTATAGTTCTCTGCCTCAGTTTCCTCTCTGTAAAGTACCATGTACATAGTAAGTATCAAATAAATGAAGCTATTATTGTTTTATTATCGTCCATATTGTTATCATATCTACGTAGTGGGAAGCAATGGGAAGGGAATTAACAGGCCAGTGTTCTGGTCAGACTTGTGCCTTGGTTAGGTGGTTTGCGCAGGCTGGAGTCTGTCCCTGCTCTGAGTTTCCTCTCCGCTAGGTCACCGTAACCAATACCCCTCCAGACCCCAGCAGCATCTCTATAAAATCTGTTGGTTTTAGCTACACTCCTGTACTTTGGAATCAAAATGAATTACTGTCCCTCCTCTCACCCCTGTCCACTTGCATTGTTGCCACTCAAAGAAATTAACCAGGTTTATTGTGACCTCTCTTTTGTGCTCCCCGCCTGCAGATCTGTACCTGTCTGCTACTCTCCTCGTTCAAGTCAGAGCCGCTCAGCCTCCCTTGGTGCTCCTGTGGGGGCAGGGACAGGGACAGGCAGCTGGGTGGCCACATCTTTTGTTGTTTACAGAGACTGATGCACTGGGCTGGATCAGACAAAGGCAGGACACTCTGCTGTAGTGAGTACAAGGCCCTTTGTTGCCATGGCTGTGGAAAAAATAGGAACAAAAAGGATAAACGTTGCATTCAAATATGCTAATAATTAACACTTAGCACCATGGATATAAAAAGCACTTAATACTAAATTACTATGATCATAATAGCTATTCTCTATTCAGCCTTACTCCATATGGCATCATGGCTCAGTAGTTAAGTACGTGTGAGCTGGAGCCTGCCTGCCTGAGTCCAAATCCTGGCTCTGCTATTTACCAGATCTGTGACTTTGAGCAAGTTACTCAAGTTACTCAAACTCCTCCTGTCTCAGTTTTGCATCTAAAGCACAGACAATAAAAGTACACAATTCAAAGGTGATATGAGTTCATACTATGCTTATAAGGCATTTAAACATGGCCTGCCACATAATAAACACTCAATAAATATCCTATTTTTATATACCAGTTTAGGGCTTTATGCATGTTGATCAGCAAATTTTGACCTCAAAACAAACCTGTGACATAAACATTATTATTATTATCCTTATTTATTAGTTGAGGAAATCAAGACTCAGAGAGGCTAAGTAACTTTCCCAAGGTCACCCAGCAAGAAAGTAGCAGAACCCAATTCTGTCTGACTTTAAACTCATGTGTTTTTCACTGCATCAGCTCACTGTCTTCCATGAGCTCCTGGCAAGAGGTCCCACATCGGTTGTGATAGTACATTGTTGATGACTGTTTCACAAATTCCTCCTCCCTTTAGTCACAATTGGAACACACTAGGTATTTTCAGAATGAAGGACAGAAGAGTCCTATATATAAGGCAGCTCAATCAGTGGTTTCTGTCCTCTCCAGCCCGGCTTTATGCCAAGCCCCCCAACTTGCCCTAGATTGTACAAAGCCCAGTTCCCAAGATGGAAGGCCAGCTAGGGTAGAGCAGAAACATGGCCCAGCTCCAGTGAGGACCCACTCAAGTTCTACCTGCCTGATGACTTGGCTGGCAGAGTGGAGCCATAGGGCAGAACCTGGTCACAGGGCACCAGGACTCACTAGGTTTAGGGGCTGGATAGGTCTAGAGCTAAGATGGCCCAGGACAGATCTTGTACCTTAAAGTCTTTGGATATCACCAAGGAAATAAAATAAAACTACGTGGTCCAAAGCACCTTCCTGTCAGAGAACTTGAAATTCTTTTCTTTCTTTTTTTAAATATATTTTTATTGATTTCAGAGACAGGAAAGGAGAGGAAGAGATAGAAACATCAATGATGAATATCATTGATCAGCTGCCTCCTGCACGCCCCCTGGTGGGGATCATGCCCACAACCCGGGCATGTGCCCTGACTGGGAATCTAACCGAGATCGCCTGGATCATACATAGATCCATGCTCAACCGCTGAGCCACACCGGTTGGGTGAGAACTTGAAATTCTTGAGGGATATCTGCATTTTGTGTTTTAATGTAAAGGATCCCAGAGTCTGTGTTATTGTACCTTTTGTGTAGCAAACATCGCATTGTCAGACCAGTGAGTGCTCACCAGGGCTTCTGACCACTGCCCAGCCCATCAGGCCTCTGTCTATACCTCTACACACCCAAAGCCAGTCTTCTGTTCATACTTCTATACAACCAAATTTTTTAAATTTAATTGTGTTAATCCTCACCAGAGGATATTTCTTCCACTGATTTTTAGAGAGAGTAGAAGAGAAGGAGGGAGGGAGAGAGAGAAAAGCATCGATATGAGAGAGACACATAGATTGGTTGCCTCCTTCAATCACCTGCAACCCAGGTACATGCTCTTGACTGGGAATTGACCCTGCAACCCTTTAGTGCACAGGCTGATGCTCTAACCACTGAACAATATAGGCCAGGGCTATACAACCAACTCGTGGTTATTGTTCAAAGGTCGTTCAGTTCCTAAACAACCACCCGGGCAAAAATAAAACTCAGCCTTATAATATCTCTGTGAAAGAGAGGCAGCTGGCTATATCATTAATTGCAACCATTCACTGAGACCAAACTTTGGGCAAGGCATTGTGCTTAGCATGACCCTGGTCACCGCCCCTATCCATCCCTTGCTCCTCACTTGTCCCTCTAGTTTATGGCTATCTCCTGATGGCTCTTCCCTTGGACCTTTCCCATGTCCAGATGTCCATTTCCAATCAGATAAATGCTGTCTGGGATCATCCTGGACTCTGGGAAACACAGCCCTGGCTCCTCAATGAGGACACAGCCTGATGTCACAACGAGAGCCTAAGAAGGGGCCTCCTGGAGGTCCCCAGGCTATGTTCACACCTAGTTCAGGGTAGCAGAACCCTCTCATGTGTGGACAGGCAAGTTGTCAATGCTATTGGACCCCGCCCCCAGAACCTGATCACAGGCCTTCTTCCTCAGTCTCTTCTACCCACACCTTCTTCTTGCCTCTTACCTCGCCAGGACTCCCAAATGAAGACCGGAGCAGGAGGGAAATGGTCAGGCTGCAGATTCAGTGAAAATAAAAGGAACCCTAGTTGGACAGACATGGATTTGAATTTCACCATGTTACTTAACAGCTGTGTGACTTGAGCTGGTCACTTAACCTCTCTGAGTCTCATTTTTCTCATCTCTGAAAGGGGAATAATCTGTACTTTTAGGGTTTCTGTGAGGATTAGAAACAATATAAAAAGGTGTGTTACACCCAGTAGTACTCAATAAATGATAGCTATTGTCAGATATAGGTAGGTTTGTTTATATTTATTTAGAGTATACATACTTTCTCTCCCTAAATTCTTACAACCATCAGGCTACTGGGTCAGCCCATCAGTGATGTTGCTATGAAGCGCTTGATGTATTGAAACTAAGCTCTCCTGATGGACCTAGACCTTAGTCTGATGCAGACATGGGAGTTTTGGCCACTTTACCCATGGTTGGGTGACCAACCCTCCCAATTAGCCTGACATTGTTCCAGTTTTAGGATTGAGAGTTTCACATTCTGGGAACATGAAAGTTTGGTCTTGGGAAAATTGGGATCATTGACCACCCTATCAAGGCAGCTGACCCAGAGCAGATGGAGAAGCAGCTGGATTTCCATAACACTTCCCAACTTGCTGGATGGGTAGGCCTAGCAGGGCACCCACTCAGCCCCACCTACTATCTTGCCAGACA
Source organism: Miniopterus natalensis (assembly GCF_054644295.1). NCBI lineage: Eukaryota > Metazoa > Chordata > Mammalia > Chiroptera > Miniopteridae > Miniopterus > Miniopterus natalensis. The sequence continues at coordinate 26,422,086 of NC_142089.1, forward strand.
AGGCCTGGTTAAGCTGAAGCCAAGGGTGACACCTACAGGTAATATGAAAAACTGCAGTCTGGTAATTACCCACCTGGCTCTGGAGGCCTGAGTTGGTTCCTTAATAAACATTTATTGAGCTCTCAGCATGTGCCGATCCTTGTATTTAGCACTGGTAATAAGTCTTGGGGTGGAAGTGGGGGAATCTTGGAAGGCATTCTCAAGCAAGTTAAAGTTATGCTGAGACCTAGCCATTAAGAAGGTGTTAGGCAGGTCAAGACAGGAGGGAACAGCAAAGACAAAAGCTCTGCGTGGGAAGGAGCATAAAACTGTCAAGAAACTAATTATTGTATGGAGGAGTTGGATAGTGGTAACCAAAAAAAAAAAAAGAAGCTGGAAATGTTGACAGGGCCTAATCAGCCACAGGGACATTTCTGTCTTACCCCAAGTGCAATCAGGACTTAGTGAAGGGTTTTAAGCAGGACAGTAACATAATCAGATCTGCATTCCTCAAAGCTAACTCTAGCTGCAGGGTGGAGACTGGTTTAGAGAGCAGTAAGCCTGAAGCCAAGGAGGCAATTAGAAGGTCACTGTAGTGTCTAGGTGGTGCAGAGACAGTAGGGACTTGGACTAGGGGGATGAAGAAAGATGTGATGGTTTGAGAGAGATGGGAATGGGCAGGGACATGGTGATTGACTGGAGGTAAGGGTTGAGGGATAGCGAGGTTCAAAAATGACTAGCAAGGAGTATAGGGGAGATAAATGATGATGGAAGGAGACTTGACTTGGGGTGGTGAACACAATACAGTGCACAAAAGTTGTGTTGTGGGATTGTGCACCTGAAACCTGTATAATTTTGTTAACCAGTGTCACCCCAATAAGTTCAATGAAAAAGAAAAAAAATGACTCAATTTTCTAGCTAGGACCACTGGAGAGCAGTGGGACAGCTGTTGAGATAGGAACACTAGAAGGAGGACAGTGTTGTGCATGTTGAATTTGAGGTTCCTTTGGGGCATCTAAGTCAAGATGGCAAGTAAACAGTTGAATAAATATTAGGGCAGGGGACATAAATATGGCAATCAAAGTCCAGAGCAGCACCAACATTTGAAAGTGGGAAAAGAGCCCAGCCAGCATGGCTCAGCAGTTGAACACTGATCTATGACCCAGGAGATAGAGGTTCGATTCCCGGTCAGGGTACATGCCTGGGTTGTGGGTTTGATCCCCAGCAAGGTGCGTGCAGGAGGCAGCCGATCAATAACTCTCTCAGCATTGATGTCTCTCTCTCTCTCTTCCATCCTCTCTCTAAAATCAATAAAAATATATAAAAAATAAATAAAGCTGGAAAACATACTGCATCTAAATAAATAAATAAATAAATAAATAAATAAATAAATAAATAAATAAATGTGGGAAAAGAGAGAGAACGTCGCCAGAGGAACTATGGTGTTATGAAAGCCAAGGCAAGAGTGTTTCAGGAAGGAGGGAGTGGTGGACTGTATAAAACATTTCTGAGCGGTAAAGAGATAAGATCTGAAAATTGCCTGTTGTACAACGTGCAGATCATTAGTGACCCGCAATCTTTTGAAGGTGGAGTTATCAGGCAGTGGATCTGAAAACGGAGAAGGCTGCTTAGTGACTAACGTATATACAGCCTGGATCCACGGCCAAAGGTCTGATTCATGTGCTGGGCGGGGCAGAGCAGAGCGGTGCAAGATTTCATCGTGCCACTCAGAAAGGCATTAAATTTAAATCTTATGAATTGCTTATTTCTGGAATTTTCTATTTAATATTTTCAAACTTCAGTGGACAGCAGATAAATGGAAACAGTAAGACATAACACCACAGATAAGGGGATGCGGGGGGGGGGGTACTGCAAATACCAAGGACTGGTTCCCATTCCCCTTCTACAGCTAGGAAGGGCCCCCAGAGCACCAGTAGAAGGTCGTGCCCTAGGGCTATGAAAATACACCTCTTCCCCAAGAAGCCCCCAACTTAAGGAAGGATTTAATTACTGACAATTGCCAATCACGTACACTTGCTCTTATCTACAAGCCTTTGATAGGTTGTGCCCTTCCTTTGGAATACTTCACTCTCTTCCTCCAACATATAAAAGTGCCCCTCACCTTATCAATTCTTATTCAACCTTCTGGTCTCAATTTAAAAGTCCTTACTGCCAGGCCGGGCGTGGTTCAGCAGTTGAGCATCGGCCTAGGACCCAACCGATCAAGGTTCAATCCCGGTCAGGGCACATGCCCGGGTTGTGGGCTTGATCCCCAGTCCAGGGCCATGCAGGAGCCAGCCGATCAATGACTCTCTCATCCTTGATGTTTCTATCTCTCTCTTCCTCTCTCTGAAATCAATAAAGAATATTTAAAAATAAAATAAAGCCCTTACCTGCCCTGGCTGGTGGTGGCTCAGTTGGTTGAGAGTCGTCCCCTGCAGTGAAAGGTCACCTGTGCGATTACTGGTCAGGGCACTTGCCCAGGTTGTCGCTAGATCCCCATTGAGGTTCCTGTGGGAGGCAGCCAATTGATGTTTCTCTCTCTCCCTTCCTCTCTCTAAAATCAATTTTTAAATATATATATTAAAAATCCCTTCCCCAGGGAATCCTCCAGCCAATGTTAGAAGCAACAGCCTCTTGCTCCAAATCTTGCTTGGGACAAGGGGGTAAAATTGTTACCAGGGAGATGGTGAGGAGGCCTCTGTTTTTGCCTTCTTGAGGGAGCAATTTCAATCAAGAGACAAAGTATAGAAAAGAAAGCAAGAATTTATTGGCTGCAGCAAAAATATACTTAAGACAATGAAAAAAGGAAGAGCATAGAAGAAGCAACAGGAGAGCTTAGGCTGGGCTGCTTTGGCTCACTGGGAAGTCATTGGAAAGGGGGAGAAGGGGGCCTTGGAGACAGGTTCAGGGGGTAAGACCAGGATGGGCTGCTGCTGCCCATTGCTCCCCTGGTTGCAAGACTCCTGAGGTCCTCTCAGAGGGGAGAAGGAGATGGCTCTGGCATGCTCCCCTGGAGGAGGGGGGCACGGAGCTCAAGCTGGGTCCTTTGTCCTGAGTGTATTTATCTCTTTCTTGCAGGCGGGAAATCTTAGGGGAGGTCTCAATAGAATAGCCATCAGCTTTCCCCGGTGTGCTCTTTCAGTGTCGTGGTCTCCAGTGATTGGTCAGTGCCAAGGCAGGGAGTCTTTAGTCGATGTAGCTGGTCCTGAGGCAGCCACAGTGTCACTTGTCTGGTTTTGCTGCTTTTCTGGGCTTGGAGCTACAATACAACTGAGGCCTAGATATTATCTTTAGGGAAGAAAGCTCCGGGGGTCTAAACCGCATGACCAGTGATATGCTAGGGGAGGATAGGTTACCCTGGGGACAAAGTTCTTGTTTTCCCAGTTTCGCCCCTTGCTAAGCATCTGGGGCTTCCTGCCCTGGTGAATTTATATACTCTAGTTTCTGTACCAGGGTTTCTGTACCTGGCCCATCTAACACAAACCATTTACTCTCAAGTGTCCTTGGTTTAGGGAAGATTTACTATGTGGCTACAAACTGCTGTTTAACTATGCTGTTTCCTTATTCCACTTGCCCTGGAATTTTCCTAGCTTTTATTGTGCTATAACGAAATGATGTTGAGAAAAGTGGGGATGAAGAGACAGGTGGAGCTGAGAGATTGCCCAAGAGAAAGGAGTCATGTGTAGAAGCCATATAGATGGCCTGGTCTTTCTATAATATCAATTTCTCTGGATCATTTGGGGAGGGAATAAAAATCTGTAACCTAAAACATTAAAAAAGCTTTTTCTTTTTCTTTTAAATATATCTTTATTGATTTCAGAGAGAGGAAGGGAGAGGGAGAGAGAGAGATAGAAACATCAATGATGGGAGAGTCGTTGAAGGGTTGCCTCCTGCAAGCCCCAGACTAGGGACCAAGTCCACAACTCAGGCATGTGCCCTGACACGGAATCCAACCTCGATCTCCTGGATCCTAGGCTGAGGCTCAACCGCTGAGTCACACCGGGCCAGGCAAAAAAACCCCACAACTTTTTATTGATTGGTTTGAGAGAGAGAGAGAGAGAGAGAGAGAGAGAGAGAGAGAGAGAGATTGATTTGTTGTTCCACTTACTTAAGAATTCATTGGTTGCTCCTTGTATGTGCCCAGACCAGGGGAATCAAACCTGCACCTTTGGTGTGTGGGGATGATGCCCTAACCAACTGAGCTACCCAGCCAGGGCTTAATTTAAATCTTTTTAAAATTAAATGTTTTAAGTTAAATATCTTAAACTATTCTTAAAGTCTTAAAGGAATATTAGGACTTAATAGCAAAATTCTCCAGAATTTTTAAGCTAAAACATGAAATTTCTATTAAAAACTTTTCTTTTTCCTTGCTTGTGGGGTAGAATTTGGGCTCCTTCCCCAACTGGGGCTGATTCCCTTTGCTCTGAGGTTGAGGGATGAGAGCCCAATGCCTGGCAACTAGTGATGGCAGCTATTGTGATTTCGGCAGGCCTGGAAGGGACGCTAAGTGCCCAAAGTTGACTCAGCCAGAGGCCGTGGGCAGGAGCAACGCGGCGCCGCGCCGACCCTCGGCGACGGCCTCTGGGCGCGAGCGGGCGGATCGGCGGTCTCGGCATCGCTGGCTCCGCCCCCTCGCTCGGGCTCCGCCCAGCGCTGGCTCCGAGTGGTTTTCACCGCTCCCGCTCGCGGAGCGGCCCCGGTGGTCCAGAGGCATCTCCTGGGTGCTGTGGCGCGGTAGGGAGAACCGCAAGCCCCCAAAGGGGTCGGTTTGTCACTTCTCCCCGAAACGTGCTGGGAACGCGCTCTGCGGGAAAAACTGAACTCCACCGGCTTCCGACAAGCTTGGGACAGACGTCCTGGAGCCCCTTTCGGGACAAGTGAGCGGGCCCAGGGGAAGGACAGTCCGGGGTCACCAACCGTGCCGCCATGGCTGCGCCCGTCCGCCGTCTGTGCCATATCGCCTTCCACGTGCCTGCAGGGCAGCCCCTTGCCCAGGACCTGCAGCGCCTCTTCGGCTTCCAGCCCTTGGCGGAGCGGGAGGCAGACGGCTGGCGGCAGCTGGCCCTGCGCAGCGGCGACGCGGTCTTTTTGGTGAATGAGGGTGCGGGGACCCGGGAGCCGCTCTATGGCCTGGACCCGCGTCACGCGGTGCCCAGCGCCACCAACCTGTGCTTTGATGTGGCGGACGCGGACGTAGCCGCCCGCGTGCTGGAGGCGCAGGGCTGCTGCGTGCTGGTGCCCCCTGTAAGCGTGCAGGATGCACAGGGTGCTGCCACCTACACCGTGGTCAGCTCGCCCGCGGGCAACCTCAGCCTGACGCTGCTGGAGCGCGCCAAGTACTGCGGACCTTTCCTGCCCGGTTTCCGGCCCCTGTCCTCCAAAACCGGCCCGGGCTGGATCAGCCACGTGGACCATCTCACCCTGGCCTGCACCCGGGGCAGCTCCCCCACACTGATGCGCTGGTTCCACGATTGTCTAGGCTTTTACCACTTGCCACTGAGCCCAGGTGAGGATCCAGAGCTGGGTCTCGAAGTGACAGCAGGGTCTGGGCAAGGGGGGCTGAGGCTCACTGCCCTGCAGACCCGGCCATGCAGTGCTGTCCCCACCCTCGTGTTGGCCGAGTCCCTGCCTGGGGCCGCCAGTGGACAGGACCAGGTGGCGCAGTTCCTGGCCAAGCACAGAGGCCCAGGCCTGCAGCATGTGGGGCTGTACACACCAAACATCATGGAAGCCACTGAAGGGGTGACTCTGGCTGGGGGTCAGCTTCTGACTCCTCCTAAGGCCTACTACCAGCAGCCAGGCAAGGAAAGTCAGGTCCTAGCTTCAGGGCATGAGCCCAACAGGCTGGCCCTACAGGGAATCCTGCTAGACGGCGATAAAGACAAGCTTTTGCTTCAGGTCTTCACAAAGTCCCTCTTTGCAGAGGACACCTTCTTCCTGGAGCTGATTCAGAGGCAGGGGGCCACAGGCTTTGGCCAGGGCAACATCCGGGCCCTGTGGCAGTCCGTGGAGGAGCAAGCTGCCAGGGGTCAGGAAGCCTAAGGATAGCCAGAGCTGGCAGCCTCCTGTCCTGGAGGTCTGGGGAGTCTAGCACGAGGCCTGGTGGAACCAGAGTGAAAGGCTTTGTTCCTAGGGGCCAGGTGTGGCCTCCATTTCATCAGTACCTGCCAGAAGCTGAATCTCTCACTGGGATCCGAAGAGGTCAGTGTTTGTTTTGAACTATGAAATGTTTCTTACATAATGTATATGGAAGATATAAAGCAGTGTGACTACTTTAGGAAACAGACCATAAGCAATACTTTTGAAGACTTTTAAGTCCTTCTCTGACCACATTTCCCTTCACCTACTCCCAATTTTAGGATTAACCCCTTCGTTTCCTGTATTGTTTCACTACATCTAATATATCCCTAAATAAATGATTTCTTATTTGAGGTAGGAATTCAAAAGAGAACAAATCTTCCCCTGTGCTTCTCTTCTCCCCTGGGAGCAGCCATAGCAGGGGGGAGGGGCTAGGTCAGGGCTAAGCCAAACCACCTGCTCTAGAGCCATACCACTGCTCCAGAACTGACCAGAGACCTGGAATGAAGGTGTGGGAGGACAGCCACTGGCAGGGACTTCCTGCAGCTGCCTTCTACATCTCTTTTGGGGGTCAAGGGATGGCAGATTACACTGGACAAAACACCCCCCTCTATCTGCCCAGGGCTGGCTGGGAGCTCAGCCAAAAGTCAGGACCAAGCAGGACTTTACCACTTTCTGGGACCCTCAGAGGTGAGGAGGAAGGGGGCCAGGGAGAGGATGGGAAGTCTCCAAAACAACTATAAAAATAAGCACTTTATTAAACAACATCATTCTCAAGGGGAGGGGGCCTTCCAGAGGTGTCACTGGGCCATACTGTTGAGTCTAGGTGCATCAGTGGGGATGTGAGGCCGAAAGAAACTATCCAGGACTCGCTGGCCTTTGCTGGGCTTTTTCCGGCTGGATGGAGTAGACACCTGGCATCTTTTGGAACTCTGTTCAGAAGCCAAAGAAGGCAATGAGGGGACAGCAAAGAATGTTCTCCTTTCACTCCCTACCCCCACTCCACTGATCTAGCTCAGACTCTAGCCTGAATATAGTAAGGCTTCTAACCTGTATCTCTAGGAGTCAAACATAATCTTCCTCAAATATAAATTTGGCTCCTCTCTCCACCTAAATGCTTCCGTGGCCTGGCGTTCACAGCCCTGCCAATTGCTCCAGCTAGACCAAATGCTCAGGGTTCCTCTCACTGCAGACTGCATTGTTCCCGCCATTGCTTACACTACTCCTGGGACTGAAAGAACATCCTTACTGCTGATTCCCTTCCCAAACCTGGAGAAAATGATTCATTTCTAGGACCCAGATTACCAGCTGCTTCTTTCAAGCAGCCTTTCCCTGATCCTTTCCTCCCAGACAAAACTGAGAGCTCTCCACCTCATAGCCCACACAATCTAGTACATTTCACACACCTGACACTACTGTCTCCATCATTTGCTCTTATCCCCTCTCCACCTGGACCCCAGACTATAGGGTCTCTAGGTCAAGAACTATTCTTCTCCCCCTAGTGAAACTTGGAGTGGACAATGTTCACCCAAACCTGTGTCACTGTCCACGCTGAAAAAAACCTGTGTCACTGAATCCACGCTGAAAACCTGTGGATTCAGTCCTAGGGAGAGACATGGCTGGGTGAGGGCCAGGGGACTCACCTTGCAGGTCCCCGGCTGTTGGCCCTCGTACACGCGGAACACCTAGCCAAGAGAGGGGGACAGTGCAGGGCTGGCAGCTTCCCCCAAAGAGTCAGAACCCTGTGTTCTGTCCTCAACTTCGTGCCCCAGTACTTTTGTTTAATATATGCTTTTTTTGTTTGTTTACATAGTAATGGGTTCATGCAGAACATGTAGGAAACACAACAAATATAGTGCCTTTTTCATGGCGGTGGAGACAGCTGCGGTGTGAAACTCTTCCCGGGTCAGCCAGCGAGCGCCAGGTGGTGTGATTGTCACTGGGGCCTGCCCTTCAAGGGCCAGACCATATACTTGATAGGTCAGCTTGATGTGAGAGAAGGTGTGGACCACCTGGGGGAAGACCAAGGGGCTTAAACAGGCCTTTGGATGTGGCTGAAAAGCCATCATTCCTGGCCCCTCACTGTTCATTTACCTGCCCAAGGTGCTGCAGGCGGGTGGCTGGGAGAGGCCCGGCCCAACTCTGCAGTTCCTGCAGCAGGGCCTTGTGCTCATGCTGCCCTGAGGGATCCACAGTCACAGACGGAAACTCCCACAGTCCTGCCAGCAGACCTGAGACAGAGGTCAGCAGGTGTGAGTTAGGCCTTCACTGTTGACACCTCCATCTCTTCCCTTTTGTTCATGCCATTGCCCTCCACTCCCAGGAACCAGGTACCTGAGCTGGGCCTCTGCACCAGCAGAATTCGGGCACCCCCAAGGGCCTTGGGCTGTTCCAGGACACAGGTGGCAGAGTACTCCTCCCTGGGGGGCCTACGGCTGGCCTTTCTGGGAAAGTTGGTCACTCCCAGGGTCTGGTCCCAGGGCTCTGTAGGAGGTGCGCACAGCTGGCACTGTCCAGTGTTGGCAGCTGGGAATAGAGACCCCCAAGCCCCACTCAGGCCAGGTGGGCGTAGGTGCCAAGCCCAGCTTGGCCCAGCTCTGTAGAATTTTACTCAGGTTGTAGGATGAACTGGAATGAGGCTTCCAGAGGCAGCTCCTTGACAGTGCAGGGGAGGGCTGGGGCTAGGACCAGTACTCACCACACTCCTCCACATCAGGACTGCCTGGCAGGCTCTGTGAAGCTACAAGCTGCTCCCGCTCCACCTTAGAAGCATAGAGAAGGATGTCATGGGGCAGGGGTCACTCCCTAGGACCCAACTGCCCCTTCCCGGTAGCTCACCCTCTGGTGTGCCCGGCACAGGCTCTGCACAGGGCACTGGCTGCAGAGCGGGTGCTGTGGGGTGCACACTGTGGCCCCCAGCTCCATGGCTGCTTGGTTGAAGTCTCCTGGCCGGGCTGGGTCTACCAGCTGCTGGGCTAGGCTCCTACCAGAAGGGAACATTTATGTGAGCCAAAGACCCCTTGGAGGCACCCTTCCCAATATCCCACATTACCCCAATATCCTACCAGAGCTGCTGGGAGACAAAGGTGCTGCTGGGATCAGCACCAATGCCTCGGACACGGCATAGCACCCGCATTACATTCCCATCCACCACACCGGTTACCTGGCACAGAGGAGTACAGGAGTCAGCCTGGTCTGGGAGGAAAGTGGGCATTCACAAAATGGGGTGGGCTTTGGGCTCACCTGGCCAAAGGCAATGGAAGCAATGGCTCCAGCTGTGTACCGCCCCACACCAGGAAGGAGCCGCTGCAAGGTCTCTGCTGTGCGTGGCACATGGCCCCCGAGCTCCTCTACCACCTGATTGGGGTAGGAAAGGTTCAAGGTTAGGAGATATCCGAAGCCCTGGGGATCCCACCCTCCCTGCCACCCCTTACCTTCCGGGCTCCCTCCTGCAGCCGCCGGCCTCTAGAGTAGTATCCTAGGCCAGCCCAGAGCTGGTTCACTTCCTGTGGGTGGGGTCAGAAGTCAGAGAAATCAGCAGTCAGTCCTCTGTTGTCCCCATTTTCCTCTCCCCTAGGGTGGGTCTTACCTCCAGGGAAGCACTGGCCAGATCTTGCAGTGTTGGCCACTTCTATACCCAGAAGGTAGGCAGAAATAGATGAGGTCAAGGGTGAGGGAAATAGAAGAAGCTTTCTTTACACCACCCCAAAGGACAGGCTCTCATCTGGGGTCTAACCCATTGACCCTCCCCTTCCTTCCCTGGAGTCACCTGCATCCATCTGGTATAATAGTCGATCACCGTGGCAACCTGGGTCTGCTGCAGCATGACCTCTGAGACCCACACTGGGGGAAAGGGGTTGGCATGAGGGCACTGCTGACCTGCCCTGCTCCTAGCCCATAGTCCCTGATCCCAGACCTGAGGGCATCCAGGCAAAGCAGTTCTGCTCTCAGGAGATGTGCTCACCAGCATATGCCCGCCTGTCCAGGTCCACCTCATCCTCTGCCTGCCAATGCAATCCCAGGTGGGGAGTTAGTGTGCAGGGGGCTAGGAACTAGCCTCCCCCCATCCCGGTCCCTTGCCTGCCTACCCGCCTTCTCCAGGGTAGGTCTCGCTTCTCTCCATCGTACCAGCTCAGCAGGCTCTCCCGGAAGGCTGTGACCTCAGCTGTATCTCTGAATAGATGGTACCAGGAGACAGAGGCCTGCAATACCACCTCCTGCTGCCTGGCCTGGCCTGCTGGGGCCTCAGGAAACTCAGAGTTGTCCCTGCACAGGCTGTGCACCAGGAACCTGGGACACTGCAGCCTGGTTGCAGTCTGCTCCCACTTAGGGCTTCCACCACCCCTAACCCCTTGCTTAAGCCTTGGACCTGGAGTCAGATCAGACTTCTCTAGCTGTGTGAAGCCTTAGCCAAGTTTCTAGCCTTAATTTTCCCAGCGTGGTACTGCTGGCTCCTTTGTCTCCAGGTCATAATAAAAATCCAACAGTTTTAGCCAAGCATAACATATACCAGTACAGGGCTTTCCCATTTACAAACTACTTTCAGGCTGATAAACTCATTTTACCCCATGAAAGCCACATGAGGAAGAAAATGCACAGACTACTGCTCCGTGTCACAGGTAAGAAAGCAGCCATTCAGAGCAATTATCCCAAAGTCCTTAATTAGTCCCTTAATGCCTCAATATATATCATGCTCCCTCCCTAGCCAATGAAACCATCCCCTGAGTTTTTTAACTAGGTCCGAGCTCCTCACCATCAGGGACAGAAGGCTTGGCCTGCCTGCTGTTGAGGGCAAGTTTCTTCCTTCCTTCCTGGCTAGATGCCCGTTTCCTGCGACGACTTCCCATAGCTGCTTGTGGCTTCTTCATGATGGTCTAGAATACAAAGGCCCAAAGTAGTCAGTCAAAATTAGGCTGAGCCTGACCAGGCATGGCTCAGTGGTTGAGCATTGACCTAGGATCCAGGAGATCGAGGCTCGATTCCTGGTCAGGGCACATGCCCAGGTTGTGGGATCGATCCCCTTTCAGGGCATGCAAGAGGCAGCCGATCAATGATGGCTCTCTCATCATTGATGTTTCTATCTCTCTTTCTTCCTCTGAAATCAATAAAGATATATTTTTTTAAAAAAATTAGACTGAATCTTGGAGCCCTGCAAGGGGTGGAGCCACCTCCCTACACCATTCACATGGAGTCTCTAGCTTTTCTCAAGAACTCTCCAGATGCTCATGGGCTTGCTCTTGACTGGCTGTGGCACTGAGGTATGACCAATTGGGCTGAGCTTCTCCAAATGGCCTCAGATGGACCAGCATTAGTACAGTCCTGGAGACAACACAAAATAAGAGGCGAGGGCTGGGCTGGGTCAGGAGTGAAGCCTGCTGTGTAGGAGCACCTGTGCATTCCTAATACTTACTGTGACTATGTGTGTGGACAGGGTTGTGTCTAGGAGCATGGGGGTGGGAAGTTTATCTGCTTAGAGATGTAGCATGTTTACAATGAAATGGTCTTTAACAGTCATCTAGTCCAAACCTTCATTGGAGAACCTTCAAAGGAGAAACCAAGGATCAGAGAGGGGAAAAGACTTGCCTGAGAGCAGATGTCAAGTTGGGGGGGAGAGAGATGAGCTATTTTTATTCCTAGTCTTTTCCTGATCTAGAAAATCATAGCTAGCTGGCCATTAGCAATGAGAAAAGGCATTTGGTTGATCTTCACTGCTCCCTTACTGTACTTGTAGCTGCCTTTTTTCTAATTGCTAAATGTAGCTAACAGTGAATGCTTACTATACACCAGACCCTAAGTGCTTTACCAGATGTCTCAATCGTCTGATGTCTCCATGAGGCATGTCCTAGTATTACCTCCATTTTAGTTGAGGAAACTGAGGCTTGTAGAGATTAAGCAACTTGTTCATTCAAACCCAAAGGTTTGCATCCAGAACCTACACTCTTGCACTCTGCTATACTGTAGTCCCTGCTGAACCTCTGGTTCAAACTCTCTCCTCAAACTTTTTATTTTTATTTATTTTAATTTTTTTATTGATTTCTGAGAGGAAGGGAGAGGGAGAGATAGAAGCATCAATGATGAGAGAGTCACTGATCTTGCACGCCCCCTCCCACCCCACTGGGGATCAAGCCTACAACCCGGGCATGTGCCCTGACTGGGAATTGAACCATGATCTCCTCGAACATAGGTCAATGCTCAACCGCTGAGCCATGCTGACTGGGCTCTCCTCAAACTTTTGACTTTGTCATCTCATTTTCATCAAAAGAGCTTGCTTCCTTCTTGAGGGAAAAAAAATGAATGTACAAACTTACCTCCATCTGCACTCCCCTTCTGTGAAAGAATGGTCCCTCTTCCCAAATTGTCTGAGCTCAGGGTCCTGCTCCTCCAATCCCCTCCACAGGACCCACTCTCCTCCCCTTCATAGTCAAACTTCCTTCACCAAACTCACTCACTTCCATTATTCATTCTACAATCCATTCTTCATAGAGTAAAGCAATCTTTTAAGACATGATCTTGTCACTTTCTTATTTAAAACCTTCAATAGCTTCCCATTAATTCACTGAACAAGTATTTATGGAGTGCCTACTATGTGTCAAGCAGTTTTAGATATTTCACTAAATAAAACACCAAAGGTTCCTGCCCTCACAGGGTTTATATTCTAATGGGGCAGACAAGTAATATACATAAGTAATTTATATAGGATATTAGGTGATAAATACTAGCATAAAGAGAAAAAGCAGAGCAGGTGAAGGGGTAAGAAATGGGCAGGGGGTGGAATGTTGCAATTTTAAAGAACGTGGTCATGGCGGGGCTTTATTAAAGTGATATTTGACCAATGACTTAAAGCAGCTGGAGAAGTTAGCCATGTGGATACCTGTGGGAAAGGCATACTAAGAAGGAGCTAGTGCACCCTAGCTGGTTTGGCTCAGTGGTTAAAGCCTTGGCCCTCAGACTGAAGGGTCCCAGGTTCAATTCTGGCCAAGGGCAGGTACCTCCATTGCAAACTCGATCCCCCGCCCTGGTCGAGGCCTCGAGAGGGAGCTAGTGCAAAGGCCCATAAGGAGGGACTGGTGTGTTTGTAGAATAAGGCAGCCAGTGTGGTTAGAATAGAATGAGGAGGGGGTAAGGAATAGGAAACAAGGTCAGAGAGCTAAAAAAAGGGGGGGGGGGGGCCACAGGATTACAAAGTACCTACTAGGCCAATGGACTTTGGCTGTCACACCCACTACTCTTAGAAGCCAATCCTCTTAATATAAGCCTTATAGGCTCCAGGGCCCCATATGCCTCATCCTCTAGACCACTATGCTCCAGCCATGTCTGCCTGAAATAAATGCTTCAATCCACCAAGTGTCTGCCCACCTTGAGGCCTCACCCAATCCATTTCCTCTGCTCTTCTCCTATGCTTTACCCAACATCTACTCATTCTTCTGGTCTCGACTTAAATGTCCAAATCAGGTCCCCTCAGTCTTATCCTCTTGTGTATTTCTCCATTGTTGCTCTTACACCAATTTCAGTTTCACATTTACTTAGAATTCTTTGATCAGTGTCCGTTTCCCCAACTTGACTGTAAAACTCCGTGAGAGCAAGTACTGGGTCTCTTATGTTGAGCTGAGCACAGTGCCAGGTAAATTGTATACAATAAATATTTGTAAATTAATTAATGGGACCAGAGGGTTTTCCTTTATTTTATTTAACTTATTTTTGTTAATCCTCACCCGGGGATATTTTTTCCATTGCTTTTTTAGAGAGTGTGGAAATGAGGAAGGTGGGGGTGGGGGCGGGGGTGGGAGGGGAGAGAGAGACATCGATGTGAGACACACCGATAGGTTGCCTCCAGCCCACAAGGGGATGGAACCTGCAACCCTTCATGTGCGCAGCTAGGTTCTAACCGCTGAGCAATACGGGCCAGTGCCTTTTTTTAAGAATAGGAGAAAGCCAAACAATTCTGAATAATGATGAAAAGGACTCAATAGAGAGAAAGGTTGAAAATGAACTAGAAACAGTGAGTAACCCAGGAGAAAGGGTTGCGAGTCCTTGGTGGACGCCGAGGATGGGAACTGGAGCTCTTAGGAAAGGGCTGGTCTCTCTGGTAGGGACATCTCCCTCACCAAGCAGGAGTCACGTCCAGTCACCCTCTAGATCACCTGTATCTCCAAGTTGCTTACAATTTGTCCCTTCCTCATCATCTCAACTGCTCGAGCCTTAATTCAAGTCCTTATTATCACCTGCCTGGATTATTTCAAAAGCTTCCCTGCTAGTGGGTCGCTCCAACCCCTCTGCAGCCTCGCTCGTGTCCCCCTCCCCGCCTCTTCCACTTCCTGGAACGCAGTGAGCTCCATCCTTCCCGGGAACTTGCCCTTTCCCAGAATATCCATCTTTCCCCCATATTCCCCGGTCTTTGCCTAATTCCTACGGTTGCTTTAAGCTTAGCTCCGGCAGCGCCACTTCCTCTGGGGACACCCACCCCTACCCCGGAGCTGCGTCCCTGAAGACAGCGTAAAGCCCAAGGCCAAGTTCCCACCGGGTTATACCCGAAGAATTACCTCCTACGCTGTGCCCGGAGTCGCGCTACCCAACGGTCCCAGGGGCGTGGCTCCGGCCAATCCGGAAGGCGAGCAAGACGGCGATAACCAATAGGCTCCCAGAGCGCTCCGAGTCCCCTGGTCCGCGCCAGACCCAGGAGGTCTGAACGGAACTCCGACCCGTCAGCGACTTCCGGAGGCTAGGGCCTGCCCCTACCAGACATCGCGTCTGTCGCGCCAGGAGACAAAGCGGAAGTCCTTCCTACCCACAGGCTACTCCAGCGAGGGACGTGCGGTGTCATGGCTGCCGACAGTGACGATGGCGCAGCCTCAGCTCCAGCGGTCTCTGACGGTGAGTGGCTTTTTAGGGGCCGCCTGAAAAGCCTGTACGCCCCGGGGGAAGGGAAGGCCTCAGGTTCATAGTTCTAGGAACCGACCTCGAGTTTCAGAGGACTAGCTTCTTCCTTCTGAACCAGCCACGAGGAGACTACAAGTCCCAGTGTGCACCGCGGCTGGGGCTGCAAAATCTTGGAGTTAGGTGCGTAGCTAGGGTTGGTGGGGGCATGTCGGGAGCTGTAGTCTGGAACTCGCCGCTTTTAAGTGGGGCAGGTTGGGAGTTGTGGTCCAAAGGAAGTGGGATGTATTGGGAGCCCAGCTGTGGGTTATTACTTATCTCTCGGGCATTATTAGTCTCTGGGGCATACAGGCTACTGCCACTTGTGGCTGCTAGGGCACCCTGAGAACCACAGTAGTGTGGAGCCTGATGGAATATTAAAGGAGCTGAACACCTCAGCCGTAACAAATAGTTACTGCAGAACATGGGAAAAAGGAATCTTACAGATCATCTAGATAGTGATGCTGAGGGAGAAATGATTTTCCTAGTCTCACATAAGCCACTGGAAGACCCAGGCTTTCCCCAAATTCAGGATACCTTTCATTCCAAGGCCTGTGTGTAGAGCATGCTGATAAAATGGCTTGAGGGGAAAGCTGCCAGTTTCTTGCCAGAATGAAAAATGCCCCCAAGCCATGGCCTGGCTTGGTATCTGCCCGACCCTTGCCTGAGCATTAACTTCCATCATCCTGTCCTCCTTATCCCCAGCCGGTATCAGCAAAAGCACAAAACCTGGGGAGGAGCTGGTAGTCCAGGTTCCAGTGGTGGATGTGCAAAGTGACAACTTTAAGGAGATGTGGCCATCCCTTCTGCTGGCCATAAAGACAGCTAGCTTCGTGGCTGTGGACACGGTGAGGGTTGGGGAATGGGAAGGGCAGGTGGTTGTGAAAGGGCTGATGTTGGGCCTCTAACTCAGCGCTCCCTTTACCCACCCATAGGAACTGAGTGGGCTTGGGGACAGGAAGAGTTTGCTGAACCAGTAAGTATAAGCTGTGATCTCTTTAGTTCCAGCCTTGATCGAGGGGGAGGGGGGAGCAGACCTTAACCCTGGAGTGGAGGTCATGGTCCTGGGTGGTTTGGGTCCTCCAGTGAGGCTAACTCAGCCACAGCCACCCCCAAACCCAAACCCAAGGTGCGTCGAAGAACGTTATAAGGCCGTGTGTCATGCTGCCAGGACCCGTTCTATTCTCTCCCTGGGCCTCGCCTGCTTCAAGCAGCAGCCAGACAAGGTATGGGCTGGTTTCAACCCCTCCCAGGTTTGTGGCTGAGGGGAGGAGGGGGGTTGAGATTCTGGGGAACATCACGTGTGAGGTTTTGATATAGCAGACCCTCTTTCTCTCCCAGGGTGAACACTCATACCTGACCCAGGTGTTCAATCTGACCCTGCTGTGCATGGAAGAGTATGTCATAGAACCAAAGTCTGTGCAGTTCCTGGTACAGCATGGCTTCGACTTCAATAGGCAGTATGCCCAGGGTATCCTGTACCACAAGGGCAACGACAAGGTAGGGGTGTGTGTGGGAGGCAACGAATCTATGTGTCTCTCTCCAACCTTGAGACTGACTTTTCTGTGACTTTATTTTCTTCCTACACTAGACTGGATGTGTGGGGAGGATCTGCTTCTTAGGGAGAATGGGGAATCACTAGTGACAGGGCTGGGGAAACAAGACTAATGCATGGGTGAATAGCATTGGGTTAGGCAGGGAGGGAGGGCTTTCTAGGTTGAGGAACTTGGGATAAATACACTGTAAAAGAGGCTCCCTAGGGGACTCTGTTCTTCCCGATAACCCCTTTCTTTCCATCCAGGGTGATGAGAGCCAGAGCCAGTCAGTGAGGACACTGTTCCTGGAGCTAATCCGGGCCCGCCGGCCCCTGATACTGCACAATGGTCTTATAGACTTAGTGTTCCTGTACCAGAATTTCTATGCACACCTGCCTGAGAGCTTGGGAACCTTCACTGCTGACCTATGTGAAATGTTCCCAGCTGGGATTTATGACACCAAATATGCTGCTGAGTTTCATGCCCGCTTTGTGGCCTCCTACCTAGAATATGCCTTCCGGAAATGGTGAGGGACTGGTTGAGGGAAAGGGGTGGGGCCTGGTATAAACCTGACTGTTTCATTCATTTAAGATATTTATTGCCCTAGCCAGTTTTGCTCAGTGGTTAGAGCCTCCACCTACAGACTGGAGGGTCCCAGGTTCGATTCCAGCCAAGGGCACATACCTCAGTTGCAGGCTCAATCCCACGCCCCAGTAGGGGTGTGTGTGGGAGGCAACCAATCTATGTGTCTCTCTCACATCAATGTTCCACTCACTGTCTCCCCCTTCCACTGTCTCTGAAAAGCAATGGAAAAAATTTCCTCAGAATTTTAAAAAAAAGATTTTTATTGAGCACCAGCCATGTGCCAGGCACGGTTTTAGGTGCTGAGGATTCAGTAACAAAACAGACAAAAAACCCTGTTCTAATGGAGCTCTTATGGTAGTGGACCAATATCCTCTTATGCTGTTACAGTGAGCGGGAAAATGCGAAGCAGCGGGCAGCTGGCAGCCCACACCTTATCCTGGAGTTCTGCAACTATCCTTCTAGCATGAAAGCCCATGTAGACTACCGCTGCTGTATGCCCCCTGCAACCCACCATCCTCATTCCACCAGTGTCTGTGATAACTTCTCGGTGAGAGCACCCACCCATTTCCTGGGGGAGGGGAGATTCTGATACCTGGAACCCCTCTCTAAGTTTCTTTCCTACCTCTAGGCCTATGGCTGGTGCCCCCTGGGATCACAGTGTCCTCGGTCCCATGATATTGACCTTATCATTGACACTGATGAAGCTGCCACGAAGGACAAGCGGCGACGTCGACGGCGTAAGGAAAAACGACGGAGGGCTTTGTTGGGCCTGCCTGGGAAACAGACCTCTGGGGAAGCTGAGGATGGTCCTCCCACTAAGCAGGTCTGTGGGGATGGCCTCAAGGCTGAGGAAACTGAGCAGGAAGTGACCGAGGATGAGACTAGCAACCAGCCTGGCTCTGAGCAAGGGCACAAAAATGACTCGGAGATGGGACTTAAAGCAACAAGGCCTGAAACAGCTGATGTGGCTGCCTTAGAAGCACCAGGGAGTCAAGCCAGTCCTAAGCCAGTGCCTGGGGATGGATTGCATCGGGCTGGTTTTGACGCCTTTATGACAGGTTTCGTAATGGCCTATGTGGGAGTGAGCCAAGAACCCCAGCCCTGTAGCTCTGGACCCTGGCTACCTGAATGCCACAATAAGGTATATCTGAGTGGCAAAGCTGTTCCCCTCACAGTGGCCAAGAGCCAGTTCTCCCGTTCCTCCAAAGCCCACAACCAGAAGATGAAGCTGGCTTGGGGCAGCAGCTGATCTAACTTGTACCTGGCACCCAGAGCCTAAGAAGAGAAGCTGAAGGTGGAATAGAGGGGTCTGGGTCCCTCTAGCCTGTGAATGTCCTACTCCGAACTACTACAGAGTTGGGGAGAAGAGCTTCTGACAGAAATACTGCTGTATTGCTCCTGGACTTTCTTTACCCCAGAGGCTGGGAAACAATGATATAAGATGGCTGACCAGCACCTGTAATAACCAACTTTATTTTTAAGTCTGAGAGTGTTTTGGGGAAGTTTTACCCAAAAAATCACTAGAAACAAGTTATGAAAATGTTTGACCAGCTTTATCTTTGGTTATTTCTTATTGCGACACTATAAAGACAGACTGTTCCCATAGCTCCAGCCATAGCAGGAAGGGAAGAAAATCAGTCCATGTATAAACCGTTTAACCAATTGGGTGTATCACATGTTGACAAATACATAGAGCAGGCCCTAGGGCCTACGAAACCAGCCCCACTCCCAACCACAAGGTTGAAAGTCTTATGGGGCAGAACATTAAGACTGCTTCATAAATATGAAAATAGGTTAATCAACTGGAAAAGATCTCTGAATAGGTTAGCTAAGAGCCATGACCACCACGCTGCCTTGCCCTCCCCTTGCATAGAAATGTAGTGATGTGGTCTGACTGTGCAGTAAGTGCAAACAGCAATTATTCAAGTGTCTTAGACATACTGGCAAGAAGCACCCCAGTCTTCAGGTCTGAGAAATTGTCATGCCCTTTACGGTCAGCTCCAGGTTCCATCCAGTAGCTTATATGCCCCATGAAAGGGCAAGAGACAGACCTGGGTGGAAGAAGAACCTGGGATAATAGCTGCGTGCCAGCTCAAACTAGAACTAGGAGTCCTCTGGTCCTGTCTGCAGAAGTGCACTGGGGGGTCAGGTGGGAGCCAGAGCTCCTTGCAGGATTTCAGAGGCTTGGTACCAACTGTTGGCCCTAACAAGGAAGGCCTCTCACTGCTGCCTTCCCTCTCACAGCCACTGGGCACTGGGAGTCCCAAAGTTGAGTCAGGCTTGGCCTAGCCTGCCTGCTCTGTAGGCCCCAGGGGAGAGTCAAAGCTGTGCACCAAGGGGGCCCTGTGGCTTCAGCTGAAGGTCCATCCTCAGTGAGACAGGGATTAACCCCTCTCACCCATCCTGCTCTCCCTGGGTTTTCAGGCCTACGCCTGAGACAGACAAGGAGACTGGAGCCAAGCCTCTTGGCCTTTCTTCTTCTACCTCCATCTCCTCAGAGGAACCTGCAAGGCATGAACTGGCCCCCTGAGGCCTGGGCCCGAAACCGTTTTCTTCCTGGGGACTGGAGCAGTCCATGGCTTCATGGGCTGGAGCGGCTGGTGGGGCAGATGCTCGGAATGGTGGGATCTCTCTTACTTTGTACTTGAGACTACTGAGACGTGGTGGGGGCCCATCTGAGAGTGATTCTTCTCGGCCTACAAATGGACAGGCCTCTTGATGAAAGAACTCTGGTGAACCAGGCAAAGAACGCCACCGGCGAGCAGGTGGGGCCAGGGGTTCCTGCCAATCAGCCACAGGCAAAGTTCCAGGCCCTGGTGCATCCAGGTCAAATACCAGGGAGATAACAGACTTGCTGGGCAGGTCAAAGAACTTGACCTTGCCACCCTTGAGGTCCTGGCGAGCACTGAAAGGATTGATTTTGGGGGTGCTAGCAGCACCACCTCGTGGCCGGTAGTAGGGGTCCAAGACATTCACTGTACGTGGAGGCTTACGGGAGAAGATGTCTGACTGGCTTCGAGACAACCAGATAGTACGTCTTGGGCGTGGGGACTTGGGAGGGATCTTCTCATCCAGTGAGCTCAGTCGCTTCACCCCAGATCCTTTCTCCAGGAGTCCTGAAGAACAGTACATCAAGTCAGGGTTACTTCACCAGTCAACAAATAGAAGCACTACACAAAGTGTTTTTACTTAGGAGGGCAAAGTAGGTACCGTTTTTGACCAGTGAGAAAACAGAAGGAAGACAGTATACCAAGTCACAACTCTTGGAGTACAGTACTTTTTCCATTGTCCCCTGTCCCTGTCCCTGCCCCTGCCCCTTTGGGACATAGCATCCTGCCCTCACAGTCCTAGAGGGAAAGACCCCACAACCCTCATCTCTTACCCTTACCTGTGGGCTGCAGCTCTTCCTCCTGTAGGTGGCTCAGAATTTCCTCCAGGGTCTTTCCAATCTCCACAAAGGATGGGCGCAGTTTGGGGTCCATCTGTAGTCATCCACAACAGCCATTAGCCCTGCCTTCCTACCTTCCACCCCAAGGACAGCATTTTAGTCTGTTTCTAGCATCTTTTATGACTCAGGTGTACAGCTAAGAGATCTTTTCTGAAGGCCACAGACCACGAGGATGATTGCCAGAGCTAAGGTCAGGGAAGATGCTATTGTTTAATACCCTCCCCTATCTCAGCATCCTTTCTGTGTCTTATCCCCTTGTTTGGCACAGAACCCTCCAAAAGGTTACGTTCACATTGGTTTGTTCTGTTCTTATCTTAAGTCCTGCTGCTAATGTTTCTTGAAGCTACCTAGACAAAGTCCAGCTACTCCTTGGTAATAACTGGTAGGTCCAGCCACAGAGCTATGTAAAATGAAAGCTAACAAGAGCCTTTCCCATCAGCCTTAGGACCAGCTGGATCTACAGTCTAACTAAAACCTGACCAGACCTCCACTAACATCCAAGGCAAGGGGTGGTGGGTCTACCCTGCAGGCTAAGGATCAGATATTACAAAGCAATTTTCCTTTCCTTGGTCCAGGGCTCTTGAAAGTCTGGCAGGTCTCCAGAGGAGGATACATGGAACTAATTCATCTGAAAATGAGGCCCCTCATGAGGCTAACTAGCAGGCTCTTCCTACAGTTCTAACCAGGTGAACCCAGCCCCTGACTAAAGCTGGGGGTGAGGGAGACACTCACATTACAGCAGTTGAAGGTAAGCTGCAAAAATTCTGGGGGACAGTCTCCCACCATGTGCTGGAAAGCGTCATAGTCCAGCCCGAAGTTCTGTGAACGGGTATGGTGGGGAAGGGACAGGGGACATGGGTAGACAAGTCATTAATCCCTCCATGCATCGTGGCCTGCTCAGAAAGAGGCTGGGAATTGCCCAAGAAGTAGCCATACACACTAAGTACCAGCAACTCCACCCCAAGAACAAAACAGTTCCATAGCCTCAAAAGCAGCCTCACCCCAGTGGCACTGATCCCCATGCCTGCAGCTCACCTCTGTGCGGGGAAGATAGTCCGGATCAGCCTGGATGCGGGCGATGATCTCACAGAGGATGATACCATAGGAGAACACGTCCGCCTGTTGGGTAGTGAGACCTCGGTTTTCCTCTCAATGGGGTGAGAGGTGAAGTTGCTGCCCCTCATGTCCACAAACCCACACCTGGGCCCTACTGCCCATATTTCATTCAGTTCATTCACTGGGTAGCTGCCAGGTACTAGCCCTGCTCTTGGTTGTAGATCCTTACCCTGAACATAAAGGGTGATCCTGGACACTGCTAAGAGTGGGTTCTAAGGACCACCGAGCCTTGGGGTCCCCAGACTCACCTTCTCATTGTAGGGCTCATCTCGGAGAACTTCAGGTGCCATCCAGAAGGGTGAGCCCACCACAGCCAGCTTCTCGCTCCCCATGCTGTGGGATGAGATTATAAGAAAAATGAGCTTGCCACTGGCTGGTACAATGGGATGGCTGAATATTGGGAATTCTTTCCCAAGGATAGCACAGACTAGGACTGACCAAATTTAGGGAGTTGAGGTTGAGCTATGACCAAGTCCTGGTCTCTGGGGAGGAAGGTGGAGTTTTCCGTTTGCCTTAGTCCCTTCTGTAACCCCAGCACCCATTAGGACTACTCACCTGACATCAGGGATCTTCTCAGCCAGGCCAAAGTCAGCTACCACTGCGGAGTAACCATTTTCATCCCTCTTTATCAGGCAGTTCTAGGGTTCCCAAAGAAGAAGACGGTGTGACTCAGAAGTGGAGACCAGCCAGCCATAAAATTACCATGACAGCCATGTGAGATGAGTTAGGCCTGGATCTTGAGTGGCTGCCCTAGGATTCATATTATGCTCCAAACACAAATATTTACCTTTGCTTTCTGTGCTAGGTACGGTTCTAAGTGTCAGAGATACCTCAGTGAACAGAAACCCTTGCCCTCTTGGAGCTAACAGTTTAGTGGAGGAAGACAATCAGGACCCTGGCCTCCCTTCCTCTTTTCCTCCGAATGTAGAGATGAAAGGCCAGGCCTAACCTTGCCAAGAAATGTAAGCATAGAACAAGCACCCAAGCCTACACTTTCACTGCTCACAGGATCACAAATAACCTCCTCTCTGGTATTAAAAGTTTATGATCTGGCTCTAAACCAACTGGCCTACCTCCCCACCCGCTCCCCTCTGCCCCTGGTGCCCCGTTGCACACACCTTCACCCAGACTGGTCACAGACATGCTTGACTTGTGAAACCTGAACAGGCTCTTCAAGCCTTTGCCTTTGCTTACACTGTTCCCTTCCATTCGGAATGTTCTCCCAATTCTCCTTTCACCTCAGAAAATGTTATGAGTTTTAAGGCAAGCTACCTTTCCAGCCCTGTCCTCTCCAGCTCTCACCTTTATTTTTCTCTCATCTCAACTCCTTTAACTCTTCCTCTATGCCACTTCCTCTTATAGTCTAGCAGGCTCTTAGCTCCTCGGGAGCAAGTTCTGGTTCCTCACGGTATTCAACTCATAAGTGAGGCTCAGGTCATGCTCACTGAACAAATGCTACTGTCTCCAGAGAAAGGATAAACCCGGTTTGTAAATAAATAGAAAGCGGCAACGAACTCTCCCCAAATAGCTGAATTCAAAATAGCCCTTCACCACTGTGGCTCAGGAGGCACCTTGCTCTACCCCACTTCCTCCAGAGGCAGCAGAGTAGAGATCCTTGGCTCACAGGGACATTTCTGGGCCAGCAAGGCCCTATCTGACCCAAACCAGCCCTCCCTCCTCCTCACCAGTTTTGGCATCCAGTTGCCAAGGCATTGCCAAGTCACCTCCTGCTTACTCCACATTAGGTAAAAATCAGTCCCTTTACTCTGGCCTTGACGTGATCACACTCTTTTTCCCTGAACTAGAATAAGGCTGTGATTTCATTATACCCTTCCTGCCTTGGATCCCAGGTAGACATGCATCGTCTCTGGCTTTCAAGCAGGACTATCCTTGTGTCTGTCCTGGTGTTGGCCCTCCCATCAGTCCTGCTCGCTCAGTATCCCCCAGCTCGTTGACTTTGAATGTCTTTGGGGCCCTAAGCCAACCTGACTATTAGGAAGCCGAAGCCCAGGCTTAGGGCACTGGCCTATGCGGCAGTGGCAGCTCAGATCTGTCACCTATTTTTCTTCCCTCCTCCTCCTAGTTCACTAACAACTCAGGCTCCTGTCTCCAAGGCCCAGTCTAAAGTCCTGTTCACTATTTGCTTTATAGCCCTCAGAAACAACCTTGTTAAATTCAGCTTGGGAGCAGCAAGTAAGGAATAGTCTGGCTACAGTGCACAGCCTTGTCAAAGCTTTTCAGTTCCTGCTCCATTGTCACATTCACAGAGACCTGTTCATTCACTGCAAACCACCCATTCAAGAGTAAGTGACTTCACAGTAGCTTCTCTGAGCAGCTGAGAAATGGCTAAGGCAGGGATGATCAGAGCCCCACAAAATGGGGCAAGGTGGCATCTACCTCCGGTCTGCAGTGTGACCGCTGCTCCTCTTAAAGCTTCTCTACAGCCAATTAACTGGGCACTAGAGCCAAAGTCAAAGATAGGATACTGAAAACCAGAAGAGCCCAACTTCAGGAGTCTGAATCTGAGGTGCTAAGGGAAATGGGGAGGAACCCTGACCAGAATTAGCCCCTGCAGTGTTTCCCAGCAAACTCCTGAGCCTGCCCTTAACAGGGCCCAAGCTAGTGAGGTTTGTCAGGCAACACCTGCTGTTTTTACTTCCTTATCTCCCATTCATTCTTTTGTTTTTCTTCTAAGTTCATATCAGAAGGGAAATATGCTGAAGTCATAACAAGATTTGTGGGAGGCACATCTCACAAAGAGCGCGAACACCCAATCATCACGTTTATGAATTTCCCATTTATTCTTCACTGGCTTCTGCTGGAAGTATATTATCATGGAGGATCCCAATGAGTTCCATGGCATTAAGCTCAATGGACAGAATTAGTGCTTACAATACTTGATCTTTCTGCTGTTGACATTGCTGATTACTTCTGTCAGTGGTTTTAGGTATCATTCAGGAATTGTATTAGTACTAGGCATGCAGAGAATAATCAGTTGTGGTCCTGGAGCTAACAGATTAGCTATTAAAGGCTAGTTAGAGGCTATTCCCTTTACTTTTTGATTCTTCTCTCCTGGCTTCTTTTTTTAAAATATGTTTTTATTGATTTTAGAGAGAGAGGAAGGGAGAGGGAGAGAGAGAGAAACATCCATGTGAGAGAGAAACATTGATTGGTTGCCTCCCGCATGCACCCCGACCCAGGCTAGAGCCCACAACCTGGGCATGTGCCCTGACTGGGAATTGTACCGGCGACCTTTTAGTGCACCAGACAATGCTCAACCAACTGAACCACACTGGCCAGGGCTTTTCTGGCTTCTCTGACAAGTATACTTCTGGATTTCCTTCTCTATCTTTGGCTACTCCACAGACTCCATTGGCACTTCTTCTATCCCACGAGAATGATGCTTTCAGGGTTCTATCTTAGGCCTACAGCTCTAATAGTCTTTTGTGGAGGCTATTCTACATTTCTTTTCTAATTACAACCTTTGTGCTGATGACTCCAAATGTGTATCCTCAGCCCTGACCTTGATCCTCAAGCAGTAGATTTAGATAGCTCATCTATTTCTGGACATCTCCTGGATTACTCCTATTGAACTCCATACAAACCTGAACTCAACTTTTTCTCTCAAAAGCTAAAACTTGAGCTGTATTTTTGTCAGCTGGTACTGCCATTTTCCATCCAGTTTGCTAAGCTAGAAACCTGGGATTTGTCCTAGGTTTTTACTCTTGCTCCAACTAATTTTTGCTTCTAAATGTTTTTCAAATCAGTCCCTCCCTCTTCATCCTTACTACTATTGCCCTAGTTCAGGTCCTCTTCATGCCTCCCCTGAATATTGCAATACTCTTCTAATTGGTGTCTGTAGGTTGGTCTAGGCTTGATCTCCATAATCCACCTTCCTCATTCCTGCCAGCATGATCTTTATAGAATGCAAATCTGTGTTACTCCCCTATTTAAAAGCCAGCAATAACATATTGTATAATTCCATTTATATGAAACGTCCAGAATAGGCAAATCCATAGAAACTAAAAACAGATTAGTGGGCCCTGGCCGGTGTGGCTCAGTGGTTAGAGTGTCATCCCAGACCCTGAAGGGTCATGGATTCGATTCCCAATCAAGGGCACATACCTGAGTTGCAAGTTTGATCCCTGGCCCTGGTTGGAGCACATGCGGGAGACAACCAATCAATGTATCTCTCTCATATTAATGTTATTTTTTTTCTCTCCCCCTCCCTCCCTACCTTCCTCTCTCTCTAAAAAATCAATGGAAAAAATATCCTTCAGTGAGGATTAACAAAATAAATAAATAAAATAAAAATAAAAATAGATTACTGGTTGCCAAAGGCTGAAGGGAGAGAGGACTAGGATAAGAGGTTTTCTTTTTGGAGGAAAAGTTCTGAAATTAGTGGTGATGGCTGAATACACTAAAAATCACTGAAATGTATACTTTGAGAGGGTGAATTTTATTTTATGTGAAAGTTTATCTCAAAAAAGCTGTTACTTTAAAAAGTACCATATGATTTCACTTATATGTGGAACCTAATGAACAAAATAAACAAAGTGAAGACAGGCTCACGGAAACAGAGAACAGAATGATAGCTGTCAGAGGGGAGGGGGTTGGGGGCTGGGTGAGAAGGGTGAAAGGATTAAGAAAAAAAAAGACTCCGGGACACAGACAACAGTATAGTGATTGCCAGAGGGAAGGGGAAGGCAGAGAGGCAGAAGGTAAAGGAGGAATAAATGGTGATGGAAGGAGACTTGACTTGAGGTGGTAAACACACAATATACTATACAGACTATGTATTGTAGAACTGTATACCTGAAACCTGTATAATTTTATTAACCAATGTCATCCCAATAAATTCAATTTAAAAATAGCATAAAATATAATAAATTTTAAAACCAACAATGGCTCTTCATTTCCTATCTATAAGATAAAATCCAAGTCAGATAGTATAATATGATCGGACTCCTCTCTTTTCAACTCTTATCCCCTACCACTTCAACCTCACAGTCTGTACACCATGCTGTTTATGCCTCTATGTCTTTATGAAATTCCGTGTCTGGTCTGGTCTGGAATATTACTTCCCTGCCCCCAAACACACACAATATTTACCAAGTAGAATTCAATTTTCAAGATTCACCTCAGGCACCATCTCTTCCAAGAAAAAAAGCCTTCTTGATACCCTCACATTGGGTTAAATATCCCTTTTCAAAACATCCTATGCATTTTCTTCTCTCTAATCTTAGCATTTGCCATATTATAATGAAAGTAGCTATACCTTCCTATAGCTATCGACAATAAACTACAGACTATAAGCTTTAGGAAAGCAGGGATGTCTTAAGAGAAAGGTGGCCTAGAAAATATTTCCTAGCCCCTTGGCTAGGGAAAAATTGCCTACTTCTGTCTGCGTGGTACCGTAGAAATTATAACACATTTTTCACAAACTCAATTCAAATGCTTCTTCAAAACAATACTTTCAGATGGGCATATCTGAGATTTTTACATTTAAGATGAGAAAAGTGGAACTTTCAACTTATAAGTGGTAAAAACCCAGGTCTCCTGATTCTAAAGGGTTCCTACCTGATGGTTTTGGCCTCTCCAGAGGAATAGGCTGAAAAGCTTTCCCCTGGAGACAGCAACCATGGCAAGAGCAATGCAGTCTTAATATAGCAGCAGTACCAGGGCCCATGGAGAAGGCAGCACTGTTCGTATAGGCAATACAGTAAGACCCCCTTCAGCCCTGGCCAGTGTTGCTCAATGGTTAGAGCATCAGCCTGTGGACACAAGGGTCGAGGGTTCAATTCCTGGTCAAGGGCAGGTTCATCCCTGCCTCTAGTCTGGGGGCCTGCAGGAGACAACCAATAGATGGTATCTCTCACATTGATGTTTCTCTCTCTCTTTCTCCCCCCTCCCTCTCTTCCATTCTCTCTAAAAAAAAAAAAATCAATGGAAAAAATTGGGCCCAGCCAGGTGTGGCTCAGCGGTTGAGCGTCGACCCAGGATCCAGGCGATCGGGGTTTGATTCCCGGTCAGGGCACATCATTGATGTTTCTCTCTCTCTCTCTCTCCTTTCCTCTCTCTGAAATCAATAAAGATATATTAAAAAAAAAAAAAAGAAAAAGTGGGTGAGGATTAACAAAAATAAATAAAATAATAATAAATATATAAGACCCCTTCATTTGGGATGCTAGCCCCTACCCCCAACATGGGTTAATCCAAGGGCACCTAGTGTAATGATTGCATTTCTCACCCAACTTGGACGTGGCCCCAGTAGAAACTACAAAATATGAATCTCAGACAGACCACTGTGGAGTTCTGAAGAAGCCAGACCAATTTTCAGGCTGTGTGGGAAGCAAGCATGTTCCATTACAGAAAGAATGAAAAGTCAGCAGACATAAGACAGGCCCACTCAGACTTCCCTGAGGCAAGAGGTGGCCTTTTCTGGTTCAAAAAGGAGCCCAGGCATAGTGGCTGTTTGGCACCTATTCCTCTTTGTCCTCATACCTATTACATATTTTCCTCTACAGGGGCAGGGAAGGATCCCATTCATCTCTGTATCTCTAACCTAGGACAGACACACATAAAGAGCTTAGCAAAAGTTTGTTATATGAAAGTTTAGACTATGCCTCAAGCAACTGGGCTTCTTTCAAAAGCATATGTCAAAGGCACACACTAATCAAACATTCAACTCTCCGTAGTGGGGACTGAGCTGATAACAGACTCAAAGGGGTGATGATGAATGAATTTCTGGAGCCAACACAAATCCTTCAGAACTGGGCCAGAGTAGACACCTGAGAGCACTTCCTTGAGGTCTCCTAGAACAACTGCATAGTCAATATGGGCACTGATTAAAACCAACACAGCAAAGGGAGACCAGAGACTGAATTGCCCTCCTAAATGCCCCAGAGACAGTTTAAGTCTCTTAGATTATCTGGTTTGCAGTCCCATTCCTCCATCCCACCATGGCGATCCCATATCTTTACCAAAGCTCTTAGGTACTAATCTGCTCACACATCTGTCTCCTCAACTAGTCTGAAAGCCCAAAGATGGTATAGGTTGTGTTCTAGTAATTTCTATGTCCCCAATACTATGTCCTCTAATAACAGTACAGTATAAATGGTTCCCAAAAGCCATTGATGAATCTCATTATAAAAAATGACTGCAGGGTGCCCCAATAGACACTCTCTACATCCCTCCAGCATTCACCTTTGTTCCTAGTTCATGCTCTCTTCAGGCTCTGAAAATTGGGATTTTCTATTCCTAGTTGTTGTGTAGTACAGCCTAAGGTCACAGCTGAATCGGCTTTTCACTCTGATGGATTCACCAGAGTGGCTTTTTCAGAGTCAATGAGAAAACACATATACACAAAAACCAACAACAAAGAATAGAGGTACAATTCATAATTCATACTCCTAGGGGTAAACCCAGGTGCTTGCCTGATCCTGGGCAGTAATGGTAATAAGCAGAAACAAATTGTTCTCAGCTGCCCCTCAGAGCCAAGCCTCCTGCACAGCTGTACAAGCTACTCCTAGAGCTATAGGTAAAAGCCTGTGTGTGGTTACTGCCATTTCTTGATGGCTCATGAACTGAATAGTTTTAAAGCCACATTACCTCCCACTTCCTTCTAAGTAAATCATCAGCATCACCATTGCACAAAGTTGTATCACGCTATTTCTTAGAAGTAATTACAAAATTAGCCTGAACTGCTATCTCTGACAGACGTTTCACTCTTGAAAGCACTACTGCAGTAACCACCACCGTGCGAATCCTGAAAAGGCAATACTACTTTCAGGAGGCGCTCTGATAGGAAATTAGGGGTCTTCTTTGCCTCTACCACAGGCTCAGGATCATTTGGAAAAAAGGCATCTGCTTCTCTGTCCTGGTCTACCCACCTGGAACTTATTCCCACTACTTTAAATCCCTCCTGTGAGCTCTGGTCTGAGAAGTCCAGACTGATGGCTCCAGTGAGGTCAAGGACAGAATCTATTTTACAGACTGGGAACCCTGAGGCCTCAAGGGCATTGAAGTCATTTGGAGGGGTGGGACAAAACTGGGTCTGGGACTCAAAAGCTCAGCTCTCGAGCAGATGTTTGGCCTCTGTGCTATCAAGTGCATTTTCTGAAAGAGGACCAGAAAGCCCCTACTCTGACAGGCTCTATGTTAAGTGTGAGCCACAGCACAATAAAACAAACAAATACCTATGAAGTAAATCTTCTATTATACTTCAAGAAATCAAACTTAGACCCAAGGCTGGCAATAAGGAGATAATTTGGAAACCTCAAAGCCCTACTCTGTCCCTTTAGACTATTTCTCCCCAGAGGCTTCTCATTACGGTCATCATCACCACAATACAGGTCTTCTGGGTGGGGCTGCTATGGCCGAGGTGTAGACATAGAACCTTCTTCCTAATCCCTGCGACACAGTTACAATGAGGCTGAAACATTCAAACAAAAGGTCAGAGATGATAAAAGGGCAATGAACACAGATAGTCTCTCCTATTGAATGGTCTGGCTTGTAAAATTCCCCTGGTTTTCTTCAACTTGAGATTCCCTAAAATGCACTTCCTAGCCTGTCTCCAGTTTGCAAAGTCATTTGTTCTTACAATCTGGAAGTATCCTCAATACCTCCTTAAAGTTCACCCAATAAAGCACAGCCCAGAGAGACACAGTTCTTTCTCCTAAGTTCCTAGTTTCTCATTTCAAGCCACTGGCAGGCACTGGAAATACTCCCTATTAGGAAAACTGAAGGACAGTGGTCTTACCCTATAGTTCCAAAAAGGCTATAGTCATTTTTACAACATGACAAGCCCAGACAGAACCACATCTGGACACTATCCCAATGGGACAAAGGGCTTTGGGAGCACAGAGGAGGCTATAATGAGCTTTTAGAACTCACTGGGGGAACTTTCTTCCAGAAAGCCTACTCAGAGAAAAAATATTTCTTTTCTCTGAAAACCTAGAGCCTATGGCCAATTGTAAAATGCTGTGGACTGTTTTCTAATTATTTCCCAACAAGAGTGTAATACCTCTAGGTCAGAAATTGTCCTTTTCTAATATTCCTTCATCCGCGGTGCCAGGCACAGGAGACACTCACGTAGGTGTAGGGGAAATATCTGTATGACTGATAGACAACTTGTCATGATCTCTCTCCACCTTGGAGGAAATGATGCTCTCTGAGTAGTAAGCAAAGATTTGATTTTGGCTGCACGCTCAAGGTAAGACTAGGCTATCAATTTAAGGCAGTGTCTAAATTGACATGACCCCACCCACTTGCCTGGAACAAGTGAGTTCTCTTAGTCTTGACTTTCTAAAACATTCTAGGGGATGAGAAAAGGCTGATGAAGGGAAAAGATACCATCTTCCAGGTCCCAGCTGTCCAACTGTACAGTCCTTACAGGTACCAATAAAGACAAAGGTCTCCTCACAACTAGGTCTCAGCTGGTCACCAAATTCCACTTGCCAGTCTTAGTGCTCCTTTATTAACAGTGCAGCTGACTACAGATGTCCCCACCACACTCAGGGGCCCTACAATCACCACCCCCAAAGCTATTTTCTGTGTAGTAGTTTATAAACCAATTGCCAGGGTCTCTCAGGGACAGTACTGCTGTTTGGAACACCAGTCATTCTAGTGTGAGGTAGCCAGAAACTTACTTCTCTAGGCCTTATTGGCTCTGAGAGTACAGTCTGCTTTTGTTCCCTTTGCAAACTTTTCCTTATAACAGTCTCTCTCACCCGTCATCCATGACAAAAGAAGTACAGGAGTATGTGTATGCATGTATGTGTGTGCGCATGTGTATATGTTGAGGATGGGGAATGAAATGACAGCTGTTTTTAGGCAGGTACAAAATTCCCATATACCTCCCTAGAAGACTTTAAATCGGCTCTTGGATAGAAGTCACATTAGATGACTTATATTCCCCACATCAATGATCAAACAGTATGATTTATATAAGCCTTGTCCCAGTGGTATCCTGGGCCACTTGGCCCTGAGGTGCCTGCCTGTAGCATAGCCAACTTCCTCTAAAAGCAACTGTTTTCTAACCTGGTCACACAGCAATTTGGACAGCAAGAGAATACTACAGAGACCAGCTGACACCAAAGAGGAACTGGCAGAATGGCAGAAACTCAATCACACAGATAGAAAATGGGTCAGAACATTATGGCCGTCAAACTGCATGCAAGTGACTAAAAACCACTGAACTCCTGCTCTCACTTAAGAGCTACTTCCTGGAGGCCATGAGAGAGAACAGTAAGAGACAGGCTCCCACACTGTCTTGACTACTGTCATTCTATTGGAAAAGAACCTCTTAGCCCTCCTCATGCCATCTGCTCCTGCAACACACATATTCAGGAGATTAAAGTAAAGCGTGAAGATTCTCAAGATGTATGTGTTGCCTAGCTCGACACTGAAAGGTACTTTCTGTGAGCCGAGATTGGCTCTCTAAGGTCTAAGCTAAACAGAGTTTTAAGTTGTATCCTCTGTGATTAAATGTTAAATCTATAAGAGAGCTCCATCATTTCAAAGCTTATTAGTGACTGGTTTCTTAACACAGCTTTCTTGGTAATAAAGGACAGTATCTCAAAGAGTGGTGCAAGTAAAGCCTTCGTACCTTAGATGTGAGGTCCCGATGGAAAATGCCTTTGAAGTGAAGGTAGCTGAGGCCCACTGCTATGTCATAGGCCAGTTTCACCCTCACAGTCCAGGGCAAATGCAGGTTACTGTCTAGCAACTGTTCCAGGTTTCCAGAGTTGATATACTGCAAAACAGAAGGAAAACCCAGCTACCATTTGTCAGGAATGTTAGGCTGGTGGTGAAACCACTAGAAAGTAAACACTTAGAAGATAGAGACTGGATGTTTTGTCTGTTGTTTTTTTAAAGTGACTGAGGGCTTATTCTGCATCTGGACACTATCGTAGGTGCTACACACAAAGATACCTTCCTTTAAGGAGATCACAATATCATTTGGTAAATGCTAAAATATAGCTTTGTACATATACCACAGCACTATGCAGCATAGAGAATAAAGTTACTAGCTCAATCTGAACACATCAGAGAAAGCTGCACAAAGGAAATAGGGAGTCAAAAGGATAACCTGGGGGAGCAGAAAAGAAAGACAGTCCACACAAAGGGAGCAACATATGCCTAGATATAGGTTAAGTGCATGGTGCATATAGAAAACTAATTTACTCAATATGGCCGGTTGAGGCTGATATGCTTTGCTAAGATACATGGGCTTTACCTTGTCTATAGGGAACAGAAGAAAGGCTTATAAGCAGAAGAGTAACATGTTCATATTTGCTTCTTAAAGAAAATATTATTTTAGCAATGGTATGACAGATGGGTTAGAGTGGAGAATATGGAGAAGGGAAAAGAGATTATTGTAATAATCTTGGTGAAAGAAGAGTGTCTGAGTTAAGGCAATCCCGAAGGCAATGGAACAGAGCAAGATTCAAGATGTACTCAGAGCCATGGCCAATGTGGCTCAGTTGGTTGGGTGTCCTCCTGTGCACCAAGAGGTCGCTAGGTCGATTCCCTGTCAGGGCACATACCCAGGTTGTGGGCTCAAACTCCAGTAGGGGTTGTGCAGGAAGCAGCTGATGGATGTTTTGCACTCATTGATGTTTCTCTCTCTCTCCCTTCCTCTCTCTCTAAAATCAATAAAAACGTATTTTTAAAATAAAGATGTACAGTGTACTTAGATGGCAGAGTAAAAAAACAAACAACTTGATGACTGCCTGTATGTGGGGAATGAAGGCAATGAAAAGCTAAAAGTTGATCCCAAGCTATTGATGCCTGGATGCCATTATTAAATATCTAGAATATAGGGAAAGAAACAGGTTTTCAGAAGAAGAGGCAATGTTAAAAGATTGCGAGTTCAGCCAGTACATGTTGAGTTTAAAGGCTTGTGGGACAACCAAGGTGGAAATGTTCTATAGAGTTGTTTAAAGTTCAGAAACAAAGTCTAAGCTAGAGACTAACATTTAGGAGGCAATAACATTGAGATAAAGTAGTCACTAAGACGAAGGAATGTATAAAATTGCCCAGGGGTTAACATGTAAGGTGGGAAAATAACATTTAAATGAGCAGGCAGGAAAAGAACTAAGCAAGAATGTCATCATAGAAGTCAAGGAAAGAATATCACAAAGAGGAAAAGACGAAAAGGTGAGCGTTAAAAGTGTCTGCAGAATTTGTAACTAGGAAGTCACCAGCAACCATGGCAGAGCAGTTTTAGTGAAGTGGTTGGGCCAGCGTAAGACCCAAGTGGACTGAGGAGTGAGTAGGAGATAAAGCTACAGAGAAACCATGTGAAGATGTGCTTTTTTAAGGAATTTGGCTGTCATTCCTACATACCCATGAAGTGTTGCTTTGCTTTTTCCATTTAAAAAAGCAAGTAAGCCTATTTATATAAAGATGATAATAATAGCAGCTAATGTTTATTTATATAGTGCTTACTTTGTGCCAGGCACTACTCTAACAACTTAAAATTATCTCATTCAATCTGCACATAACCCATTGAGGTAAAGGGTACCATTATCCTCAGTTTATAAAAGGCATTTAGAGGTTAAGAAACTTGCTCAAGGTTACCCAATTATTAAGGAACAGGGCTAGGGTTCAAACAT
Source organism: Miniopterus natalensis (assembly GCF_054644295.1). NCBI lineage: Eukaryota > Metazoa > Chordata > Mammalia > Chiroptera > Miniopteridae > Miniopterus > Miniopterus natalensis. The sequence goes on from NC_142089.1 coordinate 26,456,363, forward strand.
AGGCAGTGAGAGGCCACAGCACCTGAGTCAGAGAGCCTCATGCAGAATAGGAGCTCAAAGTTTTTTGCCAATTAGGTTAATGAGTTTATTCAAACCTTACATGATGTAGTATTATCTCCCTCCTCCTTCCAAGGGAGAAAAAGAGGCAAATTCCTCCAGGCCTAAAATTAAGCTCTTCATACCTATTATGGGGGGTATTATTGAATTTACAAAAGCCTAGGGAACCTACTGGGATAGGAGGCAAGAGATCTGAATTTTAGTCCAATTCTGCCTCTTAACAGTCATTTAACTTTGAACAAATCAACTAATAAGGCTGTCCTTCAGTTTTCCCAGCTACAAAGTAGGTATGATCATCTGTGATCCATATAACTCACACTGTTATGTAAATCTAATAAAAACATATGAAAGTACTTAGAAAAAATTTAAGTGCCACATGATCTGAGATTTTCTGAGGTGGTAACATAAGCACCAAAAGAACCAGTTGGGGGCAGCACGACGCAGCACTTCAGATTCTTGGACGAGGCGGATCAGGTTTGGCAAGGCAGAGAGAATGGCTAAAAATACACCTAACTTCTCTAAAGGAAAACCTGTCTATCTGCTTCATCCTGCTTGATAATCCATCTTTGAAAATCTCAAAGTGAGGCATAATGACAGCAATAGCACAGTGCCTTCATTTCTTCACTCCAGTTATCTGTCCACGGTTCACATTTGAAGTGCTCATTTGCTAAAAAGAAACTGAACCTGCAAACGCCAAGCTACATGAGAGCAATAAAGCTGACACCTAATCATGCAGACAAATTTCTTCAGCTCTAAGAGTCAGAAAGATCTGAAGGGGTGGTGGTTCACTTGTTTGGCATGGTGACAATGTAACATGGAAGGCCTGACTTCAGAAGCCACTCAGGTTTTCCAACTGAGGTCAGGCAGAAAAGACTGGCAAAGAGGCTGTATGTGCACTATCCATAGGCTAGACTAAGTCATGACTTTTGATTCTGTTTCAGAGAAACATGTTTACTCTGTTCAGCCATGTCCCTGAAGGCCTGAGAAATCCACAGACCAAGCCCGAGGGTGGAAAGCAGAGAAGAAAGGTGAGACAAGGTGAGGAATAACACTGGCTAGTAGGCTCTGAATTTTCCAGGCAAGGTGGAAAAAGTACAAACCAGGACCAGAGAGGGAAACAAAATGAAGTTTGGTTTCTCTCTTGCTGGCCTTTGGTTAATACTTTGGTGGGGCTGATAAGTCTCTGGGCCTTCAGAAACCACCACTTCTCAATGTCTCAAGATCTTTTGCATCTACGAGGAAAGGAAGTTTGAGATCTGCCAACAAGGAAGATTTCTAAGTTGCACACTCTCTGTGCCCATTAGTTGGAACGTTCACTTCCCCAAAAGCAACTCGCAGTGCAGACTCAGCTGGTGTGTCCTCTGAGCAAATCCCTCTGCGGGAAGCAGAGGCAAGAGCAACTGCACTAGCACATTCAGCTTTCTGGGATGAGAATAACAGCTGCTTTGCTGTCTTTTTCTTCCAGACCACTCCCTTGGGCAGCCCTACAAAGCAACCTAGGGCACTGGCAATACATTTACATAACTTACCAGAGAGAGGAATTTTTCCATTTCTAATTGTTGTTCTTTTAAACTTTCAAGTTCAGAAAACTATAATATCAGCCAATCAAATGTGCTTTAGGTATTTCAATACCGCTCAGTGACTGTCCCCCAACTTTTCCTACACCGAAACCTGCCTCTCCTCTTCATGGTCTAATAAAATATTTTAACAGTTTCTGACATTTCATTTGTGTTTGATACTTGATTTCATTAAAAGACTGTTTTCTTGGAAGGCACTCAATAGATAAATATGTTGGTGACTAAACAACATTATATATGCAAGAAATCATATGCCAACACCATAAAAAAAATCACCAAAGGGACAGATAAGTAGATACTCAGTTCTCCATTCAGAGATATCAATTCAGGTTATTTCTACAAACGTCTATAGAGCATTCCTCCCCTTCCTGCTGCACTCCTATGGGAGTAAGAACCAGGTCGTTTTCAGCACCATCATATCCCCCAGGGATTGAAGAGTGCCTAGCACATAGTAAATGTAGATATATAAAAATAACACTCAGATTATACTTTAAAGAAGTCCAGTGAAAGAAGTCCAGGTACGAAAATAATACCAACAGCCTTTAGCAGAAATAAATACTAGAGGTATGAAAGTAGAAACTGACTCTGCCTAAGAAGTCTGGAAAATTTCAGAGAGGAAGTAACATCTGATTTGGATCCTAAAAGATAGTTAGGGCCCGACCGGGCGTGGCTCAGCAGTCAAGCGTTGGCCTAGGATCCAAGAGATCGAGGTTCAATTCCTGGTCAGGGCACATGCCTGAGTTAGGGGCTCAATCCCCAGTGTGGGGCCTGCAGGAGGCAGCCAATCAATGACTCTCTCATCATTGATGTTTCTATCTCTCTCTCCCTCTCCCTTCCTCTCTCTGAAATCAATAAAAATATATATTTAAAAAGAAAAAGATAGTTGTCTAGGTTGAGAATATGGTTCTTTCCATATATCCCCTATGGGCTCTCATGGTACCAACTCAGGCACATATAGACATATAAACAGGTCCACACAGAGCACATTCTGGAGCAGCACTAGGCAATACCTGCTATTCACTCCACCCAGAGCTCCTGTTCCCAATTCTTGCTGATTCTAGTCAGTTACAGTGGCCTCACCTGATCACAACCACCAGCAAGAAGAATAAGTCAAAGTTTAAAAAAAAAGCAACCATTTTGTATTATCAAAGGACTGATATCGGCAACCAAACAAGCTTATCTCTGTAGAGTGGTTCAAACCTATATTCAGAGAGGCTCTGAAGAAAATATTCCTTTTTGAAAAATCTACCCAACTGAACTGAAGCTGGAGTGCTTACCCAAGGCAGATAAATGTGCTGACATCCAATTAACAGAGATCGTTTGTTGCCACCTAATTAGCAGGATTGTCCTGGGGAAGATCCATCCACCAAACACTAAAAACCTACTATGTGGAAATACAAAGATAAGTGGGGCCAGTCTCTGCCCTTAGTTCACAGTCTAGTAGAGAGGACATAAAATCATCTAACAAGTTTTTTTCACATAGGATAATAATATGATCAGATATGCTACAGAGAAATATCATTCTAACAGTAATATAAAAACTGTATGGAGCCCGGCCGGGCATGGTTCAGTGGTTGAGTGTCGACCTGGGATCCAGGCGATCGGGGTTTGATTCCCGGTCAGGGCACATGCCCGGGTTGCAGGCTGCAGCCGATCAATGACTCTCTCATCATTGATGTTTCTAGCTCTCTCTCCCTCTCCTTTCCTCTCTCTGAAATCAATAAAGATATATTTTAAAAAAGAACAAAACTGTATGGAAAAGTCAGGAATAGAGGCCTGGAAAATAGTTAGGAGGTTTCAGGAATCATCCAGGTGGGAAATAACATAGGCCTGAATAAGACAATAGCAGCAAGAATGGAAAGATGGTTAATATCTGGAGACATCTCAGAGATAGAATCAACAGGATGCAATGTTTAATCAAAGGCAGGTAATAATTAAAAGAGGTAAGGTATACAAAGTACATCCAGTATAATGTTTACCTCATAGTACACAACTCATTCTCCCCACTATCAATATCTTATCACCATTATTCCTCCCCTGGGTTACTCAATTAGTTTTCTAACTAGTCTCCTGGTCTCCTTTGTACATCTTGAATACACTTGTCCCCCATTCCCATCCATTTTATACAATATAGCCAAGATAATCCTTCTGAAATGCCAACCTGAAGCCACTCTCCTGTTAAAATTATTCAATGATACCCTATTACTCTTAGGATAAAACCCAGAAACAAAGCCTTTCACTCCTGCTTATAAAGGTTTCATTCCCTGCTCACCTGCACATTTGTACATATTGCTAATCCCTTTACCTGGATTACCCTTCCCCCACCTAGACCTGGCTAATCACTCACTGTTGAGAATTCATTTCCATTTCATAGATGCTCATATGAAAGGTTGGGAGTAAGACATTCTATGCAAAAGGAACACAAATGTAAAGTGCAGAGATTAGTATTCTTTTTTTTCTTTTCTGCATAAAGTATAAGTAAGGGGGAAGGGATGAAGAGAGGGTACTGCAACAGTCCACATGAGAGATGACCAAATGCCTGATTTAGAGTGCTATTTTAGGCATGGAAAAGTGGGCTAGAGTTAGAATATGCAGAAAGAATTTAGCAACTGAGCGCAACATAGATATGAGAACTGAGGAAAAAAAGAGTTAAAGGCAACTCAGAGATTCCGGATTGAGGTGTTCAGAGAAGCGATGGGAAGAGATCCTGTAATCTTATGTGCCATCAGTAAGTCAGACACCAGCATCAATGCCAAACAGCCAAATCAGTGGCTTGTTGAACCTCTGTTCTTTGGATGGGCCCTCTACAGCGGGGGGCCTGGGCCCCGACCTACTTTTCACTGTAGCCCAACAATGCCATTGTGCTGGCCACTGTATGCTTGTTGGTCGGCTCCAAACACAAAGGCTAGCAGACACCCCATCCTGCTGGCTTGGTTTAAAGAAGAAAAGAAAGCTTTGTTACTGCCCTGGGTAATTCCAGGACAGGCATCCCAAGAGCACCCTGTGGGAGGCTTGTGCTCCAAAGGAGCCTCCTGTTCTCAGCTCGAGGTTCCAAGCCACCGCGAGCACACATCTGTACTTCTGCCAAGGCCCAAGTTTGCGACGGTTCAGCCTCTACTCCAAAAGGTCCACTAGGGCCTGTCACACTGAAACAGTCAGTTGCAATAAGTTGACTCAAAGAGAAAGGGAACCCAAAATGTGTTTCAGAATATTTAAATGTTTCACTCTCTCTGCTTTCATATATGCTCATCTACTTCCCAGAATACTCCTCTTCCCCTTCATAGCTTTGCTAATTCTTATTCATCCTTCTAAACCCAACCCGAGTCTCTTATATTTTAAAGCACTTCCTGATACCCCATCCCATACTTTGTGCCACTGTAGCCCCCTATTCGTATTTCTACTATTGCTTATCACATTGTATTATAACCTTGATGGCAGAGACCAGGTGTTTCTCAACTTTGTCAGCCCAGTATCCAGTAAAGTGAACAATAAATTAAACAAATGAATGATTGAATACATTTAAATAAATGGAGGCAGGTTTTAACTTCCCTCTTTTATTGGAAACCCTCTCAATTCAGTCATTAATGTAATTTAAGATCAAAAAGAAAAATATGCTTTTAGAAGAATTTTTTTATAAACACCATGCATATACTATTATATGGCAGATGCTATGGTAGCATTGGATATAAAGTATAATATAAAACAATGTGTTTGGCCACTCAGTGATATGAAATTCTGAGAATCCTTTTACCACCCTTATCAGAAGATTCCTTAAAGTGGTCAGAATCACATGGACTTAAAAAATATAACTGAGATCTTCTTTTGGAAACTACAGAAGATATTTCTTTTATCAGCAGCTGAAAGCCAAGCAGAAGAGGCCATAACGATATCTTCCCTCATGTTTCCCACAGATAGGCACTTACTGTGAACCCATTCACCACTTTAAAGAACATAGGTTTATCATACATGAAGTAGTACAAATGTTTTTCTATGCATGTAAGCTACTATAAACATTAAAACGATTGTTACCTACAGATTTTAAAAAGTATGATTAAACTTTCTCCATAGATTTTTAACTCCTACATCAAACACCTCATAATCAAAATCAAGTTTGTTTACATAAAGTAAACATTAAAAAGGTAAATTTGTAGAACAAATCGTCTCAAAGAAATAAACTAAGATAAGAAAACTGTTCCCTTTACCCCATGAATCTCTACTAACAATCAATGGTCTCAGACATGATTTAAGATCAGGTCAGGGCTCCCGACCATGCCATCCAGTCTGTTTTCATATCCAAAATTCATAATAACTACCAGTGACACAACATGGCTATTGGGGCCATGTTTTAAAAGCATTCTTCCCTCCAGCTTGCTACCCTCATCTGCTACAACCTCACACTCTCCAGACCCAGACAGGAATCTCTGACATTCACCTGGTGATTGAGCTCAGAGTGAATGGAGCTCAAAGCAATGTAAGGAAGACAAAGCACCCTGCTTCCCCACCAGATCTGAGGAGCAGGGGCTTAACAGTAAACAAAAGTGGAAACCAAAAGAGGTTAGATTTCTAATTAAGTTTATTTATATTAAAGGAAACTCTGTCCTCAAGTGAACCAATCATTTCTTCTACCTCTTCTGCCCATATCAGAACACAGCTTGGCCTCTGGATAAGGAAGCAGTCAAGCAGAAGGTAAGGGAGGCAAACTACAAGGTGAAATGGTACCTTTAGTGGCAAACGGTAGGCAGAGGGGTAGAGAGGGGGAAAAGCTTTCAAAGACTTCCAACTTGCTTTGTGGAAGACAGCTTCCCAGCTCAACAGTCACTGCAAGTGCAGGCAGAAATCTCCTCTGAAGGATAAGGGTCAGGTAAATAACTAAACAATCAGAAATTCATAAAGATTACTTGGAGCTATCAAAGGAAGCAGTGGGGAAAGAGGAACCAGCCAGTTCAGCTTCTATTGCAGAGAAAACAGATTTGAGGTCTGGTATACACATTAAGTATCTACATTTTCAAGGAAAAAGGGAGAGCCTTTTCTTTTCCTTAGTTTCAGACCATCTCAAGTGTCAGAATGATGTGCCCTCCTACATGAGAGAGTAAATGAGAAAATTCAGATGATTAATCTTGAGTGAATTAAATCTAGATTTATTTTACCAGCTTGTTCAAAATATCTTTCCTCTGTCGGCCACTGGGACTCTCTGGGAAGCAGTTAATACTGGTCCATGGCCAACTCTCAATTCAAGCTAAGCAGCAGATCTGGATATGATGTCACTCAGAAGGGTTTTGGGGATTCTAAATTGTAAAAAAAATTTCTAAATGACTAGAAGCAGAGAATAACTATAGCACTGAATCCTAAAACCCTTTCCAAACAAATTCAGAAGGTTCTACATACAATTAATGTCATTTCATAACTTCAGTGAGAACAGGTGCAATGCCATACTTAGATCAGTGTCTGGCAAAATAGGCCCCAATAAATACTTGCTAAATAAATTAAGTGTCCCTAATCATTATATGTCCCTAATCTACATGTAGGGATCCCTTCTCCACTCTCCATGAATCAGCTCTCATCAGCTAACTCAGTCTTCAGAGATTAAGGTCTTGTCAGAGGAAGGGCCTTAAAGATGCAATGGTGCGCTATTCTTGAGAGGTTCAAAGACTGAGTCTGGTCTTCTATAGTGAAGAGACTACAGACTTACAATGGTTAGACTTAACAATTTTTCAACTGAATGATGGTGTAAAAGCAATATGCATTTGGTAGAAATCGCATTTTAAATTTTGATCTTTTCCTGGGCTATCAATATGCAATATGATACTCTCATGATGCTGGGCATTGGCAGTGAGCCACAGCTCCCAGTCAGGCACACAATCACGAGGGTACACAACTGGTACTCTACAGTGTACTGTGACCAGTGTTTTTTGGATATTGTGTTCTGAGCAAGTTTAAGGTAGGCTAGGCTAAACTATGATGTTCAGTAGGCTAGATGTAATAAATGCATTTTTGACTTGTATATATATTTAATCTCACCTGAGAATATTTTTTCCATTGCTTTTCAGAGAGAGTGGAAGGGGGAGACAGAGAAAGAAACATCAATGTGAGAGAGACACATCAATTGGTTGCCTCCCACATGCGCCCCAACCAGGCCAGGGATGGAGGTACATATCCTTGACCAGAATGGAACCCAAGACCTTTCCCTTCAGTCCTCAGGCCAATGCTCTAACCACTGAGCCAGAACGGCTAGGGCAGACTTAATGATATTTTTAACATATGATAGGTTTATCAAGACATAACCCCATTGTAAGTCGAGGAACATCTGTATGTAAATTAAGGGGTTACATTAAAAAAAAAAAATCAGCCCAGCCGGGCGTGGCTCAGCGGTTGAGCATCAACCTAGGATCCAGGAGATCTGGGTTCGATTCCCAGTCAGGGCACATGCCCAGGTTGTGGGCTGCAGCCGATCAATTACTCTCTCATCATTGATGTTTCTGTCTCTCTCTCCCCCTTTCCCTTCCTCTCGCTGAAGTCAATAAAGATACATTAAAAAAAAAGAAAAGAAAGAGACTACTTCTTTAAAAAAAAAAATCATATCCCAGGAAATACACACATAGCTGAGAGAGGAAAACAAAGTATTCCAGCTGCACTATCCAAGTTTTCCACATCTCAGTAAATGGCACTACCACTTACCTAAAAATTGAGCATCATTTGATTCCTCACTCTCCTTCTTATCAAAGTCATTACCAAGGCCTTGTGCTTCTATTTCCAAAACAGATCTTTAAATGTCTTCATAGATACCACCCCAGTTCAAGCTACCCAAATCTCTCACATCATCTCTGTTTCTCCTTACTGGTCTCCTTGCCCCACCTTTTGACCCTTTACAATCTATTCTCCATAGAGAAGCCAAAGTGCTATTTTTAAAATGAAAATTGTATCATAATACTCTCCTGTCTAAAATCAATGGCTTCCTAATGTATTTAAAATAAATTTCAAAATCCTTACCATGGCCTATTAAGGCCTGCGTTACCTAACCTTTTTCTATCTCTCAAAATTTTAATCTTCTATCTGATCTTCACTAATGTTTCTTTACCTTTTAGATATTCTCAGAAAAGTACTTCTATGACCTTATGTATAGGGTAAGTTAGTTATCTCACTTGCTATGGATAGATAATAAATTTTTTTTCCAAAGTACATGTTCATAGGGAAAACAATGCCCAATGCAATAACAATATAATATGACAGAGCAGACCTGAAAGGCAAGCCATTCTAAGCCCCACATCATATACTTTCCTTCTATAACATCCTTGCCAAGTGGCCAAAGCAACTCATATTTTAACTTTATCAGGAGAAACAAGTTAGTAAACAGACTAAGAACCACACTCAACATAACTACCCTTAACTATGGTGCCCCCTAGCCAACACTCCAGCCTCCCAATATCTAAGAACCTCCCAATAGCCCTATCTTGATGGAAAAGCAGTGTGTGAAGAAGCCTGACAACTTCCTTTACCCAACCCCTATCTCCTCAGTGACCCACTACCTATTTGGTGTTGGTGGTAAAAAAAACATAAAACAGTCCCCATCCTCATGGAACTGATACATGGGAAAGAGACATAAACAAACATTCAAATAAATGAAGAATATATTATGAGATGTGCTACAATGAAAAAGGAAAGGTTGCTATCCAAGAGAATAATAAGCGAAGTCACGATCTAGATGGGGGAGGTTATGAGGAAAAGCCACTACAATGAAGTGAAATGTAAACTAAGATTTGAAAATTGAGGAGTTAAGTAGGTAAAAAGTGGGAGAACAGCTTTTCAAGTATTATTTAATCTCTCTAAGAGGGAAGAAGGCAAAGTATTCCAGCTGCAGTTTCTTGTTACATAAATAGCAATAATAATGGCTGTATCTCAGAGAGTTGTCATAAGGATGAAAAAAGAAAATGGATGTAACATTCTAGAAATATGAGCTCTTTTTTAAAAATATATTTTTTATTGATTTCAGAAAGAGGAAGGGAGAGGGAGAAAGAGATAGAAACAATGATGAGAGTCATTGATCAGCTGCCTCCTGCATGCCTCCTGCATGCCTCCTGCTGGGGATCGAGCCCGAAACCCGGGCATGTGCCCTGACGGGGAATCGAACCCCGATCACCTGGATCCTAGGTCAACACTCAACCACTGAGTCATGCCCAGCTGGGCTGAGCTATTTCTTTAACGAGTATATATGATTTTATAATCATAAAAAAAGATTTTAAAAAAAAAGTGTCCCTGATACTGCCAAGTACAATAAATCAGTGGTTTAAAAAATGAAATATCTTTTCATCCAAACACCTTAGTTGATTTAAAATCTTATCAGGTAAGTTGCATATCTATTGTTTTATTTGTATTTTAAAAAGTCCAGTGCTCAGTTCTGTTCTTTCTGGGTGTACCAGAAATACATGTTTCACTGGCTACCTGTATAGAAAATAAGTTGTTGAGCAAGTTAGTTACAGTCAAAGGATGACTACGCAAGAGATCTTACAACTGAACAGTGCAAAAGGCCATTTAGAAATTATCCCCTTCATGAGGCAAGTGTTCCAGCCATTCATACAGGTGATAAAATGTGTTAGAAAATTTATCTTGAATTCAGTTTTTAGATGCATAAAATGTTTGCTTCCTTTCCCCCTATTTAATCATCCAGCCAATATCCATAAAGTGTCTTCTAAACACAAGGTACTACTGGAAGATTAGAAGTATATGAATAAGATACTATCCCTGCCATCCTACAGAATAACCAGGAACTAACAGGTTTCACAAAGCACTTTCATAGTAACCTCATTTGAACCTGCAGCACCTTGAGATACTCTTGTCATCCTTTTCTAATATATGAGGAAATAAGCCCAGAGAATTTAAATGACTTGCTTATGGTTATTCAACTAGTATTGGTGGGGTCTGGATTTGCACCCAAGCTGTCTGACCCTAAAGCCTGGGTTCCTTCTACTCTAGGAGCTTTTATTACACATTCTGCCATGTACTAAAGTTATTTTTGCTTTACTTTCCCTATACAAACAAACCCACATATATCAGTGGGGAAAGGACAGTATCTAACAACTGAGAAATGCAAATCGAAACCACAGTGAGATATCACCTTATACCCATTAGGTTGACTGCTATAGAAAAACAAAACAAAACAGAAAATAACAAGTGTTGATGAGAATGTGGAGAAATTGGAACCCTTGTACACTATTGGTGGGACTGTAAAATGGTACAACTATTACAGAAAATAGTATGGTAGTTCCTCAAAGAATTAAAAATAGAACTACCATATCATCCAGCAATCCCACTTCTGGATATATATCTAAAGAGAATTGAAAGCAGGGTCTCAAAAGATATCTGCACACCCATGTTCAACCCAAATGTCCATGAACAAATGACTGGACAAATAAAGTATGATATAACATTATTCAGGAAGAAAATCTTGTCATGCTACAACATGGATGAACCTTTAAAACATTGCGGTAAGTGAAATAAGCCAGTCACAAAAAGATTATATTATATGATTCCACTTCTCTGAAGTACCTAGAGTCATCCAAATCAGAGTAGAAGAGCAGTCACCATGGGCTGGAGGGAGGGGGAAATGGGGAGCTACGCAAACACACTGAATACTATTAAACTATACACTTAAAATGGCTAAGATGGTTTTAAAAATAGATTGGTATTTTAAAAGGACCACTCTGGCTGGCAATATGGACAACCAGAATTTAAGGTGAGGAATAAGACAATAGGGAAACTAATTAGAAATTTGAGGCAAGAGATAAAATGATGGCAGAAAGAAATGGCAAAGGAATAGATTCAAGATAGTAAGGAGGTAAAATGGACAGGACATGGTGATGAGACAGGCTAGTAAGCCAGGACAAGTGGAATGGGGAAACTGAGACAGATAGGTAAATGGCCAAGCAGTTTACAGCCATCTAGTAAATAGAAAACTCCTATCTTCCCTAAACAAGGACACTGAGATGTAGATCCCAGTTCTCGTTGGCTCTCCCAGGAGCACTCCTGTACCTTTCCCTTTCCCCTCTCCTTCCTCCACAGGCATGCATCTCCTAATCTCTAAGGGTCCCCATGAAACTTGCAACCAGGGGAGCAATGGGCAGCAGCAGCTCATCCTGGGCTAACCCCCCGAACCTGTCTGTCTCCAAGGCCCCCTTTGCTCTGACTTTACAGTGAGCCAAAGCAGGCCAGCCTGGGCTCTCCTGTTGCTTCTTCTATCCTAAGCCCTTCCTTGTGTCAGTGTTCCCAGCTTTAATAAACATACTCTCAAAATCACCTGGACTCATGTTGTGAAACCTTTCCTGCATGAAGTCAAGAACCATACACTATCAGCTGGCCCTAGGCAGAACCACTCAGGGTCAGCCAGGTCCCCTTTTTGGTAACAGTGATAAGATGTAAAAAACAGGAGAGGTCACGGATGAAGGAAAAGAGAACTATCATTTGTAGAAAAGCTAAGCACTATACTAACGCTTTTTTCTAAAATATGTTTTTATTGATTTCAAAGAGAGGAAGGAGAGGGAGAGAGAGATTGAAACATCAATGATGAGCCTGGCCAGGCGTGGCTCAGCAGTTGAGCATCAACCTAGGATCCAGGAGATCACGGTTTGATTCCTGGTCAGGGCACATGCCTGGGTTGCAGGCTCAATCCCCAGTCGGGGGGTGTGCAGGAGGCAGCCAATCAATGACACTCTCTCATCATTGATGTTTCTATCTCTCTCTCTCTCTCTCTCTCCTTCCCTCTCTCTAAAATCAATAAAGATATATTAAAAAAAAAAAAAGTATTTCTATTGGTGCACATAAGCTAGCAGTGTGAGGCTAATTCTAAACAATGCTAAATTTTAGTCCAGTAGCCATCAGTAGTCATAATATCTGCTTTCCTGTTATCTTTGCATACAGTTCTTCAGACACAACATTGCTTTAGGCCCAGTCCAAAGGTTATTTTGCCCTCTTTTAACATACCAGAGGTTTGAGGCATAAGACTGCAAGGCAGTTCCTCTGGGATGGCAGCACAAAACTGCTGCTTCTGCTCCATTTTAAGGTGGCTCCATATATTCCATGTTTTGTTTTTCCTTTTTTCTTTTTACACAACTTTGAAAGAGGCAGATGTCTTTGTGGCTAACAGTTGAAGTGCTAGAAGCTCAAGTATTGGGAAGCAGTATTTATTTATTTATCCGCCCAGCTAATAATTATTGTATGCCTTTATGTGCCAGTTATGAAGACTCAGCAGTAACAAAATAGCCAATCCCAAAGAGTTTAAAGTCTAGTAAACACAATTATAGCCAGCCAGAACTTGATTCAAATCCCAGCTCCACTACTTAGCTAAGAGACTTTATTTATTTATTTATTTATTTATTTATTTATTTATTTATTTAATATATTTTTATTGATTTCAGAGAGAGGAAGGAAGAGGGAGAGAGAGAGAGAGAAACATCAATGATGAGAGAGTCACTGATCAGCTGCCTCCTGCATGTCCCCTACTAGGGATCGAGCCCACAATCCAGGCATGTGCCCTGACTAGGAATCGAACCTCAATCTCCTGGATCCTAGGTCGATCGATGATCAACCACTGACCCATGTCCGGCCGAGCACTAAGAAACTTTAAATCATTTCTTTATGAGTCCTCAGATTTCTCATCTGTAAAACAGGAAAAAATACCACCTATTTCATGGGATTGTGTGATAATTAAACAATATATGGTGGAGGAAGGAGCTTAGCAGGCTCTGGCACATAGAAAGCATTAAAAAGAAAATTAACTTTATTTTTCATTATTATTACTCAGGAAGTAATACAGCAGCTGAAAATGGCTCTTTCCAAATCAATGAAACGTTATCTAGTGAAAAGGCTGATAAACAGGATCTGAACAAGGAAGGCATCACTCAGTACTCCTCAGAATGCCAATGCTTTATGAAGTTATCTTCACTTGGATACCCAATAAACATTTCCAACTAAACCTGTTCAAAACTGACCTCTTGATCATCTCCCGTCATGTACCTCCTACAGTCTTCCCCATCTCCATTAAGAGCAACTCTATCCTTCAGGTGTTCAGGCCCAAAATCTCAAAGTTACCTTTGACTTCTTTAATCTTCAGACACTCATACTGAATGCATAAGGAAAGCCTGTTTTCTCTACCAAACAGATCCAGAACCACCAACTCCACTGCTGCCACTCTGGTCCAAGTTACCTTTGCACATCTCTCATCTTTTTTGCACAGTTTTTATTTATTGTGCAGACTCCACTGCAATAATCTTTAACTAGTCTTCCTGCTTTCACCCTTGCCTCCTTTTCATTCTAATTCACTGTACAGTATCCAGGGTGATTCTGTTAAAAGTTATCAACATCATGTCATACCTCTACTCAAAAACCTCCAAACACTTCATAATTCATCTGAGTAAAAGCTGAAGTTCTTACAATGGTCTGTAAGTCTCCGTGATCTGGCCTGTGTTTCCTCTCTGATCCCCATCTACGAACATTCATTTTACTCTCGCCACTGCAGCCACATCCTCCTCCTTGAAGGTACTTGACCACACCAGGCCCATATCTGCCACCATGTCGTTGTACTTGCTGTTCCCACTGCCTAGAACATTCTTTCCCCAGATAGTCATACAGCTAGTTCCCTTATCTTCTTAATTTTTGCCTTTTCTATAATATCTTCCCTGTCCACATATTTGAAATTGCAAACTCCAAAACACTTGACACCACATACATTACTATTTGTTTTCTTAGTTAGTCTAACTCCTCTGTCCACACCCTGCTGATTACAATGCAAATTCCAAGAGGGCAGACATTATTATTTGTTCATTATTATATTTCTAGGACCTGGAATAGTGCTGGACACACTGTAGGAAACCAATAAATCTTATTATATATAAATAAATAAGCCAGAAGCAAACTAGCAAGTCAGGGAAAAACTGCTTTATGAATGAAGTAAACTAAGTGAATTATTCTATTTGTGGGTTACACTGCCAACCTCAAATTCTTGTTTCTCAAATGTCATAAGGAGTTACTAAAAATAAGAGCAGAAAACATGTACAATTTATTTAGATTTTTTTTATTACTAAGTGACCAAATCAAATAATTAAAGCTACTTTTCCAAAAGTAAAGAAGATGCCAACATGTATTTATAGGAATAATTTTAGCTATTTTTACAAATATAAATGAAATAAGAATACTTCTAATTGAGAAAGGACTTGAGATGTGACATTTCACACTATTTTTGACTTCTGGCTCTTCCCACTGGGGCTAATTCAGCTTTCTTAGAGCTAGGTCTACACTAAACAATCAACTATAAAAAAACTTAATACAGTTGACCCTTAAATGATACAAGGGTTATGGGAGCCAAGTCTTCTGTACAGTCTAAAATCCATGTGTAACTTTTGACTCCCCCAAAACTTAATTACTTGTAGCCTACTATTGACTGGAAGTCTTACGGATAACAAACTGTCAATTAACATATATTTTGTATATTTTATATATATTACATATTGTATTCTTACAATAAAATAAGCTAGAGAAAATAAAGTGTTATTTAAAAATCAAAAGGAAGAGAAACAACATTTTACAGTATTTACTGAAAAAATTCTGTCTATAAGTGAACTCTCATAGTTCAAGTTGTGTTGTTCAAGGGTCAGTTGTACTACGGGCACAACCATACAGGGCATTATAGACCCTGTATGATTTTGTAGGTCAGGGATTCAGGAGACTGAGCTCCACTGAGAACCTGGGATTTGACATAAGTTGGAAAGTGGGAGGGAGAAGAGAAGTAAGAGCACTCTAGGTCCTGAAAGGCATATGTAAGGCCAGCATGTATAGAAAACAGCAAGCGACCCACCTAACTAAAGGAGGCAATTCATATTCTGAAATCAGATTAGAAAGGGTCTAGAATGCCAAACAGTTTTTAAACAGAAGCATACATTATCAAAGTACGCCTAATGAAGATTATTTTAGTAGCATATCAAATTGAAGCAAAGAAAGACTAGAGACAGGAAAACCAGCCACAAAGTATTTGTAGGAATCCAGCCATGAAATAAGATTGTAGCAGGAATGTGTAGAAACCTATGTGTTTCTCTCCCCACCCCCACCCCCACTCTTCCACTATCTCTAAAAACTCAATGGAAAAATATCCTCAGGTGAGGATTAACCACAACAACAAAAGGACATCAAAAAGAAAATATTAGGGTAGGATTGGGAACTGATTAAATTCAAGAGATAAGAAAAAAAATAAAAACTAACATCATATTTTTTTATTTGGCTGAATAAGGATTCTAACAATAGAAAACAGAAGATTGAAAAGGATGACCTAACTGACCTAAGTTGTATTTGAAATAGTGGAAAACAGGAGATGACAAAAAAAAGAATATGAACTATAATGAATAACAACCATTAATATATATGGTTATATATATTATATAACTTGAGAGTTAACAGCTGGATATTAAAAAAATAATTTCTAAGGAAGGGCATAGTAAGAAATTTCTCATTATCCCTGTCACTAAACACGGAATTCATAAAAATGGTCTTTGAGATGTAAAGTCTAATAATTCACCTTCCCTTGAATCAAAGCTGACCAATAAAATACAGGGTGACATTATGGAACTTCCAAAGCTAGGTCATAAGAAGTCATGAGGCTTCCATTTGGGTGTCTTGTACCTCTCCCGTAAAAAGTCTAACTCCTGAGATCACCAAGCTGTGGGAAGCTCAAGCCATATGGGGATGACCTAAAGAATGAAACACCATGTAGTGTGAGAGAGGGGCCCACAGTCAGAGAAAGACAAATACCATATGATCTCATTTATATGTGGAATCTAAGGAACAAAATAAACTAATGAACAAAATAGAAACAGAGGCATGGATACAGGAAACAGACTGACAGCTGTCAAAGGGGAGGGGGTTGAGGGACTGTAGGAAAGAAAGGGATTAAGCAAAACACACACACACACACACACACACACACACACACACACACACACACACACACACACACACACACATATATATATATATAACACATAGCCAGATAACAGTGTGGTGATAGCCAAAAGGAAAGGGGGTTGAGGGGTAGGTGGGGGTGGGCCAAGAGAAGCAAAATGGGGACAAAAGAGACTTTGCTGGGGCAATGGTCCCACGATGCAGTATGCAGGTGATGTTTTATTTTTATTTTTATTATTATTATTTTTAATATATCTTTATTGATTTCAGAGAGAGGAAAGGAGAGGGAGAGAGGAAGATAGAAACATCAATGATGAGAAAGTCATTGATCGAGCCACAACCCGGGCATGTGCCCTGACCGGGAATCGAACCCCGATCGCCTGGATCCTAGGTCAACGCTCAACCGCTGAGCCACACCCGGCCGGGCAGGTGATGTTTTATTGAGTTGTACACTTGAAATCTGTACCTCAATAAATTCAATTGGAGGGAGGGAGGGAGGGAGGGAGGGGCGGGCGTGCCTAGGAGCACCATGGCCGCAGACATGGGAGTGAAGTAGCCATCTTGGTAGTGGGTCCTCCAGTTCAGCCACCCCAGCTGACAATGTGGATCAGAGATTCAGCAAAGCCCTTCCAAATTCCTGACCTACACAATCGCAAGCCAAATAAAATGATTGTTTTAAGCCACTGTTTTAGGGTACTTTGTTATGGAGAAGTAGATTGGGGAACAGCCTTCTTTTTCCTCCTAATAAGCCCAGAGCCCAGCAGAGTGCCCAGCCTAGAGCAGATTCACTTAAAGTGGTAAGTATAAAGTGAATCTCTTCCTTCCCTCTCAGATGCTAATTCACATCTTTGTCATTTCCCCTACCCTCACCATTCCTTTACGAAGTCCTGAGTCACAGAGGCAATCATTGTTAGTACCTTTGATGTGTCCCCTTAATTACCGTGTGGTAGTTATAGCCTCCCCAAGTCCACCCCCTGCTTAAAAGATAGGTATGGCTATGCTGCCAAAGTTAACCCAAGGCAGGCACCAGACGACTTCACATCTGCCTCAAGGTAAATAAGGCCAGGAGAATACTCTCTACTGGGACACACAGAATCAAGAAAAGAAGCAGGCAAAGTAATGGTAATATCACAGCACACCAAGAAACTGGAATCGGGGTCTGGCTGCTCAATTTTATAAATAATGCATAAGTTTGGTCACTGAACCCACAGAGTTTCCTTTCATTGTAAGCTCTTTGATTATATAAGGTTTCTTACATGTCTGACAAAAAACTCAGAAACAACACTTATCAACCCACATATGGAATTTCCAAAATAACTATTCTTTAATAAAGAAAGGTGTATAGTGGGGGTGGAAATGATGAGTGAGAAAAGGATGAGGGCTATGTGAATAAAAAATTATCTTCAGTCACCTTGCAGGGCTGATCCATCCCCTCATGAGCTAAAAGCATTTCTTTCGGTACCAAGTATCTGCCAGACTGAGGAGACATTGCTGTAAAGAGGCTACATCACCTCACTGGGTCAAGCAGTTGCTGTATTTTTACCTGAGTGGTTCTCAGTGCCACAGTGGAAAAAAACAATAGATTCTCCATGGCAGAAAAAGCAAGAGAGATCCCCAAATCCTACCTGCCAAGCAATTATCTTGCTGACTCCTCTGACTTAAATATTGTTACTTTGGATCCCTATTCCACAACCTTATACTTTACTCATTCTTCAAATGCCCAATCTTCTAGGCACTGAGAGGCTTGCACAAAGAGGTTTCCCCAACTGTTTGATTACGAAGATATTTCCCTCTTTATGCCTTTCTTTTTTATTTCCGCATTGCTTTTGAGAGAGAGAGAGGGAGGGAGAGAGAGAAAAAGAGAGATAAGGGGGGAGAGAGAGAGAGAGAAACATCAATGTGAGAGAGACACGTCGACTGGTTGCCTCCCCCACGTGCCCCCACTAGGGCTGAGGATCAAGCCTGCAAACGAAGTATGTGCCCTTGATCAGAATTGAACCCGAGACCTTTCAGTCGGCTCAGGCTGACACTCTAAGCACTGAGCAAACCGGCTAGGGAAGTGCCTTTCTTTTTTTTAAATATATCTTTATTGATTTCAGAGAGGAAGGGAGAGGAAGAGAGCAAGAGAGAGAGAGAATTGAAACATTAATGATAAAAGAGTCATTATTGATCAGCTGCCTCCTGCATGCCCCCCGCTGGGGATCAAGCCCCCAACCCGGACATATCCCCTGACCAGGAATCGAACCTTGATCTCCTGGATCCTAGGTTGATGCTCAACTGCTAAGCCACACCGGGCCAGGCGGGATGTTCCTTTCTTAATAAGCTTAAAAAGAATAGCATTATGAGATGACACATAATTTGTACAGAAGTATCTTTTTCTTCTCCTTCTTTGACCCACATCCTCCATCTTATATATGGAAGAGAAAACATATAGCATGTAAACTGGTAGCAGCTATTTTTTTATTATGAATGGGAGCCAACCTTAGGATGAAGTTGACAATGTAAAGACTGAGCAAAGAGATAGAAAGAAGTGAGGTCTCTGGATAACATCTATTTAGCTGCTGAATCAAACCAACACTTAACCTAATAAACTGCTGGAATTCCAGTTATATTAGTTTTCTTGTTTAAGGCCATTTAACTGTTTTCTGTTACTTGCATCCAAACACATTCTAATATACCCAATAGCCAGAAAATATCTTTCCAAAATAACCCAAAATATATATCAAGCTAGTAAGACTCAAATACACACTCCACACATACAAGAACCTGTACTTAGCCCTATGGGGAATACATAAATGAATTAAGGATGGCATGTTGCGCCCGGCCGGGCGTGGCTCAGCGGTTGAGCGTCGACCTAGGATCCAGGCGATTGGGGTTCGATTCCCGGTCAGGGCACATGCCGGGTTGTGAGCGCGATCAATGACTCTCTCATCATTGATGTTTCTATCTCTCTCTCTCCCTCTCCTTTCCTCTCTCTGAAATCAATAAAGATATATTAAAAAAAAAAAAAAAGAAATTTATAAAAAAAGGATGGCATGTTGCAATGGAAAGAGGATAGCCTTTGAAGTCAGATGAACCTGGGTCCAAACCCTACTTAGAGGAAGTTACCTAATTTCTCTAAGCCTTCATTTTCTCACCTATAAAATGGAGAAAATTTGACTAAAGAATTGAGAATTATGCTAAAATACAAAAGCACCAAGGATAGCACTTAACCCATAGTGGGTGTTTAATAACTGGTAGGTAGGATTTTTTAAATGAGATATGCCCGGCCGGGTGTGGCTCAGTGGTTGAGCGTCGACCTAGGATCCAGGTGATCGGGGTTCAATTCCCGGTCAGGGCACATGCCTGGATTGTGGGCTCGATCAATGACTCTGTCATCATTGATATTTCTGTCTCTCTCTCCCTCTCCTTTCCTCTCTCTAAAATCAATAAAGATATATTTAATAAATAAATAAATGAGATAGTCTTTACCCTCAACTAGGGTAGAAAAGGCAAATAATTACGATTTAATAATTGGACTATTTATAGGGTATGGAAGATTGTAACAATGATTCCAATTCTTCACCCCTTTGGCATGCTCCCAGTGTGGACTCAGGCATGTGACTTGCTTTGTCCAATGGGGTGTTGGCCAAGCAAATTTGAATATAAATAGAATCATGACAAGCACTTGTGCAAATTCGATGGCACACTTTTGCTATTCTGGTATTGTCTTAAAAAGGGCTTGCCGCCCGACTGGGTGTGGCTCAGCGGTTGAGCATCGACCCAGGATCCAGGAGATTGAGGTTCGATTCCCAGTCAGGGCACATGCCTGGGTTGTGGGCTGGATCCCCAGTCGGGGGCATGCAGGAGGCAGCCTATCAATGACTCTCTCATCATTGATGTTTCTCTCTCTCTCCCCCTCTCCCTTCCTCTCTCTGAAATCAATAAAAATATATTAAAAAAAAAAAAAAAAGACTCATAGAAATTATTCAAGCCCAGAAGAGTCCAGATCACTACTGGATATGGGAAATATTCTTCCTAATAATATCACTACTTTACAGACATTAACAAAAGCTATGTTTGTCTACTGTAATTATTAACAAACCATTTTAAGAAAAATTGGAATGGTGCTCGCATTGCTGTGGAGAGTAGACACAGCAGCAATCAAGAAATATTTATTAAATGCCATCCAAGTTCCAAATGCTGTGCTAGATGTCATTAGCAATTTATTTTATGATCCTTAGTGAAACCAATAGCTATACTGCCAAGCCAAAATTATAAGGCAATTAAATGTAAGGGTCCCAAGAGACCTATGCCATGAAAGCCTTTACTGATCTCCTTCAGAAAATACCCAACACCATTTAGATATTTGGACTTCATGACCATCAGCCTATTAACATCATAATAAAAAGTATTCATATCATAAGCTACGTCAATATCTCATTAATGATACTAAAAATACACACTCTTTCACAAAACACCCATTGTATGTTATATATGGCTATAAACAAGCTAAAAAGCAATAGAAAACATTACTTAAGTGCAACATGGCCAAGGGAATGTTGCATTAAGATCATTCCTTTCTGCCATTTCCATTACAGCCCACTTCTAAATTTGGGACATGATCACAAATATTAAAGCATGTTCTTCTTTGTCAGCAAAACCAATATACAATCCCTTCTAATGAACTCACGTTTCAGAGAACAATGCTACAAGAAGGAAGTAACAAATACTTCTACAATTATTAGTGTCAGAGGTCTGGTGGATAGAAGGCTTGAGAGAAGAAGAGAGTTGTCTTTGAAGAATTTATAGACTCACTTCTGAGAAAAGAAATACACAGAAAATGTTTCTTGATCTGGAATTCTGGTTGTAGTTATGTTCATTTATAAAAATTTAGTAAGCTGTACACTTTTCATATATGTGCTTTTTCTGTTACTTCAATAAAAGATTTTTTAAAAATTTAATGACATTAACAACAGCATAGAACTAAGTACCAAATGAAAAATACATTATAAGGAGTTCAAGAGGGACTAGTCACTGTTGGTAATAAAAGCTATAATAGTAAAAATGTATTTAACAATTACTATATGCCAGACACTGTGCTAAATAAGCATTTTACATTTCATCCTCACAACCACCCTGTGAGGTGGTCATCATCTCATCGGCAGCAGAATTTGCCACAATTAATTATTCCCTTTTCCTTGAAACTGCTTCCTTCCCATTCAATGTTTTCTTTCCTGGTTTTCTTCCTACCTCACTTAGCCACTCCTTAATCTGCCCTTCTCCCAGACTTTTAAAATTGAAATACTCTAGGGCTTAGCTTCTGACCCTCTTCTCTAGATGCCCTGGGACAGGTACTATTATTATTATTTCCATTTTACAGAAGAAAACATTGAGGCACAGAGAGATTCAAACCTAGACAATCATGACTTCAGAGCCCACTTTATTTGGCCTTCCATATACAAGGCAACAAATAGCTACACACATTCTATATTCTGGTGCCTCAGTAACTGAGAAAAGAGACACAGAGAGAGACACATGGGACCCTCCTTCATAAGATATTAAGGACTAATACCAGGCACCAAGCCAGCAGAAAAACAATACTCTTGCAAATTCTGTTAAATAATTTTCCTTCCTAAGGTTCTTCACTTTGTATTTTGTTACTTACTACTCAAGAAGGAATGTGAACATTCTAGAACAGATTCTAAAATCTAAGTGCTCATTAGAATAATCTGGGGAGCTTCTAATAAAAATGGGCCCTATATAGACCTACTAAACCTGGAAGATTCTAGGCATCTGTTTCTAAGCAGCACCCAAACAAATTCTGAAGCTGATAACTCAGTACCTGAATTTGGGAAGCCTTTGTTCTAGAGAGGATTCTCTCGTCCTCAGAGGCTCAGTAATGACTACCATGTATTTATCTGTCTACAGGAGGCAGAAAATGAAATGAGAATGGATATGTAAACTGATTCCAAGGAGTAATAAGAGCAATCAGGAAACTACAGCAGTGACACTGGTATTCTAGATCAGGACAACAAACATTTCTGGGTAGTCTGGGAATCTGTTGCAATGATAGAGTCTGCAGCCAAGTGATGCCATCCTTAGCTTAGGAGAGGGTCATCCAGGCAGCAAGAACCAATTTAATATTTGAGCACTCATATCATCAGAGTATTTACCAAGTATTTTGAGGGAATCCAAGAGTATTAAGAGATATGGCCATTGTCCCCAGGGAACAAAAGAAAGCACTGTTAACCCTGCCATTTTTGTATGAACATAAATGCACACACATTTTCCTTACATATGCAAGTAACAATCACTATGGAACCATAAATTGCTGAAACTAAGGCAAAGAAGTCACCTTCAACACATTTATTGAAGTCTATCTTACCTCTGTAAGTGCATGCAATTGTCCTTGATGTACACATACACCCATGAACCTATAAAACAAAAGGCTTTTTTTAAACAAATGAAAAGGACATGAACATAACTGCCATATAGAGAAACTAGTTTAGTTACCTATGCATTAGAAACAATCTAATACCTGTGACATCCCCTAGGCTCCTGTACAACCCTGTAGCCTCTCAAATTCTGATGTCAGGCTGGTAAATTTATAAGTTTACATGAAACATCTGGTTGTGGCAAGACGTAGTGGGAAAAAGCAATGGTGGAAGAAGGAGGAGGGTTAACCTTAAAAATAGCATGGTATAATGAAAAAAGCACCAAACTAGAAGTAAAACACTTGATGTTGCTTTTAGCTCTGCCACTATCTGACTACCACCACCAAAAAAAGTCACTAACCCTAACCCTATTTTGGGCTCTGTTTCCTCATCTAGAAAGTAAGCGGGTTGGACTACCCAATCTGAAGATGTGTAATTTACAAACTGGGGGGGGGGGGAGCCCACATTTGCTGAATGACAAAGAACTAACTTCCTTAACGTAAAAAACTCTTCCAAATACGTAATAAAAAAGAACCCAATAGAAAAATAAGCAAGTGATATATACATAATTCACAGAAAAGTAAGTATATATGACTAATAAAAATATCAAAATGTGCTCCGATTTACTCATAAAGAAATGTACATTAAAACAAGGAGATACTGCTTTTCTTGAGATATTGCTTTTTAAATCTATCAAATGAACAAATATTAAAATTCATAATGTTCTGAAGTTGAGACAACATGAACAGGAAACACTGTTGAGTTCTTGGCACAATTTTTTCAAATGGTAATTGATCATATCTAGCAAAAGTTTTAATTGCACCAACAATTCCATTTCTAGGAATTTATCTTACAAATATATTCAGTTTGGGTGAGCAAAATACATGTAAAAAGACATCTACTTCACCAGTACATATGAATCTAAAACCCACTAATAAAAGACTGGTTAAATATTTGTGGTATATTCCTAGACTGGAAAACTATATAGCCATTTAAAAGAATAAAGTGGGTCTTTATGCACTGATATGGGAAGATATCTAAAATACACTGTTAAATGAAAACATCGAGCTACAAATCTCAATTGTGTAAAAAAATTACATATTAATAAAAAAATTTCTAGAAACAATAATAAATAAGTGGTACTGAGGGGGTAAAAGGAGACTTTACTTTTTCAGTGTACACAAATATTTGAAGTATTTTTCAACCAACAGTTTTTTCAACCGCCGGGCATGGCTCGGTGGTTGAGCATCGACCCAGGATCCAAGCAACTGAGGTTCGATTCCTGGTCAGGGCACAAGCCCGGATTGCGGGCACGATCCCCAGTCAGGGGCGTGCAGGAGGCAGCCGATCAATGACTCTCTCATCATTGATGTTTCTCTCTCTCTCTCCCCCTCTCCTCTCTCTGAAATCAATAAAGGTATATATTTTTTAAAAATTTTAATTTATTGATTTTAAGAAGAAAGAGAGAGAGAGAAACATCGATTTGTTTTTGCATTTACTTATGCATTCACTGGTTGATTCTTGTACATGCCCTAACTGGGGATTCAACCAGCAATCTTGGCATATCAGGACAACACTCTAACCAACTGAGCTACCCAGCCAGGACCTAAAAATAATTTTTAAATAAAAAACATAAATCAACAATTATGAATGATAATCACAGTGGGAGAAATCAAATGTAATAAAGCCTGTGACAATAGGGGTTGGGTTGCCAAGAAGGAAGTGTTACTAATATGCCCACAAGTCTCAACTAAGTTCTAGTTTAGAAGAGCAAACAAAAGGGAAGAGAATGACTACAAGTGAGAGTGCTGGGACAGCAGTCACTGTGCTGGAAAGGAACATAAAGTTCCATGAAGGCAGAGTCCAGGTCATATTCTTCCCTGTGATCACACCTAACAGTTACTAGCAAACAATATGCACATTCAGTAAACAATTGTTGAGTGCAAAGGAACTGAGTGAAGGAGAATACCTGGTCATCTATAATACAACAGCAGAGTTTTAAAGACATGCTGCTTCAACCAAAATCACTAAAGTGGAAATTTCTGAGTTTCTCCAAGAGGTGGTTTCTGGACGACTGGTTTTTTCTTTGCTATTTCTTTTTTAATCCTCACATAAGGATATGTTTTTTATTAATTTGAGAGAGAGGGGAAGGGAGAAAGAGAGAGAGAGACATCGATGTGAAAGAAACATCGATGTGAGAGAGAAAAATTGACCAGTTGCCTGCCATACACACCCTGACCAGAGATGGAACCTGCAACCTAGGTATGTGCCCTGAAGGGGAATCAAACCTGCAACCTCCTGGTTTATGGGACAATGCTCAAACCAACCTAGCCACCCAGCCATGGCTGACCACTGTTTTTTTTCTAAGTGTATCCAGAGACTTGATGGGAACTTGAGAAAGGAAGAACCTGAGGAAAGATCTAGGCAGTCCTGAAAATAGAATGCAGGCTCCAATGACTAGTTGAAACTTACCTCTGCCTTGGAAAGAAATGGAAAGCGAAATAGAGTAGTTAAAAGGGTTCTGAAATTAGAGGGTATAGGTTCAAATCTCACCTCCACCTTTTACTTGGCAAGCATTAGTTTCCCTCTCTGTAAAACAGGATAATAACCAACATCACTTTTTTGTAACTTTCCTTACTGAGGGAGATTCAGAGTTTTACTTATCTCTCCATTTCTTGTACCTAGTATAGCATCTGGCACATAGTAAGTAAGCTCTCAATAAAGATTTGTTAAGCCTGGCCAGCGTGGCTCAGCAGTTGAGCATCGACCTATGATCCAGGAGGTCGAGGTTCGATTCCCCGTCAGGGCACATGCCCAGGTTGCGGGCTCAATCCCCAGCAATGGGCATGCAGGAGGCAGCCAATCAATGATTCTCTCTTATCATTGATGTTTCTATCTCTCCTTCAGCCTTCCTCTCTCTGGAATCAATAAAGATATATTAAAAAAAAAAATTTTGTCGAATGGCATGAATGATTTTTATGATCTGGGAACTTAAGTTCAAGTTCCTCCCTGAATTGGAAGACCTTACTTACTGAAGATCATCCTTCCAGAATCAGCTAAAATTTCTTCTCTATTGCAATCTCCTGGATGTCCTCAGCATTACTCTTCTCTCTTCCTCTCTCTCCCTCTCCTTCTCCCCCACCCACAGTACCGCTAGCACTTTCCACCAACCCACCCCCACAATGCCACTAGCATTTTCACCCTTTGAAAGATTGCTCATTAGCATAAGTGAAGTGGTCCAGGGTCTGGAGTCAGACTGCTTGGATTTGAAGCCTGGCTCTGCTTACCAATGACCTGTCTTTATTTCAGTTTCTTCACATGCAAAATGGAAATATTAATATTACCTAACCTATATGGTTACTGTGAAGATGAAATGAGATAACTTGGGCTCCTGGAACATAAGAAGCACTAGAAAATGTTAGCTATTCTTCTTCCTCTTTTAACATTTCTGACTCCTTCTCCAGACTGTAATAGAAGAAACTTTTTTAAGAGTACAGATCTCATATCATCTGTTTCTATATATATTTCCTGAAACACAATGCTTTGCATATAAGATGCTAAACAAGCATTTCTTGAATGGGAAAAAAACACAATAATCATCAAGTTAGCTTCATAGTGTAAACTCATTTTATAAGAAAGAACATTTAGAGGCAGGTACAGGCTGGAAAGTAAGAGGCATTTATTTTGTTAAGTAAATTATTTATATACAAGTTAGGCAGTAGGATTCTATTAGCAAAACAATGGCGACATTCTAAAGTAATGGGTCTCCTAGAAGCTGAAAGGACCTGGTTTCCCTGTGATACATCCCTGCTGCCCTTTCCCCCAGACTCACAGTCACTATGACCACATCACCCACAGAAGTATCCCAGACAGCACAGCACATACAGAGAGGCACTGGCTTCATGTGACAGTTTCCTGTCTGCCTTCTTCCACTCCCCCCACTCACATTACCACATTACAGTGGTGTCGCACAACTCTACTTCTGTGTGAAGCTTTTCTGCCTGACCTGCTCAAGCTCTTTTCTTTTCTACCACCACCACATCCAAAAAGGTGTCCTAGAGCTGGCAAGCTGAGGCAGGCATTAGCTTTATATTGGAAAAGGAGCTTGAGCAGACTTAATCATTCCAGTTGCTATAAACAGAATATACTTTTAAAGGGAATTACTCATCCTTAACAGGGAAGTGATATGTGCCTACAAAAGCATTTAATTTAACAATAAGTTTTCACTAAAATTTTTATTGCTAATTATATCAAACTCTAAGTTGTGAGTAAAATCTCAAATCTTTTTTGATATTAGACCTAAAAAAATTACATCCTGAATGATTCTTATTCCCCACTGCCTCCACCCCAAATCTTGTCAGCTAGAATTACTTAGCTCAAGGAGCACTTTCTTAATGCATGTGCTTGAGAGGGAATGATTATTCAACTTTGTTATTTTTAGTTTCATATTACACACACATTCATATTGAGAAGTAGGCATAGTTGCTTTTGTTTTTTAGATCAGTGCTTCATAAATTTTAATGTGGAAACGAATCACCTAGGATCATGTAAATTGCAGTCTGAACTCCTAACAAGCTCCCAGGTGATGCTGACGTTTGGTCCATGGACCATCCATTGAGTAGCAAGGCTCAGTCCATACAGAAGACAGCGATCTCTAAAGTCAGTAAGACTGTAACAGGTAACTCCCAACTCTGATGCCATTAGTAAGTTCGACTTTGACCAGAGACTTAATTTGCCTCAGTCTTTCCTAAAGCATGATTTACCATTTCCCATAAAATGTCATTACCATGCTTTCCCACACCTTCGCCCTTTCTCAGGTTGTTCCCACCGGCTAGAATGCCCTTCACCCCCCATTTCCACATAGAATCTATCCATCTTTAAAGCTGGGTTCAAATACTTCCTTTCCCACAAAACAAATTTGGCTCCCTTCTGAGTTAACATGCTTCTAAACCATCAAGGCACTCCATCTACACTGCTCTCCCATATCATGGTCATTTCCTAACCTTTGACTATGTTTCATAACATGCCTTATATCTCCACTACTAGACTATAAGCTTCTTAACAGCATTCTCTTGCTTGGCATATAACAGTATATAAACACTTGCTAAGTAAATTTAAAGCAACTCTGAACACTCAAAAATTATTCAGTGCCTACCACATGCCAGGCATTGGTAATGATTATGATTATGGCAACAACTATCTCTTAAAGAGTACTTCCTCTGCAAGCATTATTCTAAGCAATTTACATTATATTCATTTAATCTTCACAACAATCCAGTGAAGTAGAACTTTTATTATGCCAATCATAATGATAAAGAAATTGAGGCTTAGCCCTGAATGGGTAGCTCAGTTGGTTGGAGCGTCGTCTTGATACACCAAGGTTCTGGGTTTGATCCCTAGGCAGGGCACATACAAGAATCAACCAATGAAAGCATAAATAAGTGAAACAACAAATCGATGCTTCTCTCTCTCTCTCCATTCCTCTCTCAAACCTAAACAGTGGGTTCCAGTGTCTGTGCTCTTAATCTCCATGTTATATTACCTCTTCATATAGTTATAAAAGGATATAAAAATGAACAAGACACAACCCCTTTCCTTAAGCAGCTAGTGGCTACTCAAAAACTTTTTGTGGCAGCTCACAGCTCCTGATCAAAGTCCAAATTCCTTAGCATGTTATTCAAGAGTCTGAATTATCTGACTCAAGCCTCTCTTCTTTATCTTCTATTACATCCACCTGCATTCTCTATGGTTGAGTTACATAATCTGCCACTCCTAAATATGTTCTGAATTCCATATTGTTGTTAGAGTAAGTCCGTTTGGAATTCTTTTCAAAGTTCTACCAATCCTTAAAAACCCAGTTCAATTAATATCTCCAAATAATAATCACAATAACAACAATAGCACCAAACATTTATATACCATTTAGTATGCCAGGTACTGCCACATATTAAGTCATTTAAATCTTAAAATGACCCTTTGAGGATGGTCAGAATAATTCCTATCTCAGAGACATAATTTCAAATATTTCCCTAATCTTTCTAATCAAAAATTAATCTTTCTCTTCCCTCTACACTCATATGACTCCATATAGACCTCTGTTGTAACACTTATCAGACCTGCCTTCTACATCAGGTTTTATCTATGTCTGTTTCTTCCACTAAATTACAGGGTTCTTGGTGCTTGCTTGCCTGATTTGGGTAGCTCCGTAACCCTTCTGCAGAAGTAAAGTTTGCCTTGCCAAGTTAAAAAATAAAATAATAAAATAAATTACAGGGTTCCTGAGGACAGGGATGTAATATGTGGAAGAAAATGGCTACTTTTTTTTCTTTTTTTTTTAATTAAACTGCTTCCCTTTTCCTCCTGAAGTAGACTACATGTCTATTAACAATTGGTTAAGTCTATAACACTGAGTTCTGGCCAGTGGTATAGGGGCAGAGCGATTATGTCATTTCTAGGCCTGTCCTATAAAACTTCAACACTATTCTCCACACTTTATTCTTTCATCTGCCAGCAGATGCAGAAGATCCAGTGGAGGAATCTGTGGCCCTGTTCTTGGTAAAAAAGAACTTCCTTTCCACCTCCACCTAACATGCGCTGGACTGGGACATGAATAAGAAACAAGCTTTTAAGCCAACAATATTTTAAGTTGTTTACTACAATAGTTAGCCCACATGGATTAAATACACCACGTGGTTCTGTGTCTCTATATATACTAAAAACACTGCTTTGTTCATAGTTAGTGCTCAGTAAATATTCACTGAATTCAATTAAAAGTTAAAATTCTTATTCCAGGGCAGGACCTCCCCTAGGCTCTATTGTTAGCCAGTAGTCTGCAAATGGGAAATGAGCCAGATTATCCTTTAAAGTATGGGGTGAAAATTAGAATTTTTACTTATATAACTTTTTACATAAAAAATTGTTTAACTAATATTTAATATGGATTAATAGTAGCACCTGGTGATGTGCTCAAAAATGTTTTCCTAATGGTACACTACAGTAGGCAGAAGATGTCCAAAGGTGCCCGTGTCCTAATCTCCAGAACTTGTGAATGAATATATTGTTATATTGCAAGGGGAATGAATTAAAATTGCAGATAGTATTAAGGCTGATAATCAGCTGACTTTATTTTTTTCTTTTTTATTGAATTTACTGGGGTGACAGAGGTTAACAAAATTTTACAGGTTTCAGGTGCACAATTCCACAACATATCATCTGTGCACTATATTGTGTGTTCACCACCCTAAGTCAAGTCTCCATCCATCACCATTTATCGCCCCTCTCCCTTGAAATCACCACACTGTTGTCCGTGTCCATGAGTTTATCTTTTTTGTTCAATCCCTCCACGCTCCCACCCCTGCCCCTGACAGCTGTCACGTCAGCCTGTTTTCTAGCTATAGGTCTGTCCCTATTTTGCTTGTTAGTTCATTTGTTCATTAGATTCCACATATGAGTGAAATCATATGGTCCTTGTCTTTCTCTGCCTGGCTTATTTCACCCAGCATAATGCTCTCCAGGTCCATCCATGCTGTCGTAAAGGGTAAGATTTCCTTCTTTATGGCCAAGTTGTATTCCATTATGTAAATATATCACAGTTTTTTATCCACTCACATACTGAAGGACACTTGGGCTGCTTCCAAATCTTGACTATTGTAAATAATGTTGCAGTGAGCACAGGGGTGCATACATTCTTTCAAATTAGTGTTTGGGTTTCTTCAGATAAATTCCCAGAAGTGGAGTCACTGGGTTATAAGGCAGCTCCATTTTTAATTTTTTGAGGTAACTCCATACTGCTTTCCACAGTGGCTGCACCAGTCTGCATTCCCACCAACAGTGCACAAGGGCTCCCTTTTCTCCACATCCTCACCAACACTTGTTGTTTGATTTATTGATGATGGCCATTCTGACAAGTGTGAGGGGATATCTCATTGTGGTTTTAATTTACATTTCCCCAATGATTAGTGACGTTGAGCATCTTTTCATATGTCTATTGGCCTCTTTGGAGAAGTTCTATTCAGGTCCCTTGCCCATTTTTTAACTGGGTTGTTTGGGGGGCTTTGGTGTTCAGCTGACTTTAAAGTAGGGAGATTATCCTGGATTATCAAGGTGGGTACAATGCAATCAAATGGTCCTCAAAGGTGGAAGAGGGAAGCAGAAGAGTCAACATCAGAGGGATACAATGCAAAAAAGACTCAATAGGTCATTGTCTGTTAGACTGAATTGTTCTTTTTCCTCATTACATTTCTCCCACTTTGGGAGAGGGGGAAGAAATAAATCATTGTGAGAGTGTTGTTTCAGAAGCGTGCTCAGAGAAATTGAAGTTTGTGTTTATAGTTTGCTATTTTGGTATTAGTTTATGAGTAACCTTAGAATAAAAGATAAATGGGAAGAAGGAGAAAACTTTCCCAGTGTCTGGGAGACAATCTAGATACTTGGGTTTCTGGATATTAGTTCTCTTCTAAACTTCCTGGATATTTTTTTAAAAAGCATTTTGGAAACATTTAAAGTCACTGCATATATGTATTAATAGATCTGCCTTTGTCAGGAGACTTGGTATTTTGCTGCTTGCATGGCAGTTTTGAACAATGAGGTTTAAATTTTTCTGTGAAATAAAGAAAATACAGAACAAACTCAGTGTCCATTTACTTTCAATTGTTATTCAAGATAGAGAATATTTTTCTCTTGGAAATCTGTTTTTGTATTTATTAAACTGGTTTAATATTTATAAGCAAGCAGATCTAATTTTAACTTTTTAGATTTTTGTATTGTTTCATTTTTTTAAAGAAAGTAAAATTAGACTATGAGCTTGACTGGTCCTCTTGTTATTATTATATGTTGTGCTATTGACATGATCAGGTGATTTCTGAGCAATGTTTATTTTGCCTTCAGCTGTCTTAAAACAGGACCATAAAAACCAGGGACGGAAAAGAGAAAGCCAGACTGAACCAGCTCTGTTTAGTGTCACCTGATGTAAGGCTCAGGTGGTTAATGTCTATTCAGCTGAGTTTTCCTTTGAGTCCTCATATCTAGGACCTAGTACAACCAGTTTTCCATAATGTAATATCTCTAAAACACATTTCAACCACAGCAAACCTTACCCAAGGATATTATTGCTTTTATTATGGGTCTAGATTCATAACTCTTTTGTGACTTGAGATCTGAGTCACTGCCTCTTCTCCTTTTTTGTTTTTGGTAATTTTGTGATGGTATCTTTGCTTTATTTGGGACCAAAATGCAAAGCAGTTCCTTTTAGTGCCATGTGTTAAAGCTTAGTGGAATCTGGTAGAGTATGTTACAAGACCTTACCTTCCAAAATTATGGGAGGAAATCAGTTAAAAATATAGCATAACTTCTGGAAATACTTTTTTAAAGAAAAGCAAACCATTCTAAATAGGTCTCAAATGTAGGCCTTTCTTTTTCTCACCCGAGGATATTTTTCCATTGCTTTTCGGGGGCGGAGGGGAGACAGAGAGACAGAGAGAGACAATAATTGGTTGCCTCCTGCTCGCACACTGACAGGGGCCGGGGATTGAACCTGCAACCAAGGTACGAATCCGGGGACCCTTCAGTCCGCGGGCCGACACTCTAACCAGTGAGCCAAACCAGCTAGGGCTCAAATGTTGGCCTTTTAGAAAACATATAAATATAAAAATTATGCCATTTTAATATTTTGTTGTCGGTTTATTTCAGGCCTCTAATTGTTTTTACCATAACCTTGGAGTCAGACATTTTTTTCTAGAAAGACCACAACAAGTCAAAAGAACTCCGTATCGGAAATAAAATATCTAAATTAAATAAATAAATAAATAGCCCGGCCAGCGTGGCTCAGTGGTTGAGTGTCAACCTATGAACCAGGAGGCTATGGTTTGATTCCCAGTCAGGGCACATGGGCTGGTTGTGGACTTGATCCCCATTAGGGGGCATGCTAGAGGCAGCCGATCAATGACTCTCATCATTGATGTTTCCATTTCTCTCTCTCCCTTTCTCTTCCTTTCTCTGAAATCATTGAAAATATATATTTTAAAAATAATAATAATAAAATAAATAAATTTTACAATTAGAGCTGTGTATCAGAAAAGTAAAGGGGATGAGGGGAAGAGAGAGGGAAAATAATTCACTCCAGGAAAAAGTGAAAATGGCTAAACTGACTGATGTATAAGGGAAAGAAAGATGCAAAAGGCTTTGAAGATTCAGAATCAAGAGCTTAGTTTCTGATCAGAAGCAAGAAATAAAAGGAATAACTAAAGATGATTTGGGGATTTTCAGAAAGGATAACTGGAAAGATAGCAATCTTAATAACAGATTAGGAAAATATCCTGCCATATCCTCATAGCATTAGCTGACACTACTAGACACTTTCCCAGGTGTAGTTTGCTTCCTAAGGAGACTGGGAGATAACAGCCTTCTACTTCTCTTGTATTCACCATGGTATTATTACCTAGCATGGGGCTGAACTGAGTATGAGTAGTTCCAAATAAATATTTGGAGAATTGAAAACATATTCTCCATTTTAACAAAATGACAATCATATTGTAGCAAATGGATTTTAAGATAAAACAGTTCTGAACAAAAATTAGTAGATAAGAAAATAAATTCAGAATGTGGTCTTAAAAAAAAAGCAAGCATGAGAATGTGGTTGAGGAGTCTAAAAGAAATATTAAATTTCTCATGGCATGAAGAATAACAGAGAGGTATGAGCACAAATCTTGGTACAGGTCCTCAGAAAGGCCATTGGGGAGTGGAAGTGAGCAGGGCATAGAATCGGGTTACAGATCTTGAGCACAAGACTTCCTGGCATAAACAACCTTATTCACAAGAGGACCAAATAATCAGTCTCGGCACTCAACAAAGTACTTTATTGTTCCTTTTTTTAACTGATAACTTAGAGCAATTGATGATAAAACAACCAGTCTTAACTGTATCCATGTATTAAAAATATATACACACACAAACAAAATATATAAACCTACTACTTCTATGACTTACCAGGCCTTCTTTTCCTTCCAACTAGAAATATTAGGAGGAGAAAGATTAAAGGAAAAGAGGAAGTAGTGAGGTTGGGGGTCAAGAAAAAGAAAGAAAACTGTGAAAGTTCAGCTCACTCACTCCTGCTGGGCACAAAATAGCTGTGCCAGCAGAGGGCCAAGGCATGCCCAGAGGATCAGATGCCTAGCATCTGGCAGATCATGCAGATAGCCTTTTTTCCAAGTAGGATTTTCCAAACCACTAATTTTGAATTTTTTCTGTTTTAAAGCAGGAAACCCTTTCTTCAAAACTCATATAGGAGTTCAATATAAAACAGATAAAAAGTAGAGCTGCTCTAACTGGAAAAAGAGAAAGGAACTGAAAGTCTCATTTGCTCAACAACCTCCCTCCTGGGGTCAGCTCCGAGGAGTCATGTCTGTGAAAATCCTAGGGTTCTAAGAGATGGATTCTTCCCAATTTAAATCTAATAATCTCAATTTGAGGGAAAACTTCAGTTCATACTTCTGCCTCAGTTTCTGAAACTATAAAAGAGAACTTACAGTATTTACAGCTTGAAAACAGACTATGAGCCATACTAACAAATAGTCACAAAAATTTTAAATTATAAAAAATATAAAGTTTTTGCCCTGGCCAGTGTTGCTCAGTGGTTAGAGTGTCAGCCCACACACCGAAGGGTCATGGGTTCAATTCCTGGTCAAGGGCACACATCTGGGTTGCAGGCTCCATCCCCAGCCCTGGTCAGGGAATGTGCAGGAGGCAACCAATCAATGAGTCTCTCTCACATTGATGTTTCTCTCCCCCCCACACCTCCCTCTTTTTCCATTCTCTCTAAAAAAAGCAATGAAAAAAATATCCTCAGATTAAAAGAAAAAAGAGCAAAGATGTAGATGGACTCTAACCCAATACAGTAGCCACTTTATTCATGTGGTAATTTAAATCAAATAAAGTTTAAAATTTAGTGCCTTGTTCACTCCAGCCACATTTCAATGCTCGTTAGCCAATGTGTCTACTGGACAGCACGATAAAAAATATTTCTATCAGTACAGAAAGTTCATTCAACAGCATTACTCTAGCAAAAAACTCTTGAATGTATTAAAAACAGTAGCAGATTCACAACAAATGTCTGGAGAGTGAATGAATGATAAAAGACAGGCTTCAATGGGCCATTTTGGAGAGTGAATGAATGATAAAAGACAGGCTTCAATGGGACATTTAAAGAACTAGCCACAGGAAAAGAAACTACTAACAATAGCTAACCTTTACTGGGCACTTAACACAAGCCAGGTACTATTCTATATGCTTTATATGTGCTAGTTTAATTAATGTTCAATAACAACTCTATGAGGTATTTAACTGTTATTACCCTCATTATATAGATAAGAAAACTAAGGATTGGAAAGGTTAAGTAATTTCCCCAAAATCCCAGGATTTAAATCCAGGCAGCTTGATCTAGAATCTAAAGCCTTCATTACTTTTTTTTTTTTTTTTTTTAATATATCTTTATTGATTTCAGAGAGAGGAAAGGAGAAGGAGAGAGAGAGATAGAAACATCAATGATAAGAGAGTCATTGATCAAGCCCACAACCCGGGCATGTGCCCTGACTGGGAATTGAACCCCGATCGCCTGGATCCCAGGTCAATGCACAACTGCTGAGCCACGCCCAGCCGGGCTCATTTCCTTTTTTTAAAAAATTTTTAATCCTCACTGGAGGGTATGTTTTTTATTGATTTTAGAGTGAGAGGGAGAGAGGGAGACAGAGAAACATCGATTGGTTGCCTCCTGTACACTTCCCGGCCCAGGATCAAACTCAAAACCTAGGCATGTGCCTTGACAGGTAATGGAACCCATGATCCTTCAGTGCATGACACAATGTGCCAACCAACTGAGCCACACCAGCCAGGGCAAGAGCCTTCATTTCTAATCATTATACCATACTACTACTATTATATAACAACTATATTTTTAAGTTTTGCTGTGATGGAATAAAATTTATTTAAAGTCAGTCTTCTCATGCATTCCCAAGTCAAGTTCACAGTAAAGAGAGTAAGAAAAGAAGTGGTGAAATAAAAAAATATCGGGAGGAAATTTACAAAATGTTAATATTAGTTTGATCCCTAGGTGCTAAGATTAAGGGCAATTTTTATTGTCTTGTTTTTGCTAGCTCTATTTTCTAAATGTTCCATAGTGATGATGTATCATTTCTATAATAGTAACAAAAACCATAAAAACATTTTTTAAGCAAGATGAAAATATGATCAATTTAAAAATTCTTAAGCAGCTTGGCCGGCAGGGCTCAATGGTTGAGCATCGACCTATGATGGAGGAGACTGAGGTTGGATTCCCTGTCAGGGCACTGCTCGGGGCTGCAGCCTCGATCCCCAGTGGGGGTCATGCAGGAGGAAGCCAATCAATGACTCATCATTGATGTTCCTATCTCTCTCTCCCTCTCCCTTCTTCTCTCTCCAAAATCAATAAAAATATATTAATAAATAAATAAATAAATAAATAAATAAATAAATAAATAAATAAATAAAAATTCCTAAGCATAATATCAAATCTTACTCTCAAACATTGCAGAGCCCCCCTAACTAATCTCTTGGCCATCAGTCTCCCCAACACTAAATAACCATTTTGAGTTTGCCATCAGTTACCCTCTGTCATGTTAGTCCTTGCTCCGACTCCAATACACAGAGCATGAAATATAATCTTGGTTTTAAGCAAAATATTTCAGAATAATCTGTCCCAATTCTATCTTTCCACCTTTATCTACCAATACTATCCTATCAAATTCTCAGTTCTTCTCGGAGAAGCATGGTAAGACTCCAGGTCTCAGAGTCACCGCCCTTAGCTAACATATAATCCCTTGGCCTTAGTTCCTTCAATGGAGAATAGTTGAGAAGATTAAATCTTTAAATAGGTAAACCATCCATCACGCAAGCCTTCAGTAAGTGGTGGTTTCTCATTGTTATTTTTAGCCAAATGGGTTTTTAATTTACTGACTCCTCAAAAAGCTTTGCACTTTTATCTCTGTGCTTTATTTATTATTATTTTGCTCCTTTCTGAGTTCTTTCCCTATCTTCCAAAATCCTATTAAAATTCAAGTTCCAGTTCCGGTCAACCTCCTCCAAGAAAGCTTTTCTGACTCTGCCAAGCTAATATGATCTCTCACTCCTTTGCAATTCTGTAGCAGAGTTTACCCAAGTGGTGGTGTCCTTGCTGATTTTAATAGTTCTCTTTTCATATGTAAGTCCTAGATCCCCAATTAGAGTACAAATTCCTTGCTATGAGACATTCCATTTTATATATACCTTTATACCTTTCTGATGTCACCAGGCATATACTAGATGCTCAAATAATGTGTTAATCTGATTTTTGGATTAGAAAGAAAGTCATCGTAATAAAAACATTGGCTGCCCAGCCGGGCGTGGCTCAGCGGTTGAGCGTTGACCTAAGGTCCAGGCGATCAGGGTTCAATTCCCGGTCAGGGCACATGCCCAGGTTGCGGGCTGCAGCCGATCAATGACTCTCTCATCATTGATGTTTCTATCTCTCTATCCCTCTCCTTTCCTCTCTCTGAAATCAATAAAAGTATATTAAAAAAATAATAATAATATATATATATATATAGGCTGAACATTTTTATAGTGGATCAGGAAGGCAATAATTTTATATAAAGACAGAGAGTTTCAAGTAAGCAGTAAAATCTAATTCCACAATTTATTACCACTGACCAAACATGTAAGTCATACTTAAGTTATCTGATTTATCTCTAGTTCAATATAAATATTAGCAATAAACGACCCTAGGTAAATAGCACTTTTAACTTTTTCAAAGTTTTTACACATAAGCCCTACTCAAATACATACTGACTAAAATTGTCTTACTTGGTTTTGTAGGAGTTCAGAAAAAGTCACCCTAAAATGTGCCTCTGTGGTATGCAGATTATTTTGAGCTAAAGGCAACTTAGACCCTGCAGGCTCAAGAGAAGCTTCTGCCACCCACCAACCCCTTTAATTACTTAGAAGAATTTTAATTAGGGGACTTGCCTATAATAAGAGATTATCAGAGATAACCTTTTCGACCTATCTATAAGGCAAACTACTAATTACTGAACATCTGTTCTCAGGCCCCTGCAATGACCTTCTGAAGCCCCAAGGTGCCTTACCTCATCTTTAACTCAAAATGTCATATATATGTCATTTTCCTTGTCTGTCTCTGAACCTCTCATGTATGTGGGGGTCTTTGACTCTCTCACATATATGGAGTTCCCATAAGTATGTATGTAATTAAATTTAATTATTTTCTCTTGTTAATCTGTCTCATGCAGATTTAATTATCAGGCCAGCCAAAAGAATCTGGGAGGGTAAAGAAAAGTTTCTTCCTCACCCACAGTTTCATTTGGAAATATACTCACATCACTAAAAAAAATCAAGATAATTAGAGTAAGGAAGATTCAGATACTGATTATTAGAAAGTAATGATCATATAACTTTATTATAAATAATAATAATTCTCCTTTAAAAAGGTAAACTGTGTCACCTCAAGTGACTGCTAAAAGTTGAGGGCAGATAGCCTGGGGCATAACTTAATTTTTATTTTCATTCACTGATTTAATTATAATTCCTCATAAAGCAATTAAGAAAATTAACTGTATAAAGACTGCAATATTTTCTCTTTGATAAAGTACTAATTCAGCAGTAGGGGAAAAACTGTTTTAATGAGCTACTACTAAGAGTAAAGCAATCTGAGAGACAGAAGAAGTTGCTTTATTAAATGCAGTTAATAACCAGAAAATTAAGTCTCAATA
The DNA here is from genome assembly GCF_054644295.1 of Miniopterus natalensis. Taxonomy (NCBI): domain Eukaryota; kingdom Metazoa; phylum Chordata; class Mammalia; order Chiroptera; family Miniopteridae; genus Miniopterus; species Miniopterus natalensis. The sequence continues at coordinate 26,495,141 of NC_142089.1, forward strand.
GGTAGAAAAAAGACCTACAACACAACTATAAACCCCAGCAAGGCAGATTCAGCAGGAAATCCTGCATCCCTCTTTTTAGCTGTTAATGCTATTCTAACAAGCTTCCAATAATGTCTCAACTCTCTCACTGACCCCCCAGAAGGAAAAAAAAGCCATTACCTAAGGATGTTAGGATGGGAGAGTCTATTCATAAGCTGCACTTCCTTCAGCATATTTGCCCGGTTACTGCTCAAGGTGTTCATCTTAAGAGCCATCACCTGACCAGAAGCTCGGTGACGCACCTGAAAAATAAAATAGAACAAGAAAAAAGGCTCAAGGATAGCAGGAATATATGAGGTCAAAGTCTCCACATGTAGAACATGTGCCAGTTTAGATAAAATAGACATGGTAGGGGATATTTTTTTCTATAAACTCTGTGATTACATTAGGGTCTCACTTCCATTGATGAAGATGAATTTATTCCATCCAAGACCAAAACTGTTTCACAGAAATTCCTTGAAATGACAATAACCCAGAAATTTAGCATATCTATTAATACAGGATAGACATCACAGTTTATGGTACAATTCAAAGAAACAATGTTTCAGAGTGGCCAGACAGAAGAAGGGGGAGAAGGAAGGAAAACAGTCACAGGAACCCTGATCAGAAAAACTGAGGCAGAACATTGGCTGTCTCTCCTCTCTTCTAGATCACTTAGTAAGATTTGGAACCCAACTCTCTTCCTCGTGCATCAATGATTCTGTTGTCATGTACCTCGTGATTGATAAAAGGGAACTAGCTTTCCTTTTCAGATCCTGCATGGATAAGTTAAATGAGACATTTATATACAAAGAACACACTGACAGTATTTTTCCAACTCTATTTCCAGAAGACATCTGTGTTTTGATAAGAGCTCCCCATTCTGAAAGTCCCTCTTCTTTTTTTTCTTTCCATCATCTGAAAACTATCGCACTGAGTTTTTAACAAAATGTCTGCTTTTAAGAAAGTCTGATATTAAACAATGTGTGAAATTCAGGGATAAACAATATATGTTTCAAACTAATCAGAAAGAACCCTATTTCTTTAAACAAGAGGACAAGATGATGAACATGTTCATAACTCATTGTACTTTGCCTTTCATCTGCATAAAATATTCCTCTCCTTTCTCCTAGCTCCTCAAATTCTCCTCATCTTTCAAGCTACACTCAAATATCCCATCCTTGCTGAAGGCTTCCTTGACTGTCTCTGGAAATTATCTGTGGTTTCCTTCTCTATACCACCTCATAACAACATTCATAACACCTCTATACCACTCATCACATAGTTCTGTATATAATCTCCTCACCAAGCTATAACATTTTCTTGAGACTGAGAAGTATACATATTGTATTCGGTCTTGTCTTACAGTGCCTAGAACACCTGGCACATCATAAGGGCACAGTGAAAATAACAGCAACAGTTAAATGATACTTCTAATATAATTTCTAAGGGTCAGTAAATCATTTATTTATTGAGGTGATTTCTTTGGGGGTGGGCAGTGGGAAAAAGAGTGCTCTTCTTTCTTTTTCTTTTTTTGGTGGCAAAAGTTGGAGGTAGAATGGAAACAGAAAAGTAATACAAGATTTAGCCAAAATTTTCTAGATTTTACCATCTAGAAAGGACAAACAATAAGCTATATGGCTAGTCGGATAAGAAAGAGAATAAAGAATCAAATATAGCCCTAGATGGTTTGGCTCAGTGGTTAGAGCATTGGCCTGCGGACTGAAGGGTCCCTGGTTCGATTTCAGCCAAGAGCACATACCTCAGTTGCAGGCTCGCCCAGGTCAGGATGCAGGAGGCAACCAATCGATGTGTCTGTCTCTCTCACATTGATTTTTCTCTCTCTCCCTCTCTCTTCCACTCTCTCTGAAAAGCGAGGGAAAAAATATCCTTGGGTGAGGACTTAAAAAAAAAAGAATAAAATATAGGCTCTGGCCAGGTGGCTCAGTTGATTGGAGCATTGTCCCATACATCAAAAAGGTTGCAGGTTTGATCCCCACTGGGGCGAGTATGGGAGGCAACCGATTGATCTTTCTCTCTCTCTCTTTCTCTCTCTCAAATTAATAAAAACATCTCCTCGGATGACAATTTAAAAAGAAAAAGAATCAAATATAGCACAAGAGGTACTTATATAGATGTTGATGGAATGAACACATAGGGAAAAACTTCATGGGACTTCAGTGAAATCTCAAAGGATTAAGAGATTTGGATAGATTTTTGTTTCAAGTACAGAATAGACTACAGGTGATAAAGGAAGAAAAAAGCACCATCAAATATAGAAGTCCACATACACAAAAATAAACTCAAAATGGATAAAAGACTTAAATGTAAGTCACGAAACCATAAAAATCCTGGAAGAAAACATAGGCAGTAAAGTCACAGACATCCCACGTAGTGGACTTTTCACTGATACATCTCCTAGGGCAAGAGAAACAAAGGAAAAAATAAACATATGGGACTACATCAAACTAAAAAACCTCTGCACAGCAAAAGGAAACAGCCTCAAAATACAAAGGAACCCCACGGTCTGGGAAAACATATTTGCCAAGGATGAATCTGATAAGGGGCTAATTTCCAAAGTGTACAAAGAACTCATAGCACTCAGCAAGAGAAAGACAAACAACCCAATTAAGAAATGGGCAAAGGACTTAAATAGATGCTTCTCCAAAGAGGACATACGGATGGCCAAGAGACACATGAGAAAATGCTCGATGTCGCTAATCATCAGAGAGATGCAAATTAAAACCACAATGAGGTATCATTTCACACCTACCAGAATGGCTGCCATCAACAAATCAACAAACGACATGTTCTGGCGAGGGTGTGGAGAAAGGGGAACCCTGGTACACTGTTGGTGGGGATGCAGACTGGTGCAGCCACTATGGAAAACAGTAGGGAGGTTCCTCAAAAAATTAAAAATGGAGCTGCCATTCGACCCAGTGATTCCACTCCTAGGAATGTATCCTAAGAATCCTGAAACATTCATCAGAAAGGATATATGTACCCCGATGTTCATAGCAGCACAGTTTACAATAGCTAAGATCTGGAAACAGCCCAAGTGCCCATCAGTAGATGAGTGGATAAAAAAGCTGTGGGACATTTACACCATGGAATACTACGCAGCTATAAAGAAGAAGAATCTTGTACCCTTTGGGACAGTATGGATGGACCTGGAGAATATTATACTAAGTGAAATAAGCCAGGCAGCGAAAGACAAATATCACATGATCTCGCTTATACGTGGAATCTAAAGAACTTAATAAACTGATGAACAGAATAGATTCAATGACATGGAAGCATAGATGAGACTGATGAATGTCAGAGGGATGGAGGAGGGCAGGTGGGTGGAGGGGGAGAGAGTAACCAAAGAATTTATGCGCATAGATGCACAACCCAAGGACATGGACAATGGTGGGGAGAGGGACTGGGAAGGGGGAAGGAACTGGGTGGAATGGGTCATTGGGGAGAAAAAGGAACATCTGTAATATTTTAAACAATAATAAAATTTTAAAAAATAATAATAAATAAATAAATAAATAAATAAATAAATATAAATATATATATATATATATATATATACACAAAATATGGAGAACCTGCCTAAATGCAGGAGAATTTTCATTCAAAGTTATCAAAACCACAAAAATTAATTAGCCCTCAAATCTGCTTGGATTTTCAGAGTAAAGGGAAGGTCTAGTCCTGCTTAACTTTGTCCCTAAACAAAGATCATTGTTACTACCAGTAAGAGGGTTCCCAAGAGATTGATATCTTTAAATATCTTTTAAAATAAGACCTCAAAAAAATTAAAGATAGAATTGCCATATGATCCAGCAATTTTACTTCTGGTATATATACAAAAGAATTGAAAGCAGGGTCTCAAAAAAAAAATTTATACATCTATGTTCATAGTAGCATTATTCACAACACTCAAAAGGTGTCCATCAACGGATGAATGGATAAACAAAATGTGGTATATACATACAATGGAATATTATTCAGCCCTAAAAAAGGAAAGAAATTTTACAATATGCATGAACTTTGATGATATGCTAAATGAAACAAGCCAGTCACAAAAGACAAATACTGTATAATTCCACTTATATGAGGTACCTAGGATAGTAAATTTATACAGTCAGACTGTAGAATGGTTGTTACCAGGGGCTGTGGGGAAGGGAGGAATTTGCAGTTGGTAAAGAGTTTTAGCTTTGTAAGAAGAGTTCTGGAGATTGGTAACACAACAATGTGAACTGAATTGTAAACTTAAAAATGGTTAAGATGGTAAATTCTATGTTATGTGAATTTTACCATAATTGTGAAGGAAGGATTGAAGGAAAGAGCAGAGCAGAGAGAAGAGAAAAGAAAAGAAAAGACAAGACAAGAAATAAAAGAAAATCACCAAGGTAAGAAAATTACTACCTCTCCTTGACTTTTAAACTCATCTGATGCTACTACCACAGGATCCCTAAATGCACTTTTTGAAGAAAAGCACAGCAGAGTGGTGAAGCACTGGAGCTTTGGAGATGAGCAAACTGAATCCAAGTTTTAACACTTAAATGATTTGTGTGACTTCTCACTGAAGTCTTCTGTTGTAAAATGAAGGGAATAATAGTCTCTATCTCATAGAACTGTTACGGAGGAAAAAATGTTATGTTAGATAAACTAGATAAGGTATATAAAATACTTAAGATAGTGCTTGACACATAATAAGCATTCATTACATAGGTTTTATTTTTATTTTTTATTTTTTTTAATCCTCATCTGAGAATTTTTTTCCCATTGCTTTTTTCAGAGAGAAGGGAAGGGGGAGAAAGAGAGAGAAACATCGATGTGAGAGAGACACATCAATTGATTACCTCCTGCATGCGCCCCAACCAGGGGCTGGGAATCAAGTCTACAATCGACATACATGCCTTTGGCTGCAATCAAACCCGGGACCTTCAGTCCAAAGCCCGACGCTCTAACCACTGAGCTAAACTGGCTAGGGTATACATAGGTATTATTTTTAATAAAATTAAGAAACTATATGCTCATAAGAATTCAGCACATCAGGTGACTTTGAGATGACATAGAAAATGTATATTGCAATTTTAAGTAAAAAATAGCATATTCAAATATGTATATGCCCCCAAGATTACTTATTTGTTACAAAGGGGGGGGAAATGTACCTTTACAATGGAGAGATCTGGTGGATAGCACCTTAACCCCTTGGAGCATCACAAAAGTGAAACACCCGGCCTTATCAACTTTCTGATGATAACTTGCTAAAATGTTTAACTTGAGTCTAATAATAAGAAAACAATTAGACATTTCTAGAATGTCTAAAAGACAAGTGTACAGCACTCTTCAAACAAACAAAATGTGTAGATTAAAAGAGGTTAACAGATATAACCAGTGAAATGAAATCAAGGTATGAGACCTTGACTGGATTCTGGGTCACAAAAACCGATCAAAGATTTTCTGGAAGCAAATAGGAAAATTTTAATAGGGACTGTATATGAAATAATTTTACTGAATTAAGGTTAATTGTCTAAGGTATAAATAACGATACTATGGCTTAGTAGGAGAACATATTCTTAGAAGATACATGTAAGTTGAGAATCTCTTCTCCAGCACAGTGCCTAGCATTTAGGAGTTGGCTGCTCAAAAAATGTTTGCTGAAGTTAAACGGTTAACTTGAGTAAGGAAGCTCATTTTCTAGAGGGGAAGAAAAGCATAAACCTCTGACCAGATCAGAGAAATAATAAGAGAAATAACAATAAGGACAACAACAGAAGAACTGGCACAAAGCAATTAATCATAAAGTTAACCACTAAATGAGTGGTTTAGGACTTTCAATCAAGAAATCACATTGAGTATACAATAAGTATACAGTAATATTGCTGGTAGAGCAATATTAATATTAGGTAAACAGAGCCCAGCTGAGGTGGCTCAGTGGTTGGGTGTCGATCCATAAGCCAAGAGGTCACCGGTTCGATTCCTTGTCAGGGCACATGCCCGGGTTGAGGGCTCGATCCCCAATAGGGGGTGTGCAGGAGGCAGCCCATCAATATTTCTCATCAAGGTTTCTATCTCTCTCTTTCCCTTCCCCTCTAAAAAAGAAAAGAAAAACATTAAGCAAACAGTTTAAAGCAGTTTTCACCTGAGGCTATACCATCTCACTCTGAAGTTGTTTTTGAAGTTTTCAGATGAAATGTTTTGGGTCTAACAATGATTATGGGGCAAGGAGTGTTGCTGACCAGAGATGCTAGACATCTTGCAAGGTATAGGACAGTATTGCACAAAGAAGTATTGCTCCGTGTACTGTGTGAAATTCATGTGTCTTGCCAGGCATTCAGGTAAATGAAGAACATGTTTATTATTACCCAAGCATGGATTCTAAAACAAAGTCATCTTGCATGGTTTTAATATATACTGAATTTCCTATACTGAATGCAACTACCTTGTAAATTGAGGAAAATTCGCTTTTTTGTTTTGTTCAGATCATTAAGAATTGGTCAACGAACCCAGCCAGCATGGCTCAGAAGTTGAACATCAACCCATAAACTAGGAGATCACAGTTGGATTCCAGGTCAGGGCACATGCCTGGGTTTCCGGCTCCACCCCCATTAGGGCGCGTGCAGGAGGCAGCCGATCAATGGCTCTCTTATTATTGATGTTTCTCTCTCTCTCCCTCTCCCTTCCTCTCTCTGAAATCAATAAAAAATATATTTTAAAAAAAAAGAACTGGTCAACATTTCAGAAAATTCAACAGCCAATGGAATGCTGCTCCTGGTATCTGAATACCAATTCAACACATATGTATCAGAATCCATTTATAGTTTTTATATTCACGGTGATTTAGCCTTTGTTTCCAAATATCAAATGTAAGTAAAAAGTTTATTTTTGGTCATCCAGTTCTCTCCATCAGGAAGGATGTTGGTGCTGAGGAGAATACAACTACCATGTCTTCCGGAGCTTTGATAAAACCTCAGATGCGTGGTCTTCCGGCCACGCATCTGAGATTTCACATCATTGGAGCCGTCATTGTATCCCTGGGGGTTGCAGCTTTCTATAAGTTTGGTGTGGCCGAACCAAGAAAGAAGGCATAAGCAGATTTCTACAGAAATTATGATTCCATGAAAGATTATGAGGAGATGAGGAAGGCTGGTATCTTTCAGAGTGCAAAGTGATCTTGCAATGTAAAGAATTTCTTTAGGTTGAATTCCATGGAAGTTTGTCACTGACCTGTGTTCCTGAACTACGAAACATGAATATTTGAGCCGAGGAACGTTTCTCTTGATAAATAAACAAGAAATATTGTGGGCAGTAAAAAAAAAACTTTATTTTTGCTCTTCCCACAAATAAAGTTATCAATGTACCTATACTGCCAACTCTTTCCCTAATGAAAAAATGAAACATTCAAGATTAAATGAACATTTTACAAAGAAACACTGATAAAGTTGGCAAAGATATATCATACCTGCTTGTTTTCTCTTCTTTATCAATCTGTAACTTGTCTTGTTATGCTATGTCTGCTTCAATTGAGTTTACTTCCCCTTTTCCCTTATCACATACAAATAAGTCTGGTTGGTCATACACTTTTATTCTAATATCCACTGGTATCTCTAATCTTTAATTCTTCTTCTCTCATGGAGTGGCTTTTGTCTCCTCTTAAATCTAAAACTAGTATCTGACTGCTTCATTACGTCTTCTAGAATGGTCAGGCCCCCAAATTTGTATACTGAAATCTTTATTTTTACTGATTTAATTTTTTTACTTTTATCATGATGATGTTTTATACTTATGAGCAATAGTAACCTTAATTACCTATTAATTTGACTTCGGGGTAGTTAAGAGTTATGTTTTTTTTTAAAAATTGTTAAAGCTTTCCATGAAGATGGCACCAAAAGCAAAGGAAGCCCCTGCCCTTCCCAAAGCAGCAAAGCAAAGGCTTTCAAGGTCAAGAAAGCAGGAGTGAAAGTCCACAGCCACAACAAAAAAGATATGCATATCACCCACCTTCCTATAGCCCAAGACATAGAAGCTCTGAAGGCAGCCCAAATATCCTTGGAAGAGCACTCCCAGATGAAGCAAGCTTGAACACTATGCCCCCTGACTACTGAATTAGCCATGAAGAAGGTAGAAGACAGCAACATGTGTTCATTTGTGGATGTCAAGGCCAACAAGCACAACATCAAGCAGGCAAGGAAGAAGTGTTATGAAAATGGCATTGCCAAGGTCAAAATCTGATCAGGCCTGATGGAAAAAAGAAGGCATATATTCAACTGGCTTTTTTAAAAATATGTCCTTATCGATTTCAGAGAGAGGAAAGGGAGAGGGAGACAGAGAGATAGAAACATCAATGATGAGAGAGTCATCGATCGGCTGCCTCCTGCACACCCCCAGCTGGGGATCAAGCCCACAACCCGGGCATGTGCCCTGACCGGGAATCAAACCATGACCTCCTAGATCCTAGGTCGATGCTCAACCGCTGAGCCATGCTGGGCTGGGCTTCAACTGGTTTCTGAATACAAAGCTTTCAATGTTGCCAACTAAACTGGGCCACCTAAATTGAGTCCAGCTGTCTAATCCTAAATATATTTTTTTCACCATAAAAAACTGTTATAATAGCAATAATATAAATAACATTTATAGCACTTGCTACATACTAGGTTCTGCTGTGTGCTTTATATATATTAACTCATTTAATTCTCAAAATAATTCTATGAGGTTTTATTAATATCCCCCATTTTACAGCTATGGGAACTGAGAAACAGAGGGATTAAATGACTTTCTCAAGATCATACAGAGCCAGAATTTGAACCTAGATAACGCAAAGAATATTGGGCCATGGTAAGGTTGAGAACAACTGAAGAAAAAAGCATTGTGTGCACACTACACATTGATGTTTCTCTCTCTCTCTCCCTTCCTCTCTCTCTCAAATCATTAAAAAATATCCTCAGGTGAGGATTTTTTTAAATAAAAAATAAATGTCCTCTAAAAATCACCTGGACTTGTGTTGTGAAATCTTTCCTGCATGAAGTCAAGAACCCACACACTACCTGCCAGCCAGTACCAGACCCGCTCAGAGCCAGGTCCCCTTTCCAGTAACAGTAATATATCAAGTAAAAACTGACCAAAAAAACACACCATGGCAAATGACAAATCTGCAATCTTCATGGCATACTTTAACCTACTTCTTAGAGAGTAAAAGCTCAAGCAAACAAAAAATGACTATGGATATCATTCATATTAACAAATTTGACATACTTGATCTAATCCTGTTCCAACAAAGACAGAGTTTTTTTTCCAAGTATACATGAAAAAATTTTCCAAAATACACTGGTACTACATCATAAATGAATTCTCAAAAACTCTCAAAGAATTCATGTGGTTCAAAAACCACTTTCCGAGACCACTATGAAATGAAATTAGGGATCAACAATAAAAAGATAATTAAAAACAACAGTGGACAATACTAATTATTTACTCAACATCTTAGATGGAAATGTTCTCAGTTAAAACTGAGCCCTGCTCTTTCTCTGACATCGTGGTACTAGCATTTGGCTGAGCTGTGCCATGTCTTCCCACAAGACTTTCAGGATCAAGAGGTTCCTGGCCAAGAAACAAAAGCAGAATCGGCCCATTCCACAATGGATTCAGATGAAAACTGGTAATAAAATCAGGTACAATTCCCAAGAGGAGACATTGGAGAAGAACCAAACTGGGTCTATAAGGAATCACACATGAGAAATGGCTCACATTTATGCTGTATCCAGGTTGCCTGCATCTTTAAATGACTGAAAAGATCACTACTGTCTGGACAGTTGAGCACCTTGTGAAATTATTGGAAGAATTATTTCTCTCTTTTTTTTTCCCCCTGTAATAGCTTGGTTCAGTAATAAATGTGAGACCTTTGAAACTGCAAAAACAAAAAAAAACAAAAAAACTGAGCCCTAACAGATTTTGCTCAGTGGTTAGAGCGTTGGCCTGTGGACTGACAGGTCCTGGGTTCGATTCCGGTCAAGGGCATGTACCTCAGTTGCAGGTTCACCTAGGTCAGGGTGCAGGAGGCAACTAATTGATGTGTCTCTCACGTTGATGTTTCTCTCTCTCCCTTCCACTCTCTCTGAAAAGCAATGGAAAAAATATCCTTGGGTGAGGAATAAAACTTAAAAAAACATTCAATCTGGCAATCTCCCTTGCAGCTAGAATGGGTCAGGTGACTGAGTCCTAGTAAGGAGATTATGTGGGAATTTCTAGGTGAGGATTCTGAGAATGCTACTGTTTTCCTGGTTAAATTGTCCTTTATCCTTACCCCTTTTCATAGACTGGAGCAAAGATGTCTGGTGCTTGCATCAAAAGCAGCTGTCTTGTAACCAAAAGGACAAAAGCCACACACTAGAGACAGAAGAAGCTAGAAGATTGGATTGTTGATGACTTCCTCAAGCAGATGCACAGCACAGGAATTTCTCAAGATTTCTTGAGGAAAATCTATTTGAATAAGCCCCTGTTCTTCAGGTTTCTGTAACATATTGCCTAAGAAATACTAACTGATTTGGAAGCATAGTTGAGACTGACGAAAGGTCAGAGGGAAGGGGGAGAGGGGGTGGAGGGGGAGAGAGTAACCAAAGAATTTATATGCATATATGCACAACCCAAGGACACGGACAATGGTAGGGAGAGTGACTGGGGAGGGGGAAGGAATGGGCGGGGGGGTCACTGGGGAGAAAAAGGGACATCTGTAATACTTTAAACAAAAATAAAAATTATTAAAAAAATAATAATAAATAAATAAATGAGTTAGAGTTCAACTAAAGATGCTAGAAAACAAGAAAGTATAATAAAGATAAAAACAAAAAATAATGAAATAGAAAACAAACAAACAATAGAGAGGTTCAACAAACCAAAAGCTGATTTGGGGGAGAGGAAAAAAGCTAATAAAATGAAGAAACAAAGCTCCAGTAACTGGATCAAGAAAAAAATCTTTAATTTTCTGGTCCCTGCCTACCGTTCTAGAGTCGTCACAGGCTTGCCATTTCTTTACATGTACCTACCAGACTTGAAACAAACCCCATTTCTCACCATTCCTAGAATATTCCACGCTCACACTGCTCTGTGCCTCCACACATGCTTTTCCTCCTGCTTGAAATGCCCTCTCCCTGCTTGTCCACCAGACAAGCTCTCCTCTCCTTCAAGAAAACTCAAGAGTGATTTACTCTGGGAAGCCTCCTCTGGCCCCTTCAAGTAAGGTTTGTGGACAAAAAAGGGGCCACATACTAAACCTGACAAACTCAGGGAAGGCCTGCATGGTGGCCTTACAAATTTAGAAAAAGAAAGTAAGCAGTTAGGATGGTCTGAAATTAAAACTTCTAAACTAAAAGCCAGTGTGGTGGGTAGTCATGTCCTAGGCTGGAATCTTCCATGACAAAGGTCAATGTTTACCTTAACTGAGCTGGTTTTTTTGCATCTAAAATAACATACCTTTGGAATGTCAAGGTAACTTCCCTTTTTCCAGACCCCTCTCCAGGCATAACCTTGCTTTGCTTTCTCCCGCCTCCCTAATCTATCACCAATGAATTTCATGTAACCCCCCCTTAAGCTTCCTCCTTTGATTATAATGTATAAAATAAGATGCAAAACTGCCATTCTCTGGAGCATTTTCTCAGTCCCTTGAGATTTTGCTCCCTGGCATTTGTTGTCAGTTTGGCTCAAATAAACTCATAAAAATTCTCATAGGTTTGGATGTTTCTTATGTTGACAGGTTTGTACTGGTGCCCAGTATTATATTCCTTAACACTTTATGCATACTTTCACACATTTGGCAGCTATGTATTAAGCAATTTCAGGCTCTTGCTAAAGGCTCAACTTTAGCAAATGCTGTGTTTTAAATACATTTCCTGTCTTCCACCCTAAGCAAAGAGCTCTTTTATGGCAGGACTTTCTTTCTCTATCCTTAACATCTAACTCAAAGTCCTACACCTAATGAGCATTAACTATCAGCTGAGTACATAAATAAATGATTAAGAGAGCAAATAGTCCCAATGTTTACTACATGCTGGAAAAGAAGTATCAGCTGAGTGATATGAGATCATGAAGGGGAAGCAACCAACCCTCTCACTCTCCTCACTGCAAAATAATATACTCTAGAATCAGCTTTTTGTAATATCTTTCACATGCCCTCACATGTATCACATTTACAGAAATACTTCTATGTACCGAGTGAATCCAAATTGTTCATACAACTTGTGTGCTTCCAGTTTTTGTTTTTCCAGCTGGATTATCAATTAAAGTAAAGGATCTTGGGAGCTATTTCTGCATAGCAATATACACACAGTAAAATTTGCTACCTACTAAATTATCCCTTGAAGTCACTTAATGCTGAGCTCAGCCCACAGAGACATCTGCTAAATTCTTTACTAATTAGCAGCCAAACTTTCCACATCAGCTCTGGAGGAAATATTAAATGTACTGAACATGGCCAAAAGCTACAATCATACACTGCTGTGTGTGAACCTTAAGTACACATGTAATACAAATACAGAGTCTCCTTTAAAACACATTTCATACACTCCTGAAAACACTGAACTCCCCATAAGAGTTCTCTCTGAAAATCCCTGTAACTCAGAGTTTGCAAAACCAGTAAATGCAACAAGAAAAACAATAGGAAATTTAGCAAGAAGCCGTTTTGACAGACAATAAGGATATGCAACAAAGACCACTTCCAAGGCGCAAAGTTGTAAGAAGCATTGGACTGCTACCATCCTCTTTCTGCCAGGCCTTTCAATGCTAAACTCCTTGAAAAGAAGGGTGGGAGGTGAGGAGGGAACTTCTTTTTTCCTCTTTATTTTTTCTTTTGTAAATCTCTAATATGGTGTCAGCCCCTTGGGATTTATGTTTGGTAGATGTGGCAGCTTCTCTGATCTTTGGGAACCTATCTCTGACTGCTGCTTGTCTCTCTTTTTCTTCTTCTCCATACTCTCCCCAAATAAAGGTACTTCTCAAGGCTCAATCCCTGCTGCTCTAGTCTTCTCTGTCCATACCCTTTCCCTGACTGTTTCTGACACTGAAAACATTTTCCTGATGGTTAAAAATATGCTTAGTTCCTACATAACACTGCTTTCATGCCAGAGTAATACTATACAATTAAGGGCTTTCTCTATATTCATTCTTCCTTAATGCCATTCTTGATTTTGAGGGTTACCTTAATTCTCTGACTACCTGGGCAGTTTAATTCTGAAATGGCTGATACGAGTAGACAGAGAAGCAGACAGACACACACCACACATCTTGCTCATGGATGTTTTGGAGTGAGGCAGCTCAGGTCATTCCCAGAATTCACTATTTTGTTTCCCAACTGGCCTTGGTATAAACTGACATCTTAGAGCAAACACTGAAAACTGGTGGGTCAGAAATGCCTAATAGGCTTTCTCCTAACCCTCACCCTCAAAGAAAATATGTACGACCTCACTGTTCAGCTCTTAGTCATCTTACAAAAGCTTCCTTATACATCTCCAAGGCATAGAGCTAACTCTTTTCTGAAACAATGGTTATTAACGTATGTAGGCATTAATTACATCTTGTTAGAACAAGGCCACCTGGTGTTGAAAACACTTTTACAGTGGGGTCTCAAAGAAACATATAGGGATGGACAAACACAACCATGAAGTAAAAACAGACAATTTGAGAAATATCCATGAGTATTTGTAGATATAGGCTGCAACATGATCACATTTAAAAGAGAAAAAGATTCACTCTCTTACAAATTTCACAAGTTATAGTTCGAGAGGCTAAAAAATTATAGTCAGTTGGGACACTGAGATCACTGTAGCAACACTAGCATTTTGAGACCCAGGATCTTACTTCTCAAGGCAGACAAGGCTACCAAAGAACACAAGACCTTTACCTTCCCAACCACAAAAATAAAACATCACAGAACAAAATAACATCCATACTGAAATGTTCCTCTTACTTTCCATATACCACAACTGTTAATAATGCTACAGGTTTAGAGTCTGCATGACAAACTCCATGGCACTAAATAATAAATGTATAACCATGAATGTGAATAAATCAATTTTTCAGGACCAAGCAGATGGCAGATATCTGGCTCTCTTAGTTTATAAGTTTACTGTTTCTTATAGCCTAGCATTTCCAGACATAGTGCTATCAATTTAGGAAATATCCCAAGGGGGAAAGTGGGAACTTAAGCCTCTATTTTATGTAACTAAGTCATATACTTGCCACATAAATTGAATCAGATTGAACTCTATAAGAAAGCATATGTGTGTGTGTGTATATACACATACACATGTATATACATATATATTTTTGGAATATATATGTATATTCTAAAAATATAGCATAAATATGTAAAAGTTAATAAAATAATCTATTTCTTTCTTATAAACTGGATCAAAATTAGATGTACTATTCCATTTATCAATTCGGTAGATAGGCCCTGGCAGGTGTGACTCAGTTGGTTGGAGCGTTGTCCCATATACCAAGAGGTAGAGGGTTCAATTTCTAGTCAGGGCACATACACAGGTTGTGGGTTTGATTCCTGCTCAGGGCACATATGGGAGGCAACTGGTCGGTGTTTCTCTCTCACATTGATGGTGCGCACTCTCTCTCGCTTTCTCTCTTCCTTCCTCTCTCAAGAATTAAAAATTTTTTTAATTAAATCACACCTGAATAAGAGTGGACTGACGTAAGATTACATTTGAACTGTTTTGTAAAACTGAAAGAGAAAATAACATCAAAGGTAACAAAAGCTACTATTTGCTTGATGGACTAGGTATTGTACAAGGTGCTCTATATATTTCATTTGATCCCTCTAACACTACAAGGTAGGCATTGTTATTCAGGGTACAATTAAAAGAACACAAACTTTGTGCTCATCTTAGGTTAAAATTTCATCAAGTCTCTCTCTTTCACTCACTAACACAGACATACACACACTGGTTCTCTTACCTCTCTTGCTAGTCCTATTCAGGCTCCTTTGTCAGCTCTTCCTCTACTCACACTTAAATACTGGAATTCCTTAATGCCTGGTCCCATGCCTTCTTTTACTGTCTATTTACAGCCCCTGCTTAATCTCATTCATACCCATGGCTTTTGTTACTTTATGTTAATGGTTCTTAAATAGACATTTCAAGACCAGATCTGTCTTCGGAGCTCCATATCTTTACAAGCAACTACATATTGACCATTTCTATGTATACATCTCATAAGCACCTCACACTAATCCAAATCTGAAATTATCAAATATGCTTCTCCTTCAGGGTTCAAACATCCAACCGCTAGTAAGTGAAATCATCTTTGATTCCTCCTTCTTCACACCATCACATCCAACCACTCACCAAATGCCACAGATAATACCTTTTAAATATCTCAATTTTTTTGCCCGGGTGGGCATGGCTCAGAGGTTGAGCATCAACCTAGGATCCAGGAGATTGCGATTCAATTCTCAATCAGGGCATGTGCCCAGGCTGCAGGCTCGATCCCCAGTCGGGGGGTGCAGGAGGCAGCCGATCAATGACTCTCTCATCATTGATGTTTCTGTCTCTCTCCCTCTCCCTTCCTCTCTCTCTAAAATCAATAAAAACATATGTTTTTTAAAAGTTAACAGTACATTAAAGAATAATACACCAGGAATGCAAGGATGGCTCACTATTAGACTACCTACTAATATAATTCACTTTACTAAGCGATCAAAAAAGAAAAATACTTCTATTACCATATGTATTAGAGTTTCCCAGAGAAATAGAACCAAAAGGATGTATACAGATAGAAAGATTTATTATAAGAAAATGGCTCACACGATTATGGGTGCTGAGAAGTCCCAAGATCTGCAGTTAGCAAGCTGGAGACCCAGGAAGCCAGAGGTGAAGTTCCAGTCTGAGTCCAAAGGCCTGAGAACCAGGAGAGCCAATGGTGTAAGTTCTAGTCCAAAAGTTGACAGGCTCAAGGCCCAAGAATAGCCAATATTTCAGTTCCAGGCAAAAGGCAGGAGAAGACCGATGTCCTATCTCAAGCAATTAGGCAGCAGAAGTTCCCTCTTAATTATAGGAGGGTCAGCCTTTTTGTTCTACTCAGGCCTTCAAATGATTGGATGAGGGCAACTCCCATTAGAAAAGGCAATCTGCACTACTCAGTCTACTGATTCAAATGTTAATCTCAAAATAATGTTTGACCAAATATCTAGGCACTCCAGTGGCCCAGTCAAGTTGACATATAAAATTAACAGGCATACCATTGATTCTGAAGACATTTGTTAAAATTCAACATCCATTCTTCATAACAATAATTCTAACAAAATAGCAGGTATTTTTGTTAAGATTTTGAATAGACAATAGAATGAAAGATATCTATTTCAGCCCCAAATCATATCATGTTTAATTAGGAAACACCACAAGTATCCCCAGTCAGGAACAAGACAAAGACATCAAATAGCACTATTATTTAACATTTTAGGAAGTATTAGTCAAGCAGTTTGTTGAGAAAAATATAAGGGAGGTATAAAAGTGGAAAATAAATAAATTTATCATTATTCACAGCTTATATGATTATATACCATGAAAATAAAATCAACTGAAAATGTATTGCAAATATTTTAAAAATTCAGTATGTCAGCTACATCAAATATCAATATGTAAAAATTAATAGCCTTCATATGCAAACAACAAACAAAAGATAAAATGGAGAGTTCCCATTTACAACTGCAACAGAAAAGAGAAAAAAACTAAGAATAAACATTGCAAGAAATATGCAAGATATATACATATATATAAATTTTTAATGTCTACCAAGGACACAAAATACTTGAACAGATGTAAAGGCATGACATGTAAAGACTCAATATCATAAAGATATCAATTCTCCCTAAATTAGTCTACAAATTTAATCTCAATAAAAGTGGGTAACAGTTACATTTTTGGAAACTGAGTCTGAAACTCGCATAAAAAAATAAGGCAGAAACATCAAGAAAATTCTGAAAAGAATGAATAATAATGGGGAGCTAGACTAATCAGATATTAAAATAAAGCCACAATGATTAAATTATAACAGTGTGAACTGGTATATGAATGGACAGGTCAATGTAATAGAATAAAGTCTAGAAACAAACTAAATACTTAGGAAAATTCAATATAGAATAAAGGTGACATTTCCAATTAATGAGAAAAATATTAACTAAATAATAAATGTTGCTAGTACGAATGAGTAGGCATCTAAAAAATGAATTCCAGATGGATTAAATATTTAAATATAAGTAGTAAAATCATAAAAATAATTTTAAAATGATACTTTTATTTATAATATAGGAATGCAGAGAGCCTTTCTAAATAATAAAAAAAATAGAAGTCAGAAATGAAAAGATTAAAACAGTAAACAACAAAATGAACTATTTCTATACTGCAAAAATTGTTACAAATTAGTTTAAATCTTTTTTTTATTATTGATTTCAGAGAGAGGAAGGGAAAGGGGGGAGAGAGAGAAAAACATCAATGATGAGAGAGAATCATTGATCAGCTGCCTTCTGCACACCCCCTACTGGGGATCTAGCCTGGAACTCGGGCATGTGCCCTGACCGGGAATCAAGCCGTGACCTCCTGGTTCATGGCTTGACTCTCAAACCACTTAGCAACATCCGCCAGGCACAAGTTAGTTTCAAAAACACTGCAAGCTTAGGCCTTGGCCAGGTAACTCAGTTGGTTAGAGCATCGGCCTGTGGACTAAAGGGTCCCAGGTTCGATTCCAGCCAAGGGCACATACTTTCGTTGCAGGCTCACCCTGGTCAGGGTGCAGGAGGCAACCAATTGATGTGTTTCTCACATCAATGTTTCTCTCTCTCTCTCCCCCTCTCTCTTTCTCTGAAAAGCAATGGAAAAAATAGAATCAGATTTAAAAAATCAAAACAAAAACTAAACATAGTCTTACCATACGATCTAGCAATCACACTCCTTGGTATTTACCCAAATAAATTGAAAACATGTCCACACAAACACCTGCACATAGATGTTTATAGCAGCTTTATTCATAATTGCCAAAACCTGGAAGCAACCAAGAGGACCTTCAGTAGACGGTGGGAAATAAATAAACTGTGGTGAATGCAGACAATGGAATATTATTCAGTGCTAAAAAGAAATGAGCTATAAAACCATGAAAAGACATGGAAGAAACTTAAATGCATATTACTAAGTGAAAGAAGCCAATCTAAAAGGCTATATACTGTGTGATATGAACTTCTATGTGACATTCTGAAAAAAAAGCAAAACCATGTAGATAGTAAAAAAAAAAAAATCAGTGGTTTCCAGGGGCTGGGAGGAGGAGGGATGAATAAACAGAGCACAGGATTTTTAGAGCAGTGATACTATTCTGTACTTATCAAAACCTATAGAATATACAGAACCAAAAGTAAAACCTAATGTAAACTGCGGACTTTGGGTGATAATGCTATAGGTTCATGAATTTTAACAAATGTACCACAGTGATGTGGGATGTCATTAGTGGGGAAAGCTGTGCATGTGTGGGGACAGGGAGTATATGGGAACTCTGTACTTCCTGTTTAATTTCACTGTGAACTTAAAAATGCTTTAAAGAATAAGTGTATTAATTTTTTTTAATATTTTGAAAAGTTTCAAAAATTTTATTTTCACTGTCCTGGCTGGTGTGGCTCAGTTGTTTGGGCATCCTCCCGTGCACCGAAAGGTGGCTGGTTGATTCCTGGTCAGAGCACATGCCCAGGTTTCAGGCTCGAACCGTGGTAGAGCGCATGCAGGAGGTAGCTGGACTGATGCTTTGCTCTCATATTGATTTTCTCTCTCTCCCCCCTTCCTCTCTCTCTAAAAATCAATAAAAAATATTTTTAAAAATTTAACACACATAAAAGTGAGAACTTTATGTATTAATTTTTTCATTATTTCTTCCACATTCTTCTCCAGAACTTTTATGATTTTAATTTTCATAGTTAAAATTTTTATCCACTTGGACTTTATCATGGTGTAAGGTATAAAATATGATTCAACTCTATTTGTTTTTCAGATGACTACCTAGTTATGCCAACATCATTTGACTGGTTCATCTAATTTAAGATAATACCTTTATTACATACTAACATATCATATGTATTTCAGCCTATTTCTGGGGTTTTTTTTCTATTCCATTTGTCTGTCTATTCAAGTGTCAGATCAAACAGGAATTAGATAATAAAAATGACCTTTCAACCCACTAGGGGGAAAAGACATTAAAAACTGTATTTAGACAATGAGCTAACCATCTTTTAAAAATAAAATTAGCCCTAGCCGGTTTTGGTCAGTGGTTAGAGCGTCAGCCTGCGGACCGAAAGATTCGATTCCAGCCAAGGGCACATACCTCTGTAGCAGGCTTGATCCCTGGCCCCAGGTGGGGTGCATTCAGGAGGTAACCAATCAATGTGTCTCTCTCACATCAATGTTTCTCTCTCTCTCTCTCTCCCTTCCACTCTCTCTGAAAAAGCAATGGAAAAATATCCTCTGGTGAAGATTAAAATAAATAAATAAATGATTAAATGCCTATATTTCATTTCAAACACTGAAATAAACTCAAGACAACATTTCATCATATCTAAGACTTTCAGTATCTTGAAATTGAAATATTTTAAAATTACATCCAGGCACCTGTACCATGTACATTAAAACTTGTAGAACAGTGGTTAAATAAACACCTACATACAACAGGGCAGCCATCTTTTAAGAAATTATGTATTACCACACTCTTTTTTTTTAATATATCTCTATTGATTTCAGAGAGAGGAAAGGAGAGGGAGAGAGAGACAGAAACATCAATGATGGTGGGGGGGGTTAGGTCGAGGGGAGGGAGCTGTTGTTTAACGGGTATAGAGTTTCAGCTTTGCAAGATGAAAAAGTTCTAGAGATTGATTACACAACAATGTGAAAATACTTAACACTAATAAACTGTACACTTAAAAATGGTTAAGACAGTAAATTTAATGTTATGTATATTTTACAATTTTTTAAAAAAAGTTAAACACAGAATTACTATATGACCCAAAATTCCACTTATAAGTAAATACTCAAGAGAATTGAAAGCAAGAATTCAAACAGATACTTGTACACCAGAGCTCATAGCAGCATTATTTACAATAATCAAAAGGTGCAAACAACCCAAATATCCATCAACAAATGAATGGATAATCAAAAGATGGCATATACATACAATGGAATATTATTCAGCCATAAAAAGGAATGAGATTCTGATATATGCTACAACAAGGATGAAACTTGAGGACATTCTGCTAAGTGAAATAAGCCCGACACAAAAGGACAAAGATTGTATGATTCCGCTAAGATGAAATACCTAGAATAGGCAAATTCATAGAGACAGAAAGTAGGATAGAGTTAACAGGGGTTGGGGGTAGGGACAAACAGGAAGTTATTGTTTAACGGATACAAAAATTCTGTTTGGGATGATGAAAAAGTTCTGGAAACAGATAGTGCACAACATTGTAAATGTACTTAATGCCACTGAACTGTACACATGGTTAAAATAGTAAATTTATGTCACGTATATTTTACCACATTAAAAAGAGAGAGAATAGAAGGAAAGGAATAGGAAATGGTGAGTGGAGCTAACTCTGTGGAGGTGTTTTGGTCCAAAAGAGAACAAGACACGAGGGAGTGTAGCAACAAGGGATAATTTCCTCCCTTTAAAGATCTTTTTAAGGTGAGAGAAAAACAGAATGTTTACCTGCTGATGGAAATAATTTAATAGAGAGTGAAATATGATGTAGGAAAGGGGATAATTTCTTAGGTAACATCTTTGAGCAGGCAAATGGAAATAGCATATACCATACAAATAGAAATATGGCTTAGATTGGAGCATGGATAGTTCATCCATAGTGAAAAAGGTATGGATGAAATAGTCCATCCATAGGTACAAAAGCTGAGTAAATGAGTAGACATGTGGGTTAGTAGCCATATGTGGTGATGGGAGGTGTGGAAGTTCTCTCAGTGAATTAGGAAGCAAGATCATCACTGAGAGTGAGGACTAGAGAAGTTCTGGGAGTTTGATTGGAGAAAAAAAAGGTATGAAATCATCTTCTGGGAGAGTAAATGAACCAGGGAAATATGATTGCTTGGGAGAATTAAAGGCTCAATTTTATTAAAAGTAAGCAAATGCCCTGGCCAATGTGGCTCAGTTGGTTGGAGTGACATCCCATATACCAATGGTTGCGGGTTCAATTCCTGATCAGGGCACATACCTAGGTTGCAGGTTCAATCCTGGTTGAGGTGCAGGGAAGCAACCAATCAATGTTTCTCTCTCACATCAATGTTTCTCTCTCCTGCAGCCCCCGCTTCCTCTTTCTCTAAAATCAATAAAAATATATCTTCAGGTAAGAATTTAAAAAAAGAAGAAAAAATAAATAAAAGTAAGCAAACAAGCCCTGACTGGTGTGGCCCAGTTGGTTGGGCATTGTCCTGTGCACTGCAAGGTTGCCGGTTCGATTCCCGGTCAGGGCACATGCCCAGGTTGCGGGTTTGATCCCCAGTACAGGTGCACACGTGCAGGAGGTAGTAGATTGATGTTTTATTCTCACATCGATGCTTCTCTCTCTCTCTTTCCCTTCCTTTCTCTCTAAAAAGCAATAAAAGATCTTTAAATGTGAAGTATAATGTATAACATATATTTTTTTTAAAGTAAGCAAACAAAAACTTTATGTGTGGGAATAAATGTATGCATGTATACATATATTCTTATATGTATATATAAATTTTTATATATGTATATAAGATGTGTGTATAATATATGAAAAAGCATAGAAAAGGATCCAGAGAGTATACATACCAAATTGTTAACAGTGCGTATAATTGGATATATATATATGAGTGGGGGGAGGGAGAAGTGGAAGAGACTCCTATATTATTTGGATTTTTATTTTATTTTTATTTTTTGTTAATCCTCACCTGAGGATATTTTTTCCATTGATTTTTAGAAAGAGTGGAAGGGAGGGAGAGAGGAGGGGAGCAAGAGAAAGAGAGAAACATTGATGTGAGAGAGACACATCAATTGGTTGCCTCCCTCATGTGCCCCAACCAGGGCCAGGGATCAAGCCCGTGACCCTTTGGTCCACAGGCTGATGTTCTAACCACTGAGGACAGTGGTCAGGACTATTATTTAGATTTTAGATTTTTTATCAACATGTATTATTTTATAATTAAAATAATAAGATATCTCACAAGTTAATAAATAGCTTGAGAGGAAAGTTTAGAACACTGTTCAAGATCCATAGCACCGAGACTAGGCAAAGCCTATATCCTAATTAATTAAACACAACAATCAATTCTGCAGTAAGCTGACCATCAACAAGACAATATGAGAAAAGCTGAGGCATCACTCACCTTGAACACTTCAGAGAAGAAGCCAGACCCTATTTTTTCACAGGTGAAGTCATCTAATCGTGTCAGTCTGGAAAAGGCACTTATAAGAGCTCGATATGAAGATGGCCAAACTCTTCCCACCTGAGTCATGTTTCCATCGTTTCCAACACCTCCTTCAAAATCTTCAAGACGCTCCACACGTGGAGGAAATCCTGCAATTGAATTCCGTTTGCTCCGATCCATAGTCGCAATAATCACTTTTTTCTTCTTTTAAGAAGGAACTCCACACATAATAAATTTTTGTTGATTTTTACTTCTCTTCTGGTTTGACACTAAATAAGAGATCAAAAAGATACTTCATTAAAACCATTAATAAATACATACAAACTAATGAACTGTCACTGTAAAAATATTTCCTCTTTCACATTCTAGTTTGATTTTCAGATCTAAAAAATATGCCTTTACCTTAAAAAAAAAACTGATATATTTAAAGCTCAGACGTAGTCAGTATTTAACATAAGTAGAATACAATGAAGATCACCAATTCTAAAAACAAAATAACAATGATAATATCTCTCATTCAATGAGCACCCACTACCTAGGAAACATAGTATAAAAGCTCAAAATATGTCATGTCATTTGATTCTCAAATAATCCATGATATAAATATTATTATGTACATTTCACAGAGCAATCAAGTAATCATACAGTTCACTAAATGGCAGAGATAACATTAAAATTCAAGACTGTCTTTTTCAAGAACCTATGCTCTTACCAATGCCCTGCATAGCCTCACATAATTTTCTCTTCATTTGAAAAATTATTAAGCCCAAATATATAAAACAAAGATGACAAAGATTTTATACTATAAAATTATATCATTTTAAAAGAAGAAAACTATATCCAAAAGCAACTTAAAAATTTCAGTGTTGCCCAGCCAGTGTGACTCAAGGGCTGAGCATCAACCTATGATCCAGGAGATCGAGGTTCAATTCCCGGTCAGGGCACATGCCCAGGGTGTGGGCTCGATCCCCAGTGGGGGGCATACAAGAGGCAGCCAATCAATGACTCTCTCATCATTGATGTTTCTCTCTCTCTCTCTCCTTCTCCCTTCTTCTCTCTGAAATCAATAAAGATATCTTTTTTTTTTAAATTCAGTGTTGACTGGGTGGGTGCAGGGCAGAAGGGGTCAATGGGGAAAAGAGACATCTGTAATACTTGCAACAATAAAGATAAATTTTAAAAAAAAATTCAGTGTTGATTAACAGCACAGTCCAGCAGAAGTGACCATAGAAAGCTCAATTCTATCTGGTATGTAATTTTATTTGTACATAAGTATAATAAAAACTCAAACCTACATTTTCTTTTAGCGTATCTCTCCCTACTTCTACTTTTTTCATGAGAATCGACTTTAAGGGTCTTATGCAAAATACAACAATATGACTCTTCAATTAGTGAAATGCTTTCATAAATGTGGTGGAGGGGATCAATTGGGGGGAAAAAATGGGACACCTGTAATACTCTCAACAATAAAGATAAATTTTAAAAATAATAATAAAAAATAAAAATTTAAAAATTTTTAAAATTTAAAAATAAATGTAGTGAATGCATAACTCAGTCTACCTTTACCACCTCCAACCAGGGAGAATAATGGCAGGGCTCCCAGGGCCATCCTTACAATGTGACTCTGACTCCCTACCAATAGTTAGAAGTCAATGCCACTCAATATGAACCAATCACAGTTCCTTTCCTAGCAATTGTGATTGTAATTAAGATACTCCAGCCTCCTCAGTCTGACTGATTTCTAAAAATGAAGCCATGTCAACTCAGGAGTGTTGGCCATGGCCATTTTCTACAATGCAGCCTAGAAGGCAGAAAAAGCCAAGAGACGGAGGCCAATTAGGAAAGTAAAGAAAAACCAGACAAGAGAGAATTTGATTTTCCTAATGTGAGCTAGTTCCTGATTCCTGAAGCCCAACTGCATCCTGGCTTAAAATAATTTTTCAATGAAGATATATCCCTGTATCTTCAAAAAGAAATTCTATTTGCTTAAGCTAGTTTCACCAGAGCTTTCACACAAGGAAGAATAATCCAAGTTCCCAAAGAATGAAACCATTAAGTACCACTATTGAACTGCCAAAAAATGGCAACAGATCACCAGATCAAAAATTTAGGATTATAAAACAAATTTTTTTTTTTAGTTTTACAGCCAGTAGAGACCATAAAGTTTCAATCATACATTTTTATATTTGAGGAAATAATAAAGTCCAGAAGATGGAAATAATTTGCTAATAATAAGCTATTTACTAGCAAAATTAGACTTGGAACCAAGGGTAGTGCATTTTTTTTCTTCTATTTATTGATTTCAGAGAGAGAAAGAGAAACATCGACTTGTTCCACCCATTCATGCACTCCCTGTAATATGCCCTGACCTGGGATTGACAGGCAATCCTGGTGCATCCAGATGACATTCCAACCAACTGAGCTACCTGGCCAGGGTGGTAGTGCATTTCTAAAAGTGTGTCTATAGATCATCTGCTTCAAAAGTACCCAAGGATCTTGTTTAAAATCCAGATTCTTGGGTCTCAACCTTGACCTCCTAAATCAGAATCTCTTGGAGTGAGACCTGGAAATTTTACCAAGCTCCCCAGTGATTCTCATGTATACTAAGAGTTGAAGATCCTCTACAGCAGGGAAGGGAAATAATAGCTTTTTTTTTTAAAGGAATTTTACAAGCATTTTCTCATTTATTCTTCAAAACATACCACCAAAGTGTGATCCCCACTTCACAGAAAAAGAAATGTAGGTTCAGGAGGTTAACTTGCCTAAGGATACATAGCTGGTAGAATCAAAATTAGAACAAAGGTCCATCCAGCACCAAAGCTCAAACTTTTCCCACATCATTATTACTTAGTTCAGTGTTTTTCCACTATGAGAGTTGTAAGGAGTTAAGCTAGTCATCTGGGTAGAAAAGACCAGTGCAGAGGAAGGCCAAGCTAATTGCAATTTGGACAAAGATAGAAAGGGAGGAAAAAGAAACAACTTTAGAAAAATAAAATACAAGACACTGAAGTTAAAACAATATATAAAACATAGTTGCCTGCTAAATTAACTAAGCAATTTGATGGGCTTGACATCTGTTGACTTTTTTAACTTTTTTAGACAAATTTCATTTAGAATGAAAAACATTGTTAATCTCCACAGAGCCCTCAAGAATAGATTCTGCTCTGGGACTGACAGACTCCATTCTCAGTCTATACTAAGGCTTGGAAAGCAGAAGTGTTCACTGCAGCTCAGAAGGTCACATTTTACATCCTCAGCTAGGTGAAAGGAGGTAAGGAACTGCTAATTCCAACTGAGCTGGTTTAGGTGGAATCTGTCACAGTAGCACAAAAAATGGAAATTTGGGGTATTTTTATTTTGAAAAATAAATAGGTTTGTATCTTGGTTCACAGCACTTTTCAAGAGGGGGGAAATATTTTTTAAAAGGTATATGCTTGCAGAAACTTTTGTACATAAGCACAAGAGAACTGAAAAAGGCTATTCATTTCATTTTAGCATTGTGTATATAATAATAAGGGGGGAAATAAAACAACCCAAAGTTAGTCAGTAGGCAAAACAGATAAATCGTAGCATATTTTTTCAATGAAATATACAGCATTTACAATGAATGAACTATATCTAGCAATGTGAGTGTATTTCAAAAGCATATTGAGTAGGGAAAAGAAGCAAGTTGTACTTAGTAGTATCATTAAAATTCAAAAAACCTGCAGGACTATCACTACAGTATGATATCATTTTATTTTATTTTTTAAAATATATCTTTATTGACTTCAGAGAGAGGAAGGGAGAGGGAGTGAGAGAGAGAAACATCAATGATGAGAGAGGGTCATTGATCAGCTGCCTCCTGCACCCCTCACACTGGGATCGAGCCCATAACCAGGGCATGTGCCCTGACTAGGAATCAAACCGTGATCTCCTGGATCATAGGTTGATGCTCAACCACTGACCCACACCGTCCAGGCAGTATGATATCATTTTAATTAAAAGTATATATCTAAAAACATACAAAATCATATATATTATAGAGAGGCAGGATAGCATATTGATTCAAGGTATAGCCTCCAGAGCAATCGGGGTTCCATTCCTTGCTCTCTCTATATAGTTTGTAGCTATATGAACCTGGCCAAGTTATTTTAAAACCTCTCTACATCTCCAGTTCCCCATCTATAAAATGGAAATTAAAATAGTACCTATATTATAACATTTTATATGTATTAATTTATTTAATCCTTACAATAACCTGAGATTATTGATTAAAATCAACAGTACCACCCTAGCCAGTGTCGCTCAGCTGGTTGGGTGTCATGCCGTGCACCAGGAGGTTGCCTGTTGGATTCTCAGCACAGGCACAATCCCCAGTAGGGGGCATGCAGGAGGCAGCCCATCCATACTGTGCTCTGGCATCAATGTTTCTCTCCCTCCTCTCCTTTCCTCTCTCTCTCAAAATCAATAAACTATGCTTTAAAATAAATAAATAATAAAAATAAGTAAAATCAACAGTACCTAACAAATAGCATTCAACTCTTGTTGGCTGTTATAATCATTATGATTATTTTAAATATATCTTTATTGATTTCAGAGAGAGGAAGGGAGGAGAGAGAGAGAACCATCAATGATGAGAGTCATCATTGATCGGTTGCCTCCTGCACGCTCCCAACTGAGGATCAAGCCTGCAAGCCAGGTATGTGTTCTGACCTGGAATTGAACCTCAATCTCCTGGATCCTAGGTCAATGCTCAACTGCTGAGCCACGCCCGGCTGGGCTATAATTATTATTATTTTTTTTTTTTAATATATCTTTATTGATTTCAGAGAGAGGAAAGGAGAGGGAGAGAGAGAGATAGAAACATCAATGATGAAAGAGTCATTGATTGAGCCCGCAACCCGGGCATGTGCCCTGACCGGGAATCGAACCCGGATCACCTGGATCCTAGGTCGACGCTCAACCACTGAGCCACGCCCGGCCGGGCTATAATTATTATTTAAAGATACATATTTAGAGTAAATGTTTTGATTCCTTTTACTCAAAAAAAGAAAAAAAACAAAAAACCTACAGCGCCCTAGCTGGCGTGGCTCAGTTGGTTGGAGCATCATCCCACACACCAAAAGATTGAGGGTTCATTCCAATCATGGCATATACCTAGGTTTCCAGTTTGGTTTCCAGTTGGGTCATGTAGGAGAGGCAACCAATCAATGTTTCTCTCTCACATCCATGTTTCTCTCTCTCTCTCCCTTCCTCTCTCTAAAATCAGTAAGTATATCCTAGGGTGAGGATTTTTAAAAAATTAAAAACCTATAATAAACAACACAAAATGATAAATTTGCTGATTTTGTTTGTTTGTTTGTTAACTAATATTTGTTAATTCTAGGTGGTATTAATTTGTACTCTTTTTTACATTTAATTTTTTTGGAATTTTGAAAATAAGAAATTCAACAGGTGTGTTTTTAAAGTCTATTTATTGCCAACACAACAGCCATGCAGTATGCTTAGGACAAAAAAATTAAAAACAATTTGGCAAATAAACAGCATCCTAATGTGCAAGCCAAGTTGCTAGATTTTCAAACTTTTTTTCTACAGTAGTCCCATTATAGTGGTTGGTCCAAGACATATTTACATCTGAAGCTAAAAACCCCAAAGCTTTCCGTTTTTAACTTCTAGGGAGAATATTTAGATAGCCTAAATCCACAAAATATGAAAGCACTCATGACAAATAATGTTTGCTATTTAGTTGTAGAGCCCCTATTACATGCTAAAGTAACACTAATTACTAATTAGTTGAAGTGAGTAGTAAAAAGCACAGTCCCCTCATAGGAGTAAAAACTTTATTAATCCATTTGGAAGAAGAGCTAAGCCTGGGAAGCCTTCAAATCGTGCCTTCTGCTCCCTTGGCAAGCATACTAATAAGATCACATTTTAAATGAAACCAAGCTATAAAGGGCTTTCAATTTAATCTGACAAATTTTAATTAGCCATAAAAGGCAGCAAAGGTGCATGTATGAACACTAAAATCACACCCTATTTTTGCTTTGTTTTGTTTTTTACTTTTTTTTCATCCTCACCTGAGGAGTGAGGGTATTTTTTCCATTTATTTTTAGAGAGAGTGGATGAGATGGCGATGGAGAGAAGAGAGAGAGACATACATTGATTGGTTGCCTCCCACATGCACCACGACCAGGGATCAAACCTTCAACCCAGATACGTACATGCCCTTGACCAGGAATCAAACCTGAGACCCTCTGGTGTGCAGGTTGATGCTCTAACCACTGAGCCACGCAGGCCAGGGCCTACACCCTATTTTTAAATCTGAAAATGATCTGATTTTAAAATCAGAAAATACAGTCATTGAATTGTGTGAGATTTTATGATTTTTTCAGCCTCCAATTACCTCTTAGTCTTATTTATAGAATATTTACTACCTTATAGTGCCCCTTGAAGTATAAATTGTAGGGGAAACAGACAACTACAATTACTGTCATATTTACTAGAAAGATAAAATGATTGAAAAAAAATCAGGTTTCGCTCTAAATAGGCTACTTGATTCAAGAAACTACACTTTGTTGATCAAGAATAATTAATTTTAAGCTTAATAAAAACTTGTAAATGCCCTAGCCAGTTTGGTTCAGTGGTTATAGTGTAGGCCTGCGGACTGAAGGGTCCCTGGTTTGATTCTGGCCAAGGGCACGTACCGCAGTTGTAGGATCCCTGGCCCCAGTAGGGGCACGTGCAGGAGGCAACCAATCGATGTGTCTCTCTCACATCGATGTTTCTCTCTCTCTCTCTTTTACTCTCTCTGAAAAGCAATGGGGAAAAATATCCTCAAGTGAGGATTAAAAAACAAAAACCAAAACACAGCTAAATTTCTGTTAAAAAAAAAAAGATTTGTTTATTAGCTAATTAGAACGCTACTGTTATTCCCCACCCTACCATAACAGTGGAGACTAACGAGTATGCAGATAATAGCTCCACCAGCCTCTAAAGCAAAAAGCCTTCAGTCATTCAATAACATTCCACAAACATAAAAACTAGTATTGGTTTAAACAGACTGTCTAAAGAATGGATGCGAAGCTGACAGGAGAGCTATGCCAACTCCCAATCATTCCTTCTTTTCCATTCTAATGTATAGTATTTGTTGTTTCTTATTTTTTCATTTCGCAGGAACGGAGTAGATAAAACTTCACAATAGTATAGATGCAAATAAAATCTTGCAATGCACTGAACAGCCATCAACAAACAGGTAGCGGGATATGGCAAAAGTATTAGCCAGCAACCAAACACCTTCAGTACCCATCCAAATATGAAAGCGTGTACACAAAGTTGGTAATGAAGTTCCACAAAGTGAGTATAAAGGATTTCTGAGAATTCAGTAGACTTTTACATTATGGGTATGAAGAATAGAAAAAGAATGCAAACATAATATCCTAATCATATTTTGTTTTCTTTCTATAAAAAGTCCTAATTCAAAATAAAACAAGGATTTGTTATGGATAAGATATAGCACAAAAAACTGGCCATTTTCCACAACAGGAATACTAACAAGTACATCAGCTGTGTGTATCAAGACTAACCAGATGACAAATCTACATGACAGGCCTGCTCAGCTGCTATCCATTCTATGAACCAACATAGCAAATAAGACACATTTCAGGATGACTGCCTAATTAAAAATAAGAGCAATACTGCTGAACTTGCCATCCTGCTGTAAAACGAGTTGCAGTTTCCATTCAAACCAAAGGCAATCTAACATTAAAAACTGACATCCCTATTTAATTAGCCACGAACATGCACAATGGCATATATTAGTGACCAACAGATCAAAAGCCAGGTCTTAAAACTGTATTATCTCTTTTAGATAAGCATCTTATTTGCTGTTAAAACCACAATCCACCAGACCCTAGGTCATGACATAAAACAAACTTATGTTGAAAGCAGTAAAGGCATTTGGAGGTTAACTAGTCGAATCTTTTGGCCAATTCAGAAATCCTCTCTATTAATGGAGTCAAATGTTAACTGGGTTCCCCCTAGGTCCAAGGTATTATGAGAGGTGCTATATTCACTTAGCAGTTACTATAATCCACACACTTTCCTAAGTGCTTTATATTCAATATTCATAAAAGCCCTATAAAATAAATACTATTATTACATGTTTTACAAATGTGGGGGGGAGCATGAAGGAGCTCTAGATGGTGTTGCTAAGTGGTTAGAGCATTAGCCTGGATTCCCAGTCAAGGGAGCATACCTGGATTGGGGGTTTGATCCCCGCCCCGGTTGGGGCACATGTGTGTGAGGCAACTGACTGATGTCTCTTTCTCTCCCTGCCTCCCCCCACCTCCCTCCCTTCTACTCTCTGAAAATCAATGGAAAAAATATCCTCAAGTGAGAATTTGAAAAAAAAAAATTTTAAGCATGAAGGAATTACTTATTATTCAAGGTCTCTCAGCCAAGAAGTGGTAGAGACAGAATTCAAATCCAGACACTGCACTCCTACTCAGTATACTAACAGAGTACTCCTCTCTGGGAGAAGGGTATAGAAAACCTCATGAAAAAGGACTCCACCCCTCCCGGAGCTTAGTCTCACAGGGAAGACACAAGCACATCTATGAGTACAATTCAGTGTGATAACAGAAGTAAGGAGGGCTAATTAAGGCACTGGCGGTAAGAACAGAGAAGTAGGAAAGGAGAAAAGTGACTTTTTAAAAGGTGAGCTAAATGGATGTAGTAGGTACAAGAAGTACCTAGGACGACTCCCAGTTTAACTAGAATCCTTCCCATGTTTCTGGTTTGGGTGACTGGGGAAATGACTAGGTATTCACCAAAATGAAAAGAGTTGTAAAGAGATGTAAAGTCTTTGCTGATCTTCTGAGTTTGAGGTGCCTGAAGGAAAACCAAGTGTCAATATGTAGGAAGCAGTTGGGAGACACCACACTAAAGCTCAGGAGAGAGGACTAGACTGGAGAGGAAGACTTGAAAGTTATTAGCATTTACACATATTCTAAAGAGTTTCCCAAAGTAGAGAATATAAGTAATAGGTATTATTTACTGAGATGCTACTATGTGCCAAAGCCCAGTCTCCTTTATTATGTCCTTAGGTAAGATCAAATAAGAGTCTAAGGGAACACCAACATACGCAGGGCAAAAAAAAAACACAACAGAAGTAAGAATAAACCAAGAGAGTGTGTCACACAAACCACAGGTGGAAACAATTCCAAATTGTGGCAATATATCAAATGCCACAAAGTAGTCAAATAATGTGAAGAAAAGTGTCCACTGGAGCCGGCTGGGCATGGCTCAGAGGCTGAGCATCGACCTAGGATCCAGATCACGGTTCGATTCCCGGTCAGGGCACATGCCCAGGTTGTGGGCTCAAATCCCAGTTGGGGGCATGTAAGAGGCAGCCGATCAATGACTCTCTTATCATTGATGTTTCTCTCTCTCTCTCCCTCTCCCTTCCTGTCTCTGAAATCAATAAAGATATATTAAAAGAACAAAAAAAAAGTGTCCACTGGATTGGACACTACAGAGGTCAGAGACAGTTCAGCCTACTCATACCACCACACTTACTACACAACAAAGAGCTCACTAATTCCTCCAGCAGCCTTTCTATTATTGGAAAGTTTTGAATGTTACAAAGCTTTTTCTTTAGAAAAGCATAAGAAAAGCACAGTACTATGTTCAAATTCTGACTCTGAAGGAGAACTAAGAGCTATAACAACTAAATACAATAAGGATATTTGATTGAATCCTGATTTGAACAGTTATGAAAGACAATTGGGCAGCCCTGGCCAGTTAGCTCAGTTGGTTAGAGGGTTGTCCTGACACACCAAGATTGCAGGTTCAATCTCTAGTCAGAGCACATACAAGAATCAACCAATGAATGCATAAGTAAGTGAAACAACAAGTCGATGGATATTTCTCTCTCCCTTCCTAAAAAAAAAAAAAGACAACTGGGAAAATCTTAACAAGGATTACTATTAGAGGATAGAAAAATATTAATTTTGTTAAGTGTGATATTAAGGTTGTATAAGACTTATTTGGAGATGCACATAGAAAGAGGTGAAATATAATGTCTATATATCCATTAAAATATATCAGAAAAAAATAGATGTAGCAAATTTTACAAAATGTTAATAATTGTTATATATGGGTGATAATAACAAAAACAAAAAAGGCTTCAGAAAAAAAGATGATAAACTTTTTCTCAATAAAAATATCCAGCAGATGAAGCCAGAATAGAGTTCACAAACACCAAAACAAGAAATGAAAAAACCAACTGGTCTTATATCACGTAAATGAGTTCCTGTTGCTCGGAATAAGAATTTCTAATGAAGCAGCATATATATATTTTAAAAATGCTTCACCTCAAATAGCTTAGATGGAAGAGCAGATGGCGTACCATGGCTAACTGTGCTAGATAATTCAAAAAGAACACAGTAATGACAAAGATACTAATAGCATGTAAAGATGAATAAAATTTCATGAAATGAGAGCAGGAAAAAACGCAATTTTTCTAAGATAATATATTATTATACATTATTTAAAATATATGTGACTAAAATTAAACAGGACAAGTTTTTAAAAATTCTGATTCCAACTTAGTAGCTGAATAATTTTGAGCATGTTACTTAACTTCTCCCCATATTTAAAATAGAGATAAATATTAACTATATCTCACTGTTTTATTATAAGAATTAAATGAGAACATACTAAGGAATTAAAGGATAAAAAGGCATATATGAAGCACAAGACAGGGTGCCTGACACAGTAACCATTTAATAAATGAGCTTCCTTTCCACTCCCTCCCCTACCCCACCCTTAATCCTACTTCTGGATGCTGCAAGTATACAACAAATTAAGTCTGGACTTTTTCTTCTTTATGATAGCTTTTCAGTTACCTAGTCTTCTCCAGTACAAATATACACAAATCTTTCAGGTTTCACATGAAACATGGCACCAAGATCTCCCTGGTTACCTTCATCCAAGTTTAGCCTTAATTGCCCTCCAAACAGTTAAAGTCCCTCTAAAGCACAATAGCAGAAAATGTACACAATATTATGTATATTTTTTAACTAGGACAGAATTGAGTGGGACCATTATTTCCCACAATCTAGATACAAAAAACAGTTTGTGACCTTCTAAGTACACTAAATGTATCTGTAACTTTGTATGCTGAAACATGAAACTTGACACTAGATAAACTAATACTGAACCTCTTCAAATAAGCTTAGATACTAAAGTACTAGGGGAACGTAAAAATCTTCAGGATAATATTTCTTTTGATAAATTTTCCTACTTGATTTCAAGAAGATCTGAACATGACCACTAAGATCAGATAGGCAACTCACCTTTCTTTCTGATATAGCGACTTAGAGGCTATCTCAGAGTGTGTGGGAAAGAAAGACGTCAAGAAGAAAGAGGAAGTTACGTCCCGGGTTTAGGGTAGGCTGTTCTATAGTTTACATTACAAAGGTCAAAGAAGGAATCTGATAAAAGGGAAAACAAAATTATAACATGAACTTATCAAAAAATAATCACCAAAAATGTTTTTTATTCAACTTTGTTTCTTCCTCAAGTGTATTATTTCTGCTAAAGGGAATACTTTATAGCTATTAAAAATAACAGTTACTATAAGCACACAAAGATACATGCACAAGAATTTTAACTTACATGTTGTAAAAGAAAAAAAACTGGAAACAATCCAAATGTCCATCAATAGGGATAGGTTAAATAAATTTCAGTACATCCATATAATTTAACATTATATAGTCGTTAAAGGAATGAGGTAAAATATACATACTAACATGGAAAGATGTCCACATTTCACTGTTAAGTGTCAATAGCAAGTTACAAAAGAGAATGTATAGTGTGATCTTTTTATTTAATATGATAATAGTAAACATTAGTATATGCCTAGAAAATAATGCATAGGAATATATATAGTACTAAGCTGTGACCTTGGTGGAGGAGGTGACTGTAAGAGAGACTAATTTTTTATGGAATACATTTCTATACAGTTGCTTTTTACAATGATAATGTATTACTTTTGTTTAAAAATGAAGATTAAAAAGGTTAGAACTAAAATTCATCCTTTCAACCTTCCATAATAGTAGCTTAGGCTATAAAAGATAAAATTTATGATACATGTTAATGGAGAGAGGTACAAATAATGTAAAAATTAAATAATTGCTGAGTATAATTATATAAATTATGCACTAAATAAAGGAATTATACTAAAGTCATAATGTTATTTTGGAGTAAAAGGATTATGACTTATTCCTTTTTATTTTTATTGATTTCAGAGAGAGGAAGGGAGAGGGAGAGAGAAACAGAAACATCAATGATGAGGAGAGTCACTGATCGGCTGCCTCCTGCATGCCTCCCTTCCCCCAGGGATTGAGCTCACAACCTGGGTATGTGCCTTGACCGGGAATCGAACCTTGATCTCCTGGATCATAGGCTGACATTCAACCGCTGAGTCACACCAGCCAGGTATGACTTATTCTTTACTTTTACTCTAAACTTTCTGTAATGTTATTTTGCTTCTATAA
This sequence comes from Miniopterus natalensis, assembly GCF_054644295.1. Classification (NCBI taxonomy): domain Eukaryota; kingdom Metazoa; phylum Chordata; class Mammalia; order Chiroptera; family Miniopteridae; genus Miniopterus; species Miniopterus natalensis. The sequence goes on from NC_142089.1 coordinate 26,530,122, forward strand.
CTATAAAATAGAATATCAATATATTGACATAATAAATGTAGCAAAGTGCAAGTAATTTCACAATCAATGTATAATGAATCTGACTCTTTTAAAACATTCAATTATGAATGTACAAAAATATAAATACAAAAGATATAATTAAACTGAATTCATATTAACTGCAACATATTACCCGGCATTTCTTTAAACTTCTGATAAGAGTTTGCTTTCATGAAATATTTTCTTTCTGGTTTAAGTTCAGGAAAAAATTCCAGTTCCAGTTAAAAATGTATTCATTACTGTAATTACAGAGTTTTAAGGGGGTTTGTAATATGATTTCCTTAAACTTGTGAAGCCTCCACAAGAACAGAGCTTTTACCATGCCAGAATCCACAGAAAGAGAACCTGTAACTATTATAAAAGGCATTTTCACACAATGCCTATTTTCATGGGTCTTTACTATATAAATATATTTCTTTTCAAATAAAGTCATTTTTTCAGTCAGTCCAAAATTTTACTCCTATTTAAATACAATTGTCTTCGATATTTCTACTATGTCATAGGCATGAAAGATTTCATCATTTCAGACTAGCCAGATGGTAGTAAATTACAACCTGTAACAGTTTACATAACACATATGACAGTTAAAAGTCTTTGATGACATTTGTTGCATATAAAATTCCTTAGCTTGGCATTCAAAGACTTTGCTCTACTAAAACTGGCTGAATCATTACCCCAGACTTAACCTACCTTTCAAGTATAGCCTTCCCTTCCTATCTCAGCTCAAGTGATGTTCACTTCATTCCAGTTGTACCCAACATCTTCTTGATCTTCATATAATCTCCACTCTCACACCTTTTCCAATCTATTCTCCAAGGTGAGTAAACTTTTGAGAACTCTTCATGTGTGATACAAAGGCTCTTTCTTATTTGGCCCCTACACACATCTCCTTTACCCACAGACACAATCTACTCCAAACATAGAGAACTACTTGTAGAGTCCTATTTACCCTTTAATGCCTATGTATGTAATATTCTTTCTCCCCAGAATATTCTTCTTCAAAATTTTTCAATTAGTTGACATACATCATTATATTAGTTTCAGGTATACAACATAGTGATTAGACATTTATATACCTTATAGAGTGATCACCCTGGTAAGTCTAGTACCCATCTGGCACCATACTGGTATGTTCTTCCTGATCTCTCCCACATGGCTCTCTTAGTAATCAACTCATGTGGGAAGTGTTCTCTGACCCCTCAGCCTCCTTTTCCTGTGCTTCGGCAATGCCCTGTACAAATCTCTGTTATTATAGTTATCACACAATATTTTAACTGTTGCTTATCTGTCTCTTTTACTGGACTATGACCTCCATGAGGACTTAGACTCAAGCTTACCTCCAAATGAAAAGTCACATACAAAGTTTAATACTACTATAAGAATCAAAATGTAGCCTGTCTGGCATGACTCAGAGGTGGAACATCAACGGATGATCCAGGAGATCATGGTTTGATTCCAGTTCAGGGCACATACCCAGGTTGTGGGCTCAATCCCCAGTAGGGGGCATGCTGGAGGCAGCCAATCAATGACCCTCACTCATCATTGATGTTTCTTTCTTTTTCCCTCTCCCTTCCTCCCTCTGAAATCAATAAAAACATATTTTTTAAAAAAAGAAAAGAAAATTTAATTTATAAAAAAAATTTACAGTGGAGAAGAAAAGGAAAACATATTCATTGTTTCATTCACTCACTCAACAAACATTTATTTAGTACCTACTAGAGGCTAGGAACTATGTCAAACCTTAGAGAGTTGGTGATGACAATACAGACACATACACAAAAAGAATCTGAAAGGATATAGTCCAAAATGGCTAGTAACTCTTTGAATCTTGGGAAGATTTGAAAAATTATATCTTCTCCTTTAAAATCGTCTCTATTTCCCAATTCTTCCTTAATCAACATGCACTGATTTTATAATCGCACACAAAAATCTAAGGGGTCCTCCCAAATTACAAATTTCTACCCATTAGAAGGAGTACAATACTCAAAGTAAATGATATGCAAATTAGTGAACCATGGCTAATGTGAGAGCAAAACAATTTTTGAGAACTTTCAGTCAGATTCTAATTATACCTAATACAAAGAACAAGACTAAAGTATGCAAAAATACTTCAGGATTTCCACAGTCCCTACTTTTGAAAAAGATCCCACGCAAATTGCCCACGCAAAACACTGACCAAAAGATCAATACCACCCTAGTTTCCCACATTGCAGAAAGAAAATTACGTCATTCTATTACATTTAATGCAGGAAAAGAGATGACAGCCTCTATACAACTTGTTCAGAAGACAAATTAATAAATAACACCATATTACATCTGTATAATGATTTACAGTTTACAGTTAACAAAGCACTTTGACCCACACAATAATTCCATTTTCTCGCTCCTATTGGATTTAAGAAATGAAGGATTCCAATGGAGAAGGCCTTTCTAACCAAGACCCAAAATCCAAAAGGTATAAAGGAAAAGGTTGAGAAGTTGGTCTACATAAAAATCTAACAGTTCTGCACGGGAATAAATTAAAAGAAGTCAGAAGACAATATCAAAATGGAAAAATATTTGCAATACCATAGACAAAAATGTTATCTTATATGTATGATATTTATATATCACATATAAAGAGAGAGAGACCTAGAAATCAATAGGAAAAGAGACCTATGACCCAACAGAAAAATAGGTAAAGAATTTAAACAGATAATTTACAGAAAAGATGGTTAACCTTAATATAATTTTTTAAAACCACTCTGAGGTATCATTTCTTTCCTATCAGATTGGGAAAACTTCAGGTTTGATAACAGAAAAGCATAATATTAACAACACCAATCCTAGAGATAAAATGCTTAAGTTTAATTTCTGCCACATTAGCTGTGCAATTTAGGTAAGTCACTTAAATTCTCTATTCCTCAATTATTCATCTGAAAAGTGGAGATAATAATAATACCTACCTCAAAGGGATGTTACTAAGATTAAATGAGGTAATTATATAAAGCACTTAGAATAGTATCTGGCACATAGTAGATACCATATAAGTATTAGCTGTGATACAGCTAATGTTGAGTGTACAGGCAATGTATATTGGAACAATCACTAAGGAAAACAACTTGGCAATGTTTTTCATAGTTATATAAAACCTCTGACTTAGTAATCCCACTTTCTGCAAATTTCTCCCACAAATACTCTTGCACACATGTAAAATGACATTTGTTCAAGGGTCTTCATTATGAAGTTGCTTATATCAAAAGACTGGAAGCAACACAAATGTCCAACAATAAGGAAATAGTTAAATTATTATACATCCATTTAATGGAATACTGTGCAGGTGTTTTGTTATTTTATAAAGCAGAAACTCTCTATATATTGATCTGGAAAGATTTCTAAGATATATTAAGTGAAAAAACAGTATGGGGGTGAGGGAGGGAGAAGGTACAGAACAGTGGGGAACCATGAGTTAACGTTTGAATGAAATGGAAAAAATATAATATGTAAGCATTTGTCTAAAGAAAGTCTGAAAGAATATAAAGAAACTAGTAAGAGTAGTTGGAAACGGGCATGGAACTAGGTGGATAGGGGATAGGCATAGGAGTGACACTTTTACATAAAACATAAATATGCAAACATTAATTTAACCATTTGAATGCGTTACTTAGTCAAAGATTAAATTTTAAAAAAAAACAACTAAAGCTCACAAAGGATAAGAAACTTGTCTACAATCATATAGCTAACAAGGGTTGATTATACCTAGGATTCCATTGTTTTTCCTCGTGTGACTCTGCCTTTCTGAAATTTTCAGAAATGGGAGACTTAAAAAATATCATCAGTAGGCTTTTGTTTTTTCTGAAACAACCACTCCTCTGAATGCTCAGCAAAAATAACACTAGTGAGACCACACTGAAGTCATCTCCATACAATGACTTAAAAAATAGTATGATACTCATTGGTGGTCTAAAACATTCACTATCACACACGCTACGCTATGTAATGATTGGGCTTCATTTACTGAAAGGAGATGAAATTCTTACAAAAGCCCTTATCACAGGTTTCAAATTCCAACACAACATTCATGTGACAGAACAACAAAGTGTACGACACTAAGAAAATGTCTACACTTTTACGAAGTGTACGACACTAAGAACATATCTATAAACACTTTCACATAGGGAAAAAAAGCATTAAAGCAAGTCAGCTTTCTACTACAAATAAGACAGGGAATGAGTACATGTAAGTATGTAATTTTCTGTTTACAATTAGCATCAATACAAAATGTTAGTGGGGATCCTTGGGTGGCGAGTCCATAGCGTAGCCTCCCAAAACATATACTTTTAAACACAATTAAACAGGCCCATCATATGCCAAATCGCAAAGGATTTATGTTTGAAACTATACCAAACATACATCTGTATAAGAGAATAATACATCATATACCCAGGGCACCAAATCTCTGAGGATCTCGACATTAATTCACATACAAACGTCTGTACCACCTAGTACTGCTTTCTAACAAGTGCCAAGGGAACGTCCAACGCAATTCTGAGTCCTTCAGTTCTGACCAGCCCCACCTATAGGACCCAGTATCTCCTCTGTTCCATTTCCTGCTATCATACTGGGCCACTATGACACTCATACTGATGACATATTCAACATATTTAGCCCCTTACCCTCCCACTACTTCAATAAACTACACTTCCATTCCCCTTCACCAGCACTGAGACAGTTACGCCGTTTTTGTTTTTACCTTGAAATACTGAACTCTCAGCTTTCCCATTCTGTAGTGCATAGAAAACATCTTTGACCACAGTTCTGTTTGGGTCCTTATTCTCTAAGCACACCAGTCCCTCTGAAGGTTTTACTTCTTAGAATCCCAGCTTGGACCCTCAGGGTCCATCATATCTCCCACACTATCGCTAGTAGTGTAGTCACTCTGCCTTTTTTTTCCTTGTAAATTCCAATTCTAGATTAACCCAACCATCTTTTTTGCCCTCCTGCTCTTAGGCTGCTGGAGAAAGTGTAAAATCCATACTACTGAGCCCTATTACAAATAGATTATTTCTAATTTTAATGTGGTCAGCAATCTTTTTTTTTTTTTTTTAACTCAGTCCATTTCTCTTTCATTTTCCACTGAAGATTTCCATGGTCATAACTGTAATACTCAAATCACAAAAACTCACCATAGTTCATTCCGTCTCCAGAGAAAACTGACTTCACAGATAACTGATCACATCAAGAAAATAAGGCCATCAAATTCCCTCACCTTCTTTCCCTTCTATCACATCATTGTCCACCTTGACTTCGATCCTTTTGATGTCAAAGATGAAATTTATCCTAGGTAAATTTCCCCTCACCTTACAAAACTGTTTCGCCCATACGAAGAAGAAAAATAAACATGTGCCATAGTGGAAAGAACACAGGTTTCAGAGATAGGCAGATCTTGTTCAAATTCTTGCCTATAGTCTTCCCAACCGTAAGAGGGATACTGACTGCTTCCTAAATCACAAGGCTGTTGTGATCTATAAAGTATCTTCATGGCACCTGGCATATAATATATTCTCAGTAAAGATGTTTCACTACCATCGGCTCTCCTTCACAACCTACACTTGTTGAAAGAATTGGTTAATCCAGAATTGGCATTTACAAGAAAAGAAAAAAAGCAGAGTGACTTTACACTACTAGTGACAGTGTGGGAAATATGATGGACCCTGAGCGTCCAAGCTGGGATTCTTTACTCACTGCCTCCCATTTACTCCTCGATCTACCATGATCTGGCTACTGCTATTATTGCCGTCATCATGCTATCTAAAGGGTCTTTCAAAGGAAACAAGTGATTTAATTGCAAAATTCAGCGGTTTCTTCCCAATCCTATTTCTACTTGACCTCTGGAGCACCTGACACTGCTCACTCCCTCCCTCCTTGAAACTCCTCCTTTGGCTTCTGTTATGCCATTCTGCTCCAGTTCTCGTCCCATTCCTTTAAACTCTCTTTTTCAGTGTCTATTACCCTTCAAACAATAATGTTCCTTGTGGTCCACAGCCCTTCTCTTCTTTCAGTATTACCATCCATACTAAGGCTTCAAATATCACCCATATAAGTCTCTGCTGATCCCTCACATTTATGTATTCAGTTCTAACCTTCCTCCCAATCTTCAGACCAAAATTTCCAGCTACACACAGTAATATCTGAAAAACACCTCAAACTGAACTTGTCCAGAACCAAATCCGTTACCTTCCCTCAGAGTTATTTCTGTTCCCCACTTGGATCCACCCCATCAGCCAAGTCAGGAACCTCCCAACTGTCAACTTTGTTTTGCAGCCTCACAGAACTGCCTGCCATTCTCTTCGCCTTCCTACCATCATTCCAGTTTATTCCCTCTGATCTGGATTAGCACCCTAGCTTCCTGCCTTCTTAGGCTTTCTGCCTCCACACCGTCTTCACTCTCAATTCTTCCTCTGCATGTTCATCAGAGATAATCGTACCAAACTCGTTGCTTACAAAACCTGCAATGGCTCCCCAAACCTAAGGAATAAAGGCCAAATTCTTCAGCAAGGTTTTCCCAGGGGTATCAATTGAAAGGTTTTAAAATCAGACAAACCTGAGTTTTATTCTAGCTAAATCTGAATGCTGGCTAAGTCCAGAGTCTTCAAAGTGAAGGGAAAAGGCAGAGGAGGGGAAAGGAGGGATGCGAAGAGGGATGACGGAGAAAAGAGAGGGAGGCAGTAGTGTCTGAGGGGAGGGAAGGGTCTTTCAGGGCAGAAGGGGGTGTTTTCAAGGGAAGAGTACGTTTGAGGGAAGAGAGGGAGACCAGATCTCTGAGGGAGGAGGGTGTAACTGAGACGAGGAGGCTCTCGGTGTGGAGCTGGAGGTCTCAGAAACAGTTTTCTGAGGAAATGAAAGAGTTTCTGAAGTGCGGCAAGTCCCTGAGAGGAGTCAGGGACCAGGTCCATGACACGAAGGAACTTCTAATGGGTTCCAGGCCTCCGAGGCTGTGGGAGTGAGGGGGTGGGGGTGGGAGCTGTCCTGGGACCTTAAGGGAGGTGAAAAGGGGAGGGGAAGGGGTCGAGGAGTATCCCCAAGAGCTGAGAGGGGCACCTCTGGGAAGCGAAGAGGTCCCGTCGGTGTCGAGCGACGCAAGCGCCAGAGCTCCGGAGACGAGGCTGGGTAGCAGCCGCGCGCGCGGGCCGGGGTGCCCCGGATTTGAGCCTCATGCGCTCTCTCGGCGTTACCTGAGGCGGGACTGAGCAGCCAGAGGGGTGCCTGCGCGAGCGGGAGGGGGAAGCGGCGGCAAAGAGGGAGCATAGTAGCCCTCGCAGCTCGGAGGCGGCAGCGGCTCTTAGCCCGCAGAGGCGGTGGGGGTCCTTCGCGCAGAAGCCTGCGATTCCGCGGGGCTAGCAGCGGCGGAGGACGAGGAGTCTACTGCCATGGCCCCGCAGTCCGGGCCGCTCCCCCCGCCTGTCTGGCGGGGCCAGGATGAACGGGCCCGCGAGGCACAGAACGCAGACAGGAGATCCGCTGAGATCCCCAGCCGCCAGCAACTGAAACGACTGCCCGGCCGGTCAGAGTTGGGGGCGGAGCATCAACGGGTCACGCCCTTTCCTCAAGCCCTCCCTCATAGCAGCCAATCAGTAGTCAAGCCTTAATCAACGAGCTGGTGGGATTGCCCAATTAGGGTCAGGAGTGCCACGTGGTATGAAATGGGCACAATGGGCGTCCAGAAAAGCCAATCAACAGCCCTAGGCGCCAACTCGGAGGACGAAGGGAACCAATAGGAAGGAAGTGGAGGTAAAAACATAAGAGGCAGTGTGCTGGAAAGAAGGAAACCGAGGCTGAGGGAATACACCTGGGGGGTACCGCAGTCCTAGAGCCTCGCCGAAGGTGGGACAGTAAACAGAAAATGGACCAATCAAAATTCTAAACACATAAGCGAGTGGTAATTGACAAACGCAAAAGAAAATGGATTCGAGAGGCGCGGCTTTTGGGCTGGTGAAGGTATAACTCAGTAAGACGGTTTGTGGAAAAGTCTAGTGAACGCAGCGTCCTTCCAGGTCTCAGTGGGGGAGGGTGACATAAACAATTATTGTGTTAACGACTTGAGATAGTAACAGCAGCGGGCAGGGTTAAACAATTCACCTAGGTAGGGAGCAATTCATCTAGGTAGACTAATTCTGGTGAAGGCCTCTTGGAGGAGGTAACACTTGAGTTGACTTGAGGATTTTGAAACAGCTGGGTAGAGACTAAAATTTTACCCAGCTGTTCAACAAGAACATATTTCTTCATGCTTTACATATGCCTGGACCTTGGGCACTCATAATCTTATGCCTGAGCAGACTGGAAGAGGACTAGGGCTTCCAGGGCAAGAGCAGGCAAAGAACAGTGGGAAATGGGCCTTCTTGCACCAGCATTCCCTGGGTTTAGAAATCCACCTTTCCTATGTATTTAGGCTTGTCTCCTGGACCTGCTGTCAAGTGCCTTGACAGATGAGTGGAATTTGAATACAGTAGTATCCTCAGTTTCACTTTCTGTGGTTTCACTTACCCCTTGGTAAACTGTGGTCTGAAAATATTAAATGGAAAATTCCAGAAATAAACAATTCATAATTTTAAATTGCAGCCATCCTGAATAGTGTGATGAAATCTTGTGTAGTCCCGCTATATCCCTCCTGGAATATGAATCGTCCCTTTGTCCAGCATATCCATGCTGCATATGCTGCCCACCCGCTTGTTATAACTGTTGTAGTATCGGTGCTTGCTCTGTTTTTCAAATAGCCCTGAATAATGTCTCATTCACCTCATGTCATCTCTTCACATAGGCATTTTATCATCTCACATCACAAAAAGGGTGAGTACAGTACAATAAGATATTTTAAGAGACCACATAATTTTAATTACAGTATATTATCATTCTACTTTATTAGTTGTTAATCCCTTACTGTGCCTAATTTATAAATTAAACTTTATTATAAGTATGTATGTATAGGAAAAAACAGTATATATAGAGTCTGTTATTCTCCGTGGTTTCAGGCATCCACTCGGGATCTTAGAACATATTCCCCATGGATAAGAGGAAACTACTGTAGTTGGAGTACAGTAATGTTTTTAAAAGATGTGTAGTAGAAAATAAAAATGGAAAGATAAGAGGTTAAATGTGGGTTGGGCTTCAATGCCAAATTTGTCCTTTCTTTTTTATACTGTGTATAAAAGATTCCTGAGCAGAAGAGAAGCCTTAACAGGACATTGTTTTGGGAAGATTAATTGCTGGCTCACAGGATCTCTGAAGGAAGAAAAGAGAGCACCCTAGCCCAGTCACCTTGGCCCAAAGCCTTTTCTGTATTATTTTTCTGGAAATAAGTCATGTGCTGCCACCTAGTGACAGTTCAAATACCACTGTTCCACATAGCTATTAAATGTTTCTGCTGTTAGAGCTCTAGCACCCTGGCAAACCTGTCTCCCACAGAGCCTGATGCAAAGTAGTTGATAAATAAGTAGAGAACTGGTAGCAAGTACAATTAATTGAATAATGCCACCATGCCATATGTATCACCTGACCAGTAAAATATTTAAAATTAGGGGTTCCTTACACCTGGTTCAGCAGGAAGATGAGCCTTGATGGGAAGTTTTTTGGTTTTGTTTTTTTGAACAGGTTCTGTTTGACCCAGGCCTGATCTCTAGCATTCCACTCTCAGCAATCTCCCTAATGCTGAGGAGTGTCTTATTCAGGTGTCAAAGGCCACTCTTCATGACCTGTCTGCTAGTTATGCCACGGCCTTGCATACACCCCATAAAGGAAGCAGTTTCTGCCATCAGCCTTTTATGATGCTTTCATTTCAGACAACTCTCTCCTCTTCCCAGCTGGACTGAGCTAAGAGGTGGAACCTTTACATGATCCCACTGCACATCTTAGCTACCAGAACTAGTATGTATTATGCTCAATAAACATCCATTTGGCGGATGAACAGCATTATCTTTTGGCTATATTTAGCAGTGGAAGAGATCTCATGATAACTCAACGAGATGCTATTAAGGAAATCTTGGACTGCACTCTCTAAAACACAAAGCCCAGGTAAGGAGAAAGTAAATACTTCCCTAAGTCTACCTAGAAAGATATATTTTCCAGAGAGCAACCAAATGGTGGAAGGATCAGAACCAATAGCCACAAGGCATTTTTTTTAATTTAACAGGAAATATCAGAATGCATCACTCCTAGTATACCTAAGTATTGAATCATTAAATTTGTTTCAGTTAATAAATATATAAATTTGTACTTACTAAGCTATAATGTAACCTATTTCTTACTGGAGGTCACAGTCAAAAAATTCTGAAACCCACTGGATTAGACGCAGAGAGACTGAAAGAGAGACCAGGGAGTAGACTGCTAGAAGTGTAGGCTGGGCTGTTAAGGATGAGGAGGTGTGGAAGGGCTAGAGTAAGCCTCAAGAGCAGAAACTGGAGACAAGGGAAAAAAGCCTCCTCTTGCAGGTCCAGGGCCCACCATAATGCCTTGTCCTCCTCTGCATCCCCACAGCAGTACTGCCCCAGAGCATTGTCCTACCTCATTCTACCCACTGGAATGGGAGCTCCCACTTCCTTCCAAATTCCACTGAGCACACGGTTTGAACTCAGAAGGTACAGCTATAAATGTCTATGAACTTGCATTTCAGAAAGAGAAAGATGGGGCAGGAAGCAGTCACATTACAGGAGGAAGAAAAGGTACAGCTGTCTGGGGTTCGATTCTGGCCAAGGGCACATGCCTCGGTTGCAGGCTCAATCCCCGGCCCTGGTTGGGGCTCATGCAGGGAACAACCAATCGATGTTTCTCTCTCACATCGATGTTTCTTCCTCTTTCTCTCTCCCTTCCACTCTCTCTGAAAAAGCAATGGAAAAAATATCCTCGGTTGAGGATTTTTAAAAAAAGAAAAGAAAGAAAAGGTACAGCTGAGTCTATCCCATGTGGGTTCTGATTCACAGGAAACACATCAGGGAAGGTTAAACCGTTTTACTGCAGTTGGTGGGCAGATGGGCAGGCAGTGACAGGAAGGGCAGATACCAGCTAGATCAAGAGAGTAGGGGCAATAAGCCCAAAAACAGGGCCTTGGAAGGGAAGGTGAGTAAAGAAGACTTTATCCTACGACTCTTACAAGTCCTTACAGGTCACTCAGGAGTATCTTGGGGCCATTAAAGGACAGGTCCTTCTGCTCAAGGCTCTGGACGTGGAGCTTAAAGTTGCTGGGTTTCAGGTTAGAAAGGGTGCTCTTCTGGAGATCTAAGAGGAGAAAGGAAAGAGAGAACAAACCATCAGCCAGCACTGTGATACACAGAACTAGGCCCTGGGCCTGGCTAACGGGGACATGCAGGCCTGACTTGGGATAAGTAGCAACAGAGGTCGATGGATTCACGAAGAAAGAGGCAGAGACTCCATTCTACCCAGTGCCAAACGATTAGGCAGGTGGCATTAGAGCACCATTCAGATTCAGCTTCCCCCAGAACTGGGATCCCTGCCCTTACCCTCATCTAGCTTCCTTAAAAGTTCCCAGCTACTACTACTGTCCTGACGACTGACTTCAGAGCTAGGTGAAGAGACAGACATGGCGAACGTGGTAGCCAGGGGTAGCTTAGACTGGAGGACGTGAATGGAGGTCCTGGAAAGAGAAGCAAAATCAGAGGCAGAAATGGTGATGGTGGATCAAGGGGGCCGTTCCAGCACAGAACTGTCCTCCTTCCTGAGGCCAGAACTCCCCCTTTATCTTCCAAACATGTAAAGATACCTCAGTGACTCCATGTCAAGTAAAGAATGCCCAGTACTGCCCTTATGCGCTGTAACCCAGATACTCATACTGTCCCCGTCAGCCCACGTCAAATATAGGATAGCTGTACTTTGGCCCCTAATGTCTGGCCTCTGTAAGACAAATCCCTTCCATTGCCATAGGCACCCACACACCCTGACCTGAGGTCATGCTCCCGCCGGGCATCCTGGGCGTCTGTCCTGGCAGCCTCCTTGCCCTCCTGGCCACTCTGCAACTGCTCCAACATCTGCCAGATTATGGTCCCAGGTAGAACCAAACTCTCCCTCTCCAGGAGAAACCCCCCTCCCCATAATTGGCCTCTTCAGCACACTTGAAACCCTCAAGTGGGCAAGGACAGTTTCTCATGACCTGGAGCAGATGGCTTGGGAAGAAGAGCTTTGAAGAGAGGTAGAGTCATCACAGGGAAGAGAGAGAGAGATGGGAGAGAGTATCCTGGCCTGCCTGCAGAACAGGACAGAAAAAGGAGAGGGCCTCAACAGATTTGAAGGGATAGGTCCAATCTCGGTCCTACCTTCCAGCTGCGGACCTGAGCTTGCCGCCCCTCAGCCATCTGTTTCAGCATCAGCTCCTGATGCTGAGCTGCAGATAAGACAAATGTAAGAAGGTTGTTCTCCAACGTCTTTCCTTCCTCCTCCCTGCCTTGTGCCCACTCTGGTTAAATTGGGATAGAAGCATTCTGGTCCAGCTGATAGGAAGCTTCCAAACTGACTAGGGAGAATAGACTCACACCATTGGAGGCAAGACAAAATATTTGCCCAGACTTCTTTGTAGCTCAAGCAGTGAGAGCTATGGCCACTTACTGGGAGAACAAGGCTTTCCAGGAAAGGGGACAGGTGAACTCATACCCTCCCTCAGTCTTTGACTCACTCAGCTGGTCCCGCAGCAACTTCAGTTCCTCCCTCAGAACCTCTGACTCCTCCCACAGCAGCTGCCTCCTGTAGGGATGACAGCAATGTCATTCTAAGGAGCGAATCAAGAAGCCCAGAGGAGGCTACCTGAGTACGTGGAGTTCAAAGGCCAGAAGAAGTCCTGTCATCACTTACTCATTCTGCAGCTCTTGATGAAGGCCACTGGTAGCACTGCACTTCTGTGGTCCTGCTTGTATTTGGGTTTGGGCCTGTTCCTGCACCTGACTTCGAATGCCCCACAGTTCCCTTCTCAGCCTGTCCAGGCGTTTCTCCAGAAGAAGGGCCTTCCGCTCTGGGCCCGCCTGCAGTAATCTTAGTGATGCTATAATAGGACAAGTTGGGGGGGGGGGGTCAACCCCTCTAAGAGCTTCACATGAGACAAATGGACACAACAACAGGTCTGCAACAAAATTGTTTGCATATGTATGAGGCTTTGTGTATGAAGAAAAGAACTGGCCAGATACCTTCCAGGGCACCGATTTGGTACTTCTGCTGCTCTTGCTCTTCCAGCAGGCCATGCACAGCTTGTCTTAGTGCCTCAGTCACCTACCCAGGCAGAAAACCACATGAGCTACTGTGTAAGGGACTTCCCCAACTCCTGGCATCCTTGTCTCACACAAACACCACACATACACACCTAGGATTCCTAGCCTCACCTGAGCCTGGGATCGAAGCTGGGATCTAAGAATAGTAACTTCATCCCAGAGAGAAGATGCCCTATGGGCCTCAGCCCAACTCAGCCTCTCTGGAACAGTAGGAGTCTCTAGAGCCCAAGGCTGTTGAGTTTGGGCTCCTGATTGGGGAAGCAAATGATGAGGGGAAATCCAGGTCCCAGTCAGGTCTCCTGCTGAGAAATAAAGAGGGGACAAGTGCAAGACTTGGGTGGGCAGGGCGTGGGGGGCAGTAAGGAGGGACAGATGTTTAATCAGGAAAAGAAATAGTTGGACACTTGGAAGGAATAATGGATGGTACAGGCACTGGAAAAGGAAGACCATGAGAGATCTTCCTGAAGAGGGATTAGAGATCCTGAAAGGGGTTAGAAAAACGGACAATACTTACCTGCAGCAGAAATGCCAAGGGGATACAACCGCTGCTACAAAAGAAACACATGCATATTCAGTGAGATCTGAGTCCTTTAACCCACTCGCATACCGGGTGCCTCACTTCCCCTTACCTTAATCCTGGCCACATTTCCATCAGTAGCACTGAGAAGGGCATCGAGCTGCTCAGACCAGCTCAGGTTCTCACTCATAGCCCGCGGCAGAGGGTCTGTGTCCCCGGCGTCTTGTGCCCTTGCTCTCCAGCACTGGACAACCGACGCACAGCCCAGGAAAAGTCACAACGTCAGATTGAAAGGGAATACCAAGGGTAGGGATGCAATATCAGACCAAAACTGCGCCTCCGGGACTAGTCAGGGGAGACGCGTTCTTGGGGAACTGGGGGAAAAGTGGGATACCCTGATATGCACATATCAGGAGGGAGTTTAAGGTGCAGAATCTTGGGCGAGACCTCCCTAGACACAGGATACTAGCGCCATCACGCCAAACTCCTGCCGCCGCAGGGCTCAAAACTTTCAGTAGTAGGCCAGGAAAGTCTAACTTTGGACTGGCTGCCGCAGCGCCACTTGGGAAACTGAGTTCGCTTCTCGCGGAGACAACCCGTGGAGGCGGCTCCAGAACTACGTTTCCCTGGAGGCAATAATACGTGCACGCATACCCCCACCGTGAAGCTTGCCGGGAAACTAAGTCTTTCTGATTCTGTTGTGGTTGTTTCCAAGGACCAAATGAACTACATATCCCAGGATGCATCGCGCAGAGTCAACCATGTCCCGCAGGGGGTCCCACAAGTTTCTGGGAAATGGAGTCCAAGCTACCCTGAAAATTAACGGTCCGGGTTATCCTTGAGACTCCATTCCCCAGCAAGCTGAGCGTGTAGCGTGCAGTATGGAGCCGCAAGTCGCGGAGCTGAAGCAGAAGATTGAGGACACGTTGTGCCCCTTTGGATTCGAGGTTTACCCATTCCAGGTTTGCTTATCCCTCTTCCGGTGCTAGGGTGAGGTATATAATTGGCCTCGGTGCTACTGGCGTGAGGCCCGAAAGCCTTTTGGTTCTTCCCGAGCGCCTCTAGTCCCGTGTGCATCTGACCTATAGGGACAGAATGTCAACGCGGGCTTGGGTAGGTGGGAGTTGTTGCACGTTTGTCCTTTTACCCCTATATAATGCTGGATTGATGAATGGGAGACACTATATGATCCAGTAACCTTGTGGCAGTGTCACTTACATAATCTACAGGAAGAAAGGCATGCTTAAGGCCCAGTTACTTTGGAAGCTTCCCGAAGGAGTTAGGAGAGGGCAAGTCCTGGAAAGTTGGCATGGCTAGAACTTGTCATTTGAGAAGGGAAGGGAAGGGCATTCCTGATGTTAAACAAGCAAACAATTGGCTGGTTTGTTCCATCCACCAACAGAAGGATAATTCATGATGTTGCCAATCACCAGCACTGGGCTGAGTACAGAAACTCTGCACCCCACTGACACAAATCTTGCACCACCACCTCCCCTTGTTTACATAATTCCATTTCCTCATTATCCAGTGCCCCCTCCACTGAGCTGTTTACTTGGACACAAAGCTAAATCAGCTCAGATTGAACCCTTTGCCCCATGCTTAAGAGACAACCCACTCTCACCCCTTCCACTGAGTGGCCCACAGCAGTGCTGGAGGAGGATATAGAGGAAGGGGTAGGTTGGGTCATTTTGAGAGTGAGGGCTTTCCAGAAAAAAATGGGAGTTGCACTTTATATGAAAAGATAGATTGAAAGGAAGGAGAGTCATGTAAATCCCAAATATCAGGAACAGCTTGAGTAAAGGTGGTGGGTAGCAGGTATGGGGGACAATAAAGATGCCTATCTCATGGGTCAGGTAGACTTGGGTAGTTGGAACATACTGAGGCCCTGCTAGTCATTCTAGGCTCCTACTTCTCTCACCTCCCCACCCCCACATCACATCAGCCACCAGGACCTTTAGGAATCTCTCCTAAATCTCCCAAATCCATTCTCTTCCATCCAACACATCTATGCTCTGGTCCAGGACATTTCTCATTTGGACTTACTGAAATAGCCTCCTTGCTGTCATTTTCCCTCCAATCCATCCTCCACACTCCAGCCAGATTGATCTTTCTAAAAACTAATCATGTCATTTTACTCTTTAAATTTTCAGTGGCCCTGCATTACCAAATTAAACCCATATTCCTTAAATTGGTATTCAAGGCCAGTCACAATCTCACTCCTACTGATCTCTCCAGCCTTCTCTCCCTCTACAGACCCTTCACTTCTATTAAACTAGACAATTTGCTATTCTCCAAAGATACTCTGTACTTTTTGCCTGTCTTTGTTTATGCTGTCACCTCCATTTAGAATACACACCATATTCTCCTCCTCACATCAGCCTGTCAACTTCCCTCCCAGCCTTAAAGACTCAGCTTCCAAGCGTTTTCTAATTTCAGTGGACCTTCACCTGGCCATCATTGCATTAATCACAGTACAATCAATTTCTTTTTGTTCCTAGTTGTTCATGAATTCTCTATTCTAAACTCCCTATCAAATTCACAGGTCCCCCATAAACACACATCACAGAGCATCAATAGAAATGCAATGATTAAATGAATGAGATGGAGGCTGGAGCAAGATATTTAAGGCCTTGAATGCCATGTTAAGGTATTTTCTGTGTTCCAGGTGGCATGGTACAATGCACTCCTGCCTTCAGCCTTCCACCTGCCCCTGCCAGGACCTACCCTGGCCTTCCTGGTACTCAGCACACCTGCCATGTTTGACCGGGCCCTCAAGCCCTTCCTGCAGAGCTGCCACCTCAAACCGCTGACTGACCCTGTGGACCAATGTGTGGCCTACCATCTGGGCCGCGTTAGAGAGGTGAGCAACGTTCATATCCTCCCCCCCGCTTCCAAATCTGCAACTGCTTCAAGCTCCTCCAAGCTCAATGCAGGATCTAGACCTACCTAGGGTTAGGAGCCACTTCCCAGGTAGGATGATATCCTAAAGCCAGCCTTGACATTGTGATCTCTGCCCATTCTGCCTTCTCAATCCATGTTCGGCCACTTTCCTCTAGCAGTCCCCCAGGTCTGAAATCAGTCTCACCCTACACTGGTGGGCAACTATATGAACCTCAGACCAGATTTCCCTTGACCTCCAAGTGAAATAGGAATAAGCCCAACATCCCCCAGGCATCTCTCACCTCTTTGCCCTAGACCTGGAAGCTTTATGTTGTCTTTGGGGCCTTTTGAGGACAAAACAGTATTTCCCCACCACACACTCCCATGCACATACTTACATATATACACAAACACTGGGTCTCCCATGTCGTCCTCCACACTGGGACTCTGGAGGGCAGAGCCAAGTTACTCCTCATAATGGGGGTTTCTGAGCAAGACCTTCAAACATGGGCCAAGGGCCCTCCTGGACAGAATATCATTTTCTTCACACTGGACTCCCCCTCACCCCAAGCTTAAGGTTGTTTTCCCTTCAAACATGACTTTCGAGGACAGGACCTTGTTAACAGGATGTTACGATTCCTGTCATGCTAAAAGGAGCCAACATCTTGTCCTCCATCCCAGAGGCTCCCAGAGCTGCAGATGGAAGTTATCGCTGACTACGAGGTACACCCCAACCGGCGCCCCAAGATTCTGGCCCAGACGGCAGCCCATGTGGCCGGGGCTGCTTACTACTACCAACGACAGGATGTAGAGGCTGACCCCTGGGGGACCCAGGTCAGAGGGCAAGTATGAATGACTAGAGACTAAGAAAATCGTGAAGTCCCATCAAAATGTCAGGCCTCATTCTTCCACCTCCCATGGGTAAAGTGTATAGAAACAGTCCAGGAAAAAAGGTGTTCCCTGCCCAGGGGTCCAGTCCCATGTGCTTTCTGGAGTCCTGCCAGGGAACACATCAGGTCAGAGAACCTAGTCTATTCGTAAAACTGTTACAGAATGAAGGACAGAGCAGTGATTTGATCAATGGTGAGGCTCAGATTAAGAAACCCTTCCTCATGGCCAGAGTAAGCTCATGAAAAGGGTTTCCCAGATGGAATGCGAGAACCCAGCTACAGCAATGACAGAGGCTCACATGTGGAATCAGTGTCCATTGAATAAGAATAAATGAATAAGCCTAGTTGCAGTGATGGTAGTTGAACGTGGTGCCAAGGTGACATCCATGACCTTGCTTTTCTTTGCCCTCTCCCCAGCATATATCAGGTGTGTGCATGCATCCCCGACTTGGGGGCTGGTTTGCCATCCGAGGGGTGGTGCTGCTGCCAGGAATACAGGTGCCAGATCTGCCACCCACTAAACCCCTCGACTGTGTACCAACAAGAACTGACCGAATTGCCCTACTTGAAAGCTTTAATTTTCATTGGCGTGACTGGGCTTACCGGGATGCTGTGACACCCCAGGAGCGCTACTCAGAAGAGCAGAAGGCCTACTTTTCCACACCACCTGCCCAGCGCTGGGCCTTGCTGGGCTTGGCCCAACCCTCAGAGGAGCCTAGCTCTGCATCCCCTGAGCTTCTCTTTACCACAGCCATACCCAAGCCTCAGAATCCCAGCAGAGCCAGAGGATGGCTCAGCCCCAGGGCCTCACCACCCGCATCCCCTGGCCCGTGATACCCTCCCTCCCCTGTGGGACCCCTATTTATATCAATGGTACTTGCTAAGACTTATTTTGCTTTGGCAAAGTAAAGGTTTTATTTTGGGTAAAGGATGATTACTTTTGATAAAAGAATTATAGATCTTCAATGAAGATAATAAGGCCCAGAGAAGTTTGATCAAGACAGCAAGAAATCAAAGACCAAGAAATCAGTATTAGTTAATATTTCAATAGAAAAATAAGACCAAGGCAGATCCTGAATTCCCACCTGCCTTGGAATATGGAATTACTGCCTGTTAACCATTTCTCTGCATAGGCCTTCTCTAAGTAATGATATAAATAAATAATGTCTCACTGTTGTTGTGTGGACTGAATTCATGTAGAGCATTTCTGAAACAGTGCTTAGCTTACTGCAGTGTTATCAGCTGTGCTTGAAGGCCCTGGGGATTCTGTACTGCTGCTCATGTCTTGCTGTCTGAATACTGGATGGATAGGTAGGCTGGGATAGCTTGATAAAGACAAGTGTCTGGAAGGGCACCATATGATAGATACATTGAAGTATCCTCAGTTCCGAATCAGCCCTAACCTTAAGGGCCCAGGAGGAACCCCAACCCCCACCAACCACTACCTCCCTCAGGACAATGGTATGAATGAGGGCCAAAAAAAAACACTACCCTCAAATCAAGGCTAGAACCCAGGGAAGGTCAGAAGTGTTCAACCCTGTGCTTTTGATTCTGATGGTTCTATCCTACCAACACCAGCCCTGTGTCTTCCCCTCCCCACTTCAGTTCCAAAGTTAGAGCCTCTAATTCTGATCTTTTACAGGGCCAGTACCAGGTTTTTATCACAAGACAGTCTTGCCCAGGCCAGGTGGCTCAGTTGGGGCATTGTCCTGTATGTATACCAAAAGGTCTTGGGTTCCATTCCCAGTCAGGGCACACACCTAGATTGCAGGTTCAGTCCCCATTCGGGGCACGTTAAGAAAGGCAACTGATCAATGTTTCTCTATCACATCGATGATTCTCTCCCCACTCCTCTCTCTAAATATTAATTTTTTTTAAAAAATCAATAAAAACATATCCTCGGGTAAGGATTAAAAAAAAAAAAAACTTAAAAAAGGCCAGCCTAGCTTAGTTGTTGAGGAGTCAACCTACGAACCAGATCACAGTTCAATTCTGGTTGAGGGCACATGCCTGGGTTTCGGGCTCCATCCCCAATAGGGGGCATGCAGGAGGCAGCCGATCAATGACTCATCGTTGATATTTCTATCTCTCCATTTCCCTTCCTCTCTCTGAAATCAATAAAAATATAAATAAATTTAAAAAAAAACATAGTCTTCATATTTTCATGCAGCCCTCCCTCTAGAGTAACGGGTAAATGCCCAAGTAATCAATGTCATTGGGACCTTAACCTACAATGCAGCCTATTGACATAAACTTAAGTACCTTGGATAACACCAGAGCAGGTCTTGCTCTTCCTCTTCTCAGATATAGTGAAACAAAATGTAACACCCTGGTTCAGTTCCATTCCCTGTGTCTTGTCTACTTGCACTTCCCCTGAGGAAGCTCACTTCTCACTTTCCCACAGGAAGGAAAGCAAAGAGTAGTAAATCAAAGGCTAATGCACCCTAAAATGAAGAAACAACAAGGTCTCCGTTCAAGTTTAATAGAAACTACAAAAGATCAAAGGTGATGCCCCACGACTGCACACATCAGTGGGCCTCCTCCGTAATAAGTTCAGACCATTTCCTCCAGAGGAAGAAAGGCTGACTCCCCAAACCCTACAAAAAAGGCCACATCTGGACTAAGTCTAAGACCTTTGTTTTAAGCATGACAATAGTAAAAGACAGGTTTTGTTCTCAAGACAGTACGCTGCCACATGACCCTGTGATGGCCCAGTGCTCACTTCTGCTTAGCGAAATATTCTTTGCTCTTCTGGACATCAGGCTTGATGGTATCACTGCCAGGTTTCCAGCCAGCTGGGCACACTGCAAAAGAAAAGTTACCACTAATTAATAATTTGCTCAGTCAGTGGTGAACTCCCATGGACAAATGGATTCCTCAAAACCAAATCTGAGCCCTAAAGAGCCTGAAACAGTCTAGCACTACAAAACCTGATCTACA
The DNA here is from genome assembly GCF_054644295.1 of Miniopterus natalensis. NCBI lineage: Eukaryota > Metazoa > Chordata > Mammalia > Chiroptera > Miniopteridae > Miniopterus > Miniopterus natalensis. The sequence goes on from NC_142089.1 coordinate 26,550,629, forward strand.
GCCTAAGATCAGCCTTTCAGTGCAAGGCTAACAACAAACATGCAATTTTATCCTCACCATACCCCTATTATTATTATACCTAATTTATTCATTCAGCAAAAACTAAGCAACAGCTTCAGCTGTATGCTCTGCTCTAAAAATAATGTGTCTAAAGCATGTGAGGCAAGATTTGTTAACAGTAGATGGTAGGTAAATAGGTATTCATATTTTCTAATTTAATGAATGCTTCAAATACATCTTTTTAAAAATATGCTTAAATGCTCTTCAAGAAAAAAAATGGCGCTGGAACAGCTGAATTTCCACATGCACAGGAATGACACTGGACTCTTAACTTACAAAAAATAACTCAAAAATGGATCAATGACTGCCCTGGCCGAGTAGCTCTGTTGGAGTATCATCCTGATACACCAAGGTTGCAGGTTAGATCTCGGTCAGGGCACACAACAAGAATCAACCAATGAATTCATAAATAAGTAGAGCAACAAATCGATGTTTCTCTCTCTCTCTCAAAAAAAAAATCCATTTTAAAAAATGGATTAATGACCTAAATATAAGGACTAAAACCATAAACTCTTTGAAGTGGAAAATCCGTGATTGGTCCCCTTGCCTCACTTTCCTCAGGTAGCCCAAGGAGCATAGCTGGTTCAGGACTGCAGGAAAAGGTTGAAGGCTATGCTTTCTGTATATGTGTGAAAGATCAGGGAGGTAAAACTTCATGACCTTGGATTTGGAAATGTATTCTTAGATATGATACTAAAAGCAGAAACAACAAAAAACAGATAAACTGGACTTGATCAAATTTAAGAACTTTTAGCCTGGCCGAGCGTGGCTCAATGGTTGAGTGTCGACCTAGGATCCAGATCACGGTTCAATTCCCGGTTAGGGCACATGCCTGGGTTGTGGGCTCAATCCCCAGCAGGGGGCATGCAGGAGGAACTCTCTCATTATTGATGTTTCTCTCTCTCCCCTCTCCCCTCCTCTCTCTGAAATCAATAAATAAAGTCTTTCAATACTTACTAAATTAAAAAAAAAATTAAGAACTTTTAGAACATTATACAGAGTGAAGACAAGCCACAGAATGGGAGAAAACACAAATGATATATCTGATGAGGGATTATACCCAAAATGTATGAAGAATTCCTGCAACTCAACCACAAAAAACAACCCAGTTCAAAAATGAGCAAAGCATCAATAGATGAGTGGGTAACAAAGTTGTGGTACATAATACAATGGAATATTAGCCATAAAAAAGAATGAAATCTTGCCATCTGTGACAGCATAAATGGCCCTAGAGGGTATCATGCTAAGTGGAATAAGTCAGTCAGAGAAAGACAAATACCATACAATTTCACTTACACGTAGAATCTAAAGAACAAAATAAATGAAACTGAAAGACTCATAGATACAGAGAACAGACTGATGGTTGCCAGAGGGGAGAAGGGTTGGGGACTGGATGAGAAAGATGAAGGGGTAAGAATAAATTGCCCTGCCACCTCAGTTGTTTATAGCGTCCTCCTGATGTGCCATGGTTTGAGATTCCAACCCCCATCAGGGCACACACAAGAAATCAACAAATGAATGCATAAAATAAGTGGAACAAATCGATGTTTCTCTCTCTCTTCCTCTCACTCTAAAATCAATCAATAAGTAAAAAGTACAAATTGCTAGTTACAAAATAGTTATGGAGGGCAAAGCATAGGGAATATGGTCAATAACATTGTAAAAACTATATATGGTGCCAGGTGGATACTGGAAATATCGGGGAAACACTTTGTAAAGTATGAGATTACCTAACAACTATGCTGTACACCTGAAACTAATACAAAATAATATTAAATGTTAACTGTAACTGAAAAATTTTTTTTCAAAATTCCTGGCCGGGTAGCTCAGTTGGATAGTGTTGTCCTGATACTGATATGCCAAGGTTGTGGGTTCAATCCCCAGTCGGGGCACATTCAAAAATCAACCAATGATGCATGAATAGGTGGAACAACAAATCAGTGTTTCTCTCTCTCCCCTCCCCCCACTTCTTTCTAAAATCAGTAAATAAAAATTATTTTAAAAATAAAAACATAAAAGTGTAAATGCCACTCTTAGCTCAAGGGACATACTAAAAAAAAAAAAGGGGGGGTGAATAGAAATTTCCCCAAAGATACATAAATGGTCAATAAAGCACATGGAAATATGCTTAACATCAACAAATGCAAATTAAAATCACAATGAACTATCACACCCACTAAGATGGTTATAGTATAAAAAATTTTCTAAAAAGAAAGTGCTGGGTCCTGGCCAGTTTGGCTCAGAAGTTAAAGCGTCCGCCCATGGACCTAAGGTTCACGGGTTCCACTCCCGGTCAAGGGCACAAACCTCGGATTGCAGGTTCAATACTCTCCCCGACTGGGAAGAGGTAGACAAACAATCAACACATCAATGTTTCTCTCTCTCTCTCTCTCCCCACCTCCTCCTCCCTCCCCCTCCACTTTCTCTAAAAAAGAAAAAGAAAAATCAATGGAAAGAATATCCTTGGGTGACAATTTAAAAAATTATGTCTTGGTAAGGATGTAGAGAACCCTTAGTATTGCTGGTGGGAATGTAAATGGTGCAGCTACTATGGAAAACCTTGGCAGTTCCTCAAGAAGCTAAATAAGACCCAGAAATTTCTCTCTCTCACACATACACATACACACACACACATCCCCAAAATAATTGGAGACAAGGACTCAGACAATATTCTAACAGCATTAGTCACAATAGCTAAAATGTAGAAAACAACCCTGCACCCATCAACAAATGGATACACAAAATATGGTATACATACAATGGAATAATTATTCAGCCTTAAAAAGAATGAGGGTCTGATACATGCTACAACATGTATGAACCTTGAAAACAATATGCTAAAGAAAGCAGACACAAATGAACAAATATCATTTCACTTACATGAAATATCTAGAATAGACAAATTCATAGACAAAGTAGAAGTGACCAAGAGCTGGAGGGAGAGGGGAGTGGGGAGTTATTGCTTAATGGTTACAGCCTGTTCAGGATTATGAAAAAGTTCAGGAAATAGCGGTGATGTATAAACAACACTGTGAATGTAATTAATGCAGCTAAATCATACACTTAAAATGGCAAATTACGTTATACACTGTATATGAAACCACAATAAAAACTGATTTAAAAAACTTAAATGACTTGCCCCTAAACCCAAGAATAAGCTAAATAAATGACAAGGCCAGGACTGTGTAAACCCATAACATGAGCTATTTCTTCCTCCTCAGTATTCTAAGTCTGCCAGACTGGATAGAGTGGAAATACAAGGAGCAGGACCTCCACTGAAGGCCCTGCATGGTTTACTCAGCCTGTCTTCCATCCCTTGGTAAGCAAAAGGTCTGACAGCTTGAATCTGTCACAAGAAAGCATAGCTGTCAACCTTTTCCTACAATCCTAAACTAGCAATGCTCCTTGGATCAACCTGAGGAAAGTGAAGCAAGGGGACCAATTGCTGATTTTCCACTTTTTTAAAAAACTACTTATCTTCTAAGAGATATGTGGTCACCAGTAACTGGGCAGCAATAGTCTCGCTTGCTCAAGTGAGAGATGGGAAGACGCTTTCAGTCCAAGGATGTCACAGCCTTAAACATCAGACTGCAACCAGCTGCCTGGGAACAAGGTATGGATGGAACAAGTGCAAAATGGCATACCCAGCTGCCATTACTTTCCTGAAATCCCCATTTGATTCTTATACAGCTACTGTCTTTAATGGAACCAAATGGTTAAATCACAGGTCCTAAGCATAAACAAGCTGCAGGGAACAAAGAACAGCATGAAAGCAAAGATCAAGCCATAGGCAGCCAAAAGTTTGGCAGTAGGTGCTAATAGGAAACCAAAAAGATTGTTTTGTCTAGGGAAAAAACATAAAGCTTTAGAAGAACCACCCAATTATAATGACACAAAGATAGGAGGAACCAGGATAGACAGACCAACTTAGTCTCTTTGGCACTACAGCCTCATGGCACTTAAGGCCATTATCAGTAATGAGAAAGATCCATACTTGGATGTTTCATTCAAATCCAAGTGCAGGTTTTTCAAAATTAATATGGAATCTAGCCTGGCCAGGCGTGGCTCAGCGGTTGAGCACTGACCTAGGATCCAGGAGATCATGGTTCGATTCCCGGTCAGGGCACATGCCCAGGTTGCGGGCTTGATCCCCAGTCAGGGGGTTTGCAGGAGGCAGCCGATCAATGACTCTCTTATCACTGATGTTTCCATCTCTCTCCCCTCTCTCTTCCTCTCTGAAATCAATAAAATATATTTTAAAAAATTTAAAAAAAACGCTGCACACAGAAAGCTGTGCCTGATCTAGTTAGATGGGAAGCAGTAGAGACCAACAGGGCCTGTAGAGAAGCAAACTTCAGTCATGAAAATGGGTTCAAGAGTCTAGCCTACATGCAAGGTCCTTTCTGAAAATTCAGTCAAGGGCCAATTTTGCCACTCCTCCTGCCTTTGTGCTGAACCTCATCTCCCACCAGGGGGCAGTCTCAGCATCTGCGGGCTCCTTCAATCTATCCCCACAGGAGTTTCTGCAAATGGTGCCTTCTGTTACCAGTGCTCAATGAACCCTATTAGCCTTTCACTATAGCCAAGTTTCATTTTTGGGTCCTCCAAACAGACGACACTAATCCAGACTAACAACTTCCATCTTCTTTAAATCACAGTGTCAGAGTTGAATGGGCCTTAGAAAGCTAGTTTGAATTACTTCAACTTCTAGAGAAAATGAAATATAATAAGACAAGAAATTTGTCTAAGTCCACCTGTGCATTTGAGCTGGTATCAGTAGCACTTAATCACAACTATCTTGTTCTCAATTACATTAAGTTGGGGGGACAGTGTTTCCGCTTCCCCCAAACCCAGCACCTGCAGCCTCAGGAGCTGAGTCCTTAAAAATACCTTAGCTGAGAGAAGATTGTTTCATTCCAACTACAACTGCACTTGGGGGGAAGGGGGGAAGCTACAGCCTTACAAACTCAAAAGCTGGGATCAAGTAGTTCAGTACTTGCAAACAAAATATTTAAGGAGAGAAGTACTAGTGCTGGAACTATAAGAAAAGCCTATACTCTTAGCAAATGCCAGATTAAAAACCTTAATTTGAATCTGCTCAGTCATATTTAGACTTTACAAAGTCAGACCCACAAATATATTCTCTTTTATCCTGAAACTTCTACGTGAAGAACCTTGACATTTCATCTGAAACCCTCTAGCCGTAACCTCTCATCAAATATATTTTTAAAAGACAAAGAAATATATTAGCTGTATCTGCCTACTGTCTTTAGTTGTATTAGTCCTACTTTATTTTCCAAATTTAAAAACTGGTCATAGCCCGGCCGGCGTGGCTTAGTGGTTGAACATTGACCTAGGATCCAGGAGATTTCAGTTCCACTCCCGATTATGGCACATGCCTGGGTTGCGGGCCTGATCCCTGGTAGGGGGCGAGCAGGAGGCAGCCAATCAATGACTCTCTCATTACTGATGTTTCTCTCTCTCCCTCCCCCTTCCTCTCTAGGGAACCAATAAAAATGTATTTTTTTAAAAAAGAACAGCATGCTTTATCTCTAGATGTGATTCTTGACCTTTCATTTTGCCCTTACACACCTATGAGATCCTCCTACACTCCTTTAATAAGTTAAATCTGCGGTAGTGAGTCATTCTAAATGAGCAGGGCAGAAGCTGAGAATATGCAGTTGGAATAAAAAGCCTTTATATTCTCCTCTCCAAGTTTTCCTATTATCCCACCCCCACAACCCCACTATACTCCAGAAACTTCAATTTCTTAAAGAGACATAATCACCCTCCTCCTTGTTTGGTCGACTTGGTTCCTACCACACCTTTCCCACCCGACCACCATTCTGTTGCGTTGTCACCAGGCAGTCTGAATTACCTTCCCCATGTTTATCAGTGAACTGGAAAGCCTGAACAAGTCTCAGAGTCTCATCCACAGAGCGGCCAACAGGAAGGTCGTTTACAGTGATCTGGCGAAGGATACCTTTATCATCAATGATAAAGAGGCCCCTGGAAAGAAGAGATTGAAGTTTTGAGAAAGAGGCAGTACAGGTTTAAAAACTGGTTAGGCAGTTAGAGTGTTTTCCCAATACGCCAAGGTTGTGGGTTCAATTCCTAGCCAGGGCACATACAAGAAGCAACCAATAAATGCGTAAATAAGTGGAACAAATCGATGTTTCTAAAATTAATAAATTTAAAAAAATTAAAAACTGGATTGTTAGAATAGGGAAGCAATGGAAATGGGCTGGTCTCCCAGACTTGCACAGGCCTTGCCCTTAGTGAGGATGCCCCTGTCTAAAGAATGAAACACGCCTGGCTGGTGTTGCTCAGTGTTGGGCATCAAACCCATGAACCAAGAGGTCACCGGTTCAGTTCTCAGTCAGGGCATATGCCTGGGTGGCAGGTTCAATCCCCAGTAGGGGGCATGAGGAAGGCAAGCCAATCGATGCTTCTCTCTCTATTCCTCTCCCTTCCTCACTCTCTAAAATCAATAAAAACATATTTAAAATTTTTTTAAAAAGCCCAGCCAGAAGTGGCTCAGCAGTTGAGCGTCAACCTAGGATCCAGGAGATCGAGGTTCGATTCCCGGTCAGAGCACATGCCCGGGCTGCGGGCTCGATCCCCAATGACTCTCTCATCATTGATGTTTCTGCCTGTCTCTCTCTCCCTCTCCTTTCCTCTCTCTGAAATCAATAAAGATATATTTTAGAAGAAAAAAATAGAATGAAACAGGCCCAGCTGGTGTGGCTCAGTGACTGAGCCTCAAGTGTCGACCCATGAACCAGGAGGTTACAGTTAGATTCCCAATCAGGACACATGCCCAGGTTTTGGGCTCGATCTCCAGTAGGGGGCATGCAGGAGGTAGCCAATCAATGACTCTCTCATCATTGATGTTTCTATCTTTCTCTTCCTCTCCCTTCCTTTCTCTGAAATCAATAAAAACATTTTAAAAAGATTATATGTATATAAAAACAAAATGAGACCATCAACTTAATACAAGGATGTGTATCAATTATTTCTTAATAAAACTGATTAAAAAAGTGAAATGAGAAAGGAATCTATACGGATCAGAGCTCTTCCTTATCTTTTCCTATGAATGTTAGCTCCGTCCCCCTGCCAGTATATACCTGAATGAGATGCCTTCATCAGCCTTTAAGACTCCATAGTCCTGAGCAATGGCACGCTTGGGGTCTGACACCAACGGAATGTTCATGGGTCCCAGTCCTCCTTGTTTTTTGGGTGTGTTGATCCTACAGCAAAAGGCAAACACATAAATCACATTCATTGAAGCTCTTGTGTAACAAATACATTAACTGTATCTATACCCTCCTTCCCCCTTTCCAACATTCCTAACCTCACTTCCCCAAAAACTTTTCCAGCAGTAAAGTGAATGGCTAAGGACAGTTAAGGTCACCAGCTACAACCCAAGCTGCTTTTCCTCTGCTGTTAAGTTAATAAGAAAGAAACAAAGGAACTCAGACCCTTTGCACTCCCTTCCATGAGGAACCAGAAGACAATACTTGAGAAAGTCTATTGCCAAAGCCTTCAAGTCCCAGTTCCTGCTTAGTTAAAAACTCCATATGCCAGCCCTGGTCGGTCACTCAGTGGTTAGAGCAGCGGCCTGTGCACCAAAGGGTCACAGGTTCAATTTCCAGTCAAGGGCAGTACCTTGGTTGCAGGTTCAATCCCCCCCACCAGTCGGGGCACATGTGAGGACAACCAATCATCAATGTTTCTCTCTCTCTCTCCTTCCCCCTCCCCTATACCACTCCCTTCCACTCTCTAAAAAAGCAATGGGAAAAAAATATCCTCAGGTGAGGATTAAAAAAAAATGTCCATATGACAAATGGACCAACAGATTTACCATGCCAAATGACAGAAGTGAGAATCCACGGAAGCACCAATCACTTGGCAATTCAGTTTCTTAAACTCTTCTGCCCTATCACTGAAAGCAATGATCTCCGTGGGGCACACAAAGGTAAAGTCAAGAGGGTAAAAGAAGAACACCACATATTTTCCTGGAAAAAAAAAAAGGAGCCCCAAGTTAGCCTTTGAAACAGACATTCTTGCTTTATAGAGAACAGAAAACTAAATGGATATCCCTATGATAAAAGAGGCTTTTTAAGTTGATACCAGACACAATTGATAGATGCCAAGATGCTCAAACACAGGTGTCTCTTGGCAACTACTTTCAAAACCTTTTGCAGGAGAACCTGCATGGAAAAGTTCCTTCCAGCCCATGCTTTATTTTCCTGCCTCCATATTAGCTGCCAACTACAGAACACTGTTCAGTCTAATTTTGATCTTCTCTGGGTAGTTAAAATTAGCACAGACACCAAGTTCTCCAATGAAGAAAAGCAAAAGCAAGAATGCAGTTATCTACAGGATAGCCCAATGCCAACGCTTATAATCAGTGCCCAATAAAAAGCTGAAATGCTGAATTCTCTGCTGCGGGTAATAAGAGACCAATAAAAGGAAGTCAGAGCCTTTGCACTTTTCACAATGAACCACAGTAATGGAATGGGTATGGTTTAAGTGATTACCTGAATCACCACAAATATATTCCTAACAAGCCTGATAAGAAAAATTTTATATGGGAAACATTTCAAAAATCCTGGTAGGAAACAGGACTTCTAGTTAGAATTTTACTGAAGCCACTAAGATTACCAATTGAGTAGATCTTCAACTGGCCAGGTAGCCTCTCACGCCTTATGGGCTGAGCTATTAGAACAGTTTTCAAGTACTCGCTTCCAGGCAGCAGCAATGCTTGAGAGTCAAAACAAGTTGCTCCTTTGACATTCACTGTGAAAATTAGAATCACTAGAAACTCCTCTAAATAACCTCTCCAGGGCTCTGTCAAACAAGCACTTTGAAGCCCCCGCAGGCCAAGCCCTGTAGGGCAGAGAGCAGTTCTTCCTAAACATCCTGCCTTTATCCTTGGGCCAGGGTCACCTCCCTATGATCCTACTTACCTTGTTTGCCAGAAGCTTCCCTCCATAGGGTCCACTAACCTGCTCTCATTCCAACCAACAAGTGTGTTAGGAAACCTAGTCTCATGTTCTATCCAAAAGCTGACTCCAGGAACTGATTACTACACATCACACACAAAAAATACTTGACACTTGAGTTTGAGGTTTGCATTCAATTGTCCCAAAAGACTCAGCTGCTCCCACCATGAGGTAAAGAAGAGCCTTATTAGAACTCTCGTGTCTGCATGAAACTGTAACAGAAAGGAGAGTTGTTCCAACTATGACATTAACTCTCCTCTGGGGGCAAAACAGTCAAGGGAATGTGCCTAAACCCTCTAATAATACAGCAGCTATGACACATATTTCATAAACTGAAAAGCAGTGTCACAGCTCCAAATATGAGCTCTGACACTTGAAATTGTTGAAGAACTCTTACAATGAAATAATGAGACTATCTCCAATAACACAATAGAGGAGTGCTGAGAAGACAACTGAGCTAATATATTAGTAATAAGGCATAATGAAGCATGTGCTTTCTCCAGCATAGTCTGGACCTAGGATAACTACCCTGTGGTAACTGCTGATAATCACCACTTCACTTGAACTTGAAGGTAACAGCCTACCGCCCTAAACACCTTGACCTAGGAGACATAAATCATTTTACAATCAAACACAGAGATACAAAAATCAAACAAGCCATCCCTAGATAGCAAAATAACTGCATTTCAATGAACCTAATATAATTCCTCTTACCTTTGTAGTCAGATAGGCTGATGTCTTTGAACTGACCATCTGGCATAACGGCTGTGGCTTTGAAGTTGGGGGCAGGGTGCCCAATTTTAGCATTTCCTGACGACATCTTGCTATCAGTTGGAAAAGATAAAAGAGGAAACGAATTTGAAACAAGCCTTTTTTTCTACACAACCAGTATCCTTCATCTACTTAGCGTTAGCTATAGAACAAAAAGGATTTGTCTAGTGACCCTGAATATATACATTAACTTTTATATTAGTAAGAAGTATAAGCCTAGCTTTCCAATTTTTGAAAGAAAACCAGTATTACACATCTCTAAATATCAACTTTTGTTTTCATTTAAAAACAGCTACTGGCGTGGCTCAGAGGTTGGTTAAGCATTGACCTATGATCCTAGAGATTGCGGTTCGATTCCTGGTCAGGGCACATACCTGGATTGTGGGCTCAGTCCAGTCGGAGGGTGCAGGAGGCAGCCAATCAATGACTCTCTCATCACATGTTTCTATCTCTCTCTCTCTCCCCGAAATCAAGAAAGATATATTTAAAAAAATAAATTAAAGTAACCTCTATTACTTTTTCTGAACCATCATTTGTGCAACGGCATTCTCCTCTATATTTTTATTATGCAGAAGCATAAAGGGGAGAAGGGGTTGGAGACTCTCAAACCTGAACCCAAATGCACAATGCCAGAGTGTCTGACTCCCAAAAGCAGGTAACGTTGCCCTTTCCCTGTACTGCACCTCCATCTGTGTTCATAATGTGGGAAGCAGACTTGACATTCTTCAGGTAGATTTGCCAAGAACACATACCCTAAAGCCAATCCAAATTTTTCAAAGGCAAGGCCAGGATTCTGGCATCTGCTCAGTTTCAAAGTTTTAGGACTTCTGTTTAAGCCCCAGAAGCCCTTTCAAAAATGGGTTTCTGACCTCAGAGCAACAATCCCGGAGCAATAAGTACACGAGTCAATTTATCGCTAAACAGCAATGTTACATTGGATTTACGCAGGTCAACACCAAGGAGTCAAGATTTAGGCCCAGTAAGCCATCGGTTTGAAGGCCCCAAGAAGCTAATTTTCAAGTACCAAAGGTTTAGGTTAATACTACCACAACCAAAAGAAACGCTGTGAGCACTGATCATCTCAAACTTTTTACTCCTTAATACCTTTAATACAAAACAAAAAACAAAACACACACACACACCCCAGTAAGGGACGATGCACTTGGCGACCCTAACATAAATGACCTCGTCCAAACCTGCTCTTCAAGGTGGCCCCCGCGTCCACAAAAGCCCGACCAATTGGGAAAAAATGGTTGAACTTCCAGCCCGTGTGGGACTCCTCAGACCTGCCCAAGAACTTCCCGGGTGAAAACCACGCCCTCGAGTCCCACTTAATGTACCCTCTTGCCACTCCCACCCTAGCACTTCGGAAACCACAAGCAGACAGAAATTTTCACCAAGGGCATTTGAGATCACCACAAACCCCATTCTGCAGATGGAAAAATAAAGGCGGGGAAGAAGAATCTTAATATCCGAAGCTTCACAGCTAGTAACGGCCCAACACCGGGAACAGCCCTTACACCTACCACATGACAGAGCGATGGCCTCAGGTCAGTTTCCGGGTCCTTCTAGAAGCTTCTCAAACCGCCCAGCAGACTAATCCAAGGGACCCCACCACCATCACCAGCCCGCCCCTCCAAGCCAATCAGCGCCCTCTGCCTGGGTTGCCGGGGAATGAGGAGACTCGAGCCGACTTTAGCCTTGGGGCTCACCCAGACCCCAGGATCCACAGGTGGGCCCACGTTAGGGTGCGCGAACCGCCTGACCACTCTTCGGCTACAGGCCACGCCCGCACGCCTCCCGGGTCACAGCACCCCAAGTTGAGCCGGGGGGGGCGGGGAAGAGGAGTAAAAGGCGACCTGCGGGACGTGGGGCGCTTAGCTTGCCGAGGCCGCGCTGCCTACATACTCACCAGCACTGAAGCAAAAGTGGTAAGACCAGTCAATCAGGAAGAAGACTCGCGAAGCGCGCGCGCTCGCTGCGCTGCCTTTATAGCCTGTAGGGCTCTCGCGAGAGTCAGAGAGGGTCGGGGGTGAGGGGACGCGAGAGAGGAGGGGATCTGGCCGGAGCCCCGCCCGCATCCAACGCTCCCAGCAGGAATGACTCAGCGCTTTCCCTGTCTAGGGGCGGGTTCGGGGGCCCAAAGTACCAGTCTCTCACGCCTGCCGCCGACCGTTGGGGAAGGAGAGTGAGGCACACATTCTTGGTTGACTCCAAACCCTAACGCCTCCGTTATCCGAGATCTCTGCCGGAACAGGGGGTGGGGGTGGGGGAGAGGAGGGGGATGCGCGCCTTGCCCTCAAAACCCAAACCGGGGTAGAGGTCCTCGCTGCTGCCCTCGTAGGACCACATTTAACCACCGCAAGCCCTGCGAGCTGTCTAACCCAGTGTCACACACACACACACCCCCCGCACACCCCCGTCCCCGCGCCCCCTCCCCCGGCTCCACATCCTCTGCCTCAGCGCTGATCCTCAGTAACCCTCAGGGCTTAGACAGCCTCCTTCATTGTTCTGATGACAGGATTGCTACTTTCCATCTCCCTTCCATCCCTTCCACTGCGCCTGGAAGGAATCTTTTTGAAATCTAATCGTGTCACTCCTGTGACTTGTGGTTTAAAAAAACTGGGGCAATTTCCTGAATTAGAGTTTCTCACTGCCATTTTATGTGTGGCCTTCAGGCATGAGTCTTAATCCCTTAGCCTTACTTTTCTTACCTGTAAAATGGGAATACTATTAATTCTTTGTTGAGATCTATGTAGATTATTTAGCCCGGTACCCAGTTCTTACTAGGCGTTAGAAATGTTAGCTATTATTATAGGTCTTGCTTCTCAATTGTAACACCCAAAACAGTGTGTAGCTGTCTCAAGCCTTCAGGCGTTTGTTCAAGCATGAAGAAATGTTACTGGTGTTGGGGTTCTTGGGTTCCCCAAGATAGAAATCAAGGAGAATCCCCAGAGGAATTTTCAGACAGATTTTTTTATTAAGTTTATGCTGGAGCACAGGGGTGGAAACGTAGAGGAAAGGAAGGTCCACCGAATAGGCTAGGGGGCTGGCTCTGCTTGGCTGTTTTTTGGTTGTTGTTTGGTGGTGTGTTTTTTTTAATATATCTTTATTGATTTCAGAGAGAGGAAGGGAGAGGGAGAGAGAGAGAGAGAAAAACATCAATGATGAGAGAGTTGTCACTGATCCGCTGCCTCTAGCACTCCCCTTGCTGGGGATCAAGTCCGCAATCCAGGCATGTGTCCTGACCAGGAATCGAACCACGATCTCCTGGATCCAAGCTCAGTTCTCAATTGCTGAGCCACGCCTGGCGGGTCTTGGCTGTTTTTATAATGGGGGGGGGGCAAAGTGGACTTGTGTGAAAAAATGAACTTTTGGGGGGGAAAGGGGAGGAGCTGGCTTGTGGAATTTTGCTTGTCAGTATATGAGAAGCAAACCCTTAGAAGAGAGATAAGACATTTTTCATAGGGAGAGGAGGGGTGGTTGTATTCTTCTGATGGGCTTATCCGGTACATTTTTTCTGGCCATTTGGCATCCTTGGGATCCCCGCGAGGGGCAGCCGAGTGGCACCAGCTCTGTGGTTTTTCTTATCCAGTGCTCTTGGGAATCCCTGGCCCAGGTACCTATGCTTGCCTCAGTAACTGTTCCCTCCTTAGCTGGCCTAGAGAAAATGTCTTTAAAGACTCAGCTGAAGCATTACTTACTCTGAAGCTTTTCCTGACCTTGCCTCATCCCCAGAATTCCTCTGAAGCTGTTCTGAGTTTTGCTCGTCCCCAATATTGACCATTCTTTCCTTTGTATCCAAACAGTAGCCTGTATAGCCCCCCAAAAAAAATTTTTTTAGCTATTTTACTTCTTCACATGTCTGCCTCTCCTTACTTGTTCACATCCATCTCTTAGTCCCCAGGTGACAACAGAACACCTGATGTTAAAATAGGAGCATTTAATAAATAGTATTATGTCCCCCTTTCTGCCCCCACCCCCCACAATCCTACTAACTCCTTTGGACCTTATAGCAGGATAGGAAACGGGGAAGTGCTATGTCATGCTGACTGAGCCTCTCAAATTTTTTTTCTTTTTGGTATTTATCATCCTGCCTTGCAACAGTAGTGATTTTTTGTTTCTCCTTCCCTGCCTGAGACTGAACAGTTATTTTGCCATTATTCATTTCCTTCTTAAGGAGACAAGGGAGACATAGATTTCAGAGTTCAACAGTGGATGATTAATGGTACAGGCAGATTAAACCAACAACATACTGTCCTGCTTCAGCTGAAAGAAAATTACCATTTACTGAATCTCCCATGTGCCAGGTTTAGGACTGGGCACTTGGGCTTGTCTCATTTAAGAACCAAGAGAGTTATCCTTGCCCAGTGAAGTGGTAACAACCTATTTCCATGGGAAAATAAAAAATGAAATAGCAGAACAGAGTTCTGAAAAAAGAAAAAACCTGTTGAATATTTGTTGTTTAATTACACAATTGTGGAGTCTTTCCTCAGAGAACAGTAACAATTTCAGAAATGGGGGTAGAGGAGTTTTTTCCTTTATCCTTCTATAGGACTTGCTCTGTCTCTATTTTTACAAATATGCCATTGTTTTATCTTCATTTGTTCAGCAGTAGTCTGGGAAGGATTTTACCTGTTTATCTTCATAGTACCCTCCAGAAAATCAGCCTAGCAAGGAGAGGCTACTGCAATAGTCCAGACAAGAATTCTCAGGACTGTAATGTGGCATTGGCAGCAGGATGGGAAGAAGGAAAAAAATAATATGTCTATAGGATTTAGGATTAATTGGGTTTAGGGTGAGAAGAAAGAGGAAATTCAGTCTAATTTCTTGGTTTCTTATTCTTGGTAACAGAATGATGTCATTAGGAACATAGGAAACACTGGAAGAGAAATAGTATTGAGGTTACAAATAATGACACATTTATTGAATACTATGTGTTTTACAGTTGAGGCACCTGATGCCCAAAGAATTTAAGTAAATTGTCCCAGGTCACATCTAATAGGTGTTGGAGCTGGTTGTCACCCCAGGCAGCAGAACTATCATGTTGCTTAATATGCTAATGTGATATTATAGACTATAATGTGAATGGTGCCCCATGGAGTGAAGTTGTGCCTTACAGTAGTATGGCCAGGCTGTGTAACTCTGGAGTCCACCCTATTACTGACTTCTCTTTTAAAGGAGGAGATAATCAGTTTGGTTTGAGACAAACAACATTGAAATGCTCATAAGACATCCAGGTGGAGATGTTCAGAGGTCACTGTTGGAGATGTATATTTAGAATCAGCAGCACAGAGGTTTAATTCTATTTATAGGAGGCCTATACTCTGCTAGGCACCAGACATGCAAGATAAATGAGACACCATCTATTGAAGTGTTTTAAAGAATCACTAAATTGAATGAATTGGCTGAAGAGTGGTGAAATTCACAGAAATGCAGTGAAATAGATTTTGGAGCAGGTGATTAAGAGCCCACTTTGGGGCATGTTGAATTTGGGATTCCAGGGAAAGATGGTCAGGAGGAAGTTGGAAATGTGTAAACTTGAGGGAAAGCCTATGGGATGCCTGTCTTGTTCATCATGTTATTGAGATAGGCCAGTAAGCCTGAACAAGTGGAATAGGGAAACTGAGATAGCTGAATGAACTGACAGAGCAATTTTCAGCAGATACAGAAGGTCGCCTCCCTAGAAATAACATCTATGCCCCAGTTGTATTTCAGCTCCAGACCCAGAAAAGCAGCAAAACCAGGTGGGCAGCACCAAGACTAGCTGCAATGACTAAGGATCCCCCTGACACTGACCAATCAATGGAAATCATGACCCTGAACGAGCACTTAGAAAACTGATGAATATTCTGCTGGAACCCTCCCCTGAGACCAAGGCTCCCTGCCTGCAAGAGAGAGATAAAAGCCTCAAGACAAAGGACCCAGCTCGCGCACTCCTTCCCAGGAGCATGCCCAACCCCGCACCCCACCCCCTTCTTCCTTCACAGACGTGCAGCTCCGAAATTGTAAGGGACCCCACGAGGCTTGCAACAAGGGCAGCAATGGGCAGTGGCAGTTCATCCCAGGCAAAAACCCTGAACCTGTCCCCAAGGTCCCCTTTTCTCTGACTTAGTGAGCCAAAGCAGACCAGCCTAGGCACATTTCCCCAGCCCTTTCTAGTTTCACTGTCCCCAGCTTAATAAATGTCCTCTAAAATTCACCTGGACTCGTGTTGTGAAATTTTTCTTGCATGAAGTCAAGAACCCACACACTACCAGCTGGCACGAGGCAGACCCGCTCAGGGCCAGGCTTCCTTTCTGGTAACATTCTAACCCTAACACTTAGCAGCCTGTTTCCTTGCACATAATAGGTACAATAGATATTTGTTAAATAAATTAATCATATATTTTTACATCATTCATAATATCAAGGATACTTGAAACTGGGGGGGAAATGAAATCCCTGAGAAAGTGGAAAGAGGTAAGCTAAGACTAGAACCTCAGAGAATTTCTATGAGGCTAGGAGGAGGGATAAAAGCAATTTAAGACAACTCAAAAGGAACAGCATTTTCTGGGTGGGTCATTCATGAAAATGGATTGCTTCTACCAAAAATTATTTCCTTGGGTCACCACCATCAGTACTGAAGTTTATTGCACCTAGGAAAGGGTAACAAAAAATAAAAATGAAAAAGGAATGAGCTAAGAAATCAATTAATAGATATATAAGCTGCCACCTGAAAATTTTAATTAGTAAACTTTCTCTAAAATTCTTTACATTAAAAAAAAAATCTGTTATTAACTTGCTGGTTGCTGAGGCCTTTATGTGGGGCTTTATTAGGAAGAATTGCTTGGGGACAGACTCTACTGAGAAAATGGTTGCATGAATCATAATTTGCTCTATTTCTTAGAAGTGAGATCCTTAAATTTTTTTCTCTGACCAATTCAAATAAAACACTCACACGCACAAAAACAAAAAAAAACAAATAAATATGACTCTTTGCTGGGTAAGGCACTGGTTCCCAGCCCAGTTCTTCAGAGGATATAGTTCCCTTCATTTGTTATCTTAAAGTAATATTCTCAAACTTGAGAGTAGCATGGAGTCCTTTGTGAAAGGAAAAATATTCTTGAAGACCCCCAATTGGTTTGATTTATTAACTTTAATTATTTAACTTTATTTACAGTATGTTTTTTCATTCAGACTAATATTTTAATAGATTACCCCAGATGCAGCTTTGAAAATAATTTAAATCACTATTTTATGAAAATGTTTTCTTTGTTAATTCCTACTACTGTTGCTGCTGATGAATTACTTATTGTAAGGTGAAATATACAAGATGAGTTTCCTGTAAGCAATATCCTCCATGAACATAAATATAGTCCTAATGTTATAGTGCATCTTCCTCATACCTAGATTGCCTCTGCCTGTCATAGTGACTCAATTCTCCTACCACTTTTCTCTGTTCAAGCTAGCATGAAACCTTTGTTCATACACCAGTGCCGTACCCAGCAAAGAGTCACATTTCTTTGACATCACCTGGCCTTCACTTAGCAAAGCAGTAGTTATATCACTGCACTGATTTGCTACGGTAGGCAGTTAACTGACTCATCAACAGCCAATTTCCCTCTTCATAGCTAACTACATACAAGAGGTAAAGCAATTCAACATGAGTATAAAGCAGAAGTCCTAGAACAGAGATCATTTTAACGTTAGGACTTGCTAACCGCAATCTGTGTATGCTTATAAATCGTTAAAGTTAAACCTGTAAACCATTAAAGTTAAACCTATAAACCATTAAAGCTAAAAGTTTTCGTGTAATTATAACAATACATGGAATTATAGAAATCAAAATCACAGGGCAGCACTCAGTTATGAGGACATTCAGATGACTCAGAATATGTTTATGTTAATTTTTAAATTATTACTGAAAGAAAACATTACATTTAATAGTTCTCAGAGAACACTTGAATCCTTACATTTACAATCATTCAATTTGTTAAATTATATTTGGGACACATGGATACCAATTTGAGAAATACTGTTATTAAGGAGTATACGGTTGTTAGAGTTGAATACAGCTGCAAATAACAGATTAAACTCAAATAACAAGCTTAACCAAGTAAGGGATTAATTTTTCCCATTTAACAAGTAGCTAAATGACAGTCCACGGCTGGTATGGTGATTCCACGGTGCTGTCAGTAATTTGGACTTTTTTTAACTTTCTGTTCCCAAATCCCTAGCATATGCAGCTTTCATTATTATGATTAATTTATAATCATAAAATATCTGTTCTAGATCCAACCTTTTATTCCAGGCAGGGAGAAAGAGAAAGGCAGCCAGAAGTGACTAGGGACTATAATGGGAAGCAAAGCATTCCCAGAAAACCTCCATTTCCATATCATATGCTAGAAGCATGTCACACAGCTTCTCCTAGCTGCAACGGAGGCTGGAAATTGTTTCTATTAGTTGGGCATATTACCACTCCTAACAAAATTAAGATTCTGTTAGGAAGGGAGGAGGATATTGGATAGGCAAGTAGAGTGATTAACCTTAAGGGAATTTGAAAGGACAAGCAAGATTCTGACTGTGGGCATGTAAGCATGTTAAGAGACTATTGGTTTGGGTTTGTTTGTTTTTTTCTACATTTGCTAGGTGGCAGCTTCTTTTATTAAAATTGCTTTATATTTATAAGGACCTCTGTGTTGCACAACTTTAAGATGTTACATACACATTATATTCTATGTGAATAGTGCCCCTGTAATTGGGTAACGGCAACCCTATTTGTAGTAATGTTTTTGGTATTTATTTATTTTTAATATATCTTTATTGATTTCAGAGAGAGGAAGGGAGAGGGAGAGAGATAGAAACATCAACGATGAGAGAACGGTCATTGATCAGTTGCCTCCTGCACACCCCCCGACTAGGGATCGAACCTCGATCTCCTGGATCCTAGGTCTATGCTCAACTGCTGAGCCACACCTGGTCGGGCTGTTTTTGATATTTAGACCTTTCATAAAATGACATATAACTCTTGGTTACTTGCACAATTAAGTATTTATTTATGAACTGTTACCTCTTCAAAAAATATAGAGCCCTAGACCCTCAGAGTTGGAAGTAACCACAGTTAACTAATTTAACAATTAACTTCCCACTATCTGCCATGTACTATCCTAGGCCCTGCCTTTGTGCCCTGCACTGAACATGGAGCTTAACATACAACCTTCTACCCGTTACAAGAATCTTTTCTTTAATAGACCTAACAGTCCCTGGGCCTTGGCATGAACACTTCAGTGATAACTCCTTTCTGCCTGGATCACCTTCCTCCAGGTGTTCATATTTGGCTATTCATGAAGCCTAAAAGTGGGTAGCAATTCAGGTGTATAACACTACGGAATTAGCCCTGGACAGGTAGCTCAGTTGGTCAGAGTGTAGTCCCAATACATCAAGGTTGCGATTTGATCCCTGGTCAGGGCATATACAAGAATCAACCAATGAATTAATAAATAAGTGGAACAACAAATTTCTCTCTCTCTCTCTCTAACAAACTAACAAATAAATAAATAAAATTAAAAATAAAGAATATTACTACTATATTACCCATGTAGAATACAGTGGAACTGTCTCTATGCCTTGGCCTGCCCACCAAGTTCCGGAGTAATTTGTTACACAAACATAAATAACTGAGACCCCCACATAACTTCCCTTAACCTCAGTTCTCTCCTCATTAAAATGGTATTGCTGAGTTATATCTGGCACAGAGTAAGTGCTTAACACATGATCATTTCTATCATCATCACCCTTGTAATTATTATCTGTGTTAAAATTTGTTGGCTTGAGCCCTCCCAGTGTGGCTCAGTTTGTTGGGTGTCATGGCTCAGCTGGTTGCATTCAGCCCATGTACCAAAAGGTTGCCAGTCTGATTCCCAGTCAAGGTCACATGCAGAGGTTGAGTCCCAGGTAGGGGGCGTGCAGGAGGCAGCCAACCCATCCATGTTACACTCTCACAACAATGTTTGTTTTCTCTCTCTCCCTCTCTCTCTCTAAAAATCAATAAACTATTCTTTAAAAAAAGTTTTTGTCGCTTTGACTTCAATTGATTCCATTGAAAAATAAATATATTTAGGCCCTGGCCAGGTAGCTCAATTGATTGTATGTTCAATCCCCGGTCAGGGCTCATACAAGAAGCAACCAGTGAATGCATAAATAAGTGAAATAGCAAATTGATGTCTCTCTCTCTCTCTTTCTTCCTTCCTCTTCTCTCTCTCTCAAATCAATAAAAAGAGAGAAAAAGAAATATATTTAACATAGCTTTTTACTTAATCATTATTTGAACTTGTTTCACTCATATTTATGGTTTTTATTTTTACAAATCTAACATCCTGTTTTATACTGAGCTGCTATTCATAAATAAGTGAGGCATGCATTTAAGATATTGAACTCTTGATTTTAGGCTCAACTATACATCCTCCCACACCTAACTACAAACATAATCAAGGTGCTGATTTCTCTTCTTTTACTCCATCTTCCTTTCCCTCCAGTTTTAGGAAAGCTGGAATGAATGCACAGATACAACCCAGACCAGAGCAGTAAAGGGGAAGTGCCCAAACTGGATCAATCATAGCATAGTTATAAGCTAGACTAGCAAGGGACTTGCAGTCTAGGTTTATAGAATTAAAGTTGGTTTTTACCTATAGCCACCTGAGGCCTCAGGGACTAATACTGAAATCCCTCCCCACAACCAAATCCTTATTAACATAAGAATTTATCAGTTGTTTCTCAACCTCACTGCTATGAACATTTTGAGTCTAATAATTCTTTGGGGAGTGCTATACTGTACATAATAGGATGTTTAGCAACATCCTGCTTTCTAGACCCCAGTAGCACCTCACACATATATTGCAAAGTATTTCCTGGGGGACAAAATTGCCCCAGGTTGAGAACCTCTGAGTTCAAGTCAAATAAATGACTTGAGGACTCCTCATCTATCTAACCTTCTGACCCATTTGTCCAGGCTGGTAAGGTCTTCTCTGCCTGGAAGCAGGGGTAGGAAAATCATTTAATTCTTTCACAATTCATAATTTACTTCTAAGCATTTTGGCCAAAGCTTCCAGAAAAGAGTATTTTGCTTATCAGAAGCATGGCAATTGGGGGAGTGATGATATTGGAGCTAGAAAGATTCACACCCATGGTAGTGACTCTCTGGCTTGTTCTTCTGAGGGCTACTCTAACACTGACCGAGGGGAGAGAACAGGAGACAAAGAAAAAAGGCTCTGAGAAAGCAAACAGATGGAAAAGGAGAGCTTTACCTCTGGGCAAGTAGGCTTCACTGATTCATTTCTAGTCTCAACCACACCCCTAACCACAAGCTGGGAGCCTGTCTTTAATGGTGTCCTTAGTCACATTGCCTTGGTCATCTGCAAGCCATAGTTCTGCAACTAGAGGTTCTTCTACATTCTCTCCTTTCACCTTCCCTAGTGGAACATCAGGACTAAAAAGTGGACCCTAATCTGAAAACTCTGACCAGAGTGGGATAGGAGCTAGGACCATCCCATATGGTTGCACCGTCTGGGTACCTGACCAAATAGGCTAGCAGAGGTCTGGTACCTGCCCCTAACCTGCTTATCATGTATGGCTTGCCAAACCAGGATAAAAGTTGGCCCTTTCTAATTCTGAAGTAAAACAGGAAAAAACAAACACTGCACATTATAAACCAGATGATTTATCTCCCCTAAGTCTTCTCTTCTTCAACTGTTTAATTTCTTTTATTTTTAATTTTTTTTATTTATGGATTTTTGTGAGAGAGAGAAAGAGAGATTTGTTGTTCCACTTATTTATGCATGCATTGGTTGATTCTTGTATGTACCCTGACCAGGGATCCAACCTGCAACTTTTGTGTATCAGGATGACACTCTAACCAACTGAACTACCTGGCCAGGGCTCTTTTTCAACTATTTAAACACCTCCATTTCCAAAACTGTTCCTTATGTAACATGATTTCAAAACCCCTTGCTGATATCTCCCCCACAGCATTTAGCTCAGCATAATGGTCAACATAATTTTCCTTATTTTGACACACAGGCCCGCCACGATCTCACCCTTGTCTTTCTTTCCTCACATATTCTTATGGTGCTCTAACAATACAGCACTGTGGGCAATCCCTGGGTGTACCATTATCTATAGGTCTCCCATTACCTATTCCCTTACTTTTTTTGCCTGACTCTTGCTTGTCTCTCAAAACTGGGCTCAAGTGTCACCATTCTAGGATACCTTTCCTGACAATCTACTCATTCCCAATTGGATTTTCAGTAGTCTTTCCTCTGTATTTCCACTATACCCTGCACTTATTTCTATCAATGATAGCACTTATCAAATCATTCTGTAATTACTGATTCTTTTTCTGTCTCCTAGAAGAACCCTGATCTTAATAGATCAAGGCTATGGTGGTAGTAAGTATCTCATAACATGGAAGAGAAAAAAGATTGAGAACAATTGCATTAGACTATACATTCCTTGAGGGCAGGGCCACATCTTCACTTCCACATCTCCAGTGTCCAGCACTTGGCCTGCAAGCAGTTGGTGCTCAACAAATATGGAATAAATGCGTGAATGTGTCAGGCCTTATTCTCAAGGGGCTAGCCACAGATTTGGTGATCATATTTTCTTTCCTCACCTGAGGATATGTTTTATTGATTTTTAGAGAGAGAGGAAGGGAGAGAAAGAGAGAGAGAGAGAAACATTGGTGTGAGAGAGAAACATCAACTGGTTGCCTTCAGTACATGCCCCAACCAGGGATGGAATCCACAGTGCAGGCATGTGCCCTGATCTGGAATCAAACCAGCAAACTTTCGGTGCATGGCATGATGCTCCAACCAACTGAGCCACTCCAGGAGTGCTGCAGGCATTTTTTAAGTGTTTAAGAATTGGGCCACTAGTACCTTAGATGGGAAATGCCAGCATAGGGATTTTCATTGGAGAATTTCTTTTTTATAATTATTATTATTTAATTGATTTTTTTTTAGAGAGAGAAGGAGGAGAGAAGGAAACAGTGAAGTGAGAAACATCAATCGGTTGCCTCTTGTACATGCCCCATCAGGGATGAAATCCAAAGCCTAGCTAGGTGTGTGCCCTGACCGGGAATTGAACCCAAACCTTTTGGTGTAAGGGACAATGCTCCAACAAACTGAGCCACCCTGCCAGGGCCACTGGAGAATGTTTTTGATCAGTAAGTGTTATAAACTGGATTTACTACTTCAGTCCCAAGAGTCTGGCCAGGGAGTCCGAGAGCTCTAATTTGCTACTAATTGGCCATTTAAGTAATGACAACTTGGTTTGTCTAATGTTAAGATCCTGAAATATTTCATATAATGAAGAGACTATTTTGCTTCCTAGAATCTCCATGAAAGCCCAGGCTTATATGAAACTTAATCAGGGTTTATCAAGAGACTACTGTTTTGTTTCTGGGGTCTCTGAAATTTCATAATTCTCTTGCCCTTCAGAAATGGATTCAAGCCCGGCCGGGCGTGGCTCAGCGGTTGAGCATCAACCTAGGATCCAGGAGATCAGGGTTCGATTCCCTGTCAGAGCACATGCCCAGGTCTCGGGCTTGATCAATGACTCTCTCTCTCATCATTGATGTTTCTATCTCTCTCTCTCCCTCTCCTTTCCTCTCTCTGATATCAATAAAGACATATTTTTTTAAAAAAATTTTTTTTAAAAAGAAAAAAAGAAATGGACTCAAATATCTCTCCTCTAATAAAACATGATCAAGACAAATAGCTTGTCTATAGTTGGTTTACAACTGAAAGGGCAGCCTTATGGCAAAGGCTTCTCTGCTAGATTTCCTAGGAAAAGGAAATCAGATTACCAAAGCCCAGCACTAACAGAACTCAGAGAAGCTACCTTCTTACCCTAATGAAGTGGGAAGGGCACCAGTACCTACACAGGACTTTAACCCTCACCCACATTCTTCCCAGAGAAGGAAATCCAGGCTCCATTGCAGGGATCTGGCTCTTGGGCTCTGTAATGCTTGTAGAAGCTGGAGAAGAAATCCCCACCCCTACCCCAGGCTCATGGCCAGCCTCCTCCCTTAGATTGCACAACCTTGATCCAGGGACAGGAACTGGCACCCTGGCCTTTTGAAGCCCTAGGACTTTGATCTTTGGAGCTGAATTAGCTGAACATAGCTAATACCAAACCTGCTTTTCAGAAGCTTTATTGTTTTTTGTATTTTCCCACTCAACAACATATCATGGACATTTTCCCACTACAACACTTATAAATCTACTTTACCCTTGTGACTGTATATTTTTTATTATATGGATGCACAATAATTTATTTTTCCAATTCCCTTTTTTTGAACATTTGGGTAATTTTTCTTTCCTATAAACAACACAGTAACTATCCTTGTCACATTTTTATTATTTCCTTTGGCTAAATTCCTTAAAATTGCTGAATCAAAAGGGATACACACTTAAAATTTTAATATATATTACCAGATTACCCTATATAGGAAACTTTATGGAGCACACCTGGGCCTTTCTCTACCCCCTTCTCCGATCACTATCCCCTTTTCCCAATCCCTTCCCCCAGGCATGTTTTCCTTGCTTCTCTCTCCTAAGCTCCAAGGGCCTTTCTTTTACCACTGAAAACTTGTTTCCTGAGCCAAATTTCTTCTACCTCTGTGACTTTCTAAATAAACTTTCTCTTGAAGTTTGAAAAAAACCCACACCAATATATAGTATTTGTACTCCTAACAGTGTATAATATAGATACCTTTCTTTCATACTGTCCCCAACACTAGGGCTTGATATTTTTAATTTTATCAATCTAATGGGAAAAGTGATTTGTATTTCTTTCATCATTAATGTATTTGAATGACCTTTTTATAGCCATTTTTCTTCTCTTGAGAAGTACTTGTTAAGAACTTTACCTACTTTGTATCAAAATATTTGTCTTTTTCTTATTGATTTTATAGCAGTTCTTTACAAAGTAAGATTTGAATCCTTTGACCATTAAATATTGCAGTCTTTTCCTATTTTGTCATTTGTCTTTTAATCTTGCTTATACTGACTTTTGTTGAACAACTTTCAGTTTGAGGTAGTGGAAACTCAATATTTTCCTTTATAATTTCTAACTTTGGTTGTAAAGTTAAGAAAGGCATTCTCGCCCTGACCAGGTGGCTCAGTTGGTTAGAGCATCATCCCAATACGCCAAGGTCACAGGTTCTATCCCCAGACAGGGCATAAACAAGAATCAAGTAATGAATGCAGAAATAAGTGGAACAACAAATCGATGTTTCTCTCTCTCTCAAATCAGTAGGGCCGAGCCCTGCCCTGTCATCCTGTTGGCCGTGCTGCTGGGCCACACGTGCTGCCCCAGCTGGTCTGCGGCCTTGTCCTCGGGTACTCCAGCGAGGATGGCGCTGGCCCAGAGAGGACAGGAACTGAACACTTCTGCAAGGCCACTTTGACTTTTCAGTCTAGGCCTCACCACTCTGGGGTCCCTGCCAAGAGAATGACTGCCTCAAGACTCCAAGTGCCACTACTGTGTGTTCGTGACCATCCAGGTAGGGAGCAGCAGTGAGCAGGCCATGCCACAGGCAACGGGCCAGGCCTGTCTTGGCTTCTGGCTGGACAGGCGAAAGTGTGAGCAGTCTGTGGAATAACACTCAGTGCTGCTGCAGAGCCTGATGTCCAGGGGCTGGGATGCCTGCACCACCTGCCAGGCCCTGGGGGTTGTGCGACCAGGTTCAGTCTTCTCCAGTGTGCCCAGGACCCCACTTCTGATGAGAAGTCAAAGCTGTGCCAGGTGAGTCCAGGCCCCCACCTGGGGGGAGGGAGAGAGGTGAGTCCTGCACCCATCAGGAGGTGGGGCCCTTTTCTCCCCAAGCAGGAAGAGGCAGCCACTGCTGCTGGCTGCTCCACCGTCCTCCTCACAGGCCACAGCTCAGGGTTCCTGAGGGCCCCACAAAGCTCACCCTCTGGACTCCCTGATCTTCAGTATTTGATGCATTCAGACCAAGGCAGACCTTTCCTAAAACTCAGAGGAGATCAGACTTTGCTGCCCAAAAATATTGACAGGAGCTCCACCATCATCTGACCCTCCCTCCTGAGACACCTTTTCCTCCCTCTGACTGCCATCATTGTCTAAGTCAGAGGTAGCACCTTAGGGTGGAGGGGTGGGTCACATTCAGCCTCTGTGACCAGGTGCCTCAGGACAGGAACATGATCCTGAGGGAGATGGACACAACATGCCCTGGCTGGAGTGGCTCAGTTGGTTGGGCGTCATCCTGTTCACTGAAGGGTTTGATTCTGGGTTGGGGCACAAGCCCTGGTTGCGGGTGCAATCCCCAATAAAGGATGTGCAGGAGGCAGCAGATCAATGTGAGACCAAAACATCGATGTTTCTCTCTCTCTCTGCTTCCCCCTTTGTCTCTCTAAAAATCAATAAAAACATTTTTAAATTGTAGTGAGTGTCCTGTAGCCAGGCCACATTCTAGGGGCAAGGGCTAGAACTGCAAATAAAACAGTGAGCCCCTTGCCCTCCTGGAGCTCACACCCCAGGATCTATCTCTTCCATCTGAGGGGAAAGCCCAGCCCTGCTACTGAAACCATCTAGAATCACAAACCCCTGTAGGAAACAATGGGGAGGAAATGTCTGCCCCAACTAAGACCAATCCCATAGGGACCAATTTAATGATGACAGCTAGTGGGACTTAGGGGTCGGGGAGCTGTCTAGGAGACTGGAGCAGCCACCTTTCCCCAGCTCCCAGGTCCCCCAGCATCAGGAAGAACTGGGCCAACCATACCTGTTGAAACAGGAAGAGCAATGTGTTGGGACAGGAGGCTTGGGCTCTGGTCCCAACTCTATCATCAACTGGTCACAGGTCCCGAGCAAAAATAGGCTGCCCCCTCGCTGGTCCTCATTCTCCTCAGGAGCAAAGGGGGAGCTGAGTGAGGGCAATCTCCAGGACTCCACAGCTCTCCCACATGACAGGTTTCCTCCTCAGGCTCCCTCCCTCACTAAAAAGCAGGCTTCACTTCCACACTCACCTCCTATCCTCAAAAGGACCTTAAGCTGGTGGACCACGAGCCTGCAACTTATGCCCTCAGTCCCATGTCGGTCTTGTCCATCCTATCTGTAACCACAACCCAAAACCAGAGCCACTTCCATCCTCTCTGGGTGGGAGGCACGGCTAGGGAGAATCTTCTGGAGGATGTCTGTGAGAAGGGGCTCCAGCCTGGACCAGCCTTCCCATCTCACCAGAGCCAGCCCAAATCCCATAGACCCCAAAGAGTGAATGCGTCAGCTACACTGGCCTTCCCAGCTCCAAGAGGACAGTGGGATAGAAGCTGGGCCCTGCCTCACTCGATCGCCATGTATGCGAGACACTAGCTTTTACAATTATTTTGCTAACACTTTCATCACAAAATTCAAAATTCAGAAGAATAAAAATGAGAACACAAAGTACCATAAAAGATAGACATGAATCTTTAAGCTTAAAAAAAAAAAAAAGCTAGGTAATCTCTGGCGTAACTAAGGACTCAAACATGATGGGAAGGTGATTGGCAAACTTTCATGTTTGAAATGGTCTGCTGCCTGAGTTGTAAAAAGGTGTTTTCTTTTTATCTTTTTGTAAGGTGAACTTCCAACTTTTATTTAATTTTTTTTTTTAATATATCTTCATTGATTTCAGAGAGAGAGACAGAAACATCAATGATGAGAGAGCCATTGATCGGCTGCCTCTTGCACACCCCCGACTGGGGATCGAGCCCACAACCTGGGCATATGCCCTGATCGGGAATCGAACCGGGATCTCCCAGATCCTAGGTCTATGCTCAACCGCTGAGCGATGCCCAGCTGGGCCCAACTTTTATTTGAAATTCCATGTTGATTTGATTCTGCTATGATTTATCTCCTCAAAGCTCAGTTGGTATTGTACATGCTAAGGATCAGTTCCTAGGTAATGCAACGTCTGTAACAATGCTAATAAAGTCCTATTTCCTTGTACTAAAACAAATAAATAAAAATCAATCAATCAATAAAAAAATTTTTTAAAGGCCTTCTCCACCCCAAGATTATACAGTCTTTTATTCCTTCTTTTAGTATTTTGTTTAATATTCAAACCTTTAAACCTCCTGAAATTTACTTTTCTGTTTAGTGTGAAGTAGGAGTCTAACTCCCCTCCACCCCAAGGTTAGTCAATTATCTAGACATTTAATGTGGCATCTCAGGCTCTTTATGAACTGCCCCCATCCTATCTCTCCAGTTTCATCTCCCACTTTTCTCTCAGGAACCCTATGCTCCCTTCTTATCAAACCATATATATATATATATATATATATATATATATATATATAGTTCCTGGAACCTAACATCCTGCCTGCTTCAACCCACCAGAGCTTGGGACATGTTCATTCCTCTTCCCACACTACCCTTACCAGATACCTTTAAATCTCTAACCAACAACTGTGTATCCTTCCAGAAAGTTCCTGGTATATGGCAGGTAGCATTAAATGTTTGTCAAGCGAATGAATAAGTCAATCACTTCTACCCACTTTTAGCACAAAGTGGCCTCTGTGGGTGATGTGCAATGGAAGGATGTAAAATTGGGAAGTAAAGTACACAGGAGAAATCCGCACTGCCATGTGACTTAATCTCTGCTTCCTGCTGTGGTTCTTCCTGCCCATACCACTCCATCTTCTTCCCCTCCCTTTTCCAGCCCCAGACCAATGATTTCACATGGCTGCAGCCTCCTTTCCACCACTTTACTGCAGCATTGATCTGTGTGACTGTGATTCCTGCCCTGATATGATTACAGTTTCTATACCAACACCTGAAGTGCTACATAAATGCTTGTGTGCACAAGCGCAGGCGAGTGTCAGAGAGAGACAGAGAGACAGGGAGAGTGCAATCCATGTGTAGAACCCTCCTCCATGCAGCAGTGTCTCTTGGGTCTGGGAAACAGTTTCAGCAGCTTCACCGAGTGGAGAGGGGACAGTTCTCCTCCCCCAGCCTAGCTTGCAACAGTTTATTCTGAATACGGATAATAATCACTACCATTCACTAAGTCCTACCAGGCACTTTACATCTATTGTTTCATTTAATCTGTTGACCTTAAGAGAGACAAAGAGCCAGTTATTTTACCAGCAAAATGTGTTTATTCTGAAATAGGGGAGGAATTTCAATTGAGGGCAGGCAAACTGTGGCAGAACCATAAGCAAGTCCCAAGAACAAAGGAGACGGGTTTGATTTTATGGAGGGAAAGAGGAAATTGGGAGGCGCTGTTTTGGAAGAGTTCAGGGTGGTAATGGCTTCTCTTTGACTGCGCGTGGCAATTTTTTTTTTTTTTTTAACATATCTTTATTGATTTCAGAGAGAAGAAAGGAGAGGGAGAGAGAGAGAAACATCAATGATGAGAGTCATTGATCAGCTGCCTCCTGCACACCCCCTACTGGGGATCGAGTCCAAAACCCAGGCATGTGCCCTGACCAGGAATTGAACCTTGATCTCCTGGATCCTAGGATGATGCTCAACCGCTGAGCCACGCCAGCCAGGTTGAGTGTGGCAATTTCTCATTGGCTGGGCTATAAGCAAGAGCCCAAACCTGAAAGCAACCAGCTAAAGAGGTTTAGGTAATGAGTGACAAAAGGGGAGGTGTTTTGCTGGAAAAGGAGAAATTCTTCCCTCCTCCTGCTGTGGTGTGTCCTCCTGTTTGGGTGGCAGTGTGTGAGAGCTCCCCCTTCAGGACTTCCTAGCTTCATTTTAAAAGAGGTTTGTTTCATTTATTTATTTTTACCAGTCCCAAAACATCTCAGCAATGTCAATATTAAATATCCCTTTCACAGATGAGGAAATTTGCCCAAGGTCACACAGCTAATAAGGGGTACAGGAAGAATTTAAACATAATAGTATCTAAACAACTAACCTGGTTGAGACACAACCAATCTAGTTGGGCTGCCTCCAGGTTGGAGGTTCAGGGCTGTGAGATTCCTGTTCCCCAGGGTGATAATCTAGGCACTCTATAACTACTATCCAACTTCTAGAGTAGTACACTTGTGCATATATCCTCAGATTCAACAGCCTTTGTTGATCTTAGTGAAATATACACTATGTTTGAAATTAGCCCCAAAATTTAATTCCATCTTTACCACTATGTTCTCTTACGCAAGTCACTAAACCTCTTTTACACTCAATTTACCCCACTTTAAAATAAGGATGATAAAACCAATGTGCTGGGTTACTGTGGGAATTAAATGAGATACCGGAGATCAGGACGCACCAATTACTTTAAAAAGTACTTATTAGTCTGCTCTCCTATCTAAGGTCTAGAATGCATGAACTCTCTGCCTACTCAGTGATACTGCTCCTGCAGTTATCTTCTCTTTCTACTGAATTGTCAATTTTCTTCACTCTGCTAGATTAGCACATGACCCACTGTAATAGTGTATCTTCCAAGTGGGGGGGAGAATCCCACCCTTGACTTTGTCACTCCTCCAACTACTGTCCCATTTTGCTATAGCAGAATTCCTAAAAAGGTTGCTTACATGCACTTTGAAACTTCCTCACCTCCAATTCTTTTCTCAGTTCACTCTAATCAGTCTTTGTCTACACTACTTCACTGACCTCTCTATTGTCAAGGTCTCTATAGCAAATCCATAGCAAGCCTCAGCCCTCATCTTACATGACCTCTCAGCAGCATTTGTCTTGGTTGCTCGGTCTCTCCTTGAAAAGCTTCCTTTACTTGGCTTCTGAGATTTGACACTCTCCTGAATTTTCTTTCATTGTATTGGTTGTTCCTTTTGTGGGTCCTTGTCCTGACTTCTAAATGTTGCAGGGCACTCCAGAACAGAATCCTTGGTCCTTGTTTCTCTAATGTCTCATTCCCTGAGTAAGCTCATAAATGTTCAGGTCCTTAAACATTTATACATTCCCCAACCTCACCACTGGGCTCCAGGTTCATAAACCTAACAGCCTACTTGGTTCCCCTCTTTTATGTCTTGTAGGCATTTCCAAAACAATTTGTCCAGAAAGAACTCTTTCTTCCCTACCACTATATATGTACTGCTTTCCCAGTGTTCCCAGTGTTCCCCAGGACACCAACATTTGCTGTTTGCCCAGGTCAACACCCCAGGGGTCATCCTTTATTCTTTCCTTCGTATTTCTCATCTAGCTCATCCTATCAGCTCTCTCTTCAAAATGTATCCTGGCCCTGGCCGGTGTGCTCAGTTGTTTGAGGGTCCTCCTGTGCACCAAAAGGTCATGGGTTCAATTCCCTGTCAGGGCA
Source organism: Miniopterus natalensis (assembly GCF_054644295.1). NCBI lineage: Eukaryota > Metazoa > Chordata > Mammalia > Chiroptera > Miniopteridae > Miniopterus > Miniopterus natalensis. The sequence goes on from NC_142089.1 coordinate 26,581,733, forward strand.
CATACCCAGGTTTTGGGTTCGATCTCCTGTCGGGGTGCATGCAGGAAGTAACCATCATGTGGACGTTTCTTTCTCTCCCTCTCCTTTTCCCTTCCTCTCTCATTAAAAAAAATCAATAAAAATATAAAAAAAGATTCCATAAAAGTTTTTAAAAAAATGTATCCTGAATCTGACCACTTCTCACCACCTTTTTACCACTTCATCTAAATTATTACCACCTCAAGTATGGTTTACAGTTCGTTTCCTAACTATTCCTTTCACAGCAAGCAAGGATGCAGCCTGCATGCCTGGGCAAGACCTGGCTTATTCATTGCAGCCAAATGCCTAAAGCTCAACTCAATTTTTGTTAGGGATTCCTAACTCAGGGGAGCTTACTAGCATTTATATACTCAAAAAGGGCTGATGTATCAATTAGAAAATTAATATATTAATTCAACATGAAAATATTGCTTTTCAAGGGCAGGTATGCTTCAGTCTGCCCTCCAGAACACTCTTTTCCTGGCATTACAGAATATAGGAAGCAAAATGTTACTGATGTATACAGAATCAGGTTCTAAGGACTAATTCACTCTGGCTTAAGGAAAGCTAGAGGGGCTCTCAAGCCCCCCATTACCCTCCATCAGAGATGCCCTGCCCAGTGACACCCTCCCTTCCTTAGCAATTTATAGCATCTCAATTCCTTTAGTCACTGTCCTTAGAACAATGCTAAGTAAGCTGGCTCTTTAGGTATGCTCTGACAGATTAGTTTTGTTAAAAAACAGACAACAGGATCAAAGTGGAGTCACTTGTAGGCCCCACAGCAGCAAACCAAGACTTAAAAAAGTAACCTAATTACAGTTTCAATCTTCCTCAGAAATACAACTTTTAACCAGTCAACCTGGAATTTCCTGGTCAGCACTAAGAGGCAATCCCCTGATGGACCCCTTGTGTTTCCTTTAGGAGGACAACCTTGCCTGAAATAATGCACAGTTTGCTAATGATTTCCTTTTTTCTTGCTCCCTCTCTGCCATTAAGAAACCCTTCCTTTTCTGCAGATCAGTGGACCTCCTTTCTACTTGCTAGATGAGATACTGCCCAAATCCTAAGTTCTTCAATAAAGCCAATTAGATCTTTAAAATTTACATGGTTGAATTTTTGTTATTTAACAGTCTGTTAGTGTTTTAGCTGTATAGTTTTAGGAATTTGCTATCATGATGGACTAAGAGGAATGCTTCCTCCATTTGACTTCAGGGATAGAAGGGGGATCATCTGCTCAGATGTACACGTTTTCACCATCTAGGTGTTACTGGAGAAATTAGGGGGTCCAACTTCCTGAACACTAGTGGGTGTGGGGTGGCTCTTGCAATATCTCCAGAAAAAGAATTTTCTAAGATTCGCATGGGAGAATGAATGGTTTTTATCGGCATAGTTACATTCCTCAGGTTGAAAAGTCCCATGCCTCTTTAAACTAGTCTTTGGGTTTAGCAAAGCCAAAAGGAAGGCCAGTGTCCAGAGCTTCTGTTCCATGTTGCAACTTGGTCCAGTTCAGCATCACTTAATTAAAGTCCACTAGTCCATTGTGTGGGTCCCACATGGTCATGAGCCATGTGGGCGCAGGGGAGCACACTCCTTGCAACAGGAGAGCCAGGAGCCTGGCACAAGAGAGAGAAAGCCAAGAGAGAGGGTGGGGCTCCTTTGTTCAGGAGCTTAAATATTCAGGTTTCAAGCCCTTGCAGTAGCCACGCCAGTTCTGGTCAATGACTCACTTCCAGGTGTGACTTCCAGGTAAGCATCTTCCCTTGTCCCTTAGACTTTACTGAGCACTCATCCAAACTGCCTTTGTCCAGTCCCTTCCCCCATAGATCAGTGGGGAACAGACTTAGAAAGTGTTAAATTAGCAAAGCTGTATAAATGGCACGCCTGTATTATCTAGTCTTCCCTTTACTCCTTACCTGTTAAATAATAACCAGATTATTACAACGGTATTAAAGGCACTACACCTCATTCCAATAACAAAGTACCACCCTTATTAAGATTCTTCTATATAGGCTTTGTCCTGCTGTAGTCTCCTGACTTGAGTACTCCATCTATTTTGTATATTTTACCCAATTTATCTTCCCAAGGTACTCCTCTATTTTTTCCCCCTGCTTAGGAATCTTTACTGTCTCTGCCGAGTTGAAACTTCTTGGCTAAGCAATCAACATCCTACATTAACCTACTCCCGGGATGAAGTGACACAATTGGCTAAGCATACCTTGGTTCTTCTTGCTAACATGCCTTTGCTAATTAATGTTCTGGCAATGTTCCATCCCTTCATTTCTTCCTGTCAAAATGATACAAACGTCATGGGAAAATGCCATCGCTAAAGCAATAGCTTTCAACCTTTTCTAGTTTATGGCCTATGAATCACTTTCCAAACACCCTTGGTCTCACTAGCACAGAAATGTCTTTAAAATCTATTTTTTCCATATTCACAGGCATCGTGTTGATGTAAGAAACATCCAAACCTGTAAGAATTTTTTATGAGTTTACTTGAGCAAAACTCACAATAATTGCCAGGAAGCAAAATCTCAACGGACTGAGAAAATGCTCCGGAAAAATCGCAGTTTTACCACTTATTTTATACATCAGAATCAAAGGAGAAGGACACGAGGAGGGTTACGATAAATTTTTTGGTGATAAATTAGGGAGGAGAGAGAAAGCAAAACGTGAACATCTCTGGGGTTAGATAAAATGTAAAAAGGATAGACACATACTTCTTTTACTTTTGTGGATAGGATAGTTAATAGTCAACAATTAACATGATAATAATGAGGGGATTTGTGGTCCCTGCTCTGGTGTGGTGGTTGTACTTTGAGGGGTCCAGAAGAAAGGAAATTACTTTGATATTCCAAGGGGTATGTGACTTCATTATTTATTGTTGTGGTTTTTTTAAAATATGTTTTTATTGACTTTAGAGGCACAGGAAGGGAGAGGGAGAGATAGAAACATCGATGAGTCTCGATCCCAGTAGGGGTGTGCAGGAGGTATCCAATCGATGTTTTGCTCTGATATTGATGTTTTTCTCTCCCTCTCCCCCTCTCTCTAAAAATCAATAAAAAATCTTTAAAGAAAAAAAGAAGGCTCCACATATTAAACCTGACAAGCTCAGGGAAGGCCTGCATGGCAGCCTTACAAAGTCAGAGACCTAAAATATCCACTAAGGGTTGTCTGAAATGAAAACTTTTAATTTTTTTATTGCTTTTAGAACGAGAGGAAGGGAGAGGAACATAGATGTGTGAGAGAAATATCAATCAGTTGCTCCCCTATGCACCCCAACCCAGTGATCAAACCTGCAACCTAGGCATGTGCCCTAACTGGGAATCAAATCTCAATCCTTTGGGGCATGGGATGACACTCCAACCAACTGAGCACCCCACTGGGGCTGTCAATTTTAAATTTTAAGGAAACAATTACATGTTGTTGCCTCTTCAGAAATATGCTCTTCCATCTTTTTCTGAAAAATTACTGCATAGTTCCACCGGTTAGCTGATATTTCAGCTACAAATATCAGAAAACCTTGATTCAAAGGCAAAAAGGAGATTTTATTATATTACATAAGTCCCAGGATAGGGCAATTTCCTGACATAGTGTGACAATCAAGGTTTGTTGTCTCTATTTCCCCAACATTCCCTTGGGTCTGTCCTGCTGTTTGTACTGGTTTCATCTTCAATCTGGAACTGAAATGGCTGCAGCAGTTCCAGGGTCACATCTGGATTTAATCATTAATATAAATAGACCATATTTATATCTAACTTGAATCACTCCTTGCATTTTATGCAATGCATGAATAATTTCAGAGATGTAAAAATATATTCACGTTTTAGTATATTATAATCCTAATTTGACTTTTCTTTTTGCTTTTATCTCTTTTTTAGAGTTCACTGTGATTTACTTACACTTACTCTTCTTCTTGTAGCATTCCATACTATTTTTACTCTTTTGTGTTTATTACGGTTCTTTGGTTGCAATAAACAAAAACTAGCTCTGTCTAGCCAAAGGAAAAAGAGTTTTTTGAAAGGCTGTAAGAGAACTTGCAGGACCATTGGAAGACAGAGCATGGAACTGGCAGGAACCAGGTGGTTTCACGGGGTCTTACTAGCAGAGATTGTTTGAAAGGATTGGCAGGGTGCTAGTGAAATGCATTTCAGAATGAAATGCATAAAATCCAGCTGGTTTTTGTCTTTTAGTAACTATATTAATAATTCATACTCAAGGAAGGAAGTATCCAATTGTCACATCTTGGATCATTTCCCCAACTGTTGATTAGGGGAGGGTGTGTACCTAAATTAATGGCTGTTTAACTGGATTCATGAAGAGGAAGAAATTCTCCAAAAGAGGGCAGAACGCACACTGGTCAGCCAAAAACAAATTTCCACTATCTCTCCTACCTGAATCACAGGTTTCCCTTTTTTTTGTTTTGTTTTTATTGATTTTAGAGAGAGAGGAAAGGAGAGGGAGAAACACTGATCGGCTGTCTCCTGCACGCCCCCTACTGGGGATCGAGCCCCAAACAACCTGGGCATGTGCCCTGACCAGGAATAGAACCAATGATCTCTCAGTGCATGGAAAAATGCTCAACCAACTGAGCCACAGCAGCTGGGGCATTTCCCTTAAATTCTGACACATCTCATTCACTTGGTCTCCTCCTACCTCTTGGGCTGTCCTACTCTGCGTCCTTTTCGGGCTTTCCTTTTCCTCTCTTCTAAATATTGTTTTCTTTTTAAAATATATCTTTATTGATTTCAGAGAGAGGAAGGGAGAGGGAGAGAGAAACATCAATGATGAGAGAGAGAGTCATTGATCACTGCTTCCTGCACACCCTCCACCAGTGATTGAGCCTGAAACTCAGGCACATGCCCTGACCGGAATTGAACGGTGATCTCCTGGTTGAGGGTTGATGCTCAACCACTGAGCCACGCCAGCCAGGCAAGAGTCCCTTTTTTTAGTCGCCTCAAGGTTTTTACATCCAGACAATGCATCCTAGAAGCTGGTTGAGAAGTTAGTCTTGAGTAAAATAGAAGGATGATTGTGAGAGGTATGCTCTGAAGCCTATCTATTTTAGAAAACAATACACCATCATTTAGACCTATTGCTCTGAAATCTCAAGGACTTGGTTTGGTTTTGCCTTATAAGCAACAATCCCCTGTGGCCACAAGTAACAGCAAAAGCCCCAGAGCTGAGATCAGGATGTGTTACCACAACTCAGCAGTTAATCAGTTGGCAAAATCAACACTTGATTATTGCACTTCAGACTTTTAAGAAGTCAGACTCAGCAGAAAAAAAAATGGCCTGCATTAGACCCTGCAGAAGATGGTGGGAGGGATGGGATATGATATACAGCATGTATCTCTTGATAGTAAGTCTTTGCTAGGCAAAGATGAGCTTGAGGCATGCTGAATTTTGATTATATAGCTGGAATCTGAGTGTCTTTATGGGGATAGATGGTGTGAAACGAACATTTGGTCCATCAGGACACCACCTGTATTGAGACGATGGGGAATAATCCAGAAGGATAAAAAAAAAAAAAAAAAAAGAGGAGGAGGAAGAGTGTCATTAGGGGAGTAGAGAGGAACAGGGGAGATGGAGATGTGGGGAGAGAAAGGCAGAGCTACTTTGGGACAATCCTGCTTCTTGCTCATTCCTGCCAAGGAAAACATATATGGATGAAAAAGGGCCACATGCTAACCTGACAAGCTCAGCAAAGGCCTGCCTGGTGGCCTTGCAAACTCAGAGAAAAGTAACCACAAGGATGGTCTGAATTTAAAACTTTTTAACTAAAAGCAGTTTATGGCAGGTAGTCATGTCCTAGGCTAGAATCTTCCCTGACAAAAGTCATTCTTTACCTTAACTGAGCCTGTCACTGTAACTTCCCTTATTCTAGACCCCTCAGGGCACAACCAATGCACCAGAGCAGAGACTACAAATCCTCTCATTGTTATTATTATTTTTTAAATGTTTTTATTGATTTGAGAGAGAGGAAGGGAGAGGGAGAGAAACATCAACATGGATCAGCTGCTTCCTGCATGCCCCCTGCTGGGGATCCTTGGTGTACCATGACCTCCTAGTGCATGGGTCCATTCTCAACCACTGAGCCACACCAATGGGGCTCACTGTTATTTTTATCAAGTTAATTGTTGACTATTAAATATCCCGTACCCACCGATGTAAAAGATGTATCATTTTACTTTTTATCCAATCCCAGAGGTTTCCCGCTTGCTTTCTCCCACCTCCATAATTTATCACCAATGAATTTCATGTAACCCATTTATTCCTCCTCTTTTGATTGTAATGTATAAAATAAGGTGCAAAACTACCATTGTCTGTAGCATTATCTCAATTGGCTGAGATTTTGCTTCCGGGCAACTATCTGCAAATGTTGCCAGCTTGGCTCAAATTCACAAAATTCTTTACAGGTTTGAATGTTATGTCGCCACATGTAAATGCAAGCCATCTCACAGCCCCAAAGGCAGGGTCTATTTCAAATCTGTAACTTAACAGCTGTGTGACTTTGGGCAAGCTATTTTACCTTGCTGAATCTGTCCAATCTAAAAAATAAATGGCGAATACTTCTGACAGGCTTCCAGTGTGCTGGTAACTTCTGTTATCCTCACCTGTATGACAGTTACAGATAAAGAAAAATCACAGAGCTGTGAGTTTAAGATTTGTACATTTTTCTGTAGGTACGCTATGCTATATACTTCAATAAAGACTTACAAGAAATAAAGAACACTGTCCATCCAGGGTTGTTGTAAAGATTCGATAAAATCACGTTTATAAAGTGTAGCACAGCGTCTTGCACATTAAAGAGTGGCCAGGGTCCACAGTCCAGACAGAAACCATGGACTTTCTACCTCTTGGGAGCCTAGGGACTCGCCCAGGTCTTCCTTTTCATGGTCAGCCTTTGTGTTGAGGCTGTTCTCTGGGCCTCAGTTTGCTAACCAAACAACCGGGTCAGTTTAGGCATATCCTGGGACTCGGGTCAACCTGACTGTAAGAGAGAAGGGACCTTAGCGGACCGGGAGGGAGGCCGGCCCCTAGAAGAAGGCGGCACACGGGAGCCTGCCCCGCCGGCCGCAGGAGCCCGGCGCGCGGTGCACAGTGGGCCAGCAGCGGCGCGGCCCGGCCCCGCCCCCACGCCCCACGCGAACGGAGCTGCGGGTTTCACTAGGCCGGAGCCTCGTCCAAACCCAGCTCCGTCAGCTGTGTCTAAACTCGGGCCAATCCCACCCAGACGAGGAGATGGTGCAGGCTCCCAGCTCCGGTTTCCACCCCCAAGCTGCCTCTCAGGGGCGCTGGCGGGACCCGCGGCGACGAGGGAGGCCGACGGCGCGGCCCTCGCCCCTCCTCTGGGAGGGGCTTCGCGGGTGCGCTCACCCTCCCGCCAGCTCCGCTCGCCGTCCGCCAATCCCGGAAGCCGAGGCTCCTTGGATCGCTAGCGGGGCTCCGAACGGAGGGGAGGTTATACCACTTTTTTCCCGCTGAGCGCTCGTGCTGAGGTGAGTTCCTCCTGCTGAGGCCCTATCTTTCTTGCAGAGGAGTTGGCCTTGGTCCTTCACGACAGAGGTGTGCGCCCCCGGGATCGAGTGGGGGGCGGAGGTTCTGGAGGGGGCCGGGCTTGGTTTCAGATTTGAACTCTTTTGTCTTCTTCGCTGTGTGATCTTGAATAAGTTCTGTTTCTCCGAACCTCAGTTTCCTCGGCGGTAAAATGAGTTCCCACAGAACCATAGGGAGAATTAAGTGAGATAAAGCTTTTAAAGAGCTCAGCACGTACTAGGTGCTCAGTAAATTTTCCTTTTTGTTGGCTCGCTCACACGATTTTTTTCCAGGAGATCAGGCCTTTCTGTGGAATTGTAGAGATGCTTCTCAAAAATGGCGGGAGGGGATAGAGTTTGCTTTGTTAGGCGCCTGCCTTGGGTTTGGGAAAGCCAGGGCATGCTTTTTAGTTGCCTCAGAGCTCTGTTAAAGTGAGTCTTCACCTTATGGAGTTGTTATTAACTCTTCTCTTCAGCTTGACCATTCTCAGGGCTTGTAGGACCTTCCTTAGAAGAGTCTTTATGGTTTTGATCAAGCCTGTTATTTTTCCCAAGCTATCAGTTTTTTTATCTGTACAGGAGTAATCTCAGTAGCATCCTGTCTGGAGCCACTGGGATTTTTTGAGGGGAGAGTGGGGGGGATATGGTAAAGTTCTTTGGTATTTTCCAGAGATGATTCTTTCTAGGTTACCCAAGAACAAATGGAAGAAAGCAGTGACTTTCTCAAATGCCCCTCTAGCTGTCAAGATCTCCCCACTTTGCCTCTGTGTGTGTGTGCATGTATGTATGGGGCAGGCAGTCTAGGAGTGGAGGGGTCCAGAGAGATGACAGGCTCTGACCTCAAGGAGTACCCAGGTTTGGGGAGGGCTTATATAAACATACAACTGCAACTGTGCACAAGCTATCAATACATAGGAGGAGCCAGAAGTTTAAAGTGCTACCTGAAGGATGAACAGCAGTTAGCCAGGTAAGATTGGGACTTGGGGAAGGAAAGTGTGCAGAGGCCTGGAATCAAGTAAGTGGTGGCTCACTCTGCAAAGTCGGAAACATGAAGTCTTAAATGAGGAATGTGGGAGCCAGGTTATGAAGGGTATACTAAGGAGTCCGGACTTTGTTCTGGGTAGAACTGCTGGAAGAGCTTGAACTTGAACCTGGGAGTCACATGGTCAGATGAAGTGAATGGACTGTGGGGAGAGGGACCACACTGGAAGCAGAGAGATCCCTGGTTCAGGTAGGAGTGGTCAGAGCTAGAGCAGTGGTAGCACAGGTAAATATGGATGGACTGGAGAAAGATTTAGGACATATATTTTTTAAAGTTTTTTTCACATCAAGAAGTATGTGAAGTGTTATTGTAGTTTTAGGTTTTACATTACAGTTTAGAGCAAATAGTATCTTTCTTTATGTATGCAAGTACTAACAGGATTTTTAATCCAGCCAAATAGCCCAAATCTTGGCCACCATTACATATGTAAGATGGCTTTCCATGCTGGATTCTCAGAAGTACAGGAAAAGTTATACTCCTCGTCACCTGTCAAAACCATAATCTTATAACACTCAGAAATACCTCAAATGAACTGAAATACGTTATTTAGATGGCTTTTTAAAGACCCAATGGATTATACTGTGAATATGTTGCCTAGTTTGTTTTAATGGTTATCCAGGGTCCCTGAGTCCCTGGTGAGAAAAAATATACCAAAAGATAATGGGTCCCAGGCACTATGTGAAGTGCTTTAGACATAGTATCTCTTCACAGAGGTGAGGCTGAGATTCAAACCCAGATTTGTGCAACCCCAAACCTTGAACTGTTTCTTCTGTGCTCTGCTGCTGGATTTGACAAATAGTTTTGGACGTGTTGAGTCTCAGGTACCGATAGGACACACTTGTGGAGATGTACAGAGAGAGTTGAATATACAAAACCGGGGTGGGAAGAATTCGCATTTAAGGTGATAACTGAAGAAATGAGCTCGTCTAGGGAGTGAGAAGAGGATTGGGAACAGACCCGTGAGGGACACCATCATTTATGGGAGGCGGAGGAAAGGCCCATGCAGCCAGGGAACAGTCATCCAAATACTGCTTCCTCTTTTTCCTGTGTTTTCTAGTTCCCCTCAAAGACTAAATCCCAGGTCAAAACAACATAGGTACCAATAAAACCTGACTTCTGATATTACCCTCGTCCCCGTCTCATATACACACAGCTTTTCCCTTTTACTTTTAGAACCTTTCCCAACATAAGAAGGTTTCTGAGTGTTGCCAGAGGTCCAGTGAGGCACTTCCTGGCAAACTCAGAGCCTGTTAATGCAGGGGTGAGCTGGAAAGTTGTTGCCTCAGGCAGATGAGGAAGTCAAGAACTGGCAGAGGATGACTTCCTGTCCTAGAGAAAAACATCTGTCTTCAGCTGGGGCCCTTCCATTTACTCCATTGGAGCTCTTGTTCTTCGGAGATTTTTCTTAAGCCCTCCTTCCTCCACGATCTTCCCCTCACCCCCAAGCCTCAGCCCTTTTGGTTTTCAGTTTCACCAACAAAGGAAAGAGAGAAGCAAGTATCAGGTTTCTTCTTCCTTTTCCCTTTAGGCATAGTTTTTGTTTGAGCTCTCAGCCCAGTTGTAATTTCAGAGCCCTCCCCTGTGTGCTGGGAAATCTAGGAGAGGCCAGCAGGTTACTTGTTTGGGGATTAAGCCCAGGAGGAAATCAGCCACACTCTGATGGTAGCTGGCAGGCTAGTTCTTCTGTGAAGTCCAGACATACTTGCCTGATCCCTGGGAAGTTTGGTAACAAAGAGGATTATTCTCAGCAATCATTGGTTTGCTTCCCAAATTGAACATTTTTGTTTTAGCAGAAAGAAGTGGTCTCTGTAACTGGTTATTCTAGACAGACTGTAAAATTGTTCCTGAGGCAGAAGTATTTGGAAAGACAATTTTGGTGTGTAGGTGGTACACACAATTTGTCTTATTACCTGTTCTACCATAATATTCTTGATGTCCTTTCAGAACTTGGAAACAAAGGTTATATTTAAAAGATATTGCCAACAATGAAATCAGTCCTGAGAGAGTGATACTACTTATAGCACTGATCAGATCGAGTAAAAAGCTTTCTACCTTATTGACTTTGGGGGTGAGCATTCTTTCTCCTTTCCCTTTCACTTGGATAACTCGTATTCACTGAGACTGGACTCAGCACCTCCAAAAAGCCATCCTAGCCACCTTATTCTTTTCTTGCAGCGCTTGTGCAGATTTTGGTCATATTTCTTATACATTGTGCCCATATCTTCTATCCTCCCCCCTCCCCCACCGGACCATATAAACTCCAGGAGGGGAGGGACTATTTTAATATGTGGGTCTAGCCCAAGGCCTGGAATATTCATCATTTGCTGACTGAATGAGTATTCATTTTTGGGCTATTTGGAGACTTCTGATATTCATAGCTCTCCAAAGGGGGTTGCTCCAATCACCCACCCCCTTTTGTTCAGTTGGAAATTTTCTTGGATCTGAAATTTATTGCTTTTTGCTGCACTGAAGTCCTGTGTCTAATTCCCCTTCCTGAAAAGACTTTTCCCCTTGACTCTAGGGAATGTCCAACTCATTTTTATTTTTTTTTAAATATATTTTTATTGATTTCAGAGAGAGGAGAGGAGAGGGAGAGAGAGAGAGCGACAGAAACATCAGTGATGAGAGAGTCATTGATCAAGCCAACAACCAGGCATGTGCCCTGACCGGGAATCGAACCCTGATCACCTGGATCCCAGGTCGACGCTCAACTGCTGAGCCAGGCCCGGCCGGGCCCAACTCATTTTTAAAGGCCAATGTCAGTATTCCCTGGTTCTTGCCCTACAGAAGTTAACTTGCTTTCTGTAGCACATTGTGCATGTGTCTACTCTCAGCACATGTATTTTTTTATAGGTCTGTGTTTACCTGCCTTTTTCTTGCCTTTTTCCATTAGCTCCTCCTTGGATCCTTGGCTCTGCTGCTTCTTAGTTGTTGATTTGGGGCAAATAACGTTACCTCTCTTAGCCTGTTTATTCATCTAAAAGATGGTATACTTCTCTTGTAAGAGCCCACTCAGGCCTAGGAGCATGGTGTATCAGACCTCTGTGAGAGGAACTCACAGAGTCTCTGCAGTTCTGACAGTCTCCTGGGAATGGTCATTTCATCCTCAGAGATGTGACCCTTTCCTGAGCTTGTTCTGTCGCCCAGTCTCACATTGACTCATAATGGCCTCTGCCTGTCTTACACTGGCTTGAGATCATATGTAGTCAGGCTGGGTACTTTTAGGGAGCCACACTGCCTTTGTTTTTAGGTATTGGAGCTCTTTAACACAGACCTTTAGCCTGGTGGAAGGAAGGGCAGCCAGGCTGTTGGTCTGGTTAATGTTTGTCCAGGAACTACTGGCTTTGGTTGCTTTGGGGCACCCTGGCTCAGTTGCCTCTGCTCACAGGCACATACACACAACCACAGGTTTGTTTATCACCTCTGTGCCTCCTTTGCCACCCAAGTTTTATAGGAATCTTGACCAGTGGGTAGCTGAAGCCCAAGCAGCACTGATCTCCATATCACTCTCTTCCCATTTATCTTTCAGGAGGCAATGGCGGCTTCCTGTGTCCTCCTGCACACTGGGCAGAAGATGCCCCTGATTGGACTGGGCACATGGAAGAGCAATCCTGGACAGGTGAGGGATGGCGGAAGAGGAGGGAGGGCTTCTTGCACCTCTGCTAGGGAAAAGGTAGTATTTGGGAGAAAATCTCTGCATTTTCCCTAGCAGCCCCACCCTTGTACTCCACTTAAGGTGGGATGAGCCTGGAGAGCAATGGGAAGAAAACAATGGAAGAAGGGCCTAGTAGTGTGCCCTTCGCTTACCCAGCTGACTCAGAGGAGGGACTTAGGGGTCAACAAGGCAAGAGCATAGAAAAAAACCCTTTCCGTAACTGGATTGACACTGAGTCCTGTGGCAGATGTGGGAACCCTCTGTGTCTGGCCCTTTGCTGATCCCTAATATGTCATTTATCACCCTGTGCTGTGATCATGTCTCCCCCCACAATGGGCTTCTTGAGGGCTGGGCCTCTCTCACTAGTGCTCATTCCAGAGGTACGCAGAGTGTGTCAGGGTTTAAAAAATAACTAAGTCAAGTGTATAGACCAAGGATTAGTAAATGTTTTCTTAATGAACCAGATGGTTAATAATTTAGATTTTGTTGAACAAATTGCAAAATAGAGGTGATTATGTACTTATGTAACCATTTAAAAATATAAATTTATTTAGCTCAGGGCCGAATAAAACAAAAGGCAGATGTAGACCCTTCCAGGCATGGGGAGCCTGGGAATGGAGACTCGTTTTCCTAGGGTTGACAGCTAGAGATTCAGCATCCACCTAGGGTTGGGCATCTTCCTTGCCTTATGTCATTTCCCCCTGAACGTCTGAGTCAGAGTTTAGAGCAGTTTAGGGATTAAGTTTGGGAGGGATTCAGGCAACGAGAACAGCCTCTTCTCTCTGGTATTTTGTCTAGTGTTTGTGGTGTGGTTGCATGACCTTCTGCCTTTTTTCCCTTTTATTTCCTTCCTGCAGCTGCCTAGAACTCTGGAGCCCAGGTCTTTGTGCTCTAGGCAGGCACTGACATGGCTCAGGACAAGTCCAGGAGCCAGATGAAGGCAAGGGGTAGAATTCAGAGCCAGGGCCAAGAACGAGGGGGGTGGAATGGGGCAGAAGGGATAGGGGAATATATCCGGATAGTTAGAGCTGTACCTAGATGGGGATCTTGAATGGCAAGGGCCTGGCACCTGGTTCTGCTTCCAATGCCATTTCTAGTCGGTTTTTAGCAAATTAACTGTCCTCCTACTTGATACCTGCATTTTCTCTTCTGATAGGAGGCTCTGGGTCCAGCTTCTGTCTCACTTCTCTACTTTCCTTAATTTTCTCCCCCCCTCACCTCTTCTGCTTGCCTGATCCCCCACAGCTTTTGGTTACATGGGTCTCTCTCTCTCCCTCCCTATGAACTTGGCCTAGGAATTACTTATCTGTGTTTCATGTTTCCCTAACCAGCTCCTCAGGGTTGGGAACCTGTCTCCATGACCTATACTTCTGTCCTGTGCAAATATATTCATCTTCTGAGCATGTAGCTGGGAACATTTTATTAGTTTTTTGCTGGGCCCTGCTGAGATTGTTGGGTAGGAAGGAACCTTGGAGATTAGTGGGATGGGGACAAAGGGTTTAAGGCTTCTGGTCCCTTCTCCTAGACTAGAACCATCTTCCATTGTCTCTCCCCACTGCATGGATGACTACAATGGTATGTTCCTGCCCCCTCCCCTATCAGTTACCCTCAGAAGAGCAGTTTCTGGCCCAGACCAACAGAGCTGAAACCCTCTGCTTCTCTCACCTGGCAGGTAAAAGCAGCTATTAAGTATGCCCTGAGTGTAGGCTACCGCCACATTGACTGTGCTGCTGTCTACGGCAATGAGACTGAGATTGGGGAGGCCTTGAAAGAGAATGTGGGGCCTGGCAAGGTGAGGACTGGGCTTGCAGAGGGATAGGGCAAGAGATCTAAGAGGCTGGGGGTGGGGGCTGGGGCCTGGATGGAGGGATCTGGCATCACCTCCCTTTTAATTCCTCTCCCAGAGGTGAGACTTGGGTGCCCATGCCTCTTCTCATTATGGGCCCTGCCCCTTTCACCAGGCGGTGTCTCGGGAGGAGCTGTTTGTGACTTCCAAGCTGTGGAATACTAAGCACCACCCCGAGGATGTGGAGTCTGCCCTCCGGAAGACACTGGCTGACCTCCAGCTGGAGTATTTGGATCTGTACCTGATACACTGGCCTTATGCCTTTGAGTAAGCTTTGCCAGGGTCTTTATCCAGGGAATTAGGGGTTGGGGCGGGGGGGGGGTCAAGTTAGTAACTTAATAGTAAGTCACAGTAGCAGAGCAGGATAGGAACACTATCTGTGTGGCAAGCTGAGGAACTTGGCCTGGGAACTCAGCCCTTTCTGCTACAGCAGCCAGGAGTTTAGCTACAGAAAAAGGAGTGCAGCTCCACATGGGGTGTATCCTAGGGTATGCATGAGTGGTTCTCCTGCTCCCTTTATTCATTCAGGAAAGGTACTACCTTCTGCTGAACTAGGCCCTGGGGTTGGAGTAAATAATAAGTTCCAGCAGAGGGTGTGAGAGGAGCCTACCATCAGCTCTGTGCCCTGTGCCAGAAGAAGGCTGCAAGAGCATGCAACTCTGAGGAGGAAGGCATTATGGAAGACTTCCCAGAGGAGAGGAGATATAATCTGCCTCTGGGAAGAAGAGGGGGACTGGCCATTCCGTATAGAGTGAATACCTGGGTCATGATCTGGAAGGGTGAAAAACCGTGCTTATTTCTCATTCTTGGCTCTTTGCCCTTTCTGGGCTTGGAGTATGGGATATAGAGTGGCTGGATGGGCGGGTAAGGCAGAAGCCTGGCATTTGTGCCCACTCTTGAGGAGCTGTCTTTCACTCAGGCGGGGGGATGACCCTTTCCCTAAGAATGCTGATGGGACTATCCGCTATGACTTCACTGACTACAAGGAGACCTGGAAGGCTCTGGAGGCACTGGTGGCTAAGGGGCTGGTGCGGGCGCTGGGCCTGTCCAACTTCAACAGTCGGCAGATTGATGATCTGCTCAGTGTGGCCTCTGTGCGTCCAGCTGTCCTGCAGGTGAGCACAGCATAGCAGGTCAGTTGTTTTGAGGGGGTGTATGTGCAAAAGCATGAGTGAACAGATGATGAGTCTACTTCATGGAGATGGCTAGCAAGTTGTTAGAAATGTTGGTGCAGGATTCCTCTGCATAAAGAACAGCATTGAAGTGTGGGGTGAGAATGAAATGGACTGTGGAAAACAGAATGAGGAAAGCAGCTGAAGCGGGGGAGTCAGCAGTGCAGGGTTGATCTGGATGGTGCAGCCAGGCAAGCTGAATGTGGCCACCTAATGATGATGGGTTGTTTCTTGTCTCAGGTGGAATGCCACCCATATCTGTCTCAGCATGAGCTGATTGCCCATTGCCAAGCACGCGGCCTGGAGGTGACTGCTTACAGCCCTTTGGGCTCCTATGATCGTGTTTGGCGTGATCCTAATGAACCTGTCCTGTTTGAGGAGCCAGTGGTCCTGGCACTGGCTGAAAAGTATGGCCGGTCTCCAGCCCAGATCTTGCTCAGGTGCTGGCAATCTTGGGGAAAGGACGTCAGGTCAGGGAAAGGGCTCCAGGGTTGGGAGGCAAGGGTTTAGGGGTTCCTTATCCAAGTGCTTGGATAAAGCTGAGACTCTTGCCATGTGATCTGTGGAAGGCCACTCTGAATCATGTTCCCCACTCCAGTGGGGCTCAAGGGCTCCAGGAGCTTATAGAAAAGGCTGCATGGAAAACAAAACAATGCTTATTACAAATACTGACTCCTCTTCTTCATCTACCTCAATCCCCTACCTCAGGTGGCAGGTCCAGCGGAAAGTGATCTCCATCCCCAAGAGTGTCACACCTTCCCGTATCCTTCAGAACATCCAGGTATTTGGTGATGGGTCCTGTCTTCTTTAGCTGACTGGGACACAGTCTGGCCCTGACTCTGCCAGGCTAAGAAGGCAATGTTCTGGAATCCGAGTTCCAGTCACAAAGCTGGCTTTCCTGACCCCTACTCTCCATCCCCAGGTTTTTGACTTCACCTTTAGCCCAGAAGAGATGAAGCAGCTAGATTCCTTGAATAAAAATTGGCGATACATTGTGCCTCTGCTTACAGTGAGTATGTTTCACACCCACAGTCAGTGAATGTTAGATTTGGAGCAGGATTCTGGCCCAAGTCTGGCTTCAACAATGCCGGTCAGAAAGAGGCAGAATGGTGGTGTTGGCAGGATTACTGTCCTGGACACAATGGGTTCTTTTTATTCAGCTAGGGAAGTAGTATGGCTCAGGGATGAGGAGTAGAGCCAGTGAGTCCCAGTTCTGTTTTTCTGTATCTTATAAGCTAGAACGTTATTTAGCTTCTCTAGGCCTAAGCTTCCTCTCTGTAAAATGATTCTAGTTCCTGACATAGAAAAATCTTAGTGAACGATATAAATGAAGGGAGCCTAAAAGGCATTCTCAACCTTGTTAGAGGGGTTAAAGTTGCATTGAAGCCTATTGCACATAAGTAAATAAATAGTTCCTTCTCAGCTTAGACTGCAAACTATGTACCAGGCTATGGGTTTGGTGGGAATGCTGTTGATACTGTGGCATTCTCTGAGGCTGGGGCCCTGTCACTGCCATCTGGCATTATACTGTATGTATACAAGTGAGGTTCAGGAAGTTTGGGGAAAAGATGCCCTGTGTCTTTGACATATTAATTCCTAATGGGTTATATGTCTATCTCTCTTTCCAGGTAGATGGGAAGACGGTGCCAAGAGATGCAGGGCATCCTCTGTACCCCTTTAATGACCCATACTGAAACCACAGCTTCCTGGTTTCCTGTCCAGATCTCCAGCTACGAGGTACTGCCACCCCCTGAAAGAGCAAGTTAATAAAGCCATTGGAACATCTACACTGCTTATTGTGTTATTTGTCTGGTTGGACCTGGGATGGAAACCATTTTCTTTGGGGATACTGGGTACTACCTGCCCTGGTACTGGAGGAACCAGGATGGAACTGAATTCTATTTCTGCTTTTCTGAATTAGGTACATTAGTGGACTGGCGCCATCTACTGGCAATTCTTAGCACTGTCAGCTACCTCCCTATAGCCCCCAGCTTTCTTGCTGAAAATCCCCCAAAATTGCTCACCTCAGCATTGATAACAGAGCAATGAGAGTTCTGTGCACTGCTGGGCCTGAGTCTTGAGTTCCCACCCTATCCCCTACCCTGGTCAGTGCCCAGGCTTAAGAGTATGAAGAGCCAATTTAATTGCTTGCAAAATCATGGAAAGGGGACAGGCTTTTTCTCTCAAACACTACAGTCTGTGTCCATAGGCTACCTGAAGGAAGCAGAGTCAACCCCAAAGCTTACCACTCTGTACCTAAGGTCCTATCTTATATACTTAATAGTCTCACTAGAGGCCACAGATTTTTAGGAGGGTTTTATGAAAATCCCTGTAAACTCCCATCACATAAAACTCATTTTAGTTTTCCAGTCAAACCACAGCTCTTCATTGAACAAATAATTATTGGGTATTTATATGCGTTAGGCACAATGCTAGACCCTGGGGATATAGCTATAACCAAGACACATAGGTCCCCATAGTCTACTTGAGGAGAGACTTTAAAGTAATTGCATAATTAGTTTAATTACAGTTGGAAGAAGTGCTGTGAAAAAGTACAGTGAGAAGCCTACTGTTTTAATCAACAGATCTGAAGGATGAATAGGGATTAATTAGTTAAATGAAGTGAGAGTAGGAATAGTGTTCTGTACAAATTGGGTAGCTTGAGGGAAAAGCCTTGAAACTGGAAGAAGTGGGAAAACCTAAAGATGGCTTGTGTGACAGAAACTGAAAGTGAGTGAAGGTAGAATGACACAAAGTAATGCTGGAATTAGGCAGGGGCTAGTAGTTGAGGACCTAGGAGAGTGGGTTAAGATTTGTTCTTTATTTTATCCTGAATGCTCCTGGAAGCCATGGAAGGGTTTTGAGGGAACAGCATGGTATGATTTATGTCTTAGAAACAACCCTGGTGCAGTGGATTAGAGGGATAAATAAATGGAAGGAAGCATGTTGGAAATTAATCTTTTTGTCTCTGACCCCTTTGCCCACTCTACAGGCTAACACCTATTACTTAAATGTTCAGTTTAGCTGTTACTTCCCTAGGACATCTTTCCTGACCTCAGCTTACTATGTGATTTCATAGTTCCCTGACACTTTCATGATCCACATTTCCACAGTTATAAAGTAGTTTGAGTATGATGTGTATTAGTGTGCTGGGCTGCCAGAACAGTACCACAGAATGGATGGCTTAAACAACAGAAATTTCTTTTCTCACAGTTCTGGAAGCTATAAGTATAAAATCAAGATGTTAGGTGACTTGGTTCCTTCTGAGGGACATGAAAGAAGGATCTGTTCTAAGCCTCTCTCTTTAGCTTGTAGATGACCCTTTCTTTACATTGTCTTCTCTGTGTATGCATCTGGTAAGGACACCAGTCACTGGAATAGGGCCCATCCTAATGACCTCATTTTAACTTAATTACCTCTTTAAAGGCCCCATCTCCAGATACAGTCACATTCTGAGGACTAGTGTATAAATTTGAGAGGAGAGGACAATTCAGCCTATATAAGGAAGCAAAAGTTATAACATGAAATTATTCACTAATAAACTGACTACTTAAATGGTTCTTGATTCACATATCTTACCCTGATTAACAGCATTTCTCTGTTGACATCTTTGTCTAATCAGTGGATAGTATAGTGCACATTCACTGTAAAGTGAAATTGCAAATCTTAAAAAAGATGCAAGACTTTATGAAGCAATTAAAATGATGTTGGGGAACTTCACCAAAGCCATTGCAAGTGAGGATATGACAGTTAAACAAGAAAATCGAAGAGAAAGATGCTATACTTCAAAAGAAGGTGTTTGGAATATCAAAGTATTAAGGAAGTTCTTTGGGAAAACTGAGTATTTTTGCAAAAAGGATTTTTTATATGATTATTGTTTTGAATAAAAGACTATAGTCTCACCCTAGCCAGTTTGGTTCAGTGGTTAGAGCATTGGCCTGTGGACCGAAGGGTCCCACGTTTGATTCTGGCCAAGGGCATGTACCTTGGTTGCAGGCTCAGCCCTGATTGGGGTGTGAGTGGGAGGCAGCCACTCAATGTGTCTCTCTCACATAGATGTTTCTGTCTCCCTTCTACTCTGAAAAAGTAATGGGGAAAAAACATCCTCAGATGAGGATTCAAAACAAAAGACCACAGGCTCAGAATTTTAAAATGAGACTTGTCTTTATAAGACTACATTCCAGAATGAAGAGAGTACTTACCAGCCAGAGGCTAGCACCACCACATTCCAGTTCATTACATCAAAATTCTTTATGCACAAGTACAATTTAAGACCCCTTTCAGAAATTTTTTTGCAGTCTGCAAGAAAGGAGGGGCTATCTCATACTCAAGTAGGAAAAGGGAGGCCTGACATTCTTCAAAGGAAAGGTTGTGAGGCTGTAGTCGAAGGTTGACAAACTTTAAAAAGGATACTTGAGAAGGAGAACTGATAACATACATTTAAAAGAATTCACAGTATTTGTTCAGGAAAAGATGATCTATCAAGGAATTGTATCTCCCTCTGAAACAATGACAAGCAATGCTCTCTCTTTTTTTAATCAAAGTATAGTTAACATTATATTAGTTACAGGTGTACAACAGTGATTTGACATTTATGTACCTTATGAAGTGATCACAGCAATAAGTCTAATAACCATCTGTTACTGTATGAAGTTATTACAATATTATTGACTATATTCCCTATGCTGAATATTACATTCCCATGACTTATTTATTTAGTTCCTTGTTTATTTAAATCCTCACTAGAGGATATGTTTTTACTGATTTTAGAAAGAAGGGAAAGGAAAGAGAGAACCTGCAAACTAGGTATGTGCCCTGACCAGGAACTGAACCTGCAAAATTTTGGTGTGTTGGGATGACGTTCCAACCAACTGAGTCACACTGGCCTGGACTATTTTATAACTGGAAGTTTGTACCTCTTAGCAATTATCTATATTCTTTTTAAAAAATGTATGTTTTGCCCAGCTGGGCATGGCTCAGCAGTTAAGCGTCGACCTAGGATCCAGACGATCAGGGTTCGATTCCCGGTCAGGGCACCATGCCCGGGTTGCGGGCTGCAGCCGATCAATGACTCTCTCATCATTGATGTTTCTAGCTCTCTCTCTCCCTCTCCTTTCCTCTCTCTGAAATCAATAAAGATACATTAAACAGTAAAATGGGAAAAAAAAGTATGTTTTTATTGATTTTTAGAGAGTGAGAAAGGGAGAGTGAGAGAAAGAGAGAAACGTCAATCGGCTACCTCTTGCAACCTGGACATGTACCCTGACCAGCAATCTAACCAGTGATCTTTTGGTGCATGGGACAACATTCAACCAACTGAACCACACTGGCCAGGGCATGATCTATATTTTTTATGCTCATCGTTCCATCAGCTTGAGACCCTGAGTGAGGATGACACAGAACAAAGCCTCCAGCTGACCTGAAATGAAAATATAGTATGAATGCAAACAACCTTATTATATGAAGCTGTTGAAGTTCTGGGATTACTAGTTACCACAGCAAAACGTATTCTATCCTAATTAATACAGTTAACTAACATTTTTTTATGGTATAGACAATGACATTCACAAGAGTCTGTAATTTTATTTTTCATATTACCCTACTTTGGAATCAAGACTGCATTTGCTTTCTTTGCTATATATAAATGTATGTGTTCAACTCACCATCTTTAATTGGAAGTCTTCTCTAAATCTTATTAATAAAAATCAGGTTTTATTACTATTATAGAAAAGTTTTTGCTTTTTTTCTATATCTGGAAATATTTCTTGAAAATGTGTTAATCTCACCTATAAAACCATCTGAGCATTTTGAGAAAATGCTGGGAAGTTTTGACTCCCACTTTCAATTGTTTTATGATTTATTGATCTACTTAAGTTCTCTGTTTCTTCTTGTGCCAATTTTGGTCCTTTTTTTCCTAGGACCACTCCATTAGGTTTTCAAATTTCTTTTTTTTTTTTTTTTTTGCCCATAATCAAAACTTTGTTGAAAAACTGACACCAAAATAGGAGATCACTGTTGTATATTTACAAAATTAAATGTAACCACATTATCCTGGTAGATTAACTAGAATTATTGAACTGATAAGGCTTTCTGTGATATAACACAAATTCAGGAGGTTTTGTGGGTCATTAGTGTTGCTTTCTTCTAAATGAACACCCTTCTGTGAGTCTAGCCTTTCCTCCTGTTGGCTGGCACAACACTGTTGAACAACTTACACAAAGAACCACCGTCTGAGCATGGCTGAAAACTGTGGTGATCTTATAGCAACCGGGGTATTTTACATCCATAAAATAAGAATTTGGACTTTGAACTAGCTGTTTCTTTTTGTTTTTTCTTTTCCTCTCCCAAGGATGGATGTAGTAATTCTCTAGCCAAAGGCATGTTAATCCTCTCACAAGCCCAGCGGGTCAAGATCTCTCTCAAATTTCTTAGCATATGTTTTGATTGATTTTTAGAGAGAGAGGAAGGGAGAGAGAAACATCAATTGGTTGCCTCCCGTATGTGCTCCAACTGGGGATCAAACCTGCAATTTGGGTATGTGCCCTAACCAGGAATCGAACCAACAACCCTAGAGTGCACGGGAGGAGGGCATTCCAACCAACTGAGCCATCCTGGCCAAGGCACCATATAATTATTCTTAATACAACTATTTTAAAATTGTGTCCATAGTTTCTAGTTATTTTTTCTGCATTTTTTTGGTATTTGCTATCTATATATTTTTCCATATATTTAAATTTTTTTTCAAAGAACTATTCTCTGCTTTTATTAATCTTTTATTTCTCTCTCTTTTCTCTAGATTTCTGCCCTACCTTCCTTATGTCTTTCCCTCTAGTTAAAATTTCTCTATTGCTCTTTTCCTCACTTTATGAGTTCAATTTTTCGATACCTTTTAAAAATTTGTTTCCTGGTAAAATTTTTAAAGAGCTGAACTTCATCTAAATACAGCTTTATTTGTGTCTTGTGAATTTTGACATGTGTATTCATTATCACTCAGTTGTATTTCTTCATGATTTTTTTGAACCCAAGGACAATTTATAGTATGTTATTTATAATATATACAAAAGTTAATTTGCAATGCAATAAAGCTTTGAGAAGACAGTCTATGGGATAATGATAATGATTTTTTAGAATTTATTGAAGCTTTCTTTGAGGCCTAATACATGGTCTATTTTTGTAAATCATCTATGATATTTGAATGTAATGTGTATTTGTTGTTTTTTGAATATAGATTTCTATATATATGTACTCACTTGAGCATATTAATAGTTATTATGTCATTTTTGTTTACTTTTTGTCTATTATAATGATTTCTTAGTGACATACATTAAAAATTTCAGCTACAATTGTCAATTTACTTCTATTTCTTTTGCGATTGTAGCTGTTACTTGATATATGATGGATATATCAAAGAAGTTTATTTCTCTCTTATGTAACATTTTGAGAGTAAGCAGCCCAGAGCTGGTATAGTGAATCCATGACGCTAGGAACCTAGGCTGCTTCTTCTGTCTTACTGCTTTGTCATTCCTGGAGGATTGCCTCGTTGACATGGCCCTGGATGGTTCACCATGTCTTCTGAAAGACAAGCCCCTTCCCTCTGATGTCTCTACATGGAAGTTGACTCATTGCTTCTTTTCACTTTCCATTGGCTAGAATGTCAACATATGAGCATTATTAGCTCTAAGAGACATTGACTATTTTGGTTTTTATTTTGGTGGCTGTGCACTAAAATAAATACATAAATAAATAAAAATCAGGGTTCTATTACTACAATAGAAAGGAAAAACAGATATTGGGAAATAGCTCTCTCTGACAAGGGCTCAACATTTTGTATGTAATCATTCATTTAATCCCTTTCTTTTCTATATCCTTCCTCTACCCTCAACCTTCACTCAGTTCAGCATCCTTTTTGTTTTGCCCTCTCCAGAAAATAAACTTCCAATCTTCTATTGGCTTGAGAGAGAAGATTTAGAGGATCTAATTGCTTCTTAAAAATTTTCAATGTAGCCCAGCCAGGCGTGGCTCAGCGGTTGAGCATCAACCTAGGATCCGGGAGTTCGAGGTTCGATTGCCAGTCAGGGAAGTGCCTGGGCTGTGGGATTGATCCCCAGTAGGGGGCGTGTAGGAGGCATCCAATCAATGACTCATCATTGAGGTTTCAACTCTCTCCCTCTCCCTTCCTCTCTCTGAAATCAATAAAGATATATTTAAAAAAATTTTTTTTCAACCTAACCCACTTTTTCAGTCCTATCTTCATCCCCTACTCCTAGAGGTACCTGCCACAACCAATTCTTGAGCCTTTTGTGGTTTTGTATTGTCAATCTGGTTGCTTCATGGCTTTCCCTATTAGGATTCTCTTTTCTTAGTCTGCTAGGTCAGTTACTACTTGTCCATCTCTTTTCCAGCTTTTAAAATTTTGTTGCTGTGGCTTTTTCTCCCATTCTCTTTGATCTTGTTTTACTTTAAAAAATTCCTTTATTGTTATGTAGACAGGTTTCAAAAAGGAATGGTTGTAAATGTATGTGTTCAACCCTCCATCTTTAACTGGAAATCCTCTCTAAATCTTGTTAAATATAATTTTAATTTTCCCCCAAGATAAAGTCCCATTTACCCTCATTATTTACAATGAAATATTGGTTCCTATTTTATTTTTTAAATTTATCTTAGAGGGAGGAAGGGAGGGAGAGAGAGAGAGATGGAGATGAAAGGGAAACATCAATTGGTTGCCTCCTGCATGTGCCCCAGTGGGGGATGGGACTCAAAACCTGGGTATGTGTCCTGACCAGGAATTGAACCCACCACCTTTGGTGTACTGGACAACATTCCAACCAACTGAGCCACACCAGTCGGGACTACTGGCTTTATTTTTATTTATTTATTTATTTATTTATTTATAAAACGTGGCTTTCCTTCTCCCTCTACATTTCTTTTTTTAAAAAATATATCTTTATTGACTTCAAAGAGAGGAAAGGAGGGGGAGAGAGAGAGATAGAAACATCAACAATGAGAGAGTCATCGATTGGCTGCAGCCTGCAACCCGGGCATGTGCCCTGACCGGGGATCGAACCCCGATCTCCTGGATCCTAGGTCGATGCTCAACCGCTGAGCCACGCCCAGCCGGGCTACTGGCTTTATTTTAAATAGATATACTTTGAGTGAAAATTTTCCAGTTTTAATTATGATTATACTATTAATGCTTTATTCATTCATTAAACAAGTTCATTTTGGACAAGTAGTATACATTGGGGATTTAACTGTAAACAAAACAGAAAAGGTCGAATGGCGCCTATATACTTAGAAGGGCGAGATAGTAAAAAAAAAAAAAAAAAAAAAAGTAACTAGATTTTGATAAGTACAATGGAAGAAAAAAAGGAAGGGAAACTAATATTGACTGAGTGGGCAGGGAAGGCCTAAGCTCAATTGAAATTAGCTTCCTTTTGTTTGAGATGAGCCTAACAGATGGATAGGAGCTCATCACTCAAAGTATTAGGAGAAAAGCTTCCTAGGCAGTAAGGCAGCAAGTGCAAAGGCCCCTGGATTTGAGAAAGGGCTTGGGCATTCTGAGGAACAGAAAGGAGACCAGCATGTTAAGAATACAGTTGTGGATGAAAAGGGGCCATATACTAACCTGATGAGCTCAGGGAAGGCCTACCTGGTGGCCTTGCAAACAAGACACCTAAAGTAACCACAAAGGATGGTCTGAAATGAAAACTTTTTAACTAAAAGCGGTTTATGGCAGGCAGTCATGTCTTAGGTTACAATCTTCCCTGACAAAAGTCAATCTTTACCTTAACTGAGCCTGTTTATTGTCTTTTGCATCTACATAACATTCCTTTGGAATGTCAGAGTAACTCCTCTTTTTTCCATACCCCTCAGGGCACAACCAGTGCACCAGGGCAGAGACCATAAATCTTCAGTTGTTACCCTGTTCATTGCTTTTTTTTTCAATCCTCACCCAAGGATATTTTTCCATAGCTTTTCAGAGAGAGTGGAAGGGAAAGGGAGAGTGGGAGAGAAAGAAACATCAATGTGAGAGAGACATATTGACTGGTTACATCCCGCAACTGAGGTGCGTGCCCTTGGCCTGAATTGAACTCAGGACCCTTTAGTCCCTGGGCCAATGCTCTAACCACTTAGCCAAACCAGCTAGGGCAATCATGTTCATTGTTGATTTTTAACTATCCTGTGCCCACCTATGTAAAAGATGTATGTGTCTATTTTACTTTTCATCCAATTCCAACGGTTACCCCCCACTTTGCTTTCTTCTGCCTCCCTAACCTTTCACCAATGAATTTCATGTAACTCACTTATGTCTTCTCTTTTGATTGTAATGTATAAAATAAGGTGCAAAACTGCCATTCTCACTCTGGTAGGTGTGGTCCAGTAGTTAGGGCATTGGACTGCGCACCAAAGGGTCACATGTTCGATCCCAGGTCAACGCAAGTACCTGGGTTGTAGGTTCGCTCCCTGCCCCCCTTTGAGTGGGAGGCAACCAGCTAAAGGGTCTCTCTCACATCCACATTGATGCTTCTCTCTCTCCTTCCCTCTCTCCTCTCTCCTTCCCTTCCACTCTCTCTGAAAGGCAATGGAAAAAATATCCTCAGGTGAGGATAACAAAAGAAAAAGATTAAAATACAAAAGGAACTGCCATTCTCTGGAGCATTATCTCAATGCCTTGAGATTTTGCTTCTCAACAATTGTCGACAGTTAGGCTCAAATAAACTCACAAAAATTCCTTACAGGTTTGAATGTTTCTTACATTGACTTGATTAAGGAAGGGAGAAGTATGAGATGAATTTGGAAGGGTGAATGGAGCCAGATTATGTAGGACCTTGTAGGCAATGATAAGCAGAGTGACATACAGTAATTTGATCTACATTTAAAAAATATTTTTCTGGAGAGGGTTAAGCAGACACCAGAGGCTACAGTAGTACAGGCAAGATGACGGTGGCTAGGTTTGGATCAGAGTGGTCATAGTAAAGACCGAGAGAAGTGGGTGGATTTAAAATCAATTTTAAAATATTTTCCTAAGACTTGAGTTCCTCAAAAGCACAAACCATGTCTTTTATCCTTAGGACCTAGTACAAAGCTTTGCACATCATAATTGCTCAGTGGATATTAGTGTAACTGATGCATGGTCACACAGGTTACTGGACTTTGTTTTTCAGGCCCTAGCCCTGGCTTCAAGGTCTCTGGAGAGGTCATGTGCCGCTCCCCCTCTCCGCTCCCCCAACCTCCAGTCACCATGTTATCAAACTGTGGTAGCAGGAGCTAAGCACAGTGCTTATTGTTGAGCCTGGACACTAATACTGTTCTCAGTTTACATTTAATCTTTTTTTAAAAAATGTTTTTATTGATTTTTAGAGAGGAAGGGAGAGGGAGAAAGAGAAGCATCCACGTGGGAGTGAAATATCCACGGTCAGCCTCCTGCACGCCCGCCCCCTACTGGGGGATCTAGCCCGCAGCCAGGCATGTGCCCTGACCGGTAATAGAACCGGTAGACCAGGTCTTTTGGTGCAAGGGGGGACGCCCAACCAACAAACTGACCACATCGCCCAGGGCTAATTTTTTTAAAAATTGATTTTAGAGAGAGGAAGAAAGAGAGAGAGAGAAACCGATTTCGATTAGCTGCCTCCTGCGCTTGGGGATTGGACCCACAACCAGGGTATGTACCCTGATCAGGAATCGAACTCGACATCTTCTGGTGTCCAATGTGCTCGGTTAACGCTCCAACTAACTGAGCCACACTGCCTGGCTACCTTTAATCTTAAAGTTACATGACTTGGCTCAGATCACCCAGCTACCAACAGAGGAGTAGCTGTTTGCCACAGGAACTGGCATTTTCAATCCAGCTCTATACCCCCAAAGATTTCAACCTGCCTGAGCCTTGACAAATAAGAATCCTCACCTGGAATCTTTACCGGTGTGCCTGAACCTGGACGTAAATAAAATCCTATTCTGATCACTGTAGTCAAGACCATGGCGGAACACAATGGATGATGCTCTAGGTGTGGTTAAGCGCAACCATTGCAGTTTACTAGTTATCTTTCCACTCACTTGCAGAAAATGAAGCGCGCTGCTTTCTAAAACAGACTCGGCTTGCAAATTTCTGAGCAAGTCCCACCTTCCCTGAACCGTGGTTTCTATTTCGACTAAATGGGGTCGATAACACCAATCTGACTAGTAGCGTTGTTAAGATTAAATAAGACTGCTAATAGCTTTAAAGTGTCTAAGCACAGTACCTTCGCACGAAGTGGGCAAACAAATCTTAGCGAAGAACGGACACGTAAAAGCTGGTAATACTAAACTAGTCAGATTTAGAGTCTGGGTGGCCTAAGATGATGGCGTCAGCGGATTGGACCAGCCAAAGGGGGCGGGCCAGAGGGAGGAGCCAGGCGCATCTAGCAGCAGAACTGAGCTTTGAATCAAGCGCGGTAGTTTCAGCGGTAGCCAATCCTAGAACAGTACTTCCTTTGGTCAGTTGTTGCTGAGGCTCACAGCCACGCGTCTCTTACTGAGATCAGTTCTAGCCGTTGCTACTGTACCCGTGTTCGACTCTTGCGTGTCCATCCGTTACGACTGCGAGGACGGACAGAAAGTCTCAGATACCTCCCGGATTACCCGGGCCGGAAACAGACCCTCGGCTCTTCGCTCCAAACATGCAGAGCAGTACCGGCTTCCCTTTCTGTGGAAGCCACTGGCTGACGCCCAGTCAGGAGTTGTAACCAAGATTCCAGTTCTTATGCGACTCGCTAGAGAAGCTGGAAATTGCTCTTTTTGAGGAGAAACAGGCCAGGGAGGAAAGGTACACCAAGAGACAGAAGCGAGGATGGGGGTGTCTTTGGGCTAGATGGGGCTGAATTCTGGCCCTTTAAACTAGAGGGGGAGGATCCGGAAGTGGATGGGCGGGGCGAAGGGCCCTGATATATAAGCTGGTCCAGCCGCGCGGGGTCTCCAATCTGCCATTTTCTGTCCCCGTGTAAGTGTCTGGCTTCCCAAATTCCCTGTTTTCTCACAGGCTGTATTTCGTCTGCTGGACCACCACCTCAGGGGAACGATGGACGCAGAGTCCACAGCCACTGCCGCCATCGCTGCGGAGCGGGTTTCTGCCGACAAGTAAGTGGGACCACGGAGAGCTTGCACTGGCCAGTCCGCGGGGAGGGGGTGGCAGACTAGGTCTCCCCGGGAGGGGAGACCGGTGGGTTGGAGGACTTGCCTCCCAGTGAACGACCGTCGCTCTTTGAGGAGGCCTGGATACTGGAGAAACGCATCTTTTGCAGAGAGCCTCGCGCGTTAGCAGTTAAGCCGGTTGGCTGGCGCCCCCTGCCCCGCTTTTCGCGGCCGCCATCTTGCCGGGGGCAGCGGCGTCTGTCTGCTTCGCCAGCCCCTCGTCTTCCTCCCCCGGCCCGCGGCTATCGGCGGGGAGGCGGGGCCCTAGCGAGCCTGTGTGCCTTCACGCCGCTACTGCCTACTGTCCCCGCAGTCCTGGCGCGCGCCTCCGGTAGGATCCCCAAACAACCCGAGAAAATAACCAATAGAGATTTGGCGCCAAAAAAAAAAAGCAAAGCCCAGCAGGAGAGGCTGGACCCGTGGGGCCAGAGTGGGCGGGCCTTCTTGGGGGCGGGGTCTTGCGCGGTGTTCCCTAGCCGCGGCCCGTTCTGGAGCAGGGGGCGGGGCCCTGAGGAGGCGGGAAAACTTCCATTGTTTGGGGCTTTGCGGCCCGAGCCTAGGACTTCCGCAGTGGGGCGCGGTGGAGCTTGTTCCCTGCGGCCTCTTCGCTCACCTCGTGCCCTTCTACCTTCAGCTAGCCGCTTCTTCGGGCAGTGGTGGAGAGCATCGTGGTTCTTTGGACTGTGGGAGTGTTAGCGAGACACGCTGCTTCTGGACTTAGGGATGCGAAGCATCTTCGCCTAGCGCTGCCTGGAGATTTCCTCACTGGTAGCAGTTTTGGGTTGCTAGGTGAATGAGCTGTAGTATGCGCGAAGTGTAGTAGAATGATTGGATAGAATGATAGAAGATAATATTGCGTCGAAAGGGGCGCAGTGCCACTCAGACATGAGGTATTTCTTGAATAGTGAGAAAACAAGTGCTCTTTTCCATCTAGTAGGTCCGACTTCCCAATCTTCCCTTTTTTTAGGGGCTTTGTTATTTTTGCTCTGTGCACTTTAGAAGTTAGCTATGTCCGATATGCAGGGAAAGGTTACTGTGAGGTTTTTATGATTGATTTTCTATAGCCGTACACTTTATTATTGTATTAGTACATTTACAGTTACCAGAGGTCTATTTATCTCTATCTATGCTACCTATCACTTTTTGGGTCTTTTGAATGCTTATATTTGATCCACATGAGTATACCGTGGAATAGTTATTTTATGTAGGTGAGAAAAAGCCAAGATCAGAATGCAGAAATTAATTCCAAATTAATAAGTGGTAGAGTCTGCATTAAACTCCAGCATTTCAAGTTTTTATTTCATCATTACTCACCCAAAAGTTTACCTGAAAGGAAATTGCATGAAAACCTAATTGGCTAGTCTGAGAGAACAATAAAGGCAGTGTTCTTCAGTTAAATGTTGGTTGGGGCTATTCAGAGGTAAAGCCCCTATGGCTTAAGTTTAAGGGGGGGGGTCAAGAAGATGCCTTTTGAGTTTAGATTTTAATAAGAATGCACACTATAATTCCAGCATAACCACTGAAAGAATAAAACGTATAACTTCCAAACCAGTAGAGAGAAAAAGTGGAATGAGAGATAAACCTCACTAAAGGGTTATTATTATTATTTAATATATCTTTATTGATTTCAGAGAGAGGAAGGGAGAGATAGAAACATCGGTGATGAGAGTCATTGGTCGGCTGCCTCCTGCAGGCCCCTGACCGGGGATCGAGCCTGCAACCTGGGCATGTGCCCTGACTGGGAATTGAACCTCGATCTCCTGGATCCTAGGTGGATGCTCCACCACTGAGCCACTCCAGCTGGGCTAATACTGATTTTTAATGGACCTTTGAAGGATGTGTGTGATGTGTGTATAAAATAACCTTTCTGATTCAAAATCCAGAAGGGTGGTTTACAGTGGAATTTCCCTCCAACTCTTATTCCTTAGTCACACAGAGTTAACCAATGTTAGAGATTTATTATATATTCCTCAATGATACCTTATGCATATATAAGTAAATTGTATGTAGTTATTTTACATTGGTGTATAAATGGTAGTCTACTTGACACATTTCTGAGTACTTAGCAAATATCTGGAGATCAATCCTTATCAGGACAGTTTATTTATTTATTTATTTATTTATTTATTTATTTATTTATTTATTGGGAGGGAGGGAGGGAGGGAGGGAGAGAGGGAAACATCTATGTGAGAGGGAAACATCAATTGGTTGCCTCTTCCACCGCACCACCAGGGATTGAACCCATCACCTTTGGTATACAGGACACCACCACTCAGCCACAGTGGCCAGGGCATTTCCTTAATTTTTATTTTATTTTTTAAATATATCTTTATTGATCTCAGAGAGAGGAAAGGAGAGGAAGAGAGAGATAGAAACATCAATGATGAAAGAGTCATTGATTGGCTGCCTCCTGCAGGCCCCGGATTGGGGACAGAGCCGCAACCCCGGCATGTGCCCTGACCATTAATCGAATCCTGATTGCCTGGATCCTAGGTTGACACTCAACCACTGAGCCCTGCCCCGCCGGGCTCCTTAATTTTTTTAATGACTGCATTGTATTCTATTCTGTGGTTGTCTCATAACAAGTTCACTATGGCTAAACAATGGAGTTGTTTCTAGTATTTAGTTATTACAAACAGTGCTATAGTTAATAACCTTGTAATAAACTGGACTGGTACAGGGGTGGCAAAAGTAGGTTTACAGTTGTTTGTATGGAAAAGAATAGAGTAATTAATAAATAAAATACAAGAATAGCCCTGGCCAGAGTTGCTCACTTGGTTGAGTGTCATCAAAAGATCACTGGTTGGATCCCCGATCGGGAAGCATATGGGAGGCAACTGATCAATGTTTCTCTTTCTGCCCCTTCCTTCCCCTCTCTCTAAAAAAATAAATAAAATGTTTTATTAAAAAAAAAGTAAAAAAGAATATGTTTTGACTACTCCCAACTGTAAACCTACTTGTGCCCACCCTGTATATTGGTAGGGTAAGTTTCTATAACTAGAATTGGTGGATCAAAGAGTTAGTGTTCATTTGTTATTTTTGACATTGTCAAGTAGATCTTCATAGAAGTTTTGTGGATTTAAACTTGTTAGCACTATATGGGGACACTCGTTTCTCCTACATCCTTGTCTTTGACTATTTGATGGGTAAACAATGCTTTCTCATTGTAATTTTGTATTTTTCTTACGAATGAGCCTGAACATGTTTTCAAATGTTTGAGCTGTTCATGTTTTCTGTGAATGCGTTTCTATCCTTTAATCTTGAGCTTTTTTTCATGTGGATTGTTAAGATTCTGTGTATATTTGCTAAGTTGCCCTTCTGTAAAATGAACTAGATGGAGTAGAATTTATTAATCTTTCATGGTTTCTGAGTTTAAAAACCCACCTACCAGATGGGCGTGATTCCCGGTCAGGGCGCATGCTCAGGTTGCGAGCTCAATCCCCGGTAGGGGGCGTGCGGGAAGCAGCCTATCAATGACTCTCATTGATGTTTCTCTCCCTCTTCCTTCCTCTCTCTGAAATCAATACTTAAATAAAGAGGCCTTCACCAGATGAGTTACAAAGTATTTCTCCTATAATTTCTTTTTCTTTTTTGGTTAATGCTCACCGGGGGATCTTTTTTCCATTGATTTTTATTTTCTTATTTTTTAATATATCTTTATTGATTTCATAGAGGAAGGGAGAGAGAGAGAGAGAGAGAGAGAGAGAGAGAGAGAGAGAGAGAGGTAGGAAACATCAATGATGAGAGAGTCATTGTTCGGCTGCCTCCTGCGCAGCCCGACTAGGGATCAAGCCTGCAACCTAAGCATGTGACCTGACCAGGAATTGAACCTCGATCTAGGATCTTAGGTGGATCCTCAATGGCTGAGCAATGCCGGTTCAGGCTGGCTTTCTTTTCTTTTTTCTTTTCTTTTCTTTTCTTTTCTTTTCTTTTCTTTTCTTTTCTTTTCTTTTCTTTTCTTTTCTCTTCTCTTCTCTTCTCTTCTCTTCTCTTCTCTTCTCTTCTCTTCTCTTCTCTTCTCTTTTCTTTTCTTCTTTTTTTTTTTTAAGAGAGATTGGAAGGAGGGGGGGAGAGAGACGGACAGCCAGCGCCACCCCCTGTGTGAAACATCCATATGAGAGAGAGACATCCATTGGTTGCCTCTAGCACATATCCTGTCTGAGCTGGGGAACAAACCGACAAACCAGTACATGTCCTTGACCTGGAATCCCACCTGCAACCCTTAACGGTCCACAGGCCAACACTCTAACCACTAAGTTACACCAGTCAGGGCCCATAATTCTAGTTTTTTTCTGGATTTATACTTTACATAATGATTTTTAAAGAGAAACAAAAATCCAGATTTCTATGTGATATCATAGTTTTAAATATAGAGCTATTATGATTAACATAAAAAATAACTGGATAATGTCTATGACTCAGATAGGACATGAACATCAGTTTAAAATTTTTGTTCTAATTCAGTGATTCTTAGAGTGTGGTTCCACCTGGAAAGTTGTAAGAAATGCAAGTCCTGGACCTCAGTATACCCACTGAATCAGAAAGTCTAGCCCTAACTAGGTGGCTCACTTAGTTGGATTATCCCCTGGTACACCAAAAGGTTGTGGGTTCAATTCCT
This sequence comes from Miniopterus natalensis, assembly GCF_054644295.1. Classification (NCBI taxonomy): domain Eukaryota; kingdom Metazoa; phylum Chordata; class Mammalia; order Chiroptera; family Miniopteridae; genus Miniopterus; species Miniopterus natalensis. The sequence continues at coordinate 26,614,786 of NC_142089.1, forward strand.
AGTGAGGGACATAACCTAGGTTTTTGGTCCTGGGGCAGGGGTTGTGTGAATGGGAAGCAACAGATCAATGTTTTTCTCTGTCTCCCTCTTGCTCTAAAAAAAATAAATTAAAAAAAAAAGATATTTCTTAGGACTTTTCAAAAATGAATGTTCTGAGAAACTTTGCTCCTTCCTTTAAAAAAACACCACATTTTTAAGTGAGCAGTTTTGTAGAATGTGAGATTTATCAGGAATGTATATATCCCATTATAACAAATACTGCATTCTCTTTCATCTGATTGTAAATTCAAAGCTAGCATGTGACTGTCTTGTTTATAGTATACCTTATACCTAGCAAATAAGCATTTAGCAGATATTTGAATGAGTAGGATTAAATTTGATAATATAAGGAAATCATGTTGGGCTTTTAATGGCTGCTCTTATAACTATAATTACATATTTCTTTTTTAAGCTGTTTTTGTGTGGGTTTTTTTTTCTTTTTCTTTTTTTTTTATTCTTTTTTTAGAGAGAGAGAGAAACATCACTTTGTGCCATCTCTTTATGCATTCATTGGTTGATTTCTTTTAAAAAATATTTTAGGAAATCCACCTTATCAAATTTTCTTTTATTTTTTTAAAGAATACTTTAGCCCTGCCGGGCGTGGCTCAGTGGTTGAGTGTCAACCTAGGATCCAGGCAGTCAGGGTTCGATTTCTGGTCAGGGCACATGCCCAGGTTGCAGGCTCGATCCCCTGTCAGGGGCCTGCAGGAGGCAGCTGATCAATGACTCTCATCATTGATATTTCTATCTCTCTCCCTTTCCTTTCTTCTCTCTGAAATCAATAAATATATATTCTAAAAAAAAAAAAAAAAAAAAGTAGTTTAGCCCGGTCGGGCGTGGCTCAGTGGTTGAGCATCACCTAGGATCCAAGAGATCGCAGTTCGAATTCCGGTCAGGGCACACGCCCAGGTTGCCTGCTTGATCCCCAATCCGGGCCCTGCAGGAGGCATCAATGACTCATCATTGATGTTTCTATCTCTCCTTCCCCTTTCCTCTCTCTGAAATCAATAAAGATACATATTTTTAAAAAGAATAGTTTATTTACTTTTAGAGAGAGTAGAAGGGAGAGAAAGAAACATCCATTGGCTGCCTCCTGGACGCGCACGCACACACACGCACTCACCCCACCCCACCCCACCCCACCCCACGGAGGATCAAGCCCATCCACAGCCTGAGCATGTGCCCTTGACCAGGGATCAAACCTGCAACCTTGGTGTATTGGAGCGACGCTCTAACCAACTGACCCTATCTGGCTAGGGCCTACATATTTCTTAATGTACTTAATTTCCAGGCTTGCAGTAACCACCATTTTTAATTTTTTTCCTCCTTATTTTTTATTACAGAATTGAAGAAGATGCTCCTGCTCCTTCTACCTCTACAGATAAAGTGGAGAGGTAAGATTATTTACATGGTACAATTAGATATATATCTAATTAGATTTAGATTCATTATTATTATTATTTTTGCAACTTACACAGACTTTATTTACTTGGCTGAAAGCCTTTGTTTGTTTGTTTTTAAATCCTCACCCAAGGATATTTTTCCATTGATTTTTCAGAGAGTGGAAGGGAGGGTGAAGGGGGGAGGGGAGAAACATCAATGTGAGAGACATAGATTGGTTGCCATCCACAACCCAGACTTGTGTCCTTGAACCCGCAACCCTTTGGTCCTCGGACCAATGCTTTAACCAACCAGGGCCATAAGATGTTTTATATAGTTGATCTCAACTTTGTTCACACTGATGTCATTGAGTTATATTTGGGTTTCTATGCTTAAAAAGCTTTCTTCCCCTTCCTGGGTGGGGCTTTGACGTGGCAGCCATGGGGATGAGTCAGTTTCAATATATTTAATGGGTAACAAATAAGACCGAATATTAAGGTATTTGTCTGTAAGTCATAGTATAGAGTCCTGACAATGATGTCTTCAGGTTTTTTGCATTTGATTAAAATACTAGAATTGGAAGTTATTTAGTTCTGCTTATTTATTTAAGCAGAACACCTGAGGGTATTTTTTCCATTGCTTTTCAGAGAGAGTGGAAGTGGGGGGAGAGAAAGAGAGAGGGAGAGAGAGACAGACATTGATTGGCTGCCTCTCTCATGCACTCAGGCCAGGGTGGGGATCGAGCCTGCAACTGAGGCATGTGCCCTTGGCCATAATTGAACCCAGGACCCTTCAATCCATGGACCGACACTCCAACCACTGAGCGAGACTGGCTGGGCTAGTTCTACTTAACCCATATACAATATGCCTGAAAAATGCTAGCCTATTCTTTTTTTCTTATTTCTTTTTAAAATATTTCTGCTGCTAGATCTCTTTTTTGTAAGTTACCATGTTCTATTTTGCGCTATTTTAGTTTAAGAGTTTTAAATTTTATATTGAGCCTGCGTCTACTTCCGTAACTTACCTGTCTCAATGTGACCATGATTCTTGAGCAGAGGTAATAACTAGAAAGCTTATCCAAAAGGTGGATGCCTGAGTTGCATCCCTAGAGATTTTATTCGTTTAGCTTGAGTTAGAATTCAGGTTTGTATGTTTTGGTAAGGCTTCCTGATAATTCTTAAGCTTGCTTAGGTTGAGAATAGTGATTTGAAATATTCTTTAATCCTTCTGTGGAATGTTTGCATCTTTTTTTTAATTGGTCTATGCATTTATTACTGAATATTAATGCAGCAAAGAGGGGACAGAAGTTCACAAACACTCTACACAGTCACAGGATGCATTGCAGGAAAGGAGTAACTAAGGACCAATAGTTTTCCAGGGTCTTGGACGCATTCCCAGGGATGTGGACCTCATTCCTGGTGGAGGTCTCGTTCCTGGAGGAGGCATGCCTATTGGTGTCCCTGGAGCAGGGGATAGCCCAATTGGTGGGCCCAGGGGTGGCCTGGTACCAGGTGGAGGAGCCATAATGCCTGGAGGGGGTTGCCCAGCCCACATACATGTGGGTGGTCCCCTGATCTGGTGGGTGCTGAGTTAAGGCTCCAGCAATGCTGGCAGTGGCTACAACAGCGGCAGCTGTCACAGTGCCTTGTCCCTGTGGATTCATTACCTGCTGAGAGGGTCCCCTAACCCCTTGGACAGGGCCTGCTAATCCAGCAAGGAGCTTGTGGAATTGGAACACCAGCCGATGCGGCCCTGCCAACCCCCCTAGCTCCCATAAGTGGCACTTTAGCAATGCCAGTATCTTTGGGGGGACTTCCTTCCACAATCATGGAAACCAAGTTTATTCATTGCTAGTGAGTAGATAAACCTTTAAGAGGAAATAATATTCTAGTCAAATTCTGAGGATATTTCCTCTGAGTTACTCTAGCTTTTGTAGTGATAAATGTGAGTTAGCTAAGCCTTGCCAGCGTAGTTCACAGGCTTAAAGAAATTATGGTTTAAATGTAGCAGGTTTTCAAGAAATGTTGATTTTAAAAGTATTTAGCATTTGAAAAAATTTTTTTTTTCCTGCAGCCTGGATGTGGATAGTGAAGCTAAGAAGCTATTGGGTTTAGGACAGAAACATCTGGTGATGGGGGATATTCCAGCAGCTGTCAATGCATTCCAGGAAGCATCTAGTCTTTTGTAAGTACTGTGTTTTGCTATGATGTGATACTATGTTCCTAATAAACTTGAGTCATAAGAAGTTGTTTTATGAGAAAAAGAAATAAAGTGCAAGAATTTAAAAAAATGATTATTTTTCATGTACAAGTTCTGTATCTATAAAACCTACATATAAAACTAAGTAATTGTAGCCTTTGATTTTCCTGAGTAAGGCAATCTGTTTTCTAGTCACCACTAATTAGGGTGACCAACTTGTCCTGGTTTATTTTGGGACTTTTCCAATTTTAGCACTGGAAGTTCTGTATCTGAAGAAACTCAATACCTAGCAAACCATGTTGGTTGGTCACCCTACCATTAATGTTATTATTAGCACAGTATTTTTCATAGACTCTTAGCACTTTGTTATCTGTTGTAATTGCCAGGAAGTTGGTAGTTACCACCAGGTGACTGCAGATAGACATATTGGTAATAGTATTTTGAGGAAACAGAAGTTAGCTTTAGTGCCTCAAGATTGGTTTATTTTAACCAAAGACTTTCATGGACCTCTGTGCTCTGAGAAAGTTAAATCTTCAAGCATTAGCCTTTGGCGTATGACTTAGTTTGAGCTAATTTCCTCTAAGATATTATTACCAATAGCAGTTGAAGTCAGTCATGTTTCTTTTTTATCTTCACCCGAGGATATTTTTTTCATTGCTTTTTGGAGAGAGTGGAAGGGAGAGAGGGAGATAGATAAACATCAATGTGAGAGAGACACATTGATTGGTTGCCTCATGCACATGCCTCGACCAGGGCTGAGGTTGGATCCTGCAACTGAGGTACTTGCCCTTGGTGGGAATCGAACCCGGGACCTTTCACTCCAAGGGCTGATGCTCTAACCAGTGAGTCAAACAGGCTAGAGCTGCTCAGTTTCTTTAGTTACTCTCACTAGACTCTTAGGCTGGTAGTTGATTGGCCTTACTTTGACTTACCTCTTCCCTTTCTAGATAATAATAGCTAAAACTTATTATAAATCTGTATTTCTCAGTATTGTTTTAAATGCTTTTATATGCATTAACTCAGTTCCTGCAGTAGCTCTTTGAGCGTTCTTAACATTTCCATTTTACAGATGAGAAAACTAAGGCACTGTAAGAAAACTGCCCAGACATTCTGGGTCCAGAGAAAAAATTCTCTTGACTACATCATGATACTTTTCCATGGGCCTGACATCCTTTAGGTCCCAGCCAACTAATAGTTAGTCCTCTAACTATTTGGGCCCATATTGACACCTATCTTGTAGCAGAAGAAATCCCTATTAATGTAGTTTAGGTCTTAGATAATATATATGAGAACTGTAGTAAATTAATGTCATTTAGAATATATAATATATATAGATAAATGAAGAACAGGCAACATTAGCTTCATGCACTGTTTCTTAGGTCAAGGTCCCTTTGACCTTGACTGGAAAGCAAGAGGGGATTATTGGTTTCCTAGAAGGATGTGTTACTGGATGAATGTCATAACTAAAGGACTAGAAATAAATGTTTTAGACTAGTAGTTAATTCAGATCTTGGATGTTCGTTCTCTTTATAGAGGTAAGAAATATGGAGAGACGGCCAATGAGTGTGGAGAAGCTTTCTTTTTTTATGGGAAATCACTTCTGGAGTTGGCAAGGTACGTCTTTCAAGCCACAATTTATAAGTAGACTGTTTTGTATCACAACAATGGTCTATTTAAACACTTTAGTTTCTTTGTTTGCTAAGTGAGACCAGTTGTACTAAGAAATGGGGGATTAAAGGGAACATGATGAAATGTTGATGGAAGTTTTAAAGGCACTTCATGCAAAGAGTAAAGTTATACTTAGATTTTGACTTTGGCATCATTAGAAGCAGAGACCTTTCCTTAGTGAACTGAACGGTCAATAATTTTTCAAAGTCCAATATAGAGAACCTTTAAAAGCACTCTCAGCTAGCCCAAAATAATTGTCCTTAACAAGGACTGAATGAAGGACAATTTGAAAACACTAGCAAATGAATATGTCTAATAAATAAAACTCATAAGTAGTCTTAATTATTGTAAAGTCGTTGTGTGTTTTCCACCAGAATTTATTCACCAGAATAAAATACATTGAGGATACACAAAACTAGCAAATTATCTGTGATCTATTTAATCTCAGTTCTGATAAGTTTTCTAATTTTGTAGAGCATTCTGGTTATATTAGAGGTTTTGTAGGAATACCTAGTTTATATTCCCTGCATTTGCTTACTCTTTCGTCGCTTTTATAATATAGGACTACAATTTCTGTCTTTCAAAAATTGTTAGATTCTAGTCATCATACCTTTGGTACTTTTTCCTTTTGTTCTCCTAGAATGGAGAATGGTGTTTTGGGAAATGCCCTGGAAGGTGTGCATGTAGAAGAGGAGGAAGGAGAAAAAACAGAAGAAGAATCTCTGGTAGAAAATAATGATAACATAGATGGTATGTGGAGCTGCATGTGGCATTCAAGAGATGCGACGTATATTTCTTGTGTACAAGTGATGGAAATAATATTCTGGATGGTCTCTCTCTAAGATGCCTGAATGATAACCTGCATCTGGTGGAGACTGCAGTGGAGGTAGCTAATTACAAAAACTGACTGCAGGCTTTATAAAAGGAGAACTTAATTTTTTAAAAAGTCTGTGCAGCTCAGTTATTTTAATGGCAGTGCTTCTAGAGACCTTTTACATTTTTTGTGTCTAAGAAATTTAAATATTAATTTCTAAGATGAGTTTAGCTTCTAGTTTTACATATCAGATGGAGGTCTATAAGTTTAGAGGAGAATGTAAAGCTTGGCATCTCCACCTAACTGATAATCAGAATGCTTAAGTAAAACAATATCTAATTTAAGGAGCTTGGGTTTCTTCCGCAGTAAATTGCTCTGCTAGATGGGTCTTTACCTTTGCTTTTCTCAAGGGGGCAGATAATTTGTAGGCCATCTGCTAAAACTTAAGCCAGGCTGTTTGAAGGGTTTAAAGGGAATGTATTTTTAGTTTCCATTTATGCCTTTATCATTAAACTCGAAGACATGTTTATGCTTCATGTTCTTTAACCATGTAGAGGAAGCAAGGGAAGAGTTGAGAGAACAGGTTTATGACGCCATGGGAGAAAAAGCAGCAGCAAAAAAAACAGAAGACAAGTCTTTGGTAAAGCCTGAAATTGATAAAGAACAGGAGACTGAAATGGAGAAGGGTGGAAGAGAAGATATGGATATAAGTGAGCCAACAGAGGAACTACAAGAAAAAGTTGAATTGACTCAAGATCACTTAACTGAAACCACTGAAGAGGCAGAAGCAGCAGCAGCACCAGAAAGACTGATTGAAGCTGAGGTCATTTCTGGGAAGCCAGAAGATGAAGCACCAGATGCTGAGGAAGGAAAATCAGTTTCTGTAACTGACATCCAAGAAGAGTACAGAGAAAAAGGAGATCAGGAGAAGCAGGAAGAAGTAATTGTGAGCATAGAGGAGAAGCCAAAAGAAGCTTCAGGAGAGCAGCCTACTGTGACTCTAGAAAAGCAGGGCACTGCAGTGGAGGTAGAAGCAGAGCCTATAGATTCAACAGTCAAGCCAGTGGATGTGGGTGGAGATGAGTCAAAGGAGCAGGTAGCTGCCTCTGAAAATGACCCAGGAAAAGCTGTTGTTGAGCAGCTGGTAGGGCAAGAAGTGCCTCCTGTTGAAGAGTCACCAGAGGTGACAACAGAGGCTGCAGGAGATGGATCACAAGTCTCTGAGAAGCCTGGGCAAGAAGCCACAGTTCTCCCTAAGGATGGTACAGTCAATGGACTGTCAGCTGCAGGAGATCAGACTCCTATTGAACCAGAGACTAATGCAGAAGGATTAACAGAAAGAAAAGATGGCTCAGGACTAGAAGAGAAGGTCAGGGCAGACTTGGTTCCTAAACAGGAGGAGACTAAGCTGTTTGTAGAAGAGTCTGGGGCAGCTGGAAATGGGTTTGAGACCAAGATAGCCCAGGGGGCTACTGAGAAATCCCCTGAAGACAAAGTTAAGATAGCTGCTAATGAAGAAACACAAGAGAGAGAAGAACAGATGAAAGAGGGTGAAGGTAACCGGGATATGCAAGAGCTGCAGTGGGTGGAGTACATTCTGGATTTGACTCACTAATCATGGGTAAAAGTCAGCCTTCCATTCAGGATTTTCCGTCTGCCTTTGGATTAGGAAAGGGCTAAATAAATATGGGGGTAGTTTAAGAAGGTTGTGATAAGTTGAGCAAGTTAAATCAAAAAGCAAGTCTTCTTTAGCTGGCTTATAAACTAACGCTTTTACTAACTGCAAAGTAGGCCTTTCTGATTTCTGAGACTTGGCTAGCTATTAGTAACTTGCACCATACTAGCCAGTAAAGGTGGATGGGGGTGGGATGGGTAGGGAAATAGTGGGCTAGGCTGGCAGAGAATGCTGAATGGATGTTCACTTGCATGCCTCTGGATTGTTTTACTTACTGTTCACATGGTTCCTTTTCCTCTGCTTTAGGAAGCAGGATTAGAGCAGTAGAATCCACTGAACTGGTACACTTAAGCAGTCATGCCATTTAAAAGAAGGTAGTTAACTCTTGAAGGCTATATTACCAGAATAAAAGAGTTCTGGTGACCTTTAATTTTAGTCTACAGGAAGTGTTTAAAGGCTTATTCACATTAGTTAAATTAGCCCCTTCCAAAAGATAACAAAAAACTTCATTAGCCCTCTTGCTGCTTTTTCCCCTCATTTCATGCTTGCTTTGGCTGCCAAGCTCAAATTTTTGTTACTTAAAACATCATAAAGTATGGATGCTTTCTTTATATCTAGTCTACTTTTGATTCAATTTAACCAAGATGTATAAGCCTCTAATTAGTAATTACATAATTGGCACGTCTGAATTGAGTTGTACTATGATTTGAGGATTCTACTGTCTATAAGTTTCATCTAATGTTGGTATTAATAACCACAGGTATATACCAATTAATCAGTCACATAATTGACAGACTACTTCAAGAGTTCTCTTAACATTTAGATTCTTAAAGACCCATTATACATATTTGCAGCTCAGTCTGATAAACTTCTACCTATGTGCAGGTCCCTGTACTCCAGCCAGCACAGGCAGAGTAACCAGAAGTGAATTTGGCTCTAAATGGTAGCACCATTGGGCTGTTCATGGGCTATGTAATAAGTAGTATTACTCTAGTTATAGTGATGAGGAAATTGAGGATTAGGGTTTACATGACTTATTTAGGGTCAAATAGTAAGTCATATTACTGGAATCCAATGCTAGATCTGACTTTAATGTATTGTTTTTCCCAGGCAACCTCACACTGAAAGTAGGTAACTTTTATCCTCTCCCTTAACCCACCTTTTATCAGGAATTTATGTGGCAACACTAGTCTGCAGAAAGCTTGTGGTTTTCCCTTAAAACCCCATTTCTTACTGCCTTTTGGGCTGTCCATGTCCCTAATAAAGAGTATTGGTCTGGTGGTTTTTCTGATGTGCTAGATATGATTGGTAAGTGAATAGAATTTTAATATTGAAGGCATAAAGCTTGGTCATGCTCAGATGGACTATACTGGTCAATCTGTAGTGGTTATCTGACTTTATCATGTAAGAGTGCTAGAATAACTAGAGAATCAGCAGGTTGCCTTTAGCTATAAGATCAGAGAAATGGTATAAAATAGTGTCTCCCTTTTGTCTGAAGAATGATAATAGTTATACCACAAAATTCCATTTTTAAAGACGCTTGGGAAGTATTTTAACAGCTCTCTGATGGACATCAGGGCATTTCCATTAATACCTGGGTACAGGTCACCAGGTTGGAAAGTGTTCTCTTAAAGTAATGGCTTTCTCATTAACCCAGCTCCCTCTCCATCATTCCATGAAGGTAGTACAGATTCCTCAAGAAAAACCAGTATTTTTCTCACAATATTGTGAGAATTTTAATTTGAAAATTTGAGGTAAAACTCCAAATAATTAGATATTTTATGCCAAATTAGATGTCACCTTCTAACATTCTGGTGTGAGTAGGAACAGATATCAGATCATTTAGTACACATAAAATAACAGTAAATATTTTGTCAATTATTCCTGCAAATTGAAAAGATTGTGTTTTCTAAAGTCTAAAGTTAAGAGATTACAAAGATCCTACAACCTGTTACATAATCTAGAGAACAGGCTTCATTGTCAAGTCAATAAAACCACTCATGTTGTCTTAACATGAGAGAACTAAGGACACAAATCACTTGGAAATTCAGTATGGAAAGATAATGTGTGGTGATGGGTATTTGTATTTCAGAAGTACTAAATTAACCCTGACAGTGTAGCTCAGTTGGTTAGAGCACCATCCCTATATGCCAAGGTTGCAGGTTCAATTCCTGGCCATAGCACATACAAGAAGCAACAAATGAATGGATAAATAAGTGAAACAACGAATCTCTCCCTCTCCCTCTCCCTCTCCCTCTCCCTCTCCCTCTCCCTCTCCCTCTCCCTCTCCCTCTCCCTCTCCCTCTCCCTCTCCCTCTCCCTCTCCCTCTCCCTCTCCCTCTCCCCCTCCCCCTCCCCCTCCCCCTCCCCCTCCCCCTCCCGTCAATAGATTAAAAAAAAATTGAAGTACTAAGTTACATCCTGTATAGGAGAAAAGCAAACCACTTGATAAAACATAGCCTGTTTGCTATAAAGGTTAATTGGCTTGTAATTTGTAACTGACTCTTAGAGGACTTTTTTGGTTTCTACTACTAATTGATAATATAATACATAGGAATTTTATGTGCCTGTTCTCTTGAAGCAGTATTGCTAGACATAAGTCCTTTTAACTTGACTTCATGGCTCTAAGGCCAAATTTCTATATGTTCTTAAAGCAGGTTGTCAGGAGATGATATTTGAGCTCTTTTGCTGGTGTTAACCATGCTTAATGAAAGATGTTAGAGGTGGTAGGCACATTATACACAGTTTATGAATTGTTTGTTACCCCCAGGAGCCCATTTTAATCACATGACATTCTGAACTCTGTGCTGTATAGAGCTAATCATTAGCGGCCTGTTCCTTATAGGCTGTTGACTTGTGAGTGTATGTCAATATGGTAAAATGGTGTCATTATGGCTGCAGATTTTACTTTAATGTTGCTGGAGTGAAATAACTGGTTATGGTAGTTTTCCCTCAAATTCTGTACATGCTAGAGCTGGCTGGAGTCTGTGGCATGCTCATTGGTGAGAGTTGGTAAAGGCTATGCTTTTCTCTCACAGCTCTGTTGTGGGAAAGCTAGTCTGTCCAGCACTCTTGCTCTGAATGGACTGGAGTAATTTAACTTTTGGTATTTTCTCAACTTATTAGTATTACCTAACAAGTGGCTTAAAGATGCCAGGAGCACTAGCTGAGGATGACTCCAACTGCTTCTGGATGAGTAGATGGGAGCTTCTAGCCAGTAGCTAATCTTTCTTCATCTGAATGATCTAGATTGACTTTTAGAAGAGAAACACTCAGCCTTTAATTGTTGAAGGTCTGAATGCAATCTAATTCTAGATTAGACTGTAATCACTGGCCTTATTTATATCAGCCAGTTCAAATGTTGGCTAATTTGGCTTAGCATCTGGCCTGTCCTAACTCAGAATAGAATATAGGTTATTTCACAGATGTTTATTGGAATCTGACTAGTCAGAAGGTCTCCTTAGTCTTCTCAATACTGAGGAATCTCTGCTTGCAGAAACCGAGGGCTCGGAAGAAGAAGATAAAGACAATGACAAGGCTGAAGAAGCACCGAGTGATTCAGTTCTTGAAAACAAGGTAAATTGTTATTTGCTCAGTATCATTGTCTGATTTCTTATTGTAGGACTGGTTTACTAGTTAGTATAGGTGTGATTATTATAGATAGCTGTTTCTGGGTTAGGGGTTGGGGACCTTTTATTCATGCCTAGAATAGACAGATCCATTTGATCCCAGGGGGTCCTGTCTATTAGGATAGGGCCCAGCATCCCTCTGTTAAATATCATTGACAAAGGAGAAACTTTGTAGGGACCCATTCTCTAGGTTTTATGGAGAAAATATGAATTTTGAATCCTATGTCAGTTTTTTTAAAGCCGTACTAAATTCTATATTTAGGTTTGTAGTCAAAAGATGCCTGTCTTTGTACTTCTGCCTAATACCAATGATTTGGATATACTTTAGTCTCTTCAAGAAAATGAAGAGGAGGAGATTGGGAACCTAGAGCTTGCCTGGGATATGCTGGACTTAGCAAAGATCATTTTTAAAAGGTAAAATTCTTCATGCTTCTAAGCTCAGGTTGGGAGCTTGGTGGTTGAAAATAGAAACCAGTTAGGGTTGTACAAATGCTGTTAAGGTTCCTGATCATGTTTTCTTCTTTTAGGCAAGAAACAAAAGAAGCTCAGCTTTATGCTGCACAGGCACATCTTAAACTTGGAGAAGTTAGTGTTGAATCTGGTAATACATTTTCCATTTTACTTTCCCCCTAATATACCCTCACCTAGTCCTTTCAAAATCCTTAAAATCAAGCTTGATCATAAATTATGGGCAGTAGCTTTAAAACTACAATAGGTTTGTTTTCCCTATAGTCCCTAGAATAGTGATTAGTCTTTCCTAAAAGTTACTCTAACTAAAAGTCTTAAGTCATTATTTTTATAATCAGGGGTCATGGAAATACTACAAAGAAGAATGAAACATAATTGGGGAAGCATTCTCCCAGGATGTCTAAAATTTAGAAGTACTATGATATTAAATGCTGTTCATTTGCCTGCTGTTCTTTTTCTCTTTAGAGAATTATGTCCAAGCTGTGGAGGAGTTTCAGGCTTGCCTAAACCTGCAAGAGCAGTACCTGGAAGCCCATGACCGTCTCCTTGCAGAGACCCACTACCAGCTGGGCTTGGCCTATGGGTACAACTCTCAGTATGATGAGGCAGTGGCACAGTTCAGCAAATCTATTGAAGTCATTGAGAAGAGAATGGGTGAGTGAGCATCAGCTGTTTCACGATGATCTTGATGGATCCAGCAATTGACAAGGTAAAAAAAGTGAGTCCTTTTGTGGTAACTTACTGATCACTTCAGCCTGTTTTTTGTAGCTGTACTAAATGAACAGATGAAAGAAGCTGAAGGATCACCTACTGAATATGAGAAAGAAATTGAGGAGCTGAAGGAACTGCTACCTGAAATTAGAGAGAAGATAGAAGATGCGAAGGAGTCCCAGCGCAGTGGGAATGTGGCTGAATTGGCTCTAAAAGCAACTCTGGTTGGTTTTGGTTCCTTTTCAAGTTTTCATAATAGCATGTTCAATATTGTTAAAGGCATCATGGTGTTAGTGTTCTATTTGCTAGGAATCTTAGTTATAACTTGGTTTTCATGGAGTTTGGAGGTCAAAGGGAACATGCGAACTCATCTAGATATTCCTGTCAGGTAGTATAATGCTTAAGAGAATATGCTCTGGAGCCAGACTGGGTTTGACTTCTATCTTTACTATTTACTTTATGTGATTATGGGTGTGTTTACTTTTCTTTGCCTTAGTTGTCTCATCTGTAAAATGGGGATGAAAATAATACCTGTATGTTAAGATACTTCTAATGGTATAGACAAATAGTATTTAACAATTGTAAACTGTTGTTTCCATTTCTGAGAATTCCTCTGTATAGATTAGTGAGGTGTTGAAGGCTTTTAACCCCAGATTGCCTGACTCTGCCTTTGGGTGCTCTGGTGCTAGGGTGTTGGGGTGATAGGATATGCAGGTGATGATAGGATATGGAGGGTTTGATTTAATTTCAACACTCTGCATATGTTCCAGGTAGGGGGTGGCAAGTGGCGGGTATGGGTTAGAGGGGATAGACGATATTGCTGCTATATGGAGGCCACTAGTATTTGAGGTCTTAATTAGTTGCTTTGATGTTGGGTACCTGTTATAGGACTGTGGGTGACCCGGTGGATTCTATCCTGGGACCCACTGGCGTTTGTCATCTTTCACAGGTAGAGAGCGCTACTTCAGGTTTCACTCCAAGTGTAGGAGGCTCTTCAGTCTCCATGGTGAGTATTCAGAGTTTTTCTTGTTATTTTGTGTCTTAATATTAGGCCTCATTCTTTTTCTCATATATAGCTATTCATGGCTAATAAAGGCTTTTTTTTTTTTTTTGGGTCAGATTGCCAGTAGAAAGTCAACAGATGGTGCTTCCTCATCAAATTGTGTGACTGATATTTCCCACCTTGTCAGAAAGAAGGTAAATTTACATGCTGTCATTTCTTTTTTGCTCCAATTACACAAGAAATACCTTTCCTAATACCTGGTGCAAAGGTATTTACAAAGGTGGTAAGGATTTGCAAGTAGGTAGTTTTCATCTCTAGCTGGGTAGCTCAGTTGGTTAGAATGTCGTCCCAATACACTAGGCTTGTGGGTTCAGTCCTCAGTCAGGGCACATACAAGAGTCAACCAAGGAATGAATAAATAGGTGGAACACAATCTCTAAAATCAGTTTTTATAAAGATAATTTCCCCTTGCCTACCTCTTGAATCAAAACTCTCCTGGCCCAAGGACTTATCAGGAAAGCTATTGAGGATTGGTTCGATTAGCCCATCTTAAGAAGCTGGCAAGTTTTCATTCAGTCATTTAGTAGCAGACCTTCTGATAATTTAAACCCCTGTGAGTCTGACTTTTGCCTTTGGATGCAGTAGTTTTCTCTTGTGGGAGAGTCTTAACTCCTGCTTTATTTCCTGATTCAAATTTAGGTTATCAAACTTGTGATTTGGTTATTGTTCAGATCTACTCACGCCACCTTTCGTTAGAGAGGCCGAATTGGTATATTAGGGCAGACCAATTTATTCTGTAGGGTGCATACTGGCATCACCTCCTATGGGTAGGAAAAGCCCTTAGAGTTGTGAATCCTGTTCCAGGATTTTTGAACTATGTCGGGGAGGGGGTATTAAAGTTAAGTGTTTTGCAGTTGTCCTTTTAAAAACATTAAGCACGTTTGTGAAGATTTCACACTTACATCTTTAGAGGAAACCAGAGGAAGAGAGTCCCCGGAAAGAAGATGCAAAGAAAGCCAAACAAGAGCCGGAGGTGAATGGAGGCAGTGGGGATGCAGTCTCCAGTGGAAATGAAGTTTTGGAAAACATGGAAGAGGAGGTGGGCAGTTAAGCAGGGCTTAGACCCTTGCCTCATTTCCCCTTGTTCTCAGGGCCTGGGGAAGCTAGTCCTCCCAAGTGCATGTTCCCCACCTTGAGATTGTTTGGATTGCTTGTGTGTAGCACTCATAAAAACAATGAGGTTATTCAAGAAACAGTTTGGTATGAAATAGAGGACGAGTCACTGACCAATGGAACCTATACATAATGAATGTATGAGACGATAATTAGCAAGACCATTGGGTCACACTTCTGCTTGCTTCTTTCCATGTAATGTATGAACACTGGCTCTGTCAGCCCCATTACAGAGTTTTTAAGAAATTGGCTTTATACTTTGTTCATTGCCCTTTTAGTGTAGGGAGCAAAGTGGAGTTTAGGGGGCCTGTTTTGACTGAGGCCTCCTCAGTTGTATGAGATAGAATGGCTTGAATGAGGGTCACTTATGCCCAGGTTCCCTGTTTATCTTCCAGGCTGAGAATCAGGCTGAAAGTCGGGCGACAGTGGAGGGGACAGTGGAGGCTGGAGCTACAGTTGAAAGCACTGCATGTTAAGAGGGAACAGAGCCTTCCTCCCAAGGGAAAGTGTTTTTGTATATAATGTATTTTTTCACTTTTGGGGGATTCTTTTTGTATAACTTCAATAAAGATTGTATGCAAAGGTTGAGGCTTTGATGGTTTTTTTCTTAGATATTGGCTGAATCTGTGCCTTGGAGCACTTTGGTTTTATATAGTCGCCAAAGGTACTTTCCCCCCCTTTCTGTACTGATTCTGTTGAAAGTTCTAATCCAAATTCTTGTCTGTTTAATGTGAAGGTGATCAAAGCAAGTGTGGCTGCTGGCCTAATGGTGCTATATTTTTTCCGTTCTAAATATTTTCCTGAATCCAGCTGTCTTGCAAACTTTTAGTGGTGCTGTCCCTGGATGGGGGCCTACATAAATAAGACTTGGTGAAGATCCTTGCTCTTTGGTGCTGATACTCTGTAATGGGCTCTGTGAGCTGCTAACAGCCTCTAAGCCAGGCCTTGGGTGGTACCTTTTATTCCCCTACTCCAACTATGGCTATAATCCTGTCCTGGAAAAAAAACCTCAGAAAACCTGGGGGAGTTCCGGTCCTTGAGGAAAACTGGTGCTGATCGTAGATAATTTAGCTTTCTGGTCTGAAGTGGCTAAGGGACTGACCATGATGAACACTTTGGGGTGTGATTGGAAGAATCTGGGGAGGCCAGCTGGTTTAGTTATATTTTCTGTACAAAAAGGTTGAACTATATCAACACTTGGAATTGTTACCCATCTGCAGTTTTGACTTCTCAAATAAACATGGTAAAAAAAAAAGTTCCTGGTCTGGACTTGTGTTTAAAGATCTTATTAGAGTGGGATCTTGGGCTTCCTGGAGCATTTTGGTGTGGGATATTGGAGGCAGAGCTCCCTCTGCTGACTCCCAAGTAAACCCCATTTGTCAGAGTTTATATTTTCTCTAAATAAATAATAAAATAAAATGGGGAGTTCTTCTGGGCTGGTTACAGTAACTTGTGGCTGCAGAATCAGGCTGTGAACCTCCTTCCCAAAGATGCCCTTCTATTAAAAGTCCTGAGGCTTTTTTTGGGGGCGGGGGGGGTGAGGGTCAGGCCAGCACAGTCATGACATATTTGACTCCCAGGACTTTGATCTTCGGTTGGCACTGGGGTCTGGAGCCAGGCCCGGTATAAAATTTCAGCTCGATTTCACACATGACACACCCTACTTGGGAGAAACATTGGGTTTGGGCCCTGCCCTCAAATCTGTAAGTATATAAGGCTATAAGATATTACTGTTTATGGGGACCTTAAGGTCCTGAAAGGCTTCCTGGGGTGTGTCCTGGCAAAACTTGAGTTTGAGTGAAGTGTGACAATAAAATGGACTAGCAGAAAAACGGTGGGCATGAGTTTATCAAGTTCCTTTAGCTGTGACTGGAGTGCCCCCTTAGTCGCCTTTCAAAGAACTTCCTGCCCGGCCGGGTGTGGCTCAGCGGTTGAGCATCGACCTAGGACCCAGGCGATCAGGGTTCGATTCCCGGTCAGGGCACATGCCTGGGTTGTAGGCTCGATCCCCATTCGGAGGTGTGCAGGAGGCAGCCAATCAATGACTCTTATCATTGATGTTTATCTCTCCCTCTCCTTTCCTCTCTCTGAAATCAATAAAGAGATATTAAAAACAAAAAAAACTTCCCATATACCAGGTGATACTGCAAGTACTTGACAATATTTAATCCTCTCATCAATTTGTTTTACAAAAGGAAGACTGGTAAAGAAAGGCCAAATATGTGTAGAAGGTGGTAAAGCTCTGGTTGGAGCTCATATTTTGTGCTCATGTGCGTTTTGCTTCTAGAGCTTCCATCAGAACAGTAGCAAAGCAGCAGGTCTGGGAATAGGCCTCAATTAGGACCTAGTCCTGTATGTGTTACACTATTCATACCCACATTCTCCTGGACTCGGAAAGCCAGTGGGGGTGGGTCAAAGCTGGTGCAGCCCAAACCATCTCTACCCTTGACTGCTGCCAAGGGGCTCTTCTGCTGGAGGAGGGGGGTCAACAAAGCCAGCTATTGGGGCAAGGGAGCTGGCTTCCAGTGAAGATGAGCCGGACATCTGTGGAACAGGGAGAAGGCAGATATTTAGCAGAAGGCTTATGTAGAGGTTAATTGCACAGGTTCTGGAGTTGGACTACAAAGTCTCAACTCATTGAACCAAGTTAACTCCACTGTGCTCTTGATTTCCTCATCTGTTTACATAGTACTTACCTATCGGATGTGTACACAGAAAGCATTTGGTAGTGACTTGGCACATAGTGGTCAACAAAGGATGGTTATTACCACACCAACCACACCCAAGGTGTCCCTAGCTCTAGTTGAGCCCTCACCAGAGGTGGGTACTGGTACTCATGGGCATTAGCTGGATTGATCTCTGCCAGTGTTTGGACTTCTGCATCTCTTGCATTCACCAGCCGCAGAAAGAGCTCAGTCTGACCTTCCTGGGGAAAGGTGAAATGATACTGTATCTGTCCCTTCTAGTTGACTCAATCTCAATTTTCCACACTTACCTGGGGAATTCCATTCTGCTGCCCAAAGCTAAGGCTGGGATCCAGAGGAAGGGCCCGAAGTGGAAGACGCCAACGGCCACTCAGTACCCTCTGATCCCGGTCAAAGAGCACCAGTGAGGCCCAGGCCTTTGGTTGTGGTGCCCTAGCCCCTGCCAGCCCCTGCCAGGCTTGTAGCTCACAGATCAAGGATACTGATGGTGATGGTCGGAGTCTAAAACAATGAAAAAGGTGTCAGAAGCCAGAACTGGCTCTATTCCATTCCTAGAACTTGGCCCTCAGAGCCATTGGCCCTGTACACAAATGAGAAAACTATGGCAAGGAGCACCAAAGTCATTAATTCCCACCTACTGACCTGGGTGCAGGCTGCCTGCTGGCAAGGATGGCACAGTTGCCCATGGGCCCAGGAGCTGGAGGAGGGGGCAAACAAAGGGCTGGGGGCAAAGCTGTGATCCCTCCTGTCTCCTGTCCATCTTGAGCCAAGCCAGTCATTAGTTGCACCCAAATCCAAGAAGCCTCAAGGCCCCGTAGGAAGTCATAGAAAATGACCAGGCCAGCCCTGGGAACACAGGTCTCAGTGAACACATACACTCCTCTCATCCCCTCCCCAGTCATTTCCTCAACCCTCACTGGACCTTAACCAGCAGTGGTGACCAAGGCACAAAGGATGTCAAAGGAGGGAGCAGGCCTCACCCAGGATCGTAGGGTGCAGGGCCCAGAACGTCAGTTGTGGGCAGGACAAAGTGTGGATCCAGACCCAGGTTCCTGGTTATGGCTCCAGGAAGCTGTGGCTGTGGGGAAGAGTTGAGTCCTCTAGAAAGCTTCCAAGATGCCTATGCTCCCCCAACTACACAGAGCAGAGCTGCTCCTACCCCAACCCCTGGGTCCTCACAGTCTTTCCTGTGCCACCCAAGAATAGGACGCCCGTGGAGTGTGGAAGTGGTGGCAGCGGAGGAGCCACCGGTGGTGGGAGGCATGGGGGATCTTCCCTCCTTCTCAGGCGTGGGCTGGGATTGGCCACAAGTTGTGGCTCCCTGGACCCTAGGTGCAGAGGAAGAGTAGGGAGTCCCTGAGCAGGAAGCAGCAAGTAACTGGGCTGAGATATCCCTGCCTGAGAGCCAAGCCCCCACACAGACACCTGGAGATGCACACGGACACAGACCGGGCACAAACACGAGTCTCATTCCCCATGCATAGTCACTCTCACCCCTTCCTCTAAGCCTGGCCTTCTGGAGAGGACTAGGTCGGATAGGATTGGGGTGCTCACTGACCCCAGGGTGCTGGGCCTGCAACCCTCTGCATCTGCAAAGCCAGAATTTCTGCCTCCAGGCGCCGGTTTTCAGCCTCCACTACTAGACGCTCCCGGGATGTGGAATCTGCCCACCTTCCTGTGATGAACAAGTCTGACTTGTCACTTTTGACCTCTGGTGACCAGCTTGGTCCAGCTCTGAGCAGCTCTCCAGCCTTAGGATTCTCTGGACAAGGGTGGACTTGTTAACTAACATTCTAGTCACCATCGCAAAGGCCACCCAGGTTGTCTACCTCAGGACTTTTGCTTAGGTGGTACCCATGCCAAATATGCCCTCCCTCGCTGCCCTTTTCTCCTTTCAAGGCTAAGACCACCACTTCCAAGACCCTCTTGGCTGTCCCCTCCTGTTCACCCCTGCGGGTACGTGACCGCCGAAGCTCCAGAGCCGATGCCTCTACTTGCAACTGCCATATCTGGCCGAGAACGCCGGAGTCCCGGCCCCCGGCTCGAATGTAGGCCTCCCGCAGGGCCCTAGAGAGCAGGGGGACAAGAAGGTAACAGCGTCTTTTCAAGACTGATCAGCACTTCGCCCCATGCCGGTTCCCGGGACCTGGACCTCACCCGATCTCCGCAGCCAGAGACCCTGGGTTGGACTGTCGCGCCGGACAACAGAGTTCTGCCTCTCGCAAGGAGTTTAGCCCGGGCCTGGAGTGAGGGGCGACCCGTGGGGAGACGTTACCACGGATCCACACCTCCAGCCAATCCGCCCCATCCCGAACTCCCCCGTGCTGCCTTTCTGCTGCTTCAGAACATGTGTCTTTTGCGCGTGGCGCCCCTCGCGGGCTCCCCAGATCCCCCCCCCCCCCCGCTAGCTGACCCACGCCGCGGCCCTCGGGGATCCCGCGCGCCAGATCTCACCGGGGCTCGGCCTGTAGCTGCTGAACGCGCGTTCCCAACACCTCTAGCGCTCCCCTTGTCCGCCCGGCCTCGGCCCGGAGTTCTCCAAGCTCCTGCTCCAGGCCTAATAGGCGAGATATACCGCCCCGGGGGCGGGCCAAACCCTGGAGGCGCCGCTTCAGTTCTAAGGGACCAAGTGAGAATGGGGTGGAGCAACCTAAGACCAAGGGGCGAGTACCCAGTCCCCCCTCTCCTTCCTTCCCCCTCACCTTCGCCTCGTAGCGCCAGGGCCAGGCTCTGTGCCTCTGTCTCCAACACGCGCTTAGTACGAGTCTGGTGGAGGGCCCGCAGCCGTTCCCCGGGGCTCGCAGCAACCTCAGAGCTGGGGCCCTGGGTCGGAGCCTCTGAACGCCCCCAGGGCCCTGCTGACCCCCTGGGGATTGTTGCTATCCAGGGCTGCATTTCCTGCAGGTACAGTCGCAGCCCCTGCACCTAGAGATAACAGTAACCCACGATCCCCGTGTAGGGGTAACCTGACCCTTAAATGACTTATAGGTTTTGGGAGGATGCTGTTTTGAACCCGTGGGTAGCGCCCGGTGTACCTCCTCTGTTAGCTTCCTTAAAGCTGATCTGCTGGCCGCCTGGTCTGGGAAGCCCTGGTGTTCTTGTGACACAACCTGGATACAGCGTGTGGGATGAGGAATCCTGAGAATCAGGGTGACTTGACTACCCAGCCACCGCCAAGGACTACCCAGCCCTTACCGTGGGGCTTCGTGGTTCCGAGGCTTTTGAAGGCTGTGCTCCAAGTGTCACCTCCCGGGTCAAACGGCCAATGCAGAAGCGCTGAGTGTGAGTGGCCAACAGGGCCCAGGAGCGGAAAACCATGTCACAGGACCCACAGGGCAGGAGCTCTGGCTCCCCAGAGTGGGAGGCCATGGGAAGGAATCCCTTCCCTGATGTCAAGCCAAAACCTGCAGAAGACAGGACAGAAAGCAGGGGAAAGGGAGAGGAAGAAACAGGAAGCCAGAGGCAGAGAGGAAAGGCCAGGTTTATGGGGTCTGCAGTATCAAGTTTGTTTGGGGAGGAGCTTTGGCTCCCTGGGCAGCAACTACAGGCCTGGGCAGGTCTGGAGAATGGGTGTGGAAGGCTTGGTCACCTTTGGGAGGAGGCCTTGGCTTGAAAAAATGTCACAAAGTCTGTTCCACCTCATTGCATGAGACAGGCAAGTCTCTAATACTTTTTTCTTTCTGTATTAATAAAAGGGAATGAACAGCTGCTTCTTAGACTTGCTGAACCCATGTAACACTCCATCATTGGTTATCTAATGGGCTCTGGCAGGGAAGGGTCACCTTATTCATTTTTGTTTTGCCCAAGTGGACCTATCCCAAGTTAGTGTCATTCTCCATTCCTGGAACACATCGGAGAATAGGCAGTCTGCCTTGATGAGCATTCTGCCAGGAAACCATGTCTATTTTTCTTCTGCAAAAAGCTGTTTGCATTTGGTCCAGGGCATGGGAGAGGGCTCCAGGGTTGCTAATGAGGCTGCCTAGTGGCTGCAGGGAGAGGCTCAGGCAGAGAATACCTGACACCAGGGTGATGCAGAGGGGCCCCTCAGAGGCCTCTGGGCTCCAAAGGCTCCTAGTTATGTTTGAGGGTGAGCTTTTGAAGAGATAACTTGCCCAGCCAAACCTGGGGCCAGCCGGCCTGTGGATGTTAGCCAGGTGGCCACCCATCTTGAATTTCATGTCTAGGAAGTGGTTCTCTAGGAAGTTAAGAAATGGAATCTCTGCAGGCTGAACCCAGGCATGCAGACCCAAAAGGGCCAGGTTCAGGTTCTTCTCCATGACCTAGGCAGCTTCTACGGCATCCTGGGTTTTACTCCACTCATCTTGGAAAGGCTTCTGCATGTCCTGGAGGAGTTTGCAGCTGCCTCACTTGTTTTCTGAGATGCTTGGTGCTTTTGTGCTCCTCCTTAGCCAATTTGAGAAGTGGGCCTTGCATTCCAGAGCCACATCCTTGGGTCAAAATAGAAGCCCGAAGAGGTGGTGTAGGAGGCCTGCAGATGCAAGTTAATCAGGTTGATGGTGGCTTCCACCTTCGTGAAATTATTCTGGCAAATCTGGGAGCTCGTGGTTGCTCAACAGTGAGTTAAGCTCAAAAAACAGTGTTGGTTGTTCCCAAAGGCGGAGGATTGCCGAGATGGTTTTGAAGTTTGCAACTGAAAAAGAGGTTGGAGAGTGGTGGGAGGCTGAAAGGGGCGTTATTGGGTCTGTTCCATCCAAATACTGAAGAGACAGGCCTGCAGGACTGCTGAGCACACTCCCATGTCTTTCTCCTAGACTGAAAAGCTTTTCCTTGCACTGGGCTTCTCTGGAAGCCACCATAGCTTTTTCACAACCAAGTCCCATTAAAGCTGGCAGTCTCTCCTTAACTCCCACTCCATTTTCCCAGCTGGAGAGGGAAGATGATCAGCAAAGCACAAGGAATGAAAGTTTTGGGAAAACATAGTCCACCAGATGAGGGAATCAAATACAGAAAGGTACTTTTCACTTGACACCAGTCAAGCATGCCTTTTCCTGTTGGCCAAACCTCCCTGTCACCTCCCCAAATGTGTGTGTACAAGAGGCAGGA
This sequence comes from Miniopterus natalensis, assembly GCF_054644295.1. Lineage (NCBI taxonomy): Eukaryota > Metazoa > Chordata > Mammalia > Chiroptera > Miniopteridae > Miniopterus > Miniopterus natalensis. The sequence continues at coordinate 26,637,314 of NC_142089.1, forward strand.
ACTCCAAGCTAACCCCAGGTTCCTAAACAAGTCAGGGACTTAGAGTAGTGCCCCCCTCCCCCACTGCCACCAGTATGTAAGGCCAAGCAAAGTATGACCAGCAGCAGCAGGTTACAAAGTGTTTCAAAGTATGTGATCACAGTCCAGCTTAATTCAAAGTGATAAAAAGGGCATTTCTAGAAATTTGTCCTGAGAAAGCTATTAAGTGGCAAAACCCAAGGCCAAATAGGTGGGATTATTTATCTCAACCTTTTAACTTCCAGTTTAATATAGTACAGTTACATGCCTCTTAATGACAGGCATACATTCTGAGAAATGACTTGTTAGGCCATTTCGTCTTTGTGCGAACATACAAACCTAGATGGTATAGCCTACTTACTACACACTAGGCTGTATGGTGTAGCCTGTAGCTCCTAGGCTACAAGCCTGTACAGCACGTGCAAACCATGAGATTAAATCAAGCACAAGAGAAAATTGCATCGAGAAATGGTAAGCATGAAATAGATGAGACTGCTGCCAGCATAACGTGGCATAGTGCTTCACAGCAAACTTTCTTTTGTAAGTAGAAAGAACACACTCTATTGATAAAATAGTAAATACATAAACCAGTAAGTTATTATCAAATATCATGTACTATGTTTATCTCTATGTACAACTGGCAGGGCAGGTTTGTTCACACCAGCATTACCACAAACATGTAAATAATGTGTTGTGCTTATGATGGCTATGTCACTAGGTGATGGCAATTTTTTAAGATACATTATAATCTTATGGGAGTACTGTTGTGTATTCTGGCCTGTTGTCATTATGTGGTACATGAATGTATTTCATTGATTCTAAAATGCATAGGATTAAAATACTAAAATCAGATTCAACTAATGAAATGTCATAATTTAACTGGTAAGTTTTCTATTAGTACATAAAAATATGCCTTAAAGTAGATATATTCCATGAAATACAATATAGTTCTTACTGCTCTATCTCAGCCACTACTTCCACATGGACTGTTCATACCACTAGCAGAAGAGACTCTAGTACAATATGGTAGATAGGGTCTCTGCCTGCCAAACCTTTAGAATCTAGCAAATGTCATTCTGGTCTGTCTCTAGCCTGTACCCCTTCCCCTTCTAAACCCCACACTTCAAGTTAATCATCCTTTTAACATGAAATCAGTCCTGTTACTCCTCTGTTGTCACCCATTAGAGTATGATCTTGGACTTCTATTTCCGCTAGGGATTATATACTGTAGGGACTGCCAGAGTGCCACTGTCAGTAAATATCTGTTGTTTAACTTCTGCTAGTCCATCAGATCTTGCCTAAAGTTTCATTAAAAAAATTGAAATTAACTTACTGATTTTAGAGTGAGAGGGAGAAACATTGATTTGTTTCACTTACTTATGCATTTTTTGGTTGATTAAAAACAAAATTTGTATTGATTTTTGGAGGGAGAGGGGGTGAGAGAGAGAATCATCGATGTGAGAGCAAAACAATCTGCTGCCTCCTGCACACCCCCTACTGGAGATCAAGCCGCCACCCAGGCATGTGCCCTGACCAGGAATCAAACCAGCAACCTTTCAGTGTGTGGAACAATGCCCAACCAAGCCACACTGACCAGCGCTCATTGGTTGATTCCTATGTTGTGTCCTGACTGGGGATAGAACCCACAACCTTAGCATATGGGGACGATGCTCTAACTGAGCTACCTGCCCACGGTAAAGTTTCATTTTTAACATAACTGTGTATTCTCTTCCCTGCTGGGCCAGGCACTCTTTGTAACACCCTGAGCCTTGCACAATGCCTGGTATACATGACAGCCTGGGGAGTATTTGTTGAATAAAAAAACCGGCCTCCTCCACTGGTCACCCAGCCAGCATTGGCTCAAACCCTTTCCCCTATATTCTTATTTAGCAGGAAAATTGAGGCACAGACCTTTAAAACACATACATTGGTAAATACATGGGCAGTGAACAACAGTTTCCGGAAATAAATTTGGGTTTCTGATTTTATTACTGGTAATTTATTGCACAGGTTTTTCTGCATCAAAAAAGGAGCTGCTAAAAGGAGAAACAGATGTGTCTGAATTCAGATGTTCCTCAGACTGTCAGAAGTATTTTCCCTAAAAAAGAAATCACTCATCTAATTTTAAAGAAAATATACTTTTTACACAAGACAATCCAAACTGATGCAAAATATTTATTCCAAGTTAGTTATTTTATGCAGTAGTTTCCCCCTCAAGGCTTGTGATAACCACATCTTTTAAATCTGTAAATAATGTTATCAAAATAATCTTAATCTTTGAAATCTCACAAAAATTTATATTTTACAATCCACCCTGAATATCAAGGCTGCAAGAATAACACATTTCCTATATCCAAATATTTTACAGCTGTACCCAAAAAAGAAAAAAAAAAATAAACACAAAAAAACCCCCACATATGCTTGGTTAAGGGCTAAAGTTACCCGAGCAGCCAAAAATAAAATAAAATATCCAAATTATTAGCATTAATTTAATACAATTATAACTTCAATAGTCACTTTGTCATTGACAATGATTGCTTGAGCACAGGGGTGAGTGCCCCAAGGGCTGGTGGAAGCTGTAGCTGCAGACCAGTGTCTCCTCTCTGTACTGCCAGCTCCCACTTGTGCATTGCCCTATATATACTGTGTGTGTGTTTTAAAAATCTTTCCCACCACACAAATTTCTCTCTATTAAGCAGATAACAGGAAAGAACAACAACAAAAGCTAAACAAGCCAATCGCTCTCTCTTTGGGATATGATTATTTCCCTTGTGCATGAAATATTCAACAACAACATAAGAAAAGGAAAAGATTTCTTTTGTATACTCCTTAAGCACACAAGCTGAGTTTATGGGTCAGATTTAACTGTGAACATTTATATGCCTACTTCCAGGCATCGTCATCTGATGTTTCACTGCTACTGGTTTCCGTGTCTGAGTCCTCAAACTCTGCTTTGCAAGTGCTTCTCCAAGGGGAGAACAGACTGGAACTGCGGCTTTGCAAGAAGCCATTCTTTCCAAAGCCATTTCTTCTCAGCTGTGGTAAGCAAGGGAAACAAAAAGAAAACAAAAAATAAAACATCAATATTGATACTGGCCCTTGGAACCTGGGAAAGACCAGGCCTGAATTCAATTCTAGGCAGAATGTAGAGGGAGACCCTCCTAAGAGATCAAAGATTGCTTGTTGCAGTGCTTATCACACACTTTAATGCGCAAACGAATCATCTAAGGATCTGTTTAAAGTGCAGCTTCAGAATGAGAATGACTGGGGTAGGGTTTGGGATTTCCTGTTTCTACAAGTTCTCAGGTGGTAACAATGACAGGGAAACAGAGTTCTGAGTAGTGAAGTCTTTTAGCCTGTATTTTCATTTTATAGGACACAATTGTTATTTATGCATTATATATATATACCACCAGGACATAAGCTCCATGAAGTTTGTAGAGACCCTACTGGTCTTGTCCATCACTGTAAACCCTAAGGTCTGGCAGTATTTTATTCAGAGCAAGAATCCAAGCATTTATTGAATAAATTCATATTTGGCTTTGTGGCTCTGGCCAGAACATCAGAGGAAACCCACAGGGCTAAAAGCAGAGGATGGTGAGCCTGCTTCCCTAGGGACCAAGGGTTCAGTCCATAACTTTCGAATACAGTCTTGTGGTTCTGATAAGGGGTGAAAGCTTCCAGGATAAAGAACATACTACCTTCTGAAATCTGCTAACGACTGACCTGGCTTTTGTACGCAACACTGGAGATCCCTACTGCCTAGGCAGGTTTAGATGTTCTTCAACATTTTGACTGTGGCAACTTTTATTTTCGTTTTCAAGGTCCTTCTCTCACACTAAGCTGGGCTCCCTAAGGGTAGTGACTGCCCTGACTCCTCCTCCTCATTAACTGGTGTCCAGGAAAGGCTTATGACATACCTGCTCAGTCTTCATGTGGAACTCTTTAAGCTCGTCCTCTGTGAGGGGAAGGCAATTCTCGTCATTTTCAGGATACTCCTGCCATCCCATTGCTTTTAATAACCTGGAGGAGGCAGGTCAGGCCAAGAAAACATAACTTTAAGCATAAGTGGGAAGCCCACGATTTTCCACAGAAAACTTTCCTGCCCAGGGGCAATAGTGCCCACATGGATTTTAGAGAAGAAACTTAAGTTCCTTTCTCTCCAGAGGGATAAGCTTGAATTATCGTTATTTAGGAGCTTGTAATTAAATGGGGGATCTCCACAGTTGCTCTTTCTATAGCATAAGACTTACAGAAGAGAGAGAGTAAAAACAGCAGAAAATAAGGCAGCATAAAGAGTCAAAGAGGAATAAATCTCACTCTTGTGAGCAAATTAGCACATTTCCACATGTACTGAAGTTCTTTTTCAATTTCATGGCATTACTGTCTCCTTCCTAACCTTGTGACCCCTAAAGTTCCTCTGCACAGGAGCCTCCTTTCAGGAAGGTACTATCATTCTCAGCAGACCCCATGTGCCATCTAGCTGCCCAGACAGCTGGCTGCTCTGTGTTCAAGGCCCTCATTTAAAGAACAAGTTCTAGACATGGGAGCTTCATGCCTCCCAAGGCCCCTTAAAGGGGTCTTGAGGTAATGGCTCAGTTGAGCCAGGAGGGTCCAAGGGGACAGCATAATAGTCCCAGGAAACAGGTTCCCCTCTCCTCTTACCAACTGGAGCCACAAACTCAGTCTAAAACTAAACTACACAAAAGTATGAAAAAGCTGGTTGAGCCCGCCTTGTGTGGCTCAGTGGTTGGGAATCGACCTATGAACCAGGAGGTCACAATTTGATTCCTGGTCAAGGCACATGCCCGGGTTGCAGGACTGAACCCCAGAAGGGGGCATGCAGAAGGCAGCCGATCAATGACTCTATTTTATCATTGATTTTTTTTTCTCTCTTTCCCTCTTCCTCTCTCTGAGATCAATAAAAACATATTGGAAAAAAAATTAAGAAAAAAAATTAAAAAGCTGGTTGAATTTGTAAAGGAACGCCCATTGAGAAACAGGCCAATCTGAGGGCATACAGAGAGAAAAAGTTAGGGTGCTCGTGGGACTTCTCTCTGTATGTTGGACTCAATTTGAAATGCTGTCTTAAGTATGGTCCAGCTCCCTGCAGGCCACACACAGGATGCTCTGTGATCTGATCCTCACTTACCTGTGCTCTGCTTCCAGAGAGTGTGAAAGGACTTCCCCTTCTTCCTCTACAGGAAGAGGGAGACCATTCTGATGACAGCCTTCCTCTCCATTTTCCTTTGGTTCAGGTGTGCCGTTGTCCTCCAACTGCAATAAGGAAAAGAACACACTTGGTATAACAATCCTTTTGGGCAAGAAAAGCAATCTACACGATGAAAAAGTCAGAACATAGAGAACTGCTTTCCAGAAGACAACTTCAATCCATAGGTTTTCCCCATTTAAAAATGAGGACTTGCCCTGGCCAGTGTGGCTCAGTTAGGTGTCATCCTGTGCACTGAAGGGTTGATGGTTTGATTCCCAGTCAGGGTGCATGCTCGGGTTTTGGGCCCGATCCCTGGTCGGGGGGCATCCCTGATGGGGGGGCGGGGGGGGTGCAGGAGGCAGCTGATCGATGTTTCACTCTCACATCCATGTTTCTCTCCCCCTCTCCCTTCCCCTTTCTAAAAATCAATAAAAATATCTTAATTACAGGTTATGTCAACTGTGGCAGAAGCTAATACCTATGTTCTTACCTATGCAATATAACATAATCCTAACTGACAAAAGCTTCTATTATTTACCAACATCTTACAGAACTGACCAATTCAAGACTTAAGCAGTGGTTCTCAGTTTAATAAGAATACCGAGTCCCAAGGTAACTACCATTAAAATAAGCCCTAATTTGAAATCTGTTGAACAAAGGATTAAACTCACTCTAATACTTCTACAGATACTTCTCTGTACATTTAAAAAACTTGCCACATCTTTCTCCTAAGAAGGAAAATAAAAAACAAAAACACACATATAACATAGGGAAACACCTATGTTGCCCCAGAAAAATCCTCTGCTCTTACATCCTCTAGTTTGTCACAGTCTCTATTCTCTGAGAAGTCTCCATTCCGGTCATCCTTCAGAGTCTTTAGGAACTCGCTTTTCCTGTCGGTAGTTCGGCGGGTCAACTTGGTCAGACGAGAGGAGCTGATCTCAATTGGAGGAGTGGTGCTGGAGGGACTCTGCACATATACCACAAACAGATTGTTCCTGACATTAAACAGCAAGAACTGGGATTCTCTGGGTCACTTCTACATGGACTGATTCCCAGAATCTGGTAGCCTATTTATCATTCTGTTTTTTAACCCCCCAAATAAACACCTGCCCCCCCAAACAAAAAAGCTGCCTTTTCATTTAAACACTTTATCTTTGCTCATTTTTTACAGTTAAGACCAGATGGCTTATATAGCACCTCCTTGATTTTTCTACAGATACCAGCATAATGTCAGTATAACATAGGCTGACTCTGGTCTACCACAGAGCAACTACCCCACCTAGCTACTGCCCATCTTTGCATGCTAACAGGAATCACCAGTAAACAAATGACACTGAGCTAAGCATAGATACAAAGGAAATAGAGTTAGAGCTGTACATATAACACTGTGTATCTCAGTTAAGTAAACAGGAAAAGGCAACTTCAGAAAAGGCCTCTGCTTTATCCTCAACTCACCTCTTTGGGAGAGCTTAAAACTGCACCACCAGCCAGTACTACTGGTTTGGTAACAGAGATTGGACTGGTAAAAGCAGACTCCCGGCTAGAGGAAAGGGATCCTGATTTGTGTTCCATTCTGTTAGCTTTCCATGCACTGGGCTACACGGGAAGAAAGAACAGATCAGTCAGAACATGCATGCAGACAGAATCTCAGCCTGTAAGATCGTAAGGCAAAGATTGAAATGTTATGTGGGAACATGAGTTCTCAGAGCTACCTGTTTCAACATGTTTGGGAAGTATACAACCTCTTAGGCACTTGAAATAAAAAGGCAGATGGGAACCAAAAGATCCGCAGGATATTAATAGGTATTTCTCAAAAAAAAAAAAAAAAGAGAACTCTAGTTCAATAAGCCTGGGAGATGCTAGGGTAAAGTTCAACAGGTTTCTTTACTATACTATTTCTCAAAGCATTTAACTGTACATGTGAGTTTGAGAAACAGATATAATATACAGCATTTTCCAAACTTACATGACCCCCAATGTTTTCTTTTATGGTATATTGTTAACCTTGATGTAATCCTAATACCCCTCAAAAAAGCACAGCAGAAAAATGCTGCTTTCCAGGAACTTCAATGGCAGGAGGCTAGTTCCAGTTGAGAGTGGAAACTGTTTAGTCCAGAGGCCCTTCTGTTGCTCAGCCTTGTGGGGTCTGGGCACATTCTGTCACTCTGGCCCTGGCCCCAACTATCATGACAGCGTAGCTGGAATACAGTCAATTACACTGTCTGAAGAGAACAGGGAAGACAAAGTATGTCAATGGAGTGAAGCTGAAGGAAGTGAAATCATTTGGTCTGCCCTGACAAAGCAACCTGCAGGCGGGACTCAAAATTCAGTAAATCTAGGAGTTTTTTTCATAGCTAATTTTAAAGTTAATAGTTTTGTATGGCTCAAGAATGGTAAATATCCAACTGGCCTTTGGCAGAAAAAAGGTTCCCCACCCCAGTGGGCTAACATCTCACATCCAAGGTACACAGATCCACTCTCATCAACTTCTCCTGAAACTGATCTTTCTCAGTGAAATGGTTCATAGTCATTAGTTTCCCAGGGAAGAATACTTAGTGTCCTCTGTTTTCCTCCTCTGTCTAATCTGCTTCCCATTATGTGGCATCACCACCTTCCTTCTTTGCCTTTTATCATCCCTGTTCAGGCTCCATTACCTTCTACAAGGGCAACAACAGCAGCCTTTACATTAGTTTTCCTATTTTCAATCTACCCTCAACTTAGTCCTACACAACAGGACTAAACTTATCCTAAGCTCTCTTTTATTCTTGCCACTTCTTTACCTTCTAAAGATTTTTTTTTTAACATTTTAAACACAAAAATATGGAATGCTTCACCAATCTACGTGTCATCCAGGCGCAGGGGCCATGCTAATCTTCTATCATTTCAATTTTAGTCTATGTGCTGTCAAAGTGAGCACTACCCCCTAAAGATTTTTGAGGACATAAAATTGTTTTACTCATTTTTACACTCTCCTATTGTATAACAGAATGCTTGTAGACATTTCAAATGAAGTAACACCTATGAAAACTCTTCCTAAACTCTTAAAAGAATGGAACAAACTTAAGGTGCCATCTCGACAGTAATAGCTGCCATTTACTAGTACTTACTCTATGCTAATTTTAAGGACTTCACTGAATTTTCTCATTATGCTTCAAAGAACCCTTAAAAGACTGGTACTATTACCTCCACTTTATAGATGATGAAATGGAAACTTAGAACTTAAGAAACTTGTCCAAGGTCCTATCACAAAGAAGGTGCAAAGTGGAATCTGTCTATTCCAAAGCCTGCTATTAATTTCTATGCTATACTGTTTCTTTATAGTAGTTGTTTTCTTGACTTGAATTCACATTCTTTCCATTACGCATCAGAGGTACAAGTATCCTAAACCCTTTTCAAATATAATTCTGCTTGTTAGTTTTATTCCTGTTATTTCTTCTTGGGCCTTAATCCATTAATGACCTCTTTCAAGTATATTTCAAGGTTTCTCAAGGGGCTTCCTAACGATTTTCTGCATCCTTTCACTTAACCTCATCACCACCTATATTCTATTTCCTTTTACTGTTAAGTCTCAAAGGTACCACTATCACCACTTCAACCTACATAATTCCAGAGTCTCCTGAATTGTTCTTCCAGACCTGCACTACTTTCCTAAAACCTCAACTCAAAGATTACAAAAAACTTTCAAACTGCTAAGGTAAAAAATATTTTTTCAGCCTGGCCAGGCGTGGCTCAGCGGTTGAGCATTGACCTAGGATACAGGAGATTGAAGTTCGATTCCTGGTCAGGGCACATGCGTGGGTTGCGGGCTTGATCCCCAGTCGGGAGCGTGCAGGAGGAAGCCGATCAATGACGACTCTCATCACTGATGTTTCTCCCTCTCTCTCTCCCTTCCTATCTCTGAAATCAATAAAGATATATTTAAAACAAAATAATTTTTCTTCCCAGTTCTTTTCCTCAACCTCTCACCAGTAATTGACAAGTGTTGAAAACCCCTGCCTGCTATTTTTTTAATTTTATTTTTTAGAGAGAGTAGAGGAGAGGGAGGAGGGATAGAGGGGAGAGACAGACAGACATAGATACGAGAGAGACGTATCAATTGGTTGCCTCCCACACAAGTCCTAACCAGGGCCCCTGGCCATGTTTAAAAAAAATAAAAACAAAACTTTATTGACTTCAGAGAGAGGAAGGGATGGGGGGGGGAGAGAGAGAAGAGAGAAATATCAATGATGAGAGAGTCACTGATAGCCTTCTGCATACTGCGACTGGGGATTGAACCTCGATCTCCTGGATCCTAGGTCGACGCTCAACCGCTGAGCCACACTCGGCCAGGCCCTGGCTGCTCTTAAACTCACCCAACCAGATTTCTTTGACAGTATAGTTTTTCTGTCTGAATTACAATAGACTATGCTGTTATTTTCCTAATATTTATGAAATATTAAATATTTTCCCCAAGTCTTATTTTCCCATTCTTTACACTTCTTTTCTCTTAGAGATCTTATCTACCCTGAAAGCTTTATTATCACTAACATAACGACCCTCAGTCCTGATATTTCTCCAACGCTACCAGGAGTAATTAAATGGATTCATTCATTAGCCCTCAAATATGCCTAGTGTTTTCCGGTTTCAGAACTTTCAAATTTTTATTTATTTTTAATCCTAACCTGACGATATTTTTTCCATTGCCTTTCAGAGTGTGTGGAAGGGAGAGAAAGAGAAACATCGATGTGAGAAAGACACATCAACTGGTTGCCTCCTGCATGCACCCCAACTAGGGCTGGCAATCAAGCCTGCAACTGAGGTATGTGCCCTTGGCCGGAATCAAACCCGGGACCCTTTAGTCTGCAGGCTGACTCTAACCACTGAGCAAAACCAGCCAGTGCTCGTTTCAGAACTTTTATTTAACCACCTGTTCTCTTACAGTTTGTATTATTCTACAGATTCTTCTGCCCATTCAAAGCTGGACTATCCTTCAAAGATCAGTTAAATTACAGTTTTTCAGTAAAATTTCCCTTGATGGTCATAGTCAGAACTGCTCCTGCTCCTCTGAATTACATAAATAAATAGTGTTCAATATAGTTATTCCAAATCTCTTTAGGATTTGTTATTAGAATTTGTCATTATTTTATTTCATATACAATCACATGACCTTTCATATCATTATCTTGGTAATCCAATTAGACTCCCAGCTCATGGAGGGTCATGACCAAATGTTAGTTATCCTTCTTTGTGTTTCTCATTAGTGCCAAACACTGTGCTTGCACACAGTAAATTCTGTTTCCTTACAGAGGCTGGAATTCATTCAAGCAATTACCATGTGCTTTCATGAGAATGCTAGGATATACATATGAAAAGGATGTGAGACCTGCCTTTAAGGAGATTACAACCAATTGAAGAAATAAAAAAGCAGCAATGAAGTGTGATAAGCGACAAAGTGGTATTCTATCATAGAAGTATAGCAATTAATGAGATCTTTAGATATATGTGAGAGAAAAGGATTCACAGAATATGGCATGAACTTGAAGAATGAATAATTTCCCAGGTAAGAGAAAGTAGGGGTAGTAAAACGTAAAAGATGGATTTGGCTTAGGCTATAGAGTTTGGACACTGCTTTATAAGATCACGGGTTGGCAAACAATGATCCATGGGCCAAACAAAGACCACATGTCATATGTGACCCACAAAGCCTAAAAATATTTATCTGATCCTTTACAGAAAAGTTTACCAACCCCTACCATATAGATGGGCTTGGAAACACTGAAGGGATTTAGGAAAAGGACATGACATATTCAAGGATGACCATTCAGGCAGTTCTGTGGAAGATAAATAGAAAGACGAGGAAATACAGGAAAGAAGCAGTCAAAATATGCAGCTAAATGATCAGATGGATGTTAGTGCTATTAATGGAAACAGCGAATCAGAACAAGCAGGTTTATGAGATGAAGTTAATGAATGAGAGGCCTACCAAAAATCCAGTTGGCAGCAGTAAGAGACTTTGGAGACAGAATAGAACACATAACAAGTTCTGAATATGTGCTGAATGATTCAACAGAAAAATATAAATTTACTATTTTTTTCTGATTTATTCCCAAACCTCTGCTCTATAAAGTTCTTATATGGATTCCAAATCATACCTTGGAAGGAGGTGGTGCAGGCTTAGGAACCAGGTTCTTATAGACACTTGGAACCATGTTGGACAATTTGTTCCCATTTGCATGGTGAGATCCTGGTGAGGTGAATGCAGCAGAGAAGGCAGCAGCAGGATCTTCTTTGGAAACTTTTTTGATAACTAGCATTTTGGAGGTTTGTTTGGCACCAGGTGGGTTTTCTGTGAAATACAATAGTGGAGAAACAAAAGAATGCAAAAATATCAGTTAACAGGAAGCACAGTTTGTATGAAGGCCTCACTTTCAACAAACCGTTGACAATTGAGACTGAGGGACAAACATTTCCTAGTGTGCACTTAACAGATACTCCCAAAAGTGACACTACCTGGGAACCATAGAAAAAAGACAGCATATTAAGCACCTGATTCTAAATTCAGAAATCAACCACAAAGTCCAAAGATAGTAGTATTTCAGGGGCATAACATTTCTAGTGTAAGGTGTGTCACTTAGGCACAGACCAAACAAGAATATATCCAAGGGTGGTAGCTCCTGTCAGCATGGGAATGGATATGAGAAAACTGGGGAAACTGCCATGGGACCTTCTGATGAGGCAAACTGGAGCAAAGCTATATATCGTCAACAAAGGAGAAATGGTACAGCAATCATACTTAATCCTAAAACTCAAGATACAAACCCAGCATTTAGATAAAGCCTTCCCAATAATATGCCTGGCTACTGAATATGTCTAATGTAGGGACTAGGAGAGTCCAATTTGTAAATGCCGAAGATTCCAATGCCACAGATCAGGTTTGGTTTGAAATACACTGATTTGTCTGTTAATTCTTTTATAAGGCTAGTTATTCCCATATATGTGTGTATGTATTTATATATATACACACAAACACACACACACATATGTATAAACGTGTATATTTATAGATTTTCTCCTTGCCCTATATAACAAGCATCATTTATAATTGCCAATCCCCCTCCCCCCCAAAACTAAGCAATTGGAACCTGGTTGAATAAAACAATCTATAGGATCTGGTATTATACAGCCTAATAACACTTTAGAAAACTATTTAGAAATATGAAGAATGCTTAGAATACACTGTTATATATACCTACCAATTATGTAGGAAACACTGATAACATATAAAATTCAATTTAATTGTTATAGGGAAATTACCAATGTTAATTAAAAATTACTTCTTATAAGCTTTATATTCTCCCTTTGCTTAAAATCTGCTTCCAATTTCAGTGCTCTACAAGCTCTCAATAATCTGTATTGACTCCACTACTATTACATTTCAATGGTATTTTGGGGGGCAGAGTAAGAGTCAATAGGTGTTAGTTACTATGTGCAAATGGATGAGATGAGAAACTAGATGAAACAAAAAAAGAGAGATAAAGAACTTTCGCCTTCTCCCTATGAAAAATTTAAAGTTGTGCCTTTAAAATGGCAAAATCTACCTACCCCACACTCCAGAAGGGGTCCCAATAGGTCTGCATGGCTGATTCTGTTTGCCAGCTTCTGGATTCAAAGAAGGCTAGGAAAAAAGGGATATTAACGGTTGATACAGAAAGCTAGTCATTTCGGTACCTTTTGCAAAGTAGCACCACCATGGAACCTATCAAATAATATCAGCAGCACTTACTTAATGCTGTATTCAGAAATAACAAACAGATAAGAGATGTTGAAATGTAAAATAAATAGGTCTTACATTAATTTTAAGCTCTCTTGGGTTTCGTTTCCTTTAAAAATTTAAAAAAAGAAAAACCAAACAGACTAAATGTGCAAGTTTTTAATCTTTCTACAGGACATGTATGCCAAATAAGGAGGCACAGAAAGCTGAATAAATAAGAATGTGAATCACTTTTCTCAGATTTCAGGAGGACAATCTGTCAGTAAAATGTGTAGTATTCATAGTATTTCTAAGATTGCTTTAGGACAGAAATAAACCACGTGCCACGGACATTGCTAGAAATACAAAGTAAGCCAATGAAAGAGTTCTTGTCCCCACAAGGGTCAGTTTCACTACAAAGATAAACTTGAGACAAGTAAGTACAATAAAAGGTTATAGGGTCTATGAAAAATATCCATATTAGTGAAGGAGTACTAAGAATAGTCAATTGCACTTGAAAGACAAGTGCTATTAGAAAAGGTTTCATCAGAGATGACTAAGAGTCCTTAAAGACGAATTCCAAAGTTGGAATATGGGCAATTCCAAGACCAGAACACTCAATGAACACCAAGACAGGAAAGCATGGAAAAGGAATAGAATATTCTGTAATCTGCAAATAGTTCAACATGATTAGTGCTAGGGAAGGAGGGAATCCTTTTGTGGGGAAAGAGATGTTTGGCAAAGTAGGAGCAGGACTGTGGAGTATTTCTAGGAGACTGACTTTTATTCTATAGGTAATGAAGACCCATCTTTCATAAATAGAGTTAATCACATGATCTAATCATTAGTTTACAATGGTCTGGTAGCAGGTTGCAAGATGTATTTGAGGGCTTTAAACATCAACTAAGAGACCATTAGGAGACAAATTCCATAGTTCAGGAGAGTAATCAAGGCAAAGGTAAAGAAAGGTATGAGGAAAAGGATAGAGAAGTGTTAAGAGCAAGAGACTGGACTTAAAAGCTAACTGTATAGGGAATGTAAGAATGACACTGGTGTCTAAGCCCAAACTTAAAAAATATGGTAATGGAGTAAGAAATGGCTTTTCAGCACAATTGACCATGGAACATTAAACAAACAGAAAGATGCCGATTCCACTACAGAGCTTCTGAATCAAAATCTCCAGGGGTAGGGCCCTAGCAGTTTATATTTTCTGCTTATCAAGGTGAGAACAACCAGCATAGAACAAGCACAGATACAAATACCAACTCACTATATAAATGTACACATCAGTGATAGAATGACGGACGGATAAAAATACTCTTCTGGACGGAACAGTGTGGGCAGGTGTCCCATCCCTCATGAATAAAAGCCGTTTTCTTATTTTGTTTTAATAGCTCTAGTTCATAGATGTAGGTGTGAACAAAATAAATTCCATCTGTGTCCCAATTTTATTTGACTTTTTGTTTCATGCTGTGACCTTTGACCAACCTGTCCTTAGCAAGCATATCAAAGCCTTCCAATTGATAATTATGTGTTCCTTAAAATGAAACCATAAATATTTTTGTTAGTAACAGCCAAAATGGCATAACAACTGAGATGAATATCAAACTGGTGATAGTATCAATTATAAACAACCATCTATCACAAGACCACCAGGAGGTATAGCGCCTGGCGCTGCTGCATTTCTGTCCCTTTGTCTTGTCGATTATCAGTACCTGGGTTATACTAATAAAAAAGAACAGGAACAGGAGACTGTAGTGGAGAATAATCTGCACAGAGTTGCTAGGTCTTCAACCCAATCTTCCATTAAGCAAGTGATCCTAAAATAAATTCTATGGAGTTGCCTGTTTTGATGACTGTCTTAAGATACCTTTCTTGTTATGGTGGCCATTACACCTTTGCCCAGACACCTGTGTTGTTCTTAGTCGCATTCTATCTAGAGTTTTCAGAATTACTGCCCCTATTTATGTGATAGCTTTGATCTCTTTTCACTGATTTTTAAAAATATGACACAGAAACCTGCATAAAACCAATAGGCAAACGTTCTTGTAAATACTTTATAAGCCTCATTAAAAAAAAAAAAAGAAAAAAAGAAAATCTCTCCCCCCTGACTTATAGTGATCACCTCTTTGCTTTTGTGTATCTCTCAAAACTATAGTTTTGTCTCCAAAAAATATCTATTAATCTACAGGTTACTTAAAAAAAAAAATCAGTAGAGAACAATGGAGAATTTTGCTGCTTCTTGCAGTGCACTTACTCAGTAGGCTCCTGTAGCACCCAGTTCCTACTAAGCCAGGTTCTGAAGTAGAAGCAAGCATCAACACATGAACCTGGAGGTCACTCTGACTTGAATGATTTTGTAGCAGGGAAGCATCTCCCACGCACAGCATTATGAGGTACTCTAGAAGGCAGATTTCCAGCATGTTCCGTAGCGAAGCAACCCAGCAATTGTGCAGCCATTCAGCAAGCCACAGCGAAGCCCTTTACACGGTCTGGCTCTCAATCCTTGAGTGGTGATGGGGGAATGGGGAATTCTTCCTTGGTGCTCATCTTAGCCCTAGGGTTAATGGCTGCTCCTTATATCTGCTATTTCTATATTCTTTAGTATTCTCTTTATCTCTTACTAGCGAATCACTCATTACACCATCCTGTTATAGTTAATAATTCTTTATATTATTTTTGTATAAAACTGCATCTTCTTTATTTTGTAGAACAGAATAGCCGCGCCCCCCCCCCCCCCCCCCCCCCCCCCCCCCCGCAATCCAAACCTGATGTCAAATGTAGGAAGGGAAGGCTGGAGGCTGTTGTATTCTGATTTAGGCAGAAAGACAGGAGAGAAAAAAACACTAGACAGCACAGGAAACCAGGTGGGCTGGGGGAGCCATGGATACACTAATACAGAGGGCACAGGTCTGCAGGTAGACACTTCTAATCGATTCCTTCTATGCGAGAGGCATCCTCATCAACCTTAATGGGGGAGGGGGGCTCTCATCAGGAACAGCAGCACTGGGTTCTTCTGTCACTTCATCTTCACCAGTACCTAGGTCTAGCTTGATCATGCAGTAAATGTGGTTGGAGTGGGTCTGGGGATCCTGATGTGAGAAGCCAGAAGAGCAGCACAGCACAAGGTCCTTGACAACCTTGTCATTCTTAGCTGCCTCTGCCGTATGCCACAGAGTCTCTACAATGGGGTGGTTGAGGTTGATCTTCAGGTGCTTTTTAGCCCATTGGAGAGTTGTCCCAAAGTGCCTGGGCTTTCATGATATGCTTCATGTTGGCTGTCCAGCAGTAGGTGCTAGTAACAATGCAGCAGGGTGAAAACATAAGCCTGCTGGAGACCATCACCTTCTCAACCTTCTTATCCAAGATTTCTTTCATGAATTTGTAGTGGTTCTCAAATTTGGCCTTGCTCTCTTCCATTTTCTTTTCCCCCTCTTTATCCTCAGGCAGCGCCAGGCCTTCCTTGGTAATTGAGACAAAGCCTTTCCCATCAAACTTCTTGAGCTGCTGTATAGTATTCATCAATGGGCTCCATCTAATATGCTACCTTGAAGCCCTGCTTTTGCACTTGCACCACAAAAGGAGAGTTGACGACCTGCTCTTTGCTCTCACCAGTGATGTCAACACTTTGCAACATTTGCTCCACCATTCATTTGCTGCAGCTATAGTTTTTACCACACCATTTCCAGGTTGAAGGACTTGATGTCATTCACCCTCAAATGCTTTATACTATGTATTTCCTTAAAAGAACACTCTCTTACATAATCACAGTATAACTGTAAAAATCACGTTAACAGTAAATACTATTATTTAATCCAAAACCCTTACTTAAACCATAACACTGATGTCTCTTTAGCAACACAAAGTTTTTCTCCCCATCCAATATCTAATCTAGGTCCACTTGTTGCCTTTAGTTGTTCTCTTTGGTTTTCTTTATAATTTGAAACTTTTTTCAAAACCTTAACATTTTTAAGAGTATAGGCTAGTTTTTTGGTAGAATCTTTTCTAAAAACCTCAATTTTAGTACAGTAAAACAGTGATATAACAGACTAATTTGGGCAAGGGGGTGTCCATTAAAGACAAAAGTCTGTTATATAAAAGTAGGCTTTTGGAATGTGCATGTTAAAAATTTCACAGAAAAGTTTTCTATGTGTATTACTGTAATTTTAAGTTTATACTGAATAGGTCTAGTAAATGCATGCATTCACCAGTCACCTCAACTAAACAAATGCACAGGGCTGGAGCAAGGCTTAGCACATGTTGGAACATCACAGCCACCAGGAGTGAAAACTGTTCCAGGAAGTCCTGCCATGTGACAATAGAACCAATTACCACGCCATTTATTTCTCTTCCTTTGTGAATAGCCATTCAAATCTTGCTCATTTAAAAAAAAATTATTGATTTTACAGCAAGAAAGAGAAAAATTGGCTGTTCCATTTTTTTAAAAAAATATATCTTTATTGATTTCAGAGAGAGGAAAGGAGAGGGAGAGAGAGAGATAGAAACATCAATGATGAGAGAGTCATTGATTGGCTGCCTCCTGCACGCCCCCAACTGGGGATGGAGCCCGCAAACTGGGCATGTGTGTGCCCTGACCGGGAATCGAACCCAGGTCACCTGGATCCTAGGTCGACGCTCAACCACTGAGCCACGCCCGGCCGGGCAGGTATTTTTTCCATTGAATTTTAGAGAATGGAAGGGGAGGGGAGAGAAATACTGATGTGAGAGAGAAACATCGATTGGTTGCCTCCAATTTGCACCCTGACCATGGACAGGGATCGAACCTGCAACCCAGGTACATGAACTTCACTGGAATTGAAACCGTCATCCTCTGGTGTGCAGGCCCATGCTAACCATTGAGCCATACCAGCCAGGGCTTATTCCACTTATTTATGTTGGCTAATTCTTGTATGTGCCCTCACCAGGGATCGAACCTGCAACATTGGCACTCTAACCAACCCAGCTACCCGGCCAGGGATAAAAACTAATACTGTTACTATTTTTTAAAAAAATATGTCTTTATTGATTTCGGGGAGAGGGAGAGATAGAAACATCAATGATGTGAGAGTAACTGAGTGACTGCTCCTGCACACCCCCTACTGAGAATAGAGCCTGCAACCCAACCATGTGCCCTGACCCAGAATCCAACAGCAATCTCCTGAACCATACAGGTTAATGCTCAACCACTGAACCATGCTGGCCAGGCAACTAACAGTGTTTTGAAACAAAATAACTTTCTACAATTAGATCCCAAAGACCTTTAATTTGTTACTTTTGACTATTCTTTTTTTGTGTGTCCATGTTGTTTTTTAAATCCTCACATGAGGATATTTTTTCCATTGCTTTTCAGAGAGAGTGGAAGGGGGGGGAGAGACAGAGAAACATTGATGCCAGAGATGCATCAACTGGCTGCCTCCCACATGCGGTGCAGGGACGGAGACTGCAACCAAGAGGTACGTGCCCTTGGCTGGAATCAAACCTGTGATCCTTCAGTCCACAAGCTGACGCTCTAACCACTGTACCAAACAAGCTAGGGCACTACTCTTTCTTAATATACCCCCTTCAACCAATTATGTCTCAGTTCCCCCTTACTGCTATTCCACAAGTTTTGCTGTAGAACTCCTCTCTCTATGTATTCTTCTCCTTGGGTGATTCTCCCCATCCATAAACCTCAATTATTATTCTATTTCCAGTTGCCTGTCTTTAGATCTCACTCAGGCCGTTTTATCTTCTCCTTCCAATTCTGCTCTTCCTATTTTTCCTTTTCAAATTAATTACTAATTATGCATCATCTTACTTTGGGAAAAAATCTTATTTTTGACTCTTCCTTCCTCAGTTACCTCAGTCCCAATCCTTTACATTTATCCTGTAAAACAAGATCTTTTATACCCTAAATGTCTGTCAACAGGAAATGGATAAATAAATCTATTATAGTCACACAACAGAATATTTATTATAGAGCAGTGAAAAAGACATAGAGCAGGATTTCTCAACCATGGTACTACTGACATTTTGGGCTGGTCAATTAATTCTTTGTTATGGGGATGTCCTATGCATTATAGGATATTAAGGAACATCTTTGATCTCTACATTCTAGATGCCAATACCACTATTCCAAGGTGGGACATCCAAAATTTTTCTATAGATAATTGCTCCAGGAGAAGATTGGGGAGTGGGGGTGGGGGGTAGGGACTTGCATTTGATTAAAAACCACTGATCTAGAGCCATATGTATTAATACACATAAACCTCAAAACAATTAAAAACCTCAAAGCAAATAAAAGAATACAATACTAATCATATAAAGATCAAAATCAGGCAAAATGATATCATAGTGTTTATGGATATACACATATAGTAAAAGTTTATAAAAAACATGCATGAGAAGACCAGCTGGTGTTGCCCAGTGGTTGAGTGTTGACCTATGAACCAAGAGGTGACAGGGTTCGGGCTTGATCCCCAGTAGGGGGCATGCAGGAGGCAGCTAATCGATGATTCTCTCTCATCACTGATGTTTCTCTCTCTCTCTCCCTCTTCCTGAAATCAATAAAACATATTAAAAAAAAAAAAAAAGATGCATGAGGATGATAAAACACTGAAAATCAAGATGGTGATTACCTCTCCTAAGGAGAACAGATTAGGAAAGCTTTAACAGTATGTGTAATATTTTACCTCTCTCTTTTTTTAGTTTAACCTATAGGGGAACAACCTCTACACAAAACAGATGGTTTACAATTTTTGAGTGGAAAGGAATTTAGGTCTTAAGAGGTTTTATGAGTCTGTTCCATGTTTTCTAGAATTCATTTAACTGAGCCTTTTAAGTCCCCCTGATGGCTATGGCCAGATAGAAAGTTGTAATATTTTACTTCTTTTGTAAAATAATGGTCTAGAGCATATTTGGCAAAATGTTAGTATTTCACAAAGTCAGGTGATATGCTAATTTGACTGTTTTCTTCATACTTTATGTGCACTTAGAATATTTCATAAAAACATAAATGCAAAATAAATTTGCCCTTACTGGCCTTGTTCAGACTTGACAGCAAACTTGCCTTTAAATCACCTAGCAGCTAACGATAGATGCTACCTTAACATTTTTCTTTCTGATGTCAATTCATCTCCCACTTGGAATACCACAAAACTGATATCAGGACCTTTTTATCAAACTATGCCAATCATTTGTATAATACCTAGTGTAGAAGGTACTCTACGTAACTTTCACTTTACCTCACACTACTTGTCTTTTACAATCTCTTTTTTTTACCAAAGCAAGTAAGAAACAAAACTATTAAAGAGCTCAAAATAAACTTGTTTTCTATATGCTCAGCTGGTTGTGGTCATAGAATAAGATGAACTTTAGATAAATATTCATGTCGGATATAAATTATAATTACAGTGGGTTCATTTAATTATATGGAATAAAACTACAAAAAGAAACTCATTTTGTAATAATAATAATACAATTAAACTTTTTTGATTGGTAAGTTTAATGAGGACTTCACTAAGTTCTCAAAATGTGATGACCAATAGAGATTTTGTTTTTTCATCATTCCCACTGGTCTTTCCTGGATTTGTTTAGAACCCAAAAAGGCATGTAAGTCCACACACAACAGCATCAAGTTTTACTGAATACGCTGGCAATAGCTAGAGTACTACTGACTGCATGTTTATTCATTACAACTACTATTTTATAGAAGGGCAAAAATGTAAGAGAAAAAAACCTCTGAGAGTTGAAGAAAGACAACTTAACATGAAAGACTACATTTTCACATAATTATATATTTGAATACTGTACCTTACAAAACTTAAAAGAAATTAAGGATTTTTTTTTTAAGTTCCAAAGGCATAAAGATCAAAGCAAAGATCTGCTCAAAGTTACACAAGATTTTTGTTACCATCTTCATGCTAATCAAACTCCTCTCTAAAAACAAAAATCTAAACTTAGGGACTCAATTTTTAGTAATTTCTGAAATGTTCTCATTACTAACAGGGTATACTTAAGACATTATTTGTTTAACTACACAACTAAACCATCATACTTACAAAGTCTTCCTCTTCAAACTGTAACTTTTCCACCTTGTCTTCTTTCTTTTCTTCCCTAATCTCTGTAGGTGGCTTTTCCTGAAAGGCACAGCCTTTCCGGGAGTGAAAGCTGCCATTCCAGTGGCGATGGTTTCCTGTGCCACCCCCACTACGCTGGCTCATGCCATCATGACCTCGGGAAGAGCCATGCCAACCAGATAGGTTCCCTGTGATTCCAGCATAAGCTCCCTTAGAGACACCAGAGTCCACAGAATCGTGGCGAAACAGGGAGGGCTGGTGCCAGGAATCTAGAATAGTAAGAAAAGTAACACATTAGATTGTTTGCTTCCTGGAAATTCGGAAATAATTGGTCCAGATGCTTCCTGATCTGATTTATGGTATTACCAAAAGCCCTTAAGGGGAACTTTTAAATAAAAAATTTAAGTCCACAGAAAAGAAATCACAAAATATATCTTTTTCTTTCAATATAATTTCTACATGAGTTCTTCCACGGAATAAATGACTCATGAGAACATAACGTTAGACTTAGAAAGCCAATATAGTTGAGTAATGACTACTGCAGGATCTGAGAACTCTGCTTATGAAAGATCATTTCAAGATTCTGGACATGCACCCCCATGCTGGGCTTGCCCTAAATGAGTAGCTTAAATATAATCATGGAAGTCGGTCCTGGTTCACCTCCTGTAGTTCGAAGAGGTCCATTGTTAAAAAAGCCATCAGAGGAATTATGTCGACGACGGCTTACTCCAAATCTACCATCTCCTCGGGGTAGGTGCTCTCCGTGTTTTTCAAAGGTGGCTGTAGGTGACTAAGATGATAAAGTATAGAGAAGAAAACAGGTAAGTAGATACCTCTTTCTTAGGTTTTGCAGCAGGCTTTTAGAAAACAAGAAATAATAGTGATAGAAACTGCTATTATGAGCATATGGGCCATAATAAGCATACCACAGGCCTCTGAGATAAGAGAAGTCCTAGGTTACATATTCAATCATTAACTCATTCACATTATCCCAAAAGGGAAGAAAAGGCAGCTACTTCAATTATTTACAAAAAGCCCTGCAGGAAAGAATAAATCGCAAAACTTTACACTTAAAAAAAAAAAATTAAGTTAATCTTGCAATAGGAAAGGAAAATGAAGATGTTTTCTTAAAAAAATTCTGAACAGCTTATTATTTCTGTAAATTATTTCAGAATTGGAAATCAGTGGTTTAATGACCACCTTCTTAGGCCATTAACAGCTACACAAAGTTTTATAGTTTTATAAAACACTTATTTTCAAACATTACTTAATACTTTTAACAATACTATAATTTTGCATCATCCTCATTTTACTCATTTACATGAGGAAAGAGGTCAGGAAGAATAAGTCTTTGAGGTTACGCAAAAAAGAAAGCAGTTTACAAAAGTTTTATAAATGAATTCTAATGTCCCTTCTTATTCCAAATAATTTTATTCTATGACATTCTTTAATCTCAAATGACAGAGACCAAAGTCTAAAAAGCCACTTGAGCCCAGCCAGGCGTGGCTCAGCGGTTGAGCGTCAACCTAGGATCCAGGCGATCGAGGTTCAATCCCCAGTCAGAGCACATGCCTGGGTTTTGGGCTCGATCCCCGGGGGGGGGGGCGTGCAGGAGGCAGCCGATCAGTGACTCTCTCATTATTGATGTTTCTCTCTCTCTCTCTCTCTCTCTCCCTCTCCTTTTCTCTCTGAAATCAATAAAGATATACTTTTAAAAATAAAAGCCATTTGAAGTATATGTATATTTGACAAGGGCTTACAGAAAAATTATAGGTTGGGGCACAGACTTTTTTACATCTACTTTATTTATTTTTGCAATCCTCACCCAAGGATATTTTTTTCATTGCTTTTCAGAGAGTGAATGAGAGAAAGAGAGAGAAAAAGGGGGGGGGTGTCAATTGGTTGCCTCCCGCACGTGCCCCGACCGGGGCCGGGGATCGAGCCTGCAACCTAGGTACGTGCCCTTGACCAGAATCGAACCTGAGATCCTTCAGTCCGCGGTCTGACGCTCCAACCAGTGAGCCAAACCAGTTAGGGCTACATCTATTTTACTAATATTTTCACCAATACTTGGTGTTGCTAGTCTTTTATTTTAGCCATTGTAATGAGTTACAAAGATTTTTCTCTTATTCTTTTTCTAAAAGTTGTACAGTTTTTAACCTTAAAAAAAAAAAAAAAGTCTTTATTGATTTCAGAGGGAGGGAGAGGGAAAGAGATAGAAACAATGATGAGAGAGAGTCATTGACTGGCTTCCTCCTGCATGCCCCCTACGGGGGGTCAAGCCTGCAACCTGGGCGTGTGCTCTGACATGAATCAAACTGTGGTCTCCCGGATCATAAATTGATGCTCAACTGCTGAGTCATGCTTGCTGGGCTGGTTTTTAATTTTTAATTTAGGTTATGATCCACTCTGAGTTAATGTCTGTGTATGATATGAAGTAAAGATTGAAGTTCTCACCCCTGCCCCGCCCCCACATATACATCCAGCTCTAGAACCATTTGTTAAAAGAGACTGTCACTTCTGCATTAAGTTACCTTGGCACTTTAGTAAAAAACAAACTGACTACAGTATATGTATAGGACTATTTTTGAATTCTCTATTCTATTCCACTGCTTTATATGCCTATCCTTATGTCAATACCATACAACTTTGCTTACTGTAGCTTTATTCAAAATATTGAAATTATATTTTCTCTCTCTCTCTTTTTACTTAGTCCACTGTGCTTTATGATTTATTCTTTGCAGATGTAAGATTTGCATACTTTTAAATGCTTTCCTGGATCCCATACCTAATCCCTCAGGCCCATCACCCCAAAGCCTTGGGTCAGATCATGTCAATCAAGGGCAATTCAAGCTGAAGTTTAGAGCACAAGCTTGAGGGTCTAGCTAGACGAGAAACATCTTCCCCAAAATTGACATTTAAAAATAGGGAAGGTAGGCAATTTTTTTGAGACTACCTATCAACTTTGTCCCTCCTCTATTGGTTGGCAAAATGGGAAGCATTTTTAACTTTGCTAGCTTCCTAAAGGTTTTCTTTATCAATAATTTAGGCTGTTTTGTGCACTGTAACTAGGGCTACTTTATTTTATAAGAACTGGTGGTTCCATTTGTCGTTATTCTTAATGTAACACACATTTTCTCCTAAAATCATTAATTACTGCCTCTAAATAGAATTTCTAGGATTTAACTAAAATAGAATTTCTAGAATCCAGGTAGTAGGTAGCAATCAATTCCTGTCTTTCTATTTTCCTCCCCCTCATCTACTACTATAGATAAATATGCATTCATTCCAAAGGTCCATTTCCCCAAAAACCATTTTCCTTTTACCTCTGCCCCTCTGCCCTCAGTAATATGTTAGTAGGTATGTTTTCCAAAGTGTGCTACAGCTAATACAGAAAGTCTTAAGTGTGCCATGTAATGATAAAAAAGCTTAGCCTATAATAAAAAATGGTACACACTTAACAGTAACAGGGTACACACTGACTTGGTCTGCCTAATTATATCCTATTAAAACAAAAGTAATTAGTCTATAGAAACATATTTGAAATCCTCAGGCAAAGCTGAATATACAAAAAACACCTAGACTGTAAAACAGAGGCCACAGACATGCTGGGGATGAAAAAAAACTGTTATTTGGATAGTTACTATAGGAATGGAACAGTACCTTAACTGCCTGTGGTGTTGAGAAATTTAGCCAAGCAGGAACAAAGTCATGCTGCGCCATTTAGGTCCAGTGTCTCTTTTCAGCAAGGTGAGGCATCCAACCTCATTGCCAGGATCTGAAAATGAGAAAACTCAAATCATTTATGCTTGCAACGTCTTGATACTAATGTGTAAAGGAGTTTGTAATTATTTTAGATTCTACTCTTTACAGAAAGACCTGCCTGCCCTGAGCCCCTCTAGACTACTGATCAGGATCCATACTTCAGAGAAGTTCTAAACAAAGCAATGGTCCATAAATATATGACCATGAAAAATACATAAAGAAAAATGTGACATAGATCTGGAAGATTATATGAAAAAAGCTAATGAATTCTTGAGTTATAGCAGAAGAACCTTAAGAATCAACACCTACTCAAAATCACAGATATTTATGAAAGGAGATTAATCTCCTTCAGGTAACTTCTGGCAAAAGCAGTAGAAAAGATCTTCCTAGAGAAGGAAGACACAACCTTTCAAGAGTTCTATTTAGTTCACATTAATTTCCTCAAACACCATCATCAGTTTTCCTTAGAGATCCATTAGTGTCTCCAAACCACCCAACTGATACTTCCCCAAAATTACATACATCAGAAAGTAGTATATTTTCCATGATACATATACATTCAGTCTTCTTCCAAAGTTAGACATAGGAGAATATTTACCCCAGAGTGTAACCTCTGTGGTCCTGTTTTCTGAATTCCTTGAGTGTGCCAGCTGGATTTCCCACGAGGTTCTCGTTAGAAGGGTGCTTAATAAGGCTGGCCAGCAGCACACCTTATGATGAAGCACAAAGAAGCCAGGCTCTGTGTGGATCACTCTCTCAGTCCCCTCAATTGCTCACCTTAAACTACCTAGTTCCTGACACGTTTCCAAAAGGGAAAGGGGGAAGGGGAAGGGGGAGGGGAAGATAAAAAAGTATTTGTTACATTTAAAAATGGGGGGAAGGGGAAAGATCTATGTCTATTGTTCACCTCATTCAACTTCCTTGAGTGATGGCACTATGATGTTGTTTAAATAGATAATACATGGACATTTGCACAGTGAGTACAAACACTGTTCATAGCAAGGTCATAACTAGAAAGACAGGTGGACTCCCATGGGCAAATAATGTCATCTAAGTGACAATCAAAAATATAGTATTAAAGAGCTATAAAAGATCTTCTGAGCACTCAACTCCAGTGGCAAAACATTACACGACAAAGCTCTTAGTTTACAAATCTCACTCTTACACAGCTGCTAAAAATAGTGTGCAGGTATGCATTTATATTTGTTTTATCCTTCAAAATCTAAGGATATGAGAAATCGTGTTTAAAAAAAAAAAAAAAAAAAAAAATCAGACAGGAACTTGATATACTTTGCCCTCCAAAGAATAGCAGCTTTCAAGGCAAATTTCTTGGTATAAAGCTCTCAAATATGTCTTCTATTTCTTTGGTCTTCACTATTTATAAATTCACAGCAAAATTAAAACACGTAGAAAGACAAGGGTTAGGAGGAGTCAAGGAGAAAGTTCCAAAGTGAGGTTTTCTTCTCTTCAGTTTTCTGTATTTCACTTGTTTTGCTGTTTCCTGAAGACTGAAAATTGAGCTACTGGAAGGTGATGTGAAGAATCTTCTACTGCCTCAGTAGAGAAGTCATTTATTATTTTGGATCCATTTCCATCATTATTCAATCTTTTAAAAGGCCACAGGAATCTAACACTATAAAAAAAACACACACAAAATAACATTATCACAAGGTGAAACCATTATTATATGTAATTGCTAAAATGAGACAGTCAAATGATCAATCAAATAAAGGTCGTAGGAGTCGAAACTCTTAAGTCCAATTTAGACATTAACGTGTCACCACCTAATAGCAACAACATAACTAGCTATAATTCTAAGGATTTTAGAAAAGTCGCCTGAAGACTTGAGTCTGCTTTTTTAAATTTTAAATCCTCACCCAAGAATATGTTTTCAACGATTTTTGAGAGGAAGGGAGAGAGAGAAACATCGATTGGTTGCCTCTCATATGTGCCCTGGAATCGAGATCCACATCCTGCAACCTCTTGGTGTATGGGACAATGCTCCAACAAACTGAATCATCTGGCCAGGGCAACAGAGTCTGCTTTTATATATACAACCATTCATCCAATTAGCTAACAAAGGTAATTCAGAAATGCAAATTATGCCCTGGCCAGTGTGACTCAGGTGGTTTGAGTGTTGTCCTGTGAACCAAGAGGTGGCAGGTTCAATTCTTGGTCAGGGCACATACCCAGGTTGCAGGTTCAATCCTTTGTTGGGGAGGCAACTGATGGATGTTTCTCTCACATTGATGTTTCTCTCTCCCCTCTTCCTCTCTTTAAGGTTAGTTAAAAAACAAAAACAAAAAAACAACTTAATGCATCTGTTAGATTTAGATTTTCTTTCATACATACAACCGTTTGCCATAACTGGTCAAAGAACCATATAACTTGCTCATTTATTACCAAAATCATCAACTAATTATTTAGTACTAACCACAGCTAGGTTTTGTTTTTAAGAAACAAGATGTCCGTCATAGCTTTCCTCATATATTTACATATTTTTAGATACCCAGTTATCAATTAAGAGACTTAAGCTCTTATCTTCTGATGCAGTAGTAAGATAGCAGTAAGAGATGACACAAACATTTGACTAATTCCCAACTACCTTCTAGGGGCTAGAAACTTTTTTGATATAAGAGAATGCTTGCACCTGTGGGCAATTCTGGTATGCTGTGGTAAATTCTAGTTTGGAGGGTATAATGCATATGATCAATTGTCAGCCTTGCTCTACTGTTTTAAGTTCATGGAAATAAGACATACCAAATTCAGAATAGTAAATACCTCTGTGGGGAAATAAAGGGAAAGAAAGAAAAAAGATCATGGGGGGGGGAGGAGCTTCAATTGTATCTATAATGCACTATTTCTTTTCTTTCTTTTATTAATCCTCACCGGAGGATATTTTTTCCATTGCTTTTCAGAGAGAGTGGAAGAGAGAAACACTGATTGGCTGCCTCCTGCACACACCCCAATCCAGGCCCGGGGATTGAGCCTGCAACTGAGTTATGTGCCCTTCACCAAAATCGAACCTGGGACCTTTCAGTCCATGGATGGAAGCTCTAACCACTGAGCTGAACTGGCCAGGGCTGCACTATTTCTTAAGCTGAGTGATGTGTACATGACTATTCACTTGTTCTCTATACGTTTTATATACTTGTAATACTTAAAGAGTAGTAATAGAATAAGCATATATGAAGTTAGGTAAATGATTTGAATAATGTAATTTATAAGTTGAAATACATTTAAACATACATATTTATCAATCAACCAGAGTATATATAGTCCTTCAGCAAAAATGGAATAGTCTTAAAAACTGACCTCTTATACTAGTTATAAGACATCTCAATTAGTTCCAAAGAATAAAACATTGCATGTTCTCTAATCATACTGTAGTAAAATTAGAAAATGACTTTCTCTTCCACTCTTCTTCTCCTTCCTGAAGAAATCCTGTCCAAGGCCATGAGGTAGGGTCAAGCAAGTTAAGGATCTGTGAGTGGCAGAGGGGTTGCTGCAGAGGCGCAGAGCAGGGTGCTACGGCCTAACCAGATGTGAAGGGTGTCCATGTAAGGTGGAGGACGGAGAAATGTGTGTGTGTAAGGCAGCAGCCCAGTGCAGGTTGTCAGAGCCCATTGGGCAACACAAGGCAAGTGTCCCAATAGGAGGGCAGTCCAATGCAGAGTGGAAGCCTGAGTGGAATGAGAAGGGCATCCTGGCAGAGGGACAAGGCCAAGCTGGTCGAGGGCTTCCATGCAGCAAGGTGCCTTGCACAGGTGTTCCAGCCTGGGTGTCGTGAGAAAGAAATCCTTTCAAGGGAGGATGTGGCAACAGGAGGTTGGTCATATATTGGGAATTGATCAAAACGTAAAATATATTAGGAAACAATGGGAATCAGATTTCTTACTGTGAGAAAGGAGGCAACACGATAAAGAAAATTTCAAAATAAATTGAGTGACAAAAAACACAATAAATTTGCAGTATTACAGCTGGAGCAGTATTTAACAGAAAATAAATTTTAAAAACACTTTTTAAAAAGACTAAAAGGTTAGGAAAAAAATCAATGATTTAAAGATTGTAATTCTTTTGAAAAATATTAATGAGACAAACTCTGGTAAAACTGCTTGGGGAAAAAAGATACAAATAAAGACAGCATGAAAAAGGGGAAATAAACACAAGAGATTAAGGACTATTAGAAGTAAAACATTATTATTATGAAGAATTACATGCTAATAAATGTGAAAAATCTTAAACTACATAAATTTCTATGAAATGGCAAAACCGGCACAGTAATAGAAAACTTGAATAGACCTGTATGTATATATTATTACATATATCATGGACACTTAAATGTGAATCAGAAAACTACCCCCTCCAAAAGGGTTCCAAATGAAGAGAAACCAAATCTCTGCCTTTAATTTGCTCTCTTGGGCAGCAAAGAGGTTCCTTGGTTAGTGAGCTGGGACACGGTTGACTAGCACTTTGGCCCAGCCCTGGAGTTCAGGGCCAGCCTGCATAAAGAACAGCTAGATCAAACATAATCTCCTGATATCTGTTCTGTGGTCCAGTCTAGAGATTTTAAAAATCAGGAATGACTGCAAGACATATTCTAGGGAAGACAAGCTTTTAACATAAACAAATTAAAAGAAACCTATTCGCAAAACATTTAGGAAGAAGTAAAAGAAGCAGGACTTCATAACTGATGGGATATGGGGGAAGGTGGTAAAGAAGAAATATAGGCTCACATTCTAGTTTCTAGCCATGCAACTAGGTAGATGACCATTACTATATAATTCACTGAAATAGGGAGTAAATGCTGATTGGTTACTGTTCCTTCAGTAATAAATGCATGATGACAATGTCCCTATTAATAGCTTCTGAGGAAAAAAATACCAGTCAAATCAAGCTTCCTTATGGAAAAGACATATTAATTGCTTGCTAGATACTTTTTGTCTTAAGAATTCTGGTTTAAAGACAGAAAACGTGAAATTCAAGGCAGAGAGATAAATTACTCATTAGATTATGAAACTGTTAGACATGAAGGAAAATGCCTCAATTTAAAATGTAAACAGTTCCACATTTCAAAACCCACTAGGTATGTTCCAGTTTTCCAATTAATACAGACCATCCTAACACTCAACCTCAAATTTTTCTAGCCGAGTCCCAGTTGAGGATTGTGGAGAAAATACTAACTGGCAATGTTAACTTACCGACCATCTTCAATATACTAAGACACCTAGGATGTAAAGTTACATAAGAGTGTGGTTTGTGTACCCATGTGCACAGTATGTGGTAGGAAGATGACTGACAAATGGAAGTGTTTAGTAAAAGGAAACAGAAGAAGACAGAGGACATAATTTTATAACTTTCTACCCTCCTTTTTTTTTAGAGAGGAAGGGAGGGATGAGAGAGAGAGAGATGTGAGAGAGCTACATCAACCGGTTGCCTCTGGTATGTGCCCTGACTGGGAATCTAAGCTGCGACCTTTTGGTGTATGCAACAACGCTCTAACCAACTGAGCCAGCTGGACAGGACAAGGTATATATATATTTTTTAAATTTCAGGGAGAGGGAGAGATAGGAACATCAATGATGAGAAAGAATCATCCGCTGGCTGCCTCCTGCATGCCCCCTACTGGGGATTGAGCCTGCAACCCAGGCACATGTCCTGACAGGGAATCAAACCAGTGACCTCTTGGTTCCTGGGTCCACACTCAACCACTAAGCCACACCAGCTGGACATAAATTCCTACTTTTAAAACCTGAGTCAAATCATGAGATACTATTTCACACCTATTAACCTGCCAAAAACTTCTGAAACTATCAAGTGTTGATAAAGATGTAAAGCAACAAGAAATTCTCATATATTGCAGGTGGAAGTGTAAACCTCTACAAACACTTCAGAAAACAGTCTGGCAAATATATAGTTGAAGCTGTGAAACCTCTATGACCCACCAATCTTTTTTTTTTTTTTTAAAATATATCTATTGATTTCAGAGAGAGGAAGGGAGAGGGGAAGAGAGAGAGAGAAACATCAATGATGAGAGAGTCATTGATCAGCCGCCTCCTACACGCCCCCGACTGGGGATCGAGCCGCAACCTGGGCATGTGCCCTGACCAAGAATCGAAGCCCGATCGCCTGGATCCTAGGTCGATGCTCAATCGCTGAGCCACGCCTGGCTGGGCAACCCACCAATCTTAATCACACATGAACACAACAAAATACTGAGGCCTTTCTCCAGATAAATTTTTAAAGGTTGAGAACTACTGCTTTTAAGAATTGGGAGTAGATAAAAGGGAAAATTCTGGTCTAAGATGATCTTTAAAAAGACATTCACGAAGTTTTTCACTTTACTAGTTAGGAGATTACCCTAAATAGAGGCAGTAACAAACAAAACCTTCTGGAAGGCGTGAACTCGACAATTTAAAAAATCAGCATCCGCCCAGTCGGGAGTTGCTCAGTGGTTGAGAGTCAACCTGGGATCCAGGTGATCAGGGTTCGATTCCCAGTCAGGGCACATGCCCAGATTGCGGGCTCCATCAATGACTCTCATCATTGATGTTTCTATTTCTCTCTCTCCCTCTCCTTTCCTTTCTCTGAAATCAATAAAGATATATTAAAAAAAAAAAATCAGGGTCCTTGGTTAAAAGAAACCGTATTTAGGTAGATTAAGCAGAAAAGGAATTTATCAGATACTGAGCATTCAGAGAATGAATAAGAGCCTCCTTAACTTGGTAAACATGCAGAAACCAAGTAAAGCTTACTCAAAGCTACCAACCAAGGTCACACCACAGGAAGAGCCTCTTAGGAAACTGCTCCGCTAGCAGTGCCACTGCCATCAGCCAATGGAATGGATTCTAAACTGTCCTTACTTCTTTGCACCTCTCACTCCAGATGCAAGTCCCCAATCAAGCATATTTGAGTGGCACAGCTGCCGGAGTCCAGGACAGAAAGTGTATGTGTGTGTATGTGTGTATGCATACAAGTTACAGGCACACAAGCCTTTCCAGTTTCCTCTCCCACTAAGTCACAAAAAGGTAACACTGGAAGGGGATTAAAATGGTAATCAGACAAAAGGAACAAAGGATAGCTTTAAAGCCCAATGAGTAGAATGTGCAACACAAGAATCCTTGCAGTCTTCCCATTAGTAATAAACTTTAACGTGTACCTTCTTCTGCTTCATTATTCTAAAAAACATTTTCTGAAAGTAATTTTACAAAGTACAGCTTATTTTATTTATTAAATATATCTTTATTGATTTCAGAGAGAGGAAAGGAGAGGGAGAGAGAGAGATAGAAACATCAATGATGAGACAGTCACTGATCAGCTGCAGCCCGCAACATGGGCATGTGCCCTGACCGGGAATCGAACCCTGATCGCCTGGATCCTAGGTCAACCCTCAACCGATGAGCCACGCCCAGCCGGGCCAAAGTACAACATTTTTAAAAACTAAAATTTATAACCTTTCTCAGGCAGTTAATCTCCTTTCCAATACTTTGTCTTTCAAAGTCACAAACACTTGCTGCAACCATACCTACATACTTACTATCCCACTAATAGAAATGGAATCACTGAAATCACAACAGTTCCAAATAAGAATAGTATGACTGCCTGGCCGGGCGTGGCTCAGCGGTTGAGCTTTGACCTAGGATCCAGGCAATCGAGGTTCAATTCCCGGTCAGGGCACATGCCCTGGTTGTGGGCTTGATCAATGACTCTCTCATCATTGATGTTTCTGTCTCTCCCTCTCCCTCACCTTTCCTCTCTCTGAAATCAATAAAGATATATTTAAAAAAAAAAAAAAAAGAAAAGTATGATACATGTGTACATTTACTATCTAATGCAATCTGACACATTAAAATTCTGGATATAAGATTCAGATAACTAAGTGGATTAGATTTATGCAAGTATTTGAAACTAGGGTTTTAGAATCAGCAAAAATGTTTTTATAGCATTTGTTTCAAAAGTCATTACTATCAGCCCTAGTTGGTTTTGCCCAGTGGTTAGAGCATCAGCCTGTGAATTGAAGGGTTCTAGGTTCGACTCCAGCCAAGGACATGTACCTCGATTGCAGGCTTGGCCCCGGTTGGGTTGCGTGTGGGAGGCAACCAATTAGTCTGTCCCTCTCACATCAATGCTTCTCTCTCTCCCCCCTCCACTCACTCTGAAAAAGCAATGGAAAGAGTATCCTTGGATAAGGATAAAAAAAAAAAAGTCACTATATCAACTACAGTACAAACAGGCTATTCAGTAGTAATAACTTTTATCAAATATTTGCAGCTACACTGGACCTGAAAGGCTCCAAATTCCCTATGAATGTAAGTAAATAGACTGTCATATTTTTAAAAATTATAGTTTTTATAATTGAGATTTAATAGTCACTACATCACAAGACATATGTTTTTACTTCAAGTTCATTTTACTTACAAGCATTTCTAAAAATCTCTTAATAATGAACTTTGCTTCCCATCCAAACATTACTTTTACCTTAGAAGAGCAGGCTCTGGATCTAGCTGGCTCTGTCATTTACTAGCTGTGTGACTTTGGCAAGTTACTTCATTTCTTTTTTTTTAATCCTCACCTGAGGATATTTTCCCCATTGCTTTTTAGAGAGAGTGGAAGGGAGAGAGATAGAGAAACATCGATGTGAGAGAGACACATCGATTGGTTGCCACCCACACACGCCGGGGCTGGGGATGAAGCTTGCAACAGAGGTACATGCCTTTGGCCAGAATTGAACCTGGGACCCTTCAGTTGGCGGGCCGACACAATAACCACTGAGCCAAACCAGCTAGGGCTACTTCTTTTTGCTTCAAATCCTTATCTATAATTTGGAGGTTGTTGGAAAGTTGATGATTAAATGAGTGAATATATGTAGTGTCAAAAATAGCTGCCAGGATGTTTTCCCCTGGGGGAAAAAAGAGAAGTGTCTGCCAAAAGTGAGTACTCAGTGTTGGAATAAAATGTTTAATAGATGGGGAGAATAAAAGAATAGGGAGAAAAACACTGTTTTTGAGAGAAAATTTCACACCAAATAGGCTGAGAAAACCACTCACTAGTAACCAAAACCAGAACACAAACCCACTGCAAACCCAGCATACTTAGCTCAATTTTTATGATACAATAAAAAATATATATATACTAGAAAGAAAAAGGACAGGAAAAAAGCTATCTGAAAAGTTAATATCGAATGGGACTGGGGGATCCCCAAACCACACAGAATCACCTATGAAGTTAAGTCTTCTCCTCACTCCTCCTCCCTCAAAATCAATCTCAATCTAAGCCTCTACATCTATCTACCAATTTACAGGAAAATCGAGAATATGGGAAACTCTGCAGGACAAATGACCGGGTTTCTTCAACAAAGTACAAGGACAAAAACAAAGAAACAAAAATTAAGAGGCTTGAAAGAAAATCAGTCAATTACAGTGTGTAGGACCTGAGTTCTCATTAAAAACAAACAAACAAACAAACCCCCCAAAACTGGAAAAGTCAACAGAAACATAGTATTTAAGAAAAACAAAACAAAAAACTCCATATGCAATGACCATTTCAGATTTCACTCAATTGGTAAAAGGACGTTCATTAAAGACAATTTCAGACAATATATAACAATTATGAAGTGCTTGTTATTGCCAGGCATTGTTTTAAGAACTCTACAAATATCATTTTATTTATTAAACACAATAACCCTATGAGATGATACTATTGTTCCCATTTAACAGAGGAAGAAGCAGGCACAGAAACCTCACCCGAAACTCCCCCAAGGTCATAAAGCTGTTAAGTGACAATGTTGAGATTCAGACTCAGGCTATAAAGTTGGCTCTTACTATCCCTGTGGAAACAGCTCTTTGGAATCAGATAAGACGCCTGAATCTCCACCTCTCCTTATGCTATGTAAATTATTTTACTTCTCAGAACCTCTGTACACTCACTTGTAGAAGGGTTAATATCTTTTTAAGAAATAATGAGGTTAGCTCGTCCGGGCATGGCTCAGCGATTGAGCGTCAACCTAGGATCCAGGCAATCGGGGTACATGCCCGGGTTGAGGGCTCAGTCCCCAGTTGGGGGCGTGCAGGAGCTGCCGATCGGTGACTCTCTCATCATTGATGTTTCTATCTCTCTCTCTCCCTCTCTTTTCCTCTCTCTGAAATCAATAAAGATATATCAAAAAAAGAAAAAGAAAAAAGAAAAAGAAATAATGAGTTTATATATTGGACTGTATTACAGCCTTTAGCTTATGAAGCTCACAATAAATAGTTCTCAGTACCCTTCCCATCACACCTGGTGAGACTAATTAAAAAGTAGAGCTAATAATTCATAAACACATAGCAGAAACACTGGAATAGCTCTACCTTTTAATTAACTAACTAAAGAGCACCCAAACCAACTTTTCAACATACTTATAAACTTCTAGAATAGCAGTAATTCAAAAAAGAATATTTTATATAATAAAACTTAAACTTATAATCAGCAGAAACAAGTCTGCAATCTAAATCTAAAGTATAGCCAACTTATATAAATTCAATTTTTTTGAAAACAAACAAAACTTATTCCACACAAACAGACCTACTGTTCAGAAGTGTACTAAAACTTTATGCTGGTGATTCTCTAGCCTGATGTCCAGTTAATATAAGGCAAAATAATTTTATTATAGAAAAGGTAAATTTAATTAGTATGTTAAAAAACCAACTCCTTAAAAGACAGCTTTCTATGTTGTTAACCTGTGAATATTTTTGCACTTATTTGTTAAACTACTAAATTCTTTGGTGGCAGGAATGTTTTAGGGTCATCCAGGTATTCCTAGCACCCAGCACGCTGAAACTGGCACCATACATAATATATGCTCTAGCAGTTCTTTTTAAAAAAATTTATTTGGGTTACATTCTTTAATAAAACTATATAGGTTTAAGGTGTACAATTCTATAATACATTATCTGCATATTGCACTGTGTTCCCCACCCCTTTCTTAAAAGGAGAATGACCTGTTTTGTCTAAAAACTGAAAGTTAGCCTGGCTGGGCATGGCTCAGTGGTTAAGCATTGACCTAGGATCTCGACCTAGGATCTCGACCTAGGATCCAGGAGATGGGGGTTCGATTACTGGTTAGGGCATATGCCCGGGGTTGCAGGCTCAATCCCCAGTCAGGGGCATGCAGGAGGCAGCCGATCAACGACAACTCTCTCATCACTGATGTTTCAACTCTCTCTCTCAAATCAGTAAAGATATATTTCAACAACAACAAAAAACCCCCCTGAAAATTAGCCCTGTCCATTAGCTCAGTTGGTTAGAGCATCATCCGGATACGCCAAGGTTGTGGGTTCTATCCCTGGTCAGGGCACATACAAGAATCAATCAATGAATACATATATAAGTGAAACAACAAATCATTGTTTCTCTCTCTCAAAAAAACAGAAATAAAATAAAAAATGAAAAATAATTTGCCTAAAAGAGCAACTAAAGGCTGATTATTTGCTTTAGTAAAGGAAAATAACTATTAGAATCCTTTAAATATCTGCTTAGTATACTTGAAATCATCTATAGAAATTCAATTTACATAACAATAGCAATATTTCACCTCATTAGTTAAGATATACTTTTGGACAAAAGAAGATTAAGTTTTACTCTGGTCATTTTTGTTTTGGGCAGACTTCAGTGGGAAATAAAAATCAGAATTTGATTTAGAAGTGACTTGGACAACTAGGTCTCAGCACAAACCCATATTAAATTCCAGACAATGGTACTAATACTGACTTACGAGGTAGCATCAGCTATGCACCACCTAGAATTTTCTTCCCATCCAGTTGAAAAACCATAAATACACACACCGAAATTTACTTTTTCCATGAACTACTTTTCCAGTTGGGATCCTTTAAAATTTTGTGTACCTCTCATCTTTTCAATAGCCTTATTTTCATCGTTCAAGGCAGCAGCCACAATGGTTAATTTAAGCACAACGACTTTTAGAAACTGATTGCTTCGGTTAAATACAGGCTCTGCCGCCTACTAGCTGGATGAGTCTCTGGACATTTTCCCCCCTCAACTAAAAAATGAAGGGTAAAACAATATTTACCTCATAGGAATAATAAATTAATAAATATAAAGCCCCTGGCACATTAGAGTTATCACTGTTATTAGTGTATACAATTTACCTATAAAACAGATATGCAATCTGCTGAAGTCTGATTCAGAATTGTTTTATGTTTAACTGAGCATTTAAAAATGTATTATAAGCAGAAATGTGTCCTAGATCTCTTATTATTCCAAACTTATTAAAACAGTTGCATGTGCCCTCCTTAGCCGAGCTACTAAACAGCCACTAATGGAGAAAACTAGTTGAAGTTATTCAAAATAAAAAAGACTTCATAACATTTCCCCCCCAAATTTCAAGAGCTATAAGATACTATCCACGAATCAACAGAAAGAATATTTACATCAATATTACAAACCTTTTGAGTACCCTGGGGGAAAAAATTACAATAAGGTCTCATCTAAGTATATGGGTCCTGTAGGCAAAGATGGCAAAAAACAAATGACTTGTAATTTCTATAAAGCACTTCAAATGTTTTTTTCTTCTTTCAAAAGCACCAAAATAAGAACAAAAAATCCTAAAAGAACTGACAAAAATAAATGTTTGTGTTGAAAGAATGTAGGAAGTTAAACTGAAACTGACTCCCTGGGGAAGATGACAGTTTATTTAACTATTGAATCCAAAGTTCTCATTCACATTAGCATTTTATTATTTTATCTTTTAGACAAATTACAACTTGAAACTCAATCACCTTCCCAAACACTGAAGTCAACCATTTCTGGTTTCCATTCTCTGCCTTTTTGTTTTCAGTTACACTTCTGGATCTTATGGTTAAAAAAAAAAAAAGGGCAAACAAAAAGACAGGTTTTTTTGTTTAAAAGGGCACAACAATCAGACACTCCACAGCTCGTTTGCTTTCACTTGTCTTAGACTCCTCTAATAAACGACCCAAACTTAACAGCACTCTGATTACCTTTCAAGTATTACACATAAAAGACCTTAAAAAAGGCCAGCAGTCCACCAAATTACAAATCTAAGTCTACTGAAGAATACCGTCACTTTACTTTTGGATAGGATTTACACAGGAAAGTGACTTGTTACTAAACTAAAACATGAACCACCCATGAACTCCGTGTTTTCCTAAGCAATAAATATCAAAGTTAAGAGCAAGTATTTCGACAAATATGACAAACCAACCTCGAAGCGCACAAAGTTGGCTGACAAAATTAACACCACAGCACAATTTCAAAACTATAAACAATTACAAAAAACAAACAAACCCCGTACCCACTCTCTCGTAAACTTTTGGAGTAAGCAAACTTCTTTATTCTTTAGCCTCACCTTTGTTTTCACCTACCAAGGGCTCTTCAAGATAAGACATTAATTGCAAGAAAACCAAGATTCAATTGTAGTCCCCGCAAGAGAAACAACTAAAAATTTAATACGGCTTAACGTATTTTAAGGTACCGAAGCCCAGGGCACTTCCCCAAGCTACAGCCATTTTAGATTCAGCCTTTCTTTTGAATTTCACCGCGGGGGGGAGGGGGGGAGTAGACTTAAAACAGGAAAAAAAAAAATCCTCCTTATAACACTTCAGTATCTACCAGCTTTTTTTTCGGGGCATTGGTGGTAGGTGCTGGACAGACTGAATCTAAATCAACGAAAACACCTCGCTACCAAGGAAAACCAGAATGTTGGGGGTTAAAGGTTGTCCCCCTCCATTTACTCCACATTTGACTTACACGGTTATTTCCTCCTTAGATTTTCCTTCATTGGAAAAAAGCTCTTGGCTCTAATCTAAGAAGGAAAGAAAAAGAAACCTGTAAATCAAGTCACTCAACCGCCAAGCCGAAACGCCTGGAGAGGAGCCAGACAGCCGCAGGTGAGTGCTCCGACCCGAAGACCGAAGTTGAAGAAGGAGCACTCTGGCGGAGCCGCGGCGGCGACGCTCGCGCTCCAAGCGCCACGCGCCGGGGGAGGTGCCGGGCGCCAACCACACGACCGTGGGCTCCGCTCCCCTTCCCCGGGCCGACTTACACTCAACCACCTGTGTGAGAGCCTCCTTCAAGTTCTTTCAACAGCCGGCCGGTCAGGGACCGGACCGAGTCCCGCTCCGGGAAGATCCTAGATCTCTTACTACCCGTTGTCGGGAACTCCTACTCACCGGGCAGCGGCCGGGCTACAACTAGGGACCAGACGCGGTGTCTGAGGACGCGTCCTCAGCTTCCTGATCCCGCAGAGGTGGAGAGCCCACAACCATAACAAAGCTCTTCCCAAAATGGCTGCCCGGCCCACAAGGCCCAGGAGGGGCAGAGCGGGTGGAGGGGGAGGAGCGATGACCAGCCCAGCCCGCCCCCATTCAACACCGCCTCACACGCCCACCCACTCCCACCGCCCACTGGGGACGCACGCGCACGCGCCCTGTTCGATGACCCCGACGGCGCCCCACGCAGCCAACGTTCGGGCGCGTGAACGGCGGTTATTCCCTGCCCCACCCCCCAGCTCTCTTTGCCCGGACTAGAGGAAGCGGCCAGCTGAGCTTGGTACTCTCCTTATCTCCCAGCCCAACACTAGGGCCAGGACCCGTGTCAATGAGTGGGTGGTTTGTATGTGTGTACCGGGGTTTCCCCGCCCCTTCGTTCTTTACCCTCCCACACCCCACCTCTGGGCAAGCACCCGTCCCCAGATTACCTCTACAAGTACTAGCAAACCGGTTTCGTGGTAGCATGCGATTTCCTGCCCTTTCCCACCTTCCGCCCCTACACGTGCGCGTGTCGTTAAGACTCCAGCCCCCAGCAGGCCACACGCCTGAGCTCTGGAGGCCACCGCTGCCGGGCCCGACGCGCTACCAGCTGGGAGTGGTAGTTCCGCCTGGCGGCTGGCGTCACGCCCCCGACCAGCACAGTGAGGCTTTCTGGCCTCTGCCTGGCAGAGAAGCTTCCTACCCAAAGTCTCATTGGGTGTTGCAGGACGGGAAGGGGCGGCGCTGCCATGACAGACAAAGAAGGAAATAAAAGTGAAAGCCTATCGCGACTAGAAGCGGTTACTGTTAGGAAGAATACTCTGTGAGCCTGTCCTGCACTGGAAGCTAAACCACATGATGGCCGGCAACCAGGAAGCTAGGCTACCCAGAATCCGCGGGATGGAGAAACTGGCCGTTGTGGGCCCCCTGAGCTGTCCTCTTCTTAAGAAAGCTGCTCAAATTGCATGGTGCTGTTCTTCTTTGATAGACTATAAAATGGAGGCCCAGAGAAGGGAACGAACTTGCCACATAGCCGACAAGTTAAAGCGAAGGGTGACAGGGCAAATGATCTAACTTTCTGAATCATCCCCAAAGCTCTTACCATACCTTTCATAAACGTGAAAATCCTGGCCCTTTCTTGTGCTCTTTTTTTAAAAAATATATCTTTATTGATTTCAGAGAGAGGAAAGGAGAGGGAGAGAGAAAGATAGAAACATCAATGATGAGTCATTGATCGTCTGCCTAGCCGGCAACCCGGGCAAGTGCCCTGACTGGGAATCGAACCCGATCTGGATCCTAGGTCATGGCTCAACCGCAGAGCCACGCCCGGCCCTGCTCTTGTGCTTTTTTTAAAAAAAATTTGTTGACAGTATTACAGATATCCCCTCCCCCAGTCCCTGCCCCACCCCACCCCAGGCCTTCCCCACACTATTGTCTGTGTCCATGGGTTATGCACATATGCATATATGTTCTTTGGTTAATCTCTTCCCGTCCCCTCGACCGTCTCCTTGTTTCTTAATGAAGTTTCCAGGTCCTAGCAAAGAGAATGGAAGTAAAAAGTTTTTCTTAAATAGTATTAGTAATTCAGGATCCTAATTCCCAGTGAGCTGTGCCCTGTCAATCCCTGTTGTTATGCAAACTGAAAGGTGAGTTCCAGAGATGACAAGCAATGTGGCCAATTCACACTTGGCCTAGACTTCAAATGTCCCCTACCTTCTTCCACCATAACTCTGAGATTGTTTCAGTAGTTGCACACTACCTTCCCGAACTGACTAGGAAACCTGGAATAGAGAGGCAAGGATTCTTCAGGTATCCTACAGATTTCAAAAGCCGACTTTCACTCGAATTAAGAGATTGACCCGAGACAGAAAGGAAAGCCAGCGTGGGAACCACTTAGCGCCGGTCAAGTCCCCACCCGGATTCTTTTTCTTCTTTTTAACCGGTTGACAGGAAGTGGAGGATTCTCCACTTGCCGGAAGTGCCTTTTCTGGAGTACTGGGCAGTTCTTGCAGCTGGGCTTTCCGTTTCCCCGCGCGACCTTAGCAAGTGAGTAGTGGGGCTGCTGCCAGAGGTGCAGGTTGGGAAGGGGGGCACAAAAGGTTGGCAGTAAACCGGAGCCATGGGCAGTGTCGGACAAAGTTTACGGAGGATCCTTGCGTTCAGACTCCCTTTTCTCAGTTGTAGGCTCTGAGGCTTGCAATTTGCAGCTTTTTTGAGGCAGTGGAAATACTGAGCGTTTTCGCCTGAATTGAAGCGGATTAACCTTTGGGTCTGTCCTTAATTCCCTAACCAGTTGGCCGTCCCGGGGTTTTAGGCTATCATTTATTCGCTTTAACCCATGAGTTGGAAAGCACATGTCACAGTACATAGGGAGTTCGAAGGTGGAAGGAGCGCTGAGAGTTTAAGTGGGGTGATCTAGAAGGCCCTTAGGCAGGTGATTTTTATTTTTATTTTTTTAAACATATCTTTATTGATTTCAGAGAGAGGAAAGGAGGGGGAGAGAGAGAGATAGAAACATGAATGATGAGAGTCATTGATCGGCTGCAGCCCACAACCCGGGCATGTGCCCTGACCGGGAATCGAACCCCGATCTCCTGGATCCTAGGTCGACGCTCAACCGCTGAGCCCCGCCTGGCCCCTCGGCAGGTGATTTTAAGCAAAGGGCCTCCTGCAGGGAGTCAGGAGGGGTATGTGGTGAAATCAATAAAGATATATTAAAAAAAAAAATCTACTCAGAGGCCCAGGATAACAACTCCCTACTTGCTTCCTATGTATAGAATGAGGGCATTGACCAGCATATAGGAGTTCTCAGATCTGTGGTCAAGAAATTAGTTCATTGCCTTGGTTGGTCTTCCCCATAGCCACGGTTGCGGGTTCCATCCCCAGTCAGGGCACATACAAAAAACCAACCAACAAATGAGTAAGTATCGATGTTTTTTTTCTTTCTTTCTCCCTCTCTAAAAATCAATTAACTTTAAAAAAAGGAACAAAAAAAGAAAATAGTTCATTAAAATTGTTCATGGAAAAGCAACTGTGGGTTTTGGATTTTTTAGACACCTCATTCTCCTGGTTAAGAATGGGACTCGAGCCCTGGCCAGTGTTGCTCAGTGGTAGAGCCTCCTCCTTAGCACCAAAGGGTTTGAGTCCGATTCCCGTCAAGGGCAGGTATCTGGGTTGCAGGTTCGTCTCCCCCTGTGCGGGGCATGTGAGGGAGGCAACCGGTCCACGAGTCTTTCTCACATCGATGTCTCTCTACTCCCCCCTTCCACTCTCTCTCAAAATCAATGGGAAAATATCCTTATTGGCTACTTATATTAGTGTTCTTAACCATTTCCCCTTATGCAAGGAGGAAATAGCTAATATTTTTGAGTGTTTATGTCAGAGACAGTTCTCAGCTCTTTACATTTATTAACTGACTTAATTTTTACAGCCACCCTGTGTGTAGCTGTTATAATCCTTATTTTCAAAGGTGAGTGAACTGCATCATAGCAAGATTAAACAACTTGCCCAAAGTCACATAGATACTAAGTGGTGGAGCCAGTTTTCCAATCCAGATTGTATGACTCCAAAGTCTGTGCTCTTGCTTAATAGGTTATACAGTCTCTCAGCAGCATATTGATGAGGTTATTGTATTAAATGAGTTTTTGCATATAAAACACAGTGTCTGGTTCAGAACTGAACTGTATTATCATTATTTATGATGATGATGATGATGATGATTTTGAGCTGTAAACTCCTAAGTTCCAAAATAGGTAACAGGGACGGGGACAGAGATGCTATGACCTTCAGTTTTCAAGATGAGAAATTAGCACTTCAAGGAAGCAATTCATTTAAGGTCACACTGCAGGGAAATGATGGAGGTTATCTGTAAAATCCAGATCTCTGTGCATTACTCTTTTTAGAGAAGGAAAGGATCTATTGACATGTTACTGATTTTTTGAAAACGTTAATGACTGTTTTCAAAGGAAACTGTGTTATATAGAAGAAATTCTTAAGTTACTTTAAAAAATTATGTATAAAATGAAAAAAAATTAAGTGCCATCTTATTTTGTGTACAGCAACATGCTTCTGATTCAGCCTGTCCACTTAGTTGTAAAAGTACATTAATCAGAACGACCTGGCATCTTCCTGAGCAAGACTTCATTAGGGCCCAGTATGCTTTACTTCATCCAGAAGTTTTCTCAAGCATCTTCAAAGGTTGGTTTATTCAGCAAATATTTGAGCACTATTTGCCTGGCATGGTTTGGCTGAGCAATAGCAGTGAAAAAGAAGATAAAAATCCTATCCTGATATATTGGGGGGGTGTGTGTTAAAATACAAATAAGTAAAATATTTAATATGTCAAGTGGTAGGTAAGTACTGTGGAGAACTATAAAGCAGGGGAAGGGAATGTGGAACAACACTTACAATTGCACTGTATATAAATAGCATGGTCAGAAGTTAGGGAATGGGCCATGCAGGTAGCTTAAGAAAGAACATTCTAAAGGAAAAAAGGCCCCAAGATGGAATCATTCCTTGCATTTTGAGGAATCACCAGGATTCTTAAATAACTTTCATTTTTCCTTTCATCTAACACTTCTTGAGTTACTGTTAGTCTATTTACTAGTTGAAGCCTGAATCTGCTCACTAAAGCACAGAATCAGCAGGGAAGGTTATTTGGCCATGTAACATGAAAGTTACAGGGATTTTTTTTAAGGCAAAGAAAAAAAGATGGTCCTGGTTCTCGAGTCTACTCAGACAAACACACAATTTTAATTCATGTGAGAATAATAATGGAAGTGCACTTAGGATACTTACTCATAGGAGCATAACATCAGATTGGAGAAAGCTTTAAGCTGAATTTGGAAAGACAAGTTCCCTAAGAGAAAAGTAGTAAGACAGAATGCTAGGCAGAGACATGTAGAAAGCCATGGAACTATAAGAAGTAGGCAGTGCCCATAAAGCTATATTGTAAGGTAGATTGCTTTTTTCTACATAAAATAGCATTCCCACAGTGATTAGTCTGCTTTTGTAATTTATAAATAGAAGAGGCAGTTTAGAATGCCAAATACTAAACATCCAGTCTTTACCTGTTCTTTGAGATATTTTTCTCATGTGATAAGATTAGCAGTAAGCCAAAACATAAC
The DNA here is from genome assembly GCF_054644295.1 of Miniopterus natalensis. Lineage (NCBI taxonomy): Eukaryota > Metazoa > Chordata > Mammalia > Chiroptera > Miniopteridae > Miniopterus > Miniopterus natalensis. The sequence goes on from NC_142089.1 coordinate 26,681,488, forward strand.
TGGCTTCAATTCAGTGGTTTCTTTCGCATATTGTATAGCTGTTAATAGCCTTAGCCAGCAACAACATCACTCTGTAGTCAACCTTTCTGTAAAGTTTGATGTGCTAACAGAAAGCAGTTTGTTTTTAAATTGTTCTAGATTGGAATTAAGATATTTGGTGATATATTTTTTAAAAAAATCTGTTTTTGTCTTCTGGTTCCTTTTTCTCTATTTAGATGCTGAAGTATCCTTTCACAGTCAGACTAGGATCCAGCAGGAGAACAGAAACTCTTTCTCTCAAGACATGTCTCCAGGAGAACTTTTCACCTTTGGTTTTAAGGCCTTGGCCTTTCACATCATTTCCAGTGTGTGTGAACAAGACACAATACTATCATACTTCTCCATGCAGCTTTAAGAAGCAGAAGCAAGAATTACTTCCAGCCAGGCCACCAAAAACTATTACATACCTGCCTGACAGCCCAAAGCCAGCATTATACGTGTCTCTGGCAGGACTAATCCCCTTCCTTGCGCCACCACTGGTCATGGTAATGACAAAGACTTATATCCCCGTATTAGCTTTTAGTCAGATGGCTTATGGAGCCAGTTTCCTGTCTTTCTTGGGAGGGATCAGATGGGGTTTTGTTCTCCCAGAAGGTAGTCCAGCCAAACCAGACTTCCTCAATTTAGCTAGTAGTACAGCTCCTGTCATGTTTTCATGGGTTGCCTTCCTTATTTCTGAAAGGCTCAGTGAAGCTGTAGTCACAGTAATAATAGGTTTGGGGATAGCATTACATAATGAAATTTTCCTCTTGCCACACTATCCCAACTGGTTCAAAGCCCTGAGGATAGTAGTCACTTTAGTGGCCTTTTTATCATTTGTATTCACTTTACTACTTAAAGATATTTATCCAGAGAAGGACCCACGAGATCTGGTCAAGTAGAATAAATATAAAACTCTGTAGATGATGTTAGTATGTTGGCTACAAGCCTTATAAGGTTGTTTACATCTTTTCTTCTACTACAGTTTAGCTGTTTCCCACCACTACTAATTTATTCACATTTTCTCATTTCTAGAAATCTTTATTTCATAGGAATTATATGATTGACAGCTTGAGAATCCCTAACAAGTCCTTTTGATGTCATATTAGGTTACAGTTCTCATTCAGTCTTATGAATTATATAGTGGTCTACTCATACATTTCAATGTTTTAATTATTTTGAAAAAAAAAAGTAAAATTAAAAAAAAAAAAGATGAGCCCTGGCCAGGTAGCTCAGTTGGTTAGAGCACTGTCCCATATGCCAAGGTTGCGGGTTTGATCTCTGGTCAGGGCACATAAAAGCAGCAGCCAATGAATGCATAAATAACTGAAACAACAAATTGATGTTTCTCTCTCTCTCAAATCAAATAGATGAAAAATCCCTTTTGCTAGAGCCTATGATCAATGAAAAACACACACATTCTCCCATTTCAAGAGGGAAACTTCAGTCCATGAATGTCTGAAAATAAGTGATTCCAGGGTGGAGTTTTCATTGCAGTTGCTCCTGGGAATTGCATTTACAAGCTCGTTTTACCTGATATAACCTAGCTATATGAGCTGAAAGGATCTGTGGCTCTAAAGTCATTTGGGAGTAGTGTCACAAGGTGAAGTTATGTTTAAAGAGAAACTGGACACATTTTCCAGTTTTTATTAGGATGTTTGGTAGAGTATAGATGCAACTTATCACCAAATAGAAAACCAGCAGGTCAAAATTATTTAAAAGATAAAGCTACCACCTAGTCGGTTTTGCTCAGTGGTTAGAGCGTCAGCTCGTGGACTGAAGGGTCCTGGGTTTGATTCCAGCCAAGGGCAAGTACCTTGGTTGCAGGCTCTGGCCCCTGGACGCATGCAGGAGGCAACCGATCAATGTGTCTCTCACACTGATGTTTTTCTCTCCTTTCCACTCTCTCTGAAAAGCAATGGAAAAAAACACCCTCAGATGAGGGAAAAAAATAATAAAGCCACTAGTACATAAAATTAGGAAAAGTCAAGCTGGAGTCATATTGATATTCTAATGAATGGGGCTATCTAGTTTTACGTGTCAACTCACAGAAAACTTTTTCAAAACAGCCAAAGCATCACCTTAGGATTCTAACTTGTAAACCTTGTCTCTTGAGATTCTTCGTCTCATAAAAAAGAAATATATGTAAGAATATAAATAAGGAAATGATATCACCTGGTATGTTATCTTTGTATTACTCAAATATCAAATTTCACAAGTAAATTATATACATGTGATTTCCACTGTAGTGATTCTTGCTGTGAAGAGAGAAGAGTCTAGATTGGTAGCCTGTTTACTTTCTTACACACCTGTTAGAGGCTGAATTGTGTGTTGAAGTCTTAATCCCCAATATTTAAGAATGTGACCTTATTTGGAGATAGGGTCTTTACAGAGGTAACACAGTTAAAATGAGGTCATAAGGGTAAGGTATAATGTAATATTACTGGAATTCTTATAACAAGGGAAAATTTAGAGATAAACACGCATACAGGGAGAATGCCATGTGAACATGAAGATGGCTATATGTCAAGGAGAGAAGCCTGGAACAGATCCCTCCCTCAGCCTTCAGAAGGAACCAACTTTACCAACACCTTGAGTCCAGACTTCCAACCTCTGAAACTGTGAGACAATAAATTCTGTTGTTTAAATTTCTGTGGTACTTTGTTACAGCAGCCCTAGGCAAACAAATATAACACCATAGAGCTAGAACTTGTTCAGATCATTGAGAAGTTTACCAGTTAAAGCCTCTGGATGAAACCCCACATGACCCTTCTTTATTAAGGAAGAGAACAGTTTACTACAGCCTGATAATAAAGGAAAGGAAACTCATACTATTCAGATGATCCGTCTCAGAAGGAAAAGCAAAATCTCAGAAGAGCAAAAATAAAAATACTTTATTAGTATATTCTTTTTTTTAAAACAATCTTGTCATTACCTAGGAAACAATAAGCATATTTATAATTGCCTACTTTTCAAGGATCATCAGGACCTATTAAGGCCAAACATTGATTGTCTTGACATTACATTTTCTGCCACAGCAGTACATAATGCCCTCTTCACAGTGCCATTTTAGGTTGCCAGGCAGTAGTGAGAAATTATAGGAGCATTTTATAAATCTCTTTTGAATCAGAATGCAGAATCTCTGTAACTAGAAATGTTAAAGGCACATGAGCTTAAACATTCTACAAATTATCTTGACACTTCATTCCTTGACATTTTACAGATTCCAACCAGGTCTCTGTGACCCTTCAGACTCAGAGCTTTCTGTCTGTACTACGTAAGCTTTTCTTTCTTTTTAAAGATTTTAAAAATTGATTTTTAGAGAGAGGAAGGAAGAGTGAAACATTGATCAGCTGCCTCCTGAACACCCCCAACCCAAGATTGAGCCTGAAACCTGGGCATGTGCCCTGACAGGGAATCGAACTGGCAACCTTTTGGTGCACAAGACAATGCCTAACCAACAGAGCCACACCAGCCAGGGCCATACGTTTTTCCTAATACAAACATAGTTAAGTTATGAAGAAAACTCCTTTTGGGCCAATCCAAATATTTTGGATATGAATGCTACCTGAGTCTTTAATGCTTGAAGTTTTCTATCTAAATAAGCTGTTGATCCTTATAACAATATACTGAAGGACTTTAGTAAAGAAAAAGGGGCCCGGTGAGGCATGGTTCAGTGGTTTAGCATCGACCTAGGATCTAGGAGACTGCGGTTTGATTCCCGGTCAGGGCACATGCCTGGGTTGCAGGCTTGATTCCCAGTCCGGGGCGTGCAAAAGGCAGCCAATCAGTAACTCTCTCATCATTGATGTTTCTATCTCTCTCTCCCTCTCCCTTCCTCTCTCTGAAATCAATGAAGATATATTTTTAAAAAGAAAAGAAAAGGGGAAATCCAGAATATACTAACCAAATCCTGGAATCAGCTGAGTAAAAACCTAATGTATGCAAGATCTTTAATATAAATGGCTCCAAATGACTAGTAGAAATAACTTAAAAGTGATGATCACGTACATGAATCTTCCTCTCAGAACTGGACAGAGAATAATTCTTTAGAATGCTTCTCGGGGGAAAATACATTTTGAGAGGTAGTGTTGGATCGGAAGCCTTTCCTTTTATACTTATTAGTCAGTGTCTGTAAGAATTTTCACAGGCATCTACAACTTCACCTTCTCTAAGCAAGGTAGTAGGTTTGTAGGAAGCTCATACTTAGGTTTGTCCAAGTACAAGTAAGCTTTACAAAGCTTAATGATCTAATGAAATTCCATCTTCCCAAAGCCAAGCATATTTTTGATGACTATTTAGAAAATAGGGGAGAAATTTCCTAGGTGCATACCACCTACTGGGCTTTATCACCCATTACATCATCTTATTGCAATAAAGGACTGTCACTAAGAATCTCCTCTTAATTACTCACTTGCATTCTCAGCATCAAAACAAAAAACATAAGTGAGCAAAAGCTTTTTTTATGCTGTTATCAACAGGTTAAAACTTAACTCTCTATATAAATAGCTAGACATTTCTCACATGTCCCTTTTTTCTCACATTTTTGTTGCCAATAAAATGTTTGGGGCTATTGAAACTCCTAGCATCAAATAAAAGTAGGAAATTGTTTCATTGGCTCTTCCCTGTAGGTTAAACTATGGCCATGGAAAATTGTGTTCTGGATTGAATTATGAATGTACAGACACCTTTAACTGTTTCACTGATACTCTTACATTACAGAGTCATGTTACAGCTTGAATTGCAATGGAAAAGATGCTAAAGGGGCAATTTGCTGAGAAGTTTCTAACAATTTTTACAAATACTAACTGAACAATTCTTGAACATAAATAGCATTTCTATTAGTAAGCTTGTCAAATTTTTGTGAGCTCTTTATTAATTTAGGATATATTCCATATCCCTTCTCACTCAAATTCTTAGAAAAATAATCTTAGTCATTTATCTATCAAACACATGGGAAACTCAACAGAATCAAAGGGTCCTAGGACCAAATGCATGGGTGATTTGCAAAAGGTCAGATCTTATATTTTCAAAATGTTTCTTGTGGTCTCTTACAGTTTATAATTCATAGTACAGCAACACCTCCTTCACAACGACTGGTGATCATGTTACTGATTTCTGTCCATGTATCTGAATGAGGGTTATAAACTTCAACTGAGTCCAAAGTACCTGGTGCCAAGAAATCATGACTGGAAGATCGACCTCCAGAAACATACAGAAGCCCATTGACTGCCACAACACACATGCCTGCTCTAGGCACTTTCATTGAGGCAACTTCAACCCACTTTTCCTGGTTAAGAGGAAAAAAAAAATTAAGTTAGCAGTGTCATAAAATGATAATAGAGAAAACTGCTGAGAAATCTGATATGGTTCTTTTTACATGTTTAAATTTCAAATTCACAATCCGGTCACATCAGTATATAGAACATTTAAAAATAAACTTTCAAGTAGATGTAGATAAAGTAGTAAATTTAGAGAAAAACAATTGAAAAGTCTGTGATTAATTATAAGTTATTATCAGGAAATAATCTAGAGATTCTATATAGGCAGGCATTCTGAAAAACTAGTTCTAACCTGAGCATGTGCTCTGACTGGGAATTGAACCTCAATCTCCTGGGTCATTGGTCAATGCTAAACCACTGAGCCATGCCAGCCGGGCTAGAAAGTGAACTTAAAAAATAAAATAAAATAAAAAAATAAAAAAATATATATATATGTTTTTATGATTTTTAGAGAGAGAAGAAGGGAGGGGGACAGAGAGATAGAAACATTGATGAGAGAGAAATATCGATAAGCTGCCTCCTGCATGCTCCCTACTAGGGATCGAGCCTGCAACCTGGGCATGTGCTGTGACTGGGAATCGAACTGGTGACCTCTTGGTTGACGGGTCAATGCTCAACCACTGAGCCACACCAGCTGGGTGAAAGTGAACTTTTTAAGGACAGGTTCTTAATGAACTTCACATCCCAGTATCCAGCATAGCTGCAGTACATTATAGAAAGTCAATGAGTGTTTGCTGATCTGAACTTAAATGAAATGCTGAAATACTAAAACCAGCAACAATCCTTTGAAATTAAAGAATAAATTTAAAGGTTATTTGATTATATGAAATTACAGAACATATCACAAAGTTGGGATAGTTGAAAAAATATATTTTAAAAGACAGATATATCCACAAAAATATCTAAGGCTGATTAAGATAAGTTAGGATGTTGGGGTTATGTTTCTCATTAGGGAATATAGTAAATAATGCTGTAGTAACTATGTATGCTGTCAGATGGGTACTAGACTTATTGTGGTAATCACTTCGTAAGGTATATAAATGGCTAATCACTATGCTGTACATACCAGAAAGTAATATAATATTGTATGTCAACTATAATTGAAAAAATATATTTAAAAACTCCCAGATATTATAAATATGTTAAAGGTTCTAAAGGAAAACATAAACATGGTGATGGGAGAAGTGGAAGACAACAAACAACAAGATCTTCTAGAGCTAAAAAAAATATATATAGTATCTGAAATGAAAAAGTTCCCAATAGGGGCTTAGACACTGCAAATTAGAAATTTAGATATGCAGAAGTTTAATGAACTTTAAGACATAGCAAGAGAAACTATCCAAACTGAAGCACAGAGAACAAAGTTTTAGTTATACAGGATGAATAAGTTCTAGAGATACAATGTTCAGCATGGCGACTGCAAGTCACTACAGCATGGTGACTTGAAATTTGCTAAGAAAGCAGATCTTAATTGCTCTTACCACACCAAAAAAAGGAACAGGGAGCTATGTGAGGTGATAGATATGTTAATTAGCTTGATTGTGGTAATCATTTCACAATGTATATCAAAACATCACATTGTACAACTTAAATATATGCAACTTTTATGTCAGTTATAGCTGAATAAAGCTGGAAAATAAAAACAAACTGAAAAACAAAGAGAGAAAAATAGAAAAAAATTTAACAGAGCCTCAGTGATCTGTGGGACAATATCAAGTGATCTTACATGCCTATTATTGGAGTTCCAGTAAGAGAGCAAGAGACTATTTGAAGAAATATGGCTGAAAACATTTGATGGAAGGTATACTCCCACAGATTCAAGAATTTCATTGAATTCTAAGCAGGTTAAACACAAAACACCAACAAGAAACACATAACCAAATTACTGGAAACTCATGATAAAAAGAAAATCTTATAAGCTGACAAAGAGCCAGGCCGGGCATGGCTCAGCGGTTGAGCATAGACCTAGGATCCAGGTGATCGGGGTTTGATTCCAGGTCAGGGCACGTGCCCAGGTTGCGGGCTTGATCCCCAGCAGGGGGAGTGTAGGAGGCAGCCATCAATGACTCTCTCATCATTGGTGTTTCTCTCTCTCTCCCTCTCCTCTCTTCTCTCTAAAATCAATAAAGATATATTTAAAAAAAAGAAAAAAGGCGAAAAGATAGAGTTATTGGAAAATAAAAGAAATAAAATGGAATACTAAAACAATCAACATAAAGACAGAAAAAGGAGAGAAAGGATTAAAAAAAATGGATTATAAAAATAAAAAACAGCAAAATAGAAGTCTAAAAACCAACCAATCTGTAATTACATTACATATAAATAATAAAAACTCTGAAGACTCCATTTGAAAGTCAGAGACGGTCAAACTGCACAAAAAACACAGACCACAACTATATGTTATCTTACAAGAGATGCAGTTTGTAAAGACATAGATTTAAAGTAGAAGGGGAAAAAAGATATACCATGCAAATACTAATCAAAACATAACTTGGCTACATTAATGGTTGCATTAATATCAGACAAAGTAGACTTCAAAACAAAGGTGGTTACCAGAGGTAAAGAAAAAATATTTCATACTATAAAAGGATCAATTCATCAAAAAGACATAATAATCTCAATGTGTACAGACTTAATAACAGAGATTCAAAATATGAAGCAAAACCTGACAGAAATGAAAGGAAAAGCAGACAAATCCATAATTATAGGTGGAGATTTCAACACTTCTCTCTTAGCAATTTACAAAGCAATGAGATAAGTTGGAAATACTTAGGGAAGACTTGAACAACACTAATAAGCTTGACTTAAGAGACATTTATAGAACACTACACTCAACAACAGCAGAATACAAATTCTTTTAAGGTGCACATGAAACATCTACCAAGACACAAATCATACAAAATATGCTCTTTGTTCACAATGAAATTAAATTAGAAATCAGTAATACAAAGATATCTGGAAAATCCCCCAATATTTGGAAATTAAATAGGATACTTCTAACAGCTCATTGGTCAAGGAAGAAATTACCAGAGAAATTAGAAGATATTTTGAGATAAATGCTAATTAAAACATATCAAAATGTGTGAGGGGCAGTTAAAGAAGTGCTTGAAAACAATTTATAGCTTTAAAGGTTTATAGTATAGAAAAAGAAAGGTCTGAAAATCAATCATATAAGCTTCCACTTAAAGGTTCTAGAAAAAGAAGAGCAAATTAAAGCCAAAACAAAGAGAATGAAGGAAAAAAATAAAGGAACAGAATTGAATGAAATAGAAGGTGGACAATCAGTAGAAAAAAAATCAATGACACCAAAAGTTAGTTCTTTGAAAAGAAAACCTACAAATGATCAAATCACGAATGAAAGAATGCACATCACAATGGACCTTAAAGACATTAAAAGAATAACAGGATACTAAACATTTGAAATCATCCAACTTACCTCTTCAAAGGAATATTTTTCTACAGTATGAAGAGCATCTTGCGTTTCGTTCCACCCTCCAATAGAATAGATGCAGTCATTGAGTGCAGCAACCCCAAGATATGCTCTCCTGGTTCCCATTGGAGGAAGTGGAGACCAACGCTTGGAAAGTGGATCATAAACTTCAAAAGAACGAAGCTCTATTCCTTCATTGCTGATGCCTCCAATTACATAAATTAAACCTGGAAATGGAATATTTTTGCTCAGATGCTATATAAAATAGGATACAATAATTAACAAAAGTCACAGTTGTGATTTCAGTTTGCTATGCTGATACTATATTTAATGTAGGGCTTACCATTTTTTAAGAGAAAATAGACTTCTGTCTAGTTCATCACAGCTCACATTTAAGCAAGTTATAGAGAATTAGGGGTATGAATTTAAAGTGAAATTAGCCCTAGCTGTTTTGGCTCAGTGGTTAGAGCATCAGCCTGCACGGACTGGAGGGTCCTGGCTTCGATTCCAGCCAAGGGCACGTACCTCAGTTGCAGGCTTGATCCCTGGCCTCAGGTGGGGCACGTGTAGGAGGCAATCAATTGATGAGTCTCTCTCACACTGATGTTTCTCTCTCTCTCTCTACCTCTCTCTCCCTCTTTTCAACTCTCTCTGAAAAGCAATGGAAAAAATATCCTAGGGTGAGTATTAAAAAAATAATAAATAAAGTGGAATTAAATTTTCAATGAACTTTATGATGCTATAACAAAATAAATGTCAGACAAGGGTTTCCCATCTTATTGTCTACTTGATAATCTCAAGTTCCAGATGCACTGCTACCACATATAGGTAAAAAAGGAAAGGGAAAGGGACATTTTTCCCCTTAAAAAATATTATGCACTTAAACTGAGAATGACATGACCATGTTTGGTGACAGCCTACCTGTTGTTTAGATGGACATAAAAGAGAAAATTGAATTTAAATTACAATAGTTATATGGCTAGATTAAGATATCAGATCAATCACTGGAGTACATCAAAATGTTATTCACAGAGAGTTTACATTTGATTGAAGAGTTTTTTACATTTGATTGAAACTAATGGTTTTGACAATCTACAATTATTTTTGAGTGCCCAGTTTCTCATGTTCCAAAGTGAGGAGTTATAGGTTATAGCATTTTAAGAAATGTGAGCTAAATGTTGATAAACTTGGGTTCTAGCTCCAGCTATGCCAATAACCAGCTCTGAGAAGGGACAACTCACAATCTTCCTAATCTTTAGCTTCCTCATTTATAAATAAGGGGGTTGAAGTTGATAATCTCCAAGATGCCTCTTTAGCTCTATGATTTTAGATGGGAAGATAAAAATAATAAATATAAAACAGCTAGAGAACATTATAATATTAAATAATAGAATATAGTCTGCACCACGTAATTGGAACATTTAAATGTTAGTGGAAATCTGAGAAAGTACTCACAAAGCAAGAAGAGCTTGAGCTGGGAACAAAGCAGGTTGAGTTGTCATATAACAATGGGCAGACTGCTTCCTACTCTGCAGGTACATATAAATTTGCTCTCCAACTCTGGACAGAGAATCAGGTTTTATTTGACAGTGCTTACTACCTCTCAGGATATAGAAGACAATTAAAATAATGTCTGTACACCATTTTAATACTCAGTACAACATTTTTCAAATCTATCACAGCATTATATTTTGTGTGGACTGAATAACAGTGTAGTCTGTAAAAAAAACTCTGAAGAATGCCCTGGCTGCTGTGGCTCACTGGTTAGAGAGTCCGTTCAGCAAAAGGTCTCGGGTTTGATTCCCAGGCAAAGGCACGAACCTGGGTTGCATGTTTGATCCCCCTCCCCGGTCAGAGCACGTTCAGGAGGCAACCAATCAATGTGTCTCTCACATTGATGTTTCTTTCTCTCCCCTCCCTCCCTTCCACTCTCTCTAAAAAAAATCAATGGAAAAAATATCCTCAGGTGAGGATTAAAAAGTAGTAATAAAAACAAACAAAAAAAACACTGAAGAAGCCTATAAGAAAGGACTGTGAAGACTGTTTTTGATTCTCTATCTACTTAGAAATACTTACTAAGGCTTCATGGGAGGCAAAATAACAATAAAGAATGACATTTTAAATGCTTATTTTGCCTATCTGGAATTTTAAACTCTAGCTTTGTTTATTTTGGGGGGGGGGGAATAGATTATTTTGACAATACAGAAATAAAGAAAAAAGAAATTAAAAGATGTAAGAGGTTAAAAGCAGAACTTCTATACTGTTAATCACTTAATACTAACAAACATAAAATAATATACATTTGTGCAAATAAAGCCTCAAGCTCAGTTTTTATATTTTTTCAAGAAAAAAAATTTTTTTAAATATGTCTTTATTGATTTCAGAGAGAGGAAGGGAGAGGGAGAGAGAGAGAGAAGCATCAATGATGAGAGAGTCTGATCGGCTGCCTCCCGCATGCACTGGACTGGGGATCTGGCTCGCAACCCAGACATGTGCCCTGACCGGGAAATCAAACCGCGATCTCCTGGATCCTAGGATGATGCTCAACCGCTGAGCCATGCCCAGCTGGGCCCAAGAAAAATATTTTATACAGCAATTACCTTGCATTTCACAACAGCCAAAGTAGTAACGTGACATAGCCATATTGCCAACTACTTCCCATTTATTTTCATCAGGATCAAATCGTTCAATGGTGTTCCCTATCTCAGCTCCAACCCATCCACCTGTAACCAAACAGAAAAAAGTTATGTCTGGGATAAAGGAATCTTATTTATCAAAAACACCTTAGAAAACATCTAATCTGACAACTTCATATTATGGATGGTTATCATATGGAACAGAGGGGCTATCTGTCCAAGATCACACGAAAAGTTAGAAACTGACAGTGAGTAGAACTCGTATCTTTCAACTCTCTGCCTATTTTCAACTAGAGGTTTAAAATAAAACAAAAACTTTAACGTATTGCATAGGAAATTTGGTATTTTGCAAAATTATCTTTTGAAAAAACTTCTGCATATTTAGAATGCTTATAACTAATCATGAGATTTAACTATCAGCTAAAGTGCTTCACTTGACATTTCATCTATATTTTATCTCCATCTCTTTCTAAGAACTCCACATGTGACAATATTCCCCAAGTAATAATATTTTAAGAATAAGAATTTATATCACTTCTCGGCCTTTTGGCTAAGATCAAGTGTAGTAAGAATAAGAATTTATAAAGCTGAAAGGATCCAAGTTTCTCATGGGAGGGAAGGAAAATTTCTAAAGTAATCAGAATCTGACTAAGAATTTAAATAATATTAGATATCCTTAAATTAGACAGCATAATTACCCAAAGCATAGATAGCTCCATAACACACACACACTCCCAAGCCACAGCGGGGGTGATTCATTGAAGCTACAGTTGTCCACTGTTTAGTAACTGGATCATAGCATTCAGTACAGTCAAAAATCATTGAATCTTTTTCACCTGAGTTAAATAAAAGGGGCACATATGAGGAGGTTTAGTAATGCCAATAGCCTAGAACCATAATACAATATTCAGTAGCATTCCATGTTGTCAGAAATTCAACTATTATGTCTGATTTTATACTATTTATTAAAATTCATTTGCCCAGCAAATGTTAATTTGAAATCATAGCACTATACCATTTAGTATAGTCCATTTAATGAAGTAATGACTCAATTTTCTTTCTTTTTTAAAATTTTTACTATTTCTTATTATCTATTTCTAATTCTACCACCCAAACAATCCACGTAATTTGCATTTTGACACTTGTAAAATTTGAGTTTTAATAAAATCCTTATCTAGCAACAAACAGAAAGTAATGTAATTTAAAAAGATATCACTTAAAATAAAACTTAAATATACTATACCTAGGAGTAAACCTAATTAAAGATTGTTTAAGACCTCTATGTTTAAAATTTATAAACTTTATATAGATAAAGTTTTAAATTAAGGAATATCTAAATAAATGAAGAAATGTATCATCTTCATGAATTAGAAGAGTCAATGTAAAGATGATTATCCCCAAACTGATTTATAGATATAATACAATCCCAATTTTTTTAAAAAACCTTTTTTATTATGTTACACTTAACACAACATAAAATTTACTGTCTTAACCATTTTTAAGTTTACAGTTCAGTAATGTTAAACACATTCATACTGTTGTGCAGCCATCACAACCATCCATCCCCAAACTCTTTTCATCTTATCAAACTGAAACCCTATACCCCATTTTCCCCTCCCCAAGCCCCTGGCAATCACCATTACACTTTATGATTTTGACTATTCTAAGTACCTCAAATAAATGGACTCATACAGGATTATTTTAAAAAATAAACTGATTCTAAAATTTATATGGAAAGTACAAAAGGGCCTAAAATAGGCAAGCAGTCCCAGAAAATGAGAAACTGCTCTATCAGATAAGCTTATTAGACTTAAACAGAGCTATAGTAATTAAGATAGGGATAGACAAGGAGACCAATGGAACAGAAAAGAAATCTAGATACAGATTCATGCATATGTAAGACATATGACATGACAGTTTGTACTACATAGCAGTGTGGAAAGAAAAGTTTTTTTTATGCTAGGATAATTGGTTTATCTATATGGTGGTGGTGGGGAAATAAAACTGGTTCCCTACTCATACTAATCATAAAAACTAATTCCAGGTAGATTAGACATAAATATAAATGGAAAAGCCATAATTTTTAGAAAGCAGTAAAGGTTTATATCCTCATGACTTTGGAGTAGGTAAAGATTTCTTTAAAGAGGTACAAGAGCCCTAGCCAATCTGGCTTAGTGGTTAGAGTGTCGGCCCTTGGACTGAAGGGTCCCACGCTGGATTCTGGCCAAGGGCATGTACCTCGGTTGCAGGCTCCATCCCTGGCCCCCTTCAAGGTGTGTGCGGGAGGCAACCAATCTATGTGTCTCTCTCACATCCATGTTTCTCCCCTGCTGAAAAGCAATGGAAAAAAATAACCTTGGGTGAGGATTTAAAAAAAAGGGAGGTTACGAGAAACACTAACCATAAAGGGAAAAAAATAGTAGAGTTGGCTACATTAAAATTAAAGGTATTTGATTATCAAAAGATACCATAAAGCCCAGCCGGGCATGGCTCAGCAGTTAAGCGTAGGCCTAGGATCCGGGAGATCGCTGTTCGATTCCCGGTCAGGGCACATGCCTGGGTTGCGGCTTGATCCCCAGTCGGGGGGCGTGCAGGAGGCAGCGGATCAATGACTCATCATTGATGTTTCTATCTCTCTCTCTCCCTCTCCCTTCCTCTCTCTGAAATCAATAAAGACATATTTAAAAAAAACACACAAAACCATAAAAAGCCCTGGCTGGTATGGCTTAGGTTGGCTGGAGCATCCTCCTGTGCACCGAGAGGTTGCCTTATCTAAGTTGTGGCTTTGATTCCCTGTGGGGGCACGAAGAGGAGGTGGTCAATCGATGTTTCATACATCGATGTTTCTCTCTCTCTCTCTCTCCCTTCCCCCTTCTCTAAAACCAGTAAAAACATATCCTTGGGTGAGGACTAAAAAACAAAAAGAGATACCATAAAAAGAGTGAAAGGTGAAGCAGCAGAGTAGGAAAGATATTTGCAGCACATGTAACTTTTATGAGGGCGTAGAATCCTAGATTCAAAACTCTTATTGTGCAAAAAAGAGTTAACATAGCAGGCCTGAGACTGCCTATCCTTAGAAAGGCTTGCTTTGCAAGGATGACCCTTGGCTGGAGTCTGGGAACGTGGTTAGTAAACAGTGCTCTACAGTGATATAAAAATTTTCCCTAAGTGATGAGTGGCTTTTTGCAGTGATGAAAATGTTCTGAAATTAATGGTGATGGTTGTACAACTTTGTGAATATACTAAAAAACACTGAACTGTATCCTCTATTGGGGGGAGAGGAGGAACCTTTTTTCTGCCAAGGGCCATTTGGGTATTTGTAACATCATTCACCGGCTATACAAAATTATCAACTTAAAAATTAGCCTGCTATATTTGGTCAAATGTTTAATTAACTCACCACTAACGTGATGGCTGGAATTGTTTCTCTTTGGTGAGGCCTTGGCAGGGCCAGACCAAATGATTTCAAGGGTCATATATGGCCTGTGGGCCAGATGTTCCCCACCCCTGCAAATAGTGAATGTTATGGTATGTGAATTATAAATCAATTTTTTAAAATAGTATTTACAGCCCTGGTCAGTGTGGTTCAGTTGGCTGGAGAATCGTCCCATGCACTGAAAGGTAGAGGGTTTGATTCCCCGTCAGACACATACCCAGGTTGTGGGTTCCATCCATCCCCACTGGTCAGGGCACGTACAGGAGGCAACTGATTGATGTTTCTCTGTTACATCGATGTTTCTCTCTCTCTTCCTCTCCCTTCTCTCTAAAATCAATAAAAACATATCCTCGGGTAAGGGTTTAAAAAAAAGAAAGAAAGAAATAGTATTTAGAAATTTAACCCAGATATGTATGTATCTAGGAGGAAGTAAACTAAACTATGGTATAGTTATAGTACGTGTTATTTTTATTTTCTTTTTATATGCTTTGGTTTCAGCAAAATTTTCTACAACAAACCTGAATGACTTTAATAATAAAATTATTTAAAAATTTTTATATTAAGGAATATCTTAAGATACCATTATTAGTATTAATAATAGCTAGTAGTCACAGCATTTTTGAAGAGCACCCATAAATACTTCCGTGGCATCAAAAAAGAAGATACATATATATGCAAATGTCATATGGCACACTGTGACCCTAGGTTAAACAGGAGAATTCATGCAATGAAACTATCTGCAATTGCCAAAATGTACACTAAAAAAAAACTATTAGAATTCTAGTCAAAGATTATATAGAATTATGGACTTTATGCTGTCAAAGTTATTGCCTAAAATTCCAATTTCTTTGTTGGGATTTTCAGATATACCATGAGATTTACTGATTTAATGAAGTTCTTGAGTGCTAATTATGTTCTTTCCAAAGGATAAATAAACATAAAATATTCCCTATATCTCTCTTATTTTATTTTATTATTATTATTTTTAAATGTATCTTTATTGATTTCAGAGAAAGGAAAGGAAAGGGAGAAAGAGAGATAGAAACATCAATGATGAGAGAGTCATTTATTGAGCCCGCAACCCGGGCATGTGCCCTGACTGGGAATCAAACCCCGATCGCCTGGATCCTAGGTCGACGCTCAACCGCTGAGCTATGCTCGGCTGGGCCCTATATCTCTCTTATTTTAAACTGACAGTATCATAGTCAGAAAATAATAAAAAATTTTTGATATACAACTGTTAGTTTTTTATACTAACCCACAGAAATAAAGAAAAAAGATCAGTTGTAAGGGTTAGAGATGGTCCACCTTGGTCTGTTGCTATATAAACAAATTATCCAAAAGTAAATATTGATATTAAAAGTATTACCCAGCCTTGGCTGGGTAGCTAGGTTGGTTAGAGTATTGTCCCAATATGCCCAGGTTGCAGGTTTGATCCTCAGTCAGGACACATACAAGAATCAACCAAGGAATGCATAAATAAGAGGAACAACAAATTGATGTTTCTCTCTCTCTCTCTCAAAATCAACAAAAAACACACACAACAAAACACCAAACCTAAGTATTCTGCCTTGTGATAAATCACAGTATCCCTCTGGTCTGAAATATTCAATATCTTGTGTTTCTTTTTTCTTTCTTTCATTCATTTATTCAGTAAATATTTACTAAGCATAACTGTATCTATGTATACCCCATAGTACCTCACAATATTTATAAGGCATATAATAATTCAGCCAACTTATAGCTAGAGATTAATAAGGGAAATAAGGCATTTTCATCATTACCTCCAATAGCGTAAACCATTCCTCCCAGAACTGCTACTCCCAGCCCACATCGAGCCTGATGAAGTGAGGATACAGTGGTCCAGTACTGGCTAAAGGTGTCAAAACGTTCTACACAGCTGAGGGCTCTGCTATCACTCCAACGACCACCCTGCAACCGAGTATATCCACCTGAGCAAAGAAAGGAAAAGAACACAGCAAATCCTTTACCGCTAAATATGGAAATGGTAGTAAGGAGAAAAATCTAGCCCTCTAGGTCTAGACATTCAGTTTAACTATTTCATAGCAAGAAATAAATGCTTTAGAGCCTGCCATATATACATATATTGTTCTTAAATGTGCCAAGTCCTGAAAGATTATGCCTTAAATAAAATGAGTTAACCACAATGTTCTACTACCTGGTCTCGGTTATAATAGAATATTAGATAAAACATAAATATAGGAGCTGACTATCTGTCTAGTTAAAAAGTTTCATTATGACTTCTATTAGTGTCTCTTTCAATTAAAAATAGTGAGTTGAAATTCGGGTTTTGACTGCACATCTAATCACTGAAAAAGTTTATAGCATGCACTCGAAAAATACATATTTATATATCATAGCACGCATAAAGTTATACATATTATTATATACATATAAATTATACAGAATGTTTGTATGTAAATTATATTATCTATATAAGTCTAGGCAATCTGTCAATATATATATATATCAAATATTGATAAGGTTTAATGCTTTTCAAAATAGCATTAAAAAAAGAGGTTTTAATATGTTCATCTGATATGCCTATGGGTTATCCTGTACATCCACACTTTGGAGACCACTGGTTCCTGTCATCCCTAATGACCATCTAAGACACTGAATAGTTAATATTTTTGAGGTTTATTTTCCTTATTTTTCACTAGAATTCAAATTTTCAACTTTTAAAGTAAAATTTCTTTAGTCAGCTAATGACAATAATTGAGTAATCTAAGAACTCAAAGCTTTAGATCACAGAATAACAGATGTCAAATAAGTAGCTATTTTATTTTTAGATGTGTTCACTGTATTATATAACCACAATTTAAAAATCTGTAGCCTGTATGTAAAATTAAATATATCTATTTGACACACCTGAATATTCTGACATGTATAATAAGAACAAAATATTAAAAAGTTTTGGTACTGAAAATAAAGATAACTTCTATTACTTTTTAAAAGGTTCTCACCTATAGTGTATTACAGAATTGTACACCTGAAACCTTTTTAATTTTATTAACCAATGTCACCCCAATAAAATCAATTTAAAAAAAGAAAGATAAATAAATAAATAAATAAATAAATAAATAAATAAATAAATAAATGAAAGGTTCTGACCTACTGCATATAGGTACTTCCTTGCTTTCTTCCGAGGTCGAACCTTAGATGTCTGCATAAAACTACAAAACTTGCTCTCTTTGGGAGATTTGCACACCTCACAATATTCTTTCAAAAGTGTTTGCAATGCAACACGAAGATTAAAATCAGATACTCCTAAAGCAATGTTTAAAAGATAATGTTTAATCAACTTTTAAATAACATTGAAAAGACATGCTTACATAAAGATAAAACACATTTAACAATAAAAAAATTAAAACTCATCAAACAATGGTGTTTATTTCCTAGAATAGCAAGTATTATTTTTCTCATTGCTACTAAAAAATGTACTTTCCTGCCCAGCCGGCGTGGCTCAGCAGTTGAGCATCAGCCTATGATCCAGGACATCGAGGTTTGTTCGATTTTCAGTCAGGGCACATGCCCGGGTTTCGGATTCGATCCCCAGTGGGGGGCATGCAGGAGGCAGCCAATTGATGACTCTCTCATCACTGATGTTTCTAACTCTCTCTCCTTCTTCCCTCCTCTCTCTGAAATCAATAAAGATATATACAAATATATATAAATATATTTTCCTTAAATCAAAGATTTTTAAAAATATGCTCATAGTTGGTTAGAACATCATCCCTATACGTCAAGGTTTCAAGTTCAATTCCAGGTCAGGGCACATACAAGAATCAACTAAAGAATGCATAAATAAGTGGAACAACAAATCGGTGTTTTTCTTTTTAATATGTTTTTTTATTCATTTTTTTTAGAGAGAGAGGAAAGGAGGGGGGGGAGAGAGAGAGACATAGTTGTGTGAGAGAAATATGGATTGGCTGCATCCTGCAAACACCCTGGCCGGGGATCAAACCAGAAACCTGGGCATGTGCCCTGACCAGGAATCGAACCTGTGACCTTTTGGTGCACAGGATGATACGCAACCAACTGAGCCACACCATCCGGGGCACAAATCGATGTTTCTTTCTCTTTCTTTCTCTCTCTCTCCCCCCTCTTTTTCTCTCCCCTTTCTAAAGTCAATCAATAATTTAAAAAAATATATATGCTTCACAATAGGGAATTTTTAAATATATGTAGTATGAGGATTTCTCAATAAAGATGGCAAGGTGAAACAGGATCACAATTATCTAACAAAATGAAAATAAAATAAAGTAGCCCAAAGTTCTATACATACAACCTAATAACAAAGGGATATAAAATTATGTCATAAACTTTAAAAAATGTTAAAGCAAGAAACAGAAGATTCATTGGGATAAGGTCCATTTCCTAAAAAGACTTTGAGCATGACTGGGTAGGTTGTTCCTGCTCAAGAGTACTTAGTTGAGACGGTGAACTGGGGATAAAGTCAACCTGTATCCTACCTGGCAAGCTCTAAGATCCCCTAAAAGGGCACTATTTTCAAATGTGCACAAAGGCCCCATATATGCTTGCAAGGGACTGTCTCCTAGGCTTGTCCCTACATCCCAGAAGCAATATTAAGAAAAGGTCACTAGCAAAATCTTGAGAATTCTTACTAATAACTAATATTTGGAGAGAGGTAGAAAGAAGTCAAACTGAGAAGTCAAAGCACAAAACCATTAAAAGGAAAATCCCTTAAAGGACCATCAGTAAAAATAGAGAGGATCACCAGGGTTTGCCATCTAAGAGAGCACATTGCTAGCCAAAGTCTATGTGAGATACTTCCTTGGCTGTGTTAAGTAGGTCCTGACATAAGATCAATATTAGGATCTCATAAGGGAGAGCTCAGAGCCCAGGTCCCTAAGGAAGGAGCTCAGCCTTAACAAATCTCTATTCTTCTACCACCCTCAGACCTTAGGCTAGAAAGAAGTGGTGAGAACACAACACATAGCTCTCACGTTTTAGATGGGAGAACAAAGTAGTTAAACTAAGGTAGAGAGGGTGCCAAGGAGAATCAGCTCTTACATTATTTATAATTTACTCACATCCTAAAGTTTCAGGGCAGGACAAGAACAAAAACTTCAAATCTTGAAACTAGGTCTAAAGTAGTTTTAAAAAATAAATTGAAATATTATCATTTTTCTGATATAAAGTATCAGAAAAGTATATTCACAGAAGTGAATATACAGAAAAAGTATATTTTTTATACTATGGTGAAAAGTATTTGCAAAGTTTAGAACCTAAAGATGATTCAAAGGATACTTAGGAGCTATGATATCCTATCAATATAACATTTATTTTATAATGAGAGGACTTGCAGGATTTATTGAGCTTTGGTTCTGTTTTTAGCGTATGCATTTTCCTCAAATGTTAGGTTTTGCTGACTTTTTAAAAGCAACGAGGGAATTTTACACTGAAATAATTAGTACTGCCAAAAATAGCAGTATTTTAGCTCAGTCAGTAATTTTATCTATAACTCTCATCTCCATTAGTACTTAATCTCAAGAAAGGTACATAAGGATTTTATTAACATAAAGGCAGAAATATGGAAATACAACTGTCTTCCCACAGAAACAAAAGTCTGTATCTTGCATACAGTAATCATTCAATAAATGTCTGCTATGGAACTGAAAAATAAAAACACAATCACATTTCAAACAGAGAAAAAGCCACTGGATAATTAAGTGACTAGTTTGATATGCAACAAATTACCTTCTATGTACTTTAAAAGCCTCTGAGGAGGTAATAAAGGAAATCGAATTGGGTCTAGCACTTCCACCACGTATTTTTTTCTCTTTGCCAGATCTTTGAGAATCCACTGCATTGCAGCTAAGAAGACCTGGTATTCGTCCTCAATGCTAAGCTCTTCACTTCGCAAAATTTTTATCAACTGATCTTTTGTAAGTGCCAGGAACTCTTCCCCACTCTGAACCTCCAAGAAATGGACATGAATGTAGTTTTCTGTGAATTCCAAAAGATCGTGGCAGGCAATTTGCTCAGAGAACTGAAAGATCCCAATGCAGTTCAGTGGGTCAATTTGTCCTTTCAGAAAAGCACAGCAGAGATTAACAACTTCAGTCAACTGTAGCATGTCAGCTGCCACAATCAACTCCTGGACATTATTCACTCCCATGTTCACTACGCCTAGGGAAACAGGGAAACAAACAACCAGTACAGTAAATTAAAAACAAGCATTATATTTGATTCCACTAATAGCTAAGTAAAAGGCAACAAAGGATTTGTAGAAAGGGCACAAAACTTAAAATTATAAAGATACAGAACATTTATAGAACACTTACAATGAACCAGACATAGCATTAATTGCTTTATACATTCATTTAGCCCTGACTACAACCCCATATCGTTTTTAATTTTTATTTTATTAAGAAAACAGAATCATCAACAATAAAGATAAATTAAAAAAAGAAAACAGAATGAGAAAGTTTAAGTAACTTGTCCTCAAATCACACAGTTAAGTGAGTTGCGGGTAGAGATTGACACCAAAGTCCATGCTTTTAACATAAGGCTATATGCATCTAACAAACATTTACTTAGGCAATGGGGAAGGTAAGACAGAGTCTCTATCTTCAATTATGATAAAGTACCATACAGGTGTTAATTTCAATATTAGGTATAACCCAGAGTCTATAACATATGAGAAGTTATTAATATTTAACATCTAAGTAACTATATATACCACTCTCTTTCCAGAGGGCTTCACTTTTATATATTTACATAGGGACTTTGGGAGGACATCAAATAGTCAATTATATTTAAAAAGAAAAAGAACACACTATAATTCTCCTTCCTAATAAGGATAAACTCTCCATTCCGTTTTATACTTTCCCTTTATCCCTTTTATCTCCATTTACTCCCACTAAACTATTTGTCTAAAGTTTGTATTCCCAATTTGATTTATAAAGTCTGTTGGGGCAAGCCTTCCCCCTTAAGTATTCCCAATGCCTAGCACACACTAGGTGCTAAAAAAAATTGTTTTAAATGAATGAATGGTCAAAGAGATTATGGTGAGAGGAAGAATATAGCTTGTTGAACGCAAACAGGGGTTTTTCCCCAAGTATAAGAAATGTAATCCACCATGGGAGTAAATGGTAGTGGCTTCAGAGAAAATGGAAATAAAACATACTTGAATAAAATGAGAACTCACTGCAAACTTGGAGAAAATAAAGATCATGGGTTATGATTTAAGGGAGCTGAATGATTGCTACTGAATAATGCCAAGAGTTACGTCAGAGTAATAAGCCCTCCAACTTAATAAGCCTTTATAGATTACAAAAAGTACTTTTACATTTATTAAAATTTATCTCATTTAACCTTCACATGTATTATAAACTGCTACTATCCCCAATTTACAATAAGGAAAATGAGGGTCCTACAAGCTCATTTCTATTTTGTAAACACCTCATCTGCATTACTGAGAAAACTCTATAAAGGCAGAGGCCATGCCTGTCTTGTTTACTTCATACCCCTAGTGCCTAGCTCAAAAAGTATTCATAAATATCTGTTGAAAGAATGAATGAATAATTTATTAAAGTTAAATGAATTGCCTTGTATCACATAGCTAATGAGTGTCAGAGCTAGATCACAAACCCAGGTCATTTGATTCTAAGTGAAGTGCGTAACAACCTAAGGTGAGAAATATCTGTTAAGACCTATTAGAATTGTGAATGATTAATAAAAAATGCACAGATAAGTCCAAAGGAGAGATGAACAGAATAACAGGTTTTGTTGCCCTCACATCTCCAAACAAGGAAATGCTATTACAATGAATCAAAGAACATGTTTTTTTTTAAAAAAATTAATTGTAAAGACTACAAAGTTCCCTGACCAAATACATAACCAAAATTCATTTTCATCTTTACTAACAGAATGTTGACTTTGCTATGAGTGGCAACTGTGGCCAGCTAAATATTACATTTCTTAGCCTCCCTTTGCAGATAGAGGTGAATTTTTGACTGAGTTTGGCCAACAGGATAATAGGTAGCAGTTATTGGGTAGGGTTACCAGAAAAGCTTAAAAAGAGGATAGACTCAGCTGACAGGCTCTTTTCCCTTTCCTCCTTCCTGCTTCCACTGGCTGGAGTTCAGTGATCATGATATTACAGGCTACAAACTCTAGATGGTGGAACAAAATGTTGCAAGAATAATGGAGTACTAATGACATCATGAAGCCACTATACCAGCCTTGGAATTACTATGGATTCATTTTTGTGGAAAAATAAACTTCTATCTTGTTAAGCCACCTTATATCTTTTACTAGCAGCCAAATATTGTTCTTAACTATATACCAGTTTTAGCGTTAAATGTCAACATTGTACAATGTTATTTCCCCCTTGATATGCTCAGTACCTTTTATTTCTCTGGGTTTTACCACTTTTTTATTTCTAATAGTACTAATCACCAGCAACATGGTAATGATGCCATGAACATTCTCTTTCACTAAATATCTCTTCCTGCTACTATCAGACACCGGAGGCAGAGTAGACAGTTTGTGGCAATTCTTCTGTTTTTATGTAGTTCAACACTAATTCCACTGGATTAATCTGTGTTAATTTCTACTTTGCAAATATGAGAAGCAAGGGTATTTATGAAGCAATTTTCAGCTCGCACAAGTCATTTAGAAAAGTGAGATCAAGAACCTCAAAATGTTAATTTGTACATTAGCCAATAGGCAGAGCTGCACTGCTTTCAGTAGATAAAAGAATCATTTTTACAATCTTCCAATTAAGAGATATTTTTCTGGCTCGGCTGGCATGGCTCAGTGGTTGAGCATCAACCTATGAACCGGGTCATGGTTCGATTCCAGGTCAGGGCACATGCTGGGGTTGTGGGCTCGATCCCCAGTGGGGGGCATGCTGGAGGCAGCTGATCAATGACTCTCATCATTGATGTTTCTATCTCTCTCTCCTCTCCCTTCCTCTCTCTGAAATCAATAAATAAAATAATTTTAAAAGTTATTTTTCTGAAATTTCTCAAAAAGGAATATGAAGCAACGTAAAAAAGTTAGTTTTTGTTATTTTCCAGGTTTAAATATGATACGTTAAATAAGCAACACTTATCATCTCCTCAAAGGAGAGCATAGTGTATTCTCAAAAGTAGACCAAACAGTCTTTGTTTTCAATTTTTTTTTCCTGATTATAAGAGTAATATGTATTCACTACAGAAAAAACTTTAAGGCAGAAAAGTACAAAAATGAGTATGAAAATCACACATACTTTTCCCATATACATACACTATTAACACTTTATTATATTTCTTCCAAATAGCTTTTCCATGTGTATTTATTTGTTACATATCATATAAGATTAAAACTTTTTATATAGGTTGTATGTGGATTTTCTAGTATCATTAAAACTCTTTGAAAACACTTTAAAAGTAAGTTTTGATTAAAATAATACATGTTGATTATGACATTTTGAGGGGAAAACAGAAAAAAAGGGAAGAATAAGAATCGTTCATATTCCATCATCTAGAGGTAAACAGCAATATTTTGGTCTTTTCCCTGTGCACAAGTACACACAATGATTTTTTAAAAACAAAATTGAGGTGATTTATATGCAGATTTTCTTCATTTAATATATTGCAAACATTCTTCCATGACAGTATATATTTAAATCATTTGTGAGATTTTAAAATATCCCATTATGTATATGTACCATAATTAACTATGTAACCTACTGAGGGACAATGAGATTGTATTCAATTATATACTATTATAAATAATGTTACAATAAATGTCTGGTCCATAAATGTTTGCCTGTATCACTAATTAGTTCCTTAGTATTCCTAGAAAAGGAACACAGGGTCAAAAGATATGAACTTTCCAAAGGTTCATAATAATAAATTGTCAAATTACTTTCCATATAAGTCAGATCAATTTATATTTCCATAGCAGTACATGAGTGATTACATCATTCTTCACTTAAAGCTACAAACTCACTTAACATACCTGTGTAAATGAAATCTAGAAGTATTCGAAATATTCCGGCTTCAATTCCTAGAATCTGTACAACATCTTTTGAGGACTCTTTCATTCCTCCAGTGAACAAAGCTGCAAAGTAAGGACTACTGGCAGCCAGAACCAGCCGATGAACTTTAAAAATTTCCTCCCCAACTTGTAGCTGTACATCACAGAAATGCTGTCCACTCCTCATTTTATTGATCTGGGCCAAGATGAGTTGGGCATGTTTATCTGATGAAAAAGGACTATCGCCAGCCTTGGGACAGCCCTCATTAGCCATGATGATGATAAATTAATTTAAAGGACTGCTGCCCATAATCTGGTCCTCCCCTAAAAAACAAAACAGAAAGAGACTGAACAACATATTTTTGAGTTTAACATGTCTTTTATTCACATACATATGAAACATTCCCTATCCTCAAGGAGCTTACAATCTACTTGGGGACATAAAACACACATGAAACAAATAAGAACTAAACTGTGTGGTACCATTCCGAGGGTTTCAGAGAAGGAAATAAGTAATGGGCTCTGAAAAAATTGAAGGACACTTTACAGGAGAAACGGGACCTGAACTGGATACTGAAAGATAATGAGGAGAGGGCATTAGCCCTTCTGGGTGGAGTAAATAAGGAGAGGCACAAAGGAAGACAAAAACTTTTGAACACTGCAGTAAGGAAACACACACTGCAGCCACAATGAACTTTCAAAAAACCAACTGGGTGCCCTAGCAGGTTTGGCCTGGGGACTGAAGGGTCCAGGGTTCGATCCCAGCCAAGGGCACATACACCATTTGTGGGCTCCATCCCCGGCCCTGGTTGAGGCGTGTGCAGGAGGCAACCAGTCGATGTATCTCTCTCACATCCATGTTTCTATCTCTTTCCCTTCCACTTTCTCTGAAAAGCAGTGGAAAAAAGAAAAAAGCAATTGTGATCAGGGCAACTGTTTGCTTAGAATCCTTCAACTTGTACATTTCCTTTAGCACACAAAGCCTTCCAATCTCACCTCTGACTACCTATCCAGTCCTATCTCCTATACTCCTCTTTGAACTTATTAGGCCAACAAAACCTAATGATTTGCAGTTCTCTAAAAGTGACTTTCATGGCATCCTTCCATGCCTTTTCCTTCTGGACCTTTGTTATAATCAAGACTGTTCAAGTAGAATTTCCTTCAGGAACTCTTCCCTGTTACTCTTTTCTCTGGGTGGGGTGCTCACGCTAAGCCTACCTACTTTATAACCTATATCACACTCTATGTTGTCAGACACTCTATCATCCTACTCCCTACTTTTTCTCTCTCTCTGAAAGTTCCTTGAAAGACAGCCCCTTAGAAGGAGGGACTATCTTTCATAGCTATAGCACAAGAATCTAACATATATTAGGTTTTCAAGTGTTTGTAAAATGAATGAGTACAGTGAGAAATAACAATAGCTTTGTTACTAGGTTGTTTTAGTATAACTCTGATAGCTTTTCCACACAGTCAACTGTAATTCTCACAATAATTAAGAGGCTGGAAGAAAAAGATACCGTTATTCAAAATGAGAGAGGGGGAAAGTTTCCCAAGGACACAGTGCTTACTCTAAAAAATCCTGGGCTCTTCCCACCATATCACATGCATAGGAGTAATTACACCAGGTTATAGAGAAACCCAAGCACAGAAATTTGGACCCGAGCTCTTATAGGTTCATCAAGAGTAAACATAACATCTCAAAACTGTTATCTGAGCCTTCAGGGGGATAAGTCAAGTCCTGAAACGCAGCCTTTCAGCTTCAACAGTGAGAATCAAAGATATAAACCCAAGTTACTTTTTGAATAAAGAAAGCATGTAATTCAGTAATATAAGAGATAAGGTGATAAAACACCGGGGAAATCTAAGATGACTAAGGTTTTGTAATTAAGGCTGACAGGAACAGACTGGCAGGAATGGTGTGGGCTGATGTTAGAAAAAAGTGGTTAAGTCTATAGCATTCAAACTTATCAAAGTAAAATAACTAAGCTGACTATCATGATTATCTAGGAATTAACTTGCTGAGAAATTTGATCGAGAAGTTAATAAGGCGGCTGCTAAAACTTCACATCAGCATCTACAGAATGTCAATATATTACATTACTGGCATAAAAAAGCAAACACTGTATTTGTCTCTACACAGAAATTTGACCTGCAGATATTATTTATTAAACAAGACCTGGCTATAAAGCTTCATTCTGTTTTAGATTTCTTCCTGTCAGTAGATTTTGGACCCCGGTGGTTTAATTACAAGGGACCTTCAAGGCATCGAGCGCAGCCACTGGCTAAAACGTTGCCTCTTGCTACTACGCGTTCACTAACTATCCACCGACTCTGGTAGCAGACACCAGATATCCTAATCTATTACCAAGCTTCTTAGAAACTGCTGATACTACCAGCAGTGTACTTCATTCCGAAAGGCGCAGGTGGTGTGAGCGCTTTTGCGCAGGGAAAGGTCCTAATTCCGGGACACTGCACAGGGAAGTGAAGAGAGGGGCATCCAGAGTCACAGGCAGATTATTAGGAAACGGTGGAGCAGCCCGGAGAAAGTAAAAAAAGACCTAAGTTTGGTGGCCTTGAAAAGCACGAAGCTGCTTCTGCAAAAGGTGTCAGAAAGAATCCCAGGCCGAGCAAGCGTCAAAACAAACAAAACCACGAGGCTCTTGGCGCTTGACCTGGAGTTGCCCGCGAGCTGCTGCGACCCTGAAGGCGGATAAACATGCCGCCGCTACCGAAGCGGCGGGCAAGGCATCTCGGGCCTGGGGAGAGCAGTCTGGCCCGGGGCTGGGCCTGCGGATTCCCCAGCGGCGGCCGGGAGCGGAGCGGATCCGACGAGGCTCCGGTGAGGGCGAAAACACTTGGAGTAGCGGAGGCACGCCTTAGCGGCGGGAGGAAACCCTGTTGCAGAGGATCCTCTCTTTCTCCTCCTCAGGGGTCCCGAGAGCCGGGAGAGGCCTGGAGGAAATCCCCAACCCCGTCCTAGACGCACCCGGGACGCAGGCCCTCCTTACCCGCCGCTTCCCCTTCCCGCCGGCGCCCGCTCAGGCTGTGCGCGCGCAGTCGCGACCAGCAGCGCACGGAGGGGGCGGGGGAAACCCTGCGCCCGTGACGAGGCCGGGGGTGGTGCCTGGGCCGGGCGGCCTGCGGAGGGCAGGAGGCGAGGCCTGACGGGGTGAAGCGGCCCTCTCGCTCTGGGCCTGCCCCGGCCGGGTCCGCGCGTGCGCTGTGCTCGTCTGCTCGCGGGTAGCGACCCCTGCTGGTGTAGCGCTGCTGCGGTCCCAGGGCTAGTGCCTGGTTCCTCGCGTCGCGAGCCCTCCAGCGGCAAGCCTGTGGGGCTTGGCCGGCTCTCCCTCTGCGCTCCACGGACGCTCTCTCCATTCTTGTGGCATCCAAGGCAGCCAGCGAAGCCCAGTGCCAAGGAAAGACAGACGAACATCCAGCAAGTCGCTTCTAATCTTTTTTTTTTTACTTTATTTTATTATTATTTTTTTAAATATATCTTTGTTGATTTCAGAGAGAGGAAAGGAGAGGGAGGGAGAGAGAGAGAAACATGGATGATGAGAGAGTCATTGATCGGCTGCCCAGCCCGCAACTGGGGCATGTGCCCTGACTGGGAATCAAACCCTGATCGCCTGGATCCTAGGTCAGTGCTTAACCGCTGAGCCACGCCCAGCCGGGCTACTTTATTTTTTATTGAAATGTAATGGACACATAACAGACTCGTTTCAGGTGCACAACGTAATGATGTGATATTTGTAGCGTCTCTGTTATTAACCATTCACTATGACCATTTTCTGTGTCTGCCTGATTGACCCCGGCACTGCGAATGGATGTCTCCTTGGAGGAAAGGGAGAACTCAAAATGCCCGGTTCTTGTCACTGTAGAGCCTCCTATGTCACATTAGTGGCTTTCAAACTTTTTGATCCCCAGCCCACAGTGAACAAAAACATTCTACATCAAACCCAATACCACACATGCATGTATATAAATGAATATGCCTGAAACAAAAACTTCACAAAAAAAATTTTTTTTCAATTACAGTTTACATTCAATATTATTTTGTAATACCAGGTGTACAGCATACTGGTTAGACAATCATGCACTTTAAACACAGTGGTCCCTGGGCGATATTTCAAGTACCCCCCTGGCATTATACATAGTTACTAACAATATTATTGACTATATTCACAAAACTGTATACTTACTACCAGCAATACACTAAATTTCTACTTCTTCATTTTGGTTGCATTATGAAAAAAATGCTAAAAAGGGACCCATTGTCAGGAAAAAATGTCAAAGACTTGGAAATGAGTGAAAGAGATTGCTGGGTTGGCGTTAAGGTTAGGGTTAGCCCTTTCAGTGTAAGGCCAGGCATTGTCTAGCAGAAGCTGGTCCCTATCCATAGGGACCTCTGACTTCCTATTGACTAAGCTATTTTACAAGCAAATTGATAGTTAAAATAATTCTTGTCCAATCTGTAGAAAAGATACCCCAAAACATTACATTATATTGACCTATAGGATATTAAACCACTTTCACCTCTCTTAGCAAATTCATACAACATTCCTGTAATATTTTCTGGCTCCCTCATTAATTAATAAGATAAACAATGTTTTGACATGTGTCTATTTTATATTTCTATGGGAGTCATGCTTTTACCTTTCAGAAAATTATACTTTAGCACCACTAAAATTAATTTCACAATCTACTATTGGATTGCATTCAGCATGTTGAAAACCTGTGCTTTAGAGTATATACCTAAATTACTGAAATATACTGTATGTGCATCTTCAATTTCACCAGAAAATACGTCTTTTCCAAACTCTTTGTTCCAATTTACATTCCTGCATTGAATAAGAGCTCTCTTATTCCACATCCTTGCCAACACTTAATATTGTTACTGAAAAGGGAACCTGGTCCTGAGCAGATCTGCCTAAGGCCTGGCCAGTAGTGTGTGGGTTTTTGACTTCGTGCAAGAGAGATTTCACAGTACGAGTCCTGGTGAATTTTAGAGGTTGTTTATTAAAGCTGGGACAGTGAAACAAGAAAGGGCTGGGAAATGAGCCTAGCCTGGTCTACTTTGGCTCACTAAGAAGTCAGAGAAAAGGGGCCTTGGGGACAGGTTCAGGAGGGTTGTCAGGGATAAACCATCACTGCCCATTGCTGCCCTGGTTGCAAGTCTCGTGGGGTTCCTTAGAGTTTAGGAGATGCATGCCTATCGGGTAAGAAGGGGTAGGGGGAGGCGTGGGTGTGCTCTTGGGAGAGAGAGCTCAAGCTGAGCCTTCATTTTGGGTTTTATTTTATTTTTTAATTTTTATTTCTTTATTTTTAAATATCTATTGATTTCAGAGAGAGGAAAGGAGAGGGAGCCAGAGAGATAGAAACATCAATGATGAGGGTCACTGATCGAGCCTGCAACCCGGGCATGTGCCCTGACCGGGAATCAAACCCCGATCGCCTGGATCCTAGGCTGACGCTCAGCCGCTGAGCCACACCCGGCCGGGCTTGGGTTTTATTTTTTAAAGACTGGTCATTTGGGGAGGTCTTAGGGGAGGATCTCAGTAGAATATTCATCAGCTTTATGCTAATATATCAAAATGAGGCTTATTCTCTTAACTTCATCTGTCCTTGGGTGTGGTCAGCAAATGACACTAATTGGATTTTTGCTATCTCCCTCTAGTAGGGTGATTTAAGCTATTTACCCTCTGGTTGGGGAGGAGAAGTACAAACCATTTACTCTTAAATGTCCTTGGTTTAGGGAAGATAGGATTTACTAGATGGCTGCAAACTGCTGTTTAATTATCTCTTAGTTTCCCTATTCTGTTTGTCCTGGCTTACTGGCCTATCTCAATATTGCCAGATGTTTCAATTTTGTATAACCTGGTAACTGTAAAGTGGCATTTCATTTAAAAAATAATTTACATTCCCTTGCCTGGCCAGGCGTGGCTCAGCGGTTAAGCATCGGCCTAGGATCCAGGCGATCAGGGTTCGATTCCCGGTCAGGGCACATACCCGGTTGAGGGTTTGATCAGTGACTCTCTCCTCATTGATGTTTCTGTCTCTCTCTCTCCCTCTCCTTTCCTCTCTCTGAAATCAATAAAGATATATTTAAAAATAAATAAATAAATAATTTACATTCCCGTTTATTAATGAGATCAGTTGCTATGGACTGAATTGTGTTCCCTCAAATTTGTATGTTGAAGGCCTATCCCCCAGTGTGATGATACCTGGATGGGGCCCTCATGATGAATTAGTGCCCTTATAAGAAGAGATGCCTGCATTTTCACCAAGATGGTGATGAAAGCAAAGAAGGAAGCCCCTGCCCTTCCCAAAGCCTAAGCCAAAGCAAAGGCTTTGAAGGCAAAGAAAGCAGTGCTGAGAGTCGTTCACAGCAACAAAAAAAGATCAGCATATCACCCACCTTCCAATGGCTGAAGACACTGCAGCTCTAAAGGCAGCCTAAATATCCTTGGAAGAGCACCCCCAGGAGAAATAAGCTTGACCACTACGCCATTATAAAGTTCCCCCTGGCTACCAAGTCAGCCATGAAGAAGATAGAAGACAACAATACACTTGTGTTAATTGTGGATATCAAGGCCAATAAGCACCAGAACAGGCTGTGAAGAAGCTCTATGACATTGATGTGAACCAAGGTCAACGCCCCCATCAGGCTTGATGGAGAGAAGGCACATGTTCGACCGGCTCCTGACTATGATGCTTTGGATATTGCCAACAAAACTGGAATCATCTAACCTGAGTTCAGCTGGCTAATTCTAAATATAAAAATTTTACACTGTAAGAAAAAGAAGAGATGCCTGAAAGCTTGCGCTCTGTCTCTCTATTTCTCCCTCCTCCTGTCCCCACCCTATACACGAAGGAGAGGTCCTGTGTGCCCACAGGGAGATTATGACTGCCTACAAACCAAGAGAGAAGCCTCAAATGAAACCTACCTTGCCAGCACCTTGAGCTTGGACTTCCCAACTTCCAGAACTGTGAGAAAATGTGTTGTTTAAGTGACTCAGTCTATGGTACTTTGTTATGGCAGTCCAATTTGACTAATACACAACCCAATTCAGTTTCTTTTTTTGAAAAATGGCTATTCATGTCTTTTGCCCATTTTTCTATTGAATTTTTAATTTTTATTGATTTATAGGAAGTTTTTAATTATATGTGTTGCCAGTGTTTTCTTCCAATTTGAGCAAATCATACATCTGGTAGGGGGCTTATATCTAGAATATATAAAGAATGCTTACAACTAGAAAACAAAACAAAACAAATAACCCAATTTTAAAATGGGCAAAAGTCAACAATCATAAATCATGTTGATAGTTTGTACTTGACATAAGGTGATGAAAATGGCACTTTACCTCTGTGATCTTCTTCCCCAGATTCCACAACCCCAATCTAATTATGAAAAACATTCCAGACAAATTCCAATAAAGGGGCATCCTGCAAAATACCTGATGAGTACTCCTCAAAACTCTTATGGCCATTGAAAACAAGGAAAGTCTAAGTAATTGTCACAGCCTAAGAAAACCTGACAACTAAATGTAATATTGTATTCTGGACGCTATCCTGGAGCAGAAAAAAGACATTAGGTAAAAATTAAGAAACTATAAAAAACTATGGAATTTAGTTCATAATATTTCAGTATTAGTTCATTAATTATAAAAAATTTACCATACTTTCTCTCTCATCAATGTTTCTCTCTTTTTCTATCTCTCTCCCACCCATCCTCTCTCTCTCAAATCAATACAAACATATTTTTTAAAAAGTACCGCCCGGCCGGGCGTGGCTCAGCAGTTGAGCATCAACCTAGGATCCAAGAGATCGAGGTTCAATTCCCGGTCAGGGTACATGCGGGCTCAATACCCAATGGCTCTCTCATCATTGATGTTTCTATCTCTCTTTCTCTCTCCCCCCTTTTTTCCTCTCTCTGAAATCAATAAAGATATATTAAAAAATAGAAATAATAAATAAATAATAAATAAATAAAAGTACCATACTAATGTAAAATGTTAATAATAGGGGAAATTGAGTGCTGGGTATATGGGAACTCTCTGTTCTGTCTTCCAATTTTTTTGGTGTAATTCTAAATCTGTTCTAAAAATATAGTCTATTTTTTTTTTAATGAGCAAAGGATTTGATTTTACATTCCCCAAGGGAGATCTACAAATGGCAAATAAGCACATGAAAATATGCCCAATATCATTAGTCATTGGAGAAATGGAAATCAAAGCTATAAGAAGATAGTATTTCACACCCACTAAGCTGGCTAAAATTTAAAAAAGATAGATAATAGCAAGTGTTGGAATCAGCTATTTCTCCATAGAGTTCTAGATGTTATAGGTGGAAGTGGAGTTCTTGGGGTGCCACAGGGAAAAGAATTTCCTGAGGCCCCCATGGGAGGATGGGGTTTTGTGGAAAGCTTTATTGATGATGTAAAATGAAGGGAGTTCCCCTCCGAGGTCCCATCTCTGTCTCACCATGGAAGAAGTCCAATCTTGTCTTCAGCAGGGATAGAATTAAGGTTACTGCCCCAAATTTCTGTTCCATGTTGAAGTCCTGTCCAGTCGAGCATCTGGCTAGCTTAACTTGTGTTCCCAGTTGCAGTCCATTGTATGTGGGGTAGATGGGCCATGCAACTGCTTCAGGCCACATAGCTATGGAGAGAAAACAGGCAAGCACATGGGCACGAGAGGCAAGAGCAGAAGAGAGAGGAAAATCTTTGTCCAGAGATTTTACCCTTCCAAGATTTTGTGCACTTGCAATGGCTCCACCTTCCTAGCCAGTGATCCTTTTTCTCACACTGGACTGAAAGGCAAACACACCTTCCCTACGTCACCCTGACTTCACTGTGCTCCCATCCACCCTACCCTTTGTTTGACTCCCTCCTCCAGTGATCTGCAGGGAATGGCCTGGTGGTTCCCTGGGGAGTGTGAAGCTGCCCAGATGACCATGCTTATAATATCTGACTCTCCCTTTGCTCTCTTGCTTTATTAATATTAATAAAGTAGCTAATTACAATGATACATATATGCTTTTATTTTTAAAGATCTAATTGGCTTTATTCAACAATTTATGAAACATGAAGCAGGTGCTTCCTAATGGGAAATGGTATTTAGAGATCAAATCTGGACGCCAGAGGGAGCTAACTGCTACTGGGTTAGACCATACATCATTTTTAAAATGATTCTGAGTTGTTAGTAGTATATGGTTTGGATAATATCACTGTTTTCCTTGGAAGGTTATGTTAAAGACTAGAGAATGGAGACTTTCTAATTAAGCAATCTGTTTTACAATGAAATAGGCTAAATTTATTAATCAGAAGCTCACTATTGTTTGTTTTTCTTTTTTCTTTCTTTTTCATTTCTCCTGAGAAATAATAGTTTGGGTAGGAAATAAGGAGTAGGAAAGAAAGATGGTTTGATAAAAGAGCCAGCTTTTAGGTTTGAACAGAAAAAAATTTTTTGTAGAATTATCAGAGGCAGAGACAAAACAGAATTTTTTATATTTGCCAAAGAAATATGTAGCTCTGAAATGCAGAAGAGATAGAAAACAATGCAGTGGTTCCTTAAATGCAGTGGTTATGGAAGAAAAGGAGTGTCTGCAAATTATATGAAGTACCTACTGCTTCTTTTTGGTGCCCAGCCCAGAAGTGCTCCATTGTTTTGCAGTCACAGTATTTACTAATTTGGCAAGCAAGTCAACAGAGAATCAAAGGATAAGTAAAGTAGCTTGTTTACATATCAGAAGAGAACTGACCTCAAAGTTCACAGTTCACCATTGTCCTTAATTCCCTCAAAACTTAGAACTTCTTGAATGTTTGTTGAGGACTACTTTGCATCTAAAACATGTGTTGGTTTTGACCTTTATCTAATACTCACGACTTTATTTTGGTTAAGAGAAGTAAGGTGAATGCTGGCTGGACATCTTGTGATCTGGATTAAATTTCCTCTAGGGGTCAGTTTCAGGGCTTCCAGGAGTTGGGTTTAGTCAGAGAATCACACCTCAAACAGGATGTTTTTCCAACTGGGTCTTTTTTCACAAAGTACTTTTCAAAGACAATTGCTTATTTCAAAGGCAGTAGTTTTCAACCTTGGCTGCTCATTAGAATCACCTGAAGAGTTTTTAAAACAATACTATGCCTAACCCCCAGAGATGCTGATTAAATTGGCTTGGGGTGGGGCATAGTCTTCTTATGTTCTGAACATTCCCTAGGTGATTCTAATATGCGGCTAAGGATGAGAACCACTCTTCTAAATAGAGTGAAAAACTTGAAGGCTTTTGGGTTTTTTAAAAACAAAGGTGGTTTTGATAAAAGGACAAAATAAGGTATACATAGAGGACAGTATATTCCAAACAGTTTGATTATATACCCCATCAGTAAAATATTTTAAATGCCTTCCAAATATATGTATATTTATTTTTGTGTAAATTATATATAACACAAACTATAAAATTAAAAGATGATATAAATATGACATAAACAATACTTCTAAATTAGTTTTTATTTTGCCCGGCCGGTGTGGCTCAGTTGGTTTAGTGTCTTCCGGTGCATCAGGAGGTCACCAGTTTGATTCCTGGTCAGGGCACATGCCGGAGTTGCAGGCTTGATCCTCAGTGAGGGGCGTGCAGGAGGCAGCTGATCGATGTTCCTTTCTCATCAGTGTTTCTCTCTCTCACTCTCCCTTTCTCTCTCTGAAATCAATACATATTAAAATTTTTAAAAATAGTTTTTATTTTACTTTTAATGGTATAAAAAGCCCTTTTACTTTTTTCTATTGAGAAGCAATGGGACAGAATAGTCTTTATTCTTCTTAAATATCTTGTAAAACAGTAATTCGAAGATCTAGTTGTAGCTTTAATTCATTTCTATGCTTGATTTAATGGATATTATAGTTTAAAAATATAATTCAGAAAAATTCCATGAGTCCTTTCAGTCCTGACACTAAAAAATGTGAATCACTAACAGTATTAGCTAGCTATTGCTGTGTAGCAATAATAGCATGAACTTAGTGGCCTGAAACAACACACATTTATTATCTTGGAGCCTCAGAGAATCAGGAATCTGGCCATGGCTTAGTTGGATCCTCTGCTTCAGGGTTTCCCAAAGTTATTATCAACTAGTTTACCGAGGCTGCCATCTCATCCGAGACTCAACTGGGTAAGAATTTGCTCCCAAGCTCACCTGGTTGTTAGCAGTATTCAGTTCCTCAGCTACTAGATTGAGGGTGTCTCTTTCTTGCTGGCTGTCAACAGGAGGCTACCCTCAGCTCTGCAAGGTGTCCTTCTTTATTTGGTAGCTTACAACATGGCAGCTTTTTTCTTCCAATCTAGAAGAGGAGAAACAGGTTCTCCTAGCAAGATAGTTAAATCTTATGTAATATAATCACATACAGATAACCACATACATACAGCCACCTTTGTTGTATTCTGTTGTTTAGAATCAAGTCACAAGTCTCATACATTCTAAGAGAAGGGGCCACATAAGGTAGTGAACACTAAGAGGTCCTCACCCTGGATCATGAATCTGTCCACCACACTAATTAAACACCTAAATACATAAATGAAGGAGGGAAAAGGGAAAACTATTTTTCATAGTAATAGGCCAACTAAAAAATGTAGAAGGGATGATAGTCAGGAAATCACTATTTTCAACCATCATGGCAATAGATAATATAAATAAAAATAATCAACAGATGCTAAAACCATTGAATAAAAATATGTTGGAGAACAGAATATTTACATAATCTCAAAGTGTCTCCTCATAGACTTTTGCTTCCAACCATAATTTACTCTTCAGCATAAAACATCTAAAAGTTTAGACAAAATATTTGAAACAATACTTTTCAGATGTTGGAAAACAGGCAGACAAGAGAGTGATCTTTGAGAGAAGGGAAACAAATGAGGTGAGCCCTGTAATTACCCCAGTTTACTGCATGGAGAGATTTTCCTGCTACAGTTCAAGGAGGGAGAACTCAGAGTCCGGCATTCTCTGAGTTCAGAGAATGTTGAGAGCTTGAAGAGGCTAAGGTGGAATTTGCAGGCTAAAGTATCAGAGAGGAGAGAGAGCACTTTGCAGATCTTTAGAAGATTGCCCTCACATCTTCATCTGGGTACTGATCAGTACATGTGTGTAAGAAAACATTCCAAGCCTTGGGAAGATAGGTGGAAAAATCCTGGTCTCACATAGGCTGGAAACATTGTATGTTTCTAAGAGCCAGAGTAGGTCATCAGATAGAGTAATGCTTCAGTTGTATAGCAAAATTATCAATAGACTAAAAGCTGTTCTGGTCATACCTACTAAATCTTAAAAGTAAGCCTTGAAAGAGTCAAACAGTTTTTTGAAACAAAACTCAAGAATATTTACAGAAATACAAAAATATCCAGTACCCAACAATTGACAAAGTAAGGCATCCAATAAAAATTATCAGTTATGCAAAGAATATAAACTATGATGAGAAAAATCAATCAGTAGACAACAGATCTAGAAATGACATAGATGATAGAATTAATAGACAAGGACATTAAAATTATTTTAACCACATTTCATATGTTCAAAAAGGTAGAAGGAAGCAGCATGAGCATGTTAAACAGAAACATGGAAGATATAAGAAGCCCCAAATAAAACTTCCAGAGGCAAAAAATAAAATAAAATAATGAAATGAAAAATACATTGGATGGGAATAACAGCAGATTAGATATTGCAGATCAGTTAACCTGAAGACATAACAAGAGAGCCTGGCTGGGCATGGCTCAGCGGTTGAGCATTGACTTAGGATCCAGGAGATTGCAGTTCGGTTCGATTCCGGTCAGGGCATATGCCTGGGTTGCGGGCTCATCCCCATTTAGGGGTGTGCAGGAGGCAGCTAATCAATGACTCTAATCATTGATGTTTCGATCTCTCCCCTTCTTCTTTCCTCTCTCTGAAATCAATAAAGACATATTAAAAAAAAAAAAAAAAGGCATAACAAGAGAAACTAACCAAAATGAAATATATAGAGAAAAAAGACTGGAAAAATAATGGCCAGAAGCACAAGTTGGAACTCACAAGGATGGAGTGAAACCTGTGTCAGTTCTCATCGTCTCTGACCTTGATGGCATGTGTATCCTGCAGAAGTTTTGAACAATACTATCAACAAACTTGACCTAATTGACACTTATATAACTCTATACTCAGAATAGATATTGTTTTCAAATGAACATAGAACATTTACCAAGATAGACTATGAGACATTCTGCTCCCAGGTTCCCTCTATCCCAGTTCATACAGGGTTCCCTGGGTGAATTGGCAGGAAAAGCATCATGTGGCAGAGCTGAGGACCTTGTGTGCTTGAAGGCAAAAAGGTTCTTGGGTTTTATAGGGCCTAATGAAGTGGACCCTTATTTTTCCAGGGGCCTCTACAATATATATCTCCAGGAAGGGAGCACTGAAGAGACCAATTTAGGAAAGGAAACAGAAGAGAGATACTTTTCTGGCTTTGGAGTCAGACAAACCTGAATTGCAGTTCTAGATGTGTCACTAACCAGTTATATGACCACAGGAAAATTACTTAACCTCTAAACTTACATCACTTCATCTATAAAATGCATATGACAATGTCCCCAAAGGGCCCATATGAGGCTCAAATAAGATAATACAGTTAAAGGGCTTCATAAACTATTTGTCCCTGTGCAAACACACGCCATTGTTATTGTGAGGATGATTGCTTCCTGTATGGCCAAAGTGGCTAGTGGATTTCCTGCACATGGAGCATGCATCTGCTCAGACTCTGGCTGCTGTGTTGGGTCCCAGGGAAGCCAAGCTGAATTTCCGCCTTCATCCAGTTTCTTTTGTAACTTGGCCCTGCTTCAGCTTGGGCTGGCACTGAACAGGGACTGTTCAGGAAGTTCTGCCTGGCCAATCTGGGCCTCCTAAGATAAGGGGTTGGAAAAATCATTATCTGGATCCAGTATATCAGAGAAAAGGACTTCTCAGTTCTTGTGTCTTGGCTCCAGTTTTTGAGCTGCCCCATCCCACTCCTGTCCTTACCTTTTTCTGCTTTCTGTTTCTGTCCCTGCTCCCCCCTGCTCATGCTCATAGATGTGCTTCTGGCCAGGGCTGTGCCTGGCTGAACCATCAATCATCTATTTAGCTCACCACCCACCCAGTCTCTTTGCAGCTGGCCCCAAGAGTAAGGGCTGCTTGAATAATTTGCCTCTCTCTTTTCCCCACAGATTCAGGATTACAAGGCAGCTTTAAAGGAGAGACTTACTGGGCTTGGTGCAAGTTGCAGAGGAAAAGAGGGCAATATTGATACTTCCCCTCAATCCCCACAGATTGACACACATGCCCTTAAACATGCACACTCTAACATGTACACATTCTACATGTATATTATGGATATACACAGAGACATGCATACTGATGTCATTACACACACACATGCACAAATACACACTGACACAAATACCTTAGATCAGAAGGTTTATATGGGGTAGGAAAAGTGATTGGCTCTGATTCTCTTTTACTCCCCAAAGTCTGAGACAGACAAGTAAAAACTTTTTTTTTTTTTTAAATATATCTTTATTGATTTCAGAGAGGGAGAGAGGGAGAGAGATAGAAACGTCAATGATGAGAGAGTCATTGATCGAGCCTGCAACCCGGCCATGTGCCCTGACTGGGGATCGAATCCCGATCGCCTGGATCCTAGGTCGATGCTCAACCGCTGAGCCACACCCGGCCTGGCAGACAAGTGAAAACTTTACGTAAAGAAGGACTCGGAATTCTGAGAGATGTGCCCTTTCTGTCTTTGATGACCCATTTCATTGGCTGAGACCACAAAAGTAACAAAAGTTGCCTTGTATTGAATGCGCTTCTGTGTTCAGTACTGCCTTCGCCCCTTCGTATATGCCATCTCATGGAATCTTACCGCAGCTCTATGCACCCAGAATATTCTAGGCCTCACCAGAATATGGGATTAAAAGAAGTCATCTTAATATTAATGTCCAGTCACAGTGGTGCTTGGCCCTCATTTGCTATGCAGGACCTTAGTGCCCCTCAAAAGTCTCCCCATTTATTCTAAGGAATACTCAGAGGCATCTCGTAGGAATTGAGAGAAAATCGTTTATACTCTTATGCTCCAGGCATCTCTTCAAGGAGCCTTCCCATTGTTTGGCACCCTCCACCAGAATTCTCCAGCAGGCATAGGCATCCTCCACCTCTGGCCTTGCCACTGTAGTTTGTAGTAGAGAAGGGGAAAGAAGGGAATTATCAGCTCCCTAATTTGTCACTAGGGTCACAAAGCTTCTTCAAGTCTGCCCCAAGTCTCACAAAGATTTTATGCACGACATGCTCCAGCCCTTTTGTAGCAGATGCTGTTGGTACCCTGCCTTTACCCCCTGGGCCTTAAGTACTCACTAACAAACTGCCATCTGCCTGCATCTGCATCTCTTTGCCTGAAGGTCACTCAGTCCAGCTTTGTGGTAGACTGTATGTGCAGTGACAAAGATGGTGATGGAGGGAATTAATATCCCCTGGAGCAGTTCTCAACCAATGACTGATGGGAATTGGTATATAATGTGTGTGTGTGTGTGTGTGTGTACCCCAGTTCCTCACCCTGGACATGGGATAACTCTGAGCCCTGTATTCTACATAATTTCCCACAATTTCTCTATGGGATTAAGTTCCAGTCACCTATAGTGATAGCTGGTTTGGTAACTTGTTCTTTATTGACCTCCTTCCCTTGCTTTTCTCACTCCTCACTTCCCTGCTAGTGTTTCCTATACCACTTAATAAACTACTTGCTCTTGAATCCTTGTGTCAGGGTCTGTTTCCAGGGGAATTCAAAGTAAGGCACCCATTCTCCAAGGAGACATCAGTCCCTCTGGCATTATCTGTCT
Organism: Miniopterus natalensis; assembly: GCF_054644295.1. Lineage (NCBI taxonomy): Eukaryota > Metazoa > Chordata > Mammalia > Chiroptera > Miniopteridae > Miniopterus > Miniopterus natalensis. The sequence continues at coordinate 26,722,189 of NC_142089.1, forward strand.
CCTCTTAGCCTGCCCGAGGCTGGCTGGTCTGCAGAGTTTCCATCTTCTGGACACTGGAGTGATTATGACTTTCCAAACTTGCTGCTTCTATCAAATTACCTATTTTATTAATACAGCATATAATTCCAATTTATCTATAAGCAATAGAGACTTACGCAAGATGAGGTCTCAATCATATGTCTAGTTTTCCTTTCTTGGTCCAGCCTCTTTACCAGCTCTGCATACAATGGCTTCTGAGTATGTAAGAGGCTACTCTGGCTACTTCCTTTGCCTTGCCTGCAGGTTTATCTCAGTTTCCCCTCACTATCACTGACCAAATGCCTGGATTTTCTAAGCAAAGCTGCAACTGGCTCAGCATTTTTGCCTATTTTGCTTTTCATCCCAAGGCTTTTGGGAAAACTTTACATGAAGATTACAGAATAATCTTTTGTACTCTTTTTTAAAATATGTATTTTTATTGATTTCAGAGAGATGAAGGGAGAGAGAGAGAGAAAGAAACATCAATGATGAGAGAGAGTCATTGATTGGCTGCCTCCTGCACTCACCTGCTGGGGATCGTGCCCTGACCTGGAATCAAACCGTGATCTCCTGGATCATAGGTCAATGCTCAACTGCTGAGCCACGCCAGCTGGGCAATCTTTTCTACTCATAAGCTTTCTACAGGTTGAAGGTTTCACCCTAGAAGACATGGTTGGTCAACTAGTGCTATTTGTGTTCCTGTCACACACATAGCAGGGGCAGGCTTGAGAGTTCACACTGAGTTCTGGAGAGATACTAGAGAGTGCTCTATGCCCCATTTAAAAGCACCTGAGACCTTTTAACTCTTATCAGTTGGTTATTACTCAGAATGTATTGTGGCTGAGGAGTGGCTTACTCTAGCCTGGGGAAACTGAGTTTATCACTTTCCCTGACAACAGAACAGAGTAGAGATGAGGAAGCCCAGGGGACTATTTCTTTGGCTTTACTAAGAAACCATAGTTCTCAGAGGTGCCCTTGAGCAGTTTACCTTGCTATTGGGCCTATGTTGCTATTACCGCTGTTGCTAAGTTATAAAGAAAATCACAAACTGCCTGGATAGCTGGTGAGGTGAGAACATTCACCTTTGGGCCAAGGTACAAGCTGAGCACAAATGTGTACCTGTTTGAAGTCAGTTATATTCCATTTCCAGAAAAAAGCATAGCCATATTTTTTCAAAGTTCCCAAATGTTCAGATAGGTCTATTTATTTGATTGAAAAAAATGTCCTATATATTTTTGTGACTGAATCATACAGGGGCACTTAGAAACCACACCTGGTAAGTCACACCTGCTTTGTTGAGTGCTCTGCAGACCTGGGGATTCAGGAAGAGCCTGAAAGGACTCAAAAGAAAGCTTCCTCTGGTCAGGTTGACATCTGTTGATTTAACCCCCTGCTGGTCTTCTAGTCTTAAGTTTTTAAGGTGCCCAGCATTGTCCTGGTACATAGCAGGTATTTAATAAATTATTTTTGAAGGAATGGATGAAGAAATTTCAATAACAAGTCTCTTTTAGAAAGTGAGTGAAGCTGGGCCAGTGTGGCTCAGTGGTTGAGCACTGACCTATGATCCAGGAGATCGAGGTTCCATTCCCAGTCAGGGCACATGCCCAGTGGGGGGCATGCAGGAGGCAGCTGATCAATGACTCCCTCTCATCCTTGATGTTTCTGTTTCTCCCCCTTCCTCTCTCTGAAATCAATAAAGACATATTTAATAAATAAATAAATAAATAATAAATAAATAAATAAGTGAGTGAAGAAAATGGCTAGAGGAGGAGTGAGTTCAAAAGTCAAGTCATCATTTAGTGAAGGAGGACTAGGAATTAAGTAGGACAAAAAAAATGGGGCGTGACTGTGTTTTGGTCTCAAAACAACCCCAGTTGCTTGGGGACTGATATGGATTCTGCCTGGACCTGAAACTTCTTATCTGAAGACCTAGTAGTGGGAGAAGTTTCACCCAGATGCGCTGACTATTCAGTTCTCTGCATTATTTCAGACCAGGCCCAGTATTCAACACTTGGCTAAAGAGGCATGTTCTCTCTCAACCAGAAAGCTGAGAAGGCCTCTTAAGAGTTTTACTTCATCCCCTCAGGGCACAAGAAGGCAGTCATTACACTGCAGTGTTAGAGGAAAGGCTCCCAAGGCAGACAATTGCTCCAATACTTTTTAGCCCTGGTAACTAAGGCTGTTGGCTGTCCAGCATACTTTTCTTTCTTTTTTTAAAAAAAAAATTATTATTTATTTATTTCAGAGAAGAATAGAATTCTTTTATGATGGCAGATAACATTTTACTTAATTTGGGTTTAAAAAAATTAGTGTTGCCCTAGCCAGTTTGGCTCCTTGTTTAGAGTGTCAGCCCATGGAGTAAAGAGTCCTGAGTTCGATTTTGGCCAAGAGCACATGCCTCAGTTGTAGGCTCGATCCCCAGCCCCAGTCGGGGCTCATGTGGGAGGCAACCAATGGATGTATCTCTCTCACATTGATGTTTCTCTCTTTCTCTTTCTTCCACTCTTCCAGAAAAGCAATGGAAAAAATATCCTCCAGTGAGGATTAAAAAAAAAAAAAAAGTGTTTTCTATCATCACATAAATTGCAAATGTTGATCTGTGACACAAGCCTAACAAAAACGGCAGCAAGCCAGATTTGGCCTGTGGTCTGTAGTTTGCCAACTTATGGCCTAATGTCTGAAGTCTATATTCTGAAACTTGGTATTCAAAGGGTTTCCAAGATTCACTTACTGCCTTTTCCCTCTATATTTCTTACTATTTCTATTCACATGCTGCACTAGTGAAAGTAAAATACTTACCATTCACTATAAACCACCTGCATTTCCCAAGTCCACTCCTTTGTTCATGCTGTTCCATCTATGATTTCTCAACATCAAAATAGTTCAAGGTTCTGTACAAATGGCATCTCCTTCCTGAGATGTTTCCTGAACCTATAGCTAGAATTGATCCTTTCTTCCTTTGAATCCTCGTAGAACAAGCGTTGCCTATTTCTGATCACTTGTACAATATTTTGTTTCTTATACTGGACTCTCAGATCCTTGACCCTAGGCAAGTATCATGTCTAGTTCATTTTTGTGTCTCCCTCAGGATATAGCATGAACGGACATTCAACAGATTATAGAATTTATGATTGAATACTGAGGGAGAATGATTCATATTAGGGGAGAGAGCCTACCCTCTGGGATTCCATAGAAAAACTATGTAGAAAAACTCCCATCTAACTCGCTGCTCCAGGAATTCTTTAGTCTCAGTGTTCTCCTTTCTTGTCCTTTGATGGATGATTGTGTGGAATTAATTCTCATGGTTTATTTAACACTATTTAGGTTAACCCGTCAGGGTCTAGTCAGAGAAACAGAGCCCATGCCAGTAACTAAATAGAGGGAATTTAATACAGGGAACTAGTTACAAATAGGTTGGAAGTGAAACAGGGGTTGGGGAAACAACTCAGAAATCAGCAACAGCAGGAGACTTCTACCACCCCTAGGCTGGAGAATCAGAGGAAGAGGTGGTGTTAACAGAGACGATGAGCTGGGACCACTCAGTGGGAACTGAAACCATAGAAGGAAGGACTGCCCTGTGGAAGCTGAGAGAGGGAGGAAGGGACTGGTGAAACCTGGAACCATGGGAAAGACACAGCCAATGTTGGAGATGCTGCCTGAAGCAGACTCCCCAATATCCGTCCCATTAACTGAAAGTAACCAGGTTAGGAAACTTTAGAAATATAACTAGCATGAGTTAATCCCCTGCAAGCTAGGGCAAAATAGAGAAGGGGCAAAACATGGATCTGAGACTAGCACAATTAATAATGGCTGAAGTTTACAAAGATGTCCCAAGTCTATTAAAATTTAAAAAAATCTAACCTCAAAATTATAAAACTTTATTTTTTATTGATTTCAGAGAGAGGAAGGGAGAGGGAGAGAGATAGAAACATCAATGATGAGAGAGTCATTGATCAACTGCCTTCTGCACCCCCTGCTGAGGATCGAGCCCCAACCCGAGGCATGTGCCCTAACTGGGAATTAAACCTCTGTCTCCTGGGTCATAGGTTGATGTACAAATGCTGAGCCACATTGGCCAGGCACAAAATTATAAAACTTTAACAACAAAAATATAAGTGTCAGTGTCAAATGGATTTTCTTATTTTATTTGCCATTGATTACTATCATTTATTTTTAATTTAATTTTTATTTTTTGATACTCACCTGAGGGTAAGTTTTTATTTATTTGAGAGAGAGAGAAACAGAAACATCAATGTGAGTGAGCAACATCAATCGGTTGCCTCACTCCGACCGGGGATGGAACCCACAACCTAGGTATGTGTCCTGACTGGGAATTGAAGCTGCAAGCTTTTGGTATATGGAAGGGTATTCTAACTAACTGAGCCACCTGGCCGTGGCAAGGTATGTACTTTTTTTAAAAAATTTTTTATTTCAGAGAGGAATGGAGAGGGAGGAAGAGATAGAAACATCAATGATGAAAGAGTCATTGATCGGCTGCCTCCTGCACGCCCCCTACCGAGGATGGAGCCCAAAACCCGGGCATGTGCCCTGACCAGGAATCCAGCCTCGATCTCCTGGATCCTGGGTTGATGCTCAACAGCTGAGCCACAATGGCCAGGCCTTCTTTTTTCTTTTTTTAATCTTCTTTTTTTTTAATCCTCACCTGAGGATATCTTTTCCATTGCTTTTCAGGGAGAGTGGGAGAGAAAAAGAGAGAAACATTGATGTGGGAGAGACACATCAATTGGTTGCTTCCTGCAGGTGCCCCAACTGGGCCAGGGATTGAGCCAGCAACCGAGGTACTTGCCCTTGGCTGAAATTGAACCCTGGACACTTCAGCCCATGGGCCAATGCTCTAACCACTGAGCCAAATCAGCTAGGGCAAGACTTTCTGATAATATGATCTGAGGGACCTGAGTGGCTAACTAGAAAAAAGAAAAGTGATGTGATCACATTTATATTCTAAGATTATGAAACTGTTTATATTAGTTATACATCTAAATACTGGTTGGTAGCTCTCAGTTCTGAGCTCTAAATCAATTTAATCAATAGTTCACTGAACATAATCTCCTTTATACTTCTCCTTCCTTGTTCCCTATTTCAGTTACCCAAGTCAGAAACTTGGAAATCATTCTCGAGTCTTTTCTTTCCCTCCACCCAGATGCAGACAACAGGTCCTATTTTTACTTCTGAGTCTCTCTAAAATCTATCTTTCTTCCATCATCACTATCACTTTGGTAATACTTGCTATCACTTGTCTCCCAGATAATTGTAATATCCTCCTTTTTTTTTTTTTTTTTTTTGAGAGAGAGAGAGAGGGAGAGAGAAACATCTATGGGTTGCCTCCTGTACGTGCCCCGACCAGGGATTGAACCTGAAACCTGGGTATGTGCCCAGACTGGGAATCAACCCGAGACCCTTCTGGTGCATGGGAACAAAGCTCCAACCAATTGAGCAGTAACAAGCCACACCAGCCAGGGCTGTACTATCCTCCTAATATGCATAGGATTTACTAGTGGAATGGATATGACATGAGAAAGAGAAGACACAGGGTCATTCTGAGGTTTTGGCCTGAGCAACTGGAAAAAAAAAAAAAAAGGGCTTGTCATTTATTAAACTGAGGAAGAAGGGATAAGAGTGGATTCAGGCCAGACTGTGTCACATGGCCATCTCTGACTGGTGAGAGGCTGAGAAAGTAAGTATCTGGCTGTATTTGTTTTCTAGTCTTGTGTAATAAATTACCACAAACTTATCAGTTTAAATTAACACACGCTTATCTTACAGTTTCTGTGGATCAAGAGTCCAGGTATGGCTGGGCTATGTTCTTACCAGGAGAACCATCTGTTTCCAAGCTCACTCAGGTTGTTGGCAGAATTAATTTCTTTATGGTTGTAGAACTTAGCACTTTGGGTTTTTTTCCTTTTTTTTTTTTTTCTGGCTCTTAGACCAGAGGCTGCCCCTAGCTCCTAGAGATTGCCTGATATTTCCTGCCACACGGACCTCTCCATAGGCAGTTCAGAACATGGTATCTCGCTTCTTCAAGGCCATTAGGAGAGTGAATCTGTTAACAAGACAGAATCTCATATAATGTAATTTAATCAGGGAGTGATATCACACCACCTTTGCTATATATTCTATTGCCTGTGTAGGCTCCAGTATATGGCAGACCTTGATTTGAATCCTGGCCTTGAACTTAGCTGTATCATAGCATATTATGTAACTTGAGCCTCAGTTTCCTCAACTGTAAATTGGAAAGAACACAACTTACCTCTTTAAAAATTTTTCATTGATTGAATTTTTTAATAAGAGAGAGAGGAAAGGAGAGAGAGAAAGATTTGTTGTTCTGCTTATTTATACATTTATTGGTTGCTTCTTGTATGTGCCCTGACTGGGGATCGAACTCTGCAGCCTTAGTGTATCAGAGCACAACTTACCTCTTGTTTGCATATGTGTGAATTGAATGCACGGTGTCTATAGGTCCAGTAGGCACTCTATAATGTTAGCTATTTTTATTTTTCAGAAAGGGTTCAGGGAGGAGGCCCAGGAAAAATGGGTGCAGCCTTCAGGGAAAAAATTGTGGTCAAGTCAAAAGAGGGAAAAATACAACCTTGTGGCAGACTTGCTGAAGCCAGAAGGAGGACGCCAGACAGTGCAGATCTACACAGATCTACAGCCACGTTGCTGAGCCGATGAGTCACTGGAAGTGACAGGCCAGGCTCCTCAGGCCACAGCTGCACTGGCTGTGGCCAGGCTGGACTGGGTTATAACATGATGACTTCATTGTCACTGGGGAATCATGGGAATCATTCCGGAAACCTTTTTGTCCTCCCCTTTCCCCAGAAGGAATCCATCCCGTCTTCCTCTTTTTTGGGACTTTGCACACCGTCTTACTTTCTGGAAGCAGCAGGAAACAATGGAAAGGGACATAAAAGCCAGAATTTGGGTCCTGCCTAATTTGTTCACTGATTTGCACAGCGCTAGTCACTTCACCTCAGTCCTCTTATCAGTAACATGAGAATGAGCAGCCCTGCCTCCAAAGTGTGATGTGAAGATTAGGTGACAGTGCACGTTCAACAAAAAAGGCATGCATTAGTATTTTATTAATTCGCTGTATATTTTTGACTCCTTCCTGCTCTTGGTCCCTCTTCCCATAGTTCCTTGAAGACAGACACTCATCAGTTCTAATTCATTTTTGGATCTCTACCGCTTACCTTGGCCGAGCACACATTTTTATGAATGGATGAATGGAAGAATCAATGAATGTCTGCAGCCGCAGTTGCACGCCGGGAGCCCCGCCCCCTTCCGCTCTCCCCACTACAGAGAGGGGCCACGGGCGGGTCTCTCGCGACCGTTCGCCGGCGCGTGCGCGGGAGACCGCGCGCGGCCAGTGGTGGCGGGCCCGCTCCCCGTGCGCGCGCGCCAGGGGAAGGGAGGGGCGGGGCCCGGCCGGAGGCGGGCGGGCGCGCTGCTGGCTATAGAGCCGGCGGCGACGGTGGCGGGTGGCCGGCTGAACGCGTGCTGGGTGGGAGAAAAAGAGGCGGCGGCGATGCTGTCTCCTCCGTGACGAGCGCCGGAAGGGCCCCAGGAAGCGCGGAGGAGCTGCGAGCTGGGGTCGGTGGCCTCGGGCGTCCGCCGGGCCATGGTGGCTGCGGGCGGTGGTTGGCGCGGCAGCGCTGCGGCCCGGAGCTGTGCGGGGCCGGGACAGTCGCGGCGCTGACGCCCGCGGGGCCCAGGCGCAGATATGAAGCGGAGCCGCTGCCGCGACCGACCTCAGCAGCCGCTGCCGGCAGTCCGCGGGGAGGATGGGGCTCAGCGGGCGTCCGAGCTGCCCCAGTCCCTGCCCCCGCGCCGGCGAGCGCCTCCCGGGAGGCAGCGACTGGAGGAACGGACCGGGCCCACGGGGCCTGAGGTCAAGGAGCAGGTAGGGAGTAGGGAAAGGATGGAGGGAAAGGATGGAGGGGGAGCCTGAATGGGAGCTGTGGGGGAGGGGGATCTCCGGCGGGAAGACAAGCTAGGGCATTTGAGGGGTGGGGACTGAGTAGTTCCGCTGGAGGAATGGGAGGTCTGGAGAGGCAGAGAAATGGGGAGTGGAGAAGTGGAAGTGATGGCCAGGTTGAATGAGAAATGGGGGGCGTAGGGGGATGAAAGAATGGTCCTATGGGCGTTTGTTCAGGGGTTCTGGATGGGAAGAAGCTACACTGGAGTGTGAGCTGGGAGTAAATGCACTGCAAGTAGGCTTACTGAAGGGGTATGGAGGAGTTACCTAGGGAGGTCAACAGTATAAGGTAGGGAAACTCAATATTAAGTAGTAAGTGTTATCCTATTTCTTAGAGACTGACTGTCTTGACAGGTATAAAAACGGATGTTATTCCTAAGCATTCTCTGGTTTGGTCATCATTATAGTCTTGTAGGAGTGTGTTTAGAACCATTTCTCAAGTTCTCTTCAGTAACGATCTATTTCACGAGAAAGCACTTTTTTAAAACACCCGCATGTGTGCAATTCGAAGCCCAATGTTGTGAACAGGGAATTCATAGATATAGGCTCTGCCTTCTAGGAGTTTTCCACTGACAACGTCTTGATGGGAAAACACGGAAAGCAGTGAAAAAATATTCATGGAGTTTCTGAATGACAGGATGTGTTTATATAATTTATTAATCAAGTGTAGGTGAAATTAGAAGTAGGGGTTAAAGGTCAGTTTTATCAGGGAGAAGTTGTCACTAGTAGATGTAGGAAGTTCAGTAAAAGGAGACTGTGGTTTTTGATCTTGTGGGATTTGCAGAAAAAGGTTCTGTAATGAACTCTAGTGACAGCTTTCCTTTTGCACTCGAGATCCTAGTGACTTCATCTTTGAGCCTTTCAAGACTTCTATTAGGTTTCCTGCCTCTTTCCCATCAGTTAAATAAGTATTTTCCTGAGACACCATTCCTTATATAGTTTCAGTGATACACATGCTAGCACTTGGATTTTCCCCCTTTTTGTTCTTTTACCTTTTGTTCTCCACCCAGCTCTGAGCAGACTGCACCATCGGCTGTCTCTGCCCTTGCTTTTCAGGCCACTGAGCATTGTCCTATTGCTGTAATTTCCCCCATCGTCCTTGCTTTTCATATTTTCTGCAGTACCTATTTGGAACTTTAAAAATGTATTTAAAGCTCAGATCCTTTCCTTACTCAATTTACCTGGTCCAGTTGACCATTGCATGCTTCACTATAGAGTTCAAGGTTACTTGATTTTCTTTCTTTATATCAGGATTTCTGTGTTCGTTCATCCTTTGCTTCAGTCTCAGAGAAAAGTATTCCTCCTCCTCTCTGAGGCTAATCCCTCTATGTTCTTGATTTCATCCCATCTCATTTGCCCTTGTTATGTATGTTATTTTCTCTTTGTCTTAAACCTCAAATAAAAACAAAACAACACAGTTTTCCTGAATTGTGTAACCTACCTAAGCTACTTTGTTATCTCTTCTTTGCTCCACCAGCCACCTACTTGAAAAATGGGTCAGCTTCCTCACCTTGTGTACATCTCTCATATTATGCTTTGGTTCCTGCACTTAAACTCTCCCAAAACTGATGTCTTCAAGGTCACCAATAACTGTATATGTTTTTATTTTTTTATTGAGGTGTGACTTAAATACAAATCAAAGGTTCATTCAGCCAATGAATTTTTACAGGACAGATATACTCATTCGACCACTACTTAGTTAAAAATGTAGGACATTATTAGTACCCTAGAACCCTCCTCCAAAGGTAACTACTTTCCCAACCTCCATCACCATGGATTAGTTTTGCCTGTTTTTGAGCTTCATATAAATGGAACCATACAGTTTGTACTCTTTTGTGATTAGATTCTTTCATTCAAATCATGTTTGTGAGATCCATCTATGTTGTTGCTTGTGGAAATAGTTGGTTCTTTTTCATCACTGTATAGTTTTCCATTGTGTGAATGTACCATGATGGATACTAAAATGTCTTTTGAAATTAAAAAATAATGCGTGGCTACTTGTGAAAAGTTTTTATTGTGAAAGAATTACACAGAGAGATATGTAATAGTTTCACAAACCTTTGAATGATTAAATCCGATAGTCTTCCCATAGTCCTTATGCTCTCTGGCCTCTGTGACCTATTTGTCACTATTGACCGCATGTTCCTTCTTGATTATTTTCTTTTGTCATAATATGCATTCCACTTCTATTTGTCTGACTGCTTCCTGTGTGTCTTTTTTTGTTTTCTTTTCCTGCCCCCTAAATGTTCCTCGGGGATATGTTTTCCGTCCTTAGTTCTTTCCTTAATTGTACTCTGTTTCTTAGTGGGCTTCCCTATTTGTGGCAGGTTCTTAGGATGTGGAACAAGGGTCTATGGCCCCCTTTATTCATGGCATTGTGTCACAGAATCTTCTTGTAGAGTGATGAGTGTCTAGCCCTTAGCTGTACGTTTCCATTTCTGTGCTTAATGTTTCCATCATAGACTTTAAGCATTTGTGATCTTAACATTTGTGATTTTTATAATTTGATAGTGTCTTTGTAAGTCCATAACTTATAATTATTTGATTTTGGACAGGTAAAATTTCAGTTGTATGTGTTAGAGGCTGGATGGATTCCATTCATTCAGAGAGTAAGAGCCTAGCTGAACAACAAGCATTCACTTTTCACAAATGACTTTGTTCTCCATTTCTCATGACATGGAGAAATGCTTGTTATACTTTATACTATGCTGATATTTAGGAATAAAGTTCTGAACAGGATGCAGGATTTGGATCTCTAGAAGGTCAGTGGCTTACTGTATCATTAAAATACAATCTGTTATTTCTCCTTTGAAATGTGCTTTTCCTGTGTCTTTTCTTTGTTTTGTCATCAAACTTGAAATTGTTTCCAGGGTCTTTGACTTTTCCTTCTCCCTTAATGCCCTTATCCAGGCTCTGCCTAGTCTACCTTCATGACGTCTTTCAAATCTTTACTCTCACTGTCATCACCTTAATTCAGAATTTATAAACTTTTGTCTTGCTTGTTGTAATACCTCAACTGAATTTCTTGGGTTTTAGGAAAAAAACTTCTTTTAACCTCTAATTTATTCTGCATTCTGTTGAAAAAAAAAAATAGAACTCATTGCCTCCCTGAGTTCCAGTGATAAATATTTATTAGATAGATCATTTCATTTCTTTTTCTTTTTTCTTTTTAAAAATATCTTTATTGATTTCAGAGAGAGGAAAGGAGAGGGAGAGAGAGAGATAGAAACATCAAGGATGAGAGAGTCATTGATCGAGCCCGCAACCCGGGCATGTGCCCTGACCGGGAATCTAACCCTGATCGCCTGGATCCTAGGTCGACGCTCAACCGCTGAGCCACGCCTGGCACGGCTCATTTCATTTCTTTATCTTAAGAAACCTTCATTAACTTAATACCCATAGAATAAAGTCTGAAGAGCTTGGCATTCAAGGTCTACTTTGATACTTAGCATTTAAAAAAAAAATTTTTTTTTTAAGAAGAATCAGAGTTAGATGCCCCTTCTCTTAGTTCCCAAGGCTTAGTTTTGCTTCCATTGTTGCATATATACAAATTGTCCTATCTCTCTCTCAGGCCAGACTGCTTCATTTACTGTTGCATACCTAAGCCTAGTATTGTATTTGAAACATAGTTATTAGTCTGAATATTTATTAGAAACATCCATATGTGCTGGTGCTTGAAATAGGATATTTGCTCAACGAATGTCCTAACTGGTTGTCAGTCTCTCATCAGAGAAAAAACTCCCCAGAGGCTGTCTTAATCATTATTGTATCCTATGTCTTTAGTGTTTTAACTGCTATGTAATGGGTAGTCAGTAAATATTTGTTTATTGCTAGGTGCTTTATATATTTATTTTTATTAATCATCTGTCTGAAAAGCTCTTCTCTGCCTCTGCCCATTAAAATTCTATTCAAACTTCCAGGCCTAACTCAAATGTCACAGAAACTATTCTGAGAAGTTTTTATTTTTTATTTTTATGTGGGATCCTAAGAGGATCTTTGATTGGGCTTCAGTACATTTGTGAATCTTCTGAAATTACAATTCTCAAAATTCCATGAAACAAAAAGTGAAAACTTGGGTTCTATGAGATTAAATAAAATAATGATTAGAAAGCACATAGTAGATAGGTACTTAAATATTCTCATTTCATTTTTTCTATAACACATTGTTTTATCTATTCCTCAGTATATAGTAGGTTCTAAATAAATATTTGCTGAATGAACGGATAAATGAACCAATGTTTTAGCACTTTTGTCCTTCTGTATTTATTTTATATATTTCATTTCTGCTTTTAAGTTATAAATTATTGAGGGTAGGAATTGTATCATAATTTTATTTTTTAAAATATACCTTTATTGCCTGGCCAGGCGTGGCTCAGCGGTTGAGCGTCAACCTAAGACCCAGGCGATCGGGGTTTGATTCCTGGTTAGGGCACATGCCTGGGTTGTGGGCTAGGCAGCCAATCAATGAGTCTCTCATCATTGATGTTTCTCTCTCTCTCTCTCTCCCTCTCCTTGCCTCTCTCTGAAATCAATAAAGGTATATTTAAAAAAATAAAATAAAATATACCTTTATTGATTTCAGTGAGGAAGGGAGAGGGAGAGCGAGAGAAACATTAATGATGAGAGAGTCGTCATTGGTCGCCTGCCTCCTGCATGCCCCTGACTGGGGATCTAGCCCTCAACCAAGACATGTGCCCTGACCAAGAATCGAACCTTGATCTCCTGGATCCTAGGTCGATGCTCAACCACTGAACCATGTCCGGCCGGGCTGTATCATCATTTTATTTACCATAATGTATAGTCAAGGGCTTTGCTCACAATAGATGCTAATAAGTAATTATTTATTGAAGGAAGAGAAAAATTGAATATTTTGGATTTGAGTGATTGGGGTAATAATGGTACTATGATAGAAACAGAGAAGTAAAGGAAATGAGACATTTTTTGAAGATGGAGGAAGGTGGAATTCAATTTTAGTTCCTAGAATTTTCTCAGCACCATTGAGAAATTTTCAAAATTATTTTCATGGAAATCAGTACCATCTCATTATTTATTCTTTAGTACTAAATAAAAGGGTAATAAATAGGGGAGCAGAATGGTCTTAACTTGTGTTTTAGCTTGATTACCCTGGCAGTTGTATGGGGGATAGAATGTAGGACATGGTGGTTGAAACATGGCATTTGAGAATTCTTCTAAGTTTTCAATAGAGAAAGTTTATTAGCCTTCCCCCCCCCCTCTTATCCAGAAGTAATATGGGTAAGGGTCAGCTCCTGAAAACCTATTAGCTTGGGAAGATTTTATTTTATTTTTTGTCTTTATAGTTATCAGTATTAAGCATAATAATTTTTTAAAAAAAATTATCTTTATTCTTAAAAATATTACAGATGTCCCCGTTTTTCCCCATTCACCCCATCCACCCTGCACCCCCCCCCCCCCCGCCCCAGGCCTTCATCACACTATTGTCTGTGTCCATGGGTTATGCATATAAGTCTATAGATTCTTTAGTTAATCTCTTCCCACCCCCACCTTCCCTCTGAGATTCATCCGTCTGTTCCATGCTTCTATGTCACTGAATCAATTTTGTTCATCAGTTTATTATGTTCTTTAGATTCCACATATAAGTGATATCATATGATATTTGTCTTCCTCTGCCTGGCTTATTTTGCTTACTCTAGGTCCATTCATACTGTCCCAAAGGGTACGAGATCTTTCTTCTTTACAGCTGCGTAGTATTCCATGGTGTAAATGCCCCACAGCTTTTTTATCCACTCATCTACTGATGGGCACTTGGGCTGTTTCCAAATCTTAGCTATTGTAAATTGCATTGCTATGAACATAGATGGGGTGCATATATTCTTTCTGATTAGGGGAAGATTTGATTTAATCAAGGGTACTGGGAGCAGACAGCCTGGGATGGTTGAAGCAGGTTGTACAATGTTTGTTCCCTGATGAGGGTAGGACACATCTGTTTACAGAGTTTTCCCATCTTTGTTCTACTGGATGCCCCTTAGCCTAAGATCAACTTAAATGCTTTTCCACTAGTTACTGATGGTGACTTATAGTCAGGACTATCAGAGGCAGCCAAATACTGCAATCAGTATAGTTCCTTCATTGCTGCTCTTAGTTGCTATATGGTTCTCTGCTAAATTTGCTACCTAGCTTTGTACTTTCTTCGTGAAATCCCTATTGTACCTTGGTTATTACTTTTCTTCAGGAGGTGTTGGTTGTTTTTCATCATTAATATACATACTTGGGATTCCAAAGGGGTTGAAAACTGGGGTTGTTGGAGCAAGGGCTAGCTACCCCTGGGGGAAGAGGAAAAGTCCTCACGGAAGAGCAGAGGCTAGCCTGTTGGGAGTAAAGGCTTACATGTAATGCATTGTTAGTGAGATATATATATATATATACACACACACACACACACACATATAAATAAATAAATAAATATATTTTAAATATACCTTTTATTGATTTCAGAGAGAGGAGGAGAGAGAATTGAAACATCAATGATGAGAGAGTCATTAATTGGCTGCCTCCTGCACCCCCCCGACTGGGGATCGGGCCCGCAACCCGGGCATGTGCCCTGGCTGGGAATCTAACCTCGATCTCCTGGATCCTAGGTCAATGCTCAAGCACTGAGTCACGCCTGGCCGGGTAGTGAGACATATTTGACAACTTTTTTTCTTAACATTGTACCTCATTTTAATTCCCAAAAACTGTTTCCTTTTCTCAGTGCTATAATCATGTAAAAGTCTCCTATTTCTATTTTGGTTGCCCACCCCCACTCCACCCCACCTCCCACTACCCCACCCTCCATTCCCCCTCTCCCATGGTATTTTGCACCTAGCAAGATCAGTCAGTATCACCCTGTAAAAGCTTAAATCAGAGTTTGTCACCAACCCCTACTAAAAACTCTACAGTGGCTTTCCATCACAGTTTAGATAAGAATCCAAAGTGCTTGCTTTGTCCTCTAAGATTCTACATGATCTGCCTTTTGGCCTTCTCAAACCTCATTTCCTTCCACTCTTCTTGTTCATTGAGCTCTAGTCACACTGGCTGCCTTGATAGTCTCCAAGTATATTAAGTATGTTCCCGCATACGTAAATTAAAAAAATTATTATTTGAGGACTTCTACACTTCGTAGTTTTTTCTACCTGAGATGTTCTTTTTCCAAATCATACATATATGATGTATACACACACACACACACGTATGTATATATATGTGGCTGGCTTCCTCATTTTATTTAGGTCTCTGTCCAGATATCACATCCTCATAGAGGCCTTACTTGACCAGTTTAAAGTAACACTCTTAGTTATTCCTTCTCTTTAGTCACCTGTTAATGTCACATATTTGTTGTTTATTGTCATTATTCCACAGTGGAATATATGGTTCGTGAGGGGAGGAATTTGGGTTTGCTTTTCTCACTGCTATATCTTCAGTTTCTAGGATTGTATATAGAAGGTTCTAAATAGATACTTCTGCGTGAATGTATAGTGATTAAGATTGAGTCCTTCTGTAACTTAAAATTCCAACTCTGTGACCTGAGGCAAGTTACTTAAGTTTTCTAAGCCTCAATTATTCCACATAGATTATAATAGAGATAATATTATTACCTATTTCATAGGGTTATTGTGAGGATTTAATAAATTAATCCATGTAAAACACTTATTACAAAGCCTGATACCAAGAAATGCTCAATAATGGTCAATTATCATATTAAAAATTAAAAAAAATTTTTTTAATCCTCACCAGAGGATATTTTTTCTATTGCTTTTAGAGAGAGTGGAAAGGGGAGAGAGAGAGAAACATCAATGTGAGAGAAACACATTGATTGGTTGCCTCCCGTACACGCCCTGACCAGGGCGGTAGATCCAGCCTGCAGCTGAGGTACATGCCCTTGACCGGAATGGAACATGAGACCCTTCAGTCCTTGGGCCCACACTCTAACCACTGAGCCAAACCTGCCAGTGCTAGTTATCATATTTTAAAGGTACATGTACAGAATGTATGAAATAGAGTTCATATTTTTTAGTGTTCCTATCTGCTTTTAAAAAGAAATATAATAGAAAATGATACGTATTGACCTTTATTTTGTGAGTGTTATCAAACTGTTCTTTTACTTTGTTCAGCTTAAAAAGGAGGCTTTAATTTGTACATTTTTCCCTTTAGGGAAACTTTTATGGATTTTTTTAATTCAGTAACTGGTTTAGAAGATAGTATAGTCTCCCTAGGTTTTAGAATGTAATTAAGAATAAACTCGGGCCAAGGAGACCACATTTTAAAATTCTGTGGTATTTTAGTTGTGCCAACTTTAATGTAGCAGTACTTCCCACCAGTGGATCTGAGCAGCAGACGCACAAATCCTTTAACTCTTAGTTTGTTGGAGATTAACAAGCCACATAGTTTCTGTGCCTATATTTCAGCAAAGCAAAGGTAACATAGTAATATTAGATCTTCTAATTTTCATGACAATTTGAGACCTTTAGGGATATTTTTAAAAGTAGAGTTTAGAACTAATATTTAGCCTGGCCAGCATGGCTCAATGGTTGGGCGTTAATCCATCAACCAGGAGATCATGGTTTGATTCCTGGTCAGGGTACATATCCGGGTTCCAGGCTTGATCCCCAGTGGGGGGCATGCAGGAGGCAGCTGATCAGTGACTCTCATCATGTTTCTCTCTCTCCCTCTTCCCACTCTCTCTGAAATCAATAAAAACACATTAAAAAAGAAAAAAGAAATAACATTTAAAAAAAATTCCTTAAGTTATTTCAGAGGTGTGATACCCAGATGATTTTGTTCAGGTGACTCAGGAATAGCTGAGCCTTGTCTTTGACTAGTAAGAGAAAGGGACATTTTATTACTAGCTCTAATGCTAGTAGTCTTTTATATTAAAGAATATAGTTGCTGTAACAGATCCATTCAAAAGAACCCAGACTAATGGAGGCTCTAATATGTTCTACACATGCTTCCACATGGGAGGTTTTGATGGCCAGGTCTGGAAATGGCTTAATCACTTCCCCCATATTCCATTGCCAGAATTCAATCACAGGGCCATGCCTAACTGCTAGAGGGCTGGGAAATATCTAGATTGTGCCCAGGAGGAAGGCGAATCATGTTTGGTCAGTATCTAGCTAGTTCCTACCACTGAGCTCAAACCCCAGGGTAGCCCTCAGCTAGAACTATGTAGAAATCCTCCTATTTTGTGTATGCACAGTCTGTTACCATAGTTTCCTTTCATTCCTAGTAGGGCCACAGAGTTTTGAGTAATAACCATTTTGAATGCAAGTAAGTAAAGGCCTTTCCCCAAGAAAGCTAATATGGAAAAGCTTGTTTTCCTCTGTCTGCTGAGGTCTCTGGCAATCCCCATGCTCCTTCAGGTCTTGGTGGCTAGTGAGAACTCTCCCTTAGGCTTTTTTCACTTTGTCAGTCCAGCCATGTGGAAGAGGGAAAAAGCCAGAAGGCAGCGATAGAGATGCCAGAGAGAAAAGTGACTGTATCTTAGCTCTTCTCAATTTGACAGACTCCTAGAAGGAAGTGTGGCCCTAGGGAAGCCCACCTCCACATGTGCTTTGACTTTTAAAATACAGGAAAATACACTTAACATAAAATTTACTATTAGTGACATTTAGTACTTCACATATTGTGCAACCATCAACCATGATCTAGTTTCAGAACATTCACATCACCCAAGAAGGAAATCTCGTATCCAATAAGTAGTAATTCCCCATTTCTTTTTTCCTCCAGTTCCTGGCAACCATTAATCTGTTTTCTGTTGCTATGGACTCTGGACATTTCATATAAATGGAATCATACAATATGTGGCTTTTTATGTCTGGCATCTTTCACTTAGCATACTGGTTTAGCATACAAATACCCACATTGTGGCATATATCAGTACTTTATTTCTTTTCATGGCTGAGTAATATTCTGTTGCATGGATATACCACATTTTGTTTATCCAGTCATCAGTTGATGGGTATTTGGGTTGTTTCTACCTTTAGGTGATTGGGATAGTGCTGCTATGAACATTTGTGTACGAGTTTTTTTTGTTTTGTTTTAAATCCTCACCAGAGGATATTTTTTCCATTGCTTTTCAGATGGGGGGCGGCGGGGAGACATCGATGTGAGGGAGACACATTGACTGGTTGCCTCTCCCATGCACCCCGACCAGGGCTGGGGATCGAGCCTGCAACCGAGGTATGTGCCCTTGGCCGAAATCAAACCCAGGACCCTTCAGTTCACAGGTTGACGCTCTAACCACTGAGCCAAACCAGCCAGGGCTGTGTACAATTTTTTGTTCTAACACCTGTTTTTAATTTTTTTGTTTTTATATATATAAAAGAGTGGAATTGCTGGATCATATGGTAATTCTGTGTTTAAGTTTTTGAGAAACTGCCAAACTGTTTTCCTAGGTGAATGTACCGTTTTAACACTCCCACCAGCAATGTAGGGAGGGTTCCGGTTTGTCCATGACCTTGCTAACACTTGTTATTTTCCTTTTTTTAAATGTATCTTTATTGATTTCAGTGAGAAAGAGAGAGGGAGAGAGAGTTGAAACATCAATGATGAGAGAGTTGTCATTGATCGGCTGCCTTCTGCATGCCCCCTACTGGGGATGGAGCCCGCAACCCCGGGCATGTGCCCTGACCGCCTCCTGGATCCTAGGTTGATGCTCAACTGCTGAGCCACGCCCAGCTGGGCTATTTTCCATTTTTAAAAAAAGATATTTTTATTGATTTTTTTTAGAGAGAGAGGAAGGGAGACAGAGAGAGAGAAACATTGATGAGAGAACAAAACATTGATTGGAATTGAACCAGCGACCTTTCTGTGCACAGGAAGACGCCCAACCAACTGAGCCACACCCACCAAGGCTCTTTTCCATTTTTAAAAAATGATAGCCAATGGGGTGGAGCGGGTCACTGGGGAGAAAAAAGGACATCTGTAATATTTTAAACAATAATAAAAAAAAATAAAAATAAAAAAAATGCTAGCCATTCTAGCAGGTGTAGATATCTCATTGTGCTTTTTTTTTTTTTAAATGTTTCTCTTTCATTGGTGTTTCTATATCTGTCCCCCTCCCTTCCCCTCTCTCTCAAACTCAATAAAAACATTAAAAAAAAAAAAAAGGCATGACTTGCTTTGACATTTCCTTTCCATATTCTGGCTTCTTTTCTTTGGTATGTTATGATAGGGAATAGGAAGATTGGAAAGGATATGACTTTCTCTTTATTGGTGCTGATCTAATTTGCTATTGGTGGTTGTTTCTTTTCTGGCTAAGACTAATTGTTCATCCATCCAGTGTAGCAGTCATCAGTCAAGTGCTGGTTCTCTCATGGGATGGAACCTTTCCCTCTCTGTATTACCTTCATGTAGGGTATTACTTCAGCTTGTTATCATCCAAGACCTTCTCATTTTCCTCTACCCAAATTTTCTTGCTGGGGGTGTTGCCTCTGTGAGTGGCTACCCATTTTTGGTGGGTTACTGCATTAGTGCCCAAACCCTGCTTCCATCCATGGTTTCATTTTGATGCATAGTACTATTTCTTCCTTGACACACCATATAGTGGGAATATAGGCTGCCCCCCTTGCTGCCTTCTCTTTTTGCATTAACTGCTGCTTTCAATTCTCCTTTCTTCCTGCTCACATCGATTGTTTTAGTGATACAGTGCCTAAATATCCCCATTTATCCTTTTATCCATTTGCTATCAATTAAAAAATACTTTGCTTTCAATTCTCCTTTCTTCCTGCTCACATCGATTGTTTTAGTGATACAGTGCCTAAATATCCCCATTTATCCTTTTATCCATTTGCTATCAATTAAAAAATACTTTTTCTTCTCTCGTTATTTTTCATCATCAATTTCACTCTTTTCGTTTTGCTTGGGTATTTGTAAATTATTTTGTGGATAGCCACCACCAACCGTATTAGTATTTTCCCATGTTTGTGAACCGACTAATCACTAAAACCCACTAAAAGCCCTTGGAGGGCTTTTAAAAAATTTTTTCTCAAGGAGGTAGGCATTTTTCCATTTCCCCCCCTGTGGCTTTTATTTATTATTGTTTAAGTCTTATTTGTTTAATCCTCACCCGAGGATATGTTTCTAATGATTTTAGAGGGAGAGGAAGGGAGAGGGGCAGAGAGAAAGAGAAACATCGATGTGAGAGAGGAACATGTATCAGTTGCCTCCTGCATGCACCCCAACCAGGGATCAAACCTGCAACCTGGGTATGTGCTCTCACCAGGAATCGAACCCGTGACACTACTGTGCACAGACCACACTCCAACCAACTGAGCCACACTGGCCGGGGCTCCCTGTGGCTTTTAGTATTGCC
Organism: Miniopterus natalensis; assembly: GCF_054644295.1. Lineage (NCBI taxonomy): Eukaryota > Metazoa > Chordata > Mammalia > Chiroptera > Miniopteridae > Miniopterus > Miniopterus natalensis. The sequence continues at coordinate 26,742,534 of NC_142089.1, forward strand.
ATGGTACCATTTACTTAAGTCCTGTTTTTCAAATGACTGGTAACATAGATTTCAGTTATCTCTCCTTATGCTTCTCATTTTGTCTTAGTACTTTCTAGGTCAGTTTGATGTGCTACTTACCTTGTTTATTTTAGCTTACATCATTGAAATATAAAAGATTTGCCTCATTTTCCTTAGTTTGTTTCAAAATAGTTTCTCATTTAATGCTGTTGTTAGTTAGATGGGGTTGCTTCAGAACATCGGAGTCTTGATATGTTGGACACTTTACTGAGTAAGGAGGAAGAGGTATTGGGATGGAATGGGATGGGCTAGACTAAAGGCCAAGAGGAGGCACTATCAATGTTTCATATTGTCTGTATTTTCTTCATAGTACTTTATACTTTTTCATTGAAAGCATGTATTTAGCTCCTATTACAGACATGTAAAGAAAGCTCTAAGCTTTATTTTAGCATTAATTGAATGCTGGAGGTGTTTCTAACTTTGTATAATGGGTAAAGGAAGGCTTGTTATTCATGATTTTTTTAAAAACTGAAAAAAACAAAACTGCAAAAGGTTTTTCTTTACTGGATAGAGGAAGAATGTGAATAAAAGGAGAAAAGTAAATCAACAACTAGATGTGTACTTATTATGAATAATATATCTTATCAAAATGTCTTATCATCTTGTGAGTCTCCTCTATTTTTTTGTTTGAGATTTTATGATCAATGTCCCACATCCTTCATAGCATACCCAAACAGCTTTTACTAAGAAATATGTTTCTGACTTTATTGAGCAGGAAATATAAGATGTTGGCACTTTTTAACTATAATGAATATTGTAGAGATGTTTAATATGAAGTTCTTAGACACTTCCAGAAAAGACATTAAAGACTTATGTTTTACTTTTTTCTCTTTGAAGGATGTGATACCTGGACTTAGTCCCCTGCTCTTCAGGAAGCTCAGTAATCCTGACATATATCCATCCACTGGAAAAGCTAAACTTCAACGACAACTTAGTCAGGATGACTGTAAGTTACGGAAAGGAAGCCTGGCCAGTTCTTTGTCAGGTAAGTATCTAATTTTGTTTAAGAAATATGGGACTGTGTTGTCAATATTTAAAAGTATACCAACTGAATTGGCATCTTGACAGCTTCTTCTCTGGTGGTAGTTTTGTATAGAGCACTTATGGCTAAGGCTGTCTTCCTTTTTTTTACTACTTCCTCATGACATCTCTGAACACTAACCTCCTGAACCTGCTAGTATTTCTTGGTTGACCACTATCACTGGTTATTTCCTTTCAGTCTGATTTTTGCTCTCTGCTTAATCCTATAGACTTTACATCCTTTTCTTCTTTTGATTTCCCCCCCATTTTGAAAACCCATTCTAGTGCCCATAGTGTCTTCACCCCTTTTCCATTGAAAAGTTAAAAAATTCAAGGAGAAAAAAATTATACAAGGAAGTCATGGTCCAAATAGGAAGCAATTACAATGTGACATAATTTTAAGCAATCAATAGAGTATGAAAAAAAATCCATGTGACCCCTGCTAAAAATATTAGATCAGTAGAGATGAAAATATAATCTGTGGCCTAAGAGTTAAATACTTGTCAACTACTTTTTATTTTTGTCCCTTTTCAGGGCTATTTCCTTGGATTTATCTTCTCATTCTTCTACTGAAATTTTTATTTTGTCAGAGAGCCATTTCTTGTTTAATTTTTTTTGTAGCATTCTGCTCTTCTTTTAATGATATGTTTATCTTCTAATTGTCTATGAGTAAATAGATTTTTGATTTTTGAATTAAAACCTTTCTTTTTAAGTTTTCTTTTGTTTATGAATCAACACTTTTTCTTTTGAGGCCCTAAAAACCAGAATCCATTGCTTTGCTCTGTGATGCTATAACTTTTGTATCCTGTGAGGCAGTGGCCTGGCTACTGGGTGGTACAATGTGGGACTGTGGTTATTTTTGACCTGTTTATAGATTTTCAGTTAATCTGATTTCAGCCTTATGTCTTACTTTATGTCCTTTTATGTATCTTGCATTTCTGAGCATTGAACTTATCTGAGATTTTGCAGGGCAGCCTGATACCCCATTTAACTGCAACCTCCTCTATGCTTATTATACCTTGTGTCTTTCTTTACCCAGTTCCATTGGTTATGATTCACCTACTTTAGATTTTTCCAACAATAATTTGTTCATCCCCTCAAGTCTTTCTCTCTTTCTCTTTCTCTTACATTTGCTTATTTATTTTATTTCTTTATTCTTATTTTAGTGGAGTTTTCTGGGGGACAAAAGATAAAAAAGTATGTGCTCAGTCAGCCATCTTTAACTGGGAATATTTTATATAATAGCCTCTTGAATCATTATAAGAATATTAAATAGAATTAAAAAAATTTTCCCCCTGAATTATTTGTTTCTAAAGCGCCGCTTGCTTCATTTGTACATATTGTTGCTTCTGTTTTATGTTGTTTTCCTCAAAATTTTGGGAATTCTTAATACACTCTAAGCCCTGACTAGTATATGTTCTAATGGGTATCTTCTGCAGTTGTGTAAGCTGCTTTCGCCAGCAGGCCTTTATTTTGAAGAGAGATAGAAATATGATACTAGCCTTTGTATATATGGATAGGTAGCAAACTACCTTTCCTTTAGAATATATAGACGAGGAGTAGGCAGATCATCTGGAGAGCTTGGCAACATTTGCAGAAGGAAGGAAAGAAGGCAGGCAGGCTCTACTCTGGGCTTATGGAAGTTTTGAGTAGAGTACCATTATTATTATTTCGTGTGTGGAGGGTTTTATGGAAAAAACTCTTCCCTCCCCCCCATTTATACATTTATTTTCTTCTCTCGCCTAATTGCCTTTGAACAAAGCTCTTTCTCGTTTTCAATAGGCACACTTCTAGAATTTCCCTATTAAGCATCACACAGGCTTTTGGAGTAAGATAAGTTTTATCAGGTTAGGAATCTTGACTCCCTGCAATTTTAGCAAATGCCATTTTAGCACTATAGGGAGATTATGTAATTTTTGAGATTAATTGTAAATATTCTCAATGTATTTTTTTTTTTTTTAATTCTCACCCGAGGATATTTTTTCCATTGCTTTTCACAGAAAGAGGAAGGGGGAGAGAGAGAAAGAGAGAGAGAGACACATCGATTGGTTGCACACGTACCCTGACTGGTCCGTGGCCAGGGATGGAGCCTGCACCTGAGGTACATGCCCTTGGCTGGAATCGAACCCAGGACCCTTCAGCCCACAGGCTGACACTCCAACCACTAGCTTTGGAGATAGATTCATTGAATACCATAATAGTTCCTGGACCTACTAACTGTGTGACCTTGGGCAAATAACAGCATGTACTTTGTAAGGCTATTATCAATAGTCTATGTTTCTGCATGTTCTGCAGTGTATTTACATAAATATCCAGATAATTTTCCTTTGTGTGAATGCCTAGGCACTGAGCCTCCTTTTCAGTCACCCTTTGGGAAAGAGGCTGTGGGAGAAAGGGAAAAGTCCTTAATCTTTACTTTCTTCTTTTTCCCTTCCTCCAAACCACTCCATTATATTTAAATACATTTAAAACTTTTTATAAAATATATACAATCTTTTATTTTAAAAATAAAAAATGGGATCATATGCTACATACTTTCTGCTTTTTTCACTCATCAGGAACTGTTGAACATTTTTCTCTTTAAAAGAGAAAAGTTTCTTTTGATTTCAGAGAAGGGAGAGGGAGTGATAGAAACATCATTGATGAGAGAGTCATTGATTGGCTCCCTCCTGCACCCCCCCCCTCACAGGGGGATTGAGCCCGCAACCCGGGCAAAGGCCCTGACCGGGAATCAAACCATGACCTACCTCCTGGTTCATAGGTCCACACTCAACCACTGAGCCACACCAGCCAGGCAAACATTTTTCTCTTGACTACATGTTGAGCTGCTTTATTATTTTTACTGGGTTTAATATTTCATTATGTAAAGATGTTATAATTTCTTTAACTTGTAATGAACACATTTCTAATTTTATTGTGGTGAGAATCACTAAGATGAACATTCTGGTCTATAATTGTTTTTTGTCTTTATACTGCATTTCTATAAGTGGAGTGCTGGGTCCAGACATATTCAAATAAAAATTTTTATAAGTTTTGCTAAATTGCCCTCCAAATAATTTGCGTCACATTTTGTTTGCAATAAAAAAGTATGTAGTAGAAAGACCAAAACCAAACCTTTTTTTGCTTATATGTGTGTGTGTATATAAAATATATCTTTATTGATTTCAGAGAAAGAGAGAGGGAGAGAGAGAGATAGAAACATCAGTGATGAGAGAGTCGTCATTGATTGGCTGCCTCCTGCACGCCCCCGACTGGGGATTGAGCCCGCAACCCGGGCATGTGCCCTGATTGGGAATCGAACCGAGATCTCCTGGATCCTAGGTTGACACTCAGCTGCTGAGCCATGCCCAGCTGGGCTCTTTTGCTTATATTTTTATTGTAGTGGGTAGTTCCATGATGAATAAGATTTTGCCAGAAAGAGGAAGTGTTTCCAAGTGAATTGGGTGATCAAGATAAAGCCAGGTCAGGAAGATATCTTGGATTTATGGAGGATCCTGTTAGTATTTTAAAAGTTTGGTTTAATCCTTTAAATAGTAGAGAGTCTTTAGAAGTTTTTAAGGAAGGGAATAACATGACCACATTTGTTTTGGTTAGATCACTACCAGCAATGTGAACACTGGTGTGAATGAAGAGATTGAAATGAGAGCTGTATCTCAATTAGAAAGTCACTGCAGCTCTAGATAGTCTTTATTAAGTGACTTTCTTGTAGTCTTTCAGTGGGATTAAGGTAGTCAGTCCTGGCTGAACACATGGAGCCTTGCAAGAGCAGTATAGATTCAGTGTTTGTCTTCTGGGAAACTAAGGGCCAAACTTGTCTAGGAGACTCTTTCTACTCCATTCATGTTGCATTGAGTTGGTGAGAAGCTAAGTAAGATGGAAGAGACTGGAAAACTCCTAGCCTGCTAGGTCAGGTCTCAGGGTGGTGGGTAGGGGATGGCATGGTGGTGGATATTAAATAGTTCAGTATTTCATTTGGAATTTTCACCGCCAAGATATTTGGAATTTTTAAAGGGCTACAGATTCTGAAATGGATATGGAGGAACTTTTTTTGGCTCAATGTACTTTTGTCCACTTGATATCATTGTATTTTTCATTAAGAAATAATTACAGGTGTTTTTCTAAACCTTGTCTTTGAAGGTAAGCAGCTGCTCCCCTTGTCAAGCAGTGTACATAGCAGTGTGGGACAGGCAACTTGGCAATCTTCAGGAGAAGCATCAAACCTTGTTCGAATGAGGAACCAGTCCCTTGGACAGTCTGCACCTTCTCTTACTGCTGGCTTGGTAAGTGTTAATAAAGCTGGTCCCTTGCTTTATGAATAAATCCTTGATTGTCATTTGTCATTGCCACATTTATTGTTTTCCTTTTTAGGATTTGGGTAGTTTAATTTCTCAGAGAAGAGAAAAAGAATGGAATTTAATTGAATATATTCTGATTGTTTTCTTATACTGTCACCGATACTAATTATGTACTGAGAATTATGAAAAAGATTTAGTAAGAAGTGAGGGTTCTCAGCCCCACACTAGGCTTCCCAGCCCAGGGTTCCAGTGCCAAGAAGAGAAGTCCCCATATCTTCTGGCTGTTAAAACTAGCAGGGATTGTTGCTGAGTGAGATGGGGGGCTCCTGGAGTCCCAGGTGTTCCTCTTAAAGACCTCTTAAAGAAGACTTACTTGGACTCACTCCCTCTGAGCTCCAGTGCTGAGGCAGCAGCTTGAAACGCACCAGGGAAATACGGGAACTGAATTGTCTGGCATCAGGGTGAGAGCTGGAGGGGCAGCTTTCTCCTAGACAGAAGTGCTGGCAGAGGCCCCTGTTCCTTTTCTGAGCCCTCCCCCCCACAGACCCATCAGGCAGGAGCCATAGATGAGTCTCCATCCACCTAGCTGTCATTGTTCGTTCAGCTCTGGTGATTCCCAGAGCCCCCACCCCACCCGACTTTCGGGTCCACCCAAGTTGTTTCCAGTGGCTTTTCCATACTATGACCTGCCTTGGTTCATGCTTCAGACCTACCTAAAATTTCTCTAACAAGCAGCATCTGGCCTCAGTGTGCCTCATACCTCTTGCTAAGTGGCCCCAGGCCTGGCACTAGTGGCAGCTGGCCTTGGTTCGCAGCTTACCCTCTCCTGGACTCCTCCAAACCCAAAGAGGCCTAAACTAAGACACATCATAATTAAAATGCTAAAGATTAAAGACAGAGAGAATCTTAAAAGCAGCAAGAGAAAAGCAGTTGGTTACCTAGAAGGGAGCTCCCATAAGACTGTCAGCTGATTTTTCAACAGAAGCTTTGCAGGCCAGAAGGGATTGGCAAGAACTATTCAAAGTGATGAAAAGCAAGGACCCACAACCAAGATTACCCAGTAAAGGTACCATTTAGAATTGAAGGAAATATAAGTGGCTCCCCATACAAAAAAAAGCTAAAGGAGTTTACCACCAAACTAGTATTACATGAAATGTTAAAGGGTCTTTAAGAAGAAAAGAAGGGCCTGCCGTCCTGGCTCAGTGGTTGAGCATTGACCCATGAACCAGGAGGTCGCTTTTTGATTTCTGCTTGGGGCACATGCCTAGGTTTCGGGCTTGATCCCCAGTGGGGAGTGTGCAGGAAGCAGCCAATCAATGACTCTCTCATTGATATTTCTATCTCTCCCTCTCACTTCCTCTCTCTGAAATCAATTACATTTTTTTAAAAAAAAGAAAAAAGATATGAACAATAAAATGTCAGTAAGTATACATCTATTAACAACAGTGCACAAAATAAACAGATAAGCAGAACAGAAACAGATTTCATAGATACAGAAAATATTTTGATAGTTGCCAGATGGGATGGGGGTTGGGGTCATGGGTGAAAAAGGTGAAGGGATTAAGAATTACAAATTGGTAGTTACAGAACAGTCACAGGGATGTAAAGTACAGTATAGGAAATATAGTCAATAATATTGTAATAAATGTGTGGTGTCAGGTGAGTATGAGATTTATTGAGGTGATCACATAGTAAGTTATATGATGTCTAATCACTGGGTTGTATACCTGAAACTAACATAATATTGTATGTCACTGTAATTGTAAAATAAAAAATTAAAGTAGCCCGGCCAGGCGTGGCTCTGCGGTTAAGCGTTGACCTAGGATCCAGGTGATCTGGGTTCGATTCCCGGTCAGGGCACATGCCCGGGTTGCGTGCTCGATCAATGACTCTCATCCTTGATGTTTCTATCTCTTTCTCTCCCTCTCCTTTCCTCTCTTTGAAATCAATATATATTAAAAAAAATAAAATAAAACAAAATTCTTTTGTTTGTCCTTTTGTTGTTCAGTTGTAAGAGTCCTTTATTCTTGATACTAGACCCTTATCAGATATATGATTTGCAAATGTTCTTTTCATTCTGTGTCTTTTCACTTTCGTCTGTCCTTTGATATATAACATTTTTGAAGAAGTCAAATTTATATATTTTTTTCTTTTGTTGCTTATGCTTTTGGTCTCAGATTTAAGAATTCATTGCCAGATAATAGGTCAGGAAGATTTACCCCTATGCTTTCTACTATGAGTTTTATGGTTTTAGCTCATATATTTACTTCACTGATCCATTTTGAGTTAATTTTTGTATTTGGTTTGAAGTAGGGGGTCCAGATTCATTCTTTTGCATGTGGGTATCCATTTGTTGTATTCTTTTAAGAGTTAGAAATAGATATCTGGCCCTGGCCAGTGTGACTCAGTGGTTGGAGCATCAGCCTACGCACCAAAGGGTCTTGGGTTTGATTTCTAGTCAAGGGCACATACCTGGGTTGCAGGTTTAGTCCCTAGCTCTGGTTGGGGTGCATGGGGGCGGGAACTAATTGATGTTTCCCTCCCCTCCCCTCCCTTCCCCTCCTCCCTTCCACTCTCTAAAAAAAATATCAATGGGAAAATATCCTCTGGTGAGGATTAACAAGGAAAAAAAGAAAAAGGAAGTAATAGACATCTGGAGTAAAGGATATCGGTTTTAGAACTATAGGGATTAGGAAACTTGATTAAAGACGGAAGAAAATGCAGAGAATGAAAAGGAATGTAGGGAAGCATGAAAAATTTATATGTGAAAGGGCAAATAGTACAAGATAGTGAAGTATTCAACTTAGTAAGAATTTTAGGAGTTTCTATTAAGTCCATTCACTGCCTATTAACTTGAGAATTGCTGCACTTTCCACTCTTCTTTTTTGTAAGAGGAACATAGTTTTAAAGCCACCTAGTGTCTTTTCAAAGGTATGAGAGTAATGTTTCATAAGAGATTTTAAAATAAAAAGTTTGGAGAGTCATGAGATTGAACAGGCTGTTAGCAGCCTAGTTGTTTATTCTCAAGATAATTTAAAAAAAAAATTTTTTTTAAAAATATATCTTGATTGATTTCAGGGAAAGGAAGGGAGAGGGAGAGAGAGAAAGAGATAGAAACATCAATGATGAGAGTCGTCATTGATTGGCTGTCTCTTGCATGCCCCTGACTGGGGATCGATCCTGCAACCTGGATATGTGCCCTGACTGGAAATTGAACCGCAATCTCCTGGATCCTAGGTCGGTGCTCAACCGCTGAGCCATGCCCCGGCCGGGCTGGCTATATTTATTGATAATTTTTTAAACTGTTCAGATACTGAGGATTTCGGGATTACATATAAGGAGAGTTTTACTTGGTTCTTATTACATAAAAATTTCTCTGTAAGTTGAAAAGAATTTTTGTTCTGTGTGCAAATAAAAATGAAAATACAAATGATTTTATTCCACATATTAGGGTCCTGGCAAGAAACAGAACAGATAAGTTAGGAGCTTATAATAAAGGGATATGGGTAGAGTATAGTGAAATGGGAACATACCCATAGTACCTTCTGCTTAATAATAACTTGTTATTACCTAGTGTTGAAGAAAGGATGAAAAGAGGAAGTGATGCTTGGAACTTGGGAGACAAAAGGGGCTGTGTGTAGAAGACAGCCTGACGATTGATATGACTTGTGGTAGTGGGATGCAGCCAGCCTAACATGATCCAGCAGGGACCAACCAAGGAGAATAAATTGTCCCCGACACACTCCCTTACCTTTTCTTTCTGTGATCTCCTGCTGGTGCTACCTATTGGTTGAACCCATCTAGACAGTAGTGGGCAGGGGAATCTGTGGATGTAGGTCATAATGATACTGCAGTTTGAGGTACAAGGGATGATCTGTAAGGGCAAGTAGGTAATATCCTGTACATACTGTAAGTTTTTTAAATATTGAGCTTATTTATATATAGTTTTGATTATGAATTTATGTTAAATTATATTACAGATTTGGTCAAAGCATTGCTAATTTTTTCGTAAACCTATTTTTGAGATTACTTCACCCCAGAAACCATTTCTTGTAGTTCTGAAATTCTGTTATTCCAGTTTTCTGGCTCATTAAATTATGTGTAAATACAGCATTTACTGTACCTTAATTTAAAATTTGTATATATAAAATACAAGTTAAAGTTCTTTTAGAAAACAAGATAGATAGCAAATAGTTATTCTGTAAGCTTTATATTTAATAATTCTGTGTTGTTTTTTTAAATTTTATTGATTGATTTTGAGAGAGAGAAACATTGATTTGTTGTTCTGCTTATTTATGCATTCATTGGTTGGTTCTTGTATGTGCCCTGACCAGGTATCGAACCCAAAACCTGGGCATATAGGGACTACGCTCTTAACCAACTGAGTTATCTGACCAGGGCTTAATAATTCTGTTTTCAAGTGGGAAATCAAAGTGCTTGATATGACTCTCTTAGAATCTGGTATGGAATTATATATATTGTTCCTTTTGAATAGATTGTCCTGGTCAATTCTCTGTATCTTTTAAGATCCAGATCAATGATTTCCTTTGTTGAGAAGAATTGTATGACTCCCCCATCCTTATCAGAGTTGTTTAACCTTATTCATACACAGTTAAAACCTCCTACAACTTTTATTACTATATATAGGTAGTAGACTCCAAGAGCGTGAATGAAGATTAAGAGTGCTTAAACCAGTTCCCACCATTACAAGATGCATTACCTTGGACAAATTACTTAACTTCTCTATAACTCTTTCCTTCTTTGTAAAATGGGAATAAAAATATCTAAAGTATTACTCTCCTTTTGTTTTAAGTAGTAAATGAATTTGTATATGTAAAATTCTTGGTACATAGTAAACTCTAATAAATATTAGGTGATAATATTATTATTATGTACATTCTTTTGTCATCTCCTAGTCTTTGAGCACTTGTTTCTCTTTACTCTTGGATTCCAGTGCATAGCACAATGCATAACATGTAGTGGGTTCTCTGTAAACATTTGCAAAATGAATTGGTTTTGAGTGTTCTGATATCCTTGTTCCTTTAACATTTAATCTCTAAATTCCTGGATAACTATTTTACTGTAAGAGTTATGAAGAGTGTTTTCAAAGATCTCTCTATGGTAACATCTCTCTCTTTTTGTTCTCATAGGGTTAGTATTTGCAAAAATTTGCTGGGAATCTTGGTAGAAGATCCCTTCCATCACTAGATTATAGGCTTCTTGATAGCAATAGCAAAGTTTCTTGCAAAATTGTCCTCCCTATTGCTGCTTTTAAGATTCTCTCTTTGTCTTTAACCTTTGCCATTTTAATTATGATGTGTCTTGGTATGGGCCTCTTTGGATTCGTTTTGTTTGGGACTCTCTGCACTTCCTGGGCTTGTGTGTGCTTTTTCCTTCACCAGGTTAGGGAAGATTTCAGTCATTATTTCTTCAAATAGGTTCTTAATACCTTGCTTTCTTCTCCTTGTGGTACCCCTATGATTCGGGTGTTATTACACTTGCTGTTGTCCCAGACGCCCCTTAAACTGTCTTCATTTTTCTAAAATTATTTTTTCTTTTTGCTGCCCTGATTGGATGTTTTCTGCTATCTTGTCTTCCAAAGTGCTGACTCGATCTTCTGTTTCATCTAATCTGCTGTTAATTCCTTTTAGTGTATACTTTATTTCAGATATTGTATTTTTTATTTCTGACTTTTTTTATTTATGGTTATTATGTCCTTTTTTATGCTTACTATCTCTTTGTTTAAGTTCTGTTGAATTCATTCGTTCGCTAAGTTCCTTGAGCATTCTTATAACCATTGTTTTGAACTCTGTATCTGGAATTACTTGCCTCCATTTCATTTAATTTTTTTTCTGAGCATTTCTCCTGTTCTTTTATTTGGGGGCATGTTATTTGGGCTGCCTCTCTGTATTTGTTTCTGTGTATTAGGTAAATCTGCTGTGCTCCCAGTCTTGGTATGATGGCCTTATGTAGTAGGTGTCTTGTGGAGCTTAGTGGCATAGTTTCCCTGATCACTTGAGCTAGGTGCTCCAGGAATGTCCCTTGTGTGGGTTATGTGAACCCTCCTGTTGTAGTTGAGTCTTGATTGTTGTTGGCCCATCTGTGGGTGGGGTTGACCCTTGTGCTGGTTGACTATAAGGATTGACCCTGACCACAGTGTAGGAGCTACTGTATAGGGGTCGATCCCATGAAGTGGAATTTGCCCGGTCAGGGTCTGGTGCCTGCTGAGAGCTCCCTTTGGGTGTGCTTCTTGTGGAGCTAATTGGTTGGGGCTCTGATGTGGTCTGAACCCCACCACCAGGTGTGTTGGTTCTGGGGCCTCTTGGGAGGGATTCCAGTGCAGGTCAGTGTAAGGTTCTGCCTGTGACCATCCCTGGGCTACCTGTTCGGAGATGCAGAGTGATCCACAGTTTATGGCTTCCTCTGCAGGACCTAGGTGTGCATGGAAGGGGCCAAGTTGTGCACCAAGCCTGGCTTCTACCAGTATTGAGTCTGGGGTTGGTCAGCAAAAGGCTCAAGGCACTCCCAACAAGACTTGCCTCTACCTGTTGGCTGCCTGTTAGGCTCAGCCACTAAAAGAGCCTCTGGCGGTATATGAGTTACGTGAGGCAGGTTCTCAGTGAGTCACCAGGTAAGGTGAGTGGTGTTCACCAGGTTGATATAGATTCAAACTTGGTGTTAGTGCTGGGCCTGAGGCCACTCAGCAAAAGTCTCAGGGTACACTGAGGTCAGCCACCCCCTTGCCTTTGGACCTTTGCAATGGGGTGGGGTCTCAGTGAGTCATCAGAGTGAGGCTAGTAGAGTTCATCAAGCTAAAACACATTAAGATTTGACTGTGTGGAGGGAGGGCTCTGCATAGGATTGGTGGCGCCAGTCAGGGTGTGTGGGGGCAGGGAATGGCCCTCACCCTAGAACCACTCCACTCAGTCTCTCCCTGTGTGTCTCTGACACCCCCTGAGTCTGTCCAGATCTCCTTAAGAGCCTTCCAGGAAAGACTGGGCAGTGAGCCCAGGCTGGCTGCAGCTAGCTGATTCCTCTGCAGGGTGCAAGCTTGGCAGCATGGCCCACAGGGAGTCAGGAGTATGGGGCTAGTACATCTCCCTAGGTTGATGCTCTATGGAAGGGGTTCTTGACCCAGGAAAGATGGCATGTGTGGGTGGTGCAGGAGAAGGACTCAACACAGGGACATGGGCAGCTGTCCCTCCAGCCCTCTCCCAAAGGCTGCACAACCCAATCTCTCTCTGTATGACTCCAGTTCGCTCTGAGCTACTGTCCCTCTGCCGGAGGCCAGGGTCTGTGCACCGAAATGAGATTTTATGCACTGGCCCTATAAAAGGGCGCCTGGGTTTCTCACAATCTCTTGTCTCACCCTGGCAGATGGAATCCCTGCTGATTTTCATAGCCAGATGTTTGTGAGCTCTGCTTCCCAGCACTGGTGCTCTGGGCAACCCAGTATGGTGTTGAGATCCCTCGCTCCTAAGGGAGTGGACCCCTGCAATTGAGATACTCCTTCCGGGTTCTGAACTGCCGCACATGGGTGTGGGGCTCGCCCTTTCTATCAGTCTTGACGTGGCTGCTTCTGTATGTCCTTAATTATAAGATTTCTCTTTAGCTAGTTTTCAGTTGGTTATTCAGGTTGATTGTTCTATAAGTTAGTTGTAATTCCAATTTGGTCCTGGGAGGGGTCGAGTGTAACTTCCATCTACTCCCCCCGCCATCTTGGTTCCTCTTTCTCCTATGTTTTCTTATAATCATTTTATAGTTTTTAATTTTTCACTGAAATCCATGATTCATTTTTGAATTTTTGTATATGGTGTGAGGTGCAGGTTGGACTGCTTGATTACTTAATTGATTGATTAATCTTATTTATGGATGTCCAGTGCAGTTTTTTGAAAGGTCTGTCCTTTATTGAATTGCTTTTACACTTTTGTAAAAAATAAATAGGTCATATTTGTATGGGTCTATTTCTGTGTTCTATATTCTGTTTCATTGATCTGTAGGACTGTCTCAGAGTAAGTTTGTTTATGTCAACAAAAAGTTTTTCTAGAATTTTGATAGGAGTTGCATTAAACCTATAGATAAGTTTTGGGAGAATTGGTAGTTTTACTGTCTTAGTCTTCTAACCCATTAATACAGTGTGTCTCTCTGTTTATTTAGATCTTCTTTGTTTTCTTTAATCAGCATTTTGTAATTTTCAGCATACATATTTTGAGAATGTATACCTGAGTATTTAATTTCCTTGTATTTTCATACTTCTTGACAGGAGCAATCTTAGTCGCTCAGCTTTCATAATTTATTTCAAGTGGAGCTGAAAATTAAGAGAGATCAAATGGAAAAAAAAGTGAGCTGAAACCCTTTTTTGTGATTGTAAATGGTATTATTGTATTTTATATTTTAGTGTCTACATGTTTGTTTCTAGTATATAAGAATACTGTTGATTTTGAGCATTGGTCTATTATCTTGTGAACTCGTCAAACTCACTTACTAGTTTAGGAGTTTTTTGTAGGTTCTTTGAGATTTTCTACATGTCATCCATGTCATCTTCAAATAGGACAGTTTTGTGTCTTCAGTCTATATGCCTTTTATATCTTTTTCTTACCTTATTCATCTGGCTAGGACTTAGTTATTTTAAATACTGAATTTTTGTTCTGGTAGTGATGACTTCATGATCCTAATTTGGGCCTAGCAATGCTGGTTGCACTCACTTTATTCCTTTACATGATAAACAAACCAAGGTAAGCACAATGAGAAAATTAACTTTTATTACAAACTAAGTCCTGAAGGAAGTCTCTGAGGGGCATTTTCACTAAGCCTGTCACAGTCACTGCATATGACATTTTATGCAGCGCAAAGCACAGAACCTGGAATCTCTGCGATTCATGGTGAGTCATTCTCAAATAGTCTTATTAACACCAAATTAATGGATAGTAGAGAAGCTGATGAAATTGTTCTACTCATTCTTTCTGGGACAAGAAACCCTCCCCCATCTGTTCTCTAGAAAGCTGCATGTTCTAGCAGAAACATGAGTTTAAGTTCCTGCAATTTCTGAGCAGGTTACGTGCTTCTTGGGTCCTAATTTACCCAGTTATAAAATAAGGCATTTCAGCTAAATTATCACATCGTTTATAAATCAAGTTTATTTGAAGGAGGATTCAGTGTGAACTATTAGGGTAATTTTTCTTATTAGTCCATATGTGTAAACCCTTCCCTTCTTGACTGCTGTTTTTACTAACCTCCTAATTATCCCTCCCCTTTTATGGTAGGTACTGTCATCAGGCATAAGTCTTCCTACTCCTCTCAACTCTTGCCATTATCTTTATTGTCTTTATCTTCAGCAACCATTGCGGATCTTCCTAATATCCTGACATCACAGTTACTTGGCCTCATCATCATTTCTAGTCCACTCAAGCACCCACTTTAGGACCATACTCTGACATCCTCACCCTCCCTAAAATCATAATGCTGGATAACTTCCTTACTACAACTTGATAGGCTTTTAGCTCCCTCATTTAGTTATTCTTAAAATATACCAGTTCTTAGGCTTATCAGCACTTCTATTGATCCTAATTTCTTTCTTTTTTTAAAATTTATCTTCATTGTTAAAGTATTACAGATATCCCTCTTTTATCCCTTCCACCTCCCATCCATGCCTCCCTCCCCAGGCCTTCACCACACTATTGTCTATGTCCATGGGTTATGCATATATGCATATAAGTTCTTTGATTAATTTCTCCCCACCGACCCCCCCCTTTCCCTCTGAGATTTGTCAGTCTGTTCCATGCTTCTGTGTCTCTGGATCTGTTTCATTCGTTAGATTTTAAATATAAGTGAGAACATAAAAAACTGAATCAGGAAGAATCAGAAAACCTGAATAGGTTTTTTAATCTTTCCTCCCTTTTTAGATTAGATTCCATGGTCCATTCACTCTTTAACTCTTTAGTTAATGTTACAATCTTTTTCCCCATTTTTTGTCAATCCATCTGGTAAATATTTATAGGAATCTTTTGCCTTTGTGTTAGTGTAGTCTACTGAAGAAAGCCACACATGGAGCAGATTGGTGGCACCATAAAATTATGATGAATAATGTCAGCCAGTCCTCAAGATTGCTTGCCAGTTGTACTTGAATTATCTCACCCTGTTCTCTACATTTTGTTTCAAATTTTCTTTGACCTTCTCAAATCTCCAATCTCTTTGCTCTCTCCTGATTTCCTTATTTCACAGAGAAAATAGCTATAATTTGGAGATGTTTTTAGATTTTTTACCATTAAAGTTACAGATATTTTGTTTCCTATACCCACTTTTCTTCTATAATGGAAGAAATAGTTGTCCTCCTATCTCTGTTCATGCTTGGAATCCCATCCATTTATTTTCAAGAATAACTTTTTTGGGGGCAGAAATTTGGCTGTGAAGGATAGAGAAGAGTTAAGTGGAAGCTGGAAGAGATGTCTAGATTTGCCATCTTTATTTCCTCATCTTCTTATCCTGCAACCCACTGCAGTTGCCCTTCTGCTGCTATTACCCATCTACCCCTGAAACTGTTCTTACCAAGGGCACCAGTGACTTCCAAGTCAGTAAATTCAAGAGTGTTGTTTGATGATGGGTCTCTTGGCATCATTTGTTACTGTTCAGCCTTTCCCGAACACTCTTTTCTTGGCTTCTTTAATGGCATTCACAGTCTTTATTTTCCTCTTACCTCTATGGTTACTCGTCTTTAGTAACCTGCAATTTAATTAGTATTTATAAATATTTTAATATTAAAAATAAAGGTTTTTTTAGAGAGAAGAATGCAAAATTTGTATGAATTTTAAGAATAAAACATGAGGCCTTAAAGAAACCAGATTGTGGCAGGAAATTTTGGGCAGGGTGCATACTTTGTCATTAGAGGTATTGAAAAAGGTTAAGAAGCATTGATGTATGTTGTTTAAGATGGATGATTGTATCCCTGTTTAATTACAAAGAATATGAGATGGAGATGGATGGGATGTGTTCAGGAAACAGTGCATTGTTCTTTCTCATTGGAAAGCTAAGGTTACACTAAGGTAGTAGTGGATATGAAATCTGTTGTTTCCATGTTAGGGGATGCTTTGAATGTCAAGAGGAGGAGTTTCCTTTTTTTTTAACCTCATTTTTTTTTAGTGAGGACTGGTTGAAGATTTTTAAGCTGTGTATACTTTAGGTAAGGAAGACTGTCTAGACCAAGGGCTGATAGATCGTATAGTATTAGTTTCAGTGACCAGATGACACTTTCATTAGAAGCCTTTTTTGTAGATTTCCCCTTGTAATGAATTGAGCCAACTTTGACACTCCTTTAGCACTTTGTTATACTTTTCACATTGTATCATAATTACATTTTTGCATTTGGCTTTCCCATTGAATTTGAGCTCTTCTAGAATAGAATTAAATTATTAGTTTATGGGTAATTTTAATCTTGGTAATTTTTCCCCATGCCCGTCTTATTGCTTGGCATAATAAATTATACCTGAATTAGTAAATGAATGGAGAGTTTGAATTATGAATTGCTGGTCTGAATAGTTTATCAGAATGTACCATGTATATTTCCACAAGGATGAATGGATTAGAGGCTCACTCCTACTTCCTCTCTGCTGATGAATATATGTATTTTTCAGTTAGTTAATACAATCTTTTGATAGAGAGGTTCTATAGCTTTAAAAACCTGTGACTTTGCAGACACTCATATAGTGGATAGCACACCCTATGCAAATAAGCTGTCTCTTCAGGTCTTATGTTTGTTTTCCCCATGGACATAATCCAGCTGTTAGTTGTTTAAAGCAGCAGATGGAAAGAGTCCATGGAGATGTGGATTTATTAGCTCTCACAATGAAAGACCATACTGGTTATGTTAAGGATTAGAAGTTTTTTTGCTGAATGAACGGGAGATGGATCCTGCTTTCTGTGCTATTTTCAGCAATGTGGCTAGCTCTTGTGACTAAGTCAGCTGTAAGACCAGAAAAAGATTTTGTAAATAGACCTTCATTTAAGCCCCAGACTGTTGGTACAGCTGCCATAATTATAAGAGGGGCAGCTTTTCCTCCTCGTTAGATGCAGACTGAATCCATTCTATAGTTATTGCTATATTTATTCCTAGGAGTGTATAACAACAGCCTGATTCAGGGTGCTTTATGTGTACCTTTATTTCTCAAATTAGGAAATTTGGATTAATATCTCTTGAAATCCTTCAGTGAGTGCATAATTTATAATATGTTGTATAATTTGGAGAACAACAATTGTAAATTGGTAGGTAATGTGTTCCTAAAAATACAGTGCTGCCTTTGCTAACAATTTTTTTTACTGTGACTCATTAGAAAAATCACCAACTTTCCTCACTTTCCTCCTGTCTTTACTAGGATTCTGGTGATTACTATAGAATTGGAAAGTTTAAAACATTGCTTTTGGAGCATTTAAATGACAAAATCATATCATGAGAGCTAACCTTTCACTCTTGAGCTCTAAAAAAAATTTGTTTTAAGTTATAAATTAAGAGATTAGAAGCATCTTTAAATTTGGCAGCCAGTCAGCAAAGAAATGATTCTGAGATTATTAAAGCCTGGGTAAAACTAGACTTTTCTATTCCATGCTGTGTCCTTTTAGAAGTCTGATGGAATGGGGAGCTTTTCCTGTGACAGTACTGCCAGCAATGAATAGATGAGTGAATTCGTCCATGCTCAGAGCTCACCACATATGTACTAGCCCCCTCCAGACATAAAAGAGCAGGGGAGCAGACCTTAGCAGTGATCTAAGCTTCTGAAGAAAGAGGCTTTCGTGATTGTCCAAGAAGTGAAGAACAGCGCATCTAGAGATAAAGAAACAAAAGAGCCTGTGACAGTATCGAAAGAATCTGACATTTGCTTTGTCTGTACAAAGGATGAAAGGAATTTTGCCGACTTAGTCAAAACAATAACGGGTTTTATATCAGCCTAAGCCTAAAATACAGGCATCAGAATATGTTTTTCTTTGTATTTCTGAAGAATTGTTACCTTTTTAAAAACATGGGGAGTGGTTTTGTTTTTGGAAAGGAAAACGTGACATGGATTTTATAAGCTTAGTAGCCGTAGGTGGAGACTCTCTTGTTTTGTTTGTCAAATCTTTTTAATAAGCAGTGAAGTCTGGATATCAAAGGTTGGAATTTTTTTTGAACCTTTGTCCTTTTCTTGGTACTTCAGATATTTTCAACCAGAGGGGTATGTATGGAAAAGAAAAACAAATATGAAATATTTTCCCCAGTTTTGGTGGTGATTCCGATGAGATCTGTCTATACTGCTGTGAAGAAAGACGTGGCACTGATGTGAGGCAGTGATTGTCTACTCACGCTGAACTGAGAGAACTGGTTTAGTGGAGCGGTAGTTAGTGGGCACAGCATGGAGACTGGGATTGATTGTTTGCCTCCTTACCCAGCAGTAAGCAAGTAGTAACTAGTAGTTGACTGTTTGGGGAGTGGCTTTTTTTTGTCTGATATCTATTATGGATGATTCCAGTATTCTACGAAGGAGAGGGTTACAGGTGAGTAACAGAGTCTTTTTACTGATCTCCTTCCTCTGAGTGTCTTTTGAAAATATACTAAACAGATTGCTTCAATTTTATTTTATTTATTTGAAGCAGGGTAGTATGCCACTAAGTTCTTTATTCCATCATGTATAGTTGTAATTAGAAAAATTGTTTAAGATCTTTCTACTTTGATAGAAAAAAATGCTGCTTGGGCTTACTGACATTATATTAAGTGATTGGAGCAATTAAATCAGATGTGTGCTGGATGCGACCCTAATTTTGGATAGCAGACATTACTGTTGGCAGATTGTTTATAGTAAACAATGTTTTTAGTAAACATTCTGTTCCTGACCACTGTGCCTTTCTCTCCATTTTGCCCCTCTTAATTGACATATATGTGTAATGTATGTTTGACTCTACACAGTTTTAAGAACTTTTCTAAATTATCACTGCATGCAGATGTACATACAGTAGAGCCCTATATAATAGCCATATATCTGACACTTGTTTCGGAAGCCTTCCCCTTAAGTCTTGGGTAATCTGGCATAGGAAAAGGTAAGTAAGATACAACAATGAAGGGGAAAATGGAGAGGATGATAGGCAATCTTCAGCTGAATTTTAATGAATGCCCTTAGCACTGAAAGAATGCACACCACAATCCTCTTAAGTTTGATCATTAATTTTTTCATACTTTGTAAAGTAGATCATCCCATTTTAGTCTTATTAATTAAGACGAAGCAAACTTTATTTAGTCCATCATTGAATGTTTTAAGGATTGGCATAATGAAGCTTTCAGTATAAAACAATCCCCTGTAATGAAATGTACCTATTTCTTTTGTTTTTACTTTGTTTGATATTTGTAAAGCACTTTTTTTTTTTGTACAAAGCACCTAGGGTCTTTTTAATGATCATGAATTAATATTGTTTTGGTTTCTTTAAAGTGTTAAAGAAAATGTATAGGATTGGTAGTTGTTATTATTATCATCATTACTTGTGCTTCTTATTAATAGCATTGTAACCATTCAGAGTCCACTGAGAACACTCACTGAGTTCAGCAGTTGTTCATTATGACCAGGCTTTAAAAGTTAATGCCTTATTTTTAATTTTTATTTTTTTAATTGAATTTAGAAAGAGAGGAAGGGAGAGGGATAGAAACATCGATTGGCTGCCTCCTGCATGCCCCCCACCAGGGCCTGAGCCGCAACCCTGGCATGTGCCCTGACTGGGAATCAAACCAGCATCCTTTCGGCTTATGGGTTGATGCTCAACCACGGAGCTACACCACCTGGGCATTAATACCTTATTTTAATTTCTTATGTTGGTTGGTTCAGTTAAGATGTGTCAATTGACTTCTTAGGATTTTGAGAAGTATTTATAAAGTATTCAGAAGATCTCTAATAAATAGTGATGTATGTTCAAGTAGCTTTTTAAAAATGGTTGGCTTTGTAAGCACATTTAATGCATTGCCTCTTTATATCTTTATTTCTCTTTCAGATGCTAGGATTCAGAAAGGGAATCCTATTTGTTAAATGGGAGTATTTTCACTTATTGTTCCTGTTTTGTGTTAAATCAATTATTTTCTCCTGTGTACTGAATCAGTCTCCAGTATCTGCTACCCTGTTTACTGATGCCCTTCCTCTGAGTCTTTGTTTCTATCTAACAGGAATTCCAAATTGCAGATTACATAGCACTGGAGGGTATTTTTCTACCACTTCCTTTTCCCCCTCTTTATTACTTTAAAGTTTATTCTCCAGAAGATTGCATTGGAACGTTCTGAAATAGAAGTAATGTTTGAAAAACAGCAGTTTAGGTTGTTTGTTTTAAATAGGTAACTTATAATGTAAAACTTTAAAAGTTAGTTTTAGATTTATGTCCATAAACACACAAAAACGAAAGTGTACCAGTGGTACAGGTAATCTGCTGGGTAACTTCATATTAGAAGATGAAAATCCAATGAGATGTTTGGGCTTCAATAACTGCTTTTTGGTGAGGTGGACTTCCTCATAGTTTTCCAGAAAATCAGCCAAGAAACAACCTACTTTGACTCTCCAACCTTTTTTTTTTTTAAATCTTTACCTGAGGGCATTTTTTCCATTGTTTTTTCAGAGAGTGGAAGGAAGAGAGAGAGGGAGGGAGGGAGAAACATCGATGTGAGAGAGACACATTGATTGGTTGCCTCCCACACATGCCCCAACCAGGGCTGGGGATTGAACCTGCAATCCAGATACTCTCCCTTGGCGAGAATTGAATCCAGGACCCTTCAGTCATGGGCTGATGCTCTAAAGACTGAGCCAAACTGGCTGGGGCGACCTTCCAACTTTCTTTGCCAGGTTTCCTGGGAGGTAGCAGTATAGTATATAATGCATTTATTGTATCCTACATTGCTAGGCTATAGTTTTCATTTAGTCATCATGACATTGATACCAACTATAGTATTGTCTGGATTTTCAAGTGCAGATAATTTTAAAGAAGGAACAGAAGATTGGTTCAGATTATAGCTCTGCCATATTCTAGCCATATAACCATGGCCAGATTTTGAAAAACTCAATGCTTTCCCTTCTATATTCCACTGTCATGTTGAGAGTACACTATAGAGGTAAGGGCTGCAGCAGGAAGACCAGTTATGAGACTGTTGTGATAAAAGAGGCAAAAAGATGTAATGGATGGAGGGGGTGATAGCAGTGGAGGTGGTGGGGGATTTTCTGATTGGTCATTTTTTTTAGATATGTGAAGCTCAGTAACTTCCTTAGGGACAGACAACTTGTAAGTGGCTGGGCTAGGTGTATAGGTTAGGATACTCTGAACTGAAACAGAAAACTTGACTTTGAGTAATTTAAGTATTAAGGGAGTGTATTGACTTAAAATATGGAAAGAGTTTGGGTGAGTTTCAGACTTGGGTAATCTAGTGTCTTTTGCTCAGCTTCTCTGCTCTGTGTATTGGCTTCATTCTCAAGTTGGCTTCTTACTTACTAGAAAAAAAAGCTGTAGTGGTTTCATCCTGCATGGTCACACACTATAGCATCTGGGAGATTATGTATGAGCATCTTTCTTTTAAACTAGAGCAGCCTCCCTTCTTTGTAGGATTTGACATTGTTTCACATGAAGAGAAGTTCTGGTTTGGGTCTTCCTTATGGTTAAAAATGGACTCTCATCCTACTGCTAGTTTTGGAGCATCGCCAGTGAGAGATTTTTGAAGTTGAAGTTCCTTGTGAATAGAAGAAGGCACTTTTATATTTGCCTTATTTCCCAATCAACTTTATGGGAGGTGATTTTATTTAACTTTGAAAGGTCAAATGATTAGCCACAATAAACAAATTTTTATTATCTACTCTCTTGGTGCTATCATTTTCACATTAAGTATTTACCCATAAGGCAGACACAGTAATCAGTTTTCATTGTACGGAGAACCCAGTTTCCCAGGTTCTGAATTGAGAATATTTGTTATTCTCATAAAATTATTGCTCTCAGGAGAATTGTGTAGTGTTTCTTACCTCTTTTATTGCCTTTGATGTTCAAAAATGAGAGTACTTAAAGTGCCATTGTTCAGGGATACTTAATTATTTTGGAGAACATATGACAACATAATGCATGTTGGGAAGCATTATTGTTGATAAAAATTTCTTGAATTTTTTTTTTTAAACCTCACCTGATATGTTAATTGATTTTAGAGAGAGAGGAAGGGGGAGAGAGAGAGAGAAAGAGAGACAGAAACATCAACCTGCAACCTAGGTATGTGCCCTGCCTGGGAATCAAACCTGTAACCTTTTTGGTGTATGGGTCAGTGCTCCAACCAATTGAGCTGCCAGGCCCGAGCTGGAATTTTTTTTTTTTAGTCCTCACCTGAAGGTATTTTTTCCATTGCTTTTCAGAGAGAGTGGAAAGGAGGGAGAGAGGGAGAGCGAGAGAGAGAAACATTGATATGAGAGATACACACTGATTGGTTGCCTCCCACACGCACCCTGACATAGCCTGTGACCAAGGTACGTGCCCTTGGCCTGAATTGTACCCAGGACCCTTCGGTCTGAGGGCTGATGCTCTAACCACTGAGCCAAACCGGCCAGGCCTGGAATTTTTTTATTTTGAAAATGACTATCCTAATAAATTATGATCATCATACAAAATGTAATTCAGTTTAGACTTTAGCCCTTAAAAGCAAAATCTTTAAGAACCAGCCGTAGTCCAGCTGGGCATGGCTCAGTGGTTGAGCATCGACCTTGGATCCAGGGGATCGTGGTTCGATTCCCGGTCAGGGCACATGCCTGGGTTGCAGGCTCGATCCCCAGTTGGGGGCGTGCAGGAGGCAGCCGATCAATGACAACTCACTCATCATTGATGTTTCTATCTCTCTCTCCCCCTCTCCCTTCCTCTCTCTGAAATCAACAAAATATATTTAAAAAAATAAATAAATAAAAGATGATGAAATTGTAACCTAATAATTTCCTTCTGATGTTCTAAATTTCGTGCGGTTTTTTTGAGGGAAGTTTGATAAAAGTCAAGAAAACTTGCAATTTGTACTCACCAGTCCTTAGTACCACTGAATATTTTCATGTCAGTAAATTAGATAGCTTTGAAAATTGAATGATTTATTTTATCTGTGTTCCTCTTCTTTTTCCTTTGTTTCATATATTCCTATTCTATGTTATAGCCACTCAGGACTTTTGCTTTTTTGTTTATTTTTAATTTTTATTTTGTTAATCCTCACCCAAGGATATTTTCCCCCCATTGCTTTTCAGAGAGAGAGAGAGAGGGAGAAGGGATGGGGGGGAGAAACATGGATGTAAGAAAGACATATAGATTGGTTGCTTCCTGCACGTACCCTGCCTGGCTGGGATTGAACCTACAACTCAGACATGTGCCCTTGAGTGGGAATTGAACCCATGACTCTTTGGTAAGAGGGCTGATACTCTAACCACCAAGCCACACCGACCAGGGCAGTTTACTAGTTTTCTTTCTCAGTATTTCTTTTTGAGTCTTGGGCTTTATTTTTGGAATCAATTTTCTTTTCCCTAAAGTATATCATTTAGACATTCTTTTAGCATAGGTATGTTGGTAGCAAATGCGTATGTTTATTTAAATGTTATTATTTTGCCTTTGATCTTGAAAGATAGTTTGTATAGGTACACAATTTTAGTTGATAGTCATTTTCTTTCACACTTTGTACATATTATTTAGCTATCTTTTGGTTTCCATCATTGAGAAACATATTGCCACTCTAACTGTCATTACTTCAAAGGTTTATGGATCTTATCTGGCTCTGAAGATTTTTTTGTAGTTGGTGTTTTTCAGTATTACTATCATTTACATGGTCTGGATTTTTAAAAAATTAATCCTTAGGGTACATTGTGCTTCTTCTAAATGTCTATTCATTTCTATTGTTTAATTTTGGAAATTTCTTAGCCATTATTAAAATATTGTAATTTCTTCATTTACTTTTTGCTTTCTGGGACTTAAATTAGACATACGTTGAACGGAAGTGTTAGATACAAAAGAGTATATACTGTATATTCAATGTAAAGAAAATGCCAAAACAGCAAAACTGATCAATAAAGTTAGAAATCAAGATGGTTTTCGGGGGGGAGGGGTGTGTGTGTCATAGGTACAAGTTCTGTATCCAGTTTTTCAGTGGAAGGGGGGGCATGAGAATGCTTCTAGGTTGATGGTAATATTCATTTTTTAAAAATCTGCCTGTTGGTTGGTTACACTGGTGTGTTCAGTTTTTGAGTTGTATGCTATGTGTACTTTCCTGTATTTATATTGTATTTTAATAAATAGTTAAATATATTTGTTTTCTTTTACTCAGTGGAACACTGAAGTACAGGTTGGTTTTGTCATTAGTACTGTATTTCAATAAAGAGTTAAATATATTTTTCTCTTTTTACTCAGTGAGACACTGAAGTACAGGATGGTATTGTCATTGGCAGTAGATTCTGAGTGGGCCCTAGAATGCTGTTCTGCACCCCTATTCTCACCCCAGGCAGTTACGTATGTTAGTCACACTTTATGTGTTTAATTACAAGTTCTGTAAAGAAATATCCAGTTTTTCAGTGGTGGAGAATGCCTTTTTCTCCCCACTTGATTTTAAATTCTTCATTCACTTCCAGTGGAATGTAAGGTTGAGTTATATTTCTTGGAGCTTGTTAATTTCCTTCTCTGGGAAGAGTGCTGCTACTGCAATGGAAGAAGAATGAATAAATGAGTTAATGAATGAATGAATATGAGTGAGAATTTAAGTAGAAAGTGTGAGAGAGACTCAGGGAGGGAGCTGCCTCAGGCAGAGACAGCTTTGACCCACAGTCATCTCCATGCTGGTGACTATTGATATAAAGGACAAACATCAGCCTTGTGACTCTTGGCTTGCATATTTATTTGTGGGGGTAGTGGTTTCTGCCTTTGAACACTTGGCCTTTGTCTTCTCTTGGGAAATATTTTATGAGTTTAGTCATTGTGAATAATGAGTAATGCACATATATAGACAGTGATTCCCCCTGTGAACACCATCTCATTTTGTATGGAATACTTTTAGAAGTTTGCTTTGTGGATAAGTGAAAGGGAGCGAGTGGTTATTTTTCTAGAATTTAATATGTACAGCTCCTTTGCCACTTCAGAATATAATTCAAAAATTTTTATTTTGTTCATTGTAGCCAGACATTACTTTAAGCTCTTTGGGAAATAACATCTTTGGCAGGGAGTATTAAAGTTTGTCAGTTGGAGGGATCCAAAATAGTAAAATTTTAGAGACGCTAAGCAATATATTCTTGAGTTTTTTTAGGGCTAGAGTTAGTTTTTAGAGAGTAGCACCTCATGAATTAGCTTTAGAGCCTTGCACAGGCAGGTCTGATTAGAAAAATGCAACTCCTTAGTATTAATGATAATCCAAACCTTCAAACCTTAAGCTTTTTTTTGGGCAGTTTTTTTAAAGACTACTTTTTTTTTTTTAGAACAGTTTTAGCTTTGCAACAAAAATGAGAGGAAGGCACAGAGATTTCCCATGTGCCCTCTGCCTCCACACATAAATTGCCTCCCCCTTTATCAACATCACTCACCAAAATGGTACGTTTTTTACCAACGATGACCCTATATTGACACATTATTATAACCCAAAAAGTTAATAGTTTACCTTAGGGTTCACTCTTGGTGTTACATATTTTGTGGGTTTGGACAAATATATAATGACATATATTTCATCATTATAATACAGAGTATTTTCATTGCCCTAAAAATCCTCTGTGCTCTGCCTGTTCACCTCCACCTCCCCCACCCCTGGCAACCACTGATTTTTTTACTATGTTCATGGTTTTGTCTTTTCCAGAAGGTCATATAGTTTGAGTTATATGATATGTTGCTCTTTCAGATTTGCTTTTTTCATTTATTTACCTTTCTTCCATGGCTTTTCATGGCTTGATGGTTCATTTCTTTTTAGTGCTCAGTAATACTCCATTCTCTTGGTATACCACAGTTTATCTATCTGTTCACCTACTGAAGGACATCTTGGTTGCATTCCAAGTTTTCGCAATTATGAGTAAAGTTGCTATAAACACTCATTACAGATTTTTGTGTGGACATAAGTTTTTAGTTTCTTTGGGTAAATACCAAGGATTACAGTTTCTGCACCCTATGTTTAGTTTTGGGAGAAACTGCCAGACTGTTTTCCCAGGTGGCTGTACTATGTTGCATTCCTACCGGCAGTGTATGAGAGTTCCTGTTGCTTCACACCCTCCCAGCATTTGGTGGTGTCAGTGTTCTAGGTTTTGACCATTCTTACAGGTGTGTAGTGGTATCATTATTATTTCGTGGTGTGGAGCATCGCTTTATATGAGAACCTTAAGCTTTTAAATATATTTGCTTATTCTAGCCTGGGGTAACTTTTTTTTTTAATCCTTACCCAAGGATATGTTTATTGATTCCAGAGAGAGAGGGAGAGAGAAACGTCACTTGGTTGCCTCCTGTATGCACCTTGACCCAGATGGAACCCACAGCTTAGGTACGTGTCCTGACAGGGAACTGAACCTGCAACCTTTTGGTGTACGGAATGATGCTCCGACCAACGGAGCCACCTGGCCAGGGCCCTTGGAGTAATTTTTATGAGATAGGCAAAGTAGGTATTTTTGTTTCAAGGTGTGCAGATAAGAAAAATGAGATTTAGAAAGGTTTAATGACTGACCAAGATTTTATGAGCAAAGTATGTAGTAGAACTGTGTTTAAGTGTTTTTCTGACTCTTGAACTCTGAGTATTTTATATCATGTAGAAATAGCCTGTTAGGTCTACTGCAATTGAAAAATTAATTTGTTTATTTTTATTTTTATTTTTAAATTTTATTATTGTTTAAAATATTACAGAAAAATTAATTTTAAAATATCCTGTTAGTATCATTCAAACTCAAATGAGAACATGTCATTTGTGTCACAATGTATAGAATAATATACTTTTACATACATTATTTTATTTGACCTTTACAAGCACTAGAGCTAAGCGTTATGGGTAGGTGAAATCCCAGGCCACAAAAATTATATATTATTGAGCCATAACATGAACCTAGCTTTCTAAACTTCAAATTTTGTTTGCCTTCCCATGTTTCTTAGTATTATTGTACAATAAATACTCCATTCTTGGAACCTGTTCTCAAGATGACGATGTGAATTTAATGAAACAAGCAAATAGAACAAGAAGAGTGAAATACATTAGAGTTTCATGGGTGAGCCATAGCTGCATATACACTGATTTTCCCCTTGGCTCCTTACCTCAAGATAGACTAACACTCAAGTGTGAATAAATGGAGCTAACACACTATAATGCCCAGAGGAGTAGTAATGGTTCATTTGCTACATGGAAAGGGAGGTTTTTGTGCATTCCAGCAGATTTATTTGCTGCCAGAGCTGAGGAGGTACTTGTTTTTAGAGATAATGGTTGTTTTAAGGCCAGTTAGTAAATGGCATTAAAGTAGATATCTTTGGTAAGTAATGTTTTTCTCTCCTGAAAGCATTTTTACTTTTTTAATCCTTACCCAAGGGTATATTTTTATTCATTTTTTTTTAAGAGAGGAAGGGAGAAAGAGAAACATTGATGTGAGAGCGAAACATCGTACATGCCCTGACCAGGATCGAACTCACAGCTTAGGTATGTGCCCTGCTCAGGAATTAAGCCCGAAGTCTTTTGGTGTACGGTATGATACTTGAACCAACTGAGCCACCTGGCCAGGGCCTGAAAGCATTTAAAAAAAAAAAAATCACTGGGAAAAAAAAAATCACTGGAATAGCTAGCTACCAGCCAGAAGACTGTCAGTAAGTAAGTGACAGAGTATGTCCTTTCTCCAGTAAAGCCTCTTTTGCTCACCTAATTGCAGTTGACAGTTGTCATCAATGTTAACTCCCTGTTGTTAGCCTTAATGATGATAGTGATATCAGTAAGTACCATTTACTTACTTGACTGATACATTGATTTACTCATAAAATATTCATTTGATACCTACTAGATCAGGTATTGTGCTGGATGCTAGGAATGTCATTCTGAGCAAGACTGACCTCTTCTCCTCCAAGCTAACAATCAGTCTCAGAAAACAGACAATTAAGCAACTAATTACAGTCAAGAGTTGGAATTATATAGGGAAGGCTGGGGAAACTGTGTAGGGGAATCTTCCCAGAGGAAAGCTAAGGTCCAACAATATATAAAAGAGATATAGAAAAGAATTTCAGGGGGAGAGAACAACAGGTATGAAGACCTGTAGATGAGTGTGAGTATTGCATGTCTAAGGGATCAGACTACAAGACTGGAGAATTGTGTAAACGATCCTGAAGAGGTAGGCGGTAGCAGCCAGTACCTTGTAGGCTACAGAAAGGATTTTAGATTTTATTCATTGATGAGTTTTTTTGTTGTTGTTTTTTTAACATATTTTTATTGATTTCAGAGAGAGGAAAGGAGGGGGAGAGAGAGAGATAGAGACATCAATGATGAGAGAGTCATTGATCGAGCCCACAACCTGAGCATGTGCCCTGACCGGGAATCGAACCCCGATCACTTGGATTCAGGTCGACGCTCAACCGCTGAGCCACGTCTGGCCGGGCTGACGAGTTTTAAGAAGAGGAATGACCCAATTTAAAAAAGATCTTTTTGACTGCAGTGTTTGATTTATTAAATTCACAGTGTTACCTAGAAAGCAGATATTAATTACATGATATTTACATTACATAACATTAAAAGTTAAGGTGAACAAAGTTAAATTAAAAGGAGACCAATTAGGAGGATGTTACAGGATGATGCTGGCTTGGACTTGGGGACATGTTAGTGGAGATAAAGTGAAATTGATGACTAAAGATAGATATTTCGAAGGTAGACTGGTAGGGCTTGATGAGTAATTGGACGTGTAGGGTGAGAGAAAAGTGAATAATCAAGAATGACTCGGGATTTGGTGGGATTGTCACTGAAATGGAAAGCAGGAGGAGCACGACTGAGTAGAGATAAGTTGAGTATTTTAGTCGTGGTAAGGACAAGGTAGTTGTACATAAACCTATAGAGCTTAGGAGAGAGATCTGGGATGGAGATACAAATTTGGGAGTCATCTGTTAAATGTGTGAAGAGAGGAGAGTTCTAGGCAGAGCTTTAAGGACAATCAACATTTAAGGGTCCAAGGTGGTAAAGGAAGAGCCTGCAATGGTGTTTGAGTAGTATTTTCAGAGATAAGAGGAAAAACGAGAATGTGGTTTCAAGGAAAGAAGTCTTTCAAGACAGAAGAATGAATGATACTATCAGATGCTGCTGAGCTTTCAAGAAGAAAGAAATGATGGACTAAAAATGCAGTGGAGGTTCTTTACATAGAGACGATTGGTAACCTGGCAAGAATGGTTTTAACAGGGTGGTAAGATCTGGGGATACTTGGAGTGTGTTGAAAAATGAATAGAATGAGAATTTGGAGATAGGGAGTGTAGACAACTCGTTCAAGAATTGTGGCTGGGAAGAATTGGGAAGGGAAAAAGAAATGATAAGGCAGTGTTAGTAGGAGGATGTGTAATAAGGGGAAAAAATTTCCCCATATCTCAGTGTGGGATAGATTTGAATATGTTCAAAATGCTAATTGGAAGCTAATGGAAGATTGTGAAGGATATGGAGAATCGAAGGATAACTAGTATATCCTAGAAGGCTGAGCGGGACAGGCTTCACCTGATGTTGTAATGTATTGTCCGATATTACCGTCCTAGTTTCTAAGAGAAAGTGATGAGTCAGAGAATTTAGTTATTTTCCTAAATGAGATTGCTCTTAACCTCAGCCAAACTTTCTGATTATGTAGCTTTCCTCCTCAACCTGCTATGAATATTCCCTGGGAAAGGGAGGATTAGGAAATCGTTGTTACTTGGAGTACCTTTATCTGATTGGAGACCACTTCTTGTTCCACTTTGCCTTAGGCCTGCCTTTATGGTACCAGAGAACTTGGCACAGAACATATACTGATCTGGAGCCCTGGGCATCCATCTTGCAAATGCGGGCTTTTGTGTAGGTGCAAGGAATGGGTAAGGAAGTCTGAAGGGATGGATTTCCATGAATGCATTTCTGTGCCTATAAAGGGTTTCAGAGAGGGTCACATATGCATTTTATAGACGTTTTGTTTATTATTATTGCCTCTAAATATCCACCATGTTACCCATTTAAATTCTTTAAGAATCTAAAACTGTCATGTAGATTCAGAGAATATTTTCAGTTTTATATAGGTTGTTTCAGAAAGTAGAAAAAGAGGAAATACTCCCCTTGCACATTTTATGAGGATAGTATAACCATGACGCCAAAACTGATAAGGATTATTTGAGAAAAGAAAGTACATAGGCCAGTTTTACTTATTAATATAGATGCAAAAATGCAAAAAACTGCCCAGCCGGGCGTGGCTTAGCGGTTGAGCATCGACCTAGGATCCAGGCGATCAGGGTTCGATTCCCGGTCAGGGCACATGCCCGGGTTGCGGGCTCGATCAATGACTCTCTCATCATTGAGGTTTCTCTCTCTCTCTCTTCCTCTCTCTGAAATCAATAAAAAAATATATATATTAAAAAAAATTCTAAAAACCTCCAGAGCTACATGATTTTATTAAAAACTATAATATTTAAGGAAAACAACACCAACCTTATACAAACTCTTTGAGAAAATAGAGGAGGAAGGAACGCTTCTCAGCTACATTTAGGAGGCCAGTATAATTGTGATACCAAAATCTGACAAATGCAATTATAATAAAAGAAAACTAGAGTTCATTATCCCTCATGAAGATAGGTGCAAAAATTATTAATAAAGTATTAGCAAAACAAACCTAGCAACATATTTGACAAAGTTGTGTTTAACTCAGAAATGCTAGTGTTAGAAAATCAGTTACTGTAATTTACCACATTAGTGGAACAGAGGAGAGCTATATAATCCTCTCAGTATATCCAGAGAAGGTACTTGACAAAATCAATACCCATTCATAGTAAAAACTATAAACAAATTAGGAATAGGGAACTTTATCAATTTGATAAAAATATTTATGGAACATCCACAGCTAATATCATATTTAGTGGTTATTGAACTCTCTGTGATAAGATAAGAAACAGCTAAGGATGTCTACCACAGACAATCCTAGAAAGTGGAAAGAAGCAAAATACTATTCATTGAGACCATGGTTATTTTTATAGAAAAATTGTATGTAATCTATAAAACATTACAACTAGTATTGAATTTAGCAAAGTTGCGGGGTACACAGTTCAATATATAAAAATGAATTGCAGCCCTGGCTGGGTGGCTCAGTTGGTTGGAGTGTCATCCCATACACCAAAACGGTTGTGGGTTCAATTCCTGGTCAGGGCACATACCTAGGTTGCAGGTTCAATCTCTGGTCATGGTGTGTTCCTAGAGCCAACCGACCGATGTTTCTCTCTCACACTGATGTCTCTCCCCCCGCCTTCTCTCTCTAAAAATCAATGAACATGTCCTCAGGTGAGGATTAAAAAATAATGGATTGCATTTCTGTATTAAAGCAAGCAGTTGGAAAGGGAAATAAAATTTATTTATAATAGCTTCAAAAATATCTAGTTAGGCCCGGCCGGGCGTGGCTCAGCGGTTGAGCGTTGACTTAGGATCCAGGCGATCGGGGGTTTGATTCCCAGTCAGGGCACATGCCCGGGTTGCGGGCTGCAGCCAATCAATCACTCTCTTATCACTGATGTTTCTCTCTCTCCCCCTCTCCTTTCCTCTCTCTGAAATCAAGAAAGATATATTTAAAAGAAAAAAAAAAAAATCTAGTTAGGGATAAGCTTAACAGAAGAAGTGTACAATCTTTTTATTGAAAAACTATAAAACATTGTTTAGAGCAATTAAAAAGTAGATCTAAGTAAATGGAGCAATACTATGTTTAAAGATTGGAAAACTAAATATTAAAATATCATTTCTTTTCAAATTGGTGTATAATCTGGCAGGCATTTTTGGTAAAAATTAATAATCTGATTCTAAAATTTATATGGCAGTGTGAAGAATTTAGAGTACCCAAAACAATCTTGAAAAAGAAGAATAAAGTTAAAGGACTGCATGGTCTGAGTTCAATACTTAATATAAAGCTACAGAATCAAGAAAGTGTGGTGCTGGCATAGAGTGGAAAAAGAGATAAGTAACAGTGTAGCCGATAGCCCAGAAATAGCCAATTCTATTATAATTTGATTTTCAGCAAAGGTACGAAAGCCATCTGTTGAGGAGATAGTGTTTACAATGAATGGTGCTGGAATAAGTTGATAGCCATGTGAAAAAAGAACCATAATTCCATCTTACAAAATTAATTCAAATGGATCGATCATAGACCTAAACATAAAAGCTAAAATAATAAAGCTTCTAGAAATAAAATAATGGAAAATGTTTTTGTGCCCTTGGCATGGGCAGGGGTTTCTTAGATAAAGATACTGAAAATATTAACCATTAAAAAATATTTACAAATTGATTATCAAAATTAAAAACTTTTGTTCATCAATAGATAGATATTACTAATAACTTCAGTTGTCAGGCCACAGACTGGGAGAAAATATTTATCAAAGATATCTGTCAGAAGACTTGTATGTAGCATATATGACAGACTAGTACAACTCAATAATAAAAGAAATCATTTGGTCTGGCCCTGCCAAGCCCTCACCAAAGAGAAGCAGTTCCAGCCATCACATTAGGGGTGAGTTAGTTAAATGTTTGACCAAATATAGCAGGCTAATTTTTAAGCTGATAATTTTGTATGGCCCTTGAATAATGTTACAAATATGCAAATTGCCCTTGGCAGGAAAAAGGTTCCCCACCCCTGCTTTAGAGTTTTCATATTTACTGTGGCTATCATACATTTCACTACAGAAATTTTAATGTGTTTAATGTATTTTGTTGTTGCCCTAGTCTTTGTGGGGCAAAAAATATATATAATATATATAATATATATAATACATATAACAACACATGTAATATTGTATATTCTATAATATATAATATGTATATGCTATTATTTTAATACACTCCCCCAACAAATTTCAATTTCTAAAATATGACTAAATCTAAGATTTTTGTTTAAAAGAGTGTAAGTATATGTCTGTGGAGATAGTGGCAAATGCTTGTATTCTGGATGTATTTTAAAGTTAGAGCCATTTAAAATCCTGATGAATGGGGTGTGGGGTATGTGAAAAACAGAGGAGTCCAGACATCCAGAGTTTTGGTCTGAACAACCAGAAGAATACAGTCACCATCATCTGAAGTGGGAAAAGGCTGTAGATGGTCAGTTTTGGTGGAAAGAACAAGTTCAGTTTGGGGCGTGTTGGATTTGAAATTTGAGTATGTTATTAGTTATAATTAGTCAGGAGTTTGTGAGACAGGTCTGGGAAGAACTCTTACAGAATGTTGGAGGGGAGGGTAAATTGGTGCAATTTGGGGGAGCAATTTCTGATAATTTATGACTCAGCAGTTCCACATCTAGTGTATACTCCTAAGAAACCTTTTTTAAAAAAATATATGCTCATGAGATTAAATATAAGCATGTTTATAGGAGCATTATTTTGATGGAGAAGAAAAACATGGAAAGAAAATTAAGTTTCCGTTTACTGGAGAACGGGTAAATAAATATTAGCGTATTTATAGATTGTATGATTGTATTGAAGATGAATGAACTAAAGTGAAATGCAGTTCACCCTGATCAACACAGGTTTGAATTACATGGGTCCACTTATATGTGGATTTTTCCTAGTAAATATACAGTTGGCCTCTGTATCCCTGGGTTTTGCATCTGTGGATTCAACCAACTACGGATTCAACCAACTGTGATGGAAAACAGTATTTTCTATCCATGGGGATCCGTGGATATGGAGGGCTGACTGTATGCATTGTTCTATGTCATTTTATATAAGGGACTTGAGCATCCTCGGATTTTGGTATCCATGGAAAGTCCTGGAACTAACCTCCTATGTATACTGAAGAACAACTGTAAATTTTGGGGCGAGTCAGAAGTTATCCTCGGATTTTTGACTGTGGTTGGTTCCCCTAATCCCCGCTTTGTTCAGGGGTCAAGTGTACATCCACATAGGTGAATCTCCCCAATTATAATGTTGATAGATGTCAGCAGATGAACATACACACTTTGAAACTGTGTATATGTAAGTTTATTTTTATTTTTTTTAATACATTTTTATTGATTTCAGAGAGAGGAAGGGAGAGGCGGAGAGAGATAGAAACATCAGTGATGAGAGTCATTGATTGGCTGCCTCCTGTATGCCCCCTAATGGGGTTCAAGCCCGAAACCCAAGCATGTGCCCTGATGGGGAATTGAACCATGATTCCTAGATCCTAGGTCGATGCTCAATCACTGAGCAATGCTAGCCGGGCTGTATGTAATTTTAAAAAAATACTTATAATTAATGAATATATATGTAATAAAATATGACACATATGGAAAAGATAAACAAAAATTAAGAATAGTTGTTAAGCCTGGCCAGGCGTGACTCAGTGGTTGAGCATCGACCTAGGATCCAGGAGATTGAGGTTCGATTCCCAGTCAGGGCACATGCCTGGCTTGGGGGCTCGATCCTCAGTTGGGCCTGGCTTGGGGGCTCGATCCTCAGTTGGGGGTGTGCAAGAGGCAGCCAAAGAATGACTCTCTCTCACTGATGTTTCTATTGCTCTCTCTCGCTCTCCCTTCCTCTCTCTGATATCAATAAAGATATATTTTTAAAAAAGCATTAAAAAAAAATAGTTGTTAAGTGGGGGCTGGTGGGAGGTGGGACTTGATAGATTTGGAAAGCAAGCCACAGGGGCGCCAACTATTTTTGTAAGGATTCTTTCTCATGCCAGTGGTACATGTAGTCATGTCTTTGTTATATTATTTTCTGTACATATTTATTTGTATAAAATATCTTCTAATTAAAAAATAAATCTCATTTCATTCCTTTTATATCCCTGATGCTAATGGCATGAATCCTTTACAATTCATCAGCAGTTAATGGCTGGCCTAAGGAGTGCCTGGAAATCTACACTGGCGAGATGGTTCCATCTAGTGGGGAAAGTGTCGCAAGTATTCTAAGAGACATTCCTTTGGGGAAGGAAGAATAAAGAGGTGATACTTAAATTTCACTAAACTTTAAGAGACAAAGGAAAAGATTATCATTTAGATATATGTAGTCCTTGCCATTATTAAGATAATACTATAGGTCTCCTAGGACATTTAGTGCAGACCTATAGGACTTAGATGGGTCCTTTTTTCTGTCTAACATGTTTGTGTTTTATTTTTCAGAAGGAGTTGAGCCTTCCAAGAAGAGGCAGCTTGTAAGTAGATGATTATTACTATTATGGTTGTGATTATGGCTATAATCTCCTTCTTGGAAATCCCTCCTGGGGACTGTTCTTAGTATTAAATAGAGGAATCCCATTCATGAATATACTTTTTTTCCTGTGGATTCCTATCTTGGCCAGGGAAGCTGATGGGCCAATCAACTTCCCTTGCTAAGTCATTTACCCCTCTCCTCATCCCTCCCCACCCCAAGTTTACATTCTCTGTCTCAATTTTTTAATGGCATTTGAGGAAAGCTGCAGCTTAAATATCCATCACAGTCCTATACTTGTGTTTTGGGATTTACTGAGTTTTAGTAAACTCAAGCTTTTTGAGAATGTTAAAATGGAAACTCTTGGCATCTACATCTGTCCCATAACATGGTACTAGGGCAGAGTCCAACTTTTCTGACAGGTTGGGGCAAGGGCAGCAGCTAAGTTTGGGGACAGGGTTGGCATAAGTCTTTCTTTCACCCATCTGTTCTATTCTGACTTCAGGGCTAGTGAATTATCTTTGTTCCTAGATTTTAATTTCTTATATTTTCTTGGCCTGCTTTTTCTCTAAGAATTCTGTTGGTGTAGTACTTCAAATTTAGGAATCATCTAGAACAACAGCTCTCAACCTTTTTCATCTCATGGCACACATAAATTAATTACTAAAATTCTACAGCACACCAAAAAATATACTTTTTGCTGATCTGATAAAAAATAGGTATAATTTTGACTCATTTACATTGGACGGCTGTCAATTAGCTTTGTAAACAGACAAATCACTTCATCTCATTAAAGCTCAGTTCCCTTATCTATATAATGAAGGTCATGATACCAGTTTTTCTTTTTCTTAAAGCTTTTAGAATAATGGATCATTTAATATATGTGAAGTGCTTCATTTCCTATAGTTTTGCCCTAGGGTGTGTTATTTTTAGAATTCTTATAAACATATTGGGTTAAATTTGGATACATTTTATTAAGAGCCACATTTCTTTCTATAAATTTAGTTGTAGCAGTTGTTCTCAATTCTAGGTTTGCAAGTGTCCTGAGTTTTCTAGAAACTGGGCAAGGATGCTACCAGGATTCTTAATAGAGTGATACATCGGGTAGGTGTATACATAACTGAAAGGGAGTGGCTCATGTTCAGTAAATATTTGTACTTGGTCACTTTCCTACTATTTTGGGCTTTTTGTTTTCTTGTTTTTTGGTTCCCTCTATTTGGAAGTTCTCTGAGATTTGCCTTTGCTTAAGATTAGGTGAAATGAATTAAGGCCTGAGGCAAGTAGCTTCCTCCAGGAATTTGTGCTTTCAGTGAACGGAATTTGCTGAGAAAAAGGAGGAGAAGGAAGAAAGAAATCTTGTGAAAATGATTTTTATTTCAAACTGAAGGAATTATTGGGTAATTTTAGTTTTCAACTAGAGGAATCTCTTTGTCATTTTAGTGGTATCTAAAGTCATGCCTACTCTAACTGCTTTAAATATTTAATTAATAAGGATCAGAAATACTTTTTACTAAGTAACACATTTAATAAGTAACACATTTAAACAATTGATCATTCCGTAAATACACATTAATACCTATTATGTGTTGGACACTAAGTTCTTAGGTTATAAGATTCAATTAGACATATTCCTTTATTTTGAAGACTTTTAGTTAAGCAAGCCAGAAGTTCCTCAGTATAAATAATAATTTTTAAATCTTTAATATTGGAGAAGTAGAAAACGTTTTATTCTGGAAGAAAGCCACGAAACCTGTATACTAATCTAGGCTTTGCCACTAACAAGCCCTGTGTGGTTTCAACAGGAACTATCATTTCTAGGCCTGAATTGCCTCATTGTAAAATTATCTCTGTGCCTAGTCATCTCCCAAAATAATTGAAGCTCCATGGTACCTGTTTGCATATTGCTGGGCACGTCTTTGTGGGGACTGTGCAGTAGGAGGCAAAGTACAGCTTAGCATTTGCAGTAGAGAGGCCAGGAAGGTAAGAGCCACAAAGCGTAAGATATTTGAATAAGTTTAGTACTTTAAAAAGTTAGTAGTAAGTATGGAGAAACTGATGTTAATAAAACAAGTGACTTACCTTTTGCTCCATTGTTTCTTGTAGCCTAGTCTAAAAAGTTGTAAAAGTTATTATAATTATCATCTGAGTCTTGGTCAGAAGGAGAAGGGTGTTACTTATATCCCTTTTTGCTTCTGTCCCAGGTGGCTCTTGCAAAAGCAGATGCTGCTGTATGCCCATTCCAGATATAAAGGCCCATTTCCTTTGGTATATTCTCTCTAGTATACTTTATGGGCACAGATAAATTTGGGGTTTGCAGCTAGTTTGTTCTTGTCTTTTGAGAATCAGGTTCAGTTAATTAGAATAATTTTGAAAATACCTGAATGATATAAAACAAATGAAACTTAGTAATTTGGAGGCTCTCAATTGTTACACTTTTCCATGTAATATGGCAGTTGCATTAAAATGGACAGTACTCAGTAATGGAGTTCTAGATATATGTGATATCTTGGCATTATACAAAAGACATACTCTTCCATCCAACAAGTACGTGATTCCTTCAGTATCTCCAAATTGGTAAGTGGAAGTATAGCACAGAAATGAAGAGCTTTGGCTTGAGAGTCAGGCAGACCTGGATGTCAGTCTTGTCACTACCATTTTGGTAAAGCGAGTTACTGTATTTTTGTTCATCTTTTTGCTTCCATTCATTTGTTCAAATTAATCTCTCCATCCATGTATCCATCATACTATATTTATTCAGTCCTTGTTATGTTTAGGCACTATCCTAGGTACTGGAGTTACAGTAGTGTTTAAGCAGACAAAGTTCCTGCTCTCATGGAGCTTCCATGACAAAAACATACATGGTATTGAGTGATATGAAGAAAAATAAAGCCAGATAAGATATATGAGGGTATGTATTTTTGTGGGGCAGTGTTGAAATTTTAAATTGTGTTG
The DNA here is from genome assembly GCF_054644295.1 of Miniopterus natalensis. NCBI lineage: Eukaryota > Metazoa > Chordata > Mammalia > Chiroptera > Miniopteridae > Miniopterus > Miniopterus natalensis. Next base: position 26,781,140 of record NC_142089.1, read on the forward strand.
TGTAGGAATTTTTTCATTAAGGTGATATTTGAACAGAGAACAGTGGTCTGGAAGGAGTGATGCTGATATATATAGCAAGAGCATTTCAGGTAGAGGGTACAAACAGCATGTGCTAAAGGTCCTGAGGTAAGAGCATGCTTGGCATGTTGGAGGACAACAAGGAGGCTGGGTTGACTGTTGGTGAGGGAACAGTGGGGTTGGGGTTAGTGGGGAGGGACATAGAAGAATATGAGGCAGGGGCTGGATTCTGTAATGTCTTGTAGGCCACAAAATAGACTTTATATTTTACACTGATTGGGACAGAAAGTTAGTGGGTAGTTTTAAGCCGAGAGATGATGTAATCTGTTATAATGTGTGTGCTTTTTGGGGAAGGGCAATTTGTTCTCTTCAGATATAATTCACATATCATATAATCACCTGGTAAGAGTATACAGTTCAGTAGTTTTTAGTGTATTCACAGGGTTTTACAACCATTATCACTGTCTTAATTCACAACATTTCATTACCCAAAAAGAAACCCCTTATTCACTAGCAGTCATTCTCCATTCCACACTCCTCTGGTCCCTGGTAACCACTAATCTACTTTCTGTCTTAATAGATTTGCCACTTTTGGACATTACATGCAAATGGAATTATATAATATGTGGCCTCATGTGTCTGGCTTTTTTCAGTTCATGTAATTTTTTCAGGGTTCATCCATATTTTAGCATGAATCAATACTTCGTTCCTTTTCAAGGCTAAATAATATTCATTGTATGTATGTACAAGTATCTGTTTGAGTTCCTGCTTTCAATTATTTTGCGTAGATACCTACAAGTAGAATTTTTGGATTGTATGGAAATTCTATGTTTAACTTTCTGGGGAATCACCATACTGCTTTCCATATCACCTGCACCATTTTACATTCCCACCAGCAATATTTCAGGGTTCCGGTTTTTCCACATCCTAGCCAACACTTTTTATTGTTCATTTTTTAAATAACATCCATCTTAATAGATGTGAAGTGGTATCTCATTGTGGTTTTAATTTGTGTTTTCCTAATTACTAGTATGATGAGCCTCTTTTCATATGCTTATTGGTAATTTGTAAAAATCAAGTCCTTTGCCCATTTTTGAATTGGGTTGTTTATTTTTGTTGTTTAGTTGTTGAAGTTCTTTATATATTCTGGGATATTAAACTCTTATCAGATATATGATTTGCATATATTTTCTCCCATTTTGGGGATTGTGTTTAATTATCTTGATATAGTGTCCTTGATACACAAAAGATTTTAATTTTGATGAAGTCTATTTTTGTTGGTGTTGCCTGTGCTTTTGGTCATAGCCTAGAAATCATTGCCAAATCCAGTGTCATAAAGACTTCCTATGTTTTCTTTTACGATTAAAAAAAAAAAAAAAATATATATATATATATATATTTATATATGTATATTTTTATTGATTTCAGAGAGAGGAAGGGAGAGAGGGAGAGATAGAAACAGCAATAATGAGAGAGAGTCATTGATCGGCTGCCTCCTGCATGCCTCCTACTGGGGATCGAGCCCACAACCTGGGCATGTGCCCTGACTGGGCATTTGAACCATGATCTCCTGGTTCATGGGTCGACACTCAACCACTGAGCCACGCCAGCTGGGCTGTTTTACAAGTTTTATAGTTTTAGCTCTTAACGTTTGGGTCTTTGATCCATTTTGAGTTAATTTTTGTTTATGGTTTAAGGTAAATACCTAACTTTATTCTTTTGTATATGAGAATCTAGTTTTCCCAGGACCATTTGTTGAAAAGACTGTCCTTACACCATTGAATGATCTTGACACCCTTCTCAAAAATATTTGACCACATATGTGAACCTTTATTTTGGGGCTCTCTATTTTGTTCTGTTGGTCTATATGTTTGTCCTTCTGTTTGTACCACAGTTTTGGTTACAGTAGCTTTTTACTAAGTTTTGAAATCAGGAGGTGTGAAATCAAAGTACCAACTTCGTTTTTCAAGATTGTTTTGACTATTGAGGGTCCATTGTGATTCCTGAATGTTAGAGTGAGTTTCTCTAGTTCTGCAAAAAAAACATTGTTGGGATTTTGATAGAAATTGTATTGAATTTGTAGATAATTTTGGATAATATTGTCATCTTAATGATATTAAATCTTCCAATCCATGAACATGGGATATTTCTTTTAGAAATGCTTTGTAATCTTCAGTGTATAGGTCTTTTAACCTCATTAGTTAAATTTATTTCTAAACATTTTACTCTTTATGATGCTATTATAAATGGAATTGTTTCATAAATTATTTTTGCACTGTTCATTGTTAGTGTATAGAAATGCAAATAATTTGTTGTTGTTGTTGGTTTGTATTCCACAGCTTTAATGAATTTGTTTCTTGTGGTTTTGACTTTCATTTCACTAATGACTAATGATGTTGAGAATCTTTTCATGTATACTTGTTGGCTATTTGCATATCTTCTTTGGAGAGATGTCTTCAAGTTCTTTGGCCATATTTTTAATTTATTTGTCTTTTCATTTTTGATTTAAGGGAATACTTTATATATTCTGTATTAGACCCTTATCAGGTATATGATTTGCAAATATTTTTTCCTGTTCTGTGGATTGCTGTTTCACTTTCCTGATAGTGACCTTTGATGCACAAAAGTTTGCAATTTTGGTGAAATCCAGTTTACCTGATTTTTCTTTAGTAGTGCTTTTGATATCATATCTAAGAAATCATTGCCTAATTCAAGGTCTGATTTGTTCCTGGGCCTTAATTTATAAAGGAAACTGAGTGATGACACAGAGAGGCCAATACTATTGAAAGAAGAATTTATTACTTACAATTTCCTCAAGAGAAGGTCCTGCCATGCAGGACCACATGGGGAAAGTACAAAAGATTGAGTCTGGAGGCAGAAATGAGCAAGGGGAAAACCTAAGCCTTAGAAAAGCCACAGATATTTATGGTTGGCTTTGATTACATTAGGGAAGAGACCAACTAAATTCCAACATGGGGAATGGGAACATCCAGGCCTGCAATGATAAGGGCTTTGTTGGGGCAAGTTGGTTATGAAAGTTTCTTTGGCTTGATTCATACCATTTATTTTAGATGTAGCTTCCTGAAATTAAATCATTTTCATTTTTAGAAAGCTATATCATGTTTAAACCCATCTGGATATTTTTTAACGCATTAAAAAACCTAGTCTAGAATATCAGACCTAGAGTAGTTGATAATCTTGTTGAAAGTGTAAACTGGTCTGGACTATGGAAAAGAATTGAAAGAAAATGAAGTCGTAAATCTATTGGTATTTGTTTGCCCAAGGTTTAGGAATATTGTGTTTAGCTTTTTCTCAATTGAAACAGTTCTGAATGGCTTCCCTAGGATTTTCTTGTTGTTTGTGAATTTCAGTACCAATACCTAGGCCCTACACATTTAGGGGCTCAGTATAAATAGTGTTTATGTTGCTAGTTACCCAGAAAGTTAAGTTTTTCTAATCACCTTAAGGTGATTCTCCTCATATTTCTTGAAATGCCTTTGCTTTATTTCTTTGAGGCTGTGAGCATTCAATGGAGATCAAGAATGGACTGTAGGAGTGAAAAGGTAGTTATAGCACCTGTTGTGTGTGTGTATGTGTGTGTGTGTGTGTGCGCACGCACGCATGCGCATGTGTATGCACAGGCTCACATATTGCTATTGGTAGCCTTTATTTTTAGAGTCCTTGGGGATAGTTATCCTTTTGCATTGTAGACTTACTAATTTGGGCAGTGGACTTGGACATCAGATATTAGATGAAAGTAAATGCCAGGTGCCTGCAGTGATAGGCAGTGGGCAGGGAGGAGTTCCTGGGGCTTAAGGATGTGATGTGTCAAACTTTGTCCCTGTGAAACTGACATATGAAACAGTGTCATGTACTTTCTCACTCTGATGCAACTTGATGGTATTTGCCTGGATAAATGCTTCTGGGGAATCTGCTAAAAAGAGATACCACCTGCTACACGTAGTAAATCCTTTGTGTGGTATTAGTGGTGCCTGATGCAGGGCTTTAGTTTCTCTGTAGACTTTGAAAATAAGTAAATTTTGGTACCTTTAAGGACTAGGAAGACCAGAACTGTAGCTTTGTGTTACATTTAATAGTCTTTTTTAAATTGGGCTTATATAGGAAATGATTTCACATAGGTTCTCCAGTGGGAAGGCAGGAGTTGGTAGAGAGATTGGCAGGGATGGAGCAATTGTCATCACTGATTTCCTAACAGGAACCATTTTGTTGTTAAAAATAAAAAGTATGTGGTTTATCAGTGAGCCAAAAGGATGTGAACACAAGATCTGAAAATTAAAAACCCTTGAAAGCCTGTTTTGTTACTCTTGTGTTGGGAATAGCTGCTGTTACGCCAATCACCCTCACATTTATATGTCTAGACCTCACAACTCCCAATTTATTATACTCTACTTGGATGTCTGAGACATCGCAACTTTAGCATTTATAAAACTGGTCATTGTCTTTCTTGAAAACCTACTCCTCTCTTATTCTCTAGCTTATCCTTGAGATAGAAAACAGTTGTTCTTGTTACTTTCCTTTTCTTCACACCCCCAATTCCTTTCTATTCTACCTCTCAAATCTCTCTTACTTTCCTCTTCTGCTTTCTGCCTCCACTGGTATGTTCATATAGTCCAAGCCATTGTGATCTCTTGCCTCTGCTACTACTATAACTTCCTAACTGGTCTTTCTTTGTCTGACATTGCTTACTCCCAGTCCACCCATCAGTAGTCAGAAAAGGTTTTTTAAAGTGCATATTTGATTATTAACTGTTTATTTTTTTAAACTTGTTTAGTGAATAGTTGTATTACTCATTATATCACACATGAAAGTCACAGCATGGCTCATAAAACTATCCGCACAATCTGGCTTCTATCTTTGTTTACATATTTTGCACATTATGTTTTCTGCGCCTGAGATGTTTTTCCTCCCTCTATACCTGACTAGCTCCTACTTATCCATCAAATCTCAGCTTACGTCTCACTTCCTTATGAACAGCTTTTCTGACCTCACCAAGTACCTTGCTGTCCCTAGCCTACGCTGAGTTTCCCACAGTGCACCTTCATTAAACCCTGTACTTTTCCCTCATAGCTCTTATAGCAGTTGTAAATGATTATTTGCCTGTCTCCTCCCATTGGATGGTCTGTTAGTCTGCTTGGGCTGCCATAACAAAATGCCACAGGCAGGGTGGTTTAAACAACAGAAATTTATTTTCTCATAGTTCTCTGAAAGCTAGATGTTCAAGAACAAGGTGCCAGCACGGTCAGTTTCTGGATAGGGTTTTCTTCCTGGCTTGCAGATGGTCACCTTGTCAGTGTTTGCTCACATGGGGGGGGGGGTGAGAGAGAGGGAGAGGGAGAGGGAGAAAGAAGGGGCGGAGAGAGAGGGGGAGAGAGAGAATGAATATCTTCTTTTTATAAGGCCACCAGTCCTATCAGATTAGGGCCCCACTCTTATGACCTCATTTAACCGTCATTACCTCTTAAATACCCTATCTTCAAATACAGTCTCATTTGGGGTTAGGGCTTCAACATATGAATTTTGGGAGGACACAGTTCAGTAGCAGATGGTAAGCTCCATGAAGTCAGTACTATGTTGTGTGGTACAATATTCTGTCCCTAGGGCCTCCTATAGAGCGTATCACCTAGTAGGCAATCACTTAGACAATCACTTTCTAACATTTGTGTGGCTTGGAACAAGAATACAAATGGAGTTATAAATGTTTAAGAGTTTTTAAATAAAACTAACAAACTGTAAAATAAAATATATTGTATGAATGTAAAATAAAAGATCCTCCTGATTTGAGAAGTATAGTTTCATAATAAATTAAAAAAATATGTGTAAAGCTATTTACTTAAAAAAATAAACCTGTTAAATATTTTATTTAACTCAGTATTAATACAAGCACCAGGCTAATATTGCAGGCAGTTCATAGGAGAAGGAAAGAAGCACAAATTTATATCTGATAAAGAAGTGTTGAAATAAATGGCTACACAACCTTATTTATTTTTTTTAATTGGGAGAAGGGAAGTCAGTTGAGCCTCTGCTCTACAAAATGTATTTGCCTATTGGTAGACAAGAACTATTTTGCATTGCTATCAGCTTTCTATAACTTACAGTTGTAAAATAAAGGCAATAAAAGACTAGAATCAATTAATGTATTCTTTAAATAATAATACATAGTTTTCCATCAAGAAGATTATCTCTTTTTTTGCTTATAACAAGTTTCCTTACAGTCTCTCCGACCCTTTTGATCTAAAGCAATCTCAAATACTATTCTTCATTACAAAACAAGTTTGGTTTTAAGTTTGGCCTGGTTATTTACATAAGGGTAGCAATAATGTTAATTTACCATATAGGCCTTCTTTTTTTAATATATCTTTATTGATTTCAGAGAGGAAGGGAGAGGGAGAAAGAGATAGAAACATCAATGATGAGTCATCGATCAGCTGCCTCCTGCACACCCCCTACTGGGGATCGAGCCCGTAACCTGGGCATGTGCCCTGACTGGGAGTTGAACCTTGATCTCCTGGACCCTAGGTCCATGCTCAACCACTGGACCATGCCCGGCTGGGCTAAATGTGAAAGGTTTGATGAGAGTTCATAGCAAGAATAATGCAACTAACAAGGGAATTAGGTTTCTGTGGCATGCAAAACAAGAATAATAAAAGCAATTCAAAAAAGTTTAGAAAATGTCTCTTAAGAGTAGTTCTTTTCTGATTTGTAAAACATGGATGGACATAATTTTTACAGAGAAAAACCCTTTATATAACATAATAATCTTACAGCGTAGTGCACATAACAAGAACATACCAAGACTACTAAGGATATCAAGTAAAAAGATTCAGTGATTCTACAGTAAGTTCTAGACATCTGTATTTTTGTAGAACTCCATTGGCCTAAAAGATGCTAGATTCAAATTTTAGAAGTAAGGTTGTTGCTAAGTAAGCATTTTAAATAATAACTGAAATTAAGACTGAAAACACTAAGTTATTAATTTCCTAAAATCTGGCAAAACACCATCAGGATTCGTAAACAGAAACATGGGTAACAAGGGCATTGACAAATCTCTAGGAATTTCCCATAAATTACACAGTTTCTAGAATATCTATATTAATAGCATTTTGCTTATACAAATTTAAACTGGGGAAGGCTTAGCACCTTTTCCGATTTGATAACTTTCCCCATGAAACTCATCAATAGTAAAATATCAAGTAAACTTAACTATTTCTAGCACCTCTCTAACATTGCGAAAGAACACTTTTTATGGTTTTGCCAGGGATGCTCTGGGATATCTCAAAGATAGTTTTAGGTAGTAAAAATATACTGAACATTTTATTTTACTGTTTTCTATATTTAGGACCTGATTTTGAGAAGGCAAAACTTCGGAGAGTTGTCAGTGGAAACACTTAGATAGGAATGTTGGTGTTTGAGAAACGACACCTGGTTGCTTAACCAAGGTGACAATAAAACATTTAAAACTAAACAAAAGGTAACATTTTGAATAACCACAGTTTTTAAATGAGGAACCTTTGTTTGTTTTCTTAAATAATTAAGGACATAAACAGCATAAAGCAAAGAAAATTATTCTAGTAAGACATAAAATATTTGCTATCTGGGCATATTACACAGTAATAAAAAAACCTTTACTGTTGTAGGCAAAGACAGTAAACAGTAAACCAAGGAAACTGGCCCATCAAAATTGAGCAAACTTTGCTAAGATTTTAACCAAGATTTTAAACTAAGATTTATAGCTTTTCAGACTTGTGGCATGGTATTGTTAACCATGGGAAAAATCACTTTCCAGAGTTTCATTCTTTGTTGTTCTTTTTCTGGACTTATACTTTACTTGAGGACAGTTCTTAGGGGGCCATCAAGGTTAGATTAAGTTTTCTAATAATAATAAGATGATATTAACATGCAATGCATTTATCATTGCAATCTTCAAATGAATCAATAAATAAGCATTTAAAAATGTCTCAGACCACCCAGCCAATTCCAGTCAACCTATTGAACCATAAAGTTAATAAGAGTTTTTTGAGGCATTAAGTTTTGGGATTATTTGTTACAGTAGTGTTTTAGACTGAATGTTTGTGTCCTCCCAAAGCTCCTAACTTGTGCTCGCTTCGGCAGCACATATACCAAAGCTCCTAACTTGAAGACCCACTGTTACTGGCGTTAGGGTTCTCAGGTTCTCCAAGATAGAAATCAAGAGGAAATCTCCGAGAAATTTCCAGACAGGTTTTATTAAGCTTATGCTTGAGTGCAAGAGACACAGTCCCAAGAGAAACAAGGTTTGGGGCTGCTCCTCCAACAGTTTGAGGGAGAGAGGCTTTTATTGTCAAGGGAGTGGAGGGCTCATACAAACTTTGAGTGGAGAGTGAAATTTTCCACATGGGGGTTGGAGAAGCAAATAGAAGGGAGATAAAATTCTGCAATATTTTTGAGCAGGGAGTAGAGTGGTAGTGACATTTTTGTGGTGGGCTTATCTGGTTTCTTCTGGCCATTTGGCATCCTTGAGGTCTTAGTGAGGGGTTGGCAGAGTGGTGCCAGCTCTGCTGTTTTTCTTATTCGGTGTCCTTGGGATCCTGGGCCAAGGTCTCTATTGCTGTCTCATTACCCCCCAATCTGATAGTGTTTGGAGTGGGGCCTTTGGGAGATAATTAGATTTAGATGAAGTCCTGATGGTGGGGTATCCATGATCAAATTAGGTCCTTATATGAAGAAGAGAGAGTAGATCATGAGCCTTCTCTCTCTCTCTCTCTCTCTCTCTTCCCATTCCTCTCCTTCTTTCTCTCTGCCTTGAGGGCCTAGTGAGAAGATGACCATCCGCAACCCAGTGGGCCCTCACAAGGAACCAGTTGTACTGGTATAATCTTATTAGACTCTCCAGCCTCCAGAACTGTGAGAAATAAATGTATGTTGTTTAAGCCAATAAAAAAATTTTGTTTCTATTTGTAGTACAATTATCATGGGTATTATAACCCATGGAAATAAGCTTTTTGGGGTCCTCAACTATCACCACAATCAATATATAGAATATTTTTATTATCCCAAAATATTCCTTGTGTAGTTTTGCAGTCAATTCTTCTTTTACCTCTTGGCCTTAGGCAACCATTGATCTGCTTTATGGCCCTATAAGTTACTTTTGCCTGTGGAAAACTTTCATATATGTGAAAATCATACAGTATCTACTCTTTTGTATTTGGCTTTTTTCATGTTTCAGAACTCCTGTTCACTTAATACTTAGTATTTCCTGGGGGAATATACCACTATTTGTTTGATGGATATTTGGGTGGTTTCCAGTTTTTAGCTATTATGAATAAAATTGCTATGACCATTCATGTGCAAGCTTTTTATGGATATATGTTTTCATTTCTCTTGGGTACATACCTGGAGTGTTCAGACCATAAAAACAGCATCTCAGTCATTGCTACCACCAATGGGAGTAACTTATCAGCCATAAACCTAAAATAAAACCCGATTATATAGAGGACAATTAAAGTTAGAAAAGTTAGAGAATAGTAAACTTCAGATACGCCTCTGGGAGCCAACTTCAGATCGCCACTTCAGATTTACTACTGGAAACCTGGGCAGCCCACATGAAGTGCACTTCCCTCATGTGGCTCTGTGAGGTGAATCCACTGGGCATTTTGATGGAGGACTTCCAACACTGTTTAACAGGCTATTTTCCAAAAAAGATAAAATCATGGCTGTCATCCAGATATAAATGGAAAACATTTAAAAATTAACAAAAACCTCATCCTTGATAAGGGAACCATAGATGTTACAACTAGTCATCATAAAGATAACAATTGAATTAATACTGCAACCATCTAGTAGATGTTCATCTGTTCGAACAACAAAGTAAAGGCAAATAATTCTTAAGTTATTAAAATGTCCATATATTTGAGGAGCTTTTTATTTCAGCAAAATTACTGTTGTAATCAAGATTTCTTATAAATTGTGTTATTTTATGTGAATTATATCTCAAAACTGGGGAAAAGGAATATAAAATGTGTTGTTATTTTATATTATATACATTGAAATGGATATTTTAAATATACTATCTTAAATAAAATATATTAAAATTTAAAAAATTGTTATTTTTACAATGCCAAATTAACAAACTTTCTTTTTTCTTATTTTTTAATAAGAGAACATTTAGTAAGTCACAGAGGTAGAAAAAGTAATTCCTAAAAGAAATGGGCTTAGGAAACAAGTTATAGAGGCAAAGGAAGAGCCCTTGGAGCTTGGGAGTTAGGAAGCTTAATAGTAATGTGCCTGGGGGGAGGGGAAAGGGAAAGGGAAAGTCCTAGCGTGCTTCTAGCACAAACCTTCTTGAGTCATTTTATTTCTTAGATTTAAAAATAAAGTTAAGAGCCCTGACTGGGCAGCTCAGCTGGGTAGCTTAGCTCGTCCTGATACGCCAGGGTTGCAGGTTCGATCTCTGGTCAGGGCACATACAAGAAGCAACCAATGAATGCATAAATAAGTGGAACAACAAATCAGTGTTTCTCTCCCCGCCCCCTCAAATCAATCAATAAATAAAAAATTTAAAGTAACTTATTTTTAAGTTCTGTTTAAAGGATACTTGTTTTGCTGAAGCAGTAGAAATTGGAATTGGTAAAAAAATCTTAAAGCAATACATAGATTTAGAATTGACCCATTAATTTCACACATCAAACTTTGTAATGGAGTCTCATGATAAATTGTTGTCACAGAGATATTACACAGTATTTTAATGTTATTTTACAAATTGCTATCTGCATTATCTAGGGCCATGTAATATTTTTTCAGATCATCTTTAATCTTTTCAGTGTTGGGATATTTTAAAGAAAACCAAACATAGTATATTCAACTAAACCTTAATTTGTAATGGTCCTAAAATAGTTTATAGAAATCAGTTTGGGATTATTTGTTGGTGAATCTTCTTCATAGTTGTGTATGATAAACATACTCTAAGGTGGCCCCCATACAGCCGCCTCCTCCTGGTGTTCAAACTTTTATGTAATCCTAGTCCCCTTGAATGTGGGCAGTACCTGTGACTTGTTTCTAACCAATAGAACATAGTAAAGATGATGGGGTATCAGTCCTGTGACTGTGTTATGGTATAAGATGTTTTCTAGTTATAAGTAGACTCACCGTGGAGACTAGTGGCCTGATGAAGTAGGCAGCCCATTTTGGAAAAGCCTATGTGGCAAGGAACTATGGTAGCTCTAGGAGCTGAAGATGTCTTCCAGTCCATATCCAGGAAGATCCTGAGGATACTCACAAGAGTTTTTCTCCAGCACCTTCAGACATAGCTGAGACAGTGCAGGAAGACTTGAGGACATTTTCCTAGACATCTGTGACCAGTAAGAACCTTTCACCCAGTGGAGCTATTCTAGTTACTGGGATACCACCTCAAGTTGTTCAAGTACCAGCTTTTCAGCCTTGCCCAGAATCTAAGCCTGAATCTCGAATTCCACTGCAGAGGACTCAGAGAGATCAAAGAGTTTGAGAACAAATAAATATTCCTCCCCAGAGGGAATCAAGACCACTCCTTGAGGCAAGATCAGCAAGGTGATGTTGAACCCTGAAGAATTGTGGGACAGCCTGACAGTCATCAACTCTTCATTGGCAATGTGCCCCATGAGGTGGACAAATCAGAGCTTAAAATTTCTTTCTTTCAAACAATTCTTTTTTTTCTTCTTCAGTCAAAATTATTTAAATAAGCTAAATTTAAAAATTGTGATTTCTAGATATATCTAAGTGCATATTTTTATAAAAACAAATTGTAATTTTAGTAATTGTTCAACCATCAGTATAAAAAATTGTCTTTGGCCTTACGTATGTCTAACCCTGTACATAAATACATTTATTAGTAATACAAATTCTGTAATTCTGCAAAATGTTCCTCAGCTGCCATGTGATCTGTTATGAATACTGAGCTAAATTATCAGTATCTTTAGAACCATGAATTGGAACAGAAAGAAATCACGTAAATGGATGTTTGGCTGTACTTGGAAACAGTACTTGTATTAGCCAAGAAATCTGTTACATTCATGTTAACCTGGAAGGAAGGAATTGACAGGTTAATTTTTCCTTCTGCTTACTTCTAAGACTCTGTGCTGCTCGAATAATTTATAATTTCAGACAGAGTTTTTCTGAAGTTTGCATTTTCACAATTCATGACTGTAATCTGACATGGTTGCTTTTTAAAAAAAATATGTCTTTATTGATTTCAGAGAGAGGAAGGGAGAGGGAGAGAGAGAAAGAGAAACATCAATGATGAGAGAGTCACTGATTGGCTGCCTCCTGCACGCCCCCACTGGGGATGGAGCCCTCATCCTGGGCATGTGCCCTGATCGGGAATCAAACCCCGATCGCCTGGATCCTAGGTCGATGCTCAACCGCTGAGCCACACCCGGCCGGGCTAGGGTTTCACTTTGCCAGTGCAGAATGCCAGCAAGTGACAGAGGCCACCTCATCTCTTTAATGAATTTATTTTCTTGTATTTGTGTAATTTGCAGCACCTCTAAAGTGAGAAGCCCATGGTAGAGGCTCTGAATGTGATAATACAGTCAACAAATAGTTGCATGAATGAATAAGAAAAGGTGGATGTTTTATTTGCCATACTGTAAGTTGTCACCAGGGAAATGTTAAGCTTTCCTAGTGCTGACAAAGCCACAGGAATATTGACACAAGTGGATTTTAATGACAGTAAGAGTGATATCTTCCTTGGGTCAGATGAAGGTCATAAGGTGTGACTCTCATTCTCTAAAAATCAAGCAAATATTTTCTGACTTTAGCATTATTTAAGGAGATCCATGCTCTTCCTCCTCTCCAGTTTATTATTGCAGAGCAGGCTCGAGAGAAATCCATTTGCTATGGATTCAGGGTCTTCAACCGAAAGGCATTATAGCACAGCAGTTTATAACACTGATTCTAGAGATGACTTTGATTCACCACCTTAGCTGAAGATAGGATTTAAAAGAATATAATGTGAATAGTAATAGCACATATATCATAGGGGCTGTGATGAGGACTACCTGGGTATTGTGTGTAGAGTGCTTAGTAAGTACTTATAAATGTTGGTTGCTGTTATGTTGTTGTTGCTGCCATTTTGTAGCCTGGGCTTGGGTATTAAAGAACTGGAGAATATTGAGTAGAAACTTAGGGCCCTGCCTTAACTGTGCAGCCTTAGCTTGGGATGGGGGTAAACCTGCACTGGTCTCTTAGTTGTGGGAGTGTGGACTTCGGTGACCAACCCTGATAATCATCACAAGACTTTCCCAGAGTGGGATGCAGTACTTGTTGAGAGGTGCTAGATTTCTGAGAGAGCATTTTTATTTTCATTAGGACTTGTAGAGAATAGGGGATTCTGAAATAGGAGCTGTGAGAGGCTAGTGACTGGGTCGGCACATGGAGAAAAGTGAGTGTCTAGAGCTACTAGGTAGGGTGAGTTTCTTGGGTAGTTAGAACAGTGGCTTTCAAATTTTTTAGACTGACTATGACCCTTGATAGCAAATAGACTTTACATTTTAACCCATCACATGTGTTTGCACTTGTATATTTATACGTATTTCAGTAACAGATGTTACAAACACAAATTTCACAAATGATTCTTACCCTTACTATGTGTGAAGCACTCTGATATCTTTTTTCTATTCTATTTCATTCTGTTCCTCTTTAAAGAAAATGTTGGTCCTGACTTCCTAAATTGACTTCATGACTCACTAAAGAGTTGTGACATGCAATTGAAGAAGCATTGGTTGGAGTATGAATTAATCCTTTGAATGTTACCCTAGAAAAACAATTTGACGTACTTTGTCATCTGGATGAATGAGAAAAGCCCATTATAATTGGCACGTGTTCTGAAGCAGGGGCCTGAGGCTTTTGCTTACTGTTGGTTTCCTTAGCTGTCAGTGTTTAGCTGGACAGTTTACTTGATCACTTGGCTCTTCTCTTCATGCCAGGCTGTTTCCATCAGATGGTTTCTTCCGTGTTTGGGCTTATCTCCTTTAGATTGAGAGCTAGCTCCTGGAGGGCAAGGCCTATAATAATAGCTAACAGTTCTATAGCACTTTCTCTGTGCTAGGCACTTCTCTGTGTCACATATATTAATCTTTACCACAATCTATATACTAGGTACCTTAATTATTTTCATTCTACAGGTGGGGAAACTGAAGCATACAGAAGTTAGTTAGCTTACCCTTAGAATTCTTCTGCAGCTTACCTCAGTATCTTTTGTAATATCTGCCATGTATATGATTTCATTAATAGTTCCTGAATGAATTTAAGTAGTTTCTGGGCTTATTTTCTTAACTTTCTCTGTGGCTTTTCCTCACTACAAGGTTATTCAAGTGATTAGAGAGTGGTAGAAATTGAATAGAAAACGGCTCAGAACTTTGTCTAAAGAAGGGATACAGAGTTTACTTAAATTGATCAGATTCAGAATTTGAATAATGATTATGCTTTAAGCCCTAACCTTAAGGCTCTGTCATCTTCCGCAGGCCTGGGTTTGAGAGCGAATAATGTTGCAGAAATGCCACATATCCTTAGCTCATTAACTTAATGATTTGGGATCCATAATATGCTGTCTTCCTCTCCCCTGCCTGCTGCAACAGCTGTTCTGGCCTGGCCCATGCCTCCTGAGTTAATAGTATTTCTGTCACAGGGTGAGTTTTCAAGTTGGTATGTATAGTTTCTGCCAGCATGTTCTCTGCTGCCAGGCCTCAGACTTGGAGGTTGCAGCTGATTTGTGGGGGAGGGAGTTTGGTGCTTGTTACTGAGGAGGAACAGGGTGCTCTCTGGAGCTCTGATTTGTTACAGGCTGAGTGTGAATGATGTCAAGCAGATCAGAGGACGGACAGCTGATTCATTTGGGATCTGGAACTCCTCACTCTCACCGCTGCTTCCTGGGCTCTTAGGTCTTTAGGGGGGAGGTCCTGAATATTATGTTTTTGAAGAAAAGTGCTTTAATTTTTCTCTTAATTTTGAGAAGCCCTTGTTGGCTTATAGACTGCATACCCCTTGTGTGAGAGAACTTCCTGCCAAGACTCCAGTGTGAGAGGGCAAAAGCTTGAGTAGCCAGGAAAATGATGAAACGGAGGAGAGAGAGACTGGGAGCACCATGCCTGCGGATTCAGTAAGGAGGCTGGGGTCTCTGAGTGGAAACTGCAGTTGTTAGGAAAATAATGCCAAGTAATAGATCTTCATTTACTTGGGTAAAGACTCTGCTTTGGAGATGTCTTTCAGCAAGCGGACTGAGCTGGCTTCATAAATTCAAGGTCAAAATAGTGGTCCCTGGCAGAGGCATGTGGGGTTTCTAATTCTGAAAATTGAGTTAGATGTCATTTTAGGGGTTCTTAGGTACTTGGGGAACTGGGGTAACAATGAGGATTGATTGTTTTGTTTTTATTCCTGCCTTGAAAGCAGATGTTTAAAGTTAGTGTCAAAGCTGCAAATACAAGCCCCATGAATGTGAAAAACAAATGGAAATGAAAGCATCTCCTTTGATTAGAGAGGTTATTGTACTTCTGCCCTGGCCTGTCAGCTAAAGACATCAGATCTGCCTTTGCAGATCCAAGCCTGAGTCCTTTAGGGTGTGACCTAAATTTTATTTCTGTGTTGGCCAATATAGAAATGTATTTAGGCGAGTATTTCAAAGCTGGGGAATGGAAGAACCCTTTCACCTCAGGGTATCTTTTCCAAGAGCTGCTCAGGCTTATTTAACAAAGTGCTGAGTGATTTGATCAGGAAATTGGGGAACCAGGGACAGAAGTGTCCTAGAATCCGTTCCACCTCAGTGATCTGTCTTGAACTGCCTTTGCGTAACTCACAGGGCAGAGGGAGTGCACTTTTATTCCCCTGAATGTTAGAGCTTACCCAGAGATAGCATGGCGTACTCAAATAGACAGGCTTCTTCAGTGGGCTTCCTTTGGGTCATTACTCTTCCATGTTTGGATGCTCATTAATTGAATTAATGATTCTACCAGACTTTGGAAAATCAGACTTGTTTGAAGTATATAAGGATTGGCATACAGTTGACCCTTGAACAACATGGGTTTGAACTGCCTGGGTCTCCTTATATGTGGATTTTTTTCAATAAGTACTGTAAAGGTATTTTATCTTCCTTAATAATATTTTCTTTTCTCAAGCTTACTTTATTGTCAGAATACAGTATAATACATATACAAAATATGTGCTAATTGACTATTTATATTATTTGTAAGGCTTCCTTCTAGTCAATAGCAGATATTAGTAATTAAGCTTTTGGGGAGTCAAAGTTATACACGGATTTTTGACTGCATGAGAGGTTGGTGCCCTTAATCCCACATTGTTTAAGGTTCAACTGTATTTTAAAGAAATGGTTTAATCCCATATTAAGACTAAAAAGTTTAAGACTATGAAAAAGAAGCTTTAGCAACTAAAGTGTCATTTAAAGATGACTTAACAAAATTGAAAATTTTTATTTGAGTTTGTAGTTTAAGAAAGCATAAGTGGTCAAAAACCATTTTCTCCAAATATTGGTACACTGGTATATGGTAATCATTGTATCTTTTTTAGTGACTTTGAATTTAGGTTAGGAAAATTCTCCTTGAGGATCTAGTAAATAGTTTATTAATCACTTTAACTTTTTCAAACAATCCTTTTTAGACTCTTGCCAGCCCCAGTGTATAACCAGTTTACAGAGTGGTAATTAGGAGCAAAAGGAGGTTTGGTTTGGGTTAGACTTTTTTTGTAATCCTAATTTTCTGTTCATAAAAATGGCTAAAACCTCATTTTATGTGATAAGATTTAAGTCTCCAAAATTTTGAATAAGCAGTAGTATTCAGTTTAACAAGAACTAAATGTCTTATTATATGTCCTAATTAGCTCTAGTTTACATATATATTAGGGAGCTTATTTTTGAAATAGTTCTTTAGAAAAGTGAAAATTCTTGAAGTCAGAAATTCATATTTTTACTTATAATTTAAAAAAATATGTTGAGTTTATGGAAATTTGGACATCCCTGTAATTTTAAATAGTTGTCTGTCCTCTGCTTTCCTATACTATTATATCCTCATATTGTGTACTTATCTGAGAAATATGCTGGAGACAGCTAGAGGGATAGGAAGGTAAAGATTTCCTTTGAATATATGTAATTAAACACAAGTAGCATGTTGCATAACTATATCCAAACAGTCAGCAATAACAATACAGGAAACTAACATTTTTAAACAGATCAGGTGCTTATGTGGTATTAAGGTGTTTTTTTTTTTGATCTTGGAAATAAAATATTGTAGTTTAATATGGTATTTGTATAGAAAGCCATGCGGCTTCTATAGCAAATTAAATGCTGTGAATCTGTCAATAATTTGTCATCATCTTTGGCATATCTGTCAATGATCAACAAAGTAGAAATCTATATTTACCATCTGTTTTCAGTCTAATCTTATTTACTTAATAGTTTTCATTAGCATTTAACACATCAAGATGGTTAGATTGTTTTTAGAGGGAAAAATTAACCTGGAAAATGAAACTTTAAGTAGAAGCAATTTTTATTATACAGAGTTGTGACATTATTTGATATATACTCATTAGGCAAAAATTAGCTACATAAGTTGGTGGTGTTGTAGATACAATCTAATAATTTATAAACTGTTGAGAATGTTTTATAGAAATAAACATTTCTCTAGGAAGTTTTAGTCATTGCACACAAAATATCACCTATTGCTTGCTAATTGATGAGTTGTAGTAAATTTGCAGTGTTTCCCAGAAGTAAATTCTAAATACTTTGAATACCTAAAGCTTGAGTTTTTCCGTTAAATTTTGTAGATTAAATTTTAGTCTCAATGGTCATTCTATGCCGACATTGGTACTGAGGTATGATATTTGAGAATGATTTTTGACTACTTACTTTTCTTAAGTCTCTTGCCTAAATTAACCCACTTTGAAGATGTTTCTTTTTGGTTAAAAGTGATCACTGACCTTGTTTTTTTCTACTATGGTACCTTGTCAGAATCTCTTCTTTTTGCCGAGGATCAGAAGTAAACCAGCACATGTTTTCACCCACATCGGTTCCAGCCCTGTCCCTCATTAAAGTTCCATATAGTGCTGATTGTGCTCTGGCTGCTTCTCCTCTGGCTTTTTTCCTGAACCCACAAGCCCATAGCAATCCTGGCAGTCCCTGTTCCAGCCGCCCACTGCAGTGGAGGTAAGAAACCTGCTGTGGTGTGAATGTTGGCCTGGGTGATTGCTTCCGGCCTAATAGGTAAAACCCATACCTTTCTCCTTAATAATGAGGAGAAACTGAATAAAAGTCATGGCCTTGTCACAGAGAAGGATAAAAGGAATTTCACAGATCTCTGCTCAGCATTTCAGGAGAAAGTAGGGTATCTAGTAGTTAGATAGATGCGTGCCCATCCTAACTGTGATCACCCCGTTGGGGAAATGAGGAACTAGCAAAGGACAGACTGAAAAGGAATAATAACTCTTCAGAAAGTAGAAGAACTAACAGAGAGGTATGTTGGAAGCCAATTGAAAACAATTTTCAAGATGGAAGGTACGATCTATCAATAGATATGTTAAGCTTTTTGTTAGAAAAAAAAAGTAACCTGGAAAATGAAAAGTTTAAGTAGAAGCACAACTTATACAGACTTAAGTGAGATTATTTGATATCTGTCCCATGCAAAGTACCAGTTTAATAATATGGCAAGATGATTTTACCTTGTTTACTAGATTTGTTTGTATTTCTTTAAAGCTCCTTGAATTTTGTTTTGGGATACAGTTAAATTATTTGGAAATAGCCCTGGCCTGTGTGGCTCATCGGTTGGAGTGTCATCTGTGTACCGAAAGGTTGCCAGTTCGATTCCCTGTAGGGCACATGTGTAGGTTTCAGGTTTGATACCGGGGGGTGGAGGGGTTGGGGGGTATGGGAGGCAACTGATAAATGTTTCTCTCACATAGATGTCCCCCCCCTTCTCCTCTCTCTAAAATCAGTAAAAATTTATCCTCAGGTGGGGATTAAAAAATATATATTTGGAAATAGTTTGATGTTTTTAGGGATTACTTTTAGGCTTTGTTAGTGGGCCCAGAGCAACATTTGGGGATACATTTTTCTTAATATTGAGGCAGTACTTTCTGAGTACTCTACCCGATGCCCCTGCGTTATGTTTTTTCCACTCAGACTGGTGTGAACATGATCTATTCCTGGCCCTGTGTGAGCTCTGGGAAGTGTACCACCTGCTGATTTTCTTGGATAGTTTCCTTACCCACATGCATTGATTGGTACTCAGCTGAAAACTTGAGAGGAACCCCTTGCTGAGCTCTCTCCGTATAGTCCTCTCTCTGGTTCTCTGCCTTCCAAATTCTAGCCACCTTAGCCTCCCCAAATTCTTAATTCTGTCTCCTCAACTCATGGAGACTGCTGGGCACTTTTTGGATACCCCTTTCTAGTGTTGCATCCTAGAAATGTTCTCTAATGTTAGGAATGACTTTGGGTCAATTTTAAGGCTTACTCTCTATATTAACTTTTTATGCAATGTCTAAAAACTGTTGTTTCGCATGTTTCTGTTTTTGTAGTTTTTAAGGCACTAGGGTAAACCTGGTCTCTGTTTCCCCATCATGGCAGGCGGCAGAAATCCAATATACCTAATGTTTTGAAATCATGCTTCTGTCATCAGAAGTAAGGATTGCGTCATGAGATTATTGGTTGACTGATTCACATGTTAGATAAACCTAGTAAAAACAGGACGGACTCTTTGTTTCACCTGGTTTAGTCAAGAAAAGTCAAGAAATGAAACAACAAAAGAATAAGAATAGGTAACTTTTGCTGAGCATTTACTGTGCACTAAGCATTTTTCTAAATGGTTTATATGTGTTGAAATTAATCCTTAAAATACCCTGATAAGGTGATAATACAAGTCCATTTTAGTGGTTAAGTGCATAATCCAAATAAATCTATTTTATTGCTGAAGACATTGTGATGCAGAGAGGTTCAGGAAATTATAAGCAGTAGAAACTGTCATTCAGTCCCACAGAATCTTACTTCAATGTCTGTGGTTTTAACCTCTCTGCTGTAATGTTTCTGATGAAACATGTGCTGTTGTGTATTTAGTTATTAAGTGAACAAACTCTGAGGACTTAATGGCTCCCAGGTACCATTATAAGCATTTAAAAATTTGTAGGTCATTTAGTCCTCACGCCAATTCTGTGAGGTAAGTATTATTGTAATGCTCATTTTGCAGATGAGGAAACGGGAACAGAGCAATTAAAGAAATTACTCAAGATTACACAGCTGGTAAATGGCAGAACTGGGGTTAAAACCTCGGGCAGCCTGGCTCCAGAGATCATATTCTTAACAACTATAGAGTTCTGCTTCCCATATAATATACTCCTTTATGTAATATAGTATTGTCTGAACTGAAATAATTTTGCAGCCCCAAGTCTTTTCCCAAGGTGAAATATTCATAACATTCTTTAATAAATCCCCCTATACTGGGGTTGCGAATTGGTATTTCACAGTCCATTGTCACTTCTAGGCCATTACCTTTATGTCTGCTTTTAAAGTTATTCTTCTTTTAGGCTTATGACATTTCATTTTATCCTTTATCCTGGTTCATTGCTGTCCTCCACTAACTTAGTTTTGTTTAGTGTTCACATTCAGAGTCTAGGACAGAATTAGTTTAGTGAACACAGTGATGAACCTAAATTCTATAAAATCCTTACCATGTACATGTGCCTATGGAATATTGCTGTTATTAAGCAATTGAGCAAGTGTTAAGGGACAGGAAAAGAAACATGCTTTCAGGAAATAACATGAATAGTGAAGAACTAAAAATCGCTACTGGCAATAGTGAGTTTGACCTCTATTTGCAAATAGACAGGGAACTAGGAAGACACTGCCACCTTACAGTGGCCATATTTGGATGCCTTTTATCCCCATGGAGTATAATTCCTCCCAAAGTTGGGAGGATTTGCAGCAAGAAGTCCTTTTTAGAGTGATGTCTGAATTGGAAGGGTTCTAGCTCTAGCTGACTCCCTACTGATTAGTTTACAGTGGTAACTAAAGTTAAACATGTTAATCCAAC
The DNA here is from genome assembly GCF_054644295.1 of Miniopterus natalensis. NCBI lineage: Eukaryota > Metazoa > Chordata > Mammalia > Chiroptera > Miniopteridae > Miniopterus > Miniopterus natalensis. Next base: position 26,802,214 of record NC_142089.1, read on the forward strand.
ATGACTGGTGTCCTTATAAGTAGAGGGGATTAGAACACAGACACAGGGAGAAGACAGCTATTGAGAAGCCAGGTGGGAGGCCTCAGAAGAAATTATCCCTGCAGACACCTTCTAGCCTACAGAACTGCGGGGAAGAAATGTCTGTTGTTTTAGCCATCTAGTCTGTGGCAGCCCTAGGAAACTAATAGAGCTATTGAGGCTTTTGGTTGCATTCCCCCAAAGGGCTAGAAAACAGTGTCCCATTGCATGGTAATTAGAACCGCCCTGCTCAGAATGTTAACCCTCTTTGTTGACCACCTTAATGATGTGCTTAGGGCCTTACAAATTGTTGCCTATAATATTTTGTAGGACAGTCAGGACACAGTTTTAAATGATGCCCACGCTAACTCTGTACTACATTTCTGTTTGTTCCTTGATGAGAAGGGATGGGTCTGTTATATAATATGACAGGCCTTGGTGCTAGCTCGTAAGTGTCTCGAATGGGTATTGTATTAGAAAAAACTCAGTTCTCCTCTTTCTCTAGGAGGAAAACCTAGTGTTTCCCTGCTGTGTGTTTCCTTTACTTACTAACACAGAACCTTTTACTTCTGACACTTCTAGTCACGGAATGTGTGGAGGTTTTTTTACCCTACACCAAGCAATTCTCTGTGACACCAGCCGAGTGTCCTACAATTTAGCTTGATTCTAATACTGTCTGCCTAAAGATAGCGCCAGATCCCACAGGTTAAGGGTCAAGTTCCACAGAACTGCTGCCACCATACTTCAGATGCCAATTACAAGTACTGCATCCCCAGGTTACCCACAGCTTCTGTCCAATTTGGTTACAAATCAGAGGTTCTCACAACCCCCTCTTCAGGTTCAATTAATTTGCTAGAGCAGCTCACAGAATTTAGGGAAACAGTTTACCAGTTTATTAACTGATATGATAAAGGATACAAATGAACAGCTAGATGACAAGGTACATAGGGCAAGGTCTGGGAGGCTCCTGAGTGCAGGAGCTTCTGTCCCGTGGAGGGGGTGGTGGTGTCATCCTTCCATGGATGTGCTCACCAACCCCATACTATTGGGGTTTTATGGAAGCTGCTTCATGTAGGCATGACTACTTATTAACTCTCTTTCTAGCTTCTCTCCCCTCTCTGGAGAATAGGAGGGGAATGCTGAAAATTCCAAGCTTTTAATTATGGCTTGGTCTTTCTGGTGACCAGCCTCTATCCAAGAGCCATTGAAGAGCCCACCATAGTAGACAGAAGATGCTCTTACTGTTCTTATTACTTAGGATTTTACAAGGGTTTTAGGATCCCTGGATCAGGAACCTGGGAGGGGTGTGTATGAATTTATATATTCCTATTATCTCATAGGTATGATCAACCTTGAGAGCCATAGTAAATATGATTGTGATTTGGGTTGCATTAATTAACCTCTAACCATTAGTTTACTTGTACAGGCCTATTGATTGTCACTCAGACATGAGTATTACATTGTTGGCATCATACTCTTTGAAGGAGTGCTAGATGTGGTCTGTGGTGTAACTGATGTCCCTGGAGAGAGAGGAGGCAGTTATGTCACTGGCTATTCACTGGCCTGACTTTTTAGGCCTCCTGGGAATAGAATTTTGGTATTGACAGCTTTCTGGAACATACAATGGCTTAGGATTTGAATCAGTTTTGAATTGCAGTAGACTTCGTCAGACCTAAAGTAGGAGGATTTGCAGCAAGAAGTCCTTTTTAGAGTGATACCGGTATTGGAAGGGTTCTAGCTCTAGCCAACTCTCGATTGATTAGGAATTACTTTCATACAATGTCCAGCAAAAAGCTATTCATTCTTTACTTGAACATCTTTAGCAATGAGAAGTTCACTGCTGAGGTTTGCAGCCAGTACTAATTCAGCCCTCTTGTCCCCCCTGTGTCACGTGTGTGAGAGGCTTTCTGAAGACTTTTATGGCAAAGGGCAGGTGTTCCTTTGGGCCCTCTCCAAAATTAGGCAGCCCTTCAAATCCCTTTTTAGTAGTGTTAAGATTGCTTCTTGCCAAAGAGAAAACACTATTTTCATTTTACTAACACCTGCTTTTCTTGTCTATTTTTAAACAACTGCTTTTCTCTATTTTTAAAATAGTTCTTTATTTTTCAATTACAGTTGACATACAATATTGTATTAGTTTCAGGTGTATAAACCAATGATTGGACATTATATAACTTACTGAATGATCACTCCAATAAATCTAGTACCCATCTGATACCATACATAGTTATTACAATATTATTGACTATATTCCCTATGCTCTACTTTACATCTCTGTGTATATTCTGTAACTACTAATTTGTACTTCTTAATTCCTTCACCTTTTTCCCTCATTCCCCCCAACTTTTCTCCCATCTTTTGAAATCCCAGCATCCCAATCCCCCTACCATCTAGCAACCACCAGTTCTCTGTCTGTGAGTGTGTTTGTTTTGTTTGTTCATTTATTTGTTCTTTAGATTCTACATATCAGTGAAATCATGTGGTATTTGTTTTTCTCTGACTGACTTATTTCACTGATCACAGTACCTTCTAGTTCCAGCCATCCTGTCGAAAATGGTAAGATTTCATTCTTTTTATGGCTGAGTAATATTCCATTGTTTATATGTACCACAGCTTTTTAATCTACTCGTTTGTTGATGGGCACTTCGTTTGGTTGCTTCTATAGCTTGGATATTGTAAATAATGCTGTGATGAACATAGGAGTGTATATGTTCTCTCAAATTAGTGTTTTGGGTTTCTTTGGATATATACCCAGAAGTAGAATTGCTGGGTCATACGGCAGTTCCATTTTTAATTTTTTGAGGAACCTTCATACTGTTTCCCATAGAGGCTGCGCCAGTCTGCGTTCCCACCATCAGTGCACTAGGGTTCCCTTTTCTCCACATCCTCGCCAGTACTTGTCATTTGTGGATTTATTGATGACAGCCATTCTGACAGGTGTGAGGTGATACCTCATTGTGGTTAAACAACTGCTTTTCAAAGTAATTCTAAAAGAGGAACGTCTCCAGAACTTGTTCTTATCCTGGCCCTGTTGTAGGCAAATTACTTCACTTCTTTTTGCCTCAGTTTTTTACATCATTAAAATGAGGATTCAAGATTGCTGTAAAATTATTCGGAATACTCTCCAGGCTGCTGTAATAGTTATTTTACTGCTGGCTTTATTGGAAAATTCACATGTTGCTGATTCTCACACTACATTTTGCTTTCATTCATTTTCCTTTGCTGCCATAAGTTTTCCCATAGTCTTATTTTCCCCTGGAGAGCTGTAGGTCTCACTTATCATTATGCCCTGCCCAGGGAAGCTTTGTTATCGCCTGTGAAAGAGGCAGTGGCACTGTGTGCCCTCTTGTCCCCTCGCAGTTTCACTAATGGTTGCTGATGAAAACTGGCCTGTTGGAGTTCATTAGGACATGGAGTAAAATGAGCAACACCCTGAAATACATCCACTCTGTTACCTCTGCTCCCATTATTTTAAAGCAAATCCCAAACTTTGTTATTTTATTTTGTAAATATTTCAGTTTGTATCTCCGAGGGTGAGGACCCTTGAAAAACATAGGCATATTATCATTATCACACCTAAAACTAATAATTTACCAATATCATCAAATATCTAGTCAGCATTCAAATGTTTTTTTAGATGGATTTTTTGAATCAGTATTCAAACTATGCCAACACAGTTCATTTGGTTACTGTCTCTTAAGAGGGTGACAATGTTATTTATTATCTAAGTGAAGAAATTATTGATCATGAAAGGGGATTCTATTAACAATTCTACTGGGATAACAAGTATAAACCTGCATTGTCATGGACAAATTGGGATGCCTGGTCACCCTACTTTTAAGTTTTTTAAAATCTAAGTTTTCCCACCTTCTTTTTTCCCCCTTCTTGCATTTCGTTCGTTGAAGAAACTGAGTTGTTTGTCCTTGTAGACTTTTCTACAATCTGGATCATGCTGTTGCATCCTGAGAGGTTATTTAACATGTTGTTATGACCCCTATATTTTTTGTAAACTGAGGTTTTGATCTGATTCTGGTTTGATTTGGGGGCCTGGGAAGAATACCTTAATAGCTGTCAGGAAGCAGGTCAGGTCTCTCCTTTGTTGTAATAGTAGTGGCCATTGATAATCATCACCTAGATCCCTTATTTTATTAGGAGCTTACAAAAAGGGTGTTACTTCTATTCCCTTTCCACTTATTAGCTATAATACTTACACAAAGGGAATTTCCCCCTCATTATTTGTTACCCTGAGGCACAGTGAGGTACCCTTACTCTTGAGTCAACTCAGCTAAACTGTTTTTCCTAGGCCTTCAACCAGTTCCTTGGGCAGTGTTTCATACTTGCTAACTTCTACTTTGTAATAAAGATTGTTTGCCCAGAGGAGTGCAACAGGATATATATATTTGTGTGGGGGGGGTGGGGGTGGAAAGTGCTTAAGAGCCTTGGAACTTGCCATTTAAGTCATTGCTAACTGAATGATCAGCTGGGGAAAACCTTGGCTTGTCTCTTGGCTCAGTAGTAATCATCCTGGGGCACTGTATTATGTAGACTCTTGTTACCTAGATAGGAGCTCTGAGAGGTGAGAGTGGATCCAGACTGCAGGAGCCCAGCTTTTCAGGAAACCCCAAAGATAAGTGTTATTTAGTAATGTTTCTGTAGGAGGGCCTTTTGTAGCAGCTTCTCTTTCATGCCTCTGGATGCTACAGGAGGAGGAGGGGTCAGTGCTGACCCTAATTGTCTCTGGCTAGGGCCAGTCCCTTCTCTGATTTTGTAGGTTTGGGCTAGAAAGTCCTGCTGTTGAGGAACTAGCACACTGGGGAAGAGTCAGAGACACAAGTAATTTTCAACAATAGATCTTTGGCATAGGAAGATTAATTATCATTGTGTATCTCAGGATAAATGCCTAGAATCAGGTTGCTGAGTGAGAGGATAAATGTGTATGTAGTTTTATTAGTTATTGTTCAATTTCCCTCCATAGTGGTTATATCATTTTTCATTTCCGCCAGCAGTGTAAGGGAACGTCTATTTGCTCACAGTTTTGCCAACAGAATGTATTATTCAGCTTTTGAATTTTTGCCAATTCGATAGGTAGAAATGGTATCTCAGAGTAGCTAACTAAAAGTCATAATAAAATGTTTCTTAAGGATGCATTTATTTCCCAACCTTATGTGGAGGGAATTAGCTTTCCTGTCCTAGGAAATGCATCCATCCATTAGTTCAGCTGTATACTAGGCTCTGTTATCTGGAGAATAGGCCCAGTTGTCAATAGGAAAGGTCCCAGCATGTGGTGGAGAGAGAATGCTTATTTTCCAGTAAGCTTTTAGCCTTATAAATCACTTTTGTTGCAGCCATTCCCAGAACTTTTTAGATGACTGCTCTGGACTTTAAAAAATTTTTTTTCAAGACTGCAAGAATAGTTCAAAGACACCCCCTGCCCAAACCAGTGGTCAGCAAACTACAGCCCATGGGCCAGATGCAGCCTGCATGCAGCTTGTGTTTGTATAACCCATGAGCTAAAAATGGATTTTACTTTTTTTTCTTCTCAGTATTATTTTGTATTAGTTTCAGGTGTACAGCATAGTGGTTAGACAATCATATACTTTACACAGTGATTCCCCCCGATATTTTCAGTACCCACCTGGGACCATACATAGCTATTATAATGTTATTGACTGTATTCCCTATGCTGTACTTTTACATCCCCCTAACTATTTTATAACTACCAATTTGTACTTCTTAATGGATTTTACATTTTAAAGGGATCTTTAAAAAAAAATAAAACAAGGACTATGTGGCAGAGATCATATATGGCCCACAAACCCTAAAATATTTATTATCTGGTCCTTTATAGAGTTTGTCAACCCTTGCCCTAATCCATTTGAGAATCAGTTCCTAACATGATATCCCATCACTCCAGAATACTTCAGTGTGTACTTCCTACAGAGACATTTTCATAACTGTGATACAGCCACTAAAATTAGGAAATTAGTATTGATAAATAGCATCATCTAATCCACATGCTTAATTCATATTTCACTACATGTCCCAGTAATGGCTTTTATAACAAAAGGATCTAATCCAGAATTATGTGTTACAATTTAATTGTTACTTCTTTTTGTCTCCTTCAGTTTGGAACAATTCTGTAGCCTTTTCTCAAATTCTATGACCTGACACTTTTGAAAATTACAGGCCAGTTATTTGATAGGACGTCCTTCAGTTTGGGTTTGTCTGATATTTCCTCAGGATTAGATTCAGATTATGCATTGTTAGGGAGGGAAAACTTGTCCTCTACCCTCCTTAGTTCAGTATCTGGGGGCCTATGAATTAAACTAACAAAATACAGATTAACAAGAGAAAAGGCATACAATTTTTATTAATATTTACATGCATGGGAGTTCACAGAAAAGAAATGAAACTCAAAGAAGGTGGTTAAATGTGGAAGCTTATATATCCTTTCACAAAGGAAAGAGGGTTTGGGCTTGAAGGAACGATAAATTGTGGGGAAGTAACTGGGAAATAATATGGGGGAATTTAATGGAAGATAAAGGCTATTTTAGTAAGGTCTGAAAAGGTTATGGAAATGTATCAAAGGTTATGCAAGTGTATCGTAGCTTTTCTCTCTCATATATATATAGAGAGATATCGTTTTCAAAAGGAAATTTGCCTGGTTTTAGGCAGATAAAAGGAAGGACAGAGCTCATCCTGCATCTGTTCATTTTCAGTTGCCTACAGCTTAAAATAAATGCTTTTGCCAAAGTATTTATTTTGGGATGGCATATTCTGATCCCCTTCAGCCTCTTTGGCAGGAATATAACAAAAGGATGGTGTGTTCTTCTCATTGCATTCTGTTAAGTGATACAGGCTTTTATTTTATCTCATTACTGTGATGTTAACCTTGATCACTTGATTAAGATGTGTCTGCTAGGTTTCCCTGCTAGTTTCCCCTTTGTAATTAAGTGTTTTGAAGGAAGGGTCTTGAGATTATGCAACTACCCCATTCATCATCAAATTTTAACCCACTATTTTTAGCACCCATTGATATTCCTTTGCTGAGTTTTTACACTATGCTGGTTGCCAAATGGTATTTTGCTAATTCCATCATTCTTTCTGCACTCATCAGTTGGCATTGCACTTTAAGGAACAGCTTTCTCTTCTCTATTAATTTTTTTCACTTATTATATCAGCATGAATTCAATGGGCTCTTAAAATCATTATATATTTTGATGTTCGAATTGTATCATACTTTGTCAAGGGCAGTCGCTTCATCCTGGCTTCTGTGTCTTTTTTACAGTCTCCATCATTTTTGAAAATTTTCTAACTTTCTGGCCTGATAAAATGTTCCTGACTTGTTTATTTTGTACCCTCCCTTGTCCTAGCCTTCAAATTAGCCATTTCCCCAAGGAACATGGTTCCTTTTAATGGAAAATGGTATTTAAAAGCTAAGATATAGATGGTAGGCATGATTGCTGATCTTTGGGTTCACTGTTCCCAGAGAATGTATACATGTAACACACACGTATCTTTTTAAATTTCTTGATCTCTTTATATTGAAACCTATAAGCTAGCGTTTATACCTCTACTTTGAATTCGAGTTCATTTTTGTTTTTTCCATTTCCACATTTGTAACTTTCTTTGGTAATGAAAAGCCTGATTCCCAATATCCTCGATATATTTACTTATTTGATCATTTCTGTATGTAGTCAGTATCCCTTTGCAATCACTGACCTCCTATGTATTTGCCCTCCTCACCTTGCTGGGTCTCCAGTACCCCATGCCAAACTGAAACCACTGTTCTCTCAAAGCAGACGACCTCCTTCCCCCCATCAATCTCTGACATCCCATGCCAGGTGCCTTCCTTCCCTTCTTCCCCCAATCATTTGACTGTCATTGTCATCATCTAATGGCTTCTAGACTGAATTATTCAGGAGGGAAGGGGAGGAGGCGGCATTTGTAAGTCCACTAAGTACATCAGGTGCAGCCTCAGGGACCTGCATAATTTTTAAAAAATAACTTTACTGAGATATACTTTACATATTATACATTTTGCAAGTTGTTAATTATTCAATGATTTTTACTAAATTTATAAAATTGTGCAATCATCATCATAATCTAAATTTAGAACACTTCCATAATCCAAAAAGTTTCCTTGTGCCCATTTTGCAGTTAATCCTACTTTTTCTCCTAGCCTTAGGCAACCACTGATCTCCTTTTTGGCTGTGTACATTTACCATTTCTGAACATTTCATATAAATTGAATCATATACTTTGTTGCTTTTTGTTTCTAGCTTTCTTTAGCATGATGTTTTTTGAGGTTTATCCATATTGTAGCACACATCAGTAGTTCATTCCTTTTTATTGCTGAATAATGTTTCATTGTTTTGATAGACCACATTTTGTTAGTCCATTCACTAGTTAATGGACATTTGGATTGTTTCCAGTTTGGGACTATTATGAGTAAATGTTGCTGTGAACATTTACATACATGTCATTGTATGAACATATGTTTTCATTTCTCTTGGACAGAGTCCTAGGAATGGAATTGTCTTGTATGATAAATTTAATCATAAAAAGTTTACTTTTCTGTACTAGCTGTATCATTTTCTATTTCCTCCAGCAATATTTGAGGGATCATTTTTCTATACCCTCACACACACTAGTTATTCTGTCTTCTTGATTATAGCCATTCTAGTGGGTTTGTAGTGGTAGCGCATTGTGGTTTTTACTTGCGTTTCCCTACTAACCAATGATTTAAGCATCTTACCATTTTATTGTTAGCCATTTGTATATCTTCTCTGGTAGACTGTCTATTCAAATATTATGTCTATTTAAAAATTGATTCTGAGTTTTGAGGTTCTTTTCTTTTTTGTATATGACATCCATTTGTTCCAGCATAATTTGTTTAAAAGGCTATCAGCTTGTCAGTGTCTGTGAAAGAGCCCAGTGGAATTTTGATAAGGATTGCTTTAATTTATAGATCAATTTTGGGTGTGAGGGGGTTGTCACCTGGATGATATTGAGTCTTCCAATCCATGAACATGGACTGTCTTTCTATTTAGCCTTTCTTTAATTTTTCTCATTAGTATTTTATAGTTTTCACTGTACTGGTCTTACGCTTCTTTTGTTAAATTTATTCCTAAGTATTCTGTTCTTTCTAATGCTCTTGCAAGTAGAATTATTTTCTTAACTTAATTTTTGGATTGTATGTTGCTACTACATAGAAATATAGTTGGTGTGTGTATATATATATTTAGTAGTTTTAAATTTTTTCTTGAGATTTTCTACACACAGGGTCATTTTATCTGTGAATAATAACTTCTTCCTTTCTAATCTGGATGCTATTTATTTTATTATTATTATTTTTATTGCACTGGCAAGAACCTCCAGTACAGTGTTGAATAGAAGTGGCAGAAGCAGACATCCTTGCCTTGTTCCTTCTTAGGGACAAATTAAAATATGTTAGTTGTAGGGTTTTCATAGATGCCCTTTTATCAGGTTGAGGATGTTTCCATAACTGTTTCTAGTTTGTTGAGAGACTTTATTATCAATGTGTGGTGGACTTTTGTTACATGTGTTTTCTGCATTTATCGATATGATCATGTACTTTTTTTCTTTATTCTATAAATCTGGTATAATATGTATATTTATAAAGAAAATGGACCTATAATTTTCTTAAGGTGGTATCTGGCTTTGAATCAAATTTATACTAATGTCATAAAATAACTTAGGCATCTTTTCTTTTTATTCCATTTTCCAGAACTACTTTATAAGACAAGGATTACTTGTTCCTTGAAAATTTGTTAGTAACAATAACTAGAATTATTGTAATAATAATTATTGTGATGACAGGAATAGTAGTTATTGTATTTTTCAACCTGCTCATTTGCAGTTAGTACTTTTCCTCCGTAAAGCTACCTGGCTCATGGTGGGAGTGGCATGGAGATTTGTTCCAAGCGTTCCCGGTATATTAAATCTATGGTGGTACCGACACTGGCATTTAAGCTTTAGGCCTACGTTTGTTTCTTTTCATTGTAAATTGTGATTGTTGCAAGATCATGTTGCTAATGCTTTTAGGTTTGGCTGTTATAATCTACTAGGAGTTGAATCGTGCTTCCCTTGCGTTGTTGGTGGTCTTTTCTGCTATAGCACAGTAAAGGATTTGGGATTGGCCAGTGTAGAGATAATCTGTACCTCTTTAATTTTTGTCTGGATCAAGAGACTTCTTTGAGACTGCTGTGCCTTGGAGTTGGTGGTGGTGATGGTAGTCAAGATGGTCATGACTAAAGAATTTGATGAGAGCATAGTCTTTGCTGAGTCTCTGCTATAGCAGGTCTCCTCTCCAGTATTTGTGGCTATGTCAGAGTTTTGCTCCAATCCCTGGAGGAGATATTTTCTTTCTTTTTTCCAGCTTTATTGAGGTATAGTTGACATATAACATTGTGCCATGTTATATACATGTGTGATGTGATGGTTTGATACACATGTATATTGTGAAATGTTTGCCACAATAAGGTTAGTTAACACATCATTCACTTCACGTAATTACCATTTTGGTGTTCTTATCCTTGTTATGGTGAGAACATTAAAGCTCTACTCTCATAGCACCTTTCAAGTACAGCAGGTCCTTGAGCCATGTTGTTTTTTCGAGATTATCTAGGAACTTAACTCTTGTTTATATCAATTAACGTGTGGTAAATTGGTTTCATTATGTCATTTTGCTTGAAGTCACAGAATCAATGATGTAAAGTGAGGGCTTACTGTATACAATGCAGTATGGCTGACTATAGTTACCATGTAGTACATTAGATCCTTGCCTAGGGTAGTTCTTGATGTCCTATCTGTCCACTGTTTTTCCCCCGCCCTCCCCCATTTTGAGGTTATACAAAATGCCCTTGTTTTTCTGGATACTTGCCTTCTGAATCATCATAGGATAGAGCTCCACATTAAGAAAGTCCCAGGGCAAAGATAATGTAAATTCCATTAGGCTTTCAAAAAAAAAAAAAAAAGTTAGTACCTTATTGTGGCTTAGGGCAAGCTACCTAGCCTCTCTGTGCTTCAGCTTCCTTGTCTGTACACAGGGGGTAGTAATAGTACCTGCTTCATAGAGAGTGAGGCAGTATATGTAATGCTTCAAATAGTTCCCAGTGAGCACTTAATAAATATTAGCTATTATGATTATTGCTTTAAATTCTTAAATTCAGTAGACTGTGAGAAAAATTTCAATGGATCCAAATCTAAGAGAAAAAACAACACCTGACCTGTGAAAACCAGTGTTAGAACTTCCAAGAAAGGCGGCCAGGGAGGATGTGTATTAGCCTTGATGTCCACGACAAGGGAAAAGGGATAATGCCTTGGGCTTCTCTCAGGTAGGGGTACCATACTTTAGGGTAGGGTAGAATTGAGACTCCACATAAAATTAGGACCCTCAAAGGACTTTACCCTCTGTGAAGGAATGGACTAGGGAAACAGTTTACCGACTGGATGAAAAGAAGTTTTTTAGCCTCATCTGGGTTTTAAGTACGGCTCTTAGTAATAAAGAAAAAAGCCTACCTATTGGAATGATCACTTTGTAAGTTATATAAATGTCTAATCACTATGTTGTACACCTGAAACTAATATAATATTGTATGTCAACTGAAACTGAAAAAGAAAAGATATTCACATACAAAAAAAAGAAAAAGAAAAGCAAATCTTCCTTGAGAATGTTTTTAACTCTAGGTCTTTATTTAACTGAATTTGGGGCCTGGAGTTTATACTATTTGTGTAGTCTAGGAGCTGATTCTGGGCAGGTAATAGCCCTGACACATCTGACAGAAACAAATTAAAAATTTATTTTAAATAACATACCCTCAAATCAGGTAGCTCAAGATTCCCATAAATAAAGCTGGACTGAAGGTGAGTTCACAGTACAAAATTATAGACCATACAAGGAAACATTTCAGCATAAGTGAAAATGAATAGAAAGTTGAAACTGTAAGATTAGACTCTTAAGAACTTCAGAGAGTAATATTATGGATAAAGACTATTTAAAATGATTTAAAATATAAAAGAAGGAAACAAAAATGAGAGAAAAGACATATATTTAATTTTTAAAGACCAGGCATATTTGGAAAAAATGCCAGTTACACTCAATATTATTGCATCATTGAATTTGAAAACCCAACAGTTAGGTTAAATAGTAGATAAAGCTGTGGACAAAATTTGTAACATTTTATCTGGAGTGCAGCACAGAGATAAAAGGATGTAAAACATGAATGAGAGCTAAGAAATATGAAAGATACAATAATATGGTCCAACAGAATGTAGAGAAATGGGAGTGAGGCAATATTCATAAAGATAATGACTAACACCTTCCAGAATTGATTAGAAACAAACAAAATAATATCATGAAACACGACAAGTAAAAATAAATCCCCCTCTATATATATTGCAGTAAAATTGCAGAACCATAAAAAAGGCCTTAAAGGGAAGTTAGAGAACCCTCAAGAATTCACAAAAGCTGAAAGAGTTCTAATAAATGAACTCAGCAAGGGAGTTCGCCTAAGAACATTGAAACTTAGGTTCACACGAATGCACAAATATGTATAGCACCATCATTTATAGTAGCCCCCAACTATAAACAACCCACATCCCCATCAACCGATGACTAGATAAAATGTGATATATTCGCACAATAGAAAATTATTCCGCCTTAAAGATGTGAAGTACTGATAAATAATGCAACATGGGTGAACCTTGAAAACATTATGCTATATGAAAGAAGCCAGACATGCAAGGCTACATAATGAATATATGATTCCATTTCCATGAAATATTCAGAATAGGCAAATCTATAGAGACAGAAAGTATATTGGTGGTTGCCTGGGGGAAAGGGGGAGTGACTACTTACCCGTACAGGCATTCTCTTTGAGGTGGTGAAAATGTTCTGGAATTAGATAGCAGTGATGGTTGCACAGCCTTGTGAGTGTATTAAAAACCACTGAATTGGCTCTGGCAAAGTGGCTCAGTTGGTTGGAGTGTCATCCTGTACACGGAAAGTTTGCAGTATCGATCCCTGTCAGGGTGTGGGGAGGCAACTGATGGATGTCTCTGTCTCTCTCTGTTTCCCTCCCTCCCTCTCTTTAAAAAAAATCAATAAAAATATATTCTCGGGTGAGTATTAAAAAATAAAACTTTGCCTGGCCAGCATGGCTCAGTGGTTGAGCATTGATCCAGGAGATCAAGGTTCGACTCCCAGTCAGGGCACATGCCCTGGTTGTGGGCTTGATCCCCAATAGGGGGTGTGCAGGAGGCAGCCAGTCAATGACTCTCATCATTGATGTTTCTATCTCTCTCCCACTCCCTGCCCCTCTCTGAAATCAATAAAGACATATTTTAAAAAAATAAAAATAAAACCTTGAATTGTATACTTCAAAAGGTTGAATTCTTTGGTATGTGAATTATATCTAAAAAATTTAAGAAGTTATAGTGGAAAAAAAACCCACCAGAAGGTAAAGAAAAATAACTTAAAAGGAACAACAATCCTAAGAGCAAGCTCCTCAACGGCAATAATAGGAGCAATAATACAATGGAATAATATTTTTAAGGAATTAAGAAAGAAGTTATTTTTAACAAGATGCTGTGGAATTCTATACAGCAGGCCTTTGATTAATGTTTTGTTCAACACCCTTTGGCATAGTTTTGATGAGATGCCTTGGAACTTAATTCTTGTTTATATCAATTAGCCATTGGTAAAGTTGGTTCCATCATACGTCATTTTGCCCCAGCTCTAAGAACCTATTGATGGCTTTAAGCGAGGACTTACTATATCTGCTAAATTATCATTGGAAGTCAGTGAGCAAAGTAAAGATATTTTCAGACAAATGTTAAATTGAGGTTTGTCACTATCAGATTTTCACTGAAATAATTGCTAAGGGATATAGTTGAGAAAGAAAGCAGAAAGGTATTAGATCCAAGAGGGAATGCTGAGCAGAGAAATTGGGAAATATATGAGTAAATCTAAGGAAGCAATTATTGCATAGAACAATAATAATTACTAATTTGGCCATATGAAGGCAAGATAGACCTGAAATGCTGGACCACAATGACGTATATTTAGAAGGAGTGGGGGACAATTGGAGTTAGGATCTTTTAATTTTGTTCAGAAGGACAGTTGTGATGCTGGTTAATCTTAGACAAGAGTACCTGTTAAAACTTTAATAATAACTACTTTTTAAAAAAGAATAAGCCCAGCCAGGCGTGGCTCAGCAGTTGAGCGTCGACCTAGGATCCAGGCGATCGGGGTTCGATTCCCGGTCAGGGCACATGCCTGGGTTGTGCACTCAATCCCCAGTCGGGGGCCTGCAGGAGGCAGCCAATCAGTGACTCATCATTGATGTTTCTCTCTTCCTCTCCTTTCCTCTCTCTGAAATCAATAAAGATATATTTAAAAAAAGAGAGAGAGAGAATAAAGCAGTGTATAATTTCCAAACTAATGGAATGGGTTAAAAATTACTTGATTAATCCAAAGAGACCTGCCATCCAGAAAAAAAGAAGAAAGGTAGAGTAAGGGCATTTGGGGGAGAGCAGGACACAGTATTGTATAATGAAATTGGGAAGGTGACATTTAAATAAAGTCTTGAAGGAGGTGTGGGGATTTTTGCCATTGTATAGCTGAGGGAAAGACTTTCCAGGTAGAGGAAATAATTAGTGCATGGTCCTAGTAGCTAGATATGTCAATGTGAAATTAGCAGCCATTCTGGAAGGTTTGGGGCAGATAAGTGAAATCATCTGATTTATGCTTTAAAAAGTATCACTGTTGCCCGGCCGGGCGTGGCTCAGCAGTTGAGCATCGACCTAGGATCCAGGAGATGGTGGTTCGATTCTTGCCCAGATTGTGGGCTCGATCCCCAGTTGGGGGCATGCGGGAGGTGTCAGGTCAATGACAACTCTCTCATCGTTGATGTTTCAACTCTCTCCCTCTCCTTTCCTCTCTCTGAAGTCAATAAAGATATATTTTTTAAAAAAAAAGGATCATGCTTGTTCTGAGAAGAGACTGGGAATAGGAAACAGTCAACTAGAGGGACTATTTAGGAGGCTTTTAATCCAGGCAAGAGATAAATAATGGGTTTATCTTCAAACAGCACTCTTAATTGACTAAAAGAAAATGTATTTTCTCCTACTCTAGTTTCTCAGTCTTTACAGGGTCATCAACTTGGTTGCTACTCTGAAATATATCTGGAAGTGCTTGACCTTAAATTGCCCCAGATTCTTCTCTATTTCATTGATCATACTTAATGAAACAGAAATGGTTTTTTCCTCATTCTAAATTCTGAAAGGAACTAATCAAGTGCTAGCTAATTGTGAAGTGCTCAAGTTCCTAGGAGCAGCTGGACTCCTGGGATTGGGAGATTGGAGAAGCTTCAGGGATTTGCACCATGCATCCTACTCCATACCCTATACTGTGTCAGGCTAGGAAGCAGACTTCTCAGGTAAAATTATGGCCGCCCCTTAATTTAGATTTTCTGAGTACTTGCTAGTTACTGAAGGGAGGGATTTTGAAGGCTGGGAACCCTCCAAATATGGCCACACTTCACTAGTATCACAGATATGGCACAGTGTACCTTGGTCCTTGTTCCAATATCCACTGAGATGACCATGGTAAAGATGTAAAAAGGTGAAATGCCAGACCTAGCTCTGAGTGCCCAAGTGACTGGGATAGTACAGTAGTCTGCCCTTATCTGCAGTTTTGCTTTCTGCACTTTCAGTTACCCACAGTCCACCATGGCCTAAAAACATTAAGTGGAAAATTCTAGAGAGAAGCAATTCATAAATTTTAAATTGTGCACCTTTTTGAGTAGTGTGACGAAATCTTGCACTCTCTGGCTTCGTCTTGCCCAGGAATGAATCATCCCTTTGTCCAGCATATCCCCACTGTATACATTACCTGCCTATTCGCTTAATAGGTGGCTCAGTTATTAGGATTGACTGTCACTATCACAGTGCTTGTGTTCAGGTAACCCTTATTTTATTTAATAATGACCCTTTTTTTTTACACTATACTGTAAAATGTACCTTTTATTACAATATATTGTTATAATTGTTCTATTTTATAATTAGTTGTTAATCTTTTATCATCCCTAATTTATGAATTAAACTTTATCATAGGTATGTATGTATAGGACAAATCACATTGTATATAGGGTTTGGTACTATCTGCGGTTTCAGGCATCCACTGGAGATCTGGGAGGTGTCCCTGCAGATCAGAGGAGACTGCTGTATTGGGCGGCAGTCTGGTTTAACCAAAAGGCAGTCGAGGATCAACTCAGGGGGCTTCCAGGTTACCTCCCATCAGCTGAGGGTTAGTGTGCCTGACTCTGTAAACATCCAATACTTTCATCTTACTGGGGAAAAACAATTAAGACTTTTTATCTTCTGGGATCCTGGGGAAATGGCCAGTCTGGACAAATTAGCCAGTTCCTAGTTTTGGATCTCAGCTGAGTCATGGCATCTGTACTGGGGTTCCTGACCTTTTTTTCCCCTGGCAGCTGTTGCTGATTTGCCAAGTGAGATTATGTGTACCTTCATAAAAGGCATGTGGCCCAGACATTTGATCCTTCAGTGTTTTGAATTGTATTTTAAATTTTAAATAAGATCATGGCAAATGAAATTAGTATCAATTATCTGTCCCTGCAGTTCTAAGAGGTCTTTATTTCTATACACAAGGACTTTAGACATAATGGTTTGATATGCCTTACATGTGCCAGGTGTACAGGTATCCTCTTTTATTTTCATCCTGTAACAAATCATGCTCATCCATGCGTTCATTCATTTAACAAATATTTATCGGGAGCCTATCATGTGCCAGGCAGTGTTCCACATATTGAGGAATACAGCAGTAAACAAAGCGTGCACAAGCCCTTGTCCTTGTAGAATTTAGATTCTCATGGGAAGAGGGACAGCAAACAAAATGAATGTGCAAAATATATACTGTAAGGAGTGGTAAGTGCTGTGGATAAAAATATCTCCGGAAAGGGGGGTAAGAGAGTTTGAGAGACGGTTAAAATTTTAAGTAGAATGATCGGGGAAATTTGTTGAGAAGATTGTACTTGAGCAAAAACCTGATGGAGATAAGGAGCAAGCCATGAGGCTATCTGCGGGAAATACAGGCAAAGGAAATAACATTTTTAAAGGCCCTGAGGCAGCAGCATCTTGACATATTCTGAGAAAAGTAAAAAGTGTAGCTGGAGTAGAGTAAGGGAAAGAGAGAGTAGAGATCTGGACCCTGAAAAGTCTTGTATGCTCTTGTAAGAACACTGACTTTTACTCTCAGTGAGACAGGGAACATTTTAAGCAGAGAAGTGACTTTGATATTACTTACATTTAAAAAAATTTGCAACTGTGTTAAGGTATGATTGAATTATATAATAGAATGTATATGTTTAAAGCATCTGTGAAAACATGAGCACAGTCAAGATCATGAACATATCTGTAACTCCCAGAAGATTCCTAATGCCTCTTTATAATCCCTCCCCACCTCTTGTCTGGCAGCCACTAATCTGCTGTTTGTCGCTGTAGATTAGTTAGCATTTTCTTGAATTTTATATAAATGGAGTTGTTCAGAATGTGCTCTTTTATGTTTGGCTTCTTGCTTTCAGCATAATTATTTTGAGATTCATCCATTGTGTGAATCAGTAGTTATTCCTTTTTATTGCTCAGTAGAATTCCATTGTATGGATATATTATAATTTGTTTATCATTCACCTGTTAGTGAACATTTGAGGTAGTTTCTAGTTTTTAGTTGTCACAGAGTATAAACAGCATATTGTTGGGTCCTGTTACTTTATCCACTCTGATAAGCTCTGCCTTAATTGAATATGCATTTAGAGCATTTACATTTATATTTTATGTGATTAGTGGTATAATTGTGTTATTTTAATTTTTACTCACTGATTTTAGAGAAAGAGAGAGAAACATCGATTTATTGTTCCACTTACTTATGCATTTATTGGTTGCTTCTTGCATTTGACCTGACCAGAAATCGAAATTGAACCTGCAACCTTGGTGTATCAAGATAACGCTCTAACCAGCTGAGCTACCTGGCCAGGGCTGGTGTAATTGGGTTTTAACCTATTATCTTGCTATTTGTTTTCTGTTTGGTTCAACTGTACTTGTTCTCCCTTTGTTATATTTCTGCCTTCTTTTGAAATTATTATTATTATGTTTTTTATTTTTTTTAGAGACAGAGGAAGGGAAGAGAGAGAGAGAGACAGAGACATTGATATGAGAGAGAAACAGGAATCAGTTGCCTCCTGTATGCGCCCTGACCGGGGATTGAACATGCAACCTAGGTATGTGCCCTGACTGGGAATCAAACCTGCAGCCTTTTGGTGCATGGGATGATGCTCCGGCCAACCCGGCCACCTGGCCAGGGCTTGAGGATTGCCTTTAAGCTTTGTTAGGTGGGATCAAAGTAACATTTGGGACTAATTTTTCCTTGCTGCTGTCTTGTAAATTATCAGGTTTTCCCCCTCTGGTTGGTGGAAACACAAACTATTCCCCACCTTGTGTGAGCACCAGGGAAAATTCCGCCTGTTACTTTTCTTGGTATTTTCCTCAACTGGTAAGGAGGGAGGAAATACCTGTTGAGGGAAGTAGTGTGAGCCATAATGTACAGATGTCTTTGAGGTACTTTCCTCAACTCAGGGAGATTGCAAGGCTCTGTGTGGGTCACCTCCCTGTGCTATTGCTGGGAAATCTTTCCAGATAGTAAATTCAGGCAGTCCTGGGACTCACCTTGTTTGTTTCCCTTTCCTTTTTTCCCCCTCTTTCCTTTCTTAAATTTTACTATTTTTATTTTATTTATTTATTTATTTATTTATTTATTTATTTATTTATTTATTATTTATTTTTAATTGATTACAGAGTGAGGAAGGGGGGGGAGAGAGAGAGAGAGAGAGAAACATCAATGATGAGAGTCATTGATCAGCTGCCTCCTGCATGTCCCCTGCTGGAGATCAAGCCCACAACCTGGGCATGTGCCCTGACCGGGAATCGAACCAGGATTTCCTGGATCATAGGTCGATGCCATGCCAGCTGGGCTGTTTCCCTTTTCTTAGTGTTCACTGTTCTGCATTGCTTGTTGTCCAATGCCTGAAAATTGTTTCTTTTGTTTTGCCCAGCTTCCTAGTTGTATAACATGAGAGGGTAAATCTATTCCTTGTTACTTCATCATGGTTGGAAGTGGAAATCTTTCCTGATTTATATTTTAAAGGGTGTTTGTTGAGAATAGGTTATAGGGGAACAGAAGTAGAAGCAAGAATAGCAGTGAGGAAGCTATTTTAGATAAGAGGTGATGATGGCTTGGTCCAAGGGGTAGTGGTGGAAAAGTGAGAAATGATCAGACTTTGAATATATTTTAATGTTAAAGCAAACAAGATTTACGATGAATTGATATATAAAAGAATGAGAGAAGTCTAGAATGACACCTAAGGTTTATGTTATCTTCATTGTGTATTTGAGAACACAAAAGCATAAGAATTTATGAGACTTGCTCAAAGTGAAACAGCCAGTCTCAAACTCAGATCTAATTACAAAGCCCTGTTCTACTGTACTCCATTGACACAGAGACTGTGAGTAGTATAAACCACAAGTACTAAAGGAGTTCAAAGAACGGAAAGATATCTTCCTGCTTGAAGGAATAAAGGAGAATTCACACAAAAACTCATTTGAGCTCATGGTTCCTAAAGAATGGGTAGAATTTGGTAAGGAGGGAGGAAATACCTGTTGAGGGAAGTGGTGTGAGCCATAATAATAAGCTTTCCAAAGGTCAGTGTGGTTTCATATATACATCCTATAAAATTTTTAATGTTCAAAACTTAAGGGCCTAGAGTCATTCTTTTTGGTATATTTGTATCTTATTTGTTCTTAGAACAACTCTAAATAAGGATAGGTGTGCTTCTTTATAAGACAACACAAAAGATAAACCCTTACCCAAGAACCTTCACTAAGAAAAAGTGATTTTTTACAGTCGGATTGATTTGAATGGCCATGAAAAACAGTTTGAATTATATTCGAACTGTGATGGGAAGCCACTGGAGGTTTTAAGAAAGAATTCACATGATCTCATCTATGGTTTTAAAAATACTACTCTGGCTGATGGCAAAGAATAGACTGGTGGGGGCAGGGGGCGGGCAGGAAGAACCAAAGTGGAAAGATCATTCAGAAAACGTTTATAGACTTGAACCCGGGGGTAATGAGAAGTGTTTGGACTCAGCCTATATTTTAAAGGTATAATCCGCAGAACTTGCTGGTTGTTTTGGGTGTTGGTGTGAAGTAAAAAGAAAAATCAACAGTGACTCATAGGTTTTTGCCTCGCTTCTGGATGAATGGTGGTGCCATGTAATGAGATAAATACAACTTAGGGAAGAGTAGCATGTTCTAGAGGGAAATTCAAGAGCTCTGTTTTGGAAATGTTAAGTTTGAGATGCCTTTTAGACATCCAGTTGGAGATGTTAATAGACGTTTGGATATGTGCGTGTTGGAGTCAGGAGAGACAGAATTAGCAGTAATAAGCTGGATATCATCAGCATCATAGATTTAAAGCTATGAAACTGGAAAAATAATTTAGGGAATGAATATAGGGAGTGAAGAAAAGATATTTCAGATCTGAACATTAGAGTACTAAATGATTTAGAGCTCAGGAGGAGAAGGAACTAGCAAAGGAGAGTGAAAAATGAGCAGCTGGTGAGATGGGAGGAAAAGTATTATGTTCTAGAAACTAAATGAAGTATCTCAGGAAGAGTTACACAGATATTAGATTGAATGAAAGAAGCCACACACACACAAAATGCATAATTCATAATTCTACTTATAGGAAGTTCAGCAAAACAAAATTAATATATGGTGATAGAAGAAAGGGGTTGGGGGACAAGGAGTTGACAGGAAAGGGGCACATGGGTGGGAACTTTCTGGGGTAGTGGAGGTATCCTCTCTCATTTGGTGTGTTGTTTTATGGATGTGTATAATTGTTAAGGCTCATTGAACAGAACACTTAAGATCTGTATATCTTAGAAAAGGGGTTAAAACTGTCAAATGATGCTGAGAAATTACATGAGGACTGAGAATTGACTTGTCAGTGGGGACCTTGAAAACTGTAAGCTTTTTTTTGAAGATCATGTAGTAGAGAGACACTGTTGAATTAGAGAATAGAAGTCTTGGACATTTGATGGCGACTGAGGTAATGAGGGCTGCTTATGATTAGATTAGTTCTGATGGTTTCTTGGGGAAAGATACTTATCATTTCTCATCATAATCTTGTTCTTGAAATTGATCTTAATCCTTCCAGTGGTTTCTCATCACATTTCCCATAGCTCTATGACAGTCTGCCAGCCCTACAGAGTCTGGCTGTGGCCTACCCCTTAGCTTCTATAACCTACTTCTTGTCCTGTCATTCTCTCCTGCCGCCCATTTCACTTCTTTGCGATTTCTTGAACATTTTCTTTCTCTCTTTCATCATAGTACTATTCACTCCAGTTTGAGGATAGAGACTTTCTCTTCTTCCCTCTACTGTTTACCTTCTGGCACCTAGAACAGTGCCTGGTGCATAGATGTTCAGTAAATATTTGCTTGAATGAAGATAAATGGCAAGCTTCCCTAATGCCTTTAAAAGATGGGCTGACTTTCAAATAACTGTATTTTAGTAGTGGGTATAGCACAAACCAGGTTTCCATCACGATTTGGTTTTCTCCAACCACAAGAAAAAGCCTGAGGCATTAACATGTAATGGAAAACCAACTTTATAAAAGGAACTCAGGCCTGTTTTGAAATTTATGGTGAGGTGAGAATATTACTTAATTCATGGATTAAGCAATTAAAAAAATAACTTCATAGATCAAGTTAATAGTTCTGTTTTTATTGCCAGAACATTCATTTTTATGAGGTATGAGAACATTTATGACTTGTGATTTTTGTTTTCTAAATCAAATTTGCAATGATTATTCTTCATAGATAGCATTTAAGAAATGATTGTTACCTTTAGGGAGCTCCTTGTGTTTGCTTGGAAAGCAGAAGCTAAAATGGCAGTGGCAGTGGCAATGCAAAGTAAAAGTTAAAACTGACAGAAGTTACTCCAAGGTGGAACATGGTGAATTATGAAATCTCACTGGTGCAAATGGTAATTGTTAACCCAGTTTAAAACAATATACTGCTCAGCCCATGGAACGGTGTCATTCCTTTGTTCCTCAATAGCCATTCAAGGTCCCTGGGCCCATGGCATGGCCCTGTTATAACTAACATTTGTGTTTTCATTGTAGTTGTCGGACAAGTAACCGCAAGAGTTTGATTGTGACCTCTAGCACATCACCTACACTACCACGGCCGCACTCACCACTCCATGGACACACAGGTGAGTACTTGAAGGTTAAGAAAGGTGGAATGGCCCGGCGTGGCTCAGCGGTTGAGCGTCGACCTAGGATCCAGGCGATTGGGGTTCGATTCCTGGTCAGGGCACATGCCCAGTTGCGGGCTCGATCAATGACTCTCTCATCATTGATGTTTCTATCTCTCTCCCTCTCCTTTCCTCTCTCTGAAATCAGTAAAGATATATTAAAAAAAAAAGGTGGAATGAAATATGCCCAATTTCTTTCCTACGTCTCACTTTGTGCAATTCACATGACATTGTCACTTCAGTTTGCTGACTGAAGCATACAGAGCTCATGAGCATGCTTTCTGTGGGAGAATGTGTTCTGTCTGTTTTTGACTTAGTTGTTTCTTTCCTTGACTGTCCACATTTCTTTCGGTCTTGTGCTTGTTTATCTTGGGACTCAGTGTGTACTCTGGGCCACAGCCTCTGTTCTCGCGTGTTAAGAGTGTATTATGGCTCCAATTATCTGGAGCCATGTGATAAGAGCTCCATTAACATTTTGTCCTACCATGCCCAAATATTAAAGCTCACAGTGATGATTTCCTGCCTCATGGGATTTCTGATAACTTTCCCTCTGTTAGAACAGGAGTCAACAAAAATGAGAGAAGTATTTGTTTCATGGTGACACTGATTTCACATACTGGAATTGAAGCAAATGATCTCATGCATTCAGACTCTGTTTCATATGGCCTCCTCCAGACAATAGGAGGACTGATTTACTTGCCTCTGGCTGGGAAATATATAAAAATCATGAGGCAGAAGACCTCATTTGAGTTAGCCATGTATTTTGCTCTAGACATGAATCCTTGTGTCCCAGAAGAGCCAGATGAGGTGACTCAGCTTTGTTGAAAGGGGTGCTGCACTGCTATACTATTCATTGCTACACTTTTTACACTGGAAGTTCCAGATCAAGGGGTAGTGGAAATGGAGCAGGCTTGAAACCATAGAAAGCCATTCAGAACTTGCTGCCTGGGTTTGGTAAGCAGTGGGCCTTGTCTGTCTTTGGGCAATAAAAGAATACCAAGTAGTGAAACAGTCATCATGAAGCCAAATAAGACAGGTATGTTCTACTTGGGTTTGTCTCTTTGCTCACAGTTTTTTGTGTCTTTGGAGGGAGAAAGTGAGAGTGCATGTGGAGTAGTTGTTTGAGTACTGTGAGAGTCTAGTGATTCTGAAATTGGTCTTTGTCCTTGACAGAGGGTCTCACTTTACTGGGCCCAGATCCAGCTATTTAGTGTGCTCATGGCCCTTCTCCAAGAATCAGTTAAACTCTCAAACACTAACTTTTACATTAGAGGACACTACCAAGAGCACAGAGTATGTGTGTGTGGGGGCAGCCCAGGGAATTTAAGACATGCTTGGCCTTTAAAGCAAAGATCTCATTGCGCTTAGGTAGTTTCCCCCATAAAATTGACTGGGTTATACATTAGCTCAGATAGCACATTCTACCCTGGAACTTTGTAAAAACTCAGCATATATCTGACCTGGCCTTTTCATCATATAGAAGTAAATTTAGCACATCTAGACCTTGTTCCAACTGTAATGTGAGTACTGGGCAGTAATTACTACTCACTGCTCCTCTCTAAGATGATTATCTCTCTATTTAGATTCCTGGCAGTTAGGGTTTAGGACTAAATCTCCCCTTCTCGCCTGGCTGGGCATGGCTCAGTGGTTGAGCTGACCTAGGTTGAGCTGGACCTAGGATCCAGGAGATTACTGGTCAGGGCATTTGCCCGGGTTGTGGGCTCGATCCCCAGTATGGGGCATGCAGGAGGCAGCCGATCAGTGACTCTCATCATTGATGTTTCAACTGTCTCTTTCCCCCTCTCCCTTCCTCTCTGAAATCAATAAAGATATATTTAAAAAACAAACAAAGAATTAAATCGTCCCTTCTCAAGTGGCTAGGGAAAGCCATCATTGATTGAGGACATCATTAGACCTTTCGGCCTGCCTGGGTCTGTGGACTCTAGCTTTGACTTAATATCTGTAAAATGCTCAGTTACCATCATCATAAATGTTAGCTATCATTATTATCTCTCCTCAAATCACTGCAAAAAACCCAGGTGGATATCATTATATGTATCTACCATTATATTATGCAGATAGTTTCACTGTCCTAAATATTCTCTGTGCTCTGCCTACTCATCCCTCCTTTGCCCAAGCCTTGGCAACCACTAATCTTTTCACTGTCTCTATAGTTTTGCCTTTTCCAGAATGCCATATAGTAGTTGGAATCATATAGTATAGTATAGTATAGCCTTTTTGGGTTGGTTTATTTCACTTATTAATATGCATTCCTCCATGTCTTATCATGGCTTCATAGTTCATTTTCTTTTCAGCACTGTATAATATTCCATTGTCTGGATGTAACAGTTTATCCACTCACCTAGTAAAAGATATCTTGATGACTTCTAAGTTTTGGAAATTATGAAGAAAGCTGATGTAAACATCTATGTGCCGATTTTTGTGTGGACTTAATTTTCAGTACAATTGGGAAAATACCAAGGAACATGATTGCTGGATCATATGGTTAAGGGTATGTTTAGTTTTGAAAGAAACTGCTAAATAGTGTTCCAAAGTGACTGTACCATTTTATATTACTACCAGCAACAAATGAGCATTCCTGTTGTTCTACATCTTCACCTGCATTTGGTGCTGCCAGTGTTTTGGAATTTGGCCATTCTGATAGGTTTGTAGTGGTATCTGCTTGTTTCAATTTACATATCTCTAATGATGTTGGACATCTTTTCATATGCTTACTTGCCATCTGTTTTTTTTATTTTTTAAAATTATTTATTAGTTTTAGAAAGAGAGAGAGAAGGAAACATCGATTTGTTGTTACATTATTTACTTATGCATTCATTGGTTGCTCCTTGTATGTGCCCTGACCTGAGATCAAACCCGCATCCTTGGTGTGGGATGTCCACACATTGGAATGACGCTTTAACCAACTGACAACTGAGCTACCAGCTAGGGCTATGTATACCATCTTTGCAGCTATTTTCCTGTTAGTGTTAATTATATGGGACATATGTATGTTCTATTAATCCCTAGCTTTACTGTGAGCACCTGGAAGATTCCTCATATTCTACCCTCTAACCAGTACCACACCTGGTCCTTGGAAGGCCAGTCATTGTAGGAAAGTCATGTCCAGGATTTCCTTGAGGTTTTAGCTGAGTAATTTTGGGAACCAATAAAGGGCATCTACCTTTACATGTCAAGGATCAAATTGAGGATATGTGTTAGTCCGTGAGGTGACACTATTGAAAAGAGTAGAGATTTTTTTTTTAAGGCCTTGATAATTCTGAGGAGGCCTTATCCTTGTTAAGTCTTGGCTAACAAAACAACGACTCCAAATCACTTCTCTTGCACCATGGTGGCTTGTGCTAGCCAGGAGATAGAAATAGATCATAGGACATAGGCCTGATCATAGGACATAGGCCTAGATCCACAGAATGGAAAATCCGGAGTTGGTACTAGGTTGAGAGCAGATCTGCTTCAAAGGTTGTGCACTGAGGGTCCCAGTTAAGGGGATGAGTGAAAGCTGAAAATGACTCTTCCTAATTAGTTCTCCCAAAGAGAGTGCCTTTATATAATTGATACAGAGTTGCTACATAGGATTGTTGGGCATTGTTTGAGAGACTGGTTTTTCCTGGATCGTTACAGAAAAACATTAAGTGCTCCCAGACTCTGTTGGATGGAGATAATGGGAAACAATTGGGCAGCTTCATGGCACCTTGGGACATCTATATCCTTTACAGGAAACAGACTGTCGAGTTGAGCACAGAAATGAGAATGTGGACAGGGACTGGCTGAGTGGTCAGCACATCATGGAGGATGGCCTTTTGAATAGAGACACATTGTAGCTTCTGCCAGCTAGGGACTCTTGATAACCAGCCCCCAGCTGGAAGTTAGACCAGAGAAGCATAGCAGGCTTAGGTTGGAGAACTATTGTGACTAGTGCAAAGGGAAGCACACAGTTCTGTTCAAAGCTTCTGAGCTGTAGTTAGCAAGTTACAGGGGACTTGTAATTAATGTGAAAATTAATAAGGAAATGCGGGTAATGCCTACACCGTGAGGAGGTTGAGCATGCTTTGCAAACTTGGGGGCCTTGTGTATGGGCTATTTTAAAGAACGCTGCTATCCTAAGTCCTCACCTGAGAACTTCAGTTTCCTTGAAGCACACATATTTCTGGGTTAGCCCCTTGGATGCAGGGTGCAGAGATATATGTGCAAGAGGCTTTTGGACCAGGAGTGCTGTTGCCCTTTGAGAAATGTTTGAGCATTTGGCCATTCCATCTGTAGTGAATGAGTTCTTCAAGCCTTTGGAAAGTTGGGTTAACTCAACTAGGCATATTGGAACCCGAGGTGTTCCTAGGAGGGCAGGAAATTGGCAAGTTGCTGCTGGATCTAGAATGGATGTCTGGGAGACAGCGATGTCTAAAGACAACTAGGGTACAAGGGAGAAACCTCTGGGCCGCCACACTTTTACAGAGAGAGAATCATTAAACTAATGGTGGGCCTGAAAAAATAACCATATGTGCTAATTGCCAATGCTAGGGGAAGATTTCTTCCCTAAAGGTTTTCTCAACCCCCCTCAGAAGCAAACCTCACAAAATGTTTATTTTCCTTTCCCCATCCGCAGGTAACAGTCCTTTGGACAGCCCCCGGAATTTCTCTCCAAATGCACCTGCTCACTTTTCCTTTGTTCCTGCCCGTAGGTAAGTGGATAGAAAACCTCCTATGTGACTAGCATGTGTGGCACTTGCACGAACGTCAGTTAATGTCAGCTTCCTCCTTTGAGGCACTGCTCTTCCAAGTGTGTTACCTTGGGCTACCAACCACCAAAACTCTTTCCTTGCTTTCCTCACCTGGATTCAAGTTTTGCTTTCTATATGTTCTAGGTATTTGCATTTGAATGTTTGAATGGGCAAGTAGATATTAGGTATGGATTTATTTTTATAATTCTAAGCACAAGTCCCTGGTTTCCTGAAGAGTGTGTTCCAAAACATTAATTATACTCTCTATTGAGAGCTATTCCTAGCATGATCAATGAGAAAGACAATGGGCTCTTTTCCCAGGAGGACCCACAGTTCTGTTTTTACTCCTCTAACTCAGCCAGTTCCAAGGAGCTGGAAGAGGCCTTATATGCCTCCTCTCCTTGGGGATAAAGAGACTACCACATCTTCACTTACCCTCCCATTCATTTAGAAAGATTTGGTGCATTACTGAGCCATCCTTATATTCCTCCTCACATTTCAAGTCCCTGGAACTGATGTAAATTTATCTCTGGCACATGGTAGCAATCCTGACAGCTCAGCCCATTGCCAGGTGTTACCTGGTTTCTGGAGAAATACTAAGCTGACAGAAATGAGTCCATCCCATCTACATACCAAGGCTCCATATACAAATAATTTACTTTTCAGAACATTTTCTAAAATTATTTCTTGGCAGAGTTCATGTTCTTTGATTTTATTTTTTATTTTAAAAATATTCTTGGTTAGAATCAGTCTCTGACATGAAGACCTCCAGAAAAGCTTAGCTTCAGATTTGGAAAAATAACCATGTGTGTTAAACAGGTTTAATGAATAGAGAATGATGTATACAACTTGACCCAGAATTTTATACTTAGAATGTTTTTAAAAGAGATAGCAGAAAAAGAGCAGATTCCTTGAAATAGCATTAATTCACCACTCAAAGGACAACTCAGAAGCAACCTACCCCCTTCCTCTTTAGGAGTTTGTGTATCTGAAAAGACATGGATGGTTGGGAGAAGCTTGATGCCTGACTTGGGTTCCCCTTCTGACCCAGTTGCCTTATTCTGAACAAATATTATCTGAGTATAGCTCAAGGACTCATCTCTCCTATCCTGTGTAACTTCTAATTAGTTAACCGAGGATCCAGGTAGGAACACTTAACAGTAGAGGAATGTGCTATATTGGTGCATTTGTTTTCCAGCCCAGCTGGAAGGTCTTACTTATTCCAGACTTCCTGCCTTGACTGTGTGTGAACTGTAGCCTCAGATTAGGTATGAGCTGGGAGAGCAAGGCCTGTGACTGATCTCTGTAAATGTCATTGAGTCATTTCCCATTCATTCAGTAAATATTTACTGAGCACCTAGTATGCCTAGGCAGTATGCCGATACTTAGTTATATAGTGGTAGCAAAATCGACATAACCCCCACTTTCTTGAAACTTAGTAGAGTCTGTGTAGTCCTTATTCCCTTTGTAAGGAATGCTGTTCCCTCAGCATTCCTTAACTCATCCTTGTCTTTCACTTCTCATCTTAAATGTCAACTCCTCAGAGAGGCCTTCCTTAACCATGCACTTAAAGGAGCCCCCTCGTCATTCTCCATCAAATCGTCCATTTTTATTTTCAAGCTAGTACTTTTCAATACCTGATATTTTCTTATTTGCTTGTTTTCTATTTCCCCTCCACCAGAATCAAAGTCCCTTTAATAGAGATTCCTTAATATGTTGCAAACCGTGTATCCTGAAATGAGCGCTCAGTCAGTGCTCTTGATGAATGGGCAATGAACAAGCAAACAGACAAACACATAGTTAAGAACTGTGACAGGTACCGTGAAGGGAAAGAGCATGATGCTGCATGAGAGTGTAGGACGGGAACGGGGCTGGAGAATCTCTACTGGTTGGTCATCATGTAAGGCCTCTCCGGAGGACTGACTTTTCAGCCAAGACCTGAAGGATAGGAAGGAGCCTGCATGCTGGGAATGATGGTGCAGGCATGCCGACCGTTCCAGGCAGGCGGAATAGCACATTCCATTGGTGCCCTTGTACCTGCTTCATTCCCTGGGCTGTCGGAGTAGGATCAGCTATGGGGCTTTGGGTCCTAGTATTACCGCTCAGATCCCAACGGGTCTGTGCTAGGTGGCATGAAGTTTGAGTCATATGCAGGGAACATGGAACCCTGGGCTGTCCCCTTATAAGGGATACTAGGAAAAGCAGCTGGGTATTGGTGGGGGTGGGGAGGAGCATTTCAACCCTGACAAACAAAGTACTTAGGAATTGTGTTTCCTAGATTACTGAGGTCAGGCTTGAGCCTTACAGGTCATATTAGTTTGGAATATCACACACAAAAAAGATTTAATGACATGCTGAGGATAGGTCCATCAGTCCTACAATTTTATTTCAAACTACACAAGTTTCTAAACAGAAGGTAGTCCTACAATTTTATTTCAAACTACACAAGTTTCTAAACAGAAGGTTTGCCTTTACTAAGCTTGACCAAATGCCAGAGGCCAAACAGATCAGTCTCTCTGGTTCCCTTTGATTCTCACTATAATGTATGTCTTTTCACTACAGCCATGGCCACAGAGCAGACAGGTAATAGCGGATGTGATGGGGCAAGGGGCTGGGAAACTGCTATGCATGGCCAGACAAAATCGTTTTGTGCTTGGTGACAACTGGTGTGCTGAGTCTTCTCTGACTGTGGGTAGAAACATTTCACCTTTCATAACTAGCACAGAGGCCCTAAGAGAGCCCCTCTAGCTGCTGGAACCAAGGCTCAGAGCTCAGATGCTTGGAGGCAGGAATTGCTAAATAGTTGAAAGCGTCTGAGCCTAGAGACAAGTCACCCTCATTCCCACAACTTTCCTTCGTCATCCAGTGAGATGACCAGGCAGGGGAAATGAAGGCATCCTATAGTGACATTTCTTTCTGACTCTGGTGTTCCCTGCTCTTCAGTTTACAGAAAAATGGTTGTCATGCAATTGGTTTCTATTTCTAACTAAAGGAGGAAAAGTCACCTTGAAAAAGTGTACTTGATAAAGGTTTGGGAAATCCCTCCCCTAGTTAGACTAGTCCCATCTTTACTGAGCTGTTTTCCTGGAACTGATTTGCTTTCTTGTGTAGAGCTCCCAGGACCCAACAAAGAGGTTAGAAAGAACATCGTTTTGAGCAGTCTTCTGGACATTTCTATGCCTCAGAGACTAGGTTCCAGCAGAATGGCTGCCTGGGTGGCATGGAGTTTGAGTCATGTGCATGTGGCATGGAACCCTGGGCTGTCCCCTTACAGAAAGTAGTAGGAAAAGCTGCCAGGTATTGGTGAGGGTGGGGAGGAGGGCTTCAAAAGGAGAAGCCCTAGCAAGGGTGATTCTTATTTTTCATTCCTCCTCTCCCTTTCTCCCTCCACCCCTCTTAACTGTGAAGCCTGGAACAAATCACCCAAATCTGGGTGTCTTAGTGTTTTCTCTGAAGACTGAGGTTATTGACCTTAACTTATAAAGGTCTTCCATTGCTAATGTCCTAAGGTTCTGTGGGTAGCAGCAAAGAAGTTTTTCTTCAACTTCAACCAGAGCAGGCTATACCCCCAGTCTCCACAAGAACAAACACTTGTATTACCGTACATCCACAGTCCAGGAAAGAATTAATTGTTTGTGTTATTAAAGCTTCAGACCAGATACCTGCTTTTTTTTCCAAAAAAACACAACACAGCAAAGCACATTACTGTGGTTCTCTATGGTGAGAGCTTAAGGGTGCATCCCCCCAAGAGCAGCAGGAAGCCTGCCTCTAAAACCTCATGAACAGCCAAGGCTGTGCCAGTGCATTCCTGTTTCATAAGTTATTGTCACTCTTTGGCAAATATTTTCCAAGACTGGTTTTGTGGGTCCCACTGATCCTAACTAGCCTTTGACTATTAGCCATCGATTGGAGTCATGAATTCCTTTTTAGTCAGAGATGTCTGTCTTTACAGCGGAAAACACACAATAGGCCATGTAGGAGAGAGACAAGAGAGCATGTCCTGGACTAAGCAGTGCTGTCTTAAGACAAGGAAGTGAACCAACTGCCCAAAACAATGCTGATGGAAAGACAGGCAGGTCCTAAGCTTAGGGTGGGGTCCCATAGAAACTGCCTAATAGTCTTTTCTTACATAGGACTGATGGACGGCGCTGGTCTTTGGCCTCTTTACCTTCTTCCGGCTATGGAACCAACACTCCTAGCTCTACTGTCTCAGTAAGTAGCCAAATCCGTGGCTGTACTTCCTTCATCCTTAGGAAACACTTCCCTGAGTTATTGGTCTCTGTCCCTACAGTGTTACAAAGTGGTTCTCAACTTTTCCTCTAAAGCCAAACACAAAGAGGTTGCTTAGGGATGAGGTTGAATGGGGTAGAGGCTGGTGGCCCTTTACAGCCATAGCCAGATCCATTTAAAAATAAAAATGCCTGCCCTGGCTGGTGTGGCTCAGTTGGTAGAAGTCACCAATTCATACCCCAGACAAGGCACTTGCCCAGGTTGTGGGCTCTATCCCCAGTAGGGGACATGCAGGAGGCAGCTGATCCATGTTTTTCTCTCTCCCCCTCTCCCTTCTTCTCTCTCTAAAATTCATAAAAAACATATTTAAAACAAACAAACAATTTAATTTAATTAAATAAAAATCAAAAGCCTTTGGAAAGAATTAGTCAGCATGCTCTCTGGGCATCATTTATTCCTAGTGGAATCAGAGGAGGGCTTGAAGAAGGAGTTTTGCTAATGAGGCCAGGCAGTAGGGCTCCTAAGCATGGTTTCCCACTAAGAGCAGATAACCCCTTAGATGTCCCAAAGGCCTGATAAACCCTCCTCCTCCCTTTTTGCTTTTTCCTTTCAAAAAAGAAGGGAAGGATAATTATTATTTGATATTTAAATTTGATGTGTCTCAGCAAAAAAAGCTGGGTCCATCCCTAAAATTTCTTAATTATGTTTCTTTTAGAGAACTTTTTAGCCTAAAACACAACAGATGTCCTAATTGCTACTATGCACAATTAATCCTAAAATGAGTCTTCCTCATTAAGCAACTCTTAATTGAAGTAACGATGACAGGGTTGGCAAATTTTTTTTTGTAAAGGGCCAAGTAGTAAGTATTTTAGGCTTTGTAGGCCATGTAAAATCAGGCCATAGACTGGATGACCTTTTCTCCTTGTCTTCCACCATTCTTCAGGTCTTCTCAGTTTGTCTATATTCAGGAATGCCAAGCAGGTAAAAGGAGTATCATTTCCTCCCTTGACGTTGATATTACTCTTAAATTAATCTAAAGATCTCATTGGTCTTTTGGCAGCTGTTAAGCTTCAGACCTTTCCTTATTAAACACCCCTTTCCCCATAATTTTTTATAACAGATTATAAAAAATGAAAGTTGCCCGGCCAGGTGTGGCTCAGCAGTTGAGCATCGACCTAGGATCCAGGAGATTGTGGCTTGATTCCTGCTCAGGGCACATGCCAGGGTTGCAGGCTCAATCCCCAGTCAGGGGCCTGCAGGAGGCAGCCGATCAATAACTCTCTCATCATTGATGTTTTTATCTCTCTCTCTCCCTCTTCCTTTCCTCTCTCTGAAATCAATAAAGATATATTTAAAAAAACACACTGATAAAGTATCCCAATAAAATAAATTAGAGCAATGGGTTGAGTCTATTAAAATTTACTAAACAGAATATATACATATTTAATATATATGACTCCTACCTTGGGTCTAAAAGAATAATCCGTTGCCTCCCGCATGTGCCCTGACCAGGAATTAAACCCACCACCTTTTGGTGTACTGGACGATGCTCCAGCCAACTGAGCCACGCTGGCCAGGGCCAGTGTTTTCAGGTCAAATCTAATCTTTTAGAAATCTAAAAGTAATCCAGATCTAAAAGTCATTTTCTTCCCTACTAGATTTTTTTTGCCTACTGATGTCCCTAGAGTTTGGGCACAGCCTTCATAGCCTCAGCAAAGCCAATTGTCCTCTGGATAACAGCCAAAAGGAAACATTGCTGAACTGCCCCAAGGGCTCTGCCAAGGTTGTGGAAGGAAAACTTAAGGGAATATCATTTATAGCCTGGGTGTGCAAATTTCCTAAGCCAGAAAGCATGATTTATTAATTACTTGCCATTCCAACTAGCCAGAAGCTTCACTGAGGGCAAAGGCTCCATGTAGAAGAATTTTTTTTTTTTATTAAATATATCTTTATTGATTTCAGAGAGAGGAAAGAAGAGCGAGAGAGAGAGAGAGATAGAAACATCAATGATGAGAGAGTCATTGATCAAGCCCGCAACCCAGGCATGTGCCCTGACCGGGAATCAAACCCCAATCGCCTGGATCCTAGGTCAACGCTCAACCGCTGAGCCACGCCCGGCCGGGCTAGAAGAATTTTTTTAAGATTTTTTTTCTGCTTCTGTAATTTTTATTTTTTTATTTTTTGTTGTTGACAGTATTACAGATGTCCCCCAATTTTCCCCTCCTTAGCCCCCCTCCTCCCAGTCCTTGCCCCACCTCAGGCCCTCACCACATATTGTCTGTGTCCATTGGTTATGCATAGATGTATATAAGATCTTTGGTTAATCTCTTCCTGTCTCCCTAAGATTTTTATTTTTAATTGACTTTTAGAGAGGAAAGGAGAGGGAGAGAGAGAAACATTGATCCATGTCAAACCAGTAACCTTTCAGTGCATGGGACTACTATGCTCAATCAACTGAGCCACACTGGCCAGGGCAGAAGAACCTGCTTTTTGCCACCTAAAGAGGCTCGCTAGCTAGTTAAGGTGCTCTCACATCACATGACAAGTTCTAACTTGCTGCAAGGCTTGGGAAGCACTCTGATGTCTTGGCTTTCTCAGGAGGCTTTCTCAGGATTGAGGGTCTGAAGGGGTAGAGATGAACAGGATCATGAACAGTGGAGGCTAAAGGCAGCAATGGAAAAAATGCCTACTTTGGGTTGACTTTGGGTTTACATTGACTGGGAAGTCCCTTCCTTTTTCAGTTCTTCGTTCCTGGACTGCCCTTAGATGTGTCTTTAATGCTGTATTTTAATATTTTCCCCCCTAGTCATCATGCTCCTCACAGGAAAAGTTGCACCAGTTGCCCTTCCAGCCTACTGCTGATGAGCTGCACTTTTTGACGAAGCATTTCAGCACAGAGAGTGTACCAGACGAGGAGGGAAGGCAGTCCCCAGCCATGCGGCCCCGTTCCCGCAGCCTCAGGTGAGGGGTGCTCTGCTCACTGAGCCCCAGGACCTGTGGAGCCCAGCTTATTTGCACAGCACAGGAGTCAGCAAACTTATTCTATAAAGGGCAAGATAGTAAATAATTTAGGTCTTGTAGGCCATACAATCTCTATGTCAGCTATTTAAATCTGCTGTTGTAGTGTGAAAACATCCTCAGACATTACGTAAACTTTATTTACAAAAACAGGCAGTGGGCCAGAATTAGTCTTTGGGCCATAGTTCATCAACCCCTGGCTTAACACATTGATACAGCCCAAAGTGAAGTGAATCTCAAGCTTTCTGGCGTGGGTACAGCTCAGCTCACCACCCCTAGAGGTACCTATTGATGCTGTCAAGTGGTCCCCCTCTTTCTCCCTTTGAAAGTAGTTAGCAGTAGAAATGTACTTTAGAGTCCATTCAGTAAAAGGAGAGTAATAGTATCCATTCTGATGGTTACCTGGATGCAGATCCCAGAGGCCCATAGTTTATGAACTAAGCCAGCTAAAAAAGTTGCTGCTGAAGACCCTGTGGCTGAATTGGGAAAAAAGCCCACTTCAGAAGCAGAGTTAAATGTCCATCTGACTCTGTCTCATTTCCCTGAATGACCTGAGCTCATCAAACCAAACCTTAACGGCTGATTTATCTTAGATCTGTGAATTCCTTAGATTAATTGGCTCTTCTCAAAATGCCAGGTTAAAGGAAGAGGGTATAAATTAAAATGAGCATGGCTTTTAAAATGAGTATGCTATTGAATTTATTGGGATGACATTGGTTAATAAAATTATATAGGTCTCAAGTGTACAGTTCTGTAGTACATCATCTGTATATTGTATTGTTTGAAAATAAGCATGACTTTAATGACTGAGCTCAGCTTCCCAAGGTCTCTGGGAAATAAATTGGCTAATATTCAGGGTGGGGACCCAGAGGAGCAGTGCTTCCCAGGAAGAATCTGCTCAGGTAATGGTGGCACTGTGAGTGTTAGGGAGTGAGCTGGGCCAGACCATAGACTAGTTTAAGTTCAGGGATTGATGAAGATGGCTGGGACTGTAGTGCAAAGGATCAAAAATACAAATGAGTGAACGTGGAGTGTGGATCCCAGTGAAGAAGACCCAGAGAGCCCTGTTCTGGGGGAGGTCACCCTAGGAAAGCCACCAGGAGACTCAGGACTGGTCTCCTCCTTTGCAGGCCTTTTCAGGCCCTGGCAGAGGTCTTGTAAATGCCAAGCTTCTTATAGGAAGGTAGCCTAGCTCCAGATGACATCATTTTGAGCTGAACAAGGTGCACTAGCAGCTCCAGGAAT
Organism: Miniopterus natalensis; assembly: GCF_054644295.1. NCBI lineage: Eukaryota > Metazoa > Chordata > Mammalia > Chiroptera > Miniopteridae > Miniopterus > Miniopterus natalensis. The sequence goes on from NC_142089.1 coordinate 26,837,881, forward strand.
AAGGAAGGTTCTGGAACTCAGCACTCACTAAGGTGGGAGTGTGGGGGTACTGGGGACAGTGGGAGTGCAGGGGTTCTGGGGATGACCATCTTTTTTCTCTCAAGTTCCATGGCACTAAAATAACACAATTGTTTCTTTCTTATTCAGTCCTGGACGTTCCCCAGTTTCCTTTGACAGTGAAATAATAATGATGAATCATGTATACAAAGAAAGATTCCCCAAGGTAAGGATCCATTTTAAAGGACACTGGTAATGCCTCTGAGGATGGCTGCCTACAGCCAGCGCCAATGGGAAGACTGGGGTGAGGGATGGAGTGCTGTTTCCAGAGATAATCAAGAAGAAGAGCAGAAAGGCACCAAAAGGAGGAGAGGATACGAGCACAAGGGCTTCCAGCATGCCGGGGAGGAGGAAGGCGCAGAGAACTATGAGTTTCGGGATTGTACTTGTAGGACCTCTATTTCCCCACTCCCCAGAGGGAAATGTCAGAAAGGAATTCCACCATGTATTAGTGGGGAAGGAAGGGACTGGAGACCTTATTTCTCACTGTGCACATCACGATCTATAAGTCAGGGTTCCCCCAGAATGGGATTTGCACTGAGAGCACTTTTGTTCATGCACATTTCATGTGCAGCCCCACTGCTGGGCACCAGGGAGCACAGACAGGTATGCTGGACTGGGGAAGTTGGCCAGAGAGAGCAAGAATGTGGGAGACAGATCTCAAGAGTTGCTTACTCATATTTGCATTTGTGTTTTCAAGTCAGAAAATGCTGAGGGAGGAAAGTAGGTTACTATCCTGAGATAGTTGAGAAATAGTCTTCCCAGCTCTGCAGTTTGGCTATAAACCTCCTTGTATGTGGACCTAGGACCCTGCTTCCCATTTGCATTTCTTTTTGAACATCACATGCCTGTACTCTCTGACCTGTCCTGAAGATGGGCCCTGTTCCTGCAGAGCACAGCCAGCTCTGTCTGCCAGAGCTAGGGCACTGCTGTAGGCTCCTGGTCCATGATAGCAGGGAGCGGGCATCCTCAGCCTCCTCCAACCTCTGTTTAGACCTCCCTGGGTCCTAAGGTCAAGTGATAAATCAAATTTTCTCTGACTTGAAGGAGTTCCCAGTTCAGAAGGTTTAGAAACCATCAGTGTCCATTCACTAAGTGTATATGGTTGAGAGGTCCTGTAGAAGCACAGAGAAAAGAAACCCCTAGTTTGCCTGAAGGAATCAGAAACTTCCCAGAGGAGAGATGATGCTTGAAATGAGATTAGAAGGAATAATAGTAGTTTGCCAGGCAGGCTTGGCAGAGTGAAAAAGCTACACACAGGAAACGGCATACTAAAGGACAGCAAACACTCCAGTGTCCTTAGAGCAAGAGAGCATGCCCACCAAGGAGTGTGCAGAGATGGACAAGGCCAGGTGAGAGAGGAATTTGATTATAATGTTTTGACTTGCTTTGAAGGCAGTCTTCTCATTTCTCCAGTCATCAGGTGCCCCAATTACAACATCAGAAAATAAGAATCACAGAGCCCATCCTTAGACTATTACTGGGTCCTTCAGGCTTAGCCTCAGCCAAGCAAGAACTAGAAGGGAAGTGTCACTTTTCCTATTTTTATTCCCAGGCCACTGCACAAATGGAAGAACGCCTGGCAGAGTTCATTTCCTCCAACACTCCGGACAGTGTGCTGCCCTTGGCAGATGGAGCCTTGAGCTTTATTCATCATCAAGTGATCGAGATGGCCCGAGATTGCCTGGATAAATCTCGAAGTGGCCTCATTACATCACAGTACTTCTACGAACTTCAAGAGAATTTAGGGAAACTTCTGCAAGATGTGAGTGTCCTTGTGCTGTGGTAGTGGATTAGTAGTTCCAAGCTAAGATTAAGGCATTAGTGGGGTTCCCAGTCTTCCCAGCCTGCTGCCACCTCCTTGCTAGTGTGCAGGACCCACCCCCAAGTGTCGTCTTGATGGACTTGGGTTCCTCCTCAATCCCCTGCAATACTGAGAAAGCCTGTTAGATACCAGAAGATCTCAGTTCTGTGTGCCCTTTCTCCTCTAATTCCAATTACTCTACCTGCGGCACCAACATTGGTAGTATTCATAAGTATTTGACTAGGAGATTTGTAACTCAAAGCCAAAATGTGGCCCCAGTGGCGGTGGGTAGCTCTCTTCTAGTAGAAATATTGGTGTAAGCAGAGCATTCAGATTGTTTCTCCTCAGCCAAGGGAAAGTAGGCTCAAGGCTTGCACTATGGGTTTATCTATTATACTTGCAGGGTAAGAAGTTCTTTAGTGGAGACTTTAGTGTTTAGAGACTTGATCTCCCCAGTGTGAAGTCTCTGGGGGGCTAAAGGTAAAGTAACCCAGAGGTGGTCAAGACCAGAGCGGACACTGAGTTCTTAACCACTGCTCCGTGCTCCACTGCTCGCTTGCCTGTTGCCTCTCCAGTAAGGTGGGCAGATGCCTTCCCACTCAGTTCACAGTTGCCCCATGTTACACCATTAGTCCAGTTTCAGTGAGAGGAGATGCGCCCCTATCCTCAGGGCTCTTCAGGTCAGTGGAGTATTTCCCAGTGTGGACCCCATTTCCCTCCTGGCCTTGCTCTGGTATAGACCAGCTGAGCTGAGAACCCCGGGGTAGTGATCAAACAGAGCTTCAGTGTATCAATCTAGAAATCAGGAGCAGGGAATTTTTTTTAAAGTGTAGGAAACAGTTGAAAGGATGACTAAAGATGATCATAATTATTGCTATCAAATATTGGAAGATTTCTCACATATAATAGGTAGCTGATTGTTCTCTGTCCCTTAAAAGGCATACTAGCCCAGTGAGCAAGAGTTACAGTGAGAAAGGTTCTGAGTTAATAGATGAGAAAGTACTTCTACAAAAATATTTTCTTCTGATTTCAAAAGAATACTTAAATCTAAACATTGTATAAATATGACCTTAGAAAACTAAAGTCTCATGAAAATCATTGGCAGCTGTTCAAGATTTGTTCCTGTTCAAGAATAACTTTCTAACAGTTCTCCAGTAGTGGAGAGGAATCAGGGATTTACGGCATCAGGTAAAGGATCAACATAGGGAGACTTCCAAGGTTGCTTGTACATCTACGGTTGATCTGAAATGCTACCTTCAGAGCCCTGCCCAAAACCTTCAGGCATTTTCCATCATCGCCCCTGGGCGTCCATTTTTTGGTGCAGTAGGAAGAGCCCTGAAAGTGGAGCCAGTGTATCTATCATCTGTTCCCTAATTTGCTAGGCCCTGGGAATGCAGAACAAGTTCAGTGCAGGTTCTAGCTCAATGAATTTGCTGGTGACTGGGGTTACAGCCCCCTCAACATGTACTTACAGTAAAACGAAGTCAGTGTGGTTGATGAGGGGAGTTCTGAGCACAGAGGAGGGTGCAGTGATGCTACGTGGAGAGCTCAGGAAAAGCTGAGTCCTGATGAGTAAGTAGGAATTCACTAGGCGAGGACACAGTATAAACAGCCTCTCAGAGGTGTAAAGGAACCTGGTACATTCCAGGAGCTGCAGATAAAGTAGTTTGGCATGAGCAAAGGGAAGGGTACCTGCAGGGCAGAGTTACAGATGAATTTGAAGAGTTAGACGGGGGTGGGGAGGCAGCAGAGCTTGAAGGGCCTTGTGAGGAGCTTAGAGTTTAACATGAAGGCAGTAGGGAATCACTGGATGCTTTTAAATTGAAAAATGACATAAGATTTAGGTTTAAAATAATAAAAATTGCTATCATTTTGAATACTTAATATCACTAGACACTACATTATCTCATTTAATTATCCAACTTAATCTTCACAAGAATACTGTAAGGAAAGTACTATTATTATTCCCTAAATCTGCAGATGAGGAAAACGAAGGTTTAAGGGACTAAGTCAACCCAAGGTAACTCATTTCCCTTTTTTTAATTAAATTATTTTTATTGCTAAGTTAACTGACAAATGTTAGAGAAATTCACTATTACTATTAAAAGGCAGAAAGCTTGGTACATACTGTTTAGGAATTGCTGCCACTCACATAACTGTTTAGATTTTATTCGGAGGTTAACAGAAAGAGGAGGCTTGCACTTAAGCTAATGATTAACACAATGTAATATTTTAAACTAGAATTTTTAAACCACTCCAAGGTAACTCATTTCTTAAGTAACAGAGCTATACCCCAAACCCAGGTTTGACTTATTGCAGAACTTAAGATCATACATTTTCAAACACTTAGTCAAAAAACATTGACTGACATCTGCTGTGTAAGAGGCACTATGCTAGGCTTAGCATGTGAGGGAAGAAACAAAGAAGACAGCTTTCAATTCACAGGCCCTACAGGGTAGCTGTGGAAGCACAACTAATTACAGGTAATGCGACAGGGCCTTGTGGTCGGAGCAAACAGCTGGGAGAACATAGAGAAGGGAGCAGTTACTGCTTGTTCTTCTTGGGGGGGTGGGGGACTTAGATGAGGCTTCACAGAGTTGATATTTGAGCTAAGTCTTGAAAGAATAAACAAGATTTCACCAAGTGCCCAGCCTCTCTTTTTATCTCATAGCTAATATTTTCCATATGGTCCTCATTTGCTGGTTTTCTTTCCTTACAGCCCGTTCACCGCTCAGCCTTCCACCTTCTACTTTCCCTTCCCGCCATTCCACTAAAACTGTTTCAGGCAGAAATCACCAAGGAACTAATTGGCCAGTTGCCAAAGCCTATGACTACTTTCAGCTCTCATCTTTCTTCACCTCTCTGCAGAACATTACACAGTGAATACCTCTCCTTAACCCCCCCACTGGTTGTCATGACCCTGTTCTCCCCAGTCTTGCAGACTTGCTGTCCCTTCACAAGTTCCTTCTCTTAAATGCGATATTCCACAGGGCACCATCCTGAGCGTCCATTCCCCTCTTTCTCTTCTTCACACTCTCCCACTCCATGGCTTCAGTTGTCACCCACATGCCGAGGACTCCCACCTATGGCCTCTTCTCCCCCTTCACCCGAGCTCCAGATCAGTGCTCCAGATGGTTAGTATTCTCCAGTTGCGAGTAATAGAAACCCAACTCAGAGTAGTTCAAGTAGAAAAGGAAACTAGTTATAAAAGGGGTGGAACATTGAAGATAGAAATGCAGCCAGGCCGTAGGAAGGGACCAGAACTAGAAGCCAGAACCTCTGAAAGCCCAGGAAGCAGTCATCCTCCTCTCATCTCTCTTTTGCTCTGTGCTTCTGTTTCTTTATCTCCTTGGTAGATGTGGCCATCCCTTTTCACTCAAGAGTAGATTATGTAGTTCTGCCACACTAATAGTAATGGCTGTCTTTCCATGCATTTTTAAATTCCTAGGAAAGTAATCCACACTGGTCAGCTATTGGATGTGGGGAGGAAGGTGAAACAACGCAATACAAATGTGGCTCCTAGAAGGCAGAACAGTTTCCATAACAAAGAGAAAGGCTCCTGGCTGAGCAAATACCCAAGAAAGTACCTGTTAGAGGCACTGCAAACTCTGCAAGTCCAAAACAGAACTTATATTTCCTATTTCATTTATGGGTTCACTGAAATTCCTCTAAAATTGTAGTTGCAGTTACCTTCTGTTCCTGCTCATCCACCTTCAGATCTACTCAGTCATCTACCTCCAAAGTGGTAGATGAAATGGCCCTAATCTATCCATTTCTCTTCATTCTTACTGCCTGAATTTATGCCTTTTTCATCTGCATTATTGCAATAGCCTGTTAATGGGCTTTCCTGCTTTCAGGCTTGCCCTCTTTAGTGCACCATTCCATTCACACTCCAGCCAGAGTGGTCTTTCTAAAACACCTATGTGGCTTGGCCAGTGTGGCTCAGGGTTAGAGCACTGCCCACCCCCTCCCTGCATGGAAGGGTCCTGGGTTCCATTCTCAGTCAAGGGCATGTACTTGGCTGCAGTACCTGGGTTGCAGGTTCAATCCCCAGCCCCAGTCAATGTGTCTCTCTCACATTGTTTCTCTCTCTCTCTCTCTCAACCCCTCTCCCCCCCCCCTTCTCTAAAAATCAATGGGAAAAAATATACTCAGGTGAGGATTAACAAAAATAACAATAAAAATAAAACACCTGTCTGGTCACATCACTCTCCTGCTTGGAAGTCTGTCTATTCCTGACAGTGTGTCTGGGGTGGAAAGTGAACATCAGTGAAGGTTCTATTGAGAGTTACCCCTTAAGCTGGCGTCTGGAGGGTAAGCAAAGCTTGTTAATGGAGGAGCAGGTAACGCAGTGTGTCTGTGTGCCATTCCTTGGTGTCACGTAGGCTTCTAAGGCTCACATGGTTCCAACAAGCCGCCTGTTCACTCTCACAGCCCACTGGCCTTCGCTGTGTTCTTTGCTTTGCAGAGCTCTCCTTACCACCAAATTGTTTCTCCCTTTAGTGTAGCTCTGCCCAGCCCAGTCCTCCTTAGCTCAACCACTCTGGGCCAGTGGATTGCTTAAGCAGCCTTTGTCTTCTCTACAGGCTCATGAGCGCTCAGAGAGTTCAGAAGTGGCTTTTGTGATGCAGCTGGTGAAAAAGCTGATGATCGTCATTGCCCGCCCAGCTCGCCTCCTGGAATGCCTGGTGAGTGGACTCCCGGAAAGTTTAGTAGGGGATGGAGAGGTGGGAGTGGGGCTATAGAGGAATATTCTGCTGTCAGCAAAACTAGTGGCACCCACTGCCATTTCTGCTGCGGAAGTCCATTTTTAAATATGATATGCAAGCATTGGGGGACCAAATGAGTTCTTTTGAGGAAAACTGGATGGTCCTGAGGGGTGTGGCAGGGAGAGGTACTAGTCTGGCCCAGCCCTACACTGAGCAGGCCTGGGTCAGTGGGGGCCTTAGGGATGAGGAACACAGGCCAGTTTTGTTTGCACAAGCTGAGTCATTTCGTCGTTCAGCAGTGCTCGACTGAGTACCTTGATGCTGGACGGTGGAGATGCAGACATAAGACCAGCAGAGTTCCTGATCCTAAGAGGCTTCCTCTGTTGTGGAGTTAGATTTAGTCTTTTAGTGCCTTAGGGATAAGGCCTGGAGACATATAAATAATAATTATGGTATTTCAAGAAGTTGCAACTGAGGCAAGCATGAGGCACAGCGGGAACATGGTAAAGAGGTGCTCCGGTCCTCCATGGGGTGGGCATTCAGTGAAAGGTCCCGGGGGGCATGAAGCTTACTCAGCAACTTGAAGATGATTGCATTGGCCAGGTAAGGGTAAGGGGCACCGAGCACAGGGTGTGTTTGAAGAACTGGTGAGGGGTTAACCTGGAAGGTTGTCCGCACAAGATCATGGAGAGTGCTGGCTTCTTGGCTCAGGAGTTTGCATTTACCTTTAAGGCCACTTGAAGCCATCAGAAAGTTTAGGTAAGAATGTGACCGTCAGATTACTTTTTCAACTACGTTTATAAAGGTGTAATTTACATAAAATGGAACCTATTCCTTTTGAGTATATAGTTAATGAGTTTTAACTGGGGCAATCACTGCCACCAGTGAGATACCATTTCTTTCACCTCAGAAAGTTTCCTCCTGTCCCTTTGCAGTCAGTCCCCTCCCACTTCCAAGCAACCACTCATCTGCTCTCTTCCACTATGGATCAGCTTGCCTTTTGCACAGTTTCATATAAATGCAATCATATAGTATGTTCTGACTTCTCTCACTAGCACAGTTTTTGGGGATTCCTAAATGTGGTTGCAGGTGTCAGTAATTGGTTCCTATTTGCTTCTGAGTAATATTCCATTAGATTTACTCCTGAGAAAGATTACTCTGGCTGCAATACAGATAGTGAATTAGAAGAGAGGACAGGATGAACCAGGGAGTGCAGAGTCACTTAAAACAGTTCAGGTGAGAGAGAGGAGTGGCCTGAACTAGGACAGTGATAGAACAGAGAAGGGCATTTCTGAGGGACACGTTCTGACTACAGGGACTGAGGAAGAATACAAAATTAAAAGGACTCCCAAGTCTGGCTCAGATTGTATCCAGGTAGATAGTGCCGTAGCTCTAAACTAGAGACCAGAAGTGAAGAAAGCAGTGGAAGCAGTGGCGAAGCAGAAGACCTCTCCCTCAAGAACATGAGTCCATGGTTAACCAGTTGGAGTCAGGCCTGGGTTTGAATGCTGGCTTTGGGTTCCTTCGTACCTCTGTGACCATGGACCAGTCAGTTCCTCTCTGTGAGCCTTCATTTCCTCTCCGAGGTCACAGGAGTGTTACCAGGGTTTAGCCCAGAGTGTGACACTTACTAGGCACTTAGTAAATGAGTATGTGCTCCATTACTATGTGCTCCATACAGACAAGGACTGCTCTGCCCTGATACCCATGGCTCGTTAGCCCCTAGCACACAGGAAGTGCTCAGTAAATAGCTGAAGGCATGCGTGCATCGCCAGGGCTGTGAGCCATAACTGAGAGTGCCAGGATTGCTGCTGTGGACACTGAGTGTGTGGACACACCAGACAGTGCCATCTGGCTGGTGGAAGGCTTTGGACCAGGTGAATAGGCTGAGCTCTTTTGAAAGCAACAGCTCTGGTTCTTGTTGCTGGGGAGACAGCTTATGCTTCGGATGTCCAATCTGGAAGTGCCCTATAAGAGAGTTTTGTCCCTACTCACCTGATCCCTGAATCATGATGTTTCTTGAGTATTCAGGGGTAGGGGTGTCCCATCTCAAAGGGAAAGTCTTCCTGTTCATCCTGTGCTGGGTGTAGGCTATAAAATCAGGGAGGCCAACAGCCTCCACTGTGGCTCTCACCATCGACTACCTCTTTCCCCTGGTACAGGAGTTTGACCCTGAAGAGTTCTACCACCTGTTGGAAGCAGCTGAGGGCCACGCCAAAGAGGGACAAGGGATTAAATGTGACATTCCCCGCTACATCATTAGCCAACTGGGCCTCACACGGGATCCCCTAGAGGGTGAGCACGCTGCCTGGTGGCTGCAGAAAGGCCCCACAGCTAACCAGCTCTTAGAGCAGGGAAACTACTTGGAGAAGAGGCTTAGCTTGGGCATGGACATGGCACAGCATTGGGGGCCTCAGGGCTATAGGAGGAATCCTGTGTCCTCTGTCACAAAATAGCCCCTCCTTCAGAATTGTTCACATCTGCCTGATAGAGCCCAACCTGGACTGCCTTGGACTTAGCCGGATTGGATTTAGAGCCAAAGGTCAAAAGAGGTCAACAACAAAAGGACCACAGTCCCATTTTCAAATTGCTCACCTTCTCTGCATGCTCACCTCTCCTGCTGCCACCTTACAAGTCCTTCTGTGTCTTTGGGGTGGTCCCAGCTCAGAGTTACAGAAGCTGATTCTCCATTCTTCGGGGGTTCCCACTGAGTCCCTGCATGAACTGTGGCTTGCACGTCCCTGGTCAGTGGTCATCCTGCCTTCCCTGCTTCCCATCCCCATCTGTAGAGCCATCTTAGCCAGCAGGATGGGGACCGATAAGCCCAGCTTTACGCCCTGTTTTCCAGCAGTTGTCCCAAGTTTTAGGGTAGCTTTATAAAATTTGCCAGGCCTTATAAATGGCACTGGGCTTCTAGAAATAGGAGTGGCAGCATTACTGGCAAACAAGTTCAAGAGCTGTGACTATACCGAGGAGAGGTGCAGGACCAATCTGCATCCCAGACTCATGCAGAAAGCATTAATGCCTCCCCTACACGCACCTGCCATGTGATAAGCGTGGACTGCCCAGATGCCTGACAGTGCCACGCACACTCTTCTGTGTCCTTGCTTTGTTTCTAGAAATGGCCCAGTTGAGCAGTTATGACAGTCCTGATACTCCAGAGACTGATGATTCAGTCGAGGTAAGATGCTGAGCTCCTGCCCCAGTCCTGGAGCCTGGGCCCGTGAAGCAAGGAGCTGTGTGTTCTCTTGACTAGAACATCTAGAGGAGGCGGATGGGGGTTGTATACATTGCCTGAGACGTCATTCAGCTCCTGGGGGAGACCGGGCAGGAGGCCACAGCAGGGCTAGGAGCTGAGCTAATGATGGGGCCATAGCTTCCCTAAACTTATGGGCCCTGAGAAGCATGCCTGCCTCTTGCCTTTTCCCTTGTCTTCCAGGGCCGTGGGGCATCTCTGACATCTAAAAAGACACCCTGTGAAGAAGACTTTGAAACCATTAAGCTCATCAGCAATGGCGCCTACGGGTAAAGGCAGGGGTCAGGGTGTGGCTGGGACTGCAGCTAAGTCAGCCCTTGGGCTCTTCCTTCCCGAAGGAAGTATATGATACCCAATCCCTGGGCAGCAGATGCCTCAGGATGGACCCTCTCTCTCCCCAGATCCTCCTGGAGGGGCAAGAGTTCAGTTTCCTCTGGCATCTGAGTATTGTTCTTCCCTCAGGCGATTCCCACACACCTCTCGGTAGCACTCCTCTCACTGAGCTATGGGGAAGGGTTGAGCTGTGTCCCTAGGACTTGGTATCTCAGGAAATTGAGGAGCTCTATGGGCAGGGGGCCCAGGTCCTTCTCATTGATAACACAGCCCTGCTTCTTTGTTCTACACATTTATAAGGCGTAAGAGGAGGCAGTTTGGCCACCCCGAGTCTGGGTGGTGGAGGGCACAGCTCAGGCGCTGTGGGTCTGTGGGGGACTGAGTGCGCTGTGTTTCCCAGGGCCGTGTTCCTGGTGCGGCACAAGTCTACCCGGCAGCGCTTTGCCATGAAGAAGATCAACAAGCAGAACCTGATCCTGCGCAATCAGATCCAGCAGGCCTTCGTGGAGCGCGACATACTGACTTTTGCTGAGAACCCCTTTGTGGTCAGCATGTTCTGCTCCTTTGAGACCAAGCGCCACCTCTGCATGGTGATGGAGTATGTTGAAGGTACTCAGGGAAAGGTGGTCTGGCATGGAGGCCAAGGCACAATCTGAGACTTAGCCCTGAGCTGGGACCAATAGCTTACATAGTGATAAAGTTTCAAGGCCCAGCTTCCCTGTCTCTTTAACATTGGTTTCTGCCTTAGGATCTCAGCCCATTTGGCTACAGTGGGCACACGGCTCCCTGCCCCTCACAGGGAAGGCTTCTGCAGCAATAGCTGCCATGAGACTGCCCATGTCTGGTGTAATGAGTGGCACTCTGGGACAGGATGTGTCAGCCTGGCAGCTATAGAATCCTTTACCCCAAAGCCTGCACAACCTCTCCTGTGGACCAGGCAGGAGCAAATGAGGTAGCAAAGCCACAAAAGCCTAGGGTTGGATGCTGGGAGGACTGCATGTGGGTCCTCAGAAGTCAGGAAAGCCATTGCCCTGGCTGATGGCTTGTGAAAGGGGTGCCCCCTAAGGACACACAAAATACTCTTGGGATGGAGCAGAAGAGCATCACGTGCAGCTGCTTGGCCGGTGGCCTGCCCTCTCCCCTTCTCACTGCTGTGTACAGCTTCCAAAGGTATTTTGCCTAAGTCTTGAAGCTGAACAAAACTCCCCTTTTAATTAGTAGGGAGTTTACAGTTACCTCACTCAGCAAATAAAGGACAGCCATCAGGAAGAAAATAAATGAGCAATGCTAAAGTGTCAACCAGATGTGTTTTCAATATACAGGATTCCCATCCTAAAATAACATAGTCCTATCTCTACAAATCAACCTACAGGCACAGAGGCCTGGATTCCTTCCCTCTCTGGCCTGAACAGTGGCCTAAATGGCCATTCTCCTGACCTCCTGCTTCCCTCCACTCTGTCTCACCCTGTGCCAACAACAGAGGGGCTAGAATCACAGTCTCTAGCACCAGTGTCTTCCAGGAGGCTGTCTCCTCTGGAGACTTAGACACTGTAAACCTGAGACCATTGAGAGCAGAGAACTGGATCCTTCCTTCATGGTGGCACCCTTGTTGCAGGAGGAGACTGTGCCACTCTGCTGAAGAACATTGGGGCCCTGCCTGTGGACATGTCGCGTCTATACTTTGCGGAAACTGTGCTAGCCCTGGAGTACTTACACAACTATGGCATCGTGCACCGTGACCTCAAGCCTGACAAGTACGCCTAGTCTCTGGGTCCCTTGTTCCAAGTTCTCCGTCTTGGGTCTCTAGATAAATGGAGGCAGACAGAGCATGTTTGAATCTATACTAAATTGGCTTCTAGGAAACAGTGGTCATGTGGGTATCCTTCTATGCCCAGTACCCTACCCCTGGTCACCTAAATGCAAAGACCATTGCCAGCAAGGTCTGGCAGAGGCACTGTAAGGCTTTGGTGACATGTAAGAGTTACTGATGAATGCCACTCAAGAAGCCAAGCAGGAACAAAAGAATCAACATATATAATAGATGGCTGAACAAGTGTTCTGACGTTTACTGACATCTACTCTGTGCCAAGCACGATATTATGGGCTATAAAATAGTCCTTGGTCTAGTGTGGGAGACAGAAATATCAGTATACAGGCTGTTTCTTGGAAGGCATTAGTCAATTGGGAAAAGGTGGGAGGAGCTTTCCAAAGCTGGGGAGTGGGATTTGCAGAGTCACACAGGTGTGACCTGTTCAGGAACAACAAATAATGCGGCTGAAGCGAGATTGTTGGTTAGTCAGAGTAATAAGAGAGAAGGCCAGAGAGATAGGCAGGAATTAGATCATCAAGGGCCTTTTTGTTAGGTTTGGTTTTATTTTAAAGGGTTCTAGAGGTCTTTGAAGAGCCTATGAACCAAAGGTGTGAAAGAATGACACACCCAGATTTTGGGTTTAGATTTGGAAGATCACTTTGTCAGTGGAAAGAGATGGTGAGACTGTTGCGGTAGACCAGGCCAAAACAGTGCTTGCACCTGAACTGTTAGGATGGATAAGAGGGGACAGTGGTGGGGAGTAGAAAGGAAGCGATAAGGTTGTGGTGGGAGTGCAGAGAGAAGTGAGAGAGCAGGAGTCTGGGATATTGTCCAGGTTTCTAGCCTGGGACTGGTGCATGGCGATAAGCCTCTGAAGTGGAAAGTGGCATTGACATTAGGCAGACCTACATTGAGGTGACCACTCGTTAACTCTGTGAGCTTGAGTCTGTGAAACCTCTCTGAGCCTCACGTTCCTCCTCTTGAAAATGGAGATAATACCTACTTCCATTGTATTAGTTACTCTGTAAGACCTTTCAGGAGCCAAAATATTTTTACAAACAATCAACAAAGTGCTTATCACAGAGCTCAATAAGTAACAGAAGTTATGCTTTTCACTGAGAAGAGGGCCAGTTAGGAAGCATGGCTTTGTTTCGGACAGGTTGAGTTTATGGTGCCTGTAAGACATCTGGGCAGTCAGTAGACATGGAGCTGCAGAAGTCAGGACCAGAGATACTGATTTGGGAATCATGGAATAAAGGGGTGGCAGGGAGCAGCTTTCACACAAAGTGAAATGGCTCAGGCAGTGTGTGAAGGGAGAGGAAAGAGACACTTCTTTGTGAGATCTGATTTCTAGTTTCTCCCAACCAACCCGCCTTCTAAGACCCACCTCGGACATGGAACAAGGGTATGTGCCCCTGAGTCTAGGGTACTGTGAGTCACCCAGGTGAGGAGAGGGGACTGGGAATGGCTATAGCCTTATGATGAGGCTCCCTCAGTGGAAGAAAGTGTTCTTTAGCTGGGGATGCCTGCCCCCAGTATGGAGTACAGTGAGGGCAGTAAACAGAAGTGGGTTGGGGGAACAGGCGAGGAGCAGGTTGTGTGTGCAGAATGCAGCACTCACAAAGCCAGAGCTGTCTATTTCTTCACGGCTCCGGCTCCCTGTTGAAGCTACCCTGCTGTGTCCCACCTTAGCCCTGTAGAAGTCTGAGTGAGAAAATCTGGCATATACTAAAATTAGCATTCTTCTGTTTCTCTGATTTCCCAGCCTCCTGATTACATCCATGGGGCACATCAAGCTCACTGACTTTGGCCTTTCTAAAATTGGCCTCATGAGCCTGACGACAAACTTATATGAGGGCCACATTGAAAAGGATGCCCGGGAGTTCCTGGATAAGCAGGTAAGGAAGGATGGTTGAGACTTTGGGGCTTGAATTCCAGGCCTCAGAATAAGGACTGGGAGCCGCATGGTTACCCTGTAGACACATGTTAGGACTGGGAGTTCCTATCTTTCTTATCTTTTGATTCCAGGGAGGCACTGAGATAGGTAGCACATTTAGGAAATAGGGTGGACCACGAGAATTATATAGTCATAAAACCCCAAATCATCTTCCTCCTCAGAGTTAGGAGAAAATAGGGCATGTAACCATTGACTCCCAGAGACTGGTATGAGGTCTGTTCTGAACCGCCCTGGCCTCAGTCAAGAGCTAGGCTCCTAGAGCTGTTGTTCTTGGCACACAGCTCCAAATTTCCACTGGGCTGTGGCCCAGCTTCTTGAGCCTAGCCTCTGGACGTTCCCTGCTCTGACACTCTAGGTTGTTACTGTTCACAAGTCCCTGTAATAGTCATATGACTGTAGGGTCTGCTCTTTGGGAGACTGGAGGGCAGAAGCCAATTGTGGGGTGGGGCCCAGAGATGCCAGAAGGAGGTGTTGAGGGATCAAGGAGTGGTGATCCCAGGCTAGAAGATGTTTTGGGTAATTAGGAGACACATCAACTCGCCCCACCAAACAGTTCCAACTCTGGTACCCTGGTTGATCTTGCTCATTAACCAAAGGTAGCTGAGTCTTTAGTCTTTATTCAGAGACTTTTTTACCCCAAAGGTGGGAACATCCCCCCCCCTCCAGCTGTCATGCCAGTAGGCTGCCTCAGGATGCTGAGCCGGCCTGGCTTCTCTGTGCCCAGGTATGCGGGACTCCGGAGTACATTGCACCCGAGGTGATTCTGCGTCAGGGCTATGGGAAGCCAGTGGACTGGTGGGCCATGGGCATAATCCTGTATGAGTTCCTGGTGGGTTGCGTCCCTTTCTTTGGAGACACTCCGGAGGAGCTCTTTGGGCAAGTGATCAGTGGTAGGTACCATCGCCCTGGCCCATGGGGAGGCAGAGTCTGGATCCACAAATATGATTTACACATGCAACTGTGACTCTTATGCCTTCTTTTCTAAGTTCATGTGTGTGTGATGGTATACTTGCCTCTTAGATGTGTGTGCACAGGCACACTCTGTGTGTCACCTGGGTCTTCTTGTTTATGCTCATGCACCCCCCATATGTACATGAGTGTTGTCTCTGTGCATATCCTGTGAGTGGGAGTTTTGTGTGGGAGTGTACAGGTGTCTGGAGAGTAAAGGCCGGGGGAGCTGGAGCTTCAGGACAGGGAAGTCACGGCTTTGCTGTGCCCACCCTGGATCTGAGAGCAAGCCGTGCTCTAGGGTGTGTGCTCCAGGAGGACTGGAATATATGGTACTTAAGGAATTGGGGTCCCAGGCTAGCTTTCAGGGGTCTTGGCTGAGCCCTTTATGCCTCCCTACCCTTATCCTCTCTGAGGACCATCTTCTCCATCTCCCACTCTGCCCACAACTTCTGAGACCCTTCTGTAGCCCACTCCTTTTCTCACCCCCAATGACCTTTCAGATGAGATTGTGTGGCCTGAGGGGGATGATGCATTGCCACCAGATGCCCAGGACCTCACCTCTAAACTGCTCCACCAGAACCCTCTGGAGAGACTGGGCACAGGTAGGACAGGCCCCACTAATCTTCCTCACCACTTGGAAGAGGGAGGAGGGAGGCTGAGTCCGTGCAACCAGGAGGGTCAGGCTTCAAGTGTGGGCAGTGGCTCTGCATCCGGAAATTCCACTGCTCCCTCTGGGCAGAAGAGCTTGGAAAGTCTGGACTCCACCCTGCTCACCCCATCCCATAGGCAGTGCCTGTGAGGTGAAGCAGCACCCATTCTTCACCGGCCTGGACTGGACAGGACTCCTTCGCCAGAAGGCTGAATTTATTCCCCAACTGGAGTCAGAGGATGATACCAGCTACTTTGACAGTAAGGCCACCGATGGGGCGGGAGGAGTAGGGCTTCCACCTGTTTTTTCAGAAACACCTGTGCACCCTGAACCTGGCACTGGGAGAGCAACTTCTCCAGGCCCTTCTGAGGTTTGTTAGAGTCAAAAGGAGGCCACCACCAGTGGCCTCTGAAGGGGTCTGTCGTGTTTGACCCAGCCCGCTCAGATCGATACCAGCACGTGGACTCCGAGGAGGAGGAGGAAGTGAGTGAAGATGGCTGCCTCGAGATCCGCCAGTTCTCTTCCTGCTCTCCCAGATTCAGCAAGGTACCACTGAGGCAGGCCCACGCTGGGGAGAGCAGGCTGGAGGATTGGGAGAAGGGGACCTGTTAAGGGATATGCCTAGGGCAGGCTGGGGGAGGAGGTGATGGGGCTACCTCAAGAAAAAGAGGAGGAAAGGCTGGGCCTGCATAGGACAGATACTTCTAGAACCACTCCAGCCTTGACATATAAGATACCAGGGGTGAGGCCAGGTGAGTCCAGTGGAATCGCTGTTTCCTTAAACATTCAATGATATGTGTAGGGGAGGGGAGGGGAGAACTGGTTCAGATTCCTGGTTTCAGGTGCAAGGATACTTTTTGCTCCTCAGGTGAGTCTGTTGGAGCCCGTCCCCAGCACGTCTTCTGTGCCCACAGGTGTACAGTAGCATGGAGCGGCTGTCACTGCTTGAGGAGCGCCGGACACCACCCCCTACTAAGCGCAGCCTGAGTGAGGAGAAGGAAGACCGCTCAGATGGCCTGGCAGGGCTCAAGGGTCGGGACCGAAGCTGGGTGATTGGCTCCCCTGAGATGTGAGCACCCAGAGTTCACCCAGAGTGGGCAGCACAGCCATCCATCAGTTGTTACAGATTATGGGCGAGATTCAGATGCTGGGGAGGAGTGCTGGTGGCAATGAAGGGGCATTCACAAGAACGGCTCCTCAGGAATGTCTGAGAAGAGTTCTGTGAGACCCTAAGGAAACCTGGGTTGGAGGAGGGAGACCACCAGAGCCATCTCACTGTAGGCCTTGTGTCTCGCAGATTGCGGAAGCGGCTGTCGGTGTCTGAGTCATCCCACACGGAAAGTGACTCAAGCCCTCCACTAACAGTGCGACGTCACTGCTCAGGCCTCCTGGACATGCCCCGCTTCCCTGAGGGCCCTGAGGAGGCTCCCAGCACCCCCAGGAGGCATCAGCAGGAGGGCATATGGCTTCTGACACCTCTGTCTGCAGAAGGGTTGTCTGGGCCTATCCGTGAACGGCCAGTGGAGCAGCAGCTGAAGGTGGATGAGGAGCCTATTGGCCAGAGCAGTGGTTCTAGTCCAGGTGTGGCCCGGCAGGTGGCCAAAGGGCCAAGCTAGACGATATTGCAGGGAGGCAGGGAGGGGAGGCTCAGCTGCATTGCAGGTCTCATTGCTCATTTGGGCCCACAGCCATGGAGACCCGAGGCCGTGGGACCCCACAGCTGGCTGAGGGAGCCACAGCCAAGGCCATCAGTGACCTGGCAGTGCGCAGGGCCCGCCACCGGCTGCTCTCTGGGGACTCTGTAGAAAAGCGCACTGCTCGCCCCATCAACAAAGTGATCAAGTCTGCCTCAGCCACAGCCCTGTCCCTCCTCATTCCTGCAGGTGAGGCCCTGGGGAACTAGGATAAAGCTCACAGGAAGGGCCTTGGAATCTCTTTGGGCCTGTGGCAGGAGTCTGCACAGGGCTGGTGTGTCTGTGCGTTGCATGTTGAGGAGCAGGTACCTGAGAGACTGTGTGTCACTGCTGTCCCTTTACTATGAAACTAGAGATCTCTAGTTTAAATATGTATGAAGAGCTTATATGGTCCCTGGTACATATAAGCAAGCACTCAGTAAATGCCAGCTGCCATTCCCCATCACCTGCTGGGGTCTGAGGCTTTGGGTACAGGAGGGGGCTTTGCTGCTTAGAGGCTGTGGGAAAGGCATACCTGGGCTCAGGCACTGTCTCTGACTACAGCTGTGTGGGATCAACAGCCTAGGCAGGGCGCTGGTCTGGGAATAAGACCAGGCCAGGGTCCCCGACCCACTAAGTCCTGGTTTCTCCTCCAGAACACCACACCTGCTCTCCGTTGGCCAGCCCCATGTCCCCACATTCCCAGTCATCTAACCCATCATCCAGGGACTCTTCTCCAAGCAGGGACTTCTTACCAGCCCTCAGCAACCCAAGGACCCCCATCATCATTCACCGAGCTGGCAAGAAGTATGGCTTCACCCTGCGGGCCATCCGTGTCTACATGGGTGACTCGGACGTCTACACTGTGCACCACATGGTGTGGGTATGTCTTGCCATGCAGACCTGTTGTCTCCCAGCTTCTTCACTTCTCCACCTTCCCCTGACTAGGGCCAGCCTGTCCCTGCCCCTGCCCCTGCCCCTACTACCCTCAGGAGCCATGCTCAGGCTCTAGGCTGAGAACTGTTCTCTCCCTGGGCAGCACGTGGAGGATGGAGGTCCAGCCAGTGAGGCGGGGCTTCGTCAGGGTGACCTCATCACTCATGTCAACGGGGAGCCTGTGCATGGGCTGGTGCACACAGAGGTGGTGGAGCTAATCCTGAAGGTTAGTGCTGGGTATGCTGCCTGCTGTGGCTGGCCCGAGCCTTGCGAGTCTGTGAGGGGAGTGGGAGAGTCGAGCACACGTACACCTGGCACTCACCGAGGACAGACGCACGTACACACAAAGCTTGGGTATGGCCATAGCAGTGAGTTCTCATTGGAAGGCAGCACCCTCACTGACCAAGGCCTGGGGATACTCCTAAGCTGTGGGTAGGATTGGCGAGCAGGACAGGTAAGCCTCTTTACCTCCACAACCCAAACCACTTGGGCTCCAGTCAGAGCCATTTGCTAACCTGTGAAGAGAGAAGACAGGGCTGTGGTTGAGACATGCTGATACAGAGACAGAGGCTAGCGCTGTGGTCTAGCCATGCCCAGGGGTAGAGGTTGGGTCAAGAATATGGTCACCTCCTTAGCCTAGGCTCATGTTCTGTTCCCCAGAGTGGAAACAAGGTGTCTATTTCAACAACTCCCCTGGAGAACACATCCATTAAAGTGGGGCCAGCTCGGAGGGGCAGCTACAAGGCCAAGATGGCCCGAAGGAGCAAGCGGAGCAGGGGCAAAGATGGGCAAGAAAGGTGAGCCAGACTTGGCCCAAGGGTCTGCTCTGAGCCAGTTTATGGTGCTATTGTGTGCTGGGGGCCTTGGCCCTGAGCCCAGTGTATGCTGTGTCCTGTGCACCAAGGCAGACAGCCTTCGGACTCTTGTCTCTGCAGCAGAAAAAGGAGCTCCCTGTTCAGGAAGATCACCAAGCAGGCATCCCTGCTCCACACCAGCCGCAGCCTCTCTTCCCTTAACCGCTCCTTGTCATCAGGGGAGAGCGGGCCAGGCTCTCCCACACACAGCCACAGCCACAGCCACAGCCTTTCCCCCCGATCTCCCACTCAGGGCTACCGGGTGACCCCTGATGCTGTGCATTCAGGTAGGAAGGGCTCCCTGCATATTGCAGAGACAACCCTGGGAGGTAGGAAAGTGCCTGGGCCCTCTCTAGTTCTCATGGGTTCTACTCTGAAACTTTCATTCAACCCACTCCCTGAAAGATCCAACAGTCTTGGGGAGATGGTGATAGGGGTGGAGGGTGACTTCATCTCCATAGCCCGGGCTCTGGTTCAGTGGTGGGGTAACCTTGATGAACCTGGGACATTCCAGAGCTCAGCCCTGCCTTGCCCCTCAGTCATTTCTAACAGCTAACATTGCTCTCTCTGCCTTTGTTTGTTTGTGCAAAGTGGCAGGGAATTCGTCACAGAGCAGCTCGCCCAGCTCCAGCGTGCCCAGCTCTCCAGCTGGCTCTGGGCATACACGGCCCAGCTCCCTCCACGGTCTGGCACCCAAGCTCCAACGGCAGTACCGCTCTCCACGGCGCAAGTCAGCAGGCAGCATCCCACTGTCACCACTGGCCCACACCCCTTCTCCACCACCAGCAGCTTCGCCCCAACGCTCCCCATCACCCCTTTCTGGCCATGGAATCCAGGCCCTCCCCACCAAGCTTCACTTGTCGCCTCCCCTAGGCAGGCAACTCTCACGGCCCAAGAGTGCGGAGCCTCCCCGCTCACCACTACTTAAGAGGGTGCAGTCAGCTGAGAAACTGGCAGCTGCACTTGCCGCTTCTGAGAAGAAGCTAGCCACTTCTCGAAAGCATAGCCTTGACCTGCCCCACCCTGAGCTAAAGAAAGAACTGCCACCCAGGGAAGTCAGTCCTCTGGAGGTAGTTGGGACCAGGAGTGTGCTGTCTGGGAAGGGAGCACTGCCAGGGAAGGGGGTGCTGCAGCCTGCTCCCTCACGAGCTCTAGGCACCCTCCGACAGGACCGGGCTGAGCGGCGAGAGTCACTGCAGAAACAGGAAGCCATCCGTGAGGTTGACTCTTCAGAGGATGACACTGACGAGGGGCCTGAGAACAGCCAAGGTGTGCAGGAGCCAAGCTTGGTACCTAACCCAGAAGTGGGCCAGGATCCGCCCCTCAGAGGAGCAGGAGAGGGTGAGAAAGAAGATGCCTTCTTGCCCAGGGACCCCAGAATGGAGGGCCCTGGTGACCCCCAGAGGAGGCTTGGGATTCCACAAGCCTTTGAGGAGGCTGCCAGCTCCTTGTCACCAGTTCCCAGCCTGGGTAGGGCTGGACCCACAGACCCCATGCCCCCTGAAGGCTGCTTGAAGGCCCAGCTCCTCCACACCCGGGCACTAACAGCACTTTGTCCCAGCTCTTCAGGACTTATCCCCACCAGTTGCCCCACTGCCTCCTCCACCTCTGGAGAGCCAGGCCCATGGTCCTGGAAGTTTCTTATTGAGGGTCCAGAGGGGGCATCCTCAAGCAGAAAGGCAACAATGGAAGGTGGGTTAGTCAGCTCCCAGGATTTGAAAGCCACAACTCCAGCCCACCCTGAGAACCTGTATCCTAGGCAGGAGGGGAAGTCATGGCCACCCAACGCCCCTGGGCTGGCCCACCAACCTTGTGAGCTTTCCAGCCAAAGCTGGCGATGGGAGCCTGAGTGTGCACAAATAGAGAAAGGGGAGCCAGCCCTGGGCATCACCAAAGTGCCTGATGCCTCAGGTAACAGGAGGCAGAATGTTCCAAGCAGAAGCTGCCCCCTCACCCACGAGCCAGGGCCCAGCCTGCTCCAAAGGGGCCGAGACCCAGGAGACCGTCACAAGCATCAGGACTTGGCATCGGCAACTGATGAGCTATTAAAGCAAACATAGCCATTGTATACCATTTGTTGCACTCAGACCTGTGTAATACATGCTCTTGGAAACCATCTTTATGTCTTTTGCTTACTTCTTTCCTTCCGTCAACACAGATGTAACTCAAGGTCCTATGTTGCTGCTGATAATAAATAAGTTTCCACTGTCAGGGGAGGGGCATCTAATCTAGCTTGGCTTCTGAGATTATGACATCTGAGCTCAAATCTGAGGGATAGGTAATAGGTAGTAGTTTGCTGGGTTAGAAGAGTAGGAATTAATGTAAGAAAGGATGTCCAAGCAGAGAGTATAGCACTTAACCATATACCTGGTATATTCAAGGAACCGAAAATAATTCATAGTGGAAATGGGCCTAGTGAGTTAGGCAAGTGTCATAACTAATGGTCTTCCAGGAGTTTAGACTTTCTGTAGGTGATGAGAAACTCAAGCAACTAATATTCCTGCTTTATAGATAAGGGAACTCAGGTTTGCAGACATTAGTAAGATCATATCTCAGGCAGAGCTAGTATTAGAACCTAGGTCTCCCTTGATTCCAGAACCCACATATATATCCCAAATTGGAATGCCTCTTAGCCAGAAAATGAGGGAAAAAGGTGGAGGGAGGCGAAGAGTTGAACTTGGTACTTGGGGGACATCCAGAAAGTAACTGGATGTATGGGTCTGGAACTCAGCAGAGGAATCTGGAGTGATGACAGAAAATTGAGAGCCATCAATGCATCAATAATGATACACAGGATCATTGAGCACAAGCTTTTAAGGCAAAGAAAGACTTAGAAGCAGCCACCAGAAGAGAATCATAAAATATGAGAGAGAAAAGTGTTTTAAAATGGGTGAAGTTACTTGGTAAAATGCTGGAAGGCCAGGTGGGATGAAAATAAGAGAACTGCCTTCTGTGTTTAGTAATAAGTCATTAATGTTTATAGCCAGTGAGCCCTTTCTGGGCTATTGTCAGGTAGGCCTCTGCACTGGAGATGGATGTTGCTGAGTGCAACTGCACTGGGTAGTGGTGTCAAAGGGAGAGGGAGCCCATCTGTGGGACCACCCTTGGAAGTCAGGAGATGGCCTAGGAGCAGGGAGAAGGGCTGTGGTGGAGTGCCAAGGCTAGAAGAGGGCCTCCAGGTGATGAACTTGTGAAAGTGCTGCCTTGCACTAATTGTCCCCAAATCCAATGCCTAGGTCCAAAGGTGAGGCATCAAGAGGCATGGAAACTGGAAAATGCCTCTGGGTCACTGGCTTGGGTACTTCAAGCACACCGCAGCTCTTGGTGGAAGGCTGTGGCCGCCAGAGGGCGTGCTCTGCCTACGTGGCAGAGCCCACAAGTGGGACATCTGGCCCTTCAGCCTTCAGGTCCCCTCTTGAACTCACTTCCTCCAGGCATTCATTGATAGCTGACCCCCTGTACTGGACGCTGGGAATAAAACTGGTTGCTTGGGGGAGCCCACCCCCTGTGTATATCAGGATCTGGTTAGAAGTACCATATCACAGGTGAAGGGGCTGGGCAGGCACATCTTGCGGCAGCTCATGAGAGGGAGGAACTGCCCCCTTAGGGGTTTGGAAATGGCAGAAGAGGAGGGTTGGAGGAGTAGGCACAGAGATGCTAAGCATCCTGTAATGCACAGGGCAAGTGCCAGTGGGGCAGTTGAGAAACTGCCAGATTAGCCTGAGGGGAGTGAGGAGTTTCTGAGAGGTAACCACAGGGAACTGGTATAATCAGACTTATGTTTTAGGAAGATCACTAGCTGCAGTACAGGGAGGTCCAAGTGAAGCAGCAGACCAGGAGGAAAATGTAGTGACCCGTTATGGTCTGAACTAGGACAACAGTGAGGTTTCCCAGGAGGGAAAGCATAGGGAGCTGGTCACAATTGTCAGCAAGTAGATGGTAATTAAAGGCATAGGAGTAGATGGGGACTGTACAGAGAATAGGTACAAAAGGAAAAGGCCCAAGACATTGGGAATAACCCAAGGGGAGGAAGCCAGTGAACAGTAAAGTGGGGAACTGGATCCTGAGCTTGGGAGAAGTCAAACCATTTTAAGAATTTTGTAATCCTAATAGCAATGGAAAGTTATTTGTTTTATATAGGTTCAGACTTGTACTTTAAAAAGACAACTCCAGTTGCTATAATGACAGTGGATTTGAGGGGGGCAAGAATGGAAGATGGGAGGGCTTCCAGTATGAAGGTTAGAGATAGTAGTGAAGGTGAAGTGGTGTCTTCGATACTTAGAAAGTAAACTTGGTATGTGGGTTTTATGTAGACATGAAGCAGAGGAAGTACCAAGAATAATGACTACATTTCTGACTTACATAAGTAGATGAATTATATATTCCATTCACTGAAATGTGAAATAACAGAAGAGAAACAGGACGAGGTGGTGACCCTGCATTCAATATGCTGAATATGAGATGTACCTCCTAGTAGAGGTCTGAGCAGGAGAAACAAAGTAGGATAAATTAGCCTAGAGATGGTAGGTGAATTCATGGATATGGACAAAACTGCCAGGGGAAGAGGCATAACTGAGAAGGCAGCAGGAGAAGTCCAGGAGAATTAAACAGATGTAGAAGGAAAACTAGATGAGTGAGTCGTCATGGAGCCAATGGGAGAGTTTTTCATGGGGAGGTCAACAGTGATGGTTATTGAAGACCATGGAGAGCAGTCTCAGGAAATGGCAGAAACTATTAAAATGCTTAAGGAGGTGAGGCAATAAAGATAAATTTAGAGTTTTTTCAGAAGGTTTGGCTTTGAAGAGGAAAAAAGAGATAAGGAAAGGAATATAGGGTTGAAGAAGTGGAGAGATATCCAATCAAGTTTTGGGGCTTTTTTCCTACACCATATACTTCGTTATATTGATGAAAAAATAAGTATGCAGTATTTTCTAAATTACATGAAACAGTTCATTGACTATTATGATTCTGTTACATTATTCTGACATATAATTTGTTTTGGACTGAAAATTCATTTTTGCTATTTTTCTTTTAAACGTGGTCATCCTTGTTCTCTTTAAAAAGTACCATTCTCCCACTTTCGGTCATCCTTGTGGAACAGGCAAATCACAAGGCCTGTCTCCCATTAGGAGCACAGTCTAGGCTGAGCCATTGCGCTGCACTCACCATGGATATACAAAACAAGCAAGTAGTACCTGAAAACACCATCTATCCTTAGTGGAGCTGTCAAAGGCTGAGTCTGGCACTTCTGGAGGCCATTTGTCCACCTGGAGGAGAGAGCCTACACTCAAAATGAAACCAAGGGTGAGCTGGCACAGCAGAGATGGAGGGACATGTGGTGCTTAGGATAACTGAGGCCCATAATCAGACTTTTCCATTTACATTAGCCAATAAAGGCCAAATACCCAGCCACGTTCAAATGTCAATGGATGATCCAACTGAGATGAAACAACAGTGAAAGAATTGATAACTGATCATGGGAGATTCCTGAGAATGTGGAAGGAAAACAGAATCAGAGGGCTACTTTTTGTAATTTAATAGGTGGGAGGGAGAGGAGTTGTGGAGACAGGTTTGTAGGTTTGGTGGTAAAAAGGTAAGGGAATTCATAACCAAGCATATTGTTTTCTCTGTAAACAAAAAGTTTGCAGTACCTGTGGGATGGAGAAGTCCTCAGTGGAAATATCCAGCCAGCAGGTGAGTACAGAAGAGAGGACTGGACTGAAGATAGGAATTTGAGAGTCCTATGTAGAGTAGGAACAACTCTTGGGATTTGGGGAAATCATCCATAGTTCCTAGCAGTGGCCTTGGGGGTGCTATGTAGCTAACATGTAGTGAGGGAAGAAGGTCATTTAGAACAAGGAAACTATTCCCCTACCTGATCTTATTTGTAATTCAGTGCACATCTGTGGGGCCTGAGAGACATGGATAACTGCAATGCTCTATGCAAGCAGAAGTCGTCACTTTTTGTTGATTATGTTTCCAATACACAGGAATCTCAACAAAGTGCCATGGCAGGAGGGTGACAAGGTCCTGGAGCAACAAGCAGACAGACTGTAAGGCTAAGCCCATTTCCCCTCCTCCAGAATAGAATGTGGAAACACTTTTATTTCTAGGCAGAAAGATGCGATGAGAATCAATAAACTGGGCTTTCTAATAGGAATGGGGTGAGGAGGAAATGGCTCTGATTTAACTTTCTCAGGATTAGTTTCTGAGTCTCCCTGTGTCCTGTGTCTGGCAGACAGGATTCTGGTATCGTACCTGTTAGGGTTGCTTCCTCTTCAGGGATAGAAGAGAGCCTCTGGTGGTCCCAGTTCAGTCCCAGGACCAATCTTTTGGTGCTCACGGGAGAGAAGGAAGTTTCAGGGCTTTTCAACATCCTAGTCCTCTTCCCCTTGTTCCCAGCCCCAAACCACCCCTCTCCATAGCACAAGGACAAAAAAAGGTACTTTATTGCAATGTCTTTATTGCATTACTGGAGCAAGTTGGTCAAACAGTCCCCTCTTGGGGAAGGTAAAAAACAAAAAGACCAAAAAGTATCTCCCCACCTTCCCCCCACCCTCCCCTACAACTGCACAGCAATGTCTGAACACATCTGGTGACAAGAACAATTTGCAAAAGTGGTCTAGGATCTACATTATGAACTGTCCCAACACAAGACATATAGTTGGCTTCCTTGTGAATCAGATATTTTTACGTAAACTACATGAATTTTTTTGACTACATCAAAGACAACAGAATAGGTTTTTCACAAGTAACAACAGGGCACCAAAGTCACATGCTGGAATTTGTAAGGAAACAAGGTTGTCACAAGTGGCTGGAGCTGGAGCAAGGCTGAGCAGTTGGCAGCAGAGGGCCCAGCTGCTTTGAGGCCACTAAAGCCTCACAGAGGACCACTCTGGAGTCTTAACTGACAAGAGACCAACTTGAAAACCAGGAATTGCCCAGATGCAATTCTTGGCCCAAGAGGACCCAGGAGGCTAGTTCCTGGCAGCAAGAAGAGACCCATGGAAGACACCACATTGGCTCTCATAAAAAGCTTCCCCAGAGCGCATGAGGCCCAAAGTAAATGGAAGGTCCCATCAGGGCTTGGAGATGAGATGGGGTATTTGGAATGAGGAGAGTATTTGGAAGTCTTCAACCTTGGCCAAATCAGTGGTAAGGACACAGCTACCAAGTAGAGGCCTGAGCCATGGCCAAGGTTTAGCATCTATGGCCAGGTGGAGATAGAGCACTGTTTTGTGATGAAAGCTCCACCTGGGATAGGCCTAGGACCTGTGTCCAGCCAGCCTCAAGCTGCTTTCACGTTGGTAGCTGGCTTCTCTAGCCAGGAAAACAATGGGCCACTCTGGTCTTGTTCTGTTTACCCTCTGCCTCAGTGAGAATGCAGTTAAGATGCTGTGAGAGAGAATACCAGGGCCCAGATCATGGGACAGGACACAGAACTAGACTCAGATGGAGGCCAAGGCTTGCTGCCAAGACCACAGAGTAAAGGAGCAGCATACTACCCCTCTGAGTGATTAGTAGACTGGTCCCTATGCCATTTCCACTGACTCACGATCAAGCAAAATCATGGCAACTAGTCAGAAAAGATACTTTTCAGCTTCTCAAATGATCCCTAGGTCTTAGTCCCCACAAAGCAACAAATTCGAGAATGAAAAACAGGAAAGAAACAAAAAGTGAAGGAATGTAGAACTAAAAAAGAGCAGCCCTTCTCCACAAGCCAGCCCAAGTGTAGATAACAAATGACGCCAGCTCTCTCCCTCCATACCCTTAATGTCTGCCTGACAGGAGCAACGCACAGCTCAACCTTACGGGTGTGTATCCTTACCCCCATTTTCATTTAAGACATTCAGAACACTAAATTTTAGTACCAGAAAGGAGGGGTTCCTTGCGCCCAATCCTGAGCATCTAATGGCATAAGCAGGTCCAACACCAGGTGCACGGCTACCCAGGTGTGCCTAGCAGCAACTAGCCTGCCATTACTCAATAAAACGTTCAGCAGGATTTCAATCTGGCAATTTGGGGAAGGGATTTACAGCTCGTTGACTATCAGTTAAGGGCTTAAGTCAGAACAGTGACACGGGGGGGTGAGGTGTTCATTTTTGTCAGCCTCACTCAATCCTGAAACTGCAGTATAACCAGGGAAAAGGCAAAGATGTGCCCTTTCCTTCCTATTCTCACTGTTAATAACAAAGTTTTTCCAAAACTTTTCATCTATGTCTAATTTCTATGTCATGGTCCATTCTAGACCCTGTCACCAAGATAAGTGTTCAGGAAAAGCAGTATTTATTTATTTCATCCCAAAAACTAGAGCTTTCCTAGCTATAAGCCTTATGTACCAAGACCCACATATTGGCTTGCGTAGCTCAGTTAGGATGCCTGACTGCACAGCTTTGGGCTCAAACAGCTGACTCACTCTGAGCCTATTATGGTTCCAGGATTGGCTCAGAGGCAGCTGAACTCTATTTGTTAAATGAGTGTTGACTGATGGGGGAGGGCATAATGGAGGTAGGAGGACATGCCTGCCTCCAACTCCACTTGCCCAGCTCCACTCAGCCGGAAGGCTTAAACCACGTGGTGCAGAAGATCCTGGCCTAAAATCAGGACAGTCTGTGCACATCATCTTAATGGCAGGATCACAAAAAGGCATAGAGAAAAGCTTCCAGATGGTTTCTACTAACAGTCTGAACTCCAAACCATCCTTTCATCTCCTTAAAAATATTTCAGAAACCACTGTATGGAAGCACATGGGTAATGTGGTATGACCCTGCCCTGGACATCAGAGCCCCTGGGTCTGTGATGTACTGAGGTCCCTGACCACAATCTGGCTCCCTTCCTGCTACAGCCTTAGCAACCTGTGTATGCCCCGAAGCCCTACCCAGCACAGGACAGGGATGAGTAATTAACCAGGTTCACTGTTTCTGCAGAGCCTTTAAACTTGGGGAAGCACATATAAGAATGTTGTTCTATATCATTATTTGGTATATCAAGCCATCTAAAAGCACTGGATTGCACCTCTTCTTTACTCATACAAACAAGTTACAAAGGTTTCAAACAACAGATCATTCTTTAGGCTAAGGAAACACCACACAAGCACCAACTTCATTTTATGATTCAAAGCTCACCATGCCCACAAAAAGAACACTATTCCTCACCTCTGAGAAACAAGGGCAGGGCAGAGGGATTACAATGACCAATTTTAGTGTTTGCTAAAACTAACAAATTCTAGCTTTCCTTTTATTTTCAAGTTTTGGTACAGAAGTGTGCATTCAGACATGAGTGCTGCCTTCTTCCATCAGACCTTAGTCTGGCAACAAACATTGTTTTGCTGGGATCAATTTGGTTTCTAAACAGCGCTTCTTTAGAGGGAGGAGCTATGAGACGCTGACACCTAAATTATGTTGGTTAAGAAATACAGGACCTTCAGTTGAAGGGTTTTTACCCCCTTAACTGAGAGTCTGTAGATGAAATCCCAAGCCTCCCAGTTTTACTTTGGTTGTCTTTTTCACCGAATGCCATTCTACCACAGAACCAAACAGCCTTCTCTTTGGGAGGAAGTTAAGAGAGACTGCCAGATCAAAACACAACTCCCCGCAGAGCCACACCCCAACAGCATTCTCAGAGTTGAAGACCCAAGGAGGACATGGACTCTTCAGAAACTTGCAGATACAAACCCCCCCCCTAAACCTAATGTGTTCTGTTGAGGGTGCATGGCTGAAAAAACAACAACAAATAACCAATGAAACAGAATTCCCAAAAAAACAACATCTGCTTCCAGCTTCCTATGCTAGTGCAGCAGCACAGCTGGGTCCCAGAGAACCTTGGGCCCCTTACGCTCCCATCCTGGCCGGCTGCTGCTCGGCCTCTCCACTTCACATTCACAGAATCACTTCTTGTGCAAAACAAGCAGTCTACGTAGAAAGAATGCCCTCATAGTCTAATAAAAACTGTAGAAAAAAATGCTAGAGAGCCACCTCTCTTCCCACTCCCTCTTTATCTGCAGAATGAGGGCATCTGTGCATGGACAGGATAGGCAAGCCTGACGTTGAGGGAGTCGTTGTGCTGAACGAGGGATGTCTGCTGGTAGTGGAGCACCAGCTCCTTCAGTGAGCTGTACAGGTTGTAGGGCTCTGCAAAGCCATAGCCCCGGGCAGTGCTGTAGATCACACAATGCTTCACTTCCCCATCGGCACTAGAAGATACAACACACACGCCATGGAATTAGGGCAAAAATAATAAATGATCAGAAGTCTGAAAGCAATTATTCTATAGAGGAGCAGAAATGTTTTGTCAACCAAGTTTGTAAAATGTCACATCCATGTGTGTCCCCCTCACTCCCTTATAGACCTGTCACAGAGATACCCTTGGTCTCCTACCAAGACCTGGTAAAGCTAAAATGGATGGCCCCATTTAATCATTCAACTCTGGATCTTCATTAGGTAAGAATACTGGACAGGGGCAGAACAAACCAAAATAAATTTTTTTAGTGTATAGTTTTTTAGAATATTCACAAGGTAGTGCAACAATCACCATCTAATTCTAGAATATTTTCATCACCCTAAAAAGAAACCATGTAGCAATTACTCTGTATTCCTCCCTTCCCCCCTGGCAACTAACCTACCTTCTGTCTCTATGGATTTGCCTATTCTGGACATTTCATATAAATGGAATCATATAATATCACACAACTTTTTGTGCCTGGCTTTCAGTCAGCACACCATTTTCAAAGCCTCCCATGTTATAGCATGTATTGGTACTTCATTTTTTCTTGTGGCTGAATAATATTCCATTGTGTGGATATCCCACATTTTGTTTATCCATTCATCAACTGACGGACACTTGGCTTGTTTCCATTTTTTGGCTATTATGAATAATGCCAAATATAATGCTCTGAACATTTGTGTATGAGTTTTGTATGGACATATATGTTCAGTTCTCTTGGACATATACCTAGGAGTGGAACTGCTAAGTCATATGGTTTAGCTTTGTGAGGAACTGCCAAACTGTTCCCCAAAATGGTTGTGCCTTTTCACTTTCCCACCAGCAGTGTAAGAGGATCCAATTTCTCCACATCCTTACCAAAACTTGTTATTGTCCATCCTTTTTATTTTATAGTCATCTTAGTGGCATCTCATTGTGGTTTTGATTTGCAGTTTCCTAATGGCTACTGATATAGAGCATCCTTTCATATGCTTATTGACCACTTACATATCTTCTTTAGAAAAATGTCTATTTAAGTCCTTTGCCCATTTTTAAATCGGGGCATTTGTCTTTTTATTAAGAGTTCTTTATGTATTAGAAAATATTCGCTTAATAGATATATGATTTCCAAGTATTTTTTCCCATTCTGTGGGTTGTCTTATCACTTTCTTGATAGTGCCCTTTGATGCAAAAAGTTTTTAATTATGGTGAAATACAATTTATCTCTTTTTCCTTTTAGTGTTTGTGCTTTGCGTATGTAAGAAACTACTGCTTAACCCAAAGTCACAAAGATTTATGCCTATGCTTTCTCCTAAGTGTTTTATACTTGTAACTTTTACATTTAGGTCTATAATCCATTTTGAGTCAAATTTTGTATATGGTGTGAGGTAGGGGTCCAACTTCATTCTTTTGATTGTGGCTCACCAGTTGTCACAACATCATGTGTTGAAATGACTATTTTTCTCCCCACTGAATGGTCTTAAAACCCTTGTTGAAAACCAACTGATCATAAATGTAAGAATTTCTTTACTCTCAATTCTGTTCACTGATCTGTATGTTTATCCTTATGTTAGTACCTCACAATTTTGATTACTATAGCTTTGTTGTAAGTTTTGAAATCAGGAAGTATACTTCAATTTTTTCTCTTATTTCAAGATTAGTTTAGCTGTTCTGGATCCCTTGCATTTTTACATGAATTTTAGGGCCTTGTTAATTTCTGCAAAAATCCAGCTGGGATTTTTGAAAGAGACTACATTGAACATGTAGACCAATTTGGGGAGTACTGACATCTAAACAATATTAAGTCTTCTGTCTATGAACACTGGATGTCTTTCCACTTTAGATCTTCTTTAAGTTCTTTCAGTGATGTTTTATAGTTTCCACTGTACAGCTCTTGTACTTCTCTTGTTTTAATCCTAGGTATTTTATAATTTTTGATGTTATTATAAATAGTGTGTCTTCTTCATTTCATTTTCAGATTGTTCATTTCTATCATATAGAAATACAACTGATTTTTGTATCCTAATCTTTTCACCTGCAACCCTGATGAGCTCATTTATTTCATTCCTTTCCAATCTGGATGCCTTTTATTTCCTTTTCTTGCCTAACTGCCCTAGCTAGAACTTTCTGTACAATGGTGATTAGAAGTGGTGAGAGCATATTTCCTTGTCTTCTTCCTGATCTTAGGGAAAAGCATTCGGTCTTTCACCATTAAGTATGACATTAGCTATGAGTTTTTCACAGATAATCCTTTATCAGGTTGAGGAGGTGCCCACCTATTCCTAGTTTGTTCAGAGTTTTTTAAAATAAAAGTTGTTGAATTTTGTCAAAGCTTTTTGAGTCTACAGAAATAACCATGCAATTTTTGTCCTTTATTTTATTAACATGTTCTATTGCATTGATTGGTTCATGTTGATCCACCCTTGCATTCCTGGGATGAATCCTACTACATTTACCTATAGTTTTGTTTTCTTGTGATAACTTTGTCTGGGTTTTGGTATAAGGGTAATATTACTCTTGTAAAATGAGTTGGGAAGTGTTCTCTCCTCTTCGATTTTTTGTCAGAGTTTGTGTTGTGTTAATTCTTTAAAAAATATTTGGTAGCCTGTCCGGGCATGGCTCAGCAGTTGAGCGTCGACCTAGGATCCAGGAGATCAGGGTTCGATACCCGGTCAGGGCACATGCCCGGGTTGTGGGCTGCAGCTGATCAACGACTCTCATCATTGATGTTTCTATCTCTCTCTCTCCCTTCCTTTCTCTGAAATCAATAAAGATATATTTTAAATAAATAAATAAATAAATAAATAAATAAATAAATAAATAATAAAATAAAATAAAATTAAATTAAATTAAAAATATTTGGTAGGCTTCACCAGTGAAGCCAACAGGGCCAGGGCTTTTCTTTGTGGATAGTTGTTGTTGTTGTTTTTTAAATTAATACTTCAATTTCTTTACTTGTTATAGTTTTCTTCAGGTTTTCTATTTCTTCTTAAGTCAGTTTTGGTAGTTTGTGTGCTTCTAGGAATTTGTCCATTTCATCTAGGTTATTTAATTTGTTGGCATATAATTGTTTTATAGTATTCCCTCATCATCTTTTTAAATTTCTGTAAGGACTACAAGTAATGTCTCCTCTTTCTTCCAGATTTTAGTAATTTGTGTCTCGTGTGTGTGTGTGTGTGACTCTAGCTAGAGGTTGTCAATTTTGTTCACCCAACTTTTGGTTTCATTGATTTTCTCAATTGTTTTCTATTCTCTATTTCATTTACTTTCATACTAATCTTTATTATTCCTTTCCTTCTGCTTGTGTGGGCTTAGTTTGCCCTTTTGTTTTTTTGTGGGTTTTTTTTTTTTTTTTTTTTAGTTTCTTAAGGTAGAAGAAGGTTAGGTTATTAATTTGAGATTTTTAATATAAATGTTTACAGTTATAAATTTCCCTCTTAGCACTGCTTTCGCTGTATTCCATAAATTTTGATATGTTGTTTGTTTTTACTCACCTCAAAGTATTTTATAATTATTTTTTGTCCACTGGTAATTTAGGAACGTGTTTACTGTCCACATTTGTGAATTTCCAAAATTTCCTTCTGTTTTTGATTTCTGATTTATTTCCATTGTGGTTAGAGAAGATATTTTGTATGATTTTTATACTTTTAAATTTATTGAGACTTGCGGTCTAACCTGTGGTCTATCCTGGATAATGTTTCATGTGCACTTGAGAAGAATATGTACTCGGATATTAAGTGGGATGTTCTAAACATGTCTGTTAGGTCTAGCTGTTTTATAGCATTGTTCAAGTCTTCTGTTTCCTTCTTCATCTATCTAGTTGTTCTATCTCTAATCAAATTTTGGATCCCAAATGGCAACAGCAGTAAGGATCACAAGTGCTCACTGCCTGATTCCCTCACCTAGTGGAATATATGTATTTGGCTGCAGGTTTTCAGCCTCAGAAGGCTGTAAAGTTAAACAATTTATTCTGAGGCCTTTTTACGATGTCATTAATAGAAATTAAAGTGGAAAAACAAAGTAGTTCCATGTCTTCACTTCCTACTACATGATAATTTTAATTTTGCTATGAGGATCTCCTTAAAAACTGAACTAATTCATATCCCTACTTCATCAAATGTCTTAAACATATTGGAGATCACTGTAGGCAGGCTTTCTGTAGCCAGAGTGGCTAGCAAACAAGTGGAAGTCTTTATGATGCCAGACTCTTTTGCTTCCAAAAATCTTCAATATGTACTCCAATTTGATACATGACTGTAGCTGGATTTAAAAGGCAAAGGAAATCCACACTGCTGTGGACTTCAGTCTGGTCAAATCTGTGGCTAAAGAAAGGAGGAAAAGAATACAGCTCCCTAAGATATTCAAGCTGCTCCTTGGTCTCCCTGGATTTATGTGAGCCACCCAATGACCTGGGTGTTATTACCTTGGGGTTATTACCTTCCTTCTTTTTATTGTTCTTAAAAGATCTCAAATCCTGCAAGAACCATCCCCTCCTGCCATTTCCATTCACATAACTTGAGCAGTCCAAGTTTCAGAGAAACGAAATATTTTTCAAGTAGCTCTCTCTTTGGAAAACAGTAATCCAATGTACTTTTCAACTCCTCCATTTCCTGCCCATTATTCATCCTTTCAAAGTCCATCTCAAATGCCACCTCTTCCACAAAACCTCCCAATCCTCTCTTTGTCCACCAGAATTAACAGTTCTTCATGTGCACACACAACTAATGATACCTATTTCACAGTGATTCTATTTTTTCTTGGAT
The DNA here is from genome assembly GCF_054644295.1 of Miniopterus natalensis. Classification (NCBI taxonomy): domain Eukaryota; kingdom Metazoa; phylum Chordata; class Mammalia; order Chiroptera; family Miniopteridae; genus Miniopterus; species Miniopterus natalensis. The sequence goes on from NC_142089.1 coordinate 26,871,833, forward strand.
ATTTAATTGTGAAATGAAGTGGTGTACAATAGGAAAATGTGGGCTTTGAAACCAGGTAAACTTGGATTCAAACTCTGACTCAATGACAGAGGTAGACCACTGAAGACAAAGTGATCATGTAAAGCACTGAGCACTCTGTTGATGAGTGTCTTTGTTTATCCTCACCATTCTGCCCTTTTTGAGGGGAAAATCATTTGGTCATCTTTGCTTGCCTTCTGCCATGTCCATCAGTAGCATCATTATCACAATAATATAGTAGACAACGTTTACTTATTATGTGCCAGCAGTAATCAAAGCACATTACATTACATATATTAACTCATTAAATACTTACAAAACCTTCAAGTAGATATTATTATCTACTTCAAGTAGATATTATTATTATCCTTATTTTACAGATAAGGAAACTGGGCAAAGAAAAGTTAAGTAACTTACCCTACGTCACACATCTGGTAAGGAGCAGAGTCAGGATATGAATCCAGTACATCTGGCACCAAAGCTTGCTCTCATAATCATCATACTAAACCTCTACTCTAAGTATAGTCTTTGTCAATGAAGAAATTTGCCTTTCTAAGGAATATACATAACACTTAGGCAAAACATGACCAACGCATGATTAGTTGCTCTCAGAATTTCACTTTCCATTAAAAGGAAAACAGACTTTTCCAAACAAAGGCATAAGATGATCTTACAGAAAACACCCAACATTTTCTATCACTACCCCAACAGAATACTATTTAAGTACAAAATTTAGATAGAGTTTTTTTCTGAAGTAAAAACAGTTCTATTTCATCAAGCCTTCCTAAATCTGACAATGAAGACCAAGTTAGGCATGTGGGAGACTACTAAAGAATTAAGTGATCTTTTCAATGGAAAAATCTCACATTACTTTTTACAAATACCTGAAATCCAATAGCAACGCTGTAGGGCCTAATCTACTTACCATTTAAATTAAATCCCCAAAATGATTTCAGATATCATTTCTCCTAAAGCAACTGTTTTCTTTATATTAATAGTCTAAGCCATGGGCCCTCATTACTTGCACCTGAACTAATTTTATGAGAGATTGATTTTCTCTTAATCAACGCAGAAGTTTTCAAAAGGTCATACTCCCAGGAAGACTTACACCACAGAGCAAGCATAACATCCTTTCTTGCTACTCTCGCGAATTAAGAATGCACCATCAGGTTTCCCATAAAGCAAGTCCTCTGCTTGTACTCGATTGATATCTTCAACAAACCAGGTTTTCTCATCATAATGGGGCAGGTTTTCATCTTCATCATTGATAAAATAGGTCCTAAAAATTAAATGTTAAAATATTATTCTAACAGTCAGGTTACTTATATCTAAAAGCAAATTTACAAATAAAAGTCTCTTCTAAATCTTTAACCATAAAATGAAAAAATGAAACTAGTGAGTTGGATGCTTTTTAACAACTTCATTACTTATTATGGTACAGAAAACACAAAATTCACATGTCTCATACAACAAGCTGACACATGGATGTCTGAATGACCAATGCTTTTGTTTCATGTGGTTTAGCAGGTGTCTGAACTCAAATGCTGATAGCATACTCTACAAAATTCAATTCAAAAGAGGAGTGAAGTTCTTGATTCAGTGTCCTCAAATGACAATGAGACGCAACATTTAGCCTGTATAAAGGCGGCCCAGGTCTGAAATATTGGGAACAAAACCCTCTGACAGAGAGGTACAGGGGGAACTTACTCATCAGCATCCTCATTCTTGATTCCTAGCCAGGCATTTAGGCGTTTCTGTCTCACTCCTTTGTGATTGAGCCATCTGCCAGAGGGAAGACACCAGTGTGAGTATCTGTGCAAACTCTGCCTGGACAAAGTAGACACATCCAAGCCAACCAAACTTCCTGAGTCTGGGAACCTCTTATTTTCCCCAATTTCACTGAGAGTGGCCAGAGATTTCCCTAAACTAGGCTTTCCATTACTTTTCCTTCAACTTTCTGCAAAAAGGCAGAAACACAAAGAACTACCTGAAATGAGACGCTTCCCTCACTTTGCATTTTCCTTTTCTAAAAGGTTTTTACCACCGCAAGCATACACATACTTACACTCAAACACAGTGGGACACATATTGCTGAAATCATCAGTTAGGTCAGTATGGTGTCACACATTTACAATCTCCACTAAGCCAGAGGACTCAATTCCTGTGTGGTCTCTACATTGAGTTTAAAATTCTAAAACAGAATTTCACGGTCTGTTTTTGCACCTAAGCAAGCCACAAGAAATTCAGGGTGGCAATCTGAGTGATTAATACAAATTTACTTCATCACCAGGCAAATCATAGTATTCTAAAATACAGCAACATTTTAAAAATTTATTTTAGCGAGAGAGAGGAAAGGAGAGTGAGAAAAAGAAACATCAATTTGTTGTTCCACTCATTTATGCATTCACTGGTTGATTCTTGTGTGTCCTCTGACCGGAGATCAAACCCACAACATTGGTGTATCTGGATGACACGCTAACCAACTGAGCTATCTGGCCAGGAAAATACAGCAACATTTTAGATGTAAAATGATATAAACCATTGAGATGGCTGATGGTCTAAAACTTGAGTGGACTATAAAAACTCTTTCATTGCCGTCCCCCAACCAGGCTCCTGATCATTCAGGTCTCATCATAAACACCATTCCTCATTACCCCAACTAAGGCAATCCCTCAGTCGCTCTCAGTATTTTATCATCTTCATAACACTTGCCTGGAATTGTTTTGTATTTTCACTTGTGTTAATGTTTGTCTTGTGGACCAAAAAGGGGCCACATACTAAACCTGACAAGTTCAGGAGAGGCCTACACGGAGGCCTTACAAACTCAGAGACCTAAAGTAACCACAGTTAACTATCCTCCTATACCCACTTATGTAAAAGTATGTGTCTGTTTGTTTGTTTTTATCCAATCCCAGGAACTGATTAGCTTTTGAAAACGACTTTGAGCCAGGTCAGCGTGGCTCAGCGGTCGAGCATCGACCTATGATCCAAGAGATCGAGGTTCAATTCTCAGTCAGGGCACATGCCCAGGTTGTAGGCTCGACCCACAGGGAATGTGCAGGAGGCAGCCAATCAATGACTCTCTCATCACTGATGTTTCTATCTCTCTCTCCCCTTTCCCTTCCTCTCTCTGAAATCAATACTTTTTTTTTTTTTTAAAAAGACTTTGAAAAAGCTCAAGTGACTTTAGTACGTCAATTCATATTTATCTAATTATTACTGAGTAATGCCTAGGTCACTCCTAAAGACAGTATATTCTAGAGGAAAAAGCTGAGGCCTAAAAATAAAAAGACCTAATGTTAGCCTAGGTAGTTAGATATTAATAAAGAGAAGAGAGCAAAATTGGCTAAGCTTAATTAGGTCAGAAACTACAGCTTCACACACTCCAGGAGATAACCATATTGCCCAACCGAGGGGATTAACACTCTTCCCTCTCCCTCCCCAAATAGGGAGGAAGGACCTGTTCTCCAATCTTCTCAGGGTACAATTGGTCCACTCGCAGGGACTGGGGGGGCAGTGCTGGAGGAATAAACAATAAAGGGGAAATTCCTCTGCAGGGCAAATGCCCAATAGAAGCCAGGATGGTGATCATAATGGGGCATGGGGCGGTGTCTAATCTGGGAAAAAGACCAGACTGGGTAGGGGGAGGACAAGCCAGTGAAGCACTGGAAAAGAGGCTGGTCAGTTTGAAATCTGGAGGTAATATAATCAAAGCTTAACAAAGGGCATTTGTTTGCCCATTTGGTCCTGCGCTCGTGCACTTTCGTGCTCCCAGCAGTCTCCCTCCATAGCAGACATGCATTCCTAGCAGCCATGGAAGCCCAAGCACGGCTCCAAGTACACCTGGCTGCAAGGGCTCCAGGCAGCTTGAAGCAGCCCAGTGCAGCAGGGAACAGAGACTAAGCTAGCCCAACGGGGACAGAAACTGAACTGGACTAAGCTGTGGCATGGACTGAACTAATGGCACAAATTTTTCTGGATCCTGACCCTTCTTCTGGGCTTGATGGAGACAAGGCTGGACTTCTTCCACAGCAGGATGGAGCTGAACCACCTGGCCATGGATGAGACACAGACTCCGGACACCTGGGGACAGTCTTTTGTGCCTGTTCCAACTTCAATAAACCTTACCACTAGGTCTCATCCTCTCATGCTTGGTCCCCAGAATGCTTTTCTCACGATTCTGCAGAAGGACCCCATTTCCACCAGCAACATCAACAATCAGTTCTCAACCTACTAATTGTGTGGTTTTGACCAACCTCTACTTATGCCTCAGTATTCTCTTCTAAAAAACAGGAAAAATACTACTCCCATAGTTAATTTACACTGAAGTTACCTTAAGAAAAACAAGAGAAAAAATAGCTGGTGTTAGTACGGCTTCACCTAGTCCCCAACCCAGCAAGTAGGAAAATAATGTATGTGTATATAGTATCCTTTCTGAAAGTCTAATTCTCCTTACAACCCTAAGAGAAAAAGACCTGTGTTTCAGTCGGAGGAAGAGAATTAAACTAGGCAGTCCCTGAGAGAGGGGAATACAAAAAAATAACCTGAAGCTGAAGCACAAGTCCTGGAGAATTCATGCTTCCCTAGAGCCTGGCTACATCATGAGATGGGTAAAGGAAAAGGTGCCCCCCATGCACCAGGCAACTTGGATGGAGGACAGGAGGTTTTAAGATGCAGAGTCTGTTGGTGGCCAATAAGGAGATCTCTGTGAGGAGCAGCTCTAAATTTCCTGGAACAGCAGTATTTAACCACATGGCAGAATCCAATGGTTAGGGGCAGAGGAAGCACCCAATGATAGCAGTGATGGGGACAAGGGGCTTTTGCTCCACTCGTTTCCTGCAGTACTTCATGATGACATTCTTATATAATCCAAGTGTGTGTGTATGTGTAGGAAGTAGGAAGAGTCCTAACCATAACTGAGATAAAATACTTTTCATATAGCCAGGCAAGTGGAAATGTGGAAGAAACTGGTTTTAATAAGAAAAAGAGGAATATAACTTGTCTTATACCAAATTTTATCAACAACTTCACACTCCCCACATAAAAATGAGATAATACATGACATTTTGAAATGAAAAAATCAGTTTTAAAAATTTTAAGTTAAGAGATAAATTAAGGAGTGATTCACTACTTAGAAAAAAACAACAACCAGACCATCACTGGTGGAAATGTAAAATAGTGCAGTCACTTTGGAAAAGTCTGCCAGTTCCTCAATTAAGCACAATAACAATATGACCCAGCAATTTGATTCCTCAGCATATACTCAGGAGAACTGAAAACATGTCCATACAAAACTTGTACACCAATGGTCAGAGCAGCATTATTCATAATAGCCTAAACTTAGAAATAACAGTTGATGAATAGTTAAATAAAATTTAGTATATTCATACAATGGAATATTATTTGACCATAAAAAGGAATGAAGTGCTGACACATGCTACATATGGATGAACCTTAAAAACATCATGCTTGCGCCCGGCCGGGCGTGGCTCAGCGGCTGAGCGTCGACCTGGGATCCAGGCAATCAGGGTTCGATTCCTGGTCAGGGCACATGCCCGGGTTGTGGGCTGCAGCCGATCAATGACTCTCTCATCATTGGTGTTTCTGCCTCTCTCTCTCCCTCTCCTTCCCTCTCTCTGAAATCAATAAAGATATTTTTTTTTTTAAAAAAACACATCATGCTTGGGGAGGGGGAAGGAACAGGGTGGAACGGGTCACTGGGGAGAAAAAGGGACATCTATAATATTTTAAACAATAATAAAACTTAAAAAACAAAAAAAGCAAAAACAAAAAAATACCCCATCATGCTGAATGAAAAAAGCTACTCCCAAAAGACTACACATTATATGATTTCATTTATATGAAATGTCCAGAAGAGGCAACAGAGACAGAAAATAGTGGTTGTTTAGGGCTGAAGGGAATAGGGTGATAGTGGGATGATAGGTGAAGGATTCATGGTTTCTTTTTGGTATAATGAAAATGTTCCAAAATTGATTATGGTGGATGGTTGCACATATCTGTGGATATGATAAAAATATTACATCATACATTTTGAAACAGGTGAACTGTATGGGATGTAAACTATATCTCAATAAAATTGTTTTAAAATAGAACATATCACCCTCCACAGAACTCCTTTTTTTTTTTTTTAAAATATATCTTTATTGATTTCAGAGAGAGGAAGGGAGAGGGGAAGAGAGAGAGATAGAAACATCAATGATGAGAGAATCATTGATCAAGCCCACAACCCAGGCATGTGCCCTGACCGGGAATCAAACCCCGATCACCCGGATCCTAGCTCAACACTCAACCGCTAAGCCACGCCCAGCCGGGCCAGAACTCCTTTAGTTGCAAACTCCCCTAGTACATATTACTCAAAACTCATCATTAATGCACCTGTATTGTTATGGTAAGTTATTCTTTATTTTGAATTTATGAATTTAGGTTTATGAATACCAAGAAAAGTGAATGGTAATCGAATTGCAAATAAACCAAATTCCATTTTTAAAAAATGAATTTTAAACGGTTTTATATTTAAGATAATTTTTATTCTATGTTTAAGAAATGAAATTCTGTATTTAAGCATTCAAGAATATCCTAGAGCCCAGCAGGGTGTGGCTCAGCAGTTGAGCATCAACCTAGGATCCAGGGGATCACGGTTCGATTCCTGGTCAGGGCACATGCCCAGGTTGTGGGCTTGATCCCCAGTTGGGGGCATGCAGGAGGCAGCCGATCAATGACGACTCTCTCATCATTGATGTTTCTATCTCTCTCTCTCCCTCTCCCTTCCTCTCTCTGAAATCAATAAAGATATATGTACAAAAAAATATATATCCTAGAAACAGTACACTGGGATTTCAGCAGAGAATCTCATAAAATCCTTGTAGGCTACGCAGTGGGAAGTCAGGGAAATGTGCACACCCAAAGAGGGCCTGATGAACTAATGACAAGCTCTAGTTGGGTACTACAGAATCCCAACCTATTCCAACTTCAAAACAGGGCCAAAGCGAGATCATACCCAGTATCATGCAGCAATGCTTATATGTAGCACGCATTTTACAACCAGTCTCCTTCAACACTGACTAGACAATTTCAGCTTTGGAACACATCCAGCCCACCACACCCAGTACTGTCTTTGTTAGAAAATCAAAGTATGGACTATGGATCACTGGACTACCCTCTCAGAAGCAACCCTTCCGAAAGAGGTAAGGGATGTCCGTGTCTCAAACATCCTAACTGTCTTCACTAGCAGGTCATGGCTTATCATCCATGATGTTATCTAAACTCTCTTTTATATTTAGCTTATTTATCTCATTAAAGGAACCTTGAAGGTCTATTTTGCCACACTTATTCATGCCCCTTGGAATGGTGCATTTCTTAATATCTCATTGCTTTCCAGTCAAAGAAGTGCTTCCATTCATTCCTTTGATCAATGGCAAAGACTTCTTGGGCATTTCCTTAGCTTCACTATGTGACCAGAACCATAAAAGTATTCCAAAAGCAGACACACCCTGATTTTAGACAACAGCATCTTCTTGCCTTATTTCCAAAGCTCTTCTGTATGCTATGTGTATTTGCTTGACGTTTTTGGAGCCGCAACAGCAAACTGAAATGATCTCTCGAGGGGAGTGTTACTAAAAACTACTCGGCATAGTGTAGTTGTAACTGTTTGCCCCTAAAACAATCACCTTAAGTTTCCCTCTACTGAAACAACAGCCACTGGTCCAACTTCTAAGCTTGTTTTATCCCTTCTCTCCCTTTCTCACACAAAGGAAGCCTGATGTCTATGGAAAACACAGTCAGAGGTCTTTACTCTGTCTTCTGCCAGGAGTTTGAATTGAGTTGTTTTGCATGCGTGAAACCCATAAACATATTTCCTAACAGTCCATTCATTACCTAGAACTAAACTTAATATATTTTCCTTTCTCATGGATTTTCTCTTTGAAGCAATCATTTGTCCTAAAAAACTAATCTGCACAATTTGTTCTGATAATATGTCTTTCAATCCATATTTGGATAATATCCCTATACCTAGCTAAATCATATAGTTTTCCATAATATTAAAAAATTAGGTTTTACTCTTCAGATCAAATTATCTTTCATGCTTGCCATGGACACATTTCTATTACTTAAATACAGAATTTCATTTATTAAATGTAAAAATCCTTTAATAGATTGTTCTATTAAGTGTACTTGCATGTGCCTATGAGGGATAATTTCCATTTCTGTGGTTCTAATATGTAACCAAAGATTCTGGTTTTTGTGTTTTAGGCAAACATTACTCTGTACTTTTTAAGCTACATCACCTTGCTCATGCCACAGCCACCCTCTGAGATTTCCAAGGCATTTGTACGAATTAAGAGTCCTACGTTGCCCCCACACATTCACTTTAGGTTAACTTTGGTGCCCCTACTACTAACAGGAATACTTTCCTACATTCTTACTGGCCATTTCTCAATTACAAATCTACCTCTTAACATTTCTAGTGCCAGCAATAATCTGGTGCTGGTGGTTCCCCCACACACAGGCCCACACTACTCACACAAGATGTTGATCACGGATCTTGCGCAGCTGGATCAGGTCAGGTTTGATACTGTTCATTTTTTTATCTATTTCCCGGTTGTCCAAAGCTTGTTTCTTCAAATCCTGCTCTAGGCGCATTTTGCTATCATGAATCTCACCCAGACGTGATTTCAATTTGTCATAATTCATCATAATTCTGTGAAAATATTTGACATATTAAGGCTAAAATAGGAACCAAGCAGAAGCATTCTACAGTGGGAGCAGAGTCCTAATATCTTAAGTGTGGTCGACATCTGCTGTTTTTTGCTGGCCCATGTCCATTCCCATTCTTCTGGTAATAGCACCCTGATGTTCCCTGTAGTAGGGGTTCCCTGCCCCCATCTCAGATTCACAGGTGAACATCCACACAACCCAGCCTGGCCAATAAAAGTATTCCATCCCATCCTGTCCATGCCCTTAGGCCACAGTGACTGGTTCTAGAATTGGAGTAATACCCAAACTGACTCAATGAGAGTCAATTCCAGGATTTTTGCTAGAACTCTTGTAAAGAGATTCTCTTTCCACTGGGATTGCTAAATTATGAATATGTATTTAATTCTAGGGACTCCCAGCTGCTATTCTGTCATCTCATAGGGAAAGCCTGCCTGAGGATGAAGCTGACACAGAGAAAAATGGAACCAAAAGACAGAGAATGAGAGAGGATCCTGATTACCTTGTTTGGGCTTTGGATCGAGCTATAATTGAACAGGTAAAGCTATATAGATGATATCAAGAGATAACACAATATAGCAATTAAGAGCAATGGCTTTGCAGTCAGCCTGCCTAAGTGTGAATCTCTGGCCTGCCACTTACTGTATGACTATGGGCAAGTTACTTAAATTCTCTGAGCCTTCATTTCCTCTTCTGTTTAAAATGGGTACTTAAATAGTACCTACTTCATACCTTGGCCAGGTGGCTCAGTGGGTTGGAGCATCATCCTGTACACCAAAAGGCTGTGGGTTCAATTCCCAATCGGGGCAAGTATGGGAGGCAACCAATCAGTGTTTCTCTCACATCGATGTTTCTCTCTGTCTCTCTCCCTTTCTCTCTAAAAATCAATAAAAATATATCCTTAGGTGAGGATTTAAAAAAAAGAGATTACGGCTGATAATCCCTCTCTCAAAAAAAAAAATAGTACCTACTTCACTGGGTTACTGTGTAAATTAAATGTGATAATATACATGAAAGGACTAAACAATGCCTGGTACATCTTCGTAAGTACTCAGCAGCTGATGGCTATAAGCTTTTCCAGCATACAGTTTTGCTGTGCTCTGAACCCTTAAGGCAACAATTGTCCACACTACTCATCATTCAATATGCAGTTTTATATTACTATTAAAATGTCATCATGTTACTTTACCTCCAATTTCAACTAAACTACAAGTTCTTGTCTATTTCTTCATTATTAATAATTGCCATTTATTGACAGCATATGCCAAGATACACTCACACACACAAACATGCCTTCCTGTATTACGAATGTGTGTGTGTATGTGTGAGAGAGAGAGAGAGAGAGAGAGAGAGAGAGAGAGACTTAACCCACATAGCATTTCAACAAGATATTATCCACAGTTTATGGAAGAGGAAACAGGCTCACAGAGCGAAGGAACTCATCCAAGGTCACACAGCTAGTAAACATTCAACCCAGAACCCAAGCCCATGGTTTTCGTATTAAGCTATTCTGCCTAACAGCACTTAGCCCTATTCTTTTGCACACAGAAGTTCACTAGCACTTTGGTGCTAACATGAGAAATAACTTTGCTTTACCCTTGCATAGGATTCATTTTTGTTTGTTATCCACTTCTTCTCTCCTCAACCCACTGTTATCTGGCTCAGTCTTCCAATATTCCACTAAATTTGCTTTGAAAAAGGCTTACAATATCCTTTGGTTGCCAGATCCAATACCTCCCATGCTGCTCATTCTCCCCGTATAATCTCATTCTTAGCATCTATCGTCACCTGCACACTTATGCCTCCCAAATCCTTCCTGTACCAAGTTCCAAATTCAACAGTCTTTCAGACAACTCCATTGGCTTCTCACAGGAACCTCAACCCTAAACTCTCCTCATACTCTCTACTTAGGTGGATAACACCATCCCTTTGTCACTCATATTCCTTAGTCCCTAGGAATAATCTTTGACTCATCCCACACCTATCATTCCTAGTCAGGCCTCAAGTCCTCAGCATCCATTAACTCCACCTCCTTTCCTGCCATTGTTCTGGTTCAGGCCCTCACCATCTTTTATCCTGATGACCACAAAGACTGCAGCCACCTGCAACAGTCAGGCTGCTCTTCCTGCCCATGGTCTTGTTCCACCTCCGATTTATTCTCAGACTGCTGCTGTTGATTTTCAGTTCAACAAGTATTCAATGAGCACCACTATGTACGCTCTGGCACCATAACAAGTGCTGTAACTATCAGGAAAATAAGCCAACATCCTTACTTTCAACAAGCTCACAGTTTAGTGAGTGGGATATTCCACAAATGTTACAGTAGGAATTGGGACCAGATATTGTAGGGGCAAGGCCAGTCTCAGGAAGATTTTTCTAGAAAAAGTCATGTCTAAACTGAGTCTTAAAGGGTGAACAAGAGTTAACACTTAGGAGGCTGGAGAAAGAATGAGGAAAAGAGGAGGTTGAATTTGGTACCATTGGTGGAAACAGCAAGTATTTCCATATGGAAGGACTGTGAAGTTTGAGGGGTAAAAGCAAACACAACAGAGATAATTGGGAAAGAAAAGACGTCTTGTCTCACTGATGTACTTGCAGGTATTAGGTAGATTTACCGTTCAATTTCCTTTTCATTTCCCTCCCTGCGAAATCGCTCAATATATTCTTTGCGATATTGTTCTTGCGTGTGACACTGCTCTTCAAATATTTTAATTGTTTCATTAAAGGCTTCAATTGCAGTCCGCTTCATCTGTATTTCCTATAGGAGAGAAAAAGAAAAGACATACACTTTATTATCTTTATTTTATTTTGTAACTTTGTTACAATTCCATGTAAGACTGAATTCAAAAGGATAAACCAGGGATTTTCATCTCATCCACACATAGACTAATTACTAAAATTTTCTGCTGATCTGACAAAAAGATAGGTATAATTTGACAGCTATCGTTGTGTTGGCTGTTGTCTTTTTTTTTTTTAATCCTTACCTGAGGACATTTTTTCCACTGCTTTTCAGAGAGACAGGGAGGGAGGGAGGGAGGGAGGGAGGGAGGGAGGGAGGGAGGAACATCAATGTAAGAGAGACACATCGATTGGTTGCCTCCTGCATGCGCCCCGACGGGGGCCAGGAATCGAGCCTGCAACCGAAGTATGTGCCCTTGGCCAGAATCGAACCTGGGACTCTTCAGTTTGCAGGCCAAGGCTCTAACCACTGAACCAAACCCGCCAGGGCTGTTGTCATTTTTTTATTTGATAATCTAAGGGAAAAGGGGTCAGTTCCCCTGACTAAATAGTCAGGTATTGCATGTTTTAACAATTCCTGTGGTACATCAGTTAAAAATCCCTGGGCTAAAACAAGACCCTTTATGTAACTCCTACCCTTATTACTTATATGCAAAATGCATCATTCAAACTCTAAAATAAAAGAAAAAGAACTATTACCTGAAATATAGCTGAGAACCACAAAAAGGCCTCTGAGTTGCTAAGAGGGATTAACCCTGAACACCCCAAAGACAAGGACGAAGTTCTGCCTTTGCACCTATTGTAGTGCTGACCCCCAAAAGGTGCTGAAGGAGTGAATGGATAGAACAGAGGAGTCCATGCACCAATGTGCAAAGCCTTATTCCCAGAAGAACCCTATAAAGTCTATTTATTCTTACTTTCTTTTTTTTCTTTTTTAAAAATATATCTTTATTGATTTCAGAGAGAGGACAGGAGAGGGAGAGAGAGCTAGAAACATCAATGATGATAGAGTCACTGATCGAGCCCGCAACCCAGGCATGTGCCCTGACCGGGAATCAAACCCCCGATCACCTGGATCCTAGGTCGATGCTCAACTGCTGAGCCACGCCCGGCCGGGCATTTTTTTTGTTAATCCTCACCTGCGGATATTTTTCCCCACTGCTTTTCAGATAGAATGGGAGGGAGGGAGTGGGAGAAATATCAATGAGAGAGAGAGAGAGAGAGAGAGATACATCAACTGGATGCCTCGCACACGCACCCTGACCTGGGGCTGGGAGCGAACCCGCAACCAAGGTACATGCCCTTGACCAGGAATCGAACCCATGATCCTTCAGTCCACAGGCTGACACTCTAACCACTTAGCTACACTGGCCAGGGCATATTCTTACTTTGAATTCTAAAGTATGTAGTTTTCAAAACAGAGTCATCAGTAGATTAATCTGATTAGAAGCAGAAAATGAAAAGGAGAAGAACAGCTGCTAACATCAGATGCAGAATAAGATGTAAAACTAAAAACTTCATAAAACAAAAGCCCAGCAGGCTAAGCCATTCAGCACTAGGGCAAGAAGTCCTACACATTTCCATGAGCTTTGTGGGTAGGATTTGTAGACTTCAGCGTCTGAATCATGATTCCCCTAAAACCTTCAAAGAAGATTAGATTTTGTTCAATTTACTTTAGAAAGTCAAGAAATATGTATAAAGGTCTAGGAAGATTACTATCCTGAATGTTTACAATTTTTAAAGTTTTGGTGTTCATGAGATAATTCCTCAACTATCCAGCACGAATTTCAACAAATAATTATTGAAAATCCACTATACAGAAAGTACCATGTGGTGATAAAGAGATTCATAAAACATGGAGCCTACCCTTTCTGGATTTGGACTACACAGGTGAAAAAGATTTCTGCCCTCTGCTAGGTTTTGTTTCATGTGGTGGTAAAGGAAATCAAGTGGGGTGAATCAGTTACTTACTCCTTCACAGAGGCTTCATGGAGAAGTCCACGTTTGAGCCACATTTTAAAGAACTGGGGTAGGGGAAAATGCAGCATCACACATAGATGGCATGGCATGGTATGTACATGAAATAATAGGGGATGTTCAGGGATGAGCAACTGTTCAGTAGGGTTGGAACATAAGGGGACTGGCTGATGAGGGGAGCTCAAACCCTTATGATGTTCCATATAATTTGAGGTTTATATCATACGTATCTCAAATAGCACTTATTGAAATGCCCATATCTAAATATTTAGCTACAAATTCTACACTCTGAAATTATAGTGGAGGGTCTTGGTTTCCTTGCAAGGTTAGAAATTACCTACAAAGCTCTGGCCCTATATCTTCAAAGAAAACACCAGTAATTTAGACTTTACTAACACTGGCTTATGTGTTGGTAGATAGGACAGCAAACGGGAAAGTATTTGATATCACTGCCCAAGCAGCCGCTCCTCGTAAACAATGCCACTATACCTACCACCAAAACTATACACCTACCTAGATCTACACGCCATCCTTCTTCCTCTTCCCTTTACCTACCTGTGCTCTGCGTCTCACCTCTTCTTCCTTTCTCAGGTACTTCCTCCGTCACATCAGCCACTCCCTCCTCTTACATCATTAACTCTCCCGGTCTAATGGTTCCTTCTCATCAACACACGAACAAGTTCTAGTTACACCACTCTGAAATAAAACCCCTAACCCTAAATTCTCTCCCAGTCACAGTTAAGCTTCTTGAAAGAGCTGTTTATATGACTGTCTCTCTTTCCTCATCTCTCATTCACACTCCAACTCACTCTGTTTTGGCTTCTGTACTCACCATTCCACAGACACTGATCCTCCGAGGTCACCAATGACCTCATTGCCAAATTCCTGTCTCTTATCCCAATCTATCACTAAGTCCTACTGCTTTTCCTCCTAATTATATGTAATCCAGATGTCAAATATCCCCACATACAGTCTATTCTCAACCTGTGCCAACTCTGACTTAGGAAACACCACCTCTTTCCCATTCTCTAGGAAGAATTCACTTACATCAAAGCAATCTAGACTTTATCTAAGATTTCATAGAAACACAAAGGAAGTCTGTAAACTTATAAACACTACTATAACACAAGGAGGTCTATAACACTTATAAACAGAGGATGTCAATTCTTTAATCTCTCTTTAACACACTGTCCCAGCACATCTCCTGTACTACTAATCACTGTCTCTCTCTCTCGCTTCCCCCACCTCCCAAAGCTTTAAGCCTCCATGGATTTCTGTGCTTGGCCCCATCGCAAGTCCTGCTCTGAATTCTCACATAGAGAAATTCAGCCCTCTTCTAGCTTCGACCTACTAGTGGCTTTTTGGTTGCCTCCATCTCCCCCCCATACCCAGCTCTCCAACCAGGGATTCCAAGTCCAGAACCTGGTCTCATATCAGCTACTCAGAACTCATACTCTGCTGTAAAATCCCCAATATTACTAAGTATGTTTGCAGCATGTGGCGCTTTCTCTGCTTTCTCCAACCATGACAGAAAGCAGAAATGAGGCTCTATACAAGCCAAAGCCACATGCAACAGCGGCCATTTTCCTTGCCTCTATTCACAGGAGGGTTAGCCCTCCCCTAGACTCCACTTCACACCGTAAGTCTGACTCCATCCCCTTGCCAAGGGTGGAGTGCTTTTGGTTCATTATCTTGCATAAATTCATTCAACAAATAATTCAACACTAACTATATGCCAGGTATTATCTGAAGTGTTCAGGATATATAAGTGAACAAGCTAAGATTTCTGCCCTCTTGAAACTTATAGTTTAGGGGATTATACAGACAATAAATAACAGGCATGATAAGTAAATAAATTACATAGTTTGTTAGAAGGTAAGAAGTGTTATGGAAAAAAAGGAAAGTAGAGTGGGAAAGGAAGGTTGGAATGTGAGTTGCAATTTTAAATAAAGTTGTCAGGTATGCCTTACTTTGATGTCAACATTTGAGGAAAGACTTGAAGGAGGTGAAGGGGTTAGTGAGGTGACTATTTGGGGCTAGGGGGATGTGTTTAAGGCAGTGCAAACACACGAAGGTAGGAAGCAGGTCTAGTATATTAAAGGTACAGCAAGGAGGCCGGTGGGGCTGGAGCACAGCAAAGAAGAGTATTTAATAAAAGAGGTCCAAGAGGAAAAGGAGCACAGATGATAGTGGGCATTATAGAAACAACTCTGGCTTTCAGTCTGTGTAAAATATGGAACCAGAGCTGAGTCTCAAACAAAGGAGTGCTGTGATCTTACCTCTGTTTTACAAGTATCATCTAACTGGGGCAGGGGAACATGGATAAGGAAAGGAAGCCCAGCTAGGAGGTTTCTGTGCTAAATCAAGGCAAGGCAAGAAATGATAGTGCCTTAGTTCAAGGTATTAGCAATGAATGTGGTGAGAAAGGGTTGAATTCTGGGCATATTCTAAAGGCAAAGTCAACAGGAATTCCTGATAGATTGGATGCAAGGTATAGCAGAAAGGATCTACTAGGATGACTTCAAGAATTTCAGCCTGAGTAAGAAGTATATGATTTCTCTCAACTGAAATGGGAAAGGCAAAGGGTAGAAGAGTCTTGAGGTGAAATAACAGGGTTCAGTTTTGGACATATTAAGTTTGAGATATCTACTAAGCATCCAAGTGAAGCTGTTGAATAGGCAGTTGGACATATGAGTCTAGAGTTAAGAGAAGTTAGAAGGACCAGAGATATGTTTGGGAGTTACTGGCATATAGATGACATGTAAAGCCATGAGATTGTTTGAAATTACCAGAAAGTAAATGAGTAACTAGAAAAGAGAAGGCGCCCTGGCCTGGTAGTTCAGTTGGTTAGAGTTGTCCTGATATACTAAGGTTGCAGGTTCGATCCCAGGTCAGGGCACATACAAGAAACAACCAATGAATGCCTAAATAAATGGAACAACAAACCGATGCTTTTTTCCTCTCTCTCCCCCCTGCCTCCCTAAATAAAGAAGACTAGAATACATTTGCGGGGGGAGGGGGGGAGAAAGAGAGAGAGAGGGGGAGAGAAGACGACCAAGGTCAAAAAGGAGAAATCAACAAAGAAGATTGAAAAGGAACAATGAAGGAGGTCCAAATCTCAGTTGCCTCTACTTATTTCCAGATCTGAAAGTTCCATTTATGGTTATTATTATGGATTCCTGTTCCACCTCTGATCTATAGAAATACTCATATTGGTTTTGTATATAGCCATGTGCTTTCAATGTTTATCATTATTAGTGGGAGATATAAGGTAAGTGCATAAAACAAACGCACAGCTTAACAAATTATTATAAAATGAACACCCGCTACCATCACCCCAGAAATTCCCTGTGCACCCTTTCTGGATCACAACTCTCTGCTTCTTCCCATTCCACCTCCCCTGCCTTGGTGGTAACACTATCCTTTATGATGATCATTTCCTTATGATTCCTTATGGTTTTACCACTTTATGTTCTCATCCAAAATAAAAAAGTTCACATCTGCCAGGTTTGTACATTTTATGAACAGACTCATATTATATGTGTACTTTTGCATTTTTTGTTCAATATTCTTTGTGAGATTAAACATAGTGTTGTATGTGGCCCTTACTATATTTGTGTAAATATATACACATAACACAATAAGTACAATGCTCACTGTATTTAACAAATATTGTCAGAGTGCTTCAAACTTTTGAAGAAGAGGGCCTCATCTCTCCTTCTGTGTTTCTGGAGTCAAGCATAGTATCATGTCTAGACCAGGTACTCAGTACGTGCCTCTGGATGGTTATATTGACCTTTGTAACCAGATGCTTTGTCTCTCTCTCTCTCACACACACACACACTCAAATATCGTTGGGGTTGCCATTATCTCCATCTTAACAGATGGGAATGTGAAACACAGAATCTCTCAAGGGACAAAAGCAATTTTTAACATAACCAGGGTTAGAAAATAAATCTCCTGAATTCTAATTCAGTTTATTTTATATATTTTAAGAAGTAACACATGTAAACGGAAAAAAAAGTCAAACAATATAAAAGAATATAGAGTAAAGAGTAAGTTTTCTTACTGCCTTAATTATCTTACCCAGAGGATATATCAGTTTTTGTCCAGAGACTTTGAGTACATATTAACATGTGTACATATATCACCCTTTACCCTCTTTCTTTTTTTAACCATAAATGACAGTATATCACATATTTTTCTATAGCTTCCTTTTTTTTTTATTTACTATCTCTTAGAAATCACTCCAAATCAGTAAATATAGACCTCCCTCACACTTTTTGATGGTTATAGAAGACTTTTTCTGCCTCCCCTGCAGGTAGTTGTGATCTGTAGCTACGTCTAGTCTAGCCAGTGGGAGGAAAATGGAAGCAGTGTGTGTTTCCCAAGTAACCTTAAAAATAGGGAACATTCCTTTTTTTCTCTTTCCTAGTCTTTCTTCCTGTTTGCAAGAATATGGTTATTATGGCTGATATTGGAATAAGCCAACTTCCACAGATAGCAAAGCATCAAGACGGAAGAACCCTAGGCCCTAATTACTGTGGAGTTGCCATAAAACCCCTCAACTGCCTACACAGAAAAATAAATTTCTATCTGAAGCCTTTGTTATTTTATTTTTTTGTCACTTGGAGTCAAATCTTATTCTAGTTAATACTAACTAATATAAAATATATCCTTGACCAATAAAAAAGTTATTAATGAATGAGAGAGGAACTTGTATCATCAAAGTCTCAAAAAGGCTATTTAAGATATTAAAACAGCTAAAGTTTGTCGGGTGAATTAAAGAAAATCTGATGTAACTGTAATGTTGAATACTTATTGGCCTAAATAATAAAAATATACTAACCTGGGATGTTCTGGTATATTCTTCATATAGCCTGTCATACTCTTTACTCTTTTCCTGATACTGAGAATGGTACTCCTGCAGTTTTTTACCTACTGCATCAATATTATCTTCTTTTACCAACTGATCCTGTGCAGGTAAACAAAAGAAGTCAAGAATGACAACAATTCTGACATGAATTTTCACATCTATTTATTTTTAAATTGTAATTTCTACTGTAAGTTTAAGCCACTGGATTAGTATCAAGCATGCAAAAGCACTAAACCCTTTTGTTAACACTAAGATCAGTCTTTCTATCACAGCAAAATATTTAATACTTTAAAAATTAAGAAATAGCCCTGGCCTGTGTGGCTCAGTGGTTAGAGCATCGGCCCATGTACCAAAGGGTTTCAGGTTCCATCCCTGGCCTTCTCAGGCATGTGAAGGAGGCAACCAATCTTGATGTGTCTCCCTCATATCGATCTTTCTCTTTCTCTCTCTCTCTTCCTTCCTTCCTCCCTCCCTCCCACTCTCTCTAAAAAACAACAACACAACAAACCAAAAACCAAATCAATGGAAAAAATATCCTCAGGTGAGGATTAACAACAACAAAAATTAAGAAATAAAGTATAAATAGAAAACATAAATGAAAGTATTTTTTATATAAAATTAATAAATACATGCAACAAGTTATTAATAGTTGTCACAAAATAAGTTCTAAAATTCTTAAATCTTCAGTAGAAAATTTTAAATGAACTAGATTTTTTTTAAACTGATAAGCCTGGTAAATTATAATCAAATAATCATGTTAAGTAATGACTTGCTGAATAGCTATCAAGAACTTGTGTGATCATACCTGTTGGTATTTGGACACTGGGTACATCAGCTTCACATCAAGTTTGGGATTGTACTGAGCAAGAGATTCATGATGATAGTGGTTAATGAGCTCCACCACAGAATTAAATGTCAGAGGGTCAGAAAAGCCATATTTACCATCTCGATGATAGATCTTTATTAACTTATTATTGCCTCCTTTCCTGTGAACAACAAGACAACCACTATAGATTTCCTCCCCAAATTCTACTGAAGTACTGCTTTCATATGAAGATATGAAAGCTTGATGTCACATAATAAACAAGTTTTATTATGTTGAGGCTGTAACAGATGAATAGACATATATAATTATGTGTGTAAAAGTATATATAATGTCATGTTATTTTTACAACTATTTCTTTCGTCTATAAATATCTTGCTTACTAAAGGCCAACATACCTATATAGCATTCAGTATCAACAAATCTGGCAAAAATAATCACTTAAGAAAAACACTATAAGTATCTTTCCCCCCCCACCCCCCGAATGAATTATATTTCTAGCTCTCCTGAACTTTAGATAAGCACAGCTAAACAGAAGAGGTCCAAGGTCTAGGCCCTGGGGTACGCCAGTGTTTAGTGGTCAGGCAGATGAGGAAGAACCAGCAAAGGAAACCAAAAGAGAGCAATTAATGAAATGAAAGGAGAACTAAGAGTGTGTTACCTTAAAAAATATTTATTTATTTATTTATTTATTTATTTATTTATTTATTTCTAAAAACAATTTTTTAAAAAGCATTTCAACAAAGAGGAAATAATCAACTAGGTAAATGTCTTGGAGCTTGACAAAGTACAGATCACTAAGTGATCTTGATAAAATGGTTTCAGTGGAAGGGTAAGGATGAGTGCCTGACTGGAACGGATTAAAGGGAATGAAAGAAGAAGAAAAAGAATGCCTATAAACAACTGTCTTGAAAAATATTGCTGTAAATAAGAGCAGGGAAATAGCTGGAAAGAGATATAGGGTCAAGGAAGTTTTCTTTATTATTCTTAAATGGGAGCCTGTAAAGCATATTTATATGCTAATGGAATGACTCAGTAGAGAGACAAAAACTGTTGATCCAGAAAAAAAGGACAAGATAATTCCCTGGGCAGTGTCCCTGAATAGATCAGAGATGGGATCCAGTCCACAAGTAGAGAGGTAGATCCTGGACAAGAGCGTGAAGAGTCAGCCTCCCACTGGAACAGGAGAAAGGCAGTCTCCACATTCAGGTGCAACTATGTCGATAGCTGTGGCATTAGGAACATAAGGAAGTTAGATCTCTTCTGACAGCTTCCATGTTTTCAGTAACAGGAAGCAACTTCTTTAATTAAAAGGGAGATGTGTTATTGATTTGAAGAGAAAAAAAAGAACACATGAAATTATGATCTAGGAAAGTGGGAGAGCAAATGGATTTTGAAAATGCAGAAAATCATCTGGACAGTACTAAAATCCTGCTTAAGATTAGTAGTCACAAATTTAATGCAAGACCAGTCAGCATGGTGTATTTTTCTTGAAATTTAGCTGTCCAGGTATAGGCAAGGAATAGACAGGGTTGAATTTACAAATGTTGGAATATAGTTAAGCAACTACAATGGAGGGAAAGCAAGTTCGTTGAGGATCTATTCACAAGGATAATTTTAACAGTGGACCACAGACTCTTAAGCAGAGAAGGAGGGGAGTGAAGCTATGAAGTATTTGAGGAATGGTGAATTTTTAATTATATGTCTCTCTCCCTCACTACAACCTTCCTGAACAGAGAACCATGATATTCCCTCTTGAACCCTAGCACCTGGCCCAATGCCTAGCATAGAGCTGATTCCTAAAGATGTTAACTATCCAGATTTTCTACAATGAACACTATTTACTGACTTTAAAAGTGGACATTGAATTGAAAAACCTCTACTTGCTCACCACCTACTCACTCCAGTGTGATTTTACTCTCATTTCTCTCACTTGAAGGTCATCAATGACTCTGACCAAATAGACTCTACTCCAGGCTCTACCCCAGGCTCAGATTCTTTGCAGTGATTGAAATTTCTACTCTCCCTTCCTTCTTCCCCTTCCCACACCCAATATCCTTCTTAATATTTCACTCTCCCATGACTTCTACGACACCACTCTTTTCTCGCAACCTCTTAGACTGCTCTTTCTTTGCTTCCTTCCTGGTTCTAATCACAGTCATTCCCCAAAAAGAATTTGCCTTCAGCCTCTACCCTTTTTCGTTCTCTGAGGTCCTTAAAATCGCATTTATTCTAGGTAGATGATACTGAATCTTTTTCTGGCCCTATACTCTCTTCTAGGTATCTTCTATACATCTGGATATATTCTAGATACATTTTTTACCTAGAAGTTCTGGAGCAGCTAAAAATCAGTATCTTTCCCAATTCCCCAGTAAAACACTGCTCCTGACAGTGTTTCCTATTTCTATAAATGGAATATTCATTCTACGCCCAGCAGGCTCAAACCACAGTCACCTTCAACTCCCTCTCAACCTCATACCTATTCTATTATCAAATCCCTTCTGCTCTTAGCTCCCCACTGCCTTACTTTGACTCAAGTCCTTTCTTAAAGCCACTATCCCAGGTATAGCGTGTTCAGTCTTTAGATCATGACATTCCCCTTGTTAAAACCCTGTATTGGTGGTGGTGTTTTTTTGCACTTAGAAATAAAATTCAAAGTCCTTACCATGGTTCATTAGGCTCTCTGCATCTGGCTTCGTCCCACTTTCAGCTTCATCCCCTACCACTCTGTGGTCACACTGTAAGCCAGCCACAGTGGTCTGTGTATTCATTGGATCTACCAAATCTTCCCAAAATCAGTGTCTTTGCACTTTCTGTTCCTTCTCCCTGGAATGCTTTTCTGGCTGGATCTTTCTAATCCTTCAGTTTTCAGAGGTCATACCCTTATAAAGGTCCTCCTTTTCAAAACTATCTTAAATTCCCTTTCCCCATATTCTCTATCACATAACCCTATGCATTCCCTATTTAGCACTTTGTAACTGTGAAATTACCTCATTTCTTTTTTATGTGTTTATTGAATCTCCCCCACCTCTGAACATAAACACTCTAGATAAGAGACCATGTCTGGCTTGTTCATCATTTCCTTTTCCTAGAGCAGTACCTATTAACACTGTGGGCACTTAATAAATATTATATGATTAAAGACTAAATCCTTGCCCAGCTGGTATAGCTAGGCAGTTGAGCATCGACCTATGATCCAGGAGATCGTGGTTCAATTCCCGGTCAGGGCACATGCCCGGGTTGCAGGCTCGATCTCTAGTTGGGGGCATGCAGGAGGCAGCCTATCAATAACTCTCATCATTGATGTTTCTATCTCTCTCTCCCTCTCCCTTCCTCTCTCTGAAATCAATAAAGACATATTTTAAAAAAAAGAAGAAGAAATCCTCTTCTGGATCACCATTATCTCTCAATTCTTAACAGTCTGAGCATATAATTTCTGTGCTGAAAAAATGCAATGGTTCCCTCTGCCTATCTACGATATTAAATACGAACTCCAAATTTTGGAATTCAAGTCCCTCTTCAACATGACCCTTTTCTAACCTTCTATCCCCCCTACCACTTTTTCCTCTTTACAAACTCTACCCACTAACCAAATGGGACCGCATCTCACAGAACAGGACTCTAGTTTCTCGCCTCCACATCTTTTTCCTATTGTCACCCAATCCTGCAACCCTCCTCCCACTTTCTACATATCCAAACCTAATCCCTTCTTCAAAATACATTGCAAATGCAATTTCTTCCATGAAGGACAGATTTCTATATTTTCTCAACAAGTTATCTCTTGCCCTCTTTTAAGCCCTCAAAGCACATTGTTTGTACTCTCCTGTTATTGTAAGTTTAATTCAAAGCCGTTTTCTTATTACCTTTACCCTCACTAGACTGTCTTCCTTGAAACAAAAGTTTTAGCTCATTGTTTGATCTTCTGCAGAGAAACTAGTACTGAGCTATGAGAATTTACTAAATTGAATTAAGACCAGCACTTTTCTGCCTAGCAAAATCTGTCAAGGCTCAGTTCAATTTTCATTTCCTCTGAGAAATCTCTTTTTCTTTCTCTCACTTATTCCTTCCTTCAAGTATTTATTGAGTACCTACTATATGTCAGACCTTGTGCTAGATACATGAAAATTTTAAAACATTCTTTGCCAATGTCCACCAACCAATGAACAAAACGTAGTATATACATACAACAGAATATTATTCAGCCTTAAAAAGGAAGAAACTTCTGACATATGCTATAACATGTATGAAACTTAAAGACCTTATTTGACATTAAATAAGCCAGACACAAGAGGATAAATACTGTATGATTCTACTTATATTAGAAATAGTCAAATTCAGAGACAGAAAGTAGAACAACAGTTACCAGGGGCTGGGAAAAGGAAAATGGGGAGAACTCTAATGTAACATAATGTAACATTTAGATACTGCATTAAGGTAGAGTATAAATGTGCCTCTCCCATTCCACCATTACACATCTAGATTATGAATTCTTGAGAGAAAAACCATGCCTTATTCATGTGATAATCCTGGCCCTAGCACAATATCCAGCAGAAAGATAACCTTATTTTAAACAATAAAATGGGCTGCCTCAAAAGGAATATGCTAGCTCCCTATGACTGAATGATCACTTGGAAGCTCAATAATGGCCCTTTCTGAAAAATGCTACGCAGAGAATTCCTACATCTGGAGAAACCCAGATGAACCAGGGAATATTAACGATCCCTTCCAGCTGTAGGTCTCTAACATAAGAATTCTCATGGTGGCCCTAGACTAGAAAGCAATAAGTGGGACCCCACAATGGTCTTTGTTTCTGAAGAGCACTGCAACTTTAGATAAGTTACATAGCTTTTGCAGGCTCTTTTCCTCATCCCCAAAATATAAAAATTGTTGCTTTTAATGAGTTGTAATTAGGAATCTACCCATTGTAAAAAAGCACCTTAGTGTAGGATTAAAACCACTTTCCAGATAAATAAGGACATTCATTCATTTAATAACTATCTATTAGGCATCTATTATCTAATGCCTATCCATTATTACACACTAATCTAGACTCTGGGGATATAGTAATGATTAATCAAAGTCCTTAATCTTAGAGAACTTAAATTTTTGTGGGGTGATATAGACAAGATGGGAGAGAAGATGAAAACAGTGAGCAGCCCACACAGAGAAGTAAATTGAGGCAATAAACATCCTTGGTTGGCTACTTTGGATTGAGTGATTAGGGAAGATCTGAAGAGGTGACATGTATTTACAGATTTGATGACAAAAAGGAACCAATTATGCAATGATCAGAAAGAACAGCTACTGCAAACAGCAGATAGAACAGCTATTGCAAAGGCCCTGAGACAAGAATAAGCATCACTTGTCTGAGCATCACTTGAAAGGCTAGTGGGGTCAAATGTAATGGATAGAGAGAATGACAAGAAATGAGGTGTAAGAAGGAGACCAATCCCAGGTCAAATAGAGTTTTGTAAGTTAGAATGAAATCCAAATTCTTTACCTTAGATGCAGTAGAGAAACTTAAAGAATTTTAAGCAAAGGAGTAATTAGACTCATATCTTAAAATGATCACTCTGGTTGCTGTGTAGAAAATGGGTCAACAGGAGTGGGGAAGATTAGCAGTTATAAGATGCTGGGAGGCCTGTTGGAGGTGACTACAAAAGATCAAGCAAGATGATAGTGGCTTAGATTTAGATGGCAGAGAAGTGTGAAGAGATTACGAATATAGATTTAAAGGTAGAGTTGGCAGGACTTGTTTAATGATGAATTGGATGTGAGGGTGAGAGAAAGAGAGGGGAAAAGGCTCGTGGCTTGAGTAACTGTAGAGATGGTGGTTCTATTTCTTAAAAAAGTAAAGACTTGAAGAAAAACAGTTTGGGTAGGGGAAACTGGGTTTGAAATAAAAAATTCTGCATTGACCATGTTAAAATTAGTATATCCACTAGTTATGTGGTGACAAAGCCAATAAGACAACTAGATATATGCATCTGGAGTTCTGAAGGTCAGAGCTGGAGATAAGGTTTATGAATCATCACTGCATAATTGTTTATTAAAACCAGGGGACAGGACAAACTTTGCCGTGGGAGAATGAATACAGAGAAGAGGAGGCTTCGTCCAGGAACACTTAACACCTTGCTGACCGGCTATTTCGAGCCAGAACTCGCCCGTGCAGCTGGCTACTTTTCCACTGTTTTAAAACTCTACATTGCTTTCAGACCTTAAAATTACTTAAAGTAATGTAAGTGCCGACACAAATTATCTCATGACCGGTCAGCAACATTCAGACACGGAAACACAAGTATACTCATGACCAGTCAGCAAGGTATTCATTTAGATATTGACTAAAGGAGTGGCATAGAACTGGGGGGGGGGAATCAAAAGAGCATGATATCACGACAGTCAAGACGATAAACTGTTTCTAGGAAGAAGTGTCTATGACTAATGCTGCTAAGAGGTCAGGCAAGGTAAGAAGAGAGAAGTGGCCGTTGGTTTAGCAGTCCCTGTAGAGTGATAAGACAGAAGCCTGAATCGAGTGAGAAAAAACTGTTTTGAATCAATGTAGAACACTGATTATTCCTCAGCACAACTGCAGTCCTAAGGTATTAACTTCTTAATGTCCTTACCAGAAACTAATATAGTGATTCCAAATTTCTAGCATAAAATATGGGATTATTTTCCTTAAAGATATTAGGATGGAAAGGCAGCTAAGAGCCAGATAAACCTGGATTTGAACCCGTCCTCTGCCACTTACTAGTTATGTGTCCTTAGGCAACTTTCTTAACCAAGTTAAGCTTCAGTTACTTCATCTATAAAATGGAAATATTAATACCTATACCTCATGAGGCTGTGAGAAATATATAAGACATTACATGTAAAATGCTTAGTACAAGGAAGTTGTTATCATTGCAGTTGTTATTATTCTTTTCTTTAGATAGTCCCTTCATAAAAAAAAAAAAAAAAAAATCACAAGACTTTATTGTAATTAGACTATTTTAATTGTTAAAATTAAATGTGGGAATATCTAAAACAGTTTTCCTAACCTTTTAAAATATATGTCCCATCTTTGTAAATATACCCACATGGACAGCATGATATAGACTGCGAATTGTTATCTTCTACATATCATCATCAGCCCAAATAAGGCTGAATTTTTAACTCTGAAGTCTGCATTAAGGAAGACAATAGGGTTATTAGAGGGGTGGATTCCCAATATATCATGAACCTTAGGCTGTGCACATGACTTCTACTTCACTCATAAGGTCAACAGTATACATCTTATTTCCTTGCATTTAAGCTTTTTCACTTTATTGCTACATAAAAACAAAAATTATCATTTTTATAAGACATTTAAATATTTAATGTATAGAAAAAGGATAGTTAGCCAAACAACTAAAAATTATGTATCTAGATTAAATTAAAATATGAAAAATGTGTAAAGATTTAAACAAAATACAGAAATGTCTGTATACCAGAAATAAATAATGCTAGTAGAACACTAACCAAAATGCTGAAAAATACTCACCGTAAAGTCAAAGTATAATCTCCCTGCATTTTTGTTGAGGCATCTCTGACCAAGAAGGTACCATCTGGCATGTCCCTTAATTTGTCATTTACCTCCTCCCTGAAGAATTACAGGAAAAATGAGAAAAGAAAAAAAAAGGCGTCATTTGTTCTGTTCACATGTTATTACTAAGGCTACTTGGGAGGTGGGTACGTCTAAGGTTATAGAATCGTGCGGCCTTCAGATGTCATTTAGTTCTTCCCCCTAGGTATGTTCATTCTGTTTTGATTTTCAGTGTTATGCAATCTAAGGAAGGGCTGTTTACTTCTTAAACTTTTCCAGATTTCAACTGTCTACAAGGGATAGTGTTGCCCTTAAACCTTTAGGGATTCCTTAGGCAGGTCTGAACTTGTAGAGTTTCAGGAAAAACCAGCAACTGTTTAGAAAGGTTATAGTTAAGCAACAATGTCAGCTGTGTGTCTCATCAAAGAGGGGGGAAATTCACTAAATTCACAATCTTTCAATATAATGTCCTCTGATATGAATTTATACTGATAACAAATTCCTCTGCAAAGCTGGTGTGGGACTTTAAGAAACAACTAGGACACTCAAAGGAAATGGCAGGACATAAAAGACCCTTGAAGTATAGAACCACAGGGTCTTAAAATATAAACTTAAATGGTAATTAAATATAATAGATCCTTTTATTGTACAATGCTAAATTAAAATTTTTCTGATAATTTTAATATAAAATATATTTTCTTCAAAAAATTAAATATAGAATTACCATATGACCTAGAAATTCTACTTCTGAGTATATAGCCAAAATAAATGAAAGCAGGGACTTGAGCATTAATACACTAATGTTCATAGCAGCATTATTCACTAGCCAAAAGCTGGAAACAATCCAAATATTCATCAAAGACAAATGTCCAGATAAGTAAGTAAATATATATTAAATGGAATATTGTTCAGCTTTAAAAAGGAAGTAAGTTCTGACACATGCTACAGCGTGGATGAACCTTGGAGATATTGCTATAGTAGTCAAATTCATAGAAACAGAAAGTAGGATGGTGGTTACCAAGGAGGGGCTGGGGAGAATAGGAGGAAAGGGGAGTCAGTGTATCATTAATGGGTACAGAGTTTCACTTTGGGAAGATGAAATAGTTCCAGAGATGAATGGTGGTGATGGGTGAACAACAATGTAAATGTACTTTATGCCACTGACCTGTACATTTAAAGATGGTTAAAATGGTAAGGAAAAGAAGAAAGGAATCAGTGCAACTTTGATAATGGGAGAGAATGGACAAGCATATTGAGGGATACAGCATCAACCTGAAACCTGAGTTGGCAGAAATGTGTAGTGCTTTTTAAAAACAAGAAAATACAATATTCAAATTTTTAAAATATATATAGTGTGTGTGTGTGTATATACCTTCTCTAGATTCAAAATTTTCCAAAACCACATTTTATTCAAAGAGAAATCTGTCCTAGAGTCCTGTTTCCCAAAATGAGGTGTGTGAAGAGTGCACCAAAATCACTTGGGGAGCTTGTTAAATACAGATTCCTGGGCCCCACCCAATTGATTCTTGCCCACATAAAGATTGTGGAACCACTGCCTTAGAGACCAAAGGTAAGGAAAATTAAATACCTATAAGTAACTTTTATCCTAAAACATGTGTAACTATCTTAAGAGTATGTATCATTTATTCAGAAATCTATCACCAATACAGTATTAAAAGTAAAATCACACCCATAATTTAAAGACTTTCTTGTCACTTTTTTTTTTGTGGGAAGAAAAGCATTTAGAAACTTTTGAAATGTTCTCACACAATCTCTTAAATGGTAATCTTTAAAAGACAACCGATGGGATATTAAAATCTTTTAACTACTAATTCTCAAAAATGATTTTTTTAAAAACTGTATTCAATTATAATAACATTCTAATTACCTTGAAATATCCCCCCAGTACCATTCTGCATCCTGAAGAGAAACAGAACTGTCCTTCAGTCCATTTGTAACAGGTGAAGTCATTGGCTTAGGTGGCTTTGGTGGAAGAGCTGGAAGAGAAATGAATATTGTTTTGTAGATGTAAATTATCATTTGTTTTCTAATTTCCTCAGTCAGGAATCGCCCACTAAGATTCAAATAATTATAAATCAAATTGTGTTATTTTACATTAAATCTTTTCATTTCTAAATATATTTTTATATAAGGGAGAGGGAGGGAGAGAGAGACATTGATATGAGAGAGAAACATCAATTGGTTGCCTCCCACACACACTCCAATCTGGGTATGTGTCCTGACTGGGAATCGAACTGGCAACCTTTCAGTGCATGGGATGACACTCAACCAACTCAGCCACACAGGCCAGGGTTTACATTAAATCTTAAACATTCGCCCAACCAGCCCAGTTCAATGGTTGACAGTCCATCTATGAACCAGAAGGTCATGGTTCGATTCCTGGTCAGGGCACATGCCCAGGGTTGCAGGCTCAATCTTGCAGGAGGCAGCCAATCAATGACTCTCTTTCATCACTGATGTTTCTCCCTCTCCCTTCCTCTTTCTGAAATCAATAAAAACATATTTTTAAAAAAATCTAAAACATTAGCCAAAAAAAATCCTTTTAGAACTATACCAACAATTGCCTGAAAAGTGAAAACTTCAAACTATTTGGGGCTCTTCCCTTCCTATTTTTTTAATTTAGTTTTTATTTTAAAATTACAGTTGACATAGAATATTATATTAGTTTCATGTGTACAGCCCCATGATTAGACATTTATGTAACTTATGAAGTGATCACCCCAATAAATATAGTACCCATCTGACACCATATATAGTTATTACAATATTATTGACTATATTCCCTATGCTTTACATCCCCATGACTATTCGGTAAGTACCAATTTGTACTTCTAAATCCCTTCACTTTTTCCACCCATCTCTCCAACCCCTCTCCCACCTGGCAACCATCAAAATGTTCTCTGTATCTATGAGGCTGCTTCTGTTCTGTTTCTTTTTAAATTCCACATGTAAGTGAAATATCTGGCATTTGTCCTTCTCGGACTTATTTCACTCAGCACAATACCCTCTAGATCCATCCATGTTGTCACAGATGGCAATATTTCATTCTTTTTCATGGCTGAGTCATATTCTATCATATACATGCATCACTTCTTCTTTATCCATTCACCTATTGATGAACACTTAGGTTGCTTCTATATCTTGGCTATTGCAAATAACGCTGCAATAAACATACAGATGTGCATATCTTCTTGATTTAGCGTTTTGGGTTTCTTGAGAGAAATATCCAGAAATGGAGTTGCTGGGTCCTTCTTTGTCTCTTGTTGTAGCCTTTGTTTTAAAGTCTATTTTGTTTGGCCCTGGCCCAGGTAGCTCACTGGATTGTAGCATGGTCCCAAAGAGCCAGGGTTCGGGGTTCAATCTCCGGTCAGGGCACATAGAAGAATCAACCAATGAATGCATAAATAAGTGAAACAACAAATTGATGTCTCTCTCTCTCCGCTCTTTCTTTATTTCTCTAAAAAAATCAAGCAAATTAAAACAAATTTTTTGAGTCTTTTTTTTATCTGGGTTAAGTACTGCTACATAAGCTTTTTATTTTGTTTTGTTTCCATTTTCATATCTTTTTCCACTCCTTTACTTTCAGTCTGTGTGTGGCTTTTGATCTGAAGTGAGTTTCTAGTAGACAGCATATGAAAGGTTCTTGTTTTGTTATCCATTCAGCCACCATATATGTCTTTTGATTGGAGCATTTAATCCATTTGCATTTAAAGTAACTGTTGATAGATACATAACTATTGCCATCTTTTTTTTCTGTTTTATTTTTATTTTTAAAGAAGAGCCTTTAACATTTCTTGTGATACTGGTGTGGTGGTGATAAGCTCCCTTAGCTTTTTCTTGTCTGGGAAACTCTTCATCTGTCCTTTGATTCTAAATGATAGCTTTGCTGGGTAATCTTGTAGGTTTTTGCTTTTCATCACTTTGAATATTTTGTGTCAATCCCATCTGGCCAACAAAGTTTCTGTTGAGAAATCAGCTGACAGTCTTATGGAAGTGCCTTTGTAGGTAACTAACTGGTCTTATCTTGCTGCTTTTAAAGTTCTCTATCTTTAACCTCTGGTATTTTAATTATGAGGTGTCTTGATGTGGGCTCATCTTGTTTGGGACTCTCTACACTTCCTGGGCTTATACATCTATTTCCTTCACCATGTTAGGGAAGTTTTCCAACATTATTTTTTCAAGTAGGTTTTTAATTTCTTGCTCTCTCTCTTCTCCTTTCCGTACCCACATGATAAGAATGTTGGTTCACTTGAAGTTGTCCTAGAAGCTCCTTACACTATTCTCATTTTTTTATTCTTTTTTCTTTTTGCCGTTCTGATTGGTGGTTTTCTGCTTCCTTATATTCCAAACCACTGATGTGATTCTCTACTTCATGTACTCTACTGTTGATTCCCTGTAAATTATTCTTCATTTACAAAATTGTTTGTGGTAAAGGTTACAGAGCTCTGTGAATACACTAAAAACTATTGAATTATACACACACATTAAGTGGGTGAATTCTATGGTATGTAAATTATATCTCAATAAAGCTGTTATTAAAAAAACAAATTTCAGACTTCTGAAATTATTAGATTGAGGAGAGCTTGCTATAATCCATACTTTTTTTCTAAGTGGATACTTATTTGTACCTGTCTTGTTTGAAAAAGATTTGATGTGGCTTATTAAAGTACCTACAGTTGGAACTCCAATTTTGCAAAATTTAGCATTCTTCTAGTTATCCACTTATAAAGATTTACAGTTGAAACTTATGCTATACAAAGCACTGTGTTATAGTTATGAAACGTACAAAGACAAGGTGTTCCCAGCATTCAAAAGAACAAATCTAGAAGGAATGATATATAGAAACATCTAACCATAATACTCAGCAGAATGAGATAAATACTATAATAAAGGTAAAAGCAAAGTGTAATGGAAACCTAGCAAAAGAAGCAATTGATCCCCTCCTGTGGAAACTTTAAGTTCAAACACTAAGCTTCTCAAACCTAGTCCTTACTGAACTGAGTGCCATGACCAGCAGGTCCCAATAAGAACCAATCTGCCTCCTTGAATCAGCAGGTGGGTTACAACCTAATCACCAAAAGGAGTCACAAAGACTTGCTGTTGTCTATAAACCTTCTCTGCAGGAGCTCTAAACGGAATTGAGTTGACCAGGCTATGTGGGGAAGCTGCTACTTATGGATAATGATAGTTCACTGATAGCTCTACCACCAACAAATATATAATGACCATTTCACTTCTATTTCATTGGGCTTCTCACAGCCTCCTTGTACCTTGCTTTTTCTCATCTGAAGAAATATAAGAATGAAATATGATTACAAAGCAATTCCTACATAAAGCTGCTAAAAGAACACAATCATAATGAAGAGCTGAAATGAATGCAATACTGGACTTATTTCTACATTCTTATCTATCATCACTCCATACATATATTAAATAAATATTTTTTAAAAACCTCTCCTATGTTCTAAAAGCTAGAAATACAGCAATAAACTAAATAGACACAGTCCCTATACTTAAAGACTTTATAATCCAGAAGGGTAAATTTCAAGATAATTCATTATTCCTAAAATCATGGGTATGTTCAAATTTAGCTCAACTGAACTTGCCTGTGTCTTCAAAGTGTTTTTGTGTTCTCTGGTAGCTGATTCCCCTCCCCATGTAAATTATAAAATTTACTGGACAAAAGTAAATTAAAAATTTACCTTAAATAACCTTCTAGTTACATGGAGATAAGCAGATTTATCCTTATATGTCACTTCCAACTATGATATTGTAAATAAAGGTAAAAAAAAAAAATTCCAAATCACATATATATTAAGTATGTTCAGTAAAACATATTGAGGAAAAGCTAATTAGGGTACATTAATTACCTTTCAATTCTTTGACAAAGTAGTTCTTGCATAGGCACTGCAATGTTGAGTGATGAGTTAAATGCACCTAAGTACATACCTTTCTAAATAAGTATCCATAAATGCCTAGTACTTTTATTTCTATTTAGTATACAATGAAAAGTATTTCTCTTCCCCTTTTGAGAACTATAGTGCAAGTTTTTAATATTAGCAATACACAAAGATATTTTAAAGTCAATTTTAATATGTGCATATATGAACAAATATATACACATAAAGACATCAGGTAGACTACACAAACTGTTAACAATATACAAAACAGGGATGCGGGAACAGCACAGGAGAGCACTTTCTTTACCTGTGTATGTATGGTTTCTTATGTATGTTTTAACAACAAAAAAACAGAAATAATAGGTTATAAGTAAATTTTCATTTTAATTTATTTTCTGACTTTTTAAAAAACTTTCAAAAATTCACTTTGATTTTTTTAACTAAAGAAAGTATTTAGGAACTGAGGCACTATAAAAAATTAATTCTTGGTCGTAATCTACAAATAATCTACAAACACTACATGAAAGTACTGTATTAAATGTACAGAAGTTGATAACTGTAGTGCACTGTGGTATGTAAAGAAATGTTCCTATTCTTAGGAAATACATATTGAGGTATTTAGGGGTTAAGGGCCAGGATGAATGTAACTTATTTTCAAATAATTCAGAAAAACTGGAATATTATTTTACATAAAGAAAGAGCATGAGTGATAAAGCAAATGAAATAACATGTTAACAGGAGAACCTGAGTAAAGGACATATTGGGTGTCCTTCGTATTCTTATTTTTGCATCTTTTCTGTAAGTTTGAAATTATTTCCAAATAAAATATTTAATTTTTTTAAGAATAAAAATTAGGTACTTATTAAAACCAGGGAGGAATGACAGATTTCAGCCCTCACAGTCTATGCTGCAATTTGACTTTATGAAGGATGATTTTAAATCAAAAATGAAAGAAAAGCTAAAAGAATATTAGAACATATGTCTCCAGTGTGTGCTGGGGGGAAAAAATGAGGCACATATAGTTATATAACAAAGTCAGAGACCTTCAAGCCTTTTGATTCCATTAAATACCACAAAAACCAGGGGCCAGCTATCTTTCCCCCATTTCAGGATCAAGTCCCCCCCCCCCATTTCTATAATTTTATTTCAAGAATGCTATATAAATGGAATAATACATTATGTGACCTTTTGGACTTGACTTTTATTTTTTTCACTCAGTATAATTCCCTTGAGATTCCATTCCAAGTTATTCCATGTATCAATCATTTGTTCCTTCTTATTGCTATGTCAAGTTTTAATCAACATTCTGTCAAAATCCTGACCAAAGACTATCCTACTGTAACCCAAACATACAGTACAGTGCCTGGTACATATACAATAAATGTGTTCATTCAACAAGTACTGACTGAGAACCTACTATTCTAGGCCTTTGTATCTTCCATTCATAAAGTGGTGCTAAGGTTGTACCTATATCCTATAAGGATTAAATGAGTTAATATGTGTAAACTTAAAATAGCATATGAGAAATAGCAATGAATAAATATCAGCTGCCAGCTTTGGTGCTAGGATAGATGCCAAAGATAGTAATAAGACAGACAGTCCAGTAGGCAATTCAAATAAGTAAAACATACAATACTATATTGTGATTAAACGCAGTAAAGAGAAAGTATTTTTTCTTTTTCAATTACAGTTTACATTCAATATTATTTTGTATTAGTTTCAGGTGTACAACATAGTGGTTAGACAATCATATACTTTACAAAGTGGTCCCCCTCTACATTTTAAGTACCCACTGACACTATACACAGATATTGCAATATTATTGACAGTATTCCCTATGCTGTACTTTACATCCCCATGACTATTTTGTGATTACCAATCTGTATTTCTTTTTTTTTTCTTCTAATATATTTTTATTGATTTTAGAGAGAGGAGGGAGAAGGAGGGAGAAATAGAAACATCAACGATGAGAGAGAGTCATTGATCGGCTGCCTCCTGCACACCCCTTGCTGGGGATCGAGCCTGCAACCCGGGCATATGCCCTGACCAGGAATCGAACTACAATCTCCTGGATCATAAATCAAAGCTGAACCACTGAGCCACAGGCTGGGCCCAATCTTTATTTCTTAATCCCTTCACCTTTTTCACCCACTCCCCCAATCCCTCTCTCCACTGGAAACCATCAGTCTGCTCTCTATATCTACGAGTCTTTCTGTTTTGTATGCTCATTTATTTTGCTCTTTAGATTCCACACATAAGTGAAATCACATGGTATCTGTCTTTCTCTATCTGACTTATTAAAGAGAAAGTATTTTTAAAGTATATTTTAAAAGGTGAATGTTATGGTAAATGCCTATATCTTAATTTTTTTTTAAATAGAGAGAGACAAAGAATAGGGTGCCATGGAGCACAAAATAGGGCACTAAATCTGGAGTCAAGGAAGACAAGACATATAGTATCCCAAACTAAAGGAACAGCAGGTATTTAAAACAGAGGATGGGAGGCAGGGGTGGGTGGGAGGGTGGAGGGAGAGACCGACCAAGAGAGAATTAAAAGAAATGCCTAGCACATGGGGAGTATGAGGTGGGGAAAAGCGGAAGTTCATTTTAGCTACCTGTCATCTCCTGTGTAATCACCCCAATATTGCTCTGAGCTGCCTCCCCAGCAAACCATCTTATTGCTAATCCTTTCATTATATCCTCTGGAGCTTCCTCCCTAATCATTCTCCGTACATTCTAATTAAATAAACTATTTTATAATTTCGATAACTTCCCAGAAAGTATTTTGTTCCCACTTCTCAGCCTTCTCTGAAATCTGGCTCTTCATGAAGGTCATTGCTAACCTTGCAGCCTTCTCTCTTAAAAGGCTGCTCATTTTCCTCAGGGCCTCTGGGCCTCTGTTCCTCCTTAGCTCTGAGATTTCCTAGGACCTCTTTTCCTTCATCCACACCTTAAAACTTTTATTCCCCTGGCACTCTTTTTATTCTGTTCTCCCATCTATTCCCATAACTTCAAATAATACCTACACTCTGCTCCCAAAGTAGTATTTCTAACTACAGAGACTTTTCTAAATTTCTGATTGTCCAAAAGAAGATACCCAATATGTGTCAAGCACTATAGCAGGCACAGTGAATTAATGTGGTTATAAATCACCCAGGAATCTTGTAAAATACAGAATATGGTTTGCTAGGTATGACCTGGGGCCTGGAATTCCGCATTTCGCACAAGCTTCCAGGTGATGCCAATGCTGCTGGTCGAAACTGAGTGGCAAGGAGCTTACAGCTGTCTCTCTTTGAAAAGCTCTGATGGGGTTAAAAAAAAAAAAATGCAAGTAGAGTACAGTAGCTAAAATACATAAAATACAGTAGATTAAATATATGTGATTCTTCACTCCCTCTATAAATCACTCCAAATTGGCAATATATTTTTAAAGGTATGAACACATAGTAGCAAAGAGATCAGAGGAGGAAACAACAGCAACAAAACTTTACTACAGGAAAAGTAACCAGATGAATCTGACCTGGTGGAGTGCAAAAACTGAAACCTAAGCCTGAAGAGAGCAAGTCCAGTAAAAAAGCAACCTGATTCACACTGCAGTACTCTGGAAAAACCAAGAATTGGAGGCACAATGCATCTCTGAAGAGAGGATTGAGGATGGAGCTGAAAATAAGAGGATTGGCTGAAAGTCTACATAGAAGGCACAGTTCTCCCCCCAACCCCAAGCAACCGGGCAACTACCCCTCCCCCACCCAGACAAAGACCAACTGTCAACTCGTCAGTCCAGAGAAGCAATTACAGAGGCATTTGGACTCAGGGAACACTAAACACAGCTGAGGCTAGGGGTAAGTCCCTAATTGAAAAGAGAATTAAGGAGAAGTCTACTAAATAGGTAAATGTCCCAACCCCCTCCCCCAC
Source organism: Miniopterus natalensis (assembly GCF_054644295.1). Lineage (NCBI taxonomy): Eukaryota > Metazoa > Chordata > Mammalia > Chiroptera > Miniopteridae > Miniopterus > Miniopterus natalensis. Next base: position 26,908,398 of record NC_142089.1, read on the forward strand.
CTCAGTTCTCTGAACCCTGAGCCACCAACCTTGTACCCCTAGGCAGAATTTAGGGAGATTCTCTGGAGAAACTGACAAGACCCCCAAAAGACCTAAAAATACAGATATTTTGTGGTTACCAATGAAAAAGAGATTCATGCCCAGCCGGTGTGGTTTAGGGGTTGAGAGTCAACTCATGAACCAAGAAAGAGGTCAAGGTTCGATTCCTGGTCATGGCACATGCCCTCGTTGGGGCTCTATCCCCAATAGGGGTATGCAGGAGGCAGCCAATGGGTGTTTCTCTCTCGTCAATGTTTCTATCTCTCTATCCTACTCCCTTTCTCTCTCTCTAAAATCAATAAAAACATTAAAAATAGAAAAATCAATTTTTTAAAAATTAAAAAAAGAGATTCATTATGTTACCACCTTTCAGCGAAGGCCTCTAGTTAACACGTCCTGCCCGCTTACATGGGCCTTCCAATTAGCTTTTTTTTTAATTGATGAGAGAGAGAGATTTTGTTCCACTTATTTATGCATTCATGCTTGATTCGTTTGTGCCCCAACAGGGGATTGAACCCCCAACCTCGGTGTATCAGGGATGACACTCTAACTGAGCTACTCAGCCAAGGCTCCAATTAGCTTTTTAATACCTCATTCTTGAATAAAACGTAAGCCTTTAAAAAGGAAAGAAATTCTAACACATGATACAACATGGACGAACTTTTAACACATGTCTTCATGAAGACATTAAAACCTTGAAGAAATAAGCCAGGCACTAAAGGAAAATATTTATGGTTTCTCTTATATAAGGTTCTGAAAGTAGTCAAATTCAGAGACTGAAAACAGAATGATGGGTGCCATGGGCTGGGGGGTGAGGAGGAGAGGAAAATGGGGAGTTAGTGTTTAATGGGTACATGATTTCAATTAGGTAAGATGAAAAAGTTCAACAATGTAAATACACTTAATGCCTCAAAACTATGCTTAAAAGTGGTTAAAATTATAAATTCTATGTTATGTATATTTATCACAATTAAACTACAAAAGAACAAACTACAAGACATTTGAAGAAAGCCATCAACTTCAAACATAAGCATCAGTATACATAAAATACAGGGAACAGAATAACGAGTTAAATGACATCATGAGGAAACAACCAGGCAAATCTGGAATATAGGGCATTCAACAAGACAGGTGATTTGGACTCTTCTAAAGTCAATATTTTAAAAAATAGTCATTATCATTTTAAAAAGTGACTAGAGGCTATTCTAGAAAACAGACAAAAGCAACATTCAATGTCAATTTTAGTGGGATTTTTATTCAGAAGCAGAGTTATATAAATTAATTATGGATTATGGAGGCAATTTGGAGAATTTCAATATGTATTAGATACTAAAATTATTATTAATAAATGTCTAGTAAATGTTATACACCTGAAACTAACTACTACTGTGTGTCAACTATAAATTTAAAATAAATTATTTAAATGTTTTAAAAAAACATTAAAGAAGCAGCCCAAAACAAACAAAAAAAGGAAACAGGAGTAAGCAAAGAATTCAAGGAAAACTTCACAGATACATTTTTAAAAAGCATAATATCCTCGGAAATGTAAAAGGAGATACTGCATCTATGAAACACAAACTAGATCTATAATAAAGTAGCATTAAAGAAAATGAGCCCTGCCCTGGCCAGGTGAGTAAGTTGGTTGTGGGTTTGATTCCCGGTCAGGGTACCTACCTAGGTTGTGGGTGCATATGGGAGGCAACCCATTGATGTTTCTCTCTCACATGGATGTTTCTCTCTCTCTCTCCCTTCCCCTCTCTCTAAAAATCAGTAAAGAACAAGAGCCATTATATATTAAAATTATAATAGAGGTTCTTAAAAATAGCATCAATTGACAAACTAGCAGATAAATTTGAGAAAATCTCCCAGAAGTGGAACAAAAGAGAAAGTACTGAAAATAGAAGATAAGAGATTCTGAGGACTGAATTAACAGAAGTTTCTGAAAGCAGAAAAAGAAAATATTTAAAATAAATAAGAATAAGAAAAAATTTTCAGAAATGAAGGGCATACATTTCCAGAATGAAAGTGCCACACAATGTATTCAAAGTATGCCACAATGAATAAAAAAGACTCACATCAAGGCACATCTATGTGGAATTTCACATCAGGGATAAAGAGAAGGTCCTAAAATCCATCTATTACAAGGGGGTTAAAAAGACTGGTCGCAAAGGACTAAGACCTGGAATATCTTTAGATTCCCCAACAGCAACACTAGAACTAATGATACTGGAGAAAAACCTTCCAATCCTGAGGAAAAATGATATTTCAACCTAAAATTATATATCAAATTATCATTATGTATATATGAGGGTAGAATTAATATTTTCAGTCATACAAAGTCTCAAACAACTTAACTCTTAGGAAGCTCCTGAAGGATGCTTCTACCAAAATGAAGAAATAAACCTAGGAAAAAAGATGGTGTAGGATTCAGGAAAATAGAAGCCAACACAGGAGAGAAGCAAAGGCAATCCCCAGGATAATGGTGACTGGATGCACCAGGATGACAGTAAAAAGAATACTGCTTCTTAGCATTGCTTACAAACACATATATAAAAGTGAAACAATTTTTTAGACCTATCATTTTCGCAGATTACTAATCATTGGTGAATGAAAGCTACTGGTCTAAAATAAAATCTGGCTTGGCCATAACCTAGCAATATAACTTTGGACAAGCCTCTTAATCGCTCTTGTATGCTTACCTATAAAATGTTTGATTACATCATAATAGTCCCTCCTAGCTCTATTTTTTATGAGCCCTTGTATTTGGCCACCAAAGAGAGATAGCAGACTATGCAGATTTCATTGGCATACCAGAAATTTCATTAAGACTTTACTGGGTACTGCCTGGCTGTGTGGCTCAGTGATTGTCGACCTACGAGCCAAGAGGTCATGGTTCAATTCCCACTCAGGGTACATGACTGGGTTGTGGGCTGAATCCCCAGTAGGGGGTGTGCAGGAGGCAGCCAATCAATGATTCTCTTTCATAATTAATGTTTCTATCTCTTTCTCCCTCTCCCTTCCTCTCCCTAAAATCAATAAAAACATATTTCAAAAAACAAAAACAAAAAAAGTTATTGCCCTGGCCAGCGTGGCTCAGTAGTTAGAGCATCGGCCTGGAGACCAGAGTCACAGATTCGATACCTGGGTTGTGGGTTCGATCACCGCCCTGGTCAGGGTGCATGTGGGAGGCAACCAATCAATGTGTCTCTCTCACATTAATGTTCCTCTTCCTCTCTCTCTCCCCTCCCATTCTTCCCTTCTACTCTAACAAAAAAAAAAAACCCAAAAAAAAATCAATGGGAAAAATATTCTCTGGTGAGGATTAACAACAAAAAAAGCTTTACTGGGTACCATGAGTCATAGTCCCAATTGGTAAGCTAAATGCAATTATGAAGAAGACCACAATGTATTCTGGGTATTCATAAAAAGAATAACCAGTTCAGCCAGGCGTGGGGTTGAGCATCAACCTGGGATCCAGGAGGTCAGGGCACATGTCCGAGTTGTGGCTTGTTCTCCAGTTGGGGGCGTGCAGGAGGCAGCCAATCAATGATGATTCTCTAATCATTGATGTTTCTATCTCTCTCTCTCCCTCCCTCTCCCTTCCTCTCTCTGAAATCAATAAAGATATTTTTAAAAAAAGAACCAGAAGCAAAAGAAAAAATAGCATTAATATTTTTTAAAGTGAACTACAGAAGAAAACTGAAATTAGATGTTTGGGGTGGTATGAATAGCAAAACAGAAGAGGGAACACTTTTCAGCTCATTGTATAAGCCAGTATTACCCTGATACCAATACCAGAAAAAAGACAACACAACGAAAACTACAGATCAATATCCCTTAGGAACACAGACACAAAAATCCTCAACAAAATACTAACAAGCCAACTCCAGTAACACTTAGGATGCAAGGTTGGTTCAACAAAACAAAAATCAATCAATGTAATACACCATATTAATAGGATAAAGGTTTGATCATCACAATAGATGCAGGAAAAAAATCTGACAAAATCAAACACCCTTTCATGAAAAAAACACTCAACAAATTAGGAATATAAGGGAATTTTCCTAACCCGACAATGGGCATCTAGAAAACCCACAGCTAACATTATATTTAATGGTGAAAGACTACAAAGATGTTTTCTATTTCCACTTCTACTCAACACTATACTGGAGGTTCTAGCCAGTACAATTGAAAAAAAAAAAAAAAAAAGGCATTCAGATTAAAAAGAAGTAAAACTATTTCCATCTCTGTCTGCATATAGGAAACTATAAGGACTGCACACATGAAAAAACTATTAGAGCTAATAAACAAGCTCAGCAAGATTTCAAAAAACAAGATCAATATACAAAAAGCAATTGAATTTCTATACACTAGCAATGAGCAATCCAAAAATGATATTAGGAAACCAATTCTATTTACAATAGCCCCCACAGAGAATAAAATATTGAACAGACATTTCAGCAAAGAATATATACAAATGTCTAATAAGCACATAAAAAAAAAGCTTGCCTGGCCAGGCATGGCTCAGCAGTTGAGGGTCGAACTAGGATCCAGGTGATCAGGGTTTGATTCCTGGTCAGGGCACATGCCCAGGTTGCAGGCTCGATCCCTAGTCAGGAGCATGCAGGAGGCAGCCAATCAATGACTCTCTCATCATTGATGTTTCTCTCTCTCTCTCCTTCTCCTTTCCTCTCTCTGAAATCAATAAAGATATATTTTTTTAAAAAAGAAAAAGCTCAATATCATTAGTCATTAGGGAAATGCAAATCAAAAACACAATGAGATACCACTTCACACCCAATAGGATGCCTGTAATAAAAATGACATAATAAGAGTTGTCGAGGATGCAGAAAAAATGGAACCTTCATACATTGCTGGCAAGGATGTAAAGTCTTGAAGCCACTGTGGAAAACAGTTTGTCAGTTACTGAAACAGTTAAACAGGGTTATCATGACATAGCAGTTCCACTCCTAGCTATACACATCCAAGAGAACTAAAAATACATGTCCAGCAAAAACTTGTGCATGAATGTTCACAGCATCATTCTTCCTAATAGCTAAAAAATGAAAACAACCCAAGTATCCATCAACTGAAGAATGGATATACAAATGTGGTACATCCATAAAGTGGAATATTATTTGGCCATAAAGAGAAATTAAGTACAGCAGGTCCTTGAATGACATCATTTTGTTATAACACTGAGAAAAAATCGATTCTCAGCCAGGGCCACTGTCTGTGCGGAGTTTGCATGTTCTCCCCAGGTTTTCTCCAGGTACTCGTTTCCTCCCACATCCCAAAAATGTGCACATGAGGTGAACTGGCGTGTCTAAATTGTCCCCAGTCTGAGAGAGAAAGAGTATGTGTAAGTGTACCCTTCGATGGAGTGGCATCCTATCCAGGGCTGGCTCCCATGATGTGCCCTGAACTGCCAGGATGGGCTCCAGCCACCTGCAACCCTGAACTGCAATAAGCAAGTTGGAAAATAATTATCTTGTTTTTATTAATCTTTGTTCAATGTATGTATAGCTCATATTTATTTCAATGTTTAATATTAAAAGTGTTTTGGGTTGATCGTAAAACCATGACAGCTACTAAGTGACTAACAGGTGGGTAGCAGCATACACAGCATGGATGTGCTGGACAAAGGGATAATTCCTGTCTGGGTGGGACAAAGTGAGACACAATGAGATTTGATCACGTCACTCAGAACTGTGCAAAATTTAATACTTCTGGAATTTTGCATTTAATATTTCTAACCACAATTGACCATGGGTAAACAAACAGTGGAAATTAAAACTGCAGATAAGGGAGTACTACTATATTATCCTAAAAAAGTCCTTATTTTTACCCATTTCAGCTCAGCATGAAAGAGCTAAATCTTTGGTTTCAGTAGCCTTTTAATCGTTTCTAAAGAACTACTTTCTCCAATTAACCATAGTAAAAATATTTAAATATAAATGACTATGTAAGGGAGAAAAGAACGATAGGTAGGTAGGTAAGTAGGTAGGTAGGTAGGTAGACAGATACATGATAGACACACACACAGATTTATACTTGTATTTGAAACCTGTTTTTTTTTAATCCTCACCTGAGGATATTTTTTCCATTGCTTTTCAGAGAGAGTGGAAGGGAGAGAGAGAAACATTGATGTGAGAGAGACACAGTGATTGGTTACACATGTGCCTTAACAGGGCCAGTAAGAACCCTGGGCTGGAATCAAACCTGGGATCCTTCAGTCCCCAGGCCGATGTTCTAACCACTGAGCAACTGGCTAGGACTGAAGCCTAGTCTAAATGGCCCACCAAGGAGTTCATGACTCAACTTGCAAAGTTAGTTGGAAGCCATTATTTCTTCCATTATTTCTAAAGCAGTCTCAAGTGTGATATACTATAGATCTGGAAATTATGTTGAGTTCCTTTATGACATCTATGATAGCCTTGGTCTTTCCATTAGAAATGATATACCAAACTATCATAGAGAACCTCTTTTTTATATATAACCTTTATTGATTTCAGAGAGAGGAAGGGAGAGGGAGAGAGATAAACACATCAATGATGAGAGAGTCATTGACAGGCTGCCTCCTGCACGGCCCCCCACTGGGGATCAAGCCAGCAACCAGGGCATGTGCCCTAACCTGGAATCGAACTGCAATTGCCTGGACCATAGGTCAATGCTCAACCGCTGAGCCACTCCAGACAGGCAGAACCTTTTTTTAAATGTGAAAAAAGTAAACTAAAGAGACCCAAAAAAAAAAAACTATCCTACCCATCCTTCATAGTCCAAATATCATCACCTCCAAAGTCTTTGTTCCAACCTAGCCCACAACACCCCTTACTCCTGAACTTCTAAAACACTTGATGGTATCACTCTTTTGATATTTAGTTATCTATTGCTCATATAATTATTCTCCTCTAAGTCTGTTTTCTTAACTGAAAAATGAAAATTAGAGCAATGTTTAAAGAAAATATTAAGATTATATATATAAAACAATGCCTGACATAGTAACTAACCAATAAGTACTATAATAGTTATCTCTTTACCATTTACCAAATTTATGACTCTCAACAAGTCATCTTTGCTAAATTTCATTTTCTTCACCTGTAAAGTGAGATAATTCCTGTCAAATTATTATCTATGTGCAAATAGAGGTGACCAATATTCTTTGATTTTGAAAGTATTTTTTCATCATTATGCCTAGAATATTACAGTTGATCATTACTAAACCTTTGTACAACATGGCACTTTTATTATCTTAACATTATAAAATAAGCATTTATCAACTCCTTATAAACATAAATTTTAAGAGCTGCAAAACAGTTTTTGATATGAATGTATCATAATTTACTTAACTATTCCCTCCACGTTGGGCATCAACCACTCTCTTGTCAATATCTCCACCCAGCTCCTTGTTGTTCTTTTGCCACACCAGCCAGTAAATCTCTCAACCATGAGGAATCAATCTAACAACCTGCTTCCTCTGATCCCATACCACAATTGCTGAGTTCGGTAAAGAAATCACAACAAACTGGGAATTTGTGCCACTACAAATTTATAAGTCCTTCATCTTAACTGAAATTAACTATCCTATTAGTAATTCATCTATATGCCTTTGATCAGTAGCCTTTCCTATCCCACACAGTGACCAGTGGCTACTCGATATCTCAAGCCAAACACTCTATATACCTCTTCTCTCACAATTGCCCTCTACCAGAAAAAAGAAATCTGATCTCACCCAATTTTCCAACCTACATTCTCTTCAAACCCATCTTCTCCCTTATTTGTTAGACAAAGGTATCCCTCCCTCTTCCCTGGGGTAATAATCCCTCCTAACCTCCCAACTCATCACCACCTTTTTCATCAAATTACACACACCCATATATTCAACTTTATCTCTACTTTATAATCTCCACCAAAACATTACACATGTTCAATTCTTTTATCATTAAAAAAAAATCTGGGCCTAGCCAGTTTGGCTCAGTGGTTAGAGCGTCGGCCTGTGGACGAAAGGGTCCTAGGCTCAATTCTGGTCTGGTCAACGGCACGTACCTTGGCTGCAGTACCTTGGCTGCAGCCTCGATCCCCAGTCCTGGTTGGGGCAAGTAGGAGAGGCAACCAATCGATGTGTCTGTCTGTCTAGCTCTCTCTCCCCACCCCTTCCTCCCATCTACTCTCTCTGAAAAGCAATGGGAAAAATATCCTCGGGTGAGGATTAAAAAAAATGTTTCTCGGATTCTACATCTCTCTCTAGCTACCTCTCACGCTTCACAGCAAGTTTTCTAAGACTGGGCTATACTTTTAGACTCTATTTTTTCACCTCCCATTCCCTCTTCAATCTATTATAATTTGATTTCTACCCCATTCACATACATATACATCTTGTTAGTGTCTTCTCAATAACAAAATCCAGCCGAAATTTTTCTGTCTTTATTGTACATAATAACCACTTTAAGTTTTATACTGTTAGCCACTTTTTCCTTCTTGAAATTCTGTCCCTGGGCTTCCCAAAGACCAATTTCCTTGTTCTTTTCCTACCTTCCTTGCGTCTTTTGAATTTTGAATCTAATCGTATTGGTTTAGCATATTATGTTTCAAGAGTTCTCCACTACCTATAGCATAAAGTCCAAATTTAAGCATGGTGTATAAGGCTATTCACGGTCTGGTTCCTCCTTACTCTTCTATGCTCATTTCCTATTACTTCCCCACAGGCACCTTTCACCCTAGCCACACCAAAACACCTGCAGATCAACCTTACACAAAACACTTTCTCATGCCTTTGTACATATGGTTCCCTGTACCTCACAGAATGCCCAGTCCTCCCTCTCCCCCAACCCCTCATTATCCAGCTACTTTTTTAAACACTCAGGTCATGTATAGTTTTTTCTTTCCCTCACATCTTTAGGCCTGGTTAAGCACTACCTCCTCTTTGTTTCCACGGTGAGTTCCTCAACCTTCTGATATAAAGCGTATTCATTATAGTTTAGCTGTTGCCCTGTCTGCACTAAAACTGTGAGCTCGTTGAGGGCACATATTTTCTTATCTTTGTAGCTCTAGTGCTGAGTGTCTCACAGATAGAAGGCACTCAATAAATATTTGTTGAATTAATGCATGAAATGATCAGCATTTAGGCTTACCATAGAGAGGAAGGAAAGATCTAAGAATAATTATGCTGAAAGAACAGCAGTGGAATTTTACTGAAGACAGAAAAAAAACAAAAAAGGTCAGCCTGGAGACAGAAACAAATTTTTGAAATTTCCCATAGAAAAAGGTAAAATGAGTCATAGAAAAAGAATGATCAACCACATTAGCTACAAATATTAACCCATACTTGTCTTATCCCAAAATCTTACCCATTCTGATCTTCAAGTCAAACACACACTAGTCAGGTAGCTTCTGGTAAGCGAGATGTGCAGCTGCCTCTAGCAAAACCTCTAGCACAAGCCCCTCATCCTAACTTCACTAACATTTTCCTATCACTATATCACAAAAACACTGACCTTCAAGAAAAGTGAGTACTTGCTATACATCAGATACTAAGCTAAGTATTATTTCATTATACACAAATGTTTATTTGTATGTATATGTGTGTACATATTACATTTTATAATTCTTATAAAAATCTTTTTGAATTAAGTATTGCTACTCTTGCCCTGTCTGGGTAGCTCAGTTGATTAGAGTGTAGTCTGAATAAGCCAAGTTTGCAGGTTCAAGAACCAACCAATGAATACATCAATGAGTGGAACAACAAATTGATGTTTCTCCCCCATCTCTCTCTTTCTCAAATCAATAAAAACATATCCTCGGGTGGGGATTAAAACAAACAAACAATATTGCATACATCTACCTTTATAGCTTGATACTTTTTAAAAACAATGTTTTTATTGATTTTTGAGAGAAAGAGGAAGGGAGAGGGATAGAGAAATAGAAACATCGATGAGTGAGAAACATCATTGATCGGCTGCCTCTTGCACGCCTCCTACTGGGGATCGAGACTCCAACCCATATGCTGTGACCAGGAATCGAACCGTGACCTCCTGGTTCATAGGTCTACACTCAACCACTGAACCACATGGGCTGGGCTACATGTTGATACTTTTATTTCTACAGAACAGATTTCCAGAAGAGTACTTTTACTAGATAGTATTGCAAAACTTTCCAAAATGGCTGTAGCAATTCACATTTCTATCATTCAAAGCTTAACTCATGGCCTTAGCGGGTTTGGCTCAGTGGTCAGAGAGTCTCAAGTTTGATTCCAGCCAAGGGCACGTACCTTGGTTGCAGGCTGGTCCCCGGCCCTGGTCAGAGAGGGTTTGGAAGGTAACCAATCAATGTGTCTCTCACATCAATGTTTCTCTCCCTCTCTCTCCCTTCCACTCTCTCTGAAAAGCAATGGAAAAAATATCCTTGGGTGAGGATTAAAAAACAAATAAAAACAAAAAACCTAACTCATGAATCTCAAGAGTTAATTTTTGGGTATTAAATCTAACTCATAAATCTTAGGAGTTAATTTTCTTATAATTTATGTCCACTTGCTTTCAAAAAGAATGAGGCAGCTTACACATCTGGAAATTTAATATGACCTTAGCAACTAATACCCTGGGAGCAGTCAGGGTCCCACTGCAATCTCTCCCACACCTTTAGAAACTCAGTATCTGATATAATACCATCTGCTCTAGGTTCCAAACCTAGAAGCAGTAGAAGACACTCACCTTTCCTCTCATAGTAAAGCCTAAGAGAAAAGTACCCCTCCAAAAGAAGAAAACCTGGGCCACTTTACCTCTGTGTCATTTTGATTTAAGAGACTATATGAGACAAATCTGTCCTTCCTCCTTAAATTGCATCTCTTGGCTTATAGTACCACCATCTCCCAAGCCAGAAAACGAAAACTCATTCTAGATTCTTTCATTTTTCACAGGACAGTCTCTAATTCTACTTTTTAAACAACTCTCCTATTCATTCTCACTGCTACTACCTTAACTTAGGCTTTTTTTGCAGGGGGTGGGGCTTAGGGAGAAGAGGGTAGAGGTTTTATATTTCCATTTATTTTTTTTTTAAATGATTAGAGGATGAAGCAAAAATACAATCTCTGGTTACAAATATTAAGTGTGTATGCATGCCAAACTATGGATCAGTAGTTAAGATTGACTAATACAATGTCTCTGTTGCTAAAACAAAATTAAATTTATAGTGGAAATCTCCATGAGTCCGCCTGAATTTTGTGCACAGGGGTCTGCCCACCCATATTTTTTTTTAACCTTAGGCTTTCATAACATCTTTCATCTCTAGTGAAATAGCCTCCTAACCAGTTTCCCTTCTTTAATCCTGCTCTCCTCCAATCTATTTTTCACTTTGCAACCAACAAATCTTTACCCTACTTGAAACCAATTAGTCAGTGGCTTCCCAACTGCCCACAGGATAAAATCCAACTTCTAAGTGTAGCATTCAGGGCCTTTCATGATTTGGCCCTCACCTACCTCTCCAGACTCATGTACCACCACTTCCCATCACACACATTATGTTTCAACAAAACTGAATTACTTATAGTTCCCAAAATATACCAAGGTACTTTAACAACTGTGCATTTACCCAGGCTGTTACCATAGGGAATACTAAAAAATACTGTTTAGTCAATTGTCTAGTCTCTCTCTAAACTAGGGTTGGCATATTTAGCAGACCAAAATTCAGGACACCCAGTTAAATTTGAATATCAGATTAAATAATTTTTTAGTATAAGTATGTCCCAATTATTGCATGTGACATATTTACATGTATTTTATCTGGTAGCTCTACTCTAAATGCCCATGGTTGATCCCTAGGAATCAAAGGAGAGGCCCAGGTAAGTCTCAGTCATCTAGATGTGATAGCTGCTCTTATAGTTCATGACTACCAGGAGAAAGACTAAACCCAAAGTCCTGAACTAATTCCTACAACAGGTCTGAACCACCTGATTGTCCTTTTAAAATTAAGCAGACTTCTTTTAAAAGTCAAAACATGTTATACCCTCCATGGGAGGTAAGTGTGACAAAATAAAAAATGTCACTGTATGAGTATTCATAGCTACTTTTCTTTACTCCCTTTTTTCCTGGTCCTTATCATACAGATCAGAGTAATTAAACAGGCAAAGGTGAGAGTTTAAAGGGAAATGGGTACTCCTGGAAGAGAAACTAGTAAGTTTGAGAAGGGAAGGAAAGAAAAAGAATGAGACTGTACATGTTGCTATGAGAGAGGGTGAGAGAAAGAAGTTTGGATTTAACCATGCAAAGACACTGATCAAAAATGGAGAAATCAGGTTTTAAGTAGTATTACAATACCTTTTGGCCTTTTTGAAGGCTGGAATGAAGATTTAAATTGCTTTCCAACTTAATTTAAAATTTAGGCTGGTGTTTCCTCTGAATGGAATACAGGAGATATGTCACAAAGCATCCCAGGTTAATAATAATGAAAATAGTAGTAACAACAGATACCTGCTCTAAATGTCTTACATGTACTAACTCATATAATTCTCACAATAACCCTACAATGGGATTAATACTCTTCCTCCTGCTTTACAGATGAGGAAACTTTCCAAGGTCACAAGCTAAACGTAGACAGGGTTAGAACAGGAAATCCAAGTAACCTGAGTCTAAAGCTCTTAAACAGTGAGCAACACTTCCCTATTTTATAGTAATGTCTATCCTCAAGCACTTGAGCATTACACTAATAAGCAAAAATACATAAATATAATTATTCTAAAATACCAACAACTTCTGCCCGGCCGGGCGTGGCTCAGCGGTTGAGCATCGACCTAGGATCCAGGCGATCGGGGTTCGATTCCCGGTCAGGGCACATGCCCGGGTTTCGGGCTCGATCAATGACTCTCTCATCATTGATGTTTCTATCTCACTCTCTCCCTCTCCTGTCCTCTCTCTGAAATCAATAAAGATATATAATAAAATAAAATAAAATACCAACAACTTTTTATTATTATTGATTTCGAGAGAGAGGGAGAAACATCAACGATCATAGAGAGTCATTGATCGACTGTCCTCTGCAGGCCCCCCACTGGGGATTGAGTCCGAGACTAGGGCATGCAACCTGACCAGGAATCAAACCTCCATCTCCTGCATCATAGGTTGATGTTCAACTGCTGAGCCATGCCAGCTAGGCAAAAATACCAACAACTTTAATACATAAAGTAAAATGAAACATGTATGCCATGGCTTCCTTTGCATTAATTTCTTCTCCCCTTCATAGCCCACCATAGAAACTAAGAACTTTAAGATCATTTCCTTTTCAAAGTTACTTTTGAAAGTAAATTATAGTGCAGTATAGATTTATACAATAATGTTTTTAAAAGTAACTAATGAGTAAGACTTCATCAAGTAACATAACTAAGGCCACATATTACGCTGCTTTGCACCCAGATGTTAGAGATCAGAAATAGTAACACTTCAAAAAACAGAAAAATACATCAAAAATATATAAAATAGTTTTGGCATTATTTTAAAGGTTAAATCTTTACATTATTAAAGCATATAGAGAAATATAAAGCTAAAAATTAGAAAATAAAGTGACTAAGTTTAGAAATGACATGTTATATAACTGATAATAATAATATTCAGAATCCAACCACTTTTCACCACCTCCACAGCTCCCACCCTTGCCAAGCCACCATCATCCCTCAGCTCATTTACTGCAATAGCCTCCTAACCAGTTTCTCCACAACCACCTTTTCCTACTCTGCACCAGCAGCAGCCTGAATGATTCTTTTAAGCCAGGAATCATAATACATCATTGTTCAATACATTCGCCTGGCTTCTCATCTCAGTCAAGTTTTAAAAGCCAAAGTTTTTACATGGTCTTCCCCACCACCCACACCATTACTTGTCTTTATTTCTTACTACTATTTTTCCCTCATTCCACTCCAGCCACAGTTACCCCCTAGATGATCCCTGAATATATGACAGAGATGGTCCTGCCTCAGAGTAAGTCATCTGGTATTCCCTCTACTTGGCACACTTCCCTTCCCTCACACAGATGTGGAATAATTATGTTATCAATATGCTTTAAGATACAAGCTACGATGAACTGGGTACATACCATGTGCCAAATACCATGCTAGATATAGTGCATCTAATCCCCAGACAACTCTGAAAGGTAGGTATTAGCTCAGTTTTACAAAAGAGAAAATGGATGCTTAGAGAGGTTTAGTACAGCCATATAACCTTGGGCAGGGTAAGAAGCAAAGCCAGATTTGAAATCCATATCACCTGTTTCCAAAGCCTCTGTTCTTTCTGTTACACTCAGTCTGTATCCTTCTTTCATACCAATAAAAATTGTATGATATCACATAGATATATTTGTAATTATTTTTCTACCTACCTTGTTAAATATGGTGACCATAAACATGCCCAATCTTTTCTACATTATAATAATATAAAGGTATTCAGCATAAAAACAATGGTGAGAATAAATTTTAAAAGCATTATGCAATGGAGAATCACCGTACTTCTAACGAAACATGGTTATACTATAAATTATAATATAGTAAATAAAAGCAATGACTAATCTTTTTCAATAAAATGCAAAATAAATTGGCATGGCTTTTACATCATTTGATTATATTAACACTTGTCCCATACTACAATATCATTAAAAACTGACACCTAGCTTATAAAAGAAGTATCTTACCACACATAGAAGCATTTCTATAAGATGAACCCATCAAATGTTCAGAGTTATAAAGAATAATTCAACCACAGAAGTAGAATTCCCAACCTGTTAACAATAAGGGCCACACGGTGGCAGGTGACCTATTTCTTCAGCGTGTTTCTCCACAGATATTTTCCCCAACCACAGGACCAGTGTGCCAGTTCTCCACCAGAATGTTACTTAATCTAAATTTTACCAGGATGAAAATACCAAGTATGCTAGACTAAGTAAGTTAGTTTCCTGAAACAATCTTTTCATCTGACTTCAAAAAAGTCAGAAGATACTTCACTAGGTTGGAGGTCAAACTGTGTAGTCAGGTAACTTCTGGACTAGTAGTTCTCAAAGTGTAGTCTAGAGAACTCTGCAGGCACCCGAAGCCCGTTTCAGAGGTCCAAGAGGTCAAAAATACTTTCATAGTATTACTAAGATATTATTTGCCTTTGCACTCTCATTCTCTCACAACCGTACAGTGGAGCTTTCCAGAGGCTATGAACTGTGATATCTTAACAGACTGAATGCAGAAGCAGACATGGAAATTTCGATGTCTTCTACTATGCCTGGCATTAAAGTTACTTGCAAAAATATAAAACAATGCCACTCATCACTTTTAAAAAAATACATAGTTTTTTTTCATTAAAAAATTTGTTAACATTTAATACTTTATTATTTTTAAATGAATTAAATATTTTCTAAGTTCCTCATTTTTATTCTAATCCAGTAAATATCAATAGATATAATCAAACAGAAGGTCTTTGGGATGCTCAATAATTTGTAAGAGTATAAAATGGGTACTGAGACCAAAAAAATTGAGAACCGCTTTGTAGCCCTTCCTATATTTATGTTTTGCCAAACAAAGCATTTAATTTTCTAATTACTACTGAAGAGATGTTGCTGTCCTAAAGATAATTTCAGAAATTTGTCTTGATAAGAACAAAAAAAGTCCACAGTCAACCTTAAAAAGAATTGTATCCACTAATTTAAAAAAGAAATCAATGATTACATCTTCCCAAAATAAAAACAATAACAATGTTAAAACTAAAGTGCAAGCTAATAGGCCGCTATCAATAAGCTTTGGACATGAGAAGGGCTAGAAGAGAGGGATGTCTTCTAACAAAAGGGGTCAGGGAACATATATCTTGGTAAAGAAGGCATCTAACCTGGGCCCTAAACATATATAAGATTTCAACAAGTAACCACTGGGAATGAAAGGCATCACAGAAAAAGGAAAAAGCATACATTCAAGGAACAGCAAGTACAAAATAGCTTCCATAAAACTTGTGATGGACTCCAGCAGGAGAATAAACTGGAAAATTAGGTTGGAAGCAAAAACAGAGGGACTTATATGACAGGATAAGTAATCTGGGCTTTAGTCAGTAGGCAAAGGGAAGCAAGCCATTGGTAGGTTTTTAAAGTCATTGGAAGATTTACCATTGGAAGGTAAATTATCAGATGATACTTTAGTAATACTGTGGATTGGACAGAGTAGAAACAGGGACAACAGTTAGTGCACTATCATACCAATGCAGGCAGGAAATAATAAGAGCTTGATCTGGGTTAGAAGCTAGGAAAAAGACAGATACAGGACATGCTGCAACCTCTTCACTAATAATTTACTTAGTTTAAACATTTCAAAAACTTTATTACACAAAACAAGATTGGCATTCACATTACTTCCATTAAAAACCATTCACTTCATAGGCAGTATTTCAACACACTCAAGTGTGCTTCCTTTTTAAAAAGCTGTTAGGAATAACTAACAGTATTCTACATTAAGACTACAAAATGGGTAATAAAGAACACCATATGCATATTTTCAATATTCTAAATAGACTTTCAGTATGCAAAATTTCATTCAAGGATGAACATTTTAAACTCCAAAGTTTAATGTCATTAAATACACAAAGTTTGGATCAGAATTTTCTATACAACCCTGTAACACCCACATCACTATATAATAGTCAACTTTTCTTAAAATCATTTTTGGACAACTCAACTCAACTTGGCCAATATTCTTCTACAAGGCCCACATTTTTCAAACATTAGTGCCATCTTCATTTTTCTCCCCTCCTCCCCATTCACCTCTCCGCCCAACAAATTCCCTTTGTATGTCTGCAAGGCAAGACACAGTATGATTCTAAGGCAGTTTGGATATATAATTCTTATAATAACAGAAATCTAGAATTACTAATCTTACTTTTTACAGGAGAGGAACCAATGATGTACTAAATTTCTATTCACATGAATGACAAATGCATCTAATAGAAATTATGCTTTACTATTAGGGGTGAACAAAGGGGGAAATACACACAATAGGTGGGTGGCAAATCTTACAAACTTTATGAAAGACTGAAAAGCTGCATCTGGATTGCAGTCACAATTATAAAAGCAAATAATGAAGGCTCAAAAATGAAGGCAAAAGGAAAAAATTCGAAGTGATCATTAAGAGTGAAAAAGGTTGATTCAATATTGGTATATTTTTAATATAGCATCATTTAACTCTGTGACTAATTGAAAAAACACACAAAGAGGATAATTCACTGTTCATAAGGACAGGAAATAATTTCTGCATACATCCTATAATGCAGTTATAGTTCATTACATTTGCATGGTTTCAAACCCTTTCAAACGTTTCCAAAAATACATAGGCTTATAATAATTGAGACTCCCCAATGACATAATTTATTCGGTAGATATAGCTGTAACACATTTTTAAAAGACATAACAAATTCATGCTCAACAAAAATAGGGAGTCACAAAGGCCCTCACTTATTCAAAATAATTACATAAAGCATTATCCATAATTGCAAACAGGGTTTGAAAATCTGATAGCTAATAATTATAAAATGGGGTAGACTTTAAAGAAAAAAATTACCCAACTTTTCCATTTTCCCTTCCTTTTTCTTTCCTACCTCATACACAAAATGTCTGTAAGGATCTCAGACAAAGCTCTAAAGTAGAAATACAGTATATGTATACTTTACATTATATGTATCCGAGTCTATCATATATATATGTATGTCACATATATTCACATAAGAAACGTTCTTCCTTTTTTAAATGTAAGAATTGAGGTTACATTAAACCCTTTCCCATAAATTAAGTTAAATCACCACAAATTAAAGAGTAATAAAATATTGCACGTAGATGTCTCTGAGCGACTATATTTGGAAAAGGAAAACCTCACACTAAGGCCATGGCTGAATAAAAACGCCCAATCCCTGAAAATCACTAACCGGCATTTGGTTTCTGTAAGAGAAAACGGGGGTCTTAAAATGAATAATCACACTGGCAAGCCAGTTTCAGAAGTTAACGAAGGTAAAACAACGAACCAAATGAGACAAACGTATGAAATGACAAGCATTAAAGAATTCCCCCCAAAAGAAAGACTGACTGGGATATAACGCATGCATTGCAAGTAGAAGAATCTTTCATTGAAAAAGAAAAGGTGGGGGGAGAAGCGACAAAAACCTGAAGGCAAAAAAGTAAAAAAAAAAAAAAAAAAAAAAAAGGCCGGGTCTCTCCTCCCACCCCCACTCTGACCCCCACCCCCACCCTTGCAGGACAATAGGATCAGGGTCCTAACTGGAAACTTTAAACATGTAAACCAGCAGCAGTTTTACTGCAGCTTTAACTGCAAAATCGGCCCCATATCCCAAAGCTAGCGCACCCAGGAATAATTCTGCCCAGAAAACATCACCAAGGTCTTGTTAAACACAAATCAGACCCATCACAAAATTCTTTTTTTCTCCCCAGTACCTGGAGGATCCATTTCAATATAAAATATCAGTTCTGTCGAATAGGGCATCATCACTTCCCTCCAGTCTGCGTCATCGCGGTCCATACTCCACACGGTATTGTACATCGCGCTGTCAGGGGCAGGTCGTCAAGAAATATATAGAAAGCATATATTTTTTATCTGATATTTAAAAATATATATTTGTAAAAGTCCCACACGGAAATGTACTTCAGGGTTTCCAACAGCCAGTACAAGTCCAGGCAACTACCAGAACGAGGACGAGGTCCTCCACCTCTCTCCTCTACAATATCCAGCAAAATGCCCCCGAACTTTCAATCTACGGGCTTTGCTCGTCCGGGAGGTACAAAGAAGCTGGGGGGAGGAGGGGCCGGAAGGCAAAGGTGTTAAAAAGCGGCTTCCCCCAAACCCCTTTTACACAGTCGCTCTTCAAAGAGAAGAGCTCCCACCACCTCCAAATCTTCCCGCGGAAGCCACTTTTGTGTCCTCTGGTAAATGACGACTGAAGAAAAGAAAAAAATGCGCTGGGAGCAAGGTAGAGAAGTGACAAAGGAAGGCATAAAAAGGGGGCTGGGTATTGCATTCAAGTTTCGGGGTCCAACTGGTCTGCAGAGAGCGATCCCCTCAGGGGCTGGGACTCGGGCTCCGTCTGTTCGGGCTTGTAAACCAAGCTGCTGCAGCCTCGGGACCGGGGCCCGTTGGAGAGTCCAGTTAGCTCCGTTTGGCTGGGGGCTCCCGCCCGGCTGCAAGCAGCCTCGCCGGTGCCGGCTTCCCTCACGCTCTGCTCTGACTCCAGTCACTAGTTTCATTTTAACTGCACGGAGGGGGACACCCTTCCCCGCCTCCTTGCTCCCCCACTGAGAGGCACCCAACCACGCTAGGCAGGGGGACAGCCAGCATCACCACTGCCCCTCCGCTCTATCCAGCCTTGATATAGCGGGGAATTCTGTGAGGTGCCTGAGTAAGTGCTCTGAAAAATATCCTTCACCTTGGCTTTCACCTCTCCCCGCTGCTCTCTAGGCCTCAGCCCCTTCATCACCCATCCACTCTCCCCCCAGCCCCGATTAGAATGGTACGGTCCGGGCGCTGGCCGCACGCCAGGAGTCGGTGCCCGGAGCACGCGAGCCGGGCTGGGAGGGGAGGGGAGGGAGGAGCGAGAGGGGAAGAGAGGATAAAGTGGGTGGTGATTGGCTGATCCCGGTTGCCCGAGCCCGGAGCCTGCGTCTTTTGTCTGCCTCGCTCCAGCTAGGGAGCGGGAGACGGCTGCGCGCCCCAAGCGGGCCAATCAGGAGCCAGCCGGTGCCGGCCGGTGAGGCAGCGATTGGCCGGAGCTCAGTTACTAAGCGGGACAAAGGCAGAAGGAGGAAAGAAAAGAAGAGGAGGAGAAAAAAAAAAAAGAAGAAAGAAAGAAAGAAAGCGCAAACGGCCGTTACTGACAGGCTGGGCGAGCGCTTGGGGGGCTCAGGCTGCCCGGAGACAGGCGAGGCTCCGGCTGAGGCTCGGTCCGCCCGGGCGAGTGAGGAGAGGGGGAGGACCGGCTGGCGCGAGACGTCTCTGCCTCTGCCCCGAGATTGGCCGCGGGGGAGGGGAGCGGACGGAGAGGGGCTCTTGCTGTCACTTGGTGGGACTCGCGCTCTTCAGGTCCTTGGAAGTCCGGGGGCAGAGCCCCTCCCCACAGACCTCTTCACCCCCTATGCGAAGTTGTCAAATAAAGCAAAGGTCCCTAAACCCACTTGCCGGACGGTTACCGCTCAGTAAGAGGACTTGCCCGTGGTCCCCTGCGACCTTCTCCCCCAGCTGCCTGAGCCCAGTCCCGGCTCCTCCCCGGGCAATCAGGCATTTCGTGAGGAGGCATTTCTCGGTTCCTCTGCGCTTCCCACCCAAGGACTTTTGAACCCAAAGATAACTCCCCACACCCGAAATAGTGGGACGCCACAGCAGGCCCTCAGCTGGAGTGCTCAAGCCTGGAAAAAAAAGTGGCTTGGCATTACAGTGCGGGTAAGATTTCTGAGGTGAATCACAGGTGTTGGTACCCCTCGCCAAGAGGGCTCTATTCAGTTTCTCCGACAGACCCTCTTCCACATACACTCAGTCCCTCCCCGACCCCACTCCAAGCTTAAAACTGTGATAGGATTCAGTATGTAAACGCTGAATATTTCCGTGCATTTCAGAAACAGCTGATTAACTTGCTGGGGAACCCTGAATAGCCAAAAGCAGGTTTGTGTCCTGTGAAGGTTGTGCCTGGAATTGCCATTCTGCAGACCCTACAATACAGTCTTGGGAGGCCAAAAACTGCTCCATTTCCTCTTTACACAGGAGCAACAAAGCCCATTGTGTTTGAGTTGACAACCTGACTTAAGCCCTAGAGAAACCTCCTACCCTGAGTGGCTCTGCTATATTGATTCATGCCTGTGGAAGAGTTGCCACATTAAACCTCTACCTCTTAAAGTGGTTCTGCCCTCCTTAAAGGTTCTCGGAGTTGAGACAGTTCCTGGAAGCAGGTGCTCAAAATGTGTATGGACTGGATATAGAGTCATGGATTAAAAAGAGCCACTAGAATGAATGGACAGGGTTGAGCTGAAAAAACACATTAGGATTCTTATATGCTTGCTTTCTTATATTTCTAAACTCCAAATGTAATTCAGAAGCCAGATCAACTTTGGTAAAGGACATGTTGTTAATTTAAATGTTCTGAACCATTCCTCTAGGTAGAAGATGCTGGAAAATCAGCTCTAATCTGTGGCTGGCTTTCCAGCAGTCCCTTTAACTTCACTATATCTGGGAGCCGGAAGTACTTATATTTGATAACTCAAATCAGTCAAGGGCAAGTTGATTTATTTTTGTTCATGGGTGTCCCTGTGCATTCCCAAACAAAATGAAGGTGAAGAGAGGAAGTGTGGAAAAAATAATGGCTTTCAGATTTCCACAGCAGCTTTTGCCTGGACCACTTTTCATCATTTAGTGGTAAGGTTTCAATTTCTAATATACAGAGCAACCACCGAGGCTTTTCCCACAGCTATGACTTTGGGAGATGTAGTAAAGAAGCAGCACAGTATATAATCTGGTGCTCAAGACTGGCACATGGAATAAAACTGTGATTCAACCTTGCCACCTAAAATTGTATTGACACAACTGTCCAACAAATAAACCTTTGAATAGGAAACCTCTGAAGAATAACAGTGATGCAAGAGGCAATAATGAATCAAGGGGAAGCAAATTTCCTTAGAATGGGCTTGAACCCGTGCCCTGCCATGATGGGAAGTGCCTGTCATATGATGCTGGCCTTAGGTTCTTTCAGTTGAGAAATACAAGTGAGGTTCTGACTGTCACCAGATCGCCTCAGGCTCTTTGGCAAAAGTATTAGCTCTGGTGTCCTGGACCATTTCCATCCTGGAGAATTATATTTGGCCTGGGTGTGGATTAAATTCAGCTATAATAGCTCAAACTCGTGGGTCACAGCTTGCTACTTTGGAAGTTGTTTTCTTTTTTCCTTTTGCCTTCCTCCTTTCCTTTTTTCAATGTAAAGTAGTCTTTGGTAAATCACAAAATCTGTCTGGCTTCACTTATATATCTGTGAAATGGGAGATTGCCTTCAGATTTATGCAAGCTTCTTCATTTATTGTGAAACACACTGAGAATGGAAAAAAAATGCCACTTAAGTATTTAGAATTAATAGTTTCTTTCTATACCTCCAGATGGATAGGGTTGCCCTTCACTTTTCACCCTAGTATGGTCTTGCTATGAAACTGTTCCAATAAGATCCATTTCTCCTTTATTTCAGAGATGGCTGAAATATTTCTTCTGTGCACTGAATATAGGGTATGATCTCAGAGCTCTCTGTGCCAGCAGAATCAGCCTGGAATTCAGCCAAAAGTTCTTCATGATTAAAGGTGTCATCTGAGCATACAATAATTTTTTAAAGCCTTGCAAAATGGAAACATACTTTTGTTATTTTTTAAGGTCACTAGCTTTAACCTCAAGACTGACTTAACCTTTGGGGAAGGATCAATGGCCTCAATCTCCCTCTTTTTCCCCCTCTCTTATCCTTTCTTTGACCACTTGTCTTGTGTTAAGACCAAGTCCATGAGACTAAATAAACTCAATAAATAAGTTTCCAAGAAAACTCTACAAATTATCAGTTGCAGATTCAGGACCTCCCCAGCTGCCTGCCTTGTATAAGGTGGGGATATATCAAGTTTTGATGGAAAGATTTGCCTTTAGAATGTAAAAAGAACATTCTAGAAAGACATCTCACCTGGGAATTGATTATCATCTCTTGAGAAAGCAGTGTCTAAAATCATGATTTTTCCAGAATGGTATGCCTTTTACTTGGCATTTGCAATTTTTTTAACCTCACCTCTACGTATTTCTTAGAACTGTAAAACCATAAGAAGGTTCATCATATCAGCTTAAGGCACTGAGAAATTATGACATTAGATAAA
This sequence comes from Miniopterus natalensis, assembly GCF_054644295.1. Taxonomy (NCBI): domain Eukaryota; kingdom Metazoa; phylum Chordata; class Mammalia; order Chiroptera; family Miniopteridae; genus Miniopterus; species Miniopterus natalensis. The sequence goes on from NC_142089.1 coordinate 26,931,321, forward strand.
TGAGTGGTCTTCATAGAAGTGTCATTCCTCCAAATGCTAAATTTTTGGGCTTAGGGACACTGTTTGAGGGCTTCCTCAGACACATCAGAACATGATGTAGATCTTCTCTGCCTCACTCCACTTTGGGTCCTCCTTTAGCTTTAAGGTGTCACAAAAAAGCAGATCTTTCCCTCTAGTCTAACATGCCCCCCCCCCTTTTTAGTGTGTGCCCGTCCAACAACACAGGGGCCACCTGGATGGTATGTATGCCACTGCTGCAAGCTTCCCCTCCATTGAGGCAACAGCTTTCAGCTTTTTCTCTCACCAGGAGAGAGAAAGCAAATGAGATCCAAATGACAGGAACAATAGTCCAGGCTGTTTCACAAGGGCAGGGCACAAACAGGGCCGGCAGCTGTGAGCTCTATTACCTCATTTAATCTCCATCACCCTGAGGAGGAGGGTTGTATTTTTATTCTCATTTTACAGATGAGGACATTGAGACCCAGAGCAGTGAGGAGACTTGTTCAAAGTCATGCAGTCACTCAGTAGCAGAGCCAGGATTACAGCCCCAGTTCCAGACAGCCAGTTCAGTGCCTTTCCCACTACACCACACAGCTGGCTTCTCCTCTTCATTCGCTTAGCAAATGTTTATTAATGCTTCCAAACACTGAGGATACTAAGATGAGTAAGACAAAGTGCCTAACACTGAGTCCAGAGCCTTCAGAGCAGGCCAACCAAGGAATGAATAAATCCTAGGCACGGTACATGATAAATACTATAATAAAGAAACTGACGAAGTGCTGTGTGAGCCCCCAAAACAGTGATGATCTCTGCCCACATGCAGGTGAGTAAAGGCTTCCTAGAGGAGGTGACATTTGGGCTGCCCCAAACTTATGTGCACCTGCTTTAAACATGTGGTCTCTTCTCAATTTCCCCAATCCATATGATTAGCTCCAAGCTTGAAAAAGTTTCATTGAAAGCTGACCCAAAGATCAGGTCACCAAGGAGTTCCTCCTCATCTTTTTATTTTTATTTTTATTGTTTAAAATATTACAGATGTCCCTTTTTCTCCCCAATGACCCGTTCCACCCTGTTCCTTCCCCCTCCCCAGTCCCTCTCCCCACCATTGTCCATGTCCTTTGGTTGTGCATATATGCACATAAATTCTTTGGTTACTCTCTCCCCCTCCACGCACCCGCCCTCCTCCATCCCTCTGACATTCATCAGTCTCATCTATGCTTCCATGTCATTGAATTATTCTGTTCATTAGTTTATTAAGTTCTTTAGATTCCACGTATAAGCGAGATCATGTGATATTTGTCTTTCGCTGCCTGGCTTATTTCACTTAGCATAATATTCTCCAGGTCCATCCATACTGTCCCAAAGGGTACGAGATTCTTCTTCTTTACAGCTGCGTAGTATTCCATGGTGTAAATGTCCCACAGCTTTTTTATCCACTCATCTACTGATGGGCACTTGGGCTGTTTCCAGATCTTAGCTATTGTAAACTGTGCTGCTATGAACATCGGGGTACATGTATCCTTTCTGATGAATGTTTCAGGATTCTTAGGATACATTCCTAGGAGTGGAATCACCGGGTCAAACGGCAGCTCCATTTTTAATTTTTTGAGGAACCTCCATACTGTTTTCCATAGTGGCTGCACCAGTCTGCATTCCCACCAGCAGTGTACTAGGGTTCCCCTTTCTCCACACCCTCGCCAGCACATGTTTCCTCATCATCTTTAATCAGACTACAACAGCTTCCTCATCATCTCCATACTCTACACAGTTAGAAAGATGGCTCTAAATTAAAAATTTTAATATGCCACTCCTGTCCACAAACCCTGCAGTAATTCCATTTGCCTTTAGGATGTTTTCAGTCTCCTAGCCTGTCATTCAGGCTTTGATGATCTAGCCCCTGCCTGTCTCTCCAGTCTCTTCTTACACAGTTCTTCTTGTCACTCCTAAGACTAGCTATACTGAAGTACTGCAGTTCTCAGAACAGTAGAAAATTTCTCCTCCACACAACACACTCCACTATAAAGTGACAAACTCCCATTTGTGTGCATCTGATTTCCCTGACTGCTCATCCAGCCCCCTGTGTTGGCCTCTGTACAACCCTTCACACACCATGTTCAAAGTGTCTGTTTCTGGATCTGTCTCTCCCCCACCACTCTTGGGGGGGGAGTTCCCTCATGGGTGGAGAGCTGTGTACCCAAATCATCAGTGCCAGGCATCAGGCCTGACACACAGTGGGAGTGGGAGTGTTTTTTGAGAGAATAAACAAAAGTTGTAAGAAGAAACTAAACTCTCCAAGAAGGTTCTGGGGCAGTCTAAGTTCAGGTTACCCCGATAATATTTTCTGTAGGTCCTCAGCTGACTCCCATTTATTTGAAAGGACAAAAAGAAAATTTAAAAATTATATAGATTTTAGTTACATAACTGTGAAGGGCAGACAGTGACCCTTCTTTCCTACTGGCTGCCTCTAGGGTCTTTACCACAGACACTCAGTTCCGTTGCCCTTTTATTTTATCAGCTGTGAATTGTTTGCAAAATTCCAAGCAGCTTGTAAGAAATTCAGGAAAACTCAACAGCAAGAAGACAAGCTGGTTTCATTTTCCAGCCCAGCTCATTTCTGAAATGTAACACCATATAGGGCTTTAAAGTCTGCTCACTTCCTGTGGTCATTATTTCAATAGTTTGGAACAATTTGTAGTTCATGCCTCCTTTCCGGAATGTACAATAATCACCCTGTAATTCCACAGGTCTCAATCCTAAAAATTGTCTTACATGTTTCACTGTTAGAGGGCAAGTCAGTCCAGTTCTTGTACTGGAAAATTTTGGTTTAAAAAATAAAAATAAGCCCTAGCTGGGTTTGCTCAGTGGTTAGAGCATCAGCCTGTGGACTGAAGTCCTGGATTCCATTCCAGCCAAGGGCACGTACCTCGGTTGCAGGCTCAATCCCCAGTTCCGGTTGAGGCCTGAGCGAGAAGCAACCAGTCGATGTGTCTCTCTCACATTGATCTTCCTCTCTGTCTCTCTCTCTCTCTCCCCCTTCCACTCTCTCTGAAAAGCAATGGAAAAAATACTCTCCAGTGAGGATTTCAAATAATAATAAATAAATAAAACTAACTAACTAACTAACTAACTAACTAACTAATAGCATTATTCTTCACTTCTATGAACATTCTTTGTCTGGCAACTGGAATTTTCCCCCAAACCTTATCCTAGGACAGCCCTAGTCCTTGCCTATTACATGGGGGATCTGACTTATATTGTAAACCTTTGGCCCTGTTTCCTCTGCCTTCTATAAGAGTGTCCCCAGCCCCAATTCAAAAGTAGGCACTTTTTCTTATGCACTCTAATGTAGCAGAGAAAAAATCTGAACAGCCCTGGGACAAAGCCCTCCTAACTGCTAACTTGGTCAGAGCATTCAACACACAGCCAACTGACACTGAGGCCTTGGTAGCCTTGAAAACTCTTTGTCAGACTCAGAGATTCTGTTATCACTTCACCACATCTAGTACCCACCACTCAGAGCATCTCATTAGAGTACCCAACTAAGAACATACTTTCTCATGCTAGGGGTAGCCTTCCCTCCAAATACCCTCAACTTTGGGATCCTCATAAATCTCTAACTGAATGGCCTTTTCTTTCACCTATACCCAATAACTAGGCCAATGATTCTGGTGGAAGTTGGGGCTATTTTCATCTAGCAGCACTTCCAACCATATCCAACACTGAAACTCTGTTCCCTGGTATCTCCCTAGGACTACAGACTAGTTAACATCTTTAAAAATTTGAGTAAGGCTGTGTTCTCTTCCCTCCTGAAGACTTTGATGGGCTCTCTTTATATGCTCAGGGACCTAATAGAAGTTTACATAGCCTCTTCAATTTCAGGTTTTCTTTAGAATCATGCAGTTCATAAAGGCTTCTAGAAGTCTCCATCTACCTCTAATGTTATCTTGCTTATTGTCATAAACATTTTTATTGGCTTTATTTCTAATGATAGTGATGAGTCCATGGTACAGAAATAAACTTCAGTAAGATTCATAAAATTCCTAGATGAAATACCCCAAATAAATCCACATGTCCTCAGCCCCATTTGCCTGTACCAAAAGAGATTATTTTATAAACTTTTTATATCCAAGTCACTCTGTCATGAACACCCATTTCCCTACTTATAGGAATTAACACCACTTCAGTGTCTGTCAGCCATGTCTGCGAGTCTCTCTAGGACCTATTGAATCCTTGAGAATAAGTTCTTCAAAGGTTTGTCATACTTTTTCAGCTTCTGTGACAGATGACTCCCAGGAGCTTACCGTGTGTCCAATAGTGACCATAGGTAGCAACCCATTCAGGCCTCCAGGAGGGACAATGCATTCTGTGCTGGCTGTTCCCACCTCTGCTGGTGGGGCTGAAATCTGCCCCTTTGAGGCTGGCGTGACTTATAATTGTTGTCCTGATGCTACCGGCCTTCCTCCTTCTCTCCTTCTGGCTGTGTTAGTTTCCCAAGATGTGGGTTATACAGCCTTATTCATTCCTTGATGGCTTATTGGAATTGAATATGGATGTTGAGGAGGACGGAAGAATGAAGGATATCTGTGCTCCCCTCCAACTCACTTCTCACAGAGAGTGTACTATCACTACTTCACAATTATTTCATCATGTGTCTATTTTTCTCTGTAGACCACAAACTCCTTATTTACCACAGTGCATGACTTTTATTAGGCTCCTAGTCAATGCTCATTGACTGAGTGGAATACTATAATAATAGCTGTACATGCAAAGTACTCTGAGGCCACGGAGGAAGAAACAAGAAGTTACCCTGGAGAGGATGGCAAAAGCATCCTCTTAACACTAGATCTTGTAGGATAGGTAAGAATTCACCAGGCAGATGAGAAAAAGAGAGAGTAGAGACTGAACTGCTATAGTCCAACAAACAGTGTATCAAACTAGAAAATAGTTTATTCTATCATGTAACAGCCCAGAGAGTGGGCAGGTCGTCCGGGTGGGATAGGTGGTTCTACCCATATGCCCTGATAAAATTTAGGGAAATTCTCTTACTCAAAGGAAGGAGAGAATGGCTACTGCCACACATTCTGGCTTGAGGGATTAGACTATACAAAACTCAAATAAGAACAGAGAAGTTCAGAACACCTAGAAAGTGGAGTGTGAGGAGCAGAACAGAGCGGCAAATGAGGAGGAAGCACAGTGGAGGCATTGATTGCTAAGGTCCCCTCTCAGTTCATTCCCTTACCTCTCCCCACCACATCCACCAACATTCATTCACATTAGCTTTGGCCTTTCATCTGTCAGGATCAGATACGCTTCAGGGCCTTTGTGCCTGCTATCCCTCTGTCTATAATGTTCTTTATCCCAGGTCTTCACTATACTCTCCTCCTTCTCTTCATTCAGTTCTCAGCTCAGATGTTACCTCCTCAAAGTGGCCTTCCAGCCCTGGCTGGTGTGGCTCAGTTGATTGAGTGCCCTGAGCACTGAAAGCTCGAAAGTTCAATTCCCAGTCAGGGCACATACACAGGTTATGGGTTCAATCCCCAATTGGGGCATATGGGAGGCAACCAATTGATGTTTGTCTCTCACATCTCTTTCTCCCTCTCAAATCAATAAAAACATATTTTTTTAAATGTGGCCTTCCATGACAATGCTCTCCAAAGTAGACCCCTCCACTCAACCTTTATTGCAGTAACCTATTTTAATTTATTACTAACACTTATCACAATCTGAAATAATTTTACTTACTTTTTTTTTGTTTATTGACTATATCTCCAACTGGAAAGTAAATTCTATAAAGTCAGATATCTGATTTATATTTCTGTATAACCAATACCTGAAACACTGTTCCACAAATGTTTATTAAATGCACTTAGTTTAATTCCTTTGTTCTTTTTAATTGTGACTTAGAGAACCTATGGGATTTGCTCAAACCCACAAGTGTTTCAGTGTTTTTTCAGCATCCTCATACTATCTGAACCATCAACTCTGCCACCCTCCAACTTTGATCCAAGATTTTCACCAAAACATAAGTTTTGGGTTTTAAATAGTTTACAATCTTAATTGTGTTAAGCATGCCAGAATATTGATTAAACACATAATTGTTTCAAAAGAATTCAACTTTAAGAATTTTATTGCTCTGGCTAGGTAACTCAGTTGGTTGGAGCATCATACCAATACTCCAAGGTTGTCCCTGGTCAGGGCACATATAAGAATCAACCAATGGTCTGGCTGGGTGTGGCTCAGCAGTTGAGCATTGACCTAGGATGCAGGAGACTGGGGTTTGATTCCCCATCAGGGCACATGCCTGGGTTTCGGGCTTGATCCCCAGTCAGGGATGTGCTGGAGGCAGCCGATCAATGACTCTCTCATCATTGATGTTTCTATCTGTCTCTCCCTCTCCCTTCCCCTCTCTGAAATCAATAAAGATATATTTTTTAAAAAAGAAAGAAAAGAAAAAGAATTCTTTGCCTAACCCAAGGTCACAAAGATTTTCTCTTATGTTTTCTTCTAGAAGTTTTATAGTTTTAGATTTTATATTTAGGTCTATGATCCATTTTGAGTTAATTTTTGTATAAATTGTATGTGGTTTTTAAAGTTTGTGGGGTTTTTTTGGCATGTGGACATCTACTTGTTTCAGCACAATTTATTGAAAAGACTCTTTTTACCATTGAATTACCTTTACACTTTTGTCAAAACTCAATTGAACATATATGTGTGGAACTATCTCTGCATTCTCCATTCTGTTCCATTGATCTATATGTTTACGTTTTGCTAATATTGCACTGTTTAATCTCACATTTTAAATAAAAATCTTTTTTAATTAAAAAATATTGATTTTAGAGAAAGAGAGGAAGAGAAACATCAATTTGTTGTTTCACCCATCCATGCACTCATTGTTGATTCTTTTCTTTTTTAAAAAATATATCTTTATTGATTTCAAAGAGAGGGAGGAAGAGGGAGGGAGAGAAATAGAAACATCAATGATGAGGGAGTCATCCTTGATCGGCTGCCTCCTGCACACCCCCAACTGGGGGATCAAACCCCCAACCCGGACATGTGCCCTGACCGGGAATCAAACCCCAATCTCTTGGATCCTAGGTTGATGCTCAACCACTGAGCCCTGCCCGGCCAAGCTAGGCAAAGAATTCTTAGATATGACTTAAAAGCACAATTCATAAAAAAAAAAAAGGTAAAGTGTATACTTTCTCAAAATTAAAAACTTCTGCTTGTGAAAGATACTCTTAAGAGAATAAAAGAAAAGTTATGGACTGTAAGAAAATATTTGTAAATTACCTATCCAACATAGGACTTGTATCCAGAATGTATAAAGAATGTAGTAATAAGAAAACAAACCACCTCATTAAAATAGGCAGAAGATAAGATCACTTCACCAAAGAAGATATACAGATAGCATATAAAAAGATGCTCAACACCATTAATCATTAGGAAAATGCAAATTAAAACCACAATGAGACACCACTACATGTCTATTAGAATGGCCAAAAAACAAACACACAAACAAAACCCTGGCATTGCCAAGTAATGAGAATGTGAAGCAACTGGAGCTCTCATACATGACTGGTGGGAATTTAAATGGTACACCCACTTTGAAAAACAATTTGGCAGTTTATTATAAAACTAAACAGATAATTACCATATGATCCACAAATTCCACTCCTAGGTATTGACTACATAAAAGAAACGAAAATTTATGTTCACACAAAAACCTGCACACAAGTGTTCAAAGCAGCTTCATCCATAATCACAAAAAACTGTAAAAAACACAAATATTTTTTAACTGGTGAATGAATAAACTGTGGTATATCCATGTAATCAAATACTAATGATTCCTTTTTATTAAAAAAATGAATTACTGATACACTCAACAACATGAGTGAATTCCAAATGCGTTATGCTAAGTAAAAGAAATCAAACTTAAAAGGCTACATTCTGTATGATTCCATTTATGTTTTCTAGAAAAGATAAAATTATGAAACAGAAAACAGTGACTGCCCAGGATTGGGATGGAGAGAGGTGTTGACTACAAAGTGCAATATGAAGGACTTTTAAAAAAATAATAGAGCTGTTCTGTGTCTTGATTGTGGTGGTGAGCAAATGATTATATGTAATTGTCTAAACCAGTGGTGATTCTGCTCCCTAGGGGACATTTGGCAATGTTTAGAGACATTTTTACTCAACACAACTCAGAAAGATGATGCTATTGGCAGCTATTGGGTAGAGGCCAAGGGTGCTACTAAACATTCTACAATGCAACAGGACACCCCCCACAGCAAAGAATTATCTGGCCCCAAATGCCAATAGTGCCAAGGTTGAGAAACCCTAGTCTAAATCAGAGGTTAGAAAACTACAGCTCAAAGGTCAAATTCAGCCCATCACCTGTGTTTCTACAGCACACAAGCCAAGAATGGTTTTTATATTTTTAAGTGATTGGAGAAAAAAAATCAAAAGAATAATAATATTTTGCAAAAAGTATATACATTTGAATTTCAGTGTTCATAAATAAAGTCATGCTTATTCATTTATGTATTTATTATCTGTGGATGTTTTGGTGCTCCAAAGGCAAAGCTGAGCATCTATGACAGACTGTGTATCCATGAAGCCTAAACTATTTACTATCTAGCTCTTTACAGTTTAGTTTGCTAACCCATGGTCTAAGCCCATAGAAATGTTAACAAAAAAATAATAAATTTACTTATGTAAAATTTTGAAAGTGAATTTTTAAATGTGAAATTATAGATGCCTATACCAAGTTACTATGAGCTGTGCTAACACACTCATTTCTGAAAATGTACATGTTCTTTCTGTTTCTTCTTATAGAAGATAAATACATAGTGAATAATAAGAATTCAGCACTGACTGGGTTCTGATTTGAAAATTTCCTGGTTTAAAAAAAATCATATGTGACATCTATGACCGTGAAGAATCTCATTCAGTCTCCTGAACACAGGGACTGTCCTCCAGAGAAGACATCTGTGGTAAAGCAGTTAATACCCCATGCACTTGTCATCATATTAGTAACGGGGTCTGACTGTTCTGACTGTGACTGCCCTAGACTGAATGGGGTATTTATCACACTGTCTCGGACAAACCAGCCGACCATCATGCACACTGGCACAAGAGCATGTCAGTTAGCTCCTGTCCATTAGCCACTATCCACACACTTAAGCACTCTGGCCCTAGGGCTGCAATCACGTTATCAGTCCCCCCCAGACCCTGGAAACGTGATCTGGCATGAGCTCCCTGTCCCTCAGCTCCACTTGGACAAACTGTCAGTTAATTAGCTAATGTGGGCAAAAATGCTTGACATTGAAAAATGCTCAGCTGGGCTATTATGATAATCATCTGCTAGGCCCCCTCCCTTCAAGTCCCTCTACCCCAAAGTCCACCTCCTTGCTGTCTGTCAGTGGGAAAGCTCCATAGGTGACTGAGTAGTCACCCATGTTCAAGGCCAGACACACCCCCTCCTCAGCCTCCTGAAATTGATGCTATGGATTTAGCCAACTACTATCATAAACCAAGAAGTCTAGGATCTGGATTGACTTTCCTTTTTTGAAGGAATTGGCAGCATGGCAGATCTAGGGTTCTCCCAAATTATCAAATTTTAGATGATCTTTGATTTCTTTCTTTAGCCAGATAGACCATTTAGAAAGTAAAAAGGGCCTTTGAAAAGATGATGTGAGAATCTTAGCATTATTTGCTCCAAGTTTACAGAACTTTAAACCTGACATTCCTAGCGCCAAAACTCAATTCTCCATCTCTCAATTCAAGCTGCCTTGGGAGCCATGAGAAATCCCTGCTCAGAAAGCTGATCCCTGAAAGACAGAATGATGGTTAGCGTGCCTCAAGATGCTAAAGTTTCCTGTAGTTATCAAATGCCAAAACAGGAAGGTGCCCAGGGCAGGCACGTTACTCCTGTCCATCTCCTTTTTCTGAAAGGCATTGGAACTGGAAGGCATTGGAGTGGAACTGAAAATAGCTGAATCTCAATAGTCCAATTTCAGAAGATAACAGCATAATTCATTGTAACCATATTTGGGCAATCCTATATGTTCCCTGATGATCCTTAGAGAATAGTTAAAGCATCCTGTTTCTCCCTGCATCTCGATCATCTTTTCTCTCCATCTCCATTCCTAAGGCCTCATCAGTACTCACTAAGACAGCTGTTACAGCCTCCTCACTGGGTACCCCCAACCCTCTTGTTCCTGCTGACTCTAAGCTCTAAAGCCAGACAGATCATTTGAAAACACAACGGTGACCATATCACTCCCTGCCTAAAAATGTTTGATGGCTCTGTTATTTACAAAGTCCAAATTCGGTAACTTGACAATCAAGTCCCTTCAAAATCTTGTCCCCACTTCTCACCTTCTAACACACTATTCTTGTGCCATACCAGGCAATTTCCCCTTCCTCATCTGTGACTTGGGCATGCCAGCCTCTGTGACCATGCTCACACATTTTTCTTCCTCCTAGAATGCCCTCTCCACCTCATCTCCAAACATGAAAAGACTTTCCTCAAAGGTCAGTCCAAATGTCACCTTTTCCAGGAAGCCTTTTTATGAACTCACCTCTGAACTCCCAGAACACTTTACTAGTTAGTCTCTTGGTTGTGCTTTGCTTTATATGGTGGCTATTTGTACTCTCCCCCATGGGACAGTAGGCATCTTAAGAAAGCCCTGTAACCTAGTGTGTAGCATATAGTAGGTGTTCGTAACCATTAGTGACTGATGAACCAATTGCAGATTATAGGCTAACAAGAGCATAAATCAGGAAGAGAACTGGGATGGAGGAAGGAACACAAATCATTATTCAAAAAGAATTGTTGACAAGGTTGAAGACTTAGCTGTCATTTTAACAATAGCTCACAAGGCTTGGGCATTGCTCTAGGCATTATCACATTTACTCATCCCCTCCACTCTAGGACACAGGTACTATTATCAACATTTTTTATATGACAGAGGATTGGAGAGAGCAAACTCACTGTTACAGCCGCTGGCTTCCTTGTTAGCCTTTGAATACATCCCACATACTCCTACCTCAGAGCCTTTATAGTTGCTCTACCCTCTGCCTGAAACATTCCTCCCCCAAGTATAGGCAGAGCTTGTTTCCTCCCTTCTTGTAGGTCTCTGTTCAAATATCACCTTACCAATGAGGTCTCCTCTGTCTACCTTATATAAAATGGCAAATAACCACCATAGCATTCCAGATCCCTCTTATCTGCTTTATCTCCATAGCACTTACCTGTCATACTATGTATTTTATTTGTATATTTTCAGTCTCCTCCCACTAGATTATAAGTTCCATGGTCATACAGCTAGTCAGGGACAACTCCCAGATTCAAACCCAGATTCTGACTCCAAAGCCAGATGACAGTGTTACTACCATGTGGGACAAACTGAATAGGCTTGGTCAACATGGCCCTCAAAGGCAAATACCTTTGATGATGTAAAACCTTTAGGGGGGCTGATTTCATCTTAATATGAGTATAATCCAGTCATTAGCTAAGGTTCTCGCTGCCTCTTAAGAACCAGATAAGTCAAACCCTCTTTTCAAAGATCCCCCAAAACATTCCCAAAGATTATTGAAAATGATCAGGGCAATTACATTGTCCTAATCATGTCTGTCTCTGCATCTGTGTTTCCACTATCTGAATTTAGCTTATGGACTGCCTCACATCTCACATGTGTTATCCCTGGCCTGCCCCCGGTCCTCAACATTTTCTATAACTATGATACACATGCCAAAAATAATCACTTACCAGAAGGCTTTGTTATCAAACTTTACTGAAGATCCGTGGGACAGAAGGGACTTAGCATAACCACAGAAAACCCCTCAGATTTAGAATTAGGCATTCTTGTTCTTAAAAGCCTTTCTGCTACAATACCATATTATGTGAGTTTCCTTCCTCTTCTCCTTCTTTCTCTACAGCCCTCTCTTCCTGGCTCCCAAATTCTCAAAGGCAAAAACAAACAAAATACCCTTTATCTTCTTCAAACCTATTGGCTCTGTCCTGCCCCTAAACTCAGCTTTCTTTTTTAATCTTTATTGTTGAGAGTATTACACATGCCCCACCCTCTTTGTCCCCCCATTGCTGCCCTCCACCCAGATGCTGCCCAACCCCAGGCCTTCACCACTCTATTGTCTGCGTCCCTGGTATGCATATAAGTTCTTTGGTTAATCTCTTCCTGCTCCCCCTCCCCCTCTCCCTCTGAGATTTGTCAGTCTGTTCCATGTTTCTATGCCTCTGGTTCTACTTTATCAGTTTATTTTGTTCATTAGATTCCTTGTTCGTTTATTTTTAGATTCAATTGTTCATAGATATGTATTTATTGTCATTTTATTGTTCATATTTTTTAACCCTCCTCCTCCTCCTCCCCCTTCTTCTTCTTCGGGACCCTTTAACATTTAATATACTACTTATTTGGTGGTAATGAACTCCTTTAGCTTTTTCTTGTCTGGGAAGCTCTTTATCTACCTTCAATTCTAAATGATAGCTTTGCTGGGTAGAGTAATCTTGGTTGTAGGTGCTTGCTTTTCATCACTTTGAGTATTTCTTGCCACTCCCTTCTGGCCTGCAAGGTTTCTGTTGAGAAATCAGCTGACAGTCTTATGGGGGCTCTCTTGTAGGTAACTAACTGCTTTTCTCTTGCTGCTTTTCAGATTCTCTCTTTGGTCAGCCAGAGTGACTCAGAGGTTGAACATTGAACTATGATCCAGGAGACTGAGGAGGAGATCCAGGAGATAGGAAGCCTGCAGGAGGCAACCAATCAATGACTCTCTCTCATCACTGATGTTTCTCTCCCTCTCCCCCGTCCCTTCCTCTCTCTGAAATCAATTATATATATATATATGTGTGTGTGTGTGTACACATATATATACATATATATATACGTACACATATATATACACATACATATATACATACATATATATACACACACACACATATATATACATATATACACATATATATATATATATATATATATATATTTTTTTTATTCTCTTTGTCTTTAACCTTTGGCATTTTAACTATGATGTGTCTTGGTGTGGACCTCTTTGGGTTCATCTTGTTTGGGACTCTGCTTCCTGGACTTGTATGTCTATTTATTTCACCAGGTAAGGGAAGTTTTCTATCATTATTTTTTCAAATGGGTTTTCAATTCCTTGCTCTCTCTCTTCTCCTTCTGGCATTCCCATGATACAAATGTTGGTATGCTTAAAGTTGTCCCAGAAGCTCTTTACACTATCTTTATATATTTTTGGATTTTTTTTTTTTCTTTTTGCTGTTCTGATTGGGTGCTTTTTGCTTCCTCATATTCCATATCACTGATTTGATTCTTAGCACCCTCTACTCTACTGTTGATTACCTGTAAATTTTTCTTCAATTCAGTTAGTGTATCCTTCATTTCTGACTGGTCCCTTTTTTATGTCATTGATGTTCTCACTAAGTTTCTTGACGCTCTCACAAAGTTTCTTGAAGTTCTCATTAAGTTCCTTGAGCATCCTTATAACCATTTTGAACTCTGAATCTGGTAGTTTGCTTGCTTCCATTTCATTTAGTTCTTTTCTGGGGATTTCTTCTCTTTCATTTGCAACATGTTTCCTTGTCTCTGTATTTGGTGCTTCCCTGTGTTTGTTTCTATGTTAGGTAGAACTGCTTTGTCTCCTGGAATTGGTAGAGTGGCCTTGTGTAGTAGGTGTCCTATAGGGCCCAGTGGCTCAGCCTCCTAAGTCACCTGGGCTGGACACTCTAGGTGCGCCTGGGTGGACTGTGTGCACTGTCCTGTTCTGTTGTAGTTGAGCCTCGATTGCTTTTGGCATCACTGAGAGGGATTGAGCTCCATGCCAATTGTCTGTGTGGACCAGCTGCAACTACAAAGGAAGAGCTGCTGTGCAGGAGATGGCCCTAAGGAGCAGGTCTTGTTTCAGTGGGTCTTTGGTGCTCACCCAGTCTGCCCCTTGTGTGTGGTAGGGTTGTAAACCAGGTGCACTGGCTCTGGGGCCTCCAGAGAGGTACAAAGTCAGCTACTACCTGTGCCCTGCCTGGGGCCACCTGGCATGAGCTACAGAGCAATCTGCAGATAGCTGCTACTTGTGTTGGGCTTGGAGGTGCCCAGGAGAGACCAAGCTGGGAACCACACCAGGCTACTGCTAGTGCCAGGCCTGGGTCCCCTTATTGAAAGACATAGGGCATAATGAGGCCAGCTGCTGCTAGTTGGAGATATTTTAGTAGGGTCTGAAGCCTGAGCTAGAACAGGCCATTCATATGGAAAAACCACTGCAAACAGCTTGGGTGGGGATACAAATTGGATGGGGGCAGGGTCTCAGGGAGTCATCAAGGCGGGGTGAAGAGTGTTAGCCAGGTTGATGGAGACTTAGATATGCCCCCCAGTTCTTGGCCAAGTGCCAGACAATTAGTTTCTCCTTGTATGTCCCTGGGTCCTTCCAAGCTGCTGCCCCAGCACTGGAGCTCAGAGACAGTGAATCCAAGTAAGTCTGTGCACTGGCCCTTTTAGTGGAACTGTAAGGGACTCCAGCAACCTTCTGTGTCACTCAGCCAGAATTCCCATTGGTTTTTACAGATGAAAGTTATGGGGACTTCTCTTCTCAGCACTGGACCCCTAGGCTGAGGGGTCTGGTGTGGGGCTAGGACCCATTTCTCCTCATGGGAGGCCTCTGCAGCCAAGATAGCCCTCCCAAATAAAAAAACCCACAAGAAGGTGTTGGACCAGCCCATTGTGCGCCTCCACCTCTCCTATCAGTCTCAGTATGGCTTCTTCTTTAATTCTGTAGTTGTAGGACTTCCGTTCAGCTATATTTTAGGTGGTTCTGAATGATGGTTGGTCTGTGGTTTAGTTGTGATTTTGATGTGGTTGTGGGAGGGTGCGAATACTGCATTTACCTACACCAGCATCTTGACTGGAATCCCCCAGCTTTTTTTTAATTTTTATTTTTGACACTATTACAGATGTCCCCGTTTCTGCTCCCTTTGCCCACCTCCAGGCAGCCCCCCATCCCCTTCCTTCTAACCATCACCACACTGTTATCTGTGTCCATGGGTTATGCATATATGCTAAACTCAGCTTCTTTAACCTCTCCCTTTTATATAGCTGAGGATTTGACCAATATACTTGGATCATCAGATTAAATCACTCCCATCTTTTGTCTTATTTTCAAGCATGGGGGTTAGTTTTGTTCTTCCAGTTCATGAGAAGGAAAAGTGTTGAGTCTTCAAGGATGGGCCAGATTACCTCCAAAGGCAGTGAGTGCCTCATTCTTGGAATTATGCAAGTAGAGGCTGGACTGATAGCTGAATAAAAAACATGGAGATTTGTGAAGAAGATGGTAAAGATTCTTCAAACTTCAGAAGCTATGATTCTGTAACAATTCAGTCAGACACATTTGCCTTTTCTGAACACCATGCAAAACCACAGGACTTTTTCAAACTGCCTTTTTTTAAAAAGAGGGGAATTTGTTGCTGCATGTAAATGAAAAGTCAGGCAGCTCAATCCAGGAGCTCAAACAAAGTCTCCAAGTATATATCGTCTCCATTTCTTGGCACTGCTTAACTAGGGTTGACTTCTGTCATAGGTGGGCTTTTCTCAAGTTCCAAAAACAGCCACCAGCCAACTCCAAGCCCACACTCTTTAGCTTTACTCTTCCTATCCACAGCGCCCTAACAGGAGAGAGTTCTATCCCAGTTGTTCCAGAAAAAGGCTTTCATTGTCTCACTTGGGTGAAATGCCCATCACTAAACCAAATCACTGTGAGGATTGGCCGGGCCAGTATCTGGAATTATGGGATGGGGCAGGCCCACTTGAGCCACATGGACCAAAGAAAAATTGGGATACTGTAACCAAAAAAAAAAGAGAGAGAGAGAGAATTCCAGGCAAGTAAAAACAATAGATGTCCACAATAATGGCCAAACCCAATCAACTTAGTAAAGAAGACAGTCTGATCAGTAGAGGAACTTGGTCAGATTAAACCAAATCATTGACCTAGTAGACCCCTGCCACTCTGGCCTCCAAGTAACTACTCAGCACCAAAAAAATTAGATTCCATTTTTTGCTTATCAATTAGCAAGCATTTTTTTAAATGTTAATAGTGCTATGCCATAAGACAGGTACATTTCTATCAGGATGATGGAGTGGAATTGGCACAACCTTTCTGGAAAGCATTTTGGCAATACATATCAAGATCCTTAAAAAATATTTTGATCCTCTTGACCCAGGAATTCCACTTCCAGAAAAATCTGTAAGAAAATAATCCAAAATATATATGCACAAAGATTTTTATCACAGCATTTTTATAATAGCAAAAACATGAATGAATGAATGAATGAATGAGTGAATGAATCTATATATCTAAGGATAAACAATTGGTAAAATAAAATATGGTAACTCCATGTAGTAGAAAACTATGCAGCCATTAAATTTTTATTTATTGATTGATTTTTAGAAAGAGAGGTGGGGGGGAGAGAGAGAGAGGGGGGGGAGAGAGAGAGAAACATCAATTTGTTGTTCCACTTACTTATGCATTTATTGCTTGCTTCATGTATGTGCCCTGACCGGAAATCCAGCTGACAACCTTGATGTATCAGGACAAAGCTCTAACCAACAGAGCTACCCAGCCAAGACAAAAAAAATTTTAAAGAATTTTAAATGATATGGGATAGTTCTTATAATTTTGTTGAATTAGAAAACAAGATACAAAGTTGCCTATGCAGTATATTAACCATGTAAAAGAAAACCACATGTGCACAGAAATTTAAAAAATATATAAAATGTTAGTGTTTATCTCTTAATGGATGTTATATATATATAATATATATTATATTTTATATAAAGTACTTGCTTGTACTTTTCATAATGAACAAATATTAAACTTTTAAAAAAATACATCTTTATTGATTTCAGAGAGAGGAAGGGAGAGGAAGAGAGATAGAAATATCAATGATGAGAGGGTCATTGACTGGCTCCCTTCTGCACACCCCCTACTGGGGATCAAGCCCTTAACCTGGGCATGTGCCCTGGCCGGGAATTGAACTGTGATCTCTTGAATCATAGGCCGATGTTCAACTGCTGAGCCACGCTGGCCAGGCTAAACTTTTTTTTAAGTTACCCTTTCTGAGCTCCCAAGAATTTGGGCACCACCTTACCATGTCAGTCTGCCTCAGCCATTTGAACACTTAGGGAAAAACACTTGGTGGATGACAGATAAAGGTTAGCAACATTTTTTGTGACTTACAGCTTTTCCCCAGTCATCCACAGAAAGATCAGTTTTTCTTGTAATTGCCAGTCCTCTCTTAGAAAGAATTCATCACTTTATCACATGATGCCTTTTTTAAAAGTAAAACAAAACCTGAGAACAGAGCTTAAACTTGTGCTGAACCCAGATATGAAAATGAATAGGCACTAGGCTTCCAGCTTCCAGCTTCCAGCGAAGAGCCAATGCCAAAGGGATGCTCGGGCTGATGACGGATGCCAGAGACTGATGTAGAGGAGCCTTCCTTTCAGGCCTAAAATGTCTGCAAGAATTCCAGCCTGCCACTCTTTGGATTCTGTGGACACATTCTGCCTAGAGGCCCCTCAGATGACAAGGTCACCCTCACTGCAGGCAATGGTTGATTGCCAATGATTGCTGGCTGAGAAGACAGAAAACAAGATTATGCTTCTATGATGACACAAATGGCACCACCTCCAGGAAGCTTTCCCTGCCTTTTTCCTTGAACCTACCTCCCCTCCAGATTGCATTTCTCCCCCAAGGAATCATGGCCCTGGTGCTTTCCCTGTCCCTCTTAGAGCAAATGTTACCCTTGATGTTGTGGTAGCTGGTACTATGAGAAGACATCACACAGACCTTTGTTCACATCATGGCTCTGCCTTTCAATTCCTGAGTCTCAGTTTCCTCAGCTGTAAAATGGAAACAGTAATCTCAGCAGCACAGAGCACTGCCCCCCTCCTGGGACTCTCTTTGGGAACAATCTGACAACCAATCCTCAAGCTCCTATAACATGATTGTGCCCAAAGAAACCACCTGGCAGCTCATAACCACAAAAGAACACTCACTGGGCCCAGCCCAGTGGTGGCAACCCCCACTCCCAACTCCCTACCCAAACCTCCAGCCAGCCGCAGCCAGGGAACAGCCAGCCAGCAATGCCTAATGATACCTCTCCCATCTTCTGGACAGAGTAATTGCCAGGTGGGATGACAGGACACCAATTATTGAGGGTCTGTCCAGAGGTGTGGTCACAGGCATGTCCAAAATTGAACTCAGCTTCCCCTCAAATGTCTTACTCTTCCCACTCCCTGTCTCAGAGACCCAAGTTGAAAATCAAGATACAATCCTCAAAACTCCCTCTCACTTATGTCTCCCATTCAATCCATCACCAAGTCTTGTCATTTCTACCTGTCAGATCCATCCATTTCTTTTTTTTTTTTAATCCTGTCCTGAGGATATGTTTTAATTTATTTTATTGTATTTTATTTCATTTTAGAGAGGAAGAGAGGGGGAGAGAAACATCCATTGGTTGTCTGGACCAGGGATAGAACCTGAAACCTGGGTATGTGCCGTGACTGGAATTCAACCCAAGACCCTTTGGTGTATGAACCAACTGAGCCACACTGGCCAGGGTAGATCCATCCATTTCTTTCCATCCCAAGGTTGCTGCTGTTCATGCCACTATCCTCCTCCTCACAGGTCTCCTTGCCTTCACAGAGCCCCACAGGGAGCTTATCTCCCCCTGTAGCTGCTGAAAAGCCCTCAACTGCTCTCAGTGAGAAAACCAGCCTCAGTCACTTAAGCCCCCTACCTTGCCCCAGTCTGGCCCCAGCTTCCAGTTCTGACCTCATCACTCTCCACTGCCTGCCTCCCGCCTTATAGTTTTCCCAGATTCACTGTCCTGTTTCTCACCTGTTTTTGCTCATGTTATTCCCTGTCAGCAACACGCTTCCCTTCCTCCCTTTTCCACTGACTAGTTCCTACTTGTATTTTAAGACTTAGCTCAGATTTCCACTCTTCCAGAGACTTTTTGTTCCCTGCCCCCCCCAAACTAGTCTAAGTGTTCTCATTGCTGCCACTTCCTGAGCACTGTTCCAAGCACCTTTGATGCTTAACTCATTTAATCTTCACAACAAACCCTGTGCCTAGGCTCCCTTATTATTTTACAGAAAGAAAACTGAGGCTTGTAGAAGTTAAAGCAAAATTTCCAAGACCAAATTTAGCAGCCCTGAATCGGATGTTTACTTTTTTTTTAATTCAAAGAGCTGTACTGTCCTTTTCTGATTACAAAAGTACCAAGAAAAAGTAAACATCTCTTTTGTCAGTGCACTGAATACCTTTGGTTCGGTATGCAGTAAGCACTCAATAAATGCCATCTCCCCATGCTGATATGTGCATGCTGATTCGGATAGCATTTTATATAAGCTGGAGCCCTGGGAAGTGCTCGGAGCACTCCCACTCCTGTATGTCTTCTCCCCCTCCATCTGACCAGGCTCTCCGGCCTCTGAGAGGTAACTCCACCTTGGAATCCCTGGAAGACAGAGCAGGGATCAGTGGAATTCGTTCTTAGTGCCCAAACCATGGCTGTACAGAGACCAAGCAAGGCACCCAGCCCCCGCTCAGGCTTGGGGCAGCCCCTCCTAGGCCTGGGGGTTCTCCTCGTCCTTCAACCTACCCTCTCCAGACCTAAACCTTCAGATCTCTCTTCTAAAACCTGAGGCCTGGACCTTGAGAGGAGGGTTCCACCTGCCCAAGGTGCCCTCCATTTCCCACACCCAGAGTCGGACTCTGTCACTCCCACTCTTCCTCTAGGGACAGTCTTCCAGACCACGGCTTCTGGCTCTCCACGCGCACGGTTGTTAATTACAGCCCAGCCCTTACCCAGTCCCGGGACTCCCACCTCCACCCCGGCCCCCCACCTGGCCCTGAGGTCCACAGCCACAGGATCGGCCAGCTGGGAAAGCATCCCTCCCCTCTCCCCAGGCCCCGCCCCTCACACCACACCCCTCCCTTCCCCCCACCCCATCCCGCCCCCCACCCCTCGGTGTTCAAGGCCCTGGTGCCCTTGGGTCAGAGCTGGAGGAGGCACTTCCAGCCAAGTGCTGGCGCCGGACGTCGTGCTTTAAGGAAAGAACACCCCCGAGAATAAATCCGGAGCGGATTTGCTTGCAAAACCGAGGACGTCTCCTTCCTGTCCCGGCCCAGTGGCAGGTTTATGAGCAACGGTGGAGTGAGAAGAAAGCTGCATCTCCTCCCCTCGGCTGGGCCTGGGTCCTGTTGAGGGAGGTGGGATAGAGGCTTTACGTGCATGTATGTGTCTTGGATTAAAGGAAATAGCTGGGCCGGATGGTGAGAGTCCAGCAGCCTCCACCTCTACTGTTAGGAATCTCCCAGCCACAGACTCTTCAGGTCCCCACACCAACCGCCTGTTGGGCCCTTGGATCCCTGAGTCCTGCACCTCTGTGACTATTATGTGCTTACAGAGCACAGACAGTTCTGACCTCAAGTCCTAGCCCTGGCTTATCCTATTGCCCATCAGACTTCCCCTCCAGCCACACGGGCCAGCCTGGCAGGGCAATTCATTGGTTCCACATAGCAAATCACTGACCCCCCTTGCTTAGGCTGTTTCTCAGCCAGCAGTCTTTTACCCCTTTGCATCAGCTAAAATGTTGTCCCTTCTTCAAGCCCAGCTTGGAAACCACCTGTGCATCTCTTGTGAAGCCTATAGGGTTCTGTGTGCCGGCCTCTCTAAGCTCCCAGTGTACAAAGCATGAACCTCTCTTTTAGTCCTGACATCTCTCTTGGTGTACCTACCAAGTCTGTTTTCACTGTTAGGATGCAAGCTCTCAAGAGCAAGAACCAGGACAGATTCAACTCTGTGTCCTCAGTGCCAAGAGGAGTACCTGGCAATTGATAGGGACAGCAGTGGCCGCTGTGTGCTCTTTGGCAAGTGCTGTTTCCTTTCCGGACTTCAAAGTCCTCCCTCAACACTTACTGCAAAGAATCGGAATGAGATGACCCCCAGGGTTGCCTCCAGACTTGACCTTCTGAGCCAATGACTTCCTGGCT
This sequence comes from Miniopterus natalensis, assembly GCF_054644295.1. NCBI lineage: Eukaryota > Metazoa > Chordata > Mammalia > Chiroptera > Miniopteridae > Miniopterus > Miniopterus natalensis. The sequence goes on from NC_142089.1 coordinate 26,952,408, forward strand.
CCTGGCTCCTATGATGACCTTGGTCAGGAGTACGTCCGAAATCCTTCCACCTCCTTTAAGTCAGTTAACTGAGGCAATTGTGCAAGGTTGCTGAGGTTTAGGGATCCAGCTCCAACTGGGGGGTGCGGGGGCTAGCCCGTCCCAGAAAGTGAAGAAGCCCCCATTCACAGCGCCTCCCCAACACACACACACACACACACACACACACACACACACGATCTCCAGGAGCAGTGGCAGCAGCCCCTCAACCCCCACACTCTACTCCTCTACTCCAACCTTCTCACACCCGACCCAGCCTAGCTATCTCCAAACTCGGCTGAAAATACCCCTTCCCTTCCCTTCCCTTCCCTTCCCTTCCCTTCCCTTCCCTTCCCTTCCCTTCCCTTCCCTTCCCTTCCCTTCCCTTCCCTTCCCTTCCCTTCCCTTCCCTTCCCTTCCCTTCCCTTCCCTTCCCTTCCCTTCCCTTCCCTTCCCTTCCCTTCCCTTCCCTTCCCTTCCCTTCCCTTCCCTTCCCTTCCCTTCCCTTCCCTTCCCTTCCTTTCCCCCCTTCCCCCCTTCCCCCCCCCCTTCCCCCCTTCTTCCCTTCTTCCCTTCTTCCTTTCCTTTCTTTCTCTCTTTCTCTCTTTCTCTCTTTCTCTCTCTCTCTCTCTCTCTCTCTTTCTTTTCTTTCTTTCTACAGCACACTGTCAGCCCCTACTGCACACTTCCCAAAATGGAACTCATCTCATCTCAGGGCTGACCACATGGACCTCTTCTCCGTGAAACTCTCATCCTTGGTTATTTTACCTATTGAAGCCACATGAAATAATGCTAATCTGAAACTACAGCCCTCAGATTAAGACAAACCTGGTTAAGATTCCAGTTCTGTTCTAGCTGAATGATCTTAGGCATGTTAAGAGGAATGATTTTAAGCACATTATTTATCCTTCCTGAGCCTCAGTTCCTTCATCTCTAAAATGGGAAGGATGATTTATATAAACAGAGCATTGTTGGGCATTATGTAAAATTTATGAAAACACCTGTCACAGGCACCGACACATACAGGGTGGGGCAAAAGTAGGTTTACGTTGTGAGTACTCAAAACACAGTTAATAAAGCTACTGCAGTAATCATAACCTGCATGTCTTTTTCCATACAAGCAACTGTAAATCTATTTTTGCCCCACCCTCTATAGGGTGTCAAATGTGAGCATTATTTCTATTTCCTAGTCCTTGTATTCTCCCCTGAAGCAGCCTGACACTTTCTCTGGAAGCTGAGAATGGCGACAACTGAAGTTAGAACTGATCTGGACAAAACCAGGACTGTAAAATACTAAAAGCTGCACTTAGGACCCAATTATAGACTTCAAAAAAGAACAAAGGAGGTTAGAGGCCTAGAGAGGGACAGCATTTGCCAAGGTCACACAGCAGATGTAAGCAGGTAGAACAGCAGGCAAGCAGGGAGAGAGAGGCAAAGGAGGGTGTGGAGAAAAGTCGGGACTGAGGTATTGAGCTGAATCCAAGGACAAGCAGCCGAGCAAGAGGATCTCCAGCTGACATTGCCCCAGTCCCCATGCCCAGCAGGGCTTGGCATTTGTCTCTCTCTAGAGCTGTTCCTTCTGAGTTCCTGAGTTTGCAGTATTTTCCCAGAAATGCTAGGTAAATATCCCTGTTGTTTCCTGAGTAAACAACCCCATAATCAGACAAGGGTCTCCATACAAAGTGCTGCCTCAAAGTTGGCTCCTTCTGTAAAGATGCTCCACTCTAGGCACCACCCCAGACAGATTCCCTTCACAAGGTTCCCTCCCAGGGTCTTGCTGGGGACTCTGAACCCCACCCAACGGGGTGGCTTTGGTGTATACCATGTTGCTCAAGGCTCAGCATACTCTTTGGAGAAAGTCTGTTCCTCCCAGCAGCCCCAAGGTTTATGGACTCTTCTGTTTTGTACCTTTTCTTCCCTCAAAAGCCAGACATGGGTTGTCTTTTTTTTTAAAAAAAAAAGAACATGATTATATTTAATCCACAACTACGGTACAACCAAAAAGTAAAACAGCACAGTAAATAATAACAAAAAACATGGTATTTCATTTGCAATGCATGAGAAATGGTTAACATCTTTAGTCATAAACAAGCTTAGAAACCAGTAACAGAGACACTATAATCCAAGGAAACTGAAAAAAAAGAAAGTGAAATACAAATGACAATTAAAGATTAAGTATATAGGATGATTGCGCTGATGTGAGAGTACTTTCTCTGCAATATCAGGCTGACATCTAATCTTTTTCAGTTTTAAACAGTTGTACATTTTGAACTCTCATAACCAAACACTGGGAGACAGATTGATGACAAGTTTCTACAATTAGGGTGAAAGCTAGTTTTGAATCAAAATATAAATTTTGAGCATCCTTAGCCCTAGCAATTCCAATTCACTGAAATTATTTCAAAATGAGTTATATAAAAGCATGTTTAATGCAGAGAAAATATGTAGCCAATATATGCATCCTAAAACACTATTTGCCTATCAATTTATCAACACAATCCAAAAAGATGTGCACAAAACTCATTAGCAGTAGATAATAGCATAAGGAGTAGAGTCAAAACTGTGATACTATATATGGGGCCAGGTGTGTACCAGAAATATTGAGGGAACAAGTACTTTGTAAATATAGGATTGTCCACTATGCGGTACATGGGTTGTCATTTTAATGTGATAAGGAGTCTTACTAACCTTTGAAAATGTCCCTGCCAGGTGTGGCTCAGCGGTTGAGCATTGACCTAGGATCCAGGAGATCACGGTTCGATTCCCAGTCAGGGCACATGCCTGGGTTGCGGGCTCGATCCCCAGTTGGGGGCCTGCAGGAGGCAGCCGATCAATGACAACTCTCTCATCATTGGTGTTTTTCTATCTCTCTTTCCCTTCCTCTCTCTGAAATTAGTAAAGATATATTTTTTAATTTCCCTTTATTAAAAAAAAGAAAGAAAGAAAATGTCCTGGGCTGATGTTAACCCCAATCACAGGAAAGCTAGAGGCATTGGGCCCAGTGTATTATGTTACTTGACTTTTTCCTTACGTTATGTTTTCTTTGTTTATATAGCTCCCCTCTCTCTATCCCCACCTGCCATCCAACTCCCCTCATCCTCAGGAACCAGGACTGTGTCCACATGGAGGAGGTCTGTCTTCTTTTTGGTTGATTACAGATTTGCTGCCTCACCCTAAGCTCCTGTGTCCTAGGCTCTCTGCCTCCTCCTTAGTGTTCACGTATGAACTCCTTTGCCTGTCACCAATGGGAATCCTCTGGTTTAGACATCCACCTAAAGACAGAGGTTTCACTAATTTACTTCTCAAAACTTCCAGTTCAAGGATACTCTAAACTTGTGATTTAGGACTCAGTGATGCCAGAATTCTGCATTTCTAAGATTCTGTAACTCAGATTTCATAGTGCTAGAATTCTGTGATGCTAAGATTCCATGACTATGGATTGTACGCATCTAGAATTTTATGATTTTTGTGTTTCATGAATTTGTCATTGACATAGTGACAATAGCCAGTACCCACTTGGCTGGGGTTTTTGTGATTGCTATCCAGAGGAGGCAAGTCTTGGCTCTGGGCTCACTTCTCTGAATTCACTAAGAGCAGAGGAAGGAGATGGCTGGATAGGTGAAGGGTAGCAATTCCACCTCCCCTGGATCTCCATCGGTAGGATATGCCCAGGGCAGCCCAGTGCTTGGCTCCAGCACTCAGTCTGTCCACCTTTCCCCAAGCCCCACATTAAGGCTCCATTATCTGAGGGTAGCAGGAAAAGCAGGCTCCTTTGCGGCCCTTCCACCCAACTGCCTTTCCTTCCTGGCCTGCCCCATGCTCCAGAGAAAGTTTACAGAGAGCCTGACCTGGCCAAATGGGCAGAGGGGCAGGTAGGATTAAGCACTGGGCAGGGAGCCAGTGGAGGAGATATGAGAGATTCCCTAGGGAGCTATGCAGTTTTCTCTGAAGGTGAGGAAGGAACAGAGGCCGGAAGTGGGGGTGTGGGCACTGCTAAGGGTGGGGTGACCGGTATTACATTGTGGGGCTGGAGCTGGGCTTCCGGCCATTGACGGATTGGTGACATGTGACCTCCAGCCTGGCGCCCTGGGGGCTGTGCAGTTGAGCCCCTACCCTTTGACTCAGGTTCCTGTGCCCCAGTCAGACTCCCAGGAAAACCCAGGGTGGGGGTGGGGGGCAGGAGTCAGTGGTGGAAAACCTGATCCTCCAGGGCTCCTTCCTGGGAGGCTCAGTGAGGCCAAGAAAGGGGGCAGGATTTTCCAAGGATCACATCAGGGTTTGGGGCAGAACAAGGACTGGAACTTAGGGCTCCTACCTCCAGTTCTGAGCTGTTCCCCTCAAATTCCATAGGATCCCAGTATTACATACGGCTCCCACAATGGTTTGGCCAGACTCTGGGCTAGAGGAGGGGCCTGCTCCAAGCCACCTCCCCAGAGCTGTCTGGACCCCACCTCCAGCTCTGAGGGCTTGGTTGAAGCCGCCAAACACAACTTTCCCCTTGGCTGCCTAGACTGGCTGGAGCCAGAAACCCTCCTCCAGCCATGGACCTTTCAGGCCACCATCCCCCTCCCCCTCCTTTTCTACTCCCACCTCCCGCCCTTCCTACCCCTGTGCCACCTCCACTTGCTACGCCACCTGCCTGCCATCTCCCGGGGCTGCTGGCTGGTGCTGGGCTGCGTGGTCTAGTGCTGTTGCTCTCTAGGCCTCAGTTGTGTTTCTTTTTTAAATCCAGCATTTTTCTTAAAATTGTCATGAAATATACATGACATAAAATATACCATTTTAGCAATTTTTACGTGTCCAGTCCAGTAACATTAAGTATATTCACATTATTGTGCAACTACCACCAGCATCCGTCTCCAGACCAAAACTCTGTACCCATTAAATAATAACTCTCCATTCCTCCCTCCCCCCAGCCCCTGCAACCACCATTTTACTTTATGTCTCTACGGCTTTGACTACTCTGGTGGGCCTCTCTCATCTACAGATCAACTGTGGGGACGTTCCAGAGAAAAGGGCGATGTGAATAACAGTGGGCCACCTCTTGGCTGGTGGGTTGGCGCAGTGTTGGGAGCGCAGCCTGGGTTGTGAGAAGGAAGCCCTGTTTTGGAATTCTGGAGGTGTGGCAGTTAGGGTGAAAGGTGCAAGGGAAGGGAGTCTGCTCCTCTGGTTTTAGGTGGTCTCTATGGGGGACTGAAAGAAACAGAGAACATCATCCCAGACTAAGTCCCCTTGTTCCCAGTGTTCAGAGCCCTCGCCACAATTTAGTGCAGTGCTTTGGTGATCTGTTTAATGTCTGTCTCCCATGGAGCTGTAACTCTCACCAGGAAGAACTCCCACTGTCTTGCTCACTGCTTTATCTCCAGAACTTGGCACCCTCCCTGGCACATAGCAGGCACTACTGACTGAGACACAGTTTCAGATTGAAAAGCAGAAGCAGAGGCCCTCCAGGGGCTGGAGACCAGCCAGGTCAGCTCACCTAACCCAGGTCCCTGCTCCAAGCTGCCACGCAGCCCAGGCTTTCTCCTCTAGCCTGGGAGCCCAGTATTCTCAGCCTCCAGGGAGCTCTGGCCGGGTGGGAGAGAGTGAGCTGTACCGAGTTATCCAAGGGGTCACCTAGACTGGAGTGGTGGGTGCCCTCTGGCTGCTGTTGTCTCTCTCTGGGAGCCTGGACAGGGAGGAGAGGTGGGAGCCTGGTGGGGGAAGGGCAGTGGAGGAGCCAGCATTGCAGAGGGAGCTAAAAATAGCCAGAAGAGATGATGTCATCAGGTTCCCACAGCTCAGCACCCCCTCACTCACACACATACACACTCTCACAGACATAGATACACACAGACACAAGTGTGGGCATGCACACACACACGCGCGCGCACACTCACACACTTATATAGGGGAGGGAGGCTTCTGGGTCCCAGGGCAGCAGGGACAGGGAAGTCTGGTGAGTGTGTCTGCATGTATGTATGTGTCTGTGTGCATGAGTTTGACTGCATTTGTCTGGGTACATGCATGTTTATGTCTGTGTGTGCTCATTTGTAGGCATGTGCATGTGTTACATGTGTCATTTGGGGAGGTCTATGTGTATTAGTATCTGTGCATATCTGTTTATAGGCATGTACTTGCCTGCACATGCATTTGTTACATTGTGCGCCTGTGAATCCACTTATATTTACATGTCTGCATGTGTTCATGGATTATATGATGTGTCTTTATATGTGTGGGCCCCCTGTAAGCCTTGGGCAGTAGCCCAGCCACCTTTCATCTCTGATTGAAGTTCAGCACTGCTCACCCCCCCAAATACCCTAAGGAAACTCATCGCCCACTCTGCACTGTCTGGACATGATGTGTCAGGGAATTCTCTCAGGGTCCCTTTTCTAGCAAGCTTTGGAGTAGATGGACACAGACACACTATTTTCTCCCCGCAGGCTTCCTGAACGCCAGGGGCCAGGCCAAAGGTTTCAGCCCTCAGGGAAGGGAGCCTTGGAACTGGAGTCAGATTTAGGGACATTGAGACACACACTAACCTGTGCATAAAGTGACACATTAGAGACAAGGTCCCTTACAATGTTTCCTGCCACTGAGACACAATACCATGGAGACACACCCCACAGAAACCCAGTTACACACAATAACACATGGGCACACACTCAGAAATCCAATGGAAAATCCCCAGGCCAGAAAGCTTAGCACCCTCCCTCTTTCTGGACTCAAGCTCAGCCTTGCCCCACCCCCAAAGGCCTGGCTCAGCTGTTTTCCTGTCCTGGAAAATACTGACCTCAGAGAGTGGAGTGACTCGGGGGCTGAAGGTGGTACACCCTTCTCAGAAGCAACCCTTTCCTTGTTCAGGCTGCCCCCACCCCCCTCCTGACCTTCATCCCTCTTAGCTGATGCCTCTCTCTGGTACACCCATACTCTCACGAACACACCTTAACACTCACAGACGGCCACAGAGGTGCATTCAATTGCCAGGGCGTACTCAGTCACAGTCCACTTATATACCCATTGTTCTGTTCTCTCACACACACTCTCAGACACACACGCCAGCAGCTACACCTACACACTGACCATCCCAGGCACACAGAGCCACATACACCACACTCAAATACACACAGGGTTACACTCAAGCAGTGATCTCTTTCATCCTACCCTTTTCTGATCTGTGCCTTGTCTTCCTCCCCAGGGACCTGAGCCCCTATAGGTTCCAAGTTGCCTATGGAGATCCTTTTCCTTGTGCAGAAGGGAGTGCAAGGCAGGAAGGTCCTTACCTCATAGGGCATATCAAAAGCTGAAGCCAAATATGGGGAGATGGAGTGTGTTGCTGACCTTGTCCTGTCCTGCCACTGTCTAACTCTGATCCCTGCTGCTGCCACTGAAGCCTGTCCCAACCCTCAGACCCTGCAGAGTCAGCTGGAAGTACCTCAGCACGGAATAGGCAGTTGGAGCGGAAATGATTGTATTTGGCTGCTATTCACCACCCATGGCCCCTAGAAGACACAGGTCCGGAGCCAGCCAAGCTTCTGGACTAGTTCTGGGCATTTCTAGAGGATCAGAAAGCTGCCAGGTTGACAGAGGCGTCTGAGAACTGAGGAGAGGAAGGAGAGGGAAGAGTGTGAGGAAGGCAACAGTCCTAGAAGCGCCACTGCTCTTAGATTCACCCACTTTCCCAAGCCCTCCACTTCCAGCCAATATAAGCTCCATTAAGGCTCTCAGCCTTTAGGATGCCTGCCATCAAGACCCCACCACACCTTTGGGGTGATATTTCACAGGGCATGTGTCCCCTTGAGTGCCTATGCAGGGCTAAGGTTGAGAAAACTTCAGTGGCCCTGTTTTTCCAACCCCCCATCCTGGCTCAGGGCCCTTAGCTAACCTTGCAGTGGAAGGATCCACACACTGGTGGTGACAGTGTGGGTGTTGTTGATATCCCTGGCCATGGTGGCAAGATTGGTGGCTGCAGTGGTGGCAGTTGGGCTTTGGGGTTTCTGCCGGTACCTTCTGCGGCTACACTTGAACATCTTTGGAAACCTGGGCCGAGGCCAGCCCATACCTGGTCTGCGGTAGGGGGAACGTAAGCCCTGGGGCCGAGGGGCACGGACAAGCTGAAAAGGCCCCATGGCCACAGAGAGCTTCTGTAGTGTGCCTGAGGGCTGCTGGCCAGGGCAGCTGAAGTCTTTATGACATACAGAGTCTGTATATGGGTGGGGCTCTTTATTACAGTTCCTGGTCCCTGGGCCCCTCCCCATAGGTCAGGTTCTCTTACATTCTCTCCATGGGCCAGTCCAGCCAGAAAACCTCAGCTCAGCCCCTTGGGAAAAAGGAACTCCGAGTAGGAGAAAATCACTCCTTTACTTTTTCACTCATCCACATTAACAATATTAACAATTTTTATTGAGCATTTACTATGTGCCAGATATGGTACCAAGTACTTTACAAACATTATCTCATTTAATACTACAATAACCCTACAGGAGATTCTATAATTATTCTCATTTCATATATGATTGACTCTTGTTATTGATGGTAGTTATGTTCTAATAAAGTCACCACTACGAACATTGAATTAGCAAATACTGAGCCAATGCTCCTAGAAGAAATACAGGGTGAGATTCCTACCAGGTCATAACATTTTCATCAATTGATTGATCAGTACATCACCTAGTTTTATGTGTTTTTCTGTTTAAAGACACCTAACTTAAAAATTATTGTTGACTCATTAACATTGAACTCATAGCCAATAGCACTATAACTCATACCTGAATGAAGTTCAGATAACACACGCATTTCCTCTGTAAGGCACATCACAACCCTCTTGTGCTTAGCAACATTAGACAGCACTTCAGCATTATGTTGGTGACCATTTAAACAGCAAAAGCCCCAAAATGCAAAAAATGTGACACTAAATAGACCACAAAAAGAGCACTTGTTCACATTATAATAGCTGAAATGAGAAGACAGTGTGTTCTCTTGTTCAGCTTTAGCTGAGAGCGTGCAAGTTGGGCAACTCAAATTTTTGCAGCTCTGCACATGTCCATGAATAACCACAAAAGGGCCATAAATATTGGTTTGGGGTTACAAATAAATTTTAATGAGTAGGTAAATTCACAAATATGTAATTTGTGCATGATGAAGATTGATCATATAAGAAAATTGAGGTTCAGGTGAAGTCACACAATCAGAGGCAGGCAGGGGTTCAAATCCATCATGGCCAAAGTCCAAAGCCTGGACATTTAACTCTTGTTATCCTGCATTCATTCATTCATTCGTTCATTCAATCATTCAGGAAATGTTCACTAACAACTTCATGTGTGCAGGACGCTGGGGACATAGATTAATGTGACCTGGTTCCAATTCTTCCTGAGATGAAAGAGAAAGCCATGTGGATGATCTGTGCAGATGGAGAAATAGCTAGGTCCCCAGAGGATGTAAGATGTTCCAACCCTGGGTGTATGTCTTTTCTTGTAGGAGACTAACGGCAATGGCTCTGCCAGGCCCGCACTGAGTTCTTGTGGAACTTTGGACTTGCCCCTTTTCTCTCTGCACCTCAGCACCCTCTCCCTTTCCCTCTTATTCCATCTTTACGCCCCCTTCCCTGCCTCCACCTTTTCTCTTTTCCCTCAGGAGCCAGCTGGGAGACTGAGGGGCTCTCCACACCACATTCAAAGTCCCCACACCCCCTGCTCTTCCAGCTTCCACTCTTGCCATCCTCAGTCTCAGAAACTGACCCTGTCCCCATAAACTTCTAGCCACTATACCTATAAACCCACCTGCCCTCGGCCATTCTCTTATTCAAATCCCAGACCCAGGTTTCTTTCCCTGCTCTTTCTGGAAGCCAGCTCCTCCTGCCTTTTTAGAGATTCCATCAGTGTAGACAGTCTATTTGGTGGTTAAAATGTAGATTCCAGCACCAGACTGGCTGGGTTAAATCCTGACTCTGCCACTTATTAGCTCTGTGATAATGGCAAGAACTTAACCTTTCTGTGCCTGTTTCCCCATTTTTAAAAAGGAGATAAGAGAATCTATCTCATAGGATTGTTGTGAAGGGGGAAAAAAGACTTACTATATATGTAATGCATTTAAAAACATGATCTGTACAAATATTGTGTTGTCAGTTTCCACTCTCTCTCCAGTCTCTTCAGCTTCCCCCTCCCACTATGAAAATAAATTTTAAAATCCACTTTGTCCATGCCATACCCCCTCTGGCTGGGACTTTTCCCATTCTGACCTTCTTAGTCTGTGGCCACTTATGCCCCAGAGTAGAGAGAAAAATCTCTTTTTAAAACCCTATAACAATCTTGTTATACAGACTAGGAATCAGAAGCTTAAAACCAAGTCTGAGAAATACCCCCTAGGGTCACACAGCTAATAAGCAACAGAACCAAAATTTGAGCACCTGGCCTGCGTGATTCAAAAGCCAGAATTGCCCCAGCCCCTCGCCATCAGGGATGCTGGGATGGGAAGTGGTACAGCCTCCTCTGAGGATGACCGAAGATGGTGGGCATTAGGAGACTTACAACTGGGCAGTGCCACTTTTGTGGGCCCATAGGGCCACCTGCTGGCAGAAATGGGAGGGGCATACATAGAGCGCTAAGATGGGAAGGGGGGGAAATGAGAAAAGGGTGGGGAGGGAGAAGAGTGAGGAGAGATGAAGGGAGGAGGGAGATGGGGAATTTGAAGTTTTGTGGTGGGAAAAGGAGTAGAGGCTGTTTACTACTTAAAGGAGGGAGCAGAAGCAGCCAAACCTTGGTCACTTCCTTGAAAGTGTGTGTGTGTGTGTGTGTGTGTGTGTGTGTGTGTGTGTGTGCCCATGAGCACCAGTAGGTGTTTCTGTATGTATCTGTATGTAAATATCTAGATGGCAACTTGGGCAGATGTGTATGCCTGTGAGCATGTAGGGTATGTACGAATGTATCCGTAGATACAGGGTAAGAAGCATAGGTGCACTGTTTGTTGACTGTTGTGGGTGGCACTCAGAAGTTCTGGGGCAGTAGTCCCAGATTTCTCTCCCTTCTCAGATCAGGAGGGGCGTTGCCCAAGTTTTGCTGTTGCCAGGCAGAGGCCTGCTGCTCCCGCGGCTGTGGGGATGGATCTCCAGGCAGCAGGGGGCAGCAGGTGCAAGAGAAGGCCCATGGGCTGGGGTGGAGCGGGCAGGCGGGCGGGCAGAAGGGAGCCTTTAAAACACCTGCCCCACCTGCAGGTGAGCAGTGGTGTGTGAGAGCCAGCTCCGTGTCTCCCTGCCTGCCCACTCAGTGGCAGTTCTCTGGAGCTGTCTGTCCCCTCTGGAGCCTCAGCAGATCTTTCTTTCAGAAGTCGCTACCAAGAGTCCTGAACAGGTGGGTGATGGCGTAGGGTATAGATTATGCTATGAAGGGAACTCAATCTGAAAGCAAGTCTGGGGAGCCGGAAGGACCATGGGGAGGGTCCTGGAGGAGTCTGCGCTTGGTTTGGGGAGGGGTCAAGGATACATAGGTGCCAGGGAAGGGCATGGAGTGACCTATAGTGTGGAAGTTGGGCTTGGGTGCCAGTGGATGAACCCGAGGTGTTAAGATCTCAGAGTGTCAGGTGCTGGTAGAGGGTCTGGGCAGTAGAAAGGTAGGAATGTCAAGGTGGGAACTGGGAAAAGTCCTGAGGTGTTGGAGTCCAGATGCAGGGGAAGGTTGATGATATATGGGTTCAGGATTTTGGAGTCTGGTATGTCAGGGTTCAGTGCCAGGGCCAGGAGTTGCAGGGGGAGGTCCTAACTCATACATGTCTGCCTCCCAGGAGCCACCATGCAGTGCTACAGCTTCATTAAGACCATGATGATCTTGTTCAATTTTCTCATCTTTGTAAGTATGGGGTTTGTGAGCTCTTTGGGTCTCCCTGCAGGAGTGGGTCACAATCTGAGCAGAGCGCAAGCTGAGAAATAGGAGACTGCTGTGCCCAGACTCTCTGGCTAGTTTCCTTTTATGATGAGGTGCAGAAGTCTCTCCAAATGCTGAGCCCCCTCAGCAGCAGCCTGGATGACAGATAAGCAGCAGCCTGGATGATACATAAGTTGGAATAGAGAAACTTGGGGGTCCCCTCCCTTCCAGGAAACTTCAGCCCAGACTTAGGACAGGGCAGGCTAACAGGAACAATTCTCCCCTTTTAATAAGCATTGGGGCCCAGAGAGGGGAAGGGATTTTCCCTAAGTCACCTAATGTGGGAGGAAATTCGGTCACCTCTGTATGATGGGGAGCTGAAAGAAGGTCCAGGGACCGTATAGCAGAAGGTCTGCCTCAGGCAGCCCTATTCATTTATCATACCTTAATAGCCTAAGAGTCAATGCTGAGTGCTGGGGTGACAGGTGAGCAAGCTCCTTCTCTGCCCTGGAGCAGGCCAGGTGGGCAGACAGTCGCAATGTATTATTTCTGGCATTAGCAAGGGGCTATGGGAGCCCATAGGAGGGGCTTGAAGTCCAGCTGGTCAGAGAAGACTTCCTGGAGGAAATAGCAGAGGCTGGGGATTTGCCCTGCGTCAGGGAGTTTGTAAAGGGCGCAGAAAGGCCCAGAGGCAGTAAAATCTGATATTGCTCAGAAAACCAGGAACAGAAGGGGTAGGGCATGTTTCAGAAAGCTGAGCAATGAGGTGTAAACCCTGGAGATGGTGGTGGAGATGGGGAGAAATATACAAAGTAAACAAAGGAGAAAGCCCTCAGACGGTGGCCGAGGGATGCAGGAAGGGGCAAGGGAGACAGAGATCTTGGAGGTGATGCCCATGTCTCTGGCATGAGCAACCCAAACCAGGGGATGTCCCACAGGCAGCTTAGAGTTGCAGCTCAGGTGGGAACTGGACATGGGTATTTGAAAGTCATGTGCCCATAGGTGATCATTGAAGCCATGCAGTGGGTGAGAACAGTCAGAGAGAGTGAACCTTGAGGAAGGAGTAAGTGGAGAAATGGCCACCAGGAAGCAGAAGGAGAAAGAGCAATGGGAGGAAAACAAGGAGAGCCAGACAGAGGTCAAGGAGGTTTTGGCATGAAGTGTCTACCAGATTTAGCACAGGATGTCACCAGAGACCTTGGAGCCAAATTACAGTGGGTTAGAGTGAGTAAAAGGTGAGGAAGTGGAGACAGGAAGTGTTGATGAGTTTGGAGAAATTGGCCTGGGGTGACTAAAACACTCTGATTCCAGTGTGGGCTGTCTTGGGCTTCCTTTGGCTTTTAGGAACTAGTCTTTATCCATGTATCCAGAGACAACAGGATCCCAGTGATTTGGACAGTAAAGGCTCTGGCCGGAGAGGGTTAAAGGCAAATCCGGTTTGGTTTCTGGCCTCTGTTGCCCAGCCTTGCCAGGCTGGGCAGAGCAGGGCAGGCCTCAGACTCCTTGAAATATGACCCTGCAGGCTGAAAGCCCAGCTTTTTGTCCTTGGGCAAACATACCTGGAATCCAGCCACAGTCTGCCTCTTCGTTCCTGGTTCTAGCCTCAGTTTCTACAGCTGGAAAGTAGGGACTGGGCCCCAAGGTGGTGTCACGATGATTTACCCACCGAAGCTCTGGATCAGCTTTAAGATCTTTAGGGAACTGGGCAGTGCCCTTCTCCCCAGTCTGGGCCTCAGGGTCCCTTCTGAGGTTTGGGGCTGAGCTAGAGAGCCTCTAAGAGCTCTGGCTGTATTCCGCCTCAGTCTCTACAAGGAGAGGTCTAGGCTGGATGAAGGGCAAGCCTGGAGCCTAACCTTGGAAGGGAGCCAAATGGGGCCTCAGGGTAAGTGTCCCTTCTCAGCACCTTCCTCTCCAAGGTTGGGAGTAGGTGTAAACCTCAGCCCCGCCTTCATTACCATGGTAACTGTTGAGCCTGCTCAATGCTACCACTCCCCTGTTTCCACCTATCAGAGCACCCATAGCCTGGGGAGGAAATGGGGTGGGGTGGGTGCTTACTGGCTTGTTTTCACTCCCAGTTTGCAGCAGGACCCTGGCATCGGTGAAAGTCTTACCCCCCCTCCCCCCGGGATATTTTAGGAATTTCTGATACCATTTATATCTGCTTAGGTGTACAGCCTGGTGCTGGCTATGGGTATCCCAGCTCCCATCCTTCTGGCCCTACAGGATGTTTTTCCTTCCCATAGGATGAGTTTTTAGCCCTAGCCGGTGCGCAGTGGTTAGAGCATCTGCCTATAGACTGAAGGGTCCTGGGTTTGATTCTGGCCAAGGACAACCAATTGATGTGTCTCTCTCATGTCAATGTTTCTCTTCCTTCCACTCTGTCTCTGAAAAGCAATGGAAAAAATGTCCTCGGGTGAGAATTAAAAAAAAAAAAAAGAGGGATGAGATTTTAGACTCAGCCAATAAAAAGTCAAGTTTCTTATCTCCCATCTTCGGGACTCAACTGTGTGGTAGGGAACTGCTTGCCAGCACTGTTTCAAGGTCTGTTTCTCTGTCCCCAGCTGTGTGGTGTGGCCCTGTTGGCAGTGGGGATCTGGGTGTCAGTCGATGGGCCATCCTTCCTGAAGACCTTTGGGCCGCTGTCGTCCAGTGCCATGCAGTTTGTCAACGTGGGCTACTTCCTCATCGCAGCTGGTGCTGTGCTCTTTGCTCTTGGTTTCCTGGGCTGCTACGGCGCTCACACTGAGAACAAGTGTGCCCTCTTGATGGTGTGTCAAACCCAGCTCCAGACCCATAACCAAAGCTCGGGGTCCCCTCACTCTAGACACCAAGCCCTGGGGATCCCCAAACCCTTTTCTGGACTCCAAGGGCCTCAGCAAAGGGGCTCCTGTCTCGCTTTTATGGGGGTGGGTTAGGGCAAGAGGGACTGTTTCTCCCTAAAATTCAGACCCCCCGTTTCCCACTCAGTTCTTCTTCATCCTGCTCCTCATCTTCATCGCTGAGGTTGCAGCTGCTGTGGTCGCCTTGGTGTATACCTCAATGGTGAGGACTGAGGATGGGGCAAGGGGGTAAGACAGGGCAAAGGCCTGGAAGTGGGCTGTGGCCTGCGAATGGCCATCTTCCCTATCAGGCCCTAAACACCGGCCTGCTCCACCCAGGCTGAGCACTTCCTGACGTTGCTGGTAGTGGACACCATCAAGAAGGACTACGGTTCCCAGAAAGACTTTACCCAAGTGTGGAACAGCACCATGGAAGGGGTAAGGTGGGCCGGGGGAGGTTTTGGAGTGGGGAGAAAGAAGCAAGGCCCCACTGACCACCCTCCCCTCCTTGTCCCCAGCTCAAGTGCTGTGGCTTCAACAACTACACGGATTTTGAAGACTCTCCCTACCTCACAAAGAACAATGTCTTTCCTCCATACTGTTGCTCTGATGATGTCAATGGCACAGTCACGGAACCCTGCACCAGGAAGAGGGCAGAGGAAAAACCCGTACAGGTGTGGGCTGGCATGGAAGGTTGGGGCTGCTTTAACGGCCTCAGAGTGCTGAAGGAGGGTGGGAGGCAGGTACTGACTATAGATGCTCTTTTCCCTTCTCCAAGGGTTGCTTCAAACAGCTTCTGAGTAACATCCGAACCAATGCAGTCACTGTGGGTGGTGTGGCAGCTGGAATTGGTGGTTTGGAGGTAAGGGGGTTAGAAGGTTGGAGCAGGATATCCCCACTGGAACAGAGCTGCTTGACCCATCTCTGAGGCCTCTCTAGAGAAGCCAGAATTATAACAGAGTTTTATGTAAGGGGTCTGGAGGGCAGGGGACTAAAGCTTAAGGATCGTGATCACTTCCCCTCATCTTTCCCTATTACTTCCCTACCAGTTGGCTGCCATGATTGTGTCCATGTATCTGTACTGCAATTTGAAATAAATCTGCTTCTGCTTCCGCCACTGCTGCTACCACACAGGACTGAGAAGAAGCACCCTGGCACTGCCAAGAGACCATGGTCAGGGTGGCAACAAGATCTGACAGTGTCATTTGGGGCAGAATGAGGCCACATAGGAACCACTCCTCAGGCTGGGCTTGACTTTGCCTTCCGTTGATTGGGTTGGGGCCCTTCTGTTCCAAATCCAGTTCTAGGGTAGCCAGTTCTCCTGCCCATGTCTCCAGTCTGTCTCTTAAACCCTTAATACCCCTTCATGCCAACAGGAGCTCTTGGTGACCCAGTACTCCACTGGGGAGTAAGGCACCCTATATCCTGAGCATATGCTAAATTAGGAGTAACCCAGCGGATGTGAAGGCACTTCAGAATTCATAAACCAATTAAAATGTTTCCATTGGGACTCTTTTCATGCGTATCCTTGGGGAGAGGGACCCATCTTGCCTAAACTGGTCTCAGGTTCCTGTGGGGCTGGAGACTCAGAAGGCCACTGGAAAAGTAGCAGAAGTAGGGTGGACGTGGGCGGCTATTTCTTCGCTCCATTTGGATTCCAGGCCTGGGAGGGAGTGTAACAGGGATGTATGACACAGAGGGCACTGAGGGAGGAAGTGGGGGCTGGGCCAGTCTCCCTTCCTATAATGTGGGAGGACTTTGGCCTGAAACTAACTACTCATTCCTGGGTAGGGGCACTGGACCAGAAAGCTATTAAAATAACAAGCTTGTGCCCATGTGGGGGCTGGGGATACCAGAAATATTGCCGGGGCAATGGGAAACAGTCACTCCTTAGGCTCTGAGAAGCCCTTCTGGAAGCCCCATTGGTGGATCCAAGCTGCCTACCCTTTCTGCTCAGTCAAAGCTCCACACCTATCCCTGCTTTCTGAAGTTCTTCAGAAAGAACTTCATTTATTCTTGGTGTTGGCCTGCCTGGTGCGCTATAGATCTCCGTTTTGTCTTAACCGCCCCCATGCTCCAGAAACTGGACCTAGAAAAGCCATGTGACTAGTTCCAGGCCCACACCATCTGATGTGGCAACAGATTTACCAGAAGGCCAGAGTGTCCCCCCACAGATCTGATTGCTGCTGAACCAGGAGCACTAAGGAGAAGGCTATGGCTGGAGAACATGGTGTCTGCTACCTAGCAAAGCCCAGCCTGGCAATCAGTCCTCATCCTTGTTTCCCTTTGACCCCTGGGTCCCTCTTTCAGGTTTTTCTAAGGCAGCCAGGAACTATCACCCCTTGCTGAGCCCAGAAAGGAACAGTGACCTGGCCGGAGCCATACAGTGCCTGAGAGCTAGGTTTGAGGCCAAAATTAGGAGCCTGATAGAGGGCAGGCAGGGAGAGCAATGAGCCCCCTGCCCCACTTCACTATGCCTCGCACACACAACCCTTCAGAGATGGGTAAGGTCTTTCTTGATGGTGGGCACTACCAGCAAAGTCAGGAAGTGCTCAGCCTGGGTGGAGCAGGCCTTGTTTAGGGCCTGATAACCAAGTTTGCAGATTTGTTTGCCCAGGGCGGGCCTCCACCTCATTGTGAGCTAATTGCTCCTCAATCTGGCTGTTATGGCACCTCGAGCACTATCTCTAGCTCCAGCAAACATTGGAGGCAGCAGGGTGGCAAGAAACGTCCAAGCTACACACCACCCGTGCCATCGCGGAGCTGAGCTCCAGGCACCGATGGGGGAGGCAAGGGCAGAGAGCTGGCAAATGGGCGGGAGTTCCTGCCTTGCTGGCCAAGGCTCTATAGGAGCTCACCAGGCTCGCCTCACAAGGGCTTTGCAGGCAGACCTTTTCTCAAGAGGTGTTCTATACTTACTCTCTTGATCCCAAGTCCTTTACAGATTCCTTAAATGTCACACCTCACCTGCTTTGGGCTATCTCATCCATTCCCTATAGATAATCCCATTCATTTTCTGGTGCCTCTATGATTTAGATCTTCTTAACCCCCCTGGATCACTGATTGGGTGAGAATCTGATGAAAAGAATGGCTTTACTCCAGAAAAAAATGTCCAGCTATGAAATCTGCATACAGTGCCCTAAGGGCCACAGAAATCCTTGTTCTTATATCTCCACCTGCAGCCCAGACCTAGCCTCCTGAATGATGCCAACCCCGTTCTGTCTCACCCACTTCCTTCTCACCCATGCCTCACTATACTCACCTGTGCTCCCATTGCCTTCCCACCCCTCTTTTCGCTCTCTTTTGCTCCATCTCTGGGGACAAGTGCCTGGCCCTGACAAGCTAGGCAGGAAATAGGGTGGTGGTTTAACAGTGGGAAAAGGGTGTGGGGTGGCTACTCCAAGTTCAGCCCCAACAGGTCAGGCTCTAGGGTGGAGCCTAAAGAAAAACCTTGAAGTTTGAGACTTGGGCAACCCCTGGTGGCCAAATGGCCCCAAACGGAAGATAAAACCCTGGGGAGGGCAGTAAGGAAAACTCACCATCCATCATGACCATTTTCTCTCTCTCTCTCACACATTCACACACACACACACACACACACAAATCATAAGACACATCCTTAGAGGTTTTCTCCTTTTTTAATCAATGACCATCTTATCCAGCTTTGGAAACCTGGACAAAGATGAGGCTGAGAAGAGGCCTGGTTCAGTGTGAGGGTCTCTGAGTGAGTCTGCATCAGTGGGTGGGCCCCTGCTGGGCCTCTCCAGGAGTTGGACATAACAGTTTCCTGAGTAAGAGCCAGCCCCACCCTCAGGGCAGCACCCCAGTACATAAAGGAATCAAGATCCTTCAGGCTTCACCCTGTTTCCAAGGCCCTCAGGACAGTAAATAAATAGGTTAAATTCTGAGCCAGGCCTGGGAGGAGGGAGTATACAAAGGGCAGGATCAGCTGCCCAGGGATCCCAGGTACTATCCTGCCCTTTCCCAACAAGGAAGTAAATAAATAGACCTCCAACTCAGAAATAGGGGCGTTGGAACAGGGGACCCCTCCCCTTGAAGTTAGTAATTAAGTCTCATGTTAAAAACAAACCAGCCCCAGCCCCTGCCAGTGTCTACAAAATCCTACATGATGGGGTGAAGGGCTAGCCTGCTTGGGGGTACACAGTACCCAGCCCTGCAGGGTCCTGGAGGAGGTCTCATGTCTGTTCTGCAGCTCCTGGGGCTCCCTCCTCCTTCGGGGGTGGCTCCAGGAAAATTGGGGTGATTGATGGTGGCTTCTTCACCCTGGGAAAAGAATAGGGAAGAGGTCATTAGCTATGTCCCATCCAGCCAGTCTCCCATTTCCAAGGGCAGAAAAGAGTCACTCACGAGTAGGGGGAGGCTGGGACTCCCACTACCAGGAAGTGGTTCTTCTTCCGAAACAATCTCCACAGGCCCCGGTGGTTGCCACGCACATCCAGATCCCAGATATGGAGGCACTGGTTGGGGTGGAGTACAGGGAAAGGCATGGGTCAGAGAGCTGTGGGGAGGGACCCCTAAGGACCCATGGTCCAGCCCCCACCCCTCCTCAGCAGCCTTTTCAATTTGCAAGAGATGGTATCTTTTGTTTTCTTTTTACAATCTCTCAAATTAATTTTATTCTTAAAGTATTTCTAATAAAAGGTAGCATCTTTTAAAATATGAATCTGGACAAGAGAGTAGGAAGAGGGGTTCTGAGAGTGTGAAGAGAAGGTTCTGAGGTAGAAGAGTCTAGAACAAAGACTCCTTGTATCTTGGGGGAAGGGATATTCCTGGGTAGGTACGGTATTGGGGTACCTTGGCAAGCTGGGTCCAGGTGGTGAAGTCATCATCTTTCTCCATTCGGATAAAGGCCACGTAGGTATGGCCCTCTGTGTCTGGCAGGAAAGAGTCTTCACAAGGGTTCTTGCTATGGTCCAAAACCTCGGCTTCACTGCAGCAGGGGCGGGGGGGACAAGACAGGCCCCCACTCATGAGTGCATCACACAAATCCCCTTGCTTAGATGCTGCCGTCTTGAAATTCTTAATAATTTTGAACAAGGAACCCTGAGCTTCATTTTGCAGTGGGCCCCACAAATTACGAGGCCAAGACCCTCAGTATTTGACTCTTTCTCACTCCCTGCCACATACCCCTGCTGCCCTAGGCCATACCTGAGTAGCCGGTGAACTTCTACTTCATAAGCTTCCTTCTTCAGACTGAAGGAGAGGGAGAAATGGGTCAAGGGACGGGGTATTCCCTAAGGTCCCAGTAGCAAGGCTGGGGGTCACATGGGAACTGGGGGGCAGCAGGGCTGGGGTAAACATACAGGCCCCAGGGTTGGGAGGGACTGTCAAATACTGGTCATCAAGGCTCCTAGATATCCTCCCCTTTGCCCTGTCCCCAGCCCCCACCTGTCCACGTTCCTGAGCTGGACACCTGGAACAGTGTTGAACTTGTGCTTCTTGAAGTAGGCCTCCTGGAGTGGGTGTGAGGGTGCAAATCAGGGCCTTCCATTGTCTGGCCCACACCTGCCCACTGACCCACCACATATCCACAGGCCCACAGATGAAGTCCTGGACCTGTAAAGGTCCCTCTAACTTCCTGCTCTCTTCCCCGTCCTCTCTGCAGTATACTTGACAGGTTCTTACTAGCTTTAACTTGGGCTTAAGCATTGCCAGAGAGCTCATGTCCACACCAGCAGCTCATGCTACTGACCCACGAGCTGGTCCCTGTCCCCAGTGGTTCTCCCTGGACCTGCTGTTCTAGAGGCACAGGAGCGAGGAACAGGTCCTGCAGGGGATGGTGGGCAAAGGGATAGGCTGGACTGGGAGAGGAAACTGCTGTCACTAAGGTGCTGAGAGTGATCTGAAGTAAAAGTCTGCCCCTCTTGAGGAAATGACTGGAGGTCTTGTATTTGTTGGCCTCTGAGGGCCCTTCTAGCTTCTAGGAGGTTCCAAGCTGGAAGCTGTCCATTCCTTCGGGCTGGGCTGTCTCAAGGCCTCCCTTGCTGTAATTGGGGAGTGGCCCTTTGGACACAGCCACGTAGGGGCTGGGGACCTCGCTGTTCAGGCCACAGCACTTGCAAGGACAGGAGAGGGCAGAACTTGCAGGGCTGGATAAGTGCTTGGCAGCAGAAATGCTCTCCCCATACCCACAGTCTAGTGCTAACAATAGTAATAATAAAAATAATGCCAGCTAACCCTTATATAATGCTTATAGTTCAAAGTATTTTGCATATATTAACTCATTTAAACCTCATAACCTCAGAACTCTATGAGGTCAACAGTATTTTAATTATCATTTCACAAATAAAAGTACTGAGGTAAAGAGGATTAGTGGCCCTGGCCGGGTGGCTCAGCTGGTTGGAGCATCGTTCCTTACACCTAAAGGTTGTGAGTTCGATTCCCAGTTAGGGTACATAACTAGGTTGTGGGTTTGATCCCCAACTGAGGCATAGCATGTACGGGAGGCAACCAAGCAATGTTTCTCTCTTTCTCTCTCCCTAAAAATCAATGAAAAACATATCCTTGAGTGAGGATTTAAAAAAAAGGAGGATCAGTAATTTCCCCAAGGTTACATGGCTAGGGAGCGGCACAGCTGGGGTTGCTCCAGAGTCCGCGTTCTTTGCACCATCTACCATACTGCTCCCCTCCCCAGCATCCCTGCCGCCCACTCACATGGAAGTAGCCGTTCATGTTGAGGCCCACGATGCCAAAGTGGTAGGATCGGGAAACGTCAGGGATGATGCACTCTCGGCCTCGGCGCTGTTCAGGCATCCGCATCCACATGTCCCAGTCCCAGAGCTGGGGGCAGGAAGATTATGAAGGTTAAAGATTCCGAGCTGCTAGGGGATCCCCAGCCCACTCACCCTACCTGCCAGGACACCTTTTCTGGTGTGGGCCACTTGGGCTCAAGCTCCTCCTTGTACAAAGACTTCCTGAGCACCCAGCCCAGCCCAGGCATGGTCTCCACACGGTACAGCAATGCTGGGTCCTCAGCCGTGTGTTCATACCCCTGGGGATAGGGGGCCATGGTGGGAAGTATGAGCTCAGGGCCTCTACAAACTCCCCAGCTGACCCCGGGCCGCTCAGCTTACCTGGTCATTCCAGGCAGAGATACAGTATAGGCTGTCATCCTCCTCCAGCAGGTGGATGGACTGGCTCAGGAAACTGAGAGGCAGGGTCCAGGGGTTCGGTGGGGGGTGGGGGGGGTGGGGCAAGGACAACACCAGTCACATAGTGATGTGGGAAGGGCTGGAGATGGGACTCAAAAGTCATGCCCCCTTCCCCCTCCCCCTAAATCTCCACCGTCTCCATTCATCCTTTCAACTCTCTATTCCAGCCCAACACCTACCATCCTACATTTGCTCAGACTTTTTCCCCACTTTTGAGCTTACTTCCTCCAGAAAGCTCTCCAAGACACCTCACTGCCTTCTTCCTTGGAGACCCAGTCAAGCAGAGGCCCCATGCAGCTTATAGAAGCTGCATAGAAGGGCACTCCCCTCACCTGAAAAAATCCACAGCAATGTCTAGGTCCTCTTCCAAAACCACAGCAAACTTGGCTTCCTGCAGGGGGAGGGGGACAACATAATCCCAAGGGGACCTTTCCAATCTTACATCTCCTCCACCCTTATCCCACTTCTCAGGTAGCACTATCCCCATTTTCCAGATAAGGAGGAGGAAGAGCTTGCTATATAAGGCCAGACTTTATGCTCATGTTTCCCTTCCCTAGGCCCAAGAGTTTTGTCCTTACTACTCACTGGAAACAGGTTGAAAGTGGCAGTGAGGCTGGCCTTGTAGTGCTGTGTAGGGAACAGAAACAGGGCACATGAGCTTTAGGGTGGACGGTGCTGCCAGGCGTCTGCCCCTTCCATCCCTGCTGAGGCAGTACCTGGGACACGCGGGCATTCTTGATGCTGATGGGAGTGTGCTGGATGCCTCTCAAACCAAACAACGCCACCACGTCCATAGGCTCCTGGGGAGCATGGCCACTGGTCATCCAATGAGCCACCTTCCCCCTGCCCACCTCTGTAGGCTCTGACATGCCAACCCTCTACATTTCACAGCCCTTGCCTGGGCTGTCTCCCTTGCCAGTACTCAGTGATTACTGCTACTCAGCACCCGAAACACTGCTCTGCTCCACCCAAGGCCCCCAAGTCCCACTCACCTCATAGTAGCCATCGATGAAAACTGTTATCATCTGGGGAGACACCCCCTGGGCTGAGAGCAGAGAGCGCAGCATCCTGGGGAGCCCAGGGATGGGTTAGACCTCTTTGTCCCCCAACTCAGGGCTCCCCTGTTTATAGATGGGCCCACATTCCCCATGTTGGCCCACATATGTAAATGGACCTAGAATCTGTTGTCTTTCTGCCCACCTCGAGAGTTCCTCCTGCAGACAGATGAGCCTGGGGTTCCCACCCACTGAGCACCCTCCTGTTCAGTGCCGGTTGCAGCCCAGTGCCAAGCTCACCTGTATAGGTAATTGGGCCGGTTCCCTGCAATGACAGCCACAGGAACATTGAGGACCTTGTTGTCTGGGAGCTGAGTGAAAAACAGCTTTTAACTCTTGCCTTACTCACTCTTCAAACTGGGATCCCTACCAAGGGAAGAGTTCTTGGGGGGTGAGGGGGACTTCAGGGAAAAGGTAGAGAGTCTTCCCTGTCCTGGATCCTCCACGCACTCAGCTCAACTCTGACTCCGG
Source organism: Miniopterus natalensis (assembly GCF_054644295.1). Classification (NCBI taxonomy): domain Eukaryota; kingdom Metazoa; phylum Chordata; class Mammalia; order Chiroptera; family Miniopteridae; genus Miniopterus; species Miniopterus natalensis. The sequence goes on from NC_142089.1 coordinate 26,975,777, forward strand.
GCGTTTGCTCACATAGCTTGCCCTCCCTCCTCTCTCCACCCAGGATGCCCTGTCTTTCAGGGCTCAGTGTAAATCCTCAGCTCCTGGTTCCCTCACAGGCTATGGTAGAGAAAACCCAACCTGGATCTGTCCTAGGGCCCCTTGCCAAGCTGGGAAGGAGTCCAAGCCTTACTGCCTAAGGCCCCACTCACTGGGTCAGGGCTGAACTCGATGGGTGTGGGGTCCTTGCAGCTGCACACACTCCCATAGCCCTCAACTTTGCTGCAGAAGCGCCGGCGGCGACGGTTCAGCTCTGTGTCTGCCCAATGACACTCTGCCTCTGAGGGAGAGATAGAGTCAATAGGATGGGGGCATGAGGCCAGTATGGTCTGAAGAACTCCAGGCATCCAGTCAAGAGAATAAAGCCCCATGAAGGGGAGCCAAATGCCTAGCCCAGCGCAGGCACTGCCCCAGAGCCCAGCCCCCACTAATCCCACCTTCAGCTGAACTCAGCGGCACATCTGTCTTCAGTAGGACTGGGTCCCCCCAGGAGGAGAGGGCAGGTGACTTCGAATGCTTCTCCCCAAGGACAGGACCTGGCAAGGGGCAGGAACGAGGGATAATGGGGGCCCAGGCTCCAGTTTTGGAGCTTCTTCCCATCTCCCTACCCATTTTTATCCAACTCACCACCACTGGCACCTATTTGCTTCCCTCCCCACCCCATCTGGGGTTCTGCTCCCCCAGGCCCTTAATACTATAGGGTGGATGGACTATGGTGCCAGCACCTCCTTTTCGTCCCACGAAGGCCCAGGTGTCCCTCCAGCCCAGAGCAGGGCCAGCCTGGCTGCCTAAGCTCCTCAGTAGAGCCTTGGCTGTGTCCTTGAGGTGGAAGGAGCCCTCGTCCTGGGAGACCAGAGAAGGTAGTCAGTCTGAACAGCACACTTCCAGGAGACCTGGTCTCATGGAGCACTAACTATGTGTTAAGTGCCATGTCAAACCTTTTACTTAAATTACCTCACTAAATTATCACAACAACCCTCTGTGAATACTACCGTTTCACAGATAAGAAAACTGAAGGCTTAGGGAGAAATCTGAGAATCATCCATAGTCACCAGGCTAATAAATCCTTACCATAATCCCACACAATCTGCACCTCTGTCCCCTGCTACCTCTCTGCCCTTTTCCCACAACTCTTTTCCCCTCCCTTATTCTGCTCCAGCTCTGCTGGCATCCTTGCTATTCCTCAAGCATTCCAAGTACCTTCCCATTTCAGGGCCTTTGCACTTGCCATTCTTTATATCTAGAATGCTCTTCCTCCAGATATTTACCTGGGTCACTCCACACTTCCTCCAGCTTTCTGCTCACATGTCATTTCCTTACAGAGGCCTTTCCTTTCTAAAATACATCCCCCATTACTCTGTCTCCCTTGCCTTATTTCTTCCTCATATAAGTTATCATTTCCTGACAGTCAACATTTATTTGGTTGCTTTCTAAAAAAATATATCTTAATTGATTTTAGACAAAGGAAGGGAGAGGGAGAGAGAGAGATAGAAACATAAATGATGATTGAGTCGTTGATCTGCTGCCTCCTGCATGCCCGAAGCCCAACTGGGGATGAGGCCCGAAACCCGGGCATGTGCCCTGACTGGAAATCGAACCTCGATCTGCTGGATCCTAGGTTGATGCTCTACCATTGAGCCATGCCAGCTGGGCTATTTGACTGCTTTTTTAAAAATTTTTCCCTGCTGGAGCAAACTCCTTAAGGGTAGGAACTCTGTCTTGCGTCCCATTGTAGCCCCTACACCCAAGGCAGTGCCTGGCACACAGTACATGCTCAGTAACTATGATAAATTAATAAAAATGACAAGGCTAGTATTGGAACCTGAGTTACCTTCCTCCAGAGTCTCTTCCCGGAGTCCCTTCCCAGTGTGCCATATTAGGGGCACAGAACCCAGGACCATGGGCAGGGTTGGAGCTGGGGCTTAGGGGATGGTGCCAGGGTAGAGTCACTGACCTTGACGGTACAGATGAGCACTCGGCCGGGTGCCACCATGTTGAGGAACAGAACCATGGCCTCATCCTCATGAGGTGAGTATGTGTCAAACACACGCTTTGCCATCACATGGCCCTAGCAGGGCACAAACCACTCGTGAGTTAGGGTCACCAGCAAGGTAGACTCAACTTTGGCCCTCCGGGTCCCCTATGCCTAGAACCTCACCGTGGCTTGGTTGAGGACGATGACATGGATGCCCCGGCCCTGCTCCCGGGCCTCATCCTCCAGTACCTACAGGGTGGCAGAGACAAAGTCCAACTCTTCACTCAGGCATTAAGGTCTATCTGTCTTATCGGTGCTTAAAAAAACCCAACTGTATGAAATGAAACCTCCCTACTGCCTATCTATGCCTCTTATACAATTCTTTTCCAACCCAGCTTGAAGGCCACCTCTTCCAGGAAGTCGCCATAGCACCTTCATCAAAAGAGATCACATCTTTCTACAACCTTCCCCTCCACAGCTTTCATGGCTCTTAGAACACCTATCTTTGCCTCATGCTGGAAATATCATGATCTATCAGATTGAGCCCCTCAAAGTAGGGCCAGATCAGATTACTTTCAGGTCCCCAGTGCCTGAGAGAGATAAGGCTAAGGCTAATGAAGGGACTAGGAAGTAATTATGATGTAAATAACAATGAATTAACTGTCTACTAATACTAATGGTTCCTTCTGATAAAATCCCACTACATAAAATACATTTCATATACTTTTCATTTAATCCTGACAAGTAGAAATCACTAGTCCCAGGATACAGATGAGCAACTGAGGCTCCCAAAGTCACTCATTTAGAAACTGGCAGGGGTACAGATCCTACTCAGGCAGTGGACCCCAGAGACAATGCACCACACTCTGAGTAGAAAGGAGTGTACACCAGACACCAGCCCACTCACCGTAGTGCCATCCACTGCCACATACACTTTGCTGCGGCTTGAATATACTTCCACATCCAGGACCCTTCGGGGACCACTGCCTCTGCGCCGTGGGGGCTCCAATCGGCCCAGGGCCTCATCTGTGGGGATACGACAGATCATGGAGGTAGTCTCTCCAGCAGTTTCATCCTTTGGGATCTGCCTGCTGTTTCAGCTGTGAGATCCCAGGGGACTCCCCTCACACACACATACCAATCTCATCCTTAGCCTGGCCCTACCATAGTCTTGCTCCGGCTCCCGGTCTTCATTGGCCTCGCTGATAGCTCGTCGTGTGTCCAGGATCAATTTGATGTTGACAATGACGGTCACCAGTAGGAAAAGCACAGCCCCTGTCTAAGGGGAGAGGTGGGGATGACTAAAGAGGGGTACCCCCTCCAGATCATTGAGGGTCTTCCTGAAAGGAGGGCCCCGGCTGGAGTGATGCCACAGGGGGAACCTGGTGTCTGTCTCTCTTCCCTCTCTCTGCCCAGCTCTACTCCCCCAACTACAGTCGTTTCATGACCACCTTCTCCAGGGACACCCTCCTGACCCTTCCTCCTTCATTAGGGCTCTCCCTACCCAGAACTCCTGTATTCTTCCATGTGAGGCCTTGATTTCCTTGGTTCCTTCCACGACTAGTTCCTAGAGATGGAGCCAGTCCCAGAGAACTAGCCCCAGAGAACCAACTGGGTATCAGAAGACTTAGGTCCTAGCCCTGATTGCCTGACTGGTGTGGGATCCCAGGCAAAGGCTTCTGATCTGACTTCAGGCTTCTGTTGGAAACCTAGGAGGCTGTTCTGGGTCCAAACCACTATCTGGCAGGGACATGACACAAAGAGGTTTCCCCTCTAGGAACCTGTTGCCCCTCCCCTTTCTAGGGTGAGGGCAGCCAAGGTGGGTCCCGGTGCTCATAGTCTAGGCTGGGGTAAGGCAAGGAGGAAGCCCCTAGGAGTTCTGGGACATCCTTATACCTGACAGAATCTCCGCAGGGCCCGCTGGTTGGTCAGTTTATACTTCCAGGTAAGATACCAGCTCCTCTTCTTCCGAGCCCCAAAGGGCTTGATGAGGGGGCTGGGCTTCCAGTCGTCCATGCCGGATAGGAGGGTCACCACTGTCCCAGACAACCCATGCCTTCAGGAAACTGAGGGGACCAGAGGATCACATGGAGTAAGGTGTTCCTCCTAAAGTCTGATGCCTTCTGGGGAGATGAGGGAGAACCTCCCAGTAACTCTTGCCCGCAGCCATCCATACTGGGTGACCTGGGAAAAGTGGCTAAACTTTTCTGCGAAGGAAACCTTCAGAGGGGTCAGATCACCTGGAAACTCCCCTGGGGCTGGGGAAATTGACAGGGCTGCCCAGGAACCTGGAGGAAGGGCCAAATAATCGGCTTTCAAGGCTCATCAGCTCCCAAAAGGACTAAGCCCCAGGCCTTCCTAGGCCTGGGGCAGGCAAGGGCAGCGGCTCCCCCCCCCCCCCCCCAATTCTCCACACCCTTCCACCTTCGCCCCCTCCTATCTGGTCCTGCTCTTCTCCTCCCAGGAGTCGGGATAGCCCGAGGCCTCGGGAGACCTGCCCCCTCCGGGCCACCCCTCCCGGACCTCTGCCCAGGAGCACTCACGGCTCAGGGGCCTCGGGCCCCGCTCGGGCCCCGCTGGGGCCCGCTCCGCTCCGCCCGGCCCGCCGCGGCCTCCGCCTCCTCCATGCCGCTCGTGGCCCCGCCCTGGCCGGCCGGCCCGCCTCCCCGCTTCCGCCGCCGCCGCCGCCGCGGGGTGAGAGGGCGGCGGGCGGCGCTTAGAGCGGCGACGGCGTGGGGTGCAGGCTGCGGCACCGCGCGTCCTCGTCCCCCCCGCTGCCTCGCGGGGGTCCGACTGGGTGGGCGCTGGGGAGGAGTGGCTTCCTCGCCTCCAGCACCGCCAGGTGCCCAACCCGATTCCGGTCGGAGTTCTAGAACCTTGGACTAGATCACACGGCACCCCAGAGTCAGAGGGAGGCCCCCAGCCTGGACGCCGCTACCCACTCCCCTTGCTTGGGCAAGGCTGCACCGGGTCGAAGGCACGCGCGGCGCCGAAGGCTAAGGGGAATTAGAAACCTGGTGCTGCCATTCACCCAGACCTTGGGCAAGTCACTTAACATCTCTGCCTAGGCTCCCTTCTTTGTGAAATGGGAATGCCCGTACATGATGCTGACTCTATGCCGGTCACTATTCTAAGCACTTTATATTAACTCATTTAATTCCACAACAATCCCAGAGGTAGGTACTATTACTATCCCGGTGTTATAGAGAAAGAAAATGAGGCCCAGTGTTACAAAGCTGGGAAAGCTAGAATTCAAACTCCAACCGCCTGGTTCCAGATTTCACTCTTAATGCCTGCACTATATACTGACAAAAATAATACTTACAGAGTTGCGAAGATTAAATGAGATAATAGTATACACAGCAGTTTGCTTACCACAGTGGAACCACAAATTCATCTTCTATCTCTCTCAAATCAATAACAAAAAGAATCATTTGGAGGGCTTGTTAAAACACAAATGGCTGGGCCCCATTCTTAGAGTTTTTGATTCAGCAGGCTGGGGCAGAGCAGAATACTGCATTTTTAAGTTCCCAGGTGATGGTGATGCTTATTTGAAGTTGGGTAGCCATGGAACAATTTTAGGCAAGGAAGCGATACAACCCAGTTTAAGAGAATATTTACTGTTTGTGGATTAAAAGGAGACAGAGGAAGCCAGAAGATCAGTTATATATTTTTGAACTCTCTACATTCTTCCGCTTCCTAAATGGTGAGATGATATCCCTCAAAATGTTAACACTTATCCATGGATCAAGAGATACTAAGGAAAAATATATTACTTAAAACTACAAAGGTGGCCAACCAGTAGATGAACTAAAAATAATGATAAAAATATTCAGGCCAATGGAAGAAGGGAAGTACAGAGTGTGAGGTAAATCTGCATTTATCTTAATAGGAAGTCAATAGACAATGTTTAAAATTAAGAAATAGTGGTATAAACCTATTGTGGGGTTATGAGTATAAATACCAGAAAAATATAGTTAAAAGTTATCTCTGGGGAGTGGGACTAGAGGTGGGAAAGGATAGGGCAAGAGTAGTAACTATCTTTTATCTTTCTGTAACCATGGGCTGAAATTACTTGGATTAAAAACTAAAATCAAGCCAAAGCCTAAGTTTTCATAGCTCCTCATTGCCTGTAGAATAAAATCCAAGCACCTTAGAATTATCTCCTATAACCTTGTTACTCAAAGAGTGATTGCTGTAGAATCTCAGGCCCAGTCCAGATTTACAGAATCATAATTCGCTTTTTGACAAGACTCGAAGACACAGTAATTTATACCCATGGTAAAACATAAGAAGTATCAGTTTACAAGATCAAACACGATTTGGCCCATGTGGACCTCTTTGATCTCAATACTGTTTGCTCCTCATTGGCCAAACTTTACTGTCCATTAGTCTAAATGCAGGGGCTACACAGGGGTGTTTGTGTGTGTGTCGGTGGCTAGCTAAATTCTAACCACAGCTTTAGACCCAGCTCCTCTACTCACTCTCAGCAGCTCTCTGTTACCACTGTTTCTTAAACTCCCACATCCATGACTGAGCACACTTAGCCTTCATTCAGCAAACATTTATTGGGCGCCTGCTGTGCGCCTGGCTGGATTCGTGTCGGGTTAGGGAGAAGGCGCTGAGCTCTCCGAATGCTCCAGGTACAAACCCAGAATCGCCCAGCCCTGAGCATTCCAGGGCCAGAGGCTGTGCGCGCAGCACTCGAATACACACACACACACACACACACGCACACACAGAGGCTGTGCGCGCAGCACTCGAATACAAATACACACACACACCCAGAGGCTGTGAGCACGACACTCGAATACACACACACACACACACACACACAGGCACGCACACACTCGGCGCTGCGCGGCTTTTCTGAGCGTTACGGCGCGCTCCTCCCGCCCCCGCGCGCCGCGGGCGGGGACCCACCGGTTCCGCTCCGCACTAGCAGCGGAGACAGGACCCCCGGGAGCGGGACCCCAGCGTCCGGCCGCCCAGCTCTGTTCAGGCTCTAGGTCCGCATGGAGGGGACTGCGGAGTCCCAGACGCCTGATCTGCGAGACGTGGAGAGCAAGGTGGGCAGGAAGACCCCTGAAGGGTTGCTCCGCGGGCTTCGAGGCGAGTGGGAGCCGGCAACCTCTAGCGCCCTGCCGCTCCCTGGGGCGCCGAGCACGGGCCATGGCCTGGGGGACAAGATCGTGGCGCTGAAGATGGAGCTGGTGAGTGTGGGCTTCACCGGCCCGGGCGGAGGAGGGGGGGCCCCAGTCTCCGAGTCCCCCGGCGGCGCAGGGCCTGAAGGAACGACTCAGAGTTGGACTGAAGACGAGGGAGTTAAAACTCCCCACCTAACTAACTCATTAGGATCTCTCCCTGGTCAGTCCTTACACCCTTGGGTCCATTAGTTGTCTCCCCGAGGGTGAGTGGAGTGTAGGTGGGTCCTGAGGACTTGGGGTGGGAAGCACAGGCTTTTGGAAGTTTTTCCTGCCAAATAATTGGGAGGCGAGAGGTGAAGAATGGGAAGCACTGAGAACCTAGCACAGCAGAAATCCCCCACCCTCACCCACAGGACCATCCCCCAGGTGCCATTATAGGGCAACCAATTTTTTCTTCTGCAAACTGGTCCCAATGTTTGTTCTGAGGCCCCACTGTTCATGACAGGATTTAGCACAGAGAGATTTGAGTGAAAACTGCCTGGACTAGGGCCATTAAAAACATCTTTCCTTTTCCTAACATTCTTCCAATCCCCTTAAAATATTTGAAATGTCCTAGAACCTTAGCAGACATGAGTAGCAGCACTATCAGTATTGGTTTCATCACCTCTGACTCAGTCTCTCCTCACCAACCCCCAAGGTGCTCTGGATATTTGGATCTCGTCTGTATCTCCTTGGGGAGAAGAGAAGGAAACAGGCACCATCCCCCTTCCCTGTTGCTGCTGGTCTAGATTCAGAGCCAAAAGGGCAGCTGGGGCTCCCCAGGCTCCCCAGGGCCCTGATTCCGGTGAAAGGGGTGATTTACACCTGCCATCACTTTCCAGCCAGTTCTGGGGAACTGAGGAATTGCCAGCTGCTCTCTGGCCCAGAACCAGGAGGCCACAGTGAGGGTGTGAGTTAATAAGTCTTCCCGGAGCCCCACTGTGTGCCCAGCTCTGTGCCAGGCTGAACTGTGAGGGAGAGGGGGAGGAGGTCATGGGGGCTTCCAGACCGACTGAGAGGCTGGGAGGAGAGTCTTGTGGGGAGAGCAATCAGGAAAGGCTCCCTGCAGGGAGGATTTGAATGCCATGTGTGCACTTGGCCTTGAAGGTTGGAGGTGAGCCAAATTCTCCAAAGTGGTGCCCCCCTAAGGGAGGGGCCTGGCTTTGCCTCATTGTACAAACTTTAGCTCAAGGCCTAGAAGGAGCCTACCTAGAGTGCCCTGCTTTGGAACTTTCACCAAGTGCATGTGCCAAGCATCATGCCGAGCACTTTACAAAATAGTCTCTTAATCCTCATGGCAACCCTATTAGGTAAGTGATATTTTGTCAATGAAGAAACAGGCACAAAGAGGTTAAGTAATTGCCCCAGGTCATATGAAAAGTGAAAAAGCAGAACCAGGCTTTGAACCCAGATGACCTGCCTACACTTTGCATCTACCATTGAGACCTGTTTTGTGCCAGACACTTTAAATATATTTTATGTCATTCAAGTGAGGAAAGCAATCATCATCTTCCCTATCTCACAGACAAACATGCTTGTAGGTGCTGAGGGATTTGCCTGAGCTCACACAGGGAGAAGCCATGCCTAGTCTCTCTGGCTCTAACTCTTCTGCCTTTGGTGGATATTATGTTTATAAACTTTAAGAAGGTACATTTAACTTCTGATTAGATCTCTCTTGATCCAGCCTGGCCTGGGGCCCTGGGCTGCCCATGAAGGGCAGGAGGGAGGGAGCCTTCTGAGGGCCAGAACAGGGAGAGACTCCCTGTGTGCCCCATGGATCATTACTCCATTCCCTTCTCCCTCCTCAGGCCAGGATGTCATTAATCTCTTTTGTACTCTGCCCTGCTCACTGGGTTGTACCCAGGGAGGAGAAGGGGCAGGACAAGGGGGTTCCCCTGGAGCCACTTGGGACAGAACTAGTCTAAGCCCTCTAAGTACTGTCCTTCAGCTGTCTTTCTCCCAGCTCTCCTGCAGGGAGGGGACAGTTTTGCCCTTGAGGCCAAGGTCATCCCTGCCTCTAGGCCTCTTCCCTCCTGCCCAGCCAGACTCTCGGATATGTGGGAAGGAGAAATGGTAACCTCTACTTAATACTACCACCCAAATAACTGTTGCTATGACAACCACCCCCACAGAACAGTGAAAAAAGCTTTGGGCAAGAAGGGGGGAGGCATAGGCTCAAGTCCTAGCTCTGCTCCTGAATCATCTTGTGATCTTGAGCAGGGCCTCTCTCTCAGCCTGTTTTTCTGACTCTTCCCAGAGGGTGGGGGCAAATTTTGTGGAACCAGATGATTTCTGAGAGCCTTCCTAGTAATAATAGTCAGAGAATCTCAATTCATGACCAGGGATTTAGGACTGGGATCTCTGGGTTTTTACCCCAGGGCCTGATTTGAATTGAGTGATGAGGGAGCAACTGTGGCCGCAGGGCTGGGCTATATATTAAGGGGAGGAGTGGGGAACCTGAATCCCCCTGGGAAGAGAATTTGGTTGGAGTGGCCTCTGAGGCTGCATCTCTTCTGAGTTGTTTATCCCCTTTCCGTTTCCAAAGAGATGGTGTGAAATGAGTGTTTCTTTTTCTGGTAAGAAAGCCTTACTTTTTTTTGTTCTGTGGAGCGATGCTGTCATAGTCAGGGAATCCACCATCACAGGACTATAGAATCTGGTCCTCAGATTCATTTCCCATCAACATGGTTAAACCCAACCCCCTGAACCTTGGGACCAGCAGAGGAGGCTGAAGATAGTAAAGACACCGAAATCACAGAACTGGATCTCACCTACCCAATCTTGGGCTAAGCACCATAAATGAGCTGGGCAGGACCAGCTGTCAGGGAGCTCACAGTGCAGGTTAGGAAAGGAGAGAGACAGATTAATAACTCTAGTACAGGATGGTAAGTGCTATTGGAACCCAGGGAGAGCTTTCTGGAGGAGTCTTCATTATAGAGTGACATGGTCAGATATGTGCTCTGGCAAGGAAGAGACACATGCTCTTTTCTTTGGTTGGAATGCCTCTCTCTACCCCTTTTTCTTGCTAAGTTCTACTTAATTTTCAAGTCTCACTTTATGTCCCTTATTCTCGAAGCATTTCCTTATTTCCCTGGTTGAGTTATGGCCCTTGAGGTACCAACAGCCCCTAGCATTTGCTACACTGAATTTTAAGTGTTTGCATCATTGTCTTAACTTACCTACTAGACTGTTGACTCTGGGGCAAGAAATGGTGTCTTTTCTTCCTTTATCTAATACAGTGCCATGCCTATAAGAAACACTTAATAAATATTGTTGCATGATACTAAATGAAATGTAGTATATTTATATTTACATGAAATACTCCTCCCAGATTTTCTCCCTACTTGGCCTCCAGAATATTGGTAGCTTTGCTTACATTATACTCTCTAGATGGGTACAATATGGTGACTATGATGAACCCAAGGGAAAAAAAATACTGACTTCAGGCCTTACCCATACAGTCCAGCCAGAGAACCCTTAGTGAGATTCAGATTTGGCAAGCCTCACACATGCAGAGCTTCCAATCAGCTTTTTAAAGACCACTCTGAAGTGTGAGCAGTAGCTAACAATCCTAAGATAGCTGATGAGACCCTCTAACCATATAGACCTAAACAAAACAAAAAAAGCAACTTGAATAAAATGGAGATAATATAGGAAGATGAGAACTTATAAAGATCCTTATGTCCTTGAAGAGATAAAAGATAACATTGCACCATGAATAAAAACACGAAGCTATAAAAAAGGAAAACATTCAGAACACTAGAAACAATTTTGGGAAGTAAACACATGACAGGAAAAAATGAAAAACTCAATAGAAGGGTTAATAATGTAAAAATATTTCAGAAACTAGAACAAATATAAAAAGAGATGAAAGAGGGAAACAAAAAGATGCCCTCTATTCAAATAATAGGATTTCCAGAAAGAGCAGAAAAATATTGAAGGCACAATAATTATTAAAGACATAATAAAAGAAGAATATGAGTTTCCTGATTAAAGGGGCCCAACAAGTGGCCAATTCAATGGATGAAAATAGACTCACACTATGGCAAATTACTGTGATAATTTAGAACAATGGGAACAAAGAGAAGACCCTAACAACTTCCATAAGGAGTGGGAAGATGATCACATCAGGAATCAGAAGAGCATCAGATTTTTTAAGTGTAACACTGAAAGTTAGAGGAAAATGGAACAGTGCCTTATATCTTAAGGAAAAATTATTTTCAACCTAGAATTCTATACCCAGCTAAATCACCAACAGTATGAGGGGACAATAACATTTTAAAATACAATACGTGAGGCTTCAACAAATGTATCGCCTGTGCAGACTCTCTCAGGAAGCTATTGGAGGAAAAGCATCACACACTCAAATGAAGGAGTAAATCAAGAAAGAAGAAGACATGGGCTCCTGGAAACAGGGGATCTGACTCAGGAAAGAGGCTAAGGAAATCTGCAATAAGATAGTGAAGAAAGCTTCCTGGAGGACAGTTGTGCAGTAGGGACAGAATGGAGCATATGAGCCTTTAGAAGAAGGCTCTAAATGGTTGCCTTTAAGATGGAATAGATATAATATGTGATGTGTTTAATAACCTTGAGAGGGAAATTCAGAGAATTTGGAGTTTGGAAATGACTTATTGATAACTATACAGCAAACTAAGCAAAACAGTAGTAGTAGTAGTAATAATAATAATAATAATAAATGTAACATTATAACATACTAATAATAGCATTTCTGAATTTTAATAAGATGAACACTGAATAATTAATTTTATTGCATATATTGGGAATATGGGGACATGGGAAGGGTGCCTGTATGGCAGAGGAATGGGAAGTAAGTTGAAAGAGTTAAATCCTTAACCTATCATGTGGGAAGTCTATAGAAAATAACTAAGACTTAAAAATCAGTAAGTAGCATGTTATTTGGAAATTAGAAGGTAAGTACCAAAATAAACAGCTAGAAAATTAATAGTTGTCTCTGGGAAGTGGGATTTAGGACAATGATGAGGAACTGTTACTTTTCATAATAAATCTTGCAGAATTGTTTGCCTCTTTAATCTCTGTCTATCTATAACTTTAATTAAAAGTAACACTAAATAAAAGGAACTTTAAGTCATGTCTGGCAGAACCTGGGGTTCCCAGGGAGCTATGCTAGAAGTGAAGCTAGAGAGATGGGCAAGAGCCATATTATGACAGCCTTTGAATGCCAGCTGCTAAAGTGTTTAGATTTTTATTCTTTAAGAGCAGCACAAAGCCCATAAAGTCTTTTGAGCAAGGGAGGGACAGGTTCAGACTTGTGCTTGGGGAAGGTAATTCAGTGCATCTGAGTTGGAAGAGACCCTAGAGATTACCCAGTAAGTCAGACTTACTCCCAGCACAAACAGGGAGACTAGTGTGTGGTGACGGGAAGTCCTGAATTCCCGGTGAGAGGGATTCTTACCCTATGAAGCTCTAGCCCACTCTTTCCTCCCTTAACAACTGCTACCAGTGCCCTGAAGGAACTAGGGGACCAGGTTAGCTCCCTCTTTATCCCCCAGCTCCTGTCTTCTTTTGGTTCAGTCTACTTCCCAATTAATAGCTGGCATCCTACCAGACTATTATTTGGCTGTTTCTAAGTCTTACTGGTGAATCTGGACTCATTCAATAGTTAATAGTAATATCCTATGAAGTTTAGAGCTCAGTAGGATCAGATTTTAATATTTAACATTTACCGAGACCTTACTCTGTGCTAGGCATTGTGCTGAGTATTTCATAGACAGCATCTCAAAATTCTCACAGCCACCTGTGAGGTGAGTGATTTAACCCTATTTTACAAACAAGGAAACTGAAGCTCAAAGAAGATAAAGTTGGCCATAGTGGTAGAGGTGAGATTTTTAAATAGTAATGTGCCTGCTTCTAAGTCCACACTACAAACCCTTCTATTTCCATGCTTTTTTTTAAAGATTTTTTTAAAAATTGATTTTGAGAGAAGAAGGGAGAGGGAGAGAGAGAAACGTCAATGTGAGAGCGAAACATTAATTGGCTGCTTCCTGCATACTCCCCCACCAGGGGTTGAGCCCGAAACCGGGCATGTGCCCTGACCAGGAATCGAACCAGCAATCTTTCAGTGAATGGAGTGATGCCCAACCAACTGATCCGCACAGGCCAGGGCTCCCTGCTTCCTGAAAGTGAAACAAAGTTGGTTGGACCACAAGGTAGGGACCCCTGGAAACATTTGGGAAATGCATGGCCCAGAACCTGAGACTGATTCCTTCTCCCACTCCCCCAGGCTTACCTGCGAGCCATTGACGTGAAGATCCTACAGCAGCTGGTGACTTTGAACGAGGGCATTGAGGCGGTGCGCTGGTTGTTGGAAGAGCGGGGGACATTGACCAGCCACTGCAGCAGCCTTGCCAGCAGTCAATATAGCCTGACAGGTGGGAGCCCAGGCTGCTCGAGGCGAGGCAGCTGGGACAGCCTGCCAGATATCAGCTCCACTGACCGGCTGGACAGTGTCTCCATTGGCAGCTTCCTGGACACTGTGGCCCCCACCGAGCTGGATGAACAGGGCCCCCTCAGGGTTTCCCATCCTGAGATGGACTGGGCAAAGGTTATACCTGGTGGGGACAGGGCCAGGACCGAGGTGGACCTGACAGCCACCAAGTTAGGGGGTTTGAGGGCTGTGTGGAAGCCCCCAGAGGAGGGGCTCCAAGGTGGACCTTCTGAGTCACCAGAGGATGAAAATGCCAAGCTGGGCTTTGAGGTCCACTGGTACTGGGGGCAGTGCCAGGATGATGTGACCTTCCTGTAACAACACTTCCACCCTTTTGTTCTGCTGTGACTCTTTCTTCACTAGGCCCTGGTCTCCCTTGAAATTTATTCTCCTTTAATCTGGGATTAGGAAGAAGCTGCATTGAAATCAGTTAGCATGGAAACCTGGCCTCTCACCATCCCTTTGTTCTCTAGGGAGGCTATGCCTCTGTCCCTCCATTATTGGGTCCCTAGAGCTATTTTCATAGATATATTAACTCTAGAGGCTTGACCTGTGGCTCTTGGTGTGATGGTCTCTCTTCCCCTTTCTCCTATAACTACTAAGGATTTGAGGGATTTAAGGACCCTTAGGAGATCACTGATGAAGAGATGGGGGTATAATTACCTCACCCAATGTCTAAGAGCCTGGGCCCCCGTCTTGGCCAAGATGGATGATTGTAGAGGGACATGGACACTCAGGACCAACCCTCCATGGATTGGCCTTTCCAGGAAACTTTGGGGTTGGTAGAACCACTGTTTCGTTTGGGGAGTGATGTCATTTCCTACCAGGATGGATTAGCCGTACCCGTTCTTTGGTGGTGATAGGTTAGTATAGCGGCATCTGAACCCTGCTGCTAAGTGAGACCATCCCATTTATTCTCCATACCATTACTCCTTGTGAAGGAGAACATACCAGCCCTCCTGGCAAGAAAGTTTCTCACTGTCAGATGTTTGCGCTTCTTTTCAGAAAGGTTCATACTTTTTAAACAGGGTGTTCTCATTTTATCTAGGGAGTCTTGCTTCCTTTGTGACCACATCCCTGTCTGGTGCAGCACTCCGATATCTGTGCTTTTAGGGAGGGAAACTGGCAAGAGCCTCTACCTACTGCTCTCAAAAGTCTGTTTGGCCTGCCCTGCCACAGTCCCGTTTTACCCTGTCCCTGGGTTGCCCCTATTGTACTCTGGCTCCAAATCTGTATGCCAGGAGGTTCAGCCTTTGTGTCTCCACGCCTTCTCGGTTTCCACTTCCACTTCAGGCCTCAGGCCTTTTATATGCAGATGAGTCCCCATTGCTTATAGGAGCCAGAGGGAGGACAAGCTTGAGGTCTCAGAGCTCTGGAGGTGTACCAGAATCTCCAAAGTGAGGAGGTGTCTTCTTTTCTAATCTTGTGATCCCCCTCCCCCACGCTGCCCCAGACCCTCCACCATTTGGTCATAAGGACCTGCTCATAGACTGGGACACAAGGAATCCCCTGTTTGAGTTACAATGGGGGGTGTGGTGTGGCAGTGAAAGACAGAGGCTCTTTAGTCCTAGCGCCCACATCCTGGGAGGAGGGAGAGAGCGAGGAAAAGGCCACTTTCCTTCCTCCCTTAGAGCAAGCCCTAGACTCGTAGGACCTGAGGACGGAGCAGGGGACTGGTTCTGGGCCTGGGTCCCAAGGCCCTAGTGAATTACACCAGAGAGGGAATTCAGGGAAGCTGCCAACCTGAGGCTTAGGGTGGGGACAAGGAGACAGGGGCTATGGCTGATGTCAAAGAATGAATTCTTGGAGATTAACCCTTTGAAACCAGGTAACTGCCCATATGTTGATCCCTATTTTTCCTGGGCCCTGAAAGGAGAGAAAAGGACATCAGGTGATCCTTGCCTATTTGCTGTGCCCTCCTGAGTTGTAGGAGTCATCCCCAAATCCTAGAATAACTGCTGTAATTTCTCTACTTTTCATTCTATGCTGGGGAAGGGAGGGAAGCCAAGATGATCATCTCCACTTCCCCTAAACCCCTCAAGTCTTATTCTGCACTCCCACCCCAATCATTTTGGGGCTATACATCCAGCCCATGGTGTCCCCTAAAGACCCTCTCTCCTCCCATCTCCTCAATGTGATTGATGTCACTAAAATATATTCTTAGCCTCTCCTCTGCTGCCCACCAGCCCTCTCCTTACCACCCCTCCAGGTTTTGGGTTTGTTAATCTAAGGAAGCAAAATCTCAATGGATTGAGAGAATGCTCCAGAGAATGGCAGTTTTACACCTTGCTTTGTAGATCACAGTCAGAGGAGGAGGCCTCAGTGGGTTACATGAAATCCATTGGTGGTAGATTAGGGAGGTGGGAGAAAGCAAAGTGGGGAAACCTCTGGGATTGGATAAAAAGTAAAATGATAGACACACTTTTACATAGGTGGGTACAGGATAGTTAACAGTCAACAGTTAACAAGATAACAATAACAATGAGAGAATTCATGTCTCTGCCCAGGTGCCGAAAGTGGGAAATTACTCTGTTTTGCAAAGGCATGTTAATCAGGTATGCTTATCTTAGATGCAAAAAAGACAACCAACAGGCTTAAGGTGAAAATTAACCTCTGTGAAGGAAAAATACTGCCTTAAGACGTGACTACCCACCATAGACTGTTTTTAGTTGGAAAGTTTTCATTTCAGACCATCTTGTGTGGTTACTTTAGGTCTCTGAGTTTGCAAGGCGGCCATTCAGGCCTTCCCTGAGCTCCTCAGGTTAGCATGTGGCCTCTTTTCATCCAGACTCCTGATCTCCCCACCCCCAGGCTGGAAATTCAAATAGCCTTTTCCAATTCCTCCTCTGTTGCCATTCTGTAGTGTGCCCTTGGGGAACTACCTTGTATTCCTTATTTAATCTCATTTGTTTAGTCTACAAACTCCTGAGCTGAAGAAGTTGCCTGCCATCTTGTGGCCATTGTGCACTATTGCCATGGGTAGCTGGGTGGAACCTCCAAATTCAAATAGTTATACAGATAACCAGCCCCCTCAGTGCACAGACAGGCCGGGGAGACAGGCCCAGAGAGGTCAGAGACTAGCTCAGTGTCATCCATGTTAAATCCATGGCAATGCCCAGGTTAGAGAACCCAGATCACCTGCCTGCCTGCCCACAGTTCCATTGCTTGTCCAGACTGTTCCCCCACCTCACCCAGTCACCACCACCCAAGTCCAAAGGGACTGAAAGCAATTTTCCCATTTTAATATTTGGGTTTTCACTCTACTGTAAAGAGGCAGCTCAATGTTTAGAGAAGAGCTATAGGCTCTAAGGAAAGAAAACCTTGGACCTGGATTGGGTAAAGGGTACACGAATCTGGACTGCAGATATAAGGAAAATCAACCGTGGACCATTTTTCTGGGAAGAGAGAGCAAATAGGCCCAGAGATCATGGGGTCAGAATTCGGCATTTCAAACCTGGAAGTTAGCAGGGGCTGGGGTGGAGAGGTTAGAGATTAGGAAATCCAGGTTGGTCCTGTGGAGTGGGGAGGGCTCCATAAATCGGGGGATTACAGCTCAGTTGGATAGACATCTGAGGATGTTGAGAAGCTGGAGCGGTGGGGTGAGTTGGGATGCCTGGACACTTCAGGTAGGTCTGGGCACCTTGTCTTAATACCTTAGATCCTATTTCACTACCAGAGAAGTTCAGGAACCCAGTAAACACACATCTTTGGTCCCCCCTACCTGCCTCTGGACTGGCTGCTTGAGGCCTAGTTCTCCTGTTAACTTAGACCTTCCTAGGGTTACAAGGAGGACCCATTTGCTAGTTCAAAGAAAGAGAAGGGCGTGGCTCAGCAGTTGAGCATCGACCTAGAATACAGGAGATCGCAGTTCAATTCTGGTCTGGTCAGGGCACATGCCCAGCTTGTGGGCTTGATCCCCAGTCGGGGCCGTGTGGGAGGCAGCCGATCGATGACTCTCTCACCATTGATGTTTCTATCTTTCTCTCCCTCTCCCTTCCTCTCTCTGAAATCAATAAAGACATATTAAAGAAAAAAGAAAAAAAAAAAGGAAGGAAAAGGGGGAGAGATGCAGAGAGGTAAGAGAGAATGAGATGAAAATGGAGTGCTGAAAGTGATCAGAGGGAGCATATTGTCCTCCAAGTGGGCCAGGGGGTTTTGTCAGGGCTCCTGGTAGAGGCAGAGATGAGATTGCTCTTGGCAGCTGCAGAGACAGTGCCTGGGAGGATAAAGGGTGGTGCTGGCTGGGATGGGTACATCAGGGAGACATGAGACCATGTGAGTGGGCAAGTAAGGGCATGCATTTAGGACGGGGCATTGAGGTTGAGCACTGAACTGACTGGGAGCTCAGTGGCAGCTTAGGTGAGAAATGCTTAGGGCTTATAGTGGACACAAGCTCACTGTGTGCATGGTGCCAGGAACGTACTGGGTGTTCAGTGACACCTGTTGACTAGAGGAATGAATGTGTGTAAACCTACAGGAGATGTGACTTTTTTTTTAAAGTGGGTAATTAGATAATAGGTAATTTAAAACATTATTTGTTAGCAACCCTATAAACAATGCATTATTAACAATATTGTTGCTTAGACATTTGCTCAAGGTCATATCGGTAATAAATGAACAGTAACCTGAACCTAGTTCAATTTGACTGTAGAGGCTTCTAGGAAGTCTTCTCTGATTCTGCACTTCCCACTCTTGTAAACCTTTACTTTCTTAGGAGAACAGATTAGGGCTGCCCAGCAGCAGGGCCAGCATACTAGTTTCCTGTTGCTGCTGTAATGAATAACCACAAACTTAATTGCTTAAAACACTACAAATGTATTATCTTTATAACTCTGGAGGTCACAGGTCCAAAGCCAGTTTCACTAGGCTAAATTAGAAGTCAAGGTGTTACAAGCTTGCATTCCTTCTGGAGTCTCTAGGAGAGAATCCATTTATTTGCCTTTTCCAGGTTCTAGAGGCGGCTTGCATTCCTTGGTTCACGGCCCCTTCCTGCATCATCAAGCCAGCAGCATAGCACCTTCATTCCTCTGACCTCTGCTTCCATCCTTCCATCTTCTTTCTCTCATTCTCCTGTTTCCTCTTAGGAGACTTACATTGTGATTACATGTCTTTATAATTACATTAGGTTCACTGAGACAATCTAGGATCACCTCCCCATCCCAAGATCCTTAATTTAACCATATCTTCAAAGTCCCTTTTGCCATATAAGGTAAGATACTAACAGGTTCCGGGAATTAGGACATGGACATCTTCAGAGGAGGGGCCATTATTCAGCCACAGGCAGAGATGGAAGGTAGGCAGGAAGATGCACCCCGGCTCAGAATGAGCCTCTATGCTTTGTCCAGCCTCCCTCAGCCTGGTGCCAAGGGGGAGGTGGCCAGGTCTAGGCCCCGTATCTGGAGAATGGCAAGTGCCTCCTGTATCATCACTACCAGGAAGAGGTGAGTGAAGGTCAGACTTGAGAGAAATTCTTAGTTTAGGGAACTTTTCAGGCCTGAGATTTTCAGGCCAGAGAGTTGTCCACTCTCTGTCTTCAACATTGCCTCCTCTCCGGAACTATTCTGTACTCCTCAAGGCAGAAGATACTTACCAGCAAACTAGCCTGGACTCTCTCTGGAAAGGGTAGATTTTCCCCCTTTTTTTTATTGATTTGAGGGAGAGAGAGAGGGAGAGAGAAACATTGATTCGTTGCTCTACTTATTTATGCATTCATTGGTTGATTCTTGTTGGTACCCTGACCAGGAATCAAACCTGCAACCTTGGCAGATCGTGACAAGACTCTAACCAACTAAGCTGCCTGGCCAGGGCAATTTTATCCTTTTAAAATTATTTTTTATTTCTTAATAAACTCTCACCATCAGTTCATACTAGGTCTCTTTCTTGTTTTATTTGCTTTTGATCCCTGATCCTTATTCTTACTCCTTTCCCTGACCTAGGCATACACTCTAATGTGTTCAGTATGTCTCTGTACATGTATGGGTCTTTAAATATGTACATGTAATTATGTGCTTATGTGCTTTAATGTATATAAATGGTATACTTTTATAATGAGCTACCTTCTATAATGAATTGCCCCATATTTCAGTGATTTAACACAATAAAGATTTTCACTTATACAGGAGCGCAGGTCTGGCTGGACAACTCTCCTCTACTGCGCATTTCAGGTCCCAGGCTCCTTCCATTTTCAGATGGAGATAGACTGATCCTGCAGCATAAGGCTCCCTGTCAACTTTTCACCAAATAGTTTTACTATCCATTAATGACCATTTTATGAATCGGTTATTTCACCAGGGATTACAAAATAATAATTTTCTAATGCTATTATTTTTTCTTCTTTTATTAGTTCTAATTCTGTACAGAAAAACTTTTTCACATCCTCTAGGACCATATGGTTATCCTGAAATAAAGTTCATACAAGAATGTCAAGGTAAATGCTTAAATCTGCCCAGCCCGCGTGGCTCAGTGATTGAGCCTCGACCTATGAACCAGGAGGTCACGGTTCAGTTCTCAGAGCACATGCCCGGGTTTCAGGCTTGATCCCCAGTGGGGAGCATGCAGGAGGCAGCTGATCAATGACTCTGTCTCATCAATGATGTTTCTATCTCTTTCCTTCTCTCTGAAATCAATAAAGACATATTAAAAGTTATTTTTTAAAATAAATGCTTAAATCTCTTTCCTTATTTATCTATTTCAAAGTAGTAAGTTGGTGTCCTAGCAACTTGATGTTGATTTTATTTGTTTTTTTCTCTCCTTAAAAAAAAAAAAGATTTTAGAGAAAGAAACATCAATTTGTTGTTCCACTTTATGAATTCATTGGTTGCTTCTTGTATGTGCCCTGACCCACCTGCAGCCTTGGCATATTGGGACAATGTTCTAACTAACTGAGCTTACCAGGCCAGGGCTGTTTTGCTCTCTCTTTAAATTATTCTGAACTCATAGTTTTTATTTATCTAATGTCTTAATCATTTGCAGTTATTTTTGTTTTATATTATATAAAATTTCAAGCATATACAAAAATAAAGAAAATATAATGAATTTCCATGTACCCATCACTCAGCTTCAATTATTATCATCTCATGGCCAATCTTGGTTTATTTGTTTCTGCAACTACTCTCCCCCTGAGATTATTTTGAAGCAAAACTAGATATGATTCCAATTCATCTGCAAATGTATCTCTAAAAGATAAGGACTTTTATTACCATTATTGCACCTAAAAATTAATAACTTCTCAATATAATAAAATATATTTGGTGTTCAATTTCCCCTAATTTTATGATAAACTTAAAAGTTTTAGTATCAGGGTTATGCTGGCCTCCTAAAAAGAGTTAGGAAGTGTTTCCTCCTCTTTTCTAAAAGCATTTGTGTAAGATTGGCAGTATTGTTCAGTATTTAATAGAATTCATCAGTGAAATAATCTGAGCGTGGGGTTTTCTTATGGGGAGATTTTGTTTTGTTTTGTTTTTATAACAAATTCAATTTCTTTGATACATAGGCTATTCATACTTGTAATTTCAATTTGAAATAGTTTTGATAAGTTATGTTTCTCAAAGAATTTGTCCATTGCATCTAAGTTGTTGAAGCTATTAGCATAAAGTTGTTCATAACACTTGTTAGTCTTTTAAAAACTTGACTTGCAAAATAAAGCACAAATGTAGAGAATGCAGAAAAATGTAAGGCTTAATGAGTGATTCTAAGGCCAACACTTCTGTTACCACTGCCATGTCAAGAACTAAAACCTGCCCAGAAGTCCTGTCCATGGCCCCATCCCAAATATAATCCCTTTCCTCTGCCATCAGTAACCATTTCCTGACTAGAGTATTTGCTTCTTTACATCTTTTTAATAGTTTTATATCCAAATGTATATCCACAGATACTAGCTTAGTCTTGTCCATTTAAAAACAATTGATATAACTGTAAGCCTCTTAATCTATAAAGTCCCCCTTCATCACTTTCTTAATTCCTTATAATTTATTTGTGGAAGGACCTGGGCCATTTGGCTGGTAGAGTTTACTACAGTCTGGATTTTGCTGATTACATATTCATGATGCAGTTCTAAATATTCCTGTGTCGTCAGTATTTCCTGCAAATTGGTGGCTGGATCCAGAGGCTGGATCAGGCTCAGATTTGATCACTTTGGCAAAACTATAAGAAGGATATAAATCTAGTTGTCTCTATGCTTGTGATTTTTTTTCAAGTGTTGATGTTTATTGCCTGTATCCATTAATCCATTGAGGACTGCAAAATGGTGCCAGGAATTCTATAATTTTTTAATTTATTAGTTGAAATTATTTTATAAAGAGAAGCATCCTCTTATCTACTATTTGGTTTCTTTTTTTTTAATGCTCACCCAAGGGTATGTTTTTATTGATACTTAGAGAGGAAGGGAAAGAGAGAGGGAGAGAGAAACATCAGTTGGTTGCCTCCTGTACACGCTCTGACTGGGGATGGAATCTGCAACCTAGGTATGTACCCTGACTGAGGATCAAACCCAAAACCATTTTGTGTATGGGATGACACTCCAATCAACTGAGCCACCCGGCCAGGGCACAATTTGGTTTCTGAGTGTATAGTTCACATAGGAAAAGCAGAATAAGTGCTTGAATCTTTCTTTTTCCATCAGTTTTCAAGATAACATATTGTATTGCTATCATCCTGAAAAAGGTGATTATTTTTTAAAATATCATTATGGATTATGGATTTATATTTGATGGGTTTCAATTAATTGGAATTATCATAATTATCCAAGTTCCAAGTACCCTAACTTTGGCCAATAGAGTTTCATTCAGTTGGCTCCTTTTGATATGACTCTTGTAATTTTTGTTGCTATTTGGTAGGACAAAATTTTCCTGGGTCATCTTATACATTTCTTGTCCCAGACTGGAATCAGCCATTCTCCAAGAAGCCTTGGGTTTTTTAAATGAGAAATTATATTTCAAGACTGTGGCTATGCCTAATCAGTGAACAGAGCTAGGAGATTTTATATATATATATATATATATATATATATATATATATATATATATATATATGAACTAGAGAAGAGATTAAGTAAAAACTCTTTAATCTTGAATTTGAAAGTTATCAATATGTACTCATTAGGTGTTTTATCGTGTGTGTGTGTGTGTGTATACACACACACACACACACATATAGTCTCCCACCAGGGTCGGGGATTGAGCCTGCAACTGAGGTATGTGTCCTTGACTGGGAATTGAACCAGGACCCTTCAGTCCAAGGGCTGACACTCTAACCACTGTGCCACAATGGTCAGGGTCGAACCCACAACCTTTTGGTGTGTGGAATGACACTCTAACTAACTAAGTCACCCAGCCAGGGTTATAATGCACATTTTATTATTTATTTATTTTAAAAAATATATCTTTATTGATTTCAGAGCGAGGAAGGGAAAGGGAGAGAGAGGTAGAAACATCAGTGATGAGTCATTGATTGGCTGCTTCCTGCATGCCCCTACTGGGGATGGAGCCCCAACCCAGGCATGTGCTCTGACCAGGAATCGAACTGTGATCTCCTGGATCGTAGGTTGATGCTCAACTGCTGAGCCACGCCCACTGGGCATACAGTGCACACTTTAGATATGAAGAAACTGAAGGTTTGAGGGATTGAGTTGTGGACAAAAAGGGGCCACATACTAAACCTGACAAATTCAGGGGAGGCCTGCCTGGTGTCCTTACAAACTCAGAGACCTAAAGTAGCCACATGGTATTAAAATTAGCCACATTGAAATTAAAACTTTTTAACTAAAAGCAGCTCATGGAGGGTAGTCATGTCCTAGGGCTGTACTTTTCCCTAACAAAGGTCAGTCTTCACCTTAACTGAACCTGCTGGTTGTCTTTTTGCATCTACCTGATACACATGCCTTTGCAATAAAAGTAATTCCTTTTTTTAAGGACCCCTCAAAACAGCCACTGCACTAGAGTGGAGACCACAAACCCCCTCATTGTTATTATCGTGTTAATTGTTGACTTAACCATCCTGTACCCATCTTTGTGAAAGAAGTGTGTCTATTATTTTACTTTTTATCCAATCCCAGAGGTTTCCCGCTTTGCTTTCTCCCGCCTCCCTAATCTATCACCAGTGGATTTCATGTAACCCACTGAGACGTCCTCTTTTGATTGTAATGTATAAAATAAGGTGCAAAATTGCCCTTTTCCAGAGCATTTTCTTAGTCCATTGAAGTTTTGCTTCCTGGCAGTTGTCGTCAGTTTGGCTCAAATACGTTCATTACAATTCTTCAGGGCACACTCAGAATGAACCAATGAGTGCATACATAAGTGGAACAAGCCAATGTTTGTTTCTCTAAAAAAATAAATAAATAAATAAAAAATTTTAATAAATATTCTTACAGGTTTGGACATTTCTTATATTGCCAGAGCCATTAAGTCTCCAAAAAACTCCAAAAATCGATTTTGCCTAGCAAAAGAAGGCAGCTTCATCCAAAACACCCGGGGCCAGAAAGAACAGATCTGTCTCCTGAAGGGTCTCTCTGCGGGCGCAGAAAACGGCAACCCCACCCTCGGGGAGGCAATGTCTGACCCCAACACCAGACTTCTGCCCCAGGTCCAGCTCAGGGGAGAAGCAGACCTGTACTTTCTATAATCCTTAGCCTTCTGCAGACAGGTGGCAACTCCTTCGCGGTCCAGCCTTGGGCAAACCGCCACTTGAGTCGCTGCGGACACAGCCCACCCGCCTCCGGAAAAAACGTCTGGGTACTAGAGCTCGAGCTGCAGGCCCTGCCCCGCCTGCTCGCCCCGCCCACCTCGCTCAACGGCTCGGGCCGCTGTTGGCCCCGCCTTTCCGCCTAAGTCCCACCTCCCAGCTGCTCCGTTGGCCTCTCCGGCTCCAGAGCTCGGAGGTAGCATCACTAGGCCCGCCCCTTCCTTGGGTCGCGAGCGCCGAACGCATCGAACGCAGCCAATGGGTGGTGCGGTAGCAGCACCGCGGGAGGTTCGATTGCCCCGGCCTGGCGGGACCGGAGAGCCGCGGCGGCTGTTAACGCGCGCTTTCGGAAGACGAAGATTAAGCCGTAGTGCTGGGAGCAAATTCATCTCGGCGGTTTTTTCCTGCTTCGTCTGGGGTACCCCTCCCAAGCCCGGGTCTTTTTACTTGTCCTGCCTGGATCCCTACTCGACCACCCTCAGTCCGGGCTTCGCATCTGCAACTACGGACCTGGGAAATCCCTTCTCCCGGCTCCGGCGCCTCGCCAGGCCTCGTATTTTCACCCCAGCCTCTCTCTCCCGGCCTGTGATTACCATTTGCCCCCGTAACTACCCGCTTCCTTCACGCCCACCTGAGACCATTAGAGCGATTCCACTGTGCCCAGCCTGGCACTCCACCCATCGCACCCCGTCCCAGATCTCGGCTCATCTCTGCCTGGATACTTCCTCTTCATCTGCTCTCTGGCCTCAGCTAACTAGCAACTCTCACATTTGGGCCCAACCCCCAGCCACTGGCTGAATTCCCTCCATCCATGCTCCCTCTTTAATTAGCCATGTTCTCGCTAATGTAGCAGCCCTCTCCTTACCTGGCCCCGGATCTGCATTTTCAGCTGCTGGGTACCTTTCACTTGGCTGATGGGTACTTGATATTTTCTGTTCCTGGGTCTAGGATGGTAAGTGTGGCCTAGGGGAGACTGGGTAGTCTGTGCCTGGATCTGATGGGCTCAGGCTGCAGGATTCCTGCGGGTGCTGTTTCCATTTTCTTTCAGAGGAGGAGCTTGGCTCCCAGCCAGCTGGCCAAGAGAAAACCGGAAGGCAGATCCTCTGATGATGAAGACTGGCAGCCTGGGGCAGTGGTGAGTACTCTGCCCTCAAGGGGATAGGGAAGGTGGGAATGCAGGAGTGTTTGGACAGAAAGGAATCCTGGATTTAGTTTCTGGGGTTACATGGAGTGAACCTGGTCACCTCCAGAAGCCTCTTGCAGTAAACTTAATGAGTGCTTACTGTGTGTAAGGCATTGAACAAGATAAATAAAATATTTGTCCTCAAGTGCTCACTAGAAGCTAATATAGACTCAGTTTTCCTGGTAGGAAGGGGTATTCCAAAGCAAAAGAGCACTTGGGTTGGGTCCTTTGGCTGCCTCGAAAAAAAAGTGCTCCCCAACAGCAACTAGCAGCCTGTTCTTTTGCTTTTTGTCCCTTAACCCAGTGTCACAGAATAGTAGAATGTACTGACTGGGCCTACCTGAGAGTTTTGAGCTCACTTGGACCTAGATTGGAGGGGTGGTTCCCCTCCAGTGTCTGCTAATACTCAAGTATGGTATGTTCAGCTTTGAGCTGGGCCCTGTGGTCTGCTCCCTCCTTCGAAGTTTCCTGGGGCTGGCTGTAGGCAGGATCTGTGTAAACCAAAATCAATAGGACAGTGCAGCATTTACTTCAGAGAGAGCAGTTCAAGAAGCAAGGGCTTGACCATTGGACCTTTCGAGGAAGAGATTAGTTAAAGAAGGTCTAGCTCTGGCTGGTGTGGCTCAGTGGGAGGCAACTAATTGTGCCTCTCTCACATCAATGTTCTCTCCCTTTCCCTCCCTCCTTCCCTTCCACTCCCTCTAAAAATCAATGGAAAAAATATCCTCCGTGAGGATTAACAAAAAAAAAATAAAGAAGGTCTAGAAGGGAATTTTGGGCAGGGGTAGTTTGTGAGTAAAAGCATGTAAAGAGAAGGGAGGGAAGGGGCCTGGTGTTTCTGTTTCAGGTGTGTCATATAGGATCATTGAAGCTTTAAATACCTTGGCAAGCTGGTACAAGTGGCTTCTTCTTGCCTGATGGCTCAATGGGGCTTGTTCTGTAGTTGCACCGCTGGTGTACAGGGTGCTCCTCTACCGATGAGGGATGCACATTGGCTGCCCCTTGCCACTTATATAGGTCTCAGACTAGAACTTGGGCAGCACTTGGTGTAGCTGGGTCATAAATGGTGCTTGTCTGCTGCTAGTTGCCCTTGAAAATATTTTTGGTACTGGGGTCCTCACTGCCATGGTGTGAACTGACTGGAGAGTGGCCTCAGTGTTCTGGGAGTTGGGGACAGCTGTACTCTTTTCCCTCCTTTGGGAAACTCAGGGAGGGAAGCAAACAATTGTTCAATTATTCCTTGGGGCTTTTGGAGTAAAGATTTGGGGTCGCATGACTCCTTGCTACTGGTGGACTTGCCCTTCACAGGCCCTTTTCATTCACCTCATCCAGTACCCTATTTCAGATTAGGCAAGTTGTTGAAACTCATTAAGCTCCAATTTTCACCTGTTAAATAAGGATAATAAACACTTAACATAGGATCGCTGTGAAAATGATACATGGTAATAAGTATGAAGAGTTTTTAACAGTGCCTGGCACTAATAAGTGTATTTATTTATTTTAAAAAATAATTTTATTATTTTTAGAGAGGAAGGGAGAGAGAAACATTAATTTGTTTCACTTATTTATACATTCATTGGTTGATTCTTTTTTAAAAAATATATGTTTTTATTGATTTTAGAGAGGAAGGGAGAGAGAGAAACATTGATGAGAGAGAAGCATCAATTGGATGCCTCCTGTATGCCCCCTACTGGGGACTGAGCCTGCAACTTGGGCATGTGCCCTGACCAGGAATTGAACCGGCACCCTCTGGGTGCATAAGACGATGCCCAACCAACTGAGCCACACTGGCCAGGGCTCATTGGTTGATTCTTGTGTGTCCCCTGACCTGGGATTAAACCCACCACCTTGGTATGTCGGGATGATGCTCTAACTAACTGAGCTACCCAGCCAGGGCTTAATAAGCATTTTAAGTGCTAGTTGCCATTGTGGTCTTCTAGACTTCACCTTTACCATTACTCTCTTCTAGACTCCTAAGAAACGGAAGTCCAGCAGTGAGACCCAGAGCTGGGAGTGTTTCTTGTCCCCTTTTCGGAAAGCTTTGACCCAACTCACAAATCGACCACCCTGTCTGGACAGTAGTCAGCATGTAAGTCAGTACCTCAACCTGCTGATGTATTTGCTTCCCTCTTGCTTTGCCTAGGGAGGCTCTCACCCCTGAAGACTCTACAGAGTAGCCAGCAGACAGACTTTGGTGGGGACTTTGGGCCTGCTCACAGTTCCCGGGGCCTGGAAGAGGCCTGGCCTCTTTCTCTAGAGATGTGTGCTGATTTGGAGTCACCTTCTTTTATAAGTACTTGGGCACCAGATCTCAGGTGACTCAGATTCCTGCGGACATGAGGGTATAGGAGAGTGAAGGCCATGGCAGGGTATTGGAACCAGGATCCACTCAGTCTCTGACTCCGCATATGGCTTTGAGAAGTAGCAGAGTCCTACAGCTTTCACATGTTTCCTCTAGTAAAATAAAACATAATCAGCACAATGGCTGGTTCTGTGCATTATGTCAAGTAACTCA
The DNA here is from genome assembly GCF_054644295.1 of Miniopterus natalensis. NCBI lineage: Eukaryota > Metazoa > Chordata > Mammalia > Chiroptera > Miniopteridae > Miniopterus > Miniopterus natalensis. The sequence goes on from NC_142089.1 coordinate 27,003,818, forward strand.
TTTTTTTTTAGATGAGGAAGTTGAGTCTTGGGAGGGGTTTACTTGTCCAAAGTTACAGATTAACATAGTCAGATCTGCCTAGTTCCATCCAAAGCTATTTTCACCAAGCTTTTCGTGGGACAGTGATGTTGAGCTCTTGGAATTTAAATGATGATGTTTATAACCACCCCTTTCAATCACACCTGAGTTTATGTTAGTGAGATAACTTTTGTAAAGCACCTAACTTTGGGGCTGGTTGCCAGGAGAACCAATCCACCAATGACTGGCCAATGCTTAATCATTCCTTTGTAATTAAACCTCCATAAAAATACAAAAGGGTAGGGTTTGGAGAGCTTCTGAGTGGGTGTACGGGAACCTCCTCCATTTGCCTGGAAGTGGCACACCCCAAACCACATAGGCACAGAAGCTCCTATGCTTGGGACCCTTCAGACCTCGCTGTATTTCTTCATCTGACTGTTAATTCATATCCTTTGAGATAAACTGGTAATCTAGTAAGTAAGCTTTTTCTGAGTAATCAAACCCAAGGAGTGGGTTGTGGGAACCTCCAACGTGTACAGCCTGTCAGAAAGAACCACAGATAGCAACCCGGATTTGGGATTGGCATCTTTATTTATTTATTTATTTTTAAATATATCTTTATTGATTTCAGAGAGAGGAAAGGAGAGAGAGAGAGAAACATCAATGATGAGAGAGTCATTGATCGAGCCCGCAACCCGGGCATGTGCCCTGACCGGGAATTGAACCCCAATCTCCTGGATCCCAGGTCGACGCTCAACCGCTGAGCCACGCCTGGCCGGGCGGGATTGGCATCTTAAGTGGTTGCGGGGGAGACAGTCTTGTGAAGCCTTAATCTGTAGGATCTGATACTTTCTCCCTATAGATAATGTCAGAATTGAATTATATTTTAGGACACCCAGCCCTGGTTGGGTGGCTCAGTTGGTTGAAGAGGGGTCCCATACACCAAAAAGTTTTGGGTTCTAGTCCCAGTCAGGGCACATACCTAGGTTGTGGGTTTGATCCCCAGTGGGAACGGGTATGGGAGGAACCAATCAATGTTTCTATCTCACATCTATGCTTCTCCCCTTCCCCCTCCCCTGCCTTCCCCCTCCCCCCTCTTCCTCCCCCCCTTTCCTCTCTCTCTAAAAATCAGTAAAAACAGCCCTAGCTGGTTTGGCTCACGTTATTTAGAGTGATAATGAAGTTCAGTTCTCCCACATTTCTGTCTTCCAATAGATTGCCCAATATACTCATTACATTTTTTCTATTTAAAGTACATTGAGTTTGTAGAAATTATAATGATCTGTATAGAAATGGTTCAGAATAAAAAGGTAAAAATTTCAGGGCAAGATAGGCTTGCTTTTTTTTCTATTAAACTACCTTTTTGCTAGAGGGGAGTATTTTTCATTACTTCATTTTTCACTAATGTGTTTTCATTAAAACTACCTTTAGGGTTTCTGCTCATTTCTCTTTGCTTTCTTGGGTTCCAGCTCTTGTTTTGTTGAGGTTCACAGACTATTATAATTCCCCAGAGGGCTCAGATGTGTGTAGACCAGAACTTCGATGGGAGTTGTAAGTCAGCTCAGGAGCTGGTGCTGTGTACTCCCCTGCCTCCTCTTCTGCCCCAGCCCCATAGCCCAGTGCTGATTCCAGGCCAGAGTGATGGCACAGGGCTTCCTGCAGGCGCTGAGGTGGAAGCACCAAGGCCACCCTTCTCTAGGACTTACGTATGTCTGCTTCCCATGACCCTTTCCCCACTTGCTTTTTTTAGTGATTGGCTTGCCCTCTCTCATGTCCCCTTTCTCACGTTCTTCCCTCTCTTGTGCTTTCCTATGGCAAGAAGCTCCTGACTGGGCTGATCCACATGGCTGTATTCAAACAGGTTAGGTTAGGAGGCTACATTGCCTGTCTCCTGGTTACAAAGAAGGACCTTGGAATCAGGAAAGTCCTGCATCTGTCATGGCTGTGTGACTTGGAAAAGCGACAACTACTCAGCCTAACTTTGTTCATCTGTAGACTGGGGATGTCAGTAATATATGGACCTCATAGAGCTGTTAGGATGAAATAGTAACATGAATTCAGGGGGTTTAGCACCGAATCTGGCATACATTGTTAGTCGTCATCATTGTCATTTTTGCTATTGTTAATATTATTACTTTACTAATACTACTCCTGCTACCTCTGCTACCATTACTCTTTGCAGGGCTGTTTAGTTCTCATGGAGGCTGATGTGGGAATTAGATGCAGTAGGCAGAATTGATATGACAGAAAAAGAAATGTGAGGTGTTCTTGGGAAGATGTAGCCCTATAGGACAGTGGTTGAATCCAGACATTGGAGTTCCTTATTAGCATTGGGGTTGGGTAAGTTTGTGGTGCTTTGTTCTTTTTTTTACAAAAAAAAAAAAAAAAGTTTCTTTTTTTTATTAATCCTCATCTAAGGATATGTTCCTTTTTTAAAAAAAATAAAATAAATGTTTTTATTGCTTTTAAAGAGGGGAAGGGAGAGGGATAGAGAGTTAGAAACATCCATGAGAGGGAAACATTGATCGGTTGTCTTTCGTATGCTCCCTGACCGGGGATCGAACCCGTAACCTTCTGGTGTCTGGGACAACGCTCCAACCAATTGAGCCACCCGGCCAGGGCTGTGGTGCTTTCTTCTTAAGGTGTTGCACCCTGGGGAATAGTTAGGTGTCCACAATGGCATGGTCTTTTGTGAGCTAATGGATATGAGCCTCGTGGTTGACAAGCTAGGCACTGGCCAGTGGCCCTCTGCTGTTCCTGCGCATTTGTAGAACCTTATGTAAAGACTCAACGACGAAAGCTGTTGTACAAACCTAATATGGAAAACATTTCTTTATGTTCTAGATGCATCTGAACGAGATGTAGTCAAAATACAATGTACTAGCTGTATTACAATGCTTAAATAGGCATCTTAAGCTGCATTTGTAGAAATAGTATTGCCTAACATCTCCAAACAGTCCTGAATCCCTGTTTCCTCTCTCTCTTTTTAGGAAGCATTTATTCGAAGCATTTTGTCAAAGCCTTTCAAAATCCCCATTCCAAATTATCAAGGTAAAAATGGAGACTTTTCTCTTTTTGACTCAGTCATGTGTAAATGTGCCTGAATAGATGAAAACCTCAGTTTTTGTACATACAAGAGTACCTTGGAATTGAAGATCCCAGATTGGTGGTGACTCTGTATGGGATGACTCCCCTGATGCCTGCATGAAAGCTGTGTTTGATAGCTTCAGCAAGGGCTGCCAAGAGTGACTGCCCTCATCTTCTTGGTGGGGATGTGCCAGTGCTCAGGAAGCTCCGGTGGTCCAGGGTGACTTGTGGGCCCAGGTTTCGTTTAGTCCAAGTGACTTCTGTGGCATCTCCTTTATGAGGTTGACTCTGTTAGAGGTCTAGGTTCTATACAGTTTCCCCCCCCGTCTTATATAAAGCATAGCATTGTGCTAAAACGGGCTGGGAGGGGGGAGGACAACTCTCAAGAGCTCTAAGTCTTTTTTGTTTTTTTAAAATATATCTTTATTGATTTCAGAGAGAGAGAGGGAGAGATAGAAACATCAATGATGAGAGAGTCATTGATCGGCCGCCTCCTGCATGCCCCTGACTGGGGATCAAGCCCGCAACCCAGGCATGTGCCCTGACTGGGAATCGAACCTCGATCTCCTGGATCCTAGGTCGGTGCTCAACCACTGAGCCACACCCAGCCGGGCCGAGCTCTAAGTCTTGAAAGGCCCTTTTAGAGTTTTAGACTTTTCCAGGATTCACTTGAGATGAACAAGACCTGGCCCTTCAGAAGTTCGTAGTTGAATGGGGAAGTAAAATGAGGCAGATTGGGATAATGGCCAGGTAGAGGTGCCCAAACTAGGTTTGCAGAGGTTCTAGGGGAGAGAGGGTCATATGGAAGCTTAGGAGAAGTTATGTGAAGGTTGGGCATTTGAGCTGGGCCTGCTGGAGCTCTTCAACCTAAAGGCTTAGGTAACAGGTTGTTGGTTTCTAGGTCCTCTGGGCTCTCGGGCATTGGGCCTCAAAAGGACTGGGGTCCGCCGGGCCCTCCATGACCCCCTGGAAGAAGGTGCCTTGGTTCTGTATGAGCCTCCCCCGCTGAGCGCCCATGACCAGCTGAAGCTTGACAAGTATGTGCGTTGGTATTTCTTGAGCAGTTCTGGACCTCTAAGTGCACATACCTGGGAGGGCAGAGGGCATTTTGGTGTGATTTATCCTTGAGACTGGCACATATTTTCAGAGTGCTGTCATGACTGCCGCACCATCCAGAGAGTGGGTAGGTGGGGAAGGTAGGTGGAGAGTGGGTAGGCTCACTCAGGAGCAGGAGGGGTTGAGGTGACAACATAAATTTTATGCTATCACCCCTCTCCTAAATTTCCCCGGAGCAAGAATTTACTATGGTTTGATTACCAGGCCAAAGAAGGTCCTTTCTTAGGCAGCTGCCTCTGTGGCGTTTGGATCAGCAGGACACAACTTCCTGAGGGCATGTCCTTGCCCATGCCTGAGATCCGTGTTTTCTTTGCTGTATTTTCTCAGGGAAAATCTCCCTGTCCATGTGGTTGTTGATCCTATTCTCAGTAAGGTCTTACGGCCTCATCAGAGAGAGGTAAGTGGTGGTGGGGGGTGAGGTATGGGCTAGGGTCTGAGCCTGGGAGGCTGCAATCTCTAGGGCAGCAGCAGCGTGGATGCCAAAGTGGGCTGAGTGCTGTTCTTCCCCAGGGAGTGAAGTTCCTGTGGGAGTGTGTCACCAGTCGGCGCATCCCGGGCAGCCACGGCTGCATTATGGCTGATGAGATGGGCCTGGGCAAGACGCTGCAATGCATCACGTTGATGTGGACGCTTTTGCGCCAGAGTCCAGAGTGCAAGCCAGAAATTGACAAGGCAGTGGTGGTGTCGCCCTCCAGCCTGGTGAAGAACTGGTACAATGAAGTTGGAAAGTGGCTTGGAGGGAGGATTCAACCTCTGGCCATTGATGGAGGCTCTAAGGACGAGATAGATCAAAAGCTGGGTATGGAGCCTTAACAAAGATGACTGTACATTTCTACACAACCTGCTCCTTTCTTATGTGCGTGCTCACTGATGGGCAGGGTTGAGGGTAGTGAGGGGTGACAGAGAAGAGAATTCCTTGGGAAACAGTTGAAATAGTTATTTCCGGGTTAAATTAAACAACTATCAAACTTTTTTCCCCCCTTTAAGATAGTCTCAGATTTGTTCCCTTGACACCTTTTCTGTTGTAGAAGGATTCATGAACCAGCGTGGAGCCAGAGTGCCTTCTCCCATCCTTATCATTTCCTATGAGACATTCCGCCTTCATGTTGGAGTCCTCCAGAAAGGGAGTGTTGGACTGGTCATATGTGACGAGGTACTTGACTTTCAGCAATCTGGGTGGTAGGAGAAAGTCTGTCAGAGTCTCCTCACTGAGAACTGCCATCTAAGGGCTACGCCAATCACTGGGGAATGCTGAGTATAGAGCATGCTGCTTTGGAGGAGGCAGGTGAGAGGAGAGCTCATGATATCAACCTGCCAAAAGAGGGAGTAAGCACTGTTTGGAACTCCAAGGAGGTGACGTACTGTAGGCTGATGACCAGAGGTTGGATCCTCTACACAAAACATTGCTACCATTAGGGATGCCACATTGTGCCCAGGCCTAAGTGAGAATTAATTTCCTTTCAGGGACACAGGCTCAAGAACTCTGAGAATCAGACTTACCAGGCCCTGGACAGCTTAAACACCAGCCGGCGGGTGCTCATCTCTGGGACTCCCATCCAGAATGATCTCCTTGAGTATTTCAGCTTGGTCCATTTTGTTAATTCTGGCATCCTGGGTAAGAATCCAGCCTTGTCTGCTACATTGGAGAGGAGCCTTACCTGTAACTCTAGCTGAGGAAAGAGAATGCTAGTTGTACTTGTAGGAAGACTTCTCTTGTGAGGGAGAGCCATTGGGAGACCCTTGTCTCTGCCAAGCAACTCAGCAAGGCCCACTCTGGCTATTTACTTATTTTTAATATGTTTTTATTGATTTTAGAGATGGGGGGAAGAGAACCATAAATGAGAGAACCATCAATAGGCTGTCTCCTGCATGCCCCCTACTGGGGATCGAGTCCGCAACCCAGGATGTGCCCCAACAAGGAATCAAACTGGTGACCTCTAGGTGCATGGGACAGTGCTCAACCCACTGAGCCACACAGGCCAGGTTACTGGCCGTTATTTTTAAAAAGTTTTATTTTTCAATTATAGTTGACATTCAATATTATTTTATGTTAGTTTCATCTGTACAGCATAGTGGTTAAATAATTACGTAATTTACAAAGTGATTTCCCCTCAATAATTCAAGTACCCACCTGGTACCATACGTAGTTAGTACAATATTATTGACTCTATCCCCTATGCTGAACTTTACATCCCCATGACTGTTTTGTAACTATTAATTTGTACTTCTTAATCCCTTCACTTTTTCATCCAGTCCTTCATCTCCCCTCTGGTAACCATCAGTTTGTTCTCTGTCTCTATGAGTCTGTCTCTGTTTTGTTTGTTCATTTATTCTGTTCTTTAGATTCCACGTATAAGTGAAATCATTTGGATTTGCCTTTCTATGTCTGACTTATTTCACTTAGCATAATACCCTCTAGGTCCATCCATGTTGTTGAAAATGATAAGATTTCATTCTTTTTTCTTTTTATTATTTTAGAAAGGAAGGGAAAGGGAGGGAGGGAGAAAGAAACATCAATTGGCTGCCTCCCTTATGCACCCCTATCGGAGATCGAACTTGCAACCTAGGTATATGCCCTGACTGGGAATCAAATCCATAGCCTTTCTGTGTACAGGACAACGCTCCAAGCAACTGAGCCACACCAGCCAGGGCAAGATTTCTTCCTTCCTTCCTTTCTTCCTTCCTTTCTTCCTTCCTTCCTTCTTCCTTCCTTCCTTCCTTCCTTCCTTCCTTCCTTCCTTCCTTCCTTCCTTCCTTCCTCCCTCCCTCCCTCCCTCCCTCCCTCCCTCCCTCCCTCCCTCCCTCCCTCCCTCCCTCCCTCCTCTCTTCTTTCTCTTTCTTTCTTTCTTTCTTTCTTTCTTCTTTCTTTCTTTCTTTCTTTCTTTCTTTCTTTCTTTCTTTCTTTCTTTCTTTCTTTCTTTCTTTCTTTCTTCTTTCTTTTCTTTCTTCTTTCTTTTTTCTTTCTTTCTTTTTATGGCTGAGTAATAGTCCATTGTATATATGTACCACCACTTTTTTTGTATAATTTTTTTTCCGTTTTGTTTTTTTAATCCTTACCCGAGGAAGGGGTGGGGCTAGAGATAGAGAAAGAGAGAGACATCTGTGTGAGAGAGACATAGATTGGTTACTTCATTCATGCACCGTGACCGGGGCCAGATCGAACCTGCAACCCAGATATGTGCCTTTGACCGGGAATCGAACCTGTGACCTTTGGTGTGTAGGCTGTTGCTCTAACCACTGAGTAAAGCTGGCTAGGGCTGGAGATGCTCTTTTGTGAGGTATCTGATTTTTTTTTAATTTCTGGCCAAAGAAAACCGTATACCCATTAAGCAGTCCCTTCCTCTTTCCTCTTCATCTCCAACCTCTGGCAACCACCAGTGTGCTTTCTGTCTCTATGGATTTGCCTGTTCTGGATATTTCATATCAATGGAATCCTATAATATGTGACCTTTTGCCTTTGGCTTTTTTAATTTAGCATAATGTTTTCAAGGTTCATCCACACTGTGACATGAACTTCATTGTACTGAAACAAGCTACTTTGTCTCTTACAAATAGCATATACATAGGTGGGCTCTAAAAAAAAAATCCAGTCTGACAATTGGATTGTGTTTTTATTGGATTATTTTGTTCATTTATAGTTGATGTGATTAGTTATATAATTGGATTTTAATCTACTATCTAACTATTTGGCCTTTCAAGTCTTCTATGCTTTGGTAGCTCTTGGATTCATTCAAACAAATTGCCTGTAATTTGTTCAGCTTTGTTGGTCTTGGCAAGAAGATTGGTCTGTAACAAAGTAGTCTGCCATTATTGGCAGTGGGAAAATCATTGTTTTTCTGCATTCTTTAATTTTCCCCTCTCTCTTGTGTTTAGGAACTGCCCATGAGTTCAAGAAACATTTTGAGTTGCCAATTTTGAAGGGTAGAGATGCAGCTGCCAGTGAGGCAGATAGGAAGCTAGGAGAGGAGCGCCTGCGGGAGCTCACCAGCATTGTGAATAGGTAATGGCAGGGTGGGGCTAGAAGGCAGCACCTTTCTTTGGGTTCTCCCAACTGAGGTCATCAGAATTGCCTCCTAAGCCATCTAAGGCTGATCTTTTGGGACCTTGGTCTATGAGGGCTGGGATTCTAGGAAGGGAGTGGGATCTGTGCCCTGACTATAGCTACTGAATAAATGAAGGGGTCTTGTAGGCCAAGTCCCTGCTTTCTTCCTGGCCTGGGCCCTATGGTCTGGTTTTGGGTTGCTTAGCAATCTGCTGAGGAAGCTCTTTTCTGATGCTGTTGGACTTCCTGAGCAAAATATCCTTTGGAACACTGTTAGTATTGCAGAAGCTTTCTGTCATTTGGTTTCAAACCTAAAGAATCAGGCTTCCCTTCCCAGGCCTCACAGCCTTCTTTGACAGGTAGGAGTAGATCTGACGGATGGCTGTGGCTTCCAGGCTGAGAGGGCTTTTTCTGTGGGGGCCACGTAGCCCAGGAGGGCAAGTACACTCTGGACTCCTCTGTGATACGTATATACACTTGATTTACGTTTGAAGAGCCCTGCCCTTCCCAGTTGCCACCTCTACTGAATAAATGAAGGGGTCTTGTAGGCCAGGTCCCTGCTTTCTTCCTGGTCTGGGCCCTCCCAATTTTAGGTGGCAGGAAGGAGAGTCAGTATGTTAGGAGCTGCTACTCAGATGCCTGATCCCTGTTCTTCCTGGTCTGCTAGGAGGTGTGGGCTTAGTTTTATTGAGCCTTGGGCCATTTGACAATAGGCATTTGGGCAAATGCAGAAACTTCCCTAAGGACTTAGTGGTTTGTAGCTTGCTTTCTCTGTCAGAGCATCAGACTCACTGGGAGACCTTGGCCTCTCGAAGACCAACTAACCTTTTGAAGGGAAAGAGAGTTGTCGGTCAAAGCTAGACTCTTAGAAAGGGCCTCCATTTCCATGACTGAGACCCCAAAGTAGATACCTTTGCCATAGGGCTGATGGGTCTCTGACATTTGATACTACAAAAGAGTCAGTCTTGGTCCTTTGGGTGTAATTTTTATTATAGTAGTTTGCATGGTGGTTTTATCAGCCCCTTACCTCCTTATCCTGTTTTCTCCAGGTGTCTGATACGGAGGACATCTGATATCCTGTCTAAATACCTGCCTGTGAAGATTGAGCAGGTGGTTTGTTGTAGGTACTGAACTCAGCTTACGGGTGTGGAGTGAGTAAAAGCCCAGCTCTCAAGCTGTCCTCAGAGGGCCAAAGTGTGGTTCAGTCTTTCTTACTGACCCAGCTGCCTTTTTTTCAGGCTGACACCCCTTCAGACTGAATTATACCAGAGGTTTCTGAGACAGGCCAAGCCAGCAGAGGAGTTGCGTGAGGGCAAGATGAGTGTGTCTTCCCTTTCTTCCATCACCTCACTAAAGAAGCTTTGTAATCGTGAGTTGCGTCCGTGATCTGAGGTCCTCTATGGAGAGAGCAAGGAGGGGTAGGCTCCCATAGGTGATCCAGACACCTTCACTAATACTTGTCCAGAGTCCTCATAGAGGCCACGTATGATTCCTCCCCGCCCCAAGGCATGAGCCCTGCATTGTTTACTCTGTAAACCAGACCTTTTGCTTTGAAAAATTGAGCTTATCCTCTGCCCAGCCCATGTTTGATGCTTGGGGTATATAGGACTGTGTGTATGTGTGTTCATGCATACATGTGTATGTAAAATGTCAGGAGAAAAAAAATAATGAACCTACTATCTCTGGTATAGCTCCCTTCTTGTTGGGAGAACACACTAGTGAGCCAGATTATCCCTTCATGGTCCCGGATGGCACTGACTGCACACTGGAATTTGGGACCAAGCAAATCTGGTGAAGAACGTCGTTGGGTAGGCTTCAAGAGGAGGCTCTAATGAGCACTGGCATTTTGGGTTTTTTTCCAGATCCAGCTCTAATTTATGACAAGTGTGTAGAAGAGGAGGATGGCTTCGAAGGTGCTTTGGACATATTCCCCCCTGGTTATAGCTCCAAGGTTCTAGAACCCCAGCTGTCAGGTGAGCCCTTTTCTACAAGGTTTTTGGGTTTCTCTGGGAGGAGGGGAGGGAGATTGTTTCTTTGTTCTAGACCTATCTTGTCTCAAGGCAGGATATCAAGAGTAAGAATTCTGGGCCATTGGGATGACCCATTGGGGGCTGTTGATCTCTCCAGGTAAAATGCTGGTCCTTGATTACATTCTGGCGGTGACCCGAAGCCACAGCAGTGACAAGGTAGTGCTGGTGTCCAATTACACCCAGACATTGGACCTTTTTGAGAAGCTCTGCCGGGCCCGAAGGTAGGGAAGAGCCTAACTAGGCTGCCAAAGGGGTGCCTCCCCTGCTGTCCCCCTAGGAAGAATAGGTGTTGATTGGTGGATATTGGCCAAGATGTGGGTGTAGGAGGGACTTCCCAGAAAATATCTGTTTCCTTATTGCTGCGATGGTCCTAGTTTCATCACCAAGCAGAATAGCCCATGGTCTTTCAGGTGCTCCCACAGGACAGAATCCTGGCTCCCAGTTCCTACCCCTGCCTTTGGGAGTGTGGGGCCTAAGGCTATGCATGAAACAGCCTCAAGCATGATTAGTTTAGTCTTTTCAGTAGCTCTGGCTTCAAGGAACTCTTCTCCCTTCTTGGGTTTTGATCTTTGGATTTTCCTTTAGGTATTTATATGTCCGCTTGGATGGCACGATGTCCATTAAGAAGCGAGCCAAGGTTGTAGAGCGCTTCAACAGTCCATTGGTAAATGCACAGCCCTTGTCCCCATACCACCAATGTAGTAACATCAGAATTAAGGGTGATAGAGAACTTATAAGGGGGCTCTGCTCTAGGGTCTTTCGGGATTTTTTTTTCTGGTGGGTGTGGTAGGGGTAGGCTGGTTGGTAATTGGTTGGTGATAGCTAGGCTGGGAACTGTCTTTGTGGACTGGGAAGTTGGATGGTAGGCACACAAGCTGGTGGTCCTCACAGTTGGTCTGAGCATAAGAATACGGATATGTGAAAGAGAACAGTTGGCTGGGCTGAGTAGGATTCTAGTTCAGGCTGCAAGAGATTCTTTTTCTTCTGCTTCCTCTCTTTCTAGAGCCCTGAATTTGTCTTCATGCTGAGCAGCAAAGCTGGGGGCTGTGGCCTTAATCTCATTGGGGCTAACCGACTGGTCATGTTTGACCCTGACTGGAATCCAGCTAATGATGAACAAGCCATGGCTCGTGTCTGGCGTGACGGTCAAAAGAAGACCTGCTATATTTATCGCCTACTGTCTGTAAGGAGGATAGTGTGATGGTCATAGTAGGGGTGGGTCATGGAGTAAGATCTTCGGGACCATCTTGGGTTGTTTTTCAGTGCCTCTTTGGCCCCTCTGTCTCTAGCAGTAGCCTTAGCTATGTGCTTAGCCCGGAGCCTTTTATTCTTCTGTTCTCTCCACCCAATTCCTTCAAACCTTTCTTACAATGCCCTCTGGATGCCTGTTTAATAGTTAACAAACTCCCCTGTGGCCCCCATCCTTTTCACAGGACACTTAATTTCCCTCATCCCTGATTTATACTTTCCCACTTGGCCCTGTAGTCTTATACTCCATGTCCCATGGTGCTAAGAAGTGGTATTAGCATTCTCCAAGTTCTCAGCGAGCACTCAGACCATCCATCCTATAGTTCCTCTTTTGAAGCTCATGTTATCTGGCTTGATATCCTCTTTTCCTTGCTATAGTCATCTGCCTCCTGCTATTTTCATAATTTATTAATGACTTTGGACACCAGCTCAGTCTTCATTTCTTCCCCAGATGCAACTATCATCCTGGTGGGCTTCAAGGACCATGCAGTTATCCAGCACTTTGGCCTTCATGTTTCCTTGACCTCCCCCTATTTTAATTACTCCCAAGGCTACATGGTGGAACTTTAACAGTACCAAAACTTTACATAGTACCCAAAACTTGAATAGCTGTCATTAGTAATAGCTATCACTTCCTGTTCTTCAGCTTTCTTATACCTCCTACATCTGCTCCAACCTAACATCCCTAGTACCCTGTCCCCAGACCCCAAATCTAGCTTGACTTCCTTTTCTGTTCAGCCTGATCCTTACTGTGCATTCTTTCATGTAGTCCTTCCCTAATACCTACTTCACTTGGATCATTACAGCTGTTAGCCTCTACACCAGATAAATTTGCACTTAAACAGATGGGCACTACCACTAATTAACATTCACCATTTTGGCTGGGCCATATCTCATTTCCTTAAACAGGCACTTCAAGCCTTCACCACTGCCCTCAAGTGTCCTTCCTAACCCTGTCTCTCATTCTTCTCCAGAGACCTTTTCCTTCTACCTCACAGAAAAAAACTGTGGAGGCTATCAGGCTTGAATTCTCTCATCCCCTTCCCTGTCCCATAAATCTCTCCACCTGCTCTTCCGTTCCTGCCTCAGAAGAAGATCATGCCCTTCCTCTCTTCTTGAGGCTCAGCATTCCAGCTCTGTTCTAGAACCCTTCCCATCCTTTCCTTTCTTAGTTGATTGAATTCTACTTTATTCCCTGAAGTCTATAAACATACTCAAGTAACTCTCACTTTAAAAACAAAATTTCTCAACCTTATTGTAGCTACTACCTTGGGTTACTTCCCATTCATTGACTGTCACATTTTTCCAAATTCTACAGATAAACTTTACCTTGTCTCACTCATCAGACCATTTATGCCACTGACCCTGCTTTTGAATGTACTATTATTGGATTCCTAATTGCCAAAACAAGAGACTTTTGATTTTTTTCTGCTTTGTATATCTGATACTGTTGACTACTAATCTTAAATTTTTTTTCCTTTTGGAAACTCCACTCTGGTTTTCCTACTTCTGATTTTATATGCTCATTATATTGAAAAGTCTTTAACATAATTTTTAGCCCAGATCTCTTATCTCATGGGTCTTGAGTTCTAGACCCATGTATCTATCATCTACTATACATTTTCACCTGAATATCTTATGAGCACTTTATATACATCATGATGAAACATGCTCTCCTTCTGAATTTTGTCATTTAATGGCTCCATTATGCACCCAACTCAAATTTGGGCATCATCCTATTGGACCATCTTGTCTCCTAACAACCATATTCCAATTACCATTGATTTTAACCTCTTGAAATTTCTTTAATCTAACCTTCCTCCCCATCTCAGGCTAAAGTCACAGTAATCTCTCACTTGGATATTGCAGCAGCTTCCTAATTCTTTAGCTTTGGTCTTATCCTAACCCATTCTTCACATACTGCTTCCAGAATGAGCTTTCCAAAAATTCTGCTTTTGCTTTTAATCACTTCAGGACAAAGTCAAGCTCTTCAGCCTGGCATCCAAGCTTCTCCAATAGGGCCTCTGCTGACTTTCTTGGTCCCAACTCTTACTATATACCTCTACCATCCTCTAGATAGGCTGAACTCCTCACAGTCCTCCAGAAGGCCAGGCTTATTCCTTTGTTCCTATGCAGGGAATGCCTTCCCCCCTCTCTTCCCTTCTAAATTATCTACTTTTTATGATTCAGCTTAAGGATCATCTTTACTTCAAGCTTTTCAACACTATTCCATTCTACCATCCCTCTTGTGAGCTATTGTGTATGCTATACAGAAATCTATTATTATTTTGCCAAGTAACTTACATGTCTGTCTGTTCCACTAGTCTGTGAGTTCAAGAATAAGGATCATACTTGATTCTTCTTTATATCCTCGTGTTAGCATAGGGTCTGGCATGTGATACCCAGGTGATAGTTACTGAGTGAGACTTGGGCTTGGTGTGGAAGCCTGGTGAAGCTGCTACAGACAAACCTCAGCTTACCCTGAAGGAATTTAGCCAGGCCCTGAAACCCTCCGTTGGTACAAAAAATAACCTGGGTGGACAGACATGCACAAGTTATATTCCGGAGACAGACTGGGCAATGGGCTCAGCTGAGCAGAGGTATCGCTGCAAGACTCTTACTTTTCATTTATCTCCCCTTCTCTTGGGTGGCAATAGTTTCAATCCTTGGTTTTTCCCGCCCCCTATGTATGCAGATGACAGCCCCGCTTCCCTGCCTCCCCCACCTTCCCCCAGGCAGGAACCATTGAGGAGAAGATCTTTCAGCGGCAGAGCCACAAGAAGGCGCTGAGCAGCTGTGTGGTGGACGAGGAGCAGGATGTGGAGCGGCACTTCTCTCTGGGCGAGCTGAAGGAGCTGTTCACCCTGGACGAGGCCAGCCTCAGCGACACCCATGAGAGGTGAGGGAGTGCCCTCACTAGCCATTACTGAATTCTCCGCACAGTATGGAGGTGGAACGTAGAGTGACCACAGCTTTGTCCTCTGCCCCCAGGTTGCGCTGCCGCCGCTGTGTCAACAACCACCAGATCAGGCCACCCCCTGATGGTTCTGACTGCACCTCAGACCTGGCTCAGTGGAACCATAGCACTGATAGGCGGGGGCTCAGGGATGAGGTACTCCAGGCTGCCTGGGATGCTGCCTCCGCTGCCATCACCTTCGTCTTCCACCAGCGTTCCCATGAGGAGCAGCGGGGCCTCCGCTGATAACCAACTAGTCTGGGTGTAGCTGTTAAGAGGGAGGAGACAGGGAAAGGGGCTCCCTGCCCTATAGGGCCCTGCTGGATTTTGTTCTCTGGGAGAAAAATCATCAAGAAGGGCTGCATGATGTTTGCCCAAAATTTATTTTATAAGAAAAACTTTTTTGGTTAAAAAAAAACGAATAAAGGTATGAAAGGGACTGAGGCCTGGGAGCATCATGGCGAGCCCAGCAGAGAAGAGGCCTGGTAGTGGGCACTCCTATATTTCTCTAAAGCTTGGGTACCTGCTTGAGGTGGGAAAGCAGGAACTCTGGAGCAGGGGAAGGGGGACTGTCCTCAGTGGCTGATCACCACTGTAACCTCCTGGCCCAGGGTTCTCAGATTACTGAGTAAGAGGCCCAAAGCCTCTAAACCCAGTTCTGGGAATGCCTTTGCTGGGCCCCATCAAGGCCTCCAGAACCTCAGTGCAAGGGAAGAAGGAAAATAGAGAAAGAAAGGTGGCAGAAAGAGAAAGACAGAATTGTTTGGGAGTTCTGGGCAGCCCATGCCTCAGCCCCTACAAGCTGATGGTACTGAGCATGGACCTGTGAGGCATGGAGCCCCATCACATGGTGCTGACATAATCTGCGAAAGCCTGGGATGAGTCCCACGAGTCGCTAACCACGTGGCAGGTGGCCCGGAGCCGCCGGATAGCTTCTCTGGCTGTGACTGCATCCTGGTCCAGCCAGTTCTGGAAGAGGCGCAGGTGACCAAAGGCTCCACGACCCCAGCGCTCCAACCGCTTTGCGAACTCCAGAAGCCCATCTGGCTTGATACAGTTGGAACTGGTAGGGGTGAGATGGATTAGATACCCAGGAAGCAACTAATCTCTGGTCTGTGCTCCTACAGCTCCCCTTGTTCCCTGCCCTCCTCCCGCCAGCCCCCAATGTGTACCTGATGTCCAGCTGACACAGAGAGGAGGATGAATCCTCTGAGAAAACATCTGCTAGGGCCAGGAGGCCAGCATTCCCTAGGGAGAAGGGGAGAAATGCTCGTAACTACTCAAGAGTAGGGAATAAGGGTTTCCCAGCCTATTTCTGGCTGGGCAGAAGCCCAGCCTTCTGAAGTCCCAGCACACGACTAGATCCTAACCCCCATGTTCCCACTGAGTTTCTAGGTCAAAAGACTGGCTCCTTCCCCCTCTCCCTCTCCATTCCCAGGGCCTTGCCCCCACCCAGGCGGTTCCCTGGCAGCCGGAGGCCCTTCAATGTGGAGTTGCCCTTCATAGCAGCAACCATCTCAGGCAGAAATTGGGCCGGGCGCTTCTCAAACAGACGGCAGAAGGAGAAGGTAATCTCTGTCAAGAGAAATCAGAATAAGTTCTGATGGCTGCATTAGGACTGGTGCTGCCCCTCCTGCCCCAGTTTGCCTTAGCAAGGGGTGTGTACATTTTATAGAGGCCCAAAAAGAGAAAGGAATTTATCCAAGACCCCAAGTAAGGCTAGAATTAAATTAGGATTCAAACCACAGATTAAGCCTAGATGTTTGCTCTAGGGAGGTTCTCTGCATGGACAATTCTCCACTCACTCTTACTCATCCATTGACTGCCCTCTTTGCAGGGCTGGTCATTAGAGACAAGTCTCTGAGGGGAACCTGACAGCACATTTATCCCTCTCCACTATCATTGTTTCTGTCAGCAACTGAGAGGTAAAAACTTTTGAGTGAGGGTGCTCTAAAAATAATTTCCCATGTGTAGTACAGGAAGAGTTGAGTTTGGGATCTTTTGGAAAGAAGGTCATGCAGGCTCTATAGCCATTTTATAGTTGACATAAGGCCAAGAAAAAAACTGGCTCACTCAGTGAGACAGTGGCAGAGCCACAGTAAGACTCAGGAATGCCCCAGGTTCTGGATGAAAAACTTACCTTGAAGAGTCAGATTCTGTAGCAAAAAGAGCACCTCGCTCTGACAGTCTGCCAGATTCATGTCGTGGAAGCTCAGCCTCTTCAGGGCTAGGTTGTACTCTGGGTGGGGGTAGAGGCCATGGGCCTTATTAGCTTTTCCAGAGATCAATGCAAGGTTCCCTCCTCCCCTCCTCCCTTTACCACTCTAGCTGGGTCTTACCTTTGAGTGTCTGCAACACAAGCCCAAAATCCTGGGGAGAGGCAAAGGTGGTGCTATCCAGGGACAACTGCTGCAGAGAACCTGAGGCCTTCAGTACAGAGCAGAGCAGTGGGGCTGGCTGGGCTCCCCTTGGAAATCCCATCTCCAGCTGTTCCAGGCAGTTTTCTGGGTATGGTAAGGAAAGGAGATTCCAGCTGGCCATCTCTACTTCACCCCCATAGCAGGTCCTATTCTGTCCTTAAGGGATTCACTAAAAATATATGTCTACTTGTCCTTGAGTAGACATACATATATGCTAGGCACTGTGCTAGGTTCTGGGAATAGAGCACTAAATATGAAATTTAGTTCTTACCTTTATGGAGCTTTTAGTCCAGGAAGATTAGACTACTTAAACAAGCAAATATAGTAAAGTATGCAAAGTGGTGGGATAGGAGACATACAGGAATTCAGGGAACAAATACAGCAGGGGGATCTAATCTAGTCTAACATTTGTTCTTGGTTTAGACCCCTTTTCTGGAGGCTGATCTGCCATGGTCACTCCTTACTAGGCTTGTAGTCTGGGCCTTTAAGAATAGGATACAGTGGGAACAGGTTCCAGATAAGCCAGGAATATGTAGTGGCAGGGCTGAATTAGAAATCTTCCTGCCTTCCTCACACAAATGCACCTGCACATTTGTGTAGAGAAAAACGACACACACACACAGTGCTTCACCTGGTATCTCTTCATCCCCAATTATGTGGCTAGGGGCCCCTGCATTCCCTGGCACAGCAGGGTTGTCCCTTTGGCTGGGGTGGTCGACACGAATAGAGAGGACCCGCAGTAGGGGCAGGGCTCGCACAATGGCACGTGTCAGCTCCAGGATGGGCAGTGGTGAGAACAGGTCACTGAGATGCAGGGCACGGAGGCGACATCCAGCCTGGCCTGACAGGGCCCGCAGGCTGTCTAGCAGGCGGAAGATGTTAGATCCCAGGCCTATTGGCAGGAAAGAGTCACATGGGAGTATCAGCAAGGGTAGCACTCAGACAACTCCAAATATTTCTATTGATAACTATTAAATCTTGAGCTTTGGATCAGATAATTTAAAATCATGTTTCAACTGTTCATCCATTGTCTTGTTTTTTTCCTCAGGTAACCAGCAAATTGATGTCTACTGTACTGGGTTATGCCTTCAAGCATCAGTCAGGGCAGAGTCACTAAAGACAGGATGTGTTGGGGCAGCTTGTAGCTGCCAGCTGCTTAGACCCAGACAGCAGCAGAGGTCTGGATTTTTTCCATAGATCATGGGGAAACATCTGAAAACTAAGGACAATGATCCAATAGGGACTACTTTAAGACATTTATTGGGTGGGAATGGGGCAAAAAAGGATAACCATATCCCACAGAAAGGAATAGGATCCAGGTTAGAAAAGTTGCTTAATGCCATAAAGCAATTCCTTGGAATTTGCTCCTTTATTTCCCCTTGGACTGAGTAGGCTCCAGTTGATTCATTCATTCAACTAAACCTTACCCAGCACTTTGTAAGGGTGTGGTTATTCTGGTTTTTTTTGCTAGACTCTAGTGAGCAACAGATCTTGCTCCTGCCTCTACAGCCTGATAACAAAAAGCATGATGGGAACTGTGTAAGTAGAGTACTGTGGAAGTACAAATGATGGGTACTTCAGACTCAGCTCAGCTTACATCAATAAAAGCTTCCAGTTGAGTCCTAAAGAACATAAAGAAGATAGGCTAAATGGAGGGAAAAGAGTGATTGTGGCAGAGAGAACCTGGCATATATAAGGCCTGAAGGAGAAAGAGTAGCAGGTTCTAAGAACTGAAAAATCAAAGTGGCTTGTGTTTAAAGTATGAGGGTAAAATGTTCAAGATAGGACTATACAGGTAAGCATGGGTGAGAACATGACCCTGTTAAGTAAAATTAAGATGTATGGTGACAGGAAACCACTGAATGATTTTTAAATGAACAAATGACAGATGTACATTTTTGAGAAAAAATGCTTGGGCTTCAGTGGATTGTATGGTGAGTATGGATGGACTCAGGAGGAACTGTTGAAGTGATGAATCCAGGTGAGAAGCAATAGTAGCCTGAATCAAGGATGTGGAGAGGAATAAATGGATTTGAGAGAGTGTAAAGATAGGACCTGGTAACCAAATATATTTGGAGTAAGAAATAATGGAGGTTTCTTTTTGGGCAACTGAGTCACCTGCAGTGTCATTAAGAGGAGCATCATATAGAGGGAAGAAGAGACATTCAGGTTGGGAAGCTTGTGGTTTATGAAGTGATATCTAGTAATCAGCTGGATAAACAGGTCTGGAGTTTAGGAGAAAGATCTGGGCTAATGTCATAGAATGGGGGATCTTCAGCATAGTTAGCCTTTGAAGCCAAAGGAATGGACAGAATTGTTCAGGAAGTGTGTAAAGTGGGAGAGCTCTGAGGAATTCTGACTATTAAGAGAGAAGTAATGTCTGAGAAAGAAGAAAAAAAAGTTTTGAGGAAGTGGAAATGAGAGTATTTCATGAGGAAGACTGCTTAATAGCAAATGCTGCCAAGAACTAATGTGAGGACTGAAAGGTATATATTGAACTTAGCAATAAGAAGGACCTTGGTGACAGATCTTCAATGCAGTAGTGGGTATGTAAACAAGACGAGTGGGCTGTGAGAGAAAACAGGTGATTCTTAAGGTTGTGAAGGGCAGGAGAAAATAGGACTAGTTAATAAGGGATGGTAGATTTTGGTGGACACCCAATTCAATGTTTAAATGTTGGGGGAAGGACAGTGGAGAGAAAGGAAGCAACATTTAGTGATTTAAAAGCATGGACTCTGGAGCCAGGTTTTGTGTGTTTGAATCCTGGCTTGGCAATTTATTACCTAGATACCCTGGGCAAGTCACTTGACCTCAGAGGTTTGTTGTAGGGATTAAATTAGTTAATGAGAATAAAAATATGCCTGACATATACTAAGCAGTATATAAGAGCTCTTAATACTAAGACATTTAAGAAGCTTTCCTAAGAAGGTGAGAGGGTATGGGTCCAGTGCACAGATAGAAGAGTTAGCCTTCCACTGTAGTGGAGGAGGAAAGGATGAAAGCAGATGTAGGAAAGTTTGTAGGCTGGTTAATAAGTTGAAGTTGTGTGTGATGGCATCTATTTTCTTTGTGAAGTAGGAAGTGAGGTCATCTGCTGAGGAAGAGGGATAAGGGTTTGGAAGTGGTAGAATAGGAATGGGAGCTGATGTTGCAAACACAGTTGTCTAAGGTTAATAACTATGAATGTATAGTAGCACCAATCTACAGTTGTGTGATTTTCTCTAGCAGTGCTCTGCAACCTAAGCAGACTGCTGGATTTAGCCAGTTAAATTTGGCTAGCAGGGCACAACCAGGTAGGAAAAAACTGCTTTGCAGGTTGCTGGTCTGATAAAATATCCCACACTTCCTTGTCTTTACATCTGCTTTTATACACCTGGTGGGATCCAGCTTCAGCCCTGGCTTGCCTACCATATCTAAAATGTACTCGTTTTTTAGGTTCTCATTGCCCCTCAGGAACTCTTGCTTCCAACTACAAAGCAAGCCTGCAGACCTCGTGTTCCTCTTCCCTAGCACTAACAGCCTGCCACACTATGTGCTGTCTGCCTCCCTGTGAGGCAGGCAGGGCCACATCTCCAGATCATACCCCTCCACGGGATTGGGCATACATGTGGTGCTGCTGGGAAACCCAATCCCTGCCCCTCTAGGGCACTCACCATTATAGGATAGTGTGAGACTCTCCAGGGACACCCAGGAGCTCAGCAGGTGGCACAGTGTCAGAGCTGCCTCTGTGGAGAGTGGAACTGTGAATAGCTCCAAGGTGGAAATGCTGCGGAATCGTTGGGAGGCCTCCAGTGCTGGAAGCCCCAGGCAGCTGGGATCTGACCCATCCAAAGCTCCACAAGCCACTTCCCCAATCTCCATCTCTTCCCCATCTTCCTTCTCACCAGCCACAATGAAAACAAAGTCATACAGGTCTTCAGACTCTGCACCAGACCCCTGACGAGTGCGAGCACCCTTTTTCCCTGTGGCTCGCTTAAAACGCTTTAGGGACTTAGGCTGTGGGGCTGAGCTGGCTGGAGCCCTTTTGGGTGCAGATGTGGAAGGAGAGGGAGAGACAGAGGAGCTGGTGGCTGGAGCAGAGGGTGGCCGCTTGGTGCCAGGAGCCTCATGGGAGGTGGCTGGAGGGTGCAGCTCCCTCTTAGGGTCTATCCCGCCTGCTCTTAGGCTCTCCTGTGTGCTCCGGCGTGTAACTCGAGTGGCAGGTGTGGCTCTGGCCGTCTGCTTGGCTTCACTCTTCCGACGGGAAGCCATCAGGGCTGCAGCACATCGCTCAGCAGCATCCCTGCGTGGCCTGCGTGAGCCCAGCAGGAGAGACCCTTCATCTCGGGATGGAGCCCGGCCTCGGGAGGCCTCTCCACAGAGGCGGCAGGAAGGGCCACCAGGGCCTGGCTGCCAGAAGCCAGCACTCATGGTGAGGATAAGGATGAAAAGGGCTGACTCAGGCACAGGCCAGGAGTACAGCGACACCTGGCTGACAGCCCCGTGGTGAATAAGCTGATGTAACAGCTGCCGAAGTGACTGCTGAGCAGCCACATCAGAGAATAGCAGGTGGCGGAACTTGAGGGTATGCAGGGAACTGGCCAGGGTCTCCAGAACCCTGCGGTTGGGCTCAGCCACCAGCTCAGTTGCACCCTGCAGCATGTTGCAGATGGTGAGCTGCCGGACATGGCGGGAGCTATGCAGAAGAGGTGAGAAGCGCTGGTCACAAAGACGCCTGTCAGAAGACACATCAATGGTTCCACGTAGAACATGGGAAAAAAAGGCCTCCATAAACTTGGCTCGCCAACACGTCACACTCTGAAAGCAGAGAACATGCCAGACAGCTGTGACACTAGAGTGCTACTCATGGAACCGTCATCATACCAGCTTCCTCCCAATACCTATTTATTGTGCCAGGCAACATTCTAATTTTTTTAAAATAACTTTAAAAAAAAAATCTTTATTGATTTCAAAAAGACGAGGGGGGAGAGAGAGAAACATCAATGATGAGAGAATCACTGATTGGCTGCCTCCTGCATGCCCCCTACTAGGGATCGAGCCCAAACCTGGGCATGTGCCCTGACTGGGAATTGAACCTTGATCTCATGGATCATAAGTCAATGCTCAGCTGCTGAGCCACACCAGCTGGATCATTCTAAATAATTTATACAAATTCATTTAATCACATCTTTGGGGCATGTATTACTATAAGCCTCATTTTACAGGTAAGAAAACCAAGGCACAAAGGTGGTTATTGCCTGTGATTACACAGGTAAATGGAAGAATCAAAACTTGAGCCCAGGCCCTGGCAGGATAGCTCAGCTGGTTAAAGCATCCTCTAGATACGCCAAGGTTGTGCGTTCATCCCCTGGTCAGGGCACATACAAGCATTAACCAATGAATGCATAAATAAGTGGAACAACAACAAATTGACGGTTCTCTAAAAAAAATCAGTAAATTAAAAAAATGTAAAACAAAAAACTATTTGAGCCCAAGAAATTTGGTTCCAGAGACCAGTTTGCTAAAGTGGTTCTCAAGTGAAAGTCACTCAATCCTGTAAATTCTTCAATGTTTGTTTCTAGAACATGATCCCAACTTTCCATTCTTAAACTACCCACCTTTGTTCAGAAACCTTATCACCTCACACCTGACTTCATTAGCTTCCTGACTGCTCTCCCTGTCCCCCTTCCCCCATTCCAAACTTGCACTCTGATTACATTCTGCTTTTTGTTTTTGTATATTCTGCTTTAAAACCCCCAATGTCTTCCCACTACCTAGGGTTAATTTGAAGCTCCTCACCTTGGCAGGGAAACCCCTCCACAATATAACTTCTGCCTACCTCAGAAGCTTTATTTCCCACATATCTTATTTCATGAATGCTTTGCTCTGGCCAAACTGACCATCTCACTGACCCAGCCAGCCTTGTGTCCTTTCCTCCATCTGCCAGAAATGCTCTCCATTGCCAAACCAAATAATTTCCTGAAAGGACCTACATTTCACTCTCTGAGATCGTTAGTATTTGTCTTTCTGTACCCAGCCACCTCTTAGCCCTCCCCCTGCCTCTCTTGTTGGGACTACCGAGGTCTTAGACTTTGCCTCATGGTGTTGAGTCTCTTTGCCTGTGCAGGTCTTATCCCAAACAGATTAGAAATTCCTGGAGGGAAGGAATTTGTTTTCTCCAAGGCAACAGTTATTTGCTTTAATGGATATGAGACTTCATCAGATTATTCTGATACATTTAGGAGAACTTAAGTGCAAGTGATTTTGAACCTTTTGTGCACATCAGTATTTACTGTGGGACTTTTTCCCCCAAAATATATATACCAGGTACCCAGACTTGAAGATTCTACTATGTTACATCTGAGGTAAGGTCCATGCATCTGTTTATTTTTAAACCTCCTTAAATGATTCTGATACCAGAGGCTAGGAATTACTGCTACCTACCCCAAAAGGACACACTGAGACAAGGACTTCCCTAAGTCACCATTCTCTCCTAAGGTGCATAGAAAGTTGGCTGACCTTGATACAGGTGCCAGCTCTGCTACTATACTAGGGACCTTTCTGAACCTCTCTTCATCTGTAAAACCTGCTTCACAGGTTTGTTGTGAAGATCAAATGAGGCAATGAAAGTTAAAGTACTTTGTAAACTGTAAAATAGAAGATGTTACTTTTGCTGCTGCTAATTAGCCCAGACGGGGCAATGTGAAATGGACTTGATGGAGGCAGAGCCTGTTAAGCAAGGTACTTAGCCTGTAGCAAAGATAGTGGGGGCCTGAGTGTTTCCCAAAACTAAAAGAAAGACACTTTGGTACTTGCCCTGCCTCCATGCATTCCCTATACCAGAGTGACCCTCAATCTGCATCTGAGGTTCTGGGCAGGAACTGGGCCCTTATTATTCTGAGGCAAAAGTGTCATTCCCTTTGCTCTCACTATTCCCCAAGGTTGCTTGCTGTAGTATTAACTAGGAATGACTTCATGCTTGAGGTCACTGCATGGCAACAAGAGAAGGACCTCTTACCAGCAGCAGCAGGGAGCAGGAAAAAAATACCTGGCAACCAAATTTCTACTCAGCCTTGAACAGAAGCAGAGGGGGTTATTCCTGAAGCTAAATCCTACCTCTAACACTTTTCCTACACATTTGCTGGCCCACGTTAACACCTTTGGAAAACACTGGTAAGTAACTCTAGTGAGGCTTCACCTTCACAAATTAGTCAGATGGTTATTGTAGATCTGGGCCTAAAACACGGACAAAAATGTGAAAGAAGATATTGTGGCTGTTTCTGAATGAGGCATGTGGAATATGTAGTTTAGATAACTAAATATTGGGCTTTATCATTTTATTGGTTGATGAAGACAACAGAAGAGAGTATCTGAAATGGAACCACCTCAGCCATGATAACTGCAGGGAGAGCAGCATGACATAGCGATTAGAAGCATGGGCTCCTGAGCCAGACTGCCTCAACTTGAATCCTGGGTCTGCTGTTCACACACTAACCTTAGGCAAGTCACTTCACCTCTTTCTGCCTCAATTTCATCCTCTGTCAAGTGAGGAAGATAACTATACCTACATCATAGAGTTGTGAGGATTAAATGAGTAATAAAGTTATGAAAACTATCTCAGTGGCTTTTTTTTCTCATGAATTAATGCATAAGCAGACAGCAGTTCAATGTATTTTATTCCATCACTACTTTTTAGAAAAATCATGCTAAAACTTCAAAGCTGGAAAATACCTGAGAGATCTAGTCCAAGTCACTCATTTTATGGACTTGTATACTATAACTCGGACAATGCAAAGTGATTTAAATACTTTTTAGTGACAGTAGGGGAAATGAGGAACCACCAAAAGAGGTGAAATGGTATTTGCCTCCAACATAGTCCTTGGCCTAGCCACAATGGGCTGGCAGCTCAGGCCTTGGGGGGGGGGGGGGAGGAAGAATGTGTGTACAAGCTAGGGAGGGCGAAATATTTTCTTCTACTATTACAGCCAGGGAATGTTTATAAACTATGGTCTACTATTGCTTTTCTGATAATAGAAATACTGTTTGTAGAATTATAAAGAAGCAAATAAAAAATCATGTGTAAACCAACTCTTTGGAGTGTACATATATTTATATGTGAATAGATTTAGATGCTTGTTTTTACAACATTGAGACAATTCAGAAGTTTCAAAGGCTGTGGTGTTTTTTTTAACATTATAGCACCATTTCATTAAATATTTTTACCACCATGAATTTAAAGTACTTTTAGAATATTTTGAAAATATGGATGTACTATATTTAATAATTCCTGTATTATTGAGTATTTAAATTGTTTCTAGCTTTTTGATATTAAACTTTGCTGTAATGAACATCTAGAAATAAATTTTCATGAGTATCTCAATTTTTATATACTATAAATTCTAAGTAGAATTTCTAGTCAAATAATTTGAATATTTTAAAGATTCTTGACAATTATCACCAGATTGCCCACCAAGAAAGTTTTAACAGTTCTGCTCCCACCAATAGCATATTAAAATACAAATTTTACCCACCCCTGGAATTACCTTTTAAAACAAAACCAAATCAAAACAAGACTTTACAATGTAAGAGATACAATTTTACTTTCCCATTTTTTATTATTGAGATTGAAGATTTTTATATATTTTGCGACGTATCCAAATCTTTACTTATTTTATTCCACTGGGGCCTTTGTCTTATTCTCTGTATCCCTTTGTTTTGCAAATGTCATTGCAACCATTCTTTCCCAGTTTATGTACCTTTTAAATTGTATTCATAGTTTTGGCATTTTTATATGGTTAAATATGTCCATATTTTATTTGGTCCTGCCCATTTAATAATTAGCACTCTCCATTCCGAAATTAGATAACCAGTAACCTTTATTATTTTTTTAGTTGTTTAGTGTTTTTACTTTTTACAATTTAATCTATAATCCAGATAGAAATTATTTTAGTGTATTGTAAAGTGAGACTCTAACTTTACTTTCCAAATGGTTAACCAATTACTAGAGAACCATTTATTGAATAAGCCTTCATTTCCATATTGTTTTATCTCCAGAATATCTATAGTAGTCTACAGATCTCTCTCTTTTTAAAAAATATTTTTATTGATTTCAGAGAGAGGAAGGGAGAAGGGAGAGATAGAAACATCAATGATGAGAGTCACTGATCGGCTGCCTCCTGCACACCCCCCTTCTAGGGACTGAGCCTGCAACCCAGGCATGTGCCCTGACCGGGAACTGAACTGTGATCTCCTGGATCATAGGTTGATGCTCAACCCCTGAGCCATGCCAGTCAGGCTACAGATCTCTTAACAGACACACACACTGGTACTATACAGTTAGAAATACTATTGCTTTATAAGCAGTCAGGGGCTATGCCTAACTTGTACACTATTGTATCCCTAGAACCTAGCGTAGTGCCTGGAACTGAGCAGGCATTCAGTAAGTGTTTTTGAATCATGAATGAAGTGAAAGTTACTGTCAGGCAAAACTGGGAAGCAGAAGAAGACACCCTCTGGAATAAATGAATGCTCCAAGTCAGGACCTCTGTCTAGGTGACTGTTAGGTCACCAAGCCTGGGGTTTCCTAAATTTCTGAAAAGCTCTGAGACAAGAAAACAAGATAACAAATAGACATTCTTTTTCAGGAAACTCAAGTTAATGTTGGGAAAAAGGCCTTCCCCAAGAGAAAGATATGACAATCTCCATCACCAACTAGTCAACCATAATGCTTGGGAAACACTGGGACAGAGAGAATCTTATGTTTCTTGAAAGGTTGCCGGAAGCCATTGCTGTTTCTAATATTCTTGTGTTCAGTTCTCTTCCTAATAAGGCCTAACTCCTATACATAGTGCCTGAGGATTTTGTTGGGCCTTAGTGTCATCACACTGAACTCCAGGAGTTGTGTCCAGATCTGGAAGTAAAAAAGCTGAAGGATACAGAGCTGAATGTTACTGAACCCAGTGCATCCCAGAAATGCAATCTCCAATTCCTGATAAGAGCTTATGTTCTTGTCATTTGCCCTCATTCACCATATAAATCCCAGTTCAAATACTCCTTTCTAGGAAATATTTTCTTGCTCACTTTTCCCTCAGCCTCCTTGCTACTCTCTATTACACCACTTACCCTACCATACATGATGTATTTCCCCACTAAACTGATAGTTCCTCAAGATCAGGAATTGTGTCTGTACTTCCAATATCTAGCATAAGACCTGGTATGTGGTAAGTTTTAGTAAATGCTTACTGAACTCAATCTGTCCTGTCACCTAATTATTGAGCGGCAAAAGTTCTGCTTAAATGAGAGCTCCAGTGAGTTATATTTGAACCAATGAATAGAATCTCAGGGTTAAAAGGAGCCCTAAAACTCATCTTGTTCAACCTCTTACCATGCTGAATTTCCTCTGCAATACACTTGTGTCAAGTAGTTATCCAGGATCTATTTGAACACTTAGAGATGGGAAGCTTATTACCTCTGGAATTAGCTTGTTTCATCACCAATAAGCTCAGAGTTTAAAAGTTCTACATTCAGTTTAGCAAAAATTTATCTTCCTTTAGCTTCCACACAGAACAAGTCTATTAATCCCTCTTTCATGAGTCAACCATTCAAATATTTCAAAACAGTTCATGTTCCTCAGAGTCTTCTCTTTTTTTTTCAGGAAAAACATCTCCAGTCTTCCAAATGTGACTCACATGATGTGGCTTTGACTTCTTTCTCCATACTCCAGGAGTAGCCTGACCACTGCAGAGCCAGGCAGGTCTATCATCCCCCTTGTCCTTCGGCCTATATTATAGTTACATTAGTTCACACAGCTCAGGGTACAGTCTTAAGATGAGTGGCTTTGGCTTTAGCACATTGTTGACTAAACCCCTTAATTTTTTTAATACAAGCTGCTGCTAAGCCAGACCCCTCCACCCCTTACCATGAGGTCATGCAATTGGAATTTTTTAGACTCAAATGAAGAGTTGGATTATCCTGTTAAATTTCATCTTGTTAAGTTTGACCATTGCTCCAGCCCTGTCAAGACCTCTATGAATCCGTGTTCTGCCATCATTGTGATCACTACCTTTCCCTGTTTTGTGTCACCTTTAAACATGGTGAGCAAGTAAGTCAGTGACAAATGCCAAATGGTCAAGTTTCTTATGATAAGCCATCAGAGCCCTCCTCCCAAATTCACTCTGTCCTCATCCCTGCACTTTGCCCGTACCCAGCTTAGGTCTGTGTGCTATTCCTGCTTTCACTCTGCAAAGTCAGGTCAGAGTTCTACCTGGTGCCTTAACTTACTTCTAGACCGGAAGGCCTTGTCTTCATCAGCTCATCCCATAGTCGGCGCCAGATAGCCTGAGTGGAGAGGCCTATAGGGAGAAATATCACATTTACTTGGCTGCTCCTTGACTACCATGAGTGAAGTATATCAGCCTTTTAATGTCCTACTCTGGGTTCACAAGAGCAATATAGCAAAGTGGTAAAAAGCACTGGTTCTAAAGACAGACTGCCTGGGTTTAAATATCAGTAAACTATACTGTAGCTGTGTGACTTTGGGCAAGTCACTTAATTTTTCTGTGCCTTAGTGTCCTTATCTATAAAATGTAGTTAATAATAGCTATTTCACAGAATTGTTGAAAAGATTAAATAAGTTTCTACAGGTAAAGTGCCTAGGATAGTGCTTGGCACATCAGGGTTAATTAGATAAATGTTAGTTCTTAACAGATGTGTCCAATAGGGGGTTTGGGAGGCAACTTGGTAAAACAGAAAAACAAAGATTCAGAAGATTTGGGTTCTAGTCTGTCTTTGCTACTAACTGTGATGTGACTGTGATCACATTATTATTAGTATACTGGGAATCACATATTTGTTTTGTATTTTACAGGATACTGAGGAATCAGGTAAGAAAGTAGGTGTCAGGGTACTTTTTGAAAAATATGAAGTTTTACGTAGATATCAGGTGTAATATTTACCTGAAGAACAT
This sequence comes from Miniopterus natalensis, assembly GCF_054644295.1. Lineage (NCBI taxonomy): Eukaryota > Metazoa > Chordata > Mammalia > Chiroptera > Miniopteridae > Miniopterus > Miniopterus natalensis. Next base: position 27,032,679 of record NC_142089.1, read on the forward strand.
TGTGATGCCTTGCTTATAATCACTGACTGAGAAAGAGAGAGAAAGGCACTCACCTTTCTTGAGGGCAGTTTCCTCAATCCTCTCCAAGTAATATATATTGAGCAGAGGTAAGATGCTTTGAAGTATTGGGCCTGGGAGGGCTACAAAAACCAAAACACAAAATTTACTTTTTTCTTCCAGGGTTCTAAGCATTATTTATCCTACGGGGGGCGGGGGGAAGGAGAAGAAGAGCAAACTTCTAGTTTGACAAATGGAACATGTAGAAGCTAACCTAAGTCTAATTCAAACTCTGGTCCACTTATCTTCAGCCACTTAGTTGGCAGCTGGAATTCCGGGGCCATACACATCTACAAGGGTGAGATAATCCCACAAAGCAAGCTGATGTGCTCTTTTAGGAGCTGGTCAGTTCATTTCTGCCCAAGCATAATGAACCATTCTACATTTAAAAAGTCCTATTGAATGTGCTTGATTTTAAAAAGTCCTTCATAATCTGGGCCCTACTAACTTCTCCAGTTCCCTGCTTTGCCTCCTACACTTCAGCCATACTAAACTACTTTTTTCATTTATCTAATGTGTTACCCTGCTTTCTGCCTCTGGGCATGAGATTCATTTTGTTATGCTGTTCTCTCCATCAGGAATATCCTTGCCACTTTCCAAATAACTACTACTCATCTTTCAAGTATCACATGCCCTTTATTAAGCCTTTCCTGAATTCCCTTCCCACTCTTCCAGGTTGGCTACTTCCACCCTTTGGGCACCCACTACACGCAAAACTAGTACTTTCCTATGAAAAATAGAGATAATAATAACTACCCCATAACACTGTTGTGAAAATTAAAGGATATCATGCTTGTAATCTTTTTAAGACTATGCTTGGCCATAAGCTCACTAAGTGTTAGTGATTACTATTCTTATTCTGTCAATAGCATCTCTGTCCAGCCAAGAATAAGTTTAAGATCTTAGAGTACACTATAATTAAGGAAAATCTTTAAAAACTTCCATTCTAGGATCTCCTTTTGTATTTATTTGTGTAATGACTGAATCTTGTTGTTTAAGAGTCTAGTACAATTCTTCGTACATAGTGGGTACTCAATGTACTTGCTGAATGAAAGCACTAATTCCCTATGCTATTACACTAATGAAGGCTCTCTATTGCATTTAAGATAAAGTCCAACTCCATATATTGGCATTCAAGGTATGACATACCTATTTTACTTGTGTTTCTTCATTGTATCCTTTCCTGCTACCTCTATCACTTTCTCCTCCTCTCCCTACGCAAAGCAAAATCAGTCCACTACCTCCAGGAAGACTTTCCTGGCTGCTAGGCCACATTGAGGCCTTCCTCCAAAATAGCACTGCTTAGTAGGCCTCTTACTTGGCTCTTCTAAGAGGCCTAACTTGATCCAGCTTTTCCTGTGTGACTATTTACCTGGGTTGGGCCCATGGGAGCTCTTCCTCCTCTGTCCCTCCAATCTGCTCTCTTCTGTTTAGCTATCCCTTCTCACAGCCACAGGAATTCTCATCCCCTATTATCCACAAACTCCTCTCTCCCTTTCTCCATTCTTCTTAAGTCAGGCTCTTCCTTGCTTCTCTCCAGCCTACACCTTTAATCATTCCTCTTCCCAACGTGGGGCCTCCACACCCAGTCCTCTTTCCTCTCAGCCAGATTTAGTATCCTAGAAGCTCCAGGCTGACACAGCCAGATCCTGTCTGTCTTGCACATTCCCCAGGACTTTTCTGAGCCCCCTGCCCATCTCCACTGAGACTTTTCTTCTATTCCTCATGGGTCACCCTGACCCTTCTCTTCTCAGCTTTTGGGACAGAGGCTCCACAATCCCCTCCCCCCACCAGGCCTGAGACATTCTAACAGTCTTTCCCCAGTACATAAAGACATAGGCCTCTTCAGGATCAGTGCCCCATCCCCACCACACCAAGGGCCTTCCCACATCCCTGGGCCTCCTTAACCACTCTCCACAGCCTTGGGGCCTATTCCCAGAGGCCCTTCCCCCCCCCCCCCCCCAAACTCCTGGGCCTTTTCTTTACATTCCTCCTCATGGTACTACCCAAACCCTCATCTCAGGACTTCAAGCCATTACTCCTGATTCTACCCGGGCCTCCCTCCTGGCAAAGACACCACCACCACTCCTGAGGTCTGCTCTAGAACACTATCCCTTCCTCCCTCCCCCCTTCAAGGCCTAGGGCCTCCTCTCTTACCACCCCTCCCCCTTCTCTAGGCCCTGGGCCTGGCCTGTGATATCCTCACCCAACTTCTGGACCCCACCCCTTCACACCAGCAGTCTGTCAGGCCCAAGGCCTCCCTTGTCCCCTGTGTAGGTAGGCCTATCCTCCAGAGGCCTTCACTTTCCTCTCTTTCACTCTATTAGTCCTCACGATGCCGCCCCGAGTTTTACTCATCAGCGGCCGGCCCACGACCAGAGGTGCCCACACCACAGCCAGGCCTCCTCTCTTCGGTTACCCGGCCCACCAGCTAGGCTGTTCGTTTCGTCCTCCCAGGCTCCTCATCCCAGCGCCCCAGGCCGCCAGCCTTCGCTGCTCAGCCTGGGCGTCCTCCACCCAAGCCGGGCCCGTGGATCCCCGCCGCTCTCAGGCCCGGGGCCTCCTCACTCTCACTCGGATTAGGGCCTCCTAGCGGCGATGCGCCCCCTCCCAGTTCGGGATACCCGGGCCGTGGCCCTGCCCGGGGCCTCCTTGGCCCTTCCCGCCTGTCCGTCATTATAGCCTCCCAGGATCGCTGACCCGCTCCGGGCCTCCCTTCACCGCTCTCCGGCCCTTCCTTGCTGCTCAAGCCAATCCGAGCGGCCTCCGGCGCTCCCTGCCTTGCCCGTCAGCCCGTCGCTCAATCAGCTTGGCACCCGAGGCCCCAGTCTTCAGTTCGCTTCCCTCAGCCCCGGGCCGTTAGACAGGCCTCGGCACCCCAAGCCTTTCGGTCTCTCCCCCAACCCGGCCCTCGCTCCCCAATCCAATGGGTTACCCTCTCCCATCGGCTTGGCCTCCGGAGTCTCGGCACCTATGGGTGTCAGGCAGATACCCGAGGCCCCGCGCCATCAATCAGGTTGGGTGGCCCGGGGCCTGGCCTCCTTGCCTTAGGCCGGGCCTCCCAACCTCCGCCCCCGCCCCCAAACAGCAGGGCCATCCCTGCCCGTCGGCTCGACATCCAAGCCTCCCCAGCCCGGTTCAGCTCGACTGTCAGTTCGGTGCCCCCAACCCGGTCCGTCAATCCAGCCTTTGAAGCCCGAGCCCTGCCGGCTTCGCCCCAGCCTGGGCCTCCTGGCCTCGCCCCCTGCGCCCCCCAACCAGGCCGCGGTGCGGGTCCACCTGCCGGTTCGGTCCCCGTCTTTATTCTGCCCAGCCTAGTCAGTCTCGGAATTCATGCTCCGACCAGACGGTCTGGCTTCCAGTGCCCCAGGCTGGGCCTTGCCCGGGGCCTCCCGGCCTCGCCCCCCGCGCCCCCCGGCCGCTGGGCCGCCTCCGCTCGTTGCCAGAGGTAGCCCCTCACCCCGCGACTTACCCCACACCCCGCTCTCCAGAACCCCCATATGGGCGCTCACCGCCCGCCCGCACAGCTCGAACAGGGCGGGGGGAGCGCTGGGGCCCGAGGCCGAGCTCTTCGCTGGCGCCGCCTCCCGGGACGTGGCCTCCATGGTCGTTGCCGCCGCTACCTCACAGAACCAGCAACTCCGGGCGCGCCAGGCCTCGGGCGCCGCCATCTTGGGGAGGTGCGCGAGCCCGAGAGTGGCAGTCGCGGACCGCCATCTTGAAAAGGTCAGCAGTTAGGAAGGTTTCATCAGCGTTGTGGGTAAGAATGGGAACTTCACTAAAGGAACAGCGAATAAATCTGCATACTTACAAAGTCTCTTAGGAGATAACATTTCAAATAAATCTCTAGATAAACGTATTTGGGTCTGGCGTGACTAAGGGGGCATTTCTTAGTAAATCTTTCTTTGGTGCAAATACCAGCTACCCCTAACCCCTGCCTTTGGACGGTAGTACATGCCAATCCGAGTGTGTGTTCGCGACTGCGACAAGTCTGCCGCACTTCCGGCCAGGTCGCCGGATATCCGCTGAGTGACCCTTGCAAGTCCTTCTTGATTCTGAAGTGGAGTAGGTGCCGCTGTTGCTGCTCGTGTTGAATTCAGAACCGTAGCTGGACATGGGGCTGGAGGACGAGCGAAAGATGCTGACCGGGTCCGGAGATCCCAAGCAGGTAAGGCAAGATGGTCTGCTCGATCCTTTGTGGAGGGTCAGGACCTAACACGCCCGGGGCGCTCGTGGCCCTGCTTCCCCCCCCCCCCCGGAGTTTGCAGGGTAGGGAGGGCTAGTTCCCTTGACCCCCAGAATTCGTCGAGTGACCTTGGGCAAGTAGATAACTAGCCTTTGGGCCTGGACCTCTCTATTCTATAAATGTGGTTAAGGTTTAACGATAGCGAAAATGCTGTGTTTACTACTTTAGTAAAAAATAGTATCTATATTTTTAGTCAATTAGGTGTCTCTGATTTGACATGTTTGGGGACCAAGCGACCAATCCTAGCCCTGACCTCAGCTCAGGTCAGGAATCCCTGCCACATCTTTTGTGGAGGTTCTGGAGATCTGGCTTTACACCAGTTTCTGTGAAAAAGTGGTTTCTTTCTCTTTGAGGGGTTTAGGGGAGGTAGCTTTCTTTGGTGACAGTGTAGGAATGTGCGGTATAATTCTGTGATGAAAGAGGGAGTTCCTTTCCAGAGTAAGAATGCCAATATAGTAATAGTTATTTATTGACTGGTTACTATTTCAAGTGCTTTACATGTGCTAATTCGTTTAAGCCACACAATTGTCCTATGAGGTATTAGATACTAGTATTGCCATTTTACAGATGAGGAAACAAGCGTAGAGAGATTAAATATCTTGTCCAAGGACACAGGTAGTAAATCATGGAGCCAGGATCTGAACCAAGCAGCTAAGACATAGCCACAGTGCTATACAGCTTTACAGAAGCCAGCTAGCTTTTGTTTCCAAACACATTTCCTATCTATTCTCTGTCACTTTGGGGAAGCTAGTTTGTTGTTCTTATGGGTTCAGAATAGTTAGAAACTAGTTTATCCCATAATTTTTCCTAGTCTTATTTTCAGAAAGATACGGAGCCACTCTTAGGAAGTTCAAGGAGTATACTAGAAGCTTCTGTAGGGCACACCACAGTGGTAGATGAGAAAAAGAAAGTAAGTAGTTAATTTTAAAATTAAGGAAACAGAGGTCTTTTACGAAAAACCCATACTTCTTGGAGATTAAATCTTATTTAATGTGACATTGGTTTTTCTCATTGCCTGGAAATTTTACATAAAGTAGTCCATAATCAGACTTGTATTTGGATTTGTTTTTCCAAAACAAGCCATGATACTTTTGACACAAAATTATCAAAGACACAAAATGATTAATGTAGTATTGCCAGTAGGGAAAGGATATAAAGATCTTGCTCCTAAGATAACTAATTTCTAGTTTCTAACTCAGGCAGAATGTGGTTTGGTTTTGGAAAACTTCTTTAGTATGATTTTTTTTTTTTTTTAAAGAGCAAGGTCAAGAAACCGCATTTAATGAAAAACTAGAATTTTACATCCTAAATAACATCTTTATGTTTATGAGACCTTTGCCAATTGTGGGAATAAATAGCTTGGAGTACATATGAATTTGCCCTACCCTTCCCAGCTTTCATGGGCTTTGTTTTGGTCCCTTCCCTGAAGGGAAGGGGATGGTAGAGAATGAGCCAGGTTGTGTTGGAATTTGAAAACAATGAGGGATTGCTAAACTGGTTCTTTTTATTTCCCTCTATACCTTTTCTTTCCCTTCTCCCAAATGTGGACATGTGCATGACAGGCTGAAATACTGATCAGATATACTCTGCTATGCCCCAGATGTAGGCCTATGCTGATACTACCACAGGGAGGTGTTTTGTTTTTTTACATTGTTCCCTTTGGAAGAAAGGAAATTAAATTTGAGATTGTCACCAGAATTAGAAATAAATAGGAAGGGCCTGGTGTTTCCAAGCTTGTGAATGGAGACATGTAGACATCTTATATTGATAGTCTACTTAGAGTCCTGGGACTTTGGCAAGCCAAAAAGAAGTGACTGTGACCATCTTTAGTTAGGCTCTGGCTAAAAAAAGTTTAGGTTTGGCCATTTTCATATTCCCAATTCAAGTTCAGAATCTAGAAAAAAATATTAGTTTTCCTCCTAACTTGATGTGGGATGTAAGGACTAAGTTTAGCTATTTCTGGTAATAATGGGACCCACCAGAACTTAGAACAAAATATTTTTTTAAGGTTCCATATGAACATCTGGCAGCTTGAATCCATATTAGAAAATGTCTAATTAGTGTTCTCTCTCAACTGGGAGACCCTTAAGCTCTTGTAATTAAATCATTATAGATATGATATGAAAGTGCTTTATGTACTTTATAGTGTTGTATATGCTTTAGATTGTTGCTAATGAAAGTGAAATAGTATGTCCTTATTGAAATGTACCCAGGATTTGTTTTAACCACGTATATGGTAGGATTATAGACATTGAGACAACTGTTTTTGAAAGTGTTTATTACTTATAGTTCCTAAAAGAACTTACAGTAAATAAGACCACACCACCTAGGGCCATTTAGAGAAGTACCTGGACCAGTCAGGAGCGAAGGAACTAGGGAAACCAGAGCTTTGGTTTCCAAGGGAAGGAATGGGCGTGGCAGGATAGGTAAGCTTTAGCAAGTTTAGGATTGGATAGTTTAAATCATTTCAGTGGGCTCTGGGCTACAAGGGTGGTCCCTAGTTGTTTGGTACTTGGCCCTGTCATGATTAGGGCAGGGACAATAATTGGCTTAGTGTTGGAGAGTTAGATAATGGAAGTGGTTATTGGTAAGGGATTTGGATTAGTTGTTTTGCATATGAGGGGCATGCCCCAGGCATGTTGTTTGCCATCTCTAGAAATTAGCCAGCCCTGGAAGGTACTGTCTCTAGTATTGTCAGGGCCCCTAAAATATTAAAGAATCATAAAATACAGAAATTTAAAAAGATGATTAATATGTCTATCAGTAAATACAAGATCAATATGATTGGGAATACATATGTCATAAAATTGCTGCTGACATTAATTTTGTTTTCCTTTTGTAGGAGGAAGAGGAGGAGGAGGAATTAGTGGTAAGAACTTTCTCAGGTTTGGAACCATCACAATAAAAGGAAGTCTGAGCTTCATAAAACTGTGGAGCCATTTTAAGGAGTCTTTATATTTGACACCTTGGAAAGAATGGGAGTGCAAAAGGCCTTTAATACTCCTTTCCTTTGCAGTGGAGCGTTTGGGGGTGGTGGGCCTGGGAAGCTGAGTCTTCCTGGGTTTTGGGCTTCTCCAGTTGTGTCAGGGAGCAGAGCAGCATCTTAAGGGCCTGGCACTCAGTCATCTGCTGTTTGTGGTTTAATAAAGAATTCTGGAAGGACCTTTTCTTGGATGGCCCTTCTCTGTGTTAACATTGGCTTTGTAGCTGGGCAGCTGGGGTGCATAGGCCTTGCTATCAGATGAGGGAACTTGAAATTCATAGACATTACATATCCCAGAATGCTGTGTTAACAAGTAAGGCCTCCTATAGATCTGCTTCAGGTTTGGCCAGGTTTCCTTTACCACCTTGTTTTTCAGATAGGACTGAGGCTTTCAGTGCATACTGGCAACCTTGGAAGGCAGAAATGTGAAACTTTTCCCTACTACTTAGCATCAGAATTGAATGGGAGACCCCATTCTGCTATTTCTGGCGGCAGTATGGTTCTGCCAGCTGGCCTTCTGCACGGTAATTCAGAGACAGCACCTTGGTTTGGTGGTTGTATTAATCAAGGCATATGCCTAAAACTCCTATTTTTTTGTTTTTTTGTTTGTTTCTCCATCAGGATCCCCTAACAACAGTGAGAGAGCAGTGCGAGCAGTTGGAGAAATGTGTGAAGGCTCGGGAGCGGCTAGAACTCTGTGATCAGCGTGTGTCCTCCAGGTCACAAACAGAAGAGGATTGCACGGAGGAGCTCTTTGACTTCTTGCATGCGAGGGACCACTGTGTAAGTCAGCCTAAATTCAGGAAGGGGGAAAGCTTACAGTGGCCAGGGAAGACACAACCTTTCCACCCTAGCATTTATTGTGGCACAATGGATGTCAGGTACAGCATGAGCACTTTACATAAGTAAATCTTACTACTTTCACTGGAGGCAGGTATCATTATCCCCATTTTGCAGATAAGAAACTGAGGCTCAGAGAAGAGAAATGATATCCCAACTTGTACTGCTTAACAGTGGGGAAGCTGGATTTTGTACTTTTATTATGTTTTTATTGATTTCAGAGGGAGAGGGAGGGTGTTACAAACATCAATGATGAGATTCATTGATCGGATGCCTCTTGCACACCCCCAACTGGGATCGAGCCTGAAACCTGAACATGTGCCCTGACCAGGAATTGAACTGTGACCTTCTGGTTCGTAGGTCAATGCTCAACCACTGAGCCATGCTGACTGGGCAGTAACAGGCTATTCTTTAAAATAATTTATATCCTCCAATGTATCTTTTACATAGCAGTTTGTCCATAGCAGTTTTTTTTTTAAGTAAACTTGTGTTTGACTCTCTTACATATAATAGTAAAGTATTTTAAATTATAGGGTAGGCAAAATTAGATATGGTTGCTTATGTTAAAGCTGATCAGGCCCTGGCCAGCATTGTTCAGTGGTTAGTGTGTTGGCCTTTGCACCGAAGGGTCTCGGGTTCAAATTCCGGTCAGGGGCACATACCTGGGTTGCAGGTTCAATACCCAGCCCGTCAGGGTTCGTGCAGTGTCTCATTGATGTTTTTCTCTCTCTCTCCCCCCTCCCCCTCTCTCCCCCCTCTCTCCTTTCCTCCTCCCCTCCCTCCCTCCCTCCTTTCCTCCTCCTCCTCTCCCCTCCCTTCTTCTCCCTTCTACTCTCTAAAAGTCAATGGAAAAAATATCCTTGGGTGAGGATTAACAACAAAAACAAAAAACTGATGGGGTGGCTGATAACATATGAAAAGATATGCATCAGCTATATATAAAATGAGATATTATTCAGCCTTAAAAAGGAAGGAAATTGCACATGCTACAACGTGGATGAAACATGATGACATCCTAAGTGAGATAAACCAGTCACAGAAGGACATATCGTTCCACTTATATGAGATACCTTAAATAGTCAAATTCCTAGAGACAGAAAGTAGAATGCTGGTTGCCAAGGGCTGAGGGGATGGGGGAAATGGGGATTTATTATTTAATGGGTACAGAGTCAGTTTATAAAGGTGAAAAAGTTCTGGAGATTAATGATTGTAGGACAGTGTGAATGTACTTAATGCCTCAGAAATGTATTATTAAAAATGGTAAAATGGTAAGTTTCATGTTATTTAAATATTTTTATGAGCAGAGTACCAAGTTAAGATCTGGGAGTGGGATAGGCATGATGGTATGTCCTTTATGAGCCAGAGAACAGTTAGTAAATTGGTAAGTCTCTTGGGTATAACAGTCTCAGGATGGCTTTCACTGATCCCATATTTAAAGATGCTATGCATCTTTTTATTTTCCTCAATATTAATCACTTTCAGAAGTGACCTTGTGTATATTTCTCTGTTACTTTGTTAAGTTCCATAAACAGCAGAGATGTGTTTACTGAAGTAACTCACTGGGCACCTAGAACAGTACCTGGTATTTAGATGTATAAATATTTGTGGAATTAATAAGCACTGTGATATGGGAGGTATAAGTTTCTGTGGGGAAGACAGGAGGGACAGATTTGTGTGGGGATAGGGCTTATTTAGAGAAGGCTTTCATGTTAACATAAGTTCTAAGGGAAAAGATTAAAAAACTGGAAAAGAGGAGAAAGGAGATTCAGGTAACTGACAGGAGTTCACTATGGCTCTGGAGGTGTGAGAGAAGGGGAGTGGTTAGAGAAAGGGCAGTACAGTTCCAGGTCATGAAGAACCTTGTAAGCCATGACATTAAAGCTGCCAATTAACAATTTTCTTTCCTTCATCTAGGTGGCCCACAAACTCTTCAACAGCTTGAAATAAATGTGCTGACTCATTCACCCTTGGGCATCACCTGGGCATCAGGATATTTCCTCATGGTTTTGAATATGCCATTTGTTTCTTATTTGTGTGACTGTAAGTTCATGTGAACACCTCATGGATTTTGGTTAGGCAAGTAGCTTCTACATAATTAATAGTGATTCCATCTTAATAAAATTCCAGTGATCTGCAGACCTTTATTTTAATTGGAAATTTTTTTTAATTTAAAATTTTCAAGCATAAGGATAGAATAATCAACCCGTGTACCCTTCACCTAGCATGTATCTTTTTAATGATAAGGACTTTTATTTTTTCAATTTACCTTGATGCCATTATCACATTTAAAATGAACAGTAATTGCTTAATATCATTATTAAATACCCAGTTCATACGAAAGCTTATTTCAGAAGTGTCTTTTGACAGTTTTTGGTCTTAGTGTCCAACAAAGTTGCTTTTCTTTAAAAATACATTTTTTTAAAAAAGGAGTGAGGAGGGTGTAGGTTTGTGAAGGGGAAGATATTGGAGTCTAAGCAGGGTGAGAAAAGGGCACCTGAGAGGGTGGTGCTGGCAATGAGAGATTGGTTACATACATACAGGTAGGATTGAGCCGGTAAATAAACATATTGAAGATAATGGGAACTAGCAGAGATTGAAGTTACAAATACAGAAAAGGAAAAAACCGGAATGAACCTTGCAGTGTTAAGGTATTGGTATAAACTAAATATAGATTTCAATGTAAGTAAATGTAGACGCCAATATGTGTATATGCAGGGAATATATATATATATATTCCCTAGCTCAGCCCACAAAGAGGGCTTCATTCTCCAATAAAAGGAACCAGGGCCCCTTGGAGAAATAAGTGATTCCAGGGCTAGGCAGGGAAAATACAAGAGAAGTTTGGAACATTTTATTCCAGAAAGAAGGAAGCTCTCAAAGAACAACAGGAACATGTCAGAAGTACACAGAACCACTAGTCAAATCTGGGACAATTTGAGAATCAAAATATGACAGCCCTGGCCAGACAGCTCGGTTGGTTGGAGTGCTGTTTTGTACACGAAAAGGTTGTGGGGTCCGATCCCCAGTTGGGGCGCATATGGTATCCAACTGATCTTTCCCTCTCTCAAATCAATTAAAAAACATCCTTGGGTGAGGATTAAAAAAATACATATATATGTTGATGACAGCATTAGATGATAGTCCATTGAATAAAATAGGACTTCATGAGTCCATGCTAATGCAAATAAGCGAATCAGTTGAAAGTTTGGTGAAGAAAGGGATACGTGTTAGTTACAAAAGGAGAAAGTATACTGGAGAAACTTGGCAGGCAGTAACTTGGATTAAAGCTGACATCAACAATGGGACAAATAACTACCACAGCAATGAGGGAAAAAAGCATCACTAATGCTTGCAAAAAATAGATAAGCTGAATCTAACCAGATAAATTGAGGGACATTCTATATAATTTGACATTGTGCAGAATAACCCTCACTATGTCAAGGTTGTGATACTGAAGAACTGTTCCAGATAGACTACAGAGGCAAGAATGCAATACATGATTCTAAACTGGATCCTTTTTGGGGCCTTATTGGGACAATTGGTAAACTTAAACAGAATCTAAATATTTGATGGCAGTGATGTATCAGTGTTAAGGTTTGAAATTATTAAAAACCAAAAACCCTAGTAAATCCCAAATGTGTAGAACAGAGGCTGACTCCAGACTTAAAGTTAATAGCTAGTGCTGTTAGCCATCACAATCCCATGTTTAGTGTTGGACCTTGACATTTTCCCATAAAAACAGTAAATAGTGATGAGGCTCTGCAGTACTGCTAGTAATGTATGTTGCTCAAGGGATAGGGAAAATGTTCCTTGTTCCAGTTGGGGAGACAGGCTAAGTAAGCACTGTCCAGCAGAATATTCTGCAATAATAGCAAAGTTCCACTGTGCATTATCCAGTGTGCTAGCCACTAGCCATATGTGGCTTTTGAGCACTTGAAATGTTGCTAATGTGACTAAGGTACTGAGTTTTAAGTTTTCATTATAATTAAGATTTGAATTTATATTCAAATAATCGTGTGGCTAGTGGTTACCATATTAGACAGCGAAGGTCTAGCAATTACAAACTCAACCACCTGAGTGGTAACAGGGAAACTGCTTCTGCACTTTAATCAGCTATTGCTGTGAGAATGCACATCCAGTGTTTCTTGATCACTTGTTAAGGAGCCAAAAATCCAAGTTTTATGTGAAATCTGATTTTTAAATGTGAACTTTTCGAAAGCTTTAGGCTAAATAATACACATGTATGGACTGGCTTTGGCTCACTAGTTTGCAACTAGTGGTTAGCGGGTCGACCTGTGGACTGAAGGGGTCCTGGGTTCGATTCTGGCCGACGGCAGGCACATACCTTGGTTGCAGGCTCGATCCCCGGCTGCAGTCAGGACGTGTACAGGAGGCAACCAATCAACGTGTCTCTCTCACATTGATGTTTCTCTCCCTTCTCTGAAAAGCAATGGAGGAAATATCCTCCGGTGAGGATTAAAAAAAAAAGGGGGGGGGGGCAAAGAGCCACTTGAGCCTAGATGCTCTTTCAACCTATTGTCTTAGCTAGAGGGATGGCCAGCATTTCCAGCCATTTCTGACTTGGAACCCATTTCATAGTGATTTATAATCCCACAAATACACAAATGGTGGCACTATTTGTTGTATGTAATCTGATGTTTTTCAAACATCTTAATTTTTGAACAGAGCAAAGCTGAAATTTTATAGTAAACGTTTCTAAATTCATTATTCAGATTTTAGTGGTTAGTAAAATGTTACTAGTTTTATCATAGGAGGGAATTACGCAGAGAAAGAGCTCCAGAATTCTGCTAAGTGGATGCTTGAGTCTGTTGCTGAGTACTAAGCTGCAAGTGAGTAGGGTGAAACTCCATGTAGCTGGGCAAAGAACTACTGGGTATCAGAGGCCTGGGAGATGTTTGAGTTTTGACCAGCTAATGTGGGGAGTTCCTGTTGAATTTTTTGAACACCTGGAACACTGAACTTGAACTCCAGAAGGGGACACCTAAGCATAGGGCTACAACTAGCCCTAGAGAGAGGCTACTTACAAATCTTAAAAAGGAACCATGAAAGGATCAAGCCAATTCACAAAAATACCTAACTGCCTGCCAGAACAAAGACATTTTAAAGGAAGACGACAAAATCCAGCATTCAACAATGTAAATTACACAGTACTATGCTATGCCTGGCTGGCGTGGCTCAGTGGTTGAACACTGACCTATGATCCAGGAGATCCAGGTTTGATTCCTGGTCAGGACACATGCCGGGGTTGTGGGCTTGAACCCTAGTAGAGGGTGTGCAGGAGGCAGCCGATCAATGACTCTCATCATTGATGTTTCTCTCTTCCCTCTCTCTCAAATCAAAACTTTTTTTTTTAATATATCTTTATTGATTTCAGAGAGAGGAAAGGAGAGGGAGAGAGACAGACAGAAACATCAATTATGAGAGAGTCATTGATCGAGCCCGCAACCTGGGCATGTGCCCTGAATGGGAATCGAACCGCGATCGCCTGGATCCCAGGTCGATGCTCAACTGCTGAGCCACGCCCGCCGGGCTGAAATCAAAACATTTTAAAAAATTGCTAGAAATGCAAAGAAGCAGGTAAATGTGACAGGAGAAAAACAGTCAATAAAAATAGACCCAGAATGACAGACATGATAAAATAGTAGACAAGGACTTTGAAATTGCATTATAAATATGCTGAAGGATTTAATGGAAATCAAGAATATAATGAGAGCCCAGCCGGGCGTGGCTCAGCAGTTGAGCCTCGACCTAGGATCCAGGAGATCGTGGTTTGATTCCTGGTCAGGGCACATGCCCAGGGTTGCGGGCTGGATCCCCAGTCAGGGGCATGCAGGAGGCAGCCGATCAATGACTCTCATCATTGATGTTTTCATCTCTCTCTCCCTCTCCTCTCTGAAATAGAGATGTATTTAAATGTATATATATAATGAAAGAAGTGGAAAATATAAAAATGAATCAAATAGAATTTCTGGAGCTTAAAAATACAATATCTGGAAAAAAACCCAAAACAATATCTGCCCTGGCTGGGTGGCTCAATTGGTTGGAGCATCATTCTGTACACCAGGGGTGGGGAATGTCTGGCCTGCAGGCTGTAAATTATTTGGTCTGGCCCTGCCAAGACCTCACCAAAGAGAAGCAGTTCCAGCCATCATATTAGGGGTAAGTCAATTAAATGTTTGACCAAATATAGCAGGCTAATTTTTAAGTTGATAATTTTGTATGGCCCTTGAATGATGTTATAAATATCAAAATGGCCCTTGGCAGAAAAAAGGCTGTGGATTTGATCCCTAGTCAGAGGGTGTACAAGAGACAACCAATGTCTGTCTGTCTGTCTGTCTCTCTACCTACCTCCCCCTTTAAAAATTAATAACATATCCTCTTGAGTGAGGATTTAAAAAAATAATAAAAATACAATGTCTGAAATAAATTCATTGGATAAGATTAACAAAGAATTAGATGCTGAAGGAAAAAAATCGGTGTACTGAAATGTTCCTGAAGATAGCAACAGAAACTATATAAACTGAAGCACAAGAGGGTAAAAAAAAAACACTAAATGAACAAGGAAAAAGCAAGCTGTGGGACAATATCAAATGGCCCAGAAGGGAAGGAAAGTGGGGAAGCAGAGCAGGGAGAAAAAATATTTGAAGCAGTTAATGGCTGAAAATTTCCAAATTTGATGAAAATTCTAAACTTGCAGTTCCCAAAAGCTCAACAGACTCCAAACAGAATAAACAAAGGAAATCACACCAAGTCACTTATCCTCAAACTGCTGAAAACCAGTGATAGAAAATCTTAAAGAGAAAAGGCGTATTACATACCGAGGCACAAAGAATTACTTCACACTTTTCATAAGAAACAACTCATTTTCAACTGAAAGAAAATTTTGACCCAAGAATTCTATATCTAGTAAAAAGATCCTTAAAGCAAAAATAAAGGTGTTTTAAACAAATGAAAGTTGAGAGAATTCATTGTCAGCAGACCTGGACTAGAGGAAATATTAAAGTTCTTCAGGAAGAAAAAAACAATACTTTTATCTACACAAAGGAATGAGCAGTCCCAGAAATGGTAAATACATAGGTAAATATAATAGATATTCTATTGTATTTTAAAAACTTATTTAAAAAGAACAAGTTATGTAGAAAGAAATTATGATAGGAGCAGAAATCTATGAAATAGAAGAGAAAGGAAGAACCAACAAAACCAATGGTGGTTCTTTGAAAAGTTCAATAAAATAGATAAACCTCCAGTTAGGTTGAGAAAGTACAAAAGAGAGAAGACACAAATTACCATTATCAGGGACATTACTAGAGATCCTACAAATCAGGGGCAGCAACCTTTTTCTGTAAAGATTCAGAAAATAAATATTTTTGGGGTTGTCCATATCTCTAGAACAACAATTCAACTCTGTTTTTGTAGCAATAAAGGAGCCACAGTAAATGAAAGGTGTGGTTGTGTTAAAAGTTTTTCAAAAAATAGGCTGCAGGCTGAACTTGGCTTGTGGCTGTAGTTTGATGCCCCATGCTACAGACACTAAATAATAAAATATTCTGAACAACTTTATGCAAAGAAATTTGACAGTTTAGAGGAGAACAAATTATTATTATTTTTAAATATGTCTTTATTGATTTTTAGAGAGAAGGGAGAGGGAAAGAGAAGATAGAAACATCAATGATGAGAGTTGTCGCTGATCACCTGCCTCCTGCACGCCCCAAATGGGGATCAGGCCCGCAACCCGGCCATGTGCCCTGCCCAGGAATTGAACTGCTATCTCCTGGATCCTAGGTCAATGCTCAACCGCTGAGCCATGCCTGGCTGGGTTAGAACAAATTATTTTAAAGACTCAAATTGTCAAAACTAGTACAAGAAGAATTAGAAAATTCAAATAGCCCTGCCCTGGCCAGGTGGCTCAGTTGGTTGGAGCATCATCCTGTACACCAAAAGGTGGTGGGTTCAATTCCCAGTCAGGGCACATACTTAGGTTGCAATTTCACTCTCTGGTTGGGGTGTGTAGGGGAGGCAACCAATTGATGTTTCTCTCTCTCCCCACCCCCCACCCCCCAGTGCTCTCTCTAAAAATCAATAAAAACATATCCTGGAGTGAGGATTTTTAAAAAATTGAAATAGCCCTAAATCAGGGTTTCTCAACCTCAGCACTACTGACATTTTGGTCTGGATAATTCTTTGCGTGTGGGGGATAATTCTCTATCCTGTGTATTGTAGGGTTTTCAGCAGTATCTACCCACTGAGAGAAATACCACCCAGTTGCAACAACCCAAAGTATCTCCAGATATTACCAACTATCCCCTAGAGGAGTGGCAAAATCACTGTACCAAGGAAAGAAATTTAATTCATTATGAAAAAAACCTTCATTTCCTCTCCTCACCCTGCATTCCCAAGAAAAAAGACACAACCAACTCTAAGGGCTCAGATGGCTTCACTGTTGAATTCTGTCAATTTTTTTAAATCTTCACCTGAGGATATTTTTCCCATTGCTTTTCAGAGAGTAGAAGGGAGAGAGAGAGAGAGAAACATCAATGTGAGAGAGACACATGGGTTGGTTGCCTCCAGCACACCCTGACCAGGGCTGAGCCTGCAACCGAGGTACGTGCCCTTGGCCAGAATTGAACACAGGACCCTTCAGTTCCCAGTCTGATGCTCTAATCACTGAGCAAAACCAGCTAGGGCTCTATCAATAATTTAAGGAAGAAATAATACCAATTGAATAAAAATTCAGAAAATAGAAATGAACAGATACTTCCCAAGCTAATTTTATGAGGCCTGCATTACCCTGATATCAGAATCAAAGGCATTACAAAAAGAGAAAATTGCAGCCCAATATCCCTCATGAACACAGACGAAAGAATACAACAATGTATTAAAATAATAATACATCATAAACTAGTGTTTTTTCAGGGATGCAAAGTTGGTTCATCGTTTGAAAATCAGTATAATTCATCATATTAAAAGAATAAAGAAGAAAAACCATACAACCATCTCAATAGATGCAGAAAAAGCATTTGAAAAAAATCAACAACCATTCATGATTAAAAAAAAAAATCTCAGCCAAGGTCGGTATGGCTCAATGGTTGAGGGTCACCCTATGAACCAGGACGTCATGGTTCCATTTGGTCAGGGCACATGCCCTGGATTTCAGGCTGGTCCCCAGTAGGGGGCGTGCAGAAGGCGGCCGATCAATGACTCTCATCATTGATGTGTCTCTCCCTCCCTTTCCCTTCCTCTCTCTGAAATCAATAAAAAACATGTTTTTTTAAAAAATAAAAACCTCATAAAAAGGCTTTGCTGCTAAAAAAATCTCATCAAACTAGAAATAGGAGGAAACTTCTTAAAAACAACACTACACCTAATATAATGTGAAGTATTGATTGATTTTTCCCTAAGAATGGGAACTAGGCAAGGATGTTTATACTACCACTACTTGGATTCAACAGTGAATCATAACGAGTAGGACAAGGCAACGGAAGGCAAAGGAAAACCCAGGTATGTGCCCCTTTCTGCTTAGCTAACACTTTCGGTACTCATCTGCCAGCTCCCGATCCTCCTGATTCCTCCAGTGGGGTAGGGACCTTTACGTAGTCTCTCCCAGCGTTCCAAGCACCCAGGCGGAGCCCCCATTCCGTGCGAATGGTAGCTCTTCTCCAGCAT
Organism: Miniopterus natalensis; assembly: GCF_054644295.1. Taxonomy (NCBI): domain Eukaryota; kingdom Metazoa; phylum Chordata; class Mammalia; order Chiroptera; family Miniopteridae; genus Miniopterus; species Miniopterus natalensis. Next base: position 27,050,489 of record NC_142089.1, read on the forward strand.
CCTCAACGTTGGAGGGGCTGGGTTTGCACCTGAGAAGTAAAGGTAAACGGAGCCCGGGGAACAGCCAGCCGTAAGCCCCTCCCCCTTTCCGCACCGCCCCCGGGAACCCAGGAGTCTCGCGTTGCTGTTCCGGTCGGAATGACCCGGCGGCGCACGCTGCCGACATGGCTGCGCTGGTAGTGAGCGGTGTTCGGGACCTGCTGAAGCGAGCGGACTTCGCGAAGGTCCTGCGGAGACAACGACATAAGAAGAAATGGGTAAGGTCCAGCCGGAGGCCTGGAGGGAACAGTAACAGCCGCCTCTGACAGCCGCCCCTCGGGAAACTTCTCCGGCCCTCCCACTCCGCGCTTCGCTCAGTTTGGTTTGCTACTCCCGCCCCTCTGGAAGCCTTTGGCTTCTTTTCCCCGCCCCTCAGGGGGTGTCACTAAGCTCCTCCCTATCACATCGGTTTGGTTGCCGCCTCTGTCAGCTCTTTCATTTCGCCGCAAATCTTGACAAGTTTTGTTACGTCTGCAGCCTTCTGTCGCCGCCTAAGTTACGTCATCACCTGCGTTCTCATTCTGCCAGTCACGTCACCGCCTCTTGTTCCCAGCCCTTGGTCGTCTTCCCCTTGACACCCACTACCCATTCCACTTTCCTTCCCCCCTTTCCCCCTCCCTCCCCCTCTTTCTTCCCCTACCTCTTCCCCTAACCCCCTCCCGCATGACCTCTTCTACTCCTTTCCCGGTAGAACTTCCAGCCCAGACGCCCTCACCAGGCGAAAAAGGCCAGAGCGACCTCCCCTTTCTTTCTGGACCTCCGCCGCCCTCCGGGAAAGGATTCAACCCCTTCCTCGCTGTCGAGCCGCCTCTGGCGCCCAGGAAAGGTTACAGCAGTCACCCTGCCCATACCTCCGGCCCTTCCCCAAACCCGGGCAAAAGGGGCACCGACTCGACTCATCTGGGTTGTCCCCAGTTCTCCAGAGACCGTTTCACTGGCCTCACCTGTAGTCCTGGAACTTCTTCCAAAACCGCCAGGCCCGACTCCCTACCCGAACCGATTCCCTCCCCACCCCCACAACCTCCCCTGAGCCTGGCGAGATGTTCTTTTGAACCCTCTTCTCCACTCCTCGGAAGGCAATACTGCGAGCCTATCCACTCGGATTCGCCCCGGTTCAGACTTAAGGGGTCAACCCCTCTCCCTACGCAGAGCCCTTATTGCAGCTTTAGGAGAACACCTTGTCCCTGTCCCAGAAGCCCTTACATTGACCAGAACACTTACCTCTGTTACTCTGTTCAACACCCTTCAGCCCTGATAAGCCCCGAGACCTACCTTCCCCGCATTCGTGTTCCTTTGGAAACTGGCTCCATTACATCACCTCTCCTTGGTCACCGACCCATGGAATATAAACCTATAATTTCCCCACCCCTTTCTCACAGGGTTTTGGAGGGCTCACAGATCTCCCCTCTGTACCCTCCCTGGTCCTCAGGGAAAAGTTATAATGATCCCCTTCCTTCAGCATCTTCCCCACCCACTGGCTGTCTTAAGCCTCCAGACTCTTGTGAACCGAAATCACAGCTTGACCCACCCCTTGGGAACAGCTATTGTGGCTCCCCATTTTCTTCTCAGGCAAATGCACCTGGCTGTCCTAGCTCACCTCAGGAGGGCTTATGTCACTATTCCCATCCTTTCTCAGAGACCCACATATCTGCCCCTGGGAGCCCTTATCGTGTCATCTGTTTACCCCCTAGAATTATTGATTCTTCTTGCTCACCCCAGTCCCCGGCTCCCAGGAAGACTTGCTTTGAGCCTGTTTTCTCCCAGGAGACTGGTGGGAGCCCTTACCTCTTTTCTGGCACCCCAATTTCTTGTTCTTCCTCTTCCCAGGAACCACCTCTTCCCCTGTCCTCTCACTGTCCTAATTCTGCCTTCTCTTTACCTTCACCCCTGGGCAACCAGTTTATATCTCCACCTCAGTCAACTCCCCATAGAAGCTGTAATGAACCCCCTCTCCTTATCCCAGTTTGCCCCCAAGTGAAGTCCACCAAGTCCCCAGAGTTAAAACAGCCATGTGCTTCCCACAGACATTGCTCCCCAGTCAACTCTGCCCAGGATACTCCTCCTGACCAACCCAAGCCCCCTAAGGTCAGCACCCCTACTCCACCTCCCTCCTGCCCTTCTGGTCTCTCTGGTCCTTGTATGGTGACACCCATCACAACTTGTTCAAATTCCAGCCCCAAAAAACTTCCCAAAGGGACTGTCTTACCTACTCTGGCCCCTCGAGCCCTCAAAACTGTTAACCCCACTTCCCTTCCCCTCTGTCTTCCTTGTGATCCTACCTTACCCAATATTTATGTTCAGAGCCATTCCCATGGACTCCCCCAAGGAGCCCCATGCTGTACCCATATATATTCTGTGGTTCCTCCCACCCCTGATCCCTGCCCACTATCTGGTTCCACTGGTCCCCTTCAGTGTCATAATCGACCCATGGTGCCCCCTTGTAGCACCTATGGCACTCCCAGGGGTCCATCTAAACCCCCTCGTCAGCCTGCAGAACCTGCATGTTCTACCCACATCTATTCTTTTATTCCTTTAAGAACACCTTTTGACTCTCGAAGTTTACCCATTGCCCCCCAACCCCGGGGCTACCCTAATACTGTGCCCTGTGGCCTCCACATCTATTCTGTGGCTTCTCAAGGCTCTCGCAAAGAACCCCGCCAGATACCCTACAGCTGTCCATTGCCTTCATCCATGAATTCCAGCTGTAGCAGTAATCCCAGCTGTAGTTCGACTGTTACTGCTAGTGAATGCCAGAATAGTGACAGCCAGAACAAGAATATCCACCAAAGCAGAAGTCGGAGCCGGTGTGAGAGTCCCAACCATTCTAGCAGATGCTGGAGTAGAAACAAGGGTTTCCATCCTAGCAGAAGTCAGAGCCAGTTCAGGAGTCCTGATCAAAACAGAAATAAGGGCCAGTGCAATGGCTCCCATCAAAACATAAATGAATATCAGAGTGAGAATCTTCAACATGACATATTTTAGGGTCAGAGTGAGAGTCCCCAGTATACAAAAGGCCAGGGCCTGAGCAAGAGTGCCCCTCATAGCAAAAGTTTGAGCAAAAACAAGAGTTCCCACCATGGCAAAAGGCAGGGAAAGAGCAAAAGCACCCATCACAGCAAGAGCCGGAGCAAAAATCGCCACCATAATGAGAAATGAGAGCCAGAGCAAGAGTTCTGACAAAACCAGAAATCCAGTCCAAAGCAAAATTCACAAACAGGAACAGGACTGCCAGCCATAATAAGCATCCAGCTGTGGCAATCAGGACCAACTGATGGACTCCTCAGCTGAGCTCTTCATTTTCCTTTTAATCTACTTTTATGCTCTTCAAGCTGACTGATGTCCCTCTCTGCTACCCCCATAGCAGTCATCCTAGAAGTTCCCATTTGGTTTATACCTCACGTTTCTGTGAGCTCTCCTTTGCCTACTTTCTTGGGGTCTGGAAACACTCCCAAAATGATCCTCCACCCTGTGATTGCGTTATGGATTTTGCCACTGTCTGACCTTAGGTAAGTTACCCTCATCTCCATCAAATGTGGAAGGTTGATATTTTTGTATCCCACTGAACTGTCTGTTGTGGTGCTCACATAAGCTAGGAGACATGAAAGTGCTTTAGAAAATGGAAGGACTGTTCAGAGAGGAAGGGTCTTTTGTTTTTAAGCCTGAAGCTTCCCCCAAGGCCTCCACAGTTACTTCCAGTCTTCTGTAGATTTTCCTCAAGGGTCCTCTTCTGAGCTCCCATTCTGTTAAGTTCTTCTCACTCTCAAGGAGTGCCCCCTTTCTTGGTGGCCCCCACATGCTATTATGAGAACTAGAACTTCCTTTCTCTCACACCACTGAGATAGACCAGCTCCTCACTACCTTTCTCTTCCACACTTCTCTGGCAGGCAGAGGCAGGGTCCAAAGGCAGGAGTGGGCACTAATTGGATCCACATTAGCTCTAGAGATCTGAGATATTGGTGGGATTGGGCAGTAGGGGATAGAGGCAAGACTGGAAAACAAGCCTGTTCTTTCCCTTTCAGGCTGCCACAGAACCCAAATTTCCTGCTACTCGACTGGCTTTGCAGTATTTTGACATGACCTATGGAGTGCAGTTTGGGGATCTTTGGCCATCCATCCGGGTCAGTCTTCTCTCAGAGCAGAAGTATGGTGCACTGGTTAATAACTTTGCTGCCTGCGATCATGTGAGTGCTGAACTGGAGCAGCTGCATGCCAGGGATTTTGTGAATAAAGCCCACTCCCATGGGGAACTGGGGCCTGAGAGTGGTCAAATGGCAGTTCCATCCCCAGCTTCCTGGGCCTGCAGTCCAAACCTTCGATGCTTCACTTTCACCAGAGGGGATGTCAGCCGTTTCCCCCCTGCCAGGTAGGATCTGGAGCCATGGCTGGGGCTGTCCTGAGTGTCTACTGGAAATAAACAGGAAGAGACCCAGCTCTTGCCTTCCTTTTTTTAAAAAAATATGTTTTTATTGATTTTAGAGAGAGGAAGGGAGAGGGAGAGAGAGAGATAGAAACATCAGTGAGGAGAGAGAGTCATTGAGCTACTGCCTCCTGCATGCCTCCTGCTGGGGATCGAGCCCTCAACCCGGACACGTGCCCTGACCTGGAATCAAACCATAATCTCCTGGATTATAGGTCAGTGCTCTCAATCACTGAGCCACATCCGCTGGGCCCAGCTCTTGCCTTCTTTAATAGGTATCATAATATTGCTAATGCTTGCTGAGTGCTTATATCTGTTAGTCATTTCTCTAAGTGCTATATGTATGTTATCTCCTTTTGTTCTGTTAACAGCCCTCAGAGGTAATAATGTTCCTCTACATTTGAGGAAACTGAGGTGCAGAGAAGTTAAGGTCCGTATTTGCTTTAGGTCCCTTAGATAGTAAGTGGTACCGCAAGTATTTAGATTCAGGTGGTCTGACATCAGAACCTAGACTTTGAACTACTCTGATCTGCTGCCTCCTACAGAAAACAACCACCTCTGACTTGAGCATTTACTGTACCCTGTCCAGTAAAATGTGTGTTATTTACAACCACTATCATTTTTCCCTCATAACCACCCATCAGAGTGAGTAGAACAAGTAACCTCATGGTACCAAAGAAGAAGGACTTGCCTGGGAAATGGGGCTTGCCTAGGGGCACAGAGTTAGTATAAGACCAGGAAAAAGAAAGGAAAACTTCTGGTTTTCTGATCCAATGCTCAGTTGTATATGAAGTTGAATGAAAAAAGACTCTGTAATCAAATGCTAAATAGTGCTTTATAAATTGAGAAAAGGAGAGATCAGTATTAGTTATAGAATGTGGAATTGATCTTTGAAGGATTGATTCAACAAACTTTTATTGTATACCAAATGCCAGGCATTCTTAAGTGCCTAGGTTATGGATGCACAAACCCTCATGAAGCTTACAGTCTAGTGAGAAAAACAGCTATTAAAAAACTACTTATATTGCCCGGCCAGGTGTGGGGGACTCAATCCCTAGTCGGGGGCATGCAGGAGGCAGCTGGTTAATGACTCTCATCGCTGATGTTTCTCTCTCTCTCCCTCTTCCTTCCTCTCTCTGAAATCAATAAATATTTATTCTAAGAAATAAAACAAAACAAATCTATTTATCATTTTGCCCAGCCGGCGTGGCTCAGTGGTTGAGCATCAACTTGTGATCCAGGAGACCGAGGTTTGATTCCTGATCAGGGCACATGCCTGGGTTGCGGGCTCGATCCCCAGTCGGGGGCATGCAGGAGGCAGCCGATTAATGACGACTCTCTCATCATTGATGTTTCTATCTCTCTCTCCCTCTCCCTTCCTCTCTCTGAAATCAATAAGAATATATTTTAAAAAAACCAAAAAAACACACCTATTTATGATTTTGATAAGTACTACAAAGGAAAAGTGCAAGATGTTATAATTAGGAGATATAACCTAGTCTTTTCTGAGGATGTGAAATTTAAGCTAAGATCTGAAAACTGAGTGGGAATTAAAGCTGGTGGCATGGGGGTAGGATGGGGATAAGAAGCTAAATATGAGGCCACAGAAGCAGACAGGAACCAGATCATAAAGGTATTATAGACCATATGGGATTTTGGACTTTTTCTCTAAGGGTAAGAGGGAATCTCGAAAGGTTTTAAGTTGGGGAATGATATGACCAGATTTGAATTTTTAAAATATCATTTTGGCCCAGCCTGTGTGGCTCAGTGGTTGAGCATCAACTCAGGAACCAAGAGGTCATAGTTCGATTCTCAGTCAGGGCACATGCCCGGAGTGCAGGCTCAATTTCCAGTAGGGGGTGGCATGCAGGAGGCAGCTGATCAGTGATGTTTCTCTCTCATCGATGTTTCTCTCTCCCTTCCTCTCTAAAAATCAATAAAAATGTATTTTAAAAGAATCATTTGGCTGCTTTGTGGAAAACAGATTGGAGAGGGGCAAGGCTAGAAATGGGGATATAAATTAGGAGGCTTTTGTAATAGTCCTAGTAACTGGCTTGAAGGAAGGCTTTATGCTTAAGAGTAGTAATAGATGAGGCTGGAAAAGTATATGGAGACCATATGTGGGAATCTTGAATGCCAGGAGCTTGTAGGTTGGGGAAAGTGGATTTTTTTTTTCTGGTGGGCCAGGGTTGCTTAAAAATAGCTGGAATTGCCAGGACTGGGTAGCTTCATACCATGTGCCCTTTAGTTCATACTGCTCTAAATTACCGAGATCTGTTTTAGAGAACTACTGGAAAGGGCTTCTGAGTAAGGGAAAGGCAGTAATACACAGTGGTTATAAGCATGGGCTTTGGAGTCAAAAAAGTGAGATTGGACCCTGCCTTCATCACTTATTAGATATGTGGTATTGGATAGCTATAGCTCACTGTGTCAGCTACTGTTCTAAGTATTTGACTTATATTAATTTCTTTACCCCTTACAATAATTTTATCTGGTGAGGACTGTTTTTACAGATGAGGATACTGAGGCACAGAGAAGTTGAGTACTTTGCTGAAGGTCACACAACTAATGAGCCATCAGGTTGGATCTGAGATCCGGTCAGACTGGCCCTGGAGTTCGGGTTCTCCTGCCTCATAGGGTTGTGGTGAGGATTAAGTGAAATGGTGCACGTTAAACACCTAGTATAATACCTTCAATATAGCACTCATAAATACAGTATCTTACTTTTGACATTATTCTCATCAAAGCTATACTTCAGGAAGATTATTTTAATCACTGTGGAGATGGGGGGATAGATTGGAGCAGGTTTGGAGACCAATTTGGAAGCATTGACTTTAGGCAGAACCATGGAGTGAATAAGAACTATGTAATTTCCTAAGTTGTCTGAGGCACTTGGCTGCTACTCAGGGAGGACACCTTGAGAGTAGTTAGGGAAGCAACCCTTATATGCTTGGGATTTATTTTCCTTGTCTTGATAGGCTCCCTGTAAATCAAGGAGATCTTAACCTCTCAGGAGTTCAAGGATGTATTCAGGGAGCCCAGGAACCTCCTGAAATTGTCTGAAAAGTTGTGCTTTTTTTTGGAAAAGCCACTGTAGCTTTTAGCAGGTTCTTAGAACTGTCTGTGAACATAAAAAAGGTTAAGGAGTGATGCTTCCAAAGGAAGGAACTTGAGGAGAATGGGTTTTGTGGGCCAGTGCTGGTGTGATGGCAATTCTATGCTTTTCTCAGATATCTCCATTTTCTTCTCATTCTCCTTTGTGATGCATGAGGCACACAGTTTCACAGACAGGCCAAGCATGATTTGACTTTGAAAATGTCCGATCATAGCCCTAGCTGGTTTGGTTGAGTGGTTAGAGCACCCACTCATGGACTGAAGGGTCCGAGTTTGATTCCAGCCAAGGGCACATACCTCGGTTGCAGGCTCAGTCCCTGGTCCCAGTCGGAGTGCGTGCAGGAGGCAACCAATTAATGTGTCTCTCTCCCATCGATGTTTCTCTCTCTCTCTCTTTCTCCCCCCCCCCTCTTTTTTCCACTCTCTCTGAAAAGCAATGGAAAAAATATCCTCAGATGAGGATTTAAAAAAAATATATATATCCCATCATAGCCTGAGCCCATTTCTGAATGCGGGAGGTGTCACAGTTTCATGACTGGGGATTGTAGCTCTTGTAGCTGACTCTCAGTGGTGCTATGTATGCCTTATGTCTTGTCATATCTTTCTCCCAGAGCCTTCCTGTCAGGGCAGGGCAACAAGGACCAGGTTTCTGTCTCCTTGAGTCTGTCCCCAGTGGCCTTCCATGCCGAGCTGTGTCTCAGGCAGGGGAATGGGGAATGGCTGTACCACCAGTTGTCCTTATGACCACTGGCCTAGGAGTAAGGCATCCTTCTGTGACCATTAGGTTGTTGTCTGTTGCCCCCCTCTCTCTCCCCACACCATTACTGCCTCTCTTTATGCCTTGTTGGCTGTCATTTAGACTCTTGTAACAGCCTTCTCACTACTATCTCTAATTTATTCTTTCTAGCCCACCTAGCTTTCTAAAACTATTTAGATCAGGGTTGAGGAACCTTTTTTCTGCCAAGGGCCATTTGGATATTATAACGTCATTCATGGGCCATACAAAATTATCAACTTAAAAATTAGCTATGAAAAAGGCTCCTAGATTTATTGAATTTCCAGTCTCACCTGCGGTTGCCTTGGAAGGGCCAGACCAAATGATTTTGGCCTGCAGGCCAGATGTTCCCCACTCCTGATCTAGATGATCAGATCACGTAATTTTCCTTAAACTTTTAGTATCTGCCTACCGGTTATAGTCCAAACTCCTTAGCAAAGGGTTTAAGACCTTTTCCAACCTGGCCTCTATCTTCTTCCCAACCTTAATCTCATGTACCTTGTATTTCTACCACACCAGATTACCAGATTACCACTGCTTCTGAAAGAAGCTATGAGTTTGCACGCTTCTGTTCCTTTGCTTCTTTTTTCTTCTGCTTGGAATGCTTCTTTTCTTTTTTTAATATTATGATTATTTTTATTTGAATTTATTGGGGTGACACTGGTTAATAAAATTATATAGGTTACAGGTGTGAAGTTCTATAATACATAATCTGTATATAGTAGTGTGTGTTTGCCACCCCAAGTCCAGTCTCCTTTTGTCCTTTTTTCTTTATTTTCTTTTTTACCCGATGAAGGCCTATTCCTTCATCTGGCCTAACTCAGGTCTCTGACAAGCACAACTGATGGCACTCTTCTCTGAACCCACAAAGTACTTTGTATCTCAGTATGTAACCCAATAAAACTGGGTTTCTACTATATGCCAGGAACTATTTCAGGTGTTGGGGATATTATGATGAACAAAGCAGGCAAAATTCCTGTCCTCGTTCTAATAGGGAGAGATAGAGGGGAAACACACACACACACGCACCCCTATATGTATAAAATGAATAATAAGTGCTTTAAAGAAAAAAGAAAAATAATGCAAGATAGAGAGATAGAAGGTGATTGGAGTAGGTGGCTTCTATTTTTAGATAGGTCAGGGAATGCCAGTGCCTTTTGATGAAGTAAATTGTGAGGAGAGACCTGAAGAAGTGAGGAAACAAATGAGGGATATTTGGGGCAAGAGTGTTGCAGGCAGAAGGTACAGCAACAAAAAAAGCCCGAGAGACAGGAGCAGGCATGACTTAATTAAGGAATAGCAAGATGGCTATTGGGGCTACATTAGAGTAGATTGATATGTATTTTAAAAGGATTACTCTGGCTGCTGTGTAGATGAATGGGTGAGTGAGTAAATAAATGAGTGTGGACTTGAGAAATGAGTTTTTGTTGAATAGAGCTCAGTAGCCCCTGAGGACCTGGACCTGGTGACTTTGACTCCCAGTGGGTCTTCTGACTTGGAATTTGACAATACTGTGCTCTTCTCTCTTCTAGGCTTTGCAGCCTGGGTGTCATGGACTACTACCTGATGGATGCTGCCTCTTTGCTGCCTGTCCTGGCCCTTGGCCTGCAGCCTGGTGACACGGTGCTTGACTTATGTGCAGCCCCTGGGGGAAAGACACTAGCATTGCTTCAGACTGGCTGTTGCCGTAAGTAAGAGGGCTGGTGTCTTGGGCAGGGAGGACTCCCTACCTCACCCAGTCAAGGACACACTAAATATGATGGGCTCTCTGGTCCTAAGGTCAGCAAGGAGATAGTGCTGGCTGGTATATTTTCTGTTGGTGATTATTTCCTCTATTTCTCTGTCAGTTTTCCAAGGAAGATTGCTGAGCAGAGCAATGTCTCTGAAAGCAGATTAAAGTAGTGCCCTGGTCAGTCTACCACATGATACGTTCATTCCTGTTTCCTTTGTCTCCAAGATTAAGTTCCATTTCCTTAGTCTGCCAGCTAAAGTATAAGATCTGGCTGCAGCTACCCTTTATAATTTTATGTTATTCTTCCCTAGGCTTTATATGCAGGTCATATCCTGCTACACTCTGTTGCCCAAATTAGCCCCCCTCCCTTTGTTCCTGTTGTTTTCTCTCTAGAATACTCTACCCGATCCCAGCTGGCCTCTCTACATCCTTTTAACTTTTAAGCCTCAGCTCACCTGTGCCACCTCTGGAAGTTTTTCCTCATGACCTCTACTGGCCAGCTGAGAAGTGATGCTTCTCTCTCTTTTGCGCCCAATCATGGGCATGACCCTTGCAACTAACTGTTAGCACATTATTAGCCTTGCATTAGAGCTTTCCTGGGTATGCATCTTCTCCCTCTTCCTTGGGGACAGGCCCAAGTCATATCATTTCAGTAGTATAACCTATCCTGGGCCTTGTGCACTTTAAGTGTTCACTTCAGCCATCCACTGGCCTACGTCCTGCCTTAAAATAGGCAGTGTTTTCTCGGTGAGGACCTAACAGATGTCCACAAGGGGGCGATGATTTTCACACTCATCCTGGCCCTCAGACAGGCTTCTCTTGCAATATGTCCTATCCTTTTGGTTGGGCCTGGACCCTTCTTTTCTAGTTCTCATCAGACAACTTTGAGTTAGCTTCCAGCCTCATGGCAGGCCCCATGGATAATTCTAGAGAGGTACCACATTTTTCCCCCCTGAATTAAATTACTTTCTTTTTAAAAATTTAACTCTTTATTGTTAAGAGTGCTGCAGATGTCTCCCCCTTTCCCTCCCCACCATTGCCCCCCTCCACCCGATCCTGCCCCGCTGCAGGCCTTTACCACCCGAGAGGTACCACATTTGATCTCAGTCTTCTGGAAGTCCAGAGGGAAAGGAGAAAAGATATTGATATGGCACAATATCTTCTGTTACCATACAATGCAAGAGAGCCCAGCCTGGGTGCTGAGCTGTGCTGATCTTACTGAATGATGTGGGAATCCAGCAGAAGAGGGATGATATAAGTAGGGTTACTTGGAAGAGGAGGAACTTGAACTAAGAGGAGCTAGAAGGGCCAAGGAGACATACTTAAGAGCTGCTCTTCTAAGGTGTGCTGAATTACCAGCAACTCACCCTCATCCCAGTGATTCCTTGATCCCAGAGAGACAGGAATTGCAGTGCCTGAAGGGAGCTTAGAGTTTACCTAGTCCAGCCCTCATATTTTTATGGAAGGGGAAATTGAGCCATGGAAAGATTAAATCATTTAAACCTTTTACATAAGTTGAAGGTAGAGTGAGAACAGGACCCAGCTTTTCTGTTCTCAGTTCATGTCATATTCAACTGCAAATTCCCTTGAACAGAGAATCCAATTTTTACTTCCTTGATGTCCTCAAAAACTGGGACCATATTTCTTTGTGGGAACACTAAATTGTTTTATAGTAGTGACCACTCCCACTAGATAAGGTATGCACTCTCTAGTTCTTTTTATTTCTTTTGTCAAAAATGAAATTTATTGAGATAACCTTGGTTAATAACATATAAATTTTAGGTGTACATTATAATTCTATATCTGTATACTCTATTGTATGCTCACCACTCAAAGTCTAGTTTTCTTCTGTTACCATACATTCACTCTCTAGTTCTGACCACACTTCCCACCTCTATTTCACTCCTTGACTCTGAGGCCAGGTATCAACTGCTGTTGATCATCAAGCTTGCAGTAATATTTTTTCTTATTGTAGCACCAAGAGCAAAGTGAAATATTTCTTGAACTTGTGTCTGTTACAAAAGGGAAAATGGAAGATAGATGGTGAATCAATTAGGATTTAGTTTCGTCATATTCAATAGGAAACTCAACTAACTGGATTAAAGTAGAAAAGTTCATTTCCCTCTTACATGAGAGAAGGGATATAAACAGTCCAGGGCTGGTATGGAGGCTCCACAATCATCAGGGACTTGGGTGCCTTCTTTCTTTTTGCAACCTGTTTTATTGTTGGCTTTAGCACCGTTGCTTGTGGGCTGTTTTGTTGGGCCATGGCCTCTGAAGTTTCTTAATTCCCACAGGCATAAAATGTCTGTACTACCCAAAGCCATCTATAGATTCAGTGCAATCCCTATTGAGATTCCAATGGCATTTTTTACAGAAGTAAAGAAACAATCCTAAAATTTATATTCCCACAGGCAATCTTGCTGCCAATGATCTCTCCACTTCCCGAACAGGCAGACTTCAGAAGGTCCTTCACAGCTATGTACCACAAGATATTAGGGATAAGAGTCGAGTTCGAGTCACCTCATGGGATGGCAGGAAGTGGGGAGAACTGGAGGGGGACACCTATGACCGGGTGAGTGATTCCTGACCTGGGACATCAGCCAGCTAAATCTGACCTCCTCATCCTGACTACAGGCTCTGGGCAGTAGGATTGAGCCCTACATGTTTGGGCATGTAGGGCTGTTTCTGGACCTGGTCAGCTCTCCATGGGGATTTGGAGAAAACAGTCATCTGAAGAATTGTCAGTTCAGCTTAGATGACTGGCTACTACTATCTTCATTAGAGACAGCAGCAAAAAAGAGTTTAAATCTGACTGAGTGTAAAAAAAATTATTAGGCTTATTTTATTTCTCAACTCACTTGGTTGCTCAGAAACCCTCATTAAAATAAGTATGAGCCCTGGCTGGGTGGCACATTCGGTTGGAGCATCATCCCATACACCAAAAGAGTTGCTGCTTTGATTCCTGGCCAGGACACATGCCTGTGTTGCAGGTTTGATCCCCGGTCAGGTTGCATACGAGAGGCAACTGATCAATGAGATTGATGTTTCTCTCTCACATCGATGTTTTCTCTCTCTCTCTCTCTCCCCCTCCCCCTCCCTCCCTCCCCCTTCCTCTCTCTCTGAAATCAATAAAAACACATCCTCAGGTGAGGATTTAAAAAAAATGTTTTTTAAGTATGAATAAGCTCATTTTATTTTTGAGTATTAATACAGCACATGGTGCAAAAATCAGAAGGCACAAAAGGGTATCCAGTGAAAAGTACATTTCCCTCTTACTCCTGTCTTACAGCCATCTACTCCTCTCCCTACAGATGACCATTGTTTATATTTTCTTCTGTATCCTTGAAAACGTACTGTTTGTGTTTATATAAATATAAATGTGTGTGTATTTAAAAAAAAAAAAGGAATGGTCATCTGGCTGGTGTGGTTCAGTGGTTGAGCATTAACCCATGAACCAGGAAATAATGGTTTGATTCCCAGTCCGGGCACATGCCGGGTTGTGGGCTCAATTCTCAGTGGGGGGCATGCAGGAGGCAGCTGATCAATGACTCTTTCATCATTGATGTTTCTAGTTCTCTACCTCTCCCTCCCTCTCTCTGAAATCAATAAAAACATTTAAAAAAAAGGAATGGGGGGACTCCAAGATGGCGGCAGATTGAGTGGAAGCTACACTGACACTCTACCAGGACCAAGCTGTAATTACAACTAAAATATAGAAAAACCATCCTGAATAATCAACTGAAGACTATCTGGAGAGCACCCTCATAAGCAAGGATGTAAAACGGAGACTGCCTAGAGACTGGTAGGAAGTGGGGAAGCACGAGGGCTGGCTGGGCTCCCACAGGCAGCAGCTGAAGTTCCAGAGGGATATTTCAGCTGTGGGGTGTTCCCACTGAGAACTCTGGGTCTAAACCCCAAGTTGGGCACTCTAGCCCAGAACACCAGAACTGAGAAACGTGCCCACATAACATCTGACTGTGAAAAGAGGCAGGGTTTCTGTCTGCCAGGGAGAGATGTCTGGGAACGCAGGCACCTTCTTAAAGGGCCAATGCACAAAGTTTCACGTGCAGCCACTCACCTTGAGCTCCACTGGCGGAAGGAGGGCAGAGTGGACTAGAGCTGTGTGAGAAGAGTCCAAGGGTGCTGGCTCTGGGGATAGAGCTCAGAGGGCATCCCTCTGAATTCCTGTGCTGAGTCATTCCCCCATATGGCAGAGGAAATTTTCTCAGGCAGACATTTACAATCCAAGCAGCTTTTGCCTGAGGGGGGAAGCAATTGTCCCATCCATTGGAAAACCTCTTGCCCCACCCTGTGGAGTTTCTACAGCCTGAGGCTCATTAAGAGACTGAATAACAATCAACCTCTGGGTGCTTTGTGTCTTTGCCTGATTTGCTCCTGGACCCAGGGCTTGGGAAAGCAGACCTTGGTGCCCATCTTAGTCCTTTCCAAACGCACCCAGCCCCAGCAGAGGGAGTCACAAGCTGTGGACTTATGACTCCCTTCAAACAAGGTAGTAAAGACCAGTCACAAACAGCATCTGACATTGGCCTGCACCAGAGACCATCCAAAAAACTGGGATTCCTAGCACATCTACCTAATAGAAACAAATCCAAACAGGCAGCCAAAATGATGAGACAAAAAAGCCCCAAATGAAAGAACAAAAAAATCCTCTAGAAGAAGAGCTAAATGAAATGGAGATAAGCAAACTATCAGATATAGCGTTCAGAATACTTATCATAAGGATGCTCAACAGCATGAGAAAAGAAATGGAAACTATGAAGGAAATTAACAATGACATAGTAGAAATAAAAACCCCCAAACAAACATTGGAAGGAATAAACAACAGATTAGGGGAAGCTGAGGATCAGATCAGTGAATTAGAGACAGGGTAGAAAATCAGAGAACCAAAAAGAAAAAACAATTAAAAACAGGAGAATAGTTTGAGAGAGCTGTGGTACATGAAACAACAATATTCACATTATAGGACTGCCAGAAGATGTAGAAAGTAAGCAAGGGTTAGAGAACCTGTTTGAAGAAATAATGGCAGAAAACTTCCCTAACCTGCTGAAGGAAAAAGTCACACAAGTTCAGTACACACAGAAAGTTCCAAGCAAGAAGAACCTAAAGAGGCCCACGCCCAGACACATCATAATTAAAATGCAAAAAATTCAAGACAGAATCTTAAAGGCAGCTAGAGAAAAGCAATCTGTTACTTACAAGGAGCTCCCATAAGCCTGTCAGTTGATTTCTCATCAGAAACTGTACAGGCCAGAAGGGAAAGGCAGCTCATTCTTTATTGTTCCAGAAGGCATAGCTAGGATCAATGAATGGAAATAATAAAAATGATGAGCCTACCCGGCATGGCTCAGTGGTTGAGTGTCAACCTATAAACCAGGAGGTCACGGTTCGATTCCCGGTCAGGACACATGCCCAGGTTGTGGGCTCAGTCCCCAGTAGGGGACATGGAGGAGGCAGCCAATCAATGACTCTCATCATTGATGTTTCTATTTCTCTCTCCCTCTCCCTTCCTCTTTTCAAAATCAATAAAAACATATTTTAAAAATAAAAAGTAAAAATAAAAATAATGAGCCCTAGTCAGTTTGACTCAGTGGTTAGAGCATCAGCCTGTGAACTAAAGGGTTTCCGATTCAGTTCCGGCCAAGGGCATGTACCTCAGTTGCAGGCTCCATCCCCAGCCCCAGTTGGGGCTCGTGCAGGACATTTGAAAACAGTTTTAATATCTGAAGATGTCTTTGTTATTTGTTGAACAAATAGTTGTGTGCAGATTCACAGTTTTCTTTTTATATGCATTGCAGTTATACCTTTGCCCATCCCTTTATATTTAGCCTTGTTGAATCACTTCCTTTTAGGTGTGTCTCTTCTATACTGTATAGAATTGTATTTTGCTTTGTAAATGAACATGTGAATTTTATTACTTTAAAACAGTTGATGTCACTAATAAATTTGTCTCAGCTCTGTCAAATTACTTTATTTATTTTCAATATATGTTTTTATTGATTTGAGAGGAAGAGAGAGATAGAAACATCAATGAGATACATTGATCAGCTGCCTCCTGAACACCCCGTACTGGGGATAGAGCTCCAAACCCTGGCGTGTACCCTGACCAGGAATTGAACCAGCGACCTCTTGGTGCAGGGAACAATGCTCAACCAACTGAGCCACACTGGCCAGGCTCTGCTAAATTATTTTACTGTGTTTATTTTATTCACTGTTTCTTTCACTATGTGATCCCTTTTCTTTACTCTTTTTGTTTTCATTTCTTTTGCTATTTAGGAAGGTTTATATTCTAGTTCTACATTAGATCATTTCAATATCAAAACTGTTTGGGGGTTTAATTATATTGGTTGTAGTTTCTGCTAAAACTCTGTTCAAGGAGGCTTGCTTCTTTTTAAGTTTTGTGGTTATTTTTGTTACTTGCCATAATTTTCTAATAACTTGCCTATTGGAGTTTAACACAGAAGTGATCAAATCATAAATGTAACTGCTTAAGAATTATCTTTTATGCCCAGCTGGCATGCCTCAGTGGTTGAGCGTCAATCCATGAACAACATCTTGGTTTGGTCAGGGCACATCCTTGGGTTTTGGGCTTGATCCACAGTAGGGGGCATGCAGGAGGCAGCCGATCAATGACTCTCTCATCATTGATGTTTCTCTCTCTCCCACTCCCTTCTGAAATCAATTAAAAAAAAAAATTCTTTTATGAAATACACTTATACAGTTTTACTACTACCCTTTCAAGAACTATATTACCAACATTCTAGAAACCCTTATGCCCCTTTCTACCCTTCTGGAGGTAATCACAATTCTGGCTTCGAAAAGCATAGATTTTTTAACTTTATATAATGTAATCATATAGTAAGTACTCTTGTCTGAGTTTTTTCTCTCAACATTATGTTTGTGAGTTTCATCCATGTTGTTGCCTGTAGCAGTGGCTTGTTCATTGTCGTTGCTGGATTATGTCCCATAGTATGCATATATAAT
Organism: Miniopterus natalensis; assembly: GCF_054644295.1. Taxonomy (NCBI): domain Eukaryota; kingdom Metazoa; phylum Chordata; class Mammalia; order Chiroptera; family Miniopteridae; genus Miniopterus; species Miniopterus natalensis. Next base: position 27,067,571 of record NC_142089.1, read on the forward strand.
TTAAAAAGCAATGGGAAAAATATCCTCAGGAGAGGATTAAAAAAGAAAAAAACACACAAAGCTTAAGACAAAACAAACCAATTTATTTGTCCATTCTATTCATAATAGACAATTGGGTTATTTCCAGTTTTGGGCAATTACAAACAGCATTGCTATGAACAGTCTTGTAAATTTTTTTTAGTGCACTTATGTACCCATTTCTGTTGAATTGTTGGGTCATAGACTATGTATATGTTCAACTTCAGTCAATACTATCAAACAGTTTTCCAAATGATTGTGCCAGCCTACATTCCTACCTATAGTCCCTCAAATTCTTGCTTCCTTAGTAGGTCTTTAATGACTTCAGGTAGATATTTTAAACATTTTGTTAAGTATTTCCAGTTGTTCCAGCTTGGTTTTGCAACAAGCTATTCTGCCTTTACTAGGATTGAGAAAACCTGATTTTGTTTATTATCAGTTTATGATCATTGCCTAGTTAATTATAGAGCCCTAGTTAATTAGAGGATTTGCATTCCTCCAGAACGGGACCTGCATTTGCTTTTTCCAGGTGTTTGGAGGATCTGTCAACCCAGGACCATTAATTGCTTTATATGTGGTTGTCTGGATCATGCAGGCATTATGAATTTGCACCTTCTACCTTAGTGGTTACAAATTTTCAGAGAGATTCTTTTTTTCTTTTTGCTCAGAGTTAAAGCCAAAACAGACGAGTTCTCTTGTCTATTATGGGCTGATTTTTTATCTAGTTCATTCTTTGATAGTGTAGCCCTTTGATGATTTTGCCTTTGCTATGGATTTCCATTCCAATTTCCTACCTCAGATGGGCCCTATTTTCTGTCTTTTTTTGGGGGTGTGTGTGTGGGTTACTGGGGATTTGGTAAAAGATAGAAGCCATTGGCGTCAGCTCCAGCATGCCTTCCTAGATTTGTGCTCCTGCTTTTATTTTTAGTCTTCACCTGAGGCTATGTTTATTGATTTTAGAGAGGGGGGAAGGGAGAGAAAGAAAAACATCAATCGGTTGCCTCCTATACACACCCCGACCCGGGATCAAAACTGCAACCTTGGTGTGCGCCCCAACCAGAAATCAAACCAGAAACCTTTTTGGTGTACGAGATGACACTCCAACCAACGAAGCCACCTTACCGGGGTTGTGCTCCTGCTTTTTCTTTGGCTTTTGAGAATTTCTCTAATTTTCTATGAACTATGTGTTAAAAGTATTTTTAAGATTTATTTTATCCAATCTTTAGGTATTTTGTATTACAAGGGTTCTCAGGACATCTAGTTCACTGCATTGCTGGAAACAGAAGTATTACTTACTTCTGTGATGTGTTTTCTAAACATCCCAGTGGCCCTTCTCTGGGCATCCCCATTTGATGTTTCTTTTTCCTGTGAAGGCCAGCCCCATCACAGTTCTTGAGATATGGGACCTGACCAGAATACAAGGTAATCATTATTTCTCTACTCTGTATGTACTATGTCAATTCATACAGCCTATGAATACATCAGAATATTGAACAATGGGTCATTATTAATTTACTTGGAGTTTCTGTTTAACTAAAAACGAACAGATCTTTTCCCAGATGATTTTACTTTTTTGAAATATAAATATAGGACAATTAAAAACAGGTTTTTTTGGCCCTCGCTGGTTTTGCTCAGTGGTTAGAGTGTCAGCCTGTGGACTGAAGGAATCTGGGTTGATTCCAGCCAAGGGCACTACCTCAGTTGCAGGCTTAATCCCTGGCCCTGGTCGGGGCCCATGCCAGAGGCAACCAATCAGTGTGTCTCTCTCACATCAATGTTTCTCTCTCTCTCTCTCCTTTCGACTGTCTCTGAAAAGCAATGGAAAAAATATCCTGGGGTATTTTTTTAAAAAAAGATTTTTTTGTTGTTTTTGTTTTTAGTGCCTAGCACAGAGTAGGCTCTTAGTAAATGAATGACTTTACATTTCTCACTTTAATACTTTTCATATTGGATATGACATGACATTGTTTTAGCATAAGATATTTTATTTTTGGTGGGTATCGGGTGGAGGGAGTCAATGGGGAAAAATAGGGAACATCTGTAATACTTTCAACAATAAAGATAAATTTTTTTAAAAAGGTATTTTAAAAATGTGATTGATTTTAGAGAGAGAGTAGGAGGGGGAGAGAGGGAGAGAGAAATATGGATTTGTTTTTCCACTTATTTATGCATTCATTGGCTGATTCTTGTGTGTGCCCTGACTGGGGATCAAACTCTCAACCTTGGCATATTGGGACGACACTCTAACCAACTGAGCTACCTGACCAGGGTAACATAAGGTATTTTAAATCCTGATCCTGTTATTGAGTCTATTAGCTACCTTCTGGGCATTATATGATCTGTAAATTGGATGTTTTTATTCAAATAGCTACGGACCAAATCAGGGACAGAGCTCTGAAACACTAAAGATTTCTCGTAGGTTGATATCAGTTATTTAATAATAGCTATTTGTGTGTTGGTTTTATTTTTTTCACCAGCCATTGAGTATACCTAAACATACTGTTTTCCCACTCATTATTTCACAGTCGTCTACCAGTTTCAAATGAGAAGCTTTGTTAGGTACTCTGCAATGGAAGCATGGGCAGAGGGAGCTCTCTGCAAAACCTCCAAATTAGGGGCCTAAAACAGCCCTGGCCTTAAGGAGCTCTAATACTTTACCCTTTAATCCTTCTGGGCAGGTGCTGGTGGATGTGCCCTGCACCACAGATCGCCACTCCCTTCATGAGGAGGAGAACAACATTTTTCAGCGGTCGAGAAAGAAGGAGCGGCAGATGTTACCTATGCTGCAGGTGCAGCTTCTTGCGTGAGTGATAGATTTACAAAAACTCAAAACTTTGTGCCAGAGTGCTCTGGGTGTCTGGTCACCTGGGGGACTGGAAGCTTTTGCCAAGACCATCACCAATAGAAGGGTCTTCTGACTGAGGACCTGCCTTGAGGATACGAACATCATGGGATGGTCCTTCTCGAGAACATAAAAACTCTATGTGGTAGGACATGCATAGCAGGGTGGGCTGCACAGCTTCACTTACGTTCACTTACCTCCATGCTAGTCCCAGTACCAATAAGTAGCTCAAGTTTGAAAAATAGTTGCTGGGGTCAAGATTCTGTAGGGCTGGGGTAAGGACTCAATCCATCCAGCATCAGAGTTTGGTTCATAACTAGAGCCAGAGCTCAGGGGATCATTGCAAGAATGTTTCTAGAGGAGAGCCCATGGTGTAAGTTTGGGTTGCTGTTTGCCTTGAGAATGAGTTTTCATTTTGGGAGAGACTGCAGAGGCTGTCTAACATAGCTATCTATCCCATAGTAGACACTTCTATCCATGCTTCCAGCTCCTGTTGCCCTCTTAATTCTGGGAAGCTCACTAGTTACTGTTTTGTCTTTTTCTGATTTCAGGGCTGGACTCCTTGCCACCAAACCAGGAGGCCACGTTGTCTATTCCACCTGCTCACTCTCACACTTACAGAATGAGTATGTGGTTCAAGGCACTATCGAGCTCCTGGCCAATCAATATAACATCGAAGTTCAGGTGGAAGACCTAACTCACTTCCGAAAGCTTTTCATGGACACATTCTCTTTTTTCCTATCCTGCCAGGTTGGGGAGCTGGTAATCCCGAATCTCATGGCCAATTTTGGGCCTATGTACTTTTGCAAAATGTGTAGACTGACATAGCATCACCCTGTTCCTGGAGCCCTGTGTGAAGACAAAGGGTGTACTCCCATGGAGGCACCAGAAACTGAGACAATTGGCAAAGATGCACTCTGGGTCCTGTCTCCATCCTGTTCAAGTCTTTCTATAGATAGTTTTTAGCAACAGGAAGTAGGAGTTTTTCTATCCTGCTGTCCAATTGTGGAGCATCAGGTTTCTAGCTCACTTATTATATCCCACCCCTCACTTCCCATCTCTAAGCCTGTACTAAAGGTTCCTGTCCCATTGGGGGCTTAGGAGGAGGAGCCAGTGAGCAGGCCCATACTTTAAACTGTAAACTTGGAAAGAAGCATTTAGCCAATAAAACTGTTGAAGCTCCATAGAGCTAAGGCTGTGGTTGGGGGCCTTATGTTACTCCAAGTACTGTTAGTTCTACTTGTACCAGCTGCTGCTACTGAGCACTAGCTCCTAGGTGCCCAATGCCCAGGACCTCAGTCTGGTTAAAGGCTTCTGGTTACAGAGCCCCTCTTACACTTGAAGTGGTTTTGCATGATCAGTCTTGAGCAGTCGGTGGGCCCAAACAAGTCTACCTTAGTTTTTCCATATGGCCTATGATCTAATATAAGAAACAAATAACTGAAAATGTTAAGCCAATACAGTCTCCTTATTTACAATGAGAAAGCTCTCCTGAACTGAATAATTCCAGCTATTCCTCCTCCTGCCAACAGCACTGCTGCCCAATTGTGGCTGGGGAAGCTGCTCTCCCACAGGGCTGTGTAACTCCTGTGTGTGTCTCTTCTTTTGTTTAATCCTCTAGCAAGTATTCCTTGAACTCATGTATGGCAGGTAGCCAGGGGGCTGCTGGAGATGTAGCAGTTGGGATTGTGGGGGATAATGATGCTCATCCTTGGGAATGGCAGTGCTCCTCCTTTGCTTTTTGAGCACCTAGGAATTTCCTAATGTATTATTATATTCTGTTCTTTTTTTCTTTTGTTTTGTTTTTCCTTGTTCCTGGTCTGTGGCTGAGCTCTGGTGCCAGTTGTTTGGCACACCTCAAATCACTCAGAGTTCTTCCTCCAGCATCATAGGGCCTCACCTCACACAGTGTGTTTTGGGAGCAACATTACATCATTTTACTATTTGCATGCTAGTTATGTTGTTTTTGTAACTTTAGCACAAATAAAGCAAAACTTAATGACAGGGATATTAAAAATTGCTTGTGGTCACTTGTAGATATTGCTTTTTTTATTAAATTTTTTCTTCCTGAAAAACTGGACCTTGTGCAGAAAAGGGCACATAATTTTAGAACACTGGTATTCTTAGTTCTTCACACTTTATCCTTTCTTTTCCTCTTCTGTCACTTCCTTTTTTCTTTATTCCTTTCCTGCTAATCTTTATTTAGGTATTAGAGGTGTCAGCTGAGAAAGGTTTTACTTTATTTTATTTTTTCAGAGAGAGTGGAAGGGAGATAAAGAAAGATAGATGTGAGAGAGACACATTGAATGGTTGCCTCCTGCTCGAGCCCCCACTGGGACCAAGCCTGCAACCAAGGTACTTGCCCTTGGCCAGAATTGAACCTGGGACCCTTTGGTCCACTGGCCGACGGTCTAACCACTGAGCCAAGCTGGCTAGGGCTATTGAGAAAGATTTTAGATTAAGTTTTTTCCTTTCTTGGGATTTGCATTGTAACTCATGTCCCTGGGACACCTTCCAGACTCAAAATCCTAGGGAACCTAGGAAGATGGATATATAGGAAGTAGAATCATAATTAGCTTCTTGTGTGGGATGTGCTCCCTCCCTGTTGTTTACGTAGGTGCTTGGACTTCTGCCCTTGGCCTCCTGGGTATGCAGGCTGGTGCTAGTTGAATGCTAAGCAGTGATAATCCAAGAGGAGAGGTTCTTTTGCCCCTGTGGGCCCAGACTAATTGGAGACAGAGAGACCCAGGTAAGAAAAGCAGAGAAGTACTTTGAAAAACAGTTTGTCTCCTGTAATTGAATATTAACCTACTCTACCACCCAGTTATTGCAGTACCTGGGATAAATCCAAGAGAAATTCATAAATGTAGACTGGGAGACATGTACAGGAATGTTCATAGCAGCCCTGGCCTCAGAGGCAAACCCAAATGCCCATGAACAAGAGTATTAAATAAACTAGAATATTCACACAATGAAATATTATACAGCTGTCGAAACAAATGAACTACAGTGACACATAGTGTGGTAGTATGGATGAATCTTAGCAATAAAATATTAAAAAGTGTAGTCCCAAAAGATTAAATGTAACATGATGCCCTTAAAAAAAAAGTAACACACCCTTATTTTAGTTATTTACATAAAATATAATTTATTAATTTTAAATGTACTGCTTAATGACTTTTGGTTATTGTATATAATAGTGTAACCACCATCACTATAAAAATATGGAAAATAATTTCATCTCCTAAAAAGTTACCTTGCACTCTTTTGCACTGAATCACCTTCCCCCCATCCCTGGTCCCAGATAATCACTCACCTCCCTCCCCCCCCTCCCCCTTCCACTCTGAAAAGCAATGGAAAAAAAATTATCCTTGGGTGAGGATTGAAAAAAAGACCTGGCTCCCTGATGGCTTCTAAGGGATGGATTTATATATAGGGGGGAAATCATTAATCATGGTGACTAAGGGAGTTAGGATCATGGTCAGGCTCGTGGTCTCTACTGATTGGTAAGCACTAGGGTAGGGGGTCGTTGATCATTGCATCTGGCCCTGATGTCAGGGTTGCTTCATCTGGTTTTTCGAGGATGCGGTTGGTGATGTCATTCTGGAGCTGAAACACAACTGAGGCCTACATGTTCTTGTTTGACTGAAATGCTTTCTTTGTGGTCAATAGATCTGAGGCTTTGTTTCTAAGACTATTGGGTGCTGGCCAGAACCTCATTGTTCTGAGTGCTTAATGATTAAGCAAGGGAGAAGGAAGGTGGGTGAGTCAGGGCACTAGTTGAGGCCAGTTTCAATAAAAGGAAAAATAAAAAAATTAAAGGGCAGATTAAAGAAAATAAGGTTCCTGCATGGTTATACCTATTCTGGAATTTAATATTGTGGAAGATAGAGTTGATTTACAGCTGGATTGCAAAACTCTTGTCTTTATCTGAGTATCTGGTTCTTCACTCTTAGCCAAGGTAGGGGCACTGGCCTAACTGGTTATATGTGTCTGGCTTGATTACATGGTCAGAGTAGCATAAAAGCCCTGCTGGGAACTTCTAACTTGAGCTCTCCCAAAGCCAACAACCACGGATTATGGTGATTCAGTCCAAAGACAGAGTACTTCATATCTTTGCCTAAAACTTGGCATTGTAAGTTTTAAACTTTATTCTGGCCCAGCCAGGCGTGGCTCAGTGGTTGAGCATCGACCTAGAATCCAGGTGATTGGGGTTCGATTGCCAGTCAGGGCACATGCCCAGGTTGCAGGCTTGATCCCAAGTCGGGGGCATGCAGGAGGCAGCGGATCAATGACTCCCTCATCATTGATGTTTCTATCTCTCTCCCTCTCCCTTCCTCTCTCTGAAATCAATAAAGATATATTTAAACTTTATTCTAGAGGGTGTATCTTGGTGTCCTATTGTGGTTTTATTTATTTATTAAATCCTCAACTGAGGATATATTTTTATAGATTTTGAGAGAGGGAATGGAAGAGAGAGAGAGAGAAACATCAATGTAAGAGAAATATTGATGTTGCCTCCCACAAGTACTCTGCCCCAGGATAGAACCCATTACCTTCTGGTGTATAGGATGACACTCCAACCAATCCTGCCACCTGGCCAGGGCTCACTGTGGGTTTAATTTATATTTCTCTGATGGCTAGTGATATTATCAAGTTAAATACAACTAAGATTAAAAAACTGTTTTTCAGAGAGAAGAAGGGAGAGAGAGAGAGACATCGATGTGATCTGTTGCCTCCCGCACATGCTCCGACTAGGGATTGAAGCCGGACCAGAAATTGAACCTGCCACCTTTTGATGCACGGGATGATGCTCCAACCAACTGAGCCACACCAGCAAGGACTGAAAAACATTTTAAAGAACATATATTCAGTTAAACTGTAAAACGAAAAAAATTGATCTCATCGTGGGATTCAGGATAATGGTTCCCTCAGGCAAGGGAGATAGGACGGGCTGGAGAGAACAGTTAGATTAGGTTATTCTTGGGGTTCTGCTTTCATGTTTGGTGCTTATTACATTAGCAAAACAACTAAAATAGTAAAAAACCTATGTATAAAAGTATTGTGCATGATAAAGGTGATAAAAAAAATATGCGAACAAAGATTAAGCTTAATCCAGTTTTGTGCACCTGACATCCAAAAAGAGGAGGTGGTGGAGAACCAAGTCTGCAGAGTGTAAGTGTCAAATGTGGGAGGGACCATATCCAGAGACCTGGAAGCTTAATAAATTTGCCTCAGTCTGCTTGTGAGTTCCTCTTTCATTGTGACATACAATGTCCCACCCTTAGCAAAAGACCAGCCATGGGTCACAGTAGAGAAATAGCTTAGACCTGTGGTTTTCATTTTTGAGGAGTCACAAATATGTTTGACAGACTGGTAAAAGCTTTGGTCCTTGGGGAAGTACATACACACAGAAAACACCACATTTTACACATAACCTCAGGGGTTTGGGCACTCCCTAAAGCCCATCTGTAAACCCCAAGTTAAAAACCTTTGGGTTAGGAGATTAAAGATGGTGGTGGACTGAGTGGAAGCTACACTGACACTCTTCCAGGACCAAACTGGAATTATAACTAAAATATAGAAAAACCATCCTGAATAATCAACTGCAACTGAAGACAAACTGGAGAGCATCCTCGTAACCAAGGAGGAAAAGTGGAGACCACATAAAGACTGGTAGGAAGTACGGAGGCACGAGAGGGCAGGCTGGGCTCCCACAAGCAGCAGCTGAAGGTCCGGAGGGATATCTCAGCTGTGGGGGTTTCCCACTGAGCACTCTGGGCCTTAAACCCTAGGCTGGGCTTTCCAGCCAAGAGCACCAGAACTGAGAAAGGTGCTCACATAACATCTGGCTGTGAAAGGCAGCAGGGTTTCTCTCTACCAGGGAGCGAAAGCTGGAAAAGCAGGCACTCTCTTAAAGAGCCAATGCACAAAGTTTCGTGTGCAGCCGCTCACCTTGGGCTCCAGCAGAGGGAGGGCAGAGTGGACTGGAGCTATGTGAGGAGAATCTAGCGTTGTGGGCTCTGGAGACAGAACTCAGAGGGCATCCCTCTGGATTTCTGTGCTGAATCCCCCATACTGCAGAGGCCGACTTACCTTCCAAGCAGCTTTTGCCTGAGGGGGAAGCAATTGCCCCACCCTGCTGATAAACCTCTGGCCCTACCCCAAGGAGTTTCTACAGCCTGAGGTTCATTAAGAGAATCAGGTTAGCCTGCAGGCAGAGGCAGACTTCAGAGTGCTTTGAGTCTGCCTGATCTGCTTCTGGACCCTGGCCTTGGAAAAGCAGACTCTGGTGTCCATCTTGGTCTGTCCAAACACATCCAGCCCCAACAGAGGGGACCTCAAGCTGTGGGTTGATAGCTCCAAACAGGGTACTCAAGGCCAGTCACAAACAGTGTCTGACATTGGCCTGCACCAAAGACAGTCCGAAAAGACTTAGAGTCTTAGCAAGCCTATCTAATACATAGAAACAAACCCAAATAGGCAGCCAAAATGGGGAGACAAAAAAGCCCCAAATGAAAGAACAAGAGAAGTCTCCAGAAAAAGAGCTAAATGAAATGGAGATAAGCAATCTATCAGATATAGAGTTCAGAATACTGATCATAAGGATGCTTAACAACATAAAAAAAGATTTGGAAACTATGAAGGAAATGAAGAATGACATAGCATAAATAATGAATACATTGGAAAGAATAAACAGCAGGTTAGAGGAAGCTGAGCATTGGATCAGTGTATTAGAAGACAGGGTAGAAAAAAAACGAATCAGAGATCCAAAAAGAAAAAATTAAAAAATAGGAAGACAGTCTAAGGGAGCTGTGGGACTACATGAAACATAACAATATTCACACCATAGGAGTGCCAGAGGAGGTCAAAAGTAAGCAAGGGTTAGAGAGCCTATTTGAAGAAATAATGGCAGAAAATTTCCCTAACCTGGTAAAGAAAAAAGTAACAAGTTCAGGAGGCACAGAGTCCCAAGCAAGAAGAATCCAAAGAGGCCCACGCCCAGACACATAATAATTAAAATGCCAAAAATTCAAGACAGAATCTTAAAGGCAGCTAGAGAAAAGCAATCTGTTATTTAGGAGCTCCCATAAGGCTGTCAGCTGATTTCTCATGAGAAACTCCACAGGCCAGAAGGGAATGGCATGAAGTATTCAGGGTAATGCAAACCAAGGATCTGAAACCAAGACTACTCTATCCAGCAAGGCTATCATTCAAAATAGATGGTGAAATAAAGAGCTTCCCAGACAAAAAAGGCTAATGGAGTTTATCATCACCAAACCAGCATTGAAGGAAATGTTAAAGGGACTGCTGTAATAATAGTAAGAAATAAAGAGATAAACATAGACATAAAGAATTAAAATGGCAATAAATAAGGACCTATCAATAATAACCTTAAGGACTTTAAGGGAGACATCAGCAGCAACACAGTCATAGTCATGGACTTTAACACCCCACTGACTTCACTGGATAGATCTTCCAGACAAAAAGTCAACACAGAAACAGTGACTAAAGGGCATACTAGATCAGATAGATTTAATTGATACTTACAGAACATTTCACCCCAAAGGTGCAGAATATACATTCCTCTCAAGTGCACATGGGTCATTCTCAAAAGATAGATCACATGTTAGTACACAAAACCAGACTCTACAAGAAGATTGAAATAATATCAAGCATCTCAGATCACAAGAGCATGAAATTAGAAATCGACTACAATAAAAACACTCAAAAACATTCAAACACATGGAGGCTAAGTAACATATTATTAAACAATGAATGGGTTGCCCATAAGATCAAGAAAGAAACAAAAAACTTCCTGGAAACAAATGAACACACAACAACCCAAAATCTATGGAACAGGGAAAGCAGTCCAAAGTGGGAAGTTCATAGCACTGCAGGCCTACCTCAAAAAGCAAGAAAAATTTTTAGTAAACTACCTAACCCTACAACTTAAAGAATTAGAGAGCTCCCCTGTGAAGCCATCCTGACCAGGACTTTTCTTCACTGGGAGGTTTTTTTCTTTTTTATCACTGCTTCAATTTCATCAGGTGTTATTAGTCTATTCAGGTTTTCCGATTCTTCCTGATTCAGTTTTACATGACCTCACTCATGTGGAATCTAATAAACAAAATAGACAGGAACAAAAGAAATCCAGAGACACAGAAACATGGAACAGACTGATGAATCTCAGTGGGAAGGCAGAGGTGGGGGAGTGAGTGGGGAGAAGTTAATCAAAGAACTTACATGCATATATGCATAACCCATGGACACAGACAATAGTATGGTGAAGGCCTGGGGTGGGGCGGGTGGTGGTGGAGGGAATCAGTGGGGGAAGAAGGGGTGATATCTGTAATACTTTCAACAGTATAAATAAATTTTTAAAAACTCAAACCTTTGTATTAGAAGGTCTCAGAATTTGAGGGTCTTCAGTGGAAGGCAACGGGGGGGGGCAAGCAGAGCCCCCATGACCAACTCAAATAATGCCCTCTCTCCCCCTGCCAACCTGCTCTTTTTCCCTTCTGCATTCCTCATCTCCAAACACAGCGCCAACATCCACCCTGCTGCCCAAGCCAGAAACTGCAGTTACCCTTGATGCCTAATTAATAGTAGCAGTGACAGTAATCACTGTTGTATATTGAACACTCCTGAGCCAGGCCCATGTTAAGCATTGTCTTACAGGCATTGTTTCTTATCCTCACAAAACCGCTGAGAGATTGGTACTCTTTTTAGTTCCATTTTATAGATAAGGAGATAAGCTTAGCACTTAAGTAACTTTAAAAATTAAAATCTGAAATTTCTTTCTTGAAATATCTTTTTCATCTAAACAGCTCTTGTATCTTAGATCAGGCCTTATTTTCACCTGCTTGCACGTACTTGAGTGAGCCTAGCCAAGCCCAGCTTATCTCAGCAGAACCACCAGCCAAACTGTAAACTTAGAGAATAATAAATGAAGAGTTCCAAGGTGAGAGTAGAAGCTGCAAGGCCTCTTGAGGCATAAGGTTAGAATTTGCACAACATTAGTCACACCAAATATAACTGGAGAGGACCAGAGTCCCCCATGGGAAATCTACCCAGGGCACAGGTAGATTTAGACACAAAAAATTCAGTTCATCTCTAGTCAAAACTTGAATATCTCTCAGGGATACTGATTTGCTCTACAAAAGCCATCTTCACTTCGCAGAATGATTCCCCAGATGAGTTCTTTAAATAACACAGATATATTATAGGATTTAATTTACACACAACTTACCAAGAATGTACTCTCTGTGAAATATGAGGCAAATGTGCAATAATAACCTACCAGTGCTTCTCAAGAAGGGAAGCATGTGCTTTTCTGCATGTCAGTTTTCAAAAACTGGTTTGCCACCATGAGATGTCTCCCACACCTTTTTGGATAGAAGAGCTTATGGTATACAAGCTGACTCCATACTCATACTAATGCCACCAGATCCAAGTGAAAAATAAGTACTTCTCAGGATCAAAATAAAAATGTTTCCCTAATAAAACTGCTATTACTATGACTCATTTTTAGTCACATTATTTTATTATTTTATCTTATATTGCCCATGCTATATGTCAGGTACTGTTCTAACACTTTACTAACATAAACTCATTTAATTATGATAAACAATGAGGTAGTACAATATCCCCATTTTACAGATGAGCAAACTCAAGTGCAGAATGGTGAGCTTAACCCACAGTTTCAAATAAATTTAGGACAGAGAAAGGCTAGCATTTTGTATATATCCAAAGAGGGCATGGAAAAGAGGTTGAAGAAAGCATATTTAAAGTGAGGTGTCCCTGAATGTTGGTTTAACTGAAAAATGTATGAAAAAAATCTGCCCCCTGTTTGTGCCTTTTTGTTAGCTTTCTCTGATTCACGCTGTGGGACTCTGTACATGAAATATATATCGTATATATTTTCAGAAGTGAAAAATAAAACATTAACAGATGCTCTTTCCTTAAAAAAAATAAAGTGAGGTGTGATTGGTGTGTATCCAAGCTAATAACTAGGAACTTTTAATTGGTAAAAGGAAATCATAAGGTCAGCCCCAATTCAAGGGGTGGGGAAATCAACTCTCTTTTTAAAATTTGTCTTTATTGTGTGTTTTTAAATTTTATCTTTATTGTTGCAAGTATTACAGATGTCCCTTTTTTCCTCCACTGATCCCCTCCACCCTGCACCCCCCCCCCCAGGCCTTCACCACACTATTGTCTGTGTCCATGGGTTATGCATATATGTATATAAATTCTTAGGTTAATCTCTCCCCACCCATATCCCCACCGCTGCTTTCCATCTGAGATTTATCAGACTGTTCCATGCTTATATGTCTCTGGATCTATTTTGTTCATTGGTTTATTTTTTTCATTAGATTCCATGAGTAAGGTCATGTGATACTTGTCTTTCTCTGACTGGCTTATTTCACTTAGCATAGTACTCTCCAGGTCTCACCATGCTTCTCAAAGGGCAAGGGATCCTTCTTTTTTTTTTCACAGCTGCATAGTATTCAAAGGTGTAAATGTCAAAGAAGATGCTTGATATGATTTCAATTTTCTTGAACTTGTAGAGACTTGTTTTGTGTCCTAGCATGTGGTCTATCTTTGAGAATGTCCCACATGCACTTGAGAGAATGTATATTCTGCACTTTGGGATGAAATGTTCTGTAAATGTCAGTTAAACCCATCTGATCTAGTGTGTCATTTAGAGTCACTATTTCCTTGTTGCTTTTTTGTCTGGAAGACCTATCCAGTAAAGTTAGTGGGGTATTAAAGTCCCCTACTATGACTGTATTGCTGTCAATCTCTCCCTTAAAGTCCTCTAGAAGTTATTTTTTCAGCCTGTGTGAGTCTTTTGTTCTGAGGTGGGTCTCTTCTAGACAGCATGTTTTCCTATCAATTCAGCTACACTATGCCTTATGATTGGAGCATTTAATCCATTTACATTTAAGGTTATTATTGATAGGTACTTATCTATTGCCTTTTTAATTCTTTATGCCTATGTTTCTCTCTCTCTATTTCTACTACTTATTACAGCAGTCCCTTTAACATTTCTTGCAATGCTGGTTTGGTAGTGATAAACTCCTTTAGCCTCTTTTTGTCCTGGAAGCTCTTTATTTTACCATCTATTTTGAATGATAGCTTTGCTGGATGGAGTATTCTTGGTTTCAGATCCTTGCTTTTTGTTGCCTTGAATACTTCATGCCATTCCCTTCTGGCCTATAGAGTTTCTGATGAGAAATCAGCTGACAGCCCTATGGGAGCTCCTTGTAAGTAACAGATGGCTTTTTCTCTTGCTGCCTTTTTCTCTCTTTGTTTTAAATTTTAACTATGATGTGTGTGTGCCTCTGTCCTCAGTAACTACTTGCAGCCCTGCCGCCACATCTATGGGAACCTGGCAAGGTAGTTCCTGTCTTTCCATTTGATAGCTGAGGGCACATTAGGCTGACTTACTCAGAGTCATGGGGGAGAACCCTATCCTGCTCAAGGAACCCACAGACCTGCTTGAGGGACTTCAGGTAAGAGTAACTCTCCGTTACATGCACCACCAGAATGCAGGTATATGCTGATCAGGCTCATGGTATGGTGTGATCCTGAGTCACAGATGTTTTCCTAATAACACAGGCGGAGTCCTGGAAACTCATCCCCGCAGGATCCTTGCATCATCCTGCTCTACCATTGCATTAGCCTCTGCCTCCGGCTTGCCTCTCCCCAAATCCTCCTCCCCATTGCCTTCCCAAAACGCCAGCAGGATTGTATCACATCTCTGCTTAAAATAATATGCTAATGTTTACTGAGCCCTTATTATGGGCCAGGTGCTATTCTAAGGTCTTTTTAATCTTCACAATTCTATGAGGTAGACACTATTATTATCCCTCATTTTGCAGATGAAGAAACTGAGGCACAAGAGGTTAAAGTGACTCATTCAAGGTTACACAGTAATTAAGTGGCAAAGTTAGTATTTGAACTCAGGCAGCCTGGCTCCTGAGATAGGCTTCTCAGGCCAGAAAGCCTCTCTATAGATTTCTGTTTTTCAAATAATAAAATGATTAATATGCGTGGATTGCTTACTGTATGCTAGGCCCTGTTCTGGCTGTGTTACATGTGTTAAGTCATTTGATTCTTACAACAGAACTAGAGAATTGGGTGTAATATTATTAATATATAATTGTCCTCATTTTACAGGTAAGGAAATTGGGGCACAGTCATATAATAAAGATGGTTTACCAGACACTCCAGCTTCAGAGCCAAGCTTTGAACTGTGATATCTGGCTTCCCCAAGGCTGTCCAGGACAACGTCCCAGCATCCAAGTCTCTTTGGTTTCATGCAGCATGATCTCTCAATTTCCAGCAAAGCATGCCTTTTGTTTCTCGGTCTCTGCATGTTTTTTTCCTTCCCAACCAGACCTTAACCTCCATAAGGCCAGATTTGAGATCTGGTACAAATCTCAGTTTTTCCACCTCACAGCAGGAGTCAATAGATAATTTGCTGAACAGAACTACAGAATGCCAGAGGTGAACTGTCTTGGGACCCCCTCTGAGTGAGACAGGCAGTAAGCCAGGACAAGTGGAATAGGGAAACTGAGACAAACAGTTGAACAAGCTGACAGTAATTTACAGCAGATACAGAAGGTCACCTCCCTAGAAATAACATCTAGGCCTCAGTTGTATTTCAGCTCCAGACCCAGAAAATCAGCAAAACTAGGTGGGTGACACCAGGACCAGCTGCAGTGACTAATGACCCCCTGCCCTGACACTGACCAATCAGTGAAGACCATGACCTGAAGGAGCAGCCCCAGAAAACTGATGAATATTCTGTTGAAACCCTCCCCTGAAACCTCCCCTAGGATTCCTGTGTGCAAGAGAGAGATAAAAGCCTCATGACAAAAGACCCAGAGTGTGCTCTCCTTCCCAGGAGCACAACCACACCTCCCCCCCCTTCTTCCCCACAAGCATGCACCTTCTAAACTGTAAGGGACCCCATGAGGCTTACAACCAGGGCAGCAATGAGAAGTGGCAGTTCATCCTGGGCAAACCCCCTGAACCTGTCCCCAAGCCCCCCTTTCCTCTGACTTCTTAGTGAGCCAAAACAGCCCAGCCTAGGCTCATTCCCCCAGCCCTTCCTTGTTTCATGTCCCAAGCTTTAATAAATGTCCTCTAAAATTCGCCAGGAATCCTGTTGTGAAAATTTTCCTGCACAAAGTCAAGAACCCACACACTACTGGCTGAGCCTAGGTAGACCCGCTCAGGGCCAGATCCCCTTTCCAGTAACAAGAGGAATGGAGAGACCACCCACTGTGACCTGAACATTAGACTCAGTCTGCTTCCCATTCAAGGTTTGTGTGCCTGATGTTTCAACAGGCCAATATTCAAGACAGAGTTCGGAGTAAGGAAAGGTTTATTGATGGAGAAGGTGCCAACTCAAGAAGATGGGGGGTCTTAAAGCTTCTGCAAACCCATATTAAGAATGGGTGCTGCAATTTACAATAGCTAAGATCTGGAAACAGCCCAAGTGCCCATCAGTAGATGAGTGGATAAAAAAGCCATGGGACATAAACACCATGGAATACTATGCAGCTGTAAAGAAGAAGGAACTCTTACCTTTTGTGACAGCACGGATGGACCTGGAGATTATTATGCCGGGTGAAGTAAGCCAGGCAGAGAAAGACAAGGACCATATGATCTCACTGATATGTAGAATCTAAAGAACTTAATCAACTGATGAACAGAATAGATTCAATGACATGGAAGCATGGATCAGACTGACGAATCTCAGGGGGCGGAGGAGGGCGGGTGGGTGGAGGGGGAGAGATTAACAAAAGAATTCACACACATATATGTACAATCCAAGGACACGGACAATGGTGTGGAGAGGGAATGGGGAGGGGGGTGGGATGGGGTGGAACGGGTCATTGAGGAGAAAAAGGGACATCTGTAATATTTTAAACAAAAATAAAACAACAACAAAAAATAAAAACATATTGAGAACAGGAAAAAAAAAAGAGTGTGGCAAAAAAAAGCCCAATCATTGTGGCTCAAAGGTTGAGCATTGACCTATGATCCAGGAGGTGGTGGTTCGATTCCCAGTCAGGGCACACGGCCAGGTTTCGGGCTCCATCCCCAGTAGGGGGTGTGCAGGAGGCAGCAGATCAATGACTCTCTTTCATCACTGATGTTTCTATCTCTCTCCCCCTTCCTCTCCCTGAAATGAAAAAAGAAAAAAAAAAAAAGGGGGTGTGGCAAGAGGTGTGTGACATCAAGGTGCCAACATGGATCCAATGAAAAGTGAGAAATGTCTAAATCTATTTGTTCCCTGGTCCTGATCCCTGCTGATCTGAATCCTGTCTTGAGGCTCCTGCAAATCTTTGCCAAAAGCTCAAGCCTCAAGTAGATATTTTCTAATAATTAGCCTGTCTATGGCAGGAGCTATTCATCTGAAGATCCTGGGAGAAATGCAGATCAAAATTAAGATAGAATCAGAGAGAGTGAGCATTTCATTCCATTACAAGCCCAGGACTTGCTGCCTTGGCCTCAAGATCCCATCCAGATCCTCCAGATCCTTTTCTTAAATTAAAGCCTGTTTAATATGTTCCCAGGAAGCTACTACTTACAGAAACCATTATCACAAGAAACAAACAGAAGTGAATATTTTGTTAATGGAGTCCCTAAATTAACAAATTTTGGCCCAGCTCATGACAGGTTGGTGATTAAGCCTCAGGAATGGCCAGTTTTCCCATAACTATAATCTTATTTTCTCCATCTTGAAAGGGAGAAGGGGTCATTTACAAAAGGGAAAATTGAATTACTCAAGGTCACCTTCAAGTGATGAGTGAATCAAGAGTCAGAATCCCTTTATTCCATCGGGAGACGGGGTGAGGTGACCTTGCAAGACCTTCAGATTAGAGTTTCTGTCACACTGCCCCCGTCAGCTTTCTGAGGGAAAATGAGGTCCAGGGATTTGAAACTTAGAAAGGGTCATCAGTGCTGAGTTGGAACTCAGCAGAACTCAACAGGATTGAAGACTTAGAAACACAAGGCCTTGGACTCCTCCAGAATTTGCTCAACAGCCTGACGGTGACTCTAAAGGCCCTCAGGTCCGGATTTTTCCAATAACATTTAAGGCTGTCCACAGTGGGCCTTTCATTCAGTCACTAAACATTTATGGAGGGCTTACTGTGGGCCAGGCACCACTTGTAAAGGAACTTACAGACTCCTAACAATCCTGCAAGGTAGGCGTTATAACCACTCCTCTTTTAAAGATAAAGGCACAGATTCAGAGAGGTAAAGACAGAACTGGAACTTCTTCAGTGTTCCAGAAAATAGTGTTTCCAGTCTCTAGGCACTATACCCCATCCTACAGGTCTCACTTCTAGGGGCAGTAATGGTGGTACTGCTTCATGGGTAAGAGCAATGGTTTAGGATCAGACCTGAGATGGAATCCTCACCCAGCCACCTGTGTGACCCACAGAAGTCGTTTAACCTCTTTTGTCCTCAGGTACCTTATCTATAAATTGATAATAAAAATGCCTTCCTCATAGGTCTGTTGGGAGGACAAGTGAGATAAAGCACATAAAGTCCTGTGAGAGAGCCTAGATGGGGAAGAACTGTGTGTTTGTGCGCAAGTGTGTGTGATCCCCCACCTCCCTAAAGAAGGGCACCCCATGCCCAGACTCCTCCTGGTCAAGCTTTCTCTCTGCTTGCTGGGCGTGAACGCCAGGAGCGCCCAGGACTGGAAAAAGAGGACCTGGGAAGATTAGTCTGCGGGGGGGTTGAGCAGAAAAACCAGGAATGGGCGATTTGGCCACGAAGAAGAGCCCGGGGCGACAGACACGGGGTCCCCAGGTTGGAGAAAGAGGAGGGGGCAGCAGGTGGGCGCCCCAGAGGAGCTTCCTGTGCGGGTCCCGGGGCTGCCCCCCCCCCCCCCGGAAGCCTCGCGCCGGGGGTAGGTGGGCGTCCTGCGGTGGCGGTTTCCCGCAGGCTTCTCCAGGACAGGTGCCGCTAAACTGCTGCGGCGATCTCAGGTCCGCGAGCCCAGTCTGCCTCTGTTCCCGCAGGGGCTCCGCGGGCCGCTCCGCGTCTCTAAGGAGTTGCGGCTCTGGGGTGCGCGGGGCTGTGACAAGGGCCGGGCCGGGCCGAACCGCTACGCCCGTGCTTCTGAGGACGCCCACGGGAAGCGGGTGCCCCTCCCGCTCCCCCAGCTGAGCCTGACCCAGTGCGCAAGGACGCGGGGAGCTACCCCGCAGCCAAACCAGATCTTGACAGTTGCGCGCCGCCGGCCTCGGGGCCGCTGCCTGGCAACGGCGCGCTCCCGACGAGCCCGCGGCCGCGCAGCTCTCCGCCGGGGCCTCCCCCTCAGGGTGCGCGGATCCCCGGCGGATCCAGGCCGGGTTTTGCGGCGGAGCCCTCGCGTGCTGATTTTCCGCGGCTCTCGGGAGCTCCGCGAGGTGGGAGATTATGGTGCTGGGCGAGCTGTGGGCCGCGCTCTCCGGAGCCCGCGGCGCTGCCCTGGCCTGCTGCTTCGTGGCGGCGGCCGTGGCCCTGCGCTGGTCGGGTCGCCAGACAGCTCGCGGTGCGGCGGCCCGGGCGCGACAGAAGCAGAAAGCGGCCCTGGAAAGCATGGACAAGGCTGCGCAGCGCTTCCGGCGCCAGGTGACTGTCGGGGTCAGGATCCGGGGGTCACCGGGGGGGGGGGGGAGTGCCCCCAGCTGCACTTTCAGCTTCCCGGGCGCGCGCAGAAGGGCAGGTGGCGGGCGGCGCAGGTGCGTGGGCAGTGCAGGTTTGTAACTCTCGGACCCCCTTATTGCCCCAGTGCATTCGGTGCTCTTTCGGAGCCAGGTGGGGCCAAGGGGAGGAAGGGAAACAAGAGAAAGGGTAGTTTTTGAAGGCCATCGCTGCACTGGGTCAAAAGAGGAGCTTTGCTCCGTACCAGAGAATCTCAAGATCACTTGGCGATTAGAACACTAAAACGCAGGCATGAGAACCAATGGGACGCTAGGGTTAGGACTTTGGAATCGCTGAGGGATGGCCAGGTGAATCCGGAGTTCAAACGCATCGATTTAGGTGTGGGGAGCCTAAGGCGGCCCGAGAGGGGCTTGCCCAAATGCACAGTGGGTTATTGGCAGAGCTGGGCTGGAATGGAAGTCTCCCCATCTCCTACTGCCCAGGTTGTCGTTGCCAGCTCCTGACAAGCCCCTTCCATGAGCAGGTTTAGTTCCAGCCCTTCCCTGGTGATCTGTCAACAAGCTGTTCTCCCTCTAGATCAGCTCAGTGTGTGTATGGAGGTGAAGGAGGGGCCTAGAAGAGGGTGCTTTCCCTCCCAGTATTTGAGACACGGGACCCAGTTTGAAATCAAAATGCTGAACTGTGGTAGTTGTCCTTCATGCTGAGGGAGAAAATACTTGCCATGAATGTTTGTGTTTTGATAGGATTCCATTTGACAGGCAGGAAGGTGGTCTAGGTGATTGGGGACAACAGGAGGCAGGAGGGTGTGCCTAGGTGGGAGACTGGGAAGGAGTCACAGAAAATTCCATGTAGCAGATGCTCAGATGCAGCAAGTGATTTTTGAGGTGGGGTTAAGCTGGAATTAGAACCTAGATGCCCAGTGGGACTATCCAGCCTAATTCCAGTAGAAAGGAGCAATGGCCCGGCCGGGCGTGGCTCAGTGGTTGAGCATGGACCTGGGATCCAGGCGATCGGGGTTGGATTCCTGGTCAGGGCACATGCCCGGGTTGCGGGCTGCAGCCAATCAATGACTCTCTCATCATTGATGTTTCTATCTCTCTCTCCCTCTCCTTCCCTCTCTCTGAAATCAATAAAGATATATTTAAAAAAAGAAAAAAAAGAAAGGAGCAATGGAGAGATGTTAGGAAAGGAGACTGGGCCTTGGATGACAGCCAGGCCCAGGGTGTGGCCTTGATTGTGGTGAGGTTTTGGCTAGATGATGAATTTACTCCATACTATTCCTGGGCCAGCATGCCATGTTTGTTTATTTATTGAAATAAAAATGTGTCTGGCTCTAGTCTCCATTCATCAAGCTGGCTGAAAAACCTACCATCAATTTTCACGGTTCCCTCCACCCAGATTGGGAGGCCCTCATGTTTAATCCAAACTGGCTACTTCCCCTACTTGAGCAGAGGTTCTTCATCATCTAATCCTCCTCTGCCTGAGCTCCTAGGTGCCCCACTCGGGGATCCACTCAGCTGCTCCTGAGGCATCAAGTCCTGTGCAGCCAGCTGAGTTCTGCTAGCTCCAAATGTTGTGTGGGACAGCTGCAGGAATCTGCCCACAGTTTCTGCCTACAGAACTCCACTCCCAGTCTCAAGGAACCCACTGGCTGGCAGGAGTGTAGGGTGGTAGAAGGGTGGGTCTTCCCTCATCTCAACTCCAAGCATGAGTATGTAGTTTCCCTCTGGAGATGCATTAATTCTAAGAAATTTTCCAGGGCAGAAGTTTTGGCTCTGAACTACAAAGAGCTGTTGACACACCCTCCGTGGGGTAAGAGAGCTTGGCCTCAGAACCCCAAAACTTGGCTCTTCCTGGAGGGGAAGCCAGGAAATTACCCTTTGGTTTTGCAAAGAAGAGAAGAAAGGGAGAGCTACCTCAGGAGTCTCATTGTTTTGAGCTATGAGCAAAGGCGTGGGATCTTGATGACAATAGCTTTGTAGGCCTTCAGGTAGGTAGGAGGTGAGCTGAAGTCAGCCCCAGACTGAGCCTCCCTGACCCTAAGGCGCCCTCTGCTTGGCCCTGGAGTGGTTTTGAGGCTGTCTCAGCAGCTTTTCTTCTGGGGTTTTCCCTCCCAAGCCTTGAATAGTAAGGGGCACTGAGGTAAGCAGGACCCTGAGCAGGCCTTGGGAGAATACAGCAGCTTGTAGTACAACTCCCGCCTGTTAGACTCCAGACAGAGCTTGTTGGGAGCCCAGACGCCACGTTATTACAAGGTGGTGCTAGAAGGGGGTGGGGGGATCATAAGCATTTCCTGAATTACCACAAAATGGTTATCTCTCTGTAGATCTAGAGCAACTCTAGAGTAAGGCCTGTTTTGGTAACTCTCTGTTGATCATGTGAGGCTTAACAACCTGTAACAACTCTTTACCCACCCCCCCCCCCCCCCAAATGAGTTTTGAACCTTTTTAGACGGAAGAGAGTGATAAAATTATGACAGAGACTTTAACCTGGACATAATTGGGAGAGTCTGTGGGAGGAGCTGGGGCTATAGGAGGAGTTCTGGCACTTTAAGTCATTGGATAGCCCTTCAAGGACGAACCTTATGTTTATAACAGAGTTATATGGTGGCAACTACCCCTACCTTTAACTTCCACTTCCTCTTTATAAAGTCTCTCCTCCATCTTTGTTTGGTTCAGTGTGTGCATATGGTTTGCCATTTCGGCACACACTGAATTGCAGTCCTTTTTTTTCCCCCTGAATAAATTCTTTTTTGGTGGAATCAACATCTAGTTGATTCCATTGTTTCCATTCTATAAGAGGAAGCACTATTAATAGAATATTATGGCAGGGAGAAATACCACAGAACAACCACTCATGCCTCTCTGTGCCTTTGCATTTGTAGTTTTACCTCAAATGCCTTTCCCCCACATTTGTTACAACCCCGTTTGTCACAATCCCACTGGTCTTACAAATGTCACTTCCTTCAAATGGATCTGACCTGTAGTTCTATCTCCTGGCCTTCTCCAAAGCCCACCCTGAATCTGATTTTAGTTTTTAAAATATATTTTTATTGATTTCAGAGAGAGGAAGGGAAAGGAAGAGAGAGAAACATCGATGATGAGAGAGAAATCATCCATGAGCCACCTCCTGTACGCTCCCTACTGGGAATCGAGCCTGAAACTCAGGCATGTGCCCTGACCGGGAATCAAACCATAACCTCCTGGTTCATAGGTTGATGCTCAACCACTGAGCCACATGGGCCAGGCTTGAACCTGATTTTAAAACAAAATGAGTCAGTAGATGAATTTGTTACTGTTGAGTTTGGGTTCTTGTCTCCTGATATAAAATAATTCAGACCAGGGGTGCTGATAAGAGCAAAGGCAGATTTATTGAGTCTCTGCAGAGGGCAAGAACACTGATAGGTTCCCAGATTCTGTGCCCTAAATGTGGGGCTTTGGGGTGTTTATGGCTTGGGAACATGGAGGTCGTTGGGGTTAACCAATTAGGGAGTAGGTTAGGTTTTTTCTTTTTTGGAACACTGGTGTTGGCGCATATGTCAGTGAAGTGAAACATTCTGGGATTGTGCAGCACTTATGGGATGCAGGAAGGCACTTTCCCAACCAAGTATTGAGTTGGTCCTTGTGATTGATGGCTTGGCTTTAGATCTGAAAAACAAACTTAAAAGAAGTCAGGGTAGTTCCTGAACTATTGTTTCATAACTGCCTGTTGATAACTGCCATAGTTCTGGGAGGGCTTAACTCGGAACAATTTTTGGGAACATTTTATCCTACCTATTTCTTTTTTGTTGTTAATCCTCACCTGAGGATATTTTTTCCATTGATTTTTAGGGAGAGTGGAAGGAAGAGAGGGAGGGAGAGAGGGAAATGGGAAAGGAGAGAGAGGGTGGAATATCAATATGAGAGAGACACGTCAATCAGTTGCCTCCCCCATGGTGTGCAGGCTGACACTCTAACCACTGTGCCACACTGGCCAGGGCACTACCTGCTTCAAATTGAAGGACAGTATAGTTTTTGTTGAGACCAGTATCAGTGGTATACATGATGAAATGGAAGAGATATCCTGAAATAGAACAAAAGTGATTTTTAAAAAACCATGAGGGAAGATAAAGACATGAAGGACAATCCAGGATACCTGAAATTAGGACCATAGGTGGTTCAAAAGGAGGAAAACAGATGGAGGAGTGGCAAAGATTTGTCGGCATACAAATGTCCAGACCTGTAGAGAATTTTTATGAGTTTACTTGAGGCAAGCATGTGCTGGGGAGCAAGATCTCAAATGCTCCAGTGCTGCAGTTTTCAACCTTTTTCATCTCATGGCACACATAAACTAATTACTAAAATTCTGCAGCACAACAAAAAATATATTTTTTGCCGATCTGACAAAAAATAGGTATAATTTTGATTGACTTATAAAAAGGAAAAAAAAAGATTACCTACATTTTTTGCTCCTAAGTGACTTTTTAACAAATCTGGTGCCTATACTTGTATATAAGGATTTCTGAAACCAAGAATTAACCAGTCAAATGCAACCTTATTATGTGATGTGACCAATAAGATGCAACTCTATTATATGACCTGCATATTTATGGTTTAAGACAGGCATTCACACCAGACGACTATTATGTTGGCTGTTGTCAATGTTTTATTTGACAATCAGGGAAAAAAGGTCAGTGCCCCTGACTAAATAGTCAGATATCGCATGTTTAAAAAATTCTTGAGGCACACCGATTGAAAATTGCTGCTCCAGAGAATAACTGTTTTGCAGCTTCTTTTGTGCATTTGAAATTTGGCAGGGGCCGGGGGAGCGTAAGGAAGTTTAGAGAAAGCAAGGCAGGGATTGGATTGCAGGACAGTTAATAAGATTATGTGCTTTCTTGAGGGTTAATACTCCCTTCCAGGAGTATTACTCCTGGTATTTCAAAGGTGTGTTAACCTAGATGCATAAGAACAATAGACAGGGCTGGGTTAAAACCTTTCACTAAAGAAGTTATAGGCCTGGGGAATGACTACCCACATGACATGTGCTGTTAAGAATTTATGATCGGCCCTATGAGGACATGTTCCACATAACCCTTTTTTTGGTCCGCAGATTCAATGGTAGCTATAGTATCCTTTCCTTGAAAAGGTATGCATGCAGACTGGCCACAAGCTCAGTTTGAAGTTATCTGTACACTTTCCTGCATTCTCCATACAAAAGTTAATTTCCCCCCTTTTCACAGATTGGTCTCCCTGAGGGGTAGACTTACTTTTGGTTTCTTGTAAAGAGAAAATGTCTCAGCTTCCTGATAATTAGTTGAAGGCTTTAAAATTCTTTCCTATGCCTTTAAAGTCTTTAACATTTGCCTGGCCAGGCGTGGCTCAGCGGTTAAGCGTGGACCTGGGATCCAGGCGATCAGGGTTTGATTCCCGGTCAGGGCACATGCCCAGGTTGTGGGCTTGATCAATGACTCTCTCATCATTGATGTTTCTATCTCTCTCTCTCCCTCTCCTTTCCTCTTTCTGAAATCAATAAAAATATATATATATATATAAAAAAGTCTTTAACATTTAAAAACATAGGAAATAATTAAAAATTTGTGCTGAGAATGGAGGGGAGCTTGCTGATAGCTTCTCTTTTTAAATTTACTGATTTTTAGAGAGAGAGAGAGAGAGGAATATTGATTTGTTGTTCCTCTTTTTTATGTATTCATTGGTTGATTCTTATATTGCTTTGACCCGGGATCGAACCCACAACCTTGACGTATCAGATTGACGCGCTAACCAACTGAGCTGTATTATATTAAAAAAAAATAAAAAATCCCAAATAAGTATTGTATCCATTCAACAAATTAAGGGAAGGGTTACACAGGCTGTGTAATTGGTGTGTGTAGAGGGTGCTCAGCTCTTGGGGTGTGGTGTGTGTGAGGGGGTGGTTTTGCATTGAGGGGTTGCAGAGGAGTCTGACAGGGCCACGCCTGGAAGCACCTCCTGGAACATGCTCTGGAGCTTGTGGTGTAAAGTGGTTTTAAGGGGAGAGGCAAGCCCTGGTTGGGCTTTGCACTGTCTGGGCTAGCAGGAAGCAAGGGTGGATGGGAGTGACAAGGCTTGGGCAGGGCGGCCAGCTAGTGGCCCCTTGGTGACCTGGGAAAGAAAGGATGAGCACCAGCGAGGATCTTGGTGGAGGAGATGGAGAGGTGACCATTTTTCAGAGCTATTTAGGGGGCTTGGTGAATGATTGGATACCGGTGGGAGGGAGAGGGAGGAGTACAGGATGACTCCTGTTTTCTTACTTGAACACCTGGATGAATGCAGCACCCTTCCCTGAGTGAGGATATACACAGGGGAGGGTGAGAAGGAGCTGGTGGAAAGCAGGGGAGCAAGCTCAGGGGGAAGGACACAGAGGGGTGGGCACCACTGGGAGAAGCCCAGTGACCAGATTTGAGCTTAGTTGGGTCAGGCTGGGTGGAGGATCAGCAGGCTATGGGGTAGGTGGAGAGCCTGGAGAGGAAGCCAGCAGAAGGAATGACTTTTCCCAGCATCAGAGAGGGAAAAAGATGTGCCCAGACAGAATCTCAAAGATTCTCTGTCTTCCCCTACTGTCTGGCTCCTTTTTATCCTTCAAATCACAGCTGAAATTTCACCTCCTAGGGGACTCCTGCCCATGCCATCTGGGTCAGTTCTCTGTCATTTCCATCACAGCACTCTATTTGCTTTCTCACAAATACATAATTCATTTATTTTCTTGAATGTCAGCTCTCTGAAAGCCGGGACTTGCCTGTCTTGGTTACTTCTAAATTCATAGCCCCTAACATAGTCCTTGACACATAGTGGATGCTCAGAAAATGTTTGTTGATTGACTGAATAAGTGGATGACAGAAGTAGCTGAAAGGCAGGAGGAAAATCAGAGAGGGTGGTATCTCTAGGCCCAGGAGAAAATTGAAGAAAACTGACAAGTGGTCAATGAGACAGGGAGCAAAAGAGTCAAGTTTCTGTTGGATTTGGCAACAAGGAGGCCCCTGAAGACTTTGACAAGAACAGGAGACCATAGAGGTGAGAATTGGTGGCTGTGACTCAGATTTCCTGTAGCTCCTGTTTACTAATTAGTCAGTACCCTTGAGGAGGAAGCAACTGACTGTTTAAAGGTAGGGGCTGATCCCAAGGACTCTGGGGAGCCTTTGAGGCCTGGCAGTGAGGGGTCTGATCAGATATCTCCTTCAGAGAGCTCTGACCACCCTTTACCTATATGCTGCCCATTTCCCATACTCAGTTTTATTTTCTTTAAGTTATTTCTCACTATTCTTACTTGTTAACTTATTATCTGCTCACTCCCAACCTGTACCTTGTGTAAACCCCCAGAGCATGGATATGCCTTTTTTTTTTAACCCTCACCTGAGGATATTTTTTCCGTCCCTTTTCAGAGAGAGTGGAAGGGAGAGAAAGGGAGAGAGAGAAACATCGATGTGAGAGAGACACATTGATTGGTTGCCTCCTGCATGTGCCCCATCCGGGCCAGGGATGAGCCTGCAACTGAGATATATGCCCTTGGCCGGAATCGAATCCCAGACCCTCCAGTCCAAGGACCAACACTCTAACCACTGAGCAAAACCGGCTAGGGGTTGGGTATGCCATCTTTGTTCACTGCTATAACCCCATGCTTAGTGTGGCACCTGATCCAGAGTAGGCACCTTATCTGTGGAATGAATGAAAAAAATCCTCTTCTGTATGTGGCCTCCAGCTGCAGCCTAACAACCCAGGAAGCAGTCTTGTTCTCACGCTCCCCTGCTGCTGGTCGGGTGGTCGGGCAGGTGGACAGCCAGTGGGCAGCCCGTGCTGAGTGGGCAGAGACTCTAGTTTGCCTGTATGGCCTAAGCAAGGCACTTCCCCTCTCTGAGTCTCAGTTTCTTCACTGTGCAAGCGGAATGGTAGTAGATTTAATAAAAACATAGAGCACACCAGCGTGATGCCTGGAACACACACAGTAAGCAGCCTGGGGCAGGACATTCCAAGGTCTCAGAGGTTTTCTCTTGGAGCCAGGCCAGTCAGATCTTCCTTTGTAATGTTCAAGTTCTGAGTACCCCAGACCTGCTGAGTCAACCTTTAAGGCACATGCTCTCATTTCTCTGGGATAGATACTCTGGGGTTGAGTTGCTGGGATGTGTAATAATTGCATGTTTTTGTTATAGTTGTTTGTTTGCTTGTTTTTTGAAATTACCATGCTGTTTTCTAGAGTGGTCCTACCATTTTTATCAGCACCATTGATACATGAGTGACTGATTTCTCCACACCCTCATCAGCACTTGGGGCTGTTCTTACATTTAGTTTAAGTTGTTCTGATGTATGTGTCATAATATCTCACGATGATTTTGATTTTTTCATCTGCTTATTTGCCATCTGTATATCCTCTTCAATGAAATGCCTGGCCATGTCTTTTGCCTACTTTGTAATTGGATTGTTTGCTTTCAGAGTTGCATTTTGAGGTTTTTTTTTTTGTATATTTGCATACTACCACTTGGATGGACATGTGGTTTGCAGTATTTCCCTCCAGTGTACACTTTGTCATTTCATCTTCCCCAGAGCCTAGGTTTTTTTATTTTAATAAATTCTAATTTATTTAAAAAAATCAGCCTGGCTATAGCTTCTCCCTGGGTGTCCCTGCCAGGAAGGTTCTTCTTCTTCTTTTTAAAAAATATATATCTTTATTGATTTTAGAGAGAGGAAGGGAGAGAGGGAGAGAGAGAGTTGAAACATCAATGATAAGAGAATTATTGATCAGCTGCCTCCTGCATGACCCCCAACGGGCATGGAGCTTGCAACAGGGACATGTGCCCTGACTGGAATCGAACCTGACCTCCTGGATCCTAGGTCAATGCTCAACTGCTAAGCCACGCCCAGCCAGGCTGCCAGGAAGCTTCTTGAAGAGATAATCTGCACTGTTCGAGGTGGCAGGGGCTTGCCCTGGCTGGGTCACATTGTCAGATTTGTGGGTGGGCTTGTCTGTCATGGATTGGCATGTGGCAGTGATCATCTGCTTAGTAGGTGTGGGGACTTAAGGACATGGGCCATGGGTACCTGGGACAGGTATAGAGGGCCTGCAGGGAGTAGGGGACTGATCTGAGGTGTCTCCCCAGAACCCTGACCTGGACTCAAAGGCGCTGCTGGCCCTGACCCTGCCTCAACTGGTGCAGAAGTTACACAGCGGGGAGCTGTCTCCCCAGGCTGCGCTCTTCACCTACGTGGGAAAGGTAAGGCCAGCCAAAGCCAGCCAGTGATCTTTCCCGCTCCTTCCTCTAGGCCGGCTGTGCACAGGCTGTGGGGAAAACCTGGCCTGGAGTTCATCCTGCTGAGGGCCATGGTGGGACCACGGTGCTAGGGTCTGCCAGGGAGGGAAGGAGCCAGAGGAGTGAGTGTGTGTGTGTGTGTGTGTGTGTGAGAGAGAGAGAGAGAGAGAGAGAGAGAGAGAGTGTGTGTGTGTGTGGGGGGGGGGTGTGACTCTGTGTATGGGAACACTGAGCATGTTGTCTTAGCTAGAAACCTGGCTTTCAGCCCAGACTTCCCTCTCCTTCCTGCCTCCATCCCATTGGTCACCAAGTCCAGTCTGTTCCTTTTCTATGGCTCTCTCTAGTCCATCCCCTTGTTCCCACCTTCCTTCAGCCACCCTCATTTCCCTCCAGGATCAAGCACCAGCCTCCTGGCCAGATCCCTTTCAGGTCTCCAGTTCTTCAGTTTCATCTCTGTCTCCAGCATTCTCTTTGGCCAAAACCTTCTGGAGCTTGGGGCATCAGTGGTAGCTCAGCTGCTGGCGGTTCCATGACACCCAGGGCCTGCCGTGCTCCGGGTTGCTAGCTTATGTGGTATACCTTTTACCTGGAAGGCTCTTCTCCCTCTTCCTTGCCCTGCTTGGTGCAACAGGCTCCCCTGGCTGAGCCTTCGGGCTTGGAGAAGGAGTCCCCTCTTCCATGAAGCCTCCCCTGACTCTCTTCCCCTCCCAGCCCGAGTTAGGGTTTCCTTTTCAGTGTTCACTTTCTAATAGAGCATTTCTTATTTCATTATAAATGGGCCTGCCTTGTCTTTCTCTTTCCCATGTAAAATGTGAGCTTTTTTAGCTTTTTTGCAACAAAGCTTGCCTTACCTGTCTTTGCACCTTAGTGCCAGACCCTATGTCTTTTATATAGTAAGTGCTCAAGAAATGTTTGAAATGTGCTTGTGTTCTATGAGTGTGACTTGTGTATGATTTCTTGAAAGAGATCACAGGAAAGCATTCTGGTACAGACTGGCCTCCTACCTTCCTGCCTTAGGTAGCCTGAAGACAGATTTCATGAGCCTGAGTGTGACAACAGGACCTACACCCATTTTCTCAGGTGTTTCACAGGAATGAGAGCATTTACTGAAACTGTACTTCATTCTTCCCTGGCCTTTCCCTCCTGCAGGGCCCTGTTGAGTGTGGCTTTAGCAAGGCCTAATGACAGCCAGCCACACTGAGTGTGTCCTCACTTGCAGTCAAGTGCCCACTCCATTTACTGAGTCAGTCACTCCTCCATGTGACTTATTTTTCAGATTCAAGAGTTCCTGGGACAGGGGAGGTTTAGCTGGGGCGGGTGTGGGCCAGGCCTGGGGCAGAGGAGAGTGTGCTGGGCTCTGGGAGGCTGGAGCCTGGGTCTGTCCCTGTTCTGTGCTGACTCCCAGTGTGGTCTGAGATGGGGATCTGCCCTGTCTGCCTCACTGGGCAAGAGATGTGGCTTGAGGAGGGCAATGGCCAAGGGTCATTCTCTTCTCAACTCATTCCCTCTGGGGGGCTTCCAATGCCAGCATCTTGCTCCTTTGAGTATCCTGATTGTTCCTTGCCCCTGGGACTATACTCTTTTTTCGACTTGGGGGGTTGAAGACCAGAGACAGCCAGGGTGAGGTTGGGGCCAGATGTCCCCAGTGGGGTGGGTGTTGGGCAACTAGATTATCCTCTGTGCTCCTGGCTCTGGGCCATGGTGCTGGCTACCCTTTCCCTGAGTATACTTTATTTTCTATTTTTCCCTGAGTATACTTCATTTTATTTTTTGTCCCTGAGTTTACTTCAAAAGGCCAGTTTTATGTTGTGTATATTTTGCCACAATTTTTTTTTAAGGCCAGCCTCATTCTGCCTTGTGTCCATTTCTCCCTCCCCTAGGCCTGGGAAGTGAACAAAGGGACCAACTGTCTGACCACCTACCTTGAAGACTGTGAGACTCAGCTGTCCCAGGCCCCAAGGCAGGGCCTGCTCTACGGCGTCCCTGTGAGCCTTAAGGAGTGCTTCAGCTACAAGGTATCAGGGCTCACGTTCCCCCCATCCCTGCCAGCCAGCTCTGTATCCTGGGTTACCCTGGGCCCTCAGGAAGGATGAGGTCCAGAGGCCTTGAGGGGGCACCACGGTGTGCCTTGCCTTGGCCTGTGAGAGGGTGGTGGGAGTGGACCCTGTGCTGCTGAAGGGCCCCTGACTCATCAGCCATCTCCCTCTCGGTGCCCATTCTTCCTCGTAGGGCCAGGACTCGACCCTGGGCTTGCACCTGAATGAGGGGGTGCCAGCAGAGTGCGACAGCGTGGTGGTGCAGGTGCTGAAGCTGCAGGGCGCTGTGCCCTTCGTGCACACCAACGTCCCCCAGTCCATGTTCAGGTTGGCTCTCAGGGCTGTGGGGTAGAGGTAGGGTCACCTATGCCTGTGTGACACAGCTGACCCATACCTGCTTCCTCCAGCTATGACTGCAGTAACCCCCTCTTTGGCCAGACCACGAACCCATGGAAATCTTCTAAGAGCCCAGGTGGCTCCTCTGGGGGTGAAGGGGCCCTCATTGGAGCTGGAGGCTCCCTCCTGGGCTTAGGCACTGACATTGGGGGCAGCATTCGCTTTCCCTCCTCCTTCTGTGGTATCTGCGGCCTCAAGCCCACAGGAAACCGCCTCAGGTATGGTGTAGGAGGTGTGTGGAGGAAGCTTCTAGTTCCCTCGTGGTGTGACCTTGGCCTAGCTTCCCACCTCTCTGGGTTCCCTCACTGGGATTTTTCTGGGAGGGAATGTCGCGGCACCACTGGCCCTGGTTTCTAGTTTCCAAGTGGTAAGCATGCTGAGCTGCTGTATGGGTGCGGAGTGGGGCAGTGGTTGGCTATTTCCTGTTTCCAATATCTTGTGTTTCTTATCCAGCAAGATTGGTCTGAAGGGCTGTGTCTATGGACAGGTGGCAGGTAAAGTTTGCGGTTCCATTAGTGCCCTGGAAGGATGGGGGGGGTGTCTGCCTGATCCACCTCTGCCCCTGCCTGGGGGCAGAGTTTGGCCCCCAGGCCACTCTAGGTCTGAGTTCCTACTCCCTTGTCTCTGCCCCCACTCCGGGGCCATTGCCCAGTCCTTGCTTGGACCCAACCCCATTGGGGCCAAGTGATCTCTCTTCCCTCCCCTCCCCACCCGACAGTACAGCTCTCAGTCGGCCCCTTGGCCCGGGACGTGGAGAGCCTGGCGCTGTGCCTGCGAGCACTGCTGTGTGAGGACATGTTCCGCTTGGATCCCACTGTGCCCCCCCTGCCCTTCAAGGAGGAGGTGAGTGGGGATGGGGGTGGGTTCAGTTGTCACTGGTGCTCCTGAGCCCAGAGAGCAGCCCCCCGGCAGTGTGGGCAGGTCTTGGAGGCCTTCTCTCCTGAAAACCAGCCCCTAGGGGCCTGAGACCAGGGTCTGTGCTGCTCCACAGATAGCCACCAGATGGAGCCCTTGCCTGCATTTAGAAACCTCACTCTTCCAAATTGGCTGCTGGGAACCTTGCTGAGGGCAGGCTCCGCCTTCTGCCTTCTAGCGGGCGCCTCTGCTGCTGTCACTGAGAAGCCACTTCCCAGCACAGAGAACAACATGAGGGAGAACTCCTGTACCTCTTCTGTGTTTGACTCTCAACAAATAGGAGCCTTTCTTCAGTATTTGTGTCTGTATCCCCAGCCTCCACTGTGATGCTTGGCATGTAGGCTGAGTGAGTTAAGGACAGTTAAAGGCGGAGAAAGCTGGGATCTTTGACCAGTGTTGGATGCTGGCTCCCCAAAATACCACCAAAATAACCTGTTGATCAGACAAAGCTGAGTTTACCAATTTCTGTGGTAAGGGAGAATGCTTCCTCATCAGAACCTGCGTAGTACCAGGGAGGGGAGGGGTGGAGGTGGAGGGGAGTGCAAAACAGGGATATTAGTTGAGATTTTGAAATCTAGTTTAAGGCCGGTATTTCAACCTGGGGGTTTGTAAAGATCATGATGTAATAATAGTTTAGGTTTGGTGGACACAGCAAGGTAAGGATTTTGAGGTGAGGGATTTAAGGAGTCTTGGGGTATAAACGCATTTGGTGCTTCTATTGAAGAGTTGATGTGTCTTTCAAGAATGAAAAATAAAGTTATTTGTACTTTATGTGCAAAGCATTCAGGAGTAGTCAAGTGAGATGGATGCAGACAGTGGAATAGTAAAGTAATGTTAAAATAGACAGTCAACTGTGTGATGTAAGCTCCATTTCTCCCTCACCCTTTCCCAGGCTGCCTTGGAAAGGCTGAGGGTCCTTGGAAAGGAGAGTGGGCCTTGGTGTTTCTTGGCAGGTGGGAAATCTGGGCTGGATGGGGTGAGCTCCCCAGAAGAGGATGTTTTAACTGAACCCAGTAGTTCATGATCCCCACCAGAGTGAGGAGAGGAGGAAATGAGGTCCTCATCCTGAGGTCTAGAACAGTTTATCATGGGAATTGGGGCTTGCATTCATGAAACAGTGAATGTAGAGCCTTGGCTCATGAGACAGGATACCTGGGTTCCAGACCTAGTATTGTCACTCTGCCTTGGGTAGCCTTGGAGCACTTTCAGCCCCACTCTGGGTCTATCTCCCTATCTAGATCTGAAGCCTTCATTTCCTCATATGTCCAAGGGGAATCTTCATGCTTACTCTCCCCACCTGCAGAGTCATTGTGAAGTTATTCTGTGAAAGAGGCTGGCCGTGCTGCCAATCCATTTCAGGGGATCCAGGCTGCAGCCTAGCAGCGGTGTCAGGTTGAGTGGCTTCTGAGCTATGGGAGCCCTGCCTCGGGCCACCCTCTCCTGATCTGACTCTGACTCTGTCTCCAGGTCTATACAAGCTCTCGGCCTCTGCGTGTGGGGTATCATGAGACAGATAACTATACCATGCCAACCCCAGCCATGAAGCGAGCCCTTCTGGAGACCAAGCAGAGACTTGAGGCTGCTGGCCACACGGTATGGCTACAGGAGCCCAGAAGTCCTGGCTTGACCCTTCCATCAGGGAAGCCTTCCTGGCATCCTTGCACCCTGATTGTTCTGTGGTTGGGGGTGGAACTGTGTCCCTTTGGCACCCAGTATAGAGAGGGCTAATCAGGAATGTTGGAATAAGTGATTGATGGTGAACTCAGCCCTGTGCTAGGGATGTGTGATCTTGGCACTGGGTGGGCCTCATCAACCACAGTGGTGCACAGCTGCCCATAGGTTCCTGGGGCCCTGAGCTGGTGGGCCAGTGGGTTTTGGTCTGCTTATTTCAGACAAGTTCATGTGTGGCTCAGGGGAGTTTTCATGGGCCAGTAAGGCTACCTTAGTGGCTCCAGTGAGATAGAGTTGGTCCAGTCCATCCTCAAGGCCACTTGGGCAGCATGGGGGTGGTGGGACCCAAGGGTTTCTAGGGATGGGGGGCTTATACCTTTCAATCCCTACAGCTGGTTCCCTTCCTGCCAAGCAACATACCCTATGCTCTGGAGACACTGTCGACAGGTGGGCTGTTTAGTGATGGTGGCAGCAGCTTCATACAGAACTTGTGAGTCATGATGGGCTTTGGGGGTCTGAGGTGGGATCAGGACATGGGTGGACCCAGGGAGAGCAGTGGGATGCTTTGACCCCCAAGGAGGGGCACCTGGGGGAAAATGGGAGACAGGCCTCAGCTGAACACAAAGAAGGACTAAGCATTCTGGGCAGGGGCCATGCTATATCTCCAACTGCAGGCTGAGCCTGGAGATACCTTCCCAGGGAGACTTTGGAAAGGTGCCAGCACAAGGGGAGGCTGGATCTGTGGCCTGGCCCTGAGCCGAGCGTTCTGGGAGGTAGCAGATAGGCAGAGAGCTACCTGTCTGTTGGGAAAGATTGAGAGACAAGGGCAGGATCAAGCAGGAGGGCAGGGGTCTAGACATCATGCTGTGACTCCAGGCTTTTCTTTTTTTTCCTCTTTGGAGGGGGCACCCAGACAGCCTTTTCTGACTTGAACCACATCTTTCCCTTTCGAGCAGGACCTCAGTTTTCTCTTCTGTAGTCGGTGGGTTGGACCAGACACACTTTAAGGGACTCTGCAGAGCTCATGTTTAGAGAAGCTGGTTCCACTTGAGTGTTTTCAGATCTTAAAGACTGACAGAGGGAGAGAACAGGCCTGTGAAGGTGTCTTGTAGTGATGTGCCTGGGCTCACTAGACTTGCCCCAGTGGCCGAAGATGGTTTAGGCTCAGTGGAAGGTGCTACCCCTCACTCTGGCTCTGGGAATGAGGCCCAGGGTCAGCTGCCTGAGACCTTTCCTTGATATCTAGAACCAGGGACAGCCTCAGAGACAAATGTCATGGGTTGCCCACTTTGGACAGTCCCATTTGTGCCTCCAGGCTGGTGTCGTCAATGGGGGGCTGGGGGGCTCAGTATCAAGCCCTGGCCAGTGAGATGTTGCCCTCAGTCCTATTCCTCTGAGCTGAGTTTGCCAGGGAGTGCGACGTGGAGTCCAGCCATGCGGAGCTCCAGTGGGGGTGGGGTAGCACCCAGGCATACTAAAGGATTAGCAGAAACAAGTTACACATTTGAAAGGAGGCAGATGAAGGGATTGGAGACCAGTAGTTACCAGAGTCTGTCGAGGAGGGAGATGGACAACGGTTGCTGAGTAGAAAATGGGGGACCCAGTGAATTGGGGGTAAGCCAGGAGGGATGTCTGGGGTGGGAGTGCCTGGACTGGAACCTTTGTCTCCCAGCAAAGGTGATTTCGTGGACCCCTGCTTGGGGGACCTGATATTGATTCTGAAGCTGCCCAGTTGGCTTAAAGGACTGTTGGCTTTCCTGCTGAAGCCTCTGGTAAGGGTACAAGGAGTGGAAGGGGTAGGGTGAGTGAGAGGGAGCTTCTGGGGCTCTTCCCCCTTCTCTTTAGCCTCTCCTGGGCAGGCATGGCCTCTTCTTTCCAGTCCCCACTCACACTCCTTTCCTCCCATGCCCTATAATCTTTAGTCAGCCTGCATGCTGAAGGGGTGCCAACCTGGGGCCTGGGGGGAGGGACAGAGGGAAGAGGCATGGTGGCTTGGCCTGAAGAAGATTATTGTCAGCACCTGGCCCAAAGCTGAGCCACTGACTCCGTGTCTGTACTTCTGCAGCTTCCAAGGCTGGCAGCCTTTCTCAGCAACATGAGGTCTCGGTAAGAATATTTCCATGCCCAGATGCCTGACTCTCTCTTCCCCAGACCTGAGCGTGAGTGGTTTCTGACAGAAAAAGAGGTGGGAAGTAGCTTCTGAGAAAGAGGCTGAAGTGGCCCAGACAGGATGACAACTCTGTTACTCAAG
The DNA here is from genome assembly GCF_054644295.1 of Miniopterus natalensis. Taxonomy (NCBI): domain Eukaryota; kingdom Metazoa; phylum Chordata; class Mammalia; order Chiroptera; family Miniopteridae; genus Miniopterus; species Miniopterus natalensis. The sequence goes on from NC_142089.1 coordinate 27,103,642, forward strand.
ATTTCTGGCTTGACTAGTACTGACGATGGGAACTCCTTGTCCCCAACACTATGCAAGTTGGAGACCTTGAGTTAGAGTCTGTTGCACAGTCCCTCTGTGGCCTTTAGATGGGACCTTGAAGTTGTCTTAGCAAGATCCAGGTCTGGCTGGAGAGCAAGGGCCTGAGGGCGATGACAGGATGGGAGTGGTAGAAAGAAGATTGACCTGGCTGAGGCATGGGTGGAAAGGACCAGAAGGAGTTGCTGGGGGGTGGGGGTGGGGGGATACTGGGAACTCTGTGAGAGATGCTGCTCTTAGAGATTTGAACTGAACTGAGCTGCACTGGGTCTTACCTGCCCTTTAGTGGCTCGAGTGGGAAAAGCAGGGCATAAGCTGCTCCATTTTGAGACCTTGATATGGACGTGCTCCTGCTTCCACCACCAGGCATTCAGGACCTTTGACAGCTCTGTCCTCTCCTAAGGGTAGCTAGGAATCAGGCCTGGGCTGGTCTGGCTCTGCTGCGGAGTCACTAAGTAACCCAGTCTAAGTCCCTCTTGGGACCTGATCTTCTCAACAGGACGGTAGGGATTTGAACTTCTACCCTGCACTACTTCCCTCTCAGAGCTCGCATGATGTTGAAAAGGTTCCCTGCAGGAATGAGATCCCGGAGGTGTTAAAGAGTAGGATTCTGGTGTTGCTAATCCCCTAATCCCCATTGGCTGTGACTATCATGGCCATCATGTGACTTCACTTCCTCTGCCAGGTCCACTGGAAAGCTCTGGGAATTGCATCACGAGATTGAGGTGAGGCAAAGCCCCTGGACTAGGGTGGGGTGGGGGAGGGAGTGGGGGTGGACAGGCACCTGCCAGTGCTGGTCTCTTGGGCACGTGTTCCACTGGTTTCCTGGAGCGGCCTGTTATTCCCTCTCCCCATCCCTGGACTGGCCTGCTTGGGGCCTGCTGTCTGGCCCTCATTTACCCAAATGCATATCCTTGGGGGCTGGATCAGCCCGGGGTTCCCATTCTGGACACCTCTTTGCCCCTCTGGTGCTGCCTGTGGCCTGGCACTATGTGGCCCTGCCCTGGCGGGAAGAACGGTGTCTATAGTTCTTGTAGGAGGTGGGGACATTGATTCCCTCTGAAAGCAGCCGTGCTTGCATGCCTTGAGGACCTCTATCCCGTTGTGGCTCAGCTTAGATCCCCAAGCAGGGGCTGGGGCCAGAGCCACGCCAGCCACACAGTGCCTGCACTGGAGAGTTCATGTGATGGACTGGGTCTGAGTGCGTCTCCTGCCGTGCTGGTACCCCCCCAGGTGTACCGCAACTCTGTGATTGCCCAGTGGAGAGCACTGGACTTGGATGTGCTGCTCACCCCCATGCTGGGCCCTGCTATGGACTTGAATGCCCCAGGCAAGGCCTCAGGTGAGGCCCACTTCCCCACCCATCCCTTCTCTTCTCAGTTCAGCCCTGTGCCTAGCAGGGCTGCTGGGAAGTAGAAGAGGAGCCCTGGGGGAGGACTTGGCTCTTGGGGGACTCACAATCTGGCTGGCTGGAAAGATGGGAGTTATGTGGTATTCCCTGGGAGGGAATGAGCTCCATGTCCTCTACACTATTCAAGTTGGAGATCTTGAGTTACAGAGTGTATGGTTTTGGAAGGTGGTATTTGAAGTCCAGGTGGGATTTAGATAAGTCAAGAAAATAGGAACAATATTCCAGGTTGAGGAAGCTACATGGGCAAGGGCCCCGGGCAAATGCCAGCAGGCTCTCTCTCCAGCCTGCCCTCAATCTGGATTCCTGGGCTTTGCCACTCACTCAAGTCTCAGCCTGGGGAGAGAACCTGTCCCTGTTTGTGGAGGTCAGGTGCCACTTCACAGGGAGGGAGCCTGAGGTGCAGACAGGACAGCTGGCACTGAAGGTCACTCGGCCTGCTCCAGCCACCTGTGCTGTGTCTTAGGGGCCGTCAGCTACACTCTGCTCTACAACTGCCTGGACTTCCCAGCGGGGGTGGTGCCTGTCACCACAGTGACTCCTGAGGATGAGGCCCAGATGGAACATTGCAGGGGCTACTTTGGAGATATGTGGGACAAGGTGCTGTGGAAGGTGAGGTCATGGGGGCTGGCCTGGCCAACTCCGGGTCTTCCTTCCCCTGGACTCACCTATACCCTCACTCTAGCTGCTGCGGAGGAAACTGTATAGTCCTTGCCTGCTCCTCCTCTCCAGCTGGGGTACTTCCTGGACCTGGGGTGGGGTCCTGCCTCACTACCTCGCATCCTGATCCCTGTGTCCCCTGCAGGCCATGAAGAAGAGTGTGGGGCTGCCTGTGGCCGTGCAGTGCGTGGCTCTGCCCTGGCAGGAAGAGTTGTGTCTGCGGTTCATGCGGGAGGTGGAGCAACTGATGACGCCCGAAAAGCGGCTGTTTTGACTGTTGTCTGCCCAGCTGCCCAGCTGGCTCCAGAGGACTCACTCAATCTGCGCCCAGCCTGGTCAGGACACAGCTGCCACCCTGCGAGGAAATGTTCACCTGGGAGCAGAGGCTTCCTCCCCTTGCCCCTTCCAAGAAGCCAAGACCCCCTGAGTCTGGACCTTGCTCCTCGTTTGGTCCCCAAACTCTGCCCTGACCCCCTCCCCATGTGGCAGCCAGTGGGTATGACATGGGCAAAGCCCCACTAATAGTCAACAAATGGTTTCTAGTCTGTGTACTTTCTGGCCGTCATTGTTAGGGCACTGGGGGTTGGAGACTTGACCTTCTAGAGCCTGATTCCAGTCATATCAGTTTCCTGCTCCCAAACCTCCCCTGGCTCCCATCACATACAGGATGGGCACAGGCTTCTCAGAGTGGGTGTGGCAGACCCAGCACTTTACCGTCCCGCCTTACACTAAGTCCTGCTTTGCTAGACATTGCCCTTTCCCTTCTTCCTTCCTTTGGTCCTTCCTTCTGCTGAGGATGCCCTTTCTGCTCCTCTACCTTTAGATACTTTGAGGCCCAGCTCAGATCCCTCTGTCTCCAGAAGGCTTTCCGTCCTTCCTCTGAGCCTTGGAGTGGGTGGGCAGTTTTCCTCAGTCTGTCCCATGTGCTGGGCATCTGTGTGTGTGTGTGTAGGGGGGCTGCTTCTGTTAGCACACTGGTTGTCCTTGATGGCAGGGACCCTATTATATGTATATCTTTGCCCTCAGTGGCCAGTACAGGGCAGCAGGGAGTCTGGAGGGCTGACCCTGAGCTGGTACTGTTGGGGAGAGGAGTCCACAGGCCTGGGGAGGTGAGCACCAGAGAAAGCGATCTGGTAGCGCTCACAGGGCCAGCCAAGGACTGTATGGTTCTAGGAAGGCTTCCTGAAGGAGGACCCCTGTGGAGTCTAGAAGGTTTCCAGAGGCAGAGGTAGGGGATGGGGACGTCCAGGGAGGAGGAACATCAGTATGCCCAGAGACCAGGGTGAGTTTGTAGATGGAGGCATGTTGAATGGGCACAGGAGAAGGAGCGAAGATGTAGGTGGGGCCAGATCAAGGTGGACATGGGGGCTCAGTTCAAGAGCTTGAATCTTGTCTCAAGGGCAATGGGGAACTCTTGAATGATCACACAAGTGCAGTGAGGGATACAGAGGTTGCTCCATTATCTTAACCTGGGGAAGGGGGCCTGAGGCCTGAGATAGGGCAGTGGGCCAGGGACAGAGAGAGAGGTAGTTTGGGAATCGACAGTTGAGAGGCAAGTGAGCTGTCTTAGCTCCATCTGCCAGGTCACCTCTTACTGCATTGTGTTGCCTGACAGGTAGAAGGTTGGCTTGCTTGTGACAGACTTCTTGACTGTACTAGCAGAGCTCCTCATTCCTCCCCGGACCCAGCCCTAACTCCCCTGCTGGCTGTAAGACGGGTTTCTTTTGTTGCTGATAAATATTTTTCCATTGATTTGAGATACAGCGGAAGGGAGGGAGGTAAGGAGAGAGAGATCAATGTGAGAGAGACACAGTTGGTTGCCTCCTGCACATGCCTGACTGGGACGGGATCGAACCTGCAACCCAGGTATGTGCCCTTGACCAGGAATCGAACCTGAGACCTTTCGGCGCGCTGTTCAACGCTCTAACTCCTGAACCACGCCGGCCTGGGCTAGAAGGTGTTTCTGAGCCTGAGCCTTCTGGTTGGGTAGACCCCAGGTTCTTACCTGGCCTACTTCAAATTCTTTTCAGGGCCAGCTGCCTTGTCAAGGAAGGCTTGCACCTCCATCCTGATTCTTCTGCTTCTCCAAAGGTGCTTCTCCTCCAGGTTTTACAACCAGTAGCACCTGCATTCTCTGCCAAATGTGTTCCTGCCTTGGTGGCACCAGTTTCAGGATAGACATGAGGCCCCACACCTTGGGGCTGACTAGAGGGCCCAGCCCACATGGACATCTAGATTGGGATAACCTGGTAGTTGCTACACTTCGCCCTGATTCCTCATGACTCCTGTGTCATTTTGCCTCATAGTATGCCATAAAACTACCTGCCACCTGCCCTGTTTCCTCCTGACCCATTTCTCTCTTTTTAATCCTCACCCGATGATATTTTTTTCATTGCTTTTTCAGAGAGAGTGGGAGGGGGAGAGAGAGAGAGAAACGCTGATGTGAGAGACATCTGGCTGCCTCCCACACGTGCCCTGACCTGACCAGGGCCGTAGATCGAGCCTGCAACGCAGGTCCGTGCCCTCGGCAGGAACTGAACCTGGGACCCTTCGCTCCGCGGGCCGACGCTCTAACCACTGAGCCAAACTGGCCCGGGCCCCATTTCTCTTTTTGGTTACTAATATCCTTGTGCCTGCAGACTCAAGACTGCAGCGGGGGATGCCTCTCCTTCATTCCTTCACTGATTCATTGATTCACCCTTAGAGCCCCAGCATGGTCATACCCACCCTATGCTGAGTGGTGCTGGAACTCAACCAAGTCTGGTTTCCATCCTTGGGCTCCTGGGCTTGTGGGGGTGGTAGACGTTGACACAAGCACATCTGTTAACCAGGTGATCAGGGCTGGGGAAAGGGCAGACAAGGGGCCAAATGCTGCCAAAAAGCAGAGGAGGTGGTCACTGCGCAAGTACCACTGCAAGTCACTGCTGCACTCTAATCCAAATAACCTGCCTCCTGGATACTGCAATAACCTAATTTGGCTCCCTGCTTCCATCATCACCTGTCCCCCAACCTATTTTCCATATAGTAGCCAGAATGATCCCTTAAAAATGTGTATTAGATTGAGTCACTTCTCTCCTTAAGACCTTCCAATGACTTCCCATCCCATCAAGAATAAAATCCAGTGTCCTCATGTCCTACAAGGGCCTGTGTGAGGTGGCCCTTGCCAACCTCACCTTGGGTGTCTCTTCTCTCATTCACTGCTCCAGCCACATAAGCACCTTTTGGTTTCTTTTCTTTTTAAAATCCTCACCCAAGGGGAGAGGATCTTTTTACCTCATTGATTTCTAGAGAGAGTGAAAGGGAGGGGAGAGGGGGAGAAGAGAGAGAAACATCGATGTGAGAGAGAAACATCGACTGGTTGTCTTCCACAAGCAACCTGACCTGGGGCGGGGTTGAACCTGCAACCCAGGCGTGTGGGCCAATGCTCTAACCACTGAGCAACACCAGCCAAGGCCCTTTTGGTTTCTTGATCATCTCAAGGTGGTCCGTGCATCACAGCCTTGGTGTTAGCTGTCCCTGTGGTTGGAACTCTTGGCTCCAGTGTCCCTTCCCCTGATCATCCACTGGTTAAACAGCTTCCCTGACACTTTCTAATACGTTGCCCTTTGTATTTTTTAGCATTATCAGTATCTGGAACATATTATTTTTTTGGTCTCAACTCAGACAAGCTTCCTGAGAGCTGCGCTTCGTTTTGCTTATCGCTGTATTCTTGGCATGAGGAATGTTGCTTATAAAGTGCTCAATTCTGTGAACCTTAAGTGAGCGGTACTGGCGACCAGACTCTGTACTGGGTGCTGGGACTACATTGATGAATGGGACAGACTGGGTTCTTGTCCTCTTGGAGCTTACATTCTGGAGGATATTTGTTGAATGACAGGAAGAAGCGAGGCGGCTGGTGTGCTGGTGAAGACTATTTAATGCATGGAGTGATGAGGTGACTCTTGATCAGGTAAAAGGGGGAAGGGTGTATTGAATGACATTTACCAAGTACTGACTATGCCCCATTTACCTTTTGGGCTCTTAATAGTTGTCATTTAATCTACCTGTTAAACCAAATTGTAGGCTTCTTTGTCTCACTTGTGACAGACTTCTTGGCCCTACCCTTGCCATGTCCCATTTTATAGAAAAGTGACATACCTTGCCAAAAGTCCCACAGCTGGAAGTGGGGGACTTTAGAATTGAAAACTGGGTCAATCGATGTCAGAACCTGTGCAGTGAGCTCTTCCTGGTCTCCCATGATGCTGAGGCACGGAGCAGTGACAGCATGAGCCAGCCACTTCCTCTTCCCTGTCGGGCCACCAGTCCAGCGGCGCCAAGACCCTCAAAGTCACATGGCAACTGCCTGTGTTAGCCTTTCCTCCCTCTCTGGGTCCACTGCCACAGCTTCCTGCCTGGTCTTGCCTGACTTCAGGCTAGTCTCCAATTGTCCTTCATATGGCAGTTGGGTGACCTTTCTTTTAAAAAAAATTTTTTAAATCCTCACCTGAGGATTTTTTTTTCATTGCTTTTTCAGAGAGAGTAGAAGGGGGGAAGAGAGAGAGAGAGATGTGAGAAAGACCCATCGATTGGTTGCCTCCCACACACGTCCCAACCCGGGCTGAGCCTGCAACCGAGGTATGTGCCCTGGGCCGAAATCCAATCTGGGACCCTTCAGTCTGCAGGTGGATGATCTAACCACTGCGCCAATCTGGCTAGGGCTCTTTTTTTTTTTTAAAGTAAAAAAAATCGGACATGATGCTCAGTTTATTTCTGTGTCATATATTCTCCATTTCTGTTGCCTGATTCACAAGATAATTAAGTCGTAGTGGTAATAAATTTCTAATAGTTTATCTTGTAATCTCGTATTATTATTCGGTGCTCCGATTATTGCAGTGTAAAAACAACAACACATGGCCTAAAACTTAGTGGCTTGAAAAAAATCACAATTCCTTAAGTCTTGAATTCAGGCAGAACTTGGATGGTTGATTCTTCTGCTCTATGTGGTATTAACTGGAATCATTCTTCAATGATATTCAGCTGACAGATGACCTAGTCTGAAGTAACTAAACTGATTTCACTTACATGTCTGATGCTTTGGTGGCCACAGCTGGTAGGTAGGCTCAGCTGGGCCCTTCCCCCTCTCCATGCAGACTCAGGCCCTCTCCATGTAGTCAATAAACTTTTTGCTTGGCAGCTCAGGGCTCCAAGAGTTAGCATTCTGCCCTGGCCTGTGTAGATCAGTTGGTTGGGCATTGTACAGTGCACCAAGAGGTTGCTGGTTCAATTACTGGTCAGGGCACATGCCCTGGGTTTCAGGCTTGACCCCCAGTAGGGGGTGTGCAGCAGGCAGCCGCTTGATGTTTTGCTCTCACATCGATGATTCTCTCCCTCTTCTTTCTTCTCTCTCTCAAAAGAAATAAAAATGCATATCAAAGAAAAAAAAAAAGAGTGAGCATTCTAAGGGGCCTTTCCAGAAGCTGCAACTCTTCTTGTGACCTAACTTCAGAAGTTCATAACATCGTTTCCAGCATAGTCTATAAAGCCAATGAATGATTAAGACCTGCCCAGTTTCAAGGAGACTAAGGAATGGACTCTACCTCTCAATGGGGGAATGGCATATATATACAAGGCATTGAAGGAATTGATAGTGGCCCTCTTAGAGACAAGCTACCATATTCAGGGAATGGGTGATCTTTGTAAATATGTAAATCTGATCACACCTAAGACCTTTAGTATCACTTGTGCTCAGTCCAGACTCTTGGTGATGACCTACAAGACCACGCTTGACCTGTGTACTGCACACTCTCGTTTCCTGTCCTTACGTGCCCATATCCTGGCCACATGGCCCTCAGGTGGTGCTTGGGACACTGCACACCTCCCACCTCTAAGCTCTTTGCTCACTGTGCTTTCTCTGCCTCGAGTGCTCTTCCTATGTCTCCACTTCAAGACTTTATTATCCAAGGTATGAAAGTGCTTATTTGTGCTTTTGTACATGTTTGAAAGCAGGGACTGTGTCTTAATGGTAGGATTCAACAGCTATTAGGCTGTGAAATGAATAATTCATTATCTCATTGGAAACAATGAGCATCATTATTTTCACTTTATAGAGACGGAAACAAGTTGAGGGAGGGTTGCTGACGTACCCAAGAGCAAAGACTTGAACAGAGAAGACCCACATGCCTGACTCCAAACTTTCCTCATTTGCACAACCCGAAGAACACGCACTAAACATTCTCTGGGTGCCAGGTTCTCTGCCAGGTACGACAGACACTAGAGACAGAAGCTACGTTTATGCACTGTGCCCCTCTGCTGATGTCTACTTATAGGAGATGTCTGTCATGTCCCTGTCCACCCTCCCTTCCTCTCCCTGGGGTTGTGATATTGGAGTTCAGGACAAAGCCAGGTGACCTGCCATTGTCCCTGTCAGACACCATATTTCAGGGTCATCTCAAGGCTCCAGCCTGTTGAGAGCTTTTGGGATTCTGGCACTGTTGCCCACTCTTTCTGCTCTGCCTCCCAGCTTGTCCACCTACAAATCTGAGCACTGGACCTCTCCAACTTCATCCATGTCACCAACAAATATGTGGATCAGATTAGGGCCAAGAAAAGAGCCCTGGGTGTTTCCAGGTCACCCACCAGGGCAGCCTGACCTGCTGCAACCTTAAGAGATAGCCATATAATTAAATCCTGAGCCTCCCAACCAGCCTTGGCTGGGTCATCCCAAGTTTCCCACATAAAGATTGGGAGTGATGATCCTGGGTACCTTAGGCAGGTGATGTCACGCCCGGAGTCAGGGCCATGTGAGGTTTGCCCTTGTATATCCAGCACCCAGCACAGTGCCTGATACCCAGTGGGTACCCAGCAAAGGCTTATTGAATGGTGGAATGGGTGACTTGTTATTAGTGAACCCATTTTGGCCTATTCTGATTACTTACTTCTCTTGTTCCCAACAGGAATTTTCCAGTCTGTCCCTGCCCCCAGTCCTTTTCATATGTATCTGTTTATTAATGTGATCTGGATTAGTGCCCATAAGGACAAGTAACTCCCAGTTCAACCTATGGCTTTCCCCTGGTCTGCAAGTCCTGATCCAGGCCCTCCCCCCAAGTCCCTACCCCTTCCATCCTTCCATCCCTCCAATAAATCTATTGAATTCCTCACACAGTGCCCTCAGGGTAAGCAATCAGAAACAGGCCCTGCCTGAAAGGAGCTTTCATTCTTCTGAAAAACAGACATCAAGTGCATAATCACACAAAACTTTTGAGAGAGTAAACCCTGTTGGACCTGATCTGGCCCAGGGTGCCAGGGAATGCTTCTGAAGGAAGTGTCATTTAAGCCAAGAGCTGCATTGTCACAGGAGCCAAGGAACAAATGTATTTCAAGAAGGGTGAAGGTGAAGCTTCAAATGCTGCTGATTTAACTCAAAGGAGGCCCTTGGGGTGATTTGGACATAAAGCAGATTGGGTTGGGTGGAGGAGTGAGTGAGAGGCAAGGAAATAAAGGCAGCAAGTGTAGTTAATTTGAGAAGCTTGGCTGGGAGGGGGAGGAAAGATATAAGGATAGCCATGAAGGATGTAGATCTGAGAGATTTGTATTTTAACCCTCACCCGAGCATATGTTCCGTTCATGCCCCAACTGGGGATCAAACCCGCAACCTAGGTATGTGCCCTGACTGGGAATTGAAACTGCAACCTTTTTTGGGTACCAGATGATGCCCCAACCAACTGAGCCACCTGGCCAGGGCTGAGATATATATATATTTTTAAGATGGGGGAGACTTAAGCATGATAAATGCCCCTAGTAAGGAGCCAGTAGAGATACATAGAGGTAAAGGTGGGAATGGAGGGATCAACCTGTGTATTGCTCCTCCATTTAAGAAATATCATTGAGCCCGGCCGGTGTTGCTCAGTGGTTGAGCATCGACCTAGGATCCAAGAGATAGTGGTTCGATTCCCGGTCAGGGCCCATGCCTGGGTTTCGGGCTCGATCCCCAGTGGGGGACGTGCAGGAGGCAGCTGATCAATGACTCTCTCATCATTGATGTTTCTATCTCTCTCCCTCTCCTTTCTTCTCTCTGAAGTCAATAAAGATATAGTAAAAAAAAAAAAGAAATATCATTGAGCACCTGCCATGTGTCAGTCACTTTGAAAAAGGCTGACAAATCCCTTGCTTTTTGGCAACTTACTTTCTTTTTCTTCTTTTTTTAAATTCTCACCCAAGGACATTTTTTCCATTGCTTTTCAGAGAGAGTGGAAGGGAGAGAAAGAGAGAGAAACATCCATGTGAGAGAGACACGTCTATTGGTTGCCTCCTTTATGTGCCCCGACGGGGGCTGGGGATCCAGCCTGCAACCAAGGTACCTGCCCTTGGCCAGAATAGAACCCTAGACCCTTCAGTCCAAGGGCTGACGCTCTAACCACTGAGCCAAACCAGCTAGAGTGACAACTTATTTTCTAAAGAGAAAGGCAGGAAATAAGTAAACATAAGATGATTTAAGCTTCAAATAGTGCAATAAAGAGATTAAATGAAGTGATGTGGTAATGATAAGATACAACTCAAGAAAAGGTGATGTAACATGGCCTGGGGCGCTTTCTGTGTGATGCAGATCAAGATGATCCAGGGGAGATGAGTCACCAGGGGAGTGCCAGGGTTCAGTGAGGGAGGTGGGAGTGGGGGGGGGGGAAATGTCAGAAAAGAGTAAGTACATGGGGAGCGTGTTAACAGGAGGGCTAGTTCTAGAGACCCCTTGGAGGTGACAAAGTCAGAGTGTCAGAGGGATGATCTTGGGGTTACCCTTTAGTCATGACCAACAGGTCAACTGGCCCTGACGACCCTCGGGTACTCAGCCTCAACATTACCAACCACAAACCCATCTCCATCCTCCAAATCTACTGCTTCTGACTTACCAGCCTTGAGAGTGGAGTCTCTGTCCTCCCAGTCACCATGACTGGCAGCCTTAGCTGTGACAGCTTGCTCCTCTCTTCCCCTCTGAGACACCCAAAAAGAATGGGACTGAGCTGAAACATACAAAAAGAGTGGGAAGGCTCACACACCAAGTCTCTCCTGCCCTACTGCTTCACAGCTTCCCCATTTCCTGCCCTTCCTCCAGCAAGTCACCTCCACTCCTTCACTCCCCCCGCCCCAGACTCCTCTTCACTGCCCTCCATGCGCATAGGAAGCTCCTGGTCCAAGGAGAAAATGGATGAGTCTGGAAGAGAGAACCAATAGACTGGGAGGCTGGAATCCCAGTATCAGAAGTATGGCCTTGCTTTGGGACTTGGAAATGAAAGCTCACCTGCGATGGCAGGGGCAGGGGTGAGGGCTCTGCAGTCCTCACTTTCTTGCATCATCTCCCCTGGGGTGGATGGCTTGTGAACTCTGCCTGATCCCTCAGATGTCCTTCCTTTATTCTCTGCCTGGGCCCCAGATGCCTCCCAGAGTAAGCTGCTAACTCTGGGCACTCATGGCTTGTTCAGTCCGCCTGGCCTGTGAGCTGTATTAAGAGGGTAGTCAAGTATCCTGAAAACGATAGAAAGCATTGGGAGCAACCCTACCAGGAACTGGCAGCGGTCAGAGCAAGGTGCTGGGGTCTGATGGGTGAGATTAGGGAGGAAGAAGAAAGAGATGCAATCAGCACCTGTCCACCTACAGGCTTGACTCTGCCAAAGCTTCTTGCACCGAATGGCCTGAGGGACAGGGGTCTTTGTCCTCAGGAAGCCTGGGTGGAGGTAAGAACCAGCTGGGAGAGATCTTTGTTTTCTGCCGCACCCAGAGCCAGGCTCCTGCCCTTTGAAGCCCCAGAAGTGGGAGGGTGCTCCAGCAGCATAGCTGACAAATAAATAGGAAGTCATCTTGAGGAAGCAGTTGATACATCCACGTGGGCCCCATGATACCTGAGATGGATTTGCTGTCTTACCCCCTGCTGGGGCTACTGCTGCTGATCTTGCTGGGAGCTGCCCTGTTGGCGGCCGCCCTGTCTTACCGGCAGCATGCTCCAGCAAGGAACAAGATACCCAGGGCACAGAGGCGTAGGGAGGTGGCACTGCAGCAGATGGCAGCCCTGGCACAGCGTCTCCGGCAGCAGGTGAGTGGACATCAATCCATGAAGCCCCCAGCCTCAATCCCAACAGGTGGATCCTACCTAAGGACATATCCCTCCCATTGCCTCATCACTTTCAAAAGACAGGGAGCCCCATCCCAGCTCTCTATGCTAGATCTTTCTGTTGTCAGTTCCTCCCCATTTCTGTCCTTTGACCCCTTTAGTCAGGGGCAGTGTGTTTTCTCTGTTCTCCCAGTGCCTGGCACATGGCTCAGTAACATGGTGTATTCACTTGGGCTATTTGTTGAAATAAAATAAACTGATGGAGGAACTGGAGGTAGGAGGCCAGGCCTCTTTCCTCTCTGGACCACCCCCAAACTCCACTGAGACAGGAACCCTGGCCTACATATTCTCCCTCCCATCTCCCATCCCACTGGGTTCTCCAAATGTTTGCTGAGCACCTGACAGGTGCAAAGCACAGAGGGTCACTGTAAATTGGGTACTCCCAGGGAGCTATGTGACTTAAAAGAGGGATTTGACAGCTTGGATAGGGATATTTCAAGGCACTAAGACAACCATTATGGCTGGGTTGGGATTTGCAGATGAAGTGACTGAGTCATTGGCGTGTCAGCAAAGCCAGTGTAGAGTGGCAGACAGGAGGGTGGGAAGGAGGGGCATGGAGACAAGTTCACACCGGTGCTTTGGGTTTGCTGTATGGCCTGAGGACACGACAGCCCCCTTCTGGGCCTTGGGCTCCCTGGCTGCTCAAGGAAGGGTAGGCTTGCGGTATCTTAGGGTTCCCAACTTTGGTTGATGGTGCTGGTCTTCCTCTGGATCCTCGGAATTGGGGGTTGGAGAGAGTGCCTGAGGTGCTGTCCCAGTGATTGGGAGTTCCTGAGTGTCCTCTGCAGTCCCCTAGACGGTGATTGATGGCCCCAATGGGCAGCTTCTCTGCCCAAGCTGCTGCAGTTCCTGAGAATGTGTATTAATATTAATTGGGGCTAATTAGTTGGATGAATCAATCTGCCCCCAGAGAACAGCTGCCCCTCCTTGGCTGATGGGGAGGAAATCTGGGCTAATGGGGTTGCAGTGGCAAGTCAGCGTGATGGAGAGGACCCTGGTAAGCATGTGGTGGCTGCAGTGGTGGGTTGAGATTCCTTTACTGCCAACACCAGGGCCTGCCTCTGAGTGCCTCCTGCTGGTGTTATTGTGTGCTGGTTGGGTTTGGTTCCATGTTTGTGGTGTGTGCCTGACTGGATGTGTATGTGTCATATTACTGGTTAAAGTGTATACGTCTAGATATGATGGGTCTGAATGTTTGGTTGAGTGTGTTTGTGTGTGGTCATGTGTCTGATGTGTAAGGACATCTGGTTCTGTATGTATCTGGACATCTGGATTGTATACATGCGGGCATTTGGAATATGTAGCTATTGGGCTGTGTACCTGGTGGGGCTGTGTGTGTCTGATTGGCTGGGAGAGTGGAAAGGGTTTGGGGTGAGGTCCCCATTGTCTCCAGCCTCCCCTCAAGGCTATAGGCCTGTTGGCTCTCTATTCTCTCCCCAACAAAGCTATACAGGTCTGCCCTGGGCACCTTCCCACTAGGGTCACTCCTCCCCTGGGGACACATACTCTCAAGGCCTCAGGTGTCCAGCTTTAGGTCCCAGGGAGTTGGGAGGCTGAGACATACATCAAGCCCTCGTAGGGTTCAAACAAATCCAATTCAGTTCGTTTAGCAAAATTTCCCAGAGAGCTCCTGTGGTCTTCCCTTTGGCTGAAGCCTGGGGACAGACTCATCATAAAGATGAATCTGACATCTGACTCAGATTTGTCTTAAAGATGTTCTCACTCTGGGTGGAGTGTAGTGGAAACAAAGCTGTGCCAATCTTGATGGGGGCAACTCAACTGAATGTGGCGAAAGCCAGATGCCCATGGAGCTGTGGGACTTGGCAGGAGGGGTGATTTGCTCTGTCTGGGGCAGGTCATATGGGGAAGGCTTCCAATTGCTGAGCCTTGCAAGATGTGTAGGGGTTTTTCAAAAGGAGGAAAGAACAGGATAGGTGACACCAGACAGAGAAAAACCTGAGATAAGGCAGTGTTTCTATATAACACAGAGAAAATATCTGTAGGGTCCACTGGGGTAAACAGACAAGCTGCTCATGGCTGAAGGCTGCTTACCAGGAGGTTCTGGTCACCTCAGGAGGACACTGGCTGCCCTGAGGGTTGAGGGTTTTCACGGTATTAAACATATTTAACCACCACTTTGGAAATATTAATGATAAGTCAATATGCTAAAAACTTTAGAATATGTTTTCTTTGATTTTCAAACCACAATCGGAAGGCAGCACCAGGTGAGTGTGGAGAAGGCAGATGTCTATGGGGCTGTGGGACTTGGCAGGAGGGGGTGATCTGTTCTAAACTAAACTATATATTAAAACAGCTTAAAAGGGATATAAGTTGAGGTTCAATTCTTTCATCAAATGATTCTAACAATTTCCAAATAATTTGTTGATTTTTTAGAGAACTTGTGGGGATCTATTGGTGTGGTTATCATCTTTTGAAGATGTCCCTCTCTTTCAAAGCTCTCCCAATAAACTAAGAGTCATTAGGTGACTGACAATCACATTAAACAGAGACTTTCTTTTTCAGAAATAAATGATAAAGATTTATTTAAGGGTTTGCAAACTAGAAACATAACTGGGCAAAAACCCAGAAGTGTTTCCGAAGAATGTAAAGTTAAGAGTTCTTATAGTAAAAAGTGCATTCTTGAGAATTATCACTCCTGCGTTCTTAGCCCTATTATTGGTCCAGGACAGTTATCAGTCAGAGGTCAAGTGGTCTGGATGACAGATTCCAGGTGGTCTGGAAGATGCGCACCAAGAGGTCTGGTTATAGCCAATGGTCTGGATAATGGGTGTCAGGTTAATGTATACGTGAGTCCTGCAGGGATAATCAGGGGGTTATCTGGAGGTCTGATATATGTCCAGGCATTGACGCAAGACTGGAAAATTGAGAGGTTTAAGTTCCCAGGCTAGTTAAAATAAGAATAGAATCTCTTTACCAGGCCTCAACTTTCTTGACTTTAGTAATTTAGCAGCTTGACTACACTGAGTCCATTTTACCTCTTCACTCTTTCCTCAGAGCCTGGAGGAGAGATAGGACAGAGAAGCTGGAGGGGAGAGATGGCATTGGGTGTGGATCCTTGGTTGCCCAAGAACAAATAACCCAGGTTACGTACTTTGGCTCTTTCTGCCTACTTCCCCTGCTCCTAATTTTAGCAACCAAAATTCCACTCCCCCATAGGGCTCTTCCTCCATCCATTCTGCTTCTATCTCTTGACTTCCCACAACCTCCTTATGGTCCCCTAGCTCCAGCTGCTTCTAACTCAGACCATTCAGTGACTCAACAAAGGGAAAGCCCTGTCTGTGTTGGGGGAGGGGAGTGAGTGGGGAGGCAGATGTGGTTCTGAATGGAGACCTGGGGAGCGGAGAGAAACTGGTTTTGAAATTTTTTATTATTATTTTTTAAATCTGTTCACATTCATTTCTCCTCATTAGGGAGTGGAGTGAGACTGAAGGACAAACTGGGCCTTCTCAGGACCAACCTTGAGCGTGGGCTAGCAGGGGGCGTCTTGCCTCCAGCACGGGGCATGTTTAGTGTGTCTGTGGGCATCACAGGTGTGTAGGACCTGTGGGTTTTGGCAGGCAGGGCAGGAAAGGAGATGCCATGGGTGATGAAAACCACAGCAGTGGGAAAAGGAAGAGGAGACACCGGGAGTGAGATGTGGAACCAGGTCTCACTAGGAAGTGGTAGAGTCAAGAGAGCAGTGGTGGTGGCCTGTCGTCCCCACCCCTGCCCCTTACAAGTTCCACTTCCACCCCACATCCTCTGCTGTGCAACACCAGCCTGTCCTCGTCATCCCCATCTCAGATGGTGCCCTTCCAGCCTCCCTGCCCTTAAGGCTGTGTTCCCAGCAGTTTTTTCTTGTTTTCCTGAGGTCACTTGAGGGGCTCCGCATGTCGATTCAGGGCCTGAGAAAGGGCTGTCATAGTTCCCATCACGCGGCCCAGCTCCCAGGTCTCAATCTGGCTCCGGAATTGCTGTAGGAAGCGGTCAGGGTGCCAGTGAACCTGCTGGACCCTCAAGTACCTCCTCAGAGCCCCCTGCTCTTCCAGTAGTGGTGGGGAAGACTCAGCAGGCACCAGAGCACTGATGAAGTAAGTCTTGCTCTGTTGAGTAGGCCCCTGCACAGCTGATCCTCCACTATGGTTAGAGGTCATTGGTCAGTGGTCACAGCCAGTCTTTGCAGCTGATTGACCTGGGGGGGTAAATCCCGCCCATTGATATGCCAACAACAATGAAGGCTCAACTATAAGAGGAGGGTGTACACTGCCCACATGGGGGACACACTTTGAGTGCCCAGCTTGGTTGATCAGAGAGGCTGTGCCACAGAACACCTACTATATTAGGCTACTTTATCAAGCCTGGGAGATGTAGCAGCTCTACCTAATACATAGAAACAATCACAGGGAGGCTGCCAAAATGAGGAGACAAAGAAACATGTCCCAAATGAAAGGAAAAAGCAAAACTTCAGAAAAGAAACTAAACAAAATGGAGACAAACAATCTACTAGATGAAAAGTTCAACACATTGGCTATAAGGATGCTCAGTGAACTTAGTGAGAGCCTCAACAGCATGAAAGAGGACAAGTTAGAAATGAAGGATACACTAACTGAAATGAAAGATAATTTATAGGGAATCAACAGTAAAGTAGATGAAACCAAGAATCAAATCAGTGATTTGGAGTACAAGGAAGCAAAAAACACACACAAAAAACCCCCAAACCCAATCAGAACAGCAAAAAGAAAAAAGAATCCAAAAATATGAGGATAGTGTAAGGAGCTTCTGGGACAACTTCAAGCATACCAATTTTCACATCATGAGGGTAATGGAAGGAGAAGAGAGAGAGCAAGAAATTGAAAACCTATTTAAAAAAATAATCACAGAAAAATTTCTTAACCTGGTGAAGGAAATAGACATACAGGTCCAGGAAACACAGAAGGTTCTAAATAAAATGAAGTTCTCACTAAATTCATCTACTCTTTCCCTAAGTTCATTGAGTATCCTTACAACCAGTGTTTTGAACTCTGCATCTAGTAGATTACTTGTCTCCATTTTGTTTAGATTTTTTCCCCCCTGGAATTTTGTTCTGTTCTTTCATATGGGACATGTTTCTTTGTCTCCTCACTTTGGCCAATATGTTTCCCAGTCTTGGTAGAGTGGCTTTATGTAGGAGGTTCTGGGGCCTCCTAGAAGATGCAGGTCAAGATAAGCCACCTCTGTGCCTTGTTTGGGGCTACCTGGTGGGGGAGCTTTGGAACAATATGCAGATGGCTGCTACTTGTGCTGGTATTGGAGGTGCCCAAGAGAGGCCAAGCTGTGAACCGAGGCTGCCTGCCGCTAGAACTGGGCATGGGGCTACTTAGCAGTAGATACGGGGCGCTCCAAGGCCAGATGCTGCTTGTTTGGGGTTTGTGAACCTTTGAGAGATTTTAGGAAAGTTTACAGCATAAGCAAAGACAGACCTTTTGTATGGAAAAGCCACTGAACATGGCTTGGGTGGGCCCACAAGTTGGGTGGGACAGAGTCTCAGGGAATCACGAAGGCCAAGCAACTTGTGTTAGCCAGGGTGACGGAGATTCAGATGTGGCGCCTGCCTGTGGCTTTGTGTGTGTGTGTGTGTGTCTGTGTGTGTATGTAAGTGGGGGGGGGGGGTATGGCTCAGCAAAGAAACAGTGGCCTCTGGCAGCACTTCTGTCTGGGAGAAAGCTGCCCTTCCAGCCCCCACTCTAAAGCCAGACAACTCAGTTCCTCCTTATTTGCCAGGCTGGGGAATTCTGAGCCGAGACTTCAAGATGGTAAAATGGCACAGGGAGTAGAGGGATTGGGCAGTGTGGCTAGAGCAGCAGTATGTGGGAGGGGGGCAGAGAAGGAGGAGGCTGGTGAGATGGACCCACCAAGACTTAGGCAGGGAAAGGGCTTAGTATAGTGCTTGGTACCCAGTAAGTGCTTCGTTACAAACACTTCCCTCCCCAAGAGCCAGTAGAGGGTAATGGTGAAGGTATAGATGACCTGGGGTTAAGTCCAGGCTCCGCTACCTTGCTCAAGGGAGTTAACCTCTCTGTGAGTCAGTTGCCTTCATTGGTGAAATGGAACTGATAATCAGAATAGCTATCCAAGGGTTTTTGTGAGGATTTAATGAATTGATGCAGGCAAAGTGCTTGACATGCATTGGTGTATCTGAAGATGAACACATGTTATATGCTTATAATGAAAGCCTTATAAACCACACTGAGGAGAGTTGTTGCAACTGTACTCTGAGGGCAGTTGGGACCTATGGTCAGATACAGGTTATATAAGATCTTAAAAGGATCACCCAGGTTGTAGTAAAGAGGTTGAGCTGGAGGGGAAGAGACAGGGGGTCCAGTGAGGAGGTTGTTGAGAAAACAGAAACAGAGAAGGTTCTAGGCAGAAAGGAAGCCAGGGAGTCAGAGGTGGGAGATAAGGAGGCAAAACCACCTGTTGGCAGTTTGTGTGGCTAAAGGAGTGGTCACTGAAGTCCTACTGCCTCTGAGGGGGATGGCTCAGCAAAGGTGTGGATCCAGGCTCTGCCACTTACTAGCTGTGTGTCCTTGGGCAAATAGCACGCTCTCTTGGTGCCTCAGGGTATGGACTGGAAGGCAACTTCCAGGAAACGTGGGATGCCAGATTTCTCCCCTGAAGGCAAACTGCACAGAGCTGAACCTCATTTCCATAACCTGAGTTCCAAGATATGCATATAATGTCACTCCCACTCTAATTGTGCCCTTTCTGAAGAGCAACACTAAGGGACAGGCTCTTTTCTGTGCTAGGCCCTGGACTGGGCATTGAGGAGGCAGAGACAGAAGGGAATATTTGTTCCCTGTAGGGCTCTCATGCCAACCTGGAGACAGACCAAGAAATGTTTTTAATGCTAAGGGTGAGCACAGGGATAGTTATATACTGAACACATGAAAGTGTGTACAATGGAGTGGGGTGTGTATGTGTGTGTGATGTTGAGTGTGTGGGAGTGGGCCTGAATGGATCAGCCTTTGATATCTGTCCTCCCTATCCCATCTCCACAGGAACCAGGCCTGGACCCCAAGCCCATCCTGGAGCTGCCCCTGGTGCAGCTGGCCCAGAAGTTGCAGGCAGACGAGCTGAGTCTGGAGAGTGTTCTCTGTAGCTACTTAGAAGAGGTGAGGGGCAGGGGGCAGGGGGCAGGAGGCAGGGGGCAGGGGGCAGGGGGCAGGGGGCGGGACTCAAACCTGCCTCTGGGCTGGAGTGGGGGATGCCACCTGTTATTGTTCTACTTAGAGGAGTTGGGGGGCAGATGTAACTTTGGTGCTGCAGGTAGCTTGGGAAGGTTCTCATGGTATAGTCATCTGTCACTTCCATTCTGCTGAGTCAGGCTGGAGGGAGGTGCTGGGTGACTGAATGTCCTATCCCTGGCCTCACCTTGAGCCCTTATCTGATTTCCCTTGGCATTGCTCAGGCGCTGAAGGTGCACCAGGATGTGAACTGCCTGACAGATTTCCTGGGGGAATGTGAGGAGCAACTGAAGGCATTGAAGAAGCTCAAGAAGAGTGAGAGGGGCCTTCTGTATGGGGTCCCCATGAGTCTCAAGGACGTTTATGACTGCAAGGTGAGCCCTGGGGTGTACTTGCACAGGTGTACGTATATGTGTGGGTGCACATGTGCCACTGAGCCTGTGAGCATCTGAATATGTGACATGGGGCAAGTTACTCAATCCAGGATGCACAGCTAGAAAGTGGCCAACTGGGACTGAACCCAGCAGTTGGGTTCAAACCCAAACCCAAACTCTTAACCATGTTCTTCTGCCACCTGTGAATCCCCCTAAGGTGCAGCACTTGTGTCTCAGGGGATGTGGGAGTGAATGTGAGTGGGGGTTGAGTGGGGATGAGTCTGTTCACTGGGTGATTCTACCCTGACCCCAAGGACTGGAGTTAATGTCACTTTCCTGCAGGGTCATGACTCTACGTGTGGCTTGGTGCAGTTCCTGGAGAAGCCAGCGGCCAAGGATGGGGTTGCTGTGAAAGTGCTGAAGGCCCAGGGAGCTATTCCCTTTGCTAAGACCAACATCCCCCAGACACTGCTCAGGTCTCTGAAGTGGGCAGGTTGGATTGGGGCCGGGAAGGGGCCAGGGCTGGGGCCCGGCTGGGGCTGGGCCCAGGACTGAAACAGCAACTTAACGTCTTGATTCAGAGCAGAGGGTGAGGTGGGAGCCAGTCATGCAGATCTCAAGGACTGAGGTTCTTGGGCAAGTCTTTGTGTCCTCTGAGCCTCAGTTTCCTCTTCGTGTGTGGCTTTCATGATCTCTAAGGGCTCGGAGGTTCTGAAAAGTTTCATCTCTGTTTCTCTCCAGTCATCTGTCCTTAATTGTTCTTCTTGTCCCCTATCCTCTCTCCTCCCCATTCAACCTTTAGTATATCCATTTAAAAAAATCAGTTTGAGAGAGAGAAAGAGAAACACCGATGTGAGAGAGAAGCATAGGTCAGTTGCCTCCTGTATACACCCTGATTAGGGATCAAACCTGAAACCTGGGTATGTGCCCTGACCAGGAATTGAACCAGCGACCTCTTGGTGAGTGGGACTACACTCAACCAACTGAGCCACATTAGCTGGGGCTAACATGTACATTTTTGTGAGGTCCCTGTTCCCAGTTCTGACAGCAGAGCTGTGGGCTCCTTGCTCCTTAATTTAGGAGGTATGATTGGTATCTGCTATGAGTCTTTCCTGCAGCAGTGGCTTCTCACCTCAGCCAAAAGGGGAGCAGGAGGCCTCAGTCTCTGGGAGGAGCCCATGGGTTGAAGCAGCCTTTGGGCTGACTCCTGAGGGTGGTCGGACTCTATGTGGGGAAGGAGCAATCTTCCCCAGTTAAACCTTCCCCCCCCAACCCCTTTTTTCTGCTTCTCCTAGCTTTGACTGCAGCAACCCCATCTATGGACAGACTCTGAACCCTTTGAACTTAAAGAAGACCCCTGGAGGGTCCTCGGGAGGTGAAGCAGCTCTGCTAAGCAAACGGGGTTCCATCCTGGGCATGGGTACTGACACAGGGGGCAGCATCCGCCTCCCATCCAGCTTTTGTGGTGTCTATGGCCTCCGGACCACAGGAAACCGCATCAGGTACTCAGTGGTGGTACTGGTGTGTGTGGGGGGGGCGGGGTAGTAGTGGGGTGGTGGTGGGGGAAAGCTCAGCCTAGCCTGGAGGAACTAGGGGTCTGGGAGAGCAGAGGGGCCTGCTCCACACATTACCTCTCATGAACTCAGTTTAGTACTAGGGAAAGTGAGTGAAGGTAGGGGAGCTTCAAATACCTCCCGCCTCAGCCACAGCTAAACACACCATGTTTGTTACAGGTGGCAGTGAAATAGACCTTCCACTCATTCATTAACTCATTATCATTAGTTCACTAATTCATTCATCTGTACATTTATCCATTTATCTACCCTTTCTTTTATTCATTCATCAATCCACCCATTTATCCATTTATTCCTCCTTCATCCATTTATCCACCCATGCAGGCATCATCCCAGTCTATCCATTAATTTCATCATTCATCTACCATTTAAGTTATTTAACAAATATTGAGTGTTTGCTCTGTGCCAGAACTGTATGCTAGGTACTTGGGATACATCAATGAACAAAAGGGACAAATGTCCCAGCCCTTGAAAAACTTACATACATTCTTCTTTCCATTCATCTTGTCCATCCATCCACTCACCTACCCATCCATCAGTCCATATTTGCCTTTATTCACTCATTCACCCATGTATCCGTTCATATTTCCAATCATCTTTCCATCTATCCTGTATTCATCCATGCATCTATCCATCCATCCACTCATCTTCCAACCCTGCTCTGAGTATCTACCTTGTGGTGACCTGTGCTGGGGACACAGAGCACTCTCAGGCCCAGCCCCTGCAGCTGTTAGACATCCAATGGCTTAGTCAGGAAGTCACTGGGGCTCTAAAAGAGGGTGAAAGCTTGTGGGAACTCACAGGATGGAGCCAATATTTTCTTTTTTTCTTTTTTAAAAAATATATCTTTATTGATTTCAGAGAGAGGAAAGGAGAGGGAGAGAGACAGAAACATCAATGAGGAGAGAGTCATTGATCGGCTGCCTCCTGCACACCCCCAACTGGGGATCAAACCCGCAACCCAGGCATATGCCCTGACCAGGAATCGAACCCCGATCACCTGAATCCTAGGTCGACACTCAACTGCTGAGCCACGCCCAGCTGGGCAAGCCAACATTTTCTTCACCAGAGATTTATTAAAAGCCAAGACTTTGAACTTTCAGAGACAGGCCAGGGAAAGGGAGGGCTTCCTGGAGGAGGTAGCATTTGAGTTTGGATTTGAAGGATGGACATGAGAGATGGTATGGAGTCTAGAGGGCTGTAACTGTAAGCAGCTAGCTGCTTGGAGCAATATGTGTTCATGGAAGAGCTAGAAGAGGAAGCTATGGGAGTTGATACTTTAGAGCCTTTATGCTATGGGTGATAACGAGTTCTGGGGGTGTTGAAGCAGCTCTTATTCCATTCCTGTGTGCTGAGCCCTGGGGGAGGGCATTGGCTGGGTGCTCAAGCCTCCTTGGCACCCAGGCCCTTCCCTTCAGGTGCTGAGCTAGACTCTGGGTGGGTGGGGTTTTGCAGCTACAACGGAATTGCCTCTGCTGTGAAGGGCAAGAAATCAGGTAAACTCCTGTCTGTGCCTGTTCAAAGACAAACCTGCCAGCCTCCCTCCCAAGGACATTTCACTCAGCCCCTATCTCAGACAGATCAGCCCCACTGGTGACAAAGGTATCTGAGAGAAGGGACTTCATGGCTTCCACCTGGCCTCCTCTAGTCCAGTGATTCTTGTCCCGCTGAGAAGTGCTTCCTGTTGTCTAGCTTTAATCTTTCCTACTGGTCTCCTGATGTTCTGTCCCAGATGAGATTCTCCCTCCAGGCACCCGAGCTGGTTTGGTGGGTTTATGAACTCCACCTGTCCTCAACCCCTGACCCAGAATGGCCCAGGAACTCTTCCTTTGGCCCTGATCATGGCTCTGGGCCCCACCCTCTGAGGCCAGGCGGTGGGGGTTCCCAGAGCAGAAAGGATGAAAGGTGTCTGCCTCCCTCCCCTCTGCTGTGCAGTGAGCACAGTGGCTGGCCCCTTGGCCCGGGATGTGGACAGCCTGGCGTTGTGCCTGCGAGCCCTGATGAATGAAGACATGCACCGGCTGGACCCCACTGTGCCTCCCATGCCCTTCAGGGAGGAGGTGAGCTGGGTGGGGTAGTAGACCTGGAGGGCTCCTTCATCCCCCCTCCCATCATCCCTCATTGACCTGTCTGCCATCTGACCAACCCCACTGAAGACCTCCTTTCCTAGCCCAAGGTGCAATAAGCAAGATGCCCACATGCTCGGCCATGTTCAACTCCCTACACACATCCTGGTACAATCAACCTATGACCGCTGTCTGTCATCCATTCTTTGCCTTTATTGATCTATCCATCATCGTACTCTCCCGACAGTTCTTTAGCTTAAAAATATTTGTGTCTATTCATCTACTTACTTACTTGCCCACCCATTCAATTCCAACTATCCATTCATCCACTCACTCCTCTATCCATTCAACTTTCCGTCCACCCACCCATTCAGCCTATACATCCACCCGCTCAACTCATTCATGAATCTGTCTACCTACCTGCTCCATCCGCCCTATCATTCACTTCCTCATCCATTTATTGTTATTCCAGGCATTTCTCCAGAGGACCTCGAGCTTGAAAAGTATATAGGGAAGCTCCAAGGGGCTCTTGGGAAGCCCCTTGGATCTCCTTTGTTAAGGCCAGCTGTGGCCCAAGGCCTCAGTCTACAAGTCAGACTGCTGGAGAGAGTAAGATCACCTTGTGCTCAGCCAGCTCTCCCCTCAGAGCCCCACTCAGCCCCTCTTGCCCCCAGGTCTACTCCAGTACCCGGCCCCTTCGAATTGGCTACTGTGAATCAGATGGCTACACTCAACCAACTCCTAGCATGGCCAGGGCCATGAGGCTTACATCCGGGCTGCTCCAGGATGCAGGACACGAGGTAGGCTTCCTTAGCCCTGGGGAAGAGGGGGTGGGGTCTGGGGAGGAGGCCACACTGGACCATTCTCCAAGAGAGAGGAATTATATCTGAGTTTGGGCTGCTGAGATCATTGTGTTTCTCCTAAGCTTCGCGGAGAAGATGGATTGGATGGATGTGGGGACAAGGGGGCCCCACCCTGTGAGAAAGGCATTAAGATTTTGTTCCTTCTCCCTTCAGTGGTAGGGACTCAGGGATTCAGGGACTCACTCCTAAAATTCCTACAGCCTCAGTTTCTGTTGCCTCCATCAAATGGCTATAAAGAGCCTCTTGTCTTCAAAATCCGCCCCCCTCCCTTGCCTCTCATGCCCCAGAGGCTTGTCCTGGCCCTGCCTCCCCCTTTGAGAACTCGTGGTTGGCCACACAGATACTATGTGATCTCGGGCCCCTCTCTACCACATGGGACAGCTGTGAAGATTAAATGAGCTCACATACGTAAAGCACTTGGTATGGGGCTGGATCACAGTGGAGCAGGCAGGAAATAGGGGCTGCTCGAATTCTCGTCACATCTCTGTGAGGGAGTGGGCATGGCACCCACCCACAGGCCTCCGATGCCCTCCTGAGGAGCTGAGGTTGAAGGAGAGGAGGAGTGATGTGGTATCCTCTCCTTAGGTCCTGAGGGATGCATAGAGAAAACGGGGTTGGGGGGGAGAAGCTTCAGGCCCTGACTCAGCCTCTGTCTCCACAGATCATCTCCTTTTCCATCCCCCGGATAGAATACGCCGTAAACCAACTGTACAAAGGGAGTCTCTTTGCCGATGGAGGGGCCACCCTTCTCGAGAAGCTGTACGTTCCTTGGGACTCAAGCGTGGGGCATGGTGGAAATGGGGTAGGGGAGGGGGCCTGTGGACCTGGGCTGGTGGGATGCCAATGACTAATTATGTGAGTTTCAGAAGCAAGTCATCTACTCAGACCTCGTCTTCAAGATGCACATGTTCCAGCAGTGGTGGTGGTGGTGGGAACAGAAGTGTTTCTTTGGGTCTGACCTCCCTCTGTGACTTATCTATGGAGGGGGAGTTGGGTGGGTGTGGAAGTCAGTCCATGACTGAAAAGCTGTAACTGACCAGATATGTGTCTTGGTTCCTCAGTAAGGGGGACATTGTAGACCCCAGCATTAAGGGGTTGGTCAGCAGTCTCCGCCTGCCGGGCCCCGTGAAGAGTTTCTTAGCCTGGATCCTGAGACCCATAGTGAGTGTGGTCCCAGGATGGGGAGGGATTCAGAGGGGGGTGAGATCTAGAGAGGAAGAAGCTCAGAAGGGGGGGTTGACTCAAGGAGTGGGGTAAGGTCAGGGAGGAGCCTGAGATCCAGAGAATGCTGGTGGCTTAGAGCTGGTTCAAGAGGAAGAGGAACTGAAAGAGGGGAATGGGAGCTAGGGCAGAGGAGTGTTCTCAGAGAGGGGAGAAGGCTTCAGAGAGGCTCTGAGAGGGGGAGGGCATCTTAGAGGGAAGAAGGGGTTTCACAGAAAGGGAAGAAATTTAGAGAGAGGTGAGGACCTAAAGGAAGCTCAGGGCTGGGTGAGCTGGTAGTGGCTTGTGGAGGACTTGAGGGCTCTATGTCAGTGTAATGAGCAGGGTTGCTCTTGCTGGACCCCCACCCAGGGCAGGTTGGCCCACTGTGTTTCTGAAGTGGGTGTCCCCCTCTCTCTTCGTCTCTAGGACTTCCGAGCTAGCCTGCTTATGGAAATGATTCGTGGAGTCGGGTGAGTGGTTAGTCTCTTCAGGTTCAGCTCACAAGGGTGGTGATAACTGAGTGAGGGGCATGTGGTTAGAGTTGGTGTTCACCGGAGGCTAGGGCTATTTAGACTTTGGGATCTAATTAGGGTTTTAGGGTCATGACTGGCACTGGGTTAAATTTAGACTTTTGAGTGGGTTTGGGATTGGGGCTGGTTTGAGGCTAGGGTTTGATTTAAGCTCTGAGTTCAGGCTAGAATTGGGTTAGGTTGTGGTAGAGGTTGCGCCTGAGTTGAGGTTAGGTTTGGGCTGGGGTTGAAGTTGGTTTGAGTTGGGGTTGGGGTTAAGGTTGGAACTGGGGTGGAATAGGATTCTGATTTGGACCTGGGTTTGCTGTTAGGCTTAGCCTGGTGGGGCTTGGAGTTGAGGTGCTGGTTGGAATTAGGGCGGAGTAACCTGAGGGCTGACCTGGGGCCTCACAGGTGAAGGAAGAAACCTGTAGTTTTGGGAGAAGCTTGTGAGTCCTTGTGGCTGATGGTGGTGGTGGAGTAATGACCAGAGGATATGTACTCTTGGGAACATTGGACAAGCAAGGTGTCTTGGCCAGAGGACAAGACATAGAGTTATTCCCAGGCCCTAAGCAGATGTGCAGCCTGTACTGAGGCCAGGTCCTGCCTCCTGGGTATCACGTCCCATTTGTATAAAAGAGGGTCTTCCCATGCTGACCTTTGGACTTTTCAGAGTCTTTTTCATTTCCCCAGGACCCCCAAGAAACTGTGGGAGCAGTACACAGCAGTGCAGGTGATGTGTGCCTCGCGAGACCTCAGGGGGCTGCTGGAGCAGGGGCAGCAGAAACCTGAGTGGTGACAGGAGTGGCCAGACAGAGAGCAGAGCTCTGTCCTGGCCTG
Organism: Miniopterus natalensis; assembly: GCF_054644295.1. Lineage (NCBI taxonomy): Eukaryota > Metazoa > Chordata > Mammalia > Chiroptera > Miniopteridae > Miniopterus > Miniopterus natalensis. Next base: position 27,130,557 of record NC_142089.1, read on the forward strand.
CAGGGGAGGCCTGGCTGGACCTGGATGGGAAGGCTTAGTGAACTACAAGGTTAATCTAGTCCACCTCTCTGGGGCTGGGGTGATATGTTGTCCCCAAATCACTACAGCCTGAGACTCCCCTTTATCTTGGCCCCTGGTAAGACCACAACCATCCCCAGGCATCTCAGTCTGCATCTCAGAGTTTGGGAATTCTTTCTGGTGCCTAACCCAGCTCAGTCTGGCAGCACCTGACCTTGTCCTGCAAACAGTGACATGCTGGTCATATCCCTCGTGCCCCTATTGTCCCTGTAGGAATACCAGCAAGAGTTCATAGCCATGTGGAGGTCCCTGGACCTGGATGTGCTGCTGGTGCCAGCTGTGGACCCTGCCTTGTACATAGGCTATCCTGAAAAAGCCCCAGGTAAGAGGGCACTGGTCCTGGCAGAGTTGAGATAGGAAGTCCAGGACTTCTGAGTAACCTCGACCTTTGTTTTCATTCACTTAAAAATTTTTTTTCTTCTTAAATCGAGATAAAATTCAGATAACATAAATTTATCATTTTAAAGTGTAAAATGTAATGGTTTTAGTATATTCAGAATGTCATGCAACCACCACCACCATCTAATTCTAGAACATTTCCATGACCCTGAAAAGAAATATTGTACCTGTTAGCAGACACTCTCAATTTCCATTCACTTTTAAAATGAACTTTATTGAAGTACAGATGCTCCTCAACTTAACACGGGGTTATGTACCAACGGATAGTTGTAAGTTGAAAATATCTAAGTTGAAAATGCATTTAACCTAATGAACATCATAGCTTAATCTAGCCAGTTTCTGCTGAACGTGTATCTCTTCTGCACTCAGAAAGTAAAAAAACTGTAAGTCAAACCATCATAAGTTGGGGAACACCTGTAGAACCTACATGCAATAAAATTCACAGAGAATGCAATTTGATGAATTTTAACAAATGTATATAGTTGTATAACCACCACCATAATCAAAATATAGAATATTTCCATCACCGACCAAATTTCTCTCACGTCCCTTTGCAACTTATCCTAATCTTACCCCCCACAACCACTAACCTGCCTTCTCTCACTGCAGTTGTGCCTTTTCTAGGATTTCATATAAATAGAATCATAAAATATGAGGCTTTTGTGTCTGGCTTCTTTCACTGAGCATATTCATTCACTCTTAGCATGCTTTCTACTGCCCCATTTTTAGAGGTGTCTTTAGCCCAGCACCCCTGAAACAGGCCTTGGTGTCTGAGGCATTGCTGGGGCTCATGCCCAGAACAGATGCAAGTCTCAGAGGTGATGTCAATGCAGAATGAACACCCACCTCAAGCCCGAAGTCCTCTCCCCTGGGTCCCCCCACAGTGGGTGCCCAAAGGCACATCCCACACCTGGCTCCGTAGACCTCCCTGCCACTTTTGTGATGCTCACTCCAGGCACACAGGTGGCTGTTGCAATGGGGACACCTTTTCAGCTCGGGGCTGCACTGCACACCCCAGACATCTTGGAGCCTCGTGTACTAGGGGGCATGGGCTGAATCCTCTGCTGCTCACCAGCTGTGTAGCCTGGGAAAAGCCACCTAACCTGTCTGGCACCTGGGCTTCCTCGTCTGTACACAGGGAATAGTAACCCTGCCTCATGGGAGTGGAGGGGATTCAGAGACTCAGCAATGTAGAGAGGCCAGCATAGAGCCTGGCGCTGAGTAAGGCCTGGGCAATGCCTTCTCCTTCCCTCCACCCTGCGGGAAGAGCGGGGGGGGGGGGGGGGGGGGGGGGGGGGCGGGGGGGGGGCGTTGTCAGGAGGCTCCTGGCACTGCACCGGCTGTGGGGAGCCCACAGGGATGCAGTTCCAGAAGAACCCCGAGGGGTGCTTACTCACAATTTTCCCACCTGGGTCTTTGGGACTTGGATTTCCTGGGCTAACCTGGATCTTCCCACAGAAAGCACCTCTTACACCACCCTGTACAACGTGCTGGACTTCCCTGTTGGCGTGGTGCCCGTCACCACCGTGACACCACAGGACGAGGAGGAGCTGGCCTTCTACAAGGGATACTATGGAGATAGTAATGACAAAAATTTCAAGGAGGTCAGTTTACCTCTCCTTACCTCCTCCCCAGGAGCACAGACCAGGACTGACTCTTGCCTCAATCTCTGTGGACGGGTGGGGGCGGGGGGCGGGGGGCCTGGGCATTCCCGGGTTTCCCTTTATCACTTCTGCTACGGTGTCACCCCAAGTCAGCCTCTGTCCTTGCCATGGGAGAGTAATTTACAAAAACAGGGGTCTACTTGACACTGTGAGAAGTCCATTCCAGAGGCAGGAGGGCGGACAGGGCAAAGGCCCCTGGTTCAGGGATCTGCGCGTCCTTTCCTCTGCTAAGGGCGCTGGGTGGATACCCAGTTTCCCATTTCATTGTTGCAGTCAGCTCTCTGCACAAGGAGCAAGTTTTACCCTGGAGAATTATAGACAAAGTCAGAACAGTTCTTCCAGTTTTACCAAGAGCTGAGGAAGCCTGGAACTCTGAGACCCAGGAAATCTCTCCCTTAATATAGATCGGGGATGAGATATTTGGGTTAATGCACACCTCCGGGTGGTGAGGAAGGCTGGGCAAGGGGCTTGTGAGCAAGAAGCAGGCTCTGATTTTCAGACACTCTCTCTGGGCAGGCGGTGAGAGGATCCGTTGGACTTCCAGTGGCTGTGCAGTGCATCGGTTTGCCATGGGAAGAGGAGCTGTGTCTTCGGTTAATGAAGGAGGTGGAGACCTTGACCAAGAACCAGAGAGAGCCCGAGTGATGGGCCATTTCTTCTCCTGGAGACCTTCCTACAGCCTCATCGAAGTCTGTTCCCAGTGCCCCTGCCTTCTCATGAATGCCATAGCTACCTTCTATCTCCTCCTCCTGGAAGCCCACCATATTCCTTTTCCTTGTAGTCTGTCCTTGTGGGTGCTTAACCCATGGACTCAGGTCCACTCATGATGGGGATCAGGGTGAAGGGCTGAATAAACAGTTTTGACTGGCCGGCCTTGTGGTTTCTGATCTAGGTGGCCCCATAGCCTCCTGGTGGCCTTCTGCCTCCAGCTAATCTCTAGCTCAGTCCCCCAGATGCTATCCTAGGTTGCAACAGAGGGGAACGAGCCCCACCCAGAGGCTGGAGACCTGGGATCAAGTGTTGGCTCTGCTACTGGCTTGCTGTCCAATGTTGGGCAAATTACTTGCCCTCTCTGGATTGGTTTTTTCACCTACAAATTGAGGGAGTTAGATTTGATGACTTGACTATTCTGTGAGCTGTGATTCCTAGGTATTTCCCTGATCAAGAGCTTGTCATAGCTCCCACTGCTGTCTAGAGAAAGTTCCAGAGAGTAAGACCAAGGGAGTGAAACCTACTCAGAGCAGACCCTGGGTTGGGACCCAGACTTCAGCTCATGGTCTAGTGCTTTGCCCACAAAGTGCTAATTTTCTTGGCCTGACACAGCATCTCCTGAGATCCTCCAGTGTCCTCTGCCTTGGTTCTACTTTAGCACAGCTTCCCTCATTCCCTCAAACTGGAGCCTTCTTGCCAGCACAATGTACTTCTGCCTCTGTTCATACTATTCCTTTTACATGAACATCATCACTGTCCTTTCTGTCCTTCAAGCCCTTTATCAAATGCCAATTCCTCCAGGAAGCCTTCTTTGATCCCTTCAACTCCCTCAAGACCTTCCTTTCATCTGAACTCCTTTGAGACCCTCCTGCTTCAAAACGTAGCCTTTCTCCTGGCCGGGTAGTTTGGTTGGTTAGAGCGTCGTCCCAATACACCAAAACCTATCCTTCCTGCTCCTTTTGTCACTGGGTCTTACCGGTGTGGGGACAGCAGTGGTGATAAGGCAGAAGTGCTACCTTGAGGCTGTGACATGGAAACCACAAGATAGCTGCCTGGGCCAGGCCTGCTATCTCCTCTGGGCCTATAGTTTGTCACACAATGCAAAAAGCACTGTTGAAGGAACATGTCCATTCTTTTTCCAGTTGCTGGGTCTGGATAATTCTCAGGTGTGCCTCAAACCCAAGCCCAAACTGACACCCAAAATACAAAAACTTCTCAATTGAGAAGAAAGAAATTATACACTCAGTTTTTAAAAAGCAAAAATTGTGGAAAAGTACAGGCTCCAAAAGTGTATTGTTGATTACTTGTAAAACATGCAACAAAACATCATGGTAAACATCATGGTAAAAGCAGAAGCTTTTTTTCTATCAGCATTGAAAAGCAATCCTACCACTCCCACAAGTCAACTTAGCCTGCAGACACCAGAGAGAAAGACTCTAAGTTTTGCAAATTTTTGCAAACCTAAATCGTGATATGTCTGGTTCCAAAGGCAAGAGCCGAGCATCGATTTTCATAACACCTACATCTGGATAGTCAACACCCACTTGCTTCTCAAAAAAAATGTGAAAAAAATGAACACTCCTCTCAATTAAAAATGTTGCTTAGAGTGAACCCCAAAAGGCTTCAAAGGTGGACTTAAGATATTTCTTGCCATGTCCAGCGTAGCGCAGTGGGTTGAAGCATCATCCAACCCACTGAGCAGGTTTGATTCCTGGTCAGGGCACATACTAGGTTGAAGGTTCAATCCATGGTTGGGGCATGTACGGGAGACAACAGATTGATGTTTATCTCTCACATCAATGCTTCTCTCTTTCCTCCTCTCTCTCTAAAATCAATAAAAACATATCCTCAAGTGAAGATTTAAAAAAAAAGTTTCTTTTTTTTTATATTTAATTTTTAAATTTTATTTTTGTTTAAAATATTACAGATGTCCCTTTTTCTCCCCAATGACCCATTCCACCCAGTCCCATCCTCCTCCCCAGTCCCTCTCCCCACCATTGTCCTTGTCCTTGGGTTGCGCATATATGCATATAAATTCTTTCAAGAAGTTTTTTTTTTTTTTTTTTTTTTAAATCTTTATTGATTCCAGAGAGAGGAAAGGAGAGGCAGAGAGAGAGATAGAAACATCAATGGTGAGCCCAGCCGGGCGTGGCTCAGCAGTTGAGCATCGACTTAGGATCCAGGCGATTGGGGTTCGATTCCCAGTCAGGGCACATGCCCGGGTTGTGGCCTGCAGCCGATCAATGACTCTCTCATCATTGATGTTTCTATCTCTCCCTCTTCCCCTCCTTTCCTCTCTCTGAAATCAATAAAGATATATTTTAAAAACCAACAACAAACAAACAAAAAAACATCAATGGTGAGAGAGTCACTGATTGGCTGCCTCCTGCAAGCCCCCAACTGGGGATGGAGCCCGCAACCCAGGCATGTGCCCTGACTGGAAATCGAATCCTCCCTCCCCCCTATCACCTGGATCCTAGGTGGATGCTCAACCGCTGAGCCACGCCCGGCCAGGCAAGAAGTTTCTTATATTCTTTGTAAAGGATGGACTATGAAAATAAGAAGTGTTTAATGCAATTTCTGAAACTAAAGTTAGTCAGAGATACAGCTTTTAGAAACCTTTTATTTTCTAAATACATGAAAACTAGCATCCAAAGGCAAACGTTTCTTGGCATTCTTCAGTATTTATGGAGAAAATATCTCATTAGAATGAACAACTGAAACCTGCCTAACTCACAGGGTGGTTCTGAGAATCAAAAATATATGTAAGTACAGATGATGTACTATAGAACTGTATACCTGAAACCTACAAAACTTTGTGAACTGTATCACCCCAATAAATTCAATTAAAAAATATATGAAAGGTCCTTGTAAGTAGTAAAGATATATATGGGTAAAACAAAAACTAAAACCCAAACACACACACACAACTTCCCCTATCCCATTCCTCTGAGTAGCCCTACTTCCAGTCAACTAGGAAAACCAATGAACTCATCCCTTCCTGCACTTAATAGCAAAAACCTTCTGGAGATAATATCCCAGGACAAAGGGATGGAATTCACCCATCCATCCATCCATCCATCCATCCTACATTTAAGTACCTCCTCTGAACACAAATGATGGAATTTCATACAGAAAAAGGCCTGAGTTTAACTAAGGTGAAGATCCCAGGAGTCACACCAGAAGGGCAGCCCTGACTCTACCTAAAATATAAGAAACCATTTGGGGTGTCCAGGTGCAGGCTAGACAGGGCTATTGCTGATGTCACTATGACCTCCACCCCTCTCCAGGCCCTACCCGAGTCTGGGACTTCTGCTGGAGGAGCCTCACGGTTGACCCACGCTCAGTAGGCTCCTGCTGTGTTCTTCCTCCCCCTTTAGAGGGAGGTCTAAAACCTTCAGAGAAGGTGGGTGGGTAGGGGGAGGGCGGGGCAGAGAGGCGGTGGTGGTTTTTTTACCTGAAGTGACTCCTGCCTCCTCTCCCTGAGGCTTGCTGGCTGTAACAGTCTGGACACCAGGGGGCAGCATTGAGCTTCATACAGCCCAGACATTACGCACTCTCGGCTTTAATCACATCCACTGTTACCAGGACTTTCTCAGTCAGATTCTTGTCCAAACTCCATTGCGAAGATGGGAACACTAGAGGCTGAAGAAATAAACATAGGGGAACACAGGAATAAGCCCGGTGCTTTGACTTTGGGTAAAACATTTGCATATTTTAGTTAGGAGCTGGAGGCAGAATTCTATTTTTGGCTGAAATTAGCCTAGTCTGTGTGACTGTAGGTAGGTCATTGGCTTCCTCAAAGTCCCTTGCTGTAGGGGCCTCTATGAGGCCCATGTGTGGGTGCACATGTGACCTCTGGGGACATGATATCTCCTGCTTCTCTCAGTCTCACTCCCAGTATTCCCACTGTGGAGGGCTTGATCTGGGTGAGCATACATCCAGACTCTGCCTTCTCTGCAGCAGTGGCAAGTCTCCCAGCTTGTCTAAACCTCAGTTTCTTCTGTAAAATGGAAATAATAATGACATCTACCACAACCTCAGGATGAGACAGATCCACAGAAGGTGAAGGTCAAGTGGGAAAGGACTGGGCCCCCCTCCCCAGCCTGGGAGTTGCTGTGGGGTGAGAGGCAGGCACAGGTCTGGGTGTCTGTGTCCAGCATTCACTCGGAAGAGCCAGCTCCTCCTGGGAAAGTCTGTTTAAGAGCAATGGAGTAGGAATTTAGTTCTGAAACAGGAAAATTTCCAGGGCCAGGTAGTTCTACCAAGGCTGGAGCTGAGGCCCCAGACTAGGACCCTTGGGAAGGGGGCACTGAATTCTGGTCTTGTTTCTGCTCTGGGGGATATGGGTAAGACCTAGCCCCTTTTTGGGCCTCGGTTTCCCCTTTGACTACAGGGGGAAGGGGTGTCAGCGTATCTTGCCCCCCCCTTCATTTCGGAGGGCCCACCAGTCCGCTTCAACTCGCCCCTAGCCCCCCACACTCTTAGAGGCTGGCCCGGGTGACTTACCGGCTTCTCCACCCCACCCACCGCGCTCCCATTTCATCTCCGAGCCGGGTCACCGGGAGCGGGACAGACCGACCCTAGCGGTGGCGCCCCCTCCTCTCCCGTGCACGGACGGACAGACGGCCCGACCGGAACCCGCCCGGAGTCGGGCTCGCTCCGGGCCGCCGGGCCGCTGGCTCCGCGCGAGGGCCGCCCCGCCCGCCGCGCCTCCCCGGGCGCCCGCATTAAAGCGCATATGCAAGCCATGAATTATCAACTGAAAGGAGTCAATTACCGGCTCTAAAAACGAGTGTCTGCGCCGGGAGCGCCCCAGGCCATCCGCCTATTTACGGAGCGATTCCCCCGCCCGGCCTCGGGAGGGAGAGGACGGGGAGAGAGGAGCCCGAGACCGGGAGGGAGAGCGCGGGAGAGAGAGAAACTGGGGGAGACAGAGCCAGGGGCCCGCGGAGACGGGGGGAGAGGAACGGGAGCGGGAACAGGCAGAGATCAGAGCCACGCGCCGAGACTCAGGCGAGGCCACGGCAGCTTGGGTGCCTCTTCTCGGGGCCGCTGGGGGAGGTGAGCCTCCCGGCCTTCCAAGGCCGCGTTCCCCTCCCCCGTGTTGGTGCGGGGACCCTGACCCTCCCGGCTGACGGAGGTTGCTCCGCCGTCTGGGGCACCCGAGTTGGGGGACAGACCTGGGTGGGGCTCAGGAAGTGATAACGTGGGGAGCGCCGTTTGCAGAGGCCTGTCCTAGCAGGGCGCTGGGGAGCGGGCTGCGGCGTCGTCCAGTGTGAGGTGAGCTGAACGGCGCCACCGTGGGAAGAGGGAGGGGGCGTTAGGAACAAGGGCGGCAAGGATGGGGCCTGATGTGGGGGTGTCTGTGTGGCTCCTCAGCATTGAGAGGGAAGTGGTGAAACCAACCCCAGTGGGCTCAGGAAGTCCTGTCCGGCCCTAGGCTCTCACCCAAGCTGTTTCCGTCTCTGGAAATGCTTGTCCTGCCCGCTGCTGCTCACTCTTTGTGGGCCTCCCCAGCTCCTGCACCTGCCTTAGCCTCAGCACCCCCCTCCCCCCTTCTATTCCATGATCCAGGCCTGACTTCACCAGACAGTGAGTATCACACCTGCAGGCCCTGGCCCACCCACATTAGTATCCGGAGGCAGCGCATAAGCATTTGCTGAATGTATGAATGAAGGAATGAGCTGGGCTAGAGGGGACCTTTGCTTGGACTGAGGCCATGACCAAGGTCCAGAGTCTGGAGGGAAAGGCAGAGGGTAAAGCACTCTGTGCAGATCGTGTGGAAGGCTTCAAGCAACCTCAGTGCTGGGGTGAGGTCGGTAACTGAGTCAGGCTCTGGCTGTGCAGGGGTGGGGGAGATGAGTGGAAGAGCAGGGGCAGGGAAGGTGGGGGCCAGTGGAGAGCTGAGGCCTAGCTCACTAGCACCAGCAAATTGCTGCCAGAGCCCCCAGGGCTTTGACCTTAGTGCTTCAGGGCCCCTGGAATCCTAGGCCTCTTCTGGAGAGGCTGGGGACAGGGAACTGCAGGAGCTCTGACGAAGGACTGGGTCTAAACTGGGGCAGATGGAAGAGTATATGGGCTTGGGAATCAAATAGAGCCTTTCTCTTCTAGCTGTGAGACCTCAGGCAGGACTCTTTCTTAATTCCCGAGCCTCAGGTTACTTATCTATAAAATGAGGACAATGCTATCCACTTTTAGATGGATACTCTCACATCTGCATGGCACTTTCCTCAAGAGGGAAAGACCATGCCTAAAGTAAGAAGAGTAGCTACTATCTGTTGAGGCTTACAAGGTGCTAAGCACTGTGATTAGTGGATTATCACCCTCTTCCTCCTAACAGCTTTCTGAGGTTGTGAAGTCACTTTGGGGACAAGGAAGCCCAAAGAGGGTCAGGGATTGGGAAGTGACAGCTTCAAGTTTTGAAGCCATGTCTGACTCCAGAGCCCTACACCATGGAGCCTCCCCCAGACCTGGCCCCGGACCCCCCTGCTCTGTTCCCTCAGCCCTTCCAGTCTGACTGAGCCCAGATCTACTGGAGGGGTAGCTGAACAGGGCAGGACAGCTCAGATCCAGTGGAGGTGGCCCCTGGGGTCTTGTTCCCGCCATGGCGTGGTCTGGGCCGCCTGCCTGACAAGTCTGCAGCCCTGCCCTGCCATTAGTGGGCAGCCAGAGGGGGTGTCTGCAAGCACCAATGCTGGGGTTCCCGGGGCCGCTTGCCTATTAGTGGCTGGTGGCTTCATAGTGATTTATTGGGACTTCTTCATTTCCCCTTGGTCCTCTATAAACATATTTATACCACCAGAGTGACCGATAAATTTCCCTTATGAATCCTGTTATCTCCCCCATTAACCATCCGTCACCTTTTATGCAGCCATGATGGGCTGGGCCAGGGCAGTGGGGCTGGGTGGGAGGCCCACTGCCCGAAGCCCTGGGCCCAGTGAACTCTTCACCTCCCCCACTGCTCCCCAGACAGAGCAGCCACTGCTGCCTTGGAGCTGCCTCTAGAATGAGGCCTCGGAACAGACTGGACCTGGCGGGCCTTTCCTTCTGGGTCTCACAATGAGCAAGTCCCTCTCAGAGCTAACCTGAGTCTCTCCCACTGTAGCTCTGGCTTTAGCTCTTCTAAGTGAGCAGGTGTCTCCTGTAGCTGCTGCCACTGCTCTTCTCCCTCTACCCACCCTCAGCTCTCACCCTCACCCCCCTAAGTGCCGCAGAAAGCTAAGACACAGTGAGATTTGGTAACAGGGGCCCAGATGTCAGTTGGCATTTGCTAGGCACCTCCTCTGTGTCAGTCACTTTACATCTATGATTTCATGTGATCCTCCCCAAATCTTGGAGCCAGACATTTATAGTTCCATTGACCAGGTGAGGAGATAAGGCTCAGAGACATTAAATGAAGAGCCCATCACTCAGCCAAGGGGCAGAGCTGTGATTTGGAGTTTTTCTGGCCCTAAAGCTTATACTTTCAACCACTGTACTCTGCCACCTCTTCAGATGCCCTGGGCTAGAAGGGGTTAATCCAGGAAAGCCTACCTGTGGAGAGGGCTACAGAGCAGGGGAAGAGGGAGAAGAGCAGGGAGGGGATGGGGCCTCAGTGGAAGGCTGGCAGGGAAAAGGGGGCAGGGCTGTGGAGTGGGGAATGACTTCCACAGTTGGGGAAACTTGGATACCTGCTCAGAGTCAGGCCCAAAGCTGCTGGGGGTGGGGGACAAAGTCTCTAAGAGCCCCAAAGCACCTGTTCTGCCCACATCTGGCGGGCTAAGGGGCTCTCAGATCAAGGCCTTACTCAGATCTTGCCAGTTGTGTGACTGGGGAGGCCCCGCCTTTCTCTAGGCCTCAGCCTCTGCCTGCACTTGGGCCTGGAGTGTTCTGCCCTTTGAGTACCTGACATATCGGCTTCCTTGAGAGATGGCTGTGTGTATGTGGGATGCCTGGGAGCCTTATTTTCTCTCCCTTCACCCACAACATCAGCCAGAATGGTGAGAGCTCCTCTGGAGTAGAGGTGACTCACACTCTCTCATGGAGAGCAATTTCCAGACTTAGGCAGACTGAAGTTCCCCTGGGCCCTGGCATTGCTTCTCTGGCCCAAGGAGGATGCACACAGGTGAATGTTACTCACCTCATTTCAAGGAGGAGGAAACTTAGGCCCAGAGAAGGAAGGAATCTCAGCAAAGAACTGAACCCTGGGTTGATACAGTGACTGGGAGGGGACTCAGATGTGTTTGAGCCAAGAGGTAGCAGAGTGGGGCTGAGGAGGGGGTGGAGTGTAGTCAGCTGGGTCTGGGTTGGCCCTAGGTCAGGGGTGGTGTGCTCGGCTCTCTGAAGGATGTTTAATTTCTCCTGTTTCCAACAATGCCATGCCATCCTGGGTGGTCTCTAGGGGAGGCTAGGGCAGGGGGGATTATGGGCTAACATGTCAAGGAAACAGATTCTCCTCTGACTTCAAGAAGATCTGGCAGGTCATTCTGGCCATTCCCCTGCCTCCCATGGTTCAGAGGGAGTTGCTGTTGGTTATAAGATACTTCCTGGCTCTCCATACCACAGCACCTGTGGGGAAACAGCCACGCTGGGAGGAAGGAGACCTGCTGTGCAGCCTGGAGCATGTTCTGGCCCTTTCTGAGCCTCATCCCTTAGAAAATCTCCAGCTTAGACACCAGGCTCCATGCTGCCATATGCCACAGGGACACCCCTCCCCTCAGAGAGAGCTTCTGAAGTGGCCACGAGGGCAGAGACAAGCAGGCATCACAGCCAGACACTGCTCATCTCTCCCACAGTGGTTCACAGCTTGTTCCCTCTCCTGGTCTCACCTGCTCTTCTCCTTCCTTTTGCTCTCTCTGTCCTACCAACTGTCTGTCTGTCTTTCCCTCTCTGTGCCGGCAGCCCCTCCCCCATGCCCTCTCCTCTTTGCAAGGTTGGAGGGAGGGGTAGAGCAGGGAGTGTGTGTATAAGAGAGTGCGCAAGAGCTCCCTCCCTCTCCCTTTCTGCCCCCTCCTGCTCTCTCCTCCCACACTCACACACACACTCTCTCTCTTAGTCATTTTCAATGTCATAAATTTCCACGTCTCTCTCCTCTACTCGGCTATTACCTGCGCCTCCGTCACCAGCCCTGCTCTCGCTCCCAGATGGGCTAGGCCATCTCCGCTTTGCAAATGACTCAGGGAGAGAGAGGCAGGGAAGGAGGGAGAGAAAGGAGCAGAAAGAGATGGGGAGAGATTGAGAGAGATTGAGAGAAAAAGCCAGCGAGCAGAAGACAAGAGACTGAAGCAGAAAGCAGGAGAGAAGCAGCCCAGATAGCCCTCAGCCCTCTCTTCCTGCTTCCTCCACATATAAAAGTCGCTGCCACTAGGGAGACTGCCTGCATCAGGGCAGGAGGGCAGGGTGGCGCTGAGTCTGGGGGTGGAGTCGGGTCACCCAGCACCTGCTTCTCTGTGGGACTTGCTGCAAGTCCTTCCCCCACTCATGTTCCTGAAGGCCTCTCCATGTGCCAGTGCTGTGCTAGTGGTGAACCAGACACCTGGTATTCCTCTCTCCTTAGGCTAAGCCTAGGAGGCATACAGATAGGGAGATGAGCCCCCTGCTTACAATGTGCTAGGACACTCGGGGACACTTGTGGGGTGGGGGTGGGGGTGTGATTTCAGAGTTCTCAGGATTGAAAGTGGCTGCCCTGGGAGCTGTGCCTCTGGCTCCTGCACAGAGCTCTCGTCTACGCAGGGCCTTCTCACCACCAGTCTGAAGCTCCCTCCTCCACTCCTATCTTTAAAAAAAAAAAATAAAAAAAAGTATATATAGTTTTTATTGATTTTTAGGGGGAGAGGGAGGAAGAGGGGGAGAGAGAGAGAAACATAGATGTGAGAGTGAGACATCAGTTGCCTGCTGCCTCCTGTTTCCTCCATGTCCCCTACCCGGGATTGAGCCTGCAACCTGGGTATGTACCCTGACTAGGAATTAAACCAGCAACATTTCAGTGCACAGGATGAGCCAAACTGGCCAGGGCTTCCACTCCTGTCTTCATGGGAACTCTAGGCTTTCTCAGCACTGGTTCCTCAGATGGTAGCAGGGCCCTGGGAAGAGTAGAATGGTCTTGGAGAAAAAGCATTTTCAGGAGACCCTGTGGTTGGAAAGTGAGGCAGAAGGAAGATCCAGGTGGAGGTAGAGTGGCAGGACTGGGGACAGTGTGGACAAGGAACCAAAGGTCCCTAAGATGCTGCCAGGAGGAACTCAATGAAGCACCAGCCCCTGCTGCTGTTGCTGCTGATGGTGGTGTGTGTGGGTACTGCTGGTGGTGCTGGGAGGACATGGACCGCGGGCCTGGGCCTAATACCAGAACCTCCTAAAGATTTCTGGCTGTATTCTCAATTTCTTTCTAAAAACATAGATATGAACATGAAACTCTCTTAGTTCAACCTTTCAGTGGCTCCTCACGCCACTTGAAAAGAAACCTGAACACTTTATCCTGGTTTAGGAGGCCCCGCTGTTCTGACCCCACCTCTCCCTCCAGCTTCTCCCCCACCCCTCCTCTCCGGGCATGGCCTCCAACCTGCCCAGGGCATTTGCACTCACAATTCTCCTCTTTCCACATGGCTGACCTATATGGAGGAGCCAACCCTGACTACCCCATGTAATGATTGGTCACCCCACTAACTATCATGGCCTTCCGAATATTTATTTTGTGGCACTTTTACGCTCTGTTGTTATTGGTTTATTACCTGTTTACTTGTTCAATGTCTGTCTTCTCTGATGGACTGTGCCTTCCATGAAGTCAGGAGCCATGTTTTTCCTGCTCATCAAAGACAGTATCTGCCATGTCATGAGCCCTCAAAAAGTATCTGTTCAATGGATGGATGAATGGATGTTGGTGTAGGCACACCCTGCTGACCTTGGTTTAGATTGGAACTGGTGTGGGGATGGATGTTGAGGGTGGTCTGATGGTTCCAGGTTGCTGTCTGTCTGGCAAATTTGTTGAAATCCCAGTGGGACAGATTCCATTTCAGTGGGGAGAGGCATCTTATTCTGATGTTGGGAATTTAGCCTGTGACCAGGGTCGGTCCTCATAAAAGAATTTTACTCAACCAAAACCCATATACGAAGTTCCTCTATCTATGGGTAGACACACACACATTCACACTCACCACAGGCACACTCATACCCATGCACAGAACAGCCTAAAATAAGCCACACTCACACACATAGACAGAATTCCCCAGAGATGTATACACACCAAGGCACACAGGACAAGCCCAGTTACCCACATTCCTACACACACTGGACACAACCCTACAAGTTTATGGTTGGATGGATATACGCATACACACCCCTATAAATGTGTACCTATGTGTGCAGACACAGTCATAAAAACCAACATAACTGAACACTAAAAACATCAATGGAGAAGACACCTGTTCACTTGCTCACTGACCCAGGAGTCCACACTATGGAGTGACAGCCTGGGCTCTGAGCTGCCCTCCACAGGGGATGCATAATGCTGCTGAGTGGTCCACACTCTCCTGCCTCATCCCTACATCTCCCTTGCTCCACTACTCCAACCCTCCTGGTCTTGTGAGGGGCTCAGGCTTCAGGAGACTCAATCTGTGGCTCAGGTGAAACTGGAGTCAAGGCTTGGTCTGTGGCCAAGGTCAAGGTTCACTGGGTGACGGGGGTCAGACTCATCTGGAACCAAGGTCAAAGTTCAGATAGGGACTGAGATTTTTGTTGATGCCCCTTGCCTCTGCTCACAGGTATACCTCCTATATGTGCCATCCCAAGGAGCTGCCTGTGGAATGAAAGTCTGGGTCTTCACCGTGCATGGGCCTCTGCAGCAGTGTAGGGTGGGGGGGCAGGTGGGGGACCGGGCTGGGCAGATAGCTGTGAGGTACGTTTCCATCTCCGCGGGTCGGGCGGGCGAAGCCATTTCCAATCTGCTCTCTATCATTTTCAATATCATTAATCCCAGACACTCTATTTTCCATGCCTGCGCAGCCAGGCCCCCGAGTGTGCGCCGTGTAAAGTGACACATATTCATCACGGGCTCGTGGCGCCCGCGCCGACGCTGATACAATATTAGTGTTGCCCCCCCGCCCCCCCGCTCGGGGCCGCTCCGCCCGGCTCCCCGATGGCACGAATCCATCACCTGGAGCCCGTGTCACTTCCCCCAGCAGCCACATTTGTTTGGGCACTTAGGAGGTAATTGTGGCACATTAGCTGGGGTGGGGAAGGGCGCTGGGCCCCTGGGAGGAGGGGAGGCCAAGGCATCCTTTCCCACAGCCCAAGCCCATCCTGGCCTAGTGCTGCTCCTGGACTCGGGCTGGGGCCCCAGAAACCTGGCTTCTTGCTCAGCCTTGGAGCGGGTGGTTCAAGGAAGGACCCCATGTAGGGGAGGCTAACTTGGGTCCCAACAGGAAGCCTCAAAAGGGTTCCTCAGCTCCCCTGTGAGCCCCAACATTAGGCCTTGGTCTAGTGGGGCCCCAAGCTTGGAGGTGATGGCTTTGAAATCTTTTCTTGCCTATCAGTCTATATCCCAGCACTAAAGCTCAGGATGTGGCAATACCAGCCCTTCTGGCTTCATTTTAAGTCCCATATGTGAGAGGGAAGTGGGGAGGACAGGAGGGAGGAGACAGTGTCCAGCTCTTGAGCTGCCCAGAGCACTGGGAGGGAAAACCTGGCCCTGCCCTGGGAACCTTGGTCTGAGAAGGGTGACATGGCCGAGTCCTCAGGAGCCCTGTCTGAGCCCATCCAGGTAGAGGAGGATGTCACCCAGCTTGAGCAGTAGATGATGGCCTTTGGGAAGACTGCTTGGAGGTGGTGGACCAGACACAGGGACAGCCTCTGGACACTGGGAGACCCAGAGTAGCTACAGTGAAGGGAGGAGCAGCAGCCGGTGTCATTGATCTGGGCAGAGGCCAGGCTATTCTGGGGCATGGGTTTTCCCTCCTCAGTCCGCAGGGCTAACACCCATTAACCTCGTCAGCAGACAAATTGCCCGTCTTGTCAAATTCCCATTTAAAATGCAAACTCGATTTGACAGAGTAAACTGAGCGGAGGTGGGAGCGGATAATCCAGTGGAAGCTCATTAGCAGGGCCCAATGAGAGAGGCCTGTTGGGATGGCCTAACGAACCTGCAGTGATGAACCTCCCAGCCTTTCAACATCCCACCACCTGCTCAATATCCTGCCTCACCTGCCCTGCTGCCCACCTCCCTCAAGGAGTCTGGAGACCCCAGCTGCCTACTACCACCTCTGGGAAGGTGCATCTGAGAGCTTTGGAAGCACACAGAGCTGGGAACCAAGCTCTGCCCCTGACAGCCCACTCAGTGGCCTTGGACAGCAACAATAGCTGTGTTCCCCAACCCTCGCCCTGGGTTTCCACTGGGACACTGCATGTATACTCTCCTCCATGGCCCTCACTGTAGGGGTCCTGTGAGTTGGCATTATTAACTCATTTATAAATGAGAAACTTGGGACTCAAGGAGGTTGCCCAGCTAGAAATAGGCAGGCAGAACTTGGATTTGAACCCCAATCCCTCAGGTCCCACTTGTAACCACCGCACTACTTTGCCTTCCTGGATTGTAAATGGTTACCCTGCCCCTCCGCTTCTCTGGTTTCAATGCCGTCACTAGCTGTGTCCTGGGGCAGGTGAAGGTTCTGTCCACCTGGCCACTGCTGTTCTGTGCTACAGCCAGGCTGCCACTACCAGTTTCTAATAGTTGGAATAACTGATACTTAAGAAGCTGCCGATAGCCAATGCACTGTCACTACACCTCGCTTCCCCAGGGCACCCCCAGCTCAGCCCCTCACAGGTGCAGTGGAGCCCCTGCCACCACATGGGACGCTGTGCTGCCCAGTGCACTGGGAGCAGGTGCTGGGTGACCTTGGGCAGGTATCCTCTTGGGTCTCATCACCTGGCCTGTTGCTGGCATTATAGCAAGAACCTTTTCACCCCGTCTTGGCCCCACCCCCACCAGTCCTTCACAGGCGTCAATGAAATTGCTCTGAATCCCACCACCTTTCCATCATGTCTCCTTACTTCCCCCAAGTCCAAATTCCTCAGCTGGCATTCAAGGCACTATACAATCTGGTCTCAGTTTACCCTTCCAGTCTCTCATGGTGCAGAGTGTCCTGAACTCTCCTGTCTCTCTGCCTTTGCCAGGCTGTGAATCACCCTCGTAGCCTTATCTGGCATCACCTCGAGACTCCACACCCACCCTGGGAAATCCTCTTCTTCTTCAGCCCCTCTCTGCCCACCCCCATCCTCGCCTGGCTCTAGCAGTGAGCTGGAAGAGCCCTCTGTGAGACTCTGGACCCTGTCTGGGAACTGGGGGCTGCAGGGAAGAAGAGTCTGGGGGCTGTTCTTGGACTCCCTCCAGTTGTCTGCAGAGCCATCCTCCGAGGCTGGCCTAATTCCCTTCAGAGCCCCGCTCCCATCTTCAGGGTGGCGCTTAGGGAGCTGAGAGCCCAACGTTAATGCCTAAGAAAGTCGTGGGTGGATTAGAAATCGAGGGGGATTAGGGCCAGAGCTGGTGGCTGATGCGGGAGCAGAGCCCCTCCTCCTGAGGAAGAGGAGGCTAATCCTGCTTAGCGACTCAGGAGCCAGCAGTGCTGGGAGGGGGGCCTTCTTCCCATCCACTCAGGCTGCTCAGACCTGCCCGGCCCACCGGACCCCAGCCCACCAGGCTCCAGCCCAGGCAGCCACAGCATTAAGAAGACCCATCCACTCCCTCTGTCCTCCAAACTTTTGTTCCACTGGTGTTCCCCCAACCCATCTGTGCCTTGTTCCCCACACTGCCCCAGCCCTCCATGTGACCCCAGCCTTCTTGTCCTGCTGTTCCCATACAAACTGCTCTGTCTAGGCACACTCCCCCCAAGTTTTATAGCTACCCACACCTCCATGAACTGAGCCAGCCCACCGAGACTCCTAGTGCCCCATCCATCCACGCCGTCCAGATCGTCCATCGCAGATGCCGTGGTGCTGCCCAGATCCTCCTGGAGGGCCGAGGCACTTGTTCCCGCAGCTGCTGGCATGTTGGCTGTTGGTGACTCACCGTCATGTTCCTCCCTCTGGGGAACTGTCCTCAGCTGCCTCTCCAAGGTTTATGCCCTGTCCCTAGGGCAGTCCACAGGATGACTGGTCAGTGTAGGAGGACAAAGGTCTGGCCCCCTTAATTCGGTCTGGGACAAGTCTGAAAGGCCGTCCATCCCAGCAGCAGAGCTTCCTGTGGGCTTGGCTGAGGCCTCTGTTGCCACAGCACCACCTTCAAACTCTCTGTTGTGCCCAATCCTGCTCCCCCACTGCTTCCTGGGCCCTGCTCCTCAGACCGCTCCCTACAAACCCCCTGCATACCTCCTCCCTGGTCTCTGCAAGAATTCTCACCCTTTACTTTCTCTTTTAAGTCCCAAGGTCGAGGATGGAAGATTAGGTTGATCAGTGAAGGGCCTGCATGTGGGAGCTCCTGACCTAGATGCCCAGCTCAGCCCGGCGACGACCTGCAGTTCCTTCCCTGGGGATCAGTCCTCAGGCTCCTCTGGCTTCAGTGGCATAGGCAGTCCTGTGGACTGGGTGGGGAGAGAGGACCTGCCCTAGGGACCCAGTCTGGGATCCTGGTTGGAAAGAGGAGGCAGACTGAAGAAAGAGAAGGACTGTGGTCAGAGAGCTTATTCTGGGTGGCGGGGGAGGCGGTCACTTCCTGGGGGCCTGGTCTTAGAGGAGAAGTAGAGCTCTGCTTTGGGAGCCCAGTCTGAGGGAGAAAAGCCCCACATCAGGAGCCGAGTCTGAGGAAGCGGACTGGGCTCCGGACCAGGAGAAGAGGCAGAAGACTGCCTGCTCTGCGGGGCCTCCGCTCCGTCCATCCAGGCCTTCCCTTGCCAGGCTTGGCTCACTCTCCAAGGGGTCAGCCAGCCAGTGTGGTGCCCAAATGTGGGAGGACTGGGTTTCCAAGTTAATGACTGGGGTGTGTGAGAAGATTAGAAAGGACCCCACTACCTGGCTCAGATCCATTAAGCTTAAAGCTGTGGCGCATGGGAACAGCAGACATTCTGGATGCAGGGCCTCTGAGAAATTCTGGTCTGAGGGTAACTTGAGGGCAGGGGTGGGCAACTGGACAGCTTGACCTCTGAGTGTTGGTTTGGGATGCGGGGGTCAGTTGAAGGGGACCACCTCCACTCTGTTCCCTTTGATAGACAAATGCTAATGACATTACCAGCGATTGACCAGAAGCGAATAAATAATTCAGTTTGGCCTGAAAATGGGAGAAAAGTACTTAAATGCTATTGACAAGCCAGTCCCTGGCCTCATTACCCATGCAGACTCAGGCCTCCACATCGACCAAGCCCCCCGATTCCTTCAAACCCCACTGTGGGCAGCCTCAGGCCTCCCTCCCGCCAACCTGGCCCAAGCTGAGTGTATGGAGGGTGACTTGAGGAGGGCAGGTGGAGGGATGAGGTGTGTAGCTAGAGGTACCTCCAGAAAGGACAGCGGTCCCCCAAGCCCTCCCCCGTTCCCCAACCACTTGCAGTGGCTTCTGTGCACAGGACGGGCACTCCTGGCCAGGCCTGCTCCAGCGCAGCCCCAGTTGTGCTTACTTGGGGGGCACAGGCGTGCACTCACACGCACACAGAGCCCAGCAGCTGCTGCATCCTCTCTAGGACAAGAAGAGTGGTGACCCCCGGGGCGGCTGTCAGTCACTGTGCTCTCAGGGAATACAAACTCATTAAATGTTTCCCTGCCTTGTCACAGGGGCCCGAGTCCCCGAGTCAGGCCTGAGGAGGAGGAGAAGAAAAAACCAAATGTGCAGCTGATCCTTTAAAAGCACATCCTGCATTTCTGACCCGGGAGAGGGGAGGGGATTCTGAAGGGTGGGGTGCGCCCGAGGAAGGGCCGTGCCCTGGGCTCTCAGAATTTCCAGCTCCAGCCGCGCTGAGCTCCCCCAGCAGCAGCTCTGCAAAGCGAGACCTTTTTATGTTCTCCAAGGGCCGACCTCTCGCTTCTTTAGCTGCCTGCGCCTGACTCCCCTTCATGGCACCTCTTGGGCATCATCTGGTCTCTTCAGGTAGGACTCTAGAGACCATTCCTGTTTGACCACTCCTGCTGCCAACGCATTTACGCCAGAGTCATGGAGCCTCCGTGACGTTCGACAGTCAGAAGCTAACAAGGCCCACTGGTTAGGGAATGGGCAAGCTCAGGGACCCGAGCCCAGCGGGCAGGCCACCTCCTTGCTGGATGGCTCCTAGCTGGACTCAGTGGTGGGGAATTTGGGAGGGAGGGCTGAGACCTGGGCTGCTCCAGTGGGTATGAAGGGCCTGGGCCATAGAACCCACTTCAGCCTAGCCCAGCAAATAGTTCTGAAAGGGACCCCATCCCTGTGTGAACCAAATAAGCTGCTCCTGAGTGTGGACAGAGGCCCTGATGCACTCCCCCCCATTGCCTATCCCTGGTAGCCAGACTTATCTCCTCACTCCTTTTGGAGACCAGACCCCCCACCTGCAGCCTGTAGGGTTTAGGCTGGGGTCCCCAGTCCTGACCCCCCCTCCTGATCTCCCTGATACCTGCCAGAACCCTGCCCACTCTAGAGCTTGGCCCCAGAACTTCCCTGAACCAGCCTCTACCTTTCACCCCGCACCCCCACACTAAGTCCAAGGACTCCTCAGCTTTTTCATGCACACTACCCCCGCCCCTTGGAGTGGGCTAAAAAACTCCAGTCCTGTTCATCATCCATAAGGCTCTTCCTCCTGGTGTCTCTTCCCTCCCCTGGAGACCCATAGGGAGTCATTTATCCAGATCGACTGGCTCTTCTCAGAGCAAACATTCACAGGAGCATTAACAAGCCTAAAACCCAATTAGCCTTCAATTACTCAGGCCTCAGCCACATTTTCTGTGATGGGGACACGGTAAGGAATGTGTTTGGGCACTTTGGGGCACTGTCTGCGTGGTAGCCCCCTCCTTCCTATGGGTGAGCCCCCACACCATGCACCACTCCTCCTGTCCCAGCCAGTCTGCTCCCCACCGATCTCCCTCCTGCCCTACACCACCTTCTTTCCTTCTTTCTTACTCTCCTGCTGCTCTCCATTCCTTCCTCATCCCTCTTAAAAGATTATTATTCTTAAATGCATGTAACTAATACATGGTTTGAAAAAAACTTATCATAAAAACATAACGCAGCCTAGCTGGTGTGGCTCAGTTGGTTGAGCATCGGCCCATGCACCAGGAGATGGCTGGTTCCATTTCTGTCAGGGCCCATGCCCCGGTTGTGGGCTGGATCCCCAGTAGGGGGCGTGCAAGAGGCACCCGATCGATGTTTCTCATAATGCAGAAAAATACAAAGCAAAAAACTAAATCCCTGCCACCGCTTAGTTCCCCTTGCCAGTAACTAGGGCTTCTCCTTCCTTGCAAACATTTTATTCTGTACATTTACACCCACCCACATAGTTTTAAGTGTTTTTTGAAAAAACATTTCAAATAGGGACCCTACTATTCAAACTGCTCAATGACCTACTCTATTCACTGAACACTGGATCAGCTGCATCTTTCCCTGTCAGCGCGCAGCCCCATCTCCTCCCTCCAGGCCCAGCGTTCCAGGGCGTGGCTGTGGCACACTGAACTTAGTCTTTTCTTGACAGACGCTGAGTTGTTCCCAATGTTTGGCAATGACAAGCGTTATCGGGGCGACCGCCTCTCCTTACACTGCTGTGCACAGAGGCAAGTGTTGCTGTAGACAGATGCCTAGAAGTGGGATTATTTGGGAATGCATAGTTAAATTTTTGATAATATTTGTCAAAATGCCCGTCACCTCCAGAACCTCCAAGGTTGTGCCAATTTGGGCTCCCAAGTCCCCATTTCCCCTACTCTCATCAACACTGGGTATTAACTTCTAAAATTATTTTTTTTCAACCAAAGAGGGAAGCTGACGCCGTGCTATTTAATTTGTAGTTTTCTTCCCTCCCTTCCCTTCTCCCTTCCCTTCTCATCCACTTCCACGTCTTAGTTCCGCCTCTTCCTCGACTCCCTTCTCTCTCTCTCTCCTTCAGCTCTCCTTTCATTCTGGCTTCCTTCCCCCCTTCCACACCATCCTTCTGCTCTCTTCCCCACATCTCATCCCTCTCCTTCCCCCTCTCCTTCTCCCTCCTCCCCTGAGTACTACAGTCCTTGGGGGGAGGGGCACCCAGAGAAGCTATTAGCTCTGCCCCCCTAATACTCTGAGTCCCACTTGCCTCTTAACACCTCCCTGAGCCCGGGCCTCTAAGCCCCATCTCACTCTCCTCTCCCTCTAATCACTAAGGCTTATTTCTGATTTTCTGAAGTGACAAGGAACTGGGTTTGTGGGGAGGGAGGGCTGTCAGCCAGCATCTCCTAGGATTGAGCGGGGGAAGGATGCAGGGAGGGAGGCTGGGCTCATGGGATGTGGAGACTTCAGTGGGGCCCTCCTCACTCGGTATAGACCCGAATTCTCCAGCACCTTCTGCTTTGGCTTAAGGTGAATATACTTCCACCTCAGACTGTCTTTTAGGCTATTTTCTCTAGTTTCTTTTCTGAAGGGAAAATAACTCCCTCTTTCCCCAAGGGAACTCCTATGGGCAGAGGCTCAGTACTCTATTGCCTCCCCTTCTTCCTTCCCTGCCACCACCCTGTTGCCCCATCTCCCTCGGCCCCACCCCTTTGATTCTGAAGGTAGGAAATGCTTCCACTGCTGTAGAACCCTGGTCTCCTGTTTCCTACCTCACGGAAATCCTGGTCTCTCCTCCCCTGTCCCAAATTCATCCTTTCAAGAGCTCAGTTGAATCGGCGTAAGTTTAATTAAGGACAGCAGCAAATCTCTTGTCACTTTAAAGACATTTAACATTTAAAATATGTGCTGAGAAGAGTAGAGGTCTCAAGAGAAGTGGAAGGAGGGGGGCCAGAACAAGTTTCAGGGAGTTATCCTTGAGCTGCAGTTCTAGCCCCACTGTGTGACCCTGGATGCTCCCCGTGGTGTCTCTGAGCCTTTCCTCCTCAGCCCCAGAACTTCTAAGAGGCCCAGCAGGAGTAGCATGCTCCTGCCTGGAAGTGTTCTCCCTGTGCTAATTTAATTATGTGGCCTAACTGGGCCCAGGCTGGGGAGGTGGTTAATGGCAGCTGCAGAGACAGTGAGTAATCAAGAATTAATTAAGCGTTTCTGGGGATTCCAGAGTCGGGGCCAGGGATTCCGGGAGCTTGGCTATGGCTGGGTGAGATGCGGGGCCCCGCCAGCTTTCCCCCTGCCCTGTCCCTGCTCCTGCCTCCGCAGGAGTGGGAGAGGCAGCAGGCCCTAGCCCCAGGAAGGCTCTGGGTGCAGGGCTGCCCAGTAAGGAAGCCCCTGATCAGTGGGATATGGAACCACACGGGGACTAGCACTGACAGGCCAGTCCAGGAGCCAGCAGTGGAGTGGGCTGTGTGGAGCTGGACAGATGCCTGTGCCCGTGGGCCTGTCTGGACATTTTTGTTAACGGCTCGGCCCATGTTGAGGTTGGGGCTCAGTCTAGGCTGGCAGGTGGCAGAGGAAGTGTGCCTCTGGGCTCTGAAATCAGGCAGCCCTGCGTTTCACTCTCAGCTTTACTACTTGTCAGCCGTGTGCCCTTGCCCACAAGCCTTCCCCCGACCCCACTGCCTTTGCCTCTGCCCCTGTGCCCGACTCCCAGCTCTTCAAGGAGCAGGTTCCTTCACAGCATTCAAAATTCAGCTACCCCCCCCCCCCCACTTAAGAAGAACCACTCAGTTGAACTTACCTCTCCAGCCCCTAGTCACTGCTACATGACTTCACCTTATTTTCTCTTCTTGTGTTTCTTTGTTTCTTGTGTGCCCACCTGCCTCCTTCACTAGAACAAAGTTCCAAGTGGAGGCACAGACAGGGTGAGTGCGGCTCACGGCTGGATCCCCAGAACCCAAGACAGCACTGAGCCCATAGAAGGTGTCTCTGAGAGGGAAGAAATCCAGGGGGACATTAATGGGGACATTAATACTCTGCAGGCCCTAAGGTTGTGAGGGGGTTTCGGGCATGGACTCAGGAAGCGCTGAGCGCCCTGCCCGGCCTAGACCTCGCCGGCAGCGGCGGTCATGACATGATCAACACCGTCAGCATCCTCCAGGTCGTCACCAGCACCGTCAGTGGCGAATTTCATGCCCAACCTCCCGGGCCGCGGACGGGGCTGCGGGACGGAAGGCGCCCGCCGACCCGCCGCGGGCCCCGCTCCTTCCCAGGCGCCCGAGCGCCGCCGGCGCTTTGAAGTCCCAATCCGGCAAATAGAGTCAATCAATTATGAAGGGAACAATCTGGCGGCCCCTCGGGGAGCGGCGGCCGAGCGATCCCGGGGGATTAGGCCGCAAATCGCGCTGAGCCTCCCTAAGTGACAGCGAGAGAATCGCGCGCGGCGGCGGCGGCGGCGGGAGGGAGCGCGGCCGCTAACCCGATTATGCAGATCCGCGGGGGCGCGGATTAGGGCGCGGGGGCCGCTTCGCCCTAAGCGGCTCGGGGATTTGGGAAAAGTTTACTCGGGCGGAGGGGGAGGGGCGGGGGCTCCCCGGGCGGCCCGCGTGGCGCGCAGCTGGGTGAAGGGAGGCCGGTCTGTCCGGCCAGGAGGGAAGCCTAGGGCAGGGCACGGGCCCACGGAGACGTCGCGGCCACACTTGTCTAGGCACACGGTCCCCCCGGACCAGTGTTACACGCCCGGCCCACAATAAGCCAGGTAGGCGAGCCCACAGACCACCCGCACTGGCTCTTCATCTCCCTCCCAAGCCACAAAACACTAGGGATACATAGGGAGGCGCGCGCACATGCAGGCAGGCGCAGCATCACGTGTAAACCAGCCCACAGCTGCTCACACACTCACAAAACACGGGCTCACGGCGACAGGAGCATCAGGAGCATGCACAGACACACGGACGCACAATGTGTTCAGATGTGGTGCCCCTGCCACCCCAGCAGAAACCCCCAGACACAGCACGAGATGTGAGCCACACACTGGCCCATGCAGACACGGCCGGGGGCACAGCCCTGACCGGTGCTCTCTTGCAGGCCTCCCTGCCCTCCCCAGGAACGACCCTGAAGACAAGTGTGTGTGGTGCCTGTAAGCATGTATGTGTTTTTGAGTGTGAGCCTGCCAGGATGGCACAGGTCTCTGGAGTCTGGGCCCACACTTGGGCTTCTGCATCAGGGACCTTCTCAGGGCAGGTGGGAGGAACTAAGGTATGGCACTGGGCTAGGAAATAGGCTGAGTCCCCATGGTGACTCTGGCTGGGGCTGGGGGTCTAAGACTTTCTTCACCAGGTCCTCTGGGCCAGCTGCTTCCCTGAGTGGAAGTCAGGGAGGAGGTTGGGGAGAGAGAATGGTAGCTTCCCCTTACCTAACCAGGGAAAGGGCACAGAACCCAGCTACCAGTCAGCCCAAGGCAGGGTGTCAGGAAAGCCTCTCAGCCTCTTTTCCTCTATAAACTGCTCAGTGTGTGTGATCAGTGTGTGTCCAGGGAACATACATGCTTTCGTGCTCAGTGCACATCCATGGTATTTGTGTATGTCCATGGTAACATGTCTGCTTTTGGACCGTGCTTGTTTGTGGTCATTGGTATGTATATCCCTAGCCTCACACAAACATCACAGCTACCCAGTGACTGTGGACACACACTGACCACTCACAGGCACTCATCCTGGACACAGAGTGACCATGGACACACACTCTTCACACACACACGCACACACACACACACACACACACACACACATGCAGGCCAAGCCTTTGAGAGAGACCAATCATTTGCATGGACAGACAGTGGACACTAAATGGAATCACCTCCTCAGTCCCCACAGCTGCTGCCAGGGTGGCAGAGGGCAATTGTTAGGGCATGGAGAGCACCCCACCCCATGCCTTGGGCAGTGATAGAGTGACCCATGGCTGACTCAATCAATGGGGAAGAGGGGTCAGAGTTAATGAGTCTTTAGCAAGCAGGGCCCTGGCTGCTGCTCCCAGCCCCCGTGCTGTGTGTACATGTGGGCTGTGTGTCCACCACACCCACCATTATTATCACTGGGAAGAGTGTGTGTATGAGAGAGTTATCTTCAGAATCTGGGATCCACCTTGAGGTGGACTGGACTGACTCCTGGACCTTGGTCAATGTGGGGAGTGGGGTTTTATGGTACGGTGAAGGCGTGTTCTGGTACAGGCGCTGGGGATGGTAGGGGGAGATCTCTTCCCTGTGTAACCATGGCCAAGCTGTGACCCTGCCTGAGCCTGGTTCCCTCATTGGCTTTCCTGCTCCAGCTTTTCTGGTCCTGAATCCCTTGGAGAAGAAACTGAAGGAGTCAGACCCTCAAGAAAAAATTATCCTGGGTACCTCTGACCCACTGGACAGAACATACCAGTTGGCCTGGCAGCTCACCTGTCCCCATGAAGGTGCCTGGCCGCCGCAGAGCAGTCAGGCCTGATTTCACACTCAGGGAGGATTCTCTGGCCACCAGCGGGGCAGATGTGATTAGCTGGCTGCAGGGAGGGCTTGGTCACAATCAGCAGCCAGGCTGTGAGGAAGGGCCCCCTAGGCAGGAGACCCCCTCAGGGGGGTACAGGGGGAGGCCTGCAGGGCTAGAGGGAATGAGAATGGGAAAAAGCACAACCCTACACACACCCAGGGGGCCTCCACATGGGGGCTCAGAGGCATCTCAGTGGTCTTTAGCTGGGCTGGGCCCTTCTTCCTCGAAGCCTGCCCTCCTCCAAATCCTGCTGCCCCACTCAATAGATGTGTATCCTTAGCTTTGGTATGCCTCAGGCCTCATCTTTAAAATGGGGATAAAATAATACCTTCCTCATAGGATCTATACAAAGGAAATGAAGCATGTAGCAGAGTGGCTAGCAGATAGTAGCCACTCAAGCTTTGGGAACTTCTATTTTTGTTACTATTATTATTAGTCCAGAAAAGGCAGACCACAGAAAGAATCCAATAGCTAATGATATTTTGACAGCCCATCCCCAAAAGGAGGGAGGCTGGGGAGAAGGGAGACCCTTGGGAACCCCTATAATTTCCCCCTCCCCCATTCAGGCTTATTACCAAGGAGAGCACAGAGGGGCTGGGGAGTCAATCTGGGCAGCCTGCCCTGAGGGGAGGGGAGCCTGAACTCAATCCTTCAGCCCCCAAGAACCAGTGTATGAGGAGTGGGTGGGGAGAGGAGAGGCCAGTCTGAAGTGGCTCAGTTGTTTTAGGCCAGAAGCCATTACCTTCCCGGAGAGAGAAGCCCATGGCCCATCTGAGGCTGGGGGCAGCGGCAAGCAGGGTCCAGACTGAAGCGAGGCTGCAGGTCTGCCTGGGCCTCCTTGCTTCCCTTTCTCTTCTTCTCTGATCAGGTGAAGAGACAAAGTCCAACCCACTCTTCTCTAGTTTGAACATAATCTGCACTGGCCCTTGGGGTGGGGGTGGGGGTACCAACAAAGAGTAAGGGGTCCCTGCCCACAGTAGCTCCATAATTGATGGCACCTACTGTGTGCTGAGCCCCCAAGCATCTCCTATTTACTTTGTACTATCGACACAGCTGGAAACCAGCAGGGATCTTTTCAAGAAAGTCATCCAGTTTTCTAGCCTCGGGGACAAGACATGGAGGTGGGAATCAGGATTTCCATAGGGGGAGGGTGCAGGGGTGGCTGGCAGGAGGGAAGTGGGGCTGGAGACCCTGCCAGGTTTGCACAGCAAGCATGCTGTTTTAGGAAAGTTGCCTGCCCATTTAGGGTGGCTAGGGGAAGTCGATGATTGAGGAGAGGGCTGAAGCGTCACGCGGAGGGAAGGTATTCAGGCTCTACCAAGTCCCAGTCCCAGGACCCACATGAACTCAAGGTGATGATCTCTTGAGTCACCCCCAAGGGACCCCTGGGCTCTGGCTCTGTGCATATTCTTACCCTGGAAAGGAGGCGTGCCCAGCAGGCTCTTTTAACAGCTGGCACCCAGGGCATCCTGGGAAGGGCTGCTTTTCTTTCTTCAGTAAGAGCCTCCCCACCTCCCCAGGTGCTGGGGACCCTTTGAGCTGGGCCTGAACAGGTGCTCCCCCTGACCGATGCCGGTGAGCCCTCTTCCAGGTCATACCCTTCAGGCTCCTGTTCCCTGCTCTTGGCCTCTCTGTATCTCTGTTTCTATCTTGCTCTCTCCCCATGTCTGACTCTGTCTCTCTGTAGGCCTGTGAGTCCATGTCTCTGACTGTATCTCTATTTGTCTCTGTGACTGTATCTTTGGCTCTTGCTTGTCTCTCTTTGTCTCTGATTCTCTGTCTCTGATCCTAGTATTGCTCAGTCCATCTCTCTGTCTGTCCCCAGGCTTGGCATTCACTCTGGACAAGCGTCTATGTGGCTGTGTGAAGTCTTTATGCTCAGGTTCGAGGGCCCCGGTAGCACAGGGCCGAATGCAGAGGGGAAGCTGGCCTGCCCTGAGGCTGAGACTGGGTGTGCTGGGTGCCCAGTGCCCCCTCTGGTGAGCTTTATCTT
The DNA here is from genome assembly GCF_054644295.1 of Miniopterus natalensis. Classification (NCBI taxonomy): domain Eukaryota; kingdom Metazoa; phylum Chordata; class Mammalia; order Chiroptera; family Miniopteridae; genus Miniopterus; species Miniopterus natalensis. The sequence goes on from NC_142089.1 coordinate 27,158,862, forward strand.
CCAGAGCCGAGTCTGAGCCAGGCCAGCGGCACCTGGAGGGCCTTCGGAGGCTGCGGATTGTTTCCTCTCTACTTAAGCAGGCAGTCAATCTGTCTTCATGTTCCCACCACCCCTTTCCTGCATTTTTTATCCCATGAGAAGCAATAGAGATGGGTTTGGAGCAAAACGAACCCAGGTTCAAGTTGTGGACCTCCTCTAACAAGCTCTATGATAATTGGTAAGTTTTCTTAAATCTCTCCCAGCCGGGGGCACCCTCCCTCCTCCATCTGTAAAATGGGAATAGAATCAGTCCTCTCTCTCTGGATTGTGGCGAAGCTAACACGAGACTGTAACTGTAAAACACTTAACACAGAGCCTGACCCAAGCCCTGGAAGTCATTTCTATTGCATTTCCCCATTTATTTGTTTATGAAACCCAACACAGGCCTAGGCCCATAAGGGTTTTATTGAATGAATACAGATTTCTCTGTTGTTCCTTTCCTTCCCTCCCTTCCTCCTTTCTTTTCTTTCTTTCTTCTCTCTCTCTCTCTCTCTGGCTCCATTCCCTTCTGCCTTTCTCCATGCCTATGCTTGGAAAAGGTGCATAATAGGAGCTGCTTGAACACCCTCAATGTACTCAGCCTTGATCCTGGATCTGCAAATGGTGACAGGCTCTGTAAACCATGATGAGATCTAAACATAGGGTTTCGCTCTGCAATAGAGATGGTCTTTGTGAAGTTTTGGCCTCTGAAAGTACTGTAGTAACATACTCTGCACATTATGTTGGGATCTGTAACAGTGACAGGCTCAGAAACTAGTGATGGGATGCACTCTGCAGATGGTAATGGGCTCTGCAAACTCTGATGAGCTTGGCACATAATTTAAGACTCTGCAAACAATGATAGGCTCAGCAAACAATAATGAGTCTTGTAAATAGGGACAGGCTCTGCGAATGGTAATGGGCTTTGCAAACAGTGGTGAGAGTGACAAGTTGTGATGGGCACTGAAAAAACTGAAGACGAATGCTTACCTGTAAAGAACAAAAGGAGGCCTGTGTGTCCATAAAGAGCGAGGCTGTCTCAGTACCATGGACAGCAAGATCCTTCCTCTCCTTCTAGCCCCACCTCCCTCTCCTCCCCCCAGCTCACCTGTCCATTTATTCATCGGTGTTGGGGGACTGGAGGGTGGTGCACTAGAGAAAAAGTTGGACAAGAAGAGGAATGAGCTGTGTCCCCACCCTCAAGGGCTTTCGGTAGGTTGAGAAGACAGCCTTCTTAGTAGCCAAATGGGGGGATTGTGTCTGTGTTGACAAATCTGTTCTCACCTCAGCTATTTGTGAGGTAGAAGGTGTCTTTCCACATCAGAAGCTCTTGGAATGCTAAAAGGGTGTTTAAACTGTACTGGGCTTCCTGGGGGAACTGAGAAGTCAGCTGAAAAGCACATCTTGCAGGCTCCAGCCGACCTTAAATTCTAGCTGGCATCTGAATAGCTTTATAGCAATTTAAATTTCTCTGTCTGTCCTTTCCAGATCTGGCCACATTAACAGGCCTGTATCATAGGGAATGTTCACAGCTCTCAGAGCACAGGGCCTAGGGAGGGCAGAAAAAAGAATCTGTTCTAGGTGGGCTGAGAGTAACAGTGCTGAGAATCTGATGGTGGTTGAGATTGGAGTGATGAGGATGGTGATGATGGAGATGGAGAGAGCCATGGAGGTGGTGGTGGTGCTGATATGCTAATAGAGGTGGGGAGAGAGCTGGGGTGTTGATAATGGTGGAGGTGATGGCGGAAATGATAGCAATAGCCAAAAGGTGGCAATGCTGTAGGCAAAGAAGAATTTGGACCCTGCTTGACTTCTGGTTCTGACATTTGTTAGCTGTATGACCTTAGGCAAGTTATTTAACTTTTCTGTGCTTTGGTTTCTTTATCTGTAAAATAGGGTTAATAATAGTGCCTATCTCATAGAGTTGTCATAAGGATTAAGTGAGTTAATATATGTCAAACACTTAGAGTGGTTCCTGGCACATGGTGAATCCTATGTAGGCGATAGTGGCTATTACTCTTAAGGAAGGCCTGGGAGGTGGTTATGGTGAGGTTGGAGCTGGTGGTGATAAAGCTGATAGTGAGAGTAGGGATTATAATAACAAGGATACAACTTATGGAGTACTAACTGCATGCCCTGCACTATTCTAAGCACTTGTTTAATCATTTTAACCTTATGAGGTACCTAATGTTATCCCTACTTTAAAGGTGATGAAACTCAGGCACAGAGGGGTTGCAATATGCCATTGGAGGTAACACTGCTAATAGTTGGAGGTGCTCCAGAGCCTATGCTCTTGACCAGTGCTGAGTGGTGATGCTGATGGAGCTGGGGACAGTGAGTGCTGTGTGCTGTGGAGGCCGGTACTGGAGGGGACCTGAGCAGTGACGGTGGGGACAACAGAGCTGAGAGGTGGCAGTGGTGGTGGTGGTCCTGGAGGGGGTACAGGGGCAGTGAAGTCTTGCTCTAAGAACTTCCATGGGCCAAGCTTCCAGCAGGGCTTGTGCCCACCGAGGGGAGGCTCTGCCAGGTTCCTCTGGGTAGGGGGTGAGGGTTTTGGCCTCCGTAGGGTTCTGCTCTGAAAGCAGGTAGGAGAGCAAAGGCCTCCCTTTCTGGTCAGCAGCAGGGGACTTTGGGTCCCGGACAGTGAAGAGGGATGGGAACAGGCAGGCTCTTGGCACAGCACAGTTCTGCAAAGCGGCAAGCTGGGACTTCTCATGTGTCCTCCAGCCCGCAGCCCGGGATGTGGCATCCTCTGACCCGGTCACTGCCGCCCCCCAGCTCTCTGACACAGCCGGCCTGCACTAAGGCCGCGGACTCTCCGGCCTGCCCGCCTCTGCCCAGCGCTGAGGGGGAAGCCTTAATAGAGAATCCGCCTCTGCGCCGCTGCTTCCCGCCCGCCAGCCTGTCCCTATTATCAGCACCATCAACAGCGGCAAATGACACTCTTGGAATCTTGACTCCAATCTGATGCCTGGTCCCCGGGGCCGCGGAGACGCGCGGGCCGGCCAGGCTGGGGCTAAGGAGGGGCTGCGCGGTAATAGGATGTGGCCGCGGCCGGTCTATTAGCAACGTTGCAACTGCTGATGAGCCCCCTCCCCAGCCCCTAGGCGTCCCCGTCCCGGCTCAGCTAGGCTCCGGTAAGGGGCCTGGGAGGAGGGGCTGCTGGGGCGGGGGTGGGGGTGTAGGGGGTGTGGGGGGGTGTGGGGCTGGGCCATCTTTAAACCCAAACACCAGGCTCCCTTGGGAAACCTGGGGTGGAGGAAAGGAAGTTGGGGAACTGAGACCACTTAGACACTTCCTTTTGACCGTGGGTCTGGGGAGCAAGGGGTTAGCCTGAGAGTGGGAGAGTTTTCTCATTCTTGCCTGGGAGCAACCTGGGACTATAGGTCTGGAAGGACACTCCAGGAATGTCCCATCCAGCCTCTTCTTGAACATTCTCAGGCCCAGGAAGCTCAATACCTCCCAGGCTACCTGTCTCATTGCTTAGTGTGTCCTCATTTGGAGTCCTGATTGGCATCTCTTGGTACCAGGGCCCTGAGACCCCTTAGGGGCTCTTGCCCCACAACCAAGACAGCCTCACAGGGTTTGGAGACAGAAGGGCCATCTCAAGTCTGCTTACCCAGGACCTCACTCCTCACAGCCACAGATCTTTTGGCTTTTGTATAATATTTCTGTGGAAAGGTTCTAAGAGGCTAGGGGGTGGGGGAGGACAGGTAGATGGACCCCCACAGGACCCTGGAGAGGCAAGGGAGTTAGTGGGCAGAGCCCTGGATGAATGCAGGACACCCTGATCCTAGCGCGGCTTGTCTGCTGGGTGACCATGGAGGGTTACACACTGCTCACCCTAGCCTGCCTCCCCACTTGCCCCAAAAGGCCCTTGTTGAGAAAGAAAGATAATGAAGCTGGCTTTTCTCCCTCAGGGGACTGGGCAGGGAAGTGCTTTGGGAGACAGAAATCATGAATTTGGCCCTGAATAACCTCTAAGTATGGCCTGATTAACACCTCCTCTACCCATGCATACATAGCACCAAGAGAGTGAAGGAAGGCGAGGCTGAGTAGAAAGTGCCCTTGCTCTTTCCTTAGGCCTGGCTGGCTGTGCTGGGGCACACATGGAGGGGTTGGGACACAGAGCTCTGTCCTGCCCTGAATGGCACCTGGCAGGCTAAGAGCCTGAGAACTCTGGACTCCAGCCCAGCAGGACAAGATTCCCTTCTGGGCTTCACAACAGGAAAGAGAGGCTGGGCCTGCCTGAGTGAGAACCCCTGGGCCAGACAGATACTTGAGGAGTCCAAAGGAGAGGAGCCCAAGGCTTGGCTGACAACCACAGCCCCCCACCGGGTCTGGGTCTCTGACCACAGCACTGAACTCAATCTGTTCTGCCCGCTGCTTCCACCATGTCCCATAGTCCAGGGACACAGACGTCCAAGCTGTTTGTCTCTGCTGAGTGCCTGCCCTCAGTGCCCCAGCGGGGTCCTGGCCATCAGTCACAGGGCTGGCTGGACACTCAGGTCTGGATGTGCATCAGTGGATGGCAGGCGGCAGGGGGCACTGACTCCTGCTCACGAGTCCCTTGGTGTCCTCTGTTCACTCTACACCTTCCCTGCCCTCTTTGCTCTTCCTCAGTTGACCTGTCCTCCCCTGGGCACATCTATCCTTTCCCCATCCTCTGTGTCCACCTCACCTTTACTGTTCACTATGTCCTCTTACATGTGCCCCTTTGACCTGTCCCCTTTCTCTCCCCCCCCCCATCAGATTCCTCTCCCCGGGCCCCTCCTCTCCAGCCTCTGAGTTACAGTCTTCCTTTCTCTTAGCCAGTTTTCTGTGTTAGTCTCTCCTCCTGCTCAGCCCCTTGCAGGCTAAAAAGCCAAGATTCAGCCTATGAAATTCCATCAAGCCTACAACTGCCCCAACCAGGCCATCCCCTTCTATAGTCAGCTGCCAGTGGGGAATTGGGACCCAAGGCAGAATGGTTCTTTGACCCAACCAAGGGCACCTGGAGGTGGGAGTTGAGAAGAGGAGGCCCTGTGTGATTGAGGGGTACATAAGGATCCTGGCCAGGGCACCCTGGGTAGAGGCGCAGTTCTGGAGGTCAGACAGCAGGGGGAGCCCGATCCTTTCTCTATTCTCCGGACCCATAGCTGGAATAACAGAAGGTTGAGTAGGCTATGGGTGGGAACCTAGAGGGTCCTCAAGAGAGGGTGAGTTCTGTCCCAGTCTGAATTTGACCCTGTATTGTTAGCTTTTAAAAAAAAACTCTTACCTTTTCCTCAGAACAACTGTATTTAAAAACTTGCAAGAAATGTATGCACTTGGGACCGTAGGCCTCTGAAGGAACGGGAGGTGAAAGAGGTGCTATCATTCCTCTGGGGAGGGCCACCTCCACTGTCCTCAACCCTCAGGGAGACTGGTATTCTGTTTTTAGAATGGCCCCATTGGGGGAGATGAGAAGTAAGAGTATTCCCTCCAGCCCCTCTAAGAGTGCTCCCCTGTCACCTATAGGCAGTGTCCTTTCTCCACTGGACGCTCACACCTACACCAGGGAGCAAGCCCATGGCACCCCCAACAGACCTGTCTGGTGCTCAGTGGTACAGAGGAGAGGGAGGAGTCTGAGTGGGGTGGGCCTTCCCTGTGTGACAGTGTGATTGTGCCTGTAACACATTAATAAATAGTGTGTGTACATGTGTGCATATGAGAGAGAGAGGTTTGTTTTGTTCTTTACTCAAGAACAGGTGCTACCGCCCCCCCCCCAACACACCACACACACACACACACACACACAGGCATGCACACTCACACACACACACACACACACACACACACACACACACACACACAGGATACACACACAGGGAAGGGTTTGAGCCTGATCCTGGGTGTGAGGTCAAAGCAAGTGTGCATGACATTGACCTCAATCAGGTGGGGTAGTTCCATGGGGCCTGTGCCACCACCCTCTTTGTCCTCAGTGCCTAAAACCTCATCCTTAAAGATTTTATCCTTAGGAATGAGGGCACTACTCCAGACTTGAATAATATCATAGTTATGGCTCTGGGATGGGACAGCACGAGGGGCCCAGAAGTGGCTTGGAGAGGACCCAGGCACCTGGAGACAAAAGATGGCAGGACAGACTTCCTGAAGAAGGCTGGGGAGGAATCGTTCAGATAGCCTTGAGACCTGGGACAGTCATTTCAGGGCCTATAAACACCTTTCTGGGCCTCCCATTATGCTGGGAACTGGAACTGAGATCCTCAGTGTCACATCCCCCTCTCCCCCAAGCAGGCCATGGGAGGTTGGTAAATATCGTAATCAGATTAGTGGAGTGGAGACAGCAGAGGCTATGGTGGGAAAATGCTCTGGGCTAGCCTGGCCCCCACCCCTCTCCTGGGAATCTAACCCTCTTGCCTTGCCCAACCCCTCCACTGTGGGCCCCAAAGCCATCCTGGCTCCTCAGTGGCCTCTGCTGGTCTGGATGACTCCACCTGGCATCTGGTTCTCTCTGGGTCTGGTGGAGATTTCTGCATCTGGGGTCTCCTCAGCCCTGCTCCCCCCCCTCCCCCCGGGTGCTTTTCTCAGACCACTGAGCCCAGCAGGTTCCCCTGCCCTTTCTGTGGCTATGAAGTTGAGCTCACCTGTAAGACTGGGATGAAACATCAGGATTCCAGGGTGATCACAGATGGAGGGAGTATCTGGTGGGAGGTGCAGTTTTACTCAGGGTTAAGTCAGAATCATTTTCCTCCCCAGTTTTCTCTGTAACCAAGATGAGTATAGGTCTGGACAGGGTTCCCGGGCAGTGTGGTCAGATGGAATGGAATGGGGCAGCGATAGCCAGATGTATCCTGTGGAACAGTAGGAGTATCAGGTCAAACTGGGAGGACAGGGGTTGTTTGTGTTCTGTGGAGGCTGGAGGCTGGAGGCTGGAGGCTGGGGGTGAGAGCTGGAGGGCTGGGAGACTGGAGAGTTAGGACTGGGGGCTGAGAATCTGGAAAGTGGAGATTGGGAAGCTGAGTATTTGGGAGTCTGGGAATTGGGACTGAGGGTGAGAAATTAGGAGACAGAAGATGGAGAGCTAAAGGATTTGGGTCTGGAATAGTGAGGATTGGGATATTGGGGGTCTGAGAATTTCAGATATTGGGGAATTTAAGGGTGCAGGTTAAGAACCAAGGTTTTGGGGTACTAGGGTATCAGGGCTGAAATGTTTGGGGCTGAGGAACTAGGGGCCAGTGGAGCTGAACATAGAGAGAAAGGAAGTAGTGAAATACATCCTCACAAGCAGGGAGAGGTGTCCCTGGGTGTCCAGGAGGAAGTGCCCAAAGTCTCAGGCCAGGCTTCCTTCAGCCCCTTTGGCTCAACTGGGGCCACTGGGAGGGCAGTGAGCCTCTCCTTTTCGGGCTGTCAGAGTGGGTTAGGCTCCAGGAATTGGTTCTCTGGATCATCTCCTGGGAGCCTGCCCCTCCTGGCAGCTTTGTTTGGCAAAAGAACAGGGATTAGTGGGGCTGCCCCCACACCACCTCCCAGCCGCCAGCTCCTGGCGCTTTCATCCCTGAAGGTCGCTAAAGCCTCAGTGCTTTGAGATTAGGCCCCACAAAGGGGCCCCTTGTGCTCCAGCCAAGCCTTGGGGGCAGGGCAGGGAGGGGTCCCAAGAACTCAGAGTAGACAAATCCTCCTCTCCCTCCTTAGTGCATCATGAAGGTCCCCCTGGCCAAAAGCCGAAGACTCCTCCCATCTCCCTGCCCCCAGCTCAGACTGTGTCTCTAATGGAGCTTGCTGAGGGGGCATTTCAGGCCAGTTAGAGGTGACTCCCAGGCCTAGCCTGCCACCCCAACAAATCAACACACACCTGAGGTCATCTCAAGGTGGGGATGAATGGGGGAGTAGGGCAGGGAGAGCTGGGAGGGAGGGGTCCTAGGGTAGAGGCTAGAGCAGGTCTAGATCATAGTCTGAGAAAGAACATCTGTCCAGCCTGCTCATTGAGCAGATGGGGAGACCAACCAGGGTTGGGGAACACAAAAGGCTTATCCTGGGTCCCACCAAGTTGTTGGTAAAGCTGGGGCAAGAATGTGGTGAGCCCCTCTACCCCCTCCATTCACCCTGTGTCTGAGCCCAGGCCAGCGGTCAGCAGGTATTATTGATTAGGTGGGGATGGTTTTGTGCTTCCTGCATAGAAGAGAATGAGATTTTTTAAAATGTGGGTTCCAGCATAAAGTTGCTAGCTACTAATTTTGCCATATAAGGGCACTGGGGGAAAACTACCAACTGATGTCAACATAATTTCATAAAACAAGGATATGTTAGCATCAAAAAGGTTCAAAAGACATAATCCCAGAATAGAAAGGATGGAACTTCAAATTTAATAGATGTAGCTTTATGAACAACATCCTGTGAAAACCGTAGTTTTCTCTTTACTTGGTGTTTGGGTGAAACGTCTTGGGACTCTAGACCAGGTGGCTTTGGGGATGCCTGCCCCAAGGGGCTGAGAGCCTTATGTCCTATGCATCCAGGTCTCCTAGATCCAGGTCTGCCTACCCCTCTGCCAGGGGCAGTTGTTTCAGGTCTGGCACTGGGGAGGTTGGGGGAAGAGGCCCTGAGACTGGGCTGCTCCTCACGGGCTCTGCTGAGAGGGCAATCTTCTCCTGGTCCCCCACCTTGTCCCTTTCACCACCAAAGAGACTTACAAAGAGGAGGGGGAGGGAGCAAGCCTGACTGTGGGTCGATAGCGAAAAATTTCTTTCTGTCCTCTTGCTCATAAAATGTTTGTGGCCAACATATTGCACAACATTCCCAGAGTGGCCACAAAAGGCAGCGCTGGGCTGTCAGGGTCAAATGGAGCTCATGGAGCCCAGCCTGTCTGCTTGGTCCCAGCCTGTGGGGCTGGGGATAGGGCAGCGCCCAGCGTAACTGGGGTGGTGGTGGTGGTGGTGGGTATGTGGTGTTAGCTTGAGAAATATCAAAGGTGCTCAATAAATCCCTTGTGAGAAAGTGTCCACAGGAGGGGGCTGCTAATGAGAGAGAGGAACTGGTAGTATCTATTAGCTGATACTTATTTGGCATTTACTACATGCCAGGCACTATGCTAAATGTCAACTTATTTAATTCTTATAACAACCCTAGAGGGTTGTTTCCCCTTTTTAACAAATAAGAGAACTGAGGCAAAGAGGCTAAGTGACTTACTCAAGGTCACACAGCAAGTCATTGGCATAGTCTGCACTTGAACCCAGGCAGTCTAGCTCCAGGGCCCATGAATTTAATTCCTGTGCGTGTTATACTGCTACACTGTGGTCCTCAGCAAGGGTCGCCTGAGTCCCCAGCATCACCTGGCCATACCCTCCCCACTTCCAGATGCTCCATGGTTCCCTTGGAGTTTGGAGTCATCAAGAGGTTCTTGTCACTTTGCAGACCCTGAGTAGAATGAAAGTGTCCCTTTGCCTAGTTGTGATATTTTTAAAGTATGTCCACAAATTCTTTGACACTTCTCCTTTTGAGTGGTGGAGCTTAATTGTCTCTTTGAGTGTGGATTGGACTTAGTGACTTGATTATAATGACAAGAGCATAGCAGAAGTGATGGGATATCACTTTTGAGGTTAGGTTATAAAAGACTACAGCTTCGATTTTGACCTTTCTCTCTCTCTGGCTTTCCTCTCTCTCTTGGATCCCAGCCACTGTATAAAGAAGTCCAGGCATCCTGCTGAAGAGGCCACATGGAGGAGAACTGAGGCACCCCAGCTGACATCCAGCACCAACTGTCAGCCATGTCAATGAGCCTTGTTGGGAGCGGACCCTCCAGACTCCATCATAGATAATGTAGTCTTAATCAATATAACTGCAACCCATGACAGACCCCAGGCCAGAACCAACTAAGCTGCTCCTGGATTCCTCACCTTCAGAAACTGTGGTAAAATAAAGTTTGGTTTAAGCCACTTAAGTTTAGGGGTAATTTATTAAGCAGCAATTGATAACTGATATACTCGGCTAGTCTCGTTGTCTGGAGTCTCACCATTAGAGCTTCACCTATGGGTGGGTTAAGTCCCAGTTTCCTCCATGTTTCTCCCCAACCCTGAGATAAACAACAACTGGCTAATGCTGATTTGCTGAATCAGATAATGGTCAGAGGACACCTCCAAGCTGCTCAGGTAATACCGTTCTGGGACTGCTATGTGGCCACTTAATCATTCTGAACTCACCCAGGCCAGAGCAGTCTTGACAGAATTATATGACTCCACAGCTTTCCTACGTGGTGGTTTGGCTTCTAGCAAGATCATCCCCTGCTTTAGTTGTTAGAAAAGGGACAGGGCTGTCATGGGGATGAGGGCTTGAGGAGAGCTGGGTACTGACTGGAGTAGGGCCCAGGTTCCACAGATCCCATCTTTGGGCCCTGACATTTCTTGGTTCTCTCCATTCCTTGCCCAGTAATGGCCATAGCTACATTCATGAGACCCTCGAAGCATCTGCCAACCCCGTTTAGGGTCTCCACCATTGGCTGGTCACTGACCAGAGTCAGAATTTAGCACAATGTGACTGTGCACATCTCAGTGTCAAGGTGTGTATGTGTAGAAGTGTGTGCTGGTGGCTTTCATGTAGCGTGCACTTGTGCCCATGTACATTTGATTTGTGGGTTTCTGTGTGGGAAGGAGTGTGTACCTGGGACAGTGTATGTATACATGTATGAGAATCTGTGTACTGGCATGACGGTTTTATCAGAGCGGGGGCCTGTGCACTTTGGTCAGTGTTTGCTGCGATTGGGATGTGTGTCTGGCTTTCCACAGGCAGGTAGCAGTGCTAGGAGGGCCTGGGCTGTGGTACTTAAAGAGTTAAGGGAAACAGGCGCCGCCATAACTCTTAATCATAGCTTTGCAAGCTTAGCCAGTGCCCCTGTTGAAAAATGTTTCAAAAAGCAAAATAAATGATCTTTTAGTTACAGAAGTATTGATTTTGCCCACATCTAGTAATAAAGAGCAAGTCACCTGTAGCTAAAACTCTTGTAAAATATATTTTATACTCTAATAGTCTGCAGATAGAGTCACCCGCTGAGCACAGATGACAAATCTCCCCAGCGCGGCCTGCGCCCCCCATATTTCACGTCAGGGACGCAGTGGTGGCACAGGCAGCAAAAGAGCTGGGCCTCCCCGCGGGTGAAGACAGGGCCTGCTTGGCCGGAGGACAAGCAAAAAGCCAGGTTCCTGGCACATGGTCCATTCCCCTGCCCCCACCTGGGCTCTTATCAGCAACCTGGGTCCAGGTAAAGGTTCAAGACCTGCCCTGCAAAGAGAGTGCCCCCTCCTATATCCAGGTCCCCCAGAAGAAGATCCCCCAAGATCTCAGAGCAGAGCTGTGTCTCTCCTACTACCCAGCTTTGGAGGCTGACAGTTTGGGAATGTTCAGGCTGGATCTAAGGGAAGAGTGAAAAAGGGGGTGGGAACTTGTTACTGTTCTGAATCCTAGTTACCCTAGATGCGCACAGACACATTCACACATGTGCCACATGCTGGCCCCTCCCGGGTCACAGCCCCCGATGCACACATACACGGAGTAACCCCCACATGAGAGAAACACTTGACCCCCCCAATCTGTGCAAGTACACACACGTGCAACACTTGACTTCATGCATGCACCCAGATACACGCTCAGGAGCTCACCTCAGGCACAGCTAGGCCCTTCACACACAGACCTGCCATGTATCTAAAGAACCAGACCACATCCACACTACCCAGAGAATTCTCTCAAAAATAGATTTCTGTCTGAAATGACCAGTTACTTTGCTTTTGGGGGTCTGAGTGTGTGGCACTCTCTTCTCCCTCATCATATATATGTGGAGAGGGGCGGGGCGGGGGGGGGAGATCTGGCCAAACACACACACACTTGCACATATAGCTCTCCACCCTCCACCCCCTCACTGCTTGGGGTGAAGCCAGAGAGAAGCCCAGGTCTGGGAAGTCACACCTGGTTCCAGTCCCTCCTCTGCCCTGACCTGCTGTGTGGCCCTGAACAAGTCCCTGCATTTCTCTCCACCCCCCTTTGGATGGGATCGGACCTTTCCCCCTGGCATTCATAGCCTCCCCTCAGAGAAAGCCCACCCAATTCACCATGTCACTTCACCCTTGGAGAAGCCAGAGTGTCCTCCCACCTCTATAACCACCCAGCTGACCTTGGACCACCCTCCCTTTCACAGTAAGGTCACCTAGGGGCCAAAGTGGTCAGAGGAAACTCTGTCTGCTCAAAGGCACAGTCGGAGAACCCCTTCCTCCAAGGCTGGGAAGAAATAAGGTTTTCCAGTCCCTAACAGCAAGGGGGTGTGTGTGTGTGTGTGAGGAATCTGCACAGTAAAACTGGGGGACCCGCTGGGAGTGTGACCGTGAGGGGGTAAGTCGAGTGGCACTGGGGAAAGGCTGAGATGGAGGAAGGGGCCGGGAGCACTTGGGGGACTTGGGGAGTGGCGGGTGCAGGGCTGCATTGGGGGGAGGGGTCTGAACAGGTAGCGACCCCAGCTAAGGGAGGACGGAACGCTCCGGGCACGGGATGGGGTGTATGTGCGGGGTGATTTGGGGTGGTCCGGAAGCACCAGCAATACTCGGGGTGTCTCTGAACGGCGAGGGGCAGTAGCCCGTCGGAGGGAGGGAGGGGCCGAGCAGGTAGCCGCCCGGCGCGGGGCTGGGGCGGGGGGAGGGCTCCTTAAGCGGCGGCGGCGCTAATAACCTGTCCAGGAGATGGCTCGTGGCAAATTGCTTTGTTAGTCTTGTCAGCGCGGCCGGGGCCGCCGTCAGCGCGCGCCATGGATCAAGATGATGAATCGCCGCGGCCCTCGCAGATGCGGGCGGCCCGCGGCCCTGCCCGGGGGTGGGGGTGAAGGGGGCCGCGGGGGGCCGGGCCCCGGCCATTAACTCTCGAATTAGTTCTAAGCCGCCCACCACCTAGCCGCGCCCGGGGGGGCCCAGCCGCGGGGGCGCCAGCAGGCCGGGCACGGGGAGTCGGACCCGCGCCCCCCGCCCCAGCAGGACTCGGGAGAGCGGGCCTCGGGGAGGAGCGCGCAGGGCGGGGCTCAAGCCTCCCGGGCCGGCCTCTCGGGTCGCACCGGGCGCTCCCGCAGCTCCAGGGCGTCTCCGCCCCGAGAGGGCGCCGGAGCGGTCCCACCGGGTACGGCCCGTCCCCGCGCGTGTGTGTGTGTGTGTGTGTGTGTGTGGGGGGGGGGGGGGTTGGGGGGTGGAGGCGTAATGGGAGGGCTGGGTTTGGTGTTACTACCCTAAAACGAGTCCAGGGCCCAGAAATGGCAGGGCTGGGGCCTGCCCTGGGACTCTAGGGGCACCACGGACCCTCACTTCCCAGGCCTTTCTGCACAGCCGGCTGGGAGCCGGTGGTCTCGGAGTTTCCATGCCTGCCTGAAGCCCGGAGAACATCTGGTTTCCCCAAGTACCCAAGTTACTCATCCCTTGCCTACCCACCACCTCCGTTCAATTTAGAAATGTCTCCCCAATCCCCCCCCCCACAATCTACATAGTCACCGATCTACATTCACATATTGCATATTTAAATGTGTACATACATTACACACAAATATAATATATACATGTAACTACTCATATACACGTAACTCACAGAATAATGAATTCGCACAAACAAACACATCCCGAAATGCACTGCTGCCTCCGCTCCAGGCCTCAGCAACCCAGGAAAGTCTATTGGGGGCGGGTCCCCAGCCAGTCTGGGGACGCCCTCCTTTTAAGCCCTTTGAAGGTGTCAGCCTCAGCCCCAGGGCTATGGCTGGGGAAGCTCTAGGAGCAGGCTAGGGAGGGAGGCCCTGGATCATTTCCACTTCTTAGCGCCTGTCTAGACGGTGGCACCATCAGAATCATTTTGCTAAATCAGTAAAGCCCACCCACCTTGTGGCATGCCAAATTCCCTAAAGGACACCTTCCCCTTACCCCTCCTATTCTGTTTTCCTCTCTTTCCATCCCAGCCAGTGCCAGGGATTTTGCATCTCCCTCTCCAAAAGTATCCACAATCAATCCAGAGCCCGGCACTGTGTTGCAATGTCTGTGGAAATGCACCAGGATGGGAATGTGGCCCTCTGTGTGGAGGGCGTCCCCATGTGTGGAAGCCTGTGCATCCCTGCCAGGGTGGGTGTGGCTGGTAGTGGGGGCTGCTCCAGGTGTCTGGGAATTCTAGTCTGTGGAGGCCCAGTATGTACCATGAGGTACGGGGCATACTGGCCACCCAGCCACCACCTCCAGATTTCTGGTACTGGGACAGCTGGCACTGGCAGGAACCTGGGTTAGGAAGCAAGCAAGGATTTCTTCAGCTGTGGTCAGAATGTGTGGCAGACAAGTTCCTTCAAAGAGAGGGTGCCTACTTGGGTCCTCTGCCCCACAGCCTGGAGCCCTCAGTGACCTTTTAGCTCACCAGCAGAACCTGCACTATTCTCAACAGTCCTGCCCCCACCCCCAAGTCTGGGCCTGGAAGGCCTGGCCCCATGTCAGGCCCAGGATGGGTTGGGATCTACCCCTCCAGTTTACCCAGCAGCCCCTCTCCTGGAACTGACAGGAACTGGGGAGGGAAGTGTTGGAGTTGGGACCCTGGGCAAAGAAAGGTGATGCTCCCACCTGCTGGAAGGGGAGCTCCAAGTGAATCTGGTTTCCTACTGGGGGGGGACGACTTGTGCCCTCAGCAAACCCTCCTGGCACTACCAAGCAGAGATGGCTAAGGGTAGGGAGGGGCTCCACATCTATGCTACTATGGAAGGGACTTCAGTGACCCCCCCTTCATTTGTGTGTCTCTAAATGTGAGCCAACATATGTGCATGTGTATTTGAGTCTGTGTGTGTGACTGTGTGTGTGTGTGTGTGTGTAGAGGGTTACAATTTTCTCTGGGATGATCTGTGTACATGTTTGTGTGTGGAGGGCAACCAGGTGGGGGCGTGGTGTCCTTTCCACCATTCTTCAGCATTTGGAGCTCCCTGCCACTGTCCTGATTCTCTAAGCCAAAGAGACAGCCTTTGCTGACCCCTTCCCTTCCCTTCCCTTCCCTTCCCTTCCCTTCCCTTCCCTTCCCTTCCCTTCCCTTCCCTTCCCTTCCCTTCCCTTCCCTTCCCTTCCCTTCCCTTCCCTTCCCTTCCCTTCCCTTCCCTTCCCTTCCCTTCCCTTCCCTCTCTTTGCTCCCCTCCCTCACAGGGCCAGATCTCTGAAGGGAAATTAAAAGGTTATTTAAAGGCCGCCCCCCCATCTTTCTTGTCCCTTTAAATGGAGCCTAAACGGTTTTGCTTTGGCAGAAGGAATCTTTTCTGGAGCTTTGGGGTGGGGGTTGGGGATCCTGGTGGGAGAGAAGGGTCTAAGCTGCCTAATCCTCTTACGGCCCCCTCCTCTCCCCTCCCTTCTGAGGCCCACCACTCCCCACCTGCCCTGAGGCGCTCAGCCCCTAATTCTGCCTGGGGACTGACTCTCAGTTCTGTCCATGGTCCCTTCTGCTTGCCTAGGCCAAAATTCCTGACCGAGGCCAGAACTCTGAAACCTACTGGCAACATGGGCTAGCCAATACCTCACACCTCTCTATGCCTTCATTCCTAAGCAAACAGCCTAGCTCCCAGGAGCTAGACACAGGAACTTCACTTACAGACCAGAGGGAATGTCAGAACCAGGATCCAGCTGCCCAGGCCCCAAGTGTAATGCCATGTGCCTATGTCCATCCAGTACCCAGCCACCTGGATTCACAACCACACTTGAATTTACAATTGCACAAGGATTAGTTATACATACAAAAAAGACTTATGGTCACATGAGGCTGCACAGGTACACGTGAGCTTGTGGTCATGGGAGCACTGGTCTCAAGGATACACTCCACATGTAACTCACAGTTGCTGCCACTGTAGCCAAAGGCAGACCACACAGAATTCAAGCCATACAGGGACACCTACCACAGTACCATACACGCTGCAACACGCCTGGCTGAGCCCCTCTCTAGTCACCTCCGCACAGCTACGCACACCGAGCCTCAATACAGTCACTTGCCACTCTACACCTCTCTCAGTGTGGGTACTAACCTGCCACTCTGGCATACACCTCAGACACCTCTCAGGAGGTGGCTTCCATCACTGCATGGCCCCACAGCCAGCTCCAGAACGTTGTCTTCCTGCGAACGTGTGGACCGGTCCTGCCTGGAGAGAGTAGGGCCCTGGCAGGAACCGGAGGGCCTCAGGCACAGGATTTTCCCCTTTTGGGCCAGGCACCCTGTGTCTGTCCCCCTTGAGACAGGTGCCTGTGCTGCCTGAGAAGCTGAGTGTCACGCACAGAGGCTTCCAGCCATCGGGCAGGTGACCAGCCGCTGGGAGCACCCTCCCGTGCGTGGACTGAGTGTGTGGACTGGGAGCCCTGATTCCGGGTTATGGGGTGGTTTGGTGGTGTGGGGGTGGCAGGGCTGCGCGTGGTGTGGGACTGATAGGGACGCGGCACGTGACCTATCTTAGAGGATGGTGGGGTGGGAGTCAGTCCCGGCGCCCACCCCACGCCATCGGTAGGGACCCTAATGCTTAAGCCCTAAGCCCCCAGTCACGGATGAGGCCTTGAAAGGGGAAGGTTTCTCAAGGCCCCTCCACGCCCCTGGGATCGGCCTGCGGCTTCTGCAAACCCGAGAGAGGCAGAGATCCGGCTGGGAGAACGAGAGACCGAGGAGGTGACAGACGTAGGTCGGGCCCACAGAGCCACCGACGGCCGGACCCAGGCTGCCTAGGCCGAGAGCGGCTTCACCGCATCGGCGGGGCGGGCCGGGGGCGGGAGCGGCGCGTGATTGGCAGCCACCAGGGCCATTAGGGAGCTCATGGGCCCGCGCCGGGCGCCGGGGAAACGCCGTTTAAAACTCCAGCCCCGGCCTTGACGCGCGTAGATGGCAGCGGCGGCGGCGGCGCGGCCCGGGGAGACCAGGTGCGAGCGGGCGGGGCCCCACCCCGAGGGCGGCGGGGCGGGAAAGGCCGCGGGCCCGGAGCTCAGGGACCGCCTCCTCGCCTGTAGCCCTGCGGGCCCGCGCTAGAAGGACCGTAAAGTTTGCTTGGGGCCAGGGTCTTGAAGACAGACAAACAGACGGGCTGCGCAAAGACGGAGGAAGCGGAGGGGAAGCCTAGAGAGGCAGAGTCAGGGAGACACCAACAGGGAGAGGCGGAGGGAACGACCCCCTGGTTAGGAAACGGAGTCCGAGGAAGCCAGCAACCCCGAGCCAGGAAGAGCGCAGAATTCGAAATTCCGAGGCAGAGAGACAGGAGAGCGAGCCGCGGGCAGACGCCGCGCCGCGGCCGAGACGGCAGGCTGGGCCCGCGGAGACGCAGGCACCCGCAGAGGACGCTTCGGATCCGTCACGGTTTTGCCTCATTTGGAAGATATTACTTCGCCCCTGAAAAAAAAATAAATACGAAAAAGGTTTGGATATTGAGCGGAGAGAAATCCTTCTCGGTTTGGAGGGGGTAGGGAGGAGGTGGCCGGGGTAATGCGGAGCAGATGCGGCCCGGGGCGTCGCGGAGCCCGGGGCCGGGGCTGGGGAGGGGGCGCGGCCCGCCGCCCAGGTCCCCGCCCGGGAGCGCAGGGGCCGCCCAGGCCTCCCCAGCTTCCGCGTCCACACCGCCCAGCGAACTCCGCGATGCCCGGGGCATTGCCTGGGATCTGGCACCGGTCTGGTACGCACGGCTCCCGCTCAAACTGCCGCCGACGAACGCGCCTTTTCTCTCGGTTTGTGATTGCGTACGAATTCTGCAGTTGGGGGTGGTTCAGCGCTCAGCCAGCCTCTGTCCTCGGAATTGCGGCCTCGGACAAGGGTCCCCCAGGTGGGTGTTGGGAGCCCAGGGAACCTAGTCCCCTGGAATTCGTTTTGCGTCCTGCGGCCTCGGCTGGCGTGGGTAGGGGGAGCTCCGGCGGGAAGCGGCAGGCGGGGGCCAGCCCCGGAGCCGCTCTCGCGGTGCGCCGGGTATTGCGGTCAAAGGGCTAGAGGAACTGCGGGGTCTCTCTTCGCTGGGCCTCACACCCCGGGTGGCCGTGACGCGCTCCTGGACGGGAGCTGGCAGTGTCCCAGACACCGCCGGCTGAACTTTCTCTCGCGTCGCAAGTTCCCAGACTCTGCGCAGGGCCCGCGGCCTCCGCCGTGGTGCGTGCAGGGGGCCTGCGCCGAACTTCTCCAAATTCGCAACGAACCAGGGTCCCGAACTTTCCTGGGTTACGGTGGGGGAGGCGGGCTCCTCGGTGTTGTGATTTGTCCGACGTGGGAGTCGGGGTTGGGGGCGGAAGGAGGCTGGGGTCCGCGGCCCTACCGCCCTCTTTCCTCGTTTGGAGCTCCCCCCGCCCCCTCCCGCCGGGAACCGCGGAGCCTCTGGCGGGGCCTCAGAGCCGGTTCCCCCCGAGGCACGGGACGGTCTTTTTCGTTTTAAAAAGTCTGCAGAGGCCCTGGGTGAGCGAGCCGGGCGGGTGCTGGTTTCTGGGTGGCTCCGGTTTCAAGGCGTCGGGGGGGAGAGAGGAGGGCTTTACTGACTCATGGGCCTTGGGGGACAGAGGCTGCTCGCACTGCGGAGGTCGTTCGCGCCGCGGCCGCGGAAACTGCAGGTTCCCGGTTGCGGCCGGTGGCTGGTGTCTTCCCCGCCTCCGAGTTCAGGATCCTGTGCGCTGCAGGCGGGTTGGCCGGGCCGGCGTCTTCCTACGAAGTCCTGTCGCTTATGAGTGTTCGGTAGGGTGGAGGAAGAGTTGTTTTCAGTTTTGGGGGAATTTGCGTTTCATTTGTCTTCTTTCCCAGTCGTCCCCCAAAGGGGAAGGCACTCTGACCTAAGGGTTAGTGAATGTAGTCCCTGCCTCCCCTCTCTGCGGAGCAGCTGGACTAATGGGTGTGTAGGCGGTCAGGAAAAAAAATCGAATTTGCTGCCTAGTGAGAGCAAATTATCCGGATAATTGGCTCAAATTCCTCTCCTCGGTGGCCGGGGTAGAACCGGTCTTTGGACAAGAACCAGTGAATCCCTGCTCAGGAGGGGGCAAACACCTTCCCCCAGCCCCACAGACCTTAAGGGGCACCAACTCCTGCAAGGACTCGGGAACCTGGCTGCGGCTGCAGAGTCCCCGCTTGGAAATCGGAACAGAAGGGCAAAGGTGTAGAGGAAACCCGCCCCCGGCGAAAGCCACGACCAAGGCCAGCACTCTGGCCTCCGGATGGGCTCCGCCTGATGGCAGGTTTTGGAGTCAGCTCCAAGGGTGATGGGTGAGTGTCTGGGGGATACCTGAACCCACCTCCCGCCATGTGTGGGATCCCATGTGGTGGAGAAATTGAGGTATTTCTCTGCTCCCATGTAAACATAACTTGCACCGGGGACTTTATTCTCACACTCCCATTCACAGCTGCCTAGTAGATCTTGAGCAGAAAACAAAGTTTCTAGAGGACCCTGGGGCTGACAGTCCTCTGGCCAGGTCAGGCCGGCAACCGGGAATCCTCCACAGCCCTCAGCCAGCAGATGGGGTTTGGCAAGTGGAGAACCTGAAACCCAGGTAGGTTTGGGGGCAAAGAGGAGGACCTGGAGGGGCACAGCCCTCCTCTTTGAGCTAACCCTGAGCACACACCCATTTTTAGGCAGTCTAGATTGATGAACACACTGGGACACACACAGACACACGGGCTGGCCACCACACAGAGCCGGACTCTGGGTTAATCACCTGGACTAGGGGAGGCTCACTCAGGCACACCCAGGTGAAAAGTCTCCCACACATAAGAGCTCACAGGCAGGTCTGCTGGACACACACTCACAAACCCTCCTGATAGATACAGGTTAAACACGCACAGACACAGGCGTCACACGAGACACCCCCTCCCCCCCCACACAGGGCAATGCTGGGCGGCTAACAGCCCCCCGTCCCTCGCACTGGCTGGGCACAGCCCCAACGCCAGAGTCTGCAGCTCCCCGGTCTCTGCGCTCCGCGTTCCCCGCAGCTCTCTCCGGGCTTCGCAGCTCACTCCCCCTGCCGGGTCCCGGGTCTTCCAGGAACAACCCCCCTTCCTCATTCCTCTCCCCTCCCCCGCCCCTCCCTACTGTCCCGCTCGGCCGCCCCGCGGTGCCCATGTAAATGACAGCAATAAATATCTAATCAAGGCCCCGGGCGACGCCGCCGCCGCCCGCGAAAGCCCATTACCAGGCGGGCGGCGGGGTGGGGAGGGCGCTGCGAGGACTCGCGCGCTGCCAGTGCCGCTCGGGGTCCCGCCCGACGCCGTCCCGTACTAACTCCTCTCATCTCTAACCTTGGGTAAGTAAGCGCGGTGCTCTTCCTTCGCCTCAGTTTCCCCTTGGGTAAGTTAAGGCGCCGAGCTGGTTCCTCCCTCCATCCGGCGATCTCTCCCGTTTAGTCCATAACTATCTGGCCCGGCCCCAGGGCTGCCGGATGCCCCAGCTCCACAGACCCGGGACCCCAGCTCTGGCCACAAATGTCCGTCTAGCTTTAGCCGGCTTACCGGCCAAGGACAGAGTCCCCTGGATCCGCAGTCACCAGGCCAGAGTGCATTTCCCAGGCGGGGTCGCCACTCCTTGCGGCCAGTCTGCGGCCGCTGCGGGTGCTACTTCAGTGCGCCCCAAGGTCAGTGCAGCCCACCGGGCCGCGGCCCCTTCCAGCCTCCACAGCTCTATCCGCCAGGGTTTGTCTGAGTCCCCGTTGCCGGGGGACCCTGCGTCTATCTATCTATCATCTATATCTATCTATCATCTATCTATCTATCATCTATCTATCTATCTATCTATCTATCTATCTATCTATCTATCTATCTATCTATCTATCATCTATCTATCTATCATCTATCTATCTATCATCTATCTATCTATCTATCTATCTATCTATCTATCTATCTATCTATCTTCATCTATCTGTCTATCATCATCTATCATCTATCTGTCTGCCTGTCTGTCTCTATCATCTGTCATCTATCATCAATCTATCATCTATCATCTATCTCTATTATCTATCTATCTATCTATCTATCTATCTATCTATCTATCTATCTATCATCTATCGTCCATCCACCCATCCATCCATCCATCCATCCATCCATCCATCCATCCATCCATCCATCCACACTCACGGCTGGAGCGGGCATCTGACCCGCACCGCACGCCCCTCCCCGAGCTCCTTCAGCATCTGGGCCTGGAGCAGCGGCTCCGCAGCCCCTGTTTCCCGGCCCTGCCCTGCCCGGGTCTGGATGAGCCTCGAGCGACCCGGCTCGTTTCTGCGGGTGTCCCTGGCCGGGGCGAACCAGGGGAGCGCGGCTGCCTCCTGCACACGGGTGAAGCCAGGACCGTGCCCGTGGCTCGCCCTGTCCCCTGCTCCATCCACCCTGGCTCCGGCGGACTCCTTCGTCTTCGTCTCTGGCGAACTAATTACCAAGACAGTTCTACTCTCTGGGCCTATGGTCAGGCCTCCTTCAAGAGCCGGTGCTGGACAGGATTCGAGAAAAACAACAAAAACTGGCCTCTCTCATCTTCTCCCTCCCCCTGCCGCATTTCACTGTCTGAAGAAAAAAAAATTAACTCCAGCCGCCTGATTTCTTTGCACCTCCCAGCCCCCAAATTAAGGACCTCGAAAACCCGAGGACGTAGGCGGAGGGGTCTCGCTCAGTCTCAGTCCATTAGCCTGCGGGGGGCTAATTACCCCAATTAGCGGCTGATTTATAATTAATGGCTCGGACCGAGGGATAATTGGATGTTAATGGATAACAGTTTGTGTAGGGAACTAAGCGCCTGGGCTCCTCTAGAGGGCCGTGGGGGCGGGGTCTGCTTGAGACCCACCCCAGACCCTGGCGCTCTCGGTGCAGGCGCCCCCCCTCCGCCTCCCTCATTCTTGAACCAAGACCGGAGGTGAGAATCTGCTTTGAGAAATTGAGCTCTAGGGGCCCGGAGTCTAGCACCCCATCTGATCTGACCCACTTACCCTGAAGCCCACCTGTCTGAGGTCCTTGGCTCCAACTCCAGGACCACTTTGGGGACCCTCAGCTGAGCTGGAAGGGGAATGCTAGAGATTCTGGGCCCGACCACAGCTCATTCCCTCCCCACGTGGATCAGGCAGTGTGGAGTTAACGGTAGCAATGTGGGGGTCATGGTGCCTGTATCAAATGCCACTGGGACATTGATAGGGCATGGCTTAGGTGAGAGCAGTGGCCAGGGCTCAGTGTGGGACAGGGTTGGGGCTCAGTCTGTGTTAAGGTCGGGGCTGCAGCTATGGCCAGGAGGTGGCTTGGCTTTGGTGGGACATGGGTTCTTCTCTGCCTGCTGGGGTAGGCAAGGCAGGAAGGGTGAGGAGGAGACTGGCACACTCAGCTCTGGACTCTGCTGCTATTCGCACATCTCCCAGAGCCAGCCTCTCCTCATCCAGGGCACCTCACTATCTGCATTTCTCCTAGAATCTGAGCCCTGGAGCTGGAACTCATTACACTATCCCAGAATCCATTGCCTGACAAAAACAGTGGCTCTATCTTTACTTCTGGAATGAATGTCTAATGTTTCCTGTGTTGAATATGAAGTCCTGGCTCTGGGGCTAGACTCTGCCCTGCAGAAGGTGAGGTGAGGTGAGCACCGAGTTCACACTTTGGAGTTAGACTCCCTGGATTCCCTTGGCTAAGCCGCTTAGCTGTGTAGCAAGTGACTTGACTTTTCTGGGTCTCAGCTGTGTTATCAATCAAATGGGAATTATGAGGTTGTTGTGAGGAATAAATGAGATGCTACCTGTCATGTCTCTATCAGGATGGCTGGCAAAACTAGTTATTATATTTTAGGCAAAGGGCAGGCAAATGGGCCAGTACAATTTGGTGATAGGAGTTCAAAGAAGACACCTGACAGCCTGGGGTATCAGGGGAGGCTTCCCGGAGAAGAAGGTGCCTAAATGTAGTGTGAGGGATGGGGAGTTCTCGAGGTAATGCTGATGGGAGGACAGTGTTCCCAGAGGAGGAGGCAATAACACAGCTCTGGAGAGCTGTGTGTCAGTGGTGGTGGTGGGGGAGGGTGGTAAGGTAGTGGGTTAGGAGTGAGCAGGAGGGGAGGAAGTGGAGATGACTAATTTGGAAATGCCTTTCAAGAAATTTGGATTTGAAGAGACCAAAGCTAACTCGTCTGGGAGATGGGTTCATTTGTTTTAAGTGGGGGAGATGGAAACAGGTTTAAATGTTCACTGATGGGGCAGTGGGACAGAGGTTTGCCACCCAGGGGTTAAGGATCTGAGGAAGGTGGGTGTGCCTCAGACTCCCCAGCCAAGAAGCAAATGATGCCACATTGCTAACCGTTCGCTCTTATATGTGTCCAGAATGTGTCCTTGCTTATTCTGTGGCCTTGCTGGCCATATTGAATCACTGGATTGTTGGTGCCGTTGCCCACCTCCTGGGGGCGTGGGGGCATGGCTGAGAGCAGTCTGGTCCCTGGCAAGGGGAGGAAAAGGCTTTCTGTGCTTTCGAGAGCCTGATACTGATGGAGTTTTAGGGAGGTTAGAGGGTTCAGAAGTGAGCTGAGAATGGATCGGGGGCTCTTGGAGCTCCTGGAAAATAAACAGCATCTGAGAGGGTGCAGCTGGGAGAGCCTCATCTCCAGTCCATCCCCAGACCTTGTGCCTGCAGCATCCTTGGTGGGGGTAAGGCAAGGGTCCGAGTACCCCCTTACATCATATGCTCCCATTGCGGATTCTTGGAAACTTAGGACTAAAGACCGATGTGGGAATAGGGGTACTTATTGGGATTGGGACTCAGCCTTTCTTATTCTCAAACAGCAAAGGGTGACTGATTTTCCTTAAGCCTCAATTCCTCATCTGTAAAGTGGAGATAATAATATTGCCTCCTTCGTAGAGTTGGGGTAAGAAATTAATGAGGTTACTATAGTTGAATATCTGGCATGTGCCAGGAACAGGTTTCTCTCAAAACCTTGGACCAATAGATCAGAGCTGGAAGAATTATAGTCATCTTGTTCAGCTACACCCTCCCCCCCACATACATACACGTGCGCACATACATGCACATCACGAAGGAATTTCTCCTCCTGAGCTTCCCTCAGGAACCTGGCCAGCCCTGGATAACACCCTCTCACGATCTCACAACCGAGCTTTCTCTCCCTCCTGGGGCAGCCACTGGGTCAGTGTCATAGCAGAAGTCAGAGATGGTAGGACCCTTGGGAATGTCACATAACAGTCTGGGGTTGGGCGGGAGCTCTGGCCTGGTGCTCCTGGCTTCATGTATTCTTGTTCTACCTGCTGAGCAAAAGCCCTTTTGCTCCCTAAACTGCTGGGTAGGAGGAACAGCTGCAGGGGTCTCTTTCCCCAGAGGGTTCCTGGGGAACATCCAGAGCTGAACAGTCAGCAGCATTTCTCAGGGAAGGAAGTCCATAGCAACCGCCTCTCTTGGCCACATTCTGGAAATAAATACCAGGTAGATTCTCAGCGACCTGGGGTTCCTGTCCTGCCTCTACCACTGACTCACTGTGGGACCTGGGGCAGGTGACTTTACCTCCCTGAGTCTCAGTTTTCACATTCATATAATGGGGACAATAATTCTATCTAGTAGGGCTGTGTTGAGTGAGTAGAAGACACCTGGCTCGTGGTAGATGTTCAGTAAAAGGCAGCTGCCATTGTTAATGAGATAACGCGACCGTGCTTAGAACAGAAGTGGCAAGTCGCTCGGAGAACGTTGGTTCCTTCCCCTCCTGCTTCCTTTCCTTTCCTTTAAACGGAGTTGTTCTGCCTTGTTCCCCACTGTGTGTGGGAATGAGAAGGAACCGAGGGGAATGAAAAGTTCAGCAAAGGAGAGGAAGGGGTGAGAGAGATGGATAGGCTTGTGGGGTGGCTGAGCCCTGCGTGACCAAAGGAAGGGTCCACTTTCCTTTTAATCAAAGACGCCTTGTGTGTGGTTTCCTAGCAGTGCTGCTGTTAATTTATAAAAAATGCCCCCTAATAAAATTCTGCTTGATTCTTCGATTGGCTGGGCATTAGGCCGCAGCCAGCAGCGATGTGGGGACATAACGGATGCATTTGCAGATTTGGAAAATTAAAGCCATCTATATGGCGCCTGTGGCGGGAGATCCGCCGATCTGCTTGCTTAATGAAATATAAAGATTCTTTTAACCAATGTAAGCACAATTCGACAGCTTGTGAAACGCGGCCGCACCATGATGGATGGCTCTCCTGGCTTGCCAGGAATTGCGGGGCGGCACCTTTTAAATATATAATTGATTCTGTTTGGAGTGTGCAGTGGGCTGAGCCCACGCAGGGCCCGGCCTGGGGCCAGGAGTGCAGGGTCCTGTTTAGAGGCTCTCGCAGGCCCTGCAGGACTCCAGCCTGGGCAACTTTCGGTCTCCCTGCAGAGCCCACAGCACTCAGAACTGGGTATGGCTGGGGCTCCGGCTGCTGGGCCTGGCCGAGGACCCCAGGGGCCAGTCTGGACTGCCCCAATTGCTGGAAAAGGGCCCACTAAGCAGGGTTTCACCCAAACCCAGGCTTATAGTCCTGGGGACAGAGGAGGTGTGGGACCAGGGCTCTCTGAGTGTTAATTCTTCCCCGAGGACCGTACGTGGCTGTGGTGGCTCTGCCTCCCACACCGCCTCTTAGCCTGTGGTTCTTTCACATCCATTCAACATTTATTATTTACTAAGCACTGGCTGTGTACCAGGCTCTGTGCTAGTGTTGCAGAAGCAAATAAGTGGGCGAGGTAAATCTGTTTGCTCTGTGTTGGTTGGTCTTTTTATCTCACCACATCAACTTCGTCTCCTTGCGTTTTTTCTTTCTCTTTGTATTTCTCACTTGTTCTCTCTCAGACCCTTTTCAGGGCCACATGATTTCTGACATTACCATTTAGCGTGCGTTCCCGTGGTCACCCCCCCACACAGGCCCACAGACAAACACACCTACAGAGATATAAATGACCACAGGTACCTACACAAACACAGATGCACACATGGTTATGTGGCCAGTCGCAGTCAGGCTGTGCACAGACATGACCACACATTAACAGTGAGAGGAGCTGCAGACAGGCGACTGTGTAGTGCCACATGTATCCAGCTCAAGTGATAAGTAACATCCACAGACAAGGACCCCTCTGGGGCCTCAGAGGAGACCTGGGAATCTGATGTCCACCTGGAGTGAGGAAGAGGAGTGTGAGGCTAGAGAGAGAGGAGCTCAGGTGGGAAGATCTGGACTCACACACACACATAGCCTCATCTCATAACACACACACAGGCACACACACACACACACACACACACACACACACACACACACACACACACACACACACACATGGGCATACACACCAGGGGAAATGTGCTTTTTCTTTGCTGTTGTCCTGTTGCCTTGGATCAAATCAGAGATGTTAGACATCAGGAAATGAAATATGTTGGGGTAAGAGCCTGGGTGACTGGGGTTAGGAAACACTAGCTGGTGGGCAGAACCTCACCTGTAGAAACATGTTCCACCACTTCCTAGCAGCGTGGCCTAATTTAGAAAATTATACAATCTTTCTCACCTTCCATTTCTGCATCTGTTAGATGGGGATATTAATAGTCCCTACCTCCTAGGGCATTGGGAGAATTGATGGAGATATCTGATCTATCTTAATAAACAGTTGTTATTCTTAATTAATTCATCCAGTCCATATCTCCTGATCCCATCTCTGTACCAGACCCTGTGATTTGGGCTGGGGTGAGGAGTCCAGAAATGCATCAGATACACTTTCTGCCCTCAAGGAGTTCAGTCTCGTGAGGGAGAAAGAAGTGTCCCACATTACTCTTAACTCAGGTGCTAGAATTAAGAAAATCCGTGGAAGGTGCTTTGTGTTCAGTAAATGGTAGCTATTATTATTGTCACCATCATTTCTGTGATCTGAGAGTAGTTATCTGGAGCCTGGAAGGGGAAAGATGCCTTTGAGTTGGGGAAGGCACCATGCTCCAGGAGGTATCAGCTGAACTAGGCCTTGATGGAGAGGGAGGAATTGGTCTGGTGAAGGGGGAGGGAGGGAAATGGTGTTTCAAGTGAGGGGCCTAGCAGGAACAAAGGCATGGGGGTGACAAGAGGGAGTGGCAGGTAATCTGGTATTGCTGGGGGCTGGGAAAGGGGTGGACGTCAGGCTGGAGGGGGGGCAGAGGACAGACTGGAAAGGTCTTGGAGACTTTCTTAGGGCCACCGGGCAAGGGGAGTTGTGGGGCCCAGAGAGGTGCCTCTTTTGGCTTCAGTTAATAAAGACTTGTCATGCATCAAAAACTGTGGGATCAGCAATAATTAAGTCAATTAAAATGTCACCACATTAACAGCAGTGAGTTTTAAAGCAACAAAGCCCCAGAATTTGGTGGGGGAGGGGCATTGCAGCCCAGTAGGGGTGGGGAAGGGATGGATAAAATTACTTCTAAACTCTGTTCCCTCTTCCGCACCTGTTTTGGAGCCTGGCTCCATCCCCACATCCATTGGAACGCAAGGATGACCCTCCCTTTCACCACCCTCCAAAAAGGAAAGAAAGGATATAAATGTGAAAATCACCTGTAATCCCATCTGCTATCTCCCTGAGATAACCTCTGTTAGCATTTCAGGGTATAACCTTCCAGGCTTCTTCCCCCTACGCATTTTCATACATACATTACAAAAATGGGATCACATCATGCATACGGTTACCTATTTCTTCCACTCAACAATGTGTTGTGAGCATCGGCCCACGCAGATACAGATCATTGTCTTAAGCTGTGGCACCGCGTTCCACTGCTGGCACGACTGTCCCCTCATCCACTGAACCAACCCTCTCTCAGTGGACACTGAGGTTTCCAATTGTTTGCCATCATAAGCAGAGCCGTGATAAATATTCCTGCACACGTCCCTCTGCATACTTGAAGGAGAAATTTCTGGAAATGGAATTGTTGAATCAAATGTTGCTCTCTCTCTCTAAAGGCTTTTGATGCAGGAACTAAAGAGCTCTTTTGTCAGCAAGGTAGGGGAAGGGCCATTTCCCACTCCCCTAGATAACCCTGGGTAAGAATTTTCCTTCATAGTTACTAATCCGATTGATGAAAAATATTATATTATTTCTATTTTTATTTCTTTGGTTACAAGGAAGGCTGTGCTTTTGTGTTTCTTGCTTAATACATTGTCTATTTACTTAGGCATCTTTTATTTAAGGTGATCATGTTTTTGCTTCTATGTAAGAGATCTTTATATAGGTAGTATCTTTTATTTTTATTTTTGCTATTATTTTAAAATCAATTTTGGTATGTCATTTATATGGTAAATATTTTTCCAGGTTTATTGTTTATGGTACATTCTATTATGCAATTTTTAAAAGCTGATTTTAGAGAGAGAGGGAGATAAACATTGATGTGAGAGAGAAACATTAATTGACTGCCTCCCGCACGCGCACCCACTGGGGATTGAACCGGAAACCTAGGTATGTGCCCTGACTGGGAATCGAACCCACAACCTTTAGGTGTATCAGACGATGCTCCAACCAACTAAGCCACCTGGCCAGGTCTGTTATACAATGTTTAAACACATTATTTTGCCATGTTTGTCATTCTTTTCTCTTACATCTCTGTCTTTTGGGATTATATTTATGGTGCACAGAGTGAGCTTCTGTAAGTAAATGTTTTGGTAGCTGCTATATGTGAGTGTTGACTCAGAAATCTGTAAATCTATCCCTCAACTCCCCACTCATATGTCCAACTGCAAATTCAATATTCTCACTTGGAAGATGGATCTATATTTCACACCTACCATGTCTCCTCAAAACCTTGATTTCCTTCCCCTCCCGGCCCCACTTCTCCCTCAGGAGTCCCGATTCAGGAAATGGCCCATCGTCACTCAGCTGCTCAGGCCAAAAGCCCGAGTCATCCTTTTTTGTCATCTTGCCCACATTCCTATAACTAACCTACAGCAATCATGTCGATTCTGCCTGCAAAATAGGCCATGAATCTGACCGCTTCTCACCACCTCCACCCCCACCGCCCTTCAGCTGCCTCCCCCGGTTGCTGGCCTGGACTTCTGCAGGCGTTGGTCTCTGCTCTTCTTCTTGACCCTCTGCAGTCCTTTCTCCATACAGCAGCCACAGCGAGCTTTTAACAACAAATCGGATCATGTTACTCCCTATTCAAGACCCTCCAGGAGCTTCCATCACACGCAGGGTAAAATTAAAACTCCTTACAATGGGCCATGAGCCCTCAGGGATCTGGCCCCTCCTCTCCTCCAGCCCCTCTCCTCCACTAGCGCCCTCCCTGTCTCTGCTCCAGCTCCCCTGGCTTTCTTGCTGTGCCACACACATACCCAGCTGTTCATGCCTCAGGGCCTTTGTCCTTGCTGTTCCTTCCACCTGGAAAGCCTTTCCCCCAGAGCTGCTCATGGCTTACTTCAAACATCAGAGAGCCCTTTCCTGACCACATATTCTAAAATAATCTTTTCTTTTTTCTAATCCTCACCTAAGGATATGTTTATTGATTTTAGAGAGAGAAGGACAGAGAGAGAGAGAGAAACATCGATGTGAGAGAAAAACATTGGTCAGCTGCTTCTCTCATGCACCCTGACTGGGGACCAAACCTGAAACCTGGGTGTGTGTTCCGACTGGGAGTGGAAGTTGTAACCTTTTTGGTGTACCGGATGACCCCCCAACCCACCAAGCCACCGGCAAGGCCTGCCTTTTCTTTTTGTTTTTCTCTACTCTGCCTTATTTTTCTTCAGAGCACTATTCCCGTCTAACACTATTATACATATTTATTTATTGTTACATAGCTCTCCTCCCTTGGAATGCAAATTCCACAAAGGCAGGGGCTTTGTTTGGTACTTAGTAGATGGGTGCTTAATACATATTTGTTGAATGAACATGTGTAATATGTGAATGTGTGTGTGTAATGCTTGGTGTAGACATATCTGCTGCTTGGATAGACATCTGTGAGAACGTCTGTGTGTGGCAGTGGCAATAATGACATCGAATTTGTGACTATTGCTGAGTTTGTGTGTGAGTGACTGCCTCTGTGAATGCCTTGCCAAGAATATCTCTGCATGTGTGTTTGCGCATGAAGCGTGTGTGCTTGCCTATGTGTGTTTGCGCATGTGTGCTGCAGATGTTTGGTCCTGGATAGCCTATTTCAGTGAGGGTGGGGAGCTGGGACACCTTGGCCCATTCTTCCTCTTGTCAAATGGACCTTCCATTGCCTCAACCTTCCCTTCCCCCACCACACCCAGGGAACAGGAAATACCTTTGTGTCTTTGGGAGTCTGCAGACTTTGGACCATATTCCAAAGATGACATTTCAGGCTGACACAGGGTGGGTGCTCAGACGAGGACTGTGAGGGTCTAGAGGAGACCTGGGCTGATGGGACTTTGGCAGCCTCTGGCAGATCTGAACGGTCTCAGTAGGAGTGATGTGTTCTCAGATGAACTGGCCACTAAGGAATGAGGCTGAAGCACTGTGGAGTGGGGCGGGCCCTGAATTGGCTGTATGGTTCTGATGTGTCACTGCTCTTCCTTTACGCCTCAGTAGACTCATCTGTAAACGGGGCTCATTGTTCTTGGTTTGCTTGCTTCCTGGGCATATGGTGCGAATGGAGGGAGGTAATGGTAGGGAATGTCATTACAATAGTGTTCTTATGTTACGCAGCACATTAGGGTTTTAAAAAAATATATGTTTTTATTGATTTCAGAGAGGAAGGGAGAGGGAGAGATAGAAACATCAATGATGAGAGAGACTCATCGATTGATTGCTTCCTGAACGCTCCCTGCTGGACATAGAGCCCGAAACCGGGGCATGTGCCCTGACGAAGTATCAAACCGTGACATCCTGGTTCATGGGTCAATGCTCAACCACTGAACCACACTGACTGGTCCACGTTAGGATTTTAATCCACTTTCCCATCAGAGCAAATGCCTCAATGTCCCCAGTCCAGCTCTGAACTTGGCCCCATGTGGACCTCAGTGGATGTTTGTTAAATGAATCTATGAATGTTCAAATGAGTAAGGGCTTGGGTGGGCAAATGGGGAGGTGACTGCATAAAACAGCAAGCAAATTGACAGATCACAACGAATCACATCTCTGAGCACATGCCGTGTGCCAGGCCCTATTGTAAAGAGCTCTCTTAATCTTTGCAACAACCCCACGAGACAAATGCTATAGTTAGCCCCATTTTTCAGATGGAGGAACTGAGGGTCAGAGAAGTTAAGTGACTTAGTGAGATTCCATCCGGGCAGCCTGATTCCAGAGCCCAGAGCGTTAAGCCCTGAGCAAGCCCCGCTGAAGGAATCAATGAATGAGCTGCCGGTGAAGAAATAACCTCCTGCTCTCAACTGTGGGCGAGATGGGCTGCTTCCCAATGGGGAGGCAGAAGCTCTTGGGGGAGGCGGGCGTCCAAGGTCTGGGCTGGGGGGGGCGTCTCCCCCAGAGCAGTGTGTGACACCCTGCCTTAGTCCCCTCTCCCTCTTTCCTGCCTGCAGGCACATGCCGCGATGCAGCACTACGGGGTGAATGGCTACTCGCTGCACGCCATGAACTCGCTCAGCGCCATGTACAACCTGCACCAGCAGGCGGCCCAGCAGGCGCAGCACGCCCCCGACTACCGGCCGTCGGTGCACGCCCTCACGCTGGCCGAGCGCCTGGCAGGTAAGGGCTGTGGGCATGGGCCTGGGGCCTGGACCGGGAGGGTTGGTGGGAGGAGCGGTCTGGGGGAGGAGGCTCTGGAAGGCAGAGATAGGAGGGAAGGAACACCGGGAAAGTTTCCTATGGGAGGTTCGAGAAGATCCAGGTCACTGAGCAACAGGAGGGGATGTCAATTCAAGATCCTGGTGTGGCTACCCAGAGCACCCCTTGTTGCCAGCACTATGCTGGGCGCTGGAGCAGCCCTGTGCCCTCAAATGCCCGGTGAGGGATTCATCAGCCTATTCACAGATGAAGATTTAGGTAGGAGGGTGGGGGACTAGCCCAGAATTTTACAGCTAGGAAGTAGCTGGAGTGCCCAGGGGAGGCTATTTCAGGTACAGGAAGTAATATAAATAAGGAGAGCTCTCATATTTCATATACCCATGTACCAGGCACTGTGTGAGGTATGCTCTCTCTCTCTCTTTCTGCATCAAACCTTTTCACACTGATAAGGAGAGGTTATTATCTCCATTTTTATGGGCAGGGAAACAGGCTTATACAGGTTAAATTTAGGCAGAGGTGGGGTGGAGGGTTGGAACATAAGCGAAAAATATGAGCTTTGAAGTCAGATTTGCAGTCATTGCAGGGTCTGCCCACTCACCTGTCTTTTCTGAGCCTCAGTTTCCCCGTTTGTAAACAGAGGGCAATGGCAGTGATCACCCATCGGATGCTTGGGAAATTATCTGAGATAAGTTATGCAAAATATTCAGCAGAGACTGGTAGGTGCTCAGAGGTCATTATTACCCAAGTCCCAAGATAAGTGCCCATGAAGGAGCTGCAGGCTAGTCCTCCCAACCCCAACCCCAACCCCAACCCCAACCCCAGCCCCAACCGCAACCCCAACTCCTGGTTAAACTGATTGTTGCCTGTCCTGATAGCCTCTCAATGGGCATGGGAAGGATTTGATGGCATAGGTGAAGAGTGTGATTTACTGGGAGGTGATGTCAACCCCCCTTCCTGTCCTAGGTTAAACCCTAAGGAGCTGTTGACTACATGAGGGCCCAGCCCTGTGCTAGGCAATCCTCAGAGGATTTGGGGGCACCCATGAGAGGGTACGGCAGGAGGAACATGGCCCAGGATCAAATGGTGGGGCTGTTCAGAGCAATATGATCATCTGTTGTAGTCAGGGAGGGCTTCCTGGAGGTCATGGAGCAGGAGCCAGGCCTTAAAAGGTCAAGGAGCCAGGACTAGCATGAGCATAGGCACAGAAATGGGATGGGATATGAGGACCCTGCCTGGGTAGGGGTTTGGGCTTGGAAGGTAAGGCAGGGCAGTCACTCCCACTCTTTTAGACCTTGCCAGGACCCAGAAAGGAGGAGTCAGGGCCGGAGGCTCACCTCCACTGGAGGAGGGGGTGCCAAGGAACTAGAGGATTCAGCACTCCTCCCAATTCTCTAATTCTTGAGCAAGAGGGACATGAGATCCAGACGGGCCTTTGTATGGAGGCCTGGCCTTCCAGCAGGACGTTTTGCCTGGTCTCCCAGACTGTGACCACCTACCCCTTATAGTCCCTGGAGCCAGAAGCAGGATGCTGAGTTGTCGTTTCCCCTACCAGGGTTTGGCTTACTGCCCCAGGCTGACTAGTGTGAGCTCAGGGTTCAGTCCAGGCGTTTGTGAGGTGTTCAGGGCTTCCGTTTAAACTGAAGAAGGAGCAGCCCAAAGTCTGAGGCCTCCGGGACACCAAGCTGCCTCCTTCCTCATCGAGAGTGTTGTGGGTGACTCTCCAGTTCTTGGAGGGCAGGGCTGACACAGGCAGTTCAGGACCCACTTGCAGGTGATGGGAGGCTGGGGAGAGAGGTTACTGTCCTTCCTCCAGCGACTAGTCAAGCAGAAGGGTTGGAGACTAGACACCAGCCCTAGGCAGACATCTACCCTGGGCGGTTTTCTTAAATCAACAGTGCACCAACCCTGTCTCCCCTCCAAGCCTGCAGTGGTTAGAACCTGGTCTCCTTCCTTTCCTCCTTGAGGAAACAGCCAAAAGGGTCAAGGCTGGATGCACCAAGCCTTTCTGATGCTCTCAGGGCCCTGTACGAGGTCAGGCTTTCTGTTGATGAGACATAAGAACAGGAGCCTCAGGTCCTACCTTCAGAGACTCACAGGCCACGTGGGATGAAGAGGTTCATACCCAGCAGAGAGAGAGAGTCAAGTGCCAAGGAATGCTGTTTACCCAGCAGACATCTCCCAGTTAGACCTTGCAGAAAAGTCCCAGCTCACAGCCTGCCAGCTCATGCTCAGGGGCCAGAGTTCTGTTGGTATCCAGACTCTAAGGGTCATAGGATATTAGACCCTTTGTGACATGGACTTACAGATTATTGGCATCATGTAGACTCAGACTATTATACCCAAAGTATCCTGGGACTTAAGGGATCTTAGGGCAATGCTCAACAACACTCAAACCAAATAAAAAAGACCCCCACCCAATCACATTGCTGACAGCTGTTCATGGAGATGAGGTAGACCTCGGTGGACCTGGTAGTGAATGACGGTGGTACAGTCTTGAAAACCTAGCCCTATGGAGAGGGGATGGGTGATTTCCAAGGGGAAAGGGCCAGGGTTCAGCTCTGGCAGGAGCCTGGGTGTCCGCAGTGGGTCAGAGCAGGGTAAGATTTAAAACCTATTTCCCATAATTAAATGGGCCCCCTCTCCTTGCCCTCCAACGGCTGTACATTTCAAGACATCATCTTAGAGGCCCGTTATGGCTCCCAGCACCGCAAACAGCGTCGCAGTCGCACGGCGTTCACCGCTCAGCAGCTCGAGGCCCTGGAAAAGACCTTCCAGAAGACTCACTACCCGGATGTGGTGATGCGTGAGAGGCTGGCCATGTGCACCAACCTGCCTGAGGCCCGGGTGCAGGTAGGGCCCCGCTCCTCTAACTAGAACTTTCAGACAAGCACCAGCCCATCAGCCTGGCTCCCCATTATCTAGGAGCCAGCAGCTCAGCCCTCAGTGCCGAAGTGTAACTGCTGTCTCCGTGAACCCTTACAGTGACAGCAGGGAGTTTTAGAAGGGATTGAAGGTGTGCATTTCCTAGAGTGGCAGAGACAATGTTATGCACGTCTCCTCCTAGAGCACCCAGCTCCCCAACTCCGCTTCTTTCCTTCCCCCTCCTACTGCTCCTCTCCCTGTCCCTAGGTGTGGTTCAAGAACCGCAGGGCCAAGTTCCGAAAGAAGCAGCGCAGCCTGCAGAAGGAACAGCTCCAGAAGCAGAAGGAGGCTGAGGGCTCCCACGGGGAAGGCAAGGCCGAGGCCCCAACCCCAGACAGCCAGCTGGAGACCGACCAACCCCCCAGCCTGCCCAGCGGTGACCCCCCTGCTGATATGCACCTGAGCCTGTCTGAGCAGTCGGCCAGTGAGTCAGCCCCTGAGGACCAGCCAGACCGGGAGGAGGACCCCCGGGCAGGGGCCGAGGATCCCAAAACTGAGAAGAGCCCTGGGGCCGACAGCAAGGGGCTGGGCTGCAAGAGGGGCAGCCCCAAGGCAGGTGAGGCTGGGCAGGTGCTGTGAGTGGGCTGAGGCCCAGCCCAGGGAGAACAACTGGGTCCAGCCAGACAGGGGCCTGGGTATGTGAGGTGGGTCAGAGCAGGGGTAGAGTCAGCCTTTAACACAAGGCCTCGGGCATGACCATAGCATGCTGAGAGATCTCGGCCATAGCAGGCCTATGCCAGGTGGCCACCCTTTAGCTGCTGAATCCTGGGAAGGTCTTGGAGGTCTGGGGGATGAGGCTGGGTGGCAGAGGAGGGGTACTTGGGGAACTCAGGGCAAAACTATTTATCAACCATTCTGGACATACTCCTGTACGTTAGCAACCAGTATAGATTGGGGGCATATTGGGTGAGTGTCCTATTAGTACCAGAGATTCCCACATGCAGCAGAAAATCGGAGCCGTTTTTCTGTTTTTGAAGTAACAGCTCTAGCAGGAGGCATATCGCAGACCAAACCCTGAGTCCAGGCAGGGAGGGATGGGGCTGTGAGCTAAGAGCTAGAGCGGGATGGGAGCCATGGACAGGAGACCGGAAAGGGAGGTGATAGCCCTTGAAAAGAAAAAGTCTATCCCAAGAAGTCACACATGGGAGCCTTGGCAGGGTCCCTGGGGCTCTCGCAGGAAGCCTGGGTTCCTCTCTGCCAGGTTCTGAGGGATGCTTCAGGGGGTGCCTCGGCTGACGTGGGCGACTATGGTTTCAGCCAAAGCCTGTTTTGTCATCAGCGCCAAGGGGCTGGGAAAGCTGGGGAGCCTCTCCGGGCAGACCAATGCCCTTGTCCTGAGTCCCTGGTTCTCTGCTTGCAGATTCCCCAGGCAGCCTGGCCCTGGCTCCTGCAGCTCCCGGGGGCAGCCTCCTGGGCCCTTCCCACTCCTACTCTTCATCCCCCCTGAGCCTCTTCCGTCTGCAGGAGCAATTCCGTCAGCACATGGCGGCCACCAACAACCTGGTGCACTACTCATCCTTCGAAGTAGGGGGCCCGGCCCCCGCCGCCGCCGTGCCCTACCTGGGCGTTAACATGGCCCCCCTGGGCTCGCTGCACTGCCAGTCATACTACCAGTCCCTGTCGGCGGCCGCGGCTGCCCATCAGGGTGTGTGGGGGTCGCCGCTGCTCCCCGCGCCCCCGGCAGGCCTGGCACCTGCCTCAGCTGCCCTGAACAGTAAAACCACGAGCATCGAGAACCTTCGGCTTCGGGCCAAGCAGCACGCAGCCTCCCTGGGACTCGATACTCTGCCCAACTGACTGCTGGCCTCCCACCCAGCCGGGGGTCTTGGGTGCCCCCCCTCCCAGCCCCATGTGTATCTTCAGATGGCTCTCAAGGAGTTAACTCAATGAGCCCAGGGGTCCTGGGCCTGAATCCTGCTCCCTGGCCCCCTTCCCCAGAGTCCCAGGTGAAGCCCGCACCTACACACCCTCTGCATGGCCCTGCTTGGATCCCATGGAGGCTAAGTGGGAGGAGGCGAGAGGCTGGGGTGCCCCAACTTTGCTGGGGGAGTGAGAGACTCTCTGGCTAGGTCCCCATCTCAGTGCTGCCTCCTCCCTCCCCTCCCTTCCATCCCTTCGCCCCCTAGTAAGTTGATGTGTGGAATGTGAGATATAAATACAAATATATAATACTATATTTTCAGGCACTTGCCTGCCCCAGGCCCCCTGCCCACTCTGTCTTTTCTCCTGGGCCACCCTTGCCTCCACGTGGCTACAGTCCCGTTTCTCACTCCGGCTTTCCCTTCTCTCTGTCTCTCGCCTTCCCCTTCCCCGACCTCCTCTCACTGCCTCTGCCCTGTTTCCTAAGGCTTTTCCTTTCAGCCTCTGTCTTCCCCACTCTGGACCCTTCGTCCCGTGGCTCTTATCCCCACCCCCTCTTTCTTTCTTTGGTGCTGGCTGTGTTAGTGTCCTCAATTCCCAAGTTTTTTGTTTGGGGTTGTGGCTTTTTAGTTTTAGTGTCGTTGCTTCTCCTTTCGCTTCTTCCCTGCCTGCCTGCCTCCTCCCCCACAGGCACCCTCTCTGGGCAGCTGTTCCTTCCATCCCCAGTGGAGGTGATGGGCCCTTTCGGGAGGTGATATAGCCACACCCACCCTTCCCCGGGCCTGGCATCTAAAAGGGGTGGAGAGTCTGTTCTCTTTCCTCTCTTTTTCTCAGCGTTGAGGCTCCAGTCCTAGGATTGAGGAAGAGGGACGTGGAGGCAGGAATCAGGCTGGGGCAGGTGTAAGTCTGGCACAGAGGCCTGTTGCCCCTGCTCAGACCTCTCTTTGGTGAGACTGCCCTGGTCGGAAGGAGGTGGAAGGGGAAGGAGGGGTGGCTCAGCAGTTAGTGTCCACTGCAGAGGTGCGTCTGAGCCAGGAGGGAAGGTTGAACTCTGGCAATGAGTGCAAACCACACAACAGCGTGTAGTCTGTCCCCGAGCAGAGCGTTGAAGTAAGGGCTTCCGTTCAGCCAGTCCTTGATGGGCTCCTGTTTATGACCGGGAATCCAGCTCAGCAAACTCCCTTTCAAAGTGGTGTGACCCTGAGCCCAGCCCATAGCTTCTCTGGGCTCATGTCCTTACCTGGCTTAGATGGCCTGTGCTGTCCTGTCCACCTCTAATAGTCTGCATGTCTGTGCTCAGACGTTTTTAGTGAAACACAGCAACCACAAAACAGCTCTCAAAAACACAATGTGCGAATTAGAAAGTTACCGTTGCCTTGCTGTGGAGAAATGGATGTTGCAGCGCAAGCCTCTTCATGGGCACAGCCACAGTCACTGGGCCTCAGTTTCCCAATAAGTATATGGGTCCCTCAAGTTGAGACAATCTGGATTTGATCCTGCTTTTCTTGAGTTCCAGTGCCCGCTTCTGTGGTCACCCCACCTCCATGCCTTCACAAGGCCTCGGGCTAGGGCAGGAGGAGGGGCTGGCTGGCTTGCACAGATTCTCGGTCATGATCTCCGACCTTCTATGGTTCATCGCTAAACCCTTCACCCCTTGCTTAGGAAAGTTGCATCTGAAATTCCTCAGGCTTGTTTCCTCTCCTAGTGGGAGAGGAGGGGGTCTGTTGGTCTGCGGAACAGTTGATGCCCATCGTCCTTGGGGGTCTGGCTGAGGCAGATGGAAAAGTCTTTGAATGGGGATAAAAAAGGGAGGGGGATGGTAGCCTGGGCCAGGAAAGCTGTGTGAACAAAACAATGGCCTGAGACTAAGTAGACAACAGGGAAGGCGTGGCTGGCTCATGAGAGGTGGGGCTCAGGGCCTTGGGCCCAGACTAAAGCCCTCACCTCCGTAGCAGGTGAGGGTTTCTGAACAGGCGATCAGATGAAGCAGGACCTGGGATCTGGTATTTGGAAGGTAAATCCAACAGCTACAGGAGCGCCAGAGCAGGAGGCAGGGGGACAGGAGGGTGGCAGAGATTTAGGAGACAGAAGGAATTTTTGGTTCATTCTCTGGGATCAGCTCCAGGAGGTCTGATTTTGAACTGAACAAAATCTCATCTGGACCAGGAATGGGGACTGAAGCTTTTTGCCTGTCCCTGGATACAGATGATTGTCACTAGGCCTTGGAATCCAGTAGCTCTAAACATCACCTCCTCCAGGTAGCCTCCCCTGATCTCCCAAGGGGCAAGTTCATCCCAGAGTAATTTTCTGTCATAGCTGGATCCAGGCTCACCTAGGACCCAGCCTAGCTTCTCTCAGATCTCTGTCAACACTTCCTCATCCAACTGACCCAATTCTACCAGCGGAGGGAAGGCAGGGGAGTGTATGTGGTCCCTGAGCCTGGGCAGATCTCCACTTAGTTTAGGGGACCAGCCTCAGTTACTGAAAGCAGCTAGAGAGCAAGAGGAGGGAACACAAAGGGTCTCCTACAGGATCAGAAGGTGTGGGCTTGGGGTCGCCCACCGCCCCTGGGGACTGAAGCTGAATTGGCTGGGTCACCCTGATGCTCGGGCCTGACTGTCCTTTTCAGGAAAGCCGCATTCCTCACCTCTCCCTTCTACCTGAGGTCTCCATTTCTCCGCTTCCTCACTTCCCCAGAGCATGGTCCAGAGGGGCCTGGGCCCCTACCCTGACTCCACGGCCGGCAGGCTGTACAGACTGCTTTCCAAACCAGCTGTTTTGTGACCATTTGTGCTTAGAGGTTGTGCCAGCCTGTGGCAAAAACACTGTGTACCGTATTTATTTATTCTGTTAGTTGAAAAAACAAGACTCAGATCCCCCCTCCCCTGCCCGCCCCCTGCGTAGCGCAGCATGATTCTATCCCGTGTATCGGTCAGTCTGTCTGACTTCCTGTGACGTTGTGACCTATTCTTTGTCCTACTTGGCTAATAAAAGAGAATCTGGCAGCATGGCCTTCGGTCCAGATTCATTCCCAGAGATGCCTGCAGTAGACTGAGCAGTTGGTGTCTCAGGGTCTGTTCACTGCCTGCCCGGTGGGGGAGGGAGGCAGGCCTGCCTCAGGATTGGCCACTCCTGCGTGGGCCTCGGAGCTCTCTCCCTGCCCTGACCAACCTGCGGCTGGCGTGTCACTCGGGAGTGGTCCAGGGAGCAGAGGGAAAGGGTGGGGTGGGGTCTATCGACTCTGGGCCACGTGGACCTCACCCAAATACATGTGGCAGGGTGGCCAGGGGCGGGGGCACCTGGGGGTTTCAGGGAAGCCTGGGAGGTGGGTCTGTAGGATGGAGAGGGTGGGGGGTTCTGTGGGAAACAGCAAGTAAGGCAGGGCCAAAGGAGCGTGACAGGAAGGCACAACCGGATCTAAAGGCAGAGCTGTTCTCCGGTGGGACAGGCGGCCTCCGGAGGGAGCACTTTGTCCTCATGGATGAGCAAGCAGAGGGTGGAGAAGGGGTTTCTGCTGTGAGTGTCAGCACGGATTTGTGGTTTATGAAGGACACTCCAGGTCGGGGTGAGGGTGTGTATGTGTGTGTGCGATTATGGCCTACACAGCTATACGTACATGTGAGAGCCTGTGCCAGGAATTTGTAAGTGTCTGCTTGCGTTTGTGTATGTATGTGCTTATGCACAAGAGAGAGGGGGGGCGGAGAGAGAGAGAGAGGGAGAGAGAGAGGGAGGCTATGAGACTGCACATAGGCAATAACTGCAGAAAATGGGTAAAACTAAGAAATTCTTCTTGTGAAATCTCAGAACCTTCTGCATTTCAAGAAAAAGATGGGAGGCCATCTCTTCTGGCAGCCTCATCACCCTTCCCCCCGGGTTCCAGAGTGTGTGCACAGGCCTCTGTGCCAGCTCGAGGCGGGGCTTGGGGCGGGGGGTGACTGTCTCCCTTGGGGATTTCCTGGTAGAACCCCAGCAGTCTGAACAGAGTGCAGGGAGCTGCCTGCTTGACTTCCCAGGGGCAGTGGCAGACCCCAGGGGATGCATTCCTCTCTCTCCAGTGGGGTTGAGGATTAGAGGGGGGAGCACCCCCTCTACCTTGCTGTCCCACCTCCCTGGCAGGGTTTGGCAGATCAAATGTCTGCCCAAATCTCCCACTGCTCCCTCAGGGATCTGTGCCACTGTGTGCCTCCTACACACCTCAGCACCATGGCACACACCTTTCCTGGTGTAGAGGGAGCCAGGGAACCCTGCAGTTCCAACATCTTAGACATTCTCAGCACTTACTGAGCACCTGCTGTATGCCTGGCCCTGTGCTGGGTACAAAGAAACAAGTAAGAAGAATATGGTCCCTGCTCTCAAGACAGTTAAAACATAGGGCAATTTGGGTTAAAAAATAAAGAACTATGGGAGTATAGAGCAGGGGTCCCTAGCTCAGACTGGG
Source organism: Miniopterus natalensis (assembly GCF_054644295.1). Taxonomy (NCBI): domain Eukaryota; kingdom Metazoa; phylum Chordata; class Mammalia; order Chiroptera; family Miniopteridae; genus Miniopterus; species Miniopterus natalensis. The sequence goes on from NC_142089.1 coordinate 27,199,702, forward strand.
AGGCCAGTAAGGTCCTTAGGGGGGAGACTTTTGAGCTGAGTCCCACAGCTCCAGTGCTTACCAGAAGGGCAAGAGAGAAGGGCGTCCTGGGAGAGGCAGGGCACCTACAGAGCTATAGCACCCAGTCGGCTGAGTGAGCCCTGAACCCTGGAGGAGCAGGGGCCTGTCTGGGTGGGGCTTGAGGACGGTGAGGGTAGTGTCAGGGGCTAAGGATAGAAAGGGAAGCCGAGAGCTTGGACTCAAGCCCAAGGGCTTGGGAGGAGCACATTGGAAGCCATTTCCAGTGGGAACGGGGTGGATTTTAGTAAACCCCACCCTGTCCCATACAGTTGCGGCTTGGTGGTGGTTCATGAAGAGGCCAAGAGACCAGAGAGGAGCCATTGTTATGTCCTGGTGAGAGGAAGGTGGCATCCACGTGGACTGGAGAAAGAGGGATGGGGAGAAGGGGTCAGACTGATGAGAGATTTAAGAAGTAGAAATACTGAGGTGGCTGCAGGCATGGGAGGGGTCAAGGGTGCACCTGAGTCTCTGGCTTGGCAGCAGGTAGATGGGGTCCCTTGGGCTGGGGCGAGTGTGGGGGATGAGCCTGAGCTCAGGCTGGTCTTGTCTGCCGCATTGGAGGAGCCTTCAACTTCTTCAAGGGAAGATGGGATGTACTGGATCAGTGCTGCTGGCTTAGGCTTTAACTTATTTAACAAATACTTACATAGCACTTTCTCTGTGCCTTGCACTTTACAAATATAGAGTCGCTCAATCCTCACACAACTCTGTGTGGTTGGTACTATTATTATCCCCATTTTATAGATGAGAAAACTGAGGTACAGAGAAGTTTAATAACATGCCCAACACCAGCTGAGGGAAGGCAGGGAAGTTTAGTAACATGCTCAACACCAGCCAAGAGAAGGCAGCTAGTAATGGGTGACCCACGGTATGAACTTGACTCACCTCAGAATCCACACTCTCACCTTGCTGGCTGTCAGCAGAGACACGGCGAATGAAGCCACGTCTACATGAGACCTCACTGGGAAATGCTGAGGATGGGACCGTGGGGAAACACTATGAAGCAAAGAAGATTCTATTATGGATTTGGGACAAGTTGCTATGTGCAAATAACTGCCCTGCTCTGGTCCTCGGTTTCCTCTTCTGTTGAATGGGAATCACGAGCAGTGTGCAGCCTGCTTCCTAGAGGCTCGGGTGGGATAGGAGAAAGGCCTTGAGGAAGTGGAGCGCTGAGGGGCTATGCGTCAGGCACACTGTATGTGCTCAGGCGGCGGGTGGTGGGTGAGGTGAGAAGGGCAGGGGGCTCCCTGAAACTTTCCCCCAAATCCTCCTGTGCTTAGGCCTCGGTCTCAGTGTTCTTTCAGTCCAGGGGTCTGGTTCCTTCAGTGCTCTGAGAAAGGGGCACCTGCTGAGAAGGTCCTGGAAGATGGACCCCTGGGGGGGGGGCAGGCCCACCCCTCCCCCCTCTTTCCCACAGAGCTGCCCAGGGCTGGAAGTCTCCCCCACCCCCTCAATCTCTCATTCTGCTCTTGATTCTGGGAAAGCCGATTAGGAGGCAGCCTCCAGCCCGCCTCCCTGACAAGTTTGTCTGAACTTCCAACAAAGGCCCTCAGAGGGCTGCAGAGGGCGGGCCCTGCAAGGGGAACCTGACACCGCTGGCCCAGGATCACCCCGGCAGCCTAGGAGGCAGCCTTCTGGCTCTGACCACCCTTCAGCTGGCAAGAACGTCTCTGAGAGGGGACCTGACCCCATGAAGGCCTGGGGCTGGGCCAGGGCAGGCTAGAGGACAGCTTTACCTGGGAGCTCCTCACAACAAGGAAGGCAGCGCAGACCAGCACCCGGAGGGTGGGTGGAGATATGCTTGCATTCTCCCGCACACTTCCACACACTCCCCACTACACACACACCCTTCCCCTTCACACCACACGTGCTCACACATATATCCTCTCAGGCTCATGGGACATGCTGACTTCTGCATTGGACCACACATTCTCAGGGTGTCTGTCTCCTACTCGTATACACTCCTCTGCCATTCAAGCCCTCAAACACACAGCCCATGGTCTGTCACCTGGATGTCCCACATGCTCTCGCCCCATCCCCAAGATGTGCATTTTCCCAACTTACTCTCCAGACAGCACCCCCACCCCAACACTTAGATGGTGGCACCAAGTCCCCTCTACATATAGGCCTCTCCAGCCACACTGCCAGCTTGGTGCCCAAACACTCCATCGCTGCCCTGTGCCTGCTGAAGATGTTGCCCAAATACCCACATGCAAGTCAGACCCGGTCCCAACTGCCACCATAACAGCCCTGTTCTTTGATCCACACATCCATCCTCACACACTGTTCTCCCTCTTGGGGCCACCTTCCTGGGTGTGTGACCTGTGTAGCTACATAGGACCCTGGGCTCAAGCCCCATAATCTTCTCATATCTCCATCTTGAATTCCTTAATTTCTTAACAAGGAGTCCTGCAGCCTCATTTTGCACTGGACACCACAAACTGTGTAGCTGGTCTCCCTCCTTCATCACAATCTCCCTCCACTCACCCGGCCCTTCTGTTGCTTCAGACACTGAGTCTCCAGAAAGCCCCCGGCTTCTCCTACCTGTCCAAATGCCTCCCCTTCCTCTTATAGCTCAGACTTCTCTGTCCCTACCCACACCCATCCCTCGCTAGGCAGCTGAGTGTGACGGGTGGAGGGAACTACTAAGGGCATGGTATACTTTTACATACCTCCTCCTAGTGTGACCTTGGAGCTCAGTGTCCCCATCTGTAAAATGGGCTCATGACAACATGTACTTCAGGGCTTTCTGTGAGAATTAAATGAGATAACATCTCGACTACACTAAGCACAAAGCCTGGCATTTAGTAACTGCTCAATAAATGCTTGTTATTATTGCTATAATTACACTAATAATTACAATTATTAGTGCTGGTAAATAGCAATAGACTCAGCCCCTGGCCCTATAGATAGAGATTATTAGAATAATCACACATACATAAATGTAAGGTAGCAGGATGCAGGAGAAGCACAGGTTTCTGACCTCATGGGGCTTACAGCTAACAGGAGAGGCGATCTGAGGCTAGGATCAGGGATCAGTCTAGGGCAGGTCACAGCTCTGTTAGGGGCTCAAAATGAGGCCAGAACCAAAGCTTTGTGTGTGGCTGGGATCAGGGATCAGTTGGGGCCAGGGGCAGGGCTCAGTCTAGAGCAAATCACAGCTCAATTAGAGGTCAGTGTTGGGGCTCAGAATGGGCCTGGGCTGAGCTAAGTCTGTGGCTGGTACCAAGTCAGTTTCATTTCCAGCATTAACTCACTGTGGGGCTGTTTAATAAGCTGTTAGGCTTGTGTAAACCTCTGTTTATCATCTGTAAAATGGGGAGATCTCTGCCTACCCCCAGGCTTGCGGGCATGATGGAAACAGATTAAACTGCTGGCACTACCACTAATGCTCCAAGCCGGGCCTCTGGGGCTCCGTCCCCACCCCCAGGCCAGGGAGGCTGTGCCTTCATCACCCACATCTCCAGCTGTGGGAAACCACCACTCAGCCCGGGATCCTTTCCAAGAGGAGTCTGGAGATTTCGAAAAGCCTTTTCAACAACAAAGGCCACAGGAGCGATATTTCCTCTAGGGGCCGACCGCTCCGTGGCTCCTTTATCTTGGCAACCAGGCCTGGAGAGCCATTCTTGGAAAGAACTTGTGTGGGGCGTGTGCGGGTGCATGTAAGCTTGAGCGTGTGCTCACAAAGCCGCTCTTTGTTGCCATCCCCACCTGAGCAGGCTGGCAGACCTGGAAACCTGGGTGCTTCATAAGTCACCCCACCCTTCCCCTCACCTCCACATAGATGTGCTGGGCAGCCAACAGGGAGGGGAAACTTTTTTTTCACACTGTTCTGAGGTGTCCAACCAAACTGGATCTTCACTGTGACCTTTCCCATTTGTCTTTGCTCTTGCTGATCCCTCTTTCTGGGAAAAGCCTATTTATTCTTCAGAACCCATCCACTTGACACCCTCTCCAGGAAGCCTTCTTTGATTACTCTACGGGAGGGCAAGGGCCCCCTCCCTCTCTTGAGCCTTCTTGGCTACTACCTGCGGTTCTTATCCACACCCAGATGGAGCTCCCTGAGCAGGACCTGGCATGGCCCAGAGCCTGGCTCAGAGTTGTTGAACCAATACCACATTTGTTGAAATGAATTGGAGGAGCAGCGTGAGGGCCAAACTCTTTCTAGGACCTGGGGAACCTGGATCCTGTCTGGCCTTACTGCATGGCCTTGGCTTTTTCTGGGCCTCTAATTCCTGTGCAGGGGTTGGAGGGTAGTCTATATGGCCATCTGCCTGCCTCAGACAGCCTTGATTTCTGAGTGTCCTACTGGGTTTTCAATTCTGTGTGATATTTGCCCCCCAATTTCTTCAATTGTTCTATCGAGGACCTCTTCCCATGCTGGGTGCATCCAGCTGTGGGTGCAGGTGTGGTTTAGAGTCACTCGTGTAGCAAAGGCCCAAGGAATTGGGATGAAAGGGCCCCCAGGGATGGCACAGAAGGATGAGTGAGCACCCTTTGGCCATGAAGGGCTTCTCCCTTTTTGGGGTCTCATTCTGGGCATCCTTTAGATATGAGGCTAGGTCTGAGGCAGAGACCATGGCACAGCCCCATCTCTTCCTGAGGACATGGCTCTGTCGTGGTTCAGGCTTTAGCTCCCTCCTCTCAGTCTTGAGCACCAATGTCCAGAGTTTAGGGACCACACCCAGTCTTTGTGAGGTGGGTGGGTGGGAGCCTCAGTCAACTAATGTTTATTGAGCACCATCTATCTGCCAGACACAGCCTGACAGTGGGGATACAGTGCTGAAGGAGACAGTCCCTGTGCCCACGGCACTTAGCACTACTGTGGAGACAGACAACAGATAGATAAACAATGAAACAAATACATTTGGGGTGCTGATTAAAGGTTATAAAGAAACTAAAATAGGGACTGGTGTCAGGGGTCAGGGTTCAGCCAAGGAGACTGATAGAATGACCAGACCAAGAGTTAGGACAGTGATGACCATACAGATCAACAGACAGGTGGACAGAAAGGGAGGAAAGAGGTTGGTGCAGGCCTGGAGGCAGGACAGAAGGCTCCCAAGGGAGAGGGTGTAGGGAGGGGAGGCATCTATTAAGCTGATGACTCCAGGCCCTAATCCTGTGCCAGGCCTAGGCGGGTAGTGTGTGTGTGAGTGTGTGTGTGTTGGGGGGGGGCACCCCTGCTGGGGTGTAATTTCACGCTGAAGGGCCTGATGGGGCGTCCCAGGGACTGATCCTTTCTGGATCAGAAAACTCACTTCCCTTTGTCGCATGCAGGGCGATTAACATCTTAACCCTTTGTGGGCTGGCCTAGGGCCAATCCCGCCCCATCTCACCTCCAGCTCCTTGGGACCTGCCCAGAGCCCTTTGCCTGCAGCCCAGCCAACTCCTGGACCATGTCATGTCTGCAGGGAGAGAGAAGCTGTAACAGGAAAGCCAGGGGATGGATTCTAAGACAAGTCATCCATGTCCTTGTTTCCAGCTCCCCCAAGCCCTCGTGCCCCCAGAGAAGTGAGTTCCTCACTCCATCTGCAGGTTCTCTTATTGCTCAGTTCAAGTCCAGTCTCCTTCAGGACGCCTGGGGTCGAGTCTAATCCACCACCACAGCATCCCCCATGTTCTGTGGCGGGGTGCTCACTGCCTGCCAGGGGAGCCTCTCAGACCGGCAATAAGCAATACAACCATAACCTCCTAGTTCCACTGACCTCTCAATGAGGAATGAACAGTGGCTGCCCCAGGAGGCCAGGTCCCCTAAACACTCACAAGCCGTGCCTCTAGGAACCCTCCAGAGACATCCTAGCCATTTCGTCCGATGGTGGCCTCGCAGGCCTGGGCAGGCCGTCACAGCTAGCCCCTGCGTCCGTGCCCTCTCTCGCTCACGTCCTGTCTGTTTCTGTTCAAAGGTCCCCAGGAAGTTGTCTTTTCTCCGGCCCCCGCCCCCGCCCCTCAGCCTAACTTGGGGCATCCAGTGTTGGCTCTCGCTGCCGTCCCCTCCCGAACTCCCAGGGGCAGGGGAGAGGGGCAGGGACCGGGCTGGACCTCCTCTAAGCTCCCTGGGCCCCTAAAACCCCAGCCCCATTAAAAGAAAGCCCCTAAATGTTATTTACACTTCGGAGTCTTAAAAACCATTAACAAAAGCCACTTAATTCAATTATCTTCCCGGCTGGCTCGGTTCTCAGCGCTGAGCCCCGGCCTCCCCTCCTTGCCCCCTCTCTCTGCCCCCCCACCCCCGTCATTGTGTCGGGCTAATGAGGTAAACTGAAGCGAGCCCTGTCCCCCCTGACAGGTTTATGAGAATTTAATAAAGCGTGGCCGGGACCAAATGAGTTGCCTCAGCCTCGGAGAGCTCATTGTCTCCGGCGTCAGCGTTTTTGACTGGAGCCGCCCCCTCCCCCCGGCTCCCGCCTCGCTCAGCCCTCGCCCCCACCCCGGGTGCCTCCCAAGGTGAGCCTGAGGCCGGTGGGCCCGGCACCGGCCAGCTGGCCGCACAAGGCCCTTGGGCTGCACGCCGGGTAGGACAGAAACGGAATCGGCCAGTGAGCCCGAGGAGGCACCGTTTGGTCCCTTGCCGACCTCCCCCTCACGCCCACCAGCCCCCAGGAATGTACAGAGGCCTCTAGGACTTCTGCTTCCTCACCCACGGTGCCTCTGTGCTCCTGTCGCATGGGCTGCTGCCAACCTGGGGCTGAGGCTTGAGTGGTGCCACCAAGATTCACTTTTTCTTGCCTGTTTGAAGTGACCAGCCAGATTAAGCTCCCAGAGCAAGGGGGCTTCTCCTGCCAGGGCACAGGGGTGGGGACACAGAGACATGGTGATGGCCTGGTCGCACTCTCTTCACTGAAGTTTGCTTTCTCCTCACATTTTCCCTAAAAGGTAACAAGGGGTGAAGCACAATCCAGGGAGCAGAAGGGACTTGCCCAAGGTTTTAAAGGAGTCAGAGTGCAGACGGAAGAGGCTCCCAGCCTGGAGGCTCCCCAGACACACCGGCAGGCAGGAAGGCCCAACTCTGGAGTCCCAGGGGTACCTGGAGAAGGCCCAGCTGTCCTTCTTCCCTCATGTCCCGGGCAGCCTAGTTCCCGCCTTTCTCTTCACGGCCAATGTCCAGGAGTTTCTGGACCATTCAAAGACCCAGAATTCCTTCTCTCTCCCTCAAATGTGGCTCTAGAAGTTACTTCCTTTTGGGGCTGAAGCCTGGCCTGACATGGGAGCCTCATCTGAAAGGTCCTTAAGTCAGTGGGGTGTTGGGGGAGCAAGTCTTAGGTATCAAGGCTCAGTCTGTGACCTGGATGAAAGTTCAGTCCTTGTCCTGGGTCAGGGATCAAGATATGGACCGGGGTTAGAGCTCAGGTTAGGGCCAAATTCAGGGCTCTTTGACCAGGGTCAGGCTCAGCCTTATCAGAATCAGGACTCAGTGTATAGATCAGGGTCAGAGTTAAGTTTGTGGCCAAAATAAGGGCTTAATATGTGTCCAGGATAAAGGCTCAGTCTGTGCCCAAGTCAGGGTTCAGCCTATGGACCCTGCTAAGTTCAGAACTCAGGCTAAGATCAGGATCAGGGTTCAGTGTATGGACCAGGCAGGGGCAGGGCTCAGAGTGTGGCCAGGATCAAGCTCAGGCCAGGACTCAGTGTGGACTTGGGCGAGGGTTCAGTCTGTGACACCTCTCAGGACTTAATCTGTGACCTTGATAAAGGCTAAGTCTATGTTTTGGGTCAGATCTCCCTCTGTGATAAGGTCAGGTTTCAAGGTTGGAGGCATCATTTAGTAAATTTGGGTGACTTAACCCCTCATCTCCCCATTCCTCCCATTCCACAGAGCCTGCCCCTCAGAAGAGGGAAAGGTCAAGTTGTGCAGGCGGCCTGGCTGTTGCCTCCGTCCCGTCATGTACCCAGGCTGCCCTCTAGTGGCCATCTCTAGCAGTGCAGATTTCCTCAGGCTTAGCCCATCTCTGGCCATTGCCTACTTTGGGGAGCCTGGCCCTCAGTGCCCATCTAGCCAGCTCTACATTCCTGCATCTTCCAGCCTCCTCACAAAGTAGAAAGCAGGGATTTGCCAAGGGAACTCCTACACACAAAGGGAGCTTTTCTCCTTTCCTGCCCAGAATTGGGCACCTTGATAATTTACTATTATTGGGGACCTAGAGTCTCAGCTGTTGGGTCAGATTCACATCTTTTACTCATTCAGCAAATATTTGTTGAGCACCTGCCTTGTGCCAGGTAGGACTGAGTGCACAGCAGTGATCAGGACAGAAGTCCCAACCTCTTGGAGTTCATAGTCCACTCACTTCTTCTTAATCCCCAACTCCGAGTCCACAGACCTCATCAGCAAGGCCCGGGCACCAGGAGAAGGGTGGGTGAGATTCAGAACTGGGCAACTTAAGGTACCGTCTCTCCCCCAGACTCAGAGGTTAGACTGGTCTAGATTCTGGGTTCTGTCTTCATCTCTCCCCAAGTGCCTCATCTGGACCCATGGCTTAGCCATCACCCCAATGCCAATGGTTTCTAAATCTGCATCCCTTCTGCTCTCTTTCCAGAATTCAGGAAAGAGAATTGTGGTTCCAGCTCCTATGGGAAGCTCCATGGGGCTAATAGGCCTTTTATCTTACTACAGCCCTTGCTTTTCCTCCACCACAATATGCCCACCTGTTCAAACCAAAATTCTAGAACTTTCTCCCAGATTCTTCTCTTTCATTCCCCTTAAACTCCCCCAACAGGGAGACCTCAAAAAAATGGGTGCAGAACCTGTCCACGGCCACCACTCCAGCCCCGGCCCTAGCATGTCTCACTGCAACAAACTCCTAACCCACCCTGTTTTTCCCTTGCCCCTCAACACTATTTTCCACACAGCGAGCAGAGTAATCTTTACAATCATAAATCAGATTATGTCACTTCCCTACTTAAAACCCTCCAGGGGCTCCCATCTCGCTGAGAATAAAATCCCAACTTCTCACCCTGGCTTACTCAGCTTTATATAAACTGAGGGATAGGTTCCTTCCCCACCCTGGCCAATTTCATCTCCCACTCCTGTCTCCACAGCTCTTTTTTCTTGGCCTGACACACACAGGTCAAGTACATTCTCACCTTAGGGCTTTTGCACTGGCTGTACTGCCCTAGAGGGGCCTGGAGGAGTGTGAGGGAAGGAGTCTCCTGATGGGGCAGGCCTGGAGAGATGGGGGGCGGGGTTGCTAGGGTGACTTGTTGGAAACTGGGTCCTGGGGTATAGAGAATATCTCCTGGTGTGCCTATGGAGAGGGAGGCACCACAGATGGGACAAATGACCTTCAGCTGGGTGCAGCAGTGAAAGGGAGATGTCAGGGAGCCAATGCCTCCCCCGCCACTTCTCCCCCTCCCCCCTCCCCCTCCCCCTCCCCTTCCCCCTCCCCTCACACAGTGTCTCTTGTCTCTCGGTGGCCCACTGTCTTGAGCTCTTATTGCCTGTTTACTCTTCCTCCTCAGCAGCCAGGCCCCCAGGCAGGACCTGAAGTCTTCACGTGGGGGGAGAAGATGGTGTGCATTTCCAGGCCTCTGCCAGCAGGTGGGAGAGGGGTTTGGCCTGAGACTTGCATTCCAGGGCTAGAATCTGGGGTGTCTCCTCCTAAGAAGGTGATAGGAGTGAGCCAGACGACACCTCAAGGCTGCATCAGCAGTGGCCCCTCTCACCTCCTATTCTACCAAGGCAGCAGGTGGCATCCGAGGCTGCAGACCAGTAAACCAGAGAGATAGGACTGGGGCTTTCCTTACCCCCCCCCCCCAACACACACAGTGGGGGTGGGGAAGTGCTCTGAGAAGAGGTCATCAGCTCAGGGGCTGGATGCTTCAAAGGTTAGGGCCCATCGACCCGTGTGAATTAATAGAGATGACCTGCTCAGCACCTACTGAGATAGATTCACTCTTCTCCAGGTCAATGGGAGGGGGAGACAGCAGGAGGGGCAGAGGCAGAGAGGAGGTCAGAGGAAGGAAGACAGATCACAGGGCTGGGGGGAAGAGCCTGAGCCCTAGCAGAAGAGCAGCAAAGTCCACTCTGAAAAGAGAAAGGGAGGCTGATGAAGCCAAGGGTGGATGAGCAGAGAGTCATGGTCAGCAAGGGGTGGTGGTCCAGTGTGTGCCACCATCCCTGGGCACTGATGACCTGGGTCCCTATACTGAGAGGAGGAGCTGGCCAAGGTTGCAGTGTCTTCTCTTCAGACACTGGTTCCCTTGTTTATTCTTGCAAGGAAGCCTCCATCCCTCTACCAGCTGCTTTCACCCACCTAGACAGAACACAAACTAAGCCCAGACTCTACAAGTCCAGCCAGGCCAGGAAAAAGGTCTAGGATTTGGCTAGCCCTGGGGAGCCCTTCTTTCCTCATCATCCCTGCTGGGAGACCCAGCCCTCAACCACCACCACGTGCATGTGTGATGTTAGTGTCACCTGCGTTCCCCATCTCATACACATAGCCAGGCAATCTCACCCACAGGCACTCAGGTGTTCATCCAGTCCCCCAGCCTGACACACCTGTTCCCACGATGTTCACAGGCACGTCCAGTCTCAGTCTTTTGCTCACAGTCACCCACTCCTCTCCCCTGGGTCTACAAAAGGATGGGAGGGCCCCAGAATCCAGGGCCCTGCAGTCAGGTCCTCCCTTCAGGGCTGCACCACCACAGAGAACTTGACTCCAAAAGTGCTTTATTGAGAAGCGAGGCACAGAGAGAATGCACTGTAAGAAGCCCCTCACGGTTCACCCCTTCGGGGAACCCCAGCCTCAGCTCCCCCTGCTCTACTCAGGCAGAAAGGGTGGAGTGTGCTCAACCCAGCTTTACCTTTGGGATTGTCCTGGCTCAAATCAGAGCCACCTCCTTCGCCCCCAATAATCCCAAATGGTCGACGGGGTGGAGACAAGGAGGGCGGGCAGGAGCAGAAGGGGTAGCTGGTGACCTTTCACAGTGTGCAGGGACAGGAGACAGCCTGGGCCGATCCTCCTGCCCTTCTCCTCCCTTCCTCCCGCTTTGGGGGTGTAGGGGTAGTCGGTCCTTCTCAGAGTGGCTTTGTTCAGTGTCCGAATGCCATGGGTAGTGGTGGTGTCAGGGGCTCAAGGTCCAGGCGAGTAAAGCAATGGAGGGTGCAGCAGGCTCCACCTACAGGGCCTAGGAGCTGCTCCCCCCGGGGGTGAGGGCCGGCCCCCGCACAGTCTCCCCCCAGCAGCTCCAGAGACGGGCCAGGCGAGGCCCCCGTGCCCAGCACCGGGCCCTTAGGAACATTTCTCTTCTCCCTTCTCTTCTTCCTTGCATGGCACTAAGCGGCGGGCCCGCGGCCGGGGCGCCCGGGAGGCCCGGCCGCTAGGGGGCGGCGCGCTCCCGGGGCAGGTGGAGCCGGGCCCCGTCGGCGCGCGGCGCGTAGGCGGCTGCGGGCGACGGGGCGTCCAGGGCGAAGGCGCCGGGGCCCGGGCTCGAGCGGCCCGAGGACGCGGCCGAGGCGGCGGGGCTGAGCTGCACGGCCGTGGTGTCCTGCGCCGTGCGCTCGCTGCTCTCCATCTCCAGCGCCACCCGCCCGCCGCCGCCGCCCCGGCGCGGGCCCTTGGCGGCGGCCGAGCGCGGGCGGCCCGCGGGGCCCCGGCGGCTGCAGGCGCAGCAGGCCGCGAAGAAGCCGAGCGCCACCGCCAGCAGCGCCGGCCCCACGACCAGCGGCGCGTTGTGCCGGGGCGGGAAGGAGGCGAAGGCGCCCACGAGCGTCACGTTCACGCCGGCCAGCAGCACGCACAGCCCGCAGGCGCAGCACAGCGCGGGCGACGGCAGGCGGGCCAGCCAGCCCCGGGCGCGGCCCTCGGGCGCCCCCGCAGCGGGTCCCTGGCTCTTCCCTTGGGGCGGCATGGGCGGGGTCACCGAGCCTTTGCTCGTCAGGCGCCCTCGTGCCGCCGGCCCCGACCGGCCCCCATGGCAGCAGCCGAGCTCCCAGCCGTCCTGTGGGCAGAGCGAGAGGGAGCGGTCAGCAGGGCATCGCAGCTTCCAACCCCTCTCAGGTCTGGGGCTGCACTGAGTGCCGGGAGCGCAGAGGTCGTCTGGGCCAGCCCCTGCCTTTGCCTCAGGGAAGCAGCAGCCCACCCCAAATGGGAAGAGGCTGCCTAGTTTCCCCACCCAGTCCCTGACGTCCCTCTGCTCAATCTTGCCATCCTCCTACCCTCTCTCCTCCAGACAGACGCAGCACCTCTGCCTCCTTTCCTCCAGGAAGGCTTCTTGGATTAATTAAATTGAGTGAATGGCTTTAAAGTGCTGAAATGATCATTATCAGTAGTCCTAAATAGAGGGCAGGTGGCCACTCTTGGGATCTAGGACCCCCCGCGCCCCCCCCCCCCCCAGCTATAGAGGGCCTTAGAAATCTTCTAGTATAGCCCCTCCTTGTCCAGATGAAGAGGTCTGGCAATTTACCCAAGATCCAGGACCAGGACCTAATGACCTGCCTCTTGGCCTACATGTTCCCACCTTAGGCTCTGGTAGGCATAGCAGTGACATTAAATTTCCTGAACACCAGATGAGGCCTTGGAATGAGTGATTGAGTGAGAGTGAGGAGCTCCTAATATTTCAGATGGCCAGGGGGTTCGGTTTGGCTGGAGCAGAACCAAGGCCCCAGGTTCCTTCTAGACTGGGAATTTTATTAGATTCCAATCCTACCTCCATCCTGCCCCCTCCCCCCTCGCCAGGATTCTGCTGTTGAACCTGGACTCACAAGCCTGATCACTGGATGCTAGAATTCCTTTCTAGGATTCTCTGGTTGCATCTGGGATTTATCACTGGATTCTAGAATTCTGGGAATGCATGCGGAAGCCAGGGTAAGGTAATCAGAGTCCAGGGATTTAAGACTTCTATTGAGAATTCTGTTCTGTAACATGAAGTCACAGGCATGAAGGCCCTCAAAGGATGAGATCATAACTATGGAGCTATGTTAGAATTGTGGAAAAATGTCAAAAAAGGGGCCTGAGTGGGGATGAGAGGTGCATAATCAGATGGTACCACAGCTGGGAGCAGAGCATGCAGGAATAGTAATGGGGCATGACCTAGACAAGTGGCCCGTCCAGGCTTCAGTGTTAACACCTGTCATGTGGGGCTAATAAGAGAACCTACCTCATAGGGTGTAGTAATAATGAAATGCTTTAAGCTAAAGGAAATGCTTAGAACGGGGCCTGGAACATAGCGAGAGTTCAATCATTAGCCATGTTGTCACTGCAGTGGTTGATAGACAAAGGGGCTATAAGGTCTCAGATCTGGGAGGTCGGTCTTGTTTAGTTTGCAAACAGGACAGTTGGTCTGTCCCTCAGGTGGAAGTGCCCTAGGAACAGGCCCCGAATTGTCCATGTGGGTGTCCAAAGCCTGCACACAGTGAGGTTGGAGAGAATTTAATGACTTATGAGTGAAAATGAGTGCAGGTGCCAGAGAGGGGCAACTCAGGTCTTCACTCTGGACACATTTGAATCAGCCTGGCCCAAGCAGGTCAGAGAGCCTGGAGGGACCACCTCTACTTCTTCCCAGATCTGGTGACTCCAGGGCTCCCTTTGCTGGCTCCATAGTGAGAGGTGGCAATTCTGCTGGGACTCCAACCAGAAGCAACTGGCTGACCTCACAAATCCTGGCCAAAAAAAAAAGCCTGTGTTGACCCTTGAGGGCATTTACAGACCACAGATTCCTCAGGAAGCTTCACATTTGCACAAACCATCTGCTCTATTTAACCTGCAGCTGTTGGTTCTGCCAGGTGGAAATAGTAACCACTAAAGGTTACTATTTACTACGGCAATTTCCAGTTTGCAAAGCCCTTCACATTCATGACATCACTGAATGGTACCACTGCTTGATAATTATTAACAGCCACATTTCAGAGCTGAGGAAATGGAGGCTCAGAGCAGGAAGTGAGCTGGGCTGCCATGACTGGACTAAAGGACAGGACATTCTGAGACCAGGGTCAGAGAACACATGATCTGGTGCACACTGTATACAATCTTGCTTCATCTTAAAGAGACGGGTTTGATCCCCTGGTAGCTTATGTGGAGGTAAATCCCCAAACCTTCCCTTATAGGGAAGATTCTTTGTCTTTGAGTTTCAGCAGTTTTACTATGATGTGCTGAGGTGAGATTTTCTCTGTATTTGTCCTTCTTGGGCTTCCTGGTGCTTCTACAATCTGTGGCTTGATTTCCCACCACTGCCCCAGTTTTGGAATATTTTCGGCCATTATGTTTTTTCCATTCTCCCCCTCTTCTCCTTCTGGGACCCTAGCTGTACACATGTTCAATGATTTGACATTATCGACATGTCTCTTACACTCTATTCTGTATTTTGTAGCCTTTTAATCCTCTGTCTGTCTGGTTACTTTCCTTCTGATCTATCATACCTTTCACTAATGCTCTCTTCACCCGTGTCTTCTCTGCTGTAAAGTCCATCTATTCAGTTGTTCATTTCAGTTGTGAACTTTTCAGCTCTAGAAATGCCACTTGGTTATTTTTCAAAGATTCCAGTTTGTTGTTGAAAGACTCACTTCTTATCTATTTTCTTGAACGTATTAAATCCTTTTAAAGTCCATGTCTGAGAACTCCAACATCTGGATCTTGTTTCTATTATTTGTTTTATTGCTCTTGGTTTTTGGTCATTTAGTCTTATCTCTTGGAATGCTAGATAACTTTTTAAAAAGATTTCAAATTTTAAAAAAATATGTTTTTATTGATCTCAGAGAGAGGGAGAGAGAGATAGAAACATCAATGATGACAGTTATCAATTGGCTGCCTCCCACACACCCCCTACTGGGGTTGAGCCCAAAACCAGGGCATGTGCCTTGACTGGGAATCAAACTGTGACCTCCTGGATCATAGGCTGACGCTCAACTGCTGAGCCATGCCAGCCGGGTGCAAATGGATAATTTTTTTTATTAAATGTCCAACATTGTAGAGATAGCCTGAGGCTCTGGATGATGTCATCTTCCTCAAGAGAAGATTTACTTTTGCTTCTGACAGGCAGCTAAAGAAGGAACAGGCCACCTTAACCCAATCTGGGATGGCACAGACTGGAAGTTGTGCTTCAGTCTTTCTGAGTCTGGTTTATATATGGTTAATGTGTACTCTCAGAGGATAGCCCTTTGGGCTCAACTAAAAGCTGAAGTGTTTATTTGTTTTTAAATAGAGCCTCTCTACTTTTTAAGCTCTAAATTTCAATTTTGACTTCCCAACTCCATGACCACTGCCCCCTATGAAATGCAAAATGTCTTAAGAGAAAAAGTGAAACCAAATATTACTTCTTTTCTCTCTAAGATCTTGGCCCCTCAGGTCTTAACTGCCTTGGTAGCTCTTCCATGTCCTTAAACAGAGTTCTTAAATGTTTAAGCCAGCATTTTTAGTTATCCTCAGTGAGTGAGTTGGTCTGATACAACCCAGCCTAGGTGAGAATCTGAAATTAGCACTGTCAGATTGCTAAATTAATTGTGCTATGCTGAGCACTTTCGATAGCGTGAGATTAAGTATTACTGTTATAGCTCCATTTTATAGATAAGGATACTGAGGAACAGTAAGATTAAACTCACCCACGACCACTTAGTAGCAGTGGTGGTGCCAGGATTTGAAACCTGGTGTCTTGCTCTGGAAGCCCGAGCTCTCAATTTAGCACAGTGCTAGGTTTGTTAAACACTTGTTGAGAGACTGAAGCACAGAGCATAGACTCTCCTCAGGGCCCTGTAGATAAGCTTCTGTAATTAGCACTTAACACTGCTCGACTGTCAACAGCACAGGAGGGGCCAGGGTGTGTTTTGTGTGTTTCTCCAGAAGGTAAACTCACTTTGCTCCTTCTTGGCTCAGCAGGCTAAGTTCAACAAAAGCAATGCCTGCCCAGGGGCTGAGTTTCCAAGTGCTAATTGCCAGTGAATGATTCATTTTTGCTCTTGGTTGGCAGAACTGACTCTGGAAGCCAAAACTACTTCCAGGGTTTCTGCCCCGGGTAGAGAAAGGGCTAAGGGCCCTTTCTGCCTCCACCTGGTTAGTTGTGATCTGGGGTACACAGGGGTGAGGTGGTGAGGCGGCTCAGTTTTTGCAATTCAGTTTGCACCACCATTTCCACCTGGTATGCTGTGGCCCTCCAGTTGGGGCTGTTGAGGTACTGGAGCTCTGGCTAGCTCTGTTGTGTCACTGGGGCTGTTCACTAAACCCTTCTGGTTCTCCCTGCTTCTGAATAAATGTTAAAATTGTACTTCCTGGCCAATTCATGATTAGGTGGGGCCATGTGACTAGTTCTGGTTAATGAATTGTGACTGTGTCACTTTCAGGCTGGAGTACTTAATTTTCAAAGCAGGACCCTCCCATTTGATGCTTTTGCTCTCCCAAATCCTCCAGCAAATCATCAATAAGTTTGGGGCCCAAGAAGGGTGGTCCTTAGTAGGTGGAGGCCACAGCTCCTGTGGAGGGGTCTCTGTCTGAAGTCCTTTGAGGTCACTCCAGCCCAGCCCATGGATGCCCGTGTTGTACAAGAGCAGTTGCTTGACCAGGGGCAGTGGTCAGGCCTCCAAGCCCCAGGTTCCTGCTCCAAGGGCCCCAAAGCCTCTGGGCAACATCAGCCATGACATCAAACATCAGCCACTGGTCCCAGCCCCCTGCCCTCCAAATGTGATCAAGGGTCTTGTTTGCTCAGTCTGAACTTTTTGTCCCTCACTGTGAACCCCTCTGTTCCCCTTAATCTTAGTCCATTTGTTCCCCCTCTGTCCCTGAAAGTCTGGGCCAGCCCCCTCTCCGGACCACCCCCCCAGCCCCAGTGCTCTCTCTGTCCCCAGCCTGCTCTCCTCCCCACTGCACCTCATCCTCAGGGAACCCCCCACATCACTATTACTCAGTGCTGGCATATTCGTCACCCTGGAAAGCTCTCAGCTTTTCCAACTGAACTCTGCCTCCCCAGAGTCCAAAGAGCTGTCACCACCCCCATTCCAGCCAATTCCACAGCCCTGCCCTGCCAAGTGACAGGCATGGGGGGGTGCATACATACACATAAACACACACACACAACACACGTGGGCATTCAGCGACATGCCCAGAAATACAAACACAGATGCATTACACACTGAGAACTGCAGACACAGGCCAACAGATAGACAGACACTCAGTTGCCTGCCTGTCTGGTGGCAATGAGCTCCTGCCCAGCAGAGGTGCCTCTGGGGACTTCTGACTTCTCTTTGCCTGGGAGTGTGGGGGTGGAGGGGAGCTACTTGGGTAGGGAGCCCTGGGAGAGGGGAGAGGTGAGAGGTGATGAGGGGACGGAGACCATTCAGACCATTCCAGCTGCTCTGATGGTGTCCTCCCATTTCGAGTGGGCTCCATGCCTACAACAGGCATGTGCTTGCAGTTCCTTTTATCAAGCCTGAGTTTTGCCGTTTCTGGGGCTCACTTTTGCTGAGTTTGGTCTAGATGGTCTCTGCTGCCCCTGGCTTCTGGTCCAGCTGAGAGGCCCCCGTGACACAGGACTCTCCACTAACTCTGTACCCAGCAAGGCGAGGTGACCCAGGGCCTCCTGCTCTCTTCTGGTCCTCTCTGGTGCTCTCAGATTTGCCCAGCAGGCTCCTTGTCCACAGCCCCAGCAGGGGCCATGTTTGTGCCAGACTTGGGTCCCAGCCTCGGCATGGGCCTAAGCTTCCACTCCGTGAATCTCAGCTGCTTGGACCCATAGGGAGGGGTTGAGGGAGGGGACTGCAGACTGGCTGGAGTGGAACCACCTCTCCTCCTCCCTCCCTCCAAGGCTTTGGGACCAGCTCTTCACCCTCCGGCCCAAGTCCTATCTGCCTCTCCTGAGGAACTTCAGCATCTTTTGTACAACTGTTCCACCTTGTGTCCCCCTAGCTCCTTGGCTCCTCATCTCCGATGCCCAATCCTCTATTCCACTCAACTACCCTCCCCCTCACCCCCCCTCACCCCCCCGCCCCCCATCACCTGGGGGACCTTACCGCCCTTGTCATCACTGAGCCGTTCCACCTCTGAGAAACCCAGACATCCTACTCTCGGCTATAACCCCATTGCTACCGCTGTGGAAATACGTGTACAGCACCTACGACTGTCAAACGCTGTCTCAGCCCTTTATATTATTAACTCCCTTGAGCCTTGTGACAACCCTATAGGTGGAAGCTATTGCTATTCAGATGGGGACACACAGGCTCAGAGAGGTTGACTGACGTGGTGATAACATGTGGCAGAGCTGGGATTCAAACCTAGTCTGTGTGTCCCCTAAGCCTGTGCTTTTCACCACGGCTCCGTGGCGCCTCTCGCTGTAACTGTGCTCTGAGCTGATGCAGCCCTGGAACTCTCTACATTTTCTCCACGAGCCCCTTTCCTCCACTTCTTTCTGCACCAACCGCATCGAGAACCAGCAGCACCTTACTTCAGTTACTCTCTTGCAGCTTAGTTTGTCTTGCAACTTAATTGATTGTCCAGCAAAGCTTCAACCCTGCATCAGTCCAGCTTTCCGCCTCCTCCAAGTTTGTGCACAAACTGCTAAGTCTGCTAAGTGAAAAGAAAATCATGAGCTGAGCAGCACGGCCCTCTGTGCACCCAAGTCCCTGGCCCCCCAGGCTCCCAGGAAAGCTCCCCCCTCCTGGTCAGTGCTCATCAACCCCTCTCACTGCTCCTGGAGACACTCGAGCCTCTCCATCTTATACAAAACAAACCCCCCCTGCAACTCTGCATCCGCCCCTCTCCCCTTCTTGAGAGTGCTGTCTACACTCCCTACGTTACCTCCTTCTCAGGAGTCAATCCACGCCCCTCTGGTTTCTGTCCTATCACTGGGCTCTCCCCAAGGCCACCAGCCGCCTCCTTGTTGCTGAATTCAGTGAACACTGTTCAGCCCTTAGCTAACTTGACCTCTCCACAGCTTTGGCCCCGCTGAACGCTCCCTCCTGGAAACATTCTCTTTCTCTTGGAAACAGTCTCCTTAAACTTCATCTTTTCCCAAAAGCCCAGACTCCCAGCCAGAAACCTGTTTTCGCCCTTGCTCGTCCTTTCTCAGGCTTCTCCCCAAGCATTTCCAGTCCAATCCCCAATCCATCTGCCACCCAGCCCTGCAGATCCTTCCCTCCAGGCGGCTCTAGAATCCGGCCCTTCCTCTCGGGCCTCACTGCTGCCCCTCCTCTGCCCCCTTCCCCACTTCTCCCTGCTGGTTAAAATGCCAACCTGGCTGCCTCCAGGCAGCCCTTGTGATTGTGCTGGAGTGGAGCTCAACTCACCAGGTGTGGTCTGGGGCACATGCTGCTCCCTGGGCCTGAACCACGTGTTGACTTTACCTTCACCTGGCTAACCCCAGCTCAGCCATCAGAGTGCAGCTGGGATGCCACTGCCTTCAGGAAGCCCCCCTTAACTCCCCAAATCAGCAGGCAACTGGAGACTCCTGTGTCCAGGTCTACATCCCTCAGTGGTCTTCCTTGAGGACCAGGATTACATCCACTTTGCAGCGGCCTCCCCAGCGCAGTGCTGGAGCCTCCCAGGGGCCCAGGGAATGTTGGCTCCACAAGTGAAGGGAGGGGCTGGTCAGAGGGGCCTCGGAGGTGTCGCCTGTCCTCCTGGCTTCACCTCCCTTGGTTCTGAAGTCGCTCTGTGCCCACCCCTCTGACTCCCTCCTCACTTCGGGAGCGTGTGGGGGGCAGCTGGGTGGGGCCTGGAGGTGGATCCCAGGGCAGATTCCTACTGGGTTAAGGAGGGGAGAGGTCAGGGTAGGCAGGGGGGCCCAAGGCAGCCCCTCTCTGCGGCATCTCCCGCTTCCCTCCGTCTCGTCTCTTTTTGAAGAACTCCCCCAAGGCTACAGGTCCGACCTCGCGTCCAGGCACAGCTCAGCTCCCCTGGGCTGAGGGCCGGGTGGTGTCTCCGCCCTTCCCCAGGGCAGCCCGCGCTCAGCGCCTCGCCTTCTCCGGCCCCTCCCGGGTCCCCGCCGCCCCTCCCGCCGCCTCCAGCTCGGGGCTTTCACCGCCTGAGCCGGTTGGTGGCCGCTGAGCACCCAGCGCCGGCAGGAGGGGGGGATCCCCAGGGACCTCGGAGGCGCGAGTTGGGGGGGGCCCACGTGGGGTGGGGTGGCGTGGGGTGGGGTGGCGTGGGGTGGGGTGGCGTGGGGTGGGGTGGCGGCCGGTCTCCCGCACTCACCCGCCTGGCAGCTCGGAGATCCCGGGGCGCTCGGCCCCCCGCAGTCAGTCCCTGGAGCGCGGGGCGCGAGTGCCGGGCAGCGGCCCGTCGCGCGGATTCCTGCGCGGCCGTGGCCCCTCGGCTCCCCGCGGACCCCGGAGCGGTGATCTGACGAAGTGTCCCGCCCCCCGCCCCTCCCTCGCCGGGCCCTGGGGAGACCCCCGCCCCCCAGGCTGCGGTCGGGACTTTCGAGCCCGCGGGGGACACACCGCCGCTCGCGCTACAGCGAGGGGGGCTGGTCGCACCGACTCCGTCTAGTCTGGAGCGGGCCCCCCACCTTCCCGGGGGGCGGGGGGATGGAGCTGGGGAGCAGGGAGATTTTCCCAGGGACCGTGCCTCTGCTCGGCCGCCCTCCGCCGATCCTGCCCCTAGAAAGGGGCGCGGCCACAGCCCGCGGGGAGCTCGGGCCCCGGTGGGACGGGGAAGGGCCCCTGGGGGTTGGAGGGGGGAGGGAGTGCCGGGCTCAAGGCCCACCCGCCTGGCCTGTTAGAGACCCCCGAGTTCAGCCGGAAGAGCGGCTCCAACCTCCCCCCTCGCTCTTCCCCCATCCAGTCCCAAACCCTCCCGACGGGGACCCCGCGGCTCCCTCCGTCCTGACAGAGGTCCTGCAGATGAGGAAACTGAGGCACAGGGCCCCACAGCCTCTTGCCCAGCCCCTGGGGGCAGAACCAGGCTGTGAGTCTCGTCCCCAGACCCCATCCGCAGCCCGGCCGGTCCCCCTGGGGGGCCCAGCTGGCATGTGATGTGCAGAGGCTGCCCCGCCAAGCGCAGCCCAGCCGGGGCCCAGCAGGGCACGGCCACGCTGAGGTCAGAACGGGGTTTTGGACAGAACCGATTTCATTTATTGAACAGAGCACTGGCAGAGCTCTGGGCTTAAATATTGGAGGGTTCAGGAGCTGCTCAGAGGTGAGAGGGTGCTTCCCCTGAATACCACCCACCACCCCACCCCTGCCCCCTTGACCCAACCGCACCTTCCTCCAAAGCAAGGATGGGGAGAAGGCATGCCTCCGCATGGACCGCTCCTGTGACCAGGTAGAGGGTCTGGGGGTACCCAGAGTGGAGATACACTTGGGGAAGGAGTTTCTCAACATTCACCTGCACTGCGGGGGAAGGAGTCTCAAGGAGCCCATGGTGGCTGGGGGAGAGGGCACCAGAGGCAGGCCTTGAGAACTCCCACCCAGTTTCAAGGGTCCTTTGAACCCCACCCAGTTCTCCAGTGGACATAGCTCTTGCCTTTCTATGTGTTCATTCCTTAATTTATTCCACTCTGATCCCCAACACTGCTCTGTGCCTTGCCCTGTCAGCCTTTGGGGATACCATAGCCCTGCCTTGGGGAGGTCATGGCTGGGAAGGGTTGATGGCGGGCCAGGGTGTGAGACCACCCTCCCAACAGCTCAGGCTCCACTTGCTCCACTCCCACTCCCACTCCTGCCACCTTGGGCACTTTTGGGGGGTGCTGCAGGTGAGGATTGAAGATAAACAAGAGGAAAGTTTTCTTATTGATCAAGGAGGAACCACCAGGCCTGAGTTACTGTTGGTGATGATGAGATTGTGGGGAGAGGGGGAAGGAAAGAAGGGGCGGGAACAGGTAGGAAGGAGGAGGGGAGGAGGAGGCAGGGAGGGGAGTTGATTCTCCTCACGCTGGAAGAACCAAGCTCCACAACCTGCCAGTGCATGTGAAATTGAGCCCCTTCATGGATCTCTATCCCTCTATGGTCAGGGAGTCGGTCCCTGTAGCTCGCGTAGAGAATAGCAGAGGGTCGAGCCTTCGGTGGGGGAGAGAGGAGACTTGGGTGCTGGCATGGCTCCACAATCTCCCACTGTGGGACTTGATGGATTCTTTTCCTGCAGGGTCTCAGCTTTCCCATCTGTACAGTGAGATGGTCTCTCCCATTTTTGGTTGGGTTTTCCAACATCCACTGGGTATCTTCTGGATGCCCAGCCCTCTGCTCCCTACTCTGAAGAGGGGGAAATAAGGGCCATTCAGAGTGATGTGGGCCGTGATCGAGGGAGCCTTCAGGTGGTGGGAACACAGACAAATCAGGGGAGGCTTCTAAGAGGAGGTGCCATCTACACTGATCCTTCAAGAATGAGACTTCTTAGCTTTGTCTTATGCTCACCATATCAGGACAGAAGCCACAAGGGGCAGATGTCTCTGTAGGATCATGAAGGTGCAGGTGTATGAAGAATGGTGTGGAGGGAGGAATAATGTTTTCTGCATAGCCACACACCCGTGGGCCAGGTCCTCCTCACCACAAACCCTGTGGGCACATGGGGCCTTGAGGTGGATCTCTAGAGAAAGCCTGGAGCATGTTTTTTTCCATTAAATTTAAGCCATTAACATTTATTGAGCATCTACCATGTGCCCTGATGGTAACCGGAAGAGGGCAGCATACACTAGGTTTAAATAGGATTAATAATAGTTTTATGAAAAAGACTTCAACCTGCCTGGAGACTGTTGAGAGAGGGAGACACAGCTGGTGGAAGAGGACCGGGAGGGTACTATGGTTAAGGGGATTCTTGGAACCAGGGCTTTAAAGCTGAGGGTTTTGAAAGATAGGAGCAGGGGGTCCTCCAGGAGAACATAAGCCAAGGCTTGAAGTCTGCAATGTGTTTAGATTGCTCAGGAGCAGTGAGAGGGCTGGGGAGAAGAAGGAAGGCTCGAGGTTTTGTCCGGAGTCTAATACTCAGAGTCTCAGGGGAGGGCTCAGCTCAGGAGCCACCTCCTCTTGGAAGCCTCCTATCATGGCAGTGACCACTTTGTCTAGGATTCCCCCTCATGCCCCCCTCCCCACCCCCGTCTGGTTCACTGCTGCTAAGATCCCCGAGGAGTTGCCCAGAGTTTTGATGTCTCCAAAGGAATCGGATCCAGCCCTTCTATCCAGCCAGGGAGCTTTAGAGGCCCAGAGCCAGTCCTTGGGGACTGAGGGGCTCAGCTAGGCCCCCATCTGTGGTTTGTGTAGGCCTGTGGTTCACTTCTGTGGCCAGGCTGAAGCAAGGGACTGGGGTATCCCTGGGCCCTAAACTCCACAGAAACCAGTCAGTAGATCAAAAAGCTTCGCTGCAGTCCAGAGAGAAAATCCGGGTCAAGAGCCTAAAAGAAGGATCCCTGTGGAGCTTCCAGTGACATCTTACTTCAGAATCCTCTACCCCTACTCCACGTATTTCGTTGCCAAGAGCCTTGACCAAGTGAATGCAGATCTGGCATCTCCAGGGCCTGGTTCATCTCTGGTTTGGACCCAGGAGGGCTTTGAAATCAGGGTGGTGGGCGGGAAGGGAGGGCAGGGCAGGGGGCAGCCCCTCAGCCCTGGCCTCAGGCCTCCCCAGTCCCCCGACCCCCTGGCTTCAGCTTCTCCAAGGTTCTGCTCACGGTGGCCAGGCTGCTGCGGACTCCTGGGGGAGAGACCAGGATGGGGCTGCCTGAGTAGGCAGATCTCTGGGTCAGAGCAACCCAGAGGGACCGTGGAGCAGAGTGGGATAGAATAGGGAGAGAGGGGAGTCCCAGGAGGCAGTTTCAGCCCAGTTCACAGAGGCATGGGTGGTCAGAATGGCCCTTCAAGAAGACAGCAGACGGGTGTGGGGTTAGAGGCAGGACTGGGGCTGGCTGCCTGGTCTCCGTTCTGGCCCCACTACTTCCCAGCTGTGTCACTTAATTTCCCTGTGCCCGTATATAATGTGGGGCTAATTATAGTACCGTCCTCATATGGTTCTGAGAATGGAACAAATTAATATATGTGAAGTGCTTGGAACAGTGTCTGGCATGGGACCTTTTGCTGAGATTGGGCATCCTACCGCTGGAGGCAGGCACTGTGCGCTGGGGCCGTCTTTGAGAAACTCCTGCCCTGGAATTTTCCAGTGTGTGGGGATGGAGCAGGAGGAGGATTCCCAGTTTCAGGTACCAGCTCTGAGAGTTGGATTCCACAATGTGAGAGGAGAGTGAGAAAATAAACTGGGGCATTGGATGGAAGTGAGGGGAAGGGGCAGCAAGGTGCCTTCTGTCCCGGTGTCCATGCTGGGCAGGACAGAGAGACCCTGAGGACAAACAAGCAGGGCTCAGCTCAGCCTGGAGCAAGAAGGTTTTGACTAAACACATGGAAGAACTACCCAGCTCTTTGGGCTCTCTGGGATTGGGCAGACCCCTTTTGCATGTCCCTCAAGATTTCCTGTGGGTCCCACAGAGCTGCTCAGCCAGAGAGGAAAGGTGGAAGATGGATTCTGGAATTTGTGGAACTTACCCTCTTTATTGCCATTGGTGCTGGATCTTCCCTCCCCCTGGTCTGGTGCTGGATGGGGGTGGATTCTCAGGCTCCCTGTAGGATGAGACCACCCCAAGCCCCCTGGTCACTAAGCCATTCTCAAATCAAGGCCAGTTTTGGAAAGGGAAGTCCTTCCTGTTGTCTAACCTCCATTCCTGCTGCTGTCTTCACTCCACCATTGCATTACTTTAGGCTTTAGGTCTTCCACACGATCTGGGCTGGTGTGTGTGTATGAGGGGAGGGAAGGGGAAATGGGCCTTTGAAGGAGAAGATGGCAGGTTTTTAAGGAGATGGGGGTTCTGGGGAGAACTGGGGATGTGTAGAGCTCCATAGGATTGATGGAGATGGGAGTATGTATGTGGGGAGGTGAGATGAAGTGGGAGCTATACAAGGGTCCTAAGGTCTTAAGGGAGATAGGTCTTTATGGTGGCTCAGGGATGAAGTGGTGTGATCTGGAGATCTTGGAGGTTTGGGGGAGATGGAAAATCTAACAGGGGAGATGGGAGTTTTAGGTGCTCTAAGCTGGTTCAGGCACTTTTGCAGCAGGCTGGAGTCTGCTGTATTGTAGTCATAGCAACGCCTGCACCCCCCCTCCCCACAAACATACACACACACACACACACACACACACACACACACACACACACACACAGAACAACTCCAATACACACAGCCAGGAGCAGCCACACATGTGGGCTCTGCTCCCCTGCACAGTGGGCCACAGACTTACACACAAAAGGTCTCACAGTCTTTGGCAGACTGCTGGGGGCGGGGAGGGGACTCACCTATATTAGGCAGGATATGGTCCAGATTGAACCGAGCCTTCAGGAAGGGGTAGGCCAAGATGAGGAGCCCTGGGATGAGAGACACAGAGGGGTTCTGTGACGGGGAGGGACCTGGTGGATGTGAGCTGCATAAAGCTGTGGGTGGGCTGTGAGCCTGGGGGTGGTTTATGAGGGTGATATAAGGCATGCATGGAAGAGCACGAGTGCAGGTTGGGACTGTGGGTGTGTAAATGTGAGCCTGTGAGTATGTGCATGGGGTAGCTCTCTAACACCCAGCCCCAGGAGGGGCAGAGAGCAGTGCCTGCCTGGGGAAAGGGCTACAGGCTGTGTGGGCCCAGGCTCCTGGCTCCACCCAGCGGGCTGAAAAAGGGCCCAGCTGCCACTACCACCACCAACTCTCCCCTGCCCCACCCTCCTCTAGGGAGTTTTAGTCCTCCCCTGGGGGGCTCCTCAGCATGCTCCTTTCCACCCAGACCTGGGGAGGGGGTAGCAGAAGAGTGGGTCCCGCCCTGCCCATTCCCACTCTATCCCCAGACCAAGTGTCGGTCGCCCTTGGCGGGAGTTTACAGGTGCAGATGCCCAGAGCCCACAAGCCCAGGGCTTCTCGGTCTGTTTTTGGCCCAGGGTTGTGGAGTGGGGTGAGGGATGGTACTCAGCATCACTGGGAACATCAGTGGGACTCGCCCAGATAGGCAGATGGACAGATATGCCGCTGAGACATACTGAGGGAAAAAGGAAACCCTTTGTCTGAGCTGCATCCTGTCTTGGCTCAAGGAGGGTCCACTGGGAACTCTGTCCCCTTTTACCTGCTCCCATCCACCCACCCCTACAGGCTTATGAATCCCACCGCAAACCTAAGAGCCCAGGCCTGAGACCGGACAGCCAGGGGGGGAGTAGCCAGAGAGGAATGTGGCACAGCTCCCTCTCCCGTCTCCTCGCTCTGGAAGTCCATGGAGGAAACCTCACCCCAACCTTCTCCTTCCCTGTATCCCCAAAGCTGCCTTGCTCACACCTCTAGCTTCTACCCTCTCCAACCAGTTCCTGTTGTCCCACCCCTTCCCTCCATTTCCTGTTCACCTGACCATGCCCCTGCTCCCTCCGAGCCCAGCTCACCCAGACCAGCGGCGCCAATAAAGATACCACCCAGGGCAGCTGCAGCTTTGGACACGGAGACGCCGATGATGATGCTGCCGGCCACCAGGCCAAGGCCCACACACGCCAGCTGCAGGCAGCGGAAGTCTCTGCTGTTGATGGGGATGTCCATGCAGGCCTACCCAGGGCACCGTGCCCAGCCAGTGGGGCCTCTCCCCAGAAAAGCCCTGGGGGTCCTGATCCTCTTGGTTGTCCCTTGTTGGAGCTCTGCCTTGAGGGTGGAGTTTCTGGGCAGTAAGATTCTGGACTGGTAACCCTTAGATATATCTGCAACCCTATCCCACAGCTCTCCTTAGTGCCCCCCCCAACCTTTACCTAAGATCTCTTCCAGGTCATCCCAGCTTACTGTTCCTCCCCTAAAGACCCCTGAAGCTGGGGACCACTTTTGGGACTCCTGCCTGGCCACATGCAGTGGTGGCTGCCAGAGTTCTGGAGAGCTGGGCCTGCCCCATGGAGTCCTCCACTGCCAGCCTCCTCTTGGGAGAGCTCAGCCCTAGCTCCCCTGCCCTGGACATCCTGCCCCAGCTCCCTGGAGCCTGCTCAGCTGCCACTGAGCCTTGGCCTATTAAAGTTTAAAGCAGTGGGGTGGAGGTGGGTGGGGCAAAGGGTTGGTCCAGAGGCCCGGCTCCTCTGAGATGTAGGCAGCGGGGAGGTGCTGAGTTATTCATGAGGTTGCAATGTGAGCTGCTGCCTGGGTCCCAGAGGCCCACTGGGGCAGTCAGCCAAGGTTCCACTGCTGGTCCCCAGCAGGGAAGGATGAGCTACTGGCTTCAGGTGGGGTTCAGGAGCCAGGGATGTGAGGAGACTCCCCGGCCACAGGTTCAGGGCGCACTCTGCTGTACCCTTGGCTTGGAGGTATACCTGAGCCTCTGCTCGGGGACTCAGAGAGAGTGACGGAAGGAGACCTGTAGGCGGTTCAAGAGGCAGGAACAGCAACTAGGACAGGAGGAGAAGGAGAGGTGTCCCTTCAAATCCACTCTGTACGCCTGTCCCCCCTTTACCCCATTCCATCCCACAACCTCTGGCTCCCAGGCAGGGCTGAGGGGTCCTAGTTTGAATCCCCCCCCCTTCTCCTTAATTAGGCTTGGTACCCACTCCCCTTTAGTTTTCAGTGGGCTGAGAGGGTGAGCCCTTCTAGCCTCCTGGGAACCCCGGCTGGGAGCTGATAGGGAAGAGCGGTGGTAGGGACCAAGAGGGAAGAGAAACATTTATGGGCTAGGGCTGGGAGAGGAACTGGAATGGGAATCAGCCTAGGTGGGGGCTGGTGTCTGTGGCCTGGGTCCGGAGCCTGGAACATGGCTGGCGCCTCCTGACCTTTGGCTTGAGCTCCTCTGCCCAGACTGTCTGACTCACTCGCAGGATCCACCACCTTGAGGCCGGGCAGCATTCACCCAGCCCAGCCAGCCCAGCCCTGTCACCCCCCCCAGTTCTAGCTCTCATCACTAATTGCATTCTTTGGCCCTCTATGGATTAGGGACTCCCTGGTCCCAGATATGGCCCTGGCCTTAGCCCTGCACCTAGACACCTGGGCATAGTCTCCAGGGTCCCATCGCAGCCACCACTGATTTCTCTTTGGATCCCCCCTTCCTTCCCACCACACCTGCGGACTGGCACAGCTGGGACCCCGGTCTCTGCCTCCAAGGCTGCCCCTGCCCTTGCCCCTCCCCTTAGCCTTTGCTGCCCTTCTGCTGAGTGTCTGCCTGTCCCCTGTGGCCTGGTTAATACCGCCTCATCCTGCAGGACCCTGCTCGGCCAGCCCCACTCTGAAGCTGTTTCTGAGGTGCCTGAGTGGGTGGGCTGCCTCTCACTGTGCCCATCAGTCCTCATTCTCTCTGTGCCCCATTCAAAGACTGTGAGCCCCTTGAGGGCAGCTGCAGAGAGTGAGCTCCACAGAATGCTGTGGCTGGGGGGACCTGGGTTAGGCTTCTGGACACAGGCAGAACTCTGGGAAAGCTCAGACCCACAGTCACCTCAAGCTGGCAAAGAGGAGGGCCTCGGGCACCATGGGACCTCTGTCTCTAACAAGTGGCTTTCCTTGGTGGGGATGGAGGAGCCTAGGAAGGCCGGGGTCACCTGACTGAGCTTTGGCTGAGGGAA
Organism: Miniopterus natalensis; assembly: GCF_054644295.1. Taxonomy (NCBI): domain Eukaryota; kingdom Metazoa; phylum Chordata; class Mammalia; order Chiroptera; family Miniopteridae; genus Miniopterus; species Miniopterus natalensis. The sequence continues at coordinate 27,228,196 of NC_142089.1, forward strand.
GACACTACCCAGACACTGGAGAGAGGCCTGGGCAGGGACAGGTGTGACCTCAAAGGTGTGTAGAGAGGAGGGGCGACTGTAGAGCACCCACAGGCTCCCTGGGCCATGATCCTGGCTCATAAGAGAAAGCCCCTGGAGGTGGACATTCCCCAGGCACAGCTGCTGCTGCCAACATCCCCCGTGCCTCTCACCAGGATGAGGTCTGATTATTCCTCTAATTAGGCATCAAATGACAGCCATGTCTCTGTTACATGTAATTGATCCCCACTGACTGGTTTTAGAAGGAGCCATCAAAATAATTGTCCATGAAAACATGTTCCTGAGATGTGGAGCTTTGGGAATCTGAACATCTTCCCCAGAGCCCCCCCCTCTGTTTCCACAGTGTGTTTGCATAATTCCCCCCCCCCCCCCCCAGGCAGGGCCTGTGCCGGCTCGTCCATGGTGTAAGAGTGAGGGTGGTGCTTCCACACCATCAGCAAGACAGAGGCTCTGAGGCCATGTCTCCCACCTGGAACTGTGGGACTGGGACCAGCCATGCCTTTGCCTAAGCTTCACTTTGCTCATCTTGTGAATGGGAATGGGGGTGGTAGAGGCTGGAGGAGGGATGCTTGTGCATTGTAAGTTTTAGATTCCAGAACATTCGACCTCTGAAAACTGGACACTGAATTCCAAATTAGTTTTTCTTTGACATTGCAAATCCTTCAGGGCACAGATCAGAGGAGGAAATATGGAGGAGACACACATTAAGCCACTATCAGTTAAAAAATCACAGAGAGCCCTGGCTGGGTAGCACAGTTGGTTAGGGCATCATCTCAATACACCTGAGGTTTGATCCCCAGTCAGGGCACATACAAGAATCAACCAATGAATGCATAAATAAGTGGAGCAACAAATTGATGTTTCTCTGTAGTGATGCTCTGAGACCCAGACCGACCAAAAGATGCTGGCTACTTTGAAGAGAGTGGCCTCTCCCCACAGTTCTTAGGTGTTTTTCATTGAGTTTTGTTACACTTCTGTCCCCAACTCAAAGCCCATTCCTCAACTGTCAGCATTTTATATAGAAAAAACATCCTTTTTCTCAGCATACCTATTAGGCTGTAGAAAGAGGCATGTTTAGAATTCGGAAGCAGAACCTTCTTTCTTCAATAAGATAAAATGTCTTGAGCTTCAAAAAAAGAACCAAACAGTATCACAGAATCATGTCAGTTCCTTTCTAGAACAGATGAGGAAACTGAGATGTGGGAGAGAAAGGATTGTCCCAGAGTCCCTGATAGGACCTCAGTGTCCAGAGTCCCTGCTTGGCTGGGAAGTACTCCAGCATATCTCTGGCCCCGAATTCTAAATTACCTTATTTGCGGTGGGAGGAACTGGCAACCCCGCATTCAGAGGAATCAGTCCAGGACTGCATCTTTTCCCTCATCACAGGAGAGCATCATTACGGGCTACTCAGAACCAGTATGACGCCTGCCCCTCCGCTGATTACACATGTAGAGAGGAAGGCTTGCCAGTTCTTACCTCCACATAGGCTGTATCATCTCTGAAATAACATCTGTCCGTGGGTGATGTGCTTACTATAACAGGTGAACGAGATGGAAGCTCAAGGCACTGGAGCTGGACCACTCACTGCTCCCCACCCCATGAGCATCAGAGCCCTCCTCCCTGAAGCCTGGGTCCCGCAGGCCCCAGGCTCAGGATGTGGCTAGGCCATGGGTCTCTGCTGAGTTCCATCACAGAATCTCTGTCTCTGGTGAGGCCAGGGCTGGCGGGTGCCTGCCTCTGAGCTTTCCTTCCCAGATCCAAAGGTGGAGTGGGGGTGGGGAGGAAGAGTGGGCGAAAGGCCTCGGCTTGGTTTAGTTCTGTTTATTTTCCTTGAGGGGTGAGGACCCTGGAAAAGAGCATGATTAATTCACTGATCCCCTGGGGAACAGGCAGCTTTCCCGGGCTGTTTGGAAGCTGAAGTCAGAAAGCAGCTTCCAAGGCAACTGCTACCATGGCAACAAGAGTGCCAACCATGGGGGAACCTTGCTCCTACATCCCCTCCAGACCTAAGTAGCTGGAGCAGTTGGCACAGGACCCAGGCACTGTTGTTCTTGGAGCTAAGTTTGGTGAGGGGGCAGTCAGTCGGGAGGTAGATACTTGGAGGGAGAAAGACTTGATCCCTGTGCCCGGGCCCCAGATACAGGAGTCCTCGGGTTCTGCTTGAACCAGGATGGGCTGGGGCTGAGGCCTGAGACACTCCATTGTGTGGGATCAACTCTCCTAAGGTATAATCTAAGTGGGAACGCTGGAGCCTAGGAACCTGCTCTGGGAACCAGTTCCAGAGCCTCCCTCAGTGTGTCTGCCATATCTGCCTCTGCCCAGCAGAGCCAGGTACATGGCCTGGTCCTCAGAAAGGGTAAGGCACTTCCAAGGTTGCCTAGTGAACAGTGGCAGAGGAAGGACTAGAACCCAGGGCCCTGGCCCCTACTGCTGCCCCTTGGGGATAGGGACCCCACCCTAAAGGGGCAGAGCAGCCTGTCAGCTGGAGGATCCCATAAAGGGCTAGAGGCCAGGCCCATCTGGAAAGTCCAGAACTATCTCCACCCACACAAGCCAAGGAAAGGGGGAAAGCTCATCTCCATCACCAGGACCCAGTTGAATCACCTTGCCCCAGGTGGTAATAATAAAAATAACCAAAACTAGCATAGCTAACAATTATTGAGTACTTACTGTGTGTGTGCCTGAAATTACCCTAAACACTATATTTATTAATTTTTCACTTTCACAACAGCCTGCCCAATTTTTGGTTACAGAAACCAAGACCCTCAATGATTAACTTGCCCAAGGCCCAAAGCTGGTAAGTGGCAGAACTGGGATTTGAACCTGGGCAGCACAGCTCTGGGTCCCAAGTCTCTCTGGAAAGAATTCCAGTTCTACCTTCTTAGCTGTACAGCCCCAGGCAAGCTATTTTTTACTTTCTCTGCTTGGGTTTTCATGTTAAATAGGGTAAAATAATAGTACTTTACTGCATAGGGCTGCTGTGAGAATTAAATGAGATAATGCCTGTCAGCTTCTCAGACAGAACCTGTTACTAAGTGCACACTAATGTTAGCAAAACCAGAGCAGGCGCGGTAGCATTTAAGCAGAGTGGAGGATGGGAGAGGCCTTGCTGGGGATCTGGGGGTCTGGGGGCCTGGGGTGGGGAGGTGGTGTGGTAGAGGGCACAGCCTGAGCACACAGGGGCAGGAGAGATCGCCTGGAGTTGTGTGTAGGGCAGTGAGGGGCTGAGGCATGGAGGTGATTGATCCAGGTAGCCCCTGGAAGTCACATCCCTGCTGGGCCAAACTGAAGGACTGACAAGGCTGGGAGTGGAGTCCAGAGACAAAACTCATACCCTGGTTCTGAGTCCCCAGGGGACTGGGAGACTTTGGGCCAAAAGGCTCAGATCATGCAGGCCTGATTTTCTAGCCCATTCCCCTCTGGCCCGATGAAGACTGACGTGAGGGTAGTGAGGGTCCTGCAAAGCAAAGAACAGAAGTATGTTATCATCATTCACAGTGCAGGACAGCTGGTAGCTGGGCCCATCACGCACCCCCTGAGTAAAGAACCCCTAATCCCAGCTCCCAGCTCTGCTCTCCCTGGGTGAAGAGCTCCCAGGGAACCCAGTCCACTGCCCTGACACTCAGGCCTCTCTCTTGCCACCTCCTTGGGAACTTTTAAAGTCCCTTCCTGCCTTAGTTGTCTCCAGCCTGGCTCTGAGATTACACGGGACACGCACATGAAAGCCCCTGCGTGGTGAACATACAGGCTGTGGATGGGAGGCACCGTTTTTCTTTGTTGCCAACTCTGGCAGGACAAGCGTAGTCCCGGGCACACAATGGATCCTCAAGGGCTCAATGCTGCTTTAGATGGAGGGGAACTTTGTTCCCACTCAGGTGGCGGGCAGGGCTGGGTACAGGGCGCATCAGCTTAAAGCATGCTTTGAAGTCCGCTGTGATGGCTGCTGACACCACCACTTTAAAGGCAGAGGCTGTTTCTTACTCATCTCTGGCACAGACTAGGAAACTGACAAATGTTTGATGAATTTCATTTCCTCACCTGAAAAAGAAAAGCAATCATGTCTCCTTCACCTTGTTTTATGAATCCAATGAGGTGCTATATTTAGAGGTCCTGTCTCCTCTTCAGGTTTGCAGGTGAAGAAAGGACTACCAGGAAGGCCATAGCTACAATTTAAAAGTTTTATTAAAACAAGCACAATGTGTAATAGCATCGTTGTGTTGTATAAATGTCTAAGATACACATACTGATTTTCTTTAGGTAACTCAGCAGCTCAGCTTATCTGATGCCAGGTTTGCCTTCATGCTCTTGGCAGGCAGCAAGTGCCACCTCGCTCAGACCAGGGCAGCTGGGCTGCCTTGGATCTGGCTCTACATCAGGCACAGAGCTCCTTGTAACTGCTGGGACCTGTGCTGCCTTCCATACCAGGCCTAAGATGCAGCAGCAGACTGGGTCTCTAAGTCACTCATCGTGGTGTGATAGTTTAAAACCAGTTAGAATAATAGGAAACAGCGGATTAAAACCTTACAAATGCATGGACATCCAGGAAAAGAAGAGCGAGCCTCTGCACGCTCTGGCAAGTCCATGGGCTTGCAGTGGGCGTTTAAACTCCCATCTTTGCTGGAAGAGCATGGTTAAAAAAACAAACATTTTAAAAAACAAAATACTGCAGACTTTAGCAGCAATCCCAGACAAGGAAGACGATGATAAATGAGGGACACACTTCAGTCACGGCAAAGAAAGATTATGTGCTTCTCTGTGCTACAGACTGGAAGACTGATCTGGCTTCCGGAATGCGAAGTCTCTGCCCTTCCCTGAATTGAGGGGATGGCTTTGCTCAGCCCAGGGGGAGGACATCCAGAGGACAGAGGAAGGTGGAAGGACCAACAGAGGAGGGGGTGACCGTGCAGGGAGGGAAGAGCCTCTGTCAACTGACACTTCTCAAGGCTGGCTCCCTGAAGGCTGCAGCACCAGCCACCACTGCCACCCATTCAGGAGAGCAGGCTGGATCCAGGATTTGCAGGCGGGTGAGCAGGTGGGCAGGAGCCCAGCAGAGATGTCCCTGCCTCAGGCGATTATGCAAAGTGACAAGTGATTGCTTTCCTTTTCAAAGACAACCCCTTTGGAAAAAGCTTTTTCCTTGAGGTCTCTGAGGAAATGGGGGGTTGGTGGGAACCTCAGGGCCTCTGTGGATGAGAAAGTCCGGCTGTGGCCACACAGCAGGTCCCTCTGCCGGATCTGCAGACTTTAGCCTCACAGGTTTCCAGGGCCTGAAAGGTGTGACTGGGGTCGGTCAGAGAGCTGTGGGTGTGGGCCGGGTCCTTCATCTCCACTGCGGCCTCCCTGGGTGAGGGCCCTCCGCCGGGCCAGGCGTGACTTGGAGGGAGGGGAAAGCTTCATGGAGCAGAAGCCCTTGGCCAGTGCCTTTGACTCCTCTGCCAGTTCATTCTCCTCGTGCTGAGACAACTGGCGGTTAAGGGCAATGGCCTCGGCCGCGAAGAGTGTCAGGTCCATTGTGCTGCTATTTCTATAGGGACAGAAGGGAAGGCAGAGAAAAGAGGGAGGCAGGAGGACTCAATGGCTTCAGCCAGGCCAGTTCCTTGACGCCCCCACCAACTGCTGCAGTTCCATACTTCCACCACCTTTTTCTGAGCCAGCACGGGGCTGCTCTCTCTGAAGTAGTTCTTGTGTGGGTTTGGAATCTGACTTCGCTGAGGCTAGAAAGGCTTTGAGCCTCAATTACTGTCCTTGGACTTGAGAGACAGATGCCCCTTTCATTCAGCGCACCCTCCTCTAAGTCCCCAAGGCTCTGCACAGAGCTCAACAGAGGAAGGGCCTCCTCAACATATGAAACCCACCCATGTATGTCCTTCTCCCAGGTCAGGGCTGGGAGCTCCAAGGGCAGGGGCTGTCCCTTTGTGTCTGTGTCCCCAGAAGCCAGCACAGGGCTAGCACAAACAGGCAGTATTTGCTGAGTAAATATGCTAAGGTGGATCTGAGATTTGGAGCATCAGGGCATCTGGATATCGCTCTAGAGAATCAGGTAGGAACCCAAGCTGGGCAGTAGCATTCTGGCTCAAAGGAATTAAGATTATAAAGGTATAAGACTTCTCTGTGTAACTCCTAGAAATGACCATGAGGTTGGTTTCTGGAGGGGTTCCCACAATGCTTTAGCCCTAGCCCTTCGGGAATATGGCAGTGCTCATGAAGAATGTGATTGAGTGTTAAAAGGCACTGAAGTAAGCCCCGGCTGGCACAGCTCAGTGGTTAGAGTGTTGGCCTGTGCGCATGTCAAGGGCATGTACCTGGGCTGCTGATTCAATTCCTGCCTCATGTTGGGGCGCATGTGGGAAGCAACCAATCGATGTGTCTCTGTCACGTCGATGTTTCTTTCTCTCCCCTCCCTCCTCCCTTCTACTCTCTCTAAAATCAACAGAAAAATATCTTCACTCCTTAGGCGAAGATTTAAAAAAAAGAAAAAGGCACTAAAGACAAACATATCTGGGTTCAAAGCTGAACTCCCAAGGCTACTGTGCGGTCTTGAATAAGTTAACTTCATCTTTCCATGCTTTAGTTTTCCAAACTATAAAACGGGGTAATAGGAATGAGCACCGCTCTTTGAAGTTTATCATGAAGATTATGGATATAATCTATGTACAGCCCTTCGTACCATATCTGGCATGTGGTATTTACTATGCAGTGGCCATCATTATTATCGTTTGTTTAGTAATATTTCTATCATAATCCATCTTGCTGCCTTACACTGCCCTTGATTCCTGCTTTCACCAAACCACAGCAGCAGAAGGAAACCTTGGTGTTATAATCCACAGATAAGGTCTGTTTGGGGATGCAAATGGTGATTTCCAGTTAGGATTCAAGTGTTTAAGCAAAACAGATTTTTCTCCTGCACACAGCACAGGGAGGGGCCTTGAAGGTGCTGGAGGGCTGGAGAAGCCATCCAGGTGGAAGAAGAGAAAAGAGGGAGACATTTACTGCAGGGGTGTAAAGAGAGGAAGAGAAGTAGGGAGAAGGCAGGCCAGGGAGCCACTTCAGGGGAAGGGTACCTGAGCCTAGAGATGGGCTCCCCATCCCCTACCTCCATCCCAATGTGGCTGAGAACTTGAGAGAAAGTCAAAGCCAAAGAAGGAAGGGTGTTGGGTGTGGTGGGAGCATTTACCTCTGGAGGACTTGCGGCGTGGGGAGTCCCCTTTCTGGAGCTTGCTAGAATGGGAAGGATAGATATGTAGGTAAGTGTTGCTCCCTCCTTCAAGAGCTGCCCCCACCCATGCCAGCACAGAGTGGGTAGGTTACTACAGGCTCTGGCCCAGCACAGGGACTTGGCCAGGCTTGCCTGCAGGATCAGATCTTCCAAGGAGAGAGCAAGCAAGGAACAGCCCTCAACCCAGCTACCTCTGCATGGAGAACCCTCTTGGCCTGGCAATATCCTAATCATCCTCTAAGACTCAGTTCTAGGGTTCCTTCCCCTGTGAGACATTCCCCTTTCCTGCCACCTCCCAACTCCTGCCTATTCTAAGCAGAGGTGGGTCATTGTCCACTGGTCCCCCAAACATCTACCACACTATCCTGTCATTCATTCCCTTGTTTCCCTCTCCCCATTAAAACATGAAGACAGGGACTGGGTCTAACTCATCCCACTGTTACTAGTGTCTGACATGGCGGGTACTCAGTAAAGACAGCAATTCTTGAGTGGCTGGGAATTAGTCACTGCGAGACACTTGGATTGGGTCCCCATCTGTAACATGGGGCTGCTGGGGCCACTGAACTGAGACACAGTGACTCCCAGGAGGTCTGGCAGACCCCTTGGAGGAGAAGAAGTCAGGCCCCATGACTAACAAATGAGGATGGCTAAAAATATTCTCTAGTGAAGACTTGGATCCTTAGTTTGGTGAAAATGCCACTATTTGCCTTTTGGGCAAGCTGCACCGAGACCTCAGGAACACAAGGAGAATGTATGTGACCCTAATGCAGCCACACAGCAAGCAGGGTGGCAAGGCCTTGCTTCTGGGTGCTCTCAGCTACTGATCATTTTGTACAAGGGGATGGAACCGCAGGCCTGATGACATCAGGCTGCTTCCTGGGCTGTATGCCTCTCCGAGTAGCGGGATGCATGTACCAAATCCCCCAGAGGCCTCTGTTCCAGAGAAGCATGGGTCAGCTAGGGCCTTGGTCTGTGATCAAGGTTAGAGCCAAGTCTGTGACCAGCATGGGACGCAGTCTGGGGCTGGGTTAGGAGTCAGTTCACCCTATGAATGAACCGAAACAGGAATTGAAACTGCCATATAATCTCCCTCCAGCTGAGGTCAGCCACCTGAATGTGAGAGCTTCCTCGTGACCATGCTGCAGGCCTGAGGAGGTGGACCACCACCCCTCCCTGGGTCACTCACCCCCTGCACCCACGGGTGCTGCAGAACTTGGGCAGCGCTCAGTCTCTGCTTCGCATCTCGAACCAGGAGCTTGGAAATGAGGTCTTTGGCCCCACTGGAGATGTGTGCCCAGTCCTTGTCAGGAAACTCATACTTGCCTTCTTGGATGCTCTCAAACAGCTTGTTCTAGGTAAAGAAGATTCCTCTTGATGCGACACTGGCCAGGGATGGGCCGGATGGGCCTGTTATTGATCTGGTCACCTCCAGTCCAAATGACCTCAGTTGAAGCCACAGCTCATGGCTGGGATATGCCAGACTCCCCACACTCTCCCCTAAACCATCAAATGAAACAGAATGACCTTGGCAGGCACAATGGCTATGCTACTAAGCAGGCTGGGCGGGCAATACATGGGAAATATCAGAGAACAAAGCCCGGATTCCTTGGCCCTTTACTCAGGGCCCTTCAGGAATGGGCCCCTGGCAACCTGTCAGGTCTCATCTCCCACCACCATCAGCCTTACACTTCTACTCTTCCTCCCTCTACTCATTTGAACCTCTTGTCTTTGCTTTGCTGTCCTTCTACTTGTGTTTCTTGCTCCCCTTCCTCTGAGGCCAGACTCACCCTTTCAGACTGAGTTTGGGTATGACCTTCTCTACCTGGCTGGGCTAAGTGCCCGATCATCTCTAGTTTATCTTGGGCTACCCTTGGACACAAGAGGGAAGGGGCACATCCTTCCCAAATCAGGAATAATCCCCAAACCCAGTCCTGCTGGGCATCCCACAAGCATGCTGACCCCTAGCCGGCCTTCTGCAGTGGATCCTGGGACTGCACTCACCTGGCACACCCTGCAGACCTCTCCCCGGTCCCAGCCACAGTCAGCCCCACAGTGACCCACAAAGGGGGGGTAGCCACTCAGCATAATGTAGAGGACCACGCCCAGGCTCCATAGGTCACAGCGCTTGTCGTAAAATGTGGCCTCATCTATGAAGACCTCCACCACCTCTGGGGCCATGTACTCTGCAGAGCCACACTGAGGAGGAAGTGACAGAGAAGAGAGAGGCTTAGTCACAGGGAGAGGGGATGGCAAAGAATAGAATGTAATAGGACTTGAGCAAGAGAACAGAGTTGCAGAGGAAGAAGCTGTCAGAGAGCTCACCTGATGCCACCAAGGCACTTAGAAAAGCTGGGCCAACTAAACATTGGAAAACTGAGTCCTATCATTCCACGTGACCCACATGACCAGTTCCAGGACACCTTCTTATCTTTTTGGGTCCTTCTCCAGTAGGCAGAGACCCTTAGTCAAGAAGCTCCAGGAATCTCTCCCTGCATACAGTCTCTCTGTATATAGTCACTTAATGTGCAGGTACTTCAATGTATCAGAAGCATGGGTCTGAGGGAGATCTGTGGAGATCAATTCCATAAAGCAAGGGCTTCTTAAAGTGAAGTCCTGCCAAGCTTCCCTGCTAGCTTAGAGCAAGGAAGTATAGGACTTAGAATTAGGAGACAATCAAAGCTAGGAGAATTCTTAGAACAAATACAATTTCCCCACTTCTCCCATTCATAGATGGGAAAATCAAGCACTAGGGTAGGACAGGGATTTGTTTAAGCACATCAGTGGCAACCCAGTATCCAGGATTCTTTCCTCCCATCCTTGCATAGAAAACTGCTGATAAAAAGATGTAATTCACTTTGTTCCACTCTTCATTATTTCAGGTTCACCAAGAAATACCCCGCCCCCACCTCCAACACACACAACTAATTTGTTGGAAAGATGGTAAGTGGAGAAAGCACATTGTCTTTGTTATTGGCAATTAGAGTTAATGACTTTGAGAACAAGGTAGCTCAGTGTTGGAAAAACTAATAAACATTTCTAATAATGTTGCTTAGAATAAGACATGGGCATAGTCAAATACATGTCTTTAAAAAAGGTTATTAGGAAAATTCACTTATAAAGCAAGCAAATCTCAAAAGAATCATAATTACAGTCTAACAAATATATACAGAGATGTCTTAGGAAGCAATAGCTCCCAACAGCACCATCTGGGTATGAAGTGTGAAGTGAGAGAAGCAATAAGACAACTTAGCCAAGTGAGCCTATGTGCAGAGAGCCTGGGACCTCAGTTCTCATCACAGAGAGGCCACACTCCCCATCTTCCATCACAAGGTGATGCGCCACTTCAGCAGTGGGAATAGGGCTCTCAGAGCTATAAGGTGCTCATATGCCAGAGGGCTGGCCCAGGAATGGTGTCTGTCTTTACCTGGGTCAGGATCCAGGGCTTAGTCTGTTCTTATAGATATAATTTGTCTCATCATTGGCAGAGGACCCACCCCAAGCTAAAAGCTCTAATGTCAGTTTTATTAGCAACTAAGCACTGGGGCAGGGAGGACAGTAACAGTACAAAGCAGTGAGTCAAATGACAACTCCGGCAGCAGGAAGAGATGTAGATATGCTCGCTTTTCCTTCCTTAGCCCTCTGTTCTGGACTCCAGAGCTTTGGGTCAGGGGCACTCCAAATGTATAGAAGCTCAGAAGGAGGTGGCATAGGGTGCCCAGCCATACATACCGGAGTGGTCAGCTCTGGTGTAGTTATGGGGGTGCAGGAGTTATTCAATTTCACCCCACTGCCCAAGTCAAAGTCACAGATTTTCACTGGAGACACCTGAAAAGGAAAGCAGAGAGTGAAGGTTACAAATATAAGGAACCAAAGGGCACTAGGAGACCAAGGTGACTATGTGGGTGCACTGTTACGTGGCTGCCAGACCAAAGCCCAGCCTTACCTGTCATGTTTACTCTCCTTAAGTTAATTAGGAGTCACCTGAGGATTTATTCCAAGCTGTCTTCTGCTCTATGCTCTTTACTTATTTCCTGACTAAGAGAAAATGTGTGCACTACATAGTTCAGGCTACTGTAAATTTAGTACAAGACAAGTAGCAAACCTTTGGAACTCTTGCTGACAAAGGTATCTGTGCAACACAGAAGTTAGAGAAGTTAGTACGTATTCCTGGGACACTCCTTGTAGACTATTGAAAGGAATTATGAATAAAAAAACCCTTGACCACCTCAGGTGGCTTAGGGTGACCAACTTGACTTTGCTTGCTTGGGACTTTGTTGGTTTAAGCATTCTAAGTCCTGCGTTTCAGAAAACCCTCCAGGCAGGAGCAAACTGGGATGGCTGGCCACTCCAGGTGGCATCAACATAGCAGCTAAGCCCACCAGAATTGGAGGCTGCACCTGAGACCAAAGACAGGATGAGTCATCTCTGGAGCCAAGCAGAAGGGCGGTTTGTGTGCACGCATGAGAATGGCCTGTGTGGTAGAAGCAGTACAGTGAGTCAAAAATGCTGGTTCCGTGAGTCTCAGCTCAGATTTACCTGTGGGGGGAGCCTGGACAAATCCCAATAGCTCCTTCTTTCCTTCTCTCCTCCTTCTCTCCTTTTTTCCCTCTCTCCACTTTCTTTCTCTTACATTTTTTCTTTTCTTTTTTTCCACTTAGCCTCTCTTTTTTATTGTGATAAAAAAATATATAACAAAATATGCCATTTAAACCATTTTTAAGTGTATAATTCAGTGGCTAATTAATTACACATACAGCTGTACAACAATTACCAGGATCTGTTTTCAAAACTTTTCCGTCATCCCAAACAGAAACTCTATACCCACTAAGCAATAACTCTCCACTTGCCTCTCTCCCTAACCCCAGTAACATCTAATCTACTTTCCGTCTCCATGAATTTATCTATCCCAGATATTTCATATAAGTGCAATCATACAATATTTGTCCTTTTATGTCTCGCTTATTTCACTTATAATATTTGCAAGGTTAATCCATGTAGTAGCATGTATCAGAACTTCATTCTGTTTTATGGCTGTGCAATATTCCATTGTATGTATATATCCACATTTTGTTAGTCCATTCAGCTTCTGATAGACATTCGGGTTGCTTCAAGCTTTTGGCTATTGTGAATAATGCTGTAATGAACCTTGGTGTTGAAGTCCAAGTCTCTGTTTTTAACTTTTGGGGATATATACATAGGTGTAGAATTGCTGAGAGTTATGGTATGTTCAGCTTTTGAGGAACTGCCAAACTGTTTTCCACAGAGGCCGCACCATTTTACATTCCCACTAGCAATATACAAGTGTTCCAATTTCTCCACATCCTCATCAACACTTATTTTCCATTTTTTAAATTATAACCATCTTGGTAAGTGTGATGTGGTATATCACTGCATTTCCCTAATGACTATGGATGCTGAGCATCTTTTCATGTGCTTATTGGCCACTTCTATATCTTCTTTGGAGAAATGTCTATTCAAGTTCTTTGCCCATTTTTTAATTGGATTGCCTTTTTGATGTTAGAAGTTCTTTATATATTTTGGATATTAAAACCTTATCAGTTATACGATTTGCAATTTTTTCTCTCATCATGTGGGTTATCTTTTTATTTTTATTTTTTTAGATTTTTATTGAACTTATTGGGGTGACATTGGTTAATAAAATTATAAAAGTTTCAAGTGTACAATTCTATACGTCATCTGTATGTTGTATTATGTGTTCACCACCCAAAGTCAAGTCTCCTTCTGACACCATTTATTCCCCCTTTACCCTTTTTTAATTTTCTTGATAATGTCTTTTGACATGCAGTCTCTATTAATTTTAGTTTTTCAACTATAACAAATGGGCAACAAATCCATGCCATGAAGATCAAGTGAAACAAAGAGCATGAAAGTACACTGTAAACCAGAGGCAATATAACACAGTAGTTCAGAGCACCCACGGAGTTCTGAGTTTTAATCCGTATTCTACTACTTTTCAGCTGAGTGATTTTGGACAAGTTTCTTAATCTAAATTTCAGTTTCTTCATTCATAAAATGAAGATAATAATAGTATCTATCTCATGAGAGTTTATAAATACTAAATAAAATAAATATAAGTGCTGGCACACTATAAGCACTAAAAAATGTTAACTATAATAATTATTAATAATCATAATAGCAATGATAAATTATATAGTTTAATGCCAGGGCCACAGACAGAAAGGCACAAAATCTAATTACATTACTATTCCCCACAACAAGTACCAAGTTGACTCACATATTCACTTGCAACCATTCCTTATGAATGAGCTATCCCTTAATTCAAACCAAGACACATGTGTTCAAGCATCCGCACACAGATACATACACAGAACCATGCATGTGGGTCATCAGAACCACCAGGGCCTAAATCCTTCCTAACAAACACAGAATCTGTCAAACTCATACATGCTTATGGAAAGGCAAACACATCTACTAGCAGATTGAGTTAAGGGAAAGTTTAAAATAGATGGCATTTGCTCGACACCAAGAATAAATGTTTTCTTTTTAACGGGCACCAAAAATAGAAACAGAAACCCTTTTCAAGAACCTGCTTCCCAATTATCACTTCTAGTGACATATATACCATGACATAAACATCATTTATAGGCAGAGATTTGCTTCATATAAGATTAAGTTGCTGTTTATGACTCCCATCACCTGCTCTAAAGGTAGGTGCATTGGATGAAAAAACATTCATTTTGTGTGGATCTCATATATTTTACAAACTCTCAGGCTTAAGCCAATTGTACTGCTGAAAACAGCAAAGAAGGGACAAGGATTAACCTTACTTGGAATATAGAAACGCTACACATTAGGTATAACATTCTCACATGTTCATAATAATCAGTTCAAGTTGGTACTGGAGTCTGAGAGGACTGCCAACAACCTATACTGAAAGCAAAGGTGGTTTCCCCACAGTGGCGTAAATACTGTAACATACTAAGTGGGGCTCTAAGTACCTTTTCTGAAGATTCGCACAATATATTTTCTGGCTTCAGATCTCGGTGAGCGATGCCTAAAATGACAGAGAGCAAGGAAATGGTTAACATATGCACATAATTATCAAACATTCCACACACAATTAATTTTTTCCAAATGCTGCTGTTCGCAGATTAATTCCCAATTATGGTACATTAAAAAGTCAACGAGCTGCAGGAGGCAGAAGTAACCAGAGACAAACCAAAAGTACCGTTGAATGCAAGTTCTTTTGAAGCAGAAGCTTTAGAAGTCTGGTAGGGATACGAAGGGCTAAATGAATCCCAGCCAGCCTACCTCTCAGCACTGCAGGGACAACCAAGAATAAGAAGCCTAATACAAAGCAGGGCAAAGAACTCTGCAAACAGCCACGCTTGGAACAGCAATGCAGAAATAATGAGATCCTTGTTTAAGAGCACCTCAGGAGGCTGAGACTGCTCTACCTCATTTCTTCTTGTGTGGCCAATTAAAAAAAAAAAAAGATTCCTTCAGTGGGACTTCCTTAATGTTCAGAGGGTCAAGTGTTAGTGAACAAATCTCCCAAAGCTTGTCCAATTCCCTTCTCTCCTACTCCGTATATCCAAGACAGTTCTGCCAGAAGCACTGCAAAGGCTGCTTTGACCCATGGTGCTGTTCTTAAGATAAGCCCCCCTCCCCCCTGCACTTTAGCCAGCCCTCCTGAAGGAGGCTGTAGATAGCAGCTGACTGCATGAGGGGTTAAAAGCTACTGACTAGGACAAGAAGGCACCTGAG
Source organism: Miniopterus natalensis (assembly GCF_054644295.1). NCBI lineage: Eukaryota > Metazoa > Chordata > Mammalia > Chiroptera > Miniopteridae > Miniopterus > Miniopterus natalensis. Next base: position 27,243,200 of record NC_142089.1, read on the forward strand.
GGGAAAACCACCTTCTAACCAAAGATAGGGACAAAGAACCAACTCACAGGGCCATGGAGTTCTAGTGGACCCAGAAACCTCCCATTCCTCTTTCCTCCTGCAGAATGTATGATGCAGAGACAGAAGGGCTGCGAGGCTGAGCAAAAGCCAAACAGCTACTGCTTGAAAGTACTGGAAAGCAACAAAGGATTCTTGGGTAACAGGGAAAAGCAGAGTCGGCTTTACTAAAACTCCCTGGATGATCAATTTCTCAGGCAGCCCTCCGACTCCCTGGTAGGTGACAGAGGCTCAGCACACTGGAGGCTCTTCACTAGAGGAAAAACCTGAGCTCCAGCAGGCTCAGTGACTTCATCAGTCACCTAATTGAATGAGAACCCAGAGCAACTCAGTCCAGGCTGCACAAATTGAGTCGGGCTACAGCTTGCCGTACTAAAAGTGAAAGATATTTTCCATTACAGCAAGTGCTCCCACAGAAGGATCATGAGCCACACATGGAGCCTTGCTCTCCAAATAGGTGCTGATGGCCCAGTCGTCCCTCAGCCTGAGAACTGAGGGCCATGTGTAATAATAGGCCTGCCTCTGTGAGCACACCAGCCATCGAGCCGCTCCAGTTCATTTCCCAGAGGTTAAGCTGCAGTGTGTCCAGTATTTAAAAGTATGGAACTTGTTTCCGGGCTGACCCATTCTTGCCCAATTCATCTTTCCAGTGTGAAGTTATTTAGAAAACAGCTAAGTTCAGCTGGAAATCGTTTTTCATCCCCTCCAACTTTTAGGCACATGGGCAGCTGGCCAGCTAGATGTTAACAAGTACTTCAAAACTCCTCAGACACCACCAGCCTCTGTTCCCTTTAGTGCATTCTTGTAAAAAAAATAAAAAAATAAAAAAATAAAAAAATAAAACCCTCTTTACCCCCCTCTAAGGTATGGATCTTGTAAAAAGCATGACCCAGTTTTGCAATCTACGGAGGCAGCTTGGGGAGCAGTTGTAAATCTTTGTCAGGCAGGTGTTACCTACATGCATCCCAGCTTTCAGAAACAGAACCACTGCTATTCATCATGCTGTGGAAAGTACAGATCCCCCTTCTAGGAATTTTCATCCCGTGTATAAGTCAGGCCCCCAACATGATGTGGCCTGGGTGCAGATCTCTCTCCAGCCACTGGAGAAAGCGAGATAGAATAAATGAACCCTCCCCACCCAGTCCACACCAGCCTGCACTGTGCTGCTGGCACAAGGTGGGGTGCACAAACAGGATGCCTATAAGTGGTCCTGAGCACTTATGACCAAGGCGGCCTAGATCCACAAAAGTGAAGAGAGCAGAGCTAAGTCACAAGTTATTCACTCTAGCCCCCACCAGGCAGAATGCTTTAAGGGAATTAACATTAGAAATAAAGATGATTTCTGCCTGGTGGGGGGTAAGGATAAAGGAAACAACATTATTGAAGAACCATATAGTACGTGCCAGGCACTGCGCTCCAACTCTGCTATACGTATACAATACGCCACAGGATGCACACAATTGTGTATGCCAGGAAGTACAGATGAAAGGCTTAGAATGGTGCCCAGTACGTAATAAGTGCTATCTAGTGTTAACTACTGCTGGTGATGTAATTCTCTCTTTATTCTCACCATAACTCTGTGGGGTAGGCACTGTTACAACTGGTAAATAAGCAAAGCTAGAATTCATTTTTTTTCCATGACACTGTTGTTTGGCAAATTTAAAATATGTATGTAATAATTAAATACATTTATGAAAATGCAAAAACACCCAATTTGCAAAAACATTTAATTTACTACAAAAGTTCTTAAATAATCAGTCCTAAATAAGGACTGTAAACCAAAGTGTAATTCCGACAATAGCAATCCTGCTCTTTACCATGGTGAAGCTCAAAAGATACCTCAAACTTACCATGTTAATAGAAAAGTGCATTTTCCATTTATTGTGAACAAGATATAAAACTACATGTATACTATCATGCCAATAGAGGTGATGTATTTTAAAATACTAGAAAGAATATCATCAAATATTTATACTAGAGGTTGTATGATGCATGGTTTGCATTCTTCATTAGGAAAGAAAATCATCCACATCCACACACCCACATATACCTTGTTCAACATGAAATTTATTGTTCTTGTCCCTGCTCTTTCTTCTGTAATCCTTATCATTCTTAATAGCTCCACATCTACCCACCATCCATATCAGAAGTCTGGAGCAACCCTGGTTTTCCCCCTCACAGTCACGGGTGGGCCTGCCAGCTGCACCAGCTCCTGGCCCAGCCCTCCACCTGGCCTGCCTTTGTTCCTTGGTCCCCGTAGGCTGACCAGCCCAACCAACCCACCCACCAAGGCAAAGGCTTGGCTCACCTTTGGTGTGCAGGAAGTTAAGGGCAGCAGCCACATCCTGTACTACTTGGCTGGCCTCTCGCTCATTGAAGTGCTTCCGCTTCTGGATGTGGGCCAGGATGGAGCCTAGGGAGCAGAGGGGACACAGAGGAATGCCTTTTCAGGCTCTACTAAGTATAACTTGTCAGAGGCCAAGTGTCCACAAGTTTGGGGTGGGGACATAGGCTTATTCATTGCTGAATGTTCAGCATCAAGTATGGTTCCTGGCACAGAGGAGGTACCAGCACAAAACTGTACTGGACAGAACTGAACTGTGATCTTCTGTACCTGTCTATGATGAGCACAGAAGGGAGTGAGAACAATAAATGGCCATAGGATATAAATGCCATTTGGCTCCTGGAAGCAAAAAGAACTACAAATCCAAGTGAATCCACCTGGGGTTGGGGGCCTCTCTGTAGGAACTTTTCCTCCTTTGCATCTGATCTCAGATCCAAATGAGAGCACAGCTACAAACAGAAATGCCACATCCTCACTGGATATGCAAATAGAGGAAAAAAAAGAGAAAAAAATGCTTTCCTTCTGAACTTTCCCTATTATTATTATTATTTATTGGCAACTTGTTTGAGAATTCCCTGGGATTCATGATGGATGATCATCATCCTGGGCCTTAATCAGAAGTCCAAACATATACTCAACAGTAACTACAATTTCTCAAAGACCAAGTAAATTTTGTTGGCTAACACTTATTGAGTAGTTACTACGTGCTAAGCACTATGTAATACTCTTTTAAATAGACTATCTTAGGCTCACCACACTGTACAAAATGTACAAAATACAATTATCCCCATTTTACAGATAGGGAACCCAAAGACAGGAACGGTTTAAGCAACTTGCTCAAGATCATACATCAGTAAGTGGTGGCATCAGGACTTAAGTCCAGTAAGTTTGACCTCAGAGCTTGTGTAGACTTCCCCTCAGGAGGACCTGTGGCCCCAATGCTCAGGGGATGAGTTGCCCTGAGCCAACCACACTCTCTTTACCCATTGGGTCTGGCCTCAGTAGAGTTGTACTCTAAGTGATATGGTTACAGACAACCCCAGCTGCATCTAGCATTAAAACATGCCATTCAAAGTCCTAGTATTGTTGGGTAGGGCTGGGCAGGCACAGGCATGAACATATGACTTGGCTCCAATGTGGTCTATGCTCACTAAGCCAGTATTTCTGGACTGAAGGTGTCATCCTTGTGTCCTAAAAAATGGTACATGTTTACTTATTACCTGTGGTTTGGGCACGGACAGGGGATGAAGATTTTTCACTTGCCAGGTTAAACAATCAAGTGATCCCAACATGCTGGGAAACATTCTGAGAAAACCAGCTCCTGGCTAGATCTCAGGTTTGCTTTATTAAAGTGAGTCTCATTTCCAAATTTGTTAAAAAGGAAGGTGAACAATATTACAGATGTCCCTCAATCCACCCCCCTTTTTATGCCCCTCCTCCCAGACCCTGAAATTACACTAAATCTATAAGTAAATTTGGAAAAAAAAAAGGAAGGTGGAGTGTAACATTCTACATACTTCTCAGATAGCTCCCACCACAGCCAATTGTTTTAATAATAACTGCTGACGATTATTAAACCCTTAGCGCCTACCAGGCACTGTGCTAAGCATTTCACATGAATAATCTCATTTAACCTTCACAGCATCCCAAGGAGGTAGGTGCTGTCGTTATCCTTATTTTACAGATGACAGAATACTATTTGGAAAGGTTAAGTGACTTGCCCAAGGTCACACAGCTAGTAAATCATGGGACTAGACTTAAACTTAGCTTTGCTGGTTTCTAAAGCAGTCTCTTAGCTACCAAGCCCCTCCATGTAGCCCTCCACTCAGCTCCAGACATCCTTCCTAAACTTTACCTTGCAAATGTGTCCTATGGTTGGGTGAATGATGGGGAAGACAAGGGCTTCTCTATCTCCCTCTCTTTGTCGGAAAAACAACTTCAGTATACATCTCAGTGATTGTGTGTAGGGGTGATGGCAGTAGTGGTGATGGTCAAGAATGGCATCTTTCTATCTGAAGGATGGCACATTTTCAGGCCTCCTCTCTATCCTGGGTCTGTGTCCTAAACAATGGGACCCTCCTCTCCCCTGGTGAGCTTTTCTGGACTTCACATTGTATATAAAAGCTTCCACCCCACAATTAAGTCAGTTAAATAGTGAACGTGTCAAAGCATGGATTGATAAATTGATGACTACATGTATCTATATAGGAGCCCTATTATAATGAGAAGGCATTTATAGAATGCCCACACAGGTGACATTCTAAGCTCTGCAAAATGCTAATTATCATCCTTCCCTCCGGCCTCCCTTCTCCCAAATCAAGGGCAGTTTTAAGTCCTTCATCCTTTTTATTAGCTTGACTCGTTTTAGAAGTCTCTGGGATTCATGATGGATGATCACCACCCTGGGTCTTAATCAGAAGTCCAAACACATACTCAACAGTAAGTACCTCCTTGCAATTTCTCAAAGACCAAGTAAAACCTTGTGTCATCTTCAAAGAACTCAATCAGCTCCAAAATGTTCCTTAAATAGGGAAAAATAGGAGGAAAAGGAAAAAAGGAGAAATGGTATTATAGATTAAAGCCCATTTATAAATATACAATGAAAAAAAATATACAATGCCCTGTAACAGGGCAGAAATCAACTTGAAATCAGAATGCTTATTAAACACCCATGTTTGAGAAGCAGCCAATGGTGTTAGCAAGATTCAGGTCACCTTATCTTTCCATAATGTTTAGTCTCTGGTGTTTTCACCAAGTCTGTGCTGTCAAACCCCAACCCTAAAACCCACTAGGTAGAGTTATAAAAAAGTCCTGGTCACATTAAACTGAATAAAATCTGCAGCCGACTGGAAGCAATTGCGGTTAATAACACTGAATAGTAGGTGTGTGTCCTGGAGGCAAGCAGCAAATAATTACTTGCCCTCCCTCTTGCCCATAAATCACGGGGCAGTATTTACATTGCCTGGAGAAAATGGAAACATCTGTCAAATAGACTTGGGGCCTAACGTGGGCACCGCTAGACCCTAACTGCTAAGCGCTGCTTAATGAAACGGCCGTGTTCCTGGCCACCGTAGCACTTGTGGCCTTCCCCGGTGAGCACTCTCTGTCTGCCTGAGCATTACCGTGCTCTGCCAACAAGGTCGTCTTGTAACTCAGTAGGGAAGCCACCAGACTGGATATCGGAGGTGTTGGGGGCTTTTTTTCTTTTAAAGAACGAAATAAACCACGTAGAGTCTCTAATGCTGAACTCAGAAGCTGCAGGCTGAAAATAAAAATCTGTCCCTCATAAAAAAATGCTGACCACTTTGGGAGACACCAGGCTTTTACTAGTGTGAAGGCGTCCAAATAAGATGGCCAAAATGGCCTAATTTGAAAGAAGAGTGTAGAGGCAGTGCCTGGAGTTAAATCAACAGCAGCCCCCATCCTCCAAGCTTAATGACAAAGCCATCAATACCGGGCCACTGGCTCCCTGCTGACCCTGCGTGGAGAGAAAGGAAAAGGAAAGCGAAGTCTTAGAGGTGACCCTGATTTAAAGCCACAGCAGGAGAGCCACTCATTTGGAGCTGGTGGTGAGCATACTTGGGTGGGGCTAGAGAGCACCTTGGCCCAGCTGTGAAGCACAGAGGGTTAGGCCCGGTCTTAGGACCCTCAGTAGTAGCTGCATGTGTGACTATCCTAGGAACAGAAAACAGCAGCAAATATTCTTAATAGTTCTCATAATTCTCATCTATTAATTAAAGCAGGTTCCTAAAGGTTTCTACTGGGTAACACTCAGTCAACCTAGTTTCCACAGGCACTTGAAAGAAATAAAACCCTATATTTTTCCCAGGTACTAATTCAGATGGCTCACTCTTCTAACATGCCTGAATTGCTGATATGTATAGTATTTTGGCCTAAATAGGAGATAACTTCTTTGCTGCTGTTATTTCTCCTCTCTCTTTTTTTAAACACTGAAAGATGAAAGGAGTTATATGCAGTTGTGGGGGAAGGACTGAGAGCTGGGGTCAGGAGATGGTAAGAAATAACCTCTTTTTCTGTGGCCAAGCATCCCCCCAGAGAAGCAGCAACTAACCCAACACCATACTCACTTATTTCCTTGACACTGATAGAGCGTCTCCACCTCTCGAAATACCCTGCTCCGACTGTGCCCTGCTTGTTTTTCGATGATCTGTGGGAAGAATAACATCTGTCAAATACACCCACCTGACTTCAAAACACCCCTCAACAGGAGCCCTCTGGCAGAAGGAAAGGCCAAATTTAGCACAAATCAGTTTCAAGCACAAGTCTGGAGTAGGGCTTGGTGACACTGGCCCTGTGGCTCTGTCAGCAAAGTGGCAGACTGGTCCCAGGGCTTTCCAGCCTGGGTGGGCTGTTAGAAGCCTCTGAGGGCTGTCCCCAGCTGCCCAGGGGAGACTGAGGCAGCCAGCCTCAAAGAGCTATCTCTACCCATCTCTTACTCCAAGGGTATCTCTTTCTGCCTTTTGGGTAAGAATTTACAAACTCTAGTGAAGGATCTCCTAGTGCTGGAGGAAGAGCAAGGGGGATGAAGGGCACTGTGGACAGGAACTAAAGCTCCGAGGTCCAGCTCAGATGCCACCTCTGCAGTTCATCTGAGAATTTATCCTTTGGCAGGCACTGTATTAAGTCATTTAGGTAATCTTTTAACCCTTACAACACAATCCCAAGATAGACAGAGGTCAAACATTTGCCCACAGTTCTGACAGGTGGCAGGGCTGGAATTTAAGCCCAGAGCTGCCTCCGAAGCCCTTACTATTCTATACCTGCCTATATTCTCTATAGCTTCTCTCAGAGAACCTAGAGGCCTTGTCTCTCCTAGGATACTGTGGGCTGCTCCCCCTCCCCACCTATATTCTGAGGTACTGACTGAAGGAATGGGTGGGCCAACAGATGAGCAGGTGGTTTACACAGGGACTGGCTGACTCTGAACATGTCTATGGACCCATCCAGAGCCCCAAACCGTTGCAAGCAGAGCCTGTTGGGCAAGTGTTCTGCAGAACTGGCTCTGCTTTATAGTCCCATGTCAGTGGACAGCAGACGATGACATCCTGTTCCTTTATTCCAAGAATGCTGTGTAGAACACTACAAACTTCTCCAATATGTTGCAGTACAAACACCCATGAACAATGTAATTTTCTAAATAAGTTCATGTCTGTTACTAAACCTCTCGACCCATTTTCTGCACAGAGAGGTGCAGTGCTAGGGCTCAGAAACTATTCAGCTTGTTCATTCACCAAACATTTCAGATCAAAGTCAGGAAGAATTTTCTAGCAGGCATGCTATCCAGCAATGGCATAATTTTCTCTGTGGAGGTAATGGGCTCCTACTACTAGAGATGCAGGAGCAGAACATGGTACAACTATTTTGAGGAGCTATAGAGGAAATTCAGGACTAGATTTTCTTGAAATTCCATTCCTACCCAGAGACTCTAGTATTTATCAGTTGGATGCTAGTAGGGAAAGCCCTAATCGAGTATTGTAGAGCTATGCGGGGAGAAGCAGACCATCTCTAGGGAGTTTTCAAGGAACCTAAGACATGAGACACTGGCAGAACTGCTGAAATCCAAGAATTGCCAAGGCAGGGTCCATCTTTGCCCAAAGATGCCAGGGGACGTAGAGGAAGGAACTGGTTTTCCTCTTGTGAGCCAACTTTGAAGAAATAGGTCTGTATCCATAAATGTATTCAGACCTTTAAAAATCAATTGACATTTGTAGTTTTTACCACACTTAAGGCATATTTTAAAAAAATTATTTGTAATTTATACTGATCTGTTTCCAAAAAGGAATTGAGGCAGTGCTTTTGTTACCATACGAAGCAATAGTCTAGCAAAAAGGAACATGCCTTAGCAGAAGTGTTTTCCTTTATAAATCCACAGCTAGGACTATGGCCAATTGGTTAAAAAAATACACTTCTTCCAGGAGTCAATCTGGCTGGGTTTGCCCATATGAGGCAGTGTTTAGACCTGATGGCTCAGGCTCAGGTGGATGATCTGAAATAAGTTTGAATTATCCCCTTGGATTTAATAAGACCTTGTTTCTAGATCAGTCATTCTCAAACTTTGGTAGGTATTAGAATCACTTGGAAACTTGGTAAAAATACAAAGACCCTGGTGCAGGGACCACACTTTGAGAACCACTGCTCTAGATCCATTTCTTCTTCCATGGGAGGTCAGCAAATGAAAGAGGGGTGAAGTGAGCCACTCCAAGGTCACACAGCTAGAAGCCACCTCTCCTGCCCCACAGCTGAGTGCTCCATTCTCATTATTATGATAATGTACATCATTTGTAGAGCATTTTGCAATTTGTAAAATATTTCTACTAATATCAGCTCATTTTTATTTTCATCTTCATAACCAGTGCATGAGACAGGAAGGGCAGGTATTAGTATCTTCATTTTAGAGATGTGGGAACTGAGGCTCATGGAGCTTCAGTGACTTTCCCAAAGTCAAATAGTATTAGTTTGGCCCAGTGGGCATGGCTCAGTGGTTGAGAGTTGACCCGTGAACCTGGAGATCATGGTTTGATTCCTGGTCAGGACACATGCCCGAGTTGCGGGCTTGATCCCCAGTGGGGGTTGTGCAGGGAGCAGCCAATCGATGATTCTCTCTCATCATTGATGTTTCTATTTCTCTTCCCTATCCCTTCCTCTTTCTGAATTCAATAAAAGAAAAGCATGTTAAAAAAAATAGTAGTAGATTGTCAAAACAGAGATTCAGGTAGGTCATCTCATTATAAATCTGTTTGTCTACTCCCTGAAGCTAACTTCCTTTGTCAGATTAATAAGCAGCAGCTGCTATAAGCTAGGTATTGTTTTAAGCCCTTTACACATATTAACTTATTTAATCCTCACAATAGTATATAGCTTCTATTATTATATGTATTTTACAGATGAGGAAACTGAAGTACAGAGAGGTTAAGTAACTTGCCTAATGTTACATAGCAAGTAGAGAAACCAACATTTGAATCCAGCGAGTACAGTTTTGGAGCCCCAATTCCTATTGAGCCATAATATTGGGGAATATAAAATTTATTTGGTTTAGGACTATGTGCAAAGTAAAGCCTGGCACCCAGATAAGATACTCACTTTGACGGCATACTCTTTGCCATTCTGCAGGTTCACAGCACCTTGAACTTTGGCATAGGCTCCCTCTCCAAGCAACTCAGAGGTCAGCTTGTACACATCTAGAGATGAAATGGATGAAATAAAATGAGTCACCCTTTGCAAGTTAAGATGGGAAGAAGAGCTTCTGTTACTCAGCTTCCTTGGTCTGACAAAACACAGGCACACGATGACTCCACAGCACAGTGACAAAGAAGACCATTAGCTTTCCCGGCCATCTCAGGACTCAGTTTCTCAACAACTAGACCACATTGAAGGCATCCTGTTCCCCACTTTGGAAATGAGGCCAGTGAAAGGGTTTCAATTTGGCACACACTTCCTGAGCACCTACTATGTGTCAGACAGCATATTAGACTCATAATAGGGACAGAGCAAGGAATAAAATATAGTCCCTGCCACTGAGAATCACAGTCCAATGCGGAAGACAGACACGTACACAAGTGACCCCAGAATAAACCAGGCAGTGGGAAATACTATCATACAGAGACAAGACACAGTAAAAAGGAGCCAGGGAAGGAAAATGTTATATCTATCTGTTCAGAGAATCTGGGGGATCCTCATAGAAGGGCTGTAACTTGAATGGACATCATGCATTCATTTACTCATTTGCTGAGCACCTACTATGTGCCCGGCTCTGTGCTAGGCATTGGCGAGACAAAGGGGAATAAAGCACTGTTTTATTTTATACCACACACAAAGGAATTCATTGGAGGTTTTAGAGAAGTTTCCAGAAGTCACCCACAGGAAATAGCAGACAGATATAAATGCAAACGGATGCCTTGAGGTTTTAAGGGTGCTGAGTCAGAGCAGTTCTCAAAGAGTAATAGGCTTGGGTTGAAAGAACATTTAGGTTACCTGCCCAAGCTCACAAATAGCACGAGCTCTTTGAGCCCTTCCAAAGGAAGCCACAGCTCCATCATGGTCTCTGCTGAATTGGCCTCCTTCTCCCTCGGCCTCCATTCCTCAGCTTCTTCCTCTTGAGGCAGCCTAGCACTTAAACCCATAGACTGAGCAGAATACTTTTTAACCATGAAAGTAGATTTTATCATCCTGAGTCATCAGAAGCCCTATAATTGCACAAGCCATCCTTGAAAAACAGGAAATACTCTTTATGTTCATTGAAAGAGCAAGACCTGTTGATTTGGAACCTATTCTAAAACCCTTGGGACTTTTGTCCATCCCTTCTCCCCTTACCCTCTCCACCCCATACACACACATCTATTGACTGAGTTAAAGACAGACAGACAAAACTCTGCATTAAGGACCTTCTTGGTTTCATCATGGTTTGGTCCTGCAGCTGATTATAAGAATACACACTGTTGTTTGTAAATATTTTAAATAATATGCTTTACTCACAATGGACACTTTAGTATTAGCCTTTTACACATGTCAAAATAGATTGGTGGTTGGAGGTCCAATATTCCTGACTCATAAAGGGCTTGTCACTAGAACTACTCCACAAAACAATTAATTCATTAGTGCGTCTGCAATATTGGAAAGAGGGACCATGAAGGGGAGCTATATGATGAAGGGGCATGTTACCCCCAGGAGTAACTACTGATCCTTGCAGATCTCTGCAGAAGTGTCCAATGATTCATTTCATCCTATCACATGCCCAATGACAGCAGGACCAGCACGGAGCCTGGTGTCTCACACAGTGTTCAAAATGTTTGATGACCAACACTGTGACCCCTGAACACAACATTCACTCTTAAAATGGTGTCAAACTCATACAGCACAAGAAGCTGCAATCTCTTGGAGTCAAATTCTCTGCTTATAGAAGACTGAAGTTCTGCAATGGCCCTCTTTTCCTCTTACAGGGCTGTTCTACCTCTCAGCAGCCACTCTAGGAATAGCTGAGGGAAAGATCACATCTAAAAGAGGCTGAAACGTATCAGGCAATCTCACTGCATATACAATTCTGACAGATTGGTCTTTCTGTCCCTTGACCATTCAGAGGAGGCTTGTGTATCATCCAGGGGCTTTTCCCATCTGCTCTCTGTCACTCCTTTGTGTAAACTCATGCACCCCTATCTTTTATCCTTACTACACACATAACCATGAGCTCGCTCTAAGATTAAACAGATCCTGTGATCTAGACCCATTGGCTTTTGAGAAGCTCCACTCATACTTGGGGAGCCACAGGCCCTGATCTAAGAGAGTTGTGAGACCAACCTTCAAATTTTCCGAGCAAGGAGTCAGTGGCCCGGGCCTTCCGCTTCTTCTTCTTCCTCTTGTCACTTTCTGCAATGGGAAGGGGTTCACTGCTGCCCATCTCTGAGAGAAAAGTGGAGATGTAAGGGAAATATCACTGTACAGGTCCAGCTGTACGTTCACTTGGAAGAAAAAAAAAACGGTGGTGGTGGTGGTGGTAAACCAGGAGCTTTACACTGATGGGTTTTAAATATCTGTGAGGATTATTGATTTGTTTTGACCCAGGAGGCAAAACTAAAGGCAAAACCATTATAGCAGATCATTAACTGTGGAAAGAAACTCAGATAGACAGGCTAGATTAAAAGAGGATAGCAGAAGCCTGCTTTAACCAAGCTCATTAGCACATGAATTTAGATCTGCCACCAGTCAAACTATAGTCCCCAAACACAACAATGAATCCATGAGCAGAATACCACCTGTGACATCCTCCAGCTTCAGCACCAGAAAGCTGGGAAGGAGGGTGAGGTTGGGAGGGGTACATGCAAATGAAATCATACAATTAGTAACATTCCTGTGCAGATTTGCACAAGGATTCAAAAGGCCTCCAGTGGAGATTGCCTCTGTGAAGGTGCAATGGGGCAGTGGATGTGAGAGCACAGACAGTGCTGTTGGAGCCACGGCATCCTCCTCCCTCTCTGCTTCTTATCTGAGCGGATACAAGTAGGGTCCATCCAAAAGCCTGCAGTCTGCTGGATGGGGTCATTTATTGTAAAAGGATTATTATCTCTCACTGGCAAGCACCCGGTGCCCCTTGTTAAAGGGAAAACTTGGCAGGCAGATATTTGGACATTGGACAGATTGGGCAGGAAAAAGTAGGGACGGAAAGAACAAGGGGGAGACTGAGAAGGGGAAAGAGAAAAGGAGGAATAATGTAGCCAGTACCCAACTGTAGTACTGTTTCTAAGACACTCTAGTAAGGGCCTTCCCCTGGTAAAGATAAATTACTTATAGAACATGTCATGCCCCTGATCCAGAGTGGAGCCTTAATACTCTTTGCCTGCAGTTAGAAATAATAAGATTTCTCTGAAGTCTCTGGGTCTAAATCCCCACCAGGGTGATTAAACCTTTACATCCTTCTAAAATAGAGGCACTCGAGTGCTGATGGGGCATACAATGTGAGAGACTTTTAGACCAACCTTCAATAAACACAGGCTCTGGGTTGTTGGCTTTTTTTTTTTCCCAGAGAGATTTTGAAATGGAAGCTGGCTCTTTGCCCATTGAGGGAAAAGGCCCACTCTCTTCTCAGAGGACCCCAGCTGAACACGATCAGAGAAATGGCAAGTCTGCTCAGGAAGATTAATTAGAGCCAATGCACGTCTTCTATGCACTGTTCTCAGAAGTGAGTACACGATAGCCATGAGAAGAAGGCACACAGAACGATGGCCTCTTCAACACCACAATCCAGAAAGCATGGTTAGGCAGCCAAGTATCTGACAGCTCAATTTAGGTGCATTCTTCCTTTTACTTTTAGGATCTGATGACAGCAGATTTTCAATTATACTTTACAGAACAGATAAACACAGGGATAAAAGGAATCCTCAGAGAATCTCAAAATATTATTCTAGCCAACAGCTTCAAGCACAAGATATATCTTGCGTAACACACTATGAATTCAAAAATTAAACTTAAATATCAGCACCCAAATACCCACCCTCATCAAGGTATATTAAAAGGAAAAAAGCTGCTCAACATAGTGAGAAATTCTACAGAAATGAAACACAGGGCCACTCATCTTTAGGAGCTCAGGGAAGGGGCACTGACCACTGGGACAGCAGGCTGAGAAGGAGGGACTACTGTCCCTCTTGCTCTGCCTCTGTGTGCAGTTAGTGTTAACCCTTGCCCCCATCTATTTTCTTACCAGCACAGCAAGCCAAGTGCGGACTAGACAGATTTTGGATTCACTTCTCTTTCTCCTTCCCCTGCCCACACTCTGATGGAAGCCCTAAGGACAAGCAAAACAGCCAACAGGCAGGCAATGTAGAGGAGGAGCCAGAGGGCTGGCGGCATTATAATTCACAAGGGATGCTCAAACATTCTTACGATTCTAGCTAGAAAACCCTGTTAGCCACAATTTATATTTGGTTTTTACCACAGCAGGGCTGGGGGAGCCTCTTGTGGAAGAAGCATACCTCTGAGCACCACCACACACTCAATATTAGATTTTATGGCTTCACACACAAAAAGATAGAGTACCTGGTCTACTCTGCATGGATTTCATTGGAAGAGGGTACGCCAGAAGGGACAAATGGTTAAGGCTGCTCTTGGAAACAGAACTTGTTGAAGGAGAGTTGTTTTTGAAACTAGGAAATAAAAAATATAAGAAGACAATGAAGTGAAAAAACATGATTAACTTCCTTGTTTACACCGGGGAGGGGAAGCGAGAGGTGTCACAATCTTAGCAAGGGGTTGATAGTTTCCTTTCTGGGGCCTGTACATAGTCTCTTTTATCACCAACAGTCCACTTGCAGGGCCTGTGGGGTCTTAATTTATTATGCATGCAATCATTTGATGAAAACTTCAGAGGGCAGGGTTCCACAACCAAGCAGGTGCCTGGCTCACCTTCTTCCCTTAGCCTAAGAATTCTTCTCAGCTATTAAAACCCATCTCAAAAGTCTCTGTCCCTTTGAATGAGTTAAACTTTGTTCAAAGACTGTTAGGCACTATGCAAATAGATGGGATTACCGCACTGAAGTAGAAGTTAGTGCTCCCTCCTCTGCTCCCAAACACCTTGCTGGAAACTCTATTAGAGCACTGATTTTACGTGGCCTTGAGGTCTTCCCAATGTTCTGAAAGGCCAGGACTGTTCACCTCTGCATTTACTGTAAGTCAGACATATACCAGCCATCAGAAAACATGCACTGAAATGAAAATGATAGAAAATGATACACATAGTAGGTGTTAGGTATAGTGCATATTACCCAGGCCCTTTAAGTACCGAGTGTACACACTGAAAGAACTTTGGGTGCACCTTTGCCCTGTAGACAACACAGTTTTATGAATTCCCTGATAAACTTCCTCTCAAAAAGAGCACAGTGATGCAAAAGGTTTTTATCTTTCTAGCAAGAAGCCTGGTCCTTGCCAAACATCTAATTAGTGGTTTGCCTGGGATTCAAACTTAATGCTGCCCTTTCAAGTCCAGGCCATTTCTAATCTATAGTAGTTTTCTCTACATGCTGGAGTGATTTCTATTTTCTTGTTTGTATTTTTCAGTATTCTACAAATTGTATACAGTGAAATTTATTACTTTTTATGCTATTATAATTTCAGTCATCTTTTATTTTTCAATAAAATACACAATGTTTCTCCAATGCACATTGGAATTTAGAATTTAACTATACATTTAAAAAAATATCTAGATTTCTCTGTATTGAAATTCAACATTTGGTGAAGAAAAAAACATTTCAGGAGTATTGGTGCCTTGAAGATATTTTTATAATCTTGAAAAACAACAAACACTACTTTAATTTTTATCTTTTTAAATGTTATTTTTTTAAAAGGAAAAATGTTGTAAAAACAAAACGATGCATTCAACACTCAAGCCTGAGAGACACCAGTTTAAATCCTGGCTATCTGCATGAGCTTTGGTGAGTTGCTTAGTTTCTCTGAGTATCAGTGTTTTAATATACAAAACGAGGTCACAGTAAGACCTGGGCTGCTTATATCACAAGGCTGTTGTGAGGATCAAATAAGAACATAGAAATGAAGGTACTGCTGACTTATTCATTACACACATATTGTATTTACTGAGCACCTACTAATTGTCCAGTACTAGACAGTTGAGACTACAAGAGAAGACATAGTCTTTGACTTTATGGCATTTAAATCCCCTGACACGTAAAACAATTTCAATACTGTGGGACAAGTGCTATGACAGGGAGTACCAGGTGTGTGGAGAAGAGAGGCATCTAACTCAGTCTGGTAACTACAGGAAGGGACAGCTAACTGGCACCTGAAGGATGAGTGGAAACTGGCCAGGGTGGGGACTGGGGAGAGAGGCAGAGGAAGAGCATGTGCTAAGAGGAAGGACAGGCAGCATGGCCGGTTAGAGCCACTGTAAATCGTTCAGGCTAGCTGTAGCAGAGAGCTAGATTTTGCTGGCTAGCAGTTTGGCTAACTCAGCTCATGCTTCTCTCCCAACCACTCAAGACTTCTTCTCAGGATCTAGGATTCGCTCCTCTTTCCATTCTGTAGGACTTATTTCCCTCAGTCACAAGAGCTTTCTAAAGAAGGAATAGTGGTAAGAGCAAGCTGATGAGTATAATGATCAGTTCACCTGTTTTCTCAGTCATCAGCTGGCTGAGGGCCCCCAAACAAATGGAAACGGAGAAAATGAAATGAAACTGAGGTGATGAAAGGAAGGGGAATGGACACTGTTAAGGAACGGGCCAAGACTAATGTGAGGCAGAGGAAGAGGCAATCAGGAAGAGCCTGGGGAGATGGAGCCCAGAGCATTTACTTCTCTGAAGCAGTATAACAGCAATTTAAGCAAACACTACTACTGTAAGTAGTAAGTAGTTATAGTATACACACACTTACATAGTGCTTACCATAGGCCAGGCAATGTTCTAAGCACTTTACAGATACCACATTTTACATACACTAACTTACATAATCTTCACAACTCTATGAGGTAAGTATAATTATTTTCACATTTTACAGATGAAGAAACTGAGGTACAAAGAGCTTAAGTAATTTTCCCATGGTCGCATAGCCAGTAAGTGGCAGAGCTAGGATTTAAATTTTGTTAGTCTAGCTTAGAATACAAAGGTTAAACTATTACACTATATTTATACATTAATGCTGAAAGGCAGAAGGGGGTAGCCAGTCAGTTAGCCAGATACCAACAAGAATGCTTTACTTAGAAACCTTAACACAGAGATTCCCTACTGGTGTGCTGTGAATGAGGTATTGATCCCCATAGCACACATAGAAAGTGATATCACTGAACAATATCGCTTTCTGTGTGTGCTATGTTGTCCAAAAGGTTGGTAAGCACTGCAAGAACATTATCACTCTAGCTTACTGCAAGAACATTATCACTATTTTATCATTATTGTATTAATCTGAAATCTAATTTATCTGAAGTTTCTTCCGGCTCTAAGATAGCTTTGTATTTTGCGTTTTGGCATATTATGTAGGAAGAGCTACAAACCAGTCCAACCACATTGTTTCACGGCAGTTCTTATATTAGCTACAAGGTTACATTTTTTTTCTGCCAGACCTATTAGTTGGCTGATTTGGTTTAGGTCAAGGAAGGGGTCATTCAGACAGAAGCTAGTCAAATTTAATGCAAAATGGATGAGAGGAGCCACCTGTGAAATCAGCTCAAAGGAGTCTTTAAGTGTGATTCCAGGGACTAAAGTATTTCACAGTTTTTGCCCAAGAGTCCTATGTGTAGTAGGCTGGGCAGCATTACACAGACTGCAGTGTCTCACTCAACTATAGTAAAAGAAATCTAAGGCCCGCTAAGGTGCCAGCAGGGTGATGATTTACAACAGGCCTGAAACAGGGCTGGGAGAGTAAGATTCTCAGAGGCAAAAGGTCTAGATTCAGGCACATCTTCTTCCCCTGCTCTGATTCTGGGATCACAAGCAGCCTTCAGAGCTGTCACAGCATCTCCTGGTGGAAGGAATGACAAGAGAAATGGTAGGAGGGATAAAGAGTGTGTCTAAGAAATAGCAAGCAGGAAAATAGAATTACCATATGAATCAGCAATTCCACTTCTGGGTATTTATCCAAAGAAAACAAAAGCACTAACTTGGAAAGGTATATGGCATTAAAAAAAACACCACACCTCTTTGAGTGTGTAGCAGTGAAGAACACAGTGATTGCTAGTACAGATCAGTGCCACTGACTTGATTTGTGCTAAGGCACCAGCAGTTTTGCCCACTGTTGCTCTGTAACAACAGACAATATCTTGGTACTATTATGAAAATAGTTTTGACCTTGTAGATACTCTGAGTTTTTAGGGCCCCCAAGGCTCACAGAGCACACTTGTGAACCACTGTTTCTCACAATGGGGAGAGACTGTGTACAACTGGATTGTGCTTTAGGGCCATCAAACTGGCTTTGATGTGCAGAACAAACTGGAGGCTAGAGAGGGACTGAAGGGTCAGTGAAGCTGCTGCAACAACCCAGAGGAAGGCAAGGAAGGCCTATAACTAAGGCAGGGATAGAAAAGAAGAGAAAGAAGCAGAACTGGTCCTACTGAACAACTGGAGATGGAGTCAAAGACTACTACCTTCCATGTGTAATCTCTCTATCTCCATTGCCTACTATGGAGCCAGGCACAGAGGAGGGCCTCAATATATGTTTATTAACCAATGTCACATAACCCCAAGAGCAGTAGGACCATCAAAGAAGGGGAGAATTCAGGAAAGAAAGCTTGTTGGGGATGGGGAGCCATGGAAGACAGTGTACTACCGAGAAGCTTCAGATGAAGGGTGACACAGCAGCAAAGCACAAAACATCACAGAACAGGCTAAGACCATTCTCACCCAGAACTCATCTGACCCAATCTCCAAATGAGGCATTGTTTATAACTTGCCAGGCATAAAACCTCAGGTTAGAGTGTTATACAGAACACTTCAAAATGTCATAGTATATGTCACATATATTATAAGCTTAAAAAACAAAACCTGAAAAGATACATCTCAAGTCATTTTAACAATGGTTACTTTGGGAGAATGAAATTGGGTGGGTATAGAATTTTATTTTTTATACTTTTGCTGTATTTTATTTTGTTTTGTTAAGATACAGTTGTTTTATAATTAAAAGTAAATAAATATATTTTACTTACTGCATGGTTTTTCTTATAAGCCTATCTGCCATTATATTCTGGGAGAAATGTGCTCCTCACTATTAAATAACTATCTTAGGCATGCCAGGCAGCCCAGCCAATCCTGGCTGCCTAACTGAATAATGAAATCTCTGACTAATTCCTTCCTCTGGAAATATATAATTTCAACCTAAAGCAATCTAAAAGTCTGAAATGTATATCCAATCTTACCTATAGGTTTGCCCAACTTTCGAAAACCAAATCCTCTATAAACTTGAAATTGCAAATAAAATAATGCTTCTGACAGGAGGTTGCTGTCATCCAGTCACAGAAAGTGTTTCAATGGTCTCTGCATGTACCAGACATTCTTCAGTTCTCCTCTGCTTCAGTTCAGCCTCTGCTTCATCATATCTGGCACAAAAATCTTCAAAAAGCAGAAGAAAAAAAAAAGGATATCAAAACGCTGACTTCTTTAAAAGAACCAAAGATAAAGATCAACCTAAGTATTCCCCAAACCTATGCATTATACCAGTAAGTAGATATACACAAGGCAATCACAGATTTCTCCAGTCTTTAAAATCAGACATCTGAGCATTTGAAAATGTTGAGATTAAACATTTGACAATTTAACAAGTGTCTGAGTAAAAGTTTTCGGATTCTGTTTCCACTGTGGAATTCTAGAACCAAAAAAGCATAACTGGACCTGAATGACAAGTATGGACACCTCTGTTTGCTGAGGAGTCTCATTTGGAAGGTAAAATCTGACACTTCTCTATTGTTCAAGTCTCACAGTAGGAGGCAACAGAGACAGAAAGATAAAGTAGATGCTGAGAGCAGCAGGTGGCATGAATGGGGGGGGGGAGGGTATGACAAATGCATAATTATTGCTAGTTTTCTATCTGATGACTTCATTTTCTGTGCACTGCTATTTTTAATCTCGTGGCTCTAGCTATGATGTGTCAAAGAAGATTTGTGAATTTCTCAACATGAATGTGTACTTCCCCTTTTCCCAATGGAAAAGGTCTGAAAATGCAGTTTAAATCTGAATTCTGGGAACCTTGTGCCAAAATTTCTAAAAAGGTTTTCTAACTGGAAGCCAGATGTGTTTCACCATTTCCTCAAATCACATGTCCCAAACTGAACTCATCCCCAACCCCACCCACTGCTTCCTTCCTCCTTTCCCTTCTTCTCTATCAGATTATATCATTCTGCCAGTCGCCCAGCAACAGAACCTTTAAGTCATCTCCAGTGTTTCTTTCTCTCCCAATCTCATAAGCTCCAAATAATCACACTGTAAGGCTTTCCCTCAACCTGTTATGTAGCTCTTTGAAGAACTGCACCTATTCTTTCTTCAGGGCCCACCACAAATTACTGAAAGTAGTCCCACAAATTACGGAAGCAGTCCCTGACTTTTTAAAATCTATTTCATCCAGCATTTAATCAAACCCAAAGCACACTATTAAAATACTTAGAGTTAGCTATACACATGCATATGTGGTTCTCCCAAGAGGCCATAAGCTCCTTAAAGACAAGGAGATATTTTTTTTCATCAATGTATTTCCAGCATCTAACACAGTATCTGGCACACACACACAAAAGGACTCTAATAAATATCTGAATGAATTACTTCATCCACAAAATATTTCTTTATTGTCCAATAGAGAATGTTAGCACATAGAATAATCCTTCCTATTTGTGCTTTTTATTCCTAAACAAATCTCTGTGCCCAATAAAACTATTTCCAGGGCCCAAAGAAGCTCAGGTTATACTCTCTTTCCTTGTGGCCACAACACTTCCAGAGAAAACCTTCAATTTCAACTCTTTGCCTTTAGTCTTGCCACAGTACTAAACTCCTTAGTCCCTTCCTTCTTGTTGCCTATTGTAGGGGTTGGCAAATTTGTTCTGTAAAGGGCCAGATAGTAACTATCTTAGGCTTTGTCAGATGGTCTGTTGCAACTATTCAATTTTGCCTTTGTAGAGAAAAAGCAGCCACAGACAACAGGTAAATGAATTATTGTGGTTATATTTCAATAAATTTTGGATACTGAAACTTAAATTTTCATATAATTTTCATTCCACAAAATATTAATCTTCTTTTGATATTCCCCCCCAACCATTTAATAATGTAAAATGCATTCTTACTTTGTGGTCTATATGAAAAGTGAGCCAGAAATGGCCTGTAGGCAAATTTGCCAACCCAGCTTATTTCCCCTCCTTACAACTCCATTCCTCTATACACACATGCACACAGACACACAGACACACACACACCCTGTTCCACTTCTAGTAGGTCTAAAGCAAAAACCACACTCAGAATTCCTTTATGGATTTTGTGTTATTCTGCTGTTTGGAGCCACTTTAGGGCTGGGAAGTAGGAAGCACATGGGCTTTGGAGCCATTAGAGCCCAGATTCAGATTATGGCCTTATCATATACAAATGAAGTAGCCTTGGACATAATACTTAATCCCGCTATGTTTCACTCTCATCATCTATAAAATGGGGACAATAACATCTATATCACAGAGTTGCTGTGAGAATTAAATGAGCTAATAGAGCCCTAGCTGGTTTGGCTCAGTGGTTAGAGTGTCAGCCTGCAGACTGAAGGGTCTCACATTCAATTCCGGTCAAGGGCACAAACCTCAGTTGCAGGCACCAGCCCAGGCCCAGGTCGGGGTGTGTGCGAGAGGCAACCAATTGATGTGTCTCTCTCACATCAATGTTTCTCTCTCTCTCTCTTGCTTTCTCCCCCTTCCACTCTGAAAAAAAGCGATGGAAAAATATCCTCAAGTGAGGATTAAAAAAACAAAAAACAAAAAAAAAATGAGCTAATATATATTTAGTTCATGGCACAATGCCTGGCATATAGTAGATGCTCAGTAAATAGTAACTATTATTCAAACTTGGGATATGCTTGCCAGATCAGTTGTGGCCTTGGAAAGTACTCTGTAAACCACAACTGGGCAGCATGAGGGAATAAACTGTTAGTGAAGTACAAAGGCAAAAAAATCGAATTTGGAGGTTTTTAGATACATGATGCAGGTTCCAAGTACTTGGATGGTCATGATGTCCTCTGGCAACATTCCAAATTCCTTTGAGTCTCTTTTCCTTTTCAGCAAGAACTTCTGACTCTCACACTGCCTGCATCTCCTTAGCACTCCTTCCAAATACCCAGATGAGCCCTGGAATCCTCTCCTCATTCCTGTACTCTTCTTAGGGCTGGGGAAGGGTGAGCATGGCCAGACCAAATCTACACGGATTGGCCTGCCACTGGGTCTTATACAGGTCAGGCACCTTATTCTCTCAATTCTTCATAAATTTCCTGCTGTATAGGGAATTAAATTTCTCCAAAGCTTAGGAACTAGTTTTTCTACAGAAGTTTCAGAGCAAAAAAACTCAAACAAACAAAAAAGAAAGCATACACACAAAACTACAACAACCAAGTATACAAATAAGGGATCGATCTGTTATATCACTTTCAAGACAGAAAATATCAGTGGTGGACAGATAAGACTAAGGCTTGTGGGATCTCTGTCCTGGGTCTAAAAAGCCAGATTTGAGGCTGTCACTTCCTTTGCTCCAACACCTCCAATGGGTGTACACTGCTTCTGGAATCCTGGAATCCCAGGCTCCTATGCTGTCACTCAGGGCCTCCACAAACTTGCTGCAGACCATCCATCCTGCATCATGTCTTACTACTCCTCTACAGAAGTTTTGACCTATAATCCAGGCAAGATAGACTGTTTCTACTGAACTGCCCTCAACAATGTCCAGCTTCCCACACTTGTGCATAAGTCAATCACCTATAACATTTTATTGCACATCTCCCCCTAGATTGTGAGCTAGGGACAGGGCAGAGACTACGTCTGATTCATTTCTGGGTCCCCTACACCTAGCATAAAGCCTGGCACTAGGCACTCAATAAATGTGAATAAATGAATGGAAACACCTGAAGTTATTCTTCCCTTAAACTGTTTTAGCAGACTAAGCACAGTCTGGGTTATTGCCAAGAAGCAGAAAAACCGAAGAGAAAGAAAAGAAGCATGACCAATGAGATCCAAGCAACGGAAAATAGGTTTTAAGAGTGAGGTAAAAGAAACCAGGACTGTTTAGCCTGCAGAAGAGAAGATGAGGCCTAACTCAATTCTGGCTTTAAGGACACAAACGGTTCTCATGAGAAAATCCTGACCTCATCCTCCCTTTATAATCAGAAGAAACTTTTCCATATTCATGGGAAATGGAACAAGAAGAAATGGCTTAAGTTAATGCCAGGGGGGTTTAAGAAGGAGAGAAAGAAAAACCAAATTAGGCACCACTTTTCCAGAGATATTGTTATTGTACTTTTTTGGCCAGTGAATTGGAGTGTCTTGCTTAGCACTTTTGTTGAAGGCTGTGCAAAAGGGAATACATACGCTGCTCTGTTCCTCTTTACTGTGGACAGAGGTGGGTAAAACACAAGTCAGGTAAGATTTTCTAATAAACCAAATACTTTTTATTGACCCTTTTCCTACAGGCACTTTCTTTCATGTCATGCTTTGCAATCCTGTGATGGGACAATCTAGTATTTCAAAGTTTCCCGATGGGGCAATAGAAAGAAAGAGAAGGCAATAGTGTCAGAGTAAGACAGTAGAGAAATACACTTTCTAGAAAAACTCTGTGCTAAGTGCTTAACATAAGTTATCTCAATCCTCATAACAACCCCACAAGATAGGTAATATCTGTGTCCTCAATCTTTGGATGAAGAAACAGAGACCCAGGAAGGTTAAATAACTTGCCCAAGTCACATACCTAGCAAGTGATAGAGCCAGGACTAAAACCCAGGCAGTCTGACTCTATCTAGAGCCTATACACCTAACTACTGTCTCTCTAGAAGAAGGATGAGAGGCTAGAATTTAAACTCTAGCCTCTCTGAACCCAGGTTCATATTCTCAACTACTTCCTTACACTGCCCCAAGTCAGGAAGAGCAATGGAACACATGACATTAGCAAGAGAAGAGATCTCAGAAGTGAACCAAAATCCCCCCCCCCCCATATTACAGAAAAAGAAGCTGAGATTGAGGACTCACAGGTGATAATGAGCAGAACCAGGATTTGAATGCCAGCCTCTTGACTCCAAGTATAGTCCTCTTTCCTCCATTATAGATTCTTGTTGAATTTGAGGGTGAGAAAATGAAGGAACAGCATGTGCTAAATGGGCCCCTCCCTAGACACTTTTATAATGAACTGTTAATCTCACATTAGAACCTATGCCTGAACTACAAGGGTGCCAGAAGCCTCTATAAACCGATTCTAAGATCCTCCTAGCTAAGGATGGCAATACACTGATTTATGGTAGTATGGGAGCTGCCATAATGCTCACATATTAAACCAATCAAGCAGCCCGAGACCAGGCATTTTTCATAGTAGGTGAGTGGTTCACAGTTTAAGCCTGAAAGGAACTATTCCAACAGCCTCCTCATTGATGTACCCATTCTGGAACTTGGTTTGCTCCAGTCTAGCCTCCATTCAGCAGCCTCAGTAAACAGAGCCCTAGTCATGGCCTGCAAAGTCTTCAGCACAATGGAAGAAAGAATATGGGCCTTTGAATCTAATACTTGTAGGTGTGGATAGAACTCTGCCATTTACTAGCTACCTGATCTTGGGCAAGTTACTTTAATCTTCCTGAGGTCTTGTTTCTTCATCTTTAAATTGGGGATAAATAACCCTGTATTACAGTATTCTGGAGATTAACTAAATTACAGTGTGTAAAGCATCTAACATATTGCAAGCCACAAAGCAGGGCAGACTCTCGGTAAATGTTAGCATTCTTCTCCCCACTCCCTTCTCTATATTTTGGGCAGAAACCACCATTTCAGCTTATTTCCACTCCTCACCAACTCCATTCCGCTCCCATAACACACACACACACACACACACACACGTTTATTTGCACCTCTAGGTCACTGCTCAAGCTGCTCCTTCTCTCAGGAATTAACTTCCTCCAAGGCCCAGTATAAATGTTCCACCTTTAGGAATTCTTCTCTAGACCTTCTTTGGTCCTTTTGGGATTGATTTCTCCTTCTTCCAAACTCCCACTTCGTTTACATTCTTTACTACATTTACCACAGTCAGTCTGATTTCAGTAATTTATGTACTTATCTATCTTCCTAACTACACTGAAGGGAGAAGGCTCTAAGAAGACAATTACTTATAGGAGGACAGGAAATGTGAGGTTTTCCTGTGTATATTTCTCAATACCAGGGTCTTGTACATAGCAAGACCTCAATATTTGTTTACTGAATTGAATCTTGCCATCCTTGACTAGAAATCTTTACAGAAAGATCCTAAACCGAGTTTACTCTAAAACTCTACATTTACTGCCTGACTTGATAGACATGCAATTTTTAAAGTATACTAATGTTCCTAAACTAAGATCCACTAATACCCATGCCAGCTTGCTTCATTCCTTTAACCGTTCTTTTGACACACTCTGGACTCCTCTCAAGAATCCCTCTGGGATATAGGTAGACATTGCCAGGAGGATGTTGCTCATTCACAGAAGTAGGGTGATGTGGGATCAAGCTCTTTGGAGAACTGTTCCCCCCAAATGGTTAGGAGATGACTACCATTAAAACCATATTAAAAACCAGAGTTGTGGATCCTAAAGTAGATCTGAATGATTTCTACCTGCTTCCGTTTCCAAATCTATAAAATAGAGTTTTGAGATGCTACATATAAAGCACTTAAAACAGTATCTGCTATATAGTAAGCACTCAATAAATGTTAGATATATTAACAATGTAGTAGACTGGAAAAATAAAGAGCCAGGACTTTCATTTCTAGTACTATTTCCACCACTAACTGATTCCTTGTGCAATCTTGATCAAGTCTTTTTCCCTCTGGGCCTTACCCTATCTGTAAAAGTAAAGAGGTAGAACCAGATGGCTCCCATGTTCCTTCTACTTTCAACGATGTATATTTTTCTATGAACAGCAAAGAGCCTTCTGTTCCATATGCTGAAGCTGCTGGCAAGGAAAAATGTGAATGTGTAGCTGCTGGTTCCAAGATGGGAGGGGTCAAGGACAGGACAATTGATTAGTAAAACACCTGTGTGCTTTCCCCTTTGTGAACTATATCATACTCAGTGCAGATCCCTGAACGGAGCACCACCTCCCTTCCAACAAAACTCACAGAAAAGGCAAGACAAGTGCCTGAAAACAAGAGCAGCAATGAAGAATCCTTTCTTGTGCAGAATACCTGTACTTTCTTGCCTTTGATGCCTGTAATTAGGGCATAATCAATGTACACAGGGTTTTCCTTAGGAACATCTTCTCTTAGAGGAAAAACATAACAGTCCACTCTGAACCTAAAAACTCATAAAACAAAAAACCAAAGCAAATAAATAAAAAATTTCACCTACTCATTCAACCACAAACACCGCAGAGGCCTACTATGTGCCATGCAGAGGAAGGATGAAACAGACACGGTCCTTTGCCACCAATATATTCAGAGTACATATGGGGTGATACACCCCAAGGCAGACAGTGAACGGCGCTAAATTGGAGCTGTGGCCTCTCCTACAGAAGATGGGAACAAGACAACTAATACAGCAGGGGGATCGGAGAAGCTTCACTGACAGGTCACATGAGACATGGGCCTTGAAAAATGAGAAGAGAGAACTCCAGAAGAGGGAATGCAAGCAAAGGAACATGTAGGGAGTGTTTGAGCAACAAAAAGTAGTTTGTTTTGACTGGGTCACAGGTTTGGGAAGACAAAGGGAAACAGGACAGGAGAGAGGTTTGGGAACAGATTATGGAGGAACTTGCCTATGAGGCTGAGGAGTCCAAACTCTACATAGTTGGCAAGGAAGTCCATCAACATTTCTGAGCAGATATAAAATAATGAGACCATTATCTCAGGAAAATCATATGGGTATCCATAAAGAGGATGCAAAAGGAATCAAGTTACTAGATTACTATGAGACCACATAACAGGAAATCACACGCACTTCAGAAGCATGTGCAGGAATCCAACAGCTCCTGTTCACAGAGCTTCTTTCTGCCATGGTCCAGCTTCATGCAATCTGACCTCAAGAGGTGCTCACTTGCCAGGCCCTCTAATCATCAAAATCTCCCAGAGCACTAGAGTAGCAGGCCTCCCAATCAAAGTCAAGGCCCAATTATCCTTCTGGATCACAGTAAAGGAAGAGCTGATGTGGAATAAGTTGGCACCAATCTTCAACCCTCCACTTTATATCACTTTCAGCCTAGCTCTCTTTAGAGGGGCTGAAGCTAAGGGCAGTGGGGTTGAAAGCACCTGGCCAATGGCTAAGGAGGCAGTGAGACAATATGCAGGGTGTCCCCCCAAAATGTATACACACTTATTATGCATTATAAATTCCATGGGTTAAATCTGAAAAGAAAGAAACATCAATTGAGCTATCAGCTGTTAAAGTATGTATATGTTTTTTAGGGACACCCTGTATATCAACTGTCCAGTATGGCACTTGGCACATGGGCAATGGTTAATCAGCATTAGTTCCCTTCCCATTCTACAAGGTCAATTCTACCTATAAATCCCCATGAGGTTCCAGGACCTAGGTCACCTCAACTCTCCCCACAGGGCCTCTCTAAAGTCCCCTAGCCCAAAATTACCTTGTTCATATAAATCACACCCATTTCATGACAGGTGTCATACTAGGTGACACATGTAATTCTATTCAACTTTCACAATGACCCTATTTTGCCCTTTTTATACAGGAGAAACTAAAGCCCAGAGAGGGGAAATGACTTGCCAGAAGACACACACATAGCAAGTGCAGAGGTGAGATCTGAACCCAGGACTGTCTGACTCAGAGCCAGGCACTTCCAACATTTCACTCCTGTCACCAGTGCTGACTCTGCTACTGAACTTCTGACAGGTAGCCTGGAAACTCCCTCCCTAAGGAGGGAGACTGCACCTGACACTATTCTTTCTCCTCTCTCCTCAGGGTACAGGGATCCGAACATGTCAAGAGCTTTTAAATGAAAACAGGTAACTTAAAAATAATGTAGTACAAAGATACTAGAAATTCCTCACGTGAAAAACTATTCATGATGTTTGGACTGCCTCAGCCTTGAACCCAGCGACGTAGCCTGGCAGGGACTCAGTCGCAAATTGGCCCCAGACTGAGCTCCGACCTAGGACACCTGTCACAACCCGAGCCCCGGACCTAGGCACAGGCCAAGTCCCGACTCGGGACACACGCTGTGCCCTGAGCTCGTCACAGACCGAGCCCTGGGGTGACCCGAAAGAAGCGTCCCCTTGGCTGACACCCGCAGCAGAATCGGGTCGTGACCTCGGACCGTTCTGAAGGCCCCGATTTCTCCGTCCCGGGGCACAGATTCACTCACAGACACCCTCCTCCGCAAATCCCATTTCACTTGCAGGGCTACCTCGCCGTCCCGTCTTCCTCTCAGCGCACTAGACGCGGCACCGGTCGCGCGCTCCCAGACCTGCAGATGTCTCTGCTGAGAACGCGGAAGGGGCGGTACTAGACCCGAGGGGGCGGGCCCGACCTTAGAGCGCGCGGGGCCGGATTGCGCCTGCTCCCTGAGGGCTACGCCCAGGGAGGGGGGAGGGGCCAGCTTCCTAAACTGCGCAGGCGTGATAGAGAGGGGCGGGGAAATTACTGGGAAGGGGGTGGGGCTTAGCTCCCTCCACGCTTACTTCTCCGAGTGAAGGTCCGGAAGCCAGGGAAATGCCAGGAGGGAGGAGGCCAGGAAGCAGCAGGTGTAATTAACATCTACGGAGAGCTTCTGTATGCCCGGAAGGAATTTTTAAAATGTCTTTTACATATGGGGATATGCTGCCAGTCTTTTCTAAAATGAGAGCTAATTCTGTAAAATTTCTTTAAAGATTTGGGTGTCTATAATTTCACCATGAGAGTTTCTCCTTGAGTAAAGCATCTCCCCAGTAGTTCAAAATTCAAAGACTTAAAAGTTCATTTCTTGGAGAAAACCAACTGCAAATAAATTACTATTTCAACCAGCCCCTGGTCCTCTCCCAAGATGCAAGTGTGGTGATGTAATGAGAGTGCTGGAGTTTGATTCAGATCCTGACTCAGTGTGTTTCCTCTGTTGTGAAATGGAAGTAAATATCCCTTCTCTGCCTGTCTCAGGATCGCTGTGAGAGTCTGGCGAGCAATGCTAGTTAAAGAGCCTCTTGGACTTCCTTCCCATCATCCATCTGAAAAACATTTGCTCCCTTTCTTTCTGAGCTCAGTCTTCCCATCTGTATGATGGAAGGAGGTCTGGAACACTAGAGAATATTCAGGGCTTTGCTAGATTTCCCAGTCTAGGTGAAGGCTGGAGAGGGGTTCTTCTCCCAAGCGTCTGTATTCAGTCACTTCCAGAACCCCTCAGTCCAACCTGAAGGCCCCTGTGTATCCTGCTCTTTCCCACAATCACCTTCTGGACCCATCCAAGCTTCATGTCTTCAGAGGCCTGTTCCCCTCTCTGTTCCCTGAATGTCTCAATAACTAGCTGCTCCTGAGCTACTCAGGCCTATGTTCCAATCCAGGTTCTCAAAATTGCTATGTCCCCCATATGGCACCCAAGTTCAGTTAACACCAGGAAAACAAAGCCTTCAACAGCTTAGGTAGAGCTCTCCCCTCTACCTAAGAAGGTGATAGCCTGGCTTCACCTTCCAAACTGTCTCCCTATCCCTAATACACTGCCTCTCCCAGGACTCTCTCATGCCAAGTTTTGCCCTGTAGATGGGGGATGGAGGGGGGGGGGGGGGGCGTCTGTTCTCTCTTCTGTCTCCTCCTTCCTCTCTACCTCTGTCTAGTCTTCTCTAAGCATCCCTCTCTGAATTTCTCAAAGCAGTTTTGTGATGATTTGTAAGAAGCAGGACTTAGCTACCCAGTTCTGAGATTAATCTACCTTCACTGCCATGGTGTATTTCAAAACAACTGTGACCCCAGAACCTGAACTTTCTAAGAGTCCGAGTTGTCCAGTAATTGAGGAGGTAGTGAGTGACCTGTCACAGGAAGTGACAGGTGCAAGCAGAGCCATCTTTTAGAATGCTGGACTGGGGCCTCCTCTGGTGAGCAAGAAGAAGGGGCAGCAGAGTGGAGGGCCTTACAGATCCTAGAGCAGTGAAAGGAGGGATACCGGGCACCAAGAAGGGAGCTAGGCAGCTAGCCAAAGACAAACTTGATTCAACACGCTATTATGTGTCAAACATTCAGAGCTGTACCTGACACATAATATTAGCTTATTGTTATTATTGTGAATGATTCACAGACTGAATAATGAAGGAGCTTAGAATTAATTATCTCCTCACTTCCACTCCTGGTAATGAAATAGATGGGGTAAACTGAGGTCTGGAGGGGCCTGTCATAGTCAGGGGCTGGACTGGGACTAGAACCTAGGCCTCTGCCTCCCAGGAGAGCTGCTGCACAAAGCCAGGCTATCACCTTCTTAGGTAGAGGGGAGAGCTCTAGGTGGGCCTTTGCTGAGTCTTAAGAACCAAACTTTTTTCCACCTCACCTGGGCAGCTGAGGGTAAGGGGCAGTGGAATGAAAGCAAGACCTGAGCTAAGACCCTCAAGTGTCTCCCCAGAATAAGCTCAGGAATCAGCCCCATGTCCAGTTACCCCCAACAAACACCATTTTCTTAAGAAGGGCTTCCTCTGTTATAATTAGGCTTAGGACTGTGTTTCTGCCCTGTTCCATAACACATTAGCTCCAGTAAACCACCCAGATTAAGGGGGTGAGAACAGCCAATGCCAGGTGACCTGAGCTGAAACAAGAAAAGAACCTTCCAAGAAGAGACTGAGCTCCCCGAAGGCAAGGGCCAGTCCTCGCCTCTCCTAGGGTCCTAGCCTTGCCCAGGAATTCTAGGTTCAGAATTCCCAGAGCCCTGGGAAAACCTTGGTGTCTCCACCCTGGAGAGCTGTGCCAGACATGACCATACCAGCCAGCACTCCATATGGCCTGGGACAAAAAGCTCTCCCTGCCCCATTCTGGCCCAGTTCCTTCCACAGCCTGCCCAGGAGCCATGTGGCAAACAGACCACAGATTCCCACCAGCACTGCTTTAGTTTGCCTCCTTTATTTTACCAAAAATAACAATAAAGTCTTCCCTCTGTTTCACAAAAATAGATTTTCCCCTTCTTCCCTCCCCACCCCACCCACCCACCTCATCCCCTTCTGCAATCAGCACCAGCCACAGCCTAGAATCCAACTTCCGATCCACAGTCCTCTCTAGGGGAATCTTTGACCACTGCCCCCTCACTCCAGAACCTTTGGCAAAGCTGCTGGCCCAGTGTGTTTCCCTTAGGAACTTCTCTGGAGGCAGCAGTCCAAGGTCTAGCTGGCTTGCTCCAAAGCCACATCTGCTTCCCCAGAAATCAGGCAGCTGCTGGGCTATGGAGAGGGCCATGATTTTGGACGCTTGGCTCAGCAGATAACCCCAGCAGACCTGAGGGAAAGTGGGTCACTTTGGCATTAGGCTAGAAATCCTTGCTCAAAGCAAGAACAGTTGTCCTGGAGATGGGCTGTCAAACCCTCTTTCCACATGCTTCTCATGTCCAGGCCCTGGGGTGAGAGTCAGGACCTTGGCTTCTACTCCAGTTCCACAAAGCTTTGTTGTGAGGCCTAGGAGAGTTTCTCCCTCCTCTCCTCCTGGCTTCAGTTTCCTCTTATGTACGTGGAGGATTCTGTGAGTGGGACTAGATGATCCTCAGGTCTTTTCTGGCTCTCCATCCTAGCCTCCCAGCACAGAGGCTCTGGGAAGGGAGGGCCCTGTTCCCTGACTCTACTTCCCCAGCTGTGGGTCTGGGCACAGGGCTGGGCATGGGGGTGCTGAGTAATGGAGTACTGAGTATATCCCAGTTTCTCTGTGAATAGCTAACCAACTGGAATGTCTCAGGATGGTTGGGAAGGAGGCAAATACTTGTAGGATGGGGGCTCTCCAAGCCCGGAAGAGTCCATTCACTAGCTATGTGGTCCTTAATGGGACCACAAGACTCCAGAGTTTCCCAATTCAAGTTCCACTAGATCCTTGGGTTGGACGATTATCCTATGCTGGGCTTCAGATCCTGGGAGCCAAGTCTATAGATTCTAGGAGCTAGATCGGAGCTCCTAGGGGACAATTTAAGCACCAGGGGACAATTGTGGACATGAAGGATCACCCCCAAACCCCAGGAGGCTGTCTATAATCAAGCCTATCTGGAGGTAGAGGACTGAGTGAAATACAGCTGATGGGCATCTCTGGCTGAGCAATCAGAACCTGTGTCTGCAGTGGACCGGGGATTTAGGTAACCAGGGAAAGACTCCCCTTTCTGCCTCCCCACAGCTCCCCAGAATTCATGCTGATGGAAGAACGTAACCTAGAAGGTCAAACATAGAGCTGCATCCATCTATAACCACATTTTGAACATTTACATACACCGTCGGACACATCAAGTGGAGACAGTGAACTGTCATCACTCCTACAGTGGTCATGGTCCTCCCCACCCTCTCTCGTTCCTTTGTTTCTTTCATCAATTTATTTGCCTAACATTTATGAGGTCCTACTATGTGTCAGGGAGGGTGTAAGATGGCTAGCTCTCACAGACACACCCCACAGTCAAAATCACACACACACACACACACACACACACACACACACACACACACACACAGTGCTCACTTACACACAGGCTGCTCTCTCTCTTGTACCTTGCTTGGCAGCACCTCAGCCACATCCACATTGCTCAGACAGGCTTGGGAACCACAACAGAAGGGTGAAGTATCACAGCAAAAACCATCTAGTCTACCCCACCCCTAGACCTCATGTTGGAGGTTTAGCTCCTCTTTTCCTTCTGTTTGCCCACATTTAAATTCTCCCCTTCTCCACTCACAAGCAGTTGGGGGACATGTGGGCAGACTCCTGAGAACCAGAAGTCCAGGGGCTTTGGGAGTGTGGAGGGGTCCCAGGGCCTTCAGGTTCCTCTGCCACCAGACTCCTGAGGGTCCCCTCCCCTAGCCACTCTATGTTCAGACGATCATCTGACGAGCAACAATGTCCAGGCCTGGGCTCAGTGACAGATCCGCTCTGTCATCTCCCTCTGCAGAGACACAAGGTTGGGGGGAGGGGAGTCAGTCAGAGCTCAACCTGCCAGGCAGCCCCTTCCCAAACCACAGGACCTGGTTGCTCTTCTACCTGAACCTGGCCCCTTCCCTCCCCCAACCCCAACTCCAGGCTGCACATCTGGATTTGTAAACTGACACTTGAACAAATTCTCTGTTAAAATACAGAGTCATTGTTAAACGAATTGCCTTCCCCTAATTTATCCACTTGGGTATTGGATTTTCTTCAAGCAGGTAGCCTTTGGATCTGAAAACTCAGAGGCTAGCCATGGTGGTGGAGGGTAGTGGGGCTTGGTCTCACCAGTGGCTCCAGCTCCCGCTGGTCCACCAGGCTGAACTCGCGGATGAAGTAGTAGAAGTGCTTGTAGCAGGTGTTGACATGTGCCTCGGCCCCCATGCTGAGGATGCTGTCGAAGTGGTGGATGTAGACGTGGACAAAGACGCGAAAGAGGCGGGTCAGAATCTTGGTGCAGACCTGCTGGAAGTTCTTGGGAAAGGGAACTCCTAGGAGCAAAGGGATGGGCAGAAGTGGGGAGATCAGAATCCTATATGAAACCCTGCCCAGCCCTGCCTGCCCTCCCACATACTGGCAGCCTTTGCCCAGGATGGCCTCTTCCCTAGCACACTTCCCTGTGGGAGACAGAGATCGTGATTTGCTTTTCCCTATACTTCCATTTTTAATGAAGCACAAATCTGACTTTGCCTCTGTTTTGCTGAAATATCACCTTCCACGTTTTCCCATGACTCTGAGCAAGACTCTGCCACCTGGTTGGGGGTCACTGGCCAACCCTTCTTAGAGTATGATGGAAGAAAGTAATGCCCGAGCTCTCCACAGACACATATGCATCTGCAGGTGCTCTCACATGAACACCGTTGGACATAATTTCAAGGGGAGTTCATCAACATCTGGGGTCCATTTTAAAAAACATGGGCCTTCATGATTGAGTCCTAACTTCCCAGCATGGTGCCTACTCAAGGCCTTTCATGGTCCTGACCTCCCTCTCCAGTCCCACCCTTACTCCTTCCTTTTTGCAACATTCACAATGTAGTCCCCAGAACCCTAATCCTGAGAGTTACTAAGGCTTCAAGAACTAGTTCAGATATCTCTCATTCCTTCAAATATTCAATAACACACTTCCATCCGTGAGCCAGGCCCCGTGCAGGCCCTTTGCACCTTCCGCCTGGTATGATAATGGGTGTGACAGTCATACTAGATGTGATAAAATGGAGGTGCATGAAGGTGGAGGTGCATGAAGGTGGAGCCACTTGCTCAAGGCCAAATAACTATTAATTAGTATAGACTGGAGGCAGGATTCAAACCCTTTCTGCACTGCACTGCAGCCACCCCTCTGAGAGAAATGTCACAGACTGCTCAAGAAGAGCTCCAGGACCTGTGAAAAAGACAGTTTCGAATAGTCCCCCCCCCCCCCCCCCATGCTCAGGGCAGAGATCTTGGTGGCCATGCCCTCTTCTCTGCCATCCCAGGGTTAAGGCAAAGACACCTGGGGTCTCACAGGCCTGGGGGTTAAGGCTAGAAGGGAATAAGAGCCCGGACACAGGCCCACATTGGCCCACCCCGCTCCATAGATCTCTTCTCCTTCCTCACTGCTCTCAGGAAGGGTTGAGCCCTGCCTCGCCATGAGTCCTTCCAGGCCCAGCCGAGGTCTCTCAGGCTTGTTCTGCCCATCTAGACTTGGGGCCCAGGTCCCAAGGGACCTGAGCTGCAGTTCTGAATCCCTCCTGATTCAGTGCACTGTCCCTTTAGTGGCCTCAGTTTCCTCCTGTGTGAAATGAAGATACTCATTGTTGGGCATGATAGTACAGGAAATGACAGGTCACCAGCTGGGGAGGGGCCTCACGCATTGAATTGTGACTCAGTGCTCCACATTCAGACTTCTCCCCTCTGGGCTTGACCACCCTGCCCCACCCGTCTCTGATTCCCAAAGCCTTAAGAGGGATGAAGGTGAGGCCATATGGGGGTGGGGTTCCTGTGATGAACAGCGTCATGCCAACACTGCTTCTTGATGCCCTTGGGTGGGGAAGCAGCATCAGATTGACATCACTCATCGCCCCTACCCACCCTCATCCGCCCAGGCTGTCCGGCTGAGATAAGAAAAGGCTCCATGGCTTGGGCCTGACAAGGGAAAATTCTGCCCTCAGAGCCCTTAGAGGTGGAGAAATGGTCAGGCACACCCAATCCCCACCCCCTTCCCTTTCGGGGCCAGAAATCAGAGGGAACTCCCAGGAGGCTGCAAATCATGATCAGCCCCAGCAGGTACCAGCTAGGAGCACTTTGGGGCACCTCTTCTGGAAGGTTTCTGAGAATCACAGTGGCCTTGGCAGGCTGGTCCCTGGAAGGGCACTCAAGCTTTAGACAAGAAGAGCCCCAAACTGGGAGGCAGGCAGTCTGAGCTCAAGATGTCTGATCTTGACAAGCAGACATTGAACCTCTCTGAGCCTGTATCCTCTTCTACAAAAGTGGGATGCAAATTACACACAGACACACAGACACACACACCCCCTCGGCAGACTAGCTATATCACACTAAATGCCTCATCTGTGAAGGGGCTCCGGTAGCTCCCTCCTCCTGGCCAGGCAGGCCGGCACTCACCCACACGGGTGGGAAAGACATCCTCATCGTTGATGAGGCCCTCGATCCAGTCCATGAGCAAGGCCATGTAGCGCGGCGCCGAGAGCTTGGCCGGCCGCCGGTACTGGTGCTCGTCCTGCCAGCGGTACTCGTAGCGGGGCCCTCCGGCCATCACCGGGCAGCTGGTCTCGCTGCAGCGCTCGGCCATGGTGCCGTAGATGAGGTTGATGCGGTTGAAGAAGTCCACCACGTGCACGGCGATCCAGTCGTCGATGTTCTCGCCCGGCGGCAGCCTCACCACGCTGCGCAGGTCCAGGCCAGACTTCAGGGACGCCTGTGCCTTCTTATACAGCTCAAAGCGCTGCGTGCCCGGCTCGAAGCGCTTTCGCGGCCGGAACGTCTTGTCCTTGGCGAACACCTGCTTCAGGCACAGGGCCATAGCCAGGTTGGGCTGAGGGACGGGTGTCCAGGGGAAGGACCTGCAGATGTCCTGCCAGAGCCAAGGGCATGGAAGAGCATGGTGGTCAGGTCCCTACCAAATGTGCTTTGACTTCCCAGCACATCATTCCCTCTCACCGCTCAGCTTTTGCAAAGCCCACCTCAGGGGCCTCTGCCCCGATTATAAATCCTCCTCACCCCCTCGGTCCAATGCTCCTGCCCTATTTCCAGGCTGCTCTGTCTCCCCCTGCCAAGCACCACAGCGTGTTCCCTGTCCACGTTCATTACATGTCACAGAGGGCTGGGCCTCGGTCCCAAACAGGTGCCCCTCAGACTTGCTGTTGACCATCAGAGAGGTGGCAGAGGCTTCCTGCGGGCCCTCCAGGAGGCAGGAGCATGGACAAGATGACCTCTGGGGGCCCCACAGGCCACCTGGTGCAGCGTGGGAGAGCCTGGCTGCATTGTGCTGGGGGTAGGGGGAGGGTCCCCGCCTTCAGCTTCCTCTGGCATATCTTGTAGTCCATCCGGCCACCGGGGATTCCCAGGGAGCCCGAGGGACTTTTCTACCAAAAATGTCCTTTCCTTTTATTACCCTGAAAGAGGAAAGGCCCTCATATAGCCAGCTGGGCGGCCTGTGAATGTGGCAACAGGCGATGGAGAAGGGGGGGAGATAGCAGGTCTAGAAGGGCACTACTTCCTCCAACAGCAGCTGGAGATCCTTCCCCCCTGCAAGCCAGCCTCCTCCAGCCAGAAACCCCAACAGGGCCCTCCCCCTGCACGTGATAGCAGTATACATTCCTTGAGCACCCACTATGTGCTGGGAACTGGGAGGTAGGAATGCATTTGGATCCACCCAGCTGGGCCCATCTAGAAATCAGATGAATATGCTTTGCCTTTTAGAACTGAAGAACCCAAGACTCAGAACAGACTTTGGGGACAGCAATCGGAGTTCTGAGCTTGCAGGCAAAAGTCCTAGGCTCTAGGCACAGCACCACCGTGACTGTAGCAGGCATGGACTTGGCCCATGCAACTTCCTGGGTCATTCCGATATAATCCAGGTTTCTGTGACTCTCAAGGTAGACTCTCACCTCCTCTGTGAGTGTGTGAGCTCTTGGGAAATGCAGACCCAGGTACCTACTGAGATGAATTTAGCCACAAACTGAGCACTAACCCTGACCCTAGACTGAGCACTAAGGCTGAGTATAGGCCAAGCACTGAGCTCTGGCTCCAAACTGAACTCTGACCTGGCCTTTACCCTGGTCAATGAGGGTGCTGACTCTAGCCTTAGACTGAGGCTTGACTATAGCTACAAACAAAATCTGGCCTTAACCTCAGAGCTGACATTGGAGCATTTTCCTTTCTCGTGCCTCTAGTAATGCTGGGACAGGATTGGGGAAGGAGGATGGGAACAAGGTGACACTGGATATAACCAAAGGCACAGTAAATATGGGTTAAGGGAGGTGTCATGTCAGGCAATAAGTCAAGCTAGTGGAGAAGTTCGGAATAGGGGTTCCTTGTTGTACCCACAACAGGCAGGCAAAGCGGGGGCAGTCAAATAAAATGAGAAGCACTTGGAGAGTAGGGGTAGGTCTCCCAGAAGGATCATGTCTTGAAAAAAAACCTCAGAGATATGGCAGGTCATCTCATCCATCCCCTGCCCCTGGCCTTCTCACCCAAAGAAGTCCCCAGTGTGGGAACCTTAGCTTCCTGACCCAAGAGCAGGCGACTTCCAATGTTTCACTTGCTACCTGCATTCTAAACTCGGGCATGTGCTTCCAAAATCTCCCACACTGCAATTAGGTGGGGTTCCTGGGCTCTTTACCTTCACCCAGCTCCCTTTACTGACTATTGCCAAAGACCCTCACCCTGGCATTCAACACCTTACCCTACTTTTTCTGCCCCACCTCCCTACCCCACCCACCCTGGGCTTCTTGCTGATCCCTGAACATGCTCCCTACTCCTGTCTCTGAGTTTTCTTACACTAGTCCCTTTGCCTGACTACAGATGGTCAGGTTGAAGGCTACCTCCTCCCACAACTCCCTCTACTAAACCCAGTTCTCTTTCTCCTTGAGTGGAGGCTGCTCTTTGGCCACTGCTGTCTCCACACCAGCAAAAGGAGGTGATCTGTGCCCCCGCCCAGCCGTGCCTAGGTCAGGGCCTGGTACAGAGTCAATGCTCAGGCTTTAAGGAAAGCTTAGAATCAAGAATCTTAGGGTTAAAATAGCCCTGAGAAATCAACTGGCCCAATCCACTTCTTGTACAGATGGGGAGTCTGAGGCCCAGAAAGGGTACTTGAGGAGCTTGTGTTCACATAGCAAGTTATAGGCAGAGGATCTCCAATGGTAGAACTGGGAACTGGGATAAGATGGGGCTCATCCCAAGACAAGGATAAAAGGCCATTTTCCTATACTGGCTGCACTAGCTGGTCGCTGGTCTGGTGGAGATAAGGGGAAAGGAGGGGAGTGGAGGGAGAGGGGAAGCATCTTCCCACCAATTAGACCAACCTAATTCCTACTCCAACACACTGAGTCTCCCCCATTGCCCCCACAGCAACTTGGGTGTCCGGACCAGTGAGCTAGAGTCTCACCTCCTGCTGTAGAATTTCAAGGCCTGGGTCTTTCCCCAGGAAAATGTAAGCTTGCCAGTGGGAGGATGGATAGGTGCCCCTATCCATGCCACTTGTTTTGCTTCACTTCCCACTCCATGCCCGTCCTGAGTTTCTGTCCCTCACAGAACCTTTGTTCCCTCCCTGAACCAAGGCCATTGCCCCTCTTAGCCCAAATTTCCTAACTCTGTGTCCTTTTACTCCTAAAGTGGTCAGTGATGGCTCACACCCTGGGTGGGCATCTGGGCTTCCCAAATGAAGACCGCAGAGTAACGCTCCCTGTTTCTGACACTTAGCCCCCCGCCAGGGCCACACCTACAGTTCCTCAGGCTGGCCCCCGTTTGAACCTAGAATCCAGGCTAGAGCTGCGGGGCGCGCGGGCGGGGGGGCCCTGACCCTAGGCCCTGACCTAGGCACGGCTGGGCGGGGGCACAGATCACCTCCTTTTGCTGGTGTGGTGACAGCAGTGGCCAAAGAGCATCCTCCATTCAAGGAGAAAGAGAAAAGCGGAGGCGGGGATTCCGTGCTCCGTACAGAGTCTGCACAGTCCCCGCCACGCTCCGCCACCCAAGCCCACCCTTTGCCCTCCGTCCCCCGCCACCCCTCTCGAGCCCAGCCGCCTGGGCAGGTCGTAGGACCCAGGGGTGCAGGCCTGACATTTCCGCTCCTGAAGACACGCCCCCCTCAAACACTGCCCCCCCCCCCCCCCCCCCGACTTTCGCTGCTCTAACCCCGGACCGAAGACTGTGACCAGCCTGCCTTGGGGCAGAGGTCGCCTCGGGACCGTGCCCCGCCGGGCAGCCGAAGAAATGAAAGTGGAAGCAAGGCCGGGCGGTGCTCGCGGCGGGGCGCGGGGCTCACCACGGGTCAGCCTCGGGGGCTAGTGCGAGTCCTCCCCGGCCGCGGGTCACATCGCCGACGCGCTGGGTCGCCTCCTTTCGCCGGTGCTCCCGCTCCGGGGCTCTCGCGCCCGTCCACCGGCCAGCCCAGCCGGGCCGAGGTCGCCCTGTCTCCCCCGAGGCGACGCAGCTCCGCCCGGGCCTCCCGGCCCCGCCACGCCGCGGCCAAGGGGCGGGGAAGGGGCGGGGAGTGGGGACCCTCCCCTCCTCCCCAAAGCACTGACACACTTCCCTGTCGCCTTTCCGGAAGGTCCCTGTCGTGCTCCCGTAGCGCAAACTCAGTGTCTGCTTGGACACCAAAGAGGCAGCCTCAGCTTTCTCTGCTGTAAAATGGGGACAAGGTCAGCTTCTGTCTGGAGCAGAAACAAAAGCGCTGCTAGATAATCAGGGTGGTTTTCTTGCTTTCCCAGAATCGTGTGTGTTTCACTTTTGCCTGAACTCAATAAGGGATCAGTGCTGCCCCACACACTTCCATACCCTCAGCTCTTGGCACAGTGCCTGGCACACAGCAAGCACTTAATACCCATTTGTGGAATGAATGAATGAATGCCTTGGGACGCAGGAGTGAGTCCCTCACCCAAGGACTGGCCCTGAAGAGTGCTCAGATCAGACTTTCACCATCCCCACCAGGGCTGGGGTCCTTGCTCAGACTGGGCTGATTCTCCTCACTCCTTACCTGAAGTCACCCCATTTCCTAGCGCCAGACATTTGTTCTAGCTGTTCCCATTTGGAATATCTTCTTTCCCTCCTTCCTTCCAACCAAATCCAAGCTCTTCAGGACCTGATCTGTTCTTCCTACTTTTCTATCTGGGTTCTTCCCCTGAGGGCAGACAGATATCCCACACCAGCACCCAATTACAAGTGGGCCCAGGCCCAGGTGGCTGTCTTGGGATGGGAGGGAAGGTTGGAGGCCTTCTAGAGTGGGAGGGCCAAGGCAGACAGATGGGCTGCAGAAGTCACCTTGGGGGGTGTGGGGGGGGGGTGAGGAGGTGAACAGGCAGGAGCAGGGGAGAGCTGGTGGCTCGAGGAAGGAATTTACTGTGGCACAGATGCTTACTGGGCTTCCCTTACGTCTAGATCTTCTGCTTGCTTGATGGTATGGGAACATGCTGGATCCTGAAGAATTCCAGCTCATAGAACTGAAGATTCTTTCTTTTGTTGAGCACCGATTTTTGCCCCAGTCTAAAGTTCATTTGCTGTACCTCCTGCTGGTTTTCCTGCTGTGTGGTTCCTTAACTCTACCTCAAACCCCTATAAATGTTTGCATGCTCTAGTATATGCAGAAGAGATTCAAATCTAGTCCTTCATCTGTTTGATACCCCAACCAATCCCCTTTACTAAGCATGATTCTGCACTGAGAGCAGGGCGTCAGGTGTTGAAGCTGCTTCAGTCCCTGACCTCAGCTGACAACAGGTCAGCAAGGGGAACAACACACAGAGATAACGCAAGGTCAGAGTTCAGTCATCCAGAAGCGAGAACATCGTTACAGACTGATGGGGAGCACTTTGTGAGAGGGGGTTAACTGCAGGAAACACGTGGAACACTCAAATTGGGCACTTTGAGGAGAGTTTAAAGAAGGCACTATTTAGAGGTGTAGTCAGGGTATAGAGAAACCACATGGATAGTGTATCACCAAAGGGCTAGCAAGAGCAGCCCTTCGATGTCCACTCTAGGCTGAAGTTGCCACCCCTAGCTGAAGGGGTGCTGGGAGGAAGTGGTCAAAGTGGGACCAATGAGGAGGGGGCTACTGTGGCTTAAGCTTGAGGGGCATACCCAGCCCACAGCAATAATACTGCAAAGGACTGGGAGTCTAAAGGGGCTTCCCCACCTCCCTTCCCCTGATTTCTGGCCAGGTTTCCCTACTGGCCAACTCCTACTCTTGAAGCCAAGGGCAGGGAACCTGTTGAGTCAGCCCACAGAGGTTAGCCTCTTGGAGCTGGGTAGAGGAGGGTGGAGAATATATCTGGGTGGAAAGTACTTGGGATGTGGGCTTAGGGGCTTTGGCTTACAGAGGAAGCAGAAACTGCTTTGTGCTTTCCTTATCATTCAGTTCTAAATATTTCAGAATTTCATTGTCATTTCCTCTTTAACCCATAGATGACTTAGAAGTGTGTTTTTTAGTTTCTCAGCCTATGAGAGGTTTATGTTTCTCGTGTTGACTTCTAATTATATTGCGTTGTGGTTGGAGATCATGGTCTGTAAGATTCTTTGGAATGTGATATGACTCCTTCTGTGGCTTTGTACATGGTCATTTGCTGTACCTCCAGCTGGGTTTTATAGGTTGGGCAGGAATTTGCCTGGTGAAGAGTGAAAAGTACAGAATCTTACATTGTAGGAATTATAGTTGGTCCACTTAGAAGGAACTTCAAAAGTTGCCAGCTCACCCACAGAGCCCTGGTATTTGCCCATTACTAGCTGGCAGGTTGAAGGGTTGGGAGAAGACAGAGATAGACCAGATCTCTTAAATACCTGTACCTGCTTCCTGTGGCTCTCAGTCTGGGCTAGAGAGACTGTACTCTTACAGGAGGCTCTGCTGGGCCTGAGAAGATCTACCTTTGAGAACAAGGTCGTGGCTTTACAATGTATTTGCTGTGTGAACTTGGGTTACCCCTGTCCTCCCTGATGGCATGCTGTAACTCTATAGCACTGCAACCTACACAGGATAGGCCACTGTGTCCTGTGTATGATAAGTGGCTCAAATAAGGCCATGTCTCTGAAGCTTGGTTGGAGCTATTGAGAACCTAGTTGAGGACGTACCCTTCTCCACTGTACAGTCCAAGAACATGGCTCCTTGATGGGAGGTCCAAGTGGCAGGGGCTGGTATCCAGACCTGGGTTCCTGCTTTGCCCTGTCTCTAGGAAAGCCTCTGCCCCTCTTTGGGCCTCAACTTTCCCCATCCACACCACAAAAGCATCTTCCAGCCATACCATTCCAAGTACCTTGTCAGGATCAGCTCCCTGCTCTTGCCCCTGTGGGCCTGTACCCAGTGACTCCACTGATACAGAAGAGCCTCTCCCTGGGAACTTCCCAGCCCCTTTTATGCCAGGAAAGTTTCCCCATCCCCATACTCTTCTCAGAATGAGCTACAGGCCTCCCAGAGCACCCCACCAGGCTTCTGGAAACTCCTATAGCTGGATGGGGCCCACCTTCTTCTCAATCTCCCAAGAAAAAGTTTCTATTTCAGCTTCTGCCTTTTCCTGCCCAGGAGGCAGTATCTCTCATCCTGGCATATTTAGAAAAAAAGCAAAGAATAGCCTCATTGCAATAAGAGGAACTGAGGTTAGACTTCCTTTAGTTTGAAAGACAATGTTGAAAAGAATGTACATTAAAATTCTGTGTGATCTTGGACAAGGCATTTGTCCTCTCTGAGCCTGTTTCCCCTTCTGTAAGATGGAAACAATACGTGCCCCACAGAAGAGTTGTGAGGATCAGCAGAAGGCTGAGGTTAGTCGTTTTGGGGTGCTGCCTTTAAGTACCCAGCAGGCTTTTGTGTGGAAGAGGGATTGCCCTGTGGTCCTGGAAGACAAGGGGCAGAGACCCAGGACAACGTGAGGGGACACGCAACACATCAGGGCTGTCCAACCACGTTGCCTGGATGGCTGTACTCACTTCTCGGGGTGGGGTTGGGGGGAATATGCAAGCAAAGGTGGCACAGCTCACTGTGGCATGGGCTTCAGAGGGTTTCAGTCCCTCTGAAGAGCAGGAGGGCCCTCTTGACCCTGAGAACTTCAAATTCAAGTGTTCTGTGCTCCAAGGTCCATCTTCCCTTCCAGCTCCCTGCCTACCCCTTGAGTTGGAGGCATAACCCTCACCTCTCCGGGTCTCAGGACTTCCATCTTGGGACGAAAACCTCTGGAGGCTGTGGTGGAAGCCTGGTGTGCATAAGGGCCTTAGGATAATTCCATAATACGCTACCCAATGTGACCTGACCTCCAACATAGCCCTGGTAGGCATTGTCCTCTACCAGATGCATGCCCTCCAACCGCTTGGGTTAGTTCTCAGCTCAGGGGTGTCTCAGGAGTGGAGGTGATAGTGGGGGTTGGGGGGAGGTGGGGGGCAGGGGGTGGCGGGCAGTTTTGCGAGTGTCCCAGGCTCAGCCTTCACGGAACCCACCATGAAGCCTGCACAGGAAATTCTGTCCAACCCTACCTCCTCTGCCACTGTGGTGCCTCACTTTCAGCCTCTGGGGCTGCCTGCCTGGAGCAGCACCCCAGTTCAAACCCTCCTCAGACTACCCCAGTCCCCAGGGCACTTTCTTCCTTCCTCTCTACAGCATCCTTTCTCCAAGTGTTTTCAGTAACACCTGCCCTAGAGTCACCAGTGGGGGTGGGGCTCCTTATAGAGTGCCATCTGATTCTGACCAAGCCTGGAGATCTATCAAATACAGGAAGGACTGGGAGTAGAGGGACAAGTGAATGACACTATGGGGATGAAATCAGTAAAATCCAGAATGACAAAAACTCTATAGGACAGATTCTTAACACATAAATGTCAACAAAACAAAAGAGATGAGGGAAAACCTGTAAGTTAAAAGTGCCTTAATATGGAATACTATTCAGCAAAAACACAAACTGGCTATTAACACTTATAACAACTTGGATGCATTTCAAAGGCATTGTGCCAAGTGAAAAAATTCAATCTTAAGAGAGTACATACTGTATGATTTCATTAAACACATTCTCAAATGACAAAATTATAGTGATGGAGAGCAGATCAGTGGTTGCCAGGAGTTAGGGTTGAGGAGGAGGGTTTGACTAAAAGGCATATGTAGCACAAAGGACTTTCTTCTTTGGGTGATAGCATCCTGATTGTGGTTCCACACACCTATACATGTAACAAAATTTCATAGGACTATAAACAAAAGGAAAAAATAAAGAATGAGTGCATATAAAAATTGCCAAATCCAAATAAAGTCTATAGTTTGATTTGTATTGTATGCATGTCAGTTGCATGGTTTTGATAATTATATTATGGTTATTATATGTTACCGCTGGAGGAAGCTGAGTGAAGGGTACCTGGGAACTCTGTATTATTTTTACAACTTCTATGTGAGCCTAAAATTATTTAAAAATAAAAGTTAAAAAAAGGTTTCAGAAATATCTAGTTGTAAGGTGTGGATCTCGTTCGGATCCTCATTTTTGTTCCTGATTGAACAAAACTGTAAAAAAAAAAAAAATTATAGGATAATTGGGGAAATTTGAATATGACTGCATGTTTGATAA
Organism: Miniopterus natalensis; assembly: GCF_054644295.1. Classification (NCBI taxonomy): domain Eukaryota; kingdom Metazoa; phylum Chordata; class Mammalia; order Chiroptera; family Miniopteridae; genus Miniopterus; species Miniopterus natalensis. The sequence goes on from NC_142089.1 coordinate 27,287,579, forward strand.
TATTAAGAAATTACTGTTAATTAATTTAGGAATGTTTTGTTTTTTTAAAAGTACTTATCCTTTAGAAATATAAGCAGAGGTATGTATGGATAAAACAATATGACGTCTGGGAAAGTGGGTGGGGATCTAAATGAAACCAGATTGTCATGTGTTGAAAAATTTTTGTTGGGTACTAGGGACTTGGGGTTCATTATACTATTGGTTTTACTTTAGCATATGTTTGAAAATGTCAACAATAAAATGTTTCGAAAAGGAAACACAAAAGGCAGGGCCTCTCTTTATAGAGATTTTATTTCAGTATCTTTGGGATGGGCACAGGAAGCTGCTGGTTAAGCAAGGTCCCCAGTGATATTTATAAGAAGACTAAGGTTTGGGAATCTCTGCTGTAGACTGAATATTTGTGTCCCCCTAAATTCACATTGAAACCTAATCCCCTGTACAATGGTATTTGGAGGTGGGGCCTTTAGGAGGTGATGGGATTAGTGCTTTCATAAAAGAGGCCTCGGAGAGCTCCCTTCCCTTTCTGACATGTGATGACAGAGCTAGAAGATGGCCCTTCTATGAACCAGAAAGCAGGTCCTCACCAGACACTGAACCTGTGTGCGCCTTGATATTGGACTTCCCAGCCTCCAGAACTGTGAAAAATAAATTTCTGTTGTTTATATCACCTGTCTATGGTATTCTGTTATAGCAACCCGAATAGACTAAGGCAACCTCTTTCTGGTCCCCATATTACTTGTGGGGTGAGGTAAAAATGGGGGACCTCCCAGAGGGCCAGGGTGATGTCTTCTACTAATAGTAGTAGTAAATTAATATAGATTTTAACATCTTAGAGAGACAGCATGGTTGGGTGGAAACAGCACATCTGTTTCATTCATTCATTCCATAAGTATTTACTGAGGACTCATTAGATGTCAGGCACTATATTTGGGCTAGGAGCAGACCTTGCCCTTGCTTTGTGGGTGATGACAAAGGTCTCAGTCTTTTGAGGAACTTTCACCAGGCCCCAGTGTCCCACTTTATAGCTCCTTAGACTGCAGATGATCATTAAAGAGCAACAGGTCACGGAGGGGTGGCTTTTAAAGGGGAAGGGTCCTTGGCAATCAAGATCTAATCTCCTCAAGTGTTTCAAGTCAAGTACTGTGGTCTACAAAGATTTGCATCCCCCACAGTACTAGTAGTGTTCTTTTTTTATTTTATTTTAAAATATTTTTATTGATTTTTAGAGAGAGGGAGATGGCGAGAAACATTGATCAGCTGCCTCCTGCACGCTCCCTACTGGGGAGCGAGCCCTCAACCTGGGCATGTGCCCTGACCAGGAATAGAACCGGCAACCTTTCTGCAACCTTTTGGTGCACGGGACGATGCCCAACCAAGCCACACTGGCCAGGGCTCTGGTGTGTTCTTCAACCCTTCTTGCCCCTCTTCTGAGATGGCACTGGTCAGTTTGCCTCATATTGTAATTATTCATGTCAGTGTCTCCCTTGCTGAACTTCAAGCTCCTCAAGGGCAAGGACTGGACCTTTAAATCTGGGCCCAGAAGCAAGCACGCTGAGCTTAGCCTGCTTCAGGGCCTCAGCACTTGCTGTTCTCTTTACCTGGTACTTTTCTTCAAGTATCAGCTGTCACTTCTGCAGAGATGGCTCTCCTGACCATGAAGTTATTGCCTCCACTCCACATTCTAGCACATTATTTTATTTTCGTGGCACTATCAGTATCTGAAATAACCTGTTATTCATTTGTCTTCTTCACAAGCGTATAAACTCCATGACAACAGGGCCTTATTTTTCCTGCTTATTGCTTTATTCCCCAGCTACCTATACCTGTGCTTGGCATAAAACAGGTGCCCACTAAATATTAATGAACGCTGAGTCAGTGCTAAATCAAAGGACTGGGGAAGGAGGCATTTGTACCTCTTCTCCAAGGCGGAACAAAAGGTCAGTATTATGGAGACTGAAACAAACAAAAGAACATGTGGCTACTGCTTCCAAACTGGTTGGAGAAGAAAGAAGTAGCAGCATAAACCTCCTGAGAACAAGACAAGGCAAACTATGATGAGGTGCTAGATGTGGGGCCCAGAATCAGAGGCCAGAGAGACACAGCGGTGGCTGGAACAGAGCTTGAGAGCAGGGATGATCCTACCCATCCTCTGTGTGAGCACCTAGTGTGACTGGCGGAGCAGGTGCTCTGTGAGCAACTACTGAATGGTACTGAGCAGACAGCCCAGCAGACCGGTGACTTACAGAGACTTTGTGTATAATTTGGTTCCTTGGATTACGAATATTCCTACTCAATAAGTTCTCAATCTAAGTGTTAAGAGATTCTCTTAAATTCAGAGTATTTAAATATAGGTACACACACAAGATAACATTTTGGCTAAAATCCATGTCAGTCATTTATTCAACAAACGTCTTCTATGTTCCAGGCCATGTCCTTGGCACTGGGAATGGAGATAAAGCCTGGCCCTCAAGGAGCTCACAGTCTTAGTGAGGGCAAAAGATACATAAATAAATAAATATAATTTATGCAAAGGGAACCACTACAGGAGGCAAAGGACAGAGGAATCCAATTCTACAGTTAATGTCCATAGGAAAGGAAGACCTGGCATTTTTTGTGAAGAACGCATAAGGCCAGGTTCTCAAAGTGTGGCTGGTGAATTACCTACATCTAAATAATATGGAGCACATATTAAAGTGCAGATTCCCAGCACAAAATCTCTGCAAAGATTATGATTCAGCAGGCTGAGGTTTGGGACTTGGGAATCTGCATTTTGAAGTGCTCAAGGTAATTCTGCTTCCACTTAAAGCTTGAGAACCTGAAAGATAAGGTTTGCTTGTTCAACTGGAATGAAGAATGATCTGCACATCTGAAATGTTAATTTGTGCTGGTCTTTAATGACAGGCAGGGGAAGTAGACAAGAGAAAGGGAGGTGACATTAAGCAAGTCTACCTTAGTCTATAAATTAATTTAATTCTCACAATAATCCTATGAGGTAGATACTATTGTTATCATCCTTATTTTATAGATGAAGAAGCAGAATTATAGTTTAAGTCATTTCTTCAATATTATAGAGCTAATGAATTGCAACACTGACATCTGAACTCATTTAACTCTAAAGCCTGTCCACTTTCTATAACACCATTTTGCTCCAGCACACAAATTTACTGACTAATGTTACAATGCTCTTTTAGTTCTTTGCCAGATCTTGCTAGGTAAATATAAAGAACAGCCAGATGGTCCTTTGATCACGTCTAATGTAACTATCCATGGACAAAGCCTTCCTTGGCAAGAGGGGATATAGGGTAAAGATGGGAGGAACAGTAAAATGAGCAGCCAGTCCTTATTTCTTTCCCCATCATTTTCTCACCCTCTGGTGGAGGTGTTATGAAAATGTTCTAAGGTTAGGAACTGGCCAGATGGGAAAACAAACATAACTGGATACCCACAATAGCAACTCCAACAGATACTAAAGATTCCTGGGACTCAAAACATCCAGATCCGAGTTTCTCAAAATGTGAACTGTCAGGACCAGAGGAAGGTCCAGAATTTGCGTTAGCAAACAGCTCAGTCATTAGAGAAATTGTGAAAGGCTTGCTAGCAGCTTTTCCAGGTTAAACAAACACTGTCTGTCTCTTTCTATACAGACTCAGAGGTACAACAAAAAAGACATAGCTCAGAAAATAATGGGAAGTCCAACCCTTTTTAAAGAGCTTGGGGATAGGCCCAACCTGTAATGAAGAAAACAAACATACACAGGAACTGTAACTACTGGTTCCATTCCCACTCACCATATTCAGTGTCATACAACCAGATCTCAGGCCGCAGCAGACAAAGTGGAGCATGTCAGAGCAAGAATAAGAAAGGTGTAGTAAGGAAGGTGACAATGATAATGGTGGGCATTGGGGCTGGGATCTCAGGTTCCGAAGGCTGGTGTGTAACCACCACCCTCCTCTATCACTGATCTTGAAGCCACAACAGTGATACTACAAACCACATGGAACTGGAGAGCTCCTTTCTCATTTTTGGTGTTTCAAGCAACTACTGACTCCAAAGATGAGTTTTGATCAAATCAGCTCATAGCAATGACCCTATGGACAGCAAATAGCTTAGATTCCACTGCTGAGTGTAACAAATACTGTAAACAGGATTTTATTTTATTGCTGTATTTTCTCCACACCCAAAGTGGGAACATTTGCTTCCACCCACTTTTTCATATAATACTAGCATGGCTTAGAGTTTTTTAAAAAAGCCAATAACACAAAAACATGCAAATCTGGACTGATCCTTCCTTACAAAAAAGTTGATTTATTTACACTGCACTGATTCACCCCCTCCAAATACACAGCTTCTAAAAGGCAAGTTAGAGCAGCAGATGCCACAGACCATGGTTTAAAAATACGCAGGCACTGTACCTGTGTGTTTAAGTTTACCTGAAATCTACTGATGCTTCAAGCCAGCTACATTAAAGGCAACTCTGGGAGCATCTAGATGAAGGCTTAATCCTGATTGCAATATCTGGTTGTTCTAGAGTCTAAATAGGATACTTGGATTATGCTTTTGGCCAGATAACTGGCACATGGGAAGAATACCTAGAGCCCATATCTAACTATAGCAGGTCTTCAAGCTTATCCTATCACAAATTTATAAAGATGAGGAACTATGTGCATTTGGGAGCTATGCAGTCAAAATGTCCAGAATGCAAATGCACTTGTAAGAAAATGTTAGTGTGTAAAATCAAGTCAACAATCCTGCAGATCCTTGGCTGTCTCTGATTATGACGTCAAATACTTAAAAAGGAAACCTCAAGTATGCTGAGTGATAATTATCAGAATGTTTGGCTGCCTTTGTTCCTGAATATCAAGTAATAGGGCTCACCTCCATGATTCCTTCTTGCATAAACACACAGGGCAACTCCTTAGAGACTGCACATTATAGATGCTGAGCTCCTGAGAGTTCAAGGGGGTGGGTGGGCTCTAGACTATCCAGGGCTGAGCAGACTCTGTAAGGAGCCAACCCTTATAGCTCTAAGTCTTATCCTGGTTCTGGGTACATTTCAGTTCCGCTCCAAGTCCACTTTGCTCCAGTTCAGCGATGACAGACATATACTTGAATTCATTTGGTCTGAAGTTAAAGGTCTCCACTAACGCGTAGGTCTCCTTCCGATCAGTGGCATAGAAGAGCTGAACTTGGTTGGCAATGCACTGTGCTTCAGCAACATTCTGGAAGGTAAAAAGAATGGTGAGGTCCCTCCCTGCACAGGACCGCAATGCTCTGTTTTTGAGTTCCTGTGGCGAGTGGGCCCTCTCCCAGGAGACACTGCTTTAGGAAGCTTCCCAACTCCCTGGTCTCCGAAGTCTTAGGTGCCCCCCGTCTATGCATCCAAATTACCCCATGCTTACCTCTATCACAGTATTTATCATACTTTACTGTATTTGTCCTCTTTTTCCTTTTCTTTTTTTGTCTATCTTCTCTAGTATAATTCCTCTAAAGTATATGTGCTTGTTTCACATCCCTGCACATAGTGACATCTGGTGAATATTTGAATAAATTAATGCATATGCTCAAAATTTCCCTCTTCATTCAGTTCCTTTATAACTGTTAAGTATATTTCAAGGGGGGGAAAAACAACAATAGTTACCCAGCTCCAAGCACTAGTGTGTGAGTACTAAGTTCCTAACTAACCAGGCATACTCAAATAAAACCTGTTCCTAATACCACCTCAGTCAGAAAACTAGTGCCAAAGCCAGCTGTGATAGTTTTACATTTTGTCCACAGATTCTAGGACACTCTCCCTTGATGGACCCTAGTTTCCTTTCCTTGAGTGCAGGATGTACTTACTGACTTGCTTCCAGCAGACTGCAGTGGTATGATGGAGAATGACTTCTGCTATTAATCACAAAAGACACTGTAGTTTCTGTCTTGCTCTCTCTCGAATCACTTGCCCTGGGAAATTCAATTGCTATGTCATGAGGACATTTAAGTAGCCCTACAGAGAAGCCAGCATGGCAAGGAAACGAGGCCTCCTGCCAACAGCCATGAGAGTGGGGTGAGAGGTAGATCCTGAAGCCCAATCAGCTTTCAGATGGCTGTGGCCCTAGCCAACATCTTGACAGCAACGTCATGAGACTGAACCAGAACTACCCAGCTATGCTGCTCCTGAATTCCTAACCTACAGAAATCATGAGGTAATAAATTTTTGTTTTAAGCCACTAAGTTTGGAGTAATTTGCTATGCAGCCATTTCTAACTAATAACTAATGCACCAGCAGAGCCCCAGGTAAGAAAAGGGGCCACCTTCTGAAAAGCTCAGAGGCAGGGAAATGGCAGACCGCTCTATGTAACAGAGGTGGGGTCAGGACATTGGCTAAATTCTTGAAACCTTACAAAAGAGTTACTTCAAACAACTCTTACTTTTGCTATCTGTACATTCTATAGTTCTAGCTAGTCAGAGGCATTTATTCATTATCATTATGTTCCTACAGCCAAAACCCAACCCCAAAGGATAATGGAAAGTTCCCCGTAAAACTGACTGTCAAGAGTGCACTATGTCTAGCTATGGAATGATGAAGATGGGTTATAAATACTCTAGGCCACTTTATCTCCACTCCCTCCTGTGGGGCTTTCAGGTCATTTTCTCACAAGCAGGCACTAATCTCGGAGACTGGATCTTCAATCAAAAGCCTTTTTCCAAAATGCTGGCTATTTCAAATTAATAGAATTTCAGAGCTGGAAGAGGCCTCAGAGATCACCCAGTCCTCATTTAATAAGCCAGGAAACCAAAGCAGATGAGGTCCAGGGATAGGCCCAAGATCATGTGACTAGCAAGGAGCAGAGAAAGGAGCAGACCTCTGGACTCCCAGGCTGGTACTCCCTCCACTTCACCCTGATACTGTTTCTGGTAGGGCAAGATCATTAAAATCGATCAAGGTCATTAACTCTGCTTTATCAATTTTACCTTTTTATACTCAAACATGCCTCGAGAGTAAACCATTTCTAAAGCAAGTGCAGTGCCATAATCCGAGGCAGATATCACCATTCCCTGAGCCCCTGAACTGCAGGGCCTCTGACAATCAATTTTTATTTGAGGCTTAGGATGGTGGAGGTGGGGGTTATCTCAGCTGTGCGCACTCTAGAACAATGCTATTCTAACAGCAGAGTCCTAGGGGCTTTGTGGAGGTGCCCCGGGCCCCTCACCTCTGTTTTAGCTGTTCTATCCTACAGGCTACTACCACCTCTAGCCATTTAACTGTATTTGTGTCCTTATATCCTGACATCTCCCGTTTTTATATTTTTCTCATTCCCAGACTTACCCACTCAAAAATCTCACTTCGACATGTCTCTCCTCTTTCTACACATTATCAATATTTCCATCTCTACTTGACCTTTCCATCAGCATACAAATATTTCTCCCATATTTAAAACAAAACAAAAAACACTCATTCCCACTTCTCCCTCCAGCTATTGCCCCCATTCTCTCCTTCCCCTCAAAGAAAACCCTTTCAAAGACTTGTTTATATTTACTCAAATTTCTCTTTTTTAAAAAAGTATTACATAGATGTCTTTTCATTTTCTTTCTTTTTTAAAAAAATGTATCTTTATTGATTTCAAAGAGAGGAAGGGAGAGGGAGAGAGAGAGATAGAAACATCAATGATCAGAGAGAGTCATTGATCGGCTGCCTCCTGCATGCCCCCCACTGGGGATTGAGCCCAAAACCCAGGCATGTGCCCCGACTGGGAATCGAACCGCCATCTTCTGGACCATAGGTTGATGCTCAACCACTGAGCCACGCTGGCTGGGCTAACTTCTCTTCCCATACTCTCTTAAATGCACTCTAAGTATGTGTTTATCCTGCTCCTTTTGAAATGTCCTGTAAAAGGTCGCCCATGACTTCCATTTGTGAAATGTAGTAAATCCTCAGTCCTCATCTCATTTTCCCTACCAGCAAGTGAGATTTGGCTAGCTGAGCACTCCCGATTCCTTGAAACACTGTATCTCAGCTTCCAGAGCATTCTACCATCTTAGTCTTCTACCTACATCACCTGTTTAAATCTTCTTTGCCGATGCTTCCTCATTTCCACAGGGCTCAGTTCTCAGACCTCTTCCCTTTTCCATCTCCATTTATTTCCTTGGTGATTTCATTCAGTCTCATGGCTTTAAATAGCAGTCTGCATGTTGACAACTCCCATATTTACACCTCCAGCCGGGACCTCTCCTCCGCACTCCAGGCTCATATATTTAACTGTCTAACTATTTGCAAATCTAATAGGCATCTCAGATTTAATGTGCCCACGACTGAGCTCCTGATCTTCCTTCCGAACCTTTTCCTCCTGCAATCCTGTCTATCTCAGTTAATGGCAACTCCATTCTTCTGGATGGGATTTTGGGTAACTTCCAGTTGAGTGTGATGGGTGGAAGAAAGAAGAGGAGAAAGGGGACGGAACAGGTTCAGGAATACTAGATTGGGAAGTAGTGTCCCAACTGTGTCCAAAACTTGGGACTTGCTGCTACTGTAATACTAGCTGAAATGCTAGTCTGTAGCTGGTAAGAGAGAGGAAAAATAGTGGGTGTTGTAAAGAAAAATCTCAGGGAAAAGAGGCATGAAAGTGGCCAGTATCTTGAGGACATCCTGAATTTAAATGCTGTCAGATAAATGAGACTAAAATGAGCAAAGGCTAAACAAACAGGTTGTACAGTAATTATAAAACTGCTCCTGGCCCTGGATACACAGAGAGAACAAACACAATGGATATCACTACCTATGGGCATATGGTTGATCTTTGATGCTCTCTCCAGGGAATGGGAAAAGGGGCAGAGAAATCACTATGTACGAGGAATGTTATGCATATGAACAGTGTGGATGATAAAAGATTGAAAACTAGTCTAGACTTTGCATTCTTCCCTGCACTTAAGATAAAGCCTTTTACTTGTCCAGTTTCTTATCTACAACCCCAAGGGCCTGATGTGTTTTCACGTCAGAATTTTAGAAAGGTAATAGGTGCAGAATGTTTTCAGAGCATCTGGACTTCACAACTGTTAGAGTGGTTGAAGCTCTGTACTAACTTCAACTTGGAAGAGCTTGAGCAAGACCTTGTTATTGTCAACTTTGAGTAAGAAACAAATACATGTAGATCTCTTGAATTTTATCTCTCCTGAGCTTTTGCCTAAGAATACTACCTTCAGGGTTAACAGGTAAATCCAAAGAGGTAAAAGTTGATTCTTACCAGAAATGTAGAATCCATTTCTGCTGTCATCAGTACTATGCCCTTTTCTGCCTTAAGTTCAGGGTAGTGATATAAAATCAGCTGGCTGGCCGCAGCTTCCCCTCGGGTCTGTAAGGAGGAACACTTATCAAGACTCAATAAGGTACCACAACAAAACTGCAATTTCAGAGCAACAGAGAGTCTGGAGGAAATTCTGACTCTTACCAGCCCCGAGGGTGTCTAGTGAGTCAGAGGACTGGTGTGTGTGGGGATGGTCAGGCCTGCTATGGCACGGTGAAAGTGACAGTTTGCACAGTGTTATTTGTGTCTTCGATTGAAAAAGGTTTGGCTCTTTTCCCAGAAAATGTTTACAGTAGGCAGTGAATCCTTCATCATGGCCATATATTTAAAAACAAAACGGCACAAGCAGCTACCAAATCAAGTTCTAAAGAAAGCAATATGCCTGTGTAATTGCCACTTTTATGGACTAGTGCATCTCACAGCTGAAATCTACTCCCCTTGGCTGGCTCTGAAGACTGAGCTCTTTTAAGCTGTAGCAAACAGCTGGAGAGTTTGCACATGGGCCAGATTTGTAATGTGCAGTTTTAAAGTACAATGTGGGTGAGGGGTAGGGGGAAAAGAATGAGAGCATCATAATTTCATGAAGAATGGACAGGGAATGGTTACCAGACCCCAACCCAGTCTAGGAAGACAGTCTGGGTTCAAAGCTAAAGTCCTCATAAACTGTTGGAGGAAATAACTAGACATTCAAAAAAGATCTCTGGTTTCCATCTCTAAACTTTCAGCAAGAGTCCTTTTAATTATCAATATCTAAGTATTGCTAGGGTCAGTAGATATTCTGTGTCCTCAAGCCTCAGCAAGGGCTCATGGACCCACAAAGGCGTAGGCCTCTTTCCTCTCAGGGATGAGCATAAGCCACCTACCTGAATATTTATAAGTGCAGTGAAGTGGAGTTCAGTGCCTGACCATTGTCCTACAAAGAACTCATAGCCTTCCCTTCTTGGTAGTGCACACAGAAACTGTGGGAAACAAACACACAAGGAGGTAGATGAATAAATAAAATCATTTCCTCTATGTCCAACCACCTGTATCATTCACTCCATTTCTTCAATGTTTGATTGAAAACATTTTTTAAAATTATGAAATTCATGCATAGTAAAGTAACAAACATACATACATTTCCCAACCCACCTAAGAAAGAAAACATTAGATATCCAACTGAAGCTCTATGTAACCCATTCCAATCCCACTGCAGAGTAACATCTATCCTGCATTTGCTGACTGCCATTCCCTTTCAGGTTTATATACTTTTAATGTGTATGTGCATATCCATAAACAAGTAACAGTACTGTTTGCATGTTTTGAAACATAAATCTTATCAAACTATATGTATACTTTTGCAACTTGCTTTTTTCACTTCACATTATACCTCTGAGATTTATCCACATAGACAACTATAACTCATTATTTTCACTGTTGTATGGAATTCTACTACAGAAGTTTACCAAAATGTATCTATTCTTCAATTGATGAACATCTGGGTTTTTTCAATTTCTAAACTTCCTAATGCTGCTGAATTAACTTTTTGTTCCATTTACTGTAATCAGTTCATACTCTGTCATCTGAGGCTGATACTGCAGCTCTAAACACCAAGAAATGATTAGTCTTATGCTTGAGATGTTTAGAACTGGGGATGAGTGGTGGAGGAGAGAATGATGCGAGAATATAAAGTATAATCAGTTCAACATGCATCAGTCATGGAATTGTCTCCTTATTGCCAGCCACTCAGGCTGTTTTATTATTATTAGATAAGATAACCTCAGTGCCTATCTAGTAGTTGGCCCCTTATTAGGAGAAAAAAAAAAAAGAGCTTTATTGAGGTATACGTGAAGTATAAGAAGTTACACATATCAGAAGCACTCAATTAGATGAGTTTTAATATATGTATACTATGAAACCATCACCACAATCAACATAATGAACATCTTCTTCAAAAAGTCCCTTTGTAATTAATACCTTCTCCCCAGCTGTCCCTAAGCAACCACTGATTTGGTTTCTGTCACTACCGTCAGCTTGCATGTTCTAGAATTTTGTATAAACGGAACCACAGAACCTGTACTTCTTTTTGGTTTGGCTTCTTTCATTCAGCATAATTATTTTGTGATCTACCCATGTTGTTGCATATATCAATAGTTCTTTCCTTTCAATTCCTGAATATTATTCCATTGTATATATGTACACACATACAACAATTCTTTTATTCATTCACCTGTGATAGATTTGGGTATTTTTCAGTATTTTGTTATTATAAATAAGGTTACTATGAACATTTGTGTACCAGTCATTGTACGTACATGTGCTTTCAGTTCTCTTGGGAAAATATCTAGTAGTAGAATGGCCAGGTAGTATGGCAGGTATATGCTTAACTTTTAAAGAAACTGCCACATCCCCTGTCCGGTTTGGCTCAGTGGTTAGAGCGTTGGCCTGCAGACCACGATTCCTGGTCAAGGGTACCTACCTGGGTTGCAGGTTCTACCCCACCCTGACTGGGGTGTGAGCCAGAGGCAACTGATGGATGTGTCTCTCTCACATGTTTCTCTCTCTCTCCCCCTCTCCCCCCCTTCCATTCTCTCTCTGAAAAGCAATGGAAAAAATATCCTCGGGTGAGGATTAGCAAAAAGTAAATAAATAAATAAATAAATAAATAATAGGGAAACCGCCACACTGTTTTCAAAGTGGTTGTACCATTTTACATTCTTATCACCTTCCCAAGCTGAAACTTCATATTCATTAAAAAAGAATTCCCTATTTCCTTTCCCCGTCATCCCTGCCAACCACCATTCTACTTTCTGTCTATAAATTTGTCTACAACAAAGTACCTCACACATATGTGGAATCATACAGTATCTGTCCTTTTGTGACTGGCTTATTTCACTTAGCATAATATCTTCAAGGTACATATGCATCGTGGCATGTGTAAGAATATCCTTCCTTTTTAAAGCTGAATAATATTCTATTTTATATACATACATATATATACATACACACACATCCACATTTTATTTATCCATTCATCTATCAATGGATATTTGGATTGCTTCCACCTTTCGGCTATGGTGACTAATGCTGCTGTGAACATGAGTATAAAGTAGAAAACTTTTATTTTGATAAAATGTAATTTATCGATTCTTTCAATAGTTTGTGCTTTTTGTAATGTACTTAAGAAATCTTTGCTAAACCCAAGATCACTAAGATTCTATACTCTATTTTGAGTTAATTGTTGGATATGGTATGAGGTAAGAATAATATCCATTCTCCCATTTAATTACCTTGGCCCCTTTGCTGAAAAACAACTGACCACATATATGTTGGTCTATTTCTGGATTCTCTATTCCACTGGTCTATATGTCTATTTTTATCACATAAGGTCTTCATTACTATAGCTTACAATAAGTCCTGAAATGAGGTAATGTAAATCCTCTAACTTTGCCCATTTTCAAAATTGTTTTGTTAGTCTAGGTCTTTTGGATATCCAAATAAATTTTTAAAATCAGTTTGGCAACTTCTTTTAAAAAAAGTCTATTGGGATTTTAATTGGGGTTATATTCTAGAGATCAATTTGGGGAGAAATGACAACAATATGGAGTCATCCAGTCCATGAACATGGTATATCTCTCCATTTACTTAAATGTTTTTTATTTTCTCTTGGTAATGTTTGGAATTTTTTCTTTCTTTCTGAGAATCATAGAAATTATTACCAACACCAAGTCAGCTGGTCCACCTCACCTTTCCCCTTCCCTTAGGTCTTCTGGTAACTCATTACTATAGCAACAGTCTCATAATTCCTTTTAGGTACACATAATCAGCATAGCATGGCCAAAACTGACAAGAAAACTGCTAATAAAACAGACACTTAAGGAAAGTTGAAAATATTATGGTCTCAGGTGCTGCATCCAACATTTACTTATACTGTTGATTAAGATCCTTATCAGAAAGGGCTGAGATGTATCTAACAAGCCAGAGACTTACTGGACAAAACTCAGATGATGCTACAAGGCTAAAAACTTCATTTATCAGTACAATCAACATATCATCATCTTTGTTAAATAAATAGAACTATAACATGAGATAGTATGGAAGATGATGAGATTGGTTAGAAAACATCCTTGTTTGTCAGCAATCCAGAAACTTACTGTTGGACAGGATTGAGCCCGGCTCCAGATCAAATCAAACTTCTCTTCCTGTAGGTTAGAAAGGAATAAAGTTCACAAACAAAAACACATACAAGGCCGCAATCACACTTAAATTCACCAAGACTGAACTCTAGAACTAAACTACAACTAAAACAATCTAACTTTCATCATTTACAAATGCCTCTCATGACAGACAGGAAAAACCAGATGTATTCTTTGCTGTTCAGTATCAGAATTTGCTGTGAACAGTGTATACTCCAAATGCTTCAAACTCTCCAGGGGACTGTGCCAACTGTCTGAGACATCAGGTTACTAAGTCTGTCTGAGGGAAGGATAAAAAGCCCCATTCAAATAAGCCAGTATTAGAGATCTAAAATATCACAGAAGTGCAGATCCTTTGGCTGTTGAACTTATGAAGGGCAAGGGTATATATGTATAAGAGGTAGAAAAAAATAGCAATACCCTCACTATAACCAAAAGGCCTGGCTTTATTTTTCCATCTATAAGTTTTTCTCCTTAATCTTATAATTATACATGCAAGCTTGTATATATTTATGTGCTTGATATAAACAGTATTACTGTAGGCTACTTCCTCTTCAGGGAAGAAGAACAATTAAAGAACTAGTTGATAACCCAGTACATCAAGTGCTGATTGCAATGGTCAAGCAGTGGCCAGTGACTATCTCCACAACAGCAATTTCAAGAAGGAAAACAAAGCAAAACAAACAAACAAACAAAAAACCCACAAGAAAATGCCACTTGATAAGGGGAAATGCCAGAAAAAGATTAGAAGGCTCCAAGTCAGCTCACGTACAGGTCACTTATAGATAAGAAGGGAAGAAACTTATGCTAGAGGTCCTGTGTTAAATTCCAATAGCTTGGAAAATACCAAAAAGAAATAAAAGACTTGGAAATTGCTCAGCAACATGAACTTACACCATGCTCCCTTGTCAGAGACTTGACTCAAGGAGACATTTCTAAGCCAGAAAGAGGGAAAACAAGAGCCATAAATATACCATATGGAGCTTCCAATCTTTGGTACTCAGGGCATAATAAAAACCGTCAGAGCTATAAACGTAAGTTCTCAAGAGGCAATAAACATAGGAAAAGTAAAAGCAACTGCCTGCTAAGGTTAGAGACCTGACCTTCATGCTATAACACTCTCATTTTCCCCTCCAAACTACTTACAGGAATAACTGCGTAGACTGTATCTTTTGCTGCAAAATACTGCTGCCAAATCTGTACAAAAAAGAGAGTATGTCTGTGACATGTGGGTAATCTTTTCAACCTGCACCAAGAAATGATGACAGCTTTCATTACTCACAGTAACATGCTATTTGATAACAGAGAGGAAAACCCAACGCAATGCTTTTATTACTAGTACATGATTACAAAAAGATTTAATACCATCTACTCTTCTAGATGATTAAACTGTAACTCTTAATAACAAATTCCTGTCAGAGAAATGGATTCTATGACCTTGTTAATCATTTTTCTCATGACGTGCCTTGTGTGTAATAGACAAGCTCTTTTTTTTTTTTTCCGTATCTTCTCTCTTCCTTCCCCAAACCCAAACTCCCTAGCCAATTGTGGGCTTTCTCAGAGAGTAGGACATCAGTCACTCAGAACCCAGGGTCTGGAGTAAGGCAGACCTGGATACAAATCCCAGCTCCAATCATTTGCTAGATGTGCTACTTTGGGCAAATTACTGAAAAATAAATAATATCTATATAACAATCAGTAAAATAGCAATTGTATCAACCTCACAGGATTGTTGTGAAGATGAGTTAAAATAATGTAGGTTTGTGCTTAGCACAACAGAATTACAATGCAAACCAAAGCCAAGGTGCTCTGAGGGCAACAAAGAGGACCTTAACCCAAGTTAGGGAATGAGTGCCAGAGGAGGGGACACTTGTTGTATATTTTGAAAAATGATCAGGAGTTAGCCAGGTGAATAGGAAGTCTAGGATGACAAACAGGTAGGGTAGAAGATAAGAGACACATTCTAAGCAGAGAATGATAACATTAGCAAAGGCATCGAAGCAGGGGAAGACATCATAGCCAAGGTGACATCCCAGCTGGTGCTGAAGAATGGGTCACCCTCCTTTAAAGCTGCTCTGCTTTGTTAACATTTCCATTAAAATGGGGTCCTAACTGAAGATACTAACAAAGTGTGATCTAGCCAACACAGAGCACAAAAGGACTTGGGCAAATCACTCTATCAATACAGCCTAAGGTTGCTTTGCTTTTATTTTTCATGTCAAAACACAGTCTTCTCATTTTAAGGATAACATATCTGCTTATTTTTATTTAGTTTATATTAGCAGATAGTTTATGAATCAACACTGAAATACATAAGACTGATAGATGTTTCCCAATATAGTTGACCTTAGTTACTCAAAATTATTTAAAAACACACAAATTTGTATCTAAAATTATATGTCTAAATGATATTTGTCATATGATCAGGAGGACTCCAGGGCCTGGCTTCTCTTTCCCCTAAAAGATATGCTTGGTGTCACCTTCCTTTGGCACTTCTTCCCAAAGGCAGCTGAGGGTTCCTTGAGACTTTGCATAAGCCTCTATTAACAGAGGTTAAAACCCTGTGCTGTCCTTATTTTTGTGTCTGTCCTTCCACCAGGCTAAAGCTCCTTGAGAGTAGGGGATTCTCTCATTTATTTTCATCTAGCACAGAGCCTGACATGTAATAGGTATTCAATAAATGCTTGCTGAAATGAATGATCTAACACTCAATGGAAAACCAGGGCAACTGGCACAACTTCCCATAAGGGAATATGATGCAGAGTAAACAGACATGGGTTTGAGTCCTAGCTCTATCACTTATTAAGTTACTTAACCTCTTTAAGTTAAATTTTCTTCAATGGTAAACTGGGAATAAAGTACCTACTTTACAAAGTGGTCATGAGAATTTAATGAAGTAGTGCATATGAAGCACTAAGTACAGTGCTCGACACATGGTATACTGCTTTTATTATTCTGATTCTCTCAATATACCTAAAATACAATTCACAGAACTATAAGGAATGCCCATAAGTAGCATATTATAATCTAATTAGAGAAAAGAATCATGCACATGAACATTTAAATAGCAATGAAATGACCAAACAGGAAGAATAGATCAAGAGTGCTTTGAAGGAAGGTGTTCAGGAAACTTCCTACAGAAAATCCTATAATAGTGGAGGACCCTGAATGCCAAGCAAAGGAATATGGGAAGTCATCGAACATTTGTGAGCAGGTTACTAACATAATATTTTTATTCATTTATTTAAAAATACAAATATAGCACTTGCTCAGTGCCAGGAACTGTTTTAAGTGCTTTACAAATATTAACTTGTTTAATTCCCCAAATAATTCTATGGGGTAAATACTATTATTATCTCCACTTTACAGATAGGGAAACTAAGACTCTGAGGGTTACCTAACTTATCAAAGTCATTCAGCTAGTAAGTGGGCAGAGCTAGGACTTAAAATAGGCAGCTTAGTTCCAGAGTCTGTGTTCTTAACCAATAAATTATGCTTTTCCATAATGAAAGCGGAACTTTTAATTAAGAGGATTCAACTGGTGAGGATATGACAGGGGAAGTGAGAAATAAGGGCAGGAAAACCTATTTAGAAAGGTATCATAGTAATCTAGGTATAAAGTAGTGATGATTTTAAATAAGATGTGGGCAATAGGAATAAAAAAGAAAGGGGAAATGTGAGTTGATTATATATACAGGAGTCAGACCAAGAAAGACAAGTTTTCTTATGCCACTATTTTTCCATGTAATTCATCACTTTTGCTATCTATGGCCAGAAAGAGGTGTCAGGAAATGTATGCTCCTTTCTACTTTCAGATTTGGTTCACAGAGCACACATTTTCATAAAGTATGTCAACCTATTTTCATTCATTACCTGCTTTATTTCTTCTGCAGTTTTGTCTTTCACCATCTCAATGTTAAAGATTGAACTGAGAGTCTGAAAGAGAAAATAAAAGGCAATTAACACCTACAATTTAGAAATGAAACAGCTTAACTTTACCTGTAACCCTTGTGGGAAGCAACATGTCAGGACAATGCATCAGATCTTAAGGAAGTAGAGAACAAATATAAGAAAACCAGTATGCTCGGGGAAGTGAGCCCCCAAGTCCAGGTTTTTGCAGTTCTATTCTGGGGAGTATCTACAGGTACTTCCTAAATCCTTCACCCTCACAAGGAGCACTGCAGCACTTTGCAACTGGTAAGAGGAGAGTTTGGTTATCTTTAACTGCTATTCTGCCAGGAGTGGCTCCTTATTTGCAAATTAAATGACAGAGTAAACATGTTTTTATTTGATTTTTAAAAACAAATTCTTACAAAAAAAGGTATCATTTTATTTCCTCTAGCACCTCCAGGACCCACACTATGCTAGAGGTCATGTCAAGGACACAAAAATTCATAAAAATATTTCTTATCTCCACAGCTGGTAAATCACAAAATCACCAAACCATAGTAAATGTGTTCAAATTTGCAGTCTCTTATTATAGATGTTCCATGTGGCTTCAAACTTGCATATTTAATTAGAAACCTACCTTGTCCTTAGTGAATCCTCTGCTCATAGGCTGCTTCCCCAAAGTGTCTGCCTGAAATATATGATAGACAGGATATTAATCTGTATTTTACTCAGAAGAAAAAGACCACTAAGCTAGATGAGGTGCCTAATATCTCATTTAGTAAATTTCTACCTAAGAACTCATTTCTCTCCACTCCATACAGTAACTGTACATACTGTTCTTAGAGTTGTTGTTTGTGAGGCAACTTTTCCTTGACTAGGCTTCTGAGATAGAGATGAGAAAGAATTTCTTTGTTAGTAACCAGTATCTACTAGTACTGAGAATGCATGGTATGCCTGCCACTGTAGATATATGGGACTCCTTCCCAGAATGAGGCCTGCTTGGGTTTTCTGTGCTCTGTCTTCTGATCTGCTCCACAGTGAGCCACAGAGGAGGTGCTTCCTATCTGTGACAGCACTTCTGATGGGAGACATCCTAAGAGGACGATAGTTTTTTCTTTTTTTAAAAAAAATATATCTTTATTGATTTCAGAGAGAGGAAAGGAGAGGGAGACAGAGAGACAGAAACATCAATGATGAGAGAGTCACTGATCGGCCGCCTCCTGCACGCCCCCAACTGGGGATGGAGCCCACAACCTGGGCATGTGCCCTGACCGGGAATTGAACCCCGATTGCCTGGATCCTAGGTCATCGCTCAACCGCTGAGCCACGCCCGGCCGGGCATTTTTTCTTTAGTACTCAATCTTAATATTCCTTCCATCAAATTAGACTTCCCCTCAAAAAAGGCCAAGAACAACTGAAAGTGATTATTTTCTCTCTTAATCCATTATCTCTGATAAAGGCTATAGTAAGGAAATCCTATTTTGAGTTGTTTCTGATAGTGGGCAGGGGTTGTTCTGAGTCTTCCACTGAGTCTCTCAGTTCAAGACCATGCCTTTCAGAGGGAAGGAGTATAAGCTACACCTAGGATTCTGAAGAGGGAAAACATTTTCTGCATAAAACCCTGCATTTCATTACTCTGTGTGTTAATAAATCCAAACCTTTCATAAATTATGTCCATAGAATTCTTACCCACAAATTAGACAAAAACCTGGTGTAGAAAAACCTACTGGATATACCCTGGTCTTTCTGGTCATACCCCTGTCCACTGACAGCATCCTAATGCAGTCTTTCCTTCATATGTAAACTATCCAAAAAAGATAATTGATTTCATTTTCTTACCACTCACCTTTAGGTATATTGTGAAAACAAAACAAACAAAACCCTCCATTTTCTCAACTGCCTTCACCTTTCAATCACTAAGCCTGATGTATTTTTTTTGTACAGTGTCCCTCCAGTTCATTCTTCATTTCCACTTTCAATTACAGAAATAAAAAATTTAAGCTTATTGCATTTTATCTAATCAGAGACACCACTGATCTTAAGCACCATTATTTTATGTATCAGAAAATGATGCCAATTAAACAATAACACAATACTTATATTTCATTATCAATTTTAAGACAATTTCAAAGATGTTAAAATGTGAAAAAAACGTACACTTGAGAACCAGTGAAGGTAACTAAAATTATAACTGAAACTATGTGCTTAAGTCTCAAGAGCACATAAGAAATTTAAATGAGTACATTATTTTGAAATCTGTGGGATTTTTTTATCACAATAATTGACTGAATGGTGACACCTGCATTTATGGGAGGGGCAGGGATGCTAAATGAGCTGCAATTTTAAAGATGAGTTCTACATAACGAAGAACTTTCCTTCATCCTGCACAACTGCTCAATGTCTAGTCAGACATCCTTGCAGGTGAAAAACCTTTTTATAATTACCAGGGCCTGGAACCTAACTCTGTTTTCTTTCTCTCCCTCTTTTTTTAAAAACACAACTTTAATAAACACTAAATTTTTCAGAAATGCAACTACTATGTAACTTGAGAGAAGGCTGTATTGTGGAATCTCATGAGGGTCACTGATTACAACACTGTTCATGGTCTGGGGGTTTTATAATTACCAACATAACACCCCTGCACCAGTCAGCTTTTGCTGCTTATGTATTCACAGTGATTTCACATGTAGGTGAAAGCGTCTAATGACTGCATTAGGTCTCAAAGAATAGTTGTGCCTAAGAACTCACATACTAACATATGTATTTTATTTAAAAATACTTTCCTTTATATTACAGTTAGACATTATATTGATGTTTGCCCCCTGAAATTATGTGTATAGTTGGGTTATAATGTCTACATTTCAGGATAGAAAAGGGAGAATTACAAAAAATTATTGCAAAAGGAGATGTTAGATCTCACGTGATAGGAACCAATAACTCAAAGTAAAGAAGAGGCTTCAGAAATGGAGCCATTAATTAGCCTTCCTCTGGGTAGCTAGATAAGACAGTAAGTAAATATTTACCTAAGAGTTGCCATAATATAAATGAAACCTTTACTTATTCTGCATCTTATCATAAAGTTGAATTTCTAACTCTGTCTACAAAAAGGGGCAAAGAGCTTTCCCATATAATATTGAAAGTTTATAATACAGTAAAGATAATTGGCACTATAACTTTATTACAAAGAATTACATATGTTAAAATATTTGTAGTAAATTTGTTTGTTCACATAAAGTTGTAAACTATGTTTGTCATAGGAGGTTGAATTTGCTCCCCAACCTTATAATGATTAACCCACTGACTATTGCTCTTATTCTAATTAACAACGTATTAAAAGACTGAGTGGATTCTCTTAAAACTTAGGATACCCAAAGCAAAAAAAGTTATTCTCCAAGAAAAAGAAACATTTCTCATTTTAAAACACAATGTAGAATCCCAATTTCCCACTGTAACTACCTTATTTCAGATACACACAGCCCACACCTGGACTACGGTACATTCTCCCTGGTTTTGGCTTCTCCCACTCCAATTAGTTCTGTGCATCACCCTAGATAAGTATTTTTCAAATCATCGGTTCAAATCAATTTAGTGGCCAAAGTTTTTAAAAAGATAAGATAAATAATAATAGTACATTGCAAGTAGCAAAAGTATTGTTTTGTAAAAATTTTGTTTCGGTTACAATCATATACTTATTTGTGAACTGAATAACAATGTAAAATTTATTTCTTACTGTGGGTCATGGTCAAAAAGTCTGAAAAGCACTGCCTCAGATTTTCCTATACATAGCTTTCAGCATGCTTTTCCCCAGCTTTGATCCTTATTTAGGGATAACAACAGCTATTAAGCACTTTTTTGCCCCCACCACGATGTCTACAGCCCACTGCCATGTGTGCCTTACTTTGATCACTCACCGTACCCCTGGGAACAGCGACTACCTTTTCCATCCCTCTATGTCTACACGACCACAGTAATTTGCCAGAAAGAGTAGGATTCCATTTATGGAATCAGACTGAGCTGAGTAGAGAGAGGCTATGTTCTGGTCATCCAGCTGCCCCATTAATGAGCCCACTTTCAGGATATGGGTCGGGTTTGAGTGTGTAGAGCACCGGTGAGCCAACAACACAAAAAGGAACAGGTCTTACCTTCTGTTCCACACATTTGATAAAGTCACCTTGCCTGGAGTGCCCCACTGGCTGCTTCCGAAACTCACTGCGCTTCTCCAGTCGGGACTCAAAAGCAGCTGGGTCAGACCTGATCAAAGGTAAAACAAAAATTAAACCACTGGGTCCTTTTCGTATTTGGAAAGAACAAAGAATCATGTTCCACTTCTACAGAGAGGGGACACAAGTATTCAGAGGCTGAAGGATTTGCTTTCAGTTAGTTAGGCCTGAGTACAGGCCTACAAATCAAAAAGTGGAAAAAGTCTAGTTATTCAACTATTGTTAATCTTCAAGAAGCCTGTGTAACCTTTTCTCCTGCAGAGTATTCCCTAGGGTGACGGAGAGCTTGGCCCCTCAGGTACTTACACTCTGGGTACTTGGAATTCAAATCCTCAAGATGGGAAGGGGACTCTGAGGTCATTTTTCTGGGTCACCTCCTCAGGCAGGAATTCAATAGCATTCCTACTAGGTGTCAAGCTTTCACTTGAACATTTAGTTCTTGGACATCTTCTCCCCAGGTTAAACATCTGTTTATTCAGATGTAGGTGGTTCGGAGCCTCCAGGCAGCCTATTTTGCAGAAGATTTAGCACCTGAGTATCTCCCTGACCCTCTCTCAAAAAACCTGCTCCTGTAGACAGAACATCAGAATTTTTCCTTTATGTCAAAATGGGGCTGGTCTTCAGGCCTGAAGTCCAGGTTGGGGCTGCCGTCCTTGTTAAGAATTCTTCAGGCTGTGTAGCCAATGATGTCATATTTGGCTCTATACACTTTGGTGAAGACTCCAGCTCCTCGGCCATAAGACCTGTAATGTCATGGGTGTTATCTACAAGATCCAAGCACATCTTGCTCACTCTGGTGGAATCTTGGCTGGTCAAGGCACTGCAGGGGGCCCTTCTTCCATAAAACTCCTTTCCAGAGGTTACAGTAAACACCACATCCTTCACTGCCATGTACATGAATGCATCTTCTTTCCGTCCCTAGTGGGCCAGCTCCTCAGTGTAGAGTGGCTCAAGAAGTCCTGCCCAGTGGGCTGTGGCAACTACCTAGGCAGGGCTGCAAGTGCCAGAACCTGGGTTGGTGCTGCCAGTGTCCACAGCCACACCTGGGCCTCCCATGATGAATGGGTAGACAGTGAGGGGTGGCTTAGGCAATGGAGTCTTTGCACTTCTGCCTTGGACGTCTTTTATTATTAAAATGTTCTGAGTCTAAATTTCTCTCTATCTTTCACCCTCAGGAATAAGAGAAAATGTCTAATTCCTTTTATATGAGTACTTGAAAAGCACTATTATTTCACCCCTTAAGTTTCTCTTCTCTAGGTAAAATTTCTTTTTTTCTTTTGGCCGCTTTTCATATACGTGACTTGTGAATCTTTCCTTCCTCACTGTGGACCTGCTCTCTGGAAACACTCGAGTTTGTCCACACTCTAGACATAGTGGGCCTGAAGCTAGATCAAATCCTCCCAACTCACCAATGTAGAGTATGATGTAAAAACCCAGTTTTTGGGTGGAATGGAGTCAGCAGGGCATACAGCCTTGTCCTGCTTTTGGCTCACATCACATCTGTGGCTGGTATTCTTAAGAGCCCACATTTTAGTAAGTATGCTCCAGTACTAACCAATCAGGACTGTGAGTCCTTTTAAAATATCTCATTGCTCTGGCAGGTGTTGCTAAGCGGTTAGTGTCAGCCCACACACCAAAGGGTCACAGGTTTGATTCCCAGTCAAGGGCACATACCTTGGTTGCAGGTTTGTTCCCTGCCCCGGTCAGCCTGCCTATGAGAGGCAACCAGATGATGTCTCTCACAACCAGTTGACCTCTCTCTCTCCCCTCCTCCTCCTCCCTCCCTCCCTTTCCTTCTGTCTGAAAAAGCAATGGAAAAAGTATCTTCAGATGAGGATTAACAACGATAATCTCATATCTTCCTATGTGTTTGATCCTGGGCAGTCCTAAGGTCAGGCCCGGTTTTGCCTCTTCCCTTAACTTGTCTCAGGTTCTACTGACACTTTTTTGGGCCCTACTTTCATATCTTCCTTTTCATCTACCTCAACCTCACGCTCTTTTCCTTTTTGTATCCACACAGCTTTCCCTCCTATCTCCCCAACTTGTCTCACTCAGCTGCTTCTAGGATTTACCCTTTCCCCTCTCTTTTTCATTCATT
The DNA here is from genome assembly GCF_054644295.1 of Miniopterus natalensis. Lineage (NCBI taxonomy): Eukaryota > Metazoa > Chordata > Mammalia > Chiroptera > Miniopteridae > Miniopterus > Miniopterus natalensis. The sequence goes on from NC_142089.1 coordinate 27,311,244, forward strand.
CAACAAACTTTGTTGTCCCTTGCTTGTTGTTTACCTTGCTGGGCTCTGGGGATACAAATATAATTAAGACAGAGTTCCCACCTCAAGGAGCTTCCTATCTATTACGAAGGACAGACATGTAAATAAGTACTGTAAAATGCTATGGGCATGTGATGACAATTTGCTCAAACATTCCCAAATGGTTTGAGGTGGTTTTGTGTCTCTGTACCTTTGCTCCTGCTGCTCCCCTTACCTGGAACATCCTTCCCCAATCCCATTCCTGTATTCCGTTGTGCTAGACCATAGTGCCCAAAGGAAGTTTTGGTAATAAAGTTAGGGAGACAAGGCTCACAGCATAAGAGCCTTGTGAGGAACATGAAGGAATATGGACAGTATCCAGAGGTCAGTGGAAAGCTCACATAGCAGTACATGAAAATGTTGACGGGAATGATCTAGTGGGGAAAGAGAGTAAAACTCGCCATTCATTTGTTCATGAGTAACTAGAGGAGTTGTGAAATATTCAGAGTATGAGTAGACAACTCTCCTGAGATGCCTGTTTCTGCAAGGAATCAATGAAAAAGCTCAAGAGAAATGTAGGCCAAGAAAAGGGTTTTAAGATGACAAATACTTGAGTATATCTGAATGCTTTTGGAAGGAGAGCAAAAATATTCATTCATTTATTCCATTATTCTTTCAAAAAGAAAGGTCACTATAGCAGTAGTGAGATAGACTGGGGCAGAGCGGTCCAAGACTGGAGTAGGGAAGACTAGCTAGATGACAGCAAGAGTCAAGGTGAAGATGATGGAGGAGTAAATTAAGGTTGCTGAAGTAGAGATGAGACAGAATTCAATGAAGTTATAGTTCAAGTCATTGGTTTCCTTTCATAAGACAACTGCCTGCCCACCCTGCCAGATTCTCTCCCAAGCCCCTTTAATTAACCTTTGATCTCCTTCAGCTCTTTCCACTTCAACTCTTCAGACCCTTCCATGACCCCCAACCACTCACCTCAGCTTCCTCTAATTTCCAGGTCCTTTCATCTGGAAGCTGCGGGGTAGTGTTAGGAACCCTGGATTCCAAGACAGATGAATCCCAACCAGCAGTGTGTTCTTGGGCAGGTTTCTTACTCTCTGATTCTCAGTTTTCTAACCTTAATGAGAGGGTTCTATTGAAGATCCAACTGTGACACCACTACTCTTTGAGGCCCTGCTCCCACCTTCAATGTCCCTTCTTTGCATTCAGGACTCTAGCTAGGAGCTTGTGAACACCAGTTCTAGGCTAGGCCTCAGCTGATTCAGTATGTGACCTTGAGGAAGTCAAGTCCCTTCTCTGAAAGGCTCCATTTTTCCATTTCTGAAAGGACAGGTGTCTTGGAGCTGCCTGCTTCATAAGGGCTGTTAAGAGTCTTTGAGAACTAAAGCACAAAGGCAGACAACGGCGAAAAAGCCAGGGCTTTGCGGACACTCTCAGCTCTGACACTAGCTGTGTGACATGAGGCAAATGATCTTGCCTCTCTGAGCCTAGATACATCTCTGCCGAGGGGGGACAGCAACACTGCCCACCTCGCGGGGCCGTTGTAAACACTCTGCACTTTATGAGTCAGACGCGGCAGAAACGCCGGCCGAGCGCCGCCCCTCCTCCCGGCCCACCGCCGGCCTTCGGGGGCCCGCACCTGCGCAGCTGCTGGATCTTGTCCCGGTAGCGGTCGTAGAAAGGGTTGGTCTCGAGCTCGGCCTCGACCCTGCAGCCGTCGGCACCCCCCGCGGGCTGGCGAGAGGCGCAGCGCACCGGGAACACGCGCAGCTGCGCGGGTGACACGAGCCCCAGGCCCAGGGCGCGGCTCCGCACCGCGCACAGGCCGCGGTAGAGGCCAGCCACCTGCAGGACGGCCGGGCCCGCGCCTCCCGCCGCCGCCGCCACGGCAGCCATAGCTGCCCCCACCTCCTCCTCCTCGTTCTCGTCCTCAGGCGCGTCGGCCTCGGCCGGCTGCCCGCGCGTCCGCTCCATCGGGTTCCGGGTCCGCCGCGCCGGCGCTCCGGCCTTGAGGTTCCGCGCGCCCAAGGTTCCGGAAGCAGGGGCAGGCAGAAGGGCCGGGGGCGGGGAGGTAGGGTCTCAACGCTCCCGCCGGGTCCGCGCGCTCTGCACGTCCCGTGCCGTCGCCCGCCTCCTCCTTGGAGCCTGCCCGGATTTACGCCCGCCGCCTCCGTACCCGCAGCCTCGGCTCTCCAAGTGTCCTCTTGAAAGCCGCTCGGATCTGCAGGTCCTCACCGAGCTTGCTCCCTTTTAAATTCTCTTGGCACTTGCTGTAGTAGATGACCTTCAGCATCGAAGGTCCTTTCATCAATTGTAATAACAAGAGCAGCTTCTCTTTACTCAGCGTTTCTATGTGCGGGACACTATCTGCTTCACACGCTGCGAGGCAGGTTTCTCCCTCATTTTACAGATGGGAAAAAAGGCTGAGAGCCCGTAAGCGACTTGTCCAAGTTCTACCGAGGCCTGAACTCTTTTCAAGATGCCAGCAGCCTCCAAAGCCCTGTCTCCCTCTGCTTCCTGATATCCATCTTGAACTCTGGACCAATTGAACTCCTCTCCTCTCCAAAAAGACACCTGGACTTGTCCTGCCAAGGCTTTATTTAGGCTATTTTTGATCCCTGGAATAGTTTCTTTTTCCTCTCTTCACCCAATGCCACCCTCTATTTCACCCCCCTGAACATGGCTGTGAGCTCCTGGGGTCAGGAACAGTGGCATCAACACCTCTGTGTCTCTCCTGCTCCCAGCACAGGGTCAGGCCTCGATTAGGCCCTCTGCGATGGCACCAATCATTTTGCCTCCATGGAAGTCCTTTCTGTCTGGGTCTTACCTGAAAGAAATCCTTCCTGAATGGTGGACCCCCAAGGGGCAGGGACAGAGCCTTCAAATCTGCTCAGTCCAGCTTATACTCATGGAGATTGGCTCTGGGCTGTGGCCTATGCTGGGAGTAGTGTGGTGGACTCAGTAAGTCCTTCGAATGTGCCAGCCTGTACATGCCTTAGGGTCGTTGTACTGGCTGATCCCTCTACTTGGATTTACACATGGTTGCCTTATCATTTAGGGCTCGGTTCACAAGTCAGCACCTACCTCAAAGGTGCTTTTCTTGATGCAATCCCCCATCCCTTATATTCTTCTCATTACATTTTTGTCTCCTCATAGCAGTTATGACTATCCGAAGTTCTTAGGTGTTTATTTCCTTGTTTGCATTAATTTAGGGAGCTTACATTCTAGTGGGGTGAGATACGATAAATATATATATCATGTTAGGTGATGATACATGCTATTCATTAAAAAAGAAAAAGAAAAAGCAGGCTAAGAGAATAGAGATATGGGATACTTGAGCAGAGACCCGAAGGAAATGAGGGAATGATGTGTATGGGTATCTAGGGGAAGAGCCTTCCAGATAGAGGAAAGACCCTGATGCAGAAGCACGCTTGCCCTGCTTGTGGAGCACCAAGGAGGTCATTGCGTGAAGGAAGTACAGGAAAGGGCAGTTAGATTGCTCAGGGTTTCGTAGGCCTTCAGCAGAGAAGTAACATGATCTACTTTTTAAAGTATCATTCTGGCTGCTGGTGGAATATGGGGCATGGGGTGCCAGGATGGAAGCTCTCTCAAGGGTGACCAGTTTGTCCTGGTTTACTTGGGACTTTCCTGGTTTTAGCATAGAAAGTCCTCAATCCTGGAAACCTCCTCAGACCCAGGCAAACTAGGATGATTTGTCACCCTACAGGGAGACTAATAATTCAAGTGAGAGACAGTGGTGTTTAGGATAAGGTGATAGTGATAGGAAGGAGGTTTGGAAAGCAAACCTAAAGATTTTGCTAATGGAGTGAAATTCGGTGTGAGAGAATAAAAGGAGTCAAGGATGACTTACAGGGTTTTGGCCCAAACAACTGGAAGGACAGAGTTGCCATTTACAGAGAGGAGGAAGGCTGGAGTAGGTTTCAGAGGATGGATGATCAGGAGCTTGTTGGACATGTAAATTTGAGATCACGTAACAGACTGGCAAGTAGGGTCATCAACTGGTCTGTTGGGTGAATGAGTCTAAAGTTTTGAGGAGCAGTCTGGGTTGGAGATACAAAGTTGTTATTGGTGTATATAGGTGTATATATATAGTTAAAGTTGTGAGTCTCTGGGGATGAGGGGTGGGGGGAAGTGAGGAGGGTATGGGGGGATAAATGGTGATGGACAGAGATTTGACTTGGGGTGGTAAACACACAATACAATGTACAGATGATGTGTTGTAGACTGTGCACCTGAAACCTGTATAATTTTGTTAACCAGTGTAAGCTGAATAAATTCAATAAAAAGGAAAAAAAAAAAAAAAGCTATGAGTGACTGAGATCCTGAGGGAATGAATGTAGATGGAGGGCTAAGGACTGAGCCCTAGGGCACGCTAACATTTAGTGATCAGGGAAAAGAAGAGAAAACAGCCAAGGAGACTGCAAAGCAGGAGCCAGGGAGGTAGGAGGAAAGCTGAGGGTTAAGTGGAACATGGAGAGAAGTCCGTGCTAAATAGTGCCCAAGTCACAAGCTGAGGGGGCCACAAAAAGGGACGCAATTAAATGGTGCCAAGAAGCTGAGCTGGGCCCAGGAGTAGTACAGGGAGGCTTAACTAGGGAAGGGCTTTCTAACTGGGCAGCCCATAAATGGATCAACTTGCCTCAGGAGGTGTGAGCAAGTAAGCCCCTAACCCGAGCAGGCCCAGGGGATGAGTTGCTGGGTGGGGAGATCTACCTCCAGGGCTCAAGCATCTGATGGGCTTTGTACCAGACACTTCTCAAAGCCCCTTCAAACCGGAGATGATGGGATTCTGGGAAGCCAACTGAAACAACCGTTTGCCACAGAGTACAGAGTATGGGGGGTGAAGGATAAGCAGGCATTCAGTGGGGGACAGTGGGGAGGGGCCTCACAGGTGGAGGCAGTATGGGCAAAACTCCAGCGAAGTGAGTAAGCAGGCTCAGGTAAGGAGTCTGGCCTGATCAGAAGGGAAAGGTATGTGAAGGATGGGGAGGAAGGTGAAGCTGGATAGGATGTAGGGCCAGAAAGTGGGGATCTCCCACAGGACCTGGTGCCCAGTAAACGCCACTTGTTGAAGGAAAGTAATGAAACAAAAATGAGACTGTAAGAGCCAAGAAAGGAAGTATCAGTTACTTAGTTCCCTTGAGCAGGTTTTCTCCTCATGACTTGGTCACAAACATCTTGAGGGTAGGGCTGCCCAAAGCTGTGTGTGCTCCCTGCCCCAATTCCCACTGGGAACAGGTCTCCAACTGTTCCTTAAAGCCCAGCAACATAGATAAGGCCCTGAGGGACCTGCACCCTTTCCTGGGGCTGCTCTGTGGGTTAACCATAAGAGGTAGGGGGCAGACAATTCAGCGGCTAGGTTAGTCCCTGATAGAAGCAGAATTATACTATGACACATTAGATGGAGTCCCTATCAACCCAAGACTTCACAAGCACTGCCCCTAGAATGCTCAATGCTCACAACCCAGAGTGACCTCACCTTTAGGAAACAATGGGGCCTGGGCATTCCAAGGCCCCCTGTTGATTGGAGAGATGGGTAGGTGAGCTCCCTCTCTCCAGAGCCATAGGCAAGGTACCAAAGCTCAGCCTTATGGATTCCCAACCAAAGGACCTGAGCCTCCCTGGTGGTAAATTCCTGACCCTTGCTTCGTGCCCTTAGCTTGGGAGAACACCCAGGGGAGACCTTTTGCATGGATGCTGCAATGGCTGCCTGCATGGAGGAATGCTAAGGAGTTAGGCCATGGTTTCTTCCAGAATTCAAAAGGATTCCTTGAGGGCAGAGGGCTACTATGAATACCCTAGGATTATCACAACTGAATAGGTAGAATGGGATGGGACACTGGTGTCCCTGTCAACTGTTACTGTTAAACTTTTACTTCCTTGAAGAGCCTTGCTTTTAGTGAGGTTTCTCCATCTGGTGGATTGGATGGGTCCAGGATTGGGAACCAGAGGCTTGGCTAAGCCTGGACAGGTCATTCCCCGCTCCGACCTAGTTTTCCTAATCTATAAGGGGCTAGGATGGCCTCTTAAGCTCCGTGGAAATCTAGTTTTGACTAAGAGAATGATGAAGTCAATGAGGAGGAAGGGGAAGAATGAAGCGAGTAGCTGAGTGGATGGCATGACTGATGAATGGGTTAAGAGGAATGAGAAACAGCTCAGGCCTCCAAGCTAGAGCTATCAGCCAGCTCGCCTGCTTTTCTTTCTTATTGCCTTAGTGTGGATCTCGCTGTACTTCGGATTCCTGGGGCTGTGTTCAGTGCTAACTGGTGGCTGCATTCTCTTTCTGCATTGGAGGAAGAACTTGCGGCGGGAAGCACGTGCCCAGGAGTGGGTGGAGGTGATGAGAGCTGCTACGTTCACCTATAGCCCACTGTTGTACTGGATTAACAAGCGAAGGCACTATGGCATGAATGCAGCCATCAACATGGGCCCTTCCCCTACTGTATCCAAGACTGAGACTGAGGGCCAGAATTCAGATCCTCTGTGGGAGCTGGACAGCCCTGAGAGGAGCTATGCTGCTCAACAGAGCAACCCCAAGGTGGAGGCTCCTGTCCCACTGCAACCTGCATTGCAGCTAGTCCCGCCATCTCCCCTACCTACCCCAATGCCTCGGTCCCAGAACAGCTCCCCACTCCCGATTCCCATCTTTCAGGAGGTGCCCTTTGCCCTCTCCCTGTGTAACCTACCACCAATGCTGAACCACTCTGTCTCCTACCCTCTGGCCGACTGTCCTGAAAGGAACATCCACTCCCATTCCCTCCCCACACTGGCCCATGGAGACCACTGCTTCAATGCCAAGCCTTTTGCTTCAGAATTGTAGCCTCCTCTCACTGAAGGTGGAAGCTGGAGCTATCTGGGCAGAGCTAACCTTGGAGGTGGTATTGACACAGGCTAGGGCCCATCTAGATGTCACATTATGAAACATTAAAAGAAGTCCCTGACTCCCTTGTGTCTCATTTGTTGTTAGAAGGGCAAAGTCCTTCCCCTGTTTGGAAGGGGACAATTTGCAAACCAAACTGAAGGTCACTGAGTATCACCAACACAAATGGGAATTGAAGGGTTGGCTATGAAAAGACACACTGAACCAGTACTTGCGATGGGCTCAACAGTCCTCTACCCAGTATTTACTTAAGACCAAAAATGTGTGCTTGACCCTGGGGTAGGCACCCAAAGGCACTGCCATTCTGTGGGACATTAAGCACAGCTGCCAAGTGATAGTTGTGGAGGGTGTGCGAGCTACAGTGATTCACAGTGGTCATGACACAGGCAAAACAGGTCATTGAGATCCATGAGCCACATTGCACTGCTGGCTCATGTTCTTTGTCTCTATATTACTTGTAATAAAAAACACTGCAAATGACTCTCCACTTATAGATGAAGAGACAGTTCCCAAGGGCATCTGCCATACTGTTATGTTGCAAAGCAAGGTCTCAAATTTACATCTGCCTGGCTTCAAAGTTCCTGATCTTCTGACCATACACCGTGGTGTCCCTTCCCTAATGATGTCTTGTTAGAAAACACTTGGCAAATGACTTGTGTGTGTAGGGTATAATTAACTTGGTCCGTGGAGTGGCTTGGGGGAAGGGCTGGTCAGTGAAGCCCCTAAAATAATACATGAAATGTATCCAGTTTTAAAAAAAGATCTTTCTCAAAGGGATTTATTGCTCCTCCAAAAGGTAAGATCCACTATATAGTTTTTGTACCTTCTGGAAACGATCCTAAAAAGAGAGACAAGATAATACTATTTGGTTCCAGATTAAAGATAAGGAAGCTCTGGTCTTTCCCAGGATATAAATTTTGGTAAGATGCTCAAGTGAGCTAAGCTTTATGTAGTCATCCCTGAGGGGAAAGGCCATCCAGATTGTGTGTGTGTAATCCAGAATCTAGCAACCATGTAGAGCTAATTTTTCTATTTTTTTGTGCCAAAAAGCTCCAGCCCCTATATGACCACTCTCTTGCAATGGATTTCAAGCCTTTTTTTTTTTTTTTTAAAGGCAGTGGAACATTTCTTATAAACATGCTCTTACACTGAATCTCGACATAGAAGACAGCCCTAAGTGGAGCTTCTGCAGTTGATACAGGAACAGGGGCTCGCTCATCTCTCTCTCTCCCCCTTCCCAACCTACAGACTCCAAAGCAGCAGCCTTCACTCCTTCAGGCCAAATTCTGTGTTTGTCAGAGTCTTCAACTGAACATTGTGCCCACAATCTGTCTTTGCTTTCAAGAGGAGCAAGGAGTCCATAAAACTAGGGATCAAAGCAGATACATACATACATATATATATATTTATTTTTACTTAGTAATCAGGGTTGGGAGGGCCTTTAGTCATAGACACAGTGGGAGAAAAAGGAAATGTTTTATTGAGATAAATTAAGATGGTTGTATTACTGATACGAAATAAGCAAAGTTCAAATCGCCATGGAAACCTTGAAATCACTCTCCAAACAGAACCAAAACTGCTTATACATTACCAAAATAGCTCCACTAAAGCAAAGTTGATTGACATTTCTTAATGTGAGAAAACAACAAGGTAGGTTAGGTTCATATAACATACAATACATGCTCTATAAAGTCTCAGGAATTCCCAAATGTGTTCTGGTTTGGATATGAAAGGAGGGACCGCATCTTGCTGGTGTTGGGAAGCAAGCCAATGAGGTGTGTAGCAAACGAAAGCTGTCACTAAAAACAACTCAACAGCAGGCCATTACGAGTATGAGCCCATCACAGTCAGAATCTTTAACTGTGACCAGCAAGACCAGCGGGGACACTGAGTGTCCTGTCCAGCAACATAAGTGAGGAAACGCCAATGGGAGGGACAGGAGCCAGTAGGTGAAGAGTGTCCGTTCTTTAGCTTTACTGTTTGTGACACATTCCTAACTGCCAGGCCCCTCTCTGCCCTTAAGACAACACCACAGTCATGCCCAAGCTGGTTCTCTCTTCTTTTGGTTTTCTTCCTACAAAACCCTTTTGCCCTTTAAGTAAACATTGTACCAGACAGTACAAGACAAAAGAAAAAAAGGACCAAGCAGCACTGCTTTGGGTAACTTGGGAAAACAGCAGCAGGAGCTGCCAGAGTGAAAAGGGCAAAGTATACGAAACCAAAACCAAACTCACCACTACTATTGACCTCCCTGTCAGGGCTGAGATGTGGCAGGTGAGGCCTGATTAGAGTTAAGACGATTTACAAATAAAAATCCCAAATTAACACTGAACAATAGGCTTCTGAGGCTCTTCTTAGGCCAATGAAAAGGATTCAAGATGCCCTAGTTCTGCCTGGGAGACAGGGCACTTCCTCAGGCTGTGTGACAAGGGTATTCACAAATCTGAGAGTATAGCAGGGACACCTCTGCCAAACTGGACGGGGGGGAGGATGGTACTATAATCCTGGCTCAGGGATGATGCTAGCCAGACACACCTGAGGTAAGAACAGATGATAAACTAAAAAACAAAATGACTCCTCCACGGATAGCTATCCGATGCAAAAGAAAAGTACATACAACAAAGAGTTAAGGCGTCCTCAAAGTATCTGCCTATGAATAAGAATTTGAAACTAAAAAGGACAAGCTACATTACCCTCAAGTATATTTCATATAAATCAGTTCTCAAAAAAATACCTTCCAGGTACAGACATACTATTTATGGTACATTATATACAAATATAGCAGTATAATTCAATTTATTGCTAGAATGTTATTTGGTTGTTACAAAATCCGTCAGGGTTCATATATTAAAAAAGGGAGGGGGCATGGAAGGTAGCCCGAAGAGTAATCTTCAAGTTATCTAAAGTGCCAGGCTAATTATTTACTATATTTTAACCTTTCCAAGAAAGTGAAATAGCTTGGATGGGCAAGAAAAAAAATATTTTTAAAGAGAGAAAAGCATAAGCCATATGTGATAAGCAGACACATTCATGGGAAAAAACTTCACCTTGCTTTAACTAACTTTTAACATTTCTAAAAAAAAAAAAAAAAAAAAAAAATCAAGGTTAGCCTACACCAAGCTAAATATCATATAAAGAAAAAACCAAAACAAAACCAGCCCTTAAATAGTTAAGGATGTTTGGCTGCATCTATGGCTAACTGGGCAACTTGTACAAAGTTAAAGTGGAAAAAATTAAAGTGGAAATGAGCTCCACTAAAGAAGTTAATCCACGAAAGCTTCTCTAGTTTCTCCCTGACTTGGCTTACAGCACAGTTAAGTTTTGCAAAGTTTTTTCCTTTTGTGTTGTTCAAAGATTCCTTCTAAGAACAATGCAGCACACACAGGTGACATAGAGGTAAAACTCCTTCCAGTCCACGGTCCTTTAGTACCAGGCTACAGAGTGTTTCAAGGGGAAAGTATTACACTTGCTTGTATTAGATTTGAAAACACTTGCTACCATCACGTGAAGCCCAATGTTCCAGGCCTGTTTGCTACTGTTCGGCATTTTCTGGACATAAAGCTTCCTGCTGCTTCTGACCTGATAATTATGAAGAAACCCAGTATGTTCACAACCTATTTGGCTTTAGCCCCCAGAGGAACATATTAGGTTCTTGGTTAGTGCCCACGTAAAATCTCAGTTTCCTGGGTCAGAATTAGAGGTATAGCTCTCCCTTAAAGCTCCTGGGCAGCTAGGCTGAGACAGTGGCCAAGGGACTTCAGCCCTGCCATTCAGAATGGATGTAATATCGGAGGTGGAAGTCAGCCACAGCTTTTAGACGTGTGCTCACGCGCACGCATGTGAATCCTGCTCACTCCGGGAGAAAAATGTAGCTCCCCACTTTATATTCATAACTTTATATTCATAAACCCTGAAATAGAATAGAAAATAATAAAAATGCCCAAGAAAACTTCTCTGGTTCACAGGTTGGGATTAGCTAAGGGGACAGAAACAAAGAGCCAAATCTTACTTTCCTGAGCCTGGAGGCTACGCTGTCCCCAGTGTCTACTCCCTAAATATATTCCTCTGGCCACCAGACCAAACCCCATGGCAGCACCTAAAAGAGATGCCTGAAGGAGACATGGACCTTGTTTCAGCCGCCACCAGATCAAATTAGCGACTTTTAATAAGTCATTTGTTCACATCCTATTTCACACCATTCCTCCTACTTCCCACAAAATATGCAGAACTCTCTCATTTCAAATATTTACAAACAGAAAAAGTCTATCTTTAAAGGAAAGACATTTTCTGAGTCTGTATAAAGTGCAGTTAATTTAAGGCAAATTTATGCAAAATATAAAAGGTGGCTTATTCTCACTATATACACATTTTCCAGTTTTAAAAGGTCTCCTTCCCTCAAAAAAGGAAAAGAGAAAAAAAGGGGGCTTGACTTTTATTCTGGCAATTTTAGAATTAAGATCTTACTGGTTTCAGGAAATCATAGATTTCTGATCTTCTTTTTAAAAAAATAACTTTTATATAGCTTTTTCAAACAAGTTAAAAGGTGGCAATGTGTCTGTTACAATAGTTTGGAAAACTGACAGGTAAATAGAAGGGTTGTTTTTGTTAGGTGAGTAGATATCAGGTAGCCCAGGATATATATCCGTTTCTAAATATGCCCAATGAGGCTAGACACCTACAGCTACTCTTAGCTCCAAGAATGAGTATCTTCCATCTCCATCAGCATCAAACACTCTCAAACTCTCTGGTGCTGGTATAGCAGAACCTAAGGAGTTCTTAATTTCCTGGTAGGTCAGCTTCTCATCCATGTTCTGGCCAGTCTTGTGGAATAAATCCTGAAGATCTGTTAAAAAAAATTGCAAAAAGTGTATATGTCTATATACATATAGCTAAGTTTAGTTAACAGTTTAAAAAGTAGCCTCAATTGAATTAAAGCTAAATTATAAAAAGAAAGCTACTTTGCAGACTCTGATTCTAAAAGGTAAAGGTTAGGATATGGCTAAATCAGAAAGACAAATTCCTGATCCTTTAAGAATGAGAGGACAGCACTGACCTCCCAAAACAGAAGCAGTGATAGGTAATCACAGGATAATGAGTAGACTGTCTTTCTCTGTCCAGGGCCTTCCTTTTAGATTTTTCAGATTTTATTCTTATGTTGAAGGGGTGAAAAGGACTGCAGAAGCTTAAAGAGCTAACTGATAGGAGCTGAGCTTGTAAAACAGACTCTGGCATATTGTCAGTTAAAGAGTTATCATGTGACCCAGGAATTACATTCCTAGGTATATACTCAAAAGAAATGAAAACATCTGTCCACACAAAAACTTGTATACAAATGTTCAAATCTGCATTATTTCTAAGAGCCAAAAAGTAGAAACAACCCAAATGTCCATCAACTGATGAACGGATATACAAAATGTATCCATACAATGGAATATTATTCAGCCATGAAAAGCAATGAAATACTGTTACATGCTACAACATGGATGGACCTTAATAGCATTATGCTAAATCAAAGGAACATATTGAAAGAAAGAAGCGTATATAAGGTCATATATTGTATGATTCCATTTATATGAAATACACAGAATAGGCAAATCCAAAAAGACAGTGGTTGAGAGATTAGTGGTTGTCAGTGGCTGGTGGAAAGGGAATAGGGAATGACTATTTAATGGGTATAGGGTTTCTTTTTGGGATGATAAAATGTTCTAGAATTAGATAGTGTGATGGTTGCACAAACTTGTGAATATACTAAAAACCACTGAATTATACATTTCAAAAGAGTAAATAATATAGTATGTGAATTATATCTCAATTAAAAACAACCAGAGGACTATACAGGGTAGGGCAAAAGTAGGTTTACAGTTGTTTGTATTGCAAATACAATAATTAATAAATAATAATACAAGAATAAACTCTGTTTCGTGTACTCACAACTATAAACCTATTTTTGCCCCACTCTGTATCTCTTCAAAGCTATATCTACTATATATACTGTACATGATGTCAGGCACTTGTGCTCACTAGTGCTCCCTCTCCCTCTCCCTCTCCCTCTCCCTCCCCCTCCCCCTCTCCTCCCCTCCCCCGTTAAAGAGTTATCCCTCCCCCTCTCCCTTCCCCTCCCTCTTTCTATTCCAGCTGAGAGAGACAGCAACAATATCAGTTGATCTATATCTTCTTTTTTATTGCTAAGATATTATTTGAGCCAATAGGATTGGAGAATTTCTATCAACAGTTTCTTCTGGTATTTTCTCAAGGACCCCATAACGAACATACTTAGGAGGGCCAATTATTTATAAAACATTTAAAAAGAACCTGATTGTGTCCCTACTCATGACTTAGATTTAGTCTCTAATACCAGAAGACAGTCAATGAGACTTATGTTTCTTTAAAAATCTTCCTAAATTTTTTTCCTTTCTTCATTTATTCAACTTCACACTTAGATTTAATAGGCCTTCTGCTGTTTGGGACTTAGGAAGAATAGATATGGTATGAAGCGGGAAACAGTTAAAATGCAAGGTCTAGTCCATCAAGGAGTTTTGTAGACAAGCTTCTGAATAAGGCCCTACTTTCACTCTTAAGATAGCCCTAGCAAAGCAGCAGCTATATAGTCTCAAAAGCTCCTTGAAAGCCAGAAAAACAGGTGGGATGCTTGTTCTCCATGCCTGCCACCAAGTGGCTCGCTGAAAAATGTTTTATTGTGTGTGTATATGAAGCATAAGTTTATAAAATGTGCTATGCACTTGGTAGCAGTACTCAAATAAAAATCTGATTGCTGCTCCAGGTCATTTCAAAAGTGTAGTCATTCAGAAGTGTGTAAAACTTATGTTAGGGACTGAAGTACAAATGTTAAGATGGCTTGTTCTTAACAGACTTTCCTCCATTCATTCTCATCAATTCTTGAAGTAATAATGGTGAGTGGGAGGAGGCAACTTGTATTGTCAAAAAACACAACACTCTCCTGTCTCCCCAGAAAACAGAAAGAAAGAAAAAAACTGGAGACAGAAAAAAAAAAATTGCATTTAAGTGGCAAAATAAATTTAGGTCTTTTATGCTTTAATTGTAACCTGTAGATAACTCATTCACTTAACAAATATTCACATGTACCAGGCACTGTGCTAGGGACTGGGAGTAAAGTTAAATTTTATGTCTCCCCAGGAAATTATAACAGAGTGACATAAACTAAACAGGGGCAAACAAAATATAAGAGGTCATACACAGAAGGAACCTAATCTAGTCCTGGGAAGTAAGAAACTGTTCCCTGGTGGAATGGTATCTAAGCTGAGGTGAAGAGCCAGGCAAAGGTAGATGGACAGGCGTTAGCAAATGCAAAATCAAGAGATCCAAACATCACGATGAGGGATAGAATATACATTGTTGGAAGCAAGACAAACACATTTTTCTGTGAATCTTGCTGATCCTTCCTACTGTTTATCTTTCTGATTTTCAGCCAAAGGACTCCTCATTTTTGGAGGACCTGGACAAATAGGGTCAACGTTTAATCTTGCTAATTTCACCATATTATGTTTTCTTGTTTGCCTTTTCCACTAGACTTTTATATCTGTGAGGAATGTGAGGCTGTATTTTATACTGTACTCTTACTGCTTAGCACTGGGTCTAATTAGGCACTCAATGAATGCATGAAAACTCTAGAAACATTACCAGAGAGATAATATAGTACATTGGTTAAGAGTGCAAACTTTGGTGTCAGATTGCCTTGGTATGAAGTTTACCTCAACTAATTATTTGCTGTATGGACTTAGACAGTTTTCCTATCAGTAAAATGGGCATCACACATGAATATTTATGTTCCCAGGATTTTTTTGTTTTATTAGTCCTCACCTGAGGATATCTTTTCTACTGATTTTTAGAAAGAGTGGAAGAGAGGGAGGGAGGGGGAGGAAAAGGGAGGGAGAGAGAGAGAAAGATCAACGTAAGAGAGACACATCGATTGGCTGCCTCTTGCACACACCTCAACTGGGGCCAGGGATCAAACCTGCAACCCAGGTAACATGCCCTTGACCAGGAATCAAACCCCTGATCCACACTGGGCAGGGCTATGTTCCCAGGATTTTTAATCAGGACTATATAATACAATGCATATAAAATATTGGCCCATAAGAAGTGCTCAATGTTAGATATAATTATTTTTCTTGCAAGTTAAAAAAATTAAAAAGTTATAACTTTTAATGTTTCCCTTCCTCCATCACTTCTCGACCTTTTGGCTAAGATCAAGTGTGAACATTTCCCTTATTACTCAATGGTATAAACATTTACCTTTGATGCTAGAAATTCCTGGTAGGGAGACAGATCTTAGCTGGACAGCTTTCTCAGTCTGGTGTATGACAAACTGTGGCAATTCTGGCAATGCTGATGGCTTTGATGTAAAACTCTGTACTTGCTCTGTAACAAACACGTATGGTTTTAGTACTATAAACCTGACACCAAATTAAACCAGTAATGAAGGTCACCTTTTAGGACAATTGCATATATACTTAAGAGAAATCACTGACAAAGGAAACCATCAGCAAAACAAAAAGACAACCTACTGAATGAAATAAGATATTTGCAAGTGATACATCTGATAAGGGGTTAATATCCAAAATTTATAAAGAACTTATACAACTCCGCACCAAAAAAACTAACAACCCAATTAAAAAATGGCTGCAGAACCTGAATAGACACTTCTCCAAAGAGGACATATAGATGGCCCATAGACATATGAAAAGATGCTCAATGTCACTAATCATCGGAGAAATACAAATTAAAACCACAGGGAGATATCACCTCACACCTGTTAGAATGGCCATCATCAATAAACCAACAAACAACAAATGTTGGTGAGGATTCGGAGAAAGAAAAATACTGTATGCTACTGGCAGGAATGCAGATTGATGCAACCACTATGGAAAACACTATGGAGGTTCCTTATAAAATTAAAAATAGACCCAGCAATTCCACTTCTGGGTATATATCCAAAGAAACCCAAAACACTAATTCAAGGACATAAATGCACCCTTATGTTCACTGCAGCATTATTTATAATAGCCAAGATATGGAAGCAACCCAAGTGACAATCAGTGGATGACTAGATAAAAAAATTGTGTTACATATATAGAATGGAATATTACTAGGCCATAAAAAGAATGAAATCTTACCATTTGCAACAGCATGGATAGACCTACAGCAGTGATTTTCAACCAGTGTGCTGTAAGAATTTTTAAAACATGCAATACTTGACTATTTAGTCAGGGGCACTGACCTCTTTTCCCTTAGATTGTCAAATAAAAAAATGACAACAGCCAACACAACAATAGCTGTCCCATGTGAATGCCCTGCTTGAATCATAAATATATAGGTCAGATAATAGAGCTGAATCTTATTGGTTACATCACATAATAAGGTTGCATCTGATTGGTTAATTCTTGGTATCAGAAATCCTTATATACAAGTATAGGCATCTGTTTTTTTAAAAAAAGTCACTTTGGGGCAAAAAGGGTAGGTAATTATTATTATCATTGTAAATAAATCAAAATTATACCTATATTTTTGTCAGATTGGCAAAAAATATTTTTTGTTCTGTCGCAGAATTATAGTAATTAGTTTGTGTGCCATGAGATGAAAAAAGTTGAAAAACATTGACAAGAGGGTATTATGCTAAGTGAAACCAGTCATATAGAGAAAGACAAATATATGATTTTACTTATATATGGAATCTAAAGAACAATAAATAAATAAACAAAACAGAAACAAACTCAGAAACAGAAAATAAACTGATGGTTGCCAGAGGGGTAGGGGGTTGGGGAGCTCGGTGAAAAAGTGAAGGAATTAAAAAATACAAATTGGTAGTTATAAAAGCAGTCATGTGGATGTAAAGTACAACACAGGCAATACTATATAGCCAATAATATTGTAATAACTATGTATAGTGCCAGAGAGTACTTGAAATATTGGGTAGATCACTTTGTAAATTACATGGTTGTCTAACCACTATGCTGTACATCTGAAACTAATATAAAATAATACTAAATGTCAACTATAATTGAAAAATAAAAGAGAAATAGTTGAGTAGAAGTAGCATAGTGACTAAATTAAGTTAAAGGTACGGATTGAATATGTTTTGTGGGTAAGGGAAAATCAATCAGTAATTTATATTATTAAGGTTTGAAGCTGCAGTCTCACTGGAAGATCTTATAGTATCAGTAAGCATTATACATGTTTAGATGTTAAGAGTTTATGCTGCAAGTGAGAGTAGCATTGGATATTTGATACCCTGGGAGCTGTGCTATAAGATTGATTGGGTATATGTGCCACCAGACCAGCTGGTGCGGATAGAGTGCTACCATACAACTGTGTAGCACAGTGACAAGTCCTCCTACTGTAGTCTGTCTCCCACCCAAAAGAGTAAGAGAGATTGTATTGCTTTCCCAAATATAAGAAATACTTGTGGGGGTTAGGGATAAAAGCCAACACAGTCCAATGCCTTGGTTACATCCTCCTAGAGCTTAAACCAATTGATATATCTGCCAACATTGACTAGGTATGTCCCTACCTAAAGCCAAGGTCCTTTCCAACCCAATGATCCCATCATTATTTGTTAATGGGTTTTCAGAAGGACTAATATTTATTTTTAAGTAAATTTTATGCACTTAAAAAAAAATGAAAAGACTTCCGTAAACATTTAGTTGGTTTAATACATGCTATGACAGTAATGTTTTTTTGCCTATAATTGGATGCAGACAGCATGGAAAAGTCTATTTCCAGCTAAACATTACCCTTTCTTCCCTTAATAGACTGGAGTACAAATCATGTACCAAATGGGCTTTTTCTAAATGAAAGCAAAGTGTATCAGCTTCATCTCGGTGCGCTCAGGCATCATTCACTCGGTTCAATCAGTCCTGCTGGAACACCTTTCCACTCCATGTGGGAGGCAAGCTGCTCAAGCCTGCGTGAAATATTCAGAAGCCAGCCCTGAATATCTCACCTTCATGGGTGGTCTCTGGAGGCCTGTTGCTCTCAGGTTTGTTGGTGAGAGCAGTGACCAGCTGTAGTTTCTCTCTTAGCTTGGATACCTGAGAATCTGCATGGGTGGTCTCTGGAGGCCTGTTGCTCTCAGGTTTGTCGGTGAGAGCAGTGACCAGCTGTAGTTTCTCTCTTAGCTTGGATACCTGAGAATCCGAACTATCTTCTTTCTGCCCAAAACAAAGATCACAGAGGTTTAAGGTAGAAGCAAGGCTTCATCTGATTCTTTATTATGTTCCCAGAGCCTATTTAGCATGTAGTGCCTGACCCCCAGTAGATTCCCTATCAGTACAGGCAATGAAGAAATGAATCAACAAATACTAGAGATATCTTCGGTACTCAGTGCTGATGAGGGCCTAGCTGGATTTGAGCCTAGACCATTAAGGGAACATTATGCTACAGATGATCTGATTCACTGTGAACATTTGGCTGATGGGGGAAGGAATGCCTGTGTCAGCAGTAAAGGAAATGTCCCCCTGATCAGGTGCCTCTGTGACACCTATTTCCTAAATGAGTAGGATATTGGTTTCTAGGAACGATTTCACACTAACTAAATAATTTTCCTGAATATATTACTTCACTTTGTGAATAGACGACTTTAGGTAGAGTTTTATGCTCTTATCATGTTAAAAAAAAGCAACCAAACCACAAATATTCCCCTGATCTTTCTTCTCTCCGCACATGGTGATGATTCAACTGGTGGCAGGAACTGATAGGAACATGAAGAAGAAACTGTAATACTTCTAATTCAAAGTCTTATTTATATCTTTTTAAAAAGCTATTTACCTTATACCCTGCCTCATCCCCATGATGATCTAGAGAGGCATATAAAGGTACATTTAGTTATAAAAGGAGAGAAGTCTGGTTTCTATGAGGCCAGTTTCTAACTGCTTTGGCTAGGGCGAAAGGTCCTGATCCTGTGTTTAATTAGAATATAAACTCATTACATGTTTCTTTTATTCAATATATATTTACTTATTTCTCTTCTGCCTTTGTTTCTACCCTAATAGTTATTGTTTAGGTCACTCTTGGTTTATTTAGAGAGCTAATATATGAGCATATGTAACTAAAACTAGGTCCTAACTGCTTGAAGAATTTATGCTAAAAGAAATGACATATGGTTAGGATGCTTACATGACGCAGCACAAAGGGACTCATACACTGAGACGACAATGAAAAACAAAAGGTCTGAAAGTAAAGCCAAGAAATTCAGGCAAAAATATGTATTAGCTGTATTTTATTCTGATATTTACTGTTAAAAAACCTGAACTACTTTTCAACAGTAACCACCTGTTACTTTTTTCTGTTCAACACTTATATCTGGCTCTTGAATTTTTCCTGTCATTCTCCAGTTGAAGTTTTTCTAAAAAAATTTTCTTTGCAGCAGTTAGAAAATACAACAAAAGCCTAGCTTATAAAGCATTAACATTTTAATATATGAGGCTTTTATCTGACAATACAAAACTGTTAAGGAAGAAAAAACATAGATGGAAAACATTACATTGAAAACTGCTTGTATTTGGTTCATTTCAAAGTTCATTTTCTCTGACCCTCATATCTGAATTTGTCAAATGTAATATGCATCTGAGATGGTATTTTAGCGACTCAGTCACAATCTTCCTGATTTTTCCTTTAGCTTAGCTCAGACTTACAGTATTAAACAACACTCTAATCACAGAGAATGCTGCAAGCAAACTTTCTTTCCTGAGGTGACAGGGTATATCAGAGATTGCTTATCTTGACAACATGTCTGGGATGAACAACAAAAGGGAAAGGTACAAGTTGAAGGGAACTGGCTGAGGCTTAAATAGACTATGTAAGTTCTGAGACTGCAATTTAAAAATAAAAAAAAAAATTTTAGGTTAGTCACCGTTTTTAGATTATCTAAGCCACTGTTACCCATCAGTACATATAGCCTTCTGTCTTAGTTTAAAAGTCATTTCCTTAGAAAAGCCTTCTTCATCTCTGCTAATGCCCTCATCATACCCTGTACTTTTCCTCTCTAGCATTTATCATATTTGTGATTAATTATCTGTTCAATTACATGTTAATGATTTTCTGACTGATGTACTTTGAACTCCACCAGAATACGGTTCACGTGTCTATCCTGCTCACTGTGGTCACCCCAGTTCCTAGCAGAGTGATTGGCACTAGGTAGGTGCCTGATAAAGTATTCACTATTCAATATACTAATACACTAATTAATTTGTCTTGAAGTTTTGCAAATGAGACAAAAGTAGCTCCTTTTGAGAAAGCAGCAGTAGTTCAAAAGTACAAAGATGCTGGTGCATTTATTTTTACTTCAAAGTAAGCTTCCTGTTATTTACCTTTATGCTTTGGATTTTTACTGTGTCTGTTCTGCTGGTCACCTGATGCAAAGACTCTCTTTTCAGAGTGGTAGCTCTTTCACCTTTCTTAAAGGGTAAAAAGAACAAGAGAAGATTAAAGGCAAACATTAAAATGTAAACATTTAGCACTTTCTCAGCAATTTGGTCAACTTATTTAAAAGATCTCAGAACACTTTCAACAGAAATACCAGAAGGAGAATGAGAGAAGAGAGAGAGAAAGGCCACCAAGATACAAAGCTGAGAATGGTGCTTAGTCTAGTTGTTTCATTCACAAACTTTAAAACTTTGAAGTATAAAAAGCAAGAAAACTTTAACCTAGAACCATACCGGGAATGATACTATTGGAAGAAACAGTAAGGCAGGTCTTACTATTAACAATTTCCTCTTCTGGAGAAAAATTAAGTGGGGAAGAGAGGGACAGTAGGGGAAGTGTGGGATGGTAAGTTTTCATAATAAGCCTTGAAAACCTTGAGGCCTACTACTCATCAAATCATCCAAAATTCCTAGCCCCTACTTAGGTTAGCAGAATTCAAAAAGGCTTTTTAAAGTAAGGCTCCTTTAATTTTCACAGATTTGTAGTCAGTTACACACCCCTGTAAAACATGAGAGGAAACAGGTCTTACTCCACCCTCTAAGCCAAGTCGAGGCAACTTGCCAAGGCTCCACTGTGGCAGAGCCAGTTCAAACACTGCTTTCTATGTGCCACAGTTTGACTTTACTCATGGGCTTGCTTCCAGCTTTCGTGGTTACATAAATTTACAGTATAATTTCCTGTATTTGGTTTCCATTTCTTTATATATGCCTGTGTCTTTGTTGTATGAAATCTTTAAGGGTGAGGATTGCAACTATTAAAAAGCAATCCATATGGATCTCAGCACAAAGTATATGAGAAAGGTGATTAAAGAAACACACAATAACATGAAAACCAGTAAACCACATGGTCTGCCAACATCGGTGACTTAGGAGGTCATTCAGTTTCCTCATATGTAAAATGAAAGGCTGGACTCAATGGTCTCTTAAGTTGAGGAGCTGGTCAGATCTCATCTGTTTTAAATGGCTTTCCTGACCTTATATGCAAAAGTATCTCCTTAATATGCAGAAAGAGCAGGATAAATCTGAAAACCAAGTTCTGGCTTAATGAAATGGCAAACGATTCTTCAGTTATTGTCACTGTCATTGTTCCCACCCCCACCCTTAACAATTTAAAAAAGAAAAGATCAAGAAGACCCCACTTGGAAAAATGTGCCAGAGCTTCCCTACCAGATGTGTCACTGACAACATAATAGGAAGCTTGTCATTTCTGCCAACAACCTGTGGTGAGGCCTGGGCAAACAACTAAAGCTCTATACATCTCCCCTCCAAACCAGGACCAACACCTCCTGTGCCATTCACAGCGCAGAGCTAGTGTCAGGACTAGAGACAAGGATTAGGTACAATGCAAATGGGCAGCCTCTCAAATATGCTGGAAGACTGTCTGAACAGGTGGTGGACTGTCATCCACGTACAGACAAAAGACACTGCAACACATAACACATCACAAAAGATCTGAAAAGGCTTACCATGCTGAAGGACAGGTTTGCTTGCTTTTCTACCTTGCTCATAGCAACCAGATCTCTTTCTACCAATTTGACTCTCTGGGTAAGAATACTGACTGTCTCATTCCTCCCCTCCAGTTTAAGATCACTCTGTCTCAGGGCCATTAGGGCACTGTTTACCTCCTCTAAAGAGTTGTGAAGGTACAGGATATCCTGGAGTGGAAATAAATCAGGTTGTGGAATCCAGCTAAAGATGTATACTAGACAAGGAGGCCAGCAGCACTGAACAACCATTATTATGTCAAGTTACTGAAGTAAACGCCTTTTCTTGGTCTAGACCATTGATCATGTCTCTGCTTTGTCCCTCTAACTCTAAATCGCTCCCAGTTTACTCTCTCTGGAATTGTTTGGCCTCAGCTAGAAAGGAGGGGGAAAGAGGTAAGGGGACTACCTACATGATTCACTCTCTAGTCCCAGGAAGCTGAGAGCTTGGGAATT
The DNA here is from genome assembly GCF_054644295.1 of Miniopterus natalensis. Classification (NCBI taxonomy): domain Eukaryota; kingdom Metazoa; phylum Chordata; class Mammalia; order Chiroptera; family Miniopteridae; genus Miniopterus; species Miniopterus natalensis. The sequence goes on from NC_142089.1 coordinate 27,333,554, forward strand.
GATTTCCCAATGTTTACCTCACCTGCTGGCGGGAAAGATGGCTAGGTTATTAACTGAAACGTCCATTTACCTAATTTGTCAGAACAAAACTACCTTAGGAACAATACCAATTACTGAATTGGCTCATGTAGCAAAACCGTAACAAGTAGTGCATTATTTAGTACAAGATTCAATTATTTTTATTGACATCCTTTAGTTACTGATTACTACTTAAATAGAAATGATGACTCTCGGTTTTAAAGGGCATTAAACTCAGAACAGGAATTCTTCTTAGTAAAGATTTCCTTTATTCTCTTCAATTTGATTCTAAATTCAATATCCTTTTTTCTCCTTGTCTTTAATCTTTAGAGAATCTTGATTTTTTAGGATATGCTTTCTAATGTTCTTAGAATTTACTGTGGCTCAAAATAGCCATTGCTCTGAATTAATCTGCTATCCATCCACCTTTAACTTGCCCAGATTGTTGCTTTTCATAAAAAGTTTTAGGATAGTCTGGTCATTCTGTCTTTCAAGATGTGAAAAGGAATTTAATCCACTGATCGACATGCAGGGAAAAAAGCAGATTGCCAAACAAGAGATAGGACAGATTCTTGGATCCCTAAGACAGCATCACATACCCCTCTCTGCTCAGCTCTCAAGTAGGCACATATATGCACGAGATGCCTGCTGAGGCACAACACTAAGCATAAATTACTCAGGCTGCTCTAGAGTCCACTGTGGTCACAGGGAAGTAAGTCAGAGACAGAAAGTACCTGTTTCACATTCTCACTGTGGGTTTTATTGTCAAGTGCTGATGGGGCTGAAGGTGATGGAATAATCTGGTTGATTCTACTGGTTTCCTTCAAAGAGTGCTGATTCTGTTAACAGGAATGGAGGTTAGTATGGCAAGCAGTAGTTACTAAGTCTACTTAACCATCTGGAATGGTCCCAGAACATTCTAGCTTCTCACAGGGGGCATCCAGAGATTAATCAACATGCGACAGATCTAGGAATGAGTGGAGAAGCTAGGGAACTTTTGTACGCCTTGAATAGTCCAATTTTGAGTACGTATAACTCATCTCCCCAGCACAACAGCAGAAGCTGTGCTATCCTTTTCACCCTTCATAAATCCTGAATGGAGGTAAGTACCCATTAGATGAATTCAGGTCTCTGAATGACTGCAGACAGCTTACATGGGCACAGCTTTGAGAGACATTTGAAAACAATCCTTGAGCAATGCAGGGGTTTGTTTGTATCTGTTATCTATTCCTGCGTAACAAATATTCCAAACTTTGTGTGGCTTAAAACAACAATAATTTATTATATGTCAGGATTCTGTGGGTTGACTACGCTCAGCGGGAGTGGGGGTATTCTGTTTCACGTGGTGTAGGCTGAGGTCACACATAGCCACATTCAACTGGGGGCTTGAACATCCCAGATAACCTTTCACCCTCTAGAGCACCCCCTTCACTTGGCCTCTCATTATTCCCTAGTCTAAGAGTCCTGCCAAGTTCTAGATCCACAGAATAGTGAGAAATACTACTGTACTGTTTTAAGCCACAAAGTTGTGTGGTGATTTGTTATGTAGCAATAAACTGAGACACTTCCCCACTCTCCTTTTCTTCTTTCCTATCCACCTTAACTGCTTAATTTACAGACTGTAAAAGTAACAATAAACACTGTTCACTGTATTTTTTAAAAAGGTGCATAGTAGGGCATCACTATTATTACTACACAGAAAAAGGGAGGCAGGAGTATGGTAATTTTCAGTAGCACTTGTAGATTTCCTTACCATATTACTCTGTAGTAATTCCATGGCTTTTTTGTGTTCATCCACAGTTTTCCGTATTGCCTCTATAGCAAGATGGACACTGTTTAAAGTATTGCCAATGAAAGCTACACTCTGAATAGAAACATGTAGTAAGATTAGTGTTTTTTCCTTTTTAAAAAATTTTAATAGCTTTATCAAGATACAACTGATATAAACTGCACATGTTCAAAATGCGTAACTTTATAAGTTCTGACATACATACACCTGTGAAACCATTACCACAATCAAGATAACACACATCCTTCACCTCCAAGTTTCCTCAGGCCCTTTAGTAATTCTTCCATCCGTCCCCAGGCAACCACTGATCTACTTTCTGTCTCTACATATCAGTTTGCATTATCTAAAATTTCATGTAAAGAGAAGCAGTGAGTATGTACTTTTTTTTTTAAAATATGGCTTCTTTCACTCAGTATAATTATTTAAAATTTATCCATGTTGTAGCTACTCGGCATGCAGCTGAAGAGCATTCTCTTGTATGGATACATTGCAGTTTATTCATTTGTTGATGGACATTTAGGTTGTTTTCAGTATTTGGCTACTACAAATAAGGCTGTTATAAACATTCATGTGCACATCTCTATGTGGGCATATGCTTGTCATCACAATACCTAGAAGGGGGATGACAGATCATACGTAGATGTCTGCTTAACTTTTTAAAAAACTGCCAAACTGTTTTCTAAAATGGTTATACCATTTTATATTCCCACCAGCAATGTACGAGAATTCCAGTTACTTCATATCCTCAATACTGGTACCTGCAGTCTTTTCAATTTTAGCCATTCTAGTGGAAGTGTATATATCATCGATTTCATTTTACATTAAACACTGATGAATGGAGGTCAGTGCTTTTAATTATTTCAAATATCTTCAAACTATGAATTTCATATAGCTTATACTGACACAATTAACAGGAAAAAGATATATATGTAAAACAAGCAATTTTCCCAATTTAAAGGACTTTTCCTAGAGGAAAACCAAATCTTTCCTTAAAAAACACCACTAGTTTATAGATTTGGAGCCCATGGATAAGGCTCTCTCACAAATTGCCTCTCTCAAGCCCTGCTGTAGGCAGGTAGATGGCAGAGCTAACACTGTAGACTGCCATGGAGTTTAAAGCAAATGATGACTTTTGAGTGAAAATGGGTGAAACCATTTTTGGCTTCGGGAAAACTAGCATTGCAGAGATGAAGGAAAAATTCCATTTGGCAGTATTTGTTCTTTTTCTACTTTAGAATCCCATCAGCAACTACTGAGGAGAGCTAGATACGAGTAGTAGTAGCTTACTTTGCTTTCATTAGGCCTAAGGAGCCCAAGTGGTATCAGGGACTTGGGAAAATGACTCAGAAGCCATCTTTTAAAAAAGCCCTGTCCTAAGGGAATGCTCAAAAGAATGTTACTATTTGGTGGGTATTGGCCTTTTATTAAGATAGACTAACAATTTTATGATGTCACATTAGTATTTTAAACCATGGTCTTTTATATTACATTGATAGCCAAGAATCCAAGAGAACAAGAGATGACATTTTCGACATTTAAAAAAATTATACAAGTACACTGAGGTTAGGCATTTGAGATGAACTTCCACTTCAAAATTGAGCCCCTTGTAATAAAACTAGTGTCTAACATTATAAATGCACAGATCTGCAAAGAGAAAACACCCTGGGTAGAAGTCTCTGAGCTGGGATGCTATCTATGCAAGCTTTGTTGTTACAGAAGCTACAGGCTTTGAGAGACACCTCCTGCTAGAGACTACTCACTGGCTGGCTGTATGATCCCATCAGGACGCAAGAAGATAGTAAGTTATTGTTTGGTATTCTCAGCAACTGCAAAGTGCCTGGCACACACCAGAAGAAGCTCCTCAAGTGTTTACTAAATTAATGAATGCAAAAGTAAACCACCTTCCTTCACTAATGTGAGACTATCAGAGTTGCTTCTGTGCTAAAGGCTAGAGGCCTACCTTTTTCCCACTTGGCACTTGAGAACAATGGCAAGAAGCATTTGGCCTCAAAGTTGTCCCTACTTTTTTATTTAAAGTTATAAGCAGATGACCACATTGGACAACTAGCAAACTATGGAGACTGTGCACACAGGTGGAGTGGCTATAAAATAGCAAGTTTCGTTTCTGTTTTTGGCTTAAAAAGTTCTCCTTTGTGAAGATAATTTATATATTTATAAAGCCTGGCAGGTAATCAAGTCAAAGTTATCACACACTAGCTTTTGCAAGTTAAAGACGCTAGATTTGATTTCCTTGCCCCAGAATCCCTTCCTCCATTTCCTGCTGCAGGGGCTGCTGCTTATGTTCCAAGTAGGCCCCTTCTGCTTCCTACCCCCTCTCGCTACCCAGCTCTAAGATGCCTATGTATTACTCATCTGCTAGGTGACTGCCTCCGGCTCTAGGCTTGAATCGTAGGGCTCAAATAAACAGAAATTCCAAATTACTGTTTGCCTAGGCCCTAGAGCCTAGGGTACATATGGGGTGAAGTGCTTGGAGGATGTGCACCTTTACCTTTACAAAATAATAGACAGTGTTTTCCAAAATGCTTTTTACCAATTTATTCTCCCAGCAGGAGTGTTTGAAAGTTTCCTTTGCTCTACATCCTTGCTAACATTTATACATATCATGAATTTTGAATATTTGCATATCTTCAAATTATTTTTTAAAAATTTAAAAATTAATAATTTAGAGCAACTCTCATGCACAATTGGTCTGCTTTCATGAAGACACTGTGGATGATGAACTGAAAAGGCAAATGATGAAAAGCGAACCCACATACGTTAACATAAGATTCCCAGCAGAACAATCCTGGGACTTGCAGAGCCAAATAAAAAGGTGCACACCCACATAAAACAGGGCTAAAGTCACCTGTTGCAAATTTAAAGGCCCAACAAACCAGATCAAAACAGAGATATTCTGAAATCTTTAGAACATAGTGATATGCTCTATTACTGCCCTCCTGCAGCAGGTGATTTCAAATGCCAGGCTTTCAAAGAAAACTTCTAAGGAGCTAGAATTACAGTAGTCGGTTAATCTCAGTGGCTATACATAGCACTTACCTTCTGAAGTCCCTCTACAGTGGCAGGCAGGCTAATTAAGTCTGCTGCTGATTTAACACTGGCTTTGAGATGGTTTACTGCAGAATTCAACAGAGAAATCTGAAAAGAAAAGAGTAACAAACAATGAAAACAGAATCTGCACAGTGAATGCTTCCTTCACAAAGTCTACATCTGATGGTGATGCCAAGGCACCCTTTGGATTTTATGCATTTCTGTGATCCAGACATTATATCTTGTTCAGCTCATACCTTGAATAGATTGGAGATTTGGAAGGCAGCAATAATACCCCTTCTTTCTCTGCCCAATTTAAAGACTAGTGCCAAAGAGGGAAAGGCAATTATTATTTTTTACCCTACTCCTGGCAGCTACAAGATGTAAAAATCTTAAATTACCCAAAAGGTGATTACAACAGTGATTACAACACAATCCTTCAACAATTGGACAGAAAGCAAGCTAATGATCAAAGACTCCTGAAGGATTTCATTTTGGTAAAAAAATAACACCTCAGTTATTTACTGAACTTTTGTTCCTGCCCAAGTGGGAACATATATTATTAAGTAAAAGCCTATCATCACAAAATACAGTCTACAGGAAATGTACCCCAACAACTTGAACAGCATTTCAACTACTTGGGGATTTAGTTTTGGTTTAACAATGTGATTAATATTTCAAACTCAATAGCTCAACCAAAGCACTATTTTGTACCCTGAAGGGGCTCAATAAATACCCACTGACTCGCCGACTGATGCACTGAATGTATAAAAATTGGAATTGAATCAAAATAAAATGTGTCTTCCCTTCTGCTATTTAGGGGTAGAATTCTAAATAGCTGGACCGCTCTCTTGGATGGGGGCTGGGGTAACCTGTATCATACTCAATTCTAGGCTGCAGAGATCATATTCTAACAACCTTGCATTGTGGATTAAAACATTCTTGAAAGATTCCTGGTTCCATATTGCTTTCCTGTCCCAAATGCTAGAATGAGGACACAGATTTACCAATAGCAATTATATTCAGAGGGCCTCACAGGATAACCACTAAAGTTTCTAGGCACTTGTTACATAAAACAAAGTAAACCTGATCCCCTATTCTTTCTTTCAACAAATGTTTGGCATCTTCTCTGTGCCAGGTACTGCTGCAGGCACTGTGGAGACAGTGGCAAGCAAGACCATGAAGTTCTGCTTTTATGGAGTGAAAATATAGTAGGTGAGGTAAAAACAAAGAAGGAAAATACTAGATAAAAGTACTATGCAAAGAATTTAAGCAGAGCTCTGGGAGTGAGCAGCAGTGTGTTCTGAACAAGAGAGTCCAGTGAGAAGCTGGGGAACTTGGGTCCTCTTCTTTCTCCTTTCCTTTAGGAGGGAAATGTTCCGGAGCATCAAACCATTTTTCTTTCTTTCTTTCTTTTCCCTTCCTTCCTTCCTTCCCTCCCTCCCTCCCTCCCTCCCTCCCTCCCTCCCTCCCTCCCTCCCTCCCTCCCTTCCTTCCTTCCTTCCTTCCTTCCTTCCTTCCTTCCTTCCTTCCTTCCTTCCTTCCTTCCTTCCACTCTCTCTCTCTCTCTTCTCTCTCTTCTTCCCTCCCTCCCTCCTTCCCTCCCATAAAATTTTATACCAGGTGTCGGTAATCTTTTGGAGATTACATTTTAGTGCAAGGAAACAAACAATTTTATATAATATCAGATAGTAGGATATGTTAGGAGAAAATTAAAGTAAGGTAACTTGATGAGTGACTGGGTAGCTACTTTAGATTGGGTGGTTAGAGAAAGCCTGTATAAAGAGATGAAATTTAAACAGATCTAAATAATAAGGAATTAATCAGATGGAAACTGAATGAAGTACATTGGAGGGCAGAAGGAACTGTTAGGGTAAAGGCCCCAGTGCAGGAAAGAGCTTGGCATCTGACGAACAGAAAGAAAGCTGGTGGCAGGAGCACATAATATGAGTGGGAAAGGGAGAGGGGGGAGGGGGAGGGAGAGATGGAGGTGGGGAGGTAGAGGGTCTACCCCTCCACCGTAGGGAGGGAACATTAAAGAAAATAGTACTGCCCAGCCAGGCGTGGCTCAGAGGTTGAGCATCGACCTAGGATCCAGGAGGTAATGGTTCAACTCCCGGTCCAGGCACAGGTCTGGGTTGTGGGCTCGATCCCCAGTCCAGGGCGTGCAGGAGGCAGCCAACCAATGACAACTCATCACTGATGTTTCTATCTGCCCCCCCCTTCTTCTCTCTGAAATCAATAAAGATATATTTTTAAAAAAAAGAAAATAGTACTAAATGTGATAATAAAGTTCTGAGAAAAGAATATCAGTGCAGGCTGAACTGGACAGGCTTCACTGAAGTAGGACTCAAATTAGACTCTGATGGAGAAGAGTTTTATATATAAAAATAAAACAGGTATTCTTTCTAGGTTAGAAGGGTGAGTGTGGCACTGGGTAATAGGTAGGGAGCAACAGCATGAATAGGCCCAGGAAGACTTTTTTTGCATGGTAATTCTCAAAGTGGTGATGATTTATTTATTTGTGTAATTATTTGATTAAGTTCCCCAAGAATAGTAATGGCCTCACAAATAGCCAGTGTGGCTGGTTGGCAGCTACTATTTCCCCCCAAACCAGAGGAGCAGCTGAAAGCCAATGCCAACAGGATAAGGTGAGGTACTGGTCCACTTCTCCCCAAACTCTCTAGGCCTGGGTATCAGATGCCTCACTGAAACAATATGCTCTAGAGAGCTGACCATTAACTCTCTAATTACCAAACATCACTGAGAACTTCTTACTCACTTATAAGACCTGGACCACACACTGGTCACTAGGACTCACTATGTTCCCATAAACTGCAAAGCTTCCATCTCTCAGTATCCCTTTCTTAATAGTGGAATAATGTCAAAATCTGGAAAACTACAGCAAAGCTACATGTGTAACTAGAATGGAGAGACAAGGGGCACTCTCCATTACCTCTGGGACTGCTCAAGAATGTCAGATTGGATTCAAGCAGTACAGAAGTTATCTCTGAAAGTCACACACTATGATTCAGAGTCTAAAATGTGGAATTAAGTAGAAACCTTTAAGATAAAAACCCAAATTTCAGCCAAAAGATGAGTCATGACATTTATGCATATTACATGACTTTTCATTAGCAAAATTAAAAATAGCTGCTGTAGACCATTTTATATTATGAAACCTGAAGTGCTGCTTTTTTGCTTTGGGGTTAAAATTAAGTGTTCTTTAAATAGCAAGCAAAAAAGTTACTAAAACAGACAGCCATCAATGACGAATATGAGCTCTAGCAGGAAACTGATATCACATCCTTTTAACTTCATCTACTGAGCACCTATTGCATTTTATAGAGGATATAAAGATGGAAGGCAGAAAGAACTGGACAAAAACAGGCTCCTAGGACTTGGGACTTTTTTTTGTTTTAATATATCTTTATTGATTTCAGAGAGAGGAAGGGAGAGGGAGAGAGATAAAAACATCAATGATGAGAGAGTCATTGATCAGCTGCCTCCTGCACACCCCCTACTGGCGATCAAGCCCGCAACCCGGGCATGTGCCCTGACTGGGAATGGAACCATAATCTCCTAGATCATAAGTTGATGCTCAACTGCTGAGCCATGCTGGCGAGGCAGGCTTGGCCATTTTAATGTTAGCACTGCTACACAGCTGTGTGATCTTGGGCAAACTACTTAACTTCTCTGAATCTCAGTTTTCTTATCAGTAAAATGGAGATACCACCTCGCAAAAAAGATTTCATATGTAGTGCTTCTAATAGTGGCCTACACAAAGAAGGCATTTAATGAATGGTAGTTATCATCTTAATTGCCATCTTTATCATCATCACCAAAATTATGCTTAAAGCACGGAGTACAGTGTAGAACCTTCTAGTGTAATTTTTGCTTCCTGTGGTTTCAGTTACCTGGGGTCAACTGTGGTGCAAAAATTTTAAATGAAATCTCCTGCTATCCCAATCCATCCTGCCAGGACATAAATCATCCTTTTGTCCAGTGTATCCAGGATGTATATGCTACCCAACCATTAGTCACTTAGTAGCTGTCTCGGTTATCACATGACTGTCACGGTATCACTGTGCTTGTGTTCAAGTAACACTTATTTTATTTAATAATGGCCCCAAAACTCAAGAGTAGTAATGCTGGCAATTTGGATGCCAAAGAGAAGCTATAAGGGTTTCCTTTAAGTGAAAAATGGAAAGTTCTCCACTTAATAAGAAAAAAAAAATATAGCATGCTGAGGTTGCTAAGATCTATGGTAAGAATGAATCTTCTATTTGTGAAATTGTGAAGGAAAAAAAAATTTGTGCTAGATTTGCACCTCCAACTACAATAGTTACAGCCACAGTGCATGTTAAGCGCTTAGGTAAGATGGAAATGGCATTAAATTTGTGGATGGGAGACATGAACAGAAAACATGTTCTGGTTGACAGCAATGTGGTGTGCCAGAAAGCACTGGGCCCATATGAAGACTTCAGCAAGGTGTCCCCTGAAACAGGTGACACAAAGCCATTTCTTGAGAGTAAGAAATGGTTACCCAGATTTAGGAGTGGGTTTCTGAAAATATAAAAATTACTGGAGAGACACCACAATTACATAACTTTTGTTATAGTATACTGTTATAATTGTTCAATTTTATTGCTATTGTTGTTAATCTCTTACTGTGCGTAATTTATAAATGAAATTTTATCATAGGCATGTATGCATAGAAAAGACATAGCATATAAAAGGTTTGGCACTATCTGTGGTTTTAGTCATCCACTGGAGGGCTTGGGATATATTTGCCTTGGATAATGGGGGACTACTGTTACTATCACATCACAAGGTGTCTGGACAAAGTGCCAAAAAAAAAGATAAAGAGCATACTATAGAAGATGACTCACTCAAGGTCCTTGCTGACTCTTGCTGACATATCCTTACTTCTGGCCTCTTTCCACCAAATTTATGCTATAATGAAATACAAAAATCCCCTGAACACACTGTTTCTCATTTGTCTGTGCTTTTGCACACATATAGTCAATTCTCATTATTCACAGTAGTTACGTTCTAGAACAGAGATTTTCAACTGGTGTGATGCAAGAATTTTTAAAACATGCAATACCTGACTATTTAGTCAGAGGCACTGACCTCTTTTCCCTTAGACTGTCAAATAAAAATGACAACAGTCAACACAACACTAGCTGTCCAGTGTGAGTGAATCAAAATTATACATATTGTTTTTGGTCAGATAGGCAAAAAATGTATTTTTGGTGTGCTGCAGAATCTTAGTAATTAGTTTATGTGTGCCATGAGATGAAAAAGGTTGAAAATCGCCACCCTAGAAATTCACAGCAAACACTGAATCAGTGATTACTGAACCACTGCTCCTAGGGGAAGTACAGAGTTAGGTTCCTGAGAGCCCTCTGGTCATAATATTTTTGTTAAGTGATCAATATAATACATAACTTTGTTTTATGTGAGTTTCTTTTAAAGGTGTCTTATTTGATGTATATTGTTGAACTCGTACCTGAATGAAGCATATCTAACACACGTATTTTCCCTGTAAGGCACAACACAGCTTTCTTGCCTTTAGCCATACTAGATAAACTTCAGCACTAATGACAGGTGTACATTTTAAGCAGTGGAATCACCCTCCCCCAAAAAGCACAAAAGTGCAAAAACCATGGCACTAAATATATCACGAAAAGGAAACCTGTTTACACTATGAGCTGAAACACGGCAGCCTTGTTTGACCTCAGCTGGAAACATTCCTGTTGGGTCACTAAAATTTTTCGCAACTGTCCACCTGTCAGTGAATACCTGACTGCAAAGCACTGCAAGTACAGATTTGGGGGTTACAAATTTTAGCTAGTAGGTGAATTTGCAAATATGGAATCTGAAAATGATAAGGGTCAAGTTTATTAATGAAGACACCCTCTCTCTTTCTACAGAATTTATCTGGCCAACTCCTATTTGCCCTTCAGGACTCAGTTCAAGATATCTTAGAAGCCTTGCTTGACCCTAGCCAGTCTGGGTTAGATACATACCTAAAAAATGCCCCCATAGTGCTCATATGGACTGGCTTCTTATTGCTATTCATGCTGTTTTACAACTATTTACTTTTCTATCTCCTCTATTTGACTGTAAGAGCCTTGAGGGTGGGAATTCAAGGTCTAACTCCATAAAAGCAGCTTATTAAACATTTGTTGAATTAATGATCTTCAAAGAAGGGGGAGAAGACTACCTATAATGGTTGAGAATGGGCATGAGTATGAAATCAGAGGTTTCATAAATAACACAGAAAAGAGATTTTAACACTAGTTTAATGATTTTTCAATGAAAAAATTGATTTTAACACATTTCAAACTAATGGCTTTTTTCTTCAGGCTACATTAACTTCAACTCATATTGTGATAAGGACAGTCCTTGTTAAGTGATATAATACATTTTCTTGTTGTTTAAGCCACTTTGGATTGCTTTAAAAAAATTTTGCCACTAAAAGCATCTTAATTGACAGAGTTACCCTTAGATATAGAAACATGGTTAAATATTAATTTTATTTGCATACTTATTTTGGTTTTGGACAAATGCCTTTCCATCAGAGATGTGTAACAATTTTAGAAAATCACTCAGAGACTAATGAGGTTCCTCAGGACTAACATAAATCTCTGCTTTACCACCACCCGCCCTTCTGCACCCCTGCCAGCAGAGAATGCTCTGCCTCAGGTTAGTTTCATCAGTCAGTCCCATCAACTCTGAAGATCTACTAAAGCTAAAATGGAAAGAAAGGGTTTCAGTTCAGTCTCTCCTGGTTTTACATATGAAGCCCTAGGATTGAAGTAAACTGTCCTGCTTGTCTTCCTTCCCAGGTACTTTCTGCATTAAAAACAACAACCGGGACAAGAATAAAATGATTTAGTTTCTAGATTCCAAATTAAAGAGAACTAAGAAACCAAAACATGTAGCAAAGATCTGAAAACCCACATGTCCTCTCACACTAAGTGCAAATTTCCCTTTGACTCTTCTCTCGTGCTGCTTTACAAGGAGATGGGAAATAGCTAACATTGCCTGCTCTTCATCCTGAAAGATCTCATCCTCGCTCAGAACTATAAATTCCATCACTATCTAAATGGAATCTCGGGTTTGCCCCAGGGAGAGACGCTGATTATCTCTCAGTGCTTCACTGTGGGTGACTTTCACTTGATGTAAACTCTGGCCAAACTGCTCCTTTGCTCTGTGAATACAAAGCCACAGTTTATCCTTTTCGTTTTGCAAAAACAGGAATGAATACTTGCTTTTTCCTAAATACTGAGAGTTCAAATATAAAAGATAACGGGTAAAAACTGCAACTGATCAATTATTTCACGAATGATTTTAAAAAATGAAACAGAATAGGAAACAAAATATCATAGGGCATCATAAGGGTAAGCTAATGTTTTCAGAAACTTTTATTTCAGTTACATATATGTGTGTGTCTATTGGATAATGACGTAAAACATTTCTTATGGTGAGTTCCGGGCAAAAGTTTTAAAGCTGCAGCCCAGGCCTTTGATCTCTGGTCTTAACTGATGAATTGCCCCACTCCTGCACTATTGCTGAAAGCTGGGGGGTAGCTTCAGAAATATGTGTAAGCCTTTTATCCTAGCACAGTGTTCTTTGCCACTGGCTGATTCTGAACTTCATGACTCCATTCTGAAGAAGAGAATATCCTCTTAGCGCCAACAAGGATGGCACATCTATTTTAAGGCACTTTGCAGGCATACCACTCATTTGATACTTGAGTTTTCTTTTCAATGCACATTATTCCTAATAAAACTGAAAAAAACTGAGGATAGGGACTGTAGTTACCCAGCGGCAACTATATAAATACAAGATGTTTGATCAAAATCCTTTTAGGGATTGGAAAAGTTTTTCCTCTAGGCTTGGTTGCCTGGCCAAGGTATTTAACCAACTCTACCACTTCCTCCTATGTTATGCTAGAATAACTATCATTAGCTGTGGTTTCCTAATTGGTTTTAGTATAGTGTATAGCACTGTACCTCAAGATTGTGTCTATAAGTTTGTAAACTCTAGTAAACATAGTAAGCTCTCATTATCTAATAAAAACAGGCTATCCTTTTTCTTGGGGGTTAGATGGCACTCTTTAAAAAAAAAAAAAAGAAGATACCTACACTGCTCCTTAGGAGAACTGACTCAAGAATTTCCAACTCCCTCTAAACTGCCCTACTTTGTAAAGCTATCGTTTGCAGAAAGGGTTAACAGATTAATTATTTGGTAAATGCATAACTATTACCTATTTTACCTGAACTTAATGTGTTGGGATCACAGTTTGCAAAAACCATTTCAAAAAGTAAAGCAATTTGGAGTTTGCTATACCCACAAATTCAGACCAAACAAAACTAATATTATAGCCGACAGAAATAAAACCACACTTTCGCTACCTGCTTATTCATTTCTGTGATGTTCATCCAGACCATGTTCAAGCCCAGCTCTCCAGATTCAATCTTCTCAAGTTCTCTTTGTTTGCTGAGTAGTTCTTCATTAAGTTTGGGGATTTCTTGGAATGAACTTTTCTGATTAGATTCCACTAAAAGCAAAAATAAGAATAATCATAAATAGCCAGAAAGTTCCCTCATGGCTCCAAGAAAAAATGATCTCATAAGGTAGGAAAGAACATAGATTAATAAGTTAACTCTGGGAGGATAAGGACTAAATTTAGATCTATCAACTACATATTCTTTTATTTATGTGAACCTTTAACACTGAAGCTCCTTTTAACTGGGGCTATTCACTACTGGCAATACAACTTTCAAAAGTCAGATGGCTAAAAATGGTAATGATGAATATCAGCAGTAAGAGTTGGACTTGAATCTCAATTCTGTAACTTACTAACTGTGATCTGAAGAAAATTACATGCTCAAGTTTTTTGAGCTCAGTTTCCTCATCTGTAACACACAGATAAAATATACTTTACAGGAGTTTTAGAATCAAGTGAGAGAATGGCTGTAAAGTACTAAACACAGCTGGCCTGGCATACAGGGATAAATAAATGTTAAGCACTGACAACCTTTACTCCATTGATGCTCCAGCTGACATAAGTTATATCTCTAAGTGTGTAAGTCTACTTTCCTCTATCTCAAATTGGTCAAAAGCAAGGTGGGTTCTTACCCCCTTTCAAGTACTGTTATGAGGACTAAGATTTTAAATCTTTTTCGTAAACAGCAGAGTGTTTTCTTAAATCCACCCAAAAGCTCAAAGTAAAAGTAAAGGAAGATAAAGGAACATGTTAGGTGGAGTACAGGGTGCTATTTGGCCTTTCCTTTGGGAAACAATATCTCTTGAATGGTTTAGAGATTTGCCAGCCTAAAGGCAGAGGCCTGTAGGAGTGCTTTCTCTTCCTACTATAAAAAGGGTATTTTTTCCTTTTCATGGAAAATACTGGTAATGGCTGGTCCTCCAGAACGAAAACCTACATCATTTTTTTAAAGCACAGAGTGCCAGATTAGTTATTATATGCTTTCTTTAAAACCAAAAACTGGCACACAGGACAGGTATAAGACAATTTACTAAAATGAAAGTGCCAAGATGTTTTTTGTTCATTTCTGCAGTTAGCTCTTTGAATATACCTGGCACATCTTAGGCACTAAGTATTACTGACTGAATAAAACTGGCCTTTGCTTACCTCTCAACCACGCTTCTCATCACTTTACCTACCTCTTCAATCTACTTCCTAGCCAAGCAGATTTCCTGACACACCAACCTCTTTTAGGCCTCAGTGACCCTATACACTGTCCTTTCTGCCTAGATGCCCTTAGTTTGCCCCTTCTTCATTTCTGCCACTCTAGCCTAGTTAATTCCTTTCAAGATTCAACCCAAATTGCTGCACCTCCACCTTGGACCACTGCCACCTCTTTACAACTCCTAACTCTACCAAGCACTTCATACACTGTGCTGTAGCTACATGTTCGTCTGTCTCCTCTGCCAGACTGACAGACAGCTGCAAGAGGACGGGACCAAATCTTATTTGTTATGTACTCCCAGGTGCCACAACAGTGCCAGGTACGCAGAACTCAAATGCTTGTCCAGTGAAATAACTGCGGGCATGAAATGGGGATGATGTTAGCCTGTAAGTCCAACAGAGGAAACCCAATGAACACATTCAACGACTAAAAGTCATAAAGAACACCATTACAGAGGGACAAACTGGGGGTAGTGGGGGGGGGGCAGGTGGTATGGTGGTATCCCAACTACAACAAAGCCCACCATCTGAAAATTCAGATTAAAATAAATTAGGTATTTTTTATTCATCTTTCAAAAATATACAACAAAGAATTTCTTTATTAACAGACTTCCCTAATACTTTTAACGTAATATTTGATTTACACATGGCTTATAGGACTACGTCCATCTCACACAATAACATTTTACCAGTCTAAATTAATGTAGCACTTAGCATTTCAGTAAATTTTACATTTTTGGTGAGGTTGCAAAGTAACTCATCCCATGCATATCTGCTAGTCTCAAGTGGTCAAACATCCTAAGAGTGTGTGAGAATGTGTGTATGTGTGTGTGAGAGAGAGAGAGAGAGAGAGAGAGAGAGGGAGAGAGGGAGAGGGAGAGGGAGGAGTGGGGAGTCTCTCTCTTTCCTTTAGTCTATACGAATTAAGTATAAGGTAGAAGTGGAAGAGAAAGACAAACACATAAATAACTGGAGTTACAATTATTAATAAACACATAAAGTTGACAAGCACTCAACACACTCTGGATCCTGAGGATTTTATGAGCCAATAAGGGATCATATTCATTATCTGATTTGGATCATATTCATTATCTGATTTGGGGCCTTAACAAGCCAAGTTAAGGCACTCTGACTACATAAATGGGAGGAAGTGGAGCAAACAACCTATGGTTACTTACTCATGCTTTTTCAACATGGAAAGCAACTCATTTAAAATTCAGTATATTAATACTCAAACTTACTTAGCTCTTAATCGCCAAGATCAGAAAATGGAGATTTCTGCATACACTCTTCAGACAGAACATATAAAGCCAACAGCAAGATTTTATAGTTTGCAATAAACTTTTATGTAACTACTAAACTGGTTACTGAGTCCCTACCATGTGTCCAGCTTTGCACTCAGGGCTAGTGCATAAAAAGACCCCGAAGCTCTGTTTAGCAGGGAGCGTGGCATTGTCACAGTTACTATATGGTGTGACAGATGCTATGACAGAGGAATGCCCAAAGTGCTTTGGTAGCACAAATACATCTTTGTTTTATGGATGGGAAAGTGAAGGCTCAGAAAGAATAAGTGACTTGTCCAAGTTTTACAGCTAGTAATGAGCAAGCCAGGATTCGACAGCCAAAACTTTTGCTCCTAAAACAAGCACTCTTTCCAGTATACTCCAGGTATCACAAACACATCTGAATACCCTCATTATCACTTGACCACACTGCTACTCTGCCTGTACAACCAAAAAGGAGATGCTTAACTCATTAACACCTTCCTTCTTTTCCAAATTCTTTTCTATCACTCTAGTGTTTCATAGTTGAGTGACAAAGAGGGAGGATTGGAAGTAGAGTCTTCCGTAGAATAACTGTGGAGGTCTTTGGAGTACCTGGTTCTGGAAAAAATACTGAGCTAAGAGTTTCAAGGCCAGTCAGTACTTTTAGCTTAAGGATCAAGTTACTCCTTGAATACAAGGAAAAAATACCAAGCCTCTCTGCTTTGCTTTCTATTTCAGCAACCCTACCTCCTTTCCTCACAAGTGTCTTGGAAAATTTATTGAAATAAAGAACAACGGGTTCTGAATTTTTTAAAAAAGTATTAAAGCAGATGGTCTTATTTGAGTCACTGACTTCCACTGTCCTTCTGAAAAACAAGAAGTAAAAATTAACTTGTTGAAATATATTTAAAGCAGAGGCATAATTCAAAGAAAGATTATTAAAGCTTTACAAGATTGACCTCATTTAGTCAAGGTAATGGTTTTCACACAAAAAAAATCTTGGGAAAGTGGTCCATAATGGGTCAGCCCATGGACTGACAACATGCTCCAGGCACCAGCCCCTATTCTTCAGAAGTCCTGCTTTAGACATTAGAGGTGCTGGCACTTCTATTGTAGCAAACCAAAGCCAACAAAGCAGCTGGGCTGACGATTCTAAATCTGCTTCATTCAGGGGCTGACAAACATAGTCAGGGTCTCAAGGGAATGGTGCTCAATGATATAAAGCAAGTCTCATAGCTCAGAGTACAATTCCTGGAATCTCCTGAATATAGTGTTTCCAGGAATTGGAATTAACAAGTGCTCAATAAATATGTGTTGACTTGCTGATTGCCAAGTCTATTTCATAAATATACTTTTAAATACCCATTTCTAGACAAAGAAATTTGATGAAAAGCTAAGGTATAAATTACATGGGTGTCCTGTCAACACAGGCACAGAGGAGTCAGAGAAAGGAATCTGAGAGGCAGAATTGAGCAATGTTTTGAAATGCACAAATAAACAATTGCTACATGTCATCAAAACAAGCTATACCACAAACTTAGGAAGTCCAACTAATTAAGGCGATATGACAGCACAGACAGGTGTCTTCTGTGGTTATTTGTAGTTAAACACTGTTTCTGAGAATCTCATTTCCGAGTTATGATTACCACTTACAAAAAAACCACTGGTCTTAGAAACACCTTGCAGTATTGCTAAGGACAACCACTATGGAGGGACAATACTCGTACACAAATCTCATTCTTTCTTACACTATACTGATTCTACCAGTTGATAAAACATAGAAGTCAGGATGATTCTGGCAGAGAATGACCTACCCAAGCCCAATCCCTGAATCACAAACTCAGAAGAAAACCAAAGTTAGTACTTCAGCATTTCCCGCCCCCCACAAGCAACATCACTAGGAATGCTATCAACAAGTAAGGATTAACTGTCCCTAGATCAGGTTCAGAACTTGAAAACTGCAGGCAGCAAAGAGAAGCTGGAGTGAAGGAAAACTAGGATGTTGTGATTTCCTAAGGCTTAAGATGGGAAGTAAGAAAACAACTCTAATTCCAGTTCTGGGGCCAGATTTCTTTATGACCTTGAGAAAGCCTGGTGGTCAGTTTCCTGGAGTGTTAATACTGCTAAGGTTAGGGAATTTGTGATTAACTTGGAACTGGTTCCTTAGCTTAGAAAATTAACCCCTGAAACCAAGAACTGAAGATCTCAGTGTTGGTAAAGGAAGACATTTAAGTTAAACCTGGTAGAAGCTATCACACAAACACATCTTTTAGAAGAAGTACTTTGGATATGCAAAATACAACTTTATAATTTATAATATATAAAATTCCTTAACTTAAGAAAGTCTCTTAAACTCTAAAACTCACTCATGAGACAAATATGTGACCTGGCATACAGTAAGCACTTCATAAATGCTGGTTACGATTATTGCCCATTCCTATAGTTTTTAAGGAGGAAATGTTTTGACACATTCCCATATTCTTTCTCAAAGGCCCTGTGAGGAAGGCAATAGCCCAGTGTACTGGGAAAGTATAAAGTGGCAACAGGTGGAGGTCAACCAAGGTCCTAGACTCCTGGATCTTAGTGCGCTCCTTCTGTGCCCTAAGTGTTGACTACAATGCCATTTTTCAGATGATATTTGTCCTGACGGTGCGTAAGCACTGTTTTTTGTTTGTGTGATTAAGACAAATGACTGTTGCTGGATTCAATCTGACAGCTAAGAAAGAGTAAAAAGATGCTGAAAAAATATATAATATATAATTGCTTCACTAGTAGACAAAACTCTTAATTCAGCATGGTCCACTTTGTCCTAGATCCTGGAAAAGAATCCAAGATTATACTCTGAAACATGAGACGACTTACTTGTTCTAAATTTTTCCTTGAGGGCATCCAGATCCTCCTTCAGAGCAACTTGCATCCACACCAAGCCAACGCAGGCCACGACACAGGCGGCAAGGATGACAAACGCACAGAGGGGATAACAGATCTTGCAGCATCGTGAATAGTCTCCCCTGATCACAAGAACAAATTCAACCAGGAGTACAAAAGTGATTAGAGAAGAGCTTTATTAGAAATACCAAACATGTGTTCCTATGCAATGATCTTTTTAAATAAATAGCCAGTTCATTTACCGGGGAATACAGAGTAACACAGTTAAATCTGAACAGCAAGTTGAAAATAACTAAGTAATATGACCTATGAAGAGAGTTCATCTATTCACTACAGAAGTTTCAAACTTCACATGAAACAGAGGGACTTCCTGTGGGCTACGGGAAGCACCTGTGGGAACTGCAGCTCACTGCCATCACCATCAATTCATGTCTTTGGAAACAATCTCAGGTTAGAAAAGTGTCAAGACCAGAGCTTCTCTGCAATTCCATTACTGCACTGTAACTGACCTGTCTGTCTCTGTCAAATACATGCTTATTCCAGGAGACCCTGTTTCAGTTTATTGAAACTTTATACAGACGTTTGAGCAAGTTTTATTGCAAATGGAATGAAAAAAATAGGAACTGTAGGGTTAAGTGGACACCTGGTACACTAGCTTATTGGCTCAGACGAAAGGAAGCATAGAAAGGGGTTAGATTTCACATCAAACTTCAACCAACACTTAAGGTCTAAACTAACCCAACAGGGTAACTATTCCAGTAGAGCTATTCCATTTCATCAGATCTTCACAACCCAAACCTAGGACTGTCCTTAACTACCTAATCTGGCAAAGCTCATTAGAAACCAAATTCTTTCTTTAACAAAATAGAAGGACAAAGACACACTAAACAAACAAGCCTCAAAGAAATCAATCTCTTTTAGCACCTCAACCTTCTGCCTCGCCCTTACTTCCACATCCATAGCAAAGTACTCTTTTCTTCCAATGTACTCCTTGAGAGGGTCCAAGGCACCTTCGAGGTTCTCTTCAGCCCTTTCACAACCCCAATTCCCAGTGTCCTCAATGTTCACTACTAGATTTGTCCAGTGCCTGCACCATCTAAAAGTGGTTTGAAAAAGCTGTCTCTTCTTTTTTCCTCCACGCTCCGTCACTCTCAAGGCTCATACTTTCTACAGTATGTCCCTCACCATATTCTCCCATCACCAAGATTCAGACTCATCAAGAGTGCAAAAAATAAATAAATTTGCAGTCCTAAGGTCCCTGTCTTTCCTACACTTAAAAAAAAAGTCTAGTTCCAAAAGCTTCTCTGCTCCTATGTTCCTATGTTCTGAGCTTCTTTGCTACTACCAACTTGGTCTCTCTGGGATCCTGGCACATTCCCCATGTCCACACTTCTACCCTAGATTCAGAGCTCTTTTTTGTACACTCAGAGACAGATCTCTAATTTATCCTGTATTCAGAACCTGAGCTCACTCCTCCCTAACAACTTTCGTCCCTCTGCCTTCCAAGGACTACACCTTTTTTTGTCCCTAAGAACTCCCTTCTCCTTCTCTTCAATTTGCCCCCTTGGTAGTACAAAGAGATGTCCTTTTCCCCATCCCATCCCTCACCATTGCATCACTCACTTGACAAAGCAAGAGCGATTTCCAACTAAACCGAATTCCTCTTCCTCCTCGGAACTGGACTCAGAGTCTGTGTCCGGAGGCTCAGTGCGAAGCAGTCGGTGGCCTGTGCCTTTCTTGCGCTTCTTTCTCCGGCTGTCCCCAGATAAGCCAATCAATGCATTGAGCTCTTTGCGCTTTTTCATCTTCTTGTGTGGGGTGAGTGGAGCACCCACTCCTGAGCTGCCAGGGTTGTACTCAAACCGCAAATTTCTTGTTACCTTGGAGCTACCTTCCAGGGTGGGGGATCCTGGGCCAGAGCCCCCTGGTCACTCCCACCCAGGGGTGGGACTGACCAGATCCGCTGGGAGCTGGAGACTGGAGCCCAGTGGAAACTGGAACTCAGATGGGTTGGGAAAGTCACACGGATATGGCCAGGGGGCTGGTGATCCAAAAGAATAAGGTCCTGGGTATTGTCAGTTAAGAGGGTGATAAGGGGACTTCTGTCTCTCAAAGGAGATAAAAAGCCAAGTCAAGAACAAGCGATTCTAGGCCCTGATAAGTAGACAATGTTTTTAAGGGTTGCTCCAGAAGCTGGGGAAAGGACACTCAGATGGATGTTTTGGACGTCCGGGACAGGATTTCTAATGGAGAGGGAAAAGAAACTCGTCCTTGAACGGGAGGGGGAGGGCACAGTACGAGACAGTGGGAACGCGCTAGTCCCTTCCCTAGCTGGAGAGGTGGCAGCAGAAGGGGGCTCCCAGTTGCTACAGCCTGGGCGACAAGGAAATGCTGGGTCCGGGCAGTTCACTGGCCTTCGGCCTCCGTCCTGAATTTGAAGGAAAACCAAAACCGAGGAAGACCCAGAGCCCGGCTCGGAGGGCTCTGCCTGAGAGAAGCCAGTCCAGCGCCTGGGGAGATCCCAGCCCCGTCGTCTGGGCCTCGGGGGCGCGGTGCGGAGGGGCGACGGCGGCTCAGCCCACCTGAAGAGCTCCCGCCCACAGTTCGAGGTGTTCCGGCACCGGCGACTCCCGGCAACTCACACGCGCCTTCGCCACTCGGGCCGCGACTGTGGCCCCCGCTCCGGCTGCGGCCGCGGCTGCTCCCGACGCGTAGGAGGCGGCGGAGGCGGCCGCGGGTCCCAGCCCCGGGCCATTGCTACAGCTCCAGCTCAGTTCCTCTTTGGCAGCAACTGCCGGCACCGCCTGCCAGTAATCCGCGTTCCCATTGGCCGTCCGCCTGGTGACGTCACACCCAGGGCGCTAGTGGCGGCGGGGAGGCGGAGAGTTAAAGGGCCCTGGGCCCTGGCTGAGGTTGGGTCGGGCCGGCCTGTTGGGGGGGGCCACGCCCCCAGAGGGCGTGCTGCTCACCTGAGCTGCGGACCAGTTCTGTTTCCTGCAGAGCCGGCTCGGAGGCAGCCGAGCACCCAGCTGCTCAACTTGCCGGGAAAGTTCGTCAGACTCCCGGCCCCTAGCTGTGACCTGACCTTGGTCAGCCTCGAGGCTCCGCCCCTCTGACTCGCAGGCTGTTTATTAAAAGTCGAGCGTGTTGCAGATTCGTGACCCGGTTGAACACAGTTATTCATTCCATAAATATGACTACGTGTCAGGAGATACAGCAACGAGCCAAATAACTGCTGTCCCTGCCTTCCTGTGTAGGGACACCAGCAAATAAAAATAAATACAGGACACCCAATAAAGTCTGAATTTCAGGTAAACGACGAGTAGTTTTTTAGTGTAAGTATGTAAATTTGCCGAACTCCTGGGACGTCTTCATACTGAAAAATTAGTTTTTTACCTGAAATTCAAATTTAACTGGGTATCCTGTATTTTATCTGCCAATCCCATTCCTGCAGCTTATATTCTAGTGGGAGGCGAGCAGCAATAGACACGCCTATTAAATTTCAGGAGATGATAAGTGTTAGGAAAAAATTGAAACATAGGGGGATGGATGGGGGGTGCCTCTGCGATAAGGGGGCATTTGGTTAGAGACTGGGGGGAAGCTAGGGAGTGCGTTGTACACTGGCCACTAGGAAGGAGTGACCCCAAAGACTGGTGGGGCTGCACCTGAAGAGCAAAGAGGAGGGAGGTGGGAAATGAGATTGTGAGGGGCCTTATGGATGGTGGTGAGGACTTTGGGAAACCACTGGTGCTTTAAGCTGAGAAGAGGCATATTTTGGCTTAGATTTTAAAAAGATCACTCTGGCTACTGTGTGGAAAAGAGTTTTGGGAGAAAGGTAGGGACACAAGAAACCAGTCCAGATAGAGATGATAATAGACTAGGGTGGCAGTAATGGGGATGGTGAGCATTCTGGCTGCTTCTTGAAGGCAGAGTGAATGATATTTACTGATGGATTAGATGAAAGGTGTGAAAGAAAGAGGAGTAATAGTGGACTCCAGAGTTTTGGGGTGGAACAACTGGAAGAAAGGAATTGCCGTTTACTGCGATGGTGAAGAGCAGGTGTGGGGCAAGCTTGAGAAACAAATTCAGTATTCAAGTGGCTTGTTTGGTATATGCATTTGGAGTTTTGGGCAGAGGCTGGGGCCTGAAATATAAATCTGAGACCCATCAGATATAGATGGCTTTTAAAGCAAAGTGCTTTGAGTGACTTGGAAGAAAGTCACTTAAAGTAATTTTTTTGTGTGTGTGGCAATTACACTATTATCCTTATTATGGCAATTGCACTGTGTTTGTTCAGGGAGACATACCCAAAGCCAGGGCCTGTCTCTTATTTGTCTTCCTGTGTTTAGCCCGGGGCAGGTATCTAGTAACAATGATCTGATAAATGTGATGCTTATATAAGTGGGCAGAGTTGTACAGAATTATGAGTGGAGTCGGAATCAAGAGATCTGAGATTAATATGCTTCTAATACTTGCTATCTCTGTCAGCATGGAAGCCATTTAAATTTTCTGAGCTTCAGTTTTTCCCTCTGAAAAATAGGGATAATATCTATTTCACAGGACGGAAAAATGAGAAGATGCCTGTGAAAGTGCATTTGAAGCCCTGAATCATGGTGCAGTTATTGCTTTTACTGTCTTCTTTTGTTTCTAGAACTGTGCAGCCCAATACAGTAGCCACTAGCTAAGTACGACAATTTAAATTTACATTTAGCTTAATCAACATTAAATAAAAAGTTTCAATTAATTCCTCTGTCTTACTGGCCACTGTGCTACAACAGGGGAACCAGGGGCTGAGGAACCCACAGGAGTGAGGCAGGGCCACAGACGCATCACCCAACTGCAATAACTTCTGGTCAGCCAACCCTGCCCTGTCTGCAGGTGGAGACCTCCTGCAGGACTGGACAGTGGGCTGGTTGGTCATGGGTGCAGAGACTGGAGGAGTGGAGAGCTAAGGGGATGCTTCTGCTGGATCTGTTGTTCAGTGCCTCTGTCTGCCTGTTTGTCTAGGGATCTACAGATAACACCCCTCCTTTGTTAGGTAAACAGCCCATAGGACGATGAATCACCCTTTGAAAGCTGCTGGCCAGGTGTTTCTCTTCTTTCAGAAGCTCTTGGCACCTCTCTGGTCTCCTCCCTCAGACCTGGAACCCTGAAGGCCAGAGATTAAGCCAACCCTCTCAGAGTGAGGGTTCCTGCAGTGAAATCCCAAGTGCCCTCCTAGACCAGGACTCCCCAAGGTTGTGACCCATCTTTTCATTTGGGGCTGTTCATTTTGTGACCTTGTGTCTGTGGAGCCCTGTTACCCTTTCAAAACTTGCATGATATGTGGTGGGAGCTCGGGTAAGTCACTTTACAGTTCCAGTGCTTCAACTTTCCTGTCTGTAAAATGGGAATAAGATTATTCCTTGCCCAGTCTTCTGCTTGGTGCTGTTTGGGGGAGGAGGTGGCATGATAGAGCATTATATGCTGTGAAGTGCCATGCAGGGTGGGTGATGCCTGCTGAATCCTCCTAGCAGCTCTGTGGGGAAAGTGGGCATAGATGGCTCCTCTGTGCTCAAAATCCCATCCTGTGTAAGTGGCAAAGCCAAACCTTGAGACCCTGTGCTACCTTGGAAGACTCCACAGAGCACTTCCACTTGGGACAACTGAGGCACACAGTAGGCGCAGACCTGCCCAGTGTCATAATTAGAAATCAGTGCCAGGGCTCCTAATTCCTGGGCTGAAGCTCTTTAAAATCTGAGTCCTCTTTCTCCTGGGATCTCAGCCTGTTGTGCTGTTTATTATTCAATAATGAATGTTATGCTCCCTTGGTCATGGGGGTAATCACAGGGGCATGGGGCCCTGCCTCTGACTTGGCATGCACCCCAAAGTCGACCCTCCCTGTACCCAGGTCTCTGCCTGGCAGAGAAGAAGGACAGGGGAACAGACAGCTGAGAACCCGTTTTGGGGAGAGGAAGGTGAGGAGGTGATGAAAGACAGGACTACGTGTGAGCTGACTCTCCAGGTCCCCAGTGCATGCTCCATTGTTCCATTGGACTTCATTTACAAAATAAAATTATTAAGAATTTCAAGACGGCAACCAGAGAACATTAAATCCCTATTTTGGGGCACCCTTCCAAGTGGGGGGCTCTGTGCAACTGCACTGGCCACACATCTCTGAAGCTGGCCATGCTAATACCTAGCTCAGAGTAGCTGTGAAGAAGGAACATGCCTGACTCATAGTAAGTGCTCAATAAATGTCAGCTGTTCTGTTAGTGTGATTAATTATTAAATGTGATTTATTGCAGATTTATTAAATGTGATTTTGATGATATATCTTTATTAGAAAATGCTGCTTCATCTACTCTAAAACCTGTCTTTGCCATCATCTCTCTTGTTTTGCCATGGTTGAAGAGGGGCGAAGGAACAGAAACAAACATTTAAATATATTTAGGTATCAGGCATTTTGGTGTTAATCCTCACTGCAAGAAGCTAATCTTCACTAGGGAAGCGTTTTACCCCTGCTCTAACTGAGAAGGAAATTGATGCTCAGAGATTGCAAGAGGCTTGCCCAGGGACACACAGGATGGCAGTGGCAGATACTGGGCCTTGAATCGGGACCTGTCTGCCTTCGAAGCGTGAGTTCTGTGCCCAGGGCCCTGGGCATGCTGACGGAGACTGCGGTCTGGGGCCTTTGTTGGCAGCTGAGGCATCTCCCTTCCCCTGGGATGGCCTGGTCTGCTTCCCCCGGCCCTTTCCCCATCCTTTCCATGGCTGTGCTGGCAGCTGCATCCTGTACCCTGATGACAGGACTAGGGACAATGAGAAGGGGGAGGATTGGGTGGTAGGAAGGGGCCCAGCTCCAAGCTAAACAATGGTTTCTCTCCAGGGGTCCCAGGCAGCCGGAAGGAGCCAAGGGCTCCCAGCATTACTGCGGGCAGGGTGCGGGCTGGGCCTGGCTTTCTCCTTCTGTTCCAGGCTCAGCCTCCTGAGTCGCTGCAAGCTTTGGTGCCTCAGCTGTGTCTCCCCATCTATAACTGTGCTTTAGCACTCAGAACAGGGCCCAGTGCTGGGGGTGGGTGGGGTGGAGCTCGGGAAATGTTTGCTGAATTATAGGGACAGTAGAGGAAACTCCGAAGAGTTTCTAAACATTGTTCTTCATCGTGGTGACCTGATCCACCCACCCATCTATCTAGCCATCCACCCACCCAACACACTCCAGGGAGCCCCCACCTGCATCGAGGCCTCCAGCCCACCTTTCCCCGCTCCTGCCCTCTTCCCCTGGGGCTTGAGCTGGAGACAGGGCTGCAACTGCCCATGGATGGAGCTCTGGGGCCAGCACATCTGGGTTCGAGTCTCAGCCTCTCTACCCACTAGCTGTGTGACCTTAAACAAGTTCCTTTTCCTCTCTGAGACTGCTTTCTCACCTGTAAATTGAAACTAATAATGCTCACCTCCTGGTGATGCCTGTGGTAAGGATTACATTTAAATGGCAGGCTTTAGAGGTTAAAGCCCTCTAATTGATAAGTGCACTGGGTAGACAGGTTGGCCAGGAAACACCTCTGAGGAATCTCATTTGAACCAGGGAACTTAAACAGCACAGTCTGGGAGAGAAGGTTGATGGAATTGTGAAGGGAAGGCTCTTCTAACTGCAAAAGAGGTTGTGTGTGTGTGTGTGTGTGTGTGTGTGTGTGTGTGTCTGCTTCTGCTTCCTCCATCAAGACTGGGTGTTGGTGGGAGATGCTGAGTCAGCAAGGCCACTTGGGGGTGGGGCAGGAATAGGGGAGGCCGCCTGGGCCCTCCTGAGTTCCTTCTGAGGAAACTGGCTTTGTGTGTCTAGATCAGCCTAAGACTGTAGCTCCAGCTCCGTCTGATACCACACCCTACTTTCCCCAGACCAGCACGTGGGAGACAATAGACGTTCATGGACTTGTGCTGCCCTCTGCTGGCGTTTGGACAACTGCATGTCTTGGACGGGGACACTTTCCATTTGCACAAATAAGTCTCCTATGTCCAGCAGTGTGTTGGGAAGTGGGGACACACAGATAGACAAAATTATATTCTTACTGTTTAAGAGCTTCTGGTGTGTGTGTCTGTGTGTGCGCGTGTGAGGAAGAGAGAGAGACAGGGAGAGAGAGAGACACATGAACAAAAAAGATGTAATCAGCACTATTACACAAAATGCAGAAAGGGTAGAGATGACATTAGGGAAATTTTTGAAAGAAGGTAGGTTTCCCTCCCTCCCTCCCTCCCTCCCTCCCTCCCTCCCTCCCTCCCTCCCTCCCTCCCTCCCTCCCTCCCTCCCTCCCATGTTTATTGGGTACTTAATGCAATCCAAGCCCTACCTAATCTTTGTGCTAGAGCTATCACAGGGAACAAAAGACACAAAAATCACTGCTTGCACGGAGCTTGCATTCTAATGAAGGGAAACAATTCATAAATAAGATGGATAAATATATATAGTGTTCTCGATGAGTCAAAAGAAGAAAAATAAAGCAGGAAAGGAGACAGAGAGTATTGTTGGAGTGATTGCAACTTCTGAAGTGACATTAGAATAAAGACCCAAGGGAGAAGAATTTAACTTTTGGACACGATTGAGTTGTACTGGACTTTTCCTCCTGCATAAATAACTAGAAAACTGGGCATATATGTGAAACAACTGTTTAGACATTGGTCAACAGTTAACACAAGACTGTGCTCCTGGAGGGAAGGAAGATAAACAAGGTGAGCCTGATGATCACTCTAGCTTTGGGTCTGAAGGCACTTTCTGGAAGAGCAGGGAAGGGCAACCCAAGTAGAGAACAGGGGTATTTTTGACTGAGGAAAGGATATTGAAGTTTGAAAAGGTTGACACACTAGAATTTGCAGGGAGGAGTACCAGAGAGGAAGGAGTGACTCAGAAAAGAGCTCCAGAAGTCTGTATAGGGGTCTCCCTTGAATCTTTGTCAAAATACTAAGTTGTGTATGGACAGGGTGAAAATCCATGATTATGGACAAATAATAGCTACCAGAGAGATGTTATTTCCAGAGTTTAGACCTGGTTGGGGGACATTCATGCTCCAGCTGCCTAGAGTGGAGAGAACTTGTTTAATATCTGGGACATTCCGTGGAGGCCTCAAAGTGGTCATAGTAGTTGTCTAAAGTAGCCTTGGAGTAAAGCTACTCTAAAGCTGCCTTAATAAAGCTTAAAAAAAGACACCACTGCTCCATGAGTAACTTAACTGCTTGACCAACCAAAACAAACTTCAACATTCTTTAAAGGAAGGAAAAAAATTTAAACTCTCAACAATGAAACATTCACAATATCCAACACCCAGTAAATTCCCACTTGTGCATCCCCCTATGTGGAGCGATGCTTGGCTTGTTGATTCTGTGCCGGTCCTGAGAGCTGAGATGAGGGGGCAGGTGTGCAAATCAGCACCCCCAATAGAAGCCTCATTCATTCATTTCTCCTCAGGTTCAGGCCAAGACTGGAAGGCTCAGTTGGAATTTTTGGCAGACAAATCCCCGAAGACTTTGACACTCCAGGTTTCAGGGGCCCGAGGACAGGGAAATCTCAGGTCAGAAGACTAACAGCCCTGACCTAGCCTCATAGGATGACCTCATGATTGCTCTCGCCTCCTCCCTGGTCTTCCTGACTACATGCTCCCCACTCCAACCTCCATCTCATCCCCACAGTGCTGCCAGAGCAACGTGTTACAGCAGAGACCTTGGGGTTCTGATAAAGGATGGTTTTGGATGGTATGTCTGGCTCCAGCACCGGGGATCAAGCCTGCAACTGAGGTATATGCCCTTGACTGGAATGGAACTGGAGACCCTTCAGTCCAAGGGCCGATGCTCTAACCCCTGAGCCAAGCAGGTCAGGGCTCATAGTTGCTGTGATGGAGCCTCGCTGGCCAGAGAGATTGAGAACAGCTTCAGACCTAAGGAATGGGGGGCCCTGATCTACTCACTTTCCTAGTCCCATCCTACCCCTATGGTTGAGGCTGTGGGAGGTGGCTCAGGACCCACATAGTTCCTTAGTCTTATTTCTCACAGTGGCCTAGTTCCCTTTCTGCTCAGCAGTTATCCTTAGCAACCCGGAGGCCCTATTTTTCTGGCTTTTGTCTTTGACTGTTACCTTTTTGTGAAAAGCTCTTTTATGTCTCTTTTACCTGGACATATTCTAGGCGATCGTCAATGCTCAGCTTAGGTGTACCTGGTTCTGGGGAGCCTTCCCTGGTCCCTCCCAGCTTGCTTAGGTGTCCCGTCTTCCTCCTCCTGCTCTTCTTCCTCCTCTGAATTAACGCCAATTGCACAAAATTGGCTTATCCATATACCTGGCTCCTGACACTGTCATCATTAGTCCCTGCACAAGCCTCTTTTCCTCCCTCTCTCCTTCCCTCTTCGCCCTTCCTTCCTTTCTTTCCCTCCCCCTCACACACACACACAAACTCACAACTCAACCCAAGAAGTAACATCACTAAAAATTACATTTAAGTATCTATTCCTTTTCCATCCCCAGTAAACACCATCTTGAAATTTGTATTTGTTATTTCTTTGATTGTCAACACGCACATACACACACAGAGCATGTTTTAAAAAATTTTTTTTGGAAATTTATAAAAAGAGTATCATGCTGTATGTAATCTTCTGAAAATTGTTTTTTTCTTTCAGTGTGTTACCAACTTTCATCCAAATTGTAATATGGTCTATGGTTAATGCAATTTGCTGTGATACATAAAATATTCTTTTGTGCAAGTATATCACCATTTATTTGTCCATTTTCCTGTCAGTGGGCATTGGAGTTGGTTCCATTGGTTTCCTATTATGAACAGTACTGTTAAAACACGATTGCACATATTCCCTAGTGAGTGTCTCCTTGTACACGCACTGCACGCACATATGTACGTGTCTTGAAGAGTAATTTCTGGGTTGTAGAGTATATGAAAATTCAACTTTACAAGCTAATACTAAATTGTTTTTCAAAATGGTTGCCACAATTTACACTCCCATCAACAATGTATAGTAGAAATATTGACTCACATTCACTAACACTTGCTATTGTTAGACTTCTTACTGTTTGTAAGTTGAATAGGGGTAATTGGGATACCATTGTAATCTTTTTTTTTTTTTTACCTGGTTACTAATGAGGTTGAGAAAATGTTTATTGGAGATATAGTTTCCTTTTGTGTGAAAAGCCTAATGATGACTTTTGTTCATTTTTAATTGCTTTTCCTTCTCTTTGTCTTTGAGGCATTGTATAGATTCTTGGTATAAATCCTTTGTTAGTTATCTGTTATGATTTTTTCTCTGGTATGTAAAGTAGTCCTTATCTTTCTTTAAAATGTCTTTTATGAACAGAAGCAATAATTTTAATATAGTCCAGTTTATTATTGTTTTTCTCTTATTATTAGCTCTTTTCTTTGTAAATTGTTCAAGAAATTATTCCCAGGTCAAAGTTATAAAGATATTAACCTATATTTTATACTAACTGCTTTTGAAGTTTTATATTGTCCATTTTGGGTCTTAGTCCATCTTGAATGTATTTTTTTAATATGTGTGTATGGGACAAAATATGGATCTAATTTCATGTTTTTTAATTTCTGTCACATTATATGATAGGTCTGTTTTGAAGATAACTATTCTAATCCATATTGGCCAGATTGTACCATTACACTGTTTTAACCACGATTTTATAATACATTCTGATAAGTGGTAGGGCAAGTGCTTCCTCCCTATTTTTCTTTAGAATTATCTATCACTTCTTGGCCCTTCCCTCTTCCATATTAATTTACAATAAGCTTGTCCAGTTTAATTTTTAAAAATCTCTGTAGGATTTTGATTGGATTGCATTAAATTGACAATTAACCATATTAAGAACTTCTATTTAGAAATATGGGGTAGATATTGTCTCTAATATCTTTCAGCAAAGTTTTTTCTCAACTGCTAATTTAAGAACAATGTCAGGGTTATATACAACATCCACAAGAGTAGGAAAGCTATGTCTATGTACTCTTTCAACATTTGCTTCAGCTCTCCATATTTATATAAGTATTAATATGTTCTTTTATTCTGAACCACTCGAGAGAAACTTACTTCAAAGTATGAAATTTTATCTCCAAATACTTCTGCGTGTAACATCCAAATACACAAACATTCTTCCATATGAGTTCAACATACTGATCATATTGAGGAAATTTAACACTGATACATCATTATTCCTGATGCTAACCTCTAGGGAAGGGCAAGTATATCTCTGTTTCTCTGCCAGTTTGCCCCTGCTCAGCTGTCTGAACCTCCCTCTGTTCCCGTGACTCTTTGTCAGTATCCATGCCCTCTGAAATTTCTGTAGGTTTTGGGGCCCAGGATAAATTTCTCTGGCGGAGACCCACCTATGGTGATTTAACAAGGTCGGTGAGGTGAAGCTGAAACCAAGCTTTGGAGGTGAGCACAACTCCCTCAGGAGTTGGCCCAGGAATTCCAATGGGAAGGTATTACAAGGCCTAGCAAGGTCTTGAGAGCCTTACCTGAGTACAAGATGGGTTTATACTCAGACACAGCTGTGGGTTTAACCAGTTGACTTTGGTGACCTCCTTCCACATTTCCTTGTTCACTGCTTTGGGGGAGATGGGTTTGAGGAGCAGAAAGAAGGGTTATGCCAAGAGATGCACTGATTAGAGGCCTGCAGGCCATCCTGGACTTGGTTTTAGCCTCTGCCTTTTCAGAGCTGAACAGCTGGGTCCTTGAAACAGGCTAACATAACAGCAGGTCTTTCCTGACTCCACCAGGCACACACAGTCCCCACCCCACTCTGTTTGACTGAGGTGTGACTGTCTCTCCCACTAGAATGGAGCTCCTCAAGAGCAGGGCCAGCTTCTTATATCTTCCTGGAGTCCTCAGCACCCAGTGCGGTGGGGAAGGGGCACCAGAAAGTACTTGTCCATGGACATTTGTGAGGCAGCTCAGGCTTCCTAAAGCTTCCACAAATGTGATCTCGTTTGGGATTCACAGCAGCTCTGTGAAACATGGCAGGGATGGTCACCCCATTTTCAAGCCAAGGAAACACAGGCTCGGAGAGGTGCTGTGAAATGGCTGGTCTATCTGCTACGCAGTGCCTGCAGCTTCTGGAGGGATTCCCACTGAGGCTGATGTCCTCTCACTGTGGGAGGCTGGGTAGAGGGGGTTCCGACTCTAGGTGGGGAGACAAGGAGCTGTCTCCTCTTAGCATTCTGTGCTTCTCTTCTCAGTGGAGTCTGCCCATTTTGGCCAGTAGAGGGCAGCATCGAAACACAGAACTTTCTAAAGCCCAGCACTCATTTGGGTTCACTTTCACTTTACATTAAAGCCTCAGCAGAGTTCTAAGCAAATATAATGCCTGCCATTTACTGAACGGCTATTATGTGCCACAATTACATATTATATACTTTCTAATCTTCAAAACAACTATGCATGGAAGCGATGGCCGTCTCCATTTTCTAGCCAGAGAAACTGTCTCACTTGCTTGAGGCCGTGGAGTTAGTAAATGGTATACCTGGGATTTGAACCAGGTCTGCTGGTTCCAAAGGATTGGTACATCAACCTTAGCAAGCCCAGGGCAAATGTCTTCTGAATGAACTTGTTGAATGGAGTCAAGGCAGGGTCCTCCCCGGTCCCAGATTCCCTGCTCCCCCCAGCCGTCTTGTTTCTCTAGTCAATACCACACAGGGCTGAGTGCAGATCCCCAGCTCGAGGAGGAAATCATTCTGTTCCCGGCTTCTACCTTCCAATCTTTCGCTGCCCATCATCTCCCAGGTGCCTTCCTCTCTCTCTCTCTCTTCTTTCTGATGGTTCCACAATTCTTCTTTTCCATTCTAAGCTGGCACAGAAAACAAGAGCTGGAGGTTAGAGTCTGGGACATTGGACCAGGCTGGGTCCTGAGCTTTGGACTCTGGCCTTGCTGATGATCCTGGTCCTGATGCTGCTAGTCCTGCATCCAGGTGATCCTCAATGGCCACTGCCCTGTTATAAGCCTCCATCACCTCTTGTCAGCCCTCCTCGCTGCTCCCCCACCCTCTAGGCTTTTCTGCCTCCTCTCGGATGGCTTTGTTGTTTAGGCCCATGCCTTCGGGTTTCTGCTGCTCCAATCTCCTCTGAGGTTATAGGAAAACTGTGCAAAATTGTATAAAGGATGAGCTGGCTTCAGTGTCCTTGCTCTGGTCAGGTCACCCTTTCTTCCGGACATCCTTCCTCAATGAGGGCACATCTCCCACTGCATCCCAACATGGCCAGAGGGAGATCCTGCCTTTGAGTTCTGCCTTGTCATAAGCTTTGAGGCACATTCCTTGTTTCTTTCTTC
This sequence comes from Miniopterus natalensis, assembly GCF_054644295.1. Lineage (NCBI taxonomy): Eukaryota > Metazoa > Chordata > Mammalia > Chiroptera > Miniopteridae > Miniopterus > Miniopterus natalensis. The sequence continues at coordinate 27,366,586 of NC_142089.1, forward strand.
CCCAATGACTCCCCTCTCCAAAGGTCTGTCCACAGTCTTTATAAAGTCTGTGCAGCTCCTAGCCTCCCAATTACTTATCCCCTGTTGCTGTCATTTATCAGGAGAGGAGAGAGAGGTGAGGTTGGAGATAGCGGAGAGTAGAGGTTCAGAAGGTGATTAATACAGTACAGTAGTCCCCCCTTACCCACAGGGACATGTTCTAAGACTCCCAGTGGCTGCCTGAAACCATGGATAGTACCAAACACTATATATACTTATGTTTTTTCTTATACATACCTAAGATAAAGTTTACTTTATAAATTACACAAGTAAAAGATGAACAACAATAACTGATAATAAAATAGAACAATAATAACAATATACTGTAATACAAGATATGTAAATGTGGACTCTCAAGATATGTTATTATAGTGTACATATAGTGTGGACATGCTGGACAGAAGGATGATTCATATCCCGGACAGGATACAGAGGAATAGTGTGAGAATTCATCACGCTGCTCAGAATGACATGCAATTTACAACTTATGAATTGTTTATTCATGGAATTTTTTGTTTAATATTTTTGGACCTTGGTTGATTGTAGTTAACCAAAACCCTAGAAAGCAAAACCGTGGATAAGGGGAGACTGCTGTGCCTTTATAGTCTAGGGCATCACTTCTCATGAAGTAACAAACACTGGTTAAGAAGTAATTCCTCCTCCTCAGCATGTGCTGCAAGGAAGGGATGAATGATTTACTGCCACAGTCCTCAGCATCTTCCCTAGGGAGTGCTCTCAGAGGTAGCTGAGCAAGCACCCTGTCTTTTTCTGGCAGAACTGGATTCACAACTTTTGCCCTTGTCTTATCTTCTCCATTGACAGACATGGCTGCAGTACATAACGGTCAGATTGGTTTATTGTTAGACACTAATCATGTTGTGCAGGCCATGTGCAGGTGGAGAGATTTATTTTTCAATCTGTGCTGATTTTAATTGCCTGATTTAGTTTGGGAGTTTTGATCATGGAGGAAATATTACCCACTCTGGATATGTCCAGAAGAGTCTGTGTTAGTACCAAAGTCAATTCCAGATGCTCATTCCCAAATCTGGAAGTTGCCGTACCTTCTCTTGTAGCAATGTTCCCTTAAGCATCATAAATGTCACACATTTATCAGATTTTAAGCAAGCATGTACATGCCCTGGAAACAAACCTTGAACACCTCCAACTGCCCTGGGTTACTCATTTACCAATGCTGCCTGATGCCCAGGGCAGAGTGGTGAGTTTACTGTCTACTGGGCATGTCAGATAGATGAACTGGTGTCGCTGCCTTGAATTTCTCAAAGTCCCCTAGCCTCTGAGTTTACCCTGCCCTTCACTACTCAAATAGAACAACCTGGGATCCACTTCCACACATGGTAGGAAAACTAGCATGACCCTCACAATCAATATTTCAGGGATTCTCAGGAGCCTGCATTTCTCCTGGGGACCTATTGGTCTTTGTGGGGGTTTTATATATGTGTGCAAATTATTTGATACTCTCCCTATCAAGAGGTGGAGTCTAACTCTCCTCCCCTTAACTATGGGCTGGACTTAGTGATTTGCTCCTAATAAACGGAATGAGGCAGAGGTGATACTGCTTGATGCCTGAGGCTGGATCATACAAGATTTTGGAGCTTCTGTCAGGCTCTGTCTCTGAAAGCTTGCTTTTGGAACTGAGCTGCTATGTTGTGACAAAGCCCAGGCCACTCAGAAAGGCCATGTGCAGGTGTTCTGGCCAATAGCCTTAGCTGAAGTGAGTGAGGAAGGTTTGAGAGGACTCCAACCCCAGCTACAGCCTGACTGCCACCACTCTATGTCCCAGCGGTGCTGTCCTCTTCTTTGTTGCTTAGGTCCACACACACCATTACCCTTCCTTCTTCAGCCTCATGAAGCATCACTAATGCGAGGCTACTATGTGCAGTGGGTGATGTTGAAGATTATGGGGCACAGAGGAGAGCTGCATAAAAAACACAGATAAATGGGAGTGTGGTCATAGACATGGAGGTGAGAGACAGCATTTTGTGGGTGTGGAGCCACTAGGCTGGTACTTGGATATTTTGGGGAACAAGAAGTGGAAGAAGAGAAGTGGCAGATGATGAAAAATCTGGCTCTCCCCTGAGGGCACTGCCTTTCTGAAGACTTCAGAACTGGTGGCTGCTATCTACTATTCCCAGAGTCTCTGGGCCTGGAGGCAGGATTCAAGAACTCACAATTTTCCCGTAACTCCTCAAGCTGTGTGAGTGAGATTAAGCAGTGAGAGAAATACATCTTTTAGTGTATCCTGAATCTCAAAGGTTGACCATAGCATCTGAGTTCAACAGAACCACCAAGCTCTTCTGGCCCAACATTTTTACACTACAAGAGAACCATTTGGTTGAATTGTAATATAAATAAGGCCCACATAGTTGGACCACATCAGAAAAATGGTGGTGTGAGAGAGCCCCTTGGCCTCTCCCCTAGAAACTTTAACAACTTGATTAACTATAGTTCCACAAAGGATTCCCTGCTCAATATAGAGGCATGACTGAGAGACCCACACACTGAAACATCTAAAAGGGCCTTTTGCATGTTATGTTTTGTTTTGTTTTGTTCTGTTCTGTCAGCACCTGCACAACAGCTCACATGACATGGTTGGGGTTGAACCTCACAGTCAGCCAGCCTGAGGAGAGATCCCACCCACCGACGGGACAATAACAGTCAAGACTCAGTTACAACAGGAGAGCCCAAATAACTCACCAAGGGACATTCCTAGAGTACCCAGCTCAGGAGATCAAAGAGACTGCACCACTGAGTCTGACAGGACACTTACTACATAAGGCCACCCCACAAAGACTGGGAGGCATAGCAGTTCTATCTAATACATAGAAACAAACACAGAGACAACAAAAATGGGGAGACAAAGAAACAATCCCCAAGTGAAAGAAAAGGAGGGATCTCCAGAAAAAGAGCTAAATAAAATAGAGGCAAGCAATTTACCAGATATAGAGTTCAAAGTCATGGTTACACAGATGCTAAAGAAACTTAGTAAGAATTACAAGAAACTTAGTGGTAACTACAATAGCATGAAAAAGAAAATAGAAACCATGAACAAGAACCAGTCGGAAATGCAGAATACCATATCTGCCATCAAGAATACACTGGAAAGAATTAAAAGTAGATTGAATGAAGCAGAGGATCGAATCAGTGATTTGGAAGACAAGGTAGTAAAAAACAGCCAATTAGAACAGCAAAAAGAAAAAAGAATTACAAAGCAGGAGGAAAAAATAATAATTTGGGACAACATGAATCAACACCATCCGTATGATAGGGGTAACAGAAGGAGAAGAAAATAAGCAAGGAATAGAGAATTTGTTTAAAGAAATAATGACAGAAAACTTCCCTAACCTGGTGAAGGAAAAAGTCACACAAGTTCAGGAAGCAACTAGTTATAAAACTGTATAACTAGAGCTTTGGTGGAGGTCAGCACTAGGAACCTTGGGGCAGAGAGTATGGAGAGACAGGTTGCAGGGGTACATCATGGAAGACTTCCTGGAATAAGTGATATTTGAGATGGCAAGAGCATTCCAAGAAGAGGGAACAGCACAGAAGTGCTGCAGAGGTTGTCTTGGGGATGATAAGCAGGAGATGAGAAGGGAACTGCAGGTTGCAGGGAGGGAGGGAACACCAGAGTGACCTGCAGGAATCAGCTTGTTCCAGGTCTGGGCAGCAAACGGTTTGGCTTCCATCCTGAGGGTAAGAGGTACAATTTCATTGGTAGCTTCTAGACAAGGCAGTGCCATGATTCAAATAGTTTTTCTCTGTTCCCTCTCCTGTTATTTGCTCATTCCGCTCAGCCCTGCACCCTATCTCCTCCTTTACTCCTAAACCCTGCATCTCATCGCACCTTCATTACAGCTCCCCTGGACTTCAAACTTATGAATATCCTCTTCACTCTTTTACCTCTAGGTCTTTGCTTTTGCTGTTCCCTCCACCTGAAATACCCTTCCCAGACCCTTCTCTGTCTGGTTATCTCTTACTCATCATTCAGGTCTTGACTCTGTAGCTGCCTCCCTAAATCATATCATGCCCTCTTCCCACAGATGTTTCTAATCTCTGCCTTCTCTAGGGCCTTAAAGGGGGACCCAGACTAATGCTTGGCTTGCAGGCTCAGCCCCAAGCCCAGAGCTGCCTGGGCAAGCTGGCTGAGTTGCTTCCTGCACTGTTTTTTGGTTTTTTTTTTTTGGTTTTTTTTGTGGTTTTTTTTTTTTGGCAGAGGGAGCAGGGAGGTGGGGCTGGGCAGCATTCTCAGGCACTGGAGACTGTTTGTGTCCCAAAGTTCAGGGTACATAGTGTATAACAGGAATAGTGGGTAAATAATTATGCAACTGCAAGGGAATGTGTGGCTCCAAGGAGGGGAACCAAATCTCATTCTGGTTTCTGGGACCTTAACTCTGGTCTCAGAATCAGAAGATCTGGGTCCTTAACTCAGCACCTGCAGGGATTCTCTGTGAGACCCTGACAAGCCCGTTTCCTCCTCCTGAGCCTCATTTTCCTTATTTACAAATGAAAGGGTCAGATTAGATGATCTGTCTCTGAGGTCCTCTCAACAAATATTCCCGAGTACCATGCTGAGTCTGCTGGTGACACAGGGATGAACCAAACCCCATTCCTGCCCTCAAGGAGCTCACAGTCTAGAGAGGAGCGGACTCATACTCAGATGGTTTCAACACAGTGGCAAGTGGAAAGGCTGGGCTTTGAGGTCAGACTGACCTGGGCAAGTCCTGGCTGAGTCATCTCGGGCAATTGTCTTTACCTCCCTGAGCTTCAGTTTCCCCTTTGGTAAAATGAGGATGATAATTTCTGTTTATGGAGGCTATGTTATGAAAGTTAAATGAAAAAAAAAACACCATGTCTAAAAAACTTAGTGCTCTAGGCATTATTGCAGGAATCGCAATTATCAAGAGAGGCCTGTGGGGGCTCTCCAGAGAGAGGGGTTCACTCTGCTTGGGGTGGGCAGGTCCGCCCAGCCTACCATGGCGGCCGCAGAGCTGAGCTTTCCGTGCAAGGTGGCTGTTTGTCCTCACAGACTCTGGCAGGTCCTGCTCTCCTTCGGCTCCCCTCAGACCCCTGGGTCCCAGCTTTGCCCTGTGTCCTTTCTGACTGTTCCTTGGCTTCTCTGGATGGCCACCGTTTCCCCCTCTTCTTTCCTACTCAGGGTAGCCTCCCCTATGCCTGAAATCTGTCTCCTCCTGCCTGAGAAGGATCCAGCAGTGTCCTTCTTGGTCCCCTCGAAATTCCAACCCCATTCTCATACCCCTTCTCTACCTGGGCACGGCCAACCCTACACTGCAGTTCTCATGGCCTCCCCCATGCTTGGCACCTGGGTCCACCTCATGCCCAGCCTCTGTCCTGCATTCTCAACCTCACTCTCCACCAGCATCTTCCTTTCAATTTTAAAAAAATGCTCAGGTCTCCCTGCCTGAAAAGTCAAACACCCTAGGTGCTCCTCAGCCTTTTCTCTCCACAGGCCAACCCAGAGAGTTTACTGTTGACCTTCACTGTTTACATTCCTCACCCTCTCACTCACTCCTCCATTCACTGTGTTCTATTTTCTGGCCCCAGAGTCCTTCCTCTGACATGGCTCTGGCCCAAGTTCACTAGGCACCCTCTCCCCATCCCTCCCTCTCTGCTGGATCCATAGGATCTTTCTCTGAGCAGGTTTCTTTTACTAAACCTACTCAGCTCCTCATCAGCAGGCCTGAGGGCCGGGCAGTGTTTGCTGACCACAGAAAAGGGAACCTTTCCCAGGGCAGGCCAGGGCAGGAGGCTAAGCAGGGAACCAAGGTACTTAGGAGCTCTGAATGGTTTTGGAAGCTATCCTAAGCCTAAGTACTATTTAATCGTTTGAGCAGGACCCACAGGATGGTGTTACTGTAACCTGAGCCAGGCAACTTGATCGCTCGCTCTGACCTGCACCTGCGCCAGCATCCTTGGTGGTTCTTGCAGGAGACTGGGCCACCACTGGGCCTGTTTTGCTGAAGTGGAGCCCTGTTCCCTGAATTAGAGAGGAAGGAGTTTCTGAGGGCATTGATTCAACCCCTCTTCCTCTATCTCACTGACTGGAACTCCAGCTCTGCTTGCTCACTTCCAGTGATGGGGAGCTTACTATCTCATAGCTCAGAGATATCTGCATGGAAGGCTGGTTGTGTAATGGGCCTGGTGTGGTAAGAGCTTTGTAACCATGAGTTCCTGTTCTCTTCTCTCTTCCCTCTCTCCAGGCAGCACTGCACTTCCCCCACACTGGATCTGATACTAAGCCTTTTTGGTGAGTCCCTACAGTCAGTTCAGCCCTGCCCTCTGGCTCAGGAGAAACCCAATGGAGGTCCACTAAACTGCACTGAGCGCCTTCTTTCTAAGCATATACAAATGAAATCCTGGCAGCTAATCTTCACAGGAACTCTGGTCGTATGTGTTGGGGGTGACGTGGGGAATACCTGAAGTACTTGTTTTCTGCACTTACATACCAAGTACTTTGCTTTTTATTTAAGTTGTACTTCTGAGGGACCTGTTTGTGGGAGACTTGGAGATTATTCAGGGTTGGGGTGGGCTAAGACACCCAAATTGCTTCTTGGCACTGTCACTGAAAGTGTCCTCAGTATGCTCTGTAGCGCTTTCTCTCTCTCTCTCAGCTGGATGCAACATTGCTCCCTCCCCTGCCCTCCCCCATGGGGTCATATCATCTTTCTTCCATTTTATTTTGTGCTTTCTAGCTTTTATTCCTATAAAAGTTGGCTTTTCCCACGTTTCCTATGTTGCTTTTTCTTTCTTGCTTGCCTTTGGATTAATTGAACATTTCCTCTCATTCCATTTTTCACCTACAAGTTTAAAAGCTGTTAAATTATATTCTTAAGTGGATACCTAGAAATTTTACCATGTATACTTTACATATCAAAGTTTAGAGGAGGCAGAATCTTCGGTTGCCCTAACTAGGTAGTGCCTGCATGGAACATGGCCTCTTGACCTTGCCCTGCCCTACCCACATTCCACAGCCAGAGCCTCCTCCCTCCCTCCTGTACATACCCAGGCTTTGGCACCAGCCGGGGCAGCTGGGACCATTCTGAAGCAACTCTATCTCAGTGAGACAGTCAGGAAGACAAAGAAACCTCAGAATCCAGGCTAGAGCTTACCTGACCCATTCTCCATTTATTGGTCACTACTCATCCAAAAACAGCTATGTGAATATTTATCTTAATTGTGTCAAACACTCCACGTGGAAGCTGGGTGCTTTCCACATATTATCTTATTTAATCCTCCAAACAACCTTATGAAGTAGATACTATTATAACCTGTTTCCTGCAGATTAGCACCTGAGATTTAGAGAGGTTAAGAAACTTGTCCAGGGTTGGATGTGTTCTCAGACCAGTTAGAAACTCAAGATGATGTTCTTAACTAAAGCTTCCGTCTGTCCCAGGCAGCTAGTATGTCTGATGAAGACGTGGTGGGGCCCAGGCAAGGCTTATATGCTGGGTGTCCTGAATGCTAGGGTAAGGGCTTGGCATTCTCCTGACTGCCCCAGTCAGGCCCCTGGGGGTAGAAATGATTGGAACCTTATGTCCAGGAGATGCCAAGTGAGGTAGAGGTGGACTGGGAATTACAGGAGGGCTGTAAGCCCACATGACTTCTTTCTCTATTTGGATTCCTCCAGAGGGGAACAGAAGCCCTGTTTGCTTAAGGTCACACTGCCAACTGGTCTAGCTGTCCCTCAGGGAGAGCCAAGCAGGAAAAATGCTGAGTCCTCATTGCTGGAGACAGAGGGAAAGGAAAAGGAGGAGAGAAGAGAAGGGAGAAAGAAGGAAAGAAAGAAAGAAAGAAAGAAAGAAAGAAAGAAAGAAAGAAAGAAAGAAAGAAAGAAAGAAAGAAAGAAAGAAAGAAAGAAAGAAAGAAAGAAAGAAAGAAAGAAAGAAAGAAAGAAAGAAAGAGAAAGAGAGAAAGAGAGAAAGAGAGAAAGAGAGAAAGAGAGAAGGAGAGAAAGAAAGAAAGAAAGATAGAAAGAAAGAAAGAAAGAAAGAAAGAAAGAAAGAAAGAAAGAAAGAAAGAAAGAAAAAGAAAGAAAGAAAGAAAGAAAGAAAGAAAGAAAGGGAGAAAGGGAGAAAGAAAGAAAGGGAGAGAGACAAGGAAATATGTCCTTTTGGACTACCCTCCTCTACCTGATCCCTGCCTCAGTTTCCCAGGGATGTCAGTCAAACCTAGGGAGTGGTGAATGTGAGTTCCTGATAGGGGAGGAGAGGCCAGATTATATTTAGGAGAAACAACGTTTTGTCTAGAAGAGTAGTTCTCGATTTGGGCTGCACGCTGGGATTACCCGGGAGCTTTAGAAGCATCTGATGCCTTTGATGCAGCCCCACCCCCCGCGCTTGCCCACATCTGTGTTTCCTATCTGCACGGCCTTTTTTCTTTGTTTTAAAAATTTTATTTTTGTTTAAAATATTACAGATGTCCCTTTTTCTCCCCAATGACCCGTTCACCCCGTCCCATCCCCCTCCCCTGTCCCCCTCCCCACCATTGTCCGTGTCCTTGGGTTGTGCATATAAATTCTTTGGTTACTCTCTCCCCCTCCACCCACCCGCCCTCCTCCATCCCTCTGACATTCGTCAGTCTCATCTATGCTTTGCGTGGCCTTCTTAATGGGGTGGTGCTGAGGATCCTGAGAGCTTGGCATTGCTTTTTGCACATTGCAAGGTCGGTGTGCTGCTGAAGGGTGCTTTCCCTTGCTGCTGTGGCCAGTGCTCAAAGTGAGTTGGGGGAGGTAAGGGGTCAGGTTGAGGAGCATAGTGAGCCTTGGGCTCCCCACCAGGCAGCGGCTGCTGGAACCCAGTCACAAAAGGTGCCAAATACGCTGTCCAGAAGGGCACCCATATGGCATTTCTAATATATTTTGCATTTGCCAGTCAACCTTTCCTTACCTTCTCTTCCCCACCCCTCCTGCTATAATAGCCAATCCCTTTTATATCCATTCACTTTCAACATAATCAGATTATTTCCTGCTCTCTCTCATGGGTGGTTTGCCCAGGCTGGTCTCACTTAGAATTCCTCTAGGAGCCCTCTCAGCACTTCCCAGGTTAGCTCCACTACTCCAGGGATACCAGGTTCATCCCACCTGTCCCCTCCCATTTTAATTCCACTCAAGTTTCTTGCAAGCTAGCCCCCTAAATATGTTTCAGCCCAACTTAACCATGCCTGTCCCACTTTCCTGGGCTTTCCACAGTGTACCACTTAGGAATCCTTTGGGTTCACGTAACAAAAAACCCAACTCAAATGGAATTTAAGTAATAAAGTGGATTGATTGGCTCACATAATGAAAAGATCCAAAGGCACTCCCAGCTCCAGGTGAAGCTTAGTCCAGGGGTTCAAAGGAGGTGACTAGTATTCAGTTTCTCTCTGTATATTTCTCAGTTCAGTCCCTTTGGCGTCGAGTATCTTCTTGTCGTGCTCTCCCCATGTGGATTACTCCTGAGAGCACATGCTTCCAGGTTCAAATCCAATGCCAGAGAGTCTGTTTACAGAGAGCTTAAATTGTAGACCAAAATTGAGTTCATTGGCCTTGATTGACTGACTTTGCTCATGTGCTTGTCCTTGAAAGAGGCAATGGGAATGTAGACAGTCTTAAAGAAATATGGGTACAAGCTGGAGTTGGGGGTGAGGTCAATCCCTCTGCACCCCAAAGCCAATAAATTCATGGTACTTGTTGGAAAGGGGCAAGCAGGGAATGGATACTAGGAGTCAATCAACCAGTATCCACTATACCCACTTACCATTTTCTAGGCTAGCCCTGTTCACTTCCCAGGTGCATCCTAAATGGCTCTGGCTGGGAGCCATGGCTCCTTCATCAGGTGGGAGCTCCCTCAGGCTCTCCCCAAACACTCCATGATACCATCAGGCTGAGATCGCACTGATAAACAAATTCACCATGAACTATGGAATTCTGCTGATAGCTCTTCATGCACCCTTATTGACTTCCATCTTAAATGGGGCATTCCATGTCCTGATCTAATGAAATGAAGCACAAATATGGAATTTCAGGAACTCTCTGGATTTCCTTTTACTGTACTGACATCTTGTTTTCTCTGCTTATGGGTAGGACTAGATAGGGTGTCTCCCCAGGAGAGGAGTTGGAGGTCACGCTGGTGTTTTCCCATTCCCTGAGTCAACACCTGCAATCTGAGTTCTACAATCAGAATTCCAGGTCCACCCGATTGCTGGTTTGCCCACTGCCACCTCCATGCCAGGCTCATACTTTTCTCTTTGCCCAGCTAGGAGGCTCATTTCTGCATGTTGACTCCACCAAGCTCCCTTGCCATCTCACTTCTGGTGGGGTTTGGCTGGTAGGAGATACCACTCAGAGATTAGATGGAGGGAGAGGAAAGGGGCTGGGATATTTCTTCTCTGCTCCCTCCCTCTCTAGCATCATTTCTCTGGCAATAGCTGCCCACGCCAGGCTCCAAGAATCCTATATTTTCCCCTTGTTCCTTCAGCTTAGGGATGTCAATGGGTTTCCTGCTTCTGCTAGTCTCTGGAAGCCACACCATACCTTGTTTGATTCCTTAACTCTGCCTGTCCCTCTGAAAGAAGCCCTGCATCCATGTCTTTTCATCTGAAACATATGCAGTTACCTGTGGGACCCTGACTGTTACAACCAGGTCTGGAGCGAGAAATAGCAGACTCTCCCCAGGCAAAGCTGGGGCCTGGGCAAACTTTCTTCTTTAACAGAATTCTGGGCTGAGCAATTGAGAGCTACAACTGCCTTGCTGTGAGGTTTTGGAGAATTCTCTGCTCCCCTCTGGGCCCAAGTGGCTCTCTCTCCATCAGTCGAGGAGGGATTGAATTTGATGACCCTACTCATCACCCTGAAAGTAATATTCTATGTTCTTTAGTGTCAAGTTTGTACTGTGGTCTTGGGGTGAAGTTGGCCCTTTTGTGACCCAGAATCTTCCGTCTGGGACTAGAAACTTGTCCCTCAAAGTGTCTCACAAAAAAGGGACTCAAAGCATCATAAGCCTGGCATAAATGCAAGCCCTTCCAGTGGCCCATAGTGAAAGGGACAGCGGAAAGCACAGGAAAGCTGAGCCTCAGTTTCATTATCTGCAAAATGGGCATAAAGAGCGAGTACCTGTGACCTCCTTGTTTGGATTAAATGAGATAGTGTGTAGAAAGCGCCTGAAACAATAAGGTGCTTATTTGAAAAGGCAGTCTTTATGCAATGATTATACAAAGAATTGCCTTCTGTTTGCTCTTGCAAAGAACCAAGACAAGATACCCATTATCTGATTTCTTTGAAGCCCTTCACCTGGTTTCTTTCCAGCTACTTTGGGACTAGTGAGCCAGGCTGTTTTTTCTGCTTTGTGACTTTTGGGGCTTCCATCTCCACCTTATGAAGCTCTGCCCACTCTGGGCTGCTATTGGTAGGGCTGTGGCAGGAACTGGCAAGGTGCCTAAGTCTAGAGTATAAAGGAACAAGGGGAAGTAGGAGAAGCCTGGGTGGCTGCAACTCTCCAGCCATGGTGCCTGCCTTGTTCTCCCTGAGCCTTTCCTGCCTGGGCCTGTGGGCTTCTGGACTGATCTTGGTCTTAGGCTTCGTCAAGCTCATTCGTCTGCTGATTCGGAGGCAGTTTTTGGTCAAAGCGATGGACAGCTTCCCAGGGCCCCCCGCCCACTGGCTCTTCGGGCATAGCCTCGAGGTACATGGGGGATAGGAGGAGGGAGGGGTAGAGAAAGAAAAATGCCTCTTTTTCTTCAGAGAATCCAGCCCAATCCCCTGGGGGCATGGAGGGAGACCCTACTTGGGCAGGGAAATGATATCCTTGGAGCCGTGGTTCCTATTCAGCTTTCCCACCGGATCTCCCCCCTCCATCCTGCCTTCTGAGTTTGCCTGGGTGGGGGAACTTTAAAGTTGGGGCCCAAGCAGGCCACAGACTCCTTCCTATTATTCTGAGGCCCAAGGTTCAGAAAGAGCTCTGCTAAGGGCTTGGTGATAACATCGGGGCAAAATCCCTGAATAGTCTGATAAAATTAAGCAATCTCATTTAAAGTTTAGCCAGAGTCCTGTTTGTTCTGTGCAGTGTAAGGATTTCAATTTTTAAGGTGTAAAATTAAAGTGAAGGCAGAGATGAGTGCTGTCACCTGAGAGATCTAGGACACCTAAGCTGTTGATGCCCCCAAAGGTGGGGTTCTCCTGGCAACGCCTATGGGCTGGCTCAGGAGCTGTGGCATCATCCTGGGTTCAGATCATGACTTGTCCTCCCCAGTTACCTCAGGGTGGGGAGGCCACCTTAATACCCATTGTCAGGAACACCTCTTAGCTCCCTACCTTCAGGGGATCTAGACCAGAGGTTTCTGAACGCCTGCATTGGAATCAACTGGGAGAAGTAGATTTCTTGACCTCTAGTCTAATCAGCTGGAGATCCTAATCAGCATATTGCAAGGAGGAGCCTGAATTTAAAAACCTCCATGAGTGTTAGGACTGCAGCCAGGTTTGGGAGCCCAGGTATAGATGCCAGATATTAAAGCTCAGAGAGAGGCATAGTTACTTCTACTTCCTGGGTACCTTCCCCCATTCTCAGTTTGAGGAATTGTCTCTCCTCCATGGCTGATGCTGGGAATGAACTTGATGTTGAGGTGAGGATTGCCCAGGCTTATTTTTACCCCTACAAATAACTCCTCTCTCAGGATGACCTATTAACCTATATGCATCTTGGAGACACCCAGGAAAGAAAAGCGTGCAGCAGGGAGACAAATCAGATGCAGGCCCTGCTCTCAAGAAGCTTACTGTCTAGAGGGGAAGTTGACACCAGAGCCCCCTGCCCCAGTGTCCCAGTTTCTCTGGAGACGTAAACGCAGGTGGTCTAACTTCCAATACGTGGCTATACCACCGTGAGGGTCGAGAGACACTTTAATTTAATAAGACCGAGCCAATAATTCAAGTTTCAAGAAGGGAGACAGAGACAAACATGAAGCAAATCACACAGGGTTTATTTACCAGTTCCCAATGGTTCTTGGCACTAGCAGGCCACCCGAGGATCCGCTGAAAGACACACACAAGGTCTGGGGGTGCGGCCGCGACGGCGTCGGTCACTGCAGCCCTCTGGAAGTTCTCCTAGAGAGGTGCAGGGCAGAGCAAGGCAGGGTCAGCTTTCCCGGAGCTGGGGATGAAGTCTGTGGGGGGCAGACAAGCATCCAAAGATGTGGTCGAAAAGCCCCTGCTTTTAACAGCTGGGTTGAAGGTGTGGTGCGTCTTCAGTGTGTCTCATCAGGGTCCTACAGAGCGCGGGCCTGCTTGGAAGCCAGGGCTACAAAGTGTTAATCTTATCGTGGCACGCAGGCCTCACAATTACACTCGGTCACACAAGATGAAGTTACTTATTTCAAATCTAATACACACATCAAACTTATATTCCTGACTCTAATACACACACAAATCTATTTCTATAACACCCAGGCCGGGTGGGGTGCCTAACCAGGAGCCTGCACCAGCCCCACGCTCTGTGCCTCAGCACTTGTCCCACTGGGCTGACACGTTCTGTTTATCTGCTCATCTCCCCCACTAGACCATGACCCTTAGGAGATGGAGATCTGGCCTGATTCATCCCTGTGCCCTCAGGGCCTAGCACAAAGCCCAGCTCAGAGCAGGCATCTCTGAGTGAGCAAAGGGTGAATGCTGGAGAGGACAGAGGGGTAGCAACAGAGGAGAGAGAACGATGGAGAAGACAGGTGGAGGAACCAGGAGGGCTTTGGGAGAGGCTTCGCTAAGTACAGAAGGGGGTCATGGGAAGGTTAAGGTTGGACCCTAATGGTGGTATGAGAGGCATTCGGAGACCTTAGATCCCTCTTCTCTCGCATCCCCTCCACTTCCTCTTGCCTCCATCCAAGCTTGTTTTGCTACGAGAGGGACCTTGCTCCCCTCCCCCATGTCAGAGCTGGCTGCCTCTTCTCCCCAAATCCACCCATGACCCACTTTTTTAGAGTGTGTAGAACATCTGCAACATGGCTTAGCTCTGGCTTCTTGGTTCTAACACAGTAGGTGAAAGGCTGTAGCACCAGGAGGGTGGGGAGGCCTGGCTGCTCTCTGGCACTACTAAGGTTTCGGGAACCATGGCAGCCCTAAAAAGTTGAGGTTCAGAAAGGGCAAGGAATTTTCCTATACCCATGTAGTAGTTCAGAAATTGAGTCAAAGCTGGACCCAGGACTTCTGCCTTTTCCTTCAGGACATAATCAGGTCCTAAAAGGTGACTGCAAGTTTGATCCTCAGGCCTAGTGATGGTGGGAGTGGGAAAGGAGGAGGACTGGTGGTGGAAGGAAGGGCCTGGGGCAGGGAGGAGATGTGCGTCAGAATTACCTTCTCTCTGCCTGGTCTTCAGGGGTAGCCTGGAGGTCTGGGACCACCTGCCTGCCATCCTCCTCAATTCTCAGAATGTGTCCCCTTGAGGTGGGGTTATGTCTTATTCTTTTAGGGTCCTGCTCATTCCACTCTGGGGCCCAGGGGGAACTTTGCACATAATGGGTGCTCAGCCATATTATTGGCTTGAGGTTAGGGCTCCTGGGAGGACCCACAAATCTGACCTGGGAGAGGGAATGCCAGCTCCTGGCCCAGGAAAGGCAATCCCCTTGAGGCTGCATGGAGATGCTGGGCATCCCCTTACCTGGGCCCAGGGAAGATGGACATGAAGGTGAAAAGGTGGCACCCGGCCACATTCTAAGGGAAAAAGCACAGGGTGTCAGATACCTGAGAGGACAGGCCTTACTTAAAAATCCCCACAGCCTCCCACCCCATTTGACCTCTGGACCCAGGAATGGGGTGCCTCAGCGTTGGGTCACACTGCACTGTTCCGGTGCAGAGAGATCAGGCTGCCTATGGACAGAGCAGAGGGCAGGTGACCAGCTGTGTAACTTAGAGAAGCTGGCCAGGCAGCCCTGTGACGCTCCCCCTGCCCTAAGAGAGAGGACACCCTATCCCTTCTGATGGGGCTGCAGCTCCAGAATGGAACCAGGGGCCAAAAGCTGTCTTCATTCTTACCAGGTCCCTGGGGCAATCAAGGGCGCGTAGGAGAAAGCTGGGCATGGGGAGCCGGGATGCTGGTTCAAGCTGTAGACATAGTCAGCATGAGGTCCGAGTCTCCGGGCCTGGTGGGGTGCTGTAGAAGGGCACACTCATGGCTGATGTAGAAAGGAGTGGAGCTGAGATGAACCAGGTAAGCCTAGGGCTCCTTCCACCCCTGAGATCCTGTGAGTCTGGCTTCTCTGTGACTTAAGCCTCTCTCTGCCCCTGTCCACTGGGGTTCCCTCAACCTGGGAGGGAGGGAGAGAAGGGGAGCAGTCACGGTGATCAGAAAGTAAGTTGGGAAGGAAAACCCAGGAGGTCAGATGGAAAAATAAGAGACACAGGAAGAAGGGGGCACTTCCAGGGATGCCAACCAGGAAGGGGGCAGAAAAGAGGCAGGGACACCAGAAGTCCCTTCTTGCTGGTAGATGGAGATGGTGCTTATCACTTCGTGTAATGATAAACTTTCTGACATTGAGTGTACCAGGGCAGTGAAAATACACCACCTGCCACCCCAGCCTGCCCCCTCCAGGTTGAACTAATGACAGTAAGTTCAGAGGCAGTGAATGAGAAGATCTATGGGGAGATGACATTGGACTCTGCAGAGGGCCTGGGAGAAGAGCCCCAGAGAAGGCAAAGGACAGGTGGTTGGAGATCAAAGTAGCCAGGACCAGTCCCAGGGCCCTTCAGGAAAGTGGCTTGGGTCGGACATTATCAGATGCTCAGCGTCCTTCAAGGCTGTTTCCTGGAAGATACATGGATTAGTTGAGTGGGTGAGGACTGTGAAAGGGAACTTTGCAAGAAGGAAAGACAGGGCGAGCACTTGCACAGACCTCAACACCCGAGGACTGTGAGGTGCACAATTTATGCCCCTGAATACAGCAGCCCTGACAGACTTCAATGTGCAGAAGAGAATGTGGGGACTCTCACCTGAGTTAGAGCAGCACTAATCTACAAACAATGGGCAAGTCAGTTCACATCTCTGCACCTCAGTTTTCTCATCTGTAAAATGGGAGTGACTATGAATCCACTCACATAACACCTGGCATATAGGAGGTTATTGATACATATCTGTTCCCGTCCATTTCCTATGTCAAGAGATAGAATGCAGAAATCAGGACATTAGCCAAAGTAGGTAGGTTAGGGCTGGCTGGGAAAAACAAAAATCTGCAATGCTATTTGCCAAACCTATTCCCCAAATTGAGCAAGACTTTTGGCTGTTTCCTTAAGAGACTGACAGCCTCTGGCCAGTGTTGACATTAGCCAGATGCTTTGCGTGTGCCCTCCCCTCCTTTCCTGTCTTCCTTCTCCTTCATTTCCTTTTTCCACTCCACTCATTCAACACCCACTTTATCGAGTATGTACTATTTCCAAGTCCCTGTGCTGAGCTCCACGGTGACCTGGAGATGCCACCTGGAGATATGATCTGTGCACTTGGGAAACTCACAGCCCAGGGTGGATCCAGGGGTCCTGGGTGCGAATCCTAGTTTCCTTGCTAACTCACCATGTGACCAAGTTTCCTTTCCTCATCTATAAAGTGGGAATTATGATAGTGTCTATCTTAATTTTCTGAGGATTACATGAAAGAATTTGTAGGGCAGGATTAGTGCAGTGTCTGGCTACATTAAATGCTCAATGAATGCCAATTTTAATATTATTAATTTTTTGGTCATGGATGCCAGCAATTACAACACCCAGCAGATCATGGGAAGGTGTGGGAGGGGCCCAGTGGAAGCAGATTTCAGGCAGTGGAGGACAGATAGGTTCCTGGAGCAGGACATTCAGGCTGATGCCAAGGAACAAGCAATACTCAGCCAGAGGGTGTATGTGGAGCAAGGAGTGATCTAAGCAAAGGTGCAGAGATGATGCCACGCCCCAGGAGGTCGGCTTCGTTTTAAACATTTGGACATGCAAGGCTGCCATAGGCACAGCTGGCATCAGTCTTCTCCGAGGATATGAGCAGCTACTGGCAAGGCGGTGTCAGGCAATCCTCACAACATCCACATCAGCCGGCAGCCAGCCATCTGCTCCTTGGGGGCTGGCCGGGGCAAGGAGATGAGACCCACACTGGGGGGTGGGGGCCTACCTTGTCTTAGAATCCCTAAGCCCCATGGACCCGCAGTGTTTGCTGACTGCCCCAGGGTTCCTGCAAGGGCCACGCACTCACACTCAGGAAAGCCCAAAGCATGTGCCCCATTAGGCGGTTATAGTTCACTCAGGTTCTTCCCAGTCCCGATGTTATTTACCAGCCAAAGTTCATTTCTGCCATAGCCACGATGCCTAGCACAACAGTTGACATCTTGCTGGTATCAAGTGTCCAGGGGAACAGAGTTGGAGAGTGTAAGCCAAGGTCAGCTTCCCATGTGACTGGGGGCTAGGTTTGGTCAGTCCTTTACCCACAGGTGGAAGTATCTTACGGCATGTTCAGAGCACATCCTTCACGTAGGTGTGGGCGTTTGGGAGTGGGATGTGCCAGGAGATGCAGGGAGGAGGCTTGGAGGAAGATGTTGGGGAGAGGTAGGCATGAAGGGGAGGGAACTACTTATCGAGGGCTCACCTTATGCGGGATCCAGCCCTGGGTCCTTGAATGTCACAAGACCTCAACCAATAACACACACACCCTGCAAGATTTCATTAATGTCCAAGCAATTCTATAAGCTAAGTATTATCATCCCCATTTTACAGACGAGGAGAGCGAGATTTAGAGAGCCTAAAACACTTGCCCAAGTTCACACATCTTAAAAATAGGGGAAATCCATATTCAAGCGGAGGTCTGTCAAGCTCTGACGATTGCAGGCCATGGAGTCAGCTTTCCTAGTTCACATTCCACTCCCCTCACAAGCCGTGCAGTCCTTGGCAGCAACCTCAGGTCTCTACCTTAGGCTCCTCTCCCCTAAAATGGGGCTTCGTAGAGGGGCTGTAAGGCCTAGATGAGGTCAAGATGTAAGGTGCTTAGAAGAAGGCCCAGCACATGGCTATCCCTCCTCACAAATGATGCTCAGGCTTCATTCTGAGACCCAGGGCAGGCCACTGAGGGATTTGAAAGACCCTCTCAAAATAGGAAAAATGATAAATACAAAATGGTGCATCCCTATAGTGGAACGCTATGTAGTTATGAAAAATATTGAGGGATAGTTAATTGTACTATTTGAAAAGGAAGACAAGATATATTAAATGAAAAAGGGGCAGGTTTAGAAAAGTATTATATACTCTATTTTTATATAAACACCTCTGGGTGAGTAGATGTGGTTAGAAAAACTCCCAGAGAGCACACACCAAGCTCTGAATGATCCCTCCAACCTTATCTCAGGCCACCGTCCCGCCATGAGGCAGCTCCTGGGAGACACCACGCTTTTTCCCACCCCAGAGCCTCTGTACTTGTTCCCTTGACCTGGACGGCTCTTCCCTTACTCTTCACATGGACAGCTCCTTATCATTTCACCTTAAATGTCATCTCCAACCAGGGGCCATCTGGGTCACTCTTTTTTGGTTGTTGTTATTAATCCTCACCTGAGGATATGTTTTTTTCCATTAATTTTTAAAGAGAGTGGAAAGGAGGGAGGGGGAGAGAGAAAAAACATCAATGTGTATGAGAGAGACACGTGGATTGGCTGCCTCCAGCTGGCCCCCAACAGGGGCTGGAGATTGACCCTGCAACCCAGGTACATGCCCTTGACCAGAAATCCAACCCGTAGCCCTTCGGTGCAAGGGCCGATGCTCCAACGACTGAGCCTTGCCAGGCAGGGCCATCTGGGTCACTCTTATCCAAGCAGGTCCCCTCTGTTAGTCTCTTGTAGCACAGTGTTTATTTCCTTCTTCCCATTTACTATTGTCTGAGTCGTTTTGCTTAATTGTTTACTTGTTTCTTATCAGCCTTCCCCATAGAATGAAAGGGCAGGACCATGTCTGCCTCATTCCCTTGAGATATCTAGGCAATGCCCTGCACATAGTTGGTCCTCAATAAAAATGTGTCAAATGATGTAATAGGGCTGGAATCGAAGTGGATTTTTTTTGCACAACAAGCTGGTATTATTTTTCTAATGAAAAGCTTTAATGCTGAAAATAAATCTCTTTTTGACTGCAGTATAGTAGAGGGTTGGTGGAAGGCACCAGATGGAAGCAGATTGACCAGTCTGGGGTTGTTGAGCTAACCAGGTGCAATAAGAGGGTGGCTTGGACTTAAAGCAGTGGCTCTGGGCTGGAGAGGTACTGAGCCCAGAGATGGACAGGACTGGGTGACAAGCTGGGGGAGGGAGGGATGCTCCGGGTGTGGCTGGTAATATTGGGTTCCTGAGTGGCCTGGCCTTCTATCACCATTACAGGTACAGCAGACAGAGAACCTGGACAAGATATTGTCTTGGACCCGCCAGTTCCCCTATGCCCACCCACTTTGGTTTGGGCCATTCCTTGGCTTTCTGAATATCTACGAGCCTGACTATGCCAAAGCTGTGTACAGCAGAGGGGGTGAGCATTCTTGGGAGAGGGCGGGACTTCCTGAGAACAAAGGGCTCAGGCATAACGTGGGGAGGAGTCCTTGGCCTGTACCCTAAGTCTGGGCAGCTGAGGTTCACATTGTGCTTATCAATAAGCCTCCTTTGGTAACCACCTAGTCCTGGCTTGACCCAGTCTTCTCTGTCTCCTACAGACCCTAAGGCCTCAGATGTATATGACTATTTCCTCGAGTGGATTGGTGAGTGGTCATCTTCCCTGCCCTTGGTGCTGGGTAACCAGGATACTTCCCTGCTCGGTCCCCACTCAGTCAGTTATCCATCCACAGACCACCTGGTTCCATGTGCCATTCCTAAGCTCATCTGCTCAGTAAGGAGACAGAGGAGGAGGCAGGAGAGCTCCTGGGTAGCTAGGGAAGTGGGGCCCAGGTGCCTTCTCCTGCTGGGTGTGTCTCTCCCCCTGGACAGGCAGGGCAAAGGATCTGGAAAATCTGAGTGTGAGAAACAGCCTCCTGGAGGGGGTGGCACTAGAGTTGATCCTAAGAGATATTACAGGTGGTGCTGGCCTGGGCAAGGGATGGAGGAAAGGTATGGTGGGAGGCCCAAGGCTGGTGTCACCAGAGGCTCTGTGACTGGAAGGCAGAGCTGGATCGGGAGGTGAGGCTGGGCGGGGAGGAATAGGGTGGGGTGGGGTGGGAGTGCTTGGCCCCAGGCTGCCAGAGATGGGGCAGGATGGTATGGACTGACTAGCCCTCCCCGTCTCATCCCTTCCCCAGGGAAAGGCCTACTGGTCCTCAATGGGCCCAAGTGGCTCCAGCACCGCAAGCTGCTCACACCTGGCTTCCATTATGATGTGCTGAAGCCCTATGTGAAGGTGTTTGCCAAGTCCACGTGTGCCATGCTGGTAAGCTCCACGTGCCAAGCTCTTAGAAGCTGTGGCTGCTGGCCAGCCCCTCCCCACCCCAATTTTCCCTGGAGGAGGACAGTAAAGAGAATGGCTGAGGCCCTTACCGCCCGGGGCAGTGCCAGGCCTTGCTATACCTGACACCTGCTGTGTGCTGTGTGCTGACTAGGTGCAGAGTCCCAAGTGGCCAGGCATCCCTGGCCCCTGTCTCCACCAGGAGACCCAGCCATTTCTCACAGACCATTCCTGTGGGACCCAATAAGGCTCCTACTGGAGCAGAATGAGGGGTGCCTATATTTGGGAACATGGGGATGTCCATTCATATCTACAAAGTGTTTCCTCATTCCCTCTCTACCACAACTGCCTAAAGCAACACCATTGGCAAGTAATCTCTTAAAGGGATGCAAGGGATTGGGGTCAGGCTCAGCACGTCAGGGCTGGATACTCCCCACAGGTTATTTGGGGTAGTCTTTCCCCTTGGAGGAGACTCCACCCCCAGTGTTACCTATGAGCTGACTTACACACAGACTGTGCGAGGCAGCTCACCACCTCTTGGCCTTTTAATTTCCTTCCAGATCAGCTGCCCTGACAGGGAGAAAGTGTCTGTGTGTGCTGTGCAAGGCCTACCTCCAAGCCCTCTGAGCCTGAAGCCCTACCTGCCCCCACCCCCATATTCCAGCAGGAGGGAGGGCAGACCAAGGGCTGGGTGCCTGGCAGGGAGAACAGGCTGTGGGTCCTGGAGGGCAGAGGTGGGACATGCAGCCTTCTAACCCCCCACATTACTTCCCCTCTCTGGGTTCCAGGACAAATGGGAGGAAAAGGCTCGTGAGCTCAAGAGCTTTGACATCTCCCCTGATGTGGGTCTCATGACACTGGACACACTCATGAAGTGCGCCTTTGGCAAAGGACACAATGGCCTGAGCCACAGGTCAGAAGGCACTTGGAGCTGACCACAGTCTCAACCCAGGCTAGCTCAGAGGGGAGAGTTGGCAGGACTCCTGGGCCCTGGTCCGAGAGGAGACAGGGTCTCGCCCCAGGGAACCCCTTCTTGTGGAGAGCGGGCCTTGTCCACGGTGGGGAGAGAGATTCTGTCTTTAGTGGGGAGGCTTAATGGCAGGGAGAGGAAGGGAGAAAGTGTTGCAGTTGGGGCTGGATTCCTGGGATGAGGCAGCCTGGGGCTGTGCTGTGGGTGAGTGTCTGAGCACCCCTCTCCCTTCCATTGCTGCACAGGGACAATACCTACTACCTGGCAGTCAGAGATCTCACTCTGCTGATGCAGCAGCGCCTCGAG
Organism: Miniopterus natalensis; assembly: GCF_054644295.1. Lineage (NCBI taxonomy): Eukaryota > Metazoa > Chordata > Mammalia > Chiroptera > Miniopteridae > Miniopterus > Miniopterus natalensis. Next base: position 27,388,317 of record NC_142089.1, read on the forward strand.
ACCTTCCACCACCATAACGACTTCATCTACTGGCTTACCCCGCATGGCCGCCGCTTCCTGCGGGCCTGCCGGGTGGCCCACGACCACACAGGTGGGCCTTTCCCGCAATGCCCGCCCACAGGAAGTGTAGGTTCTAATCTAGCTCCCCTGGGCACCCCTGAGATGCTGCGCATGCGGGACTTCTGTTCGCCTGTGGGCAGAGGATGAGCCCCAGGTAGTGACACCCTGTACTCCTGGCACAGACCAAGTCATCAGGGAACGGAAGGCAGCCCTGCAAGATGAGAAAGAACAGGAGAAGATCCAGAACTTGAGGCACATAGATTTCCTGGACATTCTCCTGGGGGCTCGGGTGAGTGCACAAGTGCCCACCCTGCCCTGAGAACTGGTTCCAGACCATTCTCCTGGGACAGGGTTCACTGGACAGCTGCAGGGGCCCTTAGCTGCATTTTCCTCTTCTTTCCCTGGCAAATATGATGTGTTCCTTCTCCCATGACACACATCAGCAAAGGCTCGGGGGTGGGGAGGTGCAGGATGTGGCTGGCCGTGGTAATGGGGAGATGTATAGTAGCAGGGACCCTGGGTAACATGCCAGAAGGCCTGATGACCAATTCTAGACTTCTAAGACCCTGAAGAATCTCAGCACCTTAGAGTTTTAGAATCTTAGACTCCACTCATTCTTTCATTTATTCACCCACTCCATAAACTCACTGAGCCATGCCCCTAGGTTAGTTCTTGTGCTAGGGATGCAGAAGATGAGAAGGACCTGGCACTGCCCTCCAGGTGTTTACAGTCTAGTGGAGAAGAGAGGAGGTGGATGTTGACTAAGATCTCTTCCTCTGTCAGGTTGCATTCTGTGTGTCAAATGAGCAGGATCAGCAGTCCAGGCTGGGTAAGGTCACAGGTCACTGGCCAGAGGGATCAGGGAAGGCTTCCTGGAGTAGGAGGCATCCAAGCTTAAGTTTGGGAGATCAGATAGAAATCTGAGGGAAGGTTCTAACCTTCATTCTGAAGCACAGCTTTCACTATCTCCCTCGGATCTTCATTTGACAGCTGCTGTTATGAGTATTTCTTGGTCCCTACCTCAAATGCCTTGGCTTGTTCCATTATGCCTACCCTAACCCAGGATGAAAGCGGGATCAAGCTGTCAGATGCAGATCTCCGGGCTGAGGTGGACACGTTCATGTTTGAAGGCCATGACACCACCACCACCAGCATCTCCTGGTTTCTCTACTGCATGGCCCTAAACCCAGAACACCAGGATCGTTGTCGAGAAGAGGTCCGTGAGATCCTTGGGGACAGGGACTCCCTCCAATGGTGAGTGAGGCTGCAGGGGAGCCCAGTCTGTCCTGCTCAGCTCCAGGTTGTACCCATGCTGTCTGGTGTCATAGCAGATCACACATGGTGACCCTGGAAATCAGGTGAAAGCAGCAGCAGCTGCCCTGTTACCTCCATTGTGTGTACACACCGTGAGCCCCTTCTCCAACAGCAGAGCCTTTTTATACGTGAGCAACGCAGAGAAGGTTGTCCACAGGAGACCAGTTTCGTGTGTGTTGGCTCTGAGGGTAGAACCTGACTACCCTTCTGGCACACCACCGCTGATGCTGACCTTTCTTTGCAGCAGGCTCTCTGGGGACCTCTCACACCTCTGCCCTCACATCCCTCTCTCCCTGCCTTCTCCCATCTTGTCAGTACCTGGGCTGGGCAGCCTGCAGGGGTGCAGAAAATGCTCAGTTGATGGGAGAAAGTTTAGATTCATTTGAGGGAGACACACGTAATTCCAGGGCCTAAGATTTGGGGAATGAAGTTTCCATTACTTATTTTTATTGATTGGATGTTGGAAATATTCCAGGGTGTCCAGTCATGTTTCAGTTGCTGTTGGGGGTGTAGGTGGGAAAAGGAGGAGCCAATTTGCTGCCCTTGGGTGTTTTTAGAGAAACTAACTCACATAACTAAAAAGCCAGAGAAAATGGAAGAGTGACATCCCCCCCCACCCCCCATGTTGCAGGCAGAGAAATCAGAAGGGGTAAGGCTTAAGTTGGCTTTCTATGAAGGGGTGAAACTCTGGCAAAGGGAGAAAGAGAGCTGGGCATTCTAAGTTGGGTAACGAAGTGAACATAGCCTGGAGGCAGGGAGCTGAAATATTTATTTTCCCTTCATTCTATCCAGACCTTGAAGCAATTCAAAGGATACGTATTCAATAAAATTTTTCAAATGAAAAATGAGGACTGGGAGGAACACCTAAAGGCTAAGTAATAAGGTGTTGCACAGTAGTTATATTTGGACCTAACATTTGGGTCTGAGCTTCCTAGTGGCAAAAGGGAAAAGAGAAATATATGTATCATTTATATGTATAATATATAATATATAATAAAAATATATTATATATCTTATATAATATATATAATATGTATCTGAGCTTGTCATTGTTCATGCATTTATTACTTCATTCAACCAATGAATATTAGCCCCTGTTCCTTTCCATTCCAGCTCCACAGGGGAAACCAAGCAGAACCTACAAAACTGTCTCTTGTGGGGCTTCTATGAGGCTCTGAGAGACACAGGAGTGACCTTTTCTTTTATGGCTGGACACACACATATCTCTAGGGTCCTGGGCTTCCCCTTCCCGGTAGTGAAGATGAAGGACGGATGGAGAAAAGTAGAGTCAGAACCTTTGGGCCTGAGTGGTCACCCCATGTCCAGTGTGGCCTGAACACTTGGAGCACTTGTGTGCCTCCGACCCTTGGGGGCCTGATGGTAGTGAAGGGGGGAAGCTGGAGCCTGCCTTTCCGCAGGACCCCGTTTCTCCCCACCTCCAGAAAAGACGGGTTGTGTTGCTGGCAGGGATGATCTGGGCAAGATGACCTACTTGACCATGTGCATCAAGGAGAGCCTCCGCCTCTACCCACCTGTGCCCCAGGTGTACCGCCAGCTCAGCCAGCCTGTCAGCTTCGTGGATGGCCGCTCTCTACCTGCAGGTGCGATGGCGTGGATTTGGGGATAGAACCCGAGTCCTCGGGGATGCTTCTCTGACCCTCTCTGTGCCTTTGGCTGAACCTTTGCACCCGTGGCAGAGAACTCATGCTCTGGGCTTGGCCTGCGTTCAGTCCTGGCTCTATAACATGAGTAAATTTCTCTACCTCTAAGCCTCTTCTTCCCCTTCTGAGAAATGGTGGTGAGGAGAGTACCTGCCTTACAGGGCTGTTGTCAGGATTAATTCGCTAGAGCTGTCACATTTAGCCATGCAGGTTGTGCCCTGAAGAACTTCAGGAGGCGCCATTCACATAGACTACGGTGCTGTGCAGTGCCAACCCATCCACCCACATGTGGGGCTTTCTAGAGTGTTCCACTCTGTATCTAGCCCGTGATATGCATCCAGTGACTGGTAGTGGCTACTATGGTTAGTGTAATGTTATGATACCATAGTTAACTGCCTTGAGAGTCAGTGAACTGAAAGCAGAAAGTGTGTAATAGTCCTTGCCTGCCCTGCTAGTCATGGGGGTGGGTTCAGTCCTTTTTCGTTCCATTCCACAAATGTCTGTGTTGGGTGCTCTGCTCAGTGCTGGCGCTACAGGATGTAGGTGTGATGATCCAACCACGCTGATGTCCTGAGGGTTGTCCTGAACCTTCTGTCACTAGCAGAGCTGAGGCAGGGGCTGGTGCCCAGTTAGGCAGGCATGAGGGATCTGGGCCTGTGAGGAGGGAGTCCTGGCTGTCCAAGGACCACCTGGTCACCTGCCCTGTGCTCTGCCCACAGGCAGCCTGATCTCTCTGCACATCTATGCCCTCCACAGAAACAGCGCAGTGTGGCCCAATCCTGAGGTATCCCATTCCTGCGCCCGGAGGTCAGATGGGGAGGGAGGTTGTGGGGGTCACCCGCCCCTTGGACCTGACAGGTATTTAAGCAAGGTCTGTCCCTCAGGTCTTTGACCCCCTGCGCTTTTCCCCTGAGAATTCAACTGGACGCCACCCCTTCGCCTTCATGCCCTTTTCTGCTGGGCCCAGGTAAGGAGATGCCAAACATGTCCAGGCCCTCAGGACTTGGTAGGGGAGGGTGGACGATGTCATGGGTGAGGCGTCACTTTGGGGAACTCCATGATGATGGGGACCGTGCTGAGTTTGTGGTGATTCTAAAGCAGGCTAAGTTCCAGGGGCCTTCTTGCCATCAGCATATTCATGCCCTTAGCAGGTGGTGGGGTGGGTGAGTCATCCCAAGAGAGACCCCCAAGCCAGGACCCCCAATGTGGATTGACTTAGTCTGGGACCCTTCCATGATCCCAAGCTCTGTTTCTTAAGCCCACGTTGATCAATCCATCAGCCAATTATTCATCCAAAAATAGCTGTTGGTGTTTGTTGGCCGCTGAGAGCGCTGCGTGTCATTGCTCCAGACACCTACAGCCTGATGCCTCTTTATGCTCCTCACTGCAGGAACTGCATCGGGCAGCAGTTTGCCATGAATGAGGTAAAGGTGGCCACGGCCCTCTGCTTGCATCGCTTTGAGTTCTCCCTGGACCCCCTGCGGCCACCCATCCTGGTGTTCCAGCTGGTCCTGCGCTCCAAGAATGGCATCCACCTCCACCTGAAGCCACTGGGCCCGGGCTCTGGGAAGTAGCCCTGTCAAGAGTAGGGCCCCAGACAGCCCAGGCTGTGACCTCCCCCTGGGCACCACCCTTTCTAGGCTGGACTGTGGAGCCACTGTGGTTCCCTGTGTTTGGCAGGCTTGTGTTATAGAACGGGAGTAGGTGCCAGCGTAGACAGTCACCTGGAGGGTGGTGCCATGGAAACAGTGTGTCTATAAATGCTTACCCTACATGTATTCTAGAACTGACTCATTCATTCAACAAACATGTGGTGAGCACCTACTTGCTTCGAGAATCTTGCTTTTTCTACCATAATCGGCATTCTTTCTAAAATGTAGCAGAGACTTACATTCCAGAATGGGTGATACAGTGGCTACGATGGAAACTGTGCCTTGGGATTCATGGTTAAGACCAGGCACTCACCCACTCAACATGAAATGCAACAGGGGAGCTTCCTGGGGCAACCAGGGATTACTGACCTTCAACTAGTTGCACCACCTGCTCCCAATGAATGGTCCAGACTCCTGCCTCTCCCCCATCCCCTCAGTCAACCAGCTTCTGTAGCCTTCCTATTATACTGAAGAAATGTCCCTCCTTGACACCTGTCAGCCTCTTCACCTGGACTTTTCTGTCTCCCTGCCTCCCCAACCCTACACTGAAGCCAGGGCCCAGCGCAGCCCCTCCTATGCCCCCAAGCACAGGGAGGACATGTCCAAATGCCTCAGCTCGCATCACAGCCCTCCATGGGCTTTTGCCTCACTCACCTCTTACCTGGCCAGCTCCCCTTCCTGACTCAGCTCATGTTACTGAGGTCACAGAGAATGCCCTCCCTCCGCCTCTGCCTGTCTCATGTTCAAGTCTGAGTCCAGTGACATGCTGTCTTCATCCCTCTGCTGGTGGCACCTCTTGCTCTCCAGACTCCCAAGACATTATTAATGTTTTATTCAAAGATGTATCACCGTCCAGTGCCCAGGACAGTGCAAGGAACATGGAACATTCAACAATATGCTCAATGAGTGAATGAGTGAGTGAAAGAATGATTGAGTGATGTCTGACTTGAGTAGAGGTATTTGTTTCTTGACTGTGAACTCCTGGAGGCAGGGACAGTTGCTTCCCCAACTCCTAGCATAGGACTTGGCACAAAGAGACAGGCTTAAGAAATACGTTTATATTTGAACGAAGTTAATTGAATTGAAAGTGTAAATTAAAATAGAAAAGAAAAATGAAAACCAGTTCCGAGCTAGGTATTGAGCTGCCTGGTGCTCTCCTGCCCTCTGGTGGCAGCCACATGACTTGCAGCCAAGGACTGAGGAAGGACAATCCTGGAAGAAACCAAATACTAGAGCCAATGAATCTCTGGAAGAAAGACCTAAATCCTGTTCTGTGAAAGTTGATTCACCACTTGAAGAACTCACAGATGTATGGATTCAAAAAAAGCTTGTTTCTAGTGACCAGGTACAAAGTTTATGGAAGTTACTATTTCACAGGAGGATTTGTGTGGCCTTTGCAGGTTTTCAAACAGCAGCTGCTCTGGAGTACACTCGTCCAGCTCAATAGCTATTTCTTTTCTTTTCTTTTTTAAAAAAATATCTTTAATGATTTCAGGGAGAGGAAGGGAGAGGGGGAGAGAGAGACAGAAACATCAATGATGAGAGTCATTGATTGCCTGCCTCCTGCATGCCCCCCACTGGGGATCGAGCCCCCTAGCTGGGCATGCACCCCGACTAGGAACCGAACCGTGATCTCCTGGTTCATAGGTCAATGCTCAAGCGCTGAGCTACGCAGGCCAGGCTCAGCAGCTATTTCAAGTATGCTTTATATTTTACACACCAGGAACCTTTACAATGCTACGTGTCATGTGCAAAGTACTGGGTTTTCTCTCAAAAGCAGTGATTCTCATTTTTATACTTTTTGCCAGTGTTGGACTGTGTAGACTTTGGGACTTTGGTACATAAAACCCACCTTATATGAAGATTTTGCCAACTGGAAAGTAGTCGTGCTTATGTGAATATCAATATACAAGTCATGCTTATGTGATAATTAATATACAAACTTTTGTTAGGATAGTCTGCAAAATTAGAGAGGTCCACATTGGCGTGAAACTCTCTTCAAACGGCTAGTGCGCCGTTCACGATCAGGGCTTGGACAGTTAGGACAAGGGTGGTGGCTAGAAATTCAAACACATGCAAATATCACAGGTGGAGGGAGTGGCAGGTTAGTGAAGTAGAAAAGGCAGTGGCTGGACTGCCCTGTGGGAAGAGGGAAAATACCACCTCTTTTTAATATTACTGATGGCTGAGAAAAGCAATCTGAAGTTTAGTTGGTATGAAAAAATTTAACTCTGAGAATTATTCCTGAAGTGAGGAAAACACCAGAATCACTGAATGATAGAGCAGTGACCAACACTGAACTGTGGGTGGCCATTGGGAAAAGAGCCGTTTGAAGAGTTGCGGACCAACACGTGCCTCTCTTTTTTTGCATTCCATCCCAACAAAAGTTTGAATGCATATTAACATTCACATAACCATGACATTTCCAGTAGGCAAAATTCTTTCCATGAAGCGGGATTTATATACCATAGTCCCACTGTCTACACAGTCCAACGCTGGCAAAAAGCAAAACACTAAGAACCATCAACTGCTTTTGAGAGAAAGTCAGTGGATAAAGTCTCTGTGTCATGCCCTGAAGTGCCACCTTTCTTTCGTGCATATAGATACAGGCCTCCTTCCCAACACACCAACATACAAGCGCATAACTGCAGACATCACATGTAAATGTAGGAAGTCACAGTCATTGGGATGTGCACCGGGTGACACCATCCCCCCAGGTACAGGGAGCCTCACCCTGATCCTCCTGGGGGCAGGAAAGCTGTGCAGATCAGAGCCCAGCGCAAAAAGAAGGGCCAGACACCTGCGGAGAGAGCACCAGGGCCGGGACAGGTAGGGCCAAGCGCCTCCTTCTAATCCATGAGGGCACAGGACTCTCGGGGTGGAAGCAAGAGGAGGCGTTGGTCAAGAGCAGAGGTGGGGAATGCCTGGCCCTGTCAAGGCAACTGCAGGCGGGACTCAAAATTCAATAAATGTAGCAGCTTTTTTCACAGCTAAGTTTGAAGTTGCTAATTTTGTATGGACCGTGAATGATGTTATAAATATCCAAATGGCCCTTGGCAGAAAAAAGGTTCCCAAGCCTTGGAAGAGAGATGAGCCTGTACTTCCTCCCATATGAGTTGGGCCACACCTTCGGATTGGGCATAAAAATTAAGTGAGACTTCGATTCCTTGTGGGCAGGGAAAAGAGAGTTAACTGATCATACTCATGCCAGCAGGGAGCATGCATGCACAAATAGTGTGGGAGCCACAGTGAGAGTCACTCTATTGCAGCAGAGGTGAGGTAGACATGGCAAAGCACATGTGTGCACATTAGGAGTAGTCCCATGACCTGGGACTCAGAAGCAAGAAATGATTGAAGGCCTACTTTTTGGAGGAATTCAAGGTAAAACTCACATTTGTCAAGTGCCGTCCATGAGCCCTTGGGGATTATGCATTAACTCATTGAATCCTCACAACAACCCTCCAAGGAGGGTACTCATATTCCTATTGTTCAGATGAGGCACCTGATGGTCAGAGAGCCTGAGTAACTTGCCTATGATCACACAGCTAGGATGTGGCAGGATTGGGATTCAGACCAAAGGTGAGCGAGGGGTGGCCTCCGACCATGGCAGGCTCTCAGATCTAGTCATCAGCTGCTGTCTGCCATTAACCTGAGGGCTCCTCAGAGACTGGATCATCGGACACATGGCTGTGGGTTTCCTAATCTCCCTCATTTGCCTAGATCTCATAAGAGAAAAACAATATCTACTCTTACCCCTGTCTGATTGTCTCTGCCACCCTCACATCTCAGAGACTTAGAATTTTAGAGTGAAGTTCCAAAAGCCCCACCCAGAGTCCAACATCTCATTGTGAAGAAGATTCTGTGGACTGAGTCAGTATTATATCAACTGGCATGTACTGTAGTTCTTTGCATTTGTCACAAAGGAGTTATGTACACATTGCCTCAGATATGAGGGATATTCAAATAGATGTGACCATGTAGAGAGAATTGCCCCTGCAGTCCTGCAATCTGGAGTCGGGATTGGAGCGCGGGGTGTTAGAATCACACAGCATCAGTGCTGTCGGATGGAATTACTTAGCCTCCCACTCAGGCCCGCAGGATTCTACATGTGATGGGTGCTGGTCCTGGAGAAGGACAGGCTTAGCGCTCTACTCGTGTGATGTCAGGTTTGAGATGGGCTCTGTTAGGACAATGTACCCAAGAGAATTATTCTCTCTGAGTTGAAAGGGGAACGCATAGTTATTGAATTTTTGCTGTGGTCCAACTCTGTGCCAGGCATTTTATATTCCTCATCAAAACTACAAAGTAAGTATCCACTTAATGGTGAAGGAACAAGAGCAGAGAGGTTCAGGACGGCTCTAGGACACGGGGGTCTGATCTGCCCTGGCTTCTTGCAGAGCGCCTAGCTCACTGCGTGTGGTGAGTTCACACCTCTGGGTAAGGAGCGTCCGTCGGGAAGGTGACGGGCGAGCTGAGCTCTCTGCTGACCAGTGGTACAGGCGGACAGAGTCGCGGTGCCTCCTTGATGCGCACGGTGGTGTGGAGCATCTGATCCAGGTGATTCCTGAAATGAGTGAAACCCAACCTGAGGGCAGGCAGGGCCCAGGCAGACAGGGCTCCTGGTCTAGTTGAGTGGGCAGGGCTCTCCCATCTCCCGAGCACTCACCATGTGATGGAGGCACCATCCCTCAGGAGGCTCTGGATCTTCTTGGGGCACCTCTGCTGGTGCTCAGGGTACGCAACCAGAGCATAGAGGACCCAGGAGATGCCACTGGCTGTGGTGTCATGGCCCTCGAACGTGAATGTGTCCACTGCTGCACGAAGCTCTAAGAAGTGGCGGGAAGAAGCTACTCAGCTTCTTCAGGGGGATCTCACCACCACCCAGAAGGGGTGAGGGTTTTATTAGGAGAGAAATGATGCTTGATTCAGAGATGAGGGTGGTGGTTACCTATTGTTTTCTGTGAGCCAAAGAGATAGATCATGTTAAATCCACCTGTCAGGTGAACAGCAGTCCTGGTTACACATACTTACTTATCCAGGGAGCCAGGAATCTGTATGAACCCAGATTCTTTGGATCTGAAAGGTAAGAAAGGGCATTATACGGACCTGGAGGGGACCAAACAAGGCAGGCAGTCCCCAGGAGACAGCTGTCATCCAGACCATGGGCTGCCATCCCTTCCTGATTATTGTCAGCTGGCTATTTGTCTCGAGTGACTGCCCACATGCCTCCCATCCCCAAGTCTCTCTGTTCTAACCGTCACTGTGGGCTCAGGAAGGCAGCAGAACACCCACAGGACTAAGATGGTGAACCCGCCAGAAATATAGGCTCTATCCTCAGTGCCAGAGAAAACACAGAAGTCTGCAGTCTTCCTACAATTTGTGGGGCCTTAGTCATCCCACGACCCAGGGTAGGCAACAGCTAGACGTGCCAAACCGAATTCATGGCAGAATGAAAATTTTCTTTCAGATCTGGGGAAGTTTACATAAGAGATCATCTCAGTCTGGCTAAACTACAAGTCTCTTTGGGGATTTCACAACCCGAGGGCATATATCCAAGAGGAAGGAGCTGCTCTAGCCTCAATGTAGGTTTCATTCTCACCTGATCTTCCCAGGATCACCTTCATGTAGTCAGGGTCATAAACAGTGAATTCGATCCTGCTCCCCCATAGCCAGAGAGGACAGGCACACGGGGATTTCTCTACTCATTTCTGAAACGATTGTAGCTCCTGGTCCATTTGGAACTGTCAGCAAAGGGAAAGACAAATCAGTAAAACCCTTCTCTTTAAGTCTAGAGCTTGGAGTGGTGGTGAAGGTTAGGACAGCCCCAGGGAGGTAATTCTGGATCTATCAGCAGTGATTAGGACCTTAGAACTATATCTGATGAGCCAAGTTCTGATCTGGTTTCTGTTTCTTCATCAAGACTTGGTCTAAGGTCAGATCCTGGCTTCTGGTTGGCCCCTCACTCAAAACTGCCTTTAGAATCCTACACATAGTACGAGCTTGATAAATGTTCAGTTATGGACTGAGTAGTGTACAAGCCTTTTCCACAGACTTATATTTGAGTTATTGGTTGAAGGTAGGGTCTTTAGAGGGGTAATTAAGTTAAAATGAGGTCATTAGAGTGGGTCCTGATCCAATATAACTATTTTTATAGAAAGGGAGACGTTTGGACACAGAAGAAGTCACTCATAGAGAGAAGATGATATGAAGAGACATAACGGAGAATATCATGGTTTACTAGCCAAGGAGAGAGGCTGGAGCAGATGGTGCCTTCACAGCTTCAGAAGGAGCCAACGCTGCCAACGCCTTGATTTTGGACTTCTAGTCTAGAACAGCGAGACTCAATTTCTGTAGTTTTAACCATCCAGTTTGTTAAACAGCCCTAACAAAGTAGTACAATTATGTAATGTTCAAAGCACACCTGTGGTTAGGGATGGACTATTGCTTTATCCTGTTTGGCTGAAGAATGAGGAAACTGTTAAAGATACGCCCAGGTTGCTGAGAGTCCCAGGGTGTTTTGCAGAGCCCAAGGGTGCAGGAAGCAGCAGGGACTGGAGGGGCAGATCCAGGGACTGGAGATCTGCCAGGAATGAGTCTCTCATTCTTTCTCTCAGTAAGTACATGCATTCACTCCCTTATCGAATGTTTACTGGGGCTCTACCTGATAAGTTCTAGAAGCTGGCAATATACTCACAAATAAACAGACAATAGTCCCTGTCCTCATGGAGCTGGGTGCACCTGAGCACTTGTACCCTTCCCGGATTGTTACCATACTACCACATTTGTGTCTGAGTGGCACTGTGGGTCCTATCAGAGAATCTGATTGTAATACGGCCAAGGTGTTCCCCTGCTACAAGCAACTGTGGCTGAGGTTGAAGAGGGCATTCAGGGGCTCACCCATGTTGAGGCAGAGATCTCAGAGCAGGTGGGATGGGAAGACATCCCAAAATGTTTCCACTATAGTGAATGAACAAGTACATAAATGAGCAGATGAGTAGATGGATTCACTCATTTATGTATTTGATAACTATGTATTGAGCACTTACTTTGGGTCAATTGCCATCCCAGTTACGGGGATGCAGTAATGAACAACACAAGTCCTTGCTATCATGGAGCTCATGTTCAAGTGGGGGTGCAGGTGGGCAGACAGCCCTGCTCGGACCTGAGCAGTGTCCTGTTTGAAGTACTTAAGGAGGAGACTTTATGCTCCCAGGTCATGTGCATTATTGGGTCTGCCCTTCTCCTTTGATCTAAGGTGGGGACTGACCAGCAGGAACCTCTTACCACCCCAGCTATGTTACCTGGTCCTCTAGGATCCCCTCCTACTAGAGCAGCAGGGGCCTGGGAGACCCCATTTTAGCACAGTAGCATGCCCTCTTTCTGATTGCGTGGTGCCCATGCCCATCAACTTCCCAAAAATCCTGCTGCTGGACACTGTCATTAGTTCCTTTTGGGGACTCAAGGGAGCTAAACTATGTTCTGCATTCCATTCTCCTCTCTGGGCCATTTTGGCATCCATAGCTCTGTCACCCCTCCAGTCAACCATTGGGACTGCCGTCTGTCCCTGAGCATGTGTGACCAGAACCAGTAGAGGCTCTTGTAGAGGGAATGGTACCTTTGGTGTCAGGGATGACAACCCTGTAGGCAAATATCCAGTGCTCACCTGGCCTCCAGGCTTCAGCCACTCCATGCAGGCAGTACTGCCCTGGAGCTGTCTTCACCTGGCTGACTCCGGGAACTGCAGCTACAAAGACATTTCTGAAAAGGGAGACACAAAGAGAGTAAGTGGACAGGTAATAATGTGGGCACACAGACCATCCTCAGATATGGGCTCTGCTGCCATGGCAGGTACACCTGTTTTTGAGGGAGGACATAGGGGGAAATGGATCTGTTTGGGTTGTTTGAATCCCAAAGATGTTAGTTCCCTTTTCCATAGTCCCTGTCAGATTCCATCCCTACTGAATGCAGTGGGTTTGCGCCTTCAACATGCTTATTCTTCATAGGCATGAATATTATTTTACATTCATACAAATTAGAGTGAGTATAATGGTGGCCCTTGGTCTCTGCCAGGCACAATTCTAACATTATAGGAACTCACCTGAGTGCTATCATTATCATCATCATCCCCAACTTACAGATGAGGAAATCGAGTCATAGAGCGAGTGGGCTGGAAGTCATGGCAGAGCTGAGATATCAACCTAGGTAGCTGGGCAACAGAGCCCATATGCTTAACCGCCCACCTTGTCACTAGTCATCTGGCCTGAAAGATTAGTTTCCATCTGGATTCAACATGCGGCACTCAATTCCCAACTTAGCCAATAACAGAGGTATTGAATAAATGAAAATCTCAGGCAGTATTATAAAAGCAAGGAAAATTTGGCTGCAGTATCTCTCAGGCCAGCAGGATTTGAGAGGCGATTCACACCATGAGTAATACTAGTTATGGAAATAGTATTCCCCACTTACTGAGTCTACATATCATCTAACGCCATCAGTGTACGGAAAAGTCACTGGAGGAATTTTAGTGGTTCCTTTTGTCCAATCTTAGCTCTGAAAGGTGACAACTGCATCAACAAAAGTCACAGATTCTCCAAAGGAACAAATCATCTGGAAGTCATTAGTACCACACTTTGCATGAACAACAAAGTCTTTGGCTGTCTCTCTGTGGCTAATATGAACAGTTCCCATTTGGGGCTCCATTGACCTGATAATTGCTTGGCCTCCTTCTGTGAAAAAGAGAAGCCTCAGGTTTCTGCAGCATCCCATCTCCTAAGGGATGGGCTTGTTCAACCCTCAAACCCTGGGTGAGCCCCTCTTCAGGCAGCCCCTCCTCTCGCTCTGTGCGCTTCGCCTCAGGGACTAGCACTGACGGAGCTGGCTGGATAGCACTGCGGGCCACCCAACCTGCAAGCTGCCCCTTTCTCGGTCAGCCTGCACTCCTGCGTCAAGCATCCCTCTGTGTCAGGCCCTGTGCTAGGGATGAACGCAAAGAATGGAGGATGATATCTTCAGTCCCAAGCAGCTCCCAGGGCAGGGGCTTGGAGAGTGAGAGCTGGCAGGTAAAGAGCTTCTTTTTAATGGTGCAACTCAGATGCCAGTGCTCCTTCACTCAGACCATCTCGGAAGCTTCTTGCTCATATGTGCCAGTAACTTGCCAGGATGTTAGCACTGCAACCACTAGTCTGAAAATTCCCATAGTCTCAGGCCCACCAAGCTGGTCGGTCCTCTACACCTGGTATTACCCCCAGCCACCCTATGGGTGAGCCCCTCTTCCTGGAACCTGATACCTTCTTTAAATTCCTATCATCTCCACAGGCTGTGAACCTCCACAGGCAGGGATCCATGGGACTGATGTCTGTGTTGCCAGGCAAGCTCAGGGCCAGGCAGAGAGGATGGAGTTGAGTGGACATGGGCAGGGAAGCATCTAGAAGTTCTGGTCTGTGAGCCTGGAGCAGGGAGACTCAGGAAGAAACAGCTCTGTCCTCAAAGTGCTGGGCTGACAAAATAGCCTGCAGACCGATCTAAGGAAGGAGGATCTGACAGACTGAGGACACCAGCACACGGGATGCGGAGCCACCGCCTGAGGGGTAAACTGGTTCTGCACCCTGAGGACACATGCTTCTCACACAACAAGGCTTTGTCCCACAGACTTGCTGACCATGACCACGCTGAGAGCCCTGCCCTCCTTGCCCTCCCTCTCCCCTGTCCCGCTCCCTTTTACCTCCTTGTTGTGCCCAAACAGCCAGTGGGAGGGAGGGGATGGGAACTGCTGGAGAGCTTTGAGCAGGTAGAGCTGGGCTGCCTTGAGCAGCAACAGAACCAGTCCAACCAACAATACCACCTGCGGGAGCCCAGAGACACTGCCCAGGGGCCTCGTGGGGCTCAGCACAGAGACACTCATGCTGCAGTGGTGTCTAGGCTGCTGACTGTCTCTGACCACCTCAGGCCAGCCTGGAAGTTTTGTCCCACCCACCTGTGGGGAGGGGGAGGGGGAAGGGCAGAGCTTAGCCACCAGAGTTGATCCATGGGAACAGGATGAAAAACTTTTTCAGCTGTCAGCGACAATAGTTGTCATTTCGTTCCCACTTATGAGTTGTTTGAACAGACCTGTTAATGTGCCAGTCAGTATGCCAGATCCTAGGACACAGCTGAAAGCAAAACACATGAACACTGAGGTCTAGAAATCACAGTCTAGATCACCAAATGTTCAGTAGGGGTGGTTACAGTATTTAATTATCATTTCCATTTCAGAGATAAAAGTTGGTCACAGATGGGTAAAGTGGCCAGCAGAAAACAGCCATTAACAGTTTGAGTTGGGGTTAGAATCCTTCCCTGTGATCTCCAAAACTGCCTGCCTACCTGCTCCTGAAGTTTTCCCCAGGGCTTGGCCCAGTCCCCTACTCAGTTGTGACCCAAGGGGAATGTGAGGGTGGACAGAGCACTGACCTTATACTCAGGAGGTTCAGCCTCAGGTCTGGCCCACTACATATGAAGTCAGCAGCAGATAATCTCTGAGCCTGTTTCTCCTTTTGTAGGTGGGACAATAATCTTTCTCCTAAGAACAGCATAGAAATACTCATTCATTCATTCACTCAGCAAATATTTTTTGAGTGCACAATCTAGTAGGTAAAGTCAGAAAACAGTACAATTCCTTTACTGGAGGAATGAATGGTGGGTTGGGTCCACCCAGGGAAGGAGAAGACTAAATGAAGAGAATGGTGTTTTAAAGCATGACTAGAAGTTTGTCAGGTGGAATTTGGTAGGTAGAGGGATGGGCACTGAAAAGTCATGGAAATCATATGTAAAAGAGAAAGGGATAGGAGAAAGTTAATCTCTTACCCTCAGTGAGTTCATGATTTTCTTCCCCAACATCAAACCCAAGGCCCATAGTTCAGGTAGTAAAACAAAATACATTTCAGGAAAAATTCCTTGGCAGACCTGTTCCTTCACCCATCTAAACTCTTACTCCCAACACCCTCCTCCATAGCCCTGTCTAGTGACGGATGACTCATCACACAACCAGAGTTCTTTTCCTTCACCCCTAAATCCTGGGCTCTTGCCCCAACTTAAGGTCCAGGACATGTAACCTTTTACACCCATTCCCCCCAACCTTCCCCCAGTTCTTGGTTATTTTCCATCCCTCTGGCTCCAATCCCAGGGACTCTTGGACTTTGACTCCCCCTTACTTGGCTCAGCACCAGCTTTTCACCATCAGTAAGAGGGGCAGTAGTGGAGGACTTTGGAGTCAGAAAGCCTGGGTTTGAATTTTGGTTGTAACTCTTTCTCTCCCTGAGCCCTCAGTTCCTTCTATACATTTGGGCTCATAATGCTTGGCGATAGCTAACATTTAGTGAGCACTTACTATGGTCTAGACACTGAGCAAAGAATTCATATGTTCTCTCCCACAACAATCCTACAAAACAGATCTTTTTAAAAAATCCCACAACTCTAGTTGAGAAAACTAAGGCACAGAGAGGTTAGCTGCCTGCCCAAGGTCACCCAGTTGATAAGGGATAGAGCCAGGATTCAAACTCAGGCCTTCTGGCCTCAGAGATTTGCTGTTGACCATTGACTTAAAGAGATTTCAGCCCAAAAGTGATGGCCCCCAAACTTGCAGGAGGCATGTCATCTTTGCTCTGTTTTATCCTGTGTTTCCAAGTAGCAGGTGAGTGTTTCATCACCTCCACATATTGGTGTAAATGCAAGCCTTATTATCCAGGGAAGCTTTTTGAGAAAGTGTTGGGCGAACCATGTGGTCAGATGTAGTCATCACTGAAATGGTATTTATGGAGAATTTTTAATGATATGAGAAAAGCTTATAACAAAGTGATCAAAGCAGAATGTAGAGTATGAGCTTAACTCATGGAAAGTTGTGCTTGCCTGGGTCAATATTTATTAACTAGTGAATATCTTTTCCCTTCATTTGATATCCAGACACTCCAACCAAGGTCTCCATGAATATGGAACTGTCCTGACGATTCTCATAGCCTGAAACACGGGACTGTGCCTGCTGATGACACCCAATATATACTGAATTGTTGAATGAAGGAAGAAGGGAACAAAGACCACCTTGGACTGGTTAGGCCACCATCTTAAACAGACTAGATTCCGTTTGGGGTGCCGTATTGTAAAAGGACATTAATATTTTTATTCCTGGATGTTTTCTGCTTCAGCTTATAGGCAGCAGAAAGGCAGAGGAGGCGGTGTACAGTCAAGCCCCAAGGCAGTGGCTTGGAGCATTACTCAAGTGAGTCGGCTGCTCCAGGAACTTCTTGGTTTCTAGGTTTGATAAAATTGGGTTTGATACTGATGCAATTTATCACATTTGGTTTACTTTTGCTCCTCTACAAAGACTGTAACCACCAGGCAAAAGCCTTTTAAACCTGAATATTTACTTGGCTTTTCCATCCAAGGGAACACACAAACTATCGTTTTTATTTTCAGCTGGGGACATTCTGCATCATGACCTTCGACCTGAAATGAGAGATACAGATAATTTTGAGAAAGTACTCAGTACCCTGTACAGTGCTGGCATGCAGCTAAGCTTCCAAAAATGCCTCATTTGCCCAAAGTTTCTATTTTCTTTCTTTTTTCTTTTTTTTAAAATTTATCTTTATTGTTGAAAGTATTACAGGTGTCCCATTTTTCCCCCCAATTGACCCCCTCCACCTCGCTCCCACCCCCTCCCCAGGTCTTCACCCCATTATTGACTGTGTCCATGGGTTATGCTTATATACATATAACTTCTTTGGTTAATCTCTTCCCACCCTCCACCCCGTTTCCCTCTTTCCTCTAAAATATGATTGTCTGTTGCGTGCGTCAGTGTCTCTGAATCTATTTAGTTCATCAGATTCTTTTGTTCATTAGCTTCTTCTTAAAGAAGATCCTTCAACATTTCCTGTAGTGCTGGTCTGGTGGTGATGAACTCCTTTAGCTTTTTCTTATCTGTGAAGCTCTTTATCTGCCCTTCAATTCTAAATGATAGCTTTGCTGGGTAGAGCAATCTTGGTTGTAGTTCCATGTTTTTCATCACTTTGAATATTTCTTGCCACTCCCTTCTGGCCTGCAAGGTTTCTGTTGAGAAATCAGCTGGCAGTCGTATGGGTGCTCCCTTGTACGTAACTGCTTTTCTCTTGCTGCTTTTAAGATTCTGTCTTTGTCTTTAACCTTTGTCATTTTAATTATGATGTGTCTTGCTGTGGGCCTCTTTGGGTTCCTCTTGTTTGGGACCCTCTGTGCTTCCTGGACTTGTAAGTCTACTTCTTTCCCCAGATAGGGGAAATTTTCTGTAATTATTTTTTCAAATAGGTTTTCAATTTCTTGCTTGCTTCCTCCTTCCGTTACCCCAATAATACAAATGTTGGGCCTCTTGAAGTTGTCCCAGAGGCTCCTTATATTATCTTCATATTTCTGGATTCTTTTTCCTTTTTGCTCTTCTGGTTGGGTGTTTTTGTTTCCTCATGTTTCAAATTGCTGATTTGATTCTCAGCATCCTCTACTCTACTGTTGATTCCCTGCAAATTATTCATTTCAAGTTGGCACTTTATTATGTCATCAATTTTCTCAGTTGTTTTCATAATACTCTTACTAATATGGTTGAGCATCCTTATAAACAAAATTCTGAACTCTGTATCTGTTAGCTTGCTTGGATCTATTTCATTTAGTTCCTCTTTTAGAGATTTCTTCTGTTCTTTCCTTTGTGACATGTTTCTTTGCCTCCACATTTTGGCTGCTTCCAGGTGTTTGTTTCTATGTATTAGGTAGAGCTGCTATGTCTCCTGGAATTTGTACAGTGGCTTTGTATAGTAGGTGTCCTGTAGGGACACCCTCCCCAGTCAGCTGAGCTGGGCCTTTCAGGTGCTCCCCTGTGTGGGCTGTGTGCACTGTCCTGTTGTAGTTGAGCCTTGGTTGCTGTTGGTGTCCCTGGGAGGAATTGACCCCCAGGCCAATCAGCTGTGAGGACCAGCTGCAGCTATAGCTGAAGAACTGCTCTGCTGGAGACACCCCAATGGAGCAAGGTTTACTTCAGTGGAGCTTTGGTGTTCACCAAGTGTGCCCCTTGAGTGTGTCATGCCTGGATGTGGAAGGGTTGTAATCCAGCGTGGTAGAGTCTGAGCACCAGGTGCACTGTCTCTGAGGCCTCCTGGGAGGTGTAAACTCAGCCTCTGCCTGTGCCTTGCCCAGGGCCACCCAGCATGAGCTACACAGCAAACCTAGTTGGCTGCTACTTGTGCTGGGCTTGGAGGTGCCCAGGAGAGGCCAAGCTATGAGCCAGTGCAGGCTGCCGCTAGTGCCAGGCCTGGGGCCACTTATCAAGCCATATGGGGCCCGCTGCTGCTTGTTTAAGAGAAAGTCCTAAGCATGGGACTCGAGAGGCCACTTGCACAGAAAAGCCACCGGAAATGGCCTGGCGGAGCTGCAGGTGGGGAGGGGCGGGGCCTCCGGGGATCACGGGGCGGGGCCAAAGGTGCGAGTCAGACGCTGGAGGATCCAATATGGCGCCTGCCTGCCGGCTGTGTTCGGGGAGGACTCGCAGAAGGAGCCATGGCCTCCGCCAGCCCTTCTGCCCGGGAGGAAGCCGCCCCTCCAGCTCCTGCCCGGCTCTCAGGCAGGTTAGTTCCTCCCCAAGTGTCCCGGGTCCTCTCAGGCTGCTCCCGGCGCTGGGCTCAGAGGGAGCGTCCGAGTGAGTCCGCGCCGGGCCCTTTAGGAGGAGCTGCTGGGGCTCCCGCAGCCTCCGCGACCCTCAGGGACAGTCCCCGCTGGTTTCACAGCCCGGAGTTGTGGGAATTTCTCTTCCCGGCCTGGAGCCCTGGGCTGGGGGCCTGCTGTGGGGCTGGGACCCCTCCCTCCTCCGGGAAACCTCCACCCCGAGATGTCCCTCCCCGGCTTAAACCGCGCCACCCGCGTCTGCGCCCCTCCTACCAGTCTCTTGGCTCCTTCAGTTCCCTCCTTGTGGGGCTTCTGTGCGGCCAGATCTCAGGAGGCTCTGAGTGACGGCGGTTCTGTGCTTTAGTTGTAGTTTTGATGTGGTTGCGGGAGGCGGCGGGGGCAGCTGTTACCTACGCCACCAGCTTGTTTCCTCTCCTAAGGCGTCTGTTTTCCAAAACGCAATCACAACTACTCCTCAATTTACCAGGTGTTATCAACCTTATGTTTCAGACAAGAAAACTAAGGCTCAGAGGTATTAATTGAATTTATCAAGGTCACGAAGCAAGTAAGAGTTATGACCACCACCTCAAATTTCTAACTAGGGATTTTCTACAACTTGACTACCATTTGTTTGGTATAACACTTACTGTGTGCTGACATGGTGCCAAGTGCTTTCTTATATTATCTACTTTCATCCTGACAATAACCCTGTCATAGTGTCATAGACACAGCATCCTCTGGAGGAACTTTCTAACCTCATCTCAAGCCACCGTCCCACCATGAGCAGCTCCTGGGAGACGCCACACATTTTCCCACCCCAGAGCCTCCGTACTTATTCCCTCGACCTGGAAGGATCTTCCCTTACTCTTCACACGGACAGCTCCTTATATCCTCCGGGTTTCACCTTAAATGTCATCTCCAACCAGAGGCCATCTGGGTCACTCTTATCCAAGCAGGTCCCCCCTGTTAGTCTCTTGTAACACAGTGTTTTTTTCCTTCTTCCCACTTACTATTGTCTGAGTCGTTTTGCTTAACCGTTTACTTGTTTCTTACCAGCCTTCCCCATAGAATGAAAGGGCAGGACCATGTCTGCCTCGTTCCTTTGAGACATCTAGATAGTTCCTTGCACTTAGTAGGTCCTAACTAAAAATGTGTTGAATGACTTAACAGAGGTAGAATCTAGGTGATTCATGTTTTTGTTTTTTATTGCACAGCAAGCTGGTATCATCTGTCTAATGAAACGTTTTGATGCTGAAAAGAGCCCTAGGATGTTTTGTATAGTGGGTAGAGCATCAGCCCGGGGACTGAAGTGTCTCGGGTTCAATTCCAGTCAAGGGTACGTACCTCTGTTATAGGCTCCATCCCTGGCCCCAGTCAGGGCGGGTGCCAGTGTTAACCAATCAATGTGTCTCTCTCACATCGATGATTTTCTCTCTCTCTCTCCCTCTCTCTCTCTCTTTCTTCCCTTTCCACTCTGTCTAAAAAGCAATGGAAAAAATATCCTCAGGTGAGGAGTAAATAAAATAAAAAGACGACGAATAATAAGAAGAAAAATGCTGAAAAGAAACATTTCTAGCTACAGTGTAGCAGAGGGTTGGTGGCTGCACCAGATGGAAGCAGGTTGGCCAGTTTGGGGTTGTTGAGCTAACACAGGTGCATTAAGAGGGTGGTTTAGACTTAGAACATTAGAACTGGGGCTGGAAAAGGGACTGAGCCCAGAGATGGATAGAATTGGGTGACAGGCTGGAATTGGGGAGATGTAGTAGGAGGGCAACCTCAGGGAGTTAGGGCCTGGCAGTGACATTGGGTTCCTGCATGGCCTGGCCTTCTGTCACCATTATACAGCAGAGAGGGAGCCTGGACAAGGTGGTGTCCTGGGCCCACCAGTTCCCCTACGCCCACCCACTCTGGTTCAGACAATCCCTTGGCTTCCTGAACATCTATGAGCCTGACTGTGCCAAAGCTGTGTACAGCCGAGGGGATGAGCATTCTTGGGAGAAGGTGGGACTTCCTAAGAGCGAAGGGCTCAGGCATCATGTGGGGAGGAGTCCTTGGCCTGCACCCTAAGTCTGGGCAACTGATGACCACATCTTATTTATTAACGTCTCCTCTGGGAATCCCACAGTTCCTGCTTGACCCAAAGTTCTTTCTTCTGCAGATTTGAATGCCCCAAATGTTCATGACTTTCTCCTCCAGTAAATTGGTGAGTGGGCACCTCCCCCTCTCTTTCCCATTCCAGACCTCAGATGCTGGGAATCCTTTTCTGCCCTGTTCTACTCAGTCAGTTTTCCCATCACCTGCACTGCCTTGCCCCCATGCGCCTCTCCTAAGCTTTACTGCTCAGGGGTGTGGGTAGGGGAGGAGACAGGAGAGCTCCCAGCTGGCTCAATGAGCACCTCCTTCTGGGTGCCTTTTTTTCAATACAGGGATATATTCTACTGCTTCTCTTTTTCTGGTAGAACCCTGACTAATACAGATTTTGCTACCAAGACTGGTTCTAAGCAACAGAATCTTAAGGATGAGTTTTCTGAATTTGTTCCAGGTTTTCTGGAATTGGTTCTCTGACATGATAGCTGGAAAGGCTCTACTGACTCTACTACCAATGGCAAAGAGAGCATGATGCGACAATAGAAATACACAAAATGCTACTGGATACTACTATTCAAATACCTACAAAAGACAAGGTTCTGGTGGCCATGTTTTTGATACCTTAGAATATTTTAGTCACACTAAGGAGCCTAATAAGATTGGCTGGTTGCTCCTAGTTGTACTGGAGAAGGTGGAGAAAGAAAAGGACGGGGTTGGGGATTCAAATTTCCAGCCTAAAATGCATCTATGCCTGTCCTGAAAGAAACCTTTGTGTCCTGTAGCCACAGGCCTCAGCTAGGGTTGAGATTTCTGAGAACCGAACCCAGTGCCTCATCTTGCCAGTGCCTGAATATCAATGCAAATTGCATTTCCAGTCCTGCAGGGTGTCTTCTACTAAAGGAGAACATTGACTGAGAAGTAATGAGAGCCTGAAAATTGGAATGGGGGCATATAGGAAGACCCCAGTGAAGCTGGAGACATCAAACCCCTACATTCTGTTGAGTCCTCTATTGCAAATGCTGAGTATATATCTCTTCCAGTTATGTATTCCAGAAACAAAGAACCTCAGGATAGGTTGGGTTTACAGCACCAGCTAGGTGACAGTAACTTGCAGGGCTGAGGTAAGTGTCTCTAGGAGGCATATATGCTATGAATCAATGTCTAGTAAATGGTGCAGTTTCTTCCATTGCCATGATTCCCCAGTTCAGGGATCAAGGGATGGAAATGGGAGTAGCACCACTCATTATTACCCCTAGTGATCCCGTTAGCAAATTTTTTGCCTCTTGTCCCTGAAACCTTATGCTCTGTTGGCCTAGTGGTCTTAGTTCCAAAGGGAGAAATACTTCCACTGGGAGACATGATAATGATTACATTAAACTAGTAAGTAAAAGTGCCACCTGGCCATTTGGGGCTCCTCATGCCTCTGAATCAAAAGCAGTTACTGTACTGTATTGATTCTGATTTCCAAGGTGAAATTACCAATAGAGATCAGGAAGAGTATGTCTGTAGTACAGGATATATCTAGGGCATCTCTTAAAACTACCATGCCCTGTCATTAAACTAAAGAAAAATACCACAACCCAATTCAGGCAGGACTAATAGCCAGGATCCTTCAAGAATGAAGGTTTGGGTCACCCCACCAGGCAAAGAACCTCGTGTAGCTGAGGTGCTAGCTGAGAGCAAAGGGAATATGGAATGGGTTGTGGAAGAAGGTGGTTATAAATGCTAGCTATGGCCATGTGAGCAGTTGCAGGAACAAGGATGGTAATTGTTTTGAGTATTTCTTTTTTATTTTGTTATAAATGTGTTTGTGTGTGTGTGCACATGAGTGTATGAGATAGTTTTTCTTCTTCCTCTTTTCCCCTTCACACCTAACATAAAATGTATTGAGAAAAGTCAACTTTATATCACAACATTTAAGTTACAAAAGAGTGAACATCATCCAATGACTTTGCATTGTCCTTGGGGGGAACGGTTAGTACCTTTCAATGATTTGCAGGGTAGCTGGCAGAAGTACAACTTTATTATAGTCTTTATTTGTAGATTAAGTATGGTTTATGGGGATGTGTGTGGATGCCAAGTTGACAAGGGGTGGATTGTGACATCTAGTTTTATGTGTCAACTGGATAAGCTGTAGTACACAGTTTTTCAGTTAAACACAAGATTAGATGTTGCTGTGAAGATTTTGTAGATGTGGTTAATATCTACAATCAATTGAATTTAAGAATATTTCCTTGATAATCTAGGAATGCCTAATGCAGTCACTAAAAGGTCTTAAGAGCAAAGTTCTAGAAGGTAGAAAATGTAAGAAATGAGATTCTTTCTTAGAGCTTCTGCAACACCTTGATGTGGCCCACTGAAGCCCCATTTCAGGTTTCTGATCTCTTAACTTATGTGTTGTTTAAGTCACTAAGTTTGTTGTAATTTTCTATAACATCAAAGGAATACTAATACAGGTTCAGGAAGGCAGGCAGAAAGTAAAAAGAGAGGAAGAGGGCAGACAGGCTGGAGGACCAGCATGTGACTAGGAGTTAGGTAGACAGAGGTGCAGGTAGGTAGAGACGGGATAGACAAACAAGTTGTAAGTCTGGCAAAGAGTGAGACAGAGAAGAGCAGAAAGACTGGTGGGCAGGAGGAGGACAGAAGTTGATGATAGGAAGACAGCACGCTAAGCAAGAAGTCCTCAGAGCTTGTCCTTGTCTCGTCGAGGGTTAGAGAAGCTTTCTGAGATGCAGGTGGATCCCATTCTGGGACTTCAACACAATTCCTGGTAGGGCTATGGGGACTCTGGAGGGATCTGCTGCCTGTTCCAAGTGGAGCATGTTCAGGACCATGGCCACTTTCAGCTTGTTCATGGCAGACAGCTTCGGGATGAAGTTCCTGAGCCAGGGAGGGAAACCGATATGAGAAATGGCCTTAAACCCTGTTTAGAGCTGGGCAGGTATTGGCCGCTGAGCCCTCGTCAAGAACAGGGCATTCTGATATGAGCAATGCGATCCCCTTCCTTTTATGTCACACACACTTCTACCCCAAAAGCCTTGCTTCCTGTCGACAAAGCCTATCTTTTTTTCAGAAGTAGCTCCTAACTCCTACTTCTGTTCTCAGTAGGCATGAAATCCTGTTAGGGGAAGGTCAGTGTCCTAAGCCACAGAGTCAAATCAAGTGAGTCATTAAAAAGTTAATTATTAGTTTGTTTACTCCTTTCACAAGCAGTTTCTGGTTTCTCAATGTGCAGGTCAGCTCAGGGCATAATATGGAGTGGGATGGGCCATACTCTCAGGCCCTCACCATATAGTGGGATGCACTGGGACCTTGATCCTTAGAGAGAAGACAAATGGGGTTGTATAAGGAAATCAGAATGATAACAGGGGAACTTCTGGAGGGGCCGCAGTTTAGCCACTCTCAACCTATTGTACCATCTGCCTCCCAATAAATGGTCCAGACTCCTGCCTCTTCCTCTCTGTCAGCTATACCTCTTGCTCCCCAGACACTAAGGCACAATTAGTGTTTGACTCAAGGACACATAACTGTCCAGTGCCCAGGACAATGCAAAGAACATGGAACATTCAACAATCTGCTCAATTTGTGAATAGTGAGAGAAAGAAAGAATGAATGTTTGTCTTGAGTAGAGGTATTTGTTTCATGACTGTGAACTCTTGAATTCAGGGAAAGTGTCTCTCATCTCTGTGTTCCCATCTCCTAGCACAGGATTTGGCACATAAAGACAATCTTAATAATTTTAGATTTGATTGAGATTTAGATTTAGATTTCAGAAGTTAATTGAATTAAAAAACAAAACAAAATAGAATAAACTAAGAGTAAATATGAGTTCTGGCCTAAGGATTCAGCTGCCTAGAACCCTTCTGTCCAATAGTGGCAGCCACGTGACTTGCAGTCAAGGTCAGTAAAGAAGGTGGGAGAAGGTGAAGCAGAGCTAGTTCTGGGATAGGTGCAGAGTTCAGCAGGAAGAAATGTTTATTTCTTTGGATGGTGTGGGCAACAGTGTGGAAAGTTCAGAGCAAGCAAGAAGTGTAGGTTCCTAGGGGTCGATGGCACCTAGTCTCTTTGGGTAATTGTGGATATAGCCACTTGTAAGAGGAATGTAATTAGTCTTTGTTGCTTTTGTCCTGCGGTTGTTATTGGATTAACCATTCTTGTCTCCTCCCTTCCCCTCTGCCTGCTGTAATTAATTTGGGGCATCTCAGAATGTTCTCCTTTTCAATAAAAATCATAAGACTTTGGGCCTGAGCCCTGGTGGGTGTGGCTCAGTTGGTTGGAGCATCTGTACCATATACCCAAAGGCTGTGAGCTGGAGTCTCGGGTAGGGCACATACCTGGCTTGCGGGATTGATCCTCAGATGGGGAATGTACAGAGGCAACCAATCAATGTTCTCTCTCAAATCAATGTTACTGTTTCTGTCTCTGTCTCTCTGTCTCTCAAATCAATAAGCATATCCTTGAGTGAGGAATAAAAAATAAAAAATAAAGACTTCAGGTCTGAAAGGTAAGGAATGGTATTATAGGAAACTGGAGGGGACCAAACAAGGCAGGCAGCTCCCAATAGGCAGCTGTGGTCCAGACCACAGGCTGCCATCCCTTCCTGATCATTGTTAGTTGACAGTTTGTCTTAAGTGACCTCCCACATGCCTCCCATCCCCAAGTCTCTGTGTCCTAATTCTGTAGGTTGAAATCAGACTCTCCCATGGCATTGAGAGAAAAGCATCACACAGATCCACACACGGGAGATTGTGGTGTGGCAAGGTGATTTATTAGGGTGCAAATAGACCCCTGGGTTTTCAGTGTCCCATCTCCATCCGTCCCGCCACGGAAAAGTCCAATTGTGTCTTTAGCAAAGCTAAGACCAAGGCTAGTGTCCAGAGTTTTTGCTTCATATTAAAGCTTAGTCCTTTTGGAGACCACACAGTCTGCTTGGGGCCTTGGTTGCTGCTAGACCCACATGTTCTCCTGTTCTTGGGTGAGAGATTAGGCAAAGGAACAGGGCAAGTGTGGGTCACAGAAGGAGAGAGAGCTTCTTTGTTCCCCCTGGGGGTTTAACCAGGAGCTTTTTCAAAATAAACAATCTACTTCCCAAGTTTTCGAGGGCTTGCATTGGCTCCACCCCCTAGCCAATGATTTTTTTTTGCCAGGTTAGACTGATAGGCCTCTATGGTCAAGCACCTCTCTTGTGCCATTTTTACTTTATTGCACATGTCTTTACCTTCCCCTTTGTTCTATCTCTTCCCCTGGGTGGTGAGTGTGAAGCTGTAGCTTCCTAGTGAAGCAAACAGGCTGTGTTCCCAGCTGACCTTGCTTAACAATGTCTGACTTCCCTTGCTCTCTTCCTTTTTAGTAATATTTAGCTAACCGTGGTAACACTAATAGTCACTGTGGACACAGGAAGGCAGACTCAGTGTCCCAGCAGCAGAACACCCACAGGACTAGGATGGTGTGTCTGCCAGAAACGTAGGCTCTCCTCAGTGCAAGAGGAAAACACAGAAGTCTGTGGTCTTCCTACAATTTGTGGGGTCTTAGTCATCCCATGACCCAGGATAGGCAACAGTTAGAAGTGCCAAACCCAAGTCATGGGGGATAGAAAATTGTCTTTTAGATCTGGGGAAATTTACATTACAGATCATCTCAATCTGGTAAAGAGAAAAAGAGAGAAAGGAAAGGAAAGGAAAGGAAAGGAAAGGAAAGGAAAGGAAAGGAAAGGAAAGGAAAGGAAAGGAAAGGAAAGGAAAGGAAAGGAAGGAAGGAAGGAAGGAAGGAAGGAAGGAAGGAAGGAGAGAAAGGGGAGGAAGGGAGGGAGGAGAGGAAGGGAGGAAAGAAAAGGAAGGAAGAAAGGGAGGGAGCTAGAGAAGGAGGGAAGGAAGGAAGGAAGAAGGAAGTTAGAAAGAAAAAGGAAATTGGCCCCACATAGCTGTTTAAGCATTCTATTTACATAAAGATTGTTGGACTTAGGCTGGTATGTGGTTTGAGGGGGTGGTTGATAGAGGGTTCAGGTAAAAATAGCAGAACAGACTCTTCTAGAATTTCACAACCCAAGGGCATACACCCAAGAGAGAAGAACTGCTCCTGCCTGGGACTCCTGACTCTGGTTTAGCTCTCACCTGTTTTTCCAGGATCACCTTCATGTAGTCAGAGTCAAGTCTGACCTTGCTGCCCACAGCGAGGGAGGACAGGCACACAGGAATTTCACTACACTTTTCTGAAGCTGTTGTAGCTCTGGGTCCTTTTGGATGTGTAACCAAGGGAAAGACAGATCAATAAAACCTTTCTCTCTAGGTCCAGCTCGTGGAGTGGTGGTGAAGGGCATGTGGCCACAGTTTGGAGCTGTTTCTGATGAGCTGTGTTCTGATCTGGATTCTTGCTCTATTGCAAGGCTTGATCTAAGGAAGGAAAGGAAAGCAAAGGCAAAGGGCATGGTGGCATGAAGGCCTGGTGTCTTAGGAATGGTAACAAGTTCAGTGTAGGTGAGGAGTAAAATGACAGGTGAGCAGTGGAAGACAAAGATGAAAGTAAGGGCAGGGGTGTAACTTCTGATGAGCCATGCATTCCATAATGACCAAGAGGATGTTTTATAGGCAGTGCCTATTTAAAACCCATGGTGGTTGTGAAGTAAGGTATTGACATTATCCCACAGGACACTGAATGAAAGGTGTTTGGTGGCAGAGGTACTAGCTAGAACGTCTGACCTATAACCATGGCAGCAGGATGACTTCAGAGGAGGGATCAGATTTGAAATAGATTTCCAAGGTAGAGTCAGGAATTAGGCAGAACAGAAAAAGGAAGAACCTGACAACACTTCAGAGAAGTCACCAGTAACCCCTTAGGGACCATAGTGTTAGTTAACCCAATGAGGCACCACTAGGCTCATTAAAAAGCCTGAGTCAGACCCTGTGTAATGCCTAAGTTTCTTTAAAAATACCAAGTACAGCCCTAGCTGGTTTGGCTCAGTGGTTAGAGCATCGGCCCCTGGACTGAAGAGCCCCAGGTTCGATTCCGGCCAAGAACACGTATCTTGGTTGTAGGCTTGATCCCTGCCCTCTCTCCCCTCACCCCACTGTGAGCCCACGGAAACAACCCCCCCCCCCCCCCCGAAAAGCAATGTAAAGTATTTAACCCTCTGGTGAGGGTTAAACATAAATAAATAAATAAATACCAAGCACATAAAAAAAGCATCCATACTAGGGTGGGTGGGGGAAGAACAAACACTTTCTAAGCTCCCAAAATAAAGATAATTGACTTAGGGGCTTCCACTTGAATTTCAAATATGACCTAAAAAAAATGATAAGCCTTTGGAACAGGGAGTGGGGTGTCTGTTCCACCCTGGAATCTGGAATTTGAATCTGTCCTCATCACTGCCCCCCTCACTTCATGCACCAGTCTTGATCACACTCTGACCATGACTTCCTCATCTGGGCCCAGATGTTAGTATCCTTTGTACCTCCTCAGGTGGGTCTCTCTGACTTACGCAACTTAGCCCCTAAGCCAGACGTTGAATCTTTCCTGATTTCTCAGCCGAGTCCATTTAAGACTGGCTGGTCATCTGATCTCCACTCTCTCCTTCCCTACATTCTCCTTTCTTGGCAGCTCCTCCATGCCCTCCAACCAGTTCTGGGTAAATTCTGGCCAGAAAGGGCTGGTACAAATGTGAAACAATACTGTTGACCTTGAACAAACACGAAAGTCAAATATTGCTCCAATAAAATGGGTTTATTCGGGAACAACAATCTCAATTTTGGATAAGTGGTCTAATGGTGAATCACACACCAGTCTCAAGAAACAAAGGAAAGGGAAGGGTATTATACAGGGGAACAGGATGTTGGGAGAGCCATTACAGACACGGAGTTCTGCCTGTTGGCACTCTCCCTTTTGGCCTCCTCACTTCATTTTAAATGAGGTTTCTGTGTACTGACTTTTATAATACACATGCCAGTCCCTTTGCAACAACTGTCAAGAGCCCAAGCTGGGACTAGGGACATGGGTTTAGTCTCACTTCCACATTTGGCTCTCCCTGGATGTTCTCTGTGTCCATGTCCTAACCTGTGAAATGACTCTTACGTTGCCCTACATTTCACAGTGGTCTGGGAGGATCAAGTGAGGGACTATTTTGGAAAGTGATGTATTTCTGTCAGCTTTTATTATTTCCACTTCCCTGTGTTCCAGGTGTGGGTTGTTATTTTTAAATAATTTTTTACTTTTCAATTATAGTTGACGTACAATATTATGTTAGTTTCAGGTGTACAACCCAGTGATTAGACCTATAGCTTACAAAGTGATTGCCCCATAAATCTAGTACCCATATGAAACCATACATAGCTATTATAACATTATTGACTATACTCCCTAGGCTGTACTTTACATCCCCATGACTATTCTGTAACTACCAATTTGTACTTCTTAATCCCTTCACCTTTTTCTCCCAGTCCCAATCCCTGTCCCATCTGGCAACCATCAAAATGTTCTCTGTATCTAGAAGTTTATTTCTGTTCTGCTTGTTCATTTATTTTGCTTTTTAGATTCCACATAGAATTGAAATCATGTGGCATTTTCCTTTCTCTACTTACTTATAACACTCAACACAATATCCTCTGGGACCTTCCATATTGTTGCACATGCAGGATTTCATTCTTTCTTACGGCTGAGCTATATTCCATTGTATATAGGCACCACTTCCTCTTTATCCATTCATCTTTTGATGGACACTTAGGTTCCTTCCATATCTTGGCTATTGTAAATAATGCTGCAAAGAACATATAGATATATATGTCTTTTCAATGTAGTGTTTTGGGTTTCTTTGGATACATACTCAAAAATGAAATTGCTGGGTCCTTCTTTTTTCTTGTTATAGCCTTTGTTTTAAAGTCTATTTTGCCTGGTATAAGTATTGCTACCCCAGCTTTTTTTGTTTGTTTGTTTCCATTTTCATTAAATATCTTTTTCCATCCTTTTACTTTCAATCTGTGTGTATCTTTCATTCTGGAGTGCATCTCTCGTAGACAGCGTATATATAGGTCTTACTTTGTTAGCCCTTCAGCCACTATAAGTCTTTTGATTAGAGCATTTAATTCGTTTTTACTTAAAGTATTTGTTGATAAATATATATATTGCCATTTTATTATTTATCTTTTTATCTTTTTTTATATTTCATATTTCTTGTAATACTGATTTGGTGGTGATGAACTCCTTTAGGTTTTTCTTGTCTGGAAAGCTCTTTGTCTATCTGTTGATTCTAAATGACAGCCTTCCTGGGTAATCTTGGTTGTACATCCTCACTTTTTATGACTTCGAATATTTTGTGCCAATCCCTTCTGCCTACAAAGTTTCTGTTGAGAAATCAACTGACAGTCTTATGGGAGCTCCTTTATACATAACCAATTGCTTTTCTCTTGCTACTTTTACGATTCTCTCGGTGTTTTTAATCTTTGGCATTCTAATTATGATGTGTCTTAGTGTGGGCCTCCTTGGATTCATCTTATTTGGAACTCTTTCACTTCCTAGACTTCTATGTCTAGTTCCTTCACCAGGTTAGAAAAGTTTTCTGTCATTATGTTTTCAAATAGGTTTTCAGTGCCTTACTCTCTCTCTTCTCTTTGTTGCATCCCCATGATGTGAGTGTTGGTATGCCTGAAGTTTTCCTAGAGAATCCTTAAACTATCCTCATTTTTTTGGATTATTTTTTTCTTGTTGCTATTTGGATTGGGTGTTTTCTGCTTCTTTATCTTCCAAATCACTGATTTGATCCTCTGCTTTGTCTACTGTATGCTACTGTTGATTCCCTGTAATGTATCCTTCGTTTCAGTTCATGTATTCTTCATTCCTGACTGGTGTTTTTTTTTATGTTTCCTATCTTCATTTTTATGTTTCCTATCTTTTTGTTGAAGTTCTTGCTAAGTTCATCTACTTTTCCCCTACGTTCATGGATCATCCTTATAGTGAGTGTTTTGAACTCCATATCTTGTAGATTGCTTGTCTCCATTTTGTTCAGTTATTTTTCTGAAGTTTTGTTCTGTTCTTTCATTTGAGACATGCTTCTTTGTCTCCTTATTTTGGCTGCCTCACTTTGTTTGCTTCCATGTATTAGTTTGAGCTTCTATGTATTCCAGTTTTGGTAGAGTGGCCTTATGCTGTAGGTGTCCTGTAGGGCCCAGTGGCACAATTTTCCCAGTCAACAGAACTAGGCACTCCAGATGTGTCTTTTGTGTGGACTGTGTGCACTCTCCTGTAGTAGCTGAGCTTGATTGTTGCTGACACATCAATGGAAGGGATACACGCCATGGCAGATCAGCTGGGAGCACTGGCCACAACCACAGTGTAGGATCTGCTGTGCAAGGCTGACCCCATAGAGCAGGACTTCTGGTACCTGATGAGTCCACCCCTTGAGTGTGTTGTTTGTGGAGGTAGTAGGTGGTCACTCAGGTGGCATCTGAAGATTTCCACTGGGTGCACTGGCTCACCAGCCTCCTGGAAGTACAGGCCAAGGTCAGCCACTGTCTTTGCCCTGCCCAGGGTCACCCTCCATGAGTTACAGAGCGATTGGCAGATGGCTGCTACTTGTTCTGGGTTGGAGGTGCCCAGGAGATGCCAAACTTCTAAGTAAGGCCAGCTGCCACTTTTGTGAGTCCTGGGGACACTGAGCAACAGGTACAGGACATTGTGAGGCCAGGTGCTGCTTGTTGGGGTTTGTGAACCTTTGAGAGATTTCAGGGAGGTTCACAGGATGAGCCAAGACAGGCTGTTTATATAGGAATATCCATTGGTTGGCCTGCATGTTAGCTGGGGTGTGGCCCCAGGGAATCACTAGGGCAGGGTGAACAGTGTTAGCCAGGTTGATGGAGACTCAGATATGACACCTGCCTGCTGTCTCTGTCAGGGGATGGCTCAGCAAGGGAACAATGGCTTCTGCCAGCACTTCCATCTGAGAGAAAACTTTCCCTCAAGCCCTTGCCCTGAAGCCAGATAATTCATTTCTTCCCTGTATGCCTCTGGAGCCTTTCAAATAGCTGCACCTGTTCTGGAGCTCAGAACAAGTGCATCTGAGTAAGTCTCTACATAGCCCCTTTAACAGGCCTGGGACTCAAGCAGGCTTCTATCTCTCTCAGCACAGTCCTCACCAATTTTCACAGTCAAAAGTTATGGGGGGCTTCTCTTCTGGCACTGGAACCCTGGGCTGCGGGGCCTGGTGTGGGGCTGTGATCACTCTCCTTTCAGGGGGCACTTCTGCAGCCAAAATATCCCTCCCAATTTTTAACCAACAAAGGTGGGTGTAGGACCAGCTCATTCTGCCTCTCCAGCCCCCTACCAGTAGCAATGTGGCTTCTTCCATGTATCCTTAGTTATAAGACTTCTGGTCAGCTAGACTTCAGGTGGTTCCAAATGATGGTTGTTCTGTAGTTTAGTTGTAATTTGATGTGGTGTGGGAGGACGCGAGTACCACATTGACCTACTCTGCAACCCTGACCTGAAGTCCCCAGGTGTTGATTTTTTTAAAATTACAAGAGCCTAAAAGCCCATTTGTCTTCGAAGTCAGTCAATTTGTCGGAAACAAAAAGTAATTAAAGTCTTTTACTTAATCTTGTTACCTAACTCATTTCTGCACATTTGAACATCTTTCTGTTAAAAAAGTTTTGACTGTTTTCTAGTTTCTTAGCAGCACATAAAATAGTTTCCAGCTTTCAGCTTCATTCTAGGGGAAAGGCCACTCCAGCATTTTCTCAATGGTGTACTGTTGTAGCTGGTTCATTCAGAGTTTTTGAAAACATAGGGATTAAGACATTTATGAAAAAATTTGAACCATGGTTAATCATTCACTTAATATACATTCGCTAGCTGGGAAATATGTGGTAGATAGTAAGTCATATGACAATGTTTCTAGTTCTTTGCATTTGTCTATTGATGGAATATATTTGTTTAGCATGCATATTTTTTGTTTAGTGTACATTTGTTTATGACTGAATAGATGAATGACATGCCCCTTATTTCACTTCTCTGGGTCTCCCTGGCTGGAGCCCTTGTTTCTCTGATTAGTACAATATTGAAAACCATGTGTGCACTCACTGCTTCAGCACAGTGCTCAGTGTTACACATTGTTACCTCATGTAATTTTCACAATAACTGACAGTGGTATGTGTTATTGTCATTCTCATTTTTTGCAATTTGGAGAACTGAGGCCACTTGGTTAAATACCACATGAGCCCAGGGGCTATGCTCCGTTCACAGAAGCAGCACATTGCAGGAAGCTGGGCAGTGGTTTGATTTGTAAGTAGATCTGAAACAAAGCAGGGTAATTTTTGCTGACATTAACCCACAGTTTCCTCATTCCTGCTCCTATTTATTGGCTCAGTGATTTCTTGTCTTGGGCAGGTTCAATGCAGGGCAGGGCCATAGAAAGGCCAGTTCTCCCACTGGCTGACATATGCAGCTTGATACATTCCCAACTCATACCAGATTTTTAGGCAAAAGGGTTGTAATCATCATTTTTGTTAAGCAGTTGACAGAGAGATTACTTAGAAATTATAATACTATAAAAACTCAACTATAGATGCTAAAATATTTTCATTTCTTCCCCCAACCCAGTTATTTCAAGTGGATGAAAACCTATTTTAAAAAATATGAATGTTGCAAAGATAAAATCAAGTGACCCATCTGAACTATTACCAATAAAATTAATTATTTGAATAAAATCAGTAAAAATAAAATTGAAAAATTAATACTGCAATTATGCTGAGATTAGTATCATAAATACAATATACATGCAAGTTTTGCAAATCAGGTTCTTTACTAAGTTTATTTTGATAATCCAATCTTTGTTGCTATAGTATAATGTCCTTCATATTAAAAATTAAAAATTTTTAAGTAATACAATTGGATAACCATGATTAACAGAGCTAGTGCTATTAACCATGGAAGTTCAACAACTGAAAAAAATGAAAATAGTAACATATGTGGCTAAAATCACATAGTCACGAAACCATAAAAATTCTAGAAGAAAAAGTCAGTAAAATCTCAGACATCTTGTGTAGCAATATTTTTGCTGATATATCTCCTAGGGAAAGGGAAATAAAGGAAAAAACAAATAGGACTACATAAAACTAAAAAGCTTCTGGACAGCAAAAGAAACCATCAACAAAATGAAAAGGAACCCACAGTGTGAGAACAAATTTGTCAATGATACTTCTGATAAGGGGTTAATTTCCAAAATGTATAAAAACTTACACAACTCAACACCAGGATGACAAACAACCCAATTAAAAAATGGGCAAAGGATCTGAACAGACACTTCTCCAAAGGGGACATACAGATGGTCAATAGACACATGAAAAAATGCTCAAAATCACTAATCATCAGAGATGCAAATTAAAATGACAATGAGGTATCACCTCACACCTGCCAGAATGGCTACTATATATTTTTTTAATGTTCTGATTTTTTAAATGTAATTATTGATTTCAGAGAGAGGAAGGGAGAAGGAGAGAGAGACAAACATCAATGATGAGAGAGTCATCGATCAGCTGGCTGCCTCCTGCACGGCCCCCACTGGGGATCAAGCCCGCAACCCAGAACAAACAAGTCCTGGCGAGGGTGTGGAGAAAGGGGAACCCTAGTGCACTGCTGGTGGGAATGCAGGCTGGTGCAGCCACTATGGAAAACAGTATGGACTTTCCTCAAAAAATTAAAAATGGAGCTGCCTTTTGACCCAGTGATCCCACTTCTGGGAATATATCCTAAGGATCCCGAAACACCAATCAGAAAGAAGATATGCACCCCTATGTTCACAGTAGCGTTATTTACAATAGCCAACATCTGGAAATAGCCCAAGTGCCCATCAGTAAACGAGTGGATAAAAGCCGTGGGACATTTACTCCATGGAATACTATGTGGCTGTAAATAAATAAATAAATAAATAAATAAATAAATAAATAAATAAAAAGGAACTCTTACCCTTTGCCACTTAATCCTGTCTCAAGGGCCACTTGACATTCATCTTTTATTTCAAGTGTCCCAGGCTTCTCTGTTGGTATCCCACAACACTCTGTGCTTCTGGTGTCTCTCATACTTCTCTGCTTGCTCCTTTCCCTCTTCTGGAGGCTCACACTTCTTTACCCAGTTTTGTTTTGTTTTTTTAAAATGTATTTTTATTGATTTCAGAGAGAGGAAAGGAGAGGGAGAGAGAGAGAGATAGAAACATCAATGATGAGAGAGTCATTGATCGAGCTCGCAACCGGGGCATGTGCCCTGACCTGGAATCAAACCCCGATCTCCTGGATCCCAGGTCGACGTTCAACTGCTGAGCCATGCCTGGCCAGGCTCTTTACCCAGTTTTTAAAATATGGGAATTACTCAAGGTAACAGCAACACAAATAGACATATTTAAAGGTTTCCTTGATTCACTGGTTATGTCATCCAAAAGAACTGGGAAGATCAACACATCTGGTGTTGCTTACAAGGTGACAAAGAGGAAAGGAGAAAGGACCTTGGAATTCTCGTTCTGGAGAGAAGGGGTTTTGGGCAAGCTGCTTTTCTTTTTTAGACTTAATTTTCTTGTTCATAAGATAGTACAAGTTCTAGAGAATCCACATGGACCCTTCCAGTTGTAGCATTTATTCATTATGCTGTATCTCCTTGCTTACCTATTGTCCCCCCCACCACCACCAGACTGTGAACTGTCCCAAGGAAAGTTACTTAGCCTTGATCCTTCTTTGTTTCCTGGCATTGCCCAGCACTGACCTTTGTACAGGAGGCAGCAGTGAGAGTGGGGACTGACCCTATGCCTCCTTCCTGAACATTTCCATTCTCTTACCTCCAGGCTGTTGAGGAAGAAATTGATGGAACCATGTGTTGTTGGACCTCTGCATAAAACCTCCTATGTAAATGTGACTGTTTCCTCAACATTTAACAACTTGCTTGCCGATGCCCTCAGCATTAATTGTATAAACAATATTATTCTGCACGGCAGGTGTGACTCGTTGGTTGAATGTTGTCCTGTGCACCAAGAAGTCCCTGGCTTGATTCCTGGTCAGGACTCATGCCTGGGTTTTGGGCTTGATCCCCCATAGGGGCATGCAGAAGGCATCAGATCTATGTTTCTATCTCTCTCTCCCTCTCCCTTCCTCTCTAAAATCAATAAAAATGTATTTTTTAAAAATTAAATAAACAAACAAATAAATAAATAAATACCACATGATTCTGAGACACTTTTAGCTGAGGGATGGAAGAAGGCAAGAGGTGAGAGGTCTAGGGAAGAGGGAACTGAAACAAGGTGTGGCACAAAATGGAACAGTCCAGGGGCCAGTACTTGGTCCAGATGAAGTCATCACCATTGGATTCTGTCTTATCCATTAACCTGCCAAGTAAAACCTGGCTCCAGAGACTGGGGTAGGTGCTTGAGGAATGGGGGCAGTAACAGGGAAGAGAATAAGAATTTGTAACAGAGATTGGGTTTATTGTTCAGGGCTGTAAATCCAGCACCTAACCTGTGCCTATCTTAGTATAAATGCATGAATGAATAAATGAATGAATGAATGAATGAATGAATGAATGAATGAATGAATTGTGGACAATGCCTACAAAGAAGGCTGGGAGTGGGGGACAGCATCTTGGAAAGCTGGGTCTGTTGGATCCTACTTCACCACCTACTGGGTAATGAAAAATTCATTACTTTCTAACTACTTTACTACATTTACTATTATGTATGCTCTTGAGGTTATTTATGTTCCTTGTGCCCAGGGCTCACTTCATGGGCATGGAACCTGAGCAGGCCTGCAGGGCCTTCCATTCAGAAGGATGTGCTTTTGGTTTAATGCTCTGCTATTGTCATCTTGTTAATAAATTTTTAACAAGGGGCCCCACATATTCATTTTGCACCAGGGTCCACAGATTATGTTGGGGGCCCTGATTGCATCTGCATGGTGGAGCTACTATACAATGGTATGCTACTTAGCATCTCTTCCCAATTCAGGGTTCAGGGTCCTTTGTTGGCAGCTTGAAACAGGACGTGGTGGACATCAGCAAACACTGGAAATCAGGGTGAGCCCCAGTTGTAAAACATTTACCAGCGCACCACTAGACAGGCCACACTATATAAATATAGTGTTTCCCCCCAAAATGCATACCCACACTTTGAATAATTATCAAGGCAGTGTTTATTACAATACATTTTATTTTCAAAATTGAGCTATCAGCTGTTAAAGTGAGTATACATTTTTTTGGGACACCCTGTGTAATGGTCATAGTCGCCCACCACCAGCCTACAGACCCCTGTGGGTTTTGGTAGAATTTCAGAGTGAAACAAAGGTCTTTTTGTATAGCACGTTACCATTTATTTGTGTCAATGAAGAAAAATGATGACCTCAACTTTGGCATTATTCCAAAACCTAAATTCAAATTTCCCTTGATTGAAAACTGCCATGCTTGAAATATGACACTCCAGGAGGGTATAAGAAACCCTGAATGAAGATTTGCACCAGTTGATAAAGGGTTAGAAGTCTGGGAACTTGCACCTGCCTCCTCTGGCCAAGTCTGAGCTGCACCTCCCATCGCTCTTCCTCCTTCCCGGGAAAGGAAGGAGCTTCTCAGAGGGCTCAGAGACGCAGTGGGCTGGGTGATCTTCCCCCAGCGCCAGGCTTCAGAAAGCTCACCCTCTCCCTGGTCCTTGGAGATCGCCGGCACTCGTCAGCTCAGAGTGATGGTGTCCAGCTGGCTGTTGATGTGCTGGGCGAGGCTCTTTTACCTGGCGATCGTGTTCTTCCTGACCGTGGGGCTGCTGAAGGCCATCAAGCTCTACCTGCGGAGGCTGCAGCTGCAGCGAGATCTGCGCGACTTCTCCGGGCCATCCCCTCACTGGTTAACCGGGAACCAGCAGGTAGATGGAAGGGAGGAGTGAAGGACGATGCTGGAAGCCAGAGGGGCAGAGAGACTGCTTCCTTCCCTTCCTCCCATCCTTCCATCCTGCACAACCCTCTCTGGCCCAGCTTGTGGCTCTCCCATCTTTTTATTATTCTACACTTGCTCCCTCACAGCCCTACAGGGAAAGGGAAACACCCTGAAGCCCCTAGAGAGGAAGCGTTGGTGGCTGGGAGGGGGCTATTTCAAAAGACTGAATCTGGGAAAAGAAAGCGGGTGTAACTCAGGCCTGTCTCTGCTTCACCAATTTCTTGCATTTATGCACTGCATTTTAAAAAGCCTTCCACACGTATTGTTAAAAATAATTTTTAGAAAGTATTATCCTAAATAATATTTATCAATTGTAGGGAATGTACAAAACTGGACATAATAGTTGCCAGTGTTAGGCCATTTCAACTAGAGAAAATTAACTGTCTTTTCCTAAGATTCTTGTGAAGCAGGGAGTAGCCCCAGACAATCACTCAAAAAATATTGACTGATTTAAATTTGTAAGGTAGAGGAAGGCTGTTACCTTTTGGTCTTTCCTGTTATCTAAATCCACTCCCACCCCTGATTTCTTGTTTTATTAAAAACATAAACTATTCCCTGGCTGGGCTGAAATTGACAAAATTAACTGCAATATACAGTCCAAGCCTTCCCCCTGGAAGTTGCAGGCCTTTATTAGACTCCAGAGTTACAAAATAGGTACATCAGACAAATTTTGCCAGGGCAGTGGTTGTCTAGGTGGGGAGACAGATTACTGGTGCTTCCTAGTCTCCTATCTTTCCAGAATTCTCCCACCTATTTGATTGTTAATCCTTATTATGTGACCCTTTTCTCTCCCTCTCTCTAACAGCTTTAAAATCTTCACTTTGCCTTTGGTGTTCTGAAATTTAATTATGATATACTTAGGTGTGGCACTTAGGTTGTTTTGTTTGTTTGTTTGTTTTTTCAGTTATTATCCCTGATGTTTTGGTCAGCAATCTTTTTGATCTGGAAACTCATATTCATCAGTTCTGAGAAATTTTTATGTGTAATGTTTGTCTTAGTTTAGATTTTCCCAGAATAAGATTCTAAGACAAGGATTCAAGAGCAAGTATTTTATTTTGGAGATTATGCCAGGAAACTTTGATAGAGGGTTTGGCAGGTAAGATGGAGATGAGAAGGCAGTCAACATAATGTTGATTCTCAAGCAAGTTACCTCTGTGGATAACTGTAGCTTAATCTAACAGGCAAACTCTGGTAGCCAGTGTATGTAACTCAGAGTTATCCTGCCTGAAGAGTAAGGGAACTGGGGCATTTTTAGATTAACTCCTGACAGTCATTGGTGAAAGATTGATCCTAGGGGGTGTTAAATTTCCAGCACTTCTAAACTGTTGTGCAGACAGCAAAGCAGGCTCCAGTAGCCAAGGACAACACTTAGGTTAATAAATAAAGATTCTGGTTATGGTATGCATTAAAGTGGTAAGGTTGAAGGGGTAGGGATAGGACAGTAACAGTGCATACTACAATTTTTTTGATACTTCCTCCCCATCACCCTCTCAAATTTTCTCTCTTTCTGGAACTCCTGTTGGTTGAATATGAGCCTCCTGGATTGAGCCTCTATTAATTTTATATATATATATATATACACACACACACACACACACACACATATATATATATATATACACACACACACACACACATATATATATAAAATATCAGGAGCCCTGCTTCATAGAGCTCTTGATATAAAAATTAAAGAATATATATTTATATATAATTTCATGTTACACATATATATAATCTCACATCACCTTTGTAAAAAATAAATGTAAACATAAAACTTAACTTCCAGATTCTCAATTCTGTATAATTGGTCTATACTGTATGTCTATCCTTATGCCAGTACCACACTGTTTTAAGTACTGTAGCCTTATGGTAAGTTCTGAAATCAGGAAGCATGAGTTCTTCAACTTTGTTCTTTTTCAAGACCATTTAGGCTATTCTGGATGCTTCCAGCTTCCATGTAAATTTTAGTACCAGCTTGTTAATATCTACACAGAAGCCAGCTGTAATTCTGATAGGGATTGCATTGGATCTGTGGATCAATTTGGGAAATACTGCCATCTTAACTTAAAACTCTTATTAAGCCTTCTAATCCAAGAGCATGGATCTCTTTCCACTTATTTAAGTCTTTTAAAATTTCTTTCAACAATGGTTTATAGTTTTCAGAGTATATGTTTTACAATTCTTTTGTTAAATTTGTTTCTGAATGCCTTCTTCTATTTGATAGTCATAAATGGAATGGTTTTATTTTCATTCAGATTGGTCATTGCCTTCATGGTGTTTTAAAGTCCATATCCCTCTTGACTGTCACTAAATTATTTTTTGTATTTTAGAGAGGTCTCTGTCAGAGTTTTGCCGGTTGGAGATGGCTGATATATCAAGTTAGCTAATATTATCAATTTACTATACTCTCCCCTCATCCTCACTAGAGTACAGAATCTATGAGAGGAGGGTTCACCACTATCAGCCCAGTATTTGGCTCATAGTAGGTGCTTAATAACTACTTTGTTGAATACACACATATTAGGTACTAAATAAATTCATTCATTCAAAGATCTATTGACCACAAAGAATAGACCAGGTAGACTGACACTTATTCAGTAGACCAATGAATCCCAGCCAGTATGGTTGGGACCTAGTGTGTTGTATATGCATGGGTGTGTGTGTGTGCACACTCATGTGTGCACATGCACACTTACATGTGATTCAGGGAAAGCCTGTGTAGCTAAGTATTAAGACACTTGGTCTCAAAAGTTCAATCTGGGTTTGAATCCTTACTACTAGTTGCAGCTGTACAACCTTGGACAGATTACTTAGCTTTCCTAAGGCTCAATTTCCTCTTCTGTAAAATGGAGATTGCAATTGTATCTGAAGATAAGGCTCCTGATATAAAAATTAAAGAATATAAAGCATGGAAAGCACTTGGAAGCCCCCAGCTCATAGTATTGCTTGGTAAATGTTAGCTGTTACTATTACTCTGAGCTAAGTAATTTCCAAATATTTCTGAACATTGTCTCCTAAATATGTATAATATGCATTTTCAAATGTATTTAATGCTGCTGTGGATGAAAAATATAAATTCATATATTACAGGATTCACAATAACGTTCTGTCCTTTTTGTCTAGACAAGAGTTACTAAAAGTATAACCAAATGCTTGTGGCTAAGGGTGTCCATGATCTTTTCTAACCTAAAAAATAATCCTCATACTAGGCTGTAATTTCCATGAAGGCAAAGACCTTGCCTATCTTATATTTCTCTGCATCTCTACCACTTGATGCATGTTATAGGCACTTAATAAGTAGTCATCTGTTTATTTTTTGCAAATGAAATTAGCATTGTTGGCAAACATTGCTCACGGCTCACAGCATCTGTCGGTGCTTGTCGCTGGCTTGACTGTCAGAGGAGAGCAAAAAAAGAGTCTGCAGGAGCTAGTTTCAAGTCTCAATCTTTTGGGGGCCCTAAACTATCCAGGGAGCACTTCATAGATTAGAGGTGCTAGCTGGTAACAGAGGATATTAGGAGCCAAAGTTTTCTACCTCTTTTGATG
The DNA here is from genome assembly GCF_054644295.1 of Miniopterus natalensis. Lineage (NCBI taxonomy): Eukaryota > Metazoa > Chordata > Mammalia > Chiroptera > Miniopteridae > Miniopterus > Miniopterus natalensis. The sequence continues at coordinate 27,430,225 of NC_142089.1, forward strand.
GTAAGAACAAACAATCACATGGCACATTCTGTGTGACTGGTCACACAAGGAACAGATTGACAGCCTTCAGGTTTTTTTCAGGTCAGGATCCCCACGATCATGCTCAAATCAGTAGCTGGGCACACTCAGACACACACATACAGTTCTCCCCATCTCCTCCCACTTTATGCCCTTGACCCCTCAAACTCTATGAAGCAGATACAATTGCAATCTCAACATAAATGAATCTTACTGTCAGTGATTTAGTGGAACTATTTATTTATTTATTTATTTATTTATTTATTTATTTATTTATTTATTTATTTATTTAATATATCTTTATTGACTTCAAAGAAAGGAAGGGAGAGGGAGAGAGAGATAGGAACATCAATGATGAGAGAGAGTCACTGATCGGCTGCCTCCTGCAGGCCCCTGACTGGGGATCGAGCCTGCAACCTGGGCACATGGCCTAACTGGGAATCGAACTGCAATCTCCTGGATCCTAGGTCGATGCTCAACTGCTGAGAAACGCCGGCCGGGCCAGTGGTCCTATTTAAATGAGCCATTAGCAGGCTGCTTATCAGGCAAAAAGTTCATTTCTAATGGTAGTATTTGTGTTCTGATTTATATGTGTTGGCAGCTGAGAGGTGATGTTTTTTGCTTGTTTTTGTTGTTGCTTTGCATATGAGTTTGTTTTTATTGCTATAATACAAAAACAACTATTTGCTTCTTGCTTTTGCAGCACTGAGTGCCATATTCTTGGGCATCAGGAGGGCCTACATGGATTCATTCATTTACCCAGGAAAAGTGGTAGCATATTTTAGATCGATTCCTTACATCATGTCTGTGCACAGCTGACACACAGTTATCTGAACTAGAGTAAGAGGATAGATTATAGCATCAAGCCACAGGAAATCCTGTATTTTATCTTAGGCAGTAATTTTAACTTCTTCTTTTTTGAAACCTTTCACTAGTGTGGAGTCGAGTCAAACATGATGGGTCTTTCACACCAGACTGAGGCGTTTGGACTGACTTCAGGGTAGATAAGAATCGCAGCTGAATAGGATGCTGTCAGTTGTCAGCTTGGAGAGAGATCAGATTGCTGTGATGCAGTTATTTCAAACCCCTGCTTTCCCATCTTTCTGCTGGTCGGTAGGGTAGAATCGTCCTGGTTTGGCAGTTTGCTTACCTGGCGCGAGGAGGCGATGCTGGAATTGGGGCTGCACAGGGGCAGGCGGAGCATATGGGGAGAGCTGGCAGTAACTGAGGGTTTTGTGTTTGAGTTTGCTTTAAGCTTCACACACGTGTATCAATGAAACTTCTATTATATGGCAAAATAAGTGGATTTTCTTTGTAGATGGAGTTGGCAGGTTTTTAGAAAGAAGCATTTACTGTTAAGTCATTAGGGGCAAAAATCACTCATCAATAGTTAGAAGAAAAGAGGGAATGGTGAGCTGGGTGGTGGGTCATGTTCAACACACTAGCAGTTACCTTTCCGCATAGGAAACAAAAGTATTTTTTAGCTTCCAGATGCCACTCCTGACCCTAGCGTGTGACCTTGGCAGGGGAGGTGGGGCATGTGACTTGACTCCCTTCACCCTCTCAGTTGGGAAAACAGTTCACAGTGTATGTCATTTGACAGTGACTTAGTCTGGGGATATAAGATATATTTATATTGAGAAGATAAATATGCTATCCTTGTTTAGAATGTTATACCCCAAGCTTAGAAATCCCAAGTAAAGTGTGTTCACCCACTTCCAGGAAAAGGGTCAGGCCCCTCTGCCTGGTGACCTTATCCAGGCCCTGAACTCAGCTCGGATCTGTAAGAGGGATGAGTCTAGACTGGTTGGCATCTCTAATTTCCTTCACTTTTTTTTCACTGAAGATGTTTCATGAAGATAATTTGGGAGTAACTGAGGAGCTTGTCAAAAAATACCCTTGTGCCTTTCTTGCCTGGATCGGGCCCTTTGAGACATTTGTCTATATCTATGACCCAGACTATGTAAAGACAATTCTGAACCAAACAGGTAAGAAAAGAAATGAATCTCGGGAACCTCATCCTCCTTGAGTGATATGCACAAACCACAGGCAGGATTCTGAAGGAGTTCTGAAGCAAAGATTAGTATTGGGCCTTTAAGAGACACTGGAGGAAGTGTGAGGAAGTTTCCCACCAATCCTGAAGGGAATTCCCACATCCCCCAGTCCCTGTCTAGTTCAGACCCCCATGGGTCCTTTTAGGTCACTGTATATCTTAAAGCCCAGCAGGCACCACCAGATCACCACAGGCTTTTTTTGTCTCTTTTGGTTTTGTGACTTCAGTGTCAGCAATACTCCCCAGTCCTGGCCCCTTGCTCGAGCATGTCTTCAGAGGGACTCAGGTTCAGTATGTGGACCTGAATGCCAGATCACTGCTTTATTTAGTCTAACCTCTTCACTGTGGTCTAAATTTTGTTTTTGTTTTTGGTATATCTCTCAACTGTGTCCTTTTTGGAACATGAGTCCTCTGACTCCTCCATCCAATTCTTTTTCAAGGCATTCATGGTACATTATCTCATAGCCAAAATTAAAATGTCCAGTTTTTGCTGCATTAACTTTGTAAATCAAGGCCTGATATTCCCATCTTTCTTCCCTGTGTCATTGTCTCCATTACTCTTAGCAAAATCTAATAAAAGAAAACAGCCTTTTCTATGTTTCCCATTTCCTCAGTTCTCTCGGGTTGGTCTCATGTTCACTTCTTAAAGGACCCCTACACCTTCCAAAGGCTGCAAGGAATGAGCCCTGGGCTCCCTTTTGCTGACTATTTGTGGTTAATGTGGGCAAACAAGAGAACCTTCACCAACTTTGATAATTTTCCTCTAATGCTGTCTTTTGTTTCCTCTGTTTGACTCTGCAGATCCCAAGTCCAGGTTCTTGTACAAGTTCTTGATTCCACTAATCGGTATGTATGTGACCCACTCTCTTGCTAGAAGTCCCCTTTCTATAATAGAGCATTCCAAAGAAACTCAAATCAGAATTCAGAAGCATTAAGGGTATGGTGGAGCTACACTGAAGTTATCAAGGGTGGAGGTCAAGAGGGAGTGCTAAGGTCAACATAACACAACTTCCTAAGAACCCTCCTTGTCCATTTCTGTCCCCAAAATCTCATTCTCAAGGCAGCATATGTGTATCTGTCCCATCTCTGTCTTGAAAATTGCAGCCTCACCATCTGTACTCTTTATGTTATCCTTTCTTCTCTCTTGTTTTCTTGGCTCCTTCCCTTTCTTTTTGGAGTTCTTCTATTTCCGTATGCAAATCAGTAAAATTTTGCTTCAGAGTACAGTTTGGAAATATCCCATGAGCACATAAATTAAGCCTTTTAGTCATGTAATTGGTATTTATGTTAGACAAGAAAGGAATTAAATGAAAAAATATAGGTTTTGGATTTAGAGCTACTTGGATTTGAATACTGCCCCCCATTGACTAGTTGAGTGTGGTCTTAGGGAAGTCAATTAACCTCTCTAAGCCTGTGTTTCCTCATTTGACAATGAGGAAGAGAGTTACATCTCCAGACTGTTGTGAGGATTAAATAAAACATGTATTTTCAGCACTGAGTGCAATGCCTGGCACTGTACCAATGCCCGACCATGCATTGCAAGCCTGGTGTGTTGTAAGCTCTCAATGAATGATGGCAATTATATATTAATAAGCTTTAAGTTTCTTTTAAAGCCAAATCTTTAATGACCTTGCTGGTAACAGAAGATTGTGAGGCATTAGCCTTGATTAGTGTTTTCAGCTTGTATCATTTATGGGTATGAAACACAGACAAGAGCTCAAGGAGAAGATATCTGGGGAGATAGTGAACACTTTTGTCCAGTTCCTTATGAAGTTTTTGTTCACAGTATAGTTTATGGGTTGGTTTGAAGTGAGAGATGATGACTATTTGCTGTGTTTCTACTGTCAGCTAGAGACCAGGCCAGGTGCCTTATATGTACACCTTCATTTAATCTGCACAGCAACACAGTGAAGTAGATATTTATTATCAAACTTGATCACTGAGAAAGCCAAGCCAAGGAAGATTAAGTGATTTACTCAATTATTACACAGGTAGTAACTGATGATTTCAGGATGAGCACTCTCATTAGGCTTCATAAAGTGGGGTTTTTTTTCTGACAATGCTAAATACATGCATCCCAGATGCAAACAAACTCACCTCGATCTTAATATATGAGCACTGCTTTGATATTGCATTCTGTCATGTCTGTGCACCATTGTCACTTCATGGTGTCTGTTCCTCACCTCTTCTTCATCATCTCTTCTAATAAAATGCTTTTGTGCCTTTTATGTCTCAAGGAAAAGGACTACTGAATCTAAACGGATCCAAGTGGTTCCAGCACCGGCGCATAATAACTCCTCTATTCCATTTTAACACCCTGAAAGCCTACGTCAGCATAATGGCCCAGTCTGTGAACGTAATGCTGGTAGGGATAAAAGTATTCTGATGTATTGCAAAATTCTTCCAACAGGGAATGGGTTAGACATATGTTTAGTGGGCAGTGAAAGTCAAAGGGGGATGATTTCTAGAAATTAACCAATTACAAGTATCCACTAAGCAATAGGTGTCTATGTAAGACTTTGCTATGTTTTTGGGGGTGATTTATAAAAGATGATGATCCAGTTGAGATCCTATGGCAGTAGTAAATGGTAAATGCTGTAGGTGACAGGTAAGGAAACCTGGAGTAGCTATAATTGCTTCAGATTCAGAGGAGACTCAAATTCATCATGAAATATGAGCTGGACTTGAATATGTGAATAATGGATGAGGGAATTTAGGCAGAGTGAGTTAGCATGAACAAAAGTTTGGAGATTGGGATGGACTTGCCTGATGGCCATAAATGACCTGGCAGATGATAAGGGTCTCCATTAAAGTTGCAGATGTGAGTGTTCTCTTGCAGATAACAGAGGATCATTAGGAGCTGACCTGCACCCTTCCAAAAGGGCCATCCCTGATTTATAAATGAGTTCTATTCCAAAACTCCACTTGTGCATGATGAAATTTTAAATTGTACTTCTTTAAAAATTAGACCAGTAATGCACTGAAAGAGTTTCATCATAAACACTTGCAACACCACAAACAAAGCCCAAGTTTTCTCCCACTTTCACCTGCAAGCCTATCCCTTTCCGCAAGAGGGAAGCACTGATTGGCTGGCTTCTCAGCCAAGCTCAGAGAGGCGGATTTAACCTCAAGCCTGCTGAGACTGTGGTGAAAGTAAGTACCAGTGTGAGCAGTCAAGGCAGAGAGCTTGAGGTGCAGGCTAGAGTGGAAGAGGGCGTGCTCTTCGGATTCTGGTGCTGCGTATCAGCCAGCGGTGGTATTTGCATTTACCCCCATTTCAATAAATTGTTTCTGTCTCCCTCACCTCTTAGGCCCACATTTCCCTGAGATTCCTCTCACAGCTTTTCCCTCTGCTGAATTGTGCCAAAGCGCCTCCAGTACTGAGCTTCCCCTTTGCTCTCATTTCTTCTACACTCACTTCTGTACTCAGTAAAACTTAAATAACTCAGGGTGAAAGCAATTGATGAAACAGTTGACACTTAGGTAAAAGCTTGAAAAACAACATCTCTTTGCCTTTTTTTGGTGTGGCCTCCAAATCCTTAGCACCTGGTTATAGGCATAGGCGCTCAGTAAATGTCAGTTGATCTGAACTTAAACATTAAGATTTATTTGTATTTTTACTTTTAATGTTCCAAGTTTATTTTAAGTGTGATTATGGTGGTTGAAAGTAGTGATGGGGTGGAGTGTCTAATAGTTTGGGGACTGAAGATAGAGGAAACCCTGGGGAGACTCCTTGTAATTGTGGGTCTTATATCGGAGATTATCTGTTTTACTGGAACTCTGATCTGTTTTTAAAGCAGTTGTGGTAATAATTGAATGGCCAATGATACTTAACTCAGCCATTTACGGGATACTTGGCTGGCTCCATGCTCTTTCTCACCCAGCGGGATGCATTTTTTTCCCCTTCCTGATGCCAAGTAAACGTTTAGCTTATTTGCTTGTATGAATTTTGGCTCCTGCTAGGTCAGGGTTGTCTCCCTTACATCATAAGGGCGGGGCCAGTTAAAGGCACTTGGATGGTGATGTTGATCTTGACTTCCTGTTCCAGGATAAATGGGAGGAGATTTGCGGCACTCAAGATACCAGTATGGAGGTCTTTGAGGACATCAGCTTGATGTGCCTGGACACACTCATGAAATGTACTTTCAGCCAGGAGACCAACTGCCAGAGAAGTAGGTTAGTGACAGGAGGGCAAAAAAGACATTTGTTTGCCATTATCTGAGTCACTTATTGACATAGTATCCTTTCTCCCTAGAGCCCATCATTTTTATGTTAAAGGGCTAACTGAAGCCGGCGAAATCATCTTTAATCGCCTATACCATTTCCTTTATCACTATGACATAATTTTCAAGTTCAGCCCTGAGAACCAGCGCTTACAGAAGCTAGTCGGCTTAACATGGAAGTACACAGGTATTTTTGGGTTTGGGTTGCCCGAGTGCATACATTGTCACAACTGTACTGTGTCTGTGTCGAGGAGTAGGCCTCAGTGTGAAAAGAGAAAGAATTTGTGTTCTCAACGGAGCTTTAAATGGACACTGCTCAAATAAATGCAAGTCCTTTAGAAGAGTTTGCTACATCCATAGCAGTGATCTTGTGGGAAGTTTTCAATGTATTATATAATTTTTAATATGCACAATTTTTATTAATACAAATATAACAAGTGGGGACTTAATATTTCAAAGCATAAGTGGCATTTGTCTATTTGCGCCATGATTGCAGTAATAATGACAAGCGAAAATAGTCACGCAGCCTAGGAATGAACAGGGGAACAGGGCAAACGCGGAAGGACATTCAAGAAGGGGGAAATGGGGAGTGCCCGTGGGTATGAAGTTTTAGTGATGGAAGAGGAATACGTTCCAGAGGGCTGCTCTACAGCATAGGGCCTGTAATTAACTATATTGTATTGTGCACTTAAAAATGTGTTAAGCGGTTACATCTCTGGTTAAGCATTCTTACTAGAATAAAAAAGAAAAAAATTTTTAAAAAAAGGTGGGAAAAAAAAAGATTGTTTCAAAATTAATAGTTTTAACAAAACATAAATATAAAAGTTGAAATAGATTAAACTTTCTAAGCAATTCAACATTTCTTTTAATGAACATAACAATAGACAATGTTTATCAAGCAGTCAATTATTCCTGGTTTAGCTCCACCAATTACTAGCAGTGTGACTTTGGGCAAGTTACTTTCTACTTTCTCTGTTTCATCTATAAAATGGGGATAAAAAAGGATCTAACTCATAGGTTTGTGGTGATGATGAAATATGTTTATATGTGTAAAGCACTTCAGATGGTTCCTGGAACTGAATCAGTGTTAAATATAAAGTATATTTGCCCCTAGGAAATTTGCAAGATACACCTGCACATCCACAGTCACACACATATATTCACACATGAACATAGCTATTGTTAGGAGGACACTCATATAAGCAGATTAGAAACAACTTAACACACAAATAGGCATGATGCATAGCAGTTCTCAAACCTGTTCCCATCATGGCGCACACAGAAAATGTTAATATTTATATGCTTCATTGGAGTAAATAGAAATGGATTTTGTGGCATCTACATAGGACTTGGTGAAAAATTTCTTTACATTTTCTTTATATTAATTATGATTTTAAAAAACAATGCAAAGTATTAAGGAAAAGATTAAATGTTAAATTTAAAATTTATTTCAATTACAGTTGACATTCAATATTATATTAGTTTCAAGTATACAGCATAGTATACACATTTATATAACTTACAAAGTAATCTCCCCAATAAATCTAGTACCCATATGATACCATACATAGTATTACAGTATTATTGACTGTATTCCCTATGCTCTACTTTACATCCCCTTGACTATTTTGTAACTATCATTTTGTAATTCTTAATCCCTTTACTTTGTTCATCCATTCCCCTCCCCCTCCCATCTGGCAACCATCAAAATGTTCTCTGTATCTATGAGTCTATTCCGTTCTGCTTGTTCGTTTATTTTGTGTTTTAGATTGCATGTAGAAGTGAAATCAGTGATATTTGTCTTTCTCTGTCTGACTTATTTCTCTTAACATGATATCCTCCAGGTCCATCCATCTTGTCATGAAATGGTGAGATTTCATTCTTTTTTATGGCCAAGTAATATTCCATTTTATATATGTACTACCTCTTTTTATCCAAATGTCCATAGATGGGACACTTAGGTTGCTTCCAAACCTTGGCTATAGTAAATAATGCTGCAATGAACATAGGGGTGCATATATCTTTTCAGATTAGTATTTTGGATTTCTTCGAATAAATACCCAGAAGTGGAAATTCTGGGCCATATGGTGGTTCTATTTTTTATTTTTTGAAGAACCTCCATTCTGTTCTCCATAGTGGCTGCGTCAATTTGCATTCCCACCAATGGGACACAAGGGTTCACTTTCCTCCACATCCTTGCCAACACTTGTTTGTTCATTTATTGATGTTGGCCATTCTGACAGGTGTGAGGTGATATCTCATTGTGATTTTAATTTGTATTTTTATGATGATTAGTGGCATTTAGCATCTTTTTATACGTCTATTGACCATCTGTATGTCCTCTTTGGAGAAATGTCCATTCAGGCCCTTTGCTTATTTTTCAGTTGGGTTGTTTGTTTTTTCATGTTGAGTTGTATAAGTTCTTTATAAATTTTAGATAATAATCCTTTATCAGGTGTATCATTGGCAAATATCTTCTTACATTCATTAAGTTGTTTTTTCATTTCATTGATGGTTTCCTTTGCTGTGTAAAAACTTTTTAGTTTGATGTAGTCCCATTTGTTTTTCTTTTATTTCTTTTGACTAAGAGATCAATCAGAAAAAACTAACACTAAGAGCAATGTCAGAGAGTTTACTGCGTATGTTTTCTCCTAGTCAATAATATAACTATGGCCTTGTAGTATAGTTTGATATCAGGTAGTGTGATACCTCCAACTTTATTCTTTCTCAAAATTGCTGTGAATATTTGGGGTCTTTTGTGGTTCCATATAAATTTTTGGATTATTTGTTCTAGTTTTGGGTAGTATGGACATTTTAACAATGTTAATTCTTCCTATCCATGAGCACAGTATATGCTCCCATTTATTTGTATCTTCTTCAATTTATTTCTTCAATGTTTTATAATTTTCTGAGTACAGGTATTTTTACCTCCTTGGTTAAATTTATCCCTAGGTGTGTGTGTGTTTTGATGCAGTTTTAAATGGGATTGTTTTCTTAATTACTCTTTCTGATAGTTCATTATTGATTATAAAAATGCAACCAATTTTTGAATATTAATTTTTTATCCTGTTACCTTACTAAATTCATGTATCAGTTCTAATAGGGTTTTTTTGGTGGGCTCTTTAGGATTTTCTATGTATGGTATCATGTCATCTGCAAATAATGACAGTTTTACTTCTTCCTTTCCGATTTGGATGCCTCTTATTCCTTTTTCTTGTTTGATTGCTGTAGCTAGGACTTCCAATACTATGCTGAATGGATGTGGTGAAAGTGGACATTCTTTTCTTGTTTCTGATTTTAAGGAAATGCTTTTAGCTTTTCACTGTTGAGTATGATGATAGCTTTAGGTTTGTGATATATGGCCTTCATTGTGTTAAGGTATGTTTCCTCTATTCCTCCTTTGCTAGAGTTATCATAAATGGATGCTGAATTTTGTCAAATGCTTCTTCTGTATCTATTGATATGATCATATGATTTTCATCTTTCATTTTGTTTATGTGGTGTATGACATCAATTGATTTGTGGATGTTGAACTGACCTTGTATCTCAGGAATAAATCCCACTTGATCATGATGTATGACCTGTTTAATGTATTGCTGAATTCATTTTGCTAATAGTTTTGTTGAGGATTTATGCATCATGTTCGTTTGGGGATATCGGCCTATAATTTTCTCTTTTGTAAAGTCTTTGTCTGTTTTTCTTTTTTTTTTCCTTTGTCTTTAGATTCAGGGTAATGCTGGCCTTGTTAAATGAGCTTGGGAGCCTTCCCTTCTCTTCAGTTGTTTGGAATAGTTTGAGAAAGATAGGTGTTAGTTCTTTGAAAGTTTGGTAAAATTCACCTGTGAAGTGTAATGCACTCTAGGTCCATCCGTGCTGTTCCAGTGGGTAAAATTTCCTTCTTTTCTCATAGCCGAGTGGTATTCCATTGTGCAAATGTACCACAGCTTATTTATCCACTCATCTACTGATGAACACTTTGTTGCTCTGCTTGGGTGTTTTCTGTTAGTGTGTCCTCTAAATCGCTCATTTCTTTTTCTTTTATTACTTCATTTTTATTGTTGACACTATTATCCTCTGCTTCATCTAACCTGCTCTTGATTCTTTCTAGTGTATTCTTCATTTCAAATATTGTAGTCTTCATTTCTGAATAGTTATTTTTGTGGTGTCTATGCCCTTTTAAATGCTTACTATCTCTTTAAGCTCTCACTAAGATCCTTGATTCTTCTAAGTTCCTTGAGCACCTTGTAACCATTGTTTTGAACTCTGCATTTGGTAGCTTAGCTGCCTCTATTTCATTTCATTCTTTTTCTAGGGATTTCTCTTGTTCTTTCATTTGGGGCATGTTTCTTTGTCTCCCCATTTTTGTCTGCCTTTTTGTGTTTGTCTCTGTGTATTAGGTAGATCTGCTGTGTCTCCCAGTCTTGTTATTGTGATCTTATGTAGTAGGTGTCTTGTGGGGCTCAATGGTGCATGCTCCTTGATCACCTCATCTAGGTGCTCCAGGAATGTCTCTTGTATGGGTTATGTGAGTCCTCCTGTTATAGTTGAGTCTTGGATGCTGTTGGCCCATCTGTGTTTCTCCCAATTCTTGAGTACCACGTGTGGGTGTGGAATGAGCTCGTTTCGAATCTCCACCCCTCCTATTAGTCTCAACGTGGCTTCTTCTTTATGCCCTTGATTATAGGAGTTCTATTCAACTAGTGTTCAGGTGGTTCTCAAAAGTGGTGGTTCTATAATTTAGTTGTAATTTTGAGGTAATCATGGGAAGAGGCAAGCACAGCATTTACTTACTCTGTCATCTTGACTGGAGACCTCAGTCTTGGGAGGTTTGATGAAAAATTGTAATTTGATAGGAAAATAAATGTCTGCAAAATGAAATCTGTCTAAATAGGTATACCCACTCTGACCTCAAGAAATTAGGCAAGATTTGAAGTTATCTATGGCCATGGCTTGTTCTATAATTTATTTTACTTTGATTTACTTTATGGTCGCTTTAGTAATGGGAAATTATTATTCTACCACAGAGGAGATAATCCAAAAGAGAAGGAAAGCCATCAAGGATGACAAGGAACATGGTAAAACTGAGAAGAGGAAGTATCGGGATTTTCTGGATATTCTCCTTTCTTCCCAGGTAAATCTTTCATATTTCTGAGCCTGCTCATATATCTAGTTAATTGTGTGGGTAGGTGGATGAGTGGGAGGAGAGGAGACAAAAGCACAATTGATCAACTAAATTTAACAATACTTTTGAATCAATGGGTTAGCTCTGTACAATTTGAGGTAAAGACAGAATTCTGCAACTTTGCCACTAGAGGAAAGTCAGATAAAACTAAAATTTTTACTGACTTGATGAGATTTGGTTACTATCATAGAGCTACATGATAGTTCAGGAAAACGAGAAAATGGGTCACAGTAAGCTGATAAAATGTTGATGATGAGGTGCTGGAGAATCTGGATAAATCTGGCAGGATGATTGGAGGAACACTTTGCAAGGCCTGCTTTCCTTATCTAACATTGGTCCTCCTTTATGCTTTGGGTAAAGTATGACTCATAGTATATATTTGTTGAACTGAATTAAAATTGAAACTCACATTAGAAATGCTAATTTTTTTCCTTAAAGCCATTATTTTGATTAAGGCTCCAAACATCTATAAACTGAAATTGTATAAAAATATCTCCATTGTACTTTCTAGGCTGAAAATGGCAACAACTTCTCAGATACTGACCTGTTTTCCGAGGTGAACACATTCATGGTGGCAGGGCAAGACACTATCGGAGGGAGCCTTTCCTGGCTCCTCTACCACTTGGCTCAGAACCCTGAGCATCAGGAGAAATGCCGGGAGGAGATCAGGGGCATCGTGGGGGACGGGTCTTCCATCACCTGGTAAGATCTACATCCCTATACTATTCATCCTAGTTTTCTTCCTGGGATTTTGCTTTAATATTTCTTCTTCTTTCACCTTGGTAACTAGTGCCTCAAAAGATGTGCATGTGGATAGGCTGCTCTTTCTCTAGAAGGCCCAAAGTTACCCCCTTGTCTTTTGCAAAAGAGGTTCACGCATCCATGAGTTATTTTTTTCCATTGTTTTTCTAACCAGTAGTGTGTAAAATGCCTTCTTTCTTTCTTTCACCCAGTTTCTGGTGCATTGCAAATGGGGACTCAATCCATAGACTTGTATTTAGAACGTGTGCAGTAGGGCGCAAGTGGGGCTTCTCTTCTGAGAGACCTGAGCGAGCATCTGCATCATTTCAGTCTCATGGAATACATTCTCTCCCATCTCCTTGTTTACTCCTCAGGATTGGCTTTGGACTTTGAACATAGTACTAAATGATGAGTTGAGTTTAGCAAATGTGGACTGAAGACATTTTAAGTACTGAGGCACTAAAACTACATGCAAGATTTGGTGTGGGTCCTACCCTCAATGAGCTCACACCCTACTACAGGAGATGCTCCCCATATAGATAATTGCAGAATAGCATGATAAGGGTGAGAGATAGGTGTTGGTAACCTCAGAGACTTAGAAGACAGGTGCCTAAGCTGGTGTAGGGGTCTCAAGAAGACTTCCTGGGAGATTTGATGATCAAGGTACCTCTTATAGAATGGGTAGGAGTTAGCCAGGTGAGAAGCTTCAACTTCATTTTGCTAGACCTTGAGCAGATCTTGCTGTTAATGAAGCTCAGGTTGTGAATTTTCCCCTTAATCATGCTATTTGCAAAGAACACACATGTCCCTGATATAAGCCACAGTCTTCATCCTAGGTAGATGTTTCACATATCATTGTTTTGCTGGTCAGAAGGGCTGAAAGATAGAAATGCTAAGGGCAATGCAGCCCCATGCTCAGGGGGAAAACGTCATATTTCAAATGCAAAAGTCAACTCAACTAGAACATTTGTAAAGGAAAGTTTGAATTTATATGGGTGTAGTAGAGATATCACTTTTTATAAGAAATAATAGTCATTTCCTACTATAAATTAAAGGTCTGATCTATATAGCACAAAATGCAATGTTGATCAGTCATTTTTAATTCATTCATTGAATTTGGAAACACTGTGTACTGTCTCCCAACAGTAATTAGATATTGTAGCCTCGATTATGGTGCATATATATATACAACTCAAATAATTATCTTTCTCATTCTTATTTGGTTTATGTAAAATGTGAAAACAAAGAAATATTTGCCAGGTGAGAAAACAAGGTTCAGAGGATCTTTTTACTACCATTTATTTTTATGAGAGTAATGGCAATAATATTGTAGGGAATAAATGTTTTTATTCTATAATATGGTCTTATAGTTATACTTAATGAAATTTATACATAGCCTTCTGAGAATTGATAATTCCTTTAGACGGGTAATAAAACCACACTGCAAAAAGCAGTTTCTGGTGCAACTGAAACTGGCCGGTGTGGCTCAGCAGTTGAGCATCGACTTATGAATCAGGAGGCCACAGTTCAATTCCTGGTCAGGGTACATGCCAGGGCTGTGGGCTCGATCTCCAGTAGGGGGTGTGCAGGAGGCAGCCAATCAATGACTCTCATCATTGATGTTTCTCTCTCTCTCCCTCTCCCTTCTTCTCTCTGAAATCAATAAAAAACATTTTTTTTTTTTTTTTTTTTTTGAAAAGCAGTTTCTGGAAAAGCTAAAAAAATTGTTCAATGTCTTCGTCTGGCTCCTTATCAGCCCACTTCTGCTTTGGGTTACTGTTCCTCTCTTCTTTTTGCACCAGGGCTGAGATGGACAAGATTGTTTTTCTTAAACATGCAAGACTATAAGTTCCAGACTAAGCACATGACTCTTTATTCTGGGCTCAAGGAGGAAAAAGTTTAAAATTAAAATTTCACATTACTGAAACGCCAAAGCCTGCATTCAGAATAAGTAATCAGAAAAGCAAATAGAAATACAATAAAGCGAATAGGCTAAATACTACATTCAATCATTTTATTGAACCGACCTAACTAGCCAGGGTGCAAATTAAAGACTTCATTCTTCTGCCAATGCTTCAAACTTGCTGTGTGGGAAAGGGTCTTCTGGTGTGAAATCGAGAGTGAATCTTACATATTCCATTTGATTTCAGCCACAAGAGTAGTCTCTTCCCAGTAATTAAGTTGATCCAGTGGAATATTGAAAACTTCAATTTCCTATCCACTCGGAACATCTCCCTCTATCCCAGCTCAGTACTTGCTCGGGTCTGGAAGCCAGTGGTGGCACAGGGCTTATGGCTGGCTTCCCCTTATTGACCAGCGCCTCCCCTCCCCTACTTCTGGCCCTTCCCAAAGTGGCCCCAGGAGGGAGAGAGGATGAGGGAGAGCGGCTGGTGCTATGGTGAGCTCACCCTCTGAGCTCGGCAGTGGTGATTCACGGGCGAGGGAAGTCTTGCCCTTCGAGTCCCCTTCAGGCTGGGTCCAGAGCTCTCCCTCTAGCCAGTTCATTGGCCCGGAGGACACATGGGAGTGGTTCTTGGTTTGTCCCTGTTGCTCCCCCATGCCTCTCTGTGTGTCTGTTCAGCGTCATGGCTTTTCTATCAGCCCTGTGCTCCCCAAACTCCAAGGAACACTTGTCAGATCACCGAATTGGTGCCCCGCTCTGCTTAAGATGGGAGGGAACCCAGTCCTCCGTTCTCCACGGCGCTCTGCCATTCCTACAGTTCTCTTTAAAGGATTGTTTCTTTCTATCAAAACTCTTAAGCCTCCTCTCTTCAATCCTTAGCCATTCCTTATACATTCTTAATTTGTTTAATGAGCTAAGGGTTGCAAAACTGGTTTTCAGAACTCTCCTTAGCAAATTTTTTACCAGAACTTCAGCACCTCACTTTATAATCAGGATATTTGGCACCTGTTTGGTTCTTCCTCTGGGAAGGAATTCCATTTAAAAATTCTATCACATAACCAATTGGGAAAAGAGCTTTAACCGGAGGATAATATTTATCAGGAACAAACATCAAGTTAAAAAAAATCAATATTTACAACCTGGAGACCTAGCCAGTTTGGCTCAGTGGTTAGAGCATCGACCTGTGGACTGAAGGGTCCTGGGTTCGATTTTGGCCAAGGGCATGTACCTTGGTTGCAGGCCGAGCCCTGGTCAGGGCACCTGCTGGAGGCAACCAATTGATGTGTCTTGCTCACATCGATGTTTCTCTCTCTCTCCCTTCCACTCTGAAAAGCAATGGAAAAATATCCTCAGGTTAGGGTTAGGAGAAGAGAAGAGTAAATAATATTTACAAACTGTATATGGAGTCTGAGCTCCTTTCCCTCCTTCCCTTGTGTTCACAGGGACCAGCTGGGTGAGATGTCTTACACCAAAATGTGTATCAAGGAGTCTCTCTGATTGCTCCCTACGGTCCAGGCCATTTCCAAAGAACTCAGCAAGCGCACTACCTTCCCAGATGGACGCTCCTTGCCTGCAGGTCTTTGCACTCTTTTCTTAAGCAGTTCTTAGAGTCTGTGGATCCTAGGGACCACAGTAAAAGACCCGTGGGTTTCTCACCTCTTGGAGAAATCAAAAGACAATCCTAAAGACACCTAGCTTAAGGTTGTGCACCTATTAAGTAAAAGCTCAGTGGACATTGGCTTGATCAGATGTGGGTGTTAGCAACTTTCCCAAAGGCACATAACCATTTGCAGCAAAACTATGCCCGGTAACTGCATCACCAGAATCCAAGCCCAGAGTGTTTTCCATAGTGGGACATTGTTTTTAAGATATTTCTTGTTTGGCTGAGTTTGAGACCCAAGTGAGATTTCATGGGAGATGAACACCAGTGTCTTCACCCTAATAAGTGGGCAGTGCATATTATCTTACATAGAGCCTTCAAGCATTTTATCTCATTTTCCCTTTGGAACATGATCTTAGCAAACACTTATACAGTGCTTTGTAGTTTCAAATACTTTTGGTGTTGCCAAAAGCCTGCTGGCAGACCCTAGTGTGCAGTGAGCAGAGTTAGAAGCCACCCAGAGGTCCCGAGCCCAGATCCCAGGGCTCTGCAGAACAGCAGAGGTGGGAGGCAGAGGGGCCACATGAGACACCCTTCACAGAGCTGCTTCATTGCACTTGCATTCTTGCCCTTGGAAACAAGCTGACAGACTGTCACTTACTGTGACATTGTCGACAGATCAAGAATTAATGAACCAGAATTATTTCTGGTAACCAAATAAACCTAAATTCTCTGTCCTCTCTCTTTTTTTAAATCCCCAAACTACCTGGGTGTTTGCCGAAATTCCCCTGCATAGAAACAGCATCCGCAGAAACTTGTCATTGGATTTGCATGATGGAATCATGGTTCTGTTCTTATGTCCCCAAACTGTTCCCAGTGGGTGCATTATAGTCCATCGATAGATATACAGTAGTCCCTCCTTATGCATGGTTTCATTTCCCCTGGGTCAGTTACCTGCAAGCCTCTGGGGTCTGAAACAGGAGTAGTGATGCCAGCAATGGAGACAGGCCAAAGAGAAGCCATAAGTGCTTTTTTAAAAAGAAAAGGTGAAAGTTCTCATATGCTGAGTTTTCCATGACCTATGGTAAAAAACAAATCTTCTACTTGTAAAATTGTGAAGAAGGAAAAAGAAATTGGTGCTAGTTTTTCTGTTGTACCTCAAACTGCAAAAGTTAGGGTCACAGTGCGTGTTAAGTGCTTAGTTAAGATGGAAAAGGCATTAAATTTGTGGGTGAAAGAAACAAACAGAAAACATGTTCTGATTGATGGCAACGTGGTGTGCCAGAAAGCATATACGGAGACTTCGGCAATGAGGTGTCCCCCAGAATGAGTGACACCCAGCCATGTGCTGAAAGTAAAGGATGGTTACACAGATTCAGGAATAGGTTTGGCATTTTATCATCTCACATCATCATAAGAAGTGTGAGTACAGTGCAATAAGATATTTTGAGAGAGACTGCATTCACATAACTTTTATTACAGTATAATTGTCCTATTTTATTATTAGTTGTTTTTTATTTATAAATTACACTTCATATATTACATACATTACATAGGTATGTATGTGTGTAAAATCATAATATATATAGGGTTTGGAACCATCTGCAGTTTCAGAGTTTCACTGGGAGTCTTGGAGCATGTCCCTGTGGATATGGAGGGACTACAGCATTAGTGATTTCCAGAAGTAGCAGGAAACATAAGCATGTTTGGACATGATATCAATAGCTCTTTAAGACAGAATCATGTATTAAGTAGATCATTGCTTTGAAAACTAAGGTGCCACCAAGCTTCATCTTCCCATGGGTCCTTCACTGCTGGCATCAGCCACCGCACCCAGAGCTCTGCCCGGAGCTAGCTCTTGCCCTTCTAGAAGATAAGTCTTACTGAAGAGTGGGACAGCAGTAGCCCACTGCTTGCTCTTTCTCCTGCAACTTGTTTTATCTCCTTTCTTTCTCAGGCACAACCGTAGTTGTCAGTATTTGGGGTCTTCACCGCAACCCTGCTGTCTGGGAAAACCCCACGGTATGACTGCCTTACATGTAAATACTTCCAAAGAACTTGTGGTACGCAATTCACCTTCTGTTAGCTCTGCATGGAAGAGGCAAATGATACAGCAAACAAAAATAAACATAAAAACCAAAAATGTAAAACTTTTCCACTAAAGGAAAATTGCCCTTTCCCTCTACTCCTACTTTGTCTTTGCTTTGGATGAACAAATTGGCATAACGTCTGCTGCTCTAAATTGACACAGCCATTTACTTAGCAGGTTTTACCAAGCCCTGACCTAGATATCTGCCAGAGTATAGATGGTCAATAGTAACTCAGATAACTCAAACTCCCTTTCCCTGGATATAACAATCAGGATTCTGGCAGGAAATCAACAATTCACTCCAGTTGGGTAATTTGAGGAGAGTTTTATGAAGAACTATTGATAAAGGTATGGGTTAGGGTTTAGAAAAAACAAAAGGGAGGAAATAATTGCCAAAGGGCTTACCACTTCCCGGCCTGATGATACACGGGAGAGAGGGTTACAAACCTGGAGACAGAGAACTCCCGGGAAAGGCCATCAGAGAGGAGCGTGGCTGTTAGTAGAGCATGCAGCCCACCTTAGACAGCCTGGTAGGGAGGAGCCCAGGGAATAAATACCCAGAATGCTCTCTCCTCCCAGCCTCCAGATCTCCTATCAATGCCTTTTCTTGGCAAAACCCAATAGGACAACATGCAGGTTAGCTTCTTAGAGCCCAGAGCAGGAAGGAGAGAGGATCTGGAGAGGCAAAAAGATGTGTAACATACCTGAGTTTCTTGATTCAATGCTCTCAAAACTTTAAACACAGCATGTATGTGTGGTTCCTTTTACAAAAGCTGCTAGGATTAAAGATCGGTTACATGTAATGGGAAGTGGGATTGCATATCCCAGTGACAATGATCACGTGATTGTTTTGACTTGACTTCTGAGTAGGTACTCTTTTACCTCCAAAGTGACAATCATAACACTGGCTGTAGTATTTCTGCTTTCCCCTTACTTAGTCTGAGTAGCACACTAGTCAATTGGGAAGCCAGTCAAGGTCACAAGTCTAGAGTTGCACTGTCCAGGGTGGTAGCCATTAGCACATGTGGTTGTTGAGGACTTGAAATGTGGTTAGTCAAAACTGACGTGCTGGGAAAAATTCACACTGGAATTTGAACATGTACTAAAAAATGTGAAATATTTCCTTAATAATTATTTATATTGGGTAGATGTTGGGATGATAATATTTTCTGTTAAATAAATTCTACTATTAAAATTCATTTTACCCTTTTAAAATGTGACTATTAGAACATTTGAAATATATTTCTGTTCATCAGTTGCTAAGTAGTAGCTTAAGAAATGTGTTCATAGTGTTGGGTGGTGCCCTCTCATTTCAGGTCTTTGACCCCTTGAGGTTCTCTCCGGAGAATTTTAGTAAGAAACACACCTACTCCTACATACCATTCTCAGCTGGACCAAGGTGAGGACAACTTGAAGCTGTTGAAAACATACAAAAGGGTTTACGTGGGGACAGAGTTTTTCCTTTAGCCCCTCAATTATATAAATTCTTCCATGGAACCCCATTGTCTCACCTGAGCGTGAGGAAGTCTTGGTGCCCAGTTGGGCCTCTGAGAGGGCAGTTAGTTTTGCAAGGGACAGCTCCCCTCTCTATCACATCCTATATAGCCATGCCTCAGAAAGCTAGCCCATGACGCAAGCTGTTGCTCAGAGGCTCCGTGCAGTCTACCCTCAATGCAGGTGGGCTACATTTATTTTTTTTTCTAAAAATAGAAAAAGATTTTTTAAAATTTTCAGCCTTACTGAGGTATAATTGACATATAAAATTATAAGATATTTAAAGTGTACATCGTGATGATTTCATATACATATACATTGTGAAAAGATTCCTCCCCATCCAGTTAATTAACACATCCTTCACCTCCCATATTTATTTCTATGTGTGTATATGTGGAATATGTACCACTATATCATTGTAACTTACTCTCTTAGCACATTACAGTTATGCAATACAGTGTTATCAACTACAGTCACTAAGCTTTCCATCAGATCCTCACAGGGGAATGAATTTTCTGAGCAACTCCAGCGCCACCTTGTTTAGGGAGGGCTCACACTGGGGCCGCCCAGCTCACATTCTTGTGGGAGACCATGTAAACCCAAGTAGAAAAGTTTGTATGGCATTTAGAATGAAAATGTTGCTTTACTGAGAACATCAGACTTCCTATTCTGGCATCTTTTTGAAGAGTCAGGAGAAACACATCTGTTCAAGTATCTCTGATTTTCTCTCGTGTCTACAGGAACTGCATCGGGCAGCACTTTGCCATGACTGAACTGAAGGTGGCCATTGCCCTGATTCTGCTCCGCTTCAAGATTAGTCTAGACCCCACCAAGCCTCTTTCCCTTGTACCCAAGGTTCTCCTCAAACCCAAGAATGGGTTCTACTTGTCTCTGAAAAAAATTTCCTAATGTTAGAGCCCAGGGTACAATGACTATAAAATTGTGTTTTAAAGTTAAATTACTACTAATGATCCAAGAACATGGTGAGGAATCGAAGGATGGTGGAGGAAGGGCTATGGGTAGGTGGGATGGGGGTCTCTGTGGACTGCATATTATCCACAAACACTCCTAGGTGACGTTGTGTGTCACCTAGATCTGTTTCTGTCTGACTTTGGGAGATTTTCAAATCTTTTCTGTTTGATTTTGGCTACTATTAATGCTATATACCAAGGAGTCTGCTAGAACATACATGTTCTGTTGTTTTTTGAAACAGTTTTCAGAATGACACAGTAATAGGTGAATGGATTCTCACAATAAAAGATTCCCAATTATAGAAAAAGCATGTAGAGTAAAAAGTAAAAATTCTGTTTCACATAGCACACCCCTCCCTGCCCTGACCAATCCTGGTGCTTTTTCTAAACACAGAATACTTTGATTTGCATCCTTTCGGACTTTTTCCTGTATCTTTCATATGTACGTATGTACATGTGTATTCTTAGAGATGAGATCATATCCATATTGTTCTTACTTTTTTCCCACTTAATAAAAATACATCTCATTCCCAATCCTGGCTCATGATATTTTGTAGTATGGATGTACCATAATTTATTTAACTATTTTCCTATTACTGGATATTTAACTTCTTTGTAGTTTTAAAACATGCTTATTGGCCATTTGTGTTTATTTTTGTTTTTTCCTCTATGATTTGTGCATCATCTATATTTCTTTTTCTATGGAGCTGTCTTTTCTTATTCATTCACATGAGTTCTTTATATACTGTGGATAATAACCATTGATTGTAACTTTTCTTTGTAATTTTCCCCATTCTTTTCCTTTGTAAAATGGTACTTGTGGTGTCAGTTACCATATAGAACCTCTACATTTTCATGAAGTGAGACAGATAAACTTTTCTTGATGGTTTCTGGAGTTTAAGTCTGGCTAGGAAAGCTTTCATTTGGAACATGATCAAGATAATTTTACATCAAGATAATTTTACATATTCTCCTGGTGCTAACAAGTAATGTGAAACCTTAACAGGAATTTCTTAATGATTTTCAGATTCATCATTCATTTGATGTTTAAGTGCTTACTACATGTCAGATATTTTGATAAGCATTAAAGATTCAGTGGGTTAATAGACATGGGCCCTGTACTCATGGAGCTGGTATTCTAAAGTGGAAGATGGGTAGCAGATAGTTACAAATTGTAGCAAGTGCCATGAAGGAAATGAGTGGGCTGAGCTAGACAGTCAATCAAGGGAACTTACTTGAATTGTATTATCCAGAATATCCTCTTTTAGAAGGTGACATGTAAGTTGAGACCTGAAAGATGGTAATGGAAGCTACCCCTGCTTTTTCTCATGGGCCTCCTAGCAGCAAAATTATGGCCCTTTGAAAGAGCAAGGGTGAAGCCAAGTGTCACTGCTACATGTCTAAGGGGGAGAAATGGACTGGGAAGGAAGGAGTCAATGGTGAGCTCAGTTTTTCACACATTGAATGGGAGGTGCCTGGTAGCCTTCACAGAACAGATGTCTAAGAGGCAATGAAAACCCACGAGAAAGACTTTGGCTGGAGAAGGTGTTACCAAGTATAATGCCACACTCAGTGCTGCTGTGAATATTTTGAACAAATATCTTTGTAAACTTGTTCAAATGTTTTGTAAGCTAAATCTTAGGAGTAGAATTTCTGAATTCAAGTTTATGAGGGCCCTCCCCTGAATCTTCAATGTAAGAACATGAAATTATAGGTGTATAGGTTAGACTTCTTTGTGCTCCCAAGGCAGGTCAAGCTTACCCCCTCCTCTCAACATGAAAAACATGTTTATCAAATAATTAAGTCCCTTGGGGAAAATTAAGAGTCAACAACCTTGTGTTTATGTTGTCATCTAATCAAATGCCCCCAAATATTTTTTTTCATTAATGGTACAACTGAAATTCTTTGAACACTTTTCCTAATGACCTTGGACACAATTATGAAGTGTGTCTTCAGTCACCAAGGCAGTGCCCAGGCGGACAGGTCAGTGACTAAAAGACAGGAAGCAAACTTATTCACCATGAACTATTTCATCCATGAGCATACTGTTCTACTCCTCTTCTAATATCTCCAGATCCCTCCTGGAAGCAAAGTTTAACAAGACCAAATTTATCCACCGTGGTCAACGCACTCTCCTGTATCACAATGACCTGGTTTACAAATTCAGCCACCAGAATTCCATTTAAATAAATATTGCCTGGTGGTCCATGAGCACCCAGGTTTTTCTTGGGCTTTGCCTTGCCTGAGACCTCCATAAAACAACCAGTTGCCTAAGACACAAACCCTGGCGGTGTATGCTTCCTGGTGGTGTATGTGAAGGTTGGACAATATGTAGCATATAGGAAGTCCTCAAGAAACAAATGGAAACTAAATGTGATGCAAGGCAGGGCCAGTTCTAGAATCCCAAACAACTAACTTCCAGCCAGGACTCTGTACTAGAGCCAGACCCTACTTGGCAAGAAGAACTTTTGGGAAGAGGTAAAAACATTTTTAATACCCTCAACTGGGCCAGGTGACAGGAGTGAGCCTAGGGTAGGCAAAAGCTGGTGAGCAATGGTTATGGGCTATGGTTGGCAGGCACGTGGCTGTGCATGATGCCTCTGAGTCTACAGGATGCCAAGACTCTACAGGAGCCCAGTCTTTGGCTGGACTTTCGCCAGAAATATGAAGTAGATCCTCTTTTAAATGTTTATTTAAGGAAAAGAAAACTGAGACCCAGAGAGGTTAAGTGATTTTCCCAAGGTCACACAACTGATTTAAGTGGCTGAGCTAGAAAACACCAAGCAGGAACTATGCCAGATGCCCTGGGGATGTCCTGCCCTCCAGGAGTTCACAGACGTAGAGTACAGCCCACCCAGTGAGTGTGGTAGGGAAAGATGTGTCAGAGCCATCCTGAAGGAGGTGAAGTTGCAGAAGGAAAAATCATGAGCCCTGAACTTGAACAACAGGGAGATGTGAAACAGCCTGGGAGGGGAGGGAGGGGAGGTTGGAGTAGGCCGAGTCACAGAAAGCCTCCAGTGTGGCCATCTAGGGGCTACCCCGGATATTGCAGGCAAAGCTGAAGGAAAATTGTGATGGCTGTTGCCAACACTCACTGAAGATTTACTATATGCTTTCTGTACATATATTAACTCATTTACTCTTCGCCACAAACCTCTATGATAGCCATCATTTCACCCTTTGTTTTCATACTCAGGCGCTGAAAAATTGGCAGGGTGGGATCTGCCCAGGAAAGTCTCGCTTCAAGCCCCTGTGCACAGCCACTAAGCTGCACTTGCCTGGAGGAGTGCAGTTTACCTCGCAGGGGTGAGGGGTTGGATCCCGGTTGGCTCTGTTTGGGAAAGATCTCTCTAGCGGCAGTGTGAAGGGTGGTCTGAGCGCTCAGCTGGAGTGAAAACAAAACATCCCCAGGCAAGATGGAGACCTTCAGCCGGGAAGCTAGGGGGGGCGGGGGGGGGGGAGGGGGGACAGGGAGGGGCATTCAGGAACCCGTCCTTGGCCTGAGTGAATGGATGGTGATGCCACTAACAGGACCAAGGATTAGGTTGGTGAAAGACAGGGAATTCTATCTGGACCTGAGGGGCTTGAGGAGTTGAGCAGGAGGCAACGGGATACTGGAAGGAAGGGGGCTGATGGTGCTGACTTGGAAGTTTATACTTCAAAGGAAGTAATGTAAATATCATGGAGTGGATAAGGCCCCCATGTCATTCTTTGAACAAGTATTTATTAGGGACCTCCTTTATTTTCAGCTTGTGCTGGACACACGGACACTACGATAAACAGCACAGATGGGGCCTGTGCCTCACAGAATTCAGAGTTCACAGTGTTGTTGAGAAAGCAACACTGCGACCAACGTGGGAGCTGAGGGCAGGTGGTCAGTACAGCTCCTCAGGAAAAATGGCTCCTACCCCATTATGTTGAGAGCAGAGGATCAAATAAGCCATTGTGTCTTATGACAAAAAGACGGGACTATAGTGCCCTTGGTGAGAGCAGTCTCTACAGTGTCGGGCATAAAAGACATGGAGGAGTGGATGGGAAGGATGGAGGCAGAGAGAGCAACTGTCAGCCACTTCTTAGATACTTGAAGGGACCTCTCTCCATCTTTCCAGATGCAGCTTTTGGAATGGACTAGAAGGGCTGCAATGGCAAGCACTCTATTTTCTTCTTCATCTCCCCATTTCACTCACACAAACGCCCTACAAAGAATGTGGAGTAGAATTAGCCATGGATTTAAAGTCAAAAGACCAGAGACAACAAGGTGGTGGGGTAGGTAACCGGTACCCGCCGCCTCCCGCAACCACATCAAAATCACAATGAAAATACAGAACCACCATCACTCAGAACTTCCTGAAATCCAGCTGAACAGAAGCCCCACAACCAAGGAACTGAAGAAGCAATGAGATGGGTAGGAGGGGCGGAGACCCGGGAGGGTCAGGGCTGAATTGTGGAGACTCGGCCACAGGCTCACATGAGGTGCCTCGGTTTAAACCCAGGAGGGATATCTCCCCCATGGAGGTTTCCCGGAAGATTGAGGGGTCCCAGACCCACATCGGGCCCCCAGCCCAGGGCTCCAGGCCGGGAAGAGAAATTCCCACAGCTTCAAGCTGTAAAAACAGCAAGGATTGGGGCTGAGGGAGCAGAGGCTGCAGGAGCCCCAGGCTTTCCTGTTAAAGGGCCCGCACGAGGACTCAGACGCGCTCCCTCTGAGCCCAGCGCCGGGCAGCAGCTTGAAAGGAACCTGGACACTTGGGGAGGAACTAACCTGCCTGAGAGCCGGGCGAGAGCTGGAGGGGCAGCTTTCTCCCAGGCAGAAGAGCTGGCGGAGGCCATTGATCCTTTGGCGAGTCCTCCCCACACAGCCGGCAGGCACGCGCCATATTTGAATCTCCACCAACTGACTCACACCTTTGCCCCTCCCCCCCTGTGACTCCCGGAGGCCCCGCCCCTCCCCACCTGCAGGCTCATCCAGGCCATTTCCAGTGGCTTTTCTGTGCAAGTGGCCTCTTGAGCCTTATGCTTAGAACTTTCCTAAAATCTCTCAAACAAGCAGCAGCGGGCCCCATATGGCTTGATAAGTGGCCCCAGGCCTGGTGCTATCAGCAGCCTGCATTGGTTCATAGCTTTCCCTCTCCTGGGCACCTCCAAGCCCAGCACAAGTAGCAGCCAACTACGGTTTGCTGTGTAGCTCATGCTGGGTGGCCCTGGGCAAGGCATTGGCAGAGGCTGAGTTTGCACCTCCTGAGAGGCCCCAGAGACACTGTACCTGGTAGTCAGACTCGACCATGTTGGATTACAACCCTACCACATCCAGGCGTGACACACTCAAGGGGAGCACTTGGTGAACACCAAAGCTCCACTGAAGTAAACCTTGCTCCATTGGGGTGTCTCCAGCAGAGCAGTTCTTCAGCTATAGCTGCAGCTGGTCCTCACAGCTGATTGGCCTGGGTGTCAATTCCTCCCAGTGACACCAACAGCAACCAAGGCTCAACTACAACAGGACAGTGCACACAGCCCACACAGGGGAGCACCTAGAAGGCCCAGCTCAGCTGACTGGGGAAGCTGAACCACTGGACCCAACAGGACACCTACTACACAAAGCTACTCTACCAATTCCAGGAGACATAGCAGTTCTACCTAATACACAGAAACAAACACCTGAAAGCAGCCAAAATGTGGAGGCAAAGAAACAAATCACAAAGGAAAAACAAGAAATCTCCAAAAAAGTAACTAAATGAAATAGAGCTAAACAAGCTACTAGATACAGAATTCAAAATAATGATTATAAGGATGCTCAAGAATCTCATTAAGACTATTAAGGAAACTAATGAGATCATCAATGACATAATAAAGTACCAATCAGAAATGAAGGCTACACAAACTGAAATAAAGAATAATTTACAGGGCATCAACAGTAGAATTGTTGATTGTTGTAGGATGCTAAGAATCAAATCAGCAATTTGGATATGAGGAAACAAAAAACACCCAACCAGAAGAGCGAAAAGAAAAAAGAATCCAGAAATATGAAGATAGTATAAGGAGCCTCTGGGACAACTTCAAGAGGCCCAACATTTGCATTATAGGGGTACCAGAAGGAGAAGAAAGAAAGCAAGGAATTGAAAACTATTTGAAAAAATGACAGAAAACTTCCCCTACCTGGGGAAAGAAATAGACTTACAAGTCCAGGAAGCACAGAGGGTCCCAAACAAGAGGAACCCAAAGAGGCCCACAGCAAGACACATCATAATTAAAATGACAAAGGTTAAAGACAAAGAGAGAATCTTAAAAGCAGCAAGAGAAAAGCAGTTAGTTACCTACAAGGAAGCACCCATACAACTGTCAGCTGATTTCTCAACAGAAACTTTGCAGGCCAGAAGGGAGTGGCAAGACATATTCAAAGTGATGAAAAACATGGAACTACAACCAAGATTGCTCCACTCAGCAAAGCTATCATTTAGAACTAAAGATCAGATAAAGAGCTTCACAGATAAGAAAAAGCTAAAGGAGTTCATCACCACCAGACCAGCACTGCATGAAATGTTGAAGGATCTTCTTTAAGAAGCAGCTAATGAACGAAATAAACTGACAAACAAAATAGACCCAGAGACACTGACACATGCAACAAACAGTCCTATCTCAGAAGGAAGAGGAAAGGGGGTGAGAGGTGGGAAGAAATTAACCAAAGAAGTTATATGCATATATGCATAACCCATGGACACAGACAGTAATGGGGTGATGGCCTGGGGAGGGGGTGGAAATGAGGTGGAGGGGGTCAATGGGGAGGGAATGCGATACCTATAATACTTTCAACAATAAAGATAAATTTTTAAAAATAAATAAATAAATAATAAATAAATAAAGTCAAAAGACCAGGGCCCAATGCCACTAATTGGCTGTGTGACTTTGAACAAGTCACCTCCCTCTCTGAGTCTGCATTTTTCTCCTCAAGACAATGGATCCAGTGACACAGCCTGATAGGATCAGAATGGGGCTTCATCAGAAAGCATTTTGCAAGCCATACAGCAGGCTTCAGCCTTCATGTGAAAACCACCACCACGACAATCAGTGTGCTTGGGTGTGGGGGAAGTCCCTTCCCAGTCTCTTGTTTCAGCTCATTAGCTCTTCAGACATGGAAGATTCTTCCATCAGCTTCTCTCCACCTCTTCCTTTTTTCTCTGCCCATTGGAGCGCCCTCTCCTCCCTGACCCTTTCCCCACTTTGCCATCACTTATCCTCACCACCCCCATCCCACACCCCCAAGCTTACAGCTAGAACTGGTTAACAGTCAGTTATTCATTTGCAAAGTCCAAGTACAGAGCTGTACCGGCCTCAGCAATGCAGAACGAAACTGTGCAACCAGCCCCATTGTGGTGGTGCCTCCAGAGGTCCAAGAGGGCAGCTGGGCCAGCATGTCCTATACCCACCAGCCATGCAGAGCTTCTAGCCTGCCTCTCACCCCGACTTGTTCCATGACTTGGGCAGGTGCCATCCCCTCTTTGGCTTCAGATTCCACAGTGCAAAATGGGATGGACACTGTGTCCTTGCATCCAATTCAGTTCACCCTGTAATAATAATAGAAATTAAAAGCAATAGCTAATATTTATTGTGCACTAACTGTGCTAGGCACTATTCTATGTACTTTTTAAATTTGTTTTTATTGTTGAGGGTATTACAGATGTGCTTCATTGCCCCCATCCCATGTATTTTTTCAAAATCCTCACATTTTTATTGATTTTTTTTTTTTTTTTTAGAGAGAGAAGGGAGAGAGAGAGAAAGATCGATGTGAGAGAGAAACATCCATCAGTTGCCTCCCATACACACCCCAATGAGGATTGAACCCGAAACCTAGATATGTTCCCTGGTGGGGAATTGAACCCACAACATTTTGGTGTACAGGACAATGCTCCAACCAACTGAGTCACACCAGTCAGAGCACTATTTATGTATTTTATGTGCGTTGTTTCTTTTAATTGTCACAGCATCTCTTATTAGATAGCCACCATTTACTGCCCCCAACTTACAGACGAGTAAACCAGTGCTCTGGGAGTGAGTTGATTTATCCAAGGTCACAGATACTAAGTGTCAGAGTGGTGCTGTGTCCGGGCTGCCAGACCCAGACCTGGCCTCTTAACCTCCCATTTGAGGGCAAAATCTTGTGCCCAGTTAATAACTGCTCAGCTGAGCTTCAGACCTGAACTGTGCACCAAATTGTCCTCCTCCATCTCCTGCAGAAGTCCCACAGGAACCTAAATGCCATATGCCCGTAAATGCATTGTCACCCCCCCCCCCCCCACACACACACACTCCTGCTTGTCCTCTAGCACCTGCCATGCTAAGTGCTATTCACCAGCCTATATTGGGCTTTGTGAGAATCAGAAAAAAGTGCGCCCCCTGCAAGCTGACATAGGCCCAAGCCAGCTTGCAGGCCCTGGTTAGTGGTGGCACAGCCTGCACAACCCAGTGCAGTGTTCCTGGCTCTACCATTTTCATTTGCCCAGGACAATACTGGGACTCATCCTCCTTGACATAACACACACACTCTCTCTCCATCTCTCTCTCTCCATATTTCTCTCTCTCTCTCTGTGTCTCTCTTGCATCTCCAGGGGCCTAAGGTCTGCAGCAGACATGGTCCCAGAAATGTGGTCAATCCATTATTCTCTGAAATAATGTTCCAGGGCAGAAGACACTGGGCTTCCAGACAATTTTGGAGAGAAAGGATCACAAGGAGGCGTCACTGGAGGCCTAGCTGCCCTTGAAGCCCACGAGAAGCCTGAGCAAGGAGCTGGCACAACCTGTAGGGGTCTGTAGGGCCAAGCCAAGGGAGGGTCTCTGGTCCCAGTGCCCTCAAGTTCAAAGACTCTGCTGAATCTGCGCTTCCTGTTGAGTGTGCAGCCACCAGATGGCAGCTGAGGTTTCAGGCAGACAGAGAGCAACCTGCTGGTTTTAGAGCCAGAGCCTGGGCAACCTGAGCCTTCTGCCCAGAGAGCAGGTGGAGGGATCATGAGGAGATGATGCCGCACAAAGAAGCGAGACTCCAGTGAGGGCAGGAGACTTTCCCTGCCAGGGGCCACATCAGGACAGCTTGGGCAGGTGTGGATGGTTGGGGTGGGGGGTGGCAACGGGGAGACCCAGCTGGAAATAGAGAAAGGATGGAGGGGAGAGAGGGGGCGGTGAGCACTGAGCGAAGGTGGAGGGAGAAGGGGACAATAGGGCACGGAGGAGGAGATGGAGGTGAGAACGAAGTCCAGGACACACTCAGAAAGACGTGGACAGGGTGATGGAGATCGGAGAGTGATAAAGGCCGCGCAGCCGGAGAGGAGCCGGCCCGGGTGGGGCGGTCCTAAGTGTAAACGGTGGGGAGGGGGCGGGAAGGCCTGAAGCAGCACCGCCATTTGGGGTTTCCTGCGCTGGTCCCACGGCTCCAGGGGGCCGCCTGCCCCTCGCCGGTCACCCCAGGAGCGCGGAGCCCCACCCGCCGTCCGGGCAGGGGGCGGGCAGCGCGCCTCCGCCCGCCCCAGCCCGCAGCTCCCTCCCCAGGCCCGTGAGCGCCGCCCCCCGCGGGACCGGCTGGGCCGCCCCGATAGATGGTGGGGGCCCAGCTGGTGTGTTATCAGCCTCCTCCAGGAGCCAGCCTGAGCCACTGCGCGGCTGCCTGGCTGAGATTAGGCCCCCGGAGGGTCATTAAGCGCCGCCCTGGCCCGGGCCCAGCCTCCTTCCCCTCCCTCATCTGGCCAGCAGGGCAGGTGGGAACCAGCGATAAGGACTGGGGGCTACGGCGGCCCTGGACCCCGCAGCCCCTGCCCCCTGCCCCCTGTCAGGGCAGGAACAGGGGCGGGGGCGGGGGGAGGAAGGTCAGTACGAGCCCAGCACCTGCAAGGACCCCCAGAGTTCCTGCCGGCCTGGGGAGGGGCGCGAGGAGGCGCAGGCGGAGAGCTGGGGACCTGCCCCAGGACTAGGCCCCTGCACGCCCGTCCCACCTGGTGAGGCCTAACAGGTGAGAGGGGCTGCAGGGAGACAGAGGGCGGTGGCTTTGCCTTTGGGCCCTAGCAGGCCGGTGGGGGACTCAACCCCACCCTGCCATTCAGGGAAACTTGGGGCCAGCAGTGGGAAGGAATATAGCTTCATGCAAGCAGAGTCAGATCCAGGCAGCCGAAAGGTCCCGACCAGGAAGCAGGAGAGGAAAGAGCAGGTATTTGTGCCCTCTAGGAACCTCCACCTCTCCTTCAGTAAGTGAGGGGCTGGGCTGGCTGCCCCCCTAGCTCTGCCCTCTGGTCTAATCAAGGAAGACTTCCTAGAGGAAGAGGAACCTTGGCTGGGCCAAGAAAAAAGCACTATGTAGAATTTAAACTGGCAGCGGTGGGTGAGAAGGCACCAGCCCATGTGTCGGCCGCTTGAAGCGCAGTGAGCAAGCAGTATTTCTGATCATGACACTCTGAGCATGAGTGAAGTGATCTTGAAAATCGTCTCAGTCACCACATGAGCAAAAGCCTAGAGTAGAATCACAAGAGCTATAGCCACAGTTCACGAAGCTGAAGCTCAGAGAGGAGAGGAGACTTGCCCAAGTTCACACAGCAGGGAAAGGGTGGGCCTGGGGCAAAGACCGTGCCATCCCTCTGCTCGGGGCACTTCCCACTGCTCCTGGCTGCAAACTAGACCCCAGTGAGGAGAGAAGGAAGGATTCCAAGTTCAGAGAGGTCTCCCAGGGGGTTTTGAAGTAAAGCCTTAGAACAGCAGCTGAATGGCTGTAATGGTGCAGTGAGGGGCTGTTTCAGGTTGGGACAGGTGGCAGAGGGAGATCTTGGGGACAAGGTGGACTGCCTCCTACCCTCTAGCCCTGCTCTTCTGCATATGGGAGTGCTCCCAGGTGAGTCTGACTCAGGTTGTCACCCTAGACAGAGAAACAGAGAGACAGAGGCTGTTCCCATAAGAATGACAGTCATAGAAGTGAGGGGCCTCTGCCAGCGGCTGAGTCATGCTTCCTCTCTCCCTCCTGCTTCTTTCCCACTGGGACCCTGACTCCACCCCACCCAGGACTGGGAGTCAGTGGCATCAGTGAGGACGACTCTACTCTGGTTCCGTGGTGAGACTGGCCAAACCTGCCACAGAGGGGAAGCTGGGTTCAGAGAAGACTGTGACTCTCCCACAGTCACACAGCAGGTTGGGAGGAACTGGACTCAAATCTGGGCTTCCTAAGTCCTCGCCCAAGACTCCTCCGTGGTGCTTCCTATGCCCAAAGCCCACCCAGAGAGGCTGCGGGGAGAGGGAGAGAGCTGAATGGGTGGGCCTGCTGAAATGCCAGGCAGCATGGAGGCAAGGGGGAGGGGGTGGTGCTGCCTGGAATAAGGGCAGAGTGGGCGAGCTCCCTGGCCCCATGGGCCTTCCAGAGAGGGCTCCCTGGCGAACCCTCCAAAGCCACCATGACAGCAGCTTCGGAAGGTGATTGTCATGGTGCAAAAAAGCCAGGTAGGGGCTGTCTGGAAGCCTGAGGGGCTGTTTCTGAACCTGGGAGCCTCAGCCTCAGAAGTACAAAAAGTCTTTATTCACAGCAATAGGTGATTTCCACAGTGAGGGGAGGAAATGTGAGGCAGGATGGGAGGTGCTGAGCCAACTGTCTCTTTCAGAAGGGTCTTCTGGATTGAATTGAGTGGGAGACTCCCCAGGAGACCCCAGAACCACAGTGTGAGTTCCAACAATGTCTGGGACAATTCCAGGGAGGGTGGGTCAGTGTGAGGTTGAAGAAGTCGGCCTGTTACTATAGATTCCTGCTCAGAGGAGTGGCACTGATCACAGATGCCCAGGATCAGCGCTGGGGGCCACAGGCAAGTGGGGTCACATGGGGGTGCTCCGGACCCTGCCCTCCTCCTCAGGGACATTGTCATAGGCATTCTCATGCTCGTGAGACCTGAAAGAGGGTGACAGGGGTCATTATACCTTTCATCCCATCCCTTTCTCCCTGCCCTATCCCACACCTGTGAGAAAGGTGTCTTTCAAAGGAAACGTTTGCATCCCAGAAGGGGGTTCCCCTGGCCACATCTGGTCTTGTGCACCTGAAACTGGAGGTCTCTCATCCCCACCTCTCTGAACCCCACCTTCCTTCTCCATGGAGTCCCCCCACTCACCCCTTTAGAGCCCCTTTCCCTCATTGAGCCCCTTTTCCCCACTGCACCCCTCCCTGTGTCCCGGTCCACTCACTGAACCCCTTTCCCCACCAAGTCCTCACCCCCTTCCTGGGCCCGCTCCCCAAACTAAGGCTTCGTATTCCCATGGGGCCCTGCAGTCCTCATAGAGCCCCCATGGCTCACCAGTTCCCCCACTGCACCCTCTGTCTTCACTGAGCCCTTCCCCACAGGAGCCCCCGCCCTTCCCCTCCTTCTGCTCCATCAAAAGCGCCGGATCCTGCTGTCCCCCGCCTGGAGCACCTCACCTGAAGCTGGCCGCCATGGAGGAGTACTTTCCTTCTGTTCCTACCAGGATCCCGTCTTCCTTGTTTCCAACGGCCATGACCATGTTCACGGGCTCCCTGGGGACAGGCTTCATCGGTAGAGCTCTCTGGATCCCCTCCCCCTTTGTTCCCCCTTCTCCCCAGGTCCAGTAAGCCCCGTCTGGGCTCTGGTTCTCACAAGCCCAAGGGCAGAGGCCGCTGCCCCTTGGCAGAAGCCCCCTCTCCTGCAGGGCCCCTGTCAGCACCTGATTCTGGCCCCACCCCGTGGACCCTCACACCTTTCTCTCTGCTCCACCGTGGGAGCCGCAGGTCCCAACCCTAGACTGGCAGCCCCCCTCTGCTGCTCTTCCTGCCTCGGCTCGGCCAGCCCCCCGCCACCCCCAGAGCGGACCCAGCAGGACTCAGGGTCTGCGCCGGGTTTCCAGCGGGCTCTCCTGGGGCCCGTAGGAGCAGCACAGCAGACGGGGCGGGGTGGGGGTGGGGTCAGTGGAGAAAGGAAGCACTTCCAGGGAGAAGCTCCTGGCCCCTTGTTTAAATTTAAACCCCCTGAGTGTGGCCTCTGCCCCCACCTCCCAGGAAATTGCTCTCATGAGGGTCACAGGGAGCCTCACCGCTCCTCCTCTTTCCCGGCACATCCCGCAGGCTCCTCAGACAGTATGTCCCAAATTAAACTCAGCAGCTGCCCCAGATCTGCTTTTGTGTCTGTGTCTCAGGGAGTGATCCTGTCAGAAGCCTGGATGTGTCCCTGTCCTTCCTCCTCCTTGCCCGCTGCTGTCCCCCTCCTTTAACTCGCAGGGGGTCTGACTCCTAGGCAGCAGATAGCTCAGACCTGTCCCCTCTCTGCACCCCCTCCACCCCCGCCGTGCAGACTCTCTCCCGACCTCACGCTCAGCCTCCGCATCGCTTTCCCGCCCGCGCACCGGCGCCCACCCCGCATGTCCTCGACGGGGCAGCGGAGCCCTTGCGCTCAGGCGCCTCACCCAGACCTCCCTGCACGCTTTCCCCAGGTTCCCACGGCACTGAGGAGAAAGCCCGCGGCTCGGGGCGTTGCTCTGTAAGGGTTCGCTCGGCCCAGGCCCTGCCTTCCTCACCAGCTTTCCTTGGACCCCTGTCCCTCTCCACCCGTGAGACCCTGGGTTCCCGCCGTGGGCCGGCCGGGCTGCTGCACCAGCCTGCCCGTGAGAGCTGGGGCAGATGCAGCCGTCCCGGGCTGGCAGCGCAGAGTGGGCCGGATTTCACCCCCCCCACCCCTAACTCAGGCCCCCGGGGCACCCTTCCCGGCTCCAGTCTCCATCCCATGCCACCCTGTCCTGACACAGGCTCCTCCTCATTTTTCAGGCTTTGGGGTGAAGGTGCAATGGAAGGCCCTCCTGAACCACCCCCTGCTCCCCAGCCCCGGTCAGGCCCGCACCACTCTCCGCTCCCCTTAGTGTCAGTGCGTGACCCTGTGACGGCTGCTTTCCTGTGTGCCTTCCCTCCTGGCGGGGAGCCTGTGAGCTGTGAGCACAGGGTTGTCTGCCCCGCTGCCCCTCTGTACCCCCGTGTGGCACAGCAGCTGACTCCGAGGAAGGACAGAGCCTTCCTTTCCAGAGGTTTTCACAGCCCCCAGCATAGGCCGGGCGGCTGTCCCAGCTATACACACAGAAACATCAAAACCAAGAAGAGACGTTTCCCGACGTCACAGTGAGTGAGCGCAGAGCTGTGGGCCCATCAGGGGCAGGCCTGGGAGCCAGTAAGCTGGCGCTCTAGCCCAAGACGTCTGACCTCAGGGTCACCTCTACCCAGTGAGAGGACTGGACTCGGGATGTCTGAGGCCCTTCTCACAGCTGCTGGAGCAGTAGCCATGGTACTGGGACCACCCTGCCTGTGGTGCCCGGCACCCAGGACCCCCAGAAACACTCACGGCTCTTCTTGGCACCAGAAGCGGTTGACAGCGAAGGCGATTGCAACGAGGACCAGGAAGACGGCCGTGGCGATAAGGCCCTGCATCCAGGGCTGCAGGTTCCCCAGGCCTGCAAAGAGGGGAGCAGGGGGTGCTGTAGTAGCCTGGGCCACAGTGAGGCTGCGGTGCAGAGCAGGGGCCGGAGGGCCTCCCACCCCAAGGGCTGGGGCCTGTGTTAGAGGTCATCAGCCAGCTGCCAGGACCAAAGAAGACATTCTGGGTGGCAGGGGTGGGAAGGAGGACCCATCCTACACGCCACTGAGCTAAAGAAAGGAATGGAGGTTTGGAGGAAGGAAGACAGGAATTCAAAATAGGCATGAGGAGCTAAGGAAGGAACAGGCGCCAGAACACTGTGTCTGAGATCCAGATGGCCCAGAGCCCCCCATCCCCCATCATGGGTCACATGCAGGGCCCCCCAGGGAGTGCCTGGGCCCCAGGGACCAAAGGGCAGCCCTCTGGACAGCCTGCCCAGGGTGGCTCTCTTCCTCCCTGGCTCCCAACAGGCCAAGTCAGCCCAGAGCTGACAGGACTGGCTGGCATCCGGAAGATCCTGTTCTGTAAGGAGAGAGTTCTCTAGCACTGGGTAGGGTGTGGGAATGAGAGGCAGGCCGGCTACTCGGCCAGGAGTGCCGGGGCCCAGAGAGAGGGGTGAGACAGGACATCTTTGGAATGCAAGACAGAAGGGTTCTCCTCTTGGTCTTGGGGGCCAGGAAGGAGGCATCAAAACCGGGCCCCTTTGAGGTCCTTCAGCTACGTGCCCAGGGGGCTGAGCCAGAGACCAAGTCAAGGCCCCATCCATGCACTGCCTCTGCTTTTTACCCTTAAGGGTTAAGTTTAACCCTTGACACCACCTCTAATCCTCAAGTTTTCTCAGAAGTCTCTGCCCTCTGCCACTGGCAGCCCCATAGGTCTCTTACCTCCCTGGGCATCAGTGTACTCCATGAGCCTGAGAGAGCTCAGCCCCACAGAGCACATGCACATAGCAGCAGGTGGAGAGGTCTCAGGAGGGGACAGA
The DNA here is from genome assembly GCF_054644295.1 of Miniopterus natalensis. Lineage (NCBI taxonomy): Eukaryota > Metazoa > Chordata > Mammalia > Chiroptera > Miniopteridae > Miniopterus > Miniopterus natalensis. Next base: position 27,465,895 of record NC_142089.1, read on the forward strand.
AGCTGACAGGAGGCTTCAGAGGGGCTCTGCCTCCAGCCCAAAACACTTGCGTCCTAGTGCCATTCTGTACTTTGAGGGGCCAGGCTGGGCATCAAAAATCTCATTCTGCCTCACTCTCACTCAGAAGCCCTTCCTTGAGTCTACTCTGAAACCCTCCTGCGGTAGTGAAGGCCCTGCCTCTTCTCTGAGCTCCCTCTGAGCCTGGCAGGTAGTAGGAAGGGGTTTGGGGTCTCAGAACTCAGCCTGTGGCCAGGTCAGATCTTGCTTCTCTCCTTGGGGAACAGAAGCTTCACAATGTGGTTCTCCTGAGTTTCATACTTGCCAAAAAGCAATGTTTTGGACTCATTGTTTCCTCAGGTTAGTGGTTGCTCAAGGATTGGAGTTAGGGCTTGAGCCCTGGGAGGCCCCTCCTTGCTTCCTCTGAACTCTGCAGCCAACCCCCTCCAGACACACCATGTGGCTCTGGGATGAGACACAGAGCAAGGGGCAGAGCCTGGGGTAGGAGAGAAGTGATCTGAGCCCTGTCCCTATTACTCTGCTGTGTGACCCACACAAGTTACTCAACCCCTCTGATCTTCAGTTTCCAAGAAGGCTTCCAAGAGATAGAGTTGAAACAGGCACATATGAGAGCTCAGGACACCTGCCAAGGAGGGGTGATCTGGAAGCATCTTTGTCGGCCCCCTCTGGACCCAAATCCCGCCTGCAGAGTCCCCAGACTTTGGCTGCAGATGTGGTCTCACTGGGCAGGGGAGACACCTGATCTTGGGGTGTGGTACCTCATGGGTGCCCAGCCCTTCCACACCCCTGGCATGGCAGCCACCCTGGGAGGCAGGCAGGGTGCGTTTATTGTCCTCATTTTATGAGTGAGAAGCTGAGTCTCAGAGAAGGGCAGTGATTTGCTCCAGGCCACACAAGACAGAGGCAGAACTGGACAAAGAGCTTGGGTATGTGGTGGGGCCACACTGGGGCACTGTCCCCTACCAAAGCCCAGGAAACTGACACAACGAGGACTGAGGACAAAGCCATGGGCAAACCAGTGACAGCCCTGTCCCTCCCCTGACACAAGTGTCTGGACCCCACCATCACCCTCATTGTAGCCTCAACCCCTGTTCTCGAGACCCAGCTATCTCCAGGGAAATCCCTGCTCCTAGAGCTTGGGTCTCACCTCCTCTCCCCAGTCTTAGACCCAGCATTTCCCCTATTGCCTGTGTTCTCACTCCTGGAAAACAAGGCACAGGCACAAGCCTGTTTCCCAGCGAGGTTCCGCCACCACTCCAGTCTCTGCTGGAGGCCAGAAGACACCCGGCATCCTTACCTGGGTTGCCAGCACCCAGTCCAGCCCTCCGCACCTCAGCCACCTGCCGGCCCAGTCCTATGCTCACCTTGTTGACAGCTGGCGGGTGGCACTGCCGTAAGCAGGCCCAGAATGACCAGGCCGAGGGCTGACATGGCTGCAGACAGCTCCGGGCCTTCCCTCCAGCTGCTGGTATCTGGGCTGTGGGGTCTGGGTGTGTGCTGAGATCAGCCCGAGCTCCGAGCTCCGTCTGGCCCTGGAGGAGAGGAGCTAGTAGGGAAGAAGGCGAGGGAGGAAGGAGGGGGAAAGGTAGGAAGAAGCTGCCCTCCCTCCCATGGTAATGAGCTGCCAGGCCCGGCCTCCCTGGCCGGTGCCCAGCCCACTGGCGCTGGCATTTGAGGTCACCTTTCAGAGTCTGGCTAAGGAAGTGGGTCTGCAGACCAAGGGGATGTGGGGAAAGTCGGGACCTCACCTCCAAGCCCAAGGCTTCCCCAGAGTTTTTATATCAGTTCCCCCTTCCTGGCAGTGGGGCTGAGCCCTCCGAAGAAAGTGACACAATATTGCTTCTCCCTTGAATGAGCCCGGGGGGTGGGGCCTCTTGGAAGTCAGACAGAGGATTAAGAAATTTGCTGGCTGGCTTGGGGAGAGTAGGGTAAACCCCAGAGGTTAGGGAAAGGTCAAAGTTGCCCCCTCCCACAGAACCTGGCCTATTTCCTGTTCTCTCACCTGTCCTTATTTAGCCAAGACCCAGTCCTGGGTCACAGTCCTGGGACCAGCCCTGGCTTCTGTCCCTCTACCCAGCCCAGCTCAGTAGCTCTCTAAATCCACCCTCTCCCATGGGGGTCACCACAGAGGGCCTCAGGTTCCCAGTCCCCAGCCTTTCCTACCCAGCCCAGTTGACTTGGCTCAGTTTAACTCTTCCTCTTGGCTCCAGATGTGGTTCCTGGAATCTGGGTGGAGCATCCCTGGGACGAGATCTGGGCTTGGTCAGAAGACTCTGTGCATACCTCTGATCCACCTCCACCCATCACAGGGCAACAAGAGGGAAAACACAGCCCTGCTGTGGAGGGCAAGGGACGGACACTCTCAGGTGTCAAGGTCCAACCTGGGGCTCTGAACTCCTGGGCTCTCAACTCTCAGGATCACATGGAGTCCGTTGGGCCTTCCAGCCCAGGAACGAGAATGACCCAAGTAGCTGTCGAGGCCTGGAGCCAAGGGTTATGCTGGGTCTCCTTGCCCCACCACTCCCCAGGAGCATGGGAAGCCAGAGATGCTGAGAGTCCAGCTCCATAGACACCAAGAAAGAAGAAGCCAGCAGACAGAGCAAAGTCTCAGAGATGGAGGGTCCCCAAAAGCCAGGGGGAGAGCTAGAAGCCCCCCCTAACAGTTTCCTGGCCAGAAGCCACCAAACTGCTGTTCACAGGATCTCCTGGGCAGCTCTCTCTACTGCAGGACAGGTCTTCCAGGGGCAACACTCAGACATCATGCCTCACCCCTGCTTCCCATATGTGTGTGGGTGTGGGTGTGCACATGGCAGAGCAGTGGGCCCATTTCCGTCCAAATATGGGGTGTCTCAGGAGATCCAGGGAAACTTGGCTTGGAGTCGAGGGGCACCTCCCATACATGCATGTCCTATTCTTCCTCCGTATCCCAACGTGGTATCTTCAGAATCTTCTGGCACAGAGTTTGTCTAGAGCAGGCACCACGCATGTTAATGAACAGCCACAGGATCACTGGCTGGAATGCAAGGAATGGGGTTGAATTTAACAAACATCCACAATGCCTTCTTCAAGGGCTTTAAGCAGGGGAGCCACATCAGGTTTTCCGGACAGAGAGTGGAGCATGAATGAAACGGGAATGCAAAAACTGGAGAGAAGGAGGCCATGGGGGGGGGGGGGGTCTTCCACAACACTCACACAACCAGGGCTGTGGCCTGCACCAGGGAAGTGGCAGTAAGAACAGATTTGAGTCCTTTTTAGGACATACAATAGACGGGACGTGGCTGCTGAAACACGGTGACTAGCCGGGAGTGCGTGGTGGGAAACTGGGAGGAGCTGAGGGTGACTCCACTTTCTGGCTTAAGTAGCTGGTGAATGGTGGTGCTCAGGACAAGGCAGAACAAGTTTCAGGATGTGGGAGGAATGATGAGCTTCAGGCTTAGAGGAATAGAGCTTACGGTGCCTGTTGGCCCTCCGGAGGAAATGTCCAGAAGGCAACGGGGTTCTGGGAGTAGAGAGCTAGATCCAGAAGCCATCTGTGGCTCAGCATGGGTGACTGAGGCATGAGAGTGCACAGTCTTCCAGGCTGTGTGTGTGAAAGGGGGGGGGGGGGGAGCAGGGGGAAGGAGGGAAGCTGTGAGGGGCCAGGACACAGCCCCAACACATAAGGGTCTTTCATCAAAGAGGAATCAGGATGGAGCAGGAGGAAGAAACCCCAGAAGAGGGGATGTTTCAGAAACCCAGAAAGGAGAGATCCAAGAAGACATGGGCAGGGAAGTCACTGTTGTGAACCCCCTCCAGCCAGTGACTCACAAGAGCATCCCAGCCTCTCCCATCAGTTCCCATGTCCCAGGTCCTGCCTCTGTCACCCGAGCATCACCCTCACTTCCCTAAAAACCTGGGGAAGGACAAGGATTCCCTGGCCCATGCTTTGGGGGTGGCAGGGGAGCAGGATAAGCAGGAAGGACATCAGGAGACCAACAGGAGGAAAACACATCTCCCAGGTCAAAGTCCCAAGCTTTAGAGCAAAACAAGTTGTTCCGGAAAGGGGGTGTGGGTGGACACTGGCTTTGAGGCTGGTCCCTGCTCTCTGGGTGTCCTCATCCAGCTGAGAGGGTCATCTCCCTAGCTGTATGGACACAGCTCTGGGTCCTCATGACAACAGGTTGGGCCCCCTTAGTGGCCTGGCTTGGAGCCAAGATCTGGATTCTGGCCTCAGCAGCCCCACCGGGCTGGACCCTGTGTCATCTCTGAGCTGCTATTACATCAATGCTCAGTTCCTTCCTCCTGTTCCCAGCCCAGCTCTGCCATCCAGGATCATCAGACTCCCTTAGGCAGCCCTCCACCCAGCTAAACCTGTGTGCTTACCCTTCAGAAAAGCCCAAGTGGGCCTAGACTGTTCCCTGGAGTCACCTTTCTCCTCTCCCTGCCACATCCTGCCTGCCATTCCAGTCACTGCCAGCAGGTGGCAGAGTCCAGCCCCAATCCCCCGCTGGTTGGGGAGCTCAGAGAGGGGCCAATTCACAGCTGAAGCTTCTGCAACTTCCCCTCCCTCCAGCCCCTCACTTCCATCGCCTTCCAGGGGTGCTTTGGAGGAAAGGAGAGTGGACAGTTGGCAATGCTGAGAACAGTGCGCATGGCATTCTCAGGGCTGTGCTGTGGGGAATCACAGAGGACACAATTTTTCATGAAGGCATCCTGGAGGGAGGTGGTGTTAGGAAAATAGTTAGCGGAATTGTTGGACTGAGCAGAAGGACAGCTCCAGGAGGGCATCCAGGCAGAGAGCATTTGGAAACATCACTCTGGCCCTGACCGGTGTGGCTCAGTTGGTTGAGCGTTGTCCCTTGCACCAAAAGGTCACTGGTTTGATTCCCAGTCAGGGTGCATGCCCAGGTTTGGGGTTCAAGCCCAGGTTGGGGTGCATGTGGGAGCCAACCGATTAATGTTTTTCTCTCACATTGATGTTTCTCTCTCTCTCTACCTCTGCCTTCCTCTCTCTAAAATAAATAAAAATATTAAAAAATAAAAATAAAAACATCACTCTGTGAAGGGGTCCATAGGCTTCCCCAGACTGTCCAAGGGACAAAAATGGTTAAGAAGTTCTGACCCACCTGGGAGCCTGGGGCAGGTTGGCTCAAAGCAATGCCACTGATCTCAAGGTCAGACCTGGAGAAAGACTGGTAATCTCTAGACAGAAGTTTTCTGGGACTGAGAGTTGGGAGCTATGGTCGGATTGAATGGGTGCTCACCCCCGCAGAGAGCCCTGTGCCTGGGAGCTAGGAGGGGCAGAGAGCACCCCTCAGAGCCAGCCAGCCAAGTCAAGGAATGTCCTGGCTGCGACTTCTGGGTCCTAGGCAACTCCAGTGGGCCAGTGAGATTTATGGCCAGGACCACCCAATGGGGGAAGATCAATCACCTCCTCCTTCTGTCCACTCAGCCAAGAAACTAAAGGGCTGCCCTGTGCCAGGAGCCCTGCCAGAGGTCCCAAAGCCAAATCTTTACCCAGTGGTTCCAGCACAGCCCTCTGTCCTGCCCAAGGCTACAGGCCAGCAGTGGAACCAAGCTGAAGTGCTGGTTTCTAGAATCACAGTCTCTCCTGGCCTAACGGCTCATCCTGAGTAGTGTGTTCTTTTCCTTCACTTCCAGCTGGGGAAACTGTGACCCACAAAGAGACAGTCACCAACTGAAGGTCATACGGTAAATTAGGAGGAGAGATAGGGCTAAACCCCAGGCATCCTTATGTCTAGCCCAGGGCTCAGTCCCTCTGTCAAGCACCTACTGGTTGGTCAGTTTCCCAAACAGCATTCCGGCCTGCTTTCACTTACTCACTCAACACATATTTAGTGTCTACCACGGGACTGGAAACACAGGAGTGAGCAAGACAGAGCTTACATTGTACAGTTATCTAATTACAGTTGCACCAAATGTTCCAAAGGAGTTAAAAGGGTGCTAAAAGTATATAAATGGAGATGCCCTCTAGTGTAGGAAATCAAAAAAAGATAGTAGTAAATCTAAAGTTTATTCATTTAGCAAATATATATTGAATAGCTCCTGTGGACCAGGCACTGTTGGAGATGCCAGGAACACAGCAATAAACAAAACAAAGTCCCTGCCCTCACAGAACTTACAATCTAGCAGGGTCAGCCAGGAGACAAGCAAATAGACCAGGGCTGGAAAGGGGTCTGCAGGGCCTTGCGGGACCTGCAAAGAGGTTTGGTCTTTATCTTACAGATAATGTGGAGCCATCATGGGGTTTTAAGCAAGGATGTGACATGGCAGTCTTGCATTTCAGCAAGCTCTCTCCAGGCACGGCTTGAAGAATGGATTAGTCAGGGCAGTGAGCAAGGAGTGGGCTGTTTTATTGGGTGGGAGGTGGGGTGAGGAGGGGTTCCAGGAGAGAGATGGTGTGGCTGCGACTAGAAGAGGGCATGGAGAGGAGGAGGATGGTCGAAGAGCAATTTAAGGGGCACAGCTGGCAGGCTAAGGATGTGGGGAGCAAGGGACTCAGGAGAGTAAAGATAGTACCTAGTCCCCCGCCTTGGACAAAACTTGGATGTTGGTGCTACTTTTGTTGTTGTTCATCAGTTTATTTTGTTCATTAGATTCTACATATCAGCGAGATCATATGGCCCTTGTCTTTCTCTGCCTGGCTTATTTCACCCAGCATAATAATCTCCAGGTCCATCTGTGCTGTCACAAAAGGTAAGAGTTCCTTCTTCTTTACAGCTGCGTAGTATTCCATGGTGTAAATGTCCCACAGCTTTTTATCCACTCATCTACTGGTGGGCACTTGGGCTGCTTCCAGATCTTGGCTATTGTAAACTGTGCTGCTATAAACATAGGGGTGCATATCTTCTTTCTGATTAGTGTTTCAGGATTCTTAGGATATATTCCTAGAAGTGGGATCACTGGGTCAAATGGAAGTTCCATTTTTAATTTTTTGAGGAACCTCCATACTGTTTTCCACAGTGGCTGCACCAGCCTGCATTCCCACCAGCAGTGTACTAGGGCTCCCCTTTCTCCACACCCTCGCCAGGACTTGCTGTTAGTTGGTTTATCCACACGCCTCTTGGCCATCTGTATGTCCTCTTTGGAGCAGTGTCTATTCAGGTCCTTTGCCCGTTTTTTAATTGGATTGTTTGTCTTCCCAGTGTTGAGTTGTGGTGCTATTTTTTAAACTGGGGAATGCTAAAAGAGCAGCAGTTTAGGGGCGGGGTGGGGAGGGAGAGCAAGTATTCATTCACTTACCAAAACTTTCCCGAGAGTCAGTTCTGGGCCCAGCACCGCCCGAAGCGCTCTAGCTCCACAGCCCTGACTGGAGAGCTCACCGTTAGTGGCTGAGACAAGCAGCGAGCACTGAGCCCAGCGCTGGCTTCCAGCGCAGACGGGCCGAGCTCACAGGCGCAGCGTGGTGGGTCCGGCTGGCACTCCTGTGAGCCACCTGAGCTGGAAATAGAGGCTTAGGATTCAGCAGTTTGTGGATAGAGACTGGAGACGGGGGTGATGGAGCCCGGGATAGGGAAGGGTGAGAAGAGGGGCCAGGACCCGGCCCTAGGACACGCTAAAGGGACCGCGAGCGGATGGCCATCTGAACTGAAGGGAGAGAGAGCAGCACAGCTGCTGTTACTCCACTAGGATCAGACTCCCAGCACCAGGCATGCCTCGCATTTCAGGCCCTTTGGAGTCATGCAACTGATTTTATTTTATCCTAACACTGTTTTCCTCCCTTGGCATTAATATTTTAAATTTTGGCATTAATATCTTAAATATTCAGAGAAGCTGATATTTCCAGCCTGAAAAGGAAGAGTCTTGGGAGGGTCTGTCTCTGTCTCCAAATAGTTGTAGGGCAGTCCCAGGTCAGAGAGAGAACTGTGCTCTGTGTCCTCTCAGCATAGAGCTGAAGAAGATGAGAGGAGCCAGAGAGGCTGGGCTTGGTTCAATGAGAGAAAGCCTGTCTAGAAGAGCTGTGTAGTGATGAGAGACGGCCCTGAAAGGCAGTGAGCTCCCCACCACTAGAGGTGTGCAAGAAGGAGCTATGAGGTTGCAGAAGGGGATAGAGCACAGCAAAGGCAGCCGAGGGGTGCATGGTCTTAATGCTGGAGCTCCTGGGGCCCAGGAGGGGTCATCTGGGGTCAAGACCCTCACCCACCACTAGCTGTGTGACCTGAGCAAGTCTATTCGCTTCTCTGAACCTCTGTCTCCAGTAATGCTGTACCGAGTTGGCAGGAGGATAATGCTACTGAATGCCCTGTAGTCGTGGATACTTAGTAAGTGTTGGGATCTCCCAGATCTAAACAGAGCATCACATGTTTGAGCCACACTGCCCTGTCCCAAGCCAGTCCTTTCTCAGAGCAGAAGCCCCAGCAGAGCGGCGGGAGGCATTACAGGCCACAGGCCGGCCAATGTTCTGTGCCTCAAACCCAGTCTAGAAGAAGCCACACCTAAACCATGTGACCATTTCACACTTGCAGGTTTTGTCTGAAAGGTCAGACTTTGACCTTCAAAATGAAAATGACTTTAAAAGGTTGGAGCTGCAGGCAAAAGTTAAACAAAATAGAAGTAATTTCACAATTGGAAAAAAACATGGATTTTTTTTTTTTTTTTTTCCTAAATGAACAACAAAAATGTTCATTGGCGAATTGGGCTGAGTTTGTGGTATTTTTTTGTTTGTTTTTCTTCTGTTCTTTCCAGAATTTCTATAACAAGGAATGTTTGTTGGAAGGGTAGGGTTACAAAATTCATAGTTTAAAAATAAACAAAATAAATGTTCATAAAAAGGCAAAATCAGGTAACTTTTCCACATATTTATTAATGCTCTTAAATAGCCCCAAAGTTAGCCAAGAGCCTCTCTTTGCCAAAGAATCTGCCCCTGGCCAGGCAGGGCCACTAGGGCTCTGTGGCAGAGCCCAGTCTGCCTGTTTTCTGCTCCACTGTGCTCCTCTAGAGAGGCCTCTCAGTGCCAGGGCACACATAGAAAGCATCTGAGTCTGCCCACCCACTCGATTCATAGTGACGGAGACATGTAGCTTTAGAAATGCTACCACATCTTGGAGGAATGCTTACTGTGTGCCAGACACTGGGCTAGGTGCTTCAGGCTCATAGCTCATTTAATCTTCACAAGAATATGAGGTGAATGCTATATCCCCATTTTACCAACACGAACACGGAGGTTCTGAGAAATTAAATTCAGTAAGTGGATCCAGGATTTGAGTCCAAGTCTATTTGATTCTAAAGCTTTTAAGTATTACATTATACTTCCTCCTCACATTAAAAAAAATGTCAATTACTGCCCTAGCCCATTTGGTTCAGTGGTTAGAGAGTTGGCCTGCAGACTGAAGGGTCCTGGGTTCGATTCCGGCCAAGTACTTCCGTTGCAGGCTCGATCCCCAGCCCTGGTCAGGCAAGTGTGGGAGACAACCAATCAATGTGTCTCACATTGATGTTTCTCTCTCTCTCTCCCTCTTTCACTTTCTCTGAAAAGCAATGGAAAAAATATCCTCAGGTAAAAATTAAAAAATAATAAAAATAAAATATCAATTACTAAAGAGCAATAAATGAGTGCTATAAAAAAGGTATACAATTAGAACCCCAAAGAAGGAGTCATTAAACTCCCCTGGGGGAAGAAAAGACCAGGGAAGACTTCCAGGAAGAGATGACATTTGAGTTGAACTTTGAAAGATGACTAAGAATTTACCAGACATAGCACACAACAAAATATATGTCCAGTAGATTTTTTTAAAAAATATATCTTTATTGATTTCAGAGAGAGGAAGGAGAGGGAGAGAGAGAGATAGAAACATCAATGATGAGAGAGTCACTGATCAGCTGCCTCCTGCACACCCACGACTGGGGATTGAGCCGGCAACCCGGGCATGTGCCCTGACCTGGAATCGAACCACGATCCCCTGGATCCTAGGTCGATGCTCAACTGCTGAGCCCCACCGCGCCGGGCATACAGTAGATATTTTTAATTAAATCAACTGATAAAGATTTTAACTGAGTGTATAGATGAAACAACATGATGCGTGGAATTTGTTTAATAATAATCCAATTCAAGAATAGGGAGTGCGGGGAGGAATGGAGGTTTAGATGAAATAAGATTACCCAAGTGAATGATTGTTGAAGTTGGTGATGGACTCATGTCAGTTTTTACATTTTTCTTTTTCTCTCTCCATATATACATATACACACCTATAATGCAAAAGTAGGTTTACAGTTATAAGTACATGAAACACAGAGTTTACTCTAGTATTATTATTTATTAATTAGTATATTATTTTCCATAGGAACAACTGTAAACCTACTTTTGCCCCACCCTGTATATATATTATATTATATTATATAATATATTATATAATACTTATATATCATATATATACACACAGTGGAATATACAATGTAGGTAACGGTCCATTTGTGCCCACTCACCCTGAGGTGATGAAATAATTCAATAAATATTTACTGAGCACCTCCACACCCTGGGCATGATGGAGCCACCAGTGGCCAGTGACACACTGTCCCAGCATTGACCAGCTCACAGACAAAAGGGAGGTGAGGCCAGGACTCAAACACAGGCAGGTGGTAAGCGCGGCCAGATATAAGCCAAGGGGCTCTGTGAGTTCAGAAACAGAGACGGCCACCCATGGGGGAGCCAGCAGGTGCGGCCTCTGGGGTCCAGTTTAACACACGGAGGCAGTTCCCGTGGAGTCTGCGGGAAGGCACCTCAGGCGTGAAAGGCTTAGAGGTGAGAAAGGAAGAGGCGACGGATGTGGAACACTCGGGGCGCGCAGCAGCCCCTTAAGAAGGATGTCAGTGGGAGAATAGGGCAGCATTTTTCATGCTCACTTTAAACTAGTGTGACTGCTCTTGCCCCCCTTCCTTCCCACACCCCCAAAGCACTGGGAGCCAACAACGTGAGTGATGGCAGGCTAATCACGGCCCCTTGGGTGTGAGGAGGGCCCGTCTCTCTCTGAGGACCCTCCAGCAGGACAAGCGCAGGACAAAAGCACTGCCTCCTGCTCCCGCCCGCCACTGCCCTCATTAGCATCATACAGAAAACCTGCCAGCCTCGCACAGCCCGGCGACTGGACAGGCCAGCCCGGCGTTGGCAGAGCCCCAACTGAGCAGCTGTGGACCCTGAAGGGCCCTGTGGCCAACCCTGCCCCCTTCCCCCCAAAATAACCAAACCACAACCACCACCCTGCCCTGCCCGCCCCATAAGCCTCTCTTTACATTGCTGCACCGTCTGCTGCAGGTGGCCAAGCCAAAGGGAGGGGGAGAAGTTACGATCCATGAATGACTCTCCTAGGGTGATACAATCTGAGGGCTTAAAGGCTTCAACTTTCCCCTGTCATTAGGCCCAAATCGTAGACCAGGGCAATCGCAGCATGTTGGGACCTCGTTTAGACTACTGCTTTAGAACGTGCCTTTGCCAGACAACAGAATTGCAGCCTCCCAGGACAGGGTAAGGAAGGCAGCTCATCAGAGCTGAGATCCCAGGCCATCCTGGGAGAGATTGCCTGGGGGCTTGGGGTTGGGAATGCCTGTGTCTGCCTGGATCCCACCTATTCAGGAGTAATGGAGAGGGGGCCTGAGAGTGATGGGGAAGCCTGATAGCCCATTGAACACGCAGCTCCCAGGGGACAACTGGAGAGAGGGGCGGAGTGCTCTGAGCAGGAGCCATGGCCAGCCTGTGTGGGAACAGCCAGAGGGCAGAAGGCCTGGCCCCTCGAGATCTAGCAGAGCCTGGGACCCAGAAGCACCACAGGTCCCAGGCTGCAGAGGGTGAGCTGGGAAGGGCTGAGGACCCTGAGCTCGGGAGACTCAGCTGGCTGAGCTGTCACCTGGCATGGGGTGGGAAAGCGTTTTTCACCCTGGTCCCGTCGCTGTACTGGAGGACTGGAAGGCGGGGGGACCTTAGTTATGAGATGGCAAGGGGATGGGGGCCAGGCAGGAGGAAGGGATGTTATCTTCAGATTGCCATCTGCATGATAGACTGAGTCAGGAGGGATTGTGTCTTCTCCAAGGATCAGTGAACACAAAATAACATATAGCCAAACCTCCCCCCCACAGTGTATGGGGGGTCCTGCTCTGGTTTCTCCTCAGAATGGTCCATCCTAACGGCTGGGACTGTGTAGTCTTTCTCTGTAGTGGTCCTGGCAGTGTTCAGGGCCTCACCTGCTATGGGGTGACAGAACTGGCTCTCACTTGACCTTGGGCCAATCACTTACTGTCTCCGACCTCAAGGTTTCCTCATCTGTAAAATGGGAGTGACTGTCCCCTCGCGCTGGGTTCTAGGGAGATACAGAAGGTGAGACCGCAGAACTAACAGTGCAGCCCTTTGGGGTAAGCTGCAGACACAGCAGTGAGGCTGACCTGCAGGGACCCAGGTCTTCTTCCCCGGCTTCCTGGGCTGGGATCTGGGGCCTTCGGCCTGGCTCTGCCATGCCCTGCTCTTCACTGAGGATCCGCAGAACATCTCCTCTTTCGGACAGATCGAGCCTCCACTCCACTCTTCCCCAGGGAAGAGGTCTACATTTAAGTTAATTCTAATTAAACAAAGTGAACACTTCAGTTCCTCAGTAGCACTAGCCACTTTTCGAGTGCTCAATGGCTGCCTGCGGTAGTGACTGCCACACTGGGCAGGGCATGTATAATGCATGTCCATTGTCACAGAAAGTTCTACGGGACAGAGCTGGCTAAAGGGATGAGATCCCTGTTTGGGAGTCAGGAGATCTAGGTTCTGGCTCCAGCTTAGCTCTTAGTTCATGCTGAGTTTAGACAAGTCCCTTTGCATCTCGGAGCCTCAGTTTTCCCATCCCTCACCCTGTGCCAGGCAGAGCAGAGTCAATGATTGATAAGGACTTTTGATTATTGATTCTGTCACCCCACCGCCTCCGGAGTGGACCTAGGGAAACAGGTGGAGGCTGAGGGACCCACCTGCCGTCCCCAGGCTCCAGCAGCTCAAGAAAATACCATAGAGCCACGAGCTTGTCAGGCAAGCTTCCCTGAGCCTCAGCGTCCAGGCAGGAGGGCAGAGCAGGAGGGCAGGTCCTGCAGAGGGCCAGCGTGAATCTTTCCATGGGCTTATACAGGCCTGAGTGCAGCCTGAAGATCCCAAACTCATCCCTCCCAAACCCAGAGAGAGGCCTGTGCAGGGCCTTGGGCAGGAGGCAGCCGCAGGGGCCTGTCCAAAGGGGAGGGGAGGTGTGGAGAGTCAGAAATGCACTATCAGCACTGCCCGTCCTCCCCACTTCCTCTCCTCGAACGGATCACATCCTGTTATTGTGTGGACAGGGGCGGCCAGGAGCTGGGGAGGGAGGCAGGGCTCGGACCAGGCGAGCGGGGAGAGAAAGGAGGAGCCAGAGAGAATGTCATAGTGGGCACTGAGTAGCTTCGGCCTGGCCCTGCCTCACCCCAGGTGACCTGGGCAGGAGTTGGGTACCCAGGAGGGAGGACTAGTATCCCTGGAGCTAAATTTGCCAATGACAGAAGATGCTGGGGCTCAGGACAGGCTGTGCCTCCCTGCAAAGGCACCTGGAAGAAAGGAAATAGCACCTCCTCCAGCATGGGGCAGGTCCAGAGGAATCCCTGCTGCTGTGAACAATTAATGTTCCCACTTCCCCCTCTGTGCTTTTTCTTTCTTCTGCCTTTCCCAAGTACAGCCCTATCCCCACCCCACTCCCACAATGGGGTTTAATATGGCTGCTTTCTATGAAACACACACACTTTACATATATTCTTTTTTCTTCTTCTTTTCTTATCCTCACACAAGGATATTTTTTCCATTGCTTTTCACAGAGCGTGAAAGGCAGGGACAGAGAGAGAGAGAGACAGAGAGAAACATCGATGTGAGGGAGCCCTGACCGGGGCTGGGGATCGAACCTGCAACCCAGGTACATGCCCTTGGCCAGAATCAAACCTGGGACCTTTGGGTCTTCGGGCCAATGCTCTAACCACTGAGCCAAACCGGCTAGGGCTACATATATTCTTTTGAAATCCCATGATATCCCTGTAAGATGGGTGTTAAATTCTTCATTTAACAGACTAGGAAACCGAAGCTCAGAGAGATTAAATGATTTACCCACAGTCACACAGCAGGTACAGTACGTGGCAGTGCAGCTCTGGGCCTTAAACCCAGGTAAGTCTGACCCCAAAGGCTTGGGTCTTTCTGTGGCCCAGCTGCCTTTCCTGCTCCATCCCACCTGTGCTCTGGCCTTTCCCTCCCGGAGCTGACACCACATCGATGGTCCTCATTGCCCAGGAGCCTGCCTTCGAGCTGAACTTGTTGCTGTTGGCAAGCTCTCCAGAACCCATACTGACTGCCCGTGGCCCTGGGCGGATGGCTGGGCAAGCTGAGCTGCTCCCCCCCCCCCCCATAGCAGAGCATAGGCCTATCTGCTCTAAGAACACCAACTCCCCACCCGCGGTTTCTTCTCCTGAGGGGCAGTGCGCACTGGCTTTGGACTCAGACCAGAACTCAAATCCTGAGTCCCCTTGGTGAAGCCCCTGTCCCCTCACATGTCCTCCTTTGGACACTGGAAAGGATGCCCTGGGGCCAACTTGACTTAGTCTTTTCCTTACTCTGACTCATGATGACCGAGCCTCTACTGCTGGACACTGTGCCCAGCACCAGGGCCTGTCCCCAGCAGGCTGGTCAGGGGTGCTTGCCAGGCTCATAGGGCCACAGGGCCAGAGGGGGTGAGCTGGATGCTAGGGAACAGTTCATTGTTTTGCAAGTAGGAAGGGAGCTAGAGGAGGCAAGGCTGCTATGAACAGACCAGATGAATAGCCTCCTCATTTTCATCACCCCCCCTCACCCCACCAGGTCCAGTATCATAACCAGGCTGCTTGGTGTCTAGCCTGAGAAAGCACATACTCCCCCCACTAACAGCAGCCCAAGGCCCTCTGCCACTCCAGGGCCAGAGCCGTCCACCTGCCCCTTACCAGCCCAGGATCATGGTACTAAGGGGCTGGCACGGGCATTTCTGTAGAAATGACCTTGTCTCTCACCTTTTCATTTCATGTTACCCTCAAAACTGAGCTAGAATATTCCATACAGGGAAAGCTTTTCACTCAGTAAATGTTGAAAGGGACCTGGGCCAGGTCTGACACTGGGCACCGGAGATGAAGAGTCAGACATGGTTTTGCCCTCAAGGAGCTTGTGTTTGAACCGGGAAGCAGACAAGTAGACAAACAGTAGATAGCAAAACAAAGCCTGTGGGGACACAAAGAAGGTGGCTGGCCCCATAAAGTCTCCTGGATGCTGAGGACAAGGTAACCAAATGAAAGGAGGGTGGGAACAGAGGATGGGGAGAAACAAAAAATGCAAAAATTGGACAGTTATAAAAAGAAAAAATTGCAGCCTGGAACAGAAAGGATAGGACAATAGGAGCAAAGAGAATGAAGGGCACAGTGGTGAGAGGGAGGCTGGAAAGATCAGCAGGCCATTCACGCATGGCCCCCGGGGTGTGGTCCCTTCCTTGTGGTGGGCATAAGTTGTCCTGGGAGTCAGGAAGCCTGGTCCTGTCCTGCCTGCCACTACTGTCATTGTTTATGGGACATGTGGCCCTGGGAAGACTCCTTTCCCCTCGGGGCCTCCGTCTCCCCACGTGGAGATAGGGACACTAGCCAGACAATTCCCAGGGCCTGGGCAGCCTGGGAATTGTCGAAAGACTCATAGGCTCTTCCTTGGTGCCACAGAGCTGATGGGCTCTTCCTGATCTCTCTGGACATAGTCTCGTCCACTCCTGAGAAAGGACCTTCTGGGAACGTAGGCTCCTCCTTCCCATTCTCTATCCATGACAGTCAGGTGGCTGCCTCTACCCCCCACTGTTCTCACCAGAGTCTCCAGTGACCTCCACATTGCCAAATCTAGGTGACACTTCAGGCCCTTTTTTGCTTGACCTTGCAGAGGCACTGGGCTTGGCTAACCCTACACATTTGCTTTAGCTTCTAACACACCACACTCTCCTGGTGTCTTCCCACCGCTCTCACTACTGCACCAGCCTCTCTCTGTCTCACTCCTCCTTTCATCAGGCTGCTCCTCAGGCTTGAGAACACAGGTCCACCCACCACCACCACCCCCAAGACCCCACTGATCTCCCAGCCCCAAGCCTCAGTCTCACCATCCCAGCTGCCCAGGGACCCCCTAGCCCTGGGCTAGGGAGAGACACCCAGTCTTCCAAAAGCCAAAGAGCTTCCCCACAGGCCAGAGAATGATCCCAAATACTGTCGTGCTTTTGCCCTTGTAGCTACAGTTGGAAACACCCAGGAGGGGCGGTCAAGATCCAAACCTGGCGGGATGAGATAAGCTCACCCAAAAGAGCCAGCGTTAGCTGTGGGCACCCGAGTTCCCTTCTTGGCACATCTTTTTTCCTTAATACTAATCACCTTCTGATTTACTATACAATCAACACATTTATGATAGTTGTGTGTGTCCATGTTTATTGTCTCCCTGCTAGAATGTAAGCAACACAAGACCAGAGATCTTTGTTTTCTTTAGTGCTGGATCCTCAGTACCTAGAACAATGCCGGCTCATTGGAGGTGCTCGATAAATACTTGCTAAATGAATGCAAAAAAGGAGGACTGGTACGCCATTGGAAATGCCTGCCCGACCTACTGAGGTCCCTGAAGATCCAACAGTCCATGTGCAGAGGCCTCCCCACACCCAGAGTCCCACCTCCGAATGGCATTCCCATTCCTAAGCCTCCATTCACTACCCCAAAGCCTCAGCCTCCATCCCTGAGCCTCATGTGAAACCTGCACCCCCCAATCCTCAAGAGCCAGGCATAAGAGCTGCAGCCTTGATTATCAGGGAAGCTGGGAGCCTCCTTTGGTGAGACTTTAATCTGTCCTGAACCTATGATAAAAGCAACTGTCCAGTCACGGGATCTAAACCCAACACAGAGTGGAATATCCGTGGGGTAGCCTTGGGTGGAAAATGTGGGTGCACAATGCTGAGACAAGGCCCCCTCTGTGAGGCCTGGCAGAGGGAGAGAGTGAAACCCTCCTGAGGAAGCCTCGGGAGGGGTTGGATTCCCCCTCAGAGGACAGCTGAGTCCTGCAGGTGCCATTTCAGGGGAGGCAGGTTCTTGCCATGCTTTTCCTCTTAAGGTCCCAACTCTCAGGCCTAGGGGTGCAACATGCAAGCACAGAGTCCAGCCCCCTTTGTAAAACTTTTATTTAGAAATCTTCCCAATATATCCTTATATATATACACACATCACCACCACATGGGTTTTGTCGCTAGTCACACGCCCACAGTGTTGGCCTCTGGGCTGTACAAAGGTCAGGTACCTGGAGCGGTTACTCCTCTTCTGCAGAAAAATGCAGAGACCAACGTAATTCATCAACTCATCACGTACAGTACAACATTGACGAAAGTGCTGGGCCCGCCCACAGGAACGCTGCGCTATGTACACGGGCAGGGGCAAGCCTTCGGGGGGCCACGTACCACTGGCACCGCAAGTACGACCAGGCCACCCCCAAAGGCCGAGATAGTTGTCGGCTGACTACAGATTCTGTGCCCTTGGTTTGGTTTTTGGAAAAGGGTAAGGGTTGTACCATCTTGTTTGCCACCACAAATAAAAGAATACACATTTTTCGTGAAAGACGGGAGTCCCTCCAGTCATTTTTGTTCTCATGTTGTTGCTTTTTACCTTTCGTGGTTTCCCTTTTGTACAGATATTATTTCTTGGAATGTTGCCATCTCTTCATGGGTGAGGAGGAGGCAGAGGAAGAAGGGCATGGGGGGGAGGGCATGAAAATAAAATATGGATCTTCTCTAGTTCTTACAAAGACCTGAAGCTCTGTGCTCCCCTACCCGGGCCCACTTTAGGTAGTTGCATTATATTTTACATGTTCTGCCCATGCGCCATCTCTCATCCACTCTCACTCCTGCACCTTGCCTTGGAATGAGACAGAAATGAGTCAGTCATGAGAAACGAGAACCATCTAGGTAACTCGGGCAAAAGTGGTTTAGAACCGAAATTACCGAGAGTTGTGTGGTCAGGCAGCCTGTCCCACTGCCTAGGCCCTGGACTCGGGGTGGGAGACCCCACCACAAGACTGCTACTGAGGGCAACGGAGTTCTTTATGGTCTCATAATCCTTTCATGTCCATTCAGTTCACATCATAGCCCTAGGAGATGGGCAAGCCAGGGTGTTGATGAGAAACTGACTCTCGGAGAGAGAACCTGTCCAGGTCACACTGAGTCTGAGGGAAGAGGGAGCCAGAAGCTTGAGTTACTGATTGAATGTGTGACCCATCTCCTAAAGCGCATCCACACGGTGGCCCCAAGTCAATTAATCCACGGGAAGTAAACACAGCTTTAGGACAGGTGCTCCATCTTTACAGATCGGACGTCTCACAGAAGCTTCCAACTTTTGGCAAGGAACCAACCCTAATGTTCATTAAAATATAATTTTGGGGGGCTGACATGGGATGGACAGAGTGCTACAAGGGTCAACCATAGTGCCCCCATCCTCATGAACTAGACAACATAACTTAAAAGGGAGGGGAGCAGGGATCCTTCATTCTTTGCATATGGCTGTACGAGGCCCCGTCACGGTGAGGGCAGGCCCTGCGCTGAAACTGAAAATGTGTGAGGGCCTTTCCTGACAGCTGCAGCATTAGACCTTCCACATGACCAAGGACAGGGAAGGACCACAGACAGGATCGTTCCCCTCGGACCTCAAAGGCAGAGCCTGGTGGGAAATGGCTGGGGTGACTTGAGGGTATAGTAACAGGTACATAGGACTTGTGTGCAGTTTGTTCCATGGGTTTGAAATGCAGGTCACAGGCAGGCCTAGCCTTAAAAAAAACCACATCCCACCACTTGGATTGACACAGGAGATCAACGAGGGGGCAGTGGTCCACTCTACAAAAGGATTCTTCACTTACAAAAAGTACTCGTGGTGGTATTTCTTTAAAAGGTGAAGGATAAGGATTTGATTTACAAAAATGTCATGTACAACTTTTGAAGGGGGCACTCCTATTGCATGAAGCCAGCCTCCCAATCACATCCGTGATGACGGAAAGCTACACAGTCAAGGGGTGTTTAAGATCCTGCTAAGTGAATGTGCGTATGTCCAGGTATCAGCTAGGGCCTGGTCTCTGACTGCATTCCCCATGTCCTGTAAGTGTGCTGGATCCTGGGTCATATCAAGACCTAAAGATCACACCAATCACTGAAGTCAAGAAAAAAATCCCAAATTCTAGGGGAAAAAATCCCAAATGCCAGAAATTCCTAGGACAGTTTGTACTCAGTTTGGTTCAGAACACCGACCAGACCATTAGCTAACAGACATCCTGCAGCAGGGCAGGCCCTCTGAGCATCTTGGATAAAGCACAGATGGGGCTCCCACCGACTCTCAGCACCAGCACATGTGCATTAGCACACTGGCCTTTGCTCACTGCTGGAACAGTGATGTGCAGCTGACAATACAGGCAGGTAGCTCTGAGACACTACCAGGATTTGAAGCCCACATGCCCCAAATAGCGCTTGCTCAATTTCCTCTACTCATTTTTCCTTTCTCTGCCTTCACACAAAGCCCAGAGGGCATGCTCACAGCTGCAGACTCAGTCCCCACAGCCACAAGGATTAGGAAGGCAAATTTCAGTGGGGAGAAAGCAAAGTTTCAGTCCCCAGGGCAAGAAGTAAGGGCTACTGGGTTTTTTGCCCCTCTGGCCCAGCTAGTTGAGAGCAGGTGGTCCACCGGCCGTCTTCTTCAACCAGGCCCTGAAGAAGGCACCTCGAGGCTTGTGACTCTGCAGCAGTTGGCAAGCTGGATGGACGGACCAACACGGGCCTGGGTGAGGATGGGGCTCAAGAAACGGGCAGCTACTGGGTACCTATAGATTTGCATAGAGTGGCTACAAAAGCCACCCCGGCCAGCTTGGGAGGGGCTAAAGGCAAGGCAAAGGCTGCTGAATGCCTCAGGTGAGAGCTGACAAGCCCAGGTCTCAGCAAAGACAGGGCTCCCAAGCTCTAGGCCAAAAGCAGTGCCACTCAAGCCTCTTACTTGAGAAGTCTTAAGGATTTGGGGGAGGGGGAAGACCGTGCCGTCTTCATAAAAAGTACCTACCACTTTGCTCCATTTTTCTGTTCTCCTACTGAGGCAGGAAATGAGAAAGCCAGCCCCAAGGGCAGTTTGGGCTTCCCAAAGTTCAGGCATCAAGGAAAGCTCATCAAGTCCACTGCCCTACTTCAGAGCTGCCCAGTCTTCACCCACCTGCCCGAAGCCCACAGTCCCAGCGGCCTGAGGGCACCCTCCTGGCTGGCCCAGGATGGTGCCAGACCCATCACCGAGGGCCTGCTCCATCAGCAGTGGGCAGCATGGCTGGATGGAGGCTGCGGGCTGTGTGCTTGGGTACAGGCTCTTCTGTGTAGCTGTCTGGGCTGGCTGCCCCATCCAAGGAGCTGCCACAGCTGGAGTTGGGGGACAGCACATCTTGCAGGAGGTCGTCTGGAGGTGCACCACCCCCTCCTCCCCCACCCCCTCCGCCAGCCCCCACCACGGGGTCCTTGCCAGGCTTGGCCCGCTGAGTGCCCTCCTCCTCCTGGTCATTGAGCAGCTTGGCTAGAAAGTTGATGTATTTCATGGCCAGGCGGAGAATCTCATTCTTGCTGAGCTTCTTGTCTGGAGGGTGCGTGGGAATCAGCTTGCGGAGCTCAGCAAAGGCCCCATTCACATTCTGCTGCCGCCATCGCTCCCGGCTGTTGGTGAAGATGCGCCTTACGACTTTGGTATGGGGACCTGGAGGGCAATAGGACAAGGGTTAGGAGAATGGGTTGGAAATCTCCCAAGGATCTTTTCCTGTGGGGAAGGAGAAAAGCCATCCACTGGGAAACTTGGGAAACTTGGGAAACTTAGAATGCCTTCTTTCCTTTTACTTAGAAAACTCTTACTCATCCTTCAAAACCCAGTTTCATCTGTTTCCTCCTCTCTGAGGGCTCCTCTCAAACCCTCCAGATATATCTGACCAACCACAATGGCCTTACAATCCCTGGACCTCCGTTACTCTTGATCACTGCTGTATGCTTGTATGCTTGTCTCTCTCTTCTGGGCTCTGAGACATTTGAGAACAGGGACCACATATCATTCATTCATTCATTCACTCACTCACTTGTACCAAGAGGCCATATTATATTAGTTACAAAAACAAACTCTGGAGCCAGACTTTCTGGGTTCAATTCCTGACTATTACTCACTACATAGTGACTCTGAGCAAGTTACTTAAAATCTTTCTGCCTCAGCTTCATTATCTATAAAATGGAGATAATACTAATCACTCAAGCATAAGATTATCACATGGATCTAACAACTAACATAGGCAAAGTACTTAAGACAATACCCACCTCAGATTAAACATCCGTTCAATAAATAAATGTGAGCTATTATTATCTGTGCATCAGTTATTTCCTAACAACCAGGCACTGAGCCAAGCACTAAGGAATAATGGTGAACAGGACAGAGTGACTGTCCTCCTGGAGCACACATTTTAATGGGGATGACAGATGATAAACACACAGCAAACAGATAGCAAGCAGATAAGAGGCTGGATGTAAATAAAAGATGGAAAGGAGCTACCATGTTTAGCTGAGTTGGTTGGGGATGGCATTTTGGAGGTGGTGACATCTATAAAGTAAGAACTTAAGGCTGAAGAAGAGCCAGCTAGGCACAGGAAGAGGGAATGGCATGTGCAAAGGCCCTGAGCCGAAAAATGGCTGATGCCAGCCTGGCTGGATTAGTGTGGGTGAGATCAGGGTAGGCTGAGTCCAATCCCATAGGGCGCTGCAGCAAGGTATGGGGATTTTATTCTAAGGGTGACAGAAAACACAGAGTAAGGATTTAGTAAATGTTTGCTGGTTGATCATGCCGGCAGGTGAGGAAATGGAGGAGCGCGCAGAGACCGAAGGGAAAAGGACTTTACTCTGTGGGCTCTCTCCCCAGGAGAGGAGCAGAGAGACAGCCATGCACAGGCTCAACCTGAGCCTCTAGGCAAGCATCTGAGGGCCGCCTCAGTCTCTCCTTGTCTACAATGCGCTGATTATAGACGGGATTAATATTCACTGGGTTCATGTACTAAGACTTACAGAGCAGTGACAGACAGCGGCATGCATGTATCTAGAATGCATGGTGTGCAAAAGCGTAACACATTATGTCCAGGCCTGACCTGGGATTCCCAAAGCCAGGAACACAGAGGTGGGCCCTGCCAGTGCTCCTGAGCCCCTGGGCTGGGGTGGCTGCTTCCCTCCCCAACACATAGCTGGGCTCCCAGCAGTTCTCAGGAAGCTCTGCACACTGGAGGAACTGTCAGTACTGGCATATTCGTTTGTTCTCTTCCTATAACTCTTGGAACCAGACCTCAGAATGTGGAAACTTGGTCAGGGGAAAAGAGGAAAGGAAAAGTCAAGACAACACCTAAGACCTACTTCTCATTTCACAGCTAAGGAGATTGAGGCCAGGACAGAGGAGACCTTGCCTCCAAGGTCAGTCTGTGACCCAGTCCATCCGTGCCAACACTTTCTGCTTGATTCTCTCTCTCCTACATATGTGCACATGCACATATGCACACACACATACACACACACACCATGTTTTCCCAGGGAAGATCACTCATGCCCTGCCATAGTGCCTCTGAAGCCCTCTTTCCAAATCCCAACAGGCCCCAGCCCCAGCCCAGCTGACTCTCTGCCAAAGGCCAGACTTATCCTGCACCCTCACATCCTCCCCTTCACCCTCATTTCTACCTATTCTTCTCTGGCTCCTTCCTGGAGAACTACTCCTCTCCCTGCACCTTCCTCTTTCCTGAGTCTGTCCATCCTGTATGCCCTCTGTCTCTCTCTGCCAGTCGTAGGTGCTCCGTCAATATTGGTAACATTATGGGTAATGGCTTCCCTAACCCTCCTGCACTCTCCCCAAACCTTTGCCCCTTTCCATCTCCTTCCTCTCCTCTGTGCCTGATTTCCACTGCTTCTGCCCTTTGTAGACCTCTTCCCTGGGGAACTTCAGGGCTGGTCCTGCCTATTTCCTGTTTGGTACCTCCACTTTCCCCCTCTAACCTAGCAGCACTGACACTCCATCACCCTTCCCTTTGGCCCTACACCCCTGAGCCCCAGGCTGGTTGGGTCTTTTGAGGTCTTTACCTTCTCCAGACTCCAGGCCCTCTCCTCTCCAGAAGACCACACAGAGGACTCCCCCCAGAAGCTCCAGCTCAATACACATCCCTCCCACCTGCCCCTTGCATAAATCTCAGCCTGGCTCCAAGGCCTCAGGTGCCCTTCCTTCAGGAGCCCAGCCAGGCTGAGCACTGGGAGCTCCAGGGATTTCCTCCACATCCCTCAGCTCTGAAGAGCCTGCTCTCCTGCCTCCCGGTGCTGGGCTACATAAGGTCAACCTTGGAAAGTGGGAAGAGGTCTTCCAAATTTCCCACTCATTCAACCCCTTCCCCCAACTTCAGGGCCAAAGACTACTCATGCAATACGTAAGAGCAGGCTAGGGCCCTTCTGGGGAAGCAAAGGGGCAGCAGGAATCTAGTGTCAGGAAGGGAACTCAGGTCTCAGCCCTGAGTGTGGAACAGGGGACAAGAGGACTTCACAATGTAGGAACTTGGAAGGAGACCTTTGAAGGTGCAATTCCAAGCAAGGAGCAGACTCCAGAGAGGTCTTGGAAGAAAGTGCAGGGAATCCTTGAGGGTCAGTGCTTGATGTGGACAAGAGGACTTCACCAGGTAGGAACTTGGAAGGAGACCCTTGAAGGTGCAATTCCAAGCAAGGAGCAGACTCCAGACTCCAGAGAGGTCTTGGAAGAAAGTGCAGGGAATCCCTGAGGGTCAGTGCTTGGTGTAGGAGCACCTGTGATTCTGTCTTCCCCCAGGATCCTTGCCAAATGTAGAAATGGAGCTAGAGTGGGGACTGCAAGTCACCCTTAGAGGTTTGGGCTAAATGCCACAATGTGTCTTCATTCCCATGTCCCCTGTTCTCTAGTCCCAGCTCAGTTGCAAGTTGACTTCTGGCAATTTGGGGTTCCAAGGTAGCCTGCCCATCCACATGAGACATCTAGGAGTAGTCCAAATGATCCCTCCTTTAGGGGGCTCTAATAAGCATGAGGGGCAAATAACAAAGGTAGAGGCAGATAGACTCACCATCAGTAATCTCCATCTCATAAGGGGAGGGTCTCCTCTTTACTCGGTTGTTGGTGGCAAACATAGGAAAGGCATCTGGCTCCCCAAAGAACCCACTGTAGGAAAGAGCAAGCAGATCACAAGATCACATGTAGGGTGGAGGTGAGACAGAGGCTCTTTAACAATCTTCCTGCATGTCCTTGAGCCCCCACCCCCCACCCCACCCCTGGAAAAACAAGAGCAACCCTGGTTCCTTCATACCTGAATTGGGGATAGGAGCATGAAACACACACACACACACACACACACACACGGAATCAGAGGTGAACATATGGAACAAACACAAAAATGAACACACACACCCCCTACAGATAGACATACTCCCCTCCCCCCAAACAAGCACACAATCCACAGACAACCTCCACTCTCAACAGCAGCTCACACAGGCAGACGTGGCCTTCACACTTGGTGGTGTGCAACTCCAGCACCACAAAAGCGCACACTGTTCCCTCCCTCCAACCTTCCTCCACCTTACCCCGGCCCCATGGGCCCTGTGGACAGACAACAGACAGGAAACCCTGACTCACCACCGCTGACATGCTCCCCCCATCGCCCACTCTGGGCTCTCTATAGCTTCTCTCTGGAGCCTACTGTGGACTCACTGGCTGTCTATCCCCACCCCAACCCGGCCTCCCTTTCTCCACCTTCCCAGTGGCCTCAGTGGAAAATGGATACCCTCACACCCAAGGGTTGGTGGAAAGGCTTGGGGCCAGACACCACAGCGAGGGGCAGCGGGGCTGAGGAGAGGAGGAAGGGATCCATTCCCCAAACGGACCGGGAGCGGAGATTCAGATGCAGAGGGGTCCCGCTTCCCACCGCCCTCAGATCCTTTTCTCTTACCTGCCCCCAGGGGGCTGCAGCGTCCAGAAGAATTTCACAGCGAAGCACATTCAGACACACACCTGCCTGGCACCCGCACTCACTGACTCCCTTCTGTCGTCCCCGCCTCCCAACCACACTGCACACCGCACTTCTCACACCCAGCCGCAGGCCCGCACTCTCCCTCCTCGGCTCGCTCGCACCCCGGCGCGCCGCAGTCACAAGGCACCTCCACCTCTGCCCGCGCGCACACGCGCTCCCAGCGGGCTCATTCCTCACTCGCACGCGCACGGGGCTCCCAGGCTTTCACGCCCATGAGTTTAAAACACCCCCTCTCTTCTTGCGCTCCAGGCTCGCGTTCCCGAAGCTCAGACGGGGAGGCCCCGGGCCCGTGACCTCCTGCCCGCCGCCCGCTCCCCGCGCCCTCCCGCCGGGCACTGACCTGCCGAGCGAGGCCAGCGGCTGGCCGAGGCTGTAGAGCAGCGTGCGGCCGGGGCCGGCGGGGGCCGCCAGCGCGGGCGGGCTCAGCTGCACCATCGGGCCGTCGCCGGGCAGCTCCGCCGGGGCCGGGGTCGGAGCCGGGGCCGTGGCGGGGGCGGGCGCGGGCGCCGGAGGTCTGCACAGCTCGGTGGTCGGCACCCGATGGCGCGCTTCGGCCGCCGCCGCGTCGCGGCCCTTTAAGTCTCTCGCGGCGCCGCCCCCACCGGCGGGGCCGCCCCCGGGGCCGCCGCGCGCGCCCAGCTCGATCACCGGGGGCTCGGCCGGGGCAGCGCGGCTCGTCTCCTTGGCGACGCCGTTCAGCAGGACCAGGTGCGGGGGGGCCATGCGGGCCTCGGCCGCCTCCCGTCCCTCTAGCGGAGGGTCACTGCGTGCCGCCTCCCTGGGCGGCCGCTCCGTCATCCTGCCGGCAGACAGACAAAAACACGCGGACGGACGCCCGCTCTAACACCCGCCCGCGTACCACCGACGGGGGTGGGGTACGCAGGTGAAGGCAGAAAGAGAAACTTACGCACCGAAACGTGAGGAGACCAACTCAGAGCCACGTGGACACACGCTGGCCCTCGGGGCGCAAAGCCCTGGCGGGGCCGGCGCAGGGGGGAGGGGGAGTCTCCGGTTGGGGAGAAGAGGGGAGGGTGCCTGGGAGACGCGGAGACTAAGGGCCAAACAGAGATGGAGAGAGACAACAGAGACATCGGAGGGACAGGCCTACAGCCAGCGAACGACAAACAGAAGGGGAAGGAGGAAGGAAATGTAGAAAGGGGCGAGAGAGAATATCACCCCGTCCCCCTCCTCCGGCCGCAAGGGAAGAGGAGGTGACAAATCCCCGACCGAGTTCCTCCCACCCCCCTTTTCGTTTTGGCGGGGAATCTGTCCCGCGGAGGTGGGGGTGCTTTAGGAGCCTCTGGGCAACGCCGCCCGCAGCCCACCGCCGCACGCGCTCCTGGAGAGCTGGCGGGCGCAACGGGGGGTGGGGAATGGAGGCCACGGGCCCGGGTCCGCTCTGCGGGGCTGCCAAACTATCCCAGGGAACCAGTACCTCCTTCCAACCACAGCCACCCCCTGCGGGGGGGGGGGGGCTACACCCAGCACATCCACGGTGTGCTCTGTGCAGCTGCTGGGAACCCTAGCCTCCCTGTCCTCCCGCTGGGACTGGAGATGAGACATCAGGAAGGGACGACCCTGGCCCTACCTCCCTGCACACTGCACCCTCTCCTGCTCAGCTGGACTCAGAAGTGAGGTGGGGTCTGGAAGGCAGGCCTGGCCGAGGCAGTATGGAGCCTTGCACATTCAAAGGGTGCCCCTTGAGGCTACTGGGGTCTGAGCTCCCATCCACACACGGGAAGGGGTGTCATAAAGGCTCTGGAATTCTTCCAGCACTCCCCCACCCCCTTTCTGCCTCCGTGGGGTCCACTGGGAAATACCTCCTTATGCATTTAAAAGCACTGGACAATGGCTCAAGTAAACATTACTGCTGACTTGGAGACTGGGCTGTCGAAGGGACCGCTCGCTGCCTTGCCCAAAGTCACAAAGGTTTGCAACAGAGCAGGACCAGATCTCCGATCTCACTCGGCCTACACTATCCTCTACATATGCCCTCCCATATATACCCCTGGAGCCCAGGACAGTCCTCTCCTCCAGGGCCATGCTCCAGGATACCACAGAGGTTCCACTGCCCCACAGAGCACTCCAGTTTCTTCCATCACCCTGCTTTAATGCCAGTGGAGCCAGGCCCCCTCAGCCACTAAAACAGCAACAACAAAAACCCCACGAGACTCTGGGCCCAGAGGTTGTGAATATCTTTAAGTTGCTTTATTAAAAATAAAAATATAATCAACTCAACAGGCTTCATAAGATGTTCAAAATAAGATTTCTGTTCTCAGGATTATATAATTGGGGTACTTTATAGCAGAAAATATAAATACATAAAGATCCAAGCCAGCCCCAGGCAGAGTCCATCTCATCACTCACGGCAGCCATTGAGCTTCCATTTTGCCACAGCCTCGTCCCTGCTCAAGACCGGAGGGGGCCTGGGCACCATCCTCCCACCTCAGAAGAGAGACCAGAGTTTTTGAAACCTCCTCTGCTTGGCTCAATTGTCACCAGACACACAGGCCAGTGGAGAACCGCCATTCAGACTGCACTCCTTTCCTGGGTCTGCCGCCAGCCCTGACGCCCGGCCCAGAAACAACAAAATTCCCTGCGAGATGGAGTATACCAGCTGCAAAGGCAGTGGGGTCCACAATGCTTCCCTGGAAGCGAGTTTACGATCATGGGGGAAACAATAGATCCGCATCCACAGAATGGAACTGCCAAGACACTGCGGCCACTAGAAATGTACCCAAGGTTTACCTGTAGGTCCTCCTGGCTCCCCTGCAGCAGTGAAATGCACCAGAAACATGCCATTCCGTGACAAAACACACACGCCCCAGGGTGCTGGCTCCCTACCTTACTGTCCCAATGCGTGGTGCGCCCAGGGACACGTGCTTCAGCCCGTTTCTAACCGAGTGACAAACCGTGTGCACTGCAGTTGCCGGACTGAGCTCAAGCTCTCCTCATGACACATTTATACACTCTGATTAATTCCAGGGTCCCCCCCTCCTGCCAGCGTAGGAGCGGATCCCAGAGGGGCAAGGGGAGGACATTGGAGATGAGTTGACCCTGGCCCCAAAAGCCCTCTCCAGATGCCTATAAATATCTGTATCTCCCAGGCTCCTTGTGGAAAACCTAGGACTGGTCCCCAGGGTCTGTGGCGGACCACACCCCGCCCCTCCCAGGACCTCAGGAAAACCCAGCGGGCACTTCTGCAACCAGTATCACCCAGGCCAGAAGCCTAGGCCCCAGAAGATGCCACAGGAGGCCTCACAAGCAAATTTGGTTGTCAGTTTTCAGCGACTAAACCCCATCACTTGGCTTCGTTTAAGATTACTAAAAAGAAAGCCAGAGTGATTTTTGTGTATTTGTTTTTATTTGCGGAAAATGAAGGAAGGGGGAGGTGGTTTCAAACTGAATGGCACTGGCGAATTCGACCATTACAAGTCCTCTGTCTTTGTGCAGCGCAGACCCAGCTCGCAGCACCCAACACCGGATTTTCATCTCCTGTTGCCAACCGCCAGAACGTTTCCATGCGCCCCAACCAGTCGGGGGATCCCTGGGGCTCCTGGGGTGGGGGTGGGGGCGGGGGCGGGGGAGGCACCGGGTCTCAGGCAGCTCCCAAATCCAAAATGGAAAATTTCTTATATGAAAACAGCCTCTGCGGTGCCTGGGGACTCCGCCTTAGACCGGGCTTCCAGTCCTCACCCCGCACCCACGCCCGCAGGACCCCCTGGGGGAGCCCCGGGCACCGCCAGTAAACAGAACCACTTTCCCCCGCGGCCGGGGGAGTGGAGGGACCCCGCGCCCCGCCCTAGGCGGTAAGCCCGGCTGGGCCGCGCAGCCAGGGCGGCGGGGCCTTCTTCCTGCGGCCGGATCTCGGGGCGCAGGCTGCCGCACCACCCGGACACAGCCGCCCCGAGCTCGGGGCCTTCCTTGGGGAACGTCCACAGGACCGCTGGAGCAGCCTGGGGACTAAGGTTCTGGTTTTACCCGCGGTAGAAAACAAACCAACAACAACAAAACCAGCTGTTTTTGCTGAGAGTCGAAGAAGGAAAGGGTCCTTCTGGACGCCCCGGAGTCAGAGGCCACCGCGCGCGGCCGAGGCGGGCCCCGGGCCCCGGGTCCCGGCTCTGGGCTCGTCCTGCCCTTCTCGCCCCATGTGGGCTGGACTGTCCTCCGTCCTGAGCCTCCCCCACCCAGCCGGGACCCAAGGCCTTCCTGGACACCACTTCCACAGACAGCGTCCCCCCCAAACTCACCTGGGGCATATTTAGCGAGACCGGCCCCTCTGAACAGGACTCCGCTCCTCCGCGGGAGAGGCGCGGGCGCCCGGGTGCGGGCCGAGCGCGGGGGTCCGGGCTTCCCCCCGTCTCGCCGAGAGGCCGGCAGCGAGGCCGCGGCGTGGTCCTGGGCGGTCTGCCGCGCCCAAATCGAGTTTCCAGGAAAGATGGGGGTGGAGAGAAAGAGGGAGGGCGAGAGGGAGGGAGAGAGAGAAATGGGGGTCAATGGCTGGGAATTACCTCACGTCCTCAACAACCAGCCCCAGGAATCGCAAACCGCTTTCCGCCCCCCACCTGCAGGTGTTCGCAGCCCCCACCCCCACCCCGTAAAAAGGAGCCCTACACCTGACCAATCAGGAACAACTATTTAGCCCAACCACAACAACAGCCCCCCGCAGTCCGCCCGGAACCTCCCGCACCCTCGGACCCCGACGCCCGGGCTCGGCGCGGCCCAGGCTGTGCCCTCCCCGCCGGCGCGTCTACGCGGCGGGCTCGGGAACCGGGTCAGCCGGGCTGTGGCCACACCGCCCAGGCGTCCGCAGCCCGGCCCGGGGGGAGAGGGGGGGCGCTTTAGGGGGCGACGTCTGTCGGGAAATCGGAATCCAGTGTTCAGACCCTGGTCGGTGGGGCAGAACCCCCGAGTCCCCCATTCTCTCCATGACCCCCACCTGCCCATCTCCAGCCCAAAGCGAAACCAGAACCCAATTCAAAGACTGTTTTCCTGCAGGAATGGAGTCGGAACCGCGCGGGTCCGAGAGGAACGGCGGGTGGGGGGTATTTGGTCTATCCAGGACCCTTTTTTTCTTGCAATTAAGAAAGAAGGAGGGAAGAAGGGAGGGAAGAAAGGAAGGAAAAGGGACTCTACTTTGGGGCGATCAGCGCACGACGCACGATGCAGACGATGTTTTATTGAATTGTACACTTGAAACCTGTATGGTTTTATTAACCAATGTCACCCCCCCCCCAATAAATTCAATTTTAAGAAAACAAAGGAAATAACCACCGCCTCCCCTCAACCGTCCCTACAAAACGAATTTCGAATTTTTGGTGTTCAGGCCGGCAGAGAAGACGGGAATTCTCCTAACTCCTCACGGCAATAACCAGGGCAAAGGAAAGGAGGGTAAGAACAAGCCCCCATGCTTCCCGGGGTGCAGAGGTGTGGAGATTTAGCTGGCTTCCCCTCCCCTCCTCCAGAGGGCTTCGTTTGTTTTGCCGAAATCGTCCAGTTTATGATCATTCGTGGAAGTTTCGGGTTAATTGCCAAGGCCTCCCATCTTTTTGCCCCGACTTTGGTGGAAATGCAGGAACAGTTCTTCCCCGCGGTTCCAGTCCAAGGCGGGAGCTTTCCTTTCTCCGCTTCTAATCCACACGGGGGGGGGGCACCCACTCATTCTCTGCATCTGAGGCCGAGCCTCCGTGTCCGTTCCTCTCCATTTTCCCTCCCTGCCCTAAACCCAGCGACTGAGAAAACCAGGGCGCTGCTGGGGGGGGGGGGGGGGGGCAGCGCTGCTTTGTTATGGATCCAAAGAAGCTGAAAGGAAAAAGCCGCTTCGCTCCTGGACGATTCTTTTAATTAAAATAAGATGGTGTCGATGACATGAGAAACCACAATAACTGGAAAAACAAAACCATTTCTTCTGGAGCTAGGGCAGCACTGACCCCGTCCCTGGGAGCCCGGACCGGGACACCGATGCGACCGGCACCCGACCCACGCGGGGCTGTCGCTCACCAGGGACGGGGTGGGGAAATGTTCCTTGGAGATGGTCCCGAGGGTCCCACCCGAGGCGCGAGGCCTGGAGAACGTGCCCATTGTCTTCCGGGGCCTCCCCGGGAGACTTCAGCCGCCCTTCCCACGAAACGGACCAGAAGTGGACAAAGCCGAGGCGGGCGGGAGCCCAAGGCCACCGCCGCCGGCTGGAAGGCGCGGGCCTGGGGAGCGCAGCTCAGCTCGGAGCCTGGAAGAGCCTCCCACTCATTAGCAAATCCCCGCAACACCGTGGCGCAGACTGGCCTCCCGGACAGAGCAGCCACCTCTCGGGCTCGGGCTGCCCATCAAAGCCAACCGTGGCTTCCGAAGACATCATAAATTGCAATAAAATATGAAACCCCCCTCCCCGCCTCCACGCCGCCTCCTCAACTTGCACTTCCACCTCTCGCTCACCTTTCCCGCTACCCACCAGCGATGTGCAAATGCGCTTCTAAAGGACACAAGCACACAGCACACAACCCGGGGGACAGGACCACACACGGCCCGTCCCCACGGGAGGGAAGCAGAGTAAACACAGCTCCGCTCTGCGCCGCAAACCGACGTGGGCAGGCCCGCACGCTGTCCGACACGACACAACGAAATCAGTCCAGCGCAGTCGCTCCCGGACACACAAACCCACCTAGTCGAGATCACACACGCCCAACACAACAACGGAACCTCCCTGACACAATCGCAAAGGCCACGCAACCCCGCACAGAGAACCAGTCCCGCGTCGAGAAGCCAAACTAACAATTCTAGGCACAACGATGAACACGCAGAAAGCCCTCGAAGGGCCCAAGTCCACGCGCCCAAACAGCGCAGACACCTTCCCGCTCCGACCCCACGGCCGAGCGCCGAGACGACCGCGCTCGGAAGAAGCCGGCCCTGCCCGCCGCTCACACGCGCACTCGCACAATCCCACCGCATGCACACAACCGCGGGGAAGAAATGCAAACCAACCACCGCCTCGCGCATTTCTGTATGTTGCGTAAGGAAAAGGGGAAGGAAGGAAGAGAGTCTCCGAGGCGGGAGGGGGGACGGCGGCGGCGAGCGCGGCGGCGACCGTGGAAAATGCCCCCCATCGAAAGAAACCGAGGGAAGAGGAGCGGAGAGCTCGCCTAGGCGCGGGAATTCACGGGGAATTCCTCAGCAGGCCGGGGGTGGCTTTCCCCTAGAAAGAGGCCGGAATGCTCACGTTTTGCAGCTACGGGGGGACGCGTGTGGCCATTTTGAGGCCCGGTCCTGAGCGCGGAGGCCCGCCCCCGCCCCGCGCCCGCGCCCCCGCCCCCCGCGCGCGCGCCGCACCGGCTCGGGCACCAGCTCGCTCTAATCCCGCTCACGTCCCAGGCCTCGTTAGCATGGGCCCGGGCGCGCCGGGGCCGTGTGCGCCGCGGAGATAAGGCATTGCCGCGGGTCCGCTCGCCCTCGATAAGCGCCTCGGCCATTATGGGCCAAATGATTCATTTTAATTTGGCAATTTCACTGGAGGGAGTGGGGACGGGCGGCGTGTAGCTGCGATGGGCTCCGGAACGCGCCGCGCAGGGAGTCGGGCGCGCTGTCTAGGACCCGGCGGGTCCAGCCCCATTTCTGATCCAGAGGCCTCTTGGAGAAAAAAAAAAAAAAAACGGGCTCCGCACCTCAGTCTCTCCCTTGGCCTGCCAGGCACCTTTCTTCAGGGACTCCCATCCCAGCACTCTGTCCCTGCCTCTGAAGACCAGGACACCAAAACCATCACTCCCAACCCTTCCCTGTAACCCTATTTATTCTTTCTCCATTGTCCTAGACACCCAGACTTCACTGGGCAGCTCCTCCCTGATATCCCACCTCCTTCAGCCCCGGCTGGCTCTTTTCTGCTCTAAAATGGAGCCTGCTTGCCTGAAATGCCAGGGACTGAGCTCACACCAGGGACTCTATGGAGGCAGAACTGGTGTCGGTGGAGAGATTAAAATGTCCATTCTACTGTGTTTCAGGCTGAGCCCAGAGCCCAGGAACATCCCTCCTCCCATAATAATTTAAACATTTTAATGTTGCCACTGAACCACTGTTTTAAGCACGCTACAAATATTAACTCATTTAGTTCTCATAAACAATCCTAAGAGGGTTGGTGCTAATATTAACCTCAATTTGCAAAGGAGGAAACTGAGGCACAGAGAATCAAAGTAATTTTCCCACTGTTACATATCTAGTGAGTGGTGGAGCACGGGTTTGAAGCAAATTTAGCAGCAAGTCATTTCATGTCTCTCAGCCCCTGCAAAAAAAAGGGGGGCTGGTTACTCCCATATCAGAGAGCCCAGCCAGGGAATGCTTCCCTGAGAAATGATGCCTGGCCTCTGATCTAAGAGTGGGATCTGAGAGGTGGGTAGAAGAGCAGGCACCGAGAGTCTTCCAGGTGGGTCAAGGGCTAAAGCAGAAGGGCTTCAGGTCCATGAAAGGAACAGAAAAGAGTCTGGTGTGGCTTGAGCAAGCCTATGGACACGTTAAAGGATTTTGAGAGAACCATTTTGTTTATTTGGTTTGAGGGCAGGTGTAGGGTCCTACAGAGGATCAGATTTGCATTTCTAGAATGTCTTTGGCTACAAGGTGAAGAAGAGGTGTGTGGGGGTGGAAAGGACGTGGGGAGACCAGTTCTGAGGCCCATGGAGTGGTCCAGGGTGCGTGGTCTGGGATGCTGGCGGAAGAGATGGCAAGAGGCAGATGAAGATATGTATTTAGGATACAAAACTGGGTTTGTAAGAATTTGGGGGGTGAGGAGGAAGCAGAAATCCAGGAACCCTCAGGGTTTCTGGTTCTTCTTTCCTTAGATGGTCGCCCGGAGGCCGAGGGACACAGGGGAAGGATTCTGCATTTGGTATGAATCCCTGACTTCAGGTGCCTTTGAGGCACCAACAGGCTGTTGTTTTGACTTAGAGGGTAAAGACCCTGTCCAAGAGCTTGGGGAAGACACAGGGACTCAAGACTTTGTCAGTCCTGCTGCAGTGTCCAGGGAGGTGACATTCATCATCCCCCTTTATTGGCGTCTGCCAGCTGGTCTCGACCTGTCCTGGAGCTGGGGCTGGGGGCTCTTGACGTCTACACCCTCCCCCTCCCCCGTTTCCGACCCGTCAGTGGAAAAACGGAAACTGCGAGCTGAGCTGGGCGCCGCCCGAAATAGCATCTGGTGCCTGTCGGTCAGCGCGCTGTCCCAGCGTCCAGGACCCGGTGACGCCGCTCCTGGCCCCGCCAGGAAATGCCAGCCCTCCTCCGCCCGCCGCGAGGGGGGCCTTGGCGGGCAGGAAACCCGGAGCTCCTCGGTTGGGGTGTCAAGGGAGAGGGGAGGTTGGGACCCAGACTGGTTGGTCTGGAGTCTGGTTCTGGAGCCTGGAGAGAACAGCCCAGCCAAGATATGGGCCTGAGGCATTGTCATCACTGTCTGACCTGTCCCCCACCCCCACCCAAGGCTGGGTTCTCCCTAAACTCCAGATTCGAGGCTTTCAGGTGTTTCTGCCTACCCTGACCTTTGAGCTTTCTCAAATCCTGAGCTTGTCCTCTGGAGGGATGTGCAGTGTGTGCGCTCTGGTGGTCAGCCAGGTTTATTTTCAATAGGTGCATTTATATGGGACAGCTGTGTGCTAGTACTGACCTCACCACTTCATACATACTGATTCAGTTAATCTGACAACCACCCAGGGAAGTAGGGAGAGCTGCTACCTCCATTTTGTAGGTAGCCAACTAAAGCACAGAGAGGTTGAGCAACTTCCAGAGAACACCCAGCTGGGTAAGTGGTCGAGCCAGAATTCATACCCAGGGCAGGCAGTCTGGCTTCAGGCTATGCTGCTATAAGGGCATCAGAATAAGTGCAGTAGGCAGGCAGCCCCAGTTCCCATCCCTGCTCCCCCACTTGCAGCTGTATGTTTCTAGGAAAGTTACTTCATCTCAAGTTTCACTTTCCTCATCTACAGGCAGGAGGTGATAATTGTCCACATATCATAGTGTTCTTAGGGTTATTTCTGATGGTAAAAACTCTGATTTGAGGAGATGTCATTGTTTCCCCTTCCATATGACCAATGTCTCCATTTTTGTCCCCATTCCCTGCCCCGGAAGAACACTTGCCCCATCGGTAAGCAGACTGAGCCCAGGACTCTAAGCATGAAATGTGGGGAGAGTCACCTCTGTGCTTCCAAACCCCAGCACTGTAGTCCTGATTCTCAGGGATGGAAAGAATTTCACTCGAATTCAGTGATTCTCAAAGTGGACCATCAGCCTCACCTGGAACTTGTTAGAAAAGCCAATTTTCAGGCCCAAGCAGGCCTGCGAATCAGAAACTCTGGGAGCCAGGCCCAGAAATCTGATGTCCAGGTGATTTCTGATGCACACAAAAATCTGAGAACCATTGCTCTAGTTTATAACCCTCATCTGTAGCAATGGTCAGCATAAAATAATTGCATGCATTAAGAAAGCACTGTGCTTCCTAATGCTTTGAAGCATTTCCCTTCCCCTAACCCACACTTCTTGCAGGAGCATAGAGAAGACCAAAGCTGCTCCCCAGATTTCTGGAGCAGATAGTGCCTAAGTTCATCTATCCTCTCAAGCAGAGAAGCCCAGGCAGCTCTGTCATCGATGGTTTTGCTCCTGAAGCTGTCGGAAAAGGAGACAGAACATGTTTGTGGCCCCCAGCTCCCTGGCTAGCAAACAGTTCCCGGCCGTCACTGAGACAGGGCCCCGGCCCGTGTGTACATGTAAATACTTGTGGGCTCGGACTATAGGTATCGAGCACCTGCTGTGTGCTGCCCACACCTCTCGCTGTTCTGTTCTGTCATTTCATCCACACTAAACCTGTCAGGCTGCTAGTGTGACCCCAACCTTAGAGATGAGGAAAGGGGCTCATCGCACCCAAGGTCACTCACCCACATCAGCGTCTCCATTCCCACTGGCTGTAATGAAATATTTGGTATGTTGGGAAAACTTCTTCAAAGTCTTGGACACTTTGAATAGCACTGTGATATGTCCTGGTTTGAATCCTTTGGGACTCTATAAGAGATAAACAAACAACCCCAAAATATCATAAAAAGATGCTCAAGCTTGCATTAAGAAATGCAAACTAAAACTGGTGATAACTATGACACAAAAGACTAATGATACCAAGTATTGGCGAGGATGTGGAGCAACTGGAATTCTCTTGTGTTGTTGAAGGGAATACAGAACTGACTCGACCGCTTGGAAGAAGGCTTTGGCAGTTGTTTATCAACATAGGGTTTATAAACACACAGTTACTTGGAAGAATTGAAAAATATATACCCACCAGAACTCTTGTACACAAATATCCATAGCAGCTAAAAACTAGAAACAATCCAAATGCCTGTCAACAGTTGAGTGGATAAACAAGTTGTGGTGCATTCTTGCGCTAGAACACTACTCAGCATTAAAAAAGAATGAAACTACTGATGCAAGAATATGAAATAATCTAAAAAACATTATTCTCGGTGGAAGAGGCAAGACACAAAGGAGTATGGAGAACTTCCAGCAAAAAAGAAGTTCCTGCCTCCAGTTCTTCCTCTAAACAGCCCTCCAGTATGGTGCTGACCATGCATATCTGGGTGTCTGTGTACCCCACCAAGCCCCTGGAAGACGGGCCTGCTTATCACAGAGACAGAGTAGGAGTGCCTTTTCTCTCCTTTATGAGATGAAGGGGAACAGGGTGGGCCTAGATGTAATTGCTTGATACCTAACTTACTGACTCAAATACTGTGGCATATGACAGTCCCGAGTTTTGTGTGGACTTGAACAAGTCCCTCCTCTTCTTTGGGCCCCAGTGTCCTCATTCGTACAATGAGGACCAAGTGATTTCCGAGGGCCCTGCAGCCTTGGATACCTGATGTCATCGTTTCCATTATGCTTTTAATTAGTCCCTCTTGCCCTCCTGGTCCCAGACCTCCCGTGAAGAGACAGGACACAGGGCTCTCCCCTAACCTGTCCTTTTCCTGGGGATCAGTCTCTGACCAGGAAGTGGGAAAGCAGGATTTCCTCTGAGGATGTTCCCTGTGACCCAGACAGTTCCGGTTGGGGAAGCAGAGAGGAGATAAGGGACATCACCCCTGCTTGCAAACCCTAAAGCCCCCTTCCTTGGGTTTGATGTTTTCTTCCAGGCTGGACTTTGAACTCCTTAAAAACAGGGAATGTGTAATTCAGAGCTGGAAAAAGGCATGTTGGTATCCCTTTCAACAGATACTATTACTCAACATTTGGTGGGGAAAATTGAATTCTCTTTTTAAATTGTGAAATACATTAAGCGTTATAAAAAGTAGGAAATCTCCTTTTCCTCATCTATTCCTGTGGAAATCCTTCAAGGCCCAACTCCAATGATCTTTTACAGAAGCCTTCCCCTCCTCTGGACTTGCAAACCACTTCTCACACCGTATTTCTAAATCATTGCTCATATAATCACAGTATGTCAGAGATACATGGCTCACCCTTCACCTCAAAAATTGGGGAACAAAAGCCTAGTGATATGAGGTGACTTGCCCAATGTCACAGAATTTGGGGCAGAGTGGCCAGAGGAACCCGACTGCTGCTGACTTCTAATTCAGGGTTCTTTCTACTTGTATATTTTACCCCTTTATCTATCTTTGGTTTCCTGTCCCCAACCCCCTCCTCCAATGCTGTGCCTATTCCTACCTCCATGCTTTCCAACAAGCTGTTCCCTCTCTCAGAACTATCACCTCTTCCCCTTCTCTTCCCTATTGCTCCTGCAAGATTCTGGAAAACCCCAGATTGGTCAGAATAACCCTCCTCCAAGCTTCTCTTAATCTATTCTCCCATGTTAGTTTTATTATAAGCACCGGCCTCTCTGCATTGCTAATGTTTGCATGCCTGGCCCCCATTAGATAGAATTCCTACAGGCAAATCTTGTTCATCACCTTATGCTCAGCACCCAGCTGAGCCCAGCAGAACCAACATTAGATACCTGTTGAATGACTAGGAGTAAAACAGATGCTGGTGGGGACCGGAAGCATGGAGGGAGTGGCTGCTGCTGGGCTAGAAGCTATGGAAGGACACTAGATTAACTATAAATGTGGGACCTTGGCCCACTTATACCTTATTGATGTCTGTCTCATCATCTGAAAAAGGGGTTAATGACACTGCCATACATCCTTCAGTCGGGTCTTGCGTTAATATGAGGAACTGTGCAGGAAAGCACACTTAGAAAAGTGTGAAGCCGTCTGCCAACCTAAGACATTATCACTGCATTTATTTTGCAGGCATAAAGGCCTGTCTCATCTAGGAGGCTAGCAAAGGTCCTGCCCTTAGGAGTAATGTCTAGAAAATAAAGGCACAGGCTGGCCAGCCGTGGCTCAGCGGTTGAGCGTCAACCTGGGATCCAGGAGATGGCGGTTTGATTCCGGGTCAGGGCACATGCCCGGGTTGCGGGCTCGATCCCCATTTGGGGGCGTACAGGAGGCAGCTGATCAATGATTCTCTCATCATTGATGTTTCTCTCTCTTTTTCCCTCTCCCTTCCTCTCTCTGAAATCAATATATATATATATATATTTTAAATGTTTAAAAAAAAGGCACAGAAAAATCTTTTGTTCCTCCAATTTCCTGGAGCCCTTACAGTAGACTCAGGAGGAGGTTACTACAATGAAAATCATTGAAGTGAACATTTTAACATTAAATAGATAGCTGGGGTTGCCTCCTTCAGGACTCATGGGTAAAAAAATAGTCATTTCTGGTCTTGACTAAAGGGCAAGGGGACTCCTTCTTGAGGGAGATAGAGCAGGGCAGCTTGGAGAGCAGTGTATATTTGAAGACAGCATTGACTGTAATGTTCAAAGTCATTCCTTCAGTTAAAGATGTTTTTTGTAGGAAGCTCTTCCTGAATTCCTCAGACCTCGGAGAAGTTGTTTTCCCAGTGGCTTAATAAGAGCTTGAGCTCTGGAGTTATACTTGAATCTTTTATAGCAACTTGGGTAAGTTACTTCCTTAAGGCTGTTCCTCATCTGTGAGGATGACAATCACCAGTTGTGGTCAGCCGGGAGGCTTAAATGAACTAACATACATTAAGCTCTGCACAGCGCCGTGTGAGCACATGGTGAGTCCGGAAGAGATGGGAGCTATCATTGCACTGCCGGGCTCCTCAGTCTGGATCACTGGTTTTGGCTTTTCTTCATAGACTGTTGTGTGACTATTTCCAGGTGTATCTGTTTTCCTGTCTTTACAGCTGGCAGAGGGCAAGGCTCATGTCTAACCTGTCTACACCCACTTCTGCAGGGCTCTAGCACAGGCAGGGCAAGGCAGAGGACAAGTGAGCATGGAGTAATTAGTCGCTGAGGAGCTCAGAGGTTGAGTGAGGGGACATTTGTTGGGTGGGTATGGGGGGGTGATGCCAAGTGGCCAGGACCCAGACCAGTGGGTATGTTTCTGGATGACAGAAGTTCCATCGTTTCCTTATTTCATTTATAGTAACATACCCATATCTATAAACAGTATGCTGGGGACTGGATGAAAGAAAAACATTCAGAGAAATGTCACTGAGAGGGAATCATCTTGTCTTTTAGTCCAATTTTCCCAGTACTAATGCTTTTCTCAGAAATGCCTAGTTTGCCAAGTAACTTCCCATAGTAAAACACTCTTCTTAGAGAACTTTCTAGAGTAGGCTTCTGTGATGGTCCCTTTTCTCTGGACATGTATTTAGTAGAAAGAGAGACATGTTTTGTTGAATTAATGTGCAGTCTAAATTCACTCTCCAAACTGCTTAAGAGTCCTCTCAGAGGCCTTAAATTAGACGTGGTAAGAGAAGTGATGGAATTCGATTTTGCCTAAAAAGCCTCAGGTTCAATTTTTATTGTTCAGATAGAGAGCTGCTTTAGTTTAGTGGGTTCCCAGTGATAGTGGTATAGCTGATACTGTTATTTAATTCACTAACATTCCCTGTTTTTTTCCAGTAATGTGCAATATAAATTGTACCTACATTCTCTTGGGTGAAACACTGAGGGCTAAAAGTTAAACAGAACACACGGTGCTCTGTTAAACAGTGGCACTGACAATTCTGTTAACATTTTACTCCAATGAAGTCCATAAGTGGACTTTCATGCTACTTATTAAATTAACTAAAGCCTCAAACAATGCCTATGGAAACAAAGGGAAACACAGAATCATCTTTGCCATTTACTCATCTTAATTTTAACCTGAAAGAGCAACGCTGAAGGAAAAGATGCACAAATGGTCCCCTGGCTCCAGTGGGGAACAGCAGAGCCACCATGTTGGGTTGGAAAGTATTTTAGAGATCCAAAGTCCATTTCTTTCCAGTTTATACATCACACTTTATATAAGGCAATGACACCTTAATTTAACTTCAACAGAAGTTAAATCTCAAATGAATGAGGATTTTTTTCATTTATATTCAGTAGTAATTTAAAACTTAATATTTAAGAAGGTGGGGGTGGAAGGGAAGCAACTATTGATACATTCAAAAACTTGGACACATCTCAAGGACATTATGCTGAATGAAAACCAATTTCAAAAAGCTGCATACTATGAATCCACTTATATTAAGATTCTCAAAATGACAAAATTCTAGTAATAGAGAACAGACCACTTATTGTTAGGGGTTAGGGTTGGAAGGAGGGTAGAACTAGTTTCTTTGGGGTGATGGAACAGTTCTTTCTGTATGCTGACTGTGGTGGCGGTTATGTAAAGCTATAATAGTGATAAAATTTCATAGAGCTATATACCAAAAGGTCAATCAATGAGTGGGTGTAGAAACTTGTGAAACCTGAAAGGTCTGTGAAACCTGAAAAGTTACTAATACTATACCCAATGCCAATTTCTTGATTTAAATAATTTATCATGGTCATCTAAGATATTACTTATCATTGGAGGTCACTGGGTGCAGGGTACACCCGAATTCTGTACTACTTTTGTAAATTTCTAGGGTCTAAAGTTTTTTTTAAAGAGGGGGAGGATATGCTATAGCAGAGGACAAAGGAGAACAGTCAATCTAGACATTTTTATTAAATTTAATAGATATTTTAGTTCTATCAAAAAATTAAAGCATTTGAAAGACAAAGTTTATAAAACACTCATACCCAGTAATTTTCTTATTCTATGATTGTGCTATATGTTGAACATGTTACATTACTTCAATTCACTATATAGCAAAAGTTTTACTTCCACAGGATTTAACAAATATAGATCTTAAGAGGACATATACACTCCTTGAATAAAAAGATCTTAAATTATTTTTTAAAAACAAAACTTCTCCCTTAAATTAAGGGTTGATTTAGCTAATTTAGTCAAGGTCATGATGACTTTATGCTCTTTTAGGTGATACTGGCTAGATGCAGAGATGAAACATGCTAGGAAAATACTTTTCAAAACGTACAGTATAAAGCACAGCTCAGATCCAGGGTTGGATAGTGTGTTTACCTAAATTTGTTGAAACAACTATTCTCAGGGTTTGTTTTTTAAAAAGGTTTCAGTGACACTGAAAGCTCTCTAACA
Organism: Miniopterus natalensis; assembly: GCF_054644295.1. Taxonomy (NCBI): domain Eukaryota; kingdom Metazoa; phylum Chordata; class Mammalia; order Chiroptera; family Miniopteridae; genus Miniopterus; species Miniopterus natalensis. The sequence goes on from NC_142089.1 coordinate 27,507,514, forward strand.
AAGAGAACTTAGCCATACTACTAGCCAGCCATCTTATAGACAATCAGGTCACTTGCTCAGCTTTTTGAAATCAGCTGTTACCAAAAAACAGGGTGAGCCCTAGAATAATTAGGAATCCTCAAACTACCAAAAGGCTCTGGCTTCTCTAAGTGTCTTCAGAAGATACCCTGTCCTCATATCAGGAGGGCAACAAGTTAAAGGTTTAAAATAATTTGGGCAACTGTCTGAGACGCTTTACATCTAAAAAGGTGCCTACAGAATTCATACTATTCATTTGCTTTAAAGTTTCAGAAGGTTTCAAACTTTCAGGAAAAAATGGAGTGTCCCTTTCATTTTCTTTGTCAGGATGTTGGGTAAACTCTGCTTTTCCAGTTCGGAGGTTCACTGCAGGACTTGATTTAAGGTTCTTTAATAAGCAAGCTGGGTTTTCATTGAACCGCTGTGCTGCTTTTGGCTGACCAACTGCATTTGTAATATTTCTCAGTACTGACATATCTGTGGGGGTACCCAAGGATTCACAGTTATTACAATTAATTATTTCACAGGCATTCCTAGAAGGCTCCTTCTGACAATCAAGTTGCTCAGGTACGGATGTGAGGTTTTGATTCAATAACTGTTCACTCTTGTTTTCTGTGTTCTTTGGAGGCTCCTCTTCATCTTCACTACTTTCACTGCTTTGTATGAGTCCATATCTCTTCAAATATTTTTTGGTTGCAAATGACATGTTGTTTGGTGAAATTAAACTAAGCCCCACTGTGTTCCTGTCTGTATTAATATGTAGAAGGCTAAAGGATGAGTCACCGTTATTTTGGTTTGATCGAGTGAAAGACAGTTGTGACAGCTGATTTTCATTTAAATATTTCAGAGCTATAGCATTTGCCTCCATGCTCAAATCCACACTGTTAGGGCTTAAGCCACTCATGCCAACATTAGCAAATGACATGTAGTTTAATCCAGAGATCACTGCTTCAGGGCTGATACACGCCAACACACTGAAAGACACAATGGAGTAGGCCATCATTTATCTTATTTTGAGTACCAAATAGTGTTATTCTAAATGTGTTCCATTCTATGACAGTAACAAACGGTCTTCAGCTTTAAGCCTCATGGTACTTTTTAGCTGAGTGCTAAGTCTTGATGATCCAGATACATTCAAGGGATAAATATGGTAATCTAGAAGGCAATCTATGATTCACAGACTGAAAGAGGAACACAAATTAATTTTCCTAAATTTAAACAACAGTCATGGTTTTAAGACAAAATACAGGCTCCAAACTGTAAAAGTCATTGGGTAAAGTAAATATTGGTAAAGTAAAAAAGTGTAAACAAAAATAAAACACACTTGATAAAATTACAAGCTCTGGCAAATAGCTCAGAATATTAAATTTTTCATAGTTGAAGAGATTCTATCTATAATGAATAAAAACATCAACCAGTCTCTGTCTATGGACTAATGTGTGTGCGTTGATTTTCTTTCATTAGGTATAACCTTCAACTCACTTTGGCTGTGTTATCTCATTAATGTTAACTTGTTGACTTACTTTCCCCTTTATATCATATATAAATAATAGCTGCTAATTTTTATGGATGTCCTTTTATGTGCCAGCACTTTGCTAAACACTATCTTATTTAATCCCACAGAAACCTTTCTCAGGGAGGTCATCCATATCAAACATCTCAACTTTATTGTCTATTCCAATACCTCCCATTTCCCTTCCCCTACTTTCCTATTTTCTCCTTAGCACTTATGGCTTTCCATAAATACCTAACTCACATTTCTTATTTATTGTCTAGCTCCCTCATGAAAGCCCAGGAATTTTTGTCTGTTTCTGTCTCCCACTGCAGTATCCCTTGGTGCCTGGTAGCAGGCACTCAAAAAATATTTACCAAATGAATAAAAGAAGCAGATACTATTATTATCTTTATTTTACCATTGAGAAAATTGAGGAATCTCCTTAAGTTGAACAGCTAGTGACTGGCAAGCTGAGATCAGGCTCTATGCCCACCATTCCATTATACTGTATTCAGCAACTTATATTTTGCTATCAGTTTTTCTGTTCCTTAAAAATTAGAGTCTTTTGTGTACTATTTGTTGTGGTAAACAGTATACTCTAGTCACAGAACAGGCTATGACTTTCCATATCATTCAATGAAGAAATTCATCTGTTTTGTATGTGCCTGCCACCATGTGTGTCCTTACCCCTACAAAACCCAAGTAACTATCAGGTATTTTCATTCTCATCATTAATATTCCCTGAAACCAGTGATGCCATCACCAAGCGATGGGAAAGTATGCTCAATAATGCTGGCCTTTGTAAGGAATTCTTCCTCAACCTTTAATGCTTTGGAGACTGTCAGAAAAAGATGAGAGAGATACTACCAATTTATCTAGACATTGTTCTTTTAGGATGTATTATAATGATAATATCTGCTGAATATACAGTCCTTTTCTACTTTCTTTGCATATTTCCTAAAATTATAAGCAGTTTGCATATTAAATCAGAGAACTTGTGCATACTAAAAATATATATCTATAGATATTAATGTAAATCATTTGAAAAAGCAAATAAAAACTTGTATTCAGTAAGTTCATTATATACTAAAATGTGTTAATTTCTATGTTTCACACTAGAAACATTAAAATAGGGTGGCCACTGTGAAGAAACAGGTTACTTAAAAACTACTGCCTATAGGCAGCCATGCTAAACGTAAGGGTTCCACATAGATAGCAGTGATCTGTGCGTTCCAACCAATGCTATATAGTCTCTGTCTCACAAATGCTAACCTCACTCCCCTACCCTGTTGGCAGGAAAATAAACTGGTACAACTGTTTTGGCAGGCAATGACAATATCTACCAAAACCTCACATGCACGCATCCTTTGATCCTGCCTACCTGTAGGAATCTATCCCGCAAAGATACTTGTAAAAGTAGTAGAATGATGTTCACTTAGCATTGTTTGAGATAAGAAATAAGAGATTCAGACTAAAAGGTCATTAATAGACGACTAGGGTTCACTATATTATAGTACATGGGTACCACAGAATTTTATGCAGCTGTTTAAATGCATGAGAAAGAACTGCTTGTGCCTATAAAGAAAAGTAAGCTATAAACGTTAAGCAAGAAAACCGAAATCATCACACTCATCACACATGTATATACTTGAACATTTCTAGAAGAATATAAAACAGACCAGAGAAGTAACCTTGGAAGAGTCAGACTGAGAAGTTTGGGGAGTAGGGGCTCTTATACTGTATCTGATATTCTTGTGTATTATTTGATATATTTTTTTAAATCATGAGACTATTACTTTTGTAACTAAAATACAGCAACAAAAATAATTAACAGAAAACATGCTAACCCGAACAATGTAATTTACAGATTTTACCCTCTTTAAAAATAAGTATGTGCTAAGGTCATCTTCGATGAAGAGGAATCTGAACAGAACATACAAGCTGGAACTGGTGAGCAACAGGTAAGGCCCACATGACCATACTCTTGCCTTTCAGATGGTACAACTGCCTATATCCAGAAGCTGGCAGACACTATCCCTCCAGGAACTTTCCAGACACCAGAATGAATAAAAGCTCATTTTTCTTTCCCCAAGACTCCCAGAGCTTTTCATTGGCATCTTTACCCAGGAGACATCTCACAATATCTCTGTAATTACTTATGTAACCCCCTCTCCTACTAAAATGAAGAATATGATTTCTTATTCATCAGACATTTAGCAGGCCCTGAACAAATGATAAATCAATTGAACTGAGTGGCAAGCTTATACCTGTTCTCATGAGACTGCTGCAATACATTTAAAACTTATTCACCCTTTGAAACAAAGTTTAAAATTACCTGGCGTGATCCACTTTATGTGCATTTTTCTTCACTTTAGTGGGAGAATCAATTTTTACACCAAGGTTTCTTAGTTGCTTAAGGGTTGCATTAAGAACACAATCTTTGTCCACCAGGCCTGAATCATGGTTTTTTTTCTTTGCATGGTAAACTTTTGGGGTTCTGGTGCATTCATGGCTAATAATTACTGCTTTGGTAGATGGCTGCTCAGTTTCTTTGGAGGAGTTACTTAATAGGTGGTTCACTTGACCCTGATGAAAAGGAAAAAGACATACTTGAAAAATGACTGTTAACAATCTTAGAAAACAAAAATGTAAATAATAGTATAAATAAGGCCACGAACAAGTAAAATAGCATCTGAAGTATCAAGAACATTTGAAAGTATTACAGGTTTTTAAATAAAAGCAGCCCATCCTAATGAATGATTCCATCAGGCCCTAGAGGAAACTTAGAATGTCTCTTCATGGGTGGTGGGCACACAATGGAATACACAGATTATGTATCATAAGAATGTACACTTGAAACCTATATAATCTTATTAACCAATGTCACCCAAATAAATTTAAAAATGAAATAAAAATGATTCAAAGGGAGGAAAATAATAATAAACTTCCATTTTCTTGCATCAACATATCTCAAAAGTAAATTCTCAACATCTGTGAATAAAGTTTCTGTCCTGATTTTAAAAAAAAGAAAAAAGAATGTCTGTTCAGAACTTGTTCATTTTAATAAAACCAATAGATTGAGAGTAGTATTTCAAGTGTTTTCAGGACTTACAGTAAATTCTTTTTTTTTTTTTTTTAATTTTTACTGTTTCTTTCTTTTTTTTTTAATATATCTTTATTGATTTCAGAGAGAGGAAAGGAGAGGGAGAGAGGGAGATAGAAACATCAATGATTTGAGAGTCATTGATCGGCTGCAGCCCACAACCTGGGCATGTGCCCTGACCGGGAATCGAACCCCAATCGCCTGGATCCTAGGTAGATGCTCAACCACTGAGCCACGCCCGGTCGGGCTACAGTAAATTCTTTAACAAAAGTTTTAAATCATGCTCTCATTTGAAAAATGACGTTTCAGTTATACCTTTCGTAGATCTCTATGACCTTCAGAATCTGACTCCTTTCTTTTCTCGCTCTGAGTGAGAATGAATGCTATCTCTGTCCTCCTGGCATTAAAGCATATTTCATTCGATGAGCACACAGGTGCAGTCTAGCACGTAGCAGGCAAATAATAAATGTGTTCACTGAGGAATACTTAGAGGCCTGTGAAATAGGCGTAATTAGCCTTTGATTGCAATGAAGAAACCGAATGTTCCAAAGTCTACAATTTGGATGGAAGTGACAGCCAGGGTTATGTGACCTTCATGACCCAGTTCACATTCGAACTTTTCCAAGGCAACTATTTCCTCCAATCAGAATTATCCCTTTTTAGTTTGTGCTGCCTTTGCTTACAGCACTTCTCCACCTGCCCTGTGTTTGTTACTGGTATCCATGTGTTATTTCCGCTAGGTTCTCAAGAGCAGAGACTGTGATCTTCATCTTTTATATTATCTACTTTACTTAGTTCACTTTCTTAGAATAGGCTAAGTACTCAACAAAATCCTGCTTGCCCAAACTGAAATCAGTAAATATTATCATAAATATTCTACTTCTTTCCAATGTTCAAACTTCCTGCAAACTCTTGCTTGTTTTTTATGGTACTAACTTCAGTCTAAATGTGGTCTAATATCAACATTTATGTTTTTAAAATAAGGCTTTTTATCCTGGCCATCTAAGTACCTAATAACTGGCAAGCTTACAGTAAATTACTGAATTTAGGTTATTATAATTTATGAAAAGCTAAAAGAAAGAAATGATATATCATTAATTTGTAGAAAATCTTTTTATATCAAGGTCCCAATCAGCTTAAAGATAGAAAAGTCCTGATTAGTACATCCTAGACTAAATAACCATCTCACAGGAGATGAAATGCTTTACATTTTCTTACCAATAAATCCTGGTATATTTTCTGGTTATCTGTATTTTGATGAGGCAAGGGTTGCATTACTTGCTCAATTTTTGGTTCCCCTGAAGTTTCAGAGTTGTTACTAGCACCCTCTGTTGGTCCACTCTGTAAGCACATGCTTGCGCGCTCTGCCACCAGGGAATTGGGAAAGACCACAGGCACATCAGGTTCTTTTCTGACAACTGGGGAAGAGCTGCTTGAAAGGATATATATAATGTAAGTGTTAGTTCTCAAGTTCACATATATTTGAAGTGCAATAACTCTGGAAGAAAGAGGTAAGACTCAGGCAGCATTCTGGTTTGTATTTTCAGCTCTTAGTGATAAGCATCTACTCTTGATAGGCTGATATAAGCTGGGTCATGATATCTTTTTGAGTTATAGTATTTATAATATATTTAGACAACTTTCTTGGAAATTTGGAAAACAACCTGTTGATTTCTCCTGAACTTGATGCAATAAAAATTTTTAGAGTTTAAAGATACTAAAGGCTTATCTAGCATTTTTTAGATACTCTAAAAATTTTTAATATATTATTTGTTTACTTCAAGTTTTAAAACATAGTTAAGATCCTTGTCAAATGAGTTCCTAAGCCGCCATTTATAATCACATTACATACTTGGTGGTATTTTTCTTTTTTATGCTTTCATGTATTTTTCAAATTCTGTACAATAAGCATTTATTACTTTCAAAATTGGAATATGTACATTAAAAATGGCAATGGGAAGCATTATTTTAAAACATTTCTTGTAAGAAGAGTAATCTGTGGTTATTGCAGAAAATAGAGAAAAGTCATAATAAATATTAGCTGGCAGAAAGGGCCAGGCACTGTTTAAAGTACACCATCTCATATAATCCTTACCAAAAAGACCTATGGGATAGATACTACATTTTATCCCTATTTGACAGATGAGGAAACTGAGGCACAAAGGTTAGAGTTAGATGACTGCTTAAAGTTATACAAAGTATAAAGAAAATAAAAGTCACAGGTAATTTAATACCTAGTGATAACCACTGTTAACATTTCATATATTTGGATCTATGCTTTTTTTCTATAAATATATATTTTTTCTGAAAAACTGTATTATAGCTTTGGAAGCTGCTTTTAAAAACCTAATGTTATATCATGAGTATCTTCCCCTTTTGTTAAGTATTTTTAAGAATAAGTTTTAATCTTTACATATTATTTCATTTTACAGATATGGTATGATTTTTCTAATCATACTTCTTTAAAACTCAGCTTATTTTCAATTTTTTCCATATTGTTTGATTTTAACTTGATATGAAGCGCCAAACACTCATTTGGTACATGAGAACCTCAATAAAAATTAGCTGAAATGAATCTTAAATTCTAAGAAAAAAGTCAATAAATTTGACTACCTAAAGTAAAAAATCATTACATGGCAAAAAAACATCAAACAAGGTCAAAAGACAACTGATAGACTGGAAGAAAATATTCACAACATATATCACAATCAGCTAACATCTCTAATATATAAAGAACACTTAAAAATTGAGGGGTAAAGGACAAAACTCTAATAGAAAATGGTATAAGAAAGGCAAGCAGATAATTCACAAATATATCAAAATGACTCTCAACATGAAAAAATGATTCAACTCATTTATAAGTTTAAAAATGAAAATTAAAACAATACCAAGATGCCATTTATCACTAATCAGACAGGTAAAAAAATTTTTAAAAAAATATGACAACATATTTTTTTGCCATGGCTGTTGGGGGGACAGATAATGTCATATACTGCTGATGAGAATGCAAACTGGTACAACCCTTCTGCAGGAAAATTTGGTAATACTTAACAAAACTACATATGCAAGTAACTTTGGATGCAGGAATTCCCCTTCTAAAACAATTCAAAAATACACATGAACAAAGTAATTCACTGTAGTTTTGTTTATAGTTGAAAAATATTGGAAACAGTCTAAATGCTCATAAATAGGAGAATGTTTTGTTAAACTATGGTACATCCACACAATGGGATATTATACAGCTATTAAAAATGAAGACGATCTCTAGGAATCTATTTGGAGTGATTTCCAATATACACTGCCAAATGAAAAGAGAAGAGTTTAGGAGAGTACCTAAGGCATGCTACTTTTCTACACTTCCTGTAAGAAAGAAAGAACATAAAATACAGATATATGTGCTCATTTGTACAAAAGAAATACAGGAAGGATAAGCCAGTAACCAAAGAGATAGGGTGGGAAAAGAGGTGGAAAAAGGAGAATTTGTTTCACATACTGACAAAACAAATGAAGTCAACCAGAATATGGAGGGACCTCAAGATGGAATACAAACAGTAACATCTAATGGCACTGCAAACAAATAACACAACCACATAAGGGAACGGGGAAGAAAAACTAACCGAAGTAACTATGAAAAAAGGTATTTTCATTGGATATTGTAAGGCTAAAGATAAAAACTGTAAACAAATATACTCTAGTAAATTCAGAATTCTTAGTAATTCTGAAACTACTTTATGTGTATGCTAGGATCGAACAACTAAGCATAGCGTACATAACAAGAGCCAGGTTTCTCACTGCTGCGGACAGAAGTTTTAAATAAGAAAAAGGCATGTAGGATTGGAATCAGAGGATTGGTATGAAGTCAAGGATTTTCAAGTACAGATAGATACATATGGAAATAAATGTAGATATAGATGTATGCATGAGTTAGCATGCACATGAGTTAGATCACCAAAAGAATCTTAGAATTTAAAAAAAAAAAGTAGGATGAATATTGAATCAGAGGTGCCTTACTTGGATACAGAAAGTGGCTGATTAAATTCTTCTTCCACAGCAATGTTGCTCTCTTCAAAACTCGGAATATCAACTGCTTTTAATGAAGATGCACTACTTGGAGGACTAGTGACTTCATTATTAATAACAACAGAAAAATTCATGTCCTCACTGGAAATCTTAGTATCATCTTGCTTCAACTGAGAGTCAGGCTTCTGATGATCACCTGTTGCATTCCAAAACAAGCTAGCACCTGGAGATTAAATGTTTTAACAGATACTGAAACAAATATTCCACTACAAAAGTAATTCTCTGACAAACCTTTGTTAAGTAAGACTAGTTAAATTATTTTAACACAGTTACCTAAAACTGTTTTCAGATTATATTTCCTCAGAAATGTCAGTTAAGTGGAAGGGGAAAAGATAGAAAACTGGGGTACAAAAGGAGAGGAGACATTCTGGGCCCTGATTCTTCAAGAGGTGCAGCTCTCAAATGATGTGGTTTACATATTAAGATTTTTAATGCAATTGTGTGTGTGTGTGTGTGTGTGTAAAACTGCTGTTCTGAAAAACAGGAGAAAATATGTAAAATACAAGTCCCTAGGCTCTCTGATTTTGATACTTAAATGCAATATATATATATTTTTTTAATAAGCCTTTATTGATTTCAGAGAGAGGAAGGGAGGGGGAGAGAGAAAGATAGAAACATCAATGATGAGGGAGTCATTGATCGGCTGCCTCCTGCGTGCCCCTTGCTGGGGATCCAGCCCAAAACCCAGGCATGTGCCCTGATGAGGAATCAAGCCTCAATCTCCTGGGTCATAGGTCAATGTTCAACCGCTGAGCCATGCTGGCTGGGAAAAACACAATATTTATAAAGTTGTATTAGGGATGTTTCAGGCATGTATTTAAAAATCAAATGTTTCCAAACTTTATGGATCAGTTGCACAATTATTTGCAGAACTATTTGCATGTATTATTACTTGCTTGCTATTTTTGTCAACTCACTTTCTTTTTACATAGTTTCATCATTTCCAAGAAATCACAGATCTGAAGCATTATATTTTTCCAGGATTCCTAAGAATAAATATATTGCCAAAGTATAAAATATTCACCTATATACCACCCCAAGCCAACTTTTGAACCTCAGTGGTATACATTCTACAATTTGGGAAATACGGCGATATAAAATGATTTAAAGAAATAGTTAAAACCAAAAAGTAAATCCAAGTCAAAATGGATTCTCCTTTGAGGGCCAACTTGGATAATTTTATGAAAATAAATTAATAAAAGCATGATTTAATCTTGTATTCAACTAAACATTAAAAATCACATTACCATTATATATTTTTCAAAATCAAGAGACCAACATTGGTACATTACTATTAATTCATACGGTAGACTTTATTTGGGTTTCAGCAATTTTTCCACTAATGTTCTTTTTCTGTTCCATAATCCAATCCAAGATATCACAATGCATTTAGCTAGAGTAACTTTTGAATCTCCCTCTTCCTCAACTGCTACATCCAATTAATTATCAAATAGTATCAATATCTTACATGACTCTTCATTCTTATCAATCACTACCCTATATACTAGACATCTTGTTAGACCCTGGGGACACAAAGTTGATCTTGAAGATCTCATGGTGGTGGTGAGTAAACATGTAAGCAAACATGTCATTTACATTACTGATTGTTTTAAGGCCTCCAAATAAAGTAGATAGTCCTTTGTGAAAGATGTAAAAAAGGCTCTCCATAACATTGTAATGTAGGGTATTGAACAACTCAGAGCCTTGTGTTTGTTCACTGAGCCCGTACTATTTTCTCTACCTAATCTGTGAATTCCACCTACTAAAATCCTACATACCCTTCAAGGCCCATTTTCAATTAACAGTGCATAGATGAAGCCTTCCCTGATCCCTCAAACCATAGATGATTTCTCTTATTAAAACTGGGTCCAGCCTGAGAAAGTAGCAAAAACAATGTATTATGTTGTGTAGTTTCATATCTGTTTTCAGGTATAGTTTTATTTTACAAAGACTTTAAAAAGTTACATTCTCATTACCTGTATTTTGGTTCTATTTGAACCATGCACCAATTTCAATGTAAAAACATTTTAAAGTAGACATAAAAAGCATTTAAAAAAATTCCTTGCAAATGAAAAAAAAAAGAAAAGAAAGAAATTACCTGTGCTCACGGCAATGCTTACACTTTTTCTCATGTGTAAACCAGGGGACGACTGTGCTTCCATGGAAACCAATTCCACTGGTCTTCCAGTCTGCCCTGTGTCTTGAGGGGTGGTTGTCTTTGGGGAACAGGGCTGAAGAGACTGTGCTTCTAATAAACGCTGAATCTGTATCAATTAAAAACATACTTTAAACTGACAGGGAAGTAATCAACAGAATTGGCAGCTGAATTTAAATATGAATTACATAGTGCCCCAGTTATAAATAACTGAAATTTATTTTCTTACATTTCAACTAGATAATACCATAAACTTATTCAATGTATTAAATCACTAACATTCGTTATTAAGAAACACTTTGGGCTATTTGTAAATTTAAAAGTGATAACAGCCCAGCCAGCGTGGCTCAGAGGTTGAGCATCAGTCCCCAGTATGGGGTGTACAGGAGGCAGCCGATCAATGACTCTCTCATCATTGATGTTTCTATCTCTCTCTTCCTCTCCCTTTCTCTCTCTGAAATCAATAAAGACATATTAAAAAATAAAATAAAATAGAAAACATACAAATGTTTAGATTAGCATTCATAAATTGACACTCATGTAGAAAAGCCTAAATGTTAACAATTCAATCCTACATTTTACTCCTGTTTCACTTAAAAATCAAATTCATTGTTTGCAATAGCAGAAACTTCAAACTGCTGAAATAATAGATCAATTAGAAAATTGGTTATACTTCATTACAACAAAATCCTATGCAGAATAAGACAGTTCTATATACACTATATAGAAAATGTGTTATACTTTTAAAAAATTTAAATGTTACCTAAAAAAGTTTTTAAAAATTTACATGAGCAAAATATTACATGTATTTATCATAAAGCATTTTCTGTATCATATTTTATATTATCTAAGTATAATGATTCAGATAATCTAGATCAGAGCCAGTAATCTATAATTTATATTTTAATTAAATAAATCCCAAATAACTGAGATTTTTAGCCTCTATAAATCTTTTAAAAAGAAAAAAAATGAGAAGCTTTATTTATTTATTTTTTTAAAAAATATATCTTTATTGATTTCAGAGAGAGGAAAGGAGAGGGACAGAGAGAGGTAGAAACATCAATGATGAGAGAGTCATTGGTCAGCTGTAGCCCGCAACCGGGCATGTGCCCTGACCGGGAATAGAACCCCGATGGCCTGGATCCTAGGTTGACGCTCAACCGCTGAGCCATGCCCGGCCGGGCAGAAGCTTTACTTTAATGTGAAGTATTAAGCTACACTAAAAGATTTGCCGAATGTTTATAATAATTTGTTAAAATCCAACTTACATTTTACAATTTCAATTAATTTGCCTAATTTGAAAAAAACAGCAAAGCTCAATTTTTCTCAGGTATCATATCTAAAGTATTTTTGGGCAGAATTTTATTTTATTTATTTAAAATATATCTCTATTGATTTCAGAGAGAGGAAAAGAGAGGGAGAGAGATAGAAACATCAATGATGAGAGTCATTGATTGGCTGCCTCCTGCATGCCCTCGACTGGGGATCGAGCCTGCAACCGGGGCATGTGCCCTGACCAGGAATTGAACCCCGATTGACTGGATCCTAGGTCGACGCTCAACCGCTGAGCCACGCCTGGCTGGGGAAGGCAGAATTTTAAAATTATCATTATCTTTTTTGTTTTGTTTTTGCAAAATGTAAACACTATGATTCCAATTTTATAAAACAAAGATTTTTAAAAAAATCACATATGTACATATGCCCATTATACACATATTTGCAAAGTTACAGGGTCATGGAAAAAAAATACGAAGAAGTATATTTTGGGTTGTTTCCATTTGCACTGGAGGGAAAGAAAGGAAGGGAGGATATGGGGTAGCTATGTGGAAGAAGGGTGTCAGTGAGGAAAGGCAAAAAAGGACAATACTTAAAATACTCAACTGTGCAAGAATATCATTAAAAGACTAAGAATGTTGCCATAAAGACCACAGGAAAGGAAACTTTCAGAATAAAATGAGTGGAACAAGTCTAGTATAGATACACTGAAGAGGTTCTAAAACTCTTCTCTAAGGGTTAGTACACATATTATGGGTTCATAAACTAGAGCTGTATCAGAATCCACTGTGCAGCCCTTAAATGTATTTAGTGGTCTATAAAAGTTTAGAAACTTATATACTTTTCATTAGAGGTAAAAAAATCAAAGAAAAATACAATTATGTTGTAGGTTAGGATATACACGAAAAAGAAAAAAGGAGGCTTGTTTTCTAGTCCTGATTCTACACCCAATTAGCAATGTGTCATTAGGTAAGTTATTTTCTCTCTCCAATCCTCATCTTACTAATATGTAAAACAAAGACCAGAATTCTGTTTCCAAGGCCTTCTAGTTCTGACATTCTACAATTCTACTCCATAAAATAGAATTATTTTTAAGAAACCACTTTAATACCAAGAATTTAACAGAACTAAGCAAGCTCCCAGCAAACCTGTGCCTGAAGCAGTCTCAGCTGTCTGTCCTGTTCTGTGAGGAACCTATATGCATCCGGAGACAGTCCCATCATTCCATCATCTGGCCCAGTCTTGGGTGTATGCACGCATGCTGCACAAGGCCATGGATTGCAGGAGTCCACATGTGAAGGTAGTCTTGCCACAGGCGACGGCTCTACACCGCTGTGGGGAGGACCACCCCCCATGCTTCCCTGAGGTCTCATGGCTATAGGACTGCTGCACGAACAGAATGCATTATGGTACAGAGCTGGACATCCGCTTGGGTGAAATAATGAATGTTTCTGAAGGGCTTCAGACTGGAGGTCTTGAACGGATCCTACTGTATTCATTCCTTGCCAAGAATTTATTGGACTATACTGAATATGGCCATGATGCTGACAACAACTGCAAACATTTGTGGAATAGTAAGATGGTGATGGAGGAGTAGCTACCTGAAATTCCATTGGTTTTCCTAGATTATGAGGTGAAAAAATAAAATTGTGTGAGTGGGACTGCGGGGCAAGAGAAGAATGCCTGGAATGAAATGTGGAAGATCTTATAGGATACTCCTCTTTGTGTACATTTCCAGAAGACATTGTTTGAAGCTTTTCAGATGCGTCAGGAGATGGCCCATTAAGAGAAGATGGTTTAACACTGTTTCTTATATGGGGGTTCTCATTCTTACGGGTAGATGGCTGTCTTACTCTGCAGTGTCTCAAAGGAGTAGTGTCCTGGTTTAGCTGATTTGGAAGCCCTTTCAAGGAGGGCTCTCCAGCTTCAGTGTCTGGGCTGTGTCTCTCATTGTAAAGCTGGGGCTGCAGTGGCTCCAAGTGTTCAGAGTGGTTAATCAACAGAGAAGGATTCTCATTATTCACCATTTCCAAAGGGTTAGGCAGAGGGTTTGAGTCTATGCAATTGCTATCCAACACAAGTGAAAGTTCTGGAACTGATGGTTGGATCTTAGAAACCTATAAATGGGAAAGAAATGAAAGAGAAGTATTTTTTAGAAAAATATATATGCTTCACTTTTGTTACACCAGTATTTCCCAAATTATACCCAGTTACTTATTAAAAAGGGTTTATTCTTTATCTAGACAGTTGATGAATATTTTCTGGGCATCTTCTATGTGCTAGGCATAGGCACAGGAATATAATTGTGAGTAAAATAAACAAGGTCCTCACCTGCAAAGCATCTCACAAACTTATATAATGATGGAACTCCTTTTATCAGAACACTGATTAACACTGTGATCACACTATGAGAAACTGTTTTACAATACACTTTTTTTTTTTTACCCTTTCTGCAAAAAAAATTATCACAGGCAAAATGCTTCAACAGATACAGTAGCAAAAAATGTTTCTGAATCTTAAATAACAAGGAATCTTCTAATAAATATTCCAGAATATTTTTCCACTATGTGAAATTATTCAGTTATTTTTTGTACTGATATCAACTAAAAGAGTTAGAAGAGAGCAGAAAAGAGTAAACAAAATACTCGCTGTGGTGAATTTGGTTATAATTTGATAACTGATTTTTAAAAACCTTTCCTATTCCTTTTTCTTCTAGTAAGCCATTAGTCCAATTAAGGTACAATTCTAAAATAACCCACTGGTTGACTGCAATCAAAAAATTATGGCAGGGGTTATTAGCAATCAATATCCAAAAGCAAGTAGAATGTTTTCTCAGAATATGGTAATAAGACCCACTGTCAAACTTTGGTGACAGAGTATAGAATGTTGAGTCTATATGGGTTAAAAGCACCAGATTCTGAAACCAAACTCCCTGAATCAGAATTCCAGTTTTACTACTTACTAGCTGTGTAATCCTGGGCAAGTAACTTAACCAATCTGTGTCTCAATTTTCTTTGGGACTAATAATTATATGTACTTATGATACATGTATGTGTGTGTGTATGTGTATATATATGCATATATATAACTACATAAAATAATTATATATGCCTGTGAGGAATAATATATGTAGATATAGCCATGTACATATAGCTAGATATATTTTAGAATAAAACTTCAGTAAGTTTTAGGTTGCATTATGGAGTGCTTTAACATCAAGAGACTTCTAGGTTTCTAACCACCAAGGCGAGTACATTTTAAGATCAGTGATACCTTCTGACTCACTGGATGCGGACTGGGAATTGGTCTTGGAGAAAAATCTTCATCTTCAACACCAGAGTCATGATCATTTACTGGCATTTTCCCTGGAGATAACTTTTGGGAAGACCTAAAGAGTAGAGGGGAAATGAGAAAGTCTTCAGTAATCTAGTGTTTGTTATTTCTTTTTGAAGTTGAAGAAAGTCCTTTAGTAAGTCACAGTCGTATCTGAATCATTTAACTTAGTATCTGACAACCACAAATTATTTTATTTTTCATTGTTACTTGCCAAAGACAGCTGGCCCAATCAGACTCATGCTTAATAAAATACCCCTTTGCCTGATCATGGCACACTTAACCTAGTTATTCTTAATGTCACAAGAAATCAACAGTTACTGAGCATCTTTTGTCTAACCACTTTGAGGAATGTAGAAATAAATAAGACAAAGCACCTGCCATCAAAAACTTTATAATCTGCCCTGGCCTGTTTGGCTCAGTGGTTAGTGTTGGTCCGAGCACCAAGGTCTCCGGTTTGATTCTTGGTCAAGGGAATGTCCCTGGGCTGCATGTTCAATCCCAGCTATAGTCGGAACATGTGCAGGAGGCAACCAAGCGATGTGTCTCCCTTACATCAATGTTTCAGTTTCTCTCCCCAACCCCCTCTTCCACTCTCCCTAAAAATCAATGAAAAAAATATCCTTGGGTAAGGATTAACCAAAAAGAAAATAAAAAACTTTATAATCTGGTGATAAATATGTATTCACTGTATTAAACACTGTTAAAAAAGAAAATAAAGTAAGGAATTATTTTTCCTATGTACTTATATCTGTGATGGGAAAATACTTTGAGACATTAATTGAGGTACCTCCTCCCATTTAGTCATGTGTACTCATTGTATCACAGGTGGCATGCCCCAGCAGAGAACATAGAGTTGGTACTGAGTTTCAAAAGCTGAAATTAGGGTTTAGGACCAAAATTTGGAAGACTATATGCATCAGGTTTTTTTGCACCCTAGACTAGATAAAGTCTCAATAGGATGGGTTAGGGAAGAGGAAAGAAAAGGCAGAGAAAGCCATGACATTAATGGATTCCCTAAGAAAGGGTCCTGCATCCTACCTCCCCAGCAGGAAAAACAACAGAAACCCCAGGTAGATCTGGAAGATCTGACAGCAAGAGACCTTTGCCCCAAGCCCTGGTAGTCTAGAGAGGCAAACATGAAGTTCTTTCTGTGCTAAGGTGCCACAATGAAACAATGAGAACATCTGCATGGTGCGTTTAAACAGAAGGGTCTGTACCAGCCCCACAAAGTTCTCCTCCAACACCCAAGAATGACATGGAGGACACAGAATGATATCCCATGCACCTCAGTGAAGCATGAGCATGACACAGAGAGCCAGTGACCTGAACAGGGGAAAGAGATCGCAGCAGGAACCTGCACAAACCTACAGCCAAAGACCAGATGCAAATGAAAACACCTCAGCATATGGCAGCACGGGAGATGGTAATCATGTTTGCCGACGGGCATGTTGGTCCTCTCTAAGTGACACATAACCCCAGAGGAAAGAGGAAAAGTATACCATGAATTGACTGAAACTGGGTTTCTATATCTTAGCACAATGAGTAGGGGCTCAAAATAGATATTAAGTTCGATTACTTTTAAAAAGAAAAAACTCTCATTTTTTTTGTACACCTGAGTTTTTGGCAAGGATTTAGTATCTGCTACATACTTATGATAAACACATACAAAATTTCTGACACTGACCAATAAATTCCATTTCTGAGCTTTTTTAGCACCCAAGGCAAAAAAGGAAAAACTTTAGGTTGTATAGTTATAACATCAGTATTTTAGGCAAGACAAACATTTTACTAAAACCTAAAAATAACTGATCCTTATTAAAGCCTTGGTCAGAGTTGAAAATAGACAAGGTTTTTCAACAATGTTAAAGAAACGGCAAGTGTCTACTTAATTTGGCTTTTTCTTCCATAAATAGTCAATAAAATTTTGAAGAAAGCCTTAAAATAGTAAAGGTGGTTTTGCAAAGCTGTAAGAATATAGTTTTCTAGTGACTGAACATGTTTCGAGGATAACTTAAAATGCCCAAAGATGGAAAGAGTATACCTCAGGCATCTTTCTAATCCCTATAACCTGTGACTGTGTTATAGTTTATGGTAAAAGGAAGTTTGCAGATGTGATTAAGTTAAGGATCTTGAGATGTAATTATCCTGCATTATCCAGGTAAGCCCAACGTAATCACAAGAGTCCTAATAAGATGGAAGCAGAGGGTCAGAGTCAGAGAAGAAAATGTGAAGACAGAAGAAGATGTCAGAGAGAGAGAGAGAGGGAGAGACAGAAGGAGACAGAGACAGAGATAGGGACGGAGACAGGGAGGGAGGGAGGGAGGGAGGGATTTGAAGATACCATGCTGCTAGCTTTGAAGATGGAGTAAGGGTTCCAGCCAAGAAATGCAGGTGACTTCCAGAAGCTGGAAAAGGGATTAAAAAGATTCTCCACTAAAGCTTCCAAAAGGAATGCATCACTGTCTTTTTTTTGCCATCACTTTGATTTTAGGCTTAAAGATCCACTTTAGACTTCTGACCTCCAGAACTCTAAGATAATAAATTCGTATTGTTTTAAGTCAGGAAGTTTGTGGTAATTTGTTACAGCAGCAAGTGGAAACTAATAAATTCCCATTTTACAGATGGGATACTGATGTTTAGAACCAGGATTTAAAAACAGATATGACTGATATCATAACTGGAGTTCAAATTATGTTATGCTGCCTCTATAAATAGTTGGCATAGTAGCATCCACTTTAAATTTGTATCATAGTTAGTTCCCACTTATAGAATCAAGTGTTAAGGACAGATGAATGAATGCTATAAAAAAGGGTCAAGCCATTTTCTCAATAACTGCAACCATCTATAATGAACCATATACCTGCTTGTTTCTCACATAAGGTACTAAACAGATAGTACTGAAGGAGCCAAAGACAGGCCGAAGTTAGAGTAAAAAAGTTGAGAGCAGAAAAAATCAAGTGTTAGGGAAAGTTAAAAATACAACTGTTTCTAAACTACAGAGTCAAATAATAAATCAGCATTCTAAGGCAACCTTTAAATGAGGTTATTAAATATTCGGCAATTATTAAATTAATGGGCCTCTCAAATAATACGGAGATATCCACCAGGGCTTTAAGGAATTGGTCCTGGACTATATTCCAATGCTCCATCACTGGACTATAAGTTCCATGAGGGAAGGGACCATGTCTGTATCTGTTTTTGATATCACCATATCCCCAGCCCGTAGCATATTATCTGGCACACAGTAGAATAAATGACAAAGCTAGAATAGGTATATGAAGGGGTAATTTTATGTGTCAACTTGATGAGGCCACAGAACCCAGATATTTGGTCAAAATTATTCTAGATATTTCTGTGAAGGTATTGTTTAGATGGAAATAACATTTAAATCAATAGATTCTGCCTGGCCGGGCATGGCTCAGCGGTTGAGCGTCAACCTGGGATCCAGGCGATCAGGGTTCGATTCCCGGTCAGGGCACATGCCCAGGTTGCAGGCTCGATCAATGACTCTCTCATCATTGATGTTTCTATCTCTCCTCCCTCCTCTTTCGTCTCTCTGAAATCAATAAAAATATGTTTAAAAAATAATAATAATAAAATTTTAAAAAATCAATCAATCAATAGACTCTGAATGTGGGTGGGCCTCATCTAGTTAAAAGCATTAACAGAACAAAGACTGACCTCCCCCAAGAAGATGGCATTCTGCTAGCAGACCACCTTTAGGCTCCAACTACAATTCTTCTCAACCTGAAACCTACCCTGCAGACTTTGGACTTATCAAGCCTCCACAATTGTGTGAGCCAATTCCTTTAAGCCCTGGCTGGGTATCTCAGTTGGTTAGAGCATTGTCCTGAAATGCCAAGGTTGCAGGTTCAATGTCCCATCAGGGGACATACAAGCAACCAATGAATGCATGAATAAGTGGAACAACAAATCCGTGTTTCTCTCTCTCAAATAAAATAAAAACAAAACAAAAACAGAAAAACCTCTACACACACACACACACACACACACACACACACACATTCTCTTTCTGTCAGTTGTTTCTCTGGACAACACTGACTAGTACAAGGGAATATCTTCTTATCCACAAAAGGTATATACTGACCCCAAAAGCCATTGTTTAATTAATATTTCCCAAGTGTATCTCCTTTAAAAGTTTTAAAACAAACTCTTTTTTTAGGTAGATGAATTATTTTTGTATAGCAGTTTATCTGATAGGCCCAGGTTTAAAACTACAAGGAAGGAAAGAAACAAGCAAAAGGCAAACTAACCAAAAACAGGATGCTTCTTCCTAAGCAAGATAGCTGCTTGACAAATACTTTTTTCCCCCTATGTAAAAAATCAACTCAAATAAGAACCGTATTAGAGCTGTCACTTTATTAAAATTATCATCCAACTTCTGAGTAAGAAGGAATGAATTTAAAGCAAAGACATCTATGGCACATAAGATATCCAAACAGTTTCATCAGAAATAATTGGGGAGCCTGGCCAGCGTGGCTCAGTGGTTGAGCATTGACCTATGTGATCCAGTAAATCAAAGTTTGATTCCTGGTCAAGGCACATGCCCAGGTTTCAGGCTCGATCCCCAATAAGGGGCATGCAAGAGGCAGCCAATTAATGACTCTCATCATTGATGTTTGTCTCTCTCTCCCTCTCCCTTCCTCTCTCTGAAATCAATAGACATATTTAAAATAAAATAAAGTGGGGAGTTAATTTCTCATCAAAAACTAATGAAAATAACAAAGATAATAAAAATGTATCTTTTACCTCTTAATTGAAAGATTCTTAGAAATTTTGTTGAAAAACTCTGTTTCTGCATTTTGGCTTTCAGCACTCAGTTCAAAATGTATTGGATTCTTGTCAGAAGGTTCAACATTCTGAAATGAAGGAGGTCATATGTTGAGATGTGACTTAAAACACCAGAGAATTCTATTTAGATGAAAAGTAGCTCTGAAACACTGGGGGGAGGGAGACTTCTGATTCTATAACTGTAAACTTTTTTTAAAACATTTTTTATTGAGACATAATTGACACACAACATTTGTTTCAGGTGTACAACATACTGATTTGATATTTGTATATATTGTGAAATACTGTAAGTGTAGTTAACATCTATTATACACAGTAATTTTTTTTTTCTTATGATGAGAACTTTTAAGATCCTCTCTCTTAGCAACTTTCGAATACAACTGACTCTTAAACAACATGGGGGTTAGGGGCACCAACCTCCTGAGCAGTTGAAAATACACATGTAACAATAGTTGCCCTCTAGCACACACAGAGTCCCAGCCTCACAGTTGACCCTTGAACAGCGTGGGTGTGAACTGCATTGGTCAACTGAAAAAAAATTTGCACATAAGTGGACCCACGCATGTTCAAACCCACGTTGTTCCAGGGTCAGTTGTATATAATACAGTAACTATAGGCACCGTACTATACATCACATCTCCAGAACCTATTCACTTTATAGCTGGAGTTTGCACCTTTATAGGACTTTCATCCTTTCCTCTCACCTCGCAAACTCCACCCCTGGCAACCACCAATCTGTTCTCTGTATTTATGTTTTGTTTTTTAGATCCCACACACAAATAAGATCATATGCTATTTGTCTTTCTCTGTCTATTTCACTGAGCATATGCCTTCAAGGTCCATCCATGTTGTAAATGGCAAGATTTCTTTATTTTTTATGGCTGAATAATATTCCAGTGTATATATGTACCACATTTTCTTTATTCATTCATCCACTGACGGACACTTAGGGTTGCTTCTGTGTCTGGGTTATTATAAATAATGCTGCAATGAACATAGGGGCACACGTATCCTTTTGAATTAGTATTTTCATTTCCTTTAGATAAATACCCAGCAGTAAAACTGCTGGATCACATGGTAGTTCTATTTTTATGTAGCCATCTCTTTTCTACTGTCCATGTCCCTGCTACAAAAGAAAAGTATTAACCACCTATATTATGTAACTCACTCAATTACCAGGGATTCAGTTAAAATGGTAACTTTGAAGATACTATCTAAAGAATAAAATGAGCAAATGATGCCTCTAAAAGAGAAATAAATTAGATTTCATTTAAGATAATTATATTTATAATTAAAATGTAAAACCTTGAGTCATGAACTGATATAGCCTATAAATAATATGAAATCAGGCACAAAAGAAGATCTGAGTGAAACACATGAGTCTCAGTTACTCAACATTTTTGTAATAAAATGCAGAATTTTTTTATTATTGGTCTGAGACATAGGACAACTAACCATCTTACTGAAAAGTGGTCTTTGAATGATTTTACACAGTGACACATGTATTTTTATGTATTTTATTAGATATAGCAACAATCTATTCTGATTCCTGGGATTAATATGATTAACACTGACTTTTAAGTGTGAGAAACCATTTGTTATACCCCTATATTTTAAAAATAATAATTAGGGCAAAGAAAACACTAGAATTACAAATTAACTCTAAATATCATAAAATGATACACCATATAAATTCTTGACATATTGTTCAAAGGTTTTAGAAAAACATTAGCAAGCTACTCTATGGATAACCTCTGACCTTGTATTATAATTTGGTTCTGGAGATATGACCTAAAGTTAACAAAACAAAATTAACCATAAATGAGTAAAGTAATATTCAGTAAGATGATTATAAATACATAAAGCCTAATAGTTACTGTTTTAAAGGGTAAAGGCCTTTGGGCTTAAACTGATAACATGCAACTCTAAACAGTCATTAATGAAATCAAATCACTTACTTTGAAAAAATGTAATGTTTCCCTGCTGGTTAATAGCTGGAACCGAAGGTCAGGTAACCTGCCATCGCAAGGTAGGCATTCATAAAACTCAGGATTCTTATGTGTCACAGAATATAGAACTATAATGAAATGTCCAGATTCTGAAAAAACCCTGGATAAAAAAATGCCACTTAATTAAAATTTACTAAGGATAACAAGAGTATACCCTACTTGAAGAACTCTATGTCAGTCTCCCAATCTAGTTAACAGACTGACTAAACAGTCCAATGTTTGGAAGAAAACTGGGGAGCAAATTCATGCTTACTTTTTAATGTTACTAATTTTTTTTTTTTAATTGATTTTTTTTTTTTTTTTTTTAGAGAGGAAGGGGTCGGGGAGAGGGAGGGAAGGAGGGAAGGAGAAGGAAAGAGAGAGAGAGAGAAACATTGATTTGTTGTTGCTCCACTTATTTATGCATTCATTGGTTGCTTCTTGTATGTGCCCTGACTGGGGATCAAACCTGAAACCTTGGCATAGTGGGGTGATGCTCTAACCAACTGAGATACCCGGCCAGGGCAATTTTTAATTTTTAAATACATTTTATTATGAAAAAAAAAATTCCTTGTAAAAATTTCAAACAAGACAAGAATATAAAATAGAAAATGAAAACCACCCCACTCCACTCTCCAGTTTAGTATATATACTTCCAGGTTTTCTCCTAGGCATACAAAAAAATTTTATACAATTTAACGAAAATGAGGCCATACTATACACATGACTTGCAATTGCTATTTCTTACTTAACTGTCCTGGGTTTCTTTTCACGTCACTACTCTATATTATACCTCAGATACCCTTATTCTTTTTTAGCAACTAACAGTATTATGATTTATAGATATGCCATTATTGATTCTCCAGACTTCTAAAAATGTATAATAAAATTATGGTATTTATAATGTTTCGCTATTATAAACACTGATAAAGTAAACATTTATTTTATTATCCACTATATAACAAAAAGTCATCAAGAGACTTTAAAATATACACTAAAACCAACTATTTAAAAATACTTTCAGTAGTTGTCCCTACTTGGTAAAATACTGAATAAAAATATAATTTGGGGGTACAGTACACTACTAACAAAACAAAGCAGTGAAGGCCGGAGAGGCAGGATGCTTATTCTGCACAACTCCTCTCTCTGGGGTTAGACAAGGCTACTGCTCAGAATGCTGTCAAGTACCAACCTAAGCTACGCTAAGTAGTGCTGACTCCTCTCTGGTTCAAACCTCCCTTGAAAGGGTTGGCAGTAATTAAAGAGTTTAGGTATCAAAGAAATTCCCTAATGCTTCAGACTGAACACACACTGAAAGAGCTTCAAAATTAATTTTCCTGAGCATTTACTCTCAATAAGAACTTAAAGCAAGACCAATCATTGATAATTAAACAACTGTACAAATACACTAAAAGGAACATTTTTTTTATTGCAAATAAAACTAATTGTCATGTAAAACTGAAATAAAAGGTAAAAAGTAGAACTTTAAAAGCATCTGAAGAAAGCACAAGAGATTTTTTTATTTTCATAAATACTCCTGGAGTGGGCAAATCCTTTCTAAGCAAGAAAGGAAAAAGACTTATACATATGACTTAAAAAAAAAAGTCATTTGGGAAAAATATCATTAACCAAAGTTAAGTCAAATGACAAGCCGGGGGAGGGGGTGCTTTCGCCATGTATTTTTATAAATATTGTTTCTCTATATATTTTACATATTATGTGTGTATATATACACACACATACACACATGTACACACACACAGTCATGCACCACTTAATGATAAGGATATGTTATGAGAAATGCATTATTAGATGGTTTCACTGTTGTGTGAACATCACTGAGTGTACTTAAATAAACCTAGATGGTATAACCTACTACACACCTAGGCTATATAACACACCTAGGCTATATGATATATCTTAGTCTATATGTGGTCCATTGTTGACCAAAATGTTGTTATGCGGAACATGACTATACAGAGGGTGAGAAAGAGATAGTGAGCTCTTTCAAAGCAATGTGAAAGATGCACAATCCAAGAGAGTAATGGCAAGAGTCATGAACAGGAAGTTCCCAGAAGATGGTTACAAAACATCTGAAAAGACCATTACCATTACCTCGCTGAGGTCTTGCTACCCCACCCTCCCCTCACTCCTGTCCAGGCGCACTGGCTTCCTTGCTATTCCTTAAAGATGCAAGGTGAGCCCTGGCCGGCTGGCTTAATTGGTTGGAATGTAGCCCTGTACACCAAAAGGTTGAGGGCTCAATTTCTAGTCAGGACACATGCCTAAGTTGCAGGTTTGAAACCCAGTTGGGGAAGCAACCAATCGATGTTTCTCTCTCAGTCAAACCAATAAAAACATATCCTCGGTTGAGGATTTAAAAAAAAAAGATGCAAGGTGATGTTTCACACATGGCCATTGGACTTAATGTATCCTCTGCCTGAAACTGCCCCAGACAGCCACATGGCTTACTCCCTTACCTCAAGTCTTGGTCTGCCTGATTACACTACTTAAAATTGTTACACTTTACCTACCACTACCATCCAGACACACATCCTCTTCCCTAGCTTGTTTTTCTCCACAACACTCATCACCTTATACAATATTATTTTACTTATTTGTTCTATTTCCTGCTTGCCTATACCTGCAGGGTCTTCATTTTGCTTCCTGTTTATCCCCAATATCATGAACAGTACTTGGTACATAGTAGATGCTCAATAAATATTTGTTCCACAGTGTTAGTGAGGAGATGGAGAAAACATGCACTCTCAAACACTGTTGGAAGGACTATAAATTGACAGTGTTTTGGAAGGGCAATTTAAAATTATCTATCAAAATTTAAAATTACACTTTGACCAGAAAGACCACTTTTAGGAATTTATTCTACAAATATACTAGAATATGCACACAAAGACATATACAAAAAAGGACTAGTTTTTAAAATACAAATTATTTACTATTCAGTTGTAAAATATGTGTTGAATCTGTACATGCCAAAATGTAATGATCTACAAGGACTAATGACAGAGAGAAAAAAGCAATATACAGAAAAGGAAGAATGGCATGCTCCCATTTGTGACTTAATTTTTACAGGCTAGGGGAGGGTGATATTTGTCTATGCATTGCATGTTGCAGGAAGGAAGCACAAGATACTGTTTAACACTGACTCTCTGTGGATAGGGTCTGGGGAAATGGGGTAGAAGAGAGAATTATTTTTATTGTGTACCTTTATTTATGTCTGATTTATTACAATGTATTTGCACTGTCTTTTCAATCAAGTTTTTTTTCTAAAGTGTATTATAGCCACCTGAGGTAGATAGAAACAGACCTTGGAATTTTCATTTAACAGATGAAGAAGGTGAGAGGCAAACAGTGGTATCACATACAAAGTAGCAAAATTAAATGAGGAGTTGAGGTTAGAAATAAAGTTCTCTATTAGTTCCAATACTTGTGCTTTAGTTCCAGGAAGAAAATTAAACATCTCCTCTCAAATGTTCCTTAGAGTGCTAGTAGTATCATTGCGTAACTTAATAAAACACTTGTAACAAATTCAAACTCATTTCAGCCATTTCACTGAAAATTAATCTCTTTACTTATAAAATAGAATGCTAGAGTAAATGATCTCTAGGGTTTTCTCCTACTCCTAAAAAGTGTATCTTTTGTGTTACAGTTCTGTAGTTAGGCAAGTAAATGCCTTCTTTTTCCAAATATAGTGCACTCTCACCTTTGTCTGGTGTTATTCCCATTTAATGTAGAGTTTGTTTTTCTAATGTGCTTGTTCTTCTGGCTTTTAAGTATTATAAAAGGTTAAGGCTTCACATGAATTTTAAAGATCAATAAAATACAAATGGAGGAAAAGATCAAAATAAAATACTACATGAGAAAATACCACTTGCCTTTCTTGAATAGAAGAGCTGAACATGTATCGCAAACAGCAAGCCCATACCTGAGGACTATAGATGTGTATAATGCCTGAGAGCCATCTAAAAGAAAAAACAAAAATCAAAAACTATAGTCATTTACAAATTGATACTTAATATATTTTAGATTATGTACTCCTTAGAGTAATATGGCAAAGATTCTTGGCTTTCACCAGCAATACATTAAAGGCCTCATAAATAAAAAATCTATGAACACTAGGCCATGATAATAATTGAGGGAGAATAGATATAGATATACAGAGAGCTTCTTTCTGTCTTCTCCCACCTGAGATGAAAGCAAAATGGTGGGAGAGAAAATGGGTAACAACAGAGGTGAAAGCAAGAATCAATTAGAATCATTTAGCCTAGACTAGAAAAAATAGACTAAATTGGGGAAGAATGAAGTCAGCAGCCCAAAACTATAGTTACTGAGAGGATTAAAAACTGTAATATATATAGGTAGCATCAAACATAGAAGGCTAATAATAGATATTCACTTAGTGAGAAAGACAAGTACCATATGATTTCACTCATGTGGAAACTAATGAACAAAATAAACTAATAAACAAAATAGAAACAGACTCAAAGATAGAGAACAGACTGATAGCTGTTAGGAGGGGGTGTTGGCAGGCTGGGTGAAAAAGGCGAAGAGATTAAGCAAAAAAACCCAAATTCATAGATAACAGTATGGTGAGTACCAGAGGGAAAGGGGGGTGGGGGGAGTATAAGAGGATAAAAGGGGGCTAAATGGTGATAAAAGGAGACTTGACTTGGGGTGGTGAACACACGATACAATATACAGATTTTAGAATTGTATACCTGCAACCCATATAATTTTATTAACTAATGTCACCCCAATAAATTCAATAAAAATTAAAAAAGATATTCACTTAGTATCAAAAGCCCATAGTCAACACCAGGAACATAGCAAACAGAATTAAGTAGATTTCATGACCCACAGAACATTTGTGTACTCTCATTTTTTAATTTTGCACATACTATTTCCTCACATGGGTTCTGTCCCCATCAGTCCTCCCTTTTATGATCCAAACACTTAAAGGTCCAGCTCAAGAGTGCTTTCTCTAAGAAAATGTCCAACATCATCTCTTGCACAAGTACTAATAGTGCTCACTATCAATATTGCTCATTTCATAGCAAATCATATACTTCCTTATTATTTATCTTTCTACGTGTGGATATTTAAATATTTTATCACCTTGATTATAAATTTCTTCAGGAACTTTAAATCCCAACACAGAACCAAACATAATACTATGCATATGGTAAGCACTCGATAAATATGGAATGAACATAAATTTCTCGTGGAATAATCTGTCTAAACGTCATTAACCACTAACTCAAAACAGAAAGCCATTAACATTTAGGGGAATTTCTGCAAAATTGCCTGATAGTAAATTTTAAAGTATTAGTCTAGCCTTGTGTTCTTTAAGGTGCCTTAAGGACAACAGGTAGTGAAGAAAGTTTAAGAAACAGGGATTTAATGCTTCAACTTCAACCAGGAGAGCTAACTTTCTCTGTTTTATACATTGAAGTTCTAAGATTGGGCAAAATCTTATTTTAACTGGTTCTGCTATTAAAATAAGTAAGCTTAAGAATCATTGGCCCTTGTGGCTTTATAAGGTGATTTAAGTTTTAATTACATAGTCATAGTATGTTTACAATATACATTTGAATACATACGTGGCTGAAAAGGTTTTCATAAATAATGCAACACTTACATTCCCACTAATGGTAGAGAATAAATCTTGGGATCAGATTCCAGCAAAAGTAACAATTTGCGTGTTTCATCCATGGTAAGATATCTAAACAGAAAACATTCATGTAAAAAACAATTTGAAATATATACTTTTTATTAACCTTTAAAAGAGATCATCTGAGTGCTGAAGCACATTTTAGGCAGGGGAGATAATTCAAACGGATATTTTCTCCCTCACACATGTACACAAAGAAAACAGTTCAAAGTGTAAAAAAGGAGTCCAGTAAGAGGAGGAGATTAAAGAGATTCAGTATCTATTAAATTCAATGTATTAAAATGGTCATTGAAAATTACACACCCTTTAAAAAAGTTTTGCTCTAAAAATGTCAACTTATTTTAAACAAAAGTATTAAAAATGGTTGGTTGGCATGGCTCAGCGGTTGAGCATTGATCAGGAGATCACGGTTCGATTCCCAGTCAGGGCACATTCCCGGGTTGCGGGCTAGATCCCCAGTAGCGGGCGTGAAGGAGGCAGCCGATCAATGACTTCCATCATTGATGTTTCTCTCTCTCTCCCTTCCTCTCTCTGAAATCAATAAAGACATATTTTAAAAAAAAGTATTAAAATCAAAGCTAACAATTTCAAAACCATACAGGCTTCCCTGGGAGAAGTGAATATCCTTTTACATAAGTGTTCAAGCATGCAGGTGACTTGACAAGACTGCTACAGATGTTACTTCTCACAGGAGGCTGAATTAGGTGAGGTATATTCAGCCTTCATGTACTATAATCCTCCAACCACTACCACAGAACTTTGGAACCATCATGATAGAACTCACTCACTCACTAGTCCTTAAAAGGATATTATATTATATTTATACTTTGTTATTATGTTTATTACTAACAGTAAGTTTTAAGAATATAAATAACTACAGAATTATGGACAGCTAATTTTATTGTTATGGTGTTAAAATACAAAAATTAAAACAATGCCATTTGTGATATAAAGTCTTAATAGTCCCACTGAGGATTATTTCATTGCTATAATAACCCTAAAACACAAAGATAATGAATTTATCAGGCCAGGTGACAAGATGATTAAGTCTGAGTTGGCAGGAAATTCATCAATGACACCTACACCTGTTTTGAAAGCTCTTTTACTTTGCCTACCTGAAAAATTCCTGTTCTCTTAAAGAACCAGCTCAGGTTTTCCACGATTTTCCCAGGCAATTTGGACACACCTTCCTGCTTTCCCGTGCGCTGTATATAAACCCTTATTACCTTTATCCACATCATGTTTACACATTAATATATTTAACAGACAGTAAGTATGCCTTTTGAAAATCCATTTAATTCCAGTGTCTAACATAACACCTATTCCATAATGGATCCTGACAAATATTAGGGTAAACAAATGAATGTGGTCAAGGAAAAAGGCAAATGTCATAAATTCAATACATAATTATAGATAATAATGGGCAAGGGGAACAGATAATTAGAACATTGAACATCCTGGGTTACTGGTAGCATGCCAAGGGATCACAGAAGGATAATTTAGAGCAAGGTAAATTCATATTTCACTAGTAGATGGACATGGGTACTAAGGATAACAAATTAATCTTTTGGTTAATTTTAACACAAATTCCCATGTCCCAGTTGACAATCACTTTCTACTCCAAGGGAATTAAATGTTACACTAATTCAAACATTTTTATTACCATCACATTTAACCATTCCATGATTCTGGAATATACTAACACTTTTTTTAATGCCAGTCCAACCAGAAAGGTCAGCATGTGGGACTCAAAATGGGTTCTTGCTGTTCCAGGGACCCTCTGAAAAGAAAAGCCTTCTTTCTCCTTATACTCTTTTGAAGGGGCACTTTTTTTAGAGACTAAGACTTGGGAGTTGAGTGTACCTTGGCAAAACATTTCTGGCCCTAGAGACTTAACAGGAACTAGGGTGGAGTCTAGTGGGAAAGGAAGCCAGAAGTGAACTGCTTAGACTTTAAAGCAGAGGGTGCTCACATTGTCTAACGTAGCTCAGCAGACAATGGCTAAAGAAAGTAGACGAGGGTTCAGGGGAAGCAGCCCTGCTGAGGAGAAAGCCTGCGATTTGGCTTACATTGCCTAAGAAACTAAGCGTGGCAATAGGAAGCTGGAGAGGACACTGCTCCAGCTATGTAAGGAAACTCCACCCTCAAGTGGCCGACAATTTGGTAAGCAAGAGGAGTATAAATTATTATTATTTATATCCTTTCTCTATCTGCAATGTCCATTATTCATAATTAAATAATAAAGAAATTCTAAAGCGTCTTTTAGGCTAATTGTCAGTTATAGTGGGGAAAAAAAAGACAAAGAAAATGATGACCTAAAACCGAGGCAAAATACAAGGGACAAAATGATATTATAGAAAATCATTTCTCCTTGTATTTTCAAATCACAAAATACAACCAATTTTAATATAATTTTTACCGCTAATTTTTCTTGGGATGGTAGACGCAACTCTTTAAAAGAAAACTATATTCAGCAAAAAATTAACAACTTCATTTTTCATCTTCCTTGGTTACTTATCTAGCATTGCAGATCTCTGGCATGTAAACTGACTACATAATTATTTCATATTATATGGATATCATGAAAATATACTGTGATCAGTATTTAAAACTTTGGATTAAAAAACCTTTTACTTACCCATATTTATAGGTACCTTGAACTTGAGAAATGTTCAGATTACTGCTCAAGTTTCTTGCCAGAGCTGTTGGAATAATGGGGATGGGCTTCACCGGTGCACATTGAAAGGTATTTGCTATAGTGACTGCTGCCCAATGTAAGTCAAAATCCACAATGTCCAAATTCTCCCTGGAAGTGATATGAGCTCGTAGGGAAAGCAGTTTACCGCAATCCAAGGAATCTTTGCTACATACATGGTGCTGCAGAGCCTGAAGAATCAACATTATACAATTATTTAAAAAATTTGTAATTTGTCCACATCTCCAAAGGTTTTATTTGACACTGGTGCATATACACAAATATATCTTGCACTAACAAAATTAAACAATTTCTGAATTGCAACATTTCAATGATCTCATTTCCTTCTTGTGACCAGAAAGTTACAGGAATAATTTTGTCAAAGCAAATAAGATTGACTGTATTAAGGTCCATCACTTATTTCCAACTTAGATGTTTCAGCAGTATTTCAAATTCCTATTGGAGAATGTCAGTTCTAATAAATAATACATGGGGGAAAATAGATGTAAATTAACTCTGATTCAGTCCCAAAGAATCTGAAGTACATTTCTCTTTGATTCTTTTCTTATTACCCCAAATTGTCAAGTAGGTTCTTCCTCTAGTTGCTTTTGCTCACTGCGTCGTTTCTAATCTGCCACCACTCTACAGGCTAATGCAGCCCTCTTTAACACACACCTGACTACTGCAATGGCCTAACTACTTTGACTTCATAGGTCAGCCTGCTGTTTCAAATTAACTATCCCCAATTTAACAATATTTCCTCTTTTCAGAAACTTTCAGTGACTCTACATGACCCATATGACAAAGTTCAAACTCAAAGTTCAAATACAGAGAACCTGGTAGACAAGGTTCTCTATAATCTGGCCAAACTAATATTCCAGTCTGACTGCACACAAATCTAGCAAAAATCTAAACCATTAATCATCCTGAGCACATACTGCACTTTGCTATCCTGGTCACACTGCTGCTTCTTCTGGAATGCTACCCATATTACCTATCCAGGATTTTTGCCCTCAGAAACCACATTTAATTGCATCTTAGGTCAACATATTATTATGAATACTTAGTAAATATGGATTTATTAAAATACAACATAGTACACAGTTTGATTCTTGTGTTAAGAATAATCAAGTTATCAACAAATCTCACCTTAAAAGCTGAACCAAAGTCATCTGCATTGTGAACTATTATTTCTCTTGAACAAAGTCCATTAGTATGAACTTTGCATGGAATCACAAAGTCCCCAGGAAGGGAAGCAGTAGGGGTTCTTTCAGAGCATCCAGGTACTTCTCGACCAGGATCAAAGCGATCTACTGTTAATATCACACCTTCTTCATCTAATAAGAACAAAAATAGCAATTATTATATAGCATGTCAACTAAAAATGTGAAACCAATGAAGAAAGCATACATTATAGCAAAACACTGTATTCATACTAATAGTCACACTAAACTCTTATATTTAATAATGACTTGCATATACATATATTCTTCCACCTGACCAGATTGTGAAGTCTGTGATGAGTAATGTCAAATTTCACTCTTTTTTGT
Organism: Miniopterus natalensis; assembly: GCF_054644295.1. Classification (NCBI taxonomy): domain Eukaryota; kingdom Metazoa; phylum Chordata; class Mammalia; order Chiroptera; family Miniopteridae; genus Miniopterus; species Miniopterus natalensis. The sequence goes on from NC_142089.1 coordinate 27,539,713, forward strand.
AACTGGTATACAGCAAAGAACATTAGCACAAAGTACATTAGAATAATTGGCTGAATCAGTAAACATAAACTCTATTATAGTAACAACAATAATTTTTTAAAAGTATATTACCTTCATTTACTGTGAGAGAACCAAGTAAAAAACATGGCAAGTTCTTTTTATTCTGCTTAGCATGTCGACAAGCAAGTTGGATGGTCTTTTCAGTTACCACAAGCTTTGGATTTCTGAAAAATAACAAGTCTTTTATAAAGGTACTAGATCTGATATCCTAAAACACCCTACTACCATGAAATGCTGCCTAAAATATAACTCACATCTTTAAAAATTCACAGAAAGATCACTGTTGGGAAAACCTAGGGTCAAAGGCAGGGCAAATCGAGGGGTGCCTGGAAATCAGAACTACAATAAGCAGACACTGAGGTTACAGTTGTTGTCCAGGCATTTGCTTACTTTTATGAACCAGAACAGGGACTGAGAAACTATAAGGCCAGTCTCCTGCTTTTGTAAAGTTTGACTGAAACAGTCATTACTTAATGTCTAGCATTAATGAATATAGAATATAAATAAATATTACCTGAATGTTTAAAGAAATATAAAAGGGACTCTAAAATATGAGCCAGGAACAACACACTATTAAAAATACTAGCCAACTTGAAAAACAAACAAACACAGAGAACTTGTAGAGTTAAAAATATAATCAATTAAAGACTCAGTGGATTACATAATTAACTGGACACACAAATGTTTATTATTCTATAAACTGTGCATATATATTATAAACAGTCTTTCATATATACAGTATACTTCCACGTTTAAAAAACCTAAATGAACAGGTTAGATGGCAACTAAAGCACAGCTAAAAAGAAAATTAGTAGAGTTGAAGAACAAAAGAAATTACTCAAAATGTAGCGCAGAAAGATAAAATATAAAAGATAGGTTGAGAGACATGGAGAAAAGAATGAACAGGTCTAACAAATATTTAATTGAACTTCTCCAGGACTATGTATCTGTCAATGATACCACCCTTCTCTTAAATATTCTTTGACTAGTATCTTCCCTTTAGTTCCTCTATTCAGTAGATCATCAAATGCTATAAACTGTTTCTTCAAAACCACCTGGTTTCATTCTTTCCTCTTGATCTCAATACCGCTCTAAACCATTATAATAGCTACTATTTATTGACTACTTCCTCTGTTCCAGTCACTATGCACACTGATCCTTTAAAGAGTGTCCCATTTAATCCTTACAAGAGTACTATGAAACAAGCATCATTATTCCCATTTTATAAATAAAGAAACTGATCCTTGGCTACTTTACTGAGGTCACATAAATAAGAAATGGTAGAATCAGAATTTGACCCTCTAAGCAGTCTGACTCGTTATAGCACCTTAAACCACTACGGCATAAATCTACTTTTCTTATATTACAGAAAACCATCTCGCACCTAGGCTGACTCTAAGCTTTCCCTACTATGATTCATCCTTAGAATTCTGCTTTTAACAAGTAATCCCCCCTTATATAAAAAAATCTTGATGGATCTCTATTTTCTTTTACTTTAAGCTTAAGTTTCTATGTCTTTCTTTCAAGACCCTAGCCATAATCATATTATATATTCCTTCTAATATGGTCTACTCACTCAAAATCAGCTCAATCTTTTTAATGCTCTATAAAGACATCATGCTGAATTGAAGCATTATGAAAAACCCTTTCAGTTTTTATTTAGTTTCTGTTGGAATTCTTATAACATTTAGAACCTTAGGTTTGCAGACTATTTTAAACATGAAACTATTTCTCAAAAGCATGAAGAACTATTTAAGAAACAGAAAGGAGGAAAGATTATGAGTAGAAAAGTAAAAAAAAAAAAAAAAAATAGACATAATAATCTATTTTTCCTTATACATCCTTTTGACTCATTTTTACTGGTTTGATCTGAAAAGAGAAACATCTTATACCTGTAGTAATTAAGATGTAAATAGATGAAATCTCCAATTGGCGTTGGGTTCCAAAGCGCGCATTTTGATGGAGGGAAGTAAAAAGGTACCATCCTGCTTGAAGAAAACCTTAGAAGAAAATTTGCAAATCAAAGAACAATGAAAAGCAAACTTAAGAACAAACCACTTGTAACTCTACTATCAAGAGAATAAGCACTCAAGTCATAGGTGTCGTTTTTCTGTCCTTTTTTCCTATGCAAATGTAAATCTCTACGCAGGCAAGCTTTTAAAACAGAATCAGGAGTATTAATCCTATAAAGTCCTCTTTAAATAACAGAAAAACAGCATAAGCCATGAATTTACATTTAAATTTAAAATTAAAATCTGTCCTTCAGAACTAATTTCTAGAAAATTGCTAGATAATTACCTAATAAAATTATAAAAAACACAATAACTTAAGAGTCTTTATTTTTCATGTTTCCAAATTTGGTATTTTGGGCCCTATCACATAAGTTAATTACTGAAGCATCAAAAGGACATTATAAATAATTCCTCTAAACAAAGATCCTAGGGGTTGTATAAAGCAAAGTTTCAATATTAAATCATACAGAGTACCATCACAAAGTTTTTATTTGAGTGAGTAACATAAGAAAACCACAATCAGAAAAAGACAATGGAAAGAAAGGACTGGGGAGAAAATATTAGCCAGAGTCCCATGTAATTAAAGGCAGAAAGCTCTGCTAGTGAGCTACCTACAACAGTGCACTTACCCAGTAGCAGACTGTTAAGCGGTTGAACTAAAGAATATTCATCACATCATGCACTAAAAATACCTTCTTACTTTCATGTATCATCTGATGAGGCTTCTCAACTAAAATACTAGCCTCAGTTTACTGATCACCTACTTTGTACCAGGCATCCTACTGGACGCTTTACATACATACAATATTTCTCACTAAAATTGTTCCAGAAACATTTTATTGTCCACTTTATTGATAACAAAGTGTAACTTTCCTAGCTTCATATAGCAACTAAGTAGCACAGCTGGGATTTGAATGTAAGTGTAGCTGATTTCAAAGCTTATACTTCTAGAAGCTCAGTGATGTAATACTTTAGAGCCTAGGTTCAAGTTCTGGCTCCACCACATTCCTAGCTGTGTGCTTTCAAATCCTTGTCTAATTTTAGTTCATAATATCCATAGGAAGAATGTTTAATCTCCTTGTTTTGAAATGAGGACATAATCTGATTAAGAAATTTGTTCATGGTTACAAAGCTAGTAAATGACAAACTGTCATTTACTAGCTTTACAAATACTAATATATTTATTATTTACCTATTGATGAAAGGCAGTATGATGCAGGGGTTAAAAGGAAAAGTCTGGAAAGTGCCCTGGCTGGGTGGCTCAGCTGGTTGGAGCATTGTCCTGTACACCAAAAGGTTACAGGTTCAATCCCCAGTGGGGCGCATACAGGAGGCAATGCAACCGATAGATGTTTCTCTCTCTCTAAAATCAATAAACATATCCTCAGGTGAGGATTAAAAAAAAAAAGGTCTGGAGATCAACTGCTTAGGTCTCAAACCTGGCTTCAAAATTTCTAGCTGTGTGAATTTGATCCAGTTATTTAATGTCTTTGTGCCTCAGTTTCCTCACCTGTTAAACAGGATAATATCAGTATCTCCTGGCAGAGTTATAATGAATATTAAATGAGTCAATATAACCCAGCTGGAGTGGCTCAGTGGTTGAGTGCTGATCCATGAATCAGGAGATCACGGTTCTACTCCATCAGGGCACATGCCTGCGTTGCAGGCTGGATCCCCAGTAGGAGGAGTGCAGAAGGCAGCGGATCAATGACTTTCATCACTGATGTTTCTATCTTTCTCCCTCTCCCTTCCTCTCTCTGAAATCAATAAAAACATATTTAAAAAGAAGAATGCATGCAAAGCACCTGGCACAGCAAGATTTTAATAAATGTTGTTATTAGTCTTTTTCTTAATCTAAGGTATACAAGTAGACATTGGAGGCAGGGGAGACAAAAAACACCCTTAAACTGGGTGTTAAATTTTGCATGTATGTAAGAACTTTTTCTTAGGAAATGAAATTCATGGCTACCAGATATTCGAAGCAGTATATAAACTCAAAATAATTTAAAATTGCTTCCCTAAAATTCACAGATTACTGAAAACCAGAGTTTTCAGTAAAACAAAGCAGAAAACTAGAGTTGAATAGGATTTTAAAAAACATACACACACAAATACTAGAGTTGAATATGCCAGGAATAATTAGTTTAAATCACATGGATATATTCTTTTACCTAGAATAAAAGGAATAAATTTGACCCAATAATAAGCTAACAAAGAGAAGAACTTCTGTTGACAAATTTTCAGACAATAAGAAGTGGCAGCAGAACAGAAGGGCCAAAATTAAGCCAAAGAAATAAGATAGCCTCTTTGGATCACATTTCCCATTGTCTTCATTAAGAACATCTGCCACAAAGAAAAGCAATACAGAGAATAAAGGTAACTCATGGATGCAATTCGAGTTTAGAAAAAAAAATCTCACTTGTCAGCACTAATTGTTCTTGGGGGGGGCGGACAATAAACGATCCAAAGAGGCAAATAACACGGCCAATTTGCATGGTCCTCTTAGTATTGATAGACTCAGAAATCAGGAGACAGGTGGCAAGCTCCTCCTTCCACATGAGTGGGAAAAGGCTTAGGGACATTGAAGGAAACTAGGTATATCCAATGTGAAATTTTTCCCATCAATGATTTAGGGTTTAGAAGAGGGAAAGAACCCAACCACTTTCCCACTTGTTTAGGATATAAATAAATGTTTAGCCTTAAGAGTTTGGGTACTATTTTCCAGCAATAAAAAGATCCTCTATGAAACTAAAATAAGAGGAGGGAATGAGACTAAGATTTACCACAAGCCTACTATGTGCCAGACCCTTTAATCTTATTTAACACTTCACAAAAATCTTGTTATTAAGAAATTACCATCCCCAATTTACACATGAGAAAACTGAGGCTTAGAGAAGTTAATTAACTTGATCAAGGTCATCCACCTAATAAGTGGCAGAGCTGGGATATGGACCCAGATTTTCCTGATTCTAAAGGTTATTTTTTTCCTTCTATTCTAACCTATCTTCCCAAGTTATGTGAGCAGCTGTGAAAAAAAATTGTATAAAGATTTTTCTATACCTGGTATTCATCTGGGACCCTCCAAGAGGATATGAAGGCTCCATCATAGCTGGTGAATGATTTATTCAATTTCAAATGCTCAGTATCCTAAAGAAGAGAATATTACTAATGAGTTAAAAAAAATAAAAAATAAGAAACATGATTTAACCACTTATTAACAAATTAAAGACAAAATTAGGCTACTTATATAAAGTGTCTTCGTCTATAGATTAATAAGATAAAATGCTTGTGGGTTCAGATCATTTTCATACTTTATAGTCATTCTGCCTATAAATTAATGTTAATATTTATTCTAGGCAGCAAAACCTACCAGTATATCTATTCATTAAAGAAAGCACAGATTCTGCCCCAAGATCACTGTATCAATTAAGCGAGCTAGGTAAGGCAGGTGCTATTTAATATATAAGATTTTGACTAAAAGCCCCAAATATTAAAAAAACACACAAAGCAGCATATAGGAATAATTTGGGCTAGATATTTATTGGGTCTATAATGAAGTCAACGAACATTCAATCTTGTGGAGATGGAAAATAAAAACTGACTTGTGTCAGTGCAGTCAGTGGTCTCTTTTGGCTCCACCCGCCCTGAGTACTCTGACCACTACCACTGCTTCCACACCCAACTGTATACAGCAAACTTCCACCTTCCACCTCTCTTCTGAGTTTCAGACCCATACTTCTAATTGTCCACTGGGTATCTCCATCTAAATATTATCAAAGCAAAATACAGACCTCAAAGTCCTTTCTTTGCAGTTCAGTATTTCCTATATTCTTTTATTTTTGTCTTACGAGTTCTTTACACCCTATACCCTCCATTTCAATTCTAGCCAAAAGGAACTGTGTGAAGATAAGGGAGGAAAGAGTTACTAATGTAGGTATAGAAGTCATTTAGAAGAGATTTTTTTAGATAAAGTCAGAGGCTGAAAATATTTACAAGAACAAAATCCTTCCGAAAGTGCCCTTGTAAGGTTGACTAAAAAGTCCCTCCTGGAGGTATCTGGATGTCATGCAGAGCTTCTATGGGTGCAGGTTTTAAACTCTAAAGCCCTTCTATGACGCTTGGTTGTCAAGGATAACAGTATTTAGCTTCTTGATCACTGTAACTCTAGGAAGTATATAAAGTGCCATTTTTTTTTCATTAAACAGAAGAGGTTTAAAACTCCATATATGCCTCTTCTTTCTTTATAACTTAGGGTAAAAAGATAATGTTGATCCATTTCTCATTTTAAAACAATACACATGAGACAGTTTATTCTGACAGTATCATGCAAGCAATTAAAGCTAGTGAAACGAAAACCACGTAACATCTATACCTAGCAAAACATATTCTCCTTGGACAATGGCATCATGAATCAAATAGAAACCACCAAGTCATCCTTACCTCTCCTTCATCTTCCCCATAAAACTTCTGTCTTTCCATCTCCACTTAGTTCCTGACTTCAACTCATCAGATTTACTGTAAAGTCCCCACAGCGCTGCTGGAAAGTTATTTCTACATAAATCTGATCTAATTATTTTCCTGCTTTAAAAAGTCGACGGCTCTTATACAGGATAAAAAACCATCACAATCTGGCCCACCTTTTCCAACTGTATTCCTTATCCACTCATCCTACATCCCAGTCCAACTGAACTACTAGCGGTTCCCCGAGTTCGAGCGTCTGCGCAGGCTGTCCCTTGTATTTGGAATGCCCTGGTAAACGCCCATCATGCTTCACAACCCAACTCTAACACCACTTCCTCTGTGAATGAAACCATCTCCTAGACACCACGGTGATGTTATTTGCGACCGTGTTCATACACAGAGCACTATCACACTTGCTTTACACATAACTTACAGTAGACTACGAACTTAGAACATTAACCGATCCCTTACTAAGCAGCTGTCTGTGCTAGATACGGTGAGAAATGCAAGAACGAGTATACAGGGTTTCAGTCCTCAAGCAAATTTCACAGTGAAAACAACTATAAATGGCACGATTTCAACTGAAAACCTCTTTCACATACCTACGCGACAATGATTCCCCAGGAATTCGTGGTCCGCTTATTTCTCCCACTAGTTCCCCTTCACGTCATCGGCCCAGGCTCCTGAACTGCTGAAGTCAACACAGGGTCCTGAACGTTGCCCACCGTCCTTTGCCGGTCCCTGCAGCGGCTTTTCAGTGAAAGCCGAAGCATGAAGTTCGACTCCCTGCAACCTCCGCCGAGTCCGGGTCTGTTAGCTGAACTTGAACAGAGGCCAGCTGCAAAGAACGCCTCCACCGACTCCGCCCAGGGACGTTGGGGTCGCGGGAACTGAGGCGGCAACTAGCTCGTCAAACCAAAGCCCGCGCCGAGCCTGCTGACTGGTCGGAAACCCGACCCAGCAGGGTGCAGGGGCGGTGCTGGAGGCATGACGTACAGACTCTGCGACGCGCCTGGCGCGCCAGCCAATCAACACACCGCGCAGGGCAGCATTCGACCAATCCCACGCCTCTTTGGAGACGTGAGCGCGACACTGGCGTTCCCGGATCAGGTTCCCGAGGATTTAAAACACTTCATTTTTTTTTTTTTTCCTCGTCAACGGTTAAGTTCCGGGTTGGGGCGGGCTTTGCACACGCGCAATGAAAAGCCCAGCCGGGACGAAGTGAGCGTAGCCGAGGAAGCCAGAGCTCGCTGCTCAGGTTGTGTCTCCGCGGCTAGAGGCGGGTGAAACCCTTTCCTTGAACCGGCAAAATAGAGAGGGAGCTAGATTTCTTCCGCTTTCTTTCTTAAGAAGCGTCCTCTCGTCTCCATAACAAACATTTAAAAAAAGTTTCTTCATATATAAATGGAATATGGTATTTATATATGGCATACGTGTATATATGGCATATGGTATTAATATTGGTGTCATAATTTATAGTTATCTCCACAACCAATGTTGGTAATTGGGCTTCTCCGCCATTATCTTATATAATTGTCGTAACAGGCAAAGTAGAGCGGTATTAACCCTGTTCAACAAGGGAGAAAACTTAAAAAGATCAAACAGCCTGTGAGTGCAGAGTCAGAATTTGAAATTCCACTTCCTTTTTTGTAGTTTTTTCAATAACTACTTTAAGATATGGGAAAGTGAAATGTAAGATTATATGAATTAGACGAAAAAGGAGGGATGAGCATACCACATAATTCCCCACTCTCTAGGTGTGGGCCGGGCATAGCGACATCCTTGCAAAGGAGGGGGCCAGAGAGTAACTTTACAGTGGAGAAATCTGACCGACAGACTTCACTTTCACGTAATCAAGGCTAACTAATAGTCACGAGTCATGCTGATAGTACGTACACTCATGCTGTGATAAAAATGTCACTTTATCTCTAGTCTTCCTTCCAATAACGCATAACCTCAGTCCTGAGAAAAACATCAGACTAATTCCAATCCTGGGGAATCCTATAAAATTCCTGACCTGAACTCAAAACTATCAAGGTTATCAAAAGCAAGGGAAGTCTGAGAAACTAGCCAAGAGGCGCCTAAAACAATATAACTAAATGTAATATGGTATCGTGAATAGGATCATGGAACAGAAAAATAACTAGATTAAAAACTAAGAAAATCCAAATAAACCAAGTACTTTAATTAATAATATTGTACCAATATTGGTTTGTTAATTGTAACAAGTGTACCATACTAAATATGTTAATAATAGGGGAAGCTGTGTGTATAGGGAAGTTTGTACTACATTCTCATTTTTTTCTGTAAATCTAAAACTCTTCTAAAAAGTAAAGTCCGTTAAAAAGTTAAAAGGAAGGGGTTAGAGGAGAGTTGAAGCATATGCTACTTTTTTGAACAACAATAAAACAAAATATCTTATTGTTGTTTACTAATAACTCAAATACTAAAAATAACTTCAATTAAAAATTTTATTACTATTGGACTTCTAAGCAGGATATACATTTGATGTTATGCATAGAGTAGATGCTTTTTTAATTGAATGAAAAGGAAAAGTAACTTCATTTTAGGACTGGAATGACTCAGCCTTATATTTAGTTCAGCTTGGAGGTGCCTAAAGGGGTTATTTTCTAGATATTAATTTTCAAATTATAGTATAATGTAACAAGCACTGGCTTTGGACATCTGGCTCCAATTCTGCCATTTAATCTAAGATTGATTTTCCTTTTTGATATATTATACATTATCATAAAAAAGATCGAATACATAAAGAATGTAAAAGTTAATTAAAAGCTGCCCATATATTATTATTCCAGGTGTACTAAGAATTGACAGTGTTAATAAATAACACATTGCTGTAGATTCATAGAAGTTAAGGGAACTGATTTGTTAAATTACAAAAAGAATAAGCTTAGTGAAATAAAATCTACAAATGCTAAAACAAGGACCTACTACACACTAAGCTTTGTGCTAGATGGAATGGAGAATTGGAAGGACGTGACAAGCATAGAACAAGGAAGGCACAATTTTATAGACAGGGTAATAGGTAATTATCCAAAGCAAATATGAGTTACTGTTAGATTGTAGGCCAGTTTAAACAGACTGAATATATACTATGTTATTCTTTAATCCCTGTTTATATATATTTATGTCATTTCAAGACACTATGGAATTGTTATGGCTATTGGCCCTAACAGAGAAAAGCTACCAGTTTTATTTTTCAAATTTGCAAGTGCTGTAATTTTCTTCACAGTGAACCATTTCCAGGATGTTACACTTTTTAATGTATAAATTTGCACAAACAATGCTATAAGAAAAATATTGCAAATGAAAAAAATCATCCAAAATTCTACATCCTAACACATCAATTGTCTTCATTTTTTTCACTTTCCTTTTTAGTAACTGTCTACGTGGCATGGTCTTTATGATTAGACTGGGTAAATGTTCAGTGTTATAAATGCTGACGTGCCTGCTAATAGGCTTGCTGTGGGAATTAAAGACCTATTGTTATCACCAGGAACAGGGAAGTTGGAATCAGTTATCAATTCTGCTACTCATTTACTAAATTTTTCCAACACCCAACTTTCCCTTCCTATATTTACACTTCTGAGCTAAGCTGACTGCTTTTTAAAAATAACTATAGTTTCACTTTTAAGGAACATCATATTTTTAAGGGGGATTGCTAATCTGTCAATTTATATAAAATTCCTTTGAGATTCTTAAGCCTCTCATTAGAAGCGACAATAACAATTTATGTGTTAAGTAATGTTGACTTATTTTACTTATTTTTTAAAGCTTGGATTGTTTGGAATAAAGACTAAAATAAGGAAATAACACACACCAGTAAATTCTCTGAAAGTATTTCCTAATCTGAGTTAAGGTACCATCAACCTGATTTTGCATTCAAGGAAACTAGCTCCTTTGTCATAAATTAATTGACCACATATGCATGAGTTTATTTCTAAGCTTTCTACTCTGTCTCATGATCTATGTGTCTGTTTTTATGAAAATACCATACTGTTTTAATTACCATAGCTTTGTAACATAGTTTGAAACTTATTAGTTCTAACAGTTTCCTATATATATGACATGTCATCTGTAAATAGTGAAAGTTTTACTTCTTCCTTTCCAATTTGGATGCCTTTTTTTTTTTTTTTTGTCTAATTGCTCTGGCTAAGACTTCTAATACTATGTTGAATAAAAGTAGATCATGGTATAGGATCCTTCTAATGTATTGTTGAATTCAGTTTGCTAATATTTTATTGAGGATTTTTACATCTATGTTCATCAGCAATATTGCCCTGTAGTTTTCTTTTTTTGTGGCATCCTTGTCTGGTTTTGGTATCAGTGTAATGCTGGCCTATAAAATGTGTTTGGAATAGATCCCTCTTCTCTGATTTTTCTTTTTTTTTTTCTTTGTTGAGAAAGATTGGTATTAGTTCTCCTTTGAATGTTTGGTAAAATTCACCAATGAAGACATCAGATTGGGAGGTTTTTGATTACTGATTCCATCTCCTTGCTAGTAATCTACCTGTTCAGATTTTCTTATATCATTATAATTCAGTCTTGGTAGGTTTTATGTTTCTATGAATTTATAAATTTCTTCTAGGTTGTCCACTTTGTTGGTGTATAATTGTTCATAGTAGTCTCTTATGATATTTTGTATTTCTGTGGTATTAGTTGTAACATCTCTTTAATTTCTAGTCTAAATCGTCCAGGAACCTCCTTCCAGGAGCTCCCTTAGAAGAGTGAATCATGTTACAACAATAAATACATTGTCATGCTGTATAAAGAGTAATGAGACATAGTCCCTTCCTTCAAGGAACTCTCAATCTATTGTGGAGATACACAATACACCACAGTGCTACAACAGAAGGTAACAAAGGGCAGAGTAAGTGGGGAGGTGGTGTGTGTAGAAGCATAAAAGAGGGGCACCTAACCCAGTCTTGGGCATTTAGAGAGAGCTTCCTGGAGGAGGTAAAATCTGAGTTGAATCCTGAAAAATGAATAGCATATATCAGCAAAGAGGTGTGGTGAAGAATGGGAAAGTGAAAGTATGGGAACAGATGATCTATCTTTAAAGGGCAGTTATGATCAATAGGACAAATAAATGGTGACAGGGCCCTATTTCTGAAGCGACTACAGACTTCACTAGGAACTTAACTATATACAGGGAATAGTATGCATGCGCTGAATGTATGCCCAAAAGACTAATGTACTTGATGATAAACAAACACATGTGGGTAGGAGTGGGTTTTGAGGATACCTCTTGTTACACATCTTTCTGAGATCAGTCTTTTCATCTGTAATACAACTTACTTTGAAGGGATTTCATGAGTATGGAACTTTTTATCTCACAAGGTATTAGTATTGTAGAGAAAGAATGCAGATTTTGAAGCCATACACGCTGAGTTTGAAATTCACTTTGCTATCTACTGATTATGTGGTCTTAAACAAGTATTTCCACTTCCTGGCTTTGTTTCTCCATCTGCAAAGTAACAGTACTAACTTCACAGCATTATGAAGATTTTATAAGGCAAGGCTGATGGTTAGCCAACACACAACTGGAAAGACTCTATTGGTGGTTAAAATCTTGATTTTTTTTCATATGAGTTGGTATATAGCTACTCCCCTGAGCACTTTGTGTACCATTCACCCCTCTCCTGGGACACCAAGGACCTCCCCATGATCCAAAAATCAGAAGGCTGATGTCTAGCATAGCAAATCTTGGCCCAGAAATCTCTACAGATATTCTGATTATACTGATTATTAAAAAGTTTGAATATCATCACACAAAAAAATATAAATGAAATGTCTGGTACATAGTAGATATCCAATAGATATTCATCCAATTTATTTAATCTGTGGATTCAGTCTATGGGTTTAGATAATGAATGGCACTCTACTGGGTAACATCACTTATTCAATATATATTTATTGAGGCATATTATTATTGAAGGTCTGTTGTTTGCATTTAGGTAGAACTCATTGCTTCTCTGCCACCTCCAGGGGGTAGGAACACTATTATAAGGCTAAGAAGACAAAATGATTTTGGAGGGCAGAAAATAGGATCAAGATGCTAAGATTTAGACCTTTCACTATGGACAAGAAAGGGGCTTAAATGTTCAAGTGTCCCCTGGCCAGGCATGGCTCAGGGGTTGAGCGTCAACCTAAGATCCAGGCGGTAGGGGTTTGATTCCCGGTCAGGGCACATGCCAGGGTTGCGGGCTTGATCCCCAGTTGGGGGTGTGCAGGAGGCAGCCAATCAATGACTCTATCATCATTGATGTTTCTATCTCTCTCTCTCCCTTTCCTCTCTCTGAAATCAATAAAGATACATTAAAAAAAAAAAATAGTTCAAGCATTAGAGTAGCATGGGTTGGGAGCCTTTCTTTGAGCTTGGATTGGACTTCTCACACTAGGCATGTTGCCAGGTCAGGGGTCAGCAAACTATAGCCTGTGAGCACCTGTTTTGGTATAGCCTGCAAGCTAAAATGGTTTTTGCATTTCTAAATAGATGAAAAAGTAAAAGAAAGTGTATTTTGAGACAAATGAAAATTATACGTAATTCAAATTTCAATATATAAAAAGTTTTATATAACCACACTTATTCATTTATGTATTGTCTAGGTCTGCTTTTGCACCTACAGTGGCAAAGTTGAATAGTTGCAACAGAGATATGGCCCACAAATCCTAAAATATTTATTATTTAGCTCTTTACAAAAAAGAGTTTACAAATCCCTGTGCTAGTTACCAGGGACATGCCCTCAAGAGGCTTAGTAGCAGGAATTGGATAACTGTTCCTTTTCTCATCAAAGAACATGAAGATGGTAGGACCCTAGAGATCATTTACCAGGGGTGGGGAATGTCGGGCCTGCGGCTAGGGCAGATGAATCCTAGTTCTATAACAATAACAGTAACATGAGACATGAATTCAGAAGCCCTGAATTCCAACTCCTGCTGGTTAATGGCTGTATGCCCTTGGACAACGTTTGGCTTCAGGTTTCATTTGCAAAATGAACATAATAGTAACATCTATGTCACTAGGTCAATAAAATAGTTATAGAGTTCAATAAACAATAAAAAGGAATTCATGAAAGAATATGAATAAATTATTAATAAGATTTCTTCAGCTATGATAATCTGAGATATTCTATTCTCTCCTCTGTGGTGGGAAGGAAAAGGTAGAAATTGTGGGAAGGAAGGAAATAGGAACTGAAGGGGGAAAGGATAAGAGGGGCAAAGAAAAATAAGAGGGTAGGGAGGAGAGGAAAAAGAAATGAGATGGGGAGGAGGCTGAAGATAGTGAGGGAAGAGGAGAGGTGTAATGGAGGGAAAAGGAGAGTGGGGGTAGCCAGACAGAAGGCTGTGCCACCATCCTCCCCTCCTATGTGCCATCATTTCCCAGCCTTCTGTCACTCTGCCCTCAACAACTTAGTTCCTCTCTCACAGTCTCTCTCTTTACTCTAATACTCCCTGACTTAAGCTTCTACTTGGATAATAAACCTAGCACTCTGGCCTCTCAGTTCCAGCAACAGGGCATTCATTCTGCCTCAGCCTTCTGTTCCCTATGTCTCACCCTACAAGGGCTCACCTTGGATATTGACATCACCAGAAACTCACAACCTCTGAAATCTCAATTCCAAATATCTCATTCAGACCACCAGCATCTCTACTGCCAGTTCACTTGCTTAAGTACCCTACTGCAACCATTATTTGATAGCAATGCTTCTAATTCTTTGGCTCCTTTCCGGGCTCCCCTCACATCCCCACTATCAACACTCACATACCAAAATTTGCTTTCTATATAGTTTTGAGCCCACATACATCATCATAAACATACTGTTGCAAACACCCTCTTGGTCCTTTCTCCTTCTGTTGTACTTGTTTGGCAAAACTCCTACCCAGGATAAATTCAACAACTTGTCTTCTCTATGCCTGCACCTGAACAGTCAAACATCTTCAAATATTTTAAATCCATGATCTTGGTAAAATTTATGACAGAGACCTTAACCCACACATAATCAATAGGTAGGGCCTGTGGGAGGAGCTAGGGCCTGTGGAAGGAGCTCTAGAGCAGTGCAATCTCTTCACATGGTTAGCTGTTAACCCAAAGGTCAGGGAAGAGCTCTTGGGGGTGATGCAGAAATTGTGAATCCCAGCCTGACCTGGGGACTGGCTTATGGTAGTTTGTGCACATGACTCACCATGTCTATACATACTGGATTACAATCCTTTCTTTTTTCCTGAATCTTTTTTTTTTTTTTTGGTGATGGAATGCCTAGTTGATTCTGTTTTTTCGTTTTTTGTGTTTGTTTTTTTAATCCTCACCTGAGAATATTTTTTTCCACTGCTTTTCAGAGGGAGTGGAAGAGAGAGAGAGAAACATAAATATATGAGAGAGACATCGATTGGTTGCCTCCCACTTGCTCCTGACCAGAAACAAACCCAGGACCCTGCAGTCCTCAGGCCTATCCTCTCACCACTGAGCCAAACCAGCCAGGGCATGATTCTGTTTTATAGTTGACAAACTCAAACACCAAATGAGTTCGTAATATTGCTCAGAAGTCCTACTGCTTAGTTTTCTTTAGAAAAACCAATTTTCCCCACTCTCAAAGATGTCCATTTCATACCTTCTCTCTTCTCAAACATCCGACTCCCTTCCTCTTACCCTCAGCTGATATTGCCTTTTCTTTACTGAGAAAATAAAGTTACCAAACAGGAATGCTTCCTTACCTTCAAATTTTCCTGTAACTGTACCTTTCTTGTAACTCCTATTGTAAACGAACTTCTTGGTCTCTGAGACGTTTTAAGTAACCTAAGGCCCTTCATGTGCCCTTTGGAACCCATCTGATTTTTCTTCTCAAGGGGTTACCTCTCTTGCTTTCTTTCATATCAATCTTAGTAACTTAAATACAAACTCTAGTACAGCATTGCTCAATAGAACTTTTTGTGATGATGGAAATGTTCTGTATGTGCACTGTCCAGTACAACTGAGCACTTGAAATGTGGTTAGTATGACTGATGAACTGAATTTTTAATTGTATTTAATGTAGTTAATTTAAATAGCCTTATGTAGCTAGTGGGGGCTACCCTATTAGATATTATCACTCCTAATGTCATCCCAAATAAACTAAGCCTTTACCCCTTATTCACTCTATTGTCTTCAGTTCCTCACCTCCTAGCCACTCCTCTTTCAATCTACCTTCAAATTAAACTACCTTGCCAAATCCAATCTTTTTGTACGCATTTCCTTTTAACACAGTGTTGACCACTGTGTCACCAAAATCCCACCCCAAGTAGTCTGGGGAAACACATCACATCCTTTTTTTTTTCTTTTTTTTAAATAAAGGGAGCCCAAGGTGAATGATAAGAGAGTAAGAGAAAATTTCACATTTGTATATATTTTTATTGATTTCCAGAGAGAGAGGAAGGGAGAGGGAGAGAGAAACATGGATGCAACAGCGAGGTGGGTTGGCTGGGCCGCACCCGCCCCTCACCAGGAGGGGGGCAGAGGGCATGGAGCCCGGCAAGTGCCCGTCGAAGCTGAACCAGCCCCCCCCCCCCATGACACCCAACCAACCGAGCCACACTGGCCGGGGCTGCGAGGCTACATTTTCATGGTTTCCCTCCTACCTTTCTGGCTCTTCCTTTTCAGGCTCCTCCTCCTCTCCAACTTGTAAAGGTCTGTGTTCGTCAAGAATCGTTCCCTCGGCTCTTTTTCTTCTCCCTTGAGATTTTTCCTTCATGCACGGGGCAGAGAAATGGAGTTATAGTTAAAGAGCGTCCCAGTGCAACTAGAATGTAACCCAACTCCTTTCCATAGCTCAAGGGCCTGGACGACCTGCCGCCGTTCTCTCACTTGTCTTCTCTAACAAGCAATTTCAGGGGGTTCGCACTCGCTTTTCCGTTTTTGTGGGACACTCTATCTAGTCTTTGCCTGGTTTTGCTTTCCAATCCTTACGTCGGGCTTAAATGTCACCTCTTCAGATGTCTTCTCTGGCTATTTTACCCAAATTATTCATCCCTTGATATGCCTTCAAATCTCATTACTATTTGTATTTATTTTTTTCTTTGTTTGTCGCTATTTGTATTTATTTACTTATTCGTGCGTTGACTTGTTCAGGTCGGCGGCCTCCCCACTGGAATTTAAACTCCCCGGGAACAAAGGCAACAGGTTCTGCTCTCGAGCGTGTCGCCTCAGACCAAGCACAGGCCTGACCCAGGGATGCGCAGGAGGAACCGACACGTGGAACCAACGAAAGAGCGGGCAGAGGAGCGGGGAGGAGAAGGGGCCCAGCCCTGCCCGGCCCAGCCCAGGGGGGCACCCAAGAGTCCCAGCCCCGCCAGCAGTGAAGCCCCTCCCCTTCCGGCTACGGCGCGCACGCCCCGGCAGCCAAGGAGGCGGGGCCGTGGCTAGCGCTGGCTCGGCCCGCCCCCTTCCCTCCGCTCCGCCCTGCGCCTCAGCGGGCCAGGCTGCTGTCAGCTTCCTTAGCGCCGGTCGATACGCTGTGTATGCTGAGCCGCTGCGTCCGCCCGCTGCTGCACGTCCTGGGCCTTCGTTTCCCGTTCGTGATCCGCCGGTCGCTTTTCCTCCGCCCTCAGCGCCTCATGAAGCCGCTGGTCGTGTTCGTTCTTGGCGGTCCCGGCGCCGGCAAAGGGACCCAGTGCGCCCGCATCGTCGAGGTGAGGCCCGGGCAGCTAGAAGTCTTCAGGGCTTGACCGGACACCCGGTAGGCTTGTTCCTTCGCGCCCGAAGATCCGCGCCCCCCGGAGCCGCGGCGCTGCGGACTACGAGTCCCGGCGACCGTCGCGCATCCGCCTGGCGGTGGTTGGGGGTCCGCCGGCGCGCAGCACGTCGGGACTGGTAGTTCACCTCCGCCCGCCTTGGGGGCGCGGGGAATGGAAGGGGCTGCTTGGGGTCGCTTTGTTCCTGCGCCCCTCTTATATTTTGGGACCAAGTTCGTCTCGAGAGTGGGCTGGGAGAGGAACCCCGGGAGGGTCAGCATCCGGGGGCCCTCAGCGCGCAGAGGTCAGCATGTCTCTGGGAGTGGAGCAAGTGAATGCAGCAGGAGCGCGGATTTGGCTAGAGGCGGCGTGCGCCCACAGAGGCTTGCCTGGAGGAGAGACCGGTTTTTCTACTCTGCCCCTTCCCGTGGGCTCTCTAAACTAAGAACCCTCAACTAACCAACCTTTACCCTAGAAAGCAGTCCTGGCGGACAGGCTGTTACGTTAGATTTTCCGTGATCTGCCAAAAGCACATTCTGGCCCTTTGAATTGGCAGTACCAATCCTGACGCCCAGCCTGAGATCGTGTAGGGAAAGCGACGGGGCCCAGTACTGAGATCAAGCTTCAACCTCAGGCCCTGCTACCAACTCACGCTTTGCCCATGGCCAAGTCACTTCCTCTCGCTGAGTCTCAGTTGCTCTCTCTAGCACATAAGAGTCGTACACCTAGTTTTAAAGTCACTATAAAATACCTCCCAACTCTGAAATTGTGTTACTTTTTTTTTTTTTTTTTTGCTTCAAGTGGTGATAAGGTTACCATTTCAATTCTGTTAACAATTTTCGAACAGATACGTGGTTACCTGCAGTGACAGTGAGAAATACTTATTGCAGAGTATGGGGAATACTTGGGAGAGAAGAAAAACAAGCTATGTAGAAACAGAAGAGGCTACCAGAGATGCTGTGGAACACCCAAACAGTCCCTGTGAAACTCGGTGACCATCAAAAGTTTTGACCCAGAACTTCTAAAATAATTCCCTCCTCTGTTGCATGATGTGGCTTATTTTTCGCATTGGGCCTTTACTCCTCTCCTTCTGTGTTCATACAATTCACTTCTGTCCTATATTTTATTCTCTAAAGAACATCCAGATTAAGTCGGATGGTAACATCTACTTCATTATATATTCTACAGGTGTATTTATCATTATTGATTATTTTTAGGAATAAAAGTGGAACTAATTAAACCAAAAAATACATAAATATTTTTTGTCCCATTTTTGTTGGTTCTTTTCACTGTTTAGAAGACAAGTGGACAATGGATGATTTCAAGTTTTTGTTTTATGTATGAAATGACTCATATGTAAATAGTATGAAAGAGGAAGGAGCAACGACTTTAAAATCAAACAGATGTGGGTTCAAACCCTAACTGCCATTTACAGTTTCTTTAGTTCCAGAGAAGTTACTTTTAGCTCAAGTTTCTCTGTAAAAGGGAGAAATAATATCTATCTAGAATGGTATTCATGAATACTAAGTGAAGTAAAATCTCTGGCACACATAGATGCAAATAATTTTTTTCTCAATATTAGCCTTCCTGTACTTAATTTATGAGATTGGTTATTTTTACTTTGTAGTTGCGTTACTTTTTAAAAATTAGCTTATGACCGTTATATTTGAATGCATTTCAATATTTTGTTTCTGAATCCTAAAGTGGCTTTAAATGTCCACACCCAAACTAATAGTACCTGTGTTACTGCACTGGATTAAAAATAATCTCCACATTCTGTAACTAGTATTTATTATCATCTCTGGTCAGTAAGGGCTGATGATATTTTAAACATGTTAATTAGTATTATAAGATTTCTCTGATGAGATATGTTTTATAATCTTATTCCTTAAGATTGCAGCAATTATATGAACTTAAACTTTTAAACTGTCATCTTTCATGAAAATAGTTACTCTTGATTCCAATTACCATAAACATTAAGTTGATATCTATAAATTCCAAATAGTTTATAATTTAGTAATTACTATCCTCCAGTTGACTAAATAAACAATGGAATATCTATGGTCAATTAAATCAGAGGGTTATTTTTCTTTCTTTTTTTTATGAGTCCCTTGTATTTTGATTCAATATTTTATTATACAGGCAAACATTAGCTGAATCCCAAAAGATTGTAATTTTTGGAACTGAATTTTTTCCTGAGGGAAAAAGCATTATAAACAGGGTTAAATTTCCCAACTGTCATGCCAATGCTAATTTAGTTCACAGAAGCCCTGAAATGTGGCTGAAATAGAATTCTTTCTTTGGGAAAAGTACATTGATTTCCAACTCGGGCTGCCAGAGTACATTTTAGGGCCCTGGCTACTGATACAGTATCTTCTGAAAGTGTTCTGACCTGGGAAGGAAAGGTTTGAGGGGTTTAGTTTTGACTTTGCCCATTTATTTGGTCTTTTTCAGTTTTGTTTTATTTTCTAACTAACTGTTTCTATTTTCTGTGTCCTCTCATACCCATTTTGTTTTTGAAAATTAGCCATTTTTAAAATCAGTGCATTTCTTTTACTTAGTGTTCGGGGTAGGGTTGTTGTGGAATAACTTGTTACTAAACAATCATGGGGATACTGCCTTATTTTTGAATTTTTAAAATGAAACATTATTTATATTGTTTTGACTCAAGAAAAATCATGGTGCCATAACCTAAACTTGTCTTTGAAAATAAGAACTACAGTTTTGCATGTGTTAGCTGGAAGAGATGTTTAAACCAACTCTCTTTAAAAGATGATGAACATTTTGCTTACATAAACACATTATGGTAAAGTTTATATCCATGCCAAATTGCTTTCTATAGCACCCCAAAGACATTCTTATCTTCTGTGTCATAATGTCCAAGCTTTGCAGGTAACTCATACTTTGGCAACCCTACGTACTATCCTTAGAATGTTTGGGGTGATACTGACTTTAAGCATGTAGAAATCAGAAACTTGATTTTACTTATCTTTGTGTCTCAATGTTGAACATTGTGCCTGGCACATAGTACATGCTTAATAAGTGTTCTTTGAACATTTTTAGAAGATACTAGTTTGTACTAAAGATGTAAAAAATTTTTAAATTTGATCCCCAGGGGGCGCCCAAGTAGCAGTTAACTCTCCCAATTTCAGGATAGAAGGGTTTGAAGGAGACCTAGTTCTGTCTTAACTCAAGTTTCTTGTGTAACACTTTTGTTTACTCTCAGTGAATAAATGGTATGGTTGTGAAAATCTGAGCATTCTAAAATTTCCAAGCTCCTGATTACAAATCCCTGAAGCAGATTACCATTCATAGAAGAAACTAGATAGGAAAATCCACTGGACAGTAAGCTGAAGAATAAGCCTTCCTCCTTTTGCTGGGGTAAAGTGGAATAAGATAGGCTTTTTGTTTTGTTTTGTTTGTTTTGCTTTGTTTTAAGGAAGTTTAAATCATCTGTGATAAAGATAGTTCACAGAATTCTTGACTTCTGAAGCACCACCTTTTCATTTAAAGAGGTTTTAGCATAGGATTTTTTTGTTAAGAACTTGGAGGGAAGACTGTATTCAGATGTTACTACCCTTCCTTTTGAAATCTTCCTCATTTTTTTTTTCCTTTCTGTTTTATGTTACAAAAGTTACATACTAGTTGGGAAAAGTTAATCTCTAATCTGAGGTCACTAGTATTAACAGTCTGGTATTAACTGCTTCCCTGTCTCTTAATATTCTTACAAATAAAAATTCAAATATTTATTGTTTTTATCTCCAGGTGAGATTATTCTGTTTTCTACAGAATGTATTAAGGATATCTTTTCAGGTCTTTATATATAGATTTAATTCATTCTTATTAGTAGGTGCAGAATATTCTATAAATTGGACATTACATAGGATAGTTGTGCCATTCCCCTATTAATAAACATTCGGGATAGTTTCCAGGAATTATTTTGCTGTTGCAAACAGTGCTTCAGTGAACTTCCTTGTAAATGTAACATTGCATATGGATACTTTATTTTTGTCAATAAGGTTCCTAAAAGTAGGTGTGACCCGAAAAGTTGTGGTTGGCTTTAGTGCAAAATAATTCACATATCACTGAGGCACATCTTGGAGTGACTCATTCTGAACCCTTACATAGGATTGCTGAGTCAGGTGCATTTTTAATTTTAATTGATAACTATCAGATTACTTTTCAAAAACATGTACTTGTCATATTTATATCAGCAGTGTATTGATTCTTTACCAGCACTGGATGATTATCATTTTTATTTTTGCAAATTTGTAAATTTTTTTCTAAAGTTTTTCTGAGTAAATTTCTTGTTTTTTCCAAGAAGCTTATTAAGGTGAAATGGCATAAGTAGTCTTTTTTTTTTTTTTTTAATTCTCTGTATTTGTCATCTATTTAGAAAACATTTTTTTGAGAGCTAGACTCTGTGATAGTTGCTGAGATGAATGAGGCATAGGCCCTGCTATCAGAAGTTTATAGTAAGTGGGAAGACAAGGAATTTAATCAGTGACTACTACAGGATAGAGTGGTAACTCCTATGATAGAAATATACCAGATATACCATTTAGATGAGGGACATTATCAATTACAGTCGAGCGGGTTATGGAAGTCTTCCCAAGGCAGGTGATATGTATGAGCTCAATTTTGAAAGACAGTAGGAAAGAAGCAACTGGGAGATGTGAGGGAGTGGAGAACACTTAAAGCACAGTTACCCTTGCACAGGGTAATTGGAGGTTTCATTTCTGAGAAAAGCCTAAGGAGAGTAAAGTGCTATTGAAAAATGAAAAAAAAAGGAAAAAAGTGCATTGACACAGAAATACTTCCTGAATGCAAACTGTGCTGTATCTGTGTGCAGGGATATAGGTTTCTAGGGGCTCTCAATTTAGAGTGGAAATAGACACACAGTTAAATAGAATTTCATGAGAAAAGATATGAAAGATTTTTGCAAATATTAAAGTTTAACATTAAATTGTTTTAAAACATTTTATCTTTTAGTTTTGCTTTCCTAACTAGATTGTAACGTCCTCAAGAGTCGGGACCCTGTCTTTCCTGTCTTTTACTCCTCCTACTGCATGGTGTTTGAAATGCCTACTCATCCTTCAGATCTTAGCTTAATATAGAAATTCCCAAACACTAAAGATTCCCTTAGCGTCTCAGTAAATTTTTTCACAACCACTCTAATCCAAAAGAAATACTGTACCTAATAGTTATATTTATTAAATAATTAGCTTCAAACAATACTTAATAAGTATTAAGAAAATACTTAATAAGTGTGTTAGAACAATTTAGTAGCTGTTTGAAGAAATAATACATATAGTTTAAAAGAAAAAGTGGCAGTTTTCTTTCCATAATTATTTACTAATGGGATATAAATGCCTATTGGGCACTGCAGTTTCTCATATCTTGGAATCAGATTGGACACTTCATCCTCATTTCCTTTTCCTTTTCCACAATTTTCATGCAGTACTTGTTTTTATCACAGCAGCTGTCCACCAAAAAATCAGCATCACAAAGATGTATCTTCAAAAAGAATGTGCCATGATCTGAAACTGAAACTGAACTACCCTGAGCTGCTAGTTCACATGATATCTAACAGACATCAAATATTGCTATTCCCATTAGAAATTTAAACCCAGGGTACTCTCGTGAATTTGCTGCTGTACTCCAGGCACTTTGGCATACAGCTCAGGAACCATGAGCAAAAGTTTCCTCTGAAACCAGCCCTCACATGTTTAGACTAGGTCAGATTTCTCTACTGTATGCTTCCAGAGCATTTCACTCATATCTAATCCATTTGTAATTCTGTGGCCTTTTATAATAGTTACCAGTTTTTAATTCTATTGTCCTTTATTATATCAGTTTGTAATTCACCTTTATTTTTTATAATTATTTTATTGTCTCCCTGCAATATTATGATTTATAAGAAAAAAATATATTTAGTCATTAAGACGACCAAAATATATTTGTGATATACAGTCATACACCACATAATGACGTTTCAGTCAACAACATATCACATATATGATGTTGGTCCCATAATACTATTTATTGGGAGCTGATAAGTTCCTATTGCCTGGTGATGAAGCTGTCATGTTTGTGGTGATTCTGGTCTAAACAAACCTGGGCTGCCAGTCGTATGAAAGTATAGCACATACAATTACCCGTATAGTACATTATACTTGGTAATGAAAATAAACAACTATGCTACTGGTTTATGTATTTACTATACTATACTATACTATGCTATACTTTTTATTGTTATTTTAGAGTCTATTCATATAAAAAAAGTTTGCAATAAAACTACGCGGTGTTATTCCAGCAGCAGCCTCCCACATCTCCTGTTTGCTGCATTTCTTGGTTATGTCATTTTGTCTTGTGCTTGATTTAATCTCATGTTTTGCAAATTTAGTGTAGCCTAAATGTACAGTGTTTATAAAGTCTACAGTAGTCTACAATAATGTCCTTGGCCTTCACACTCACCGACTCACCATAGCAACTTCCAGTATATTAATGATTGTCTTTCTGAATTGAAACTAAGAGCTTTAGAGAAGTTGCTCTAGTAGAAGGACTTTTAGACCAGGTTAGAGAGAAAAGGTGGAGACGGGTGAACTGTTTTATTCTTCGTGTTATGTTGGTCCGATCACACTGACTCTCATTAACCTTAAAGCTAATACTTTTAGCCCAGTTGCCATATGAAAATATATTTGCTCTAACATTTCAGTTGCTTTAACCTGACAAATCAAGAACATTTTTACAGACTGAACATGTGATAAGAGCATTTAGAACTTAATAGAGAACAGGTGTAACTGGACATATTTATTGTTTGCTGACAGTGTTATGTTGCTTGGTGAACGAAGCTAACAAAACATCACATTGGTAAAGGAAAAAGCACCTGTTGTTAACTACAATTCTCAGAAACTTTCACTTTAAGGGACTGTGTTCCGTGAAACATATGCTCCATGCCTGGTTTCCGTCAGTCTTCTCCAGAAGACCCATAAGTTGGTTCCATTCATCATTAGGCTATATTGTATTCTCTGTCAAGAAGCAATTAAATATGCCTAACATGGGGCACTGAAAAGACTGCTTCCCTGCCCTCTTTCTGTTTGGAACTTCCATAACGTATTAGTCATTGATGTTTGCTATGGAAATCGTTGTGTTTAATTTTACGTGTTGGACTTAAGATTTAGGTCTAGGTAGATAATAACATGAATTTCTGTTTTCTCGGTGTCTGCTGGGAGTACAGACAGCCCAGATGATGTTTTGATTATGTAATTGGGAATTGACTTAATGGTTGATTGAGGTTTTTAAATAGTGGAAAATCTTATTTGCTACTTAATGATTATTGAGTGAGACAAGTGGAAAGTAGAAATGGTGTCAGAAGTGGAGAATGACAGAATGAAGCAAGGAGGGTTGGAATCTGGCCGAATGGTGGGTCAAATATGCCTGACTCTTTGTGTATGGATAAAGTTCCGCATCTCATCTCCATGCCAGGATACAACAAAATGATGAAGCCCCTCAAGTCTGAATCTCCTTTTTAGTTTCCACCATCTAATTCTGTATTCAAAGGCCAAAGTAGCTTGAAGGCAAAAGACTCCATCTCTGTATCTGTCATTTAGGAATTACCTCAGGGACCCACTGTGGAATAATAGAGCCACTGAGAGTCAGGAGACCTGGTTTCAAGTGCCAGTTTCCTCTGCACTAACTAGCAAGTCAGCTTATCTCAATTTCCCCTTTTGTAAAATGAGGGATATGGAAGTAGGTGGTCTTGCCAGCCCTAAAACAGACCTGTATCTTAGGCTTCAGTGTTATATACCATGTAACCCAATATAGTCCCACTCAAGAGGCAGATTATCCAATCACTATGAATATGTACCTTCTTTGCCGTTCTGTGTTATATGAATGAGAGCAATAAGGAGTTGTATTTGTAAATTCCTGCTGTATTTCATGTTTTCATAGAACTTCAGAATGATAGCAAAGAATGTGTAAAAGCAGGAGAAGAAATAAGCTTTTTGAAATGGAACAATTGTGTATGTATGTTTTTTTATTTTAATTAAAACGATTTAAGAAATGGGATGTTAGGGCCAACTTTCTTACAATATAATATAGTATTAGAAAGAATGTAGACTTTGAAGTCAGATGTTTGTTTGAATCTTAGTCTACGACCAAGACTACACTTCTTAACTTCTGATTCTGTATCTTCATTTGTAAAGTAATGATAATAGTGCCTACTCCACTGGGCTGTTAGAAAGATGAAATGAGATAATGCTTCTACAGTGTTTAGCACAGTATATGGCATTCAGTAAGTGTGTACATGGTAACATTTTTTTTTTAGAACAGATCTATAGGAAAGAATTCAAAGAGTAATTTGGATAAGTAGTTTTGAGGAGCATTATATTCCCATTGTTTACTACAGCATAAGGAAATGATTACCCACACTAAACAGTTTACAGATTTTTAAAAATCTGCATAGTATTTTCTAGTGTATTGAATGTGAAAGATTTTTCTGCTTAAAATGTTTGTAGTTATCTTAAATTTAAGAATTTTAGAAAGGACAAGTGGATTTAAGGAGAAGTTTATAGTATAAATGCTAATTATATTTAAAATGGGTTACTAGATGCCAAATGGACCTAATGACTTAATGGTCAGGTAAATATCATAAGCTAGTACTGTATATATACCTTAATTGTCCTGTTTTTAAAAATGTGTATATTTTTTATTTTGCTTCTTTTTTGTTATATAAATAGTATACATACATTATAGAAAAATTAGAAAGAAGAGTATAAAAACTACTAGTAATTTTGTCATCCAGAGAAATCCACCAATAATCAGTATTTTGGGGTTTAGTCTTCCAGACATTTTTTTTAGTAGACTCATACTTTTTGAAAACCTGCTTTTCACTTATAAAATTGTAAACATATGATCATGTTAATAAATGTTTTACCATATAATCTATATAACAATGCCATAATTTATAGATTAGGTACATTATTTAATTCTGTGTTTTGGAAATTTTGTGGTTTTTGATTTTTCAGAAATTGTGTTCTGTGTTTTTTAAAAAAATAACTTGAGGTGTTAGCTGGGTTGCTCAGTTGGTTAGAGCATCATCTGTATGCACCAAGGTTGCAGGTTCCATCCCTGGTCAGGACACATACAAGAATCAACCAATGAATGCATAAGTAAGTGGAACAACAAATCGGTGTTTCTCTTTTTCTCTCTTTCCCTCTCCATCTCCCTCTCTCCCTTCTCTCTCTCTAAAAATCAATCAATAAAAAAAATTAAAAATGAAAAACAAACAAACTTGATTGACATATAGCAATTCATATAAGATACAGTTCACCCATTTAAAGTATGATTTAATGATTTGGTATATTACATTAATTTTTAAAAATTGTGGCAAAATAAAACATGAAATTGCCATTTTAACCATTTTAAATGTACACTTCAGTGACATTAATAGTATTAAAACGTTGTACAGCCATCACCACTATTTCTAAAATTTTTCATCACCCCAGACAGAAACTCTGTACCATTAAGCAATAACTCCCCATTCCTCTCTTCCCCAGCCCCTAGTAATCTCTAATCTACTTTCTACTTCTATGATTTTGCTTATTTCTGGTACTTCATGTGAGTGGAGTCAAATAGTATTTTTCCTTTTGTGTCTGACTTATTTCACTTGGCATAATGTTTTTAAGATTCATCATGTTAGCATGTGTTGGAGATTCATTCCTTTTTATGGCTGAGCAATGTTTCATTGCATGTATATATCACATTTTGCTTATCTACTCATCTGTTATTGGAAAAGGGCTACTTACACCTTTTGGCTATTGTGAATTATGTTGCAATGAATATTGGCATGTAAGCATGTTTTCAGTTCTTTTGGGTAATAGCCAGGAGTGGAATTGTTGGATCATATGATAATTCTGTTTAACCTTTTGAGGAACTGCCTGACTTCCAAAGTGGCCCCACCATCTTACATTCCCACCTGTAGGTATACGGTATGAGGGTTCCAATTTCTCTAAGTACTGGCCAACATTTATCTGTTTGTTTTTTTACTAGCCATTCCAGGAGGTGTGAAGTGGTATCTTATGATGTTGAGCAAATTTCTTGTACTTACTAATCATTTGTGTATCTTCTTTGAAGAAATGCCTAATAGGATCCTTTGTCCTACCCCCAGAATATTGCATTTAAAAAACTGTCTTTGCCCATTTTATTATTGGGTTATTTATATTTTTATTATTGTTGTAGAGTTGTTTATATATTTTAGATAGAAGTCCCTTATCCAGATATATGATTTACAAATATTTTCTCCCGTCCTGTGGATTGTCTCTTCATTTTCTTGGTAGTGTCCTTGGAAACAGAGTTTTTAATCTTGATAAGGTCTTACATCTGGTATATTAGGACATAGTATGCTTTTGTCCTTTGCCAAATCAGTACCAACAGGAATCCCCAGTTTGGGGTGTGGTGAAGAAGGAAACTTTATTCAGTGCAAACAGCTCAATTGTGATACAGCACAGATGTGAAAACAGCACAGCTGTGGAACAGCTCAATAGTGTTAAACCTTAGGACCCAGTACTGCTGTGAGGCGGCCCTGGGGCCAGGCCCCTCTCTGGCTAGACAGCTCTGCTCTGCTCGGGCAGACATCTTTAGGGAAACACAATCTTCAGTCTTTGGGGGAAGTCCCAGCCAGAGGGGAGCTGACTTATATAGACAGAAGTCCCCACCCCTGGTCCCTGATTGGCCTGTCCTTATGCAAATGAGGACCCAGGTCGTCATAGTTTGATGGGTTGGTGAAGATGCTCAGATGGCTGAAACACAGTGGGGGAAGGCTGTTTAGTGAAGGAGGTGGGCAGCTTAGTGCAGGCTTCTCCCTGAAGTAAGTAGGGTTTGTGTGAGAGCCTTCTGTGTAGAAATGGCTGGGAGGCTCTGGTTTTGTTTTTGTTTTTAAACTCAGCCACCAGGAGCCTGTCACAGTAGGTATTCTCATTATCAGTCCACACTGTCTATTGCCTGTGGGGCAGAGATCAGAAAACTGCCAAAGAGGTTTGTTAAGTGTCTGTATTATGCCTGGTACTGAGAGTTGGGATTGGAAGAGAGAAGGGTTAGTGGTGGATGGCAAGGAAGAGTGTAACAGATTCTTATTACTTCCTTGACTGATTCCAGAGCATAATTTGGTTTAAGTCAGACTAGTGGGGAGGGAGAAGATGCCTATTTTGCAGAATGGTTTCCAGCGTTCTTCTTGTTGTATAATTATGACAAAGGAAAATTTTTTTTTCCATAAAATTTCCCTATAAATTTAGCACTTTTTAAGATATTTCCCTTACTTAAAAGGTAGGCTGTAATCAACAACCAGGAGTCCCTTATAATATTCTGCTCTATGTTATATAAATTGGTGCAGTTATCTGTGGTCAACATTAAATTCCAGGCTAGGCTAAGATTTGAAGCCATCAAAAATATACCTTCTTATAGATTGAGCAAAATGCATTCATAAAGGTAAATTTTATACCAAAATTTAAAAAAATGTGTACTACTTTTTTTTTATATAGTCAATAACATTTTATATGGCCTCCCTGGCCCTGAAGGAGGTGGTGCTCCATTTGGAGGGGTGATTGCTATGTCCCGATAATCTCCTATCTGAAACTTCCGTGACTACAGGGTCATGGAATCCTCAGTCCTCTTTCTCCCGGACATGGTGCTGCCAATCTCCTTTACTCGATAACCAGGTCTTTTAATATCTGTAAAAACAATTAAAAAATTGAAGTGTGTGCCCTTTCTAGCTTCTGGGTAGACTTCTTGTACTAAACTAGTCAGTTCTTTGAAGGTTGCATCCATCCAGGTGTAGATCTGTAGCTTGCTAGATGGCACGTTCCCATGGGAGAACTCATTCATGCGGTGGTGGTGCCCATTGTTGGTGGTAAAGAGGCACAGCAGCAGTGGGCATGTCTTCTCCCCATTGGCTTCTCTGGCTCCTTCTTAATTTCCTCCTGGGTGACGTGTGACTCCCAGTATGTAATACCTTTTAAAGCCAAATAATGATTTTTCTCACACTTTCTTCTATTAGCACAGGTTGCTGTACTAAAAATGAAGATAATTCTTTGTTGTCTAAAGAAGATCAGTTTTCTCTAAAATATTGAGAGAGATTGCTTGACACAATAAAGTTCTTGAAAGTGCTCCAAGGGGTTATTCTGGAGACTAGAAGTAGTGTGGATATATTGTCTTTGCCATGGAGGTAGCATTTCCAGAACATCTTGCTTATAATTTTGAACTCTACCGTCTAGAGCAGGGCTTCATTGAAATATGTTTCCTTTTAAATCTTTGCTGCTGCGCCTTTTGGATCCTCTCAATTGAGTCTCTAAATTTCCATCTGTTTCTAACCTATAAAACTGGACTGTTTTCTGTCTCCTAGAACTCTTGACTTCATGCCCATGCAGTGTGTTTTTGTGTTGCTATATTATACTTTTGTTTCTCTTTTGTTTAAGGAATGGATCACTTTCCAGAGAAATTTTTATCCAAACATTTGAATTGATTTTTGCTGCTATTCTCTGCAATTGTTTTGTTTTACATGTTTTACATTTTAAATAAGTTTTTGATTGTGCAGGTACTGTTTCCCTTTTTTCTTGAAATCAGATGATGATTTTTTAAAAAGTCCTTGCCTGAGGCTATGTTACTGATTTTTATTTTTATTTTTTTTTTAAGAGAGAGAGGAAGGGTAAGAGAGAGAGGAAGAGAAACATTGATTTGTTGCGTCCTGTATGAGCCCCGACCGGGGATCGAACCTGTAACCTAGGTATGTGCCCTGTCAGGAATCAAACCTGCAACCTTTTGATGCACAGGATAGTGCTCCAGCTGATCCACCTGGCCAGGGCAATGGTGCTTTTTATATAGGGATTTTTTATCCTTAATGTGAGGCTACTTTGAATTTCGTTTTGCTGTTCTCAGGATTTGATATTAATAAAACATTTAAATCATTAATCTTGCTTTGTCGTATTTGCCACTTAGAGATGTGTGAATAGTATATATCCCTTTCTTTAAAAAATTAAAGCTTTAAAAAGTTTATATGTGTGTTGTAAGAGATTCGAACAGTGCAAATGTTCGTAAGGTGAAAAATGAAAGTTCTCCTTAATCATAATCACTTACCATTATTTTGTATGTGCCTTTCTGATCCTACATAGATATAATGCCTGAGCATGTGTGTATACACACGTTGCCTATTGTTTTGTGACTTGCCTTTTTTTTTTCTCTGAACAATTTATCTTGGATAGCCTTCCATGTCAGAACATACAGATAGTTCTACTTCATTCATAATGTATACAGTAATCTGTCTATTTAGCCACTCATATATTGGTGGACATTTAGATTTCTGTTTACAAATGATGCTGATGTGAACATTCATGTACAGATGTCTGTGCACACGTGCAATTATTTCAGTAGCACAACTCCTAGAAATGGAATTACTGAGCCAAAGGGTATGCAAACTTTAATTTCAGTAGACACTGCCAAATTGCCCTCTAAAAAGGCTGAGGAGATGCTGTTCCTCCCCCCTACCCCCCGCCTCGGGCCCTCATCCTTGCCATAGCCAGATATAACATTCTTTTTTATTTTAACCAATCTGATGGGTGGAAAATGGAATCACATTGATTTAATTTGCATTTTTATGATTAGTAGTAAGGTTGAGCCATCTGTTCCTTTTTTTCTCTTATGTGAATTGTCTGTTCTTATCCTTTGCCCATTTTTGTATTGAGCTTTGTTCTTTATTTGTTAGTAGGATCTCTTTATATATAATGTATATTACCCTGTCACCTTCATATGGTGAAAACATTTTCTTCCAGGCTGTCATTTGTCATTTGGTTATGTTTATGATATTGTCCTTTGTTCAGAAGTTTTTATTATTTATGTGTTCAAACATAAATTTTAGCTGCTTTGGTTCTTATTTCTAGAATGCCTTTCCCTATCTCAAGACTGTTTTTATCTAATGCTGTCATAGAATTTTGTTACTTGTAGTGTGTTGTCATAGAACTTTAATTCACCTGGAATTTAGTTTTGCATATGGTATGATGCAGGGATCTAATTTGATTTTTTAAAAATATTTTGTATTGATTTTTAGAGAGAGAGGAAGGAAGAGGGGGAGAGAGGAAGAAATATCAATGTGAGAGCCAAACACTGATCAGCTGCCTCCTGCATGCCCCTGTAACCTGGCATGTGTCCTGACCTGGAATCAACCGGCAACCTTTTGGTGCACAGGATGATGACCAGCCAACTGAGCCATACTGGCCAGGGCTCTAATTTGATTTTTTAATCATATGAGTAGCCAGTTGAACAAGTATCATTTATTAAACATTTCATCTTTTTTCCTATTAATTTTTAGATGTTGACTCTATCACTTACTGAAGTCCCATTTATACTTGGGTCTGTTTCTGAACTATGTTGAGTTTCATTGTTCTATTTTTATACCAGTGTCACACTTTTTTTTCTTTTCTTTTTTTTTAATCCTTACGCAAGGATTTTTTTTTCATTGCTTTTCAGAGAGAGTAGGAGGGGACAGACAACGATGTGAGAGAGACACATCAACTGGTTGCCTCCCGCACTCACCCTGACACGGGCTAGGGATTGAGCCTGCAACCGAGGTACATGCTCTTGGCTGGAATTGAACCCAGGACCCTTCAGTCCTTGAGCCAACACTCTAACCACTGAACCAAACCAGCTAGGGTCACTTTTAGTTACTATAGCTTTATAATATTTTATAAATTGTTACAAAATAATTTACATTTTATAACAGTGGGACAGGTTCCTTTTTGTAGTCATTAATATTCTTTTTAGTTTTTGCCATTCTCTCATATTTACTCTCTCTTATAAACTTGAGAATCAACTTAGGAAGTTTCAGTTTTAAAAAATCCCAGTCTAGTTTTGATTGATGTTGAAATAAATATAATTTGTGGAAAATTTAAATGTTCACAGTATTGAATCTTTCCATTCAGAAACACAGAATGCCTTTTTATGATACTGGTTTAAGGATTTCTAGTTTCTTCATACAGTTCTTACACATTAGTTTTAGGTTTATCCCTAAATTTAAGTCTTTATTGCTGTTTAGAAAAGCTTAGGTATAATTGACTTGAACAGGATCTTTTAAAAGTATATTTTCTAATTAGTCATTCTTAGTTGGGAAAGCTATTGATCTGTTTGTTTATAAGAAGGTAGAAAGCAAGGTGAATTTTCTCGTAAATTTTTTAATGTACTCAAATACATTTGTGATACCAATTATTATACTCGTTCTATAGTTACTCTTTGACATTATTCTGTTCTTGTACATATTTCACTTGCTATTGAGCCCGTTAGGTGGTTCCTTTATTGGTATGTAATTTGTAGTTTAGCCACTGATTATTTTGGACTTTGCTCCAGGACTAACCTATATGAGTTGGACTCCTCCCTGACCTATCTGAGCTCCCTCACATTAGGTGTTGAATCTACTAGCACAGACCACACTTTTAGGAGTATGTTCTTCAGGAGATGCTTCTTGCTCTAACAGCTAATGGTGATATTTACTATTTAGTATAGATATTATTTCTGGTAGTATAGGTATTTTTATTTTATAAATATGAAACATATCTAACAAAGGTTAAATAAATTTCCCGGTATCACATTGGGTTGTGACAAAATTTAGTTATAAAACTTTATCTCTTAACTTCTAGTTCTGTGTTATGAGTATATGACTATGCAAGGTTATGTTCTCTAGATCTGTGTTGAATTCTGTTTGTTTATCTAAAAGCATTTTTGCATTCATTTGATAATTTTACAGATGCTCAAATGTCATGTTTGCACATATTATTGAATTCAGATTTTGGTGTTCTTTGCATGTTTTTCTCAAGTGCTGATTTGTAAATCCAAATAAATTCTAGTTCTTAAAGAGAACCTAAGCTATTAAAAATGTTGTGGTTATTTTGTGATGAGGCTCTTTACAAATTGAATTCTCAAGTAGTTATTTCTCTTTGGGTAACTTTCTTTTGGTATTCCCTGGGTAAATGATACTCTTATTTTAATGTTATTTACCTTTTGAAAATAAGAAAAAAAGCACAGTAGAGTCTGCTTAGTGTTTAAAAAACCTTTTTCATAATGTGAAAGTGCAGAGGCTAGAGCTACAGCTGAGCACTTTGATGTATGTCCTTTGAGTGTTCTCACAGTAACTGAATTAACTGATTTCCAGGCTTTGAGACCACCTGTAACAATATTTGGGTTGTAGTGATATGAGCATGTAGCTTGTAGGCTCTGCAGTGACTCTGAGTAAAAATTGATCATTTAATTAACAAGATCAGATGAGTGTTTCCTAAGAATCACAAGACCTCTGTCCCTATCCATGTTGGAAGTTTTCAAATTATTGCCTCTAAACTCTTGGAATCCCTGGAGGTTTCTGAGCCAGGACTTCATCTTTGGCCATTTTCTGTCCCCTTCTGGCATAGAGAATGTAGACTGATTCAGAAGGGCTGAAATAAAAGAAATAAAAATTCTGGAAGTGATCAACTGGGATGGAATTGGAACGTGACCATTTCAATTCATAGTTACTATAGGGGCCTTTTGGTATGTAGATCAGATACCAAAATCCTCAATTATCTGAGAAAGCTTCTACAAAATATTAGAGAGATATCCAGGCCTACACAAATGAGGAAACAGCCTTTTTGGTGGCTTCTAACTCATCCTTGATTTAAGTTTTATTTATTGCTATGTCTTCTTGCCACTGCCTCTGAAGAATCAGCTTCTTCCCCAGGCAGACAGTGCTGGTAAAGACTGAATTCCATAGCAAAAGTTATGCATATATGAAGAATCGCCTTTATTAATTAATGGTGGGGTTCAAGTCACTTTATATATGCAAGTCACTAATACATCCTTTGTGAGTATAACCTTTTTACCTTCCCTGAATCAGCACATTGCCTGGCACCTTCTAGACAATAAATATTTATGGATTTAAAATAAGTTCCAAGCATTGCCCGAATTAAGGCTTTCTTATACGAAGAGCAAAACATTGAAGAGAATGAAGTAGTGCTGAAATTGTCTGCAGTTTAATTGATTTATTTCCCTCCTCTTTTCTCCTTTACAGGATGTAAGCTTTTAAAATATCACTCTTTAATTAGAGGAAGAAGTATGCTTCATGTTAATTTGGAGTCTGCCTGCTGAAGCTTTTTGCTTAAGAAAAGATTTAGCTGGACTTATAACTTCCATAGTTTATATTAATATGTAGATTTGCAATTAAATAGGCATGGTCAAATGCAGTGCACACATTTGGAAATACAATGAGGGCAGACTAAAAATGAGATGGAAAATCTGCTAGCAATTTAAGTCAAATATTACACTTAAGTTTTTCTCCCACGGCATAGTCTTTTTTTTTTAAATAATGTTAACCTTTCTTTAATGTTGATTATAGGAAAAACCTTTTTCTAACCCTCTAAACAGTTGACCGGTTTTAAGTACTATCTATACACTGTATAGTTGTCCTTGCAAAGAAAAAAAGTAAGTTCCCTAAGACTGGCAGATACTGTTCCTGGAATGTCCTTACCAGACATTTCATTTAGCATAATTGGAAAAAGTTCTATTGGAAATGCCTTTGAAATAATGATAGTCTACATGAATTGTTGCTGGGATGTTGTAGGCCCTAAAGCTGTTGTTTACAACAAGTACCAAACTGGTGAGTCTTGGATGGCTATGAATAGTACCTGCAGCATTTCCAGGTGTTCTGCTAAAGTGGCTTTGTTGACAGTACATAACCAGAATTTAGATTTTAAGGTGTGCTAATCTTACAGGGACTACAAAATAAACTCAGTCTTAAATGCTTCATAGATGTGTCAACTATTTCAAGGACATCCAGTAATTTTAACTCAATCAGTTGCTTAATTCTTTTAAATTTATTTAAAAAAAACTTTTATTGAACTTACAAGGTGACATTGGTTAATAAAATTATGTAGGTTTCAGGTGTACAATTCTATAATACATTATCTATATATTGTACTGTGTGTTCACCACCCCAAGTCAAGTCTGCTTTCATCACCATTTATCCGCCCTTTACTATCTTCTACCTCCCCCCACCCCCTTCCCTCTGGGAATCACCATACTGTTGTCTGTGTCTGTGAGGTTTTTTTTCATTTGCTTAATCCCTTCGTCTTTTTCACCCAGCCCCCCAGTCTGTTCTCTGTATCTCTGAGTTCATTTCCATTTCCATTTTGTTTTACTTTGTTCATTAGATTCCACATATAAGTAAAATCATATGGTACTTTCTTTCTCTGACTCGCTTGTTTCACCTAGCATAATACTCTCCAGGTCCACTGATGCTGTTGCAAAAGGTAAGATTTCCTTTTTTACCCCCAAGTAGTATTCCACTGTGTAAATATCCCACAGCTTTTTTATCTACTCATCTGCTGATGGGCACTTGGGCCGCTTCCAGATATTTGCTATTGTAAATAATGCTGCCAGGAACATAGGGGCACATATATTCTTTCAAGTTAGTGTTTCAAGTTTCTTCAGGTATATTCCCAGAATTGGAATCACTGGGTCATAAGGCAGTTCCATTTTTAACTTTTGCGGTAACTCCATACTGCTTTCCACAGTGGCTGCACCAGTCTCATTTTCACCAACAGTGCACAAGGGCTCCCTTTTCTCCACATCCTCGCCAGCACTTGTTGATTGTTGATTTATTGATGATGGCCATTCCGAGTGTGAGGCGATACCTCATTGTGGTTTTAATTTTCATTTCTCAGATGATTAGTGACATTGAGCATCTTTTTATATGTCTACTGGTCACCTGTATGTCCTCTTTGGAGAAGTGTCTTTTCAAGTCCTTTGCCCATTTTTTAATTGGATTGTTTGGTTTTTTGGTGTTGAGTTTTATAAGTGCTTTTAAATTTTGAGTAGTAACTCCTTATCAGATGTATCATTGGCAAATATGTTCTACAATTCAGTGGGTTATCTTTTCATTTTGTTGATGGTTTACTTTGCTGTACAAAAACTTTTTAGTTTGATATAGTCCCATTTGTTTATTTTTTCTTGTTTCCTTTGTCAAATGTGATATATCGGAAAACATATTGCTACTAGAAATGTCCAAGATTTTACTGCCTATGTTTTCTTCTAGGATTTTTATGGTCTTGAGTCTAACATTAAATCTTTAATCCATTTTGAGTTTATTCTTGTGTATGGTGTAAGAAGGTGGTCTAGTTTAATTTTTTTGCACATATCTGTCCAATTTTCCCAGCACCATTTAGTGACTGGACTATATTTAGGTTTTTCCTATAATCACCATTAAAGAAAGGTTAACATTATTTAAATAAATTTTTAAAAAGACTATGCAGTGGGAGAAAAACTTAAGTGTAATATTTGACTTAAGTTGTATGTTTTTGCCCCCTTTGTCAAGTATTAATTGACCATAAACACATGAGTTCATTTATGAGCTCTCTATTCTGTCCCATTGATCTATAAGTCTGTTTTTATACCAGTACCAGGCTGTTTTGATTACTATGGCCTTGTAGTATAGTTTGATATCAGGTAGTGTGATTCCTCCAATTTCTTCTTTCTCAAGATTGTTATGCTATTCCGGGTCTTTTGTGGTTCCATAAAAATTTTTGGAATATTTATTCTAGTTCTGTGATATATACCATTGAATGTATCTGGATAGGAACTGCATTGACTCTATGGATTTCTTTGGGGAGTATGGACATTTTAATGATGTTACTTCTTTCTCTCCATAAACACTGTATACGCTTCCACTTATTTGTATCTTCTTCAGTTTCTTTCTTTAGTGTCTTATAATTTTCTGAGTACAGCTCTTTTACATCCTTGGTTAAATTTATGCCTAACTTTTTTTTTTTATGCAGTTGTAAATGGGATTGTTTTCTTAGTTTCCCTTTCTGGTAGTTTATTTTGTAATCTGCTACTGGTTTCTAGATATTTATTTTGTAATCTGCTATTTTACTGAACTCATTTATCAGTTCTAGTAGTTTTTTGGTGTAATCTTTAGGGTTGTCTATATACAGTATCATGTCATATACAAATATTGACAGATTTACTTCTTCCTTCTGGTTTGTTTTAAAAATATATTTGTATGTAATATCTCTGTTATGCTCCCTCTATGTAATACAAGGCTCAGTAGCAGTCCAGTGGCACTTTCTGATTGGCACACTAGCAGGAGGAGGTGCCTGGCATCTGGATCTCTTCTTGCTTTCAAGGACTTGCCATTTACCTTGAACTCTTTATTCGTTGTTGTTTTTGTTCACATAGATCCACATTAGCTAAATTTAGAAAGAAGGAAAGACAATTGCTAGGAAGTGAGAGAAATTGATCAAGATGATTTGAAATTTTATACCATTATCACTTTTTTATATTATTTTAAATTTTATACCGTTATTTGTCAACATTTGCCTAGTTGTCATAATATAGAATGCCATTTTGTACTTACGGAGAACATGGTGCTTTTTTTCTCCCTCCAAATCTTAGTGTATGGTTCGTAAAAGTTGAGTTGTTTTTCAGCGTGTTAAAGGAGAAAAAGTAAAACATTAAGACTGTTACTCTAAATGAATTACTTATACATTTGTCTCTAGAAAACTATTTTTAGTTGAATAGTAGCTTGCAAGTAATTATAGTTTATAGTATTTATAACCTGCTGTGGTTTTGAATGTTGCTCTTAAGACTAGTTAGTGACCCATTAGGTTTTAATTGCTAGGAAGTTTCAGAGAATGTGAAAAAGTTTTGTTTAAGCCTAAGAAATATCCATTCTTGCTTTCCTCAAAGTTGGCATCAGTGATTTCTTAATGACAGCTGAATGCTTTGAAAACATGCTCTTTAAAGTGTAGCTATTAGTAAAATACCATAATAACTAGTATGTAAATGATAGTTGCTTTTTTGTTGTAGGAACTGTGGTAAGGGGACAGCTACTGCAAAATCCTTAATAAAAATATAGTATAAAAAAGTAACTGGTAAGTGGAAGATCTTATTTTATTTTTTAAATATATCTTTATTGATTTCAGAGAGGAAAGGAGAGGGAGAGAGAGAGAGAAACATCAATGATAAGAGAGTCATTGATCGGCTGCCTCCTGCACACCCTGACTGGGGATTGAGCCCGCAACCGGGCATGTGCCCTGACTGGGAATCGAACCCCGATTGCCTGGATCCTAGGTCGACGCTCAACCGCTGAGCCACGCCCGGCCGGGCAAGTGGGAGATTTTAAAAAATGGAATGTGGATGAGAAGTAGAAAGACATGTGTAGGCTTAATATGTTATATTTATTTAATTTCCTTGGACTTTGCAGGTAAGGTGTTCTCTCTTTTGACAGACTAATTATTTTTTAAAATATCACTGGTACCTCTACAGTTTGCAGTGAGTTTCACTAAAAAAGTGGTATGCCCAAACCCATTTTAATGCAACAACATAAAGCTTGCAAATTTGAGTCCTGCAATGTTAGGAAACTGTATATGGACTAATTTCTAAATTACTAGCTGGGCTCTAAACGTCTGTGTTTTTCGTATAGCAGAGGCAGCCCATACACAGCAATTGTATTGGTGTTTCACTTAGCACTTGCCATTGTTTAGCACTGTTTGTCTCCACATCTATTCAGTGTTACCATCTGCTGTAATCTCTAGACCAGATGAGAGCAGCCGGCAAGCATAGACTTCCAAGCAGGAGCCAAAGTAAGCAGTGGGAAACGAAGCTGCTATAAAAGTTTGTGGACAGTGTATGCAAAATGCTTTTTGAAAGTTGTACATAATAAATGGGAAAGTACGTAACACCTCATTTTTTATAAAGTCCTTTCTACATCCATCTTTCAAAAGTTTGCTTATACTTGGTGAACAAAGTAGGCATTTAAAAATGGTGTGGTGTGGAAATAACTTTAAAATAACAGTTTACATAATTAAATATTTTCTCTACATGATAGGGATATTTTAAAAGACCTATTACAACAACTAAATACACTTTCGGTCATTTCTTTTAATGGAAGGAGTTATATGACTAAAAGAGACATGAAAGATACAGTTTTTGTTTATTAGCACCAAACTTCATGCCCAGTTTTAGTCAGCAAATAAACTGTTTAGAATTTGTTTACCTTTGCTGACTACCTTACTGTTAACTTACTTTAATAAGCAAAAACAAGTTTAACCAACAATTTTTTGAAATAGAAAAGGGGTAAAGAACATACGGCCTCTGCAATCCAAAATAAGAAAAACTCACCACAGCCTGGGTAATTGAAAGAGTTAGTTTTTGTAAAATGTGCAATTGAAACCTCTACTTTAAAAGGGGGGGTGGGAGTGTGGGCTGTTTCAAATATTAACACGGAAATTAAAGGTAAGATTTAAGTTATAAATATTTATTGTATACTATACAGATAGGATAAAAACCCACTTAGGGAATCTGAAGAACTTAGGATGATGTGATTGTTGTAACTGAACATTGAATGTATTTCTGAGTGTTTGAAAGTAAAAACATTTGAAAAGTAGATTCTCTGGTTCTTTTGATTTAACCAAAGAGAATGTGCAAGTTCATGCAGAGAAAGCTTTTCAGTATTCGAGGGATCTCTTAGGGCTATGTTGCTTCCTCACCCTGACCTTGGGCAAATGGCAGAACAGTGCCATAGCATCTCACATGACTTAGCTCAGCTACCCTATACTGTAACCTGTGACCTGATAGAGCATTTGTAAGTACTTAATAAAAATGACTAATCACAGTCCTAATACCAAACTTAATGACCTTTCATAGATAGGAATATATATTATCTCACTTAAGCGCCTTGATTAGTTTTTCTATCAAAACCATTCAAGTGAATATATATACACATATTATAATATAAAAATGGTGTGTGTGTGTGTGTGTGTGTGTGTATAAAATGTAAAAATACTTCCAGATTATTTAAGATAAATATTTTCATAATGGCAAAGAGGTAATTGATGGCTTTTATCCCCTACTGTGTGTCAGACTCTCTGATATGCAATTTCCATATATTACCTCAATCATCCCACTAACTTATAAAATAGGTAACTGTATTCCCATTTTAATGAAACCTCTCTAGAAAGGTAGGAAATGGACTTTTGAGAGTAATAAGGAAGATACTGGTCTCGGTGGAGAGACAGTGATACTCTCCAGAGTGGTCAGGAAAGCTAATTTTGTGTAGGAACTGGGATTTGTGCTGTTTACTGAGAAGGGGAACAAAACAGAAGAATGGGGTTTGTGTAAATGCTGATGAGTTCAGTTTAGACATGCTGAGTTTAAGGAAGGGAAGCAGATTTTATAGAATGTGGGTAAGGTTTTTGGGTTTTGTTTTGTTTTTTTGTCTTGAATCTTATAGATATTTGTTAGGCACTTCTTTGAATGTTAATAACATTTAAACATTGATTGTGTTTGTGAAGGAATATAATGAGATATGGTAATGCCTTGAATAATTAAATAAATTTTGGGAGGATTTCATGGTTTGTGAACATTATAGCTACCATGCCCTATGTAGGTAAAGTATATTTTTTTAAGCAAACTGAGAGATTGCATGAAATCTCTCTTAAAATTTTAAATTATTTAGTATACAAGCAAAGCTTTTTATTGTAAGAAAAATAGAATATAGAAATTAAAACTAAGGGAAAAAACCAGCAGTCCTACTGGGTTGAATGTACTCTGATCCCCCTCCCCCATGTGTTGTTTCTTTCAGAAATATGGCTACACACACCTTTCTGCAGGAGAACTTCTTCGTGATGAAAGGAAAAACCCAGATTCACAGTATGGTGAACTCATTGAAAAGTACATTAAAGATGGAAAGATTGTGCCAGTTGAGATAACCATCAGTTTGTTAAAGAGGGTAAGGAGTGTGAATGCCAACCAGTTTAAATCAGCAAGGAAATGAGAAATTCAATCTACCTTTTCTTTGAGTAATGAAAAAAATCAGAGTATTGAATTTCTTGCATGTAAAAGATGCTCATGGTGTTTAAGAATGGAAATTCCACTTTCACTTGAGAAGAAATTGGACAGTAGCAAGTATTCTCTACCGTGGTCTAGGATCAGCTACGGCTCAACTTAACATTCATATGTGTGCATTTAACAGTTCCTTTAACATTTCTGTTTCTTTTTCTCTTTCTCCCCCTCTTCCTCCCCCTCCTCCTCCTCTCCCTCCTTTTCCCCCTCCTCCTCTCCCTCTTCTGTTCTTTCACAAACTCCCTCCCTCCCTCCCTCCCTTGACCTTCCTATTGTTGCCGTTCTCTCAGTCTTGATATCTCCTTTTCTGGTGCATGCATCAACATCTTGAGTATGAAATGCTAAGACTAACAGCCGTAAAACTAAAATATGTCCCACCTGAAAAACATATACCTTGCATTTTCATGATAACTCTCCACTATGGGTTCCCAAGACTGTAGTCATTAACGGATATTTTCACATAAAAGAAACAGTAAAGGAGAAATGCAAGAATGGGATCAGTGAGAAATAGTTAAAGCCGGGTGGAAAAGAGATATGTGAGCATCTGGATGGAACCAGAAAAACTTGAGGATGAAGAGCAGCTCATTCACACACATTCTTACCCCTTGTCTCAGAGACTAGAGTAACCTGCTTCCGTTGCAGGGTAAATAAATCTCCTTATTCTCTGGGTGCAATGCCCTTTTTCCACTTTATAGCTAAGCATTGTGAAAGACTAGTCTACATTTTTTACTTTTTCACTTTTTACTCTTAACCCTTAGCAGTCAGGTTCTATGTCCATCTACATTGAAACTATTCTTGCTGGTGTTACCAATAATTTGTATCAAATCTAGGGGGTATTTTTAGTCATTTTTCTTGTAGCATTTAACTGCTTAATGTCTTTTTGCAACTCGCTCCTTTGTTCTCTGTGACACCATTTTTCTTGATTCTCTCCTACTTCAGTGACTCCTATTTCCTAAGTCTCCTTTGATAGCTCTTCTACAAGTTTCCTAAACCATATACTTCTAAGGGTTTCATCCTGGGTTCTATCATTTTATATATTTCTTGCTGGGTGGTTTTAGCCACGCCCAAGGCTTTCAATGTCAAATGATGCCAAATCTAGCTCTCACACATTTTCCCCCTTCAGACCTATGTTTCTAACTAAATGCCAGGCATCCATCTGAATGTGTCTAAAAATCACCATGTCACCATCTTACAAGTGTCTCAAAATCACCATGTCAGAGACTGAATATATCATCTGAAATGTGATTGCCTTTATTTCCTCTCCTGGTAAATGGTTCTGTCAGCCCATCTACCCAGCTGCCCAAGCTAGAAATCTGGGTGTCATGCTGTATTTTCCACTGTCCCCACTTTCCCAGATTCACTCGGTGAGCAGATCCTTCCATTATCTTTCTCTGTTATCACTGTCACTTAGTCTAGATCCCCTTTTCTTCTTGACTATCACTAGACCCTCTTCATTAGTCTTTTTGCCTTAAACTTCCTTGTCCCCTTCTAATTCATCCTTCATGGTGCAGTCAGGGTGGTGGTGGTTGTTTTTAAAAGATGATGTGAGCGTGTTCTAGAATTCCTCAGTGGTCCTGTATTACTTCCAGAATAAAAACCATATCGCTTTGTGTGACATAACAAATTCTTCATTAATCTTGCTCCTATATACTTTCTAGTCATATCTCCTACCACTTTCTACACATATCCTAAGATTTAGTTGTACTAGCCCCTTCAGACATATCAAAACTGTTATGCTTTCTCATTTCTGAGCCTTTACACCTCTAGTTTACACCACTTGAAGTACTTGGACCCGTCCCCCTGCCATTTCACTATTCAGAATTCAGCTCCGCTGCCACCTCTTGGGTAAAGCTTCCCAGTTTCCCAGGTAGTTTGTACTTCCTTCTTTGTTTTATCATAGTAATCTTTAATACCTTATCATAGAACTTAGCACTTTTAATTACGTATTTGTTACCCACTGGACTGTGAGCTCCCCAAGGGCCATGACTTTACTTTTCATGTTCCCTGATAGTTGGCCTCAAAAAAATGTGTGTTGAGTGAGTAGAATACTGATGTATCTCTTCAGATATCTTCCACTACCGTACTTGGGGTAGAAATGCTATAGCAGGGGTCCAAAAGAATTCTGTGGAAGTTTTGTGAATATTGGAGAAGCTAGATGCTGGGATAAAGCCAACCCTCAGATAAAGTAATCAGGGGTCCTCACAGCCATTGCTCTCGAGGAACTAGAAAACAGATTGAGCACTTCACGGGACTGGATGTTAGTTTGCTTTGGAATAGAGGCTCCTCGGGAGTTTGACTAAGTCATGCATGTGTGCTTATCCCATGGGGATTGGTAGTGGTAAGGATTTGGAGATTAGAGCTCTGCATCTCCCATTCACATATTCCCATGCTCTACCCAAATTCAGACTTTGGAAGAAGATGGTGAAATGTGCTCTTCTTGCTGTCTTTCTCTGAATGTATTGTTTTCTTTGCTGCCGGTGTTTGGGGGTAGACAGTGGCATTTAGGTTTAAATAGCTTCAGTTTAAAAAAAAAAGGATATTGACTCCTA
Source organism: Miniopterus natalensis (assembly GCF_054644295.1). Taxonomy (NCBI): domain Eukaryota; kingdom Metazoa; phylum Chordata; class Mammalia; order Chiroptera; family Miniopteridae; genus Miniopterus; species Miniopterus natalensis. Next base: position 27,583,433 of record NC_142089.1, read on the forward strand.
CACTAATCATTAATGCTAGCAGTCTCTTTATATTTTTCCAAAGCTTTTTGCAATTGGACTTGAATTATTACAGAGAATCTGAGTGCCTTTAGCGGCAGCATACTTCTCACCACAACAGAGTGACTTGGGAAGAGGAAAGGGGAGTCAGGATAGGGTCTCTAGTGGCTGAAGCAAAGATATCGATTAATACTTATTTTTCTCTTTTTGCTGTTTATAACTTTGTGAATGTGTATGTGAAAGTAATACATGCGTCCTGCAGAAAATTTAGAAACTATAAAAAAATTGTGTGTTTATATGCATAAAATGGGGGAAGGGTACATACCCATAATTCTACCAGCTTGAGGCAACCATGTTAATATAATGGATCTTTTTCTTTTTTAAAACTGTTTTTATTGATTTTTTTTTTTTTTAAGAGAGGAGGGAGAGGGAGAGAGAGAAACATTAATGTGAGAGCGAAAATTGGCTGCCTCCTGTACACCCCCTACTGGGGACCGAGCCTGCAACCCGGGCATGTGCCCTGACCTTTCTAGTGACCTCTCAGTGCATGGGATGATGCTTAATAAACTGAGCCACATCGACCAGGGCGGATCATTTTCTTTAAGTCTTTGTTTCTATGCATCCTTCATGTTTTACTTATGACTTAAGGAATAATAGTAAAAGAATCACCAGTATATCCACTACCCTGCTTAAGAAATTGCGTTTTGTTAATGTAGTGTTGACCCTAACTCTTCCTTTTCCTTTAGGAAATGGATCAGACAATGGCAGCCAATGCTCAAAAGAATAAATTCTTGATTGATGGGTTTCCAAGAAATCAAGACAACCTTCAAGGCTGGAATAAGACCATGGATGGGAAGGCAGATGTATCTTTTGTTCTGTTTTTTGATTGTAATAATGAGGTAATGAACATCTTCATCTGCCCATATGGGCTTTAAGCAACTTCATGTCAACTATTGAGAAATACAAAGTGACTTTTTACTTATATTTACATTTTATATTGGCAGCAGTATTTTTTTGAATTGGAACATTGGATGGACAGAACAGCACTGTCTTGCTGTTGGTGTATTAAATACTTATCAGCAGCCTTGTGGACCTAAAATTTGCTTTATTTTTTAAATAAGGAGAATTTGTTTCACTTTGTTTTTAAGTAAAAATTGACTTGTACAATAATGTTAGGTAATGAAGCTGCCCTATTACTTCTTAGGTATGCACTATTATCAGAGAATATCTTGCCTTAGGATGGTTGTTTACTGGAAAAGAAGCACACATTTTGGAGAATTTGGGAAAACTTTCTATTTTAAGGAAATATTTAAGATAGCCTGATTTGTCTTCATAGAGTAAAACGATCTTGGGGGGAAAAAAGCAGGAAAGCGTTCTTTTTCTTTCTGGCACTTCTAATAGCATACTTAGACATACCTTTGAATAACTAAATTAATTTCTTGGAGTCATTTAATTAAAAGGCCTGACTGTTTCACGCCTGTAAAGTTCATTAAATTAATGCCAACAGCCTGAAAGAATAAGAATCTGAAGTACTGCCTTGAAGGAAGTTGCTGGTTGAATTGCAAATGTGCCTCTGGTGGAGCCTTCTTGCTGAAGCCTTTGAGTTGTTTTAAAATGTAACTCTCTTCTTCCAACCCCCAAAAATATGTTTTCACTTATTCTTCAAAGTTAACTTTAGAATGTTACCACAGCTTTATAACTAAGGAATGTTTATTCATGATTAACAAGGGATACTTTATTCAAATGCAAATATGTTGATTCTTAAGTATTTGGATATTTATGGAATTATTGAAAAGTAAGCAAAAATGGAACAAAGTCAGAGGCATGTAATTCATACCTAATAAGTTAATAATATATCCTAGATGGAACCATACACATATAGATCTTCTTTTTATTGCGGTTTGAAAAAAATACACAGGAAAACCTGAGTCATGAATTAATTCTTATTATGCTCTGTACTTATTTAACCTAGTTTATATAAATTGAACCACATGTTTAAATTTAAAAGGACTTTACATGATGATTAATGAATTAGACACATTTGGTTTAATGCAGGTCTTTTTTAACTCTTCAAACTTTATTTTCTTTTCAGGTTAAAAGAATGGCAAATTCATCTCTTTCCTTTTTAAAATAACTTTTTATTTATTTCTCTTTTTAGATCTGTATTGAGCGATGTCTTGAGAGGGGAAAGAGTAGTGGTAGGAGTGATGACAACAGAGAGAGCTTGGAAAAGAGGTACTTTGCACTTTTTATACAAAAAGCCACCTCAGCCTCAGTTTGGAACTTGAGTAGCACGTTAAGTACTTGTCTCATTTTGGTCCAGGAAAGAAAATGTCATGCTTAAATAACGGGAAATGGCTTATCTAAGAAGATGCTAAGGGAGTCAGTTGGGTCAAATCCAGTGTTGTCCTTGATCTAGCCTGTAAGATGGGGAGAATGGATGGTTACTTAGAACCTTGCAATATTTGCCTTTTTTGCAGAATTCAAACCTATCTTCAGTCAACAAAGCCAGTTATTGACTTATATGAAGAAATGGGGAAAGTCAAGAAAATAGATGCTTCTAAATCTGTTGATGAAGTGAGTATCCCTATCCTGCCTTTGAAAAAAAGAAAAAAGTCGAGTAAAACTAACAGAGGGCGTAGGCAGGAGGAAAAAAATACTGTGACAGAATAGTTTGCTCCTCAAGACACTGGAGACTAAATGAAAAATTGGGCTTTTTCTTCTTGAAGAGAGTCTAAGATGCATTTATAGCTTCAGACTTGTTCTTCATAAGAAATGGGTGGTTTATGAATGCCAAACCTTATTTCTCAAACACTGGAAAATTGGCATTTGAGACTATAGTTTGGACCATGAGCATTTTAAAAAAAATTGTAATATCACCGACAAGTCACCTGGCTCAGGAGCCCCAGGCTGCCTTCATCCCTACTATCACAGAGCACATAGCTGGGGCGGGGGGCATAGCGGGGGTAAACGGTGATGGACGGAGACTTGACTTGGGGTGGTGGGCACACAATACATTGTGCAGATGTTGTAGAATTGTGCACCTGAAACTGGTAGAGTTTTGTGAACCAGTGTTGTCACCCCAATAAATTCAATAAAAAGGAAAAAAATCACAGAGCTCCAGAGATACAGGGTTTCTGTGGCTCAGTGCTGCTCTCTTCCTTCATAAGTCAGCTGTCTCTCAACTGTGGTTTGCAGGCCTTCAGTGCCCAGCAACTGTTTCTAGTGCCTTTTAGTGCACCCAGTATTTCCCCAATTTCCTGGAACTTCTTCTCTGGAAGGTTTTTATTATATAGTCATTTTTGGTTTTTTATCCATTGCCACTTTCTGCAGCGGTGAGGTAATATCTCAGAGAACTTAAGTGTTTTAGAATCAGAACTAGGAAGATAAGTCACTTGCATTTTATCAGTTTTTGGTAGCTGATTAAGAAGTTTTGTATTGTCCCCAAAACACTAATAAAATTGCATGCAACATGTTCACAATTTTATATGTATTATTTATAATATTATATTACTGTCTAAAGTAAAACAGATGAAACTAAGAAGGTCATAATATGTTTTTTAATGATCTGTTTTGGAAGTTAATATAAAATTGATGTATTTTAAGCCATATGGTATTTTAACAATATCTGCTTTTAAAATGATTACTGTCTTTTTCCTTTACAGGTTTTTGATGAAGTTGTGAAGATTTTTGACAAAGAAGGCTAACTCTAAACCTGAAAGCATCCTTGAAATCATGCTTGTATTGCTTTGATAGCTGCTATTACAATCCCTTTTTAAGGCAATTTTAATCTTTCATAACTACATCACAGTTAGTGGCCAGAAAGTATGTAGTAAGACAAATTAAATTTTTTATCTTTAATTTTTTTTTGTCACAAGAGTAGACAGTGAATTTGGGTCTAACTTCATCTTAGCTATGGTGCTCACAAAACAAAGAAGGGCATTAGCTAGTTCTTTGTTTTTATTCGGTAAGAATATCCCTTTTGTAGTTGTACCTTTTGTGAGCAAAACTGCTTAGTATATGTATATCCCTTTAATAATTACGGTGTGTCAGGATTAGGGATTCCTCACTTTCTCTTTTTCTCATAGGTTTTAAATTTCCAACCTGTTAAGTGAATTTGTGGACCAAATTCCAAAGGAACTTTTTGTGTAGTTAGTTCTTGCACAATGTGTTTGGTAAACAAACTCATAAAATGAATTGCTAGAAATATTTTAGTATTTATCCAGTAACTGACCATATCCTATAGAAAGGTAAGAAAACTTAGGCTACATTTTAGTTTTACTACAACTTGTACACAGTTGTGTGACAGGGCATAGTTTTTGCTTCCAGGGATTGGGATGGGGGTACTGGGGGTTCAGAGCCTGGCAGAATTGTCAGCTTTATTCTGACATAAATCTGAGGGTAAAGGGCAAGGAGCACATCTAATAACATGTGTTCCTTATGCTCTATTATATAGTGTTATTAATGATTAAGTTGATCTCAACAAAATTCCTAGCATTGCAACTTTGAAATGCATGCACTAGATTTATGGTAAAATGGGGGTTTTGGGTTTGTTTTCTAGACTAAATATAAGGTTAGTATAAAGTAGAAGGAATCTAATGGTTAAATTTCTCATTTGTATTTTATTTTCTTGAATTTTTTTTCATAGTTATTTGTTTAAGAAGATTTAAAAATCACTGCACTTTGGTCAGAAAAATAAATATATCTTATAAATGTTTGATTCCCTTCCTGGCTACTTTTATTCAGTAAATTCTTTTTTTGGCATCATGTTGAAGCATGGAAAGGTACAGAATAAAAAAGAAGGCTGTAGAGCCCAAAGAAATTTTTTCTTAAATCTATTCTTCCTTTAAACATCTCTGAGGAATTTTCTCCTTTCTTTTTTTCTGCCATCACCAGTGCCAAGTGGTATTCAGCGGTTCTTACTATGAGACTTATTAAAATGTTTCTTATCTTCACCTTTTTGACTTTGTATAATTATTAATATAATTAAATTTTTATATTTAGAACAATTGGGAATAGTGAGGACAATTTGTGGATATTCTTATACGGGGCCGGGCAGAAGTAGTTTATAGCTGTTCATATGGAAAAAGACATGCAGGTCATCATTATTACAATAGCTTTATTAGCTTCCACAGACACTCACAACTGTAAACCTACTTTTGCCCACCTCTGTATTGTAATAGATTTATTTATTTCTATGTGTTATGAAATTCACTTATCAATGATGAATTTACAATGTATTTGCCATTATAAAAACAAAGTATCCATAAGTACTCTAACATATCAGCCACCAAAATTCATATTGACATCTTGGTTTCTTGGAAGAGGTTGAAAGAATTCTTATCTAGTAGGTCGGTCCAGCCAGGACAGAGGGTTTATGGGCATTTAACCAAATGGCTATAGTGCAAAGCAGGGGCGAAGACTTAAGGGTTGAGTGATTCCTACTCACAGGCGTGAAGGAGCCCGTCAGATGCGGACCTCAATAAATATTTACATTGGTATTGTGGAAGCAGCCGTAACTTAAGGATTTTAAAGATTGGTGAGACTAGGTGCTTTGCTTCCTTTCATCAGATATCTTTCTGTGGCATTTGAGAACAAGAACCAAGAAACGTAATAATTACTAAATTATGCTTTTTGTTTGCTTTTTAAGTAGAAAAACGTAGCAATATCAAGTTTAGGAACTGATTGAGATACACCTGACTTCACTAGTTAGGTCATTCTGCTTGTTAAAGATATGTCACCAATAAGTTTTTGACTGTCTTGGAAGACCCCAGTGGAAGCCTTGCTATTAAAAAAAATGAATTAATTAACATTATTTCCATTCAGTGATGTTGGATATATATGAATTATTTGTGAATAATCTCAATAAATTTTGTGCTATGGCCTTTGTTGTTTGCTGGTTCAGATTTCTGTTCTCAAGCATATGGAAGATTTAACATGTGCGTCCTCACATAGCAAAAGCAGAGTTCAGGATCCGGGAGAGTTTTCTGCTCTGTGTATTGTTTGTGAGTCTTGGATTAAGCCGAAAGCATGACTGCCCCACTCCTTCAAGAAGTAAACTGGATTGAGGCACAAGCAGCCTATTTCATTGCCAGCTTGCAGCGTCAATTCCTTGTCTCCCTGAGGGGGAAATTCGTAGCAGGCAAGCAGTGTGTCTCAGGATGCGGGGTTTTCTGTGGGTTTGTGGCTTTGTCCATGTAATTTAAGTGGTGGTCTGACATTTCAGTGGTCCCTGGAGATAATAGTGGCTGAAAGTATTGGCCAGCTAGGTTAGCATCTTTTCCCTGGAGGTTTAGTCTTTCCTCTTCAAACACATAGTAATTGCACAAGCCATAGTGCTACAAACACATTCTTTGCCTTCCAGGAACTTTCTAAAACTAACACCAATGCGGACAGACCTTCAGAGGCCTTGTGTCGGCTAACGCCAGTCATTCTTACACAGCCTACTGCGCTTCTCCCCAGCCTGCGTGCACGCTTCAGCTAAATTAAGTACTCCTTCATTGTAAGTAGTTTTTTTAATGAAAGAAGGGAAGCTCATTTCTTGCGTACCAAAGGGAAAAGGTAAAAATGGCCCTAATCTATCCTGTTTTTCCATCCTCCCGGACCCCAGTGTAAGTGTTCCCTTGGATCCAGGCCTGCTTTCCTTTGAACGGGTATGGTTGCCGTGACTGCGATGTTAGTTCCGGACCTCGGTTACGTTCTGCAGGTCACCGTCTTTCCTGGTGAGAGCTGGAGAACTAATTGAATTTCTGACTACCACCCTATACCCTGTCAGCCACACCAGCTGCAGGCTATCTGCTCAGACTTGTGTGGGATCCTTGCTGTCCCTCTTCATTAGAGCAGAACCTGCTTCTTTTGGGTCCCTTTTTCCCAGAGAGGCTTTCCTTTCATGACTGTCCTTATAAGACCCTGACGTAAAACAAGAGGGCTTAATTATTTTAAACTATTTAGGGAGGCGGGGTTACTGATCAACATTTCTCCAGATGAGGTTCTTTTAGCCACAGAAACTTTTTTTCTATTTATGACACATTTTCATGTAACTGCAACTTCCTAACACTGGTCTTTGACGCCCTAACCAACCAGAGGAAAAGCATCTGCAGAGGTACCACTACATTCCAGCCCTAAAGGTAGATAATTGAAGCAAACTTTAAGAACTGTCTTCTGCACAGTGGAATCAAGCCATTAAGCAGCAGACCATAGACACAGTAGATGTAGTCTCATTTGTTTGAGTAACCCCATTTAAAAAGAGTAAAATTGGAATAAAGCCATGTATGTGAGCTTTAAGGAATGCTCATGTACTGTCTGTTAGAAGGCTTCTTGGAAGAAATACACTCTCAGTAGCTGCTTCTGAAAAATTTAGGGGAAAAAAATGATAGTCGACTCAAGGTGGACTTCCAAGAAAAGCCTTGAATTGCATGTTTCCTTGCTGGTTTGTAAACCCTTGCAGCCCTTTGAGTACTGGGTGGAACTGGCCCTCTCCCAGCCACCTGGCTCTAAGGGCTTCCAGAGCCAGCGGGGAAAGCCGTTGAGTTAGTTCAGCAGTTAGTACTTGGAAGCACAAAGCTGTTGGGCATGGCTCACCCTAGGTTTATTATTTTTATACAGTAAGTCCTCAACAACTTTAAGTATAATGAAATCCACTTTAACATAGGCTAATTGATAGAAACGAGTCAAGTTCCAACGTTATAACTAAATGACACTGAATGAAACACTATTCGAGGAGCTGCCGTGGAGGAACATTGCCACAGTGGCTCCAAAGCAGCTTCGAGAACTTGGCCAGGGTATCTTTGCTTGTGACGAGGCTGCATCACAATGGCCTATGAAAATGTAAACCTTTTTTCTTTTTCATTGCCAGTTAACATGCACAATCGGCACTTCCATTATTATATCCTCACTGGGATAGTGGTCAAGATGGACACACTGGAGTTTTAGATTGAGTCAAAATAGTCCCACTTCAAAACAACCGAGTCAGAACAGCTGCATCAAAATGCCCCTTGTTTTGAATGTTTTGAGTGTCAGAATGCAGACTGTATTTCTTCCTCTGTTTTAGGGTCTTAGGTCCGGATCAGCGCTGTTGAGGGAAAGAAGAAAACTACTGGACTTGAGGCTGGTGCTACTGTGTGTTAATGGAAGATTCGGAAATTTAGGGGATGGGAGGAGGGGAAGGAGAATAAAACCACTTGAATAGGGAAACAGAAATTGGTTCGGTCCAGTTTTATGTCATACATGATGGCTGTTGGAAGAGCTCACTTAATTCTACCCGTAGTCACTCCCACCAAACACCACTTCTTAGTCTGTCCAAAAGTCTCCATGATCATGGACCACATTCCCATTTCTCTCCATGGGTATTTTATTGACGAAAATGAGTTTCAGGAATGTGACACCTTAACACTATCTTCATTTATCCTTAACTTGTGGTTTGTGTAATTTTATAGCTGTTTCTGAGTTTAGGTGGTGTATTTGACTTAAGAGAGTAGCTGTTTAGAGTCATCAGCTAAATCATTGTTTTATACGATGACACAGATTATGGCCAATTGCTGAAGTAATAGCTAGGTGCATAGAGAAGGCATTCACAGCCTGTAATTACATTCATGCAAGGATCTGCCATCTTAATTTAGCTGACTGGTCATGTTAGCAAGCGAAATTTCAGAGGTGCTAACCCTTGCGACTGAGATCGGAGAGTTTGTTACAGAAAACTACATCTTCCTTAGGCAGTGTTTGAGACAGATTTATTAGGGACACAACCATGAGTAATACACAGCCTTGCCCTCAACATGTTTACTAGTTAAGCTCAAATCTAGCTTTCTTAACTGCATTGTGTTTCTGTATATTGCTTTTAATGTTTTAATGCAAGCTTTTTTACATTTGTGATCTCAGTTTCCCCAACAAGGCGGGTTAATATGATGATTTTCCTGTTTCATGGATAATTAAACTGAGGCCCAAGGTGTCTAAGTCAGTTGGCCCAGCTGCATACTTCAGCTAAATGAAGTACGCCTTGATTCTAAGCATTTTTTGTTTGTTTGTTTGTTTGTTTGTTTGTTTAAATAAAAGAAAGGTCTTTACAGCTAGTTAGTTGTGAATCTAGAACTGGAACCCAGGTCTCCACGCCTTACCAGATCTGTCTCCTGTCTTTCTAACAGCCCATGCTGCCTGCCCATAATGAAGCCCAATTTTAGGTGACTTCTAATACCCACCACCCTTCCTCAACCACTAGCTTACTGCCCTTGTTTATTTTCTCTGCTGCACACACGTGCGATTTGTGAGGTTGCTTTGCTTACTTATTGCTGCTTTCCTCTGCTACATGATAAGTGCCAGGACAGCAAAAATGTCTGTCTTCATCTCCGTTCCCCAGTGCTTGCGCATAGTAGGCACTCAGTATTTGTTGAAAAAAATAAACTGAAAAGGAAAATTGTTTTTGTCACTGTAGCTAGAGTTTGCATCATTGAACTTCAGCTCCCAATTGGGTGGGTTTGCAGCCTCCTCAGGATCCTGTTCTCTTTCCCCCTGAAGACTGGAAGCGGATTACAGTACTAGGGGTGGGAAACCAGATGAGTTTTTGACCCCATGAGCCTCCCGCTACTTTCAGCACACAGATCGTAGAGAGATTTAAAGCGTGTCTATCTTGGAAGGAAGGCAAGGAAAGATTGAGACCAGAAAACAATGTTTTGGTGAAAATCTCACCCAGCTATCCATAGTTTAGTTGATAGATTTTTGACCTAACGTACCTCTATCTTAATGTTACTGTGCTATGACACAGAAAACCTCTGCTTTATGAACACTTTTGATAGCTCCTGGTTCATTTTACAGATCTGTAAGCTCTTAGTGTACATTTCTGCTGGAAGCCTTCTAAGACTACAGTGCACACCCAGCACTTTCACTGACTATTTATTGAATTGTGAAAGGATGAAGTGACAAGCGTTCTCCTCTGTGGTTATGCATTATATATATATTTTAAAAATATTCCCTTTTTTATTTCAGAGGAAGGGAGAGGGAGAGAGAGACAGGAACATTATGATGAGAGTCATTTATTGGCTGCCTCCTGCGCACCCCCTACTGGGGATGGAGCCCGCAACCCGGGCATGTGCCCTGATCGGGAATGGAACGTTATCCCCTGGATTCTAGGTCGATGCTCAACTGCTGAGCCACGCTCGCCGGGTGCATTGTAGTTCTTGATCAATGGAGTCTTTGGAAAAGAGGTTTCAGAGATTTTAGTTTATAGTTCTCCAGTCTCTTAAAGACCTGCATAGAGTAGATTCTTAATAAATTTTATTGTTAATACATTGTCTATACATTTTACTGGATCTTAAAAGAAAGAGCCCTCTAGATAGTCAGAAGCAGAACAAGGCCTAGCACCCAGCTCCTCTTTCCTCCAGCTCAGTTCCCAACACCGCATGCTTCTGCCTCCATCATTCCTAAGAAACACTTGGAAAAGTGTCAGTCAGTATGCTGAGCATGTATTTGGAACCACATTAAGAAACAGACCAACCAGTGTTTCTGGCCCCATCCCCAGAAGTTCTAACTTAATTTTTTTTTTTTTAAATGTATCTTTATTGATTTCAGAGAGAGAGAAACATCAATGATGAGAGAGTCATTGATCGGCTGCCTCCTGCACACCCCTGACTGGGGATCGAGCCCCCAACGCAGGCATGTGCCCTGACCAGGAATTGAACTGCCGTCTCCTGGATCCCAGGTCGATGTTCAACTGCTGAGTCCATGCCCAGCTGGGCCTAACTTAGTTTTAAAAGCTCCCCAGGTGAATCTAAACCAGTGGTTCCGCAACTTTCAGGTGTATAGGAATCATTTGGAAGGCTTGTTAAACCCAGATTGCTGGGCTCACCCCCAGAGTTTCTGGTGCAGTAGATCTTGGGTGTGGCCCAAGAATGTGCATGTCTTATAAAGTTCCAGGTGATGCTGATATTGATACTTTGAGAACCACTGTACTAAGCAAAGTGACCAGAGCAGGTATTTGGAAACTTCCAGCCTTGTGACTTTACGGGCAAAGGACCAAGTCTTCTTGCCTAGCATAGAGTAAGTAGATCCTTAGTGTTTGATAAACTGGTAAATTGGTAACAACAAACAGGAAAGCTCACTAATCAAACAGTTGCCTCGTCTTCATCCTTGAAGCTCATGGGTTGAGGAGGGAGAAGTACTGCAAGGAGATCACAGATGTTCTCCCACTAATGAGGTGGTTAGGGAGTATACCAGCTTGACGTAGTAGGGCTGATTTCATCTCACTTGGCAGCTGCCACTGTCTTAAAAGATGAGAGCCCAGGGGCCATCATCAATCTCCAGACCTCTGAAGGGAGATGGAGTACATGTGGACAGTGTGGGCTTGAGAGCAGAGCTAGGACGGTGGAATAATGCAAGAAATACCTTCTAAAGGTAGAGCCTCCAATAGTGAATTGGGGTGCTTCGGTGTGTGACGAGCCCCATTACTGCAGGCGTGCAAGCCGAGCCTGGACGCCTACTTGGCAGGATGCTTGAAAGTCCTCTAGCCCTGGGATTCTCTGGTTTGGCACCATCCTGCTCTAGTTGTCGCTATCTAAGTCTGAAGTCTACCTGGAACCCCACATTCTCTGGGCCCTCTCATAACCCAGGACACAGAACAGATCCCTGTCCATTGAAGTGGGAGGAAAGGCCAAGGAACATCACGAGAATCTGTGCCTTCCCATACGAACCCAAATACTGAGAAATTTCCTTAAGCTTCTATTTTTGCCTCCTGGGTGCCCTCCCCAGTGCCTGGGATAGGCAAAGTTTGCTGGTGGCCATGCTGCTGATGGTCAGGAGGTGCCTGGTTTGTACCGGAGGAGGGGAGTGGTGGCCCTCCTCTACCAGGAGGGGATGGGGGCCCATGTGCCAAACAATGGGAGATAGGATGGGGGAATATGTTAAGTAACAGGCAAAGGAATGTGGGGTTATCGTGTCTGTTTAGCTGGGTCCAGACTAGAATGCTGGGTAACTGCTGGGCTGGATGAGTCAGTTTGACAAAGGCTTCTCAGATTTGGGAGGCCATTCTACTTCCCCCTCTTCATTCTCTTTCTCTTCCTCACTGTAAGCTGTCCCTTGAGTTCTATTCTGAACCCTTAATGTTTTTTCCATCTCACTGAGGACAGTTTGCAAACCCTCCCTGGCTTGGCCTGGATGGGACTGGGCCCAGGGCCGGCTCAGGCAAGCTGGGGAAAGGAGGTGGCTCCCAGCAATAAGCAACCCACAGAATTGTGTCTGTTATTTAAGAAAAGTTTCTGGGTTTTCGGCTAATTGCAAAAATACATAATGGATGCTTTTCGCATCTGCTAGTTATTCTGGAACAGGCCTGCATCCAAGAGCAAACTTTAAACAAACAATAAGATTATGATGCTTAACTATTTCAATGTGTAACAGAAAAGAAAGCCAAGGCCCCAAAAGTTACATTAACACACATGCACTCAGACACAAGCAATCACACCAGTAGATACATGTGCATACAAACATCTAGATGTACATGTTGGCACCAGTGCGCACAAATGCTTGCTTGCGTACCAGCACCAGTACACACATACATGCACAACTCCCACACGTGTGCAGTCACTGGCTCCAATATACATATCTCAGACACAGAAATGCACATACACACATTGATATATATGTATATACACTTACACAGTTCAGTCACACAACCCCAGGCACACGCATTCTCACAAATTATTTTTACTGCAACCAGTGGTCCTCCTGGGTGGGAGGGTAGGAGAGTGGTAAAGGGAGCTTTCAATTCAGGGGATCCCTGTGTCTGGGTAGAATTGGGTGCAGTTACTCAGTATGGCCACCAAGGGGCGCCCAAGATCCATCCTGTATCCGCCTTTCCGGGCTTACGCGGGCCGGCGGATGGTTTCTGCGCTCAGGAGCGTGCTCCTTCCCGTCCTGGATCCCCGCAGAGAACTGGAAGGCTCTTTGCTCCCAGCCCAACCTTCTCCGATCCGCTGCACTCATTCTCACCTTTTCCCTCTCCCAAACCACTGGAACAACCACAACTCTCCTCCCTCCCAGCTGAATGCTTACTTCAGAGCCCCCGCTCAGTCCTGAGACTGCTCCTTGGAGAACTGGCTCTGTCCGGTCTTGATTATAATGTGGCCTCTACAGAATGCTTCCCTTCCAGGAGCAGCTGTCAAAATCCCACCTATTTTTCAGAGTCTACTTCAGCACCTCCCAGAGATGGACTGCAAAAATTAACAATGTGGTAAGTATCTAATGAAGGAGTTAATGCCCAACTGAGCATTTCACTCCGCCTTCCCCACTCACCCCAGCTGCAGAGGCCTCCCACCCCTCCGCACCTTCCTCCCAACTTTTCCATGTGTGGTTCTATGAAACAGATCCTGGCTTCAAAACACAAGCTAGGACAGAAAGACCCAAGATGTCACGCATGAAGTGCATCCCTTTCCCATCCCTGACTGACAGGTAGCTATCCTAGGACCAGAGAACTCACCCCTCCCTGAGCACTCCTCTTCACTGGGTGCTCAGACTTCCAGCAAGTTCCTCTGTGCTCCTTCTCCATAAACATTTTCAGAGCTCCTTCGTGACAGGGGTGGTGGCAGGCTCTGAACAGACAAGACTTCTGCCCTTCAAATAGCTAACAGTCGGTGAGGGCATTTGGTGAGGGCATTTAACCAGAGCAGCAAGCGGGGGAGAGCGCAGCAAGTACAAAGCACAGGGGAGGGAGGGGTGAACTTCCCAGAGGAGTGAGGCGGGAGTCAGGGAAACATTTACAGAGGGGGTGAGAGCTGAACAGAGACTCAGGAATGAGTAAGGCCAATCATTGCAGTTCTGTTTGTTGCATGTTTACTGTGTTCGTGACTGCTAATCCTCATAGAGGAAAAATTCTAAGCCAGGTCTGCCTGTCTGCAGTCTGACAGCTTAACCACTAGGCCAAAACACCTCTTATGACATAAACAAAATAAGAGTTTGGGGGCAGGCTCGGTGGGGGGGAGATGCCAGGTGTATTAGTTTTCTATTGTATAACAAGTCATCGCAAACTTTGCAACTTTAAACAACATCCACATGTTAGTTACCTCACAGTTGTGTTGGTCAGAAGTCTGGGTTCTCTGCTCACAAAGCTGAAATCAAGACATCAGCCGGGCCTGGCTCTCATCTGGAGGCTTAGGAAAGAATCCACTTCCAACCTCATCCGCACTGTTGGCAGAATTCAGTTCCTTGGGATTGCAGGACTGATGGTCACGCTGCTGTGGTCAGCGGGGCCTGGTCTGCAGCGGAGGAGAGGAGGGGTGTATTCCAGGCCACTAGCATTAGCGGGGCGCTCTTGGTGCGAGAGGCTGGGCTCAGGTCCGTCTCACATGTCCCCCTCACCTTTTTCCAGACAACGAAGGCAGAGAGAATCTCCCTCATGCTTGGAATCTCTGACTTCCTTGCTGTCACCAGCCGGACAATCGAGTCTTCTGTGCTTCGTTTATAGGTGCACCCCAAAAGTTAGAAACTAATAAATTGTGTTTTTCATGTAATTTTGTTAGTATCATTCACTGCAGAGCTGGTAGGTACTAGGCTGCATTTCCTTTCTTATGACACTTTCTTTTCCCCAGTTCCCGCCCTTATCTTTCCCTCGTGTTTATATCCAGCCTTTCTTTCATCCAGGCCCCTCGCCCCAGAGCCCTCTTTCCAAGGCCCTCTGCTCTCTCCAGTCTGGTCTGCTAGTGTCCAACCTGCTGCACAGCCGCCACCCTGACTTCTTTTCACAGCTTTCTGTGTGGCATCCTCGCTTTTCTGAGACTCACGTTTTTCTCTTTCGTGATTTATTTCCGTTTGTCCAGGGCACACCCTCCAAGTGCCCACTTAAGGAAGGGTGCACGGGACGTCAGTATCCTCACTCCTTCTATGTCTCCACGTGCCCTTGTTCTATCCTTGTAATGGATGGCTCAGCCTAGGTGGAATTCTACATTGAAAACTATGTTCTCACTCTGGCGTGTGTGGCTCAGTGGTTAGCACGTCGGCCCACACACCGCAGGGTCGCAGGTTCGATTCCTGGTCAAGGGCACATGCCTGGGTTGCGGGTTCGCTCCCCAACCCCCTGGTCGGGGCATATGTGGGAGGCAACCAGTCAATGTGTCTCTCTCACATCCATGTTTCTCTCTCCCCCCCATTCCCTTCCACTCTCTGAAAAGCAATGGAAAAAATATCCTCAGGTGAGAATAACAAAAAAAGAAAAAAGAAGAAAGAAAGGAAGAAAGAAAGGAAGCTGTGTTCTCTCAGCACTTTGAAGCATTTCTCCAGTGACTTCCAGCATCCAGCTTTGCTGCCAAGAATTTGAAGGCATTCCAGTGCCCATCCCTTTGTGACCTGTTTTTCTTTCTTTTCTTTTTTTCTCCCCTTTGAAAGCTTTTAGATCCCTTCTTTCTCCCTGTGTTAAAAAATGTCAGGATATTGTACTCGAGTGTGGGTCATTTTTTCCTTTCATTTTGGGGCACATACTGAACTCCTTTAACATGAAGACTTAATGAATTTTGTTTATGGGGAGTTTTCTTATGTAACATTTAAATAATTCTCTATTTTTAAGCTGTGTTTGCTGAATTCACAGTTGTTGGATTTTTAACTTCCTTTATGTCTCTCATATTTTCTCTCATATTTTCTACCTCATCTTTTTATTTCACTCTCTGAGAAATTTTCTTCAGTTTAAAACATTCTGTTATCTATTAATTTTTAAAGCATATATACAGGGTATCCTGAAAAATGTATACACACTTTGAATAATTGTAAAGGCAGTGTTTATTAAGTGGAATGTATTTTAATACATTCCATTTTCAAAATGTAACAATCAGCTGTTAAGTATGTATACATTTTTTGGGACACCCTGTATATATATATATACACACACACACACATATATATATACACACACACACATATATGTATACACAAATATATATGTGTATGTACACATATACATGTACATATATTTATTTAAAATTTCAAGAGCTCTCTCTTGTTCTCTGATGGTTTCTTTTTTCTTCATACCATCCAGTGGTTTTTTTTTTTTTTTTTTTAAATATATCTTTATTGATTTTAGAGAGAGGGAGGGAGAGGGAGGGAGAGATAGAAACATCAACGATGAGACAGTCATTGATTGGCTGCCTCCTGCACGCTCCCTACTGGAGATCGAGCCCTCAACCTGGGCATGTGCCCCGAATAGGAATCGAACCACAGTCTCCTGGATCATAGGTCGATGCCCAACCACTGAGCCACACCTGGCCAGGCCTATCCAGTTTTTATTGACTCTCTGTGAGGATGTTAATAGAATAGAAACATTTTTTTTAGTTATTTTCTGTTTTGTTGTTGTTTGTTTGTTTTGCATTATTTCCATTTCCTCTGAGGTCATTTTGTTTGTTTGTCTTACTCTCTTTCAGTTGGAGGCTTTCCTCAAATGTTTGGTAATCTGTGTCCATTTACATCTAAGGATGAAGAACTGAAAAGCTTGCAGATTAGCTAGTGTGCCTCAGGTTGATGAGGCTTCACTATAGCAGGGGACTTCCTTCCCCCTCCCACCCCAAGGCCAGAACATGAAGGTCTTTCTTCTGGGGACATTAGATTTCTCTGGGAAGCCCCTGACCTCTCACTTGACGAGCAGACCCTGGTCTCTCGGTGCTCTGTGCCCAGGGAGGGGGAGAGACTCTCCAACATTCAGATTTTCAGTTATCCCTGTTTTTAAGCTCTGCGTCTTGCTGGTTCCGCCAAGGATTCCTCTCGGCTCTTCCTTTCTTGTCTCTGCCCATGCAACACAAGGGCTTTCTCTGCCTGCTACAGCAGTTACCACTCCCCCATCTGCTTTCTATTGTTCTGAAATTTGTTGTTAGCATCTTGTCTACTGAGGTAATTTCACCCATTATCTTTATGGCTGTGGGTTTATATCTCTTTTATTCCTCAGAAGTCATTTTAGAAGGCTCTCAAGAGAAAGGGGGATTAGACAAGCAGTCAGTTTATCATCTGCAGTGACATGTCAGCCTAAGCACTTTCCGCTCTCCGTCTCCTTACCACCCTGGCCCAACCGTGTCATCCTCAAAGTGTACCTCTGAACGCCCGTGTTCACTCCCTGCTCCTCCTGTAGTCCCAGGCACCTCTTCCTCACCTTTCTAGGCAGGACAGTCCTTTCCCCTGAAGGCGCATGTCAGGCGAGGACTTCTAGGAACACGGTCCGACTGGTTCAAAGCTGAGAAAGGAAGCGTGAATAGTGAGATTTCAGTTCTAGGGCGGTCTGGGGAAGCTGTATCTCAGACATGAGCACAGTTCTTATATGTTTTAAGGCCCCCAAATGACACCACATTACTCACTGGTGATAATAGCACGAGAGTGACTCTCCAAGGCTGAGACAGGCCAGCTGTGCTAGAGAGGCTGCTGCCACCCCACCCCACCCCACCCCACCCCCTCTGTCCCCAGGCCTGGGCATGAAGCCTGTGATCGCTGAGGGGCCATTGCTGCCCCTGACCTATGAGACTGTAAATACTGTTTGCCCTGGAGGTGGCCCTGCATCCCAGGCCTCCATGGGACAGACCTACTGGACCTGGGTGATAGCCCTAAGACTGGCCCGCCTGGTGTGCCCGAGTCCTGGAGGGCTCCGCCTAGGATCCCCAGCCAACAGGATGCGACCAACCATCCTGGTTTGCTCACTACTGAGGCTCTTCGGAGGATGTGAGGTTTCAGTGCTAAAACTGGAAAGTCCTGGGGAAATGGGGAGGATGAGTCACCCTACCAGCAGATGACTGTTCCTCTGCCCCCTCCTCCCAGCCCCCTCTCTTCATGCAGGTTTCCGTAGAGGAAGGTTTGGGGCCTCGCTGACTGTTCTAAGCTGATTGCCCAGGATCCTAACCAGGCTCCTCTCGCCAGCTCCCAGATTATAGGCTCACTCCCACTCTCTCCCCATCGCTCCTCCGCAGCCTCTCTCACAGGGCCCCTCAGCTCTGCTTGTGCACCAGAAATGAAAGGTGGCGCCTCCAGAGGCAGCTACGTCCCTCACAAAGTGCTTTCCTGACACTTCCCCTCAATGGCCCCAGCCATGACCTGGGGAATCACACAGATCACCTTGGGTTCCTCTTCCTCACATCAGCAACATGATAAAATACTGATGATAAATAACACTTACAGACCACTTTACTATGTGTTGGGTCTCGTGCTGAGCTCTTACTATGTATCATCTCATTTCATCCTCAGAACGACCTTAGAGACAGGCATTATTCCCATTTTATAAATGAGGAGATGAAGAGGCGAACTTGCTCAGCGTCGTTGCTAGTAGAATTGCTGGACTAGAACTCAAACCCACGAGCATCTGATCCGCAGTCTGAGAATTTTAAACGGACTTGAAATGCCCCATTTAAGTCCCACCTCCTCCAGAAAGTCTTTCACAGAAAATCTAACTCAGTGGTTTAGCCCTTTAAAAGACATTACATGTTTACTTGAGAAGTCCAGGGGGGTAGTCCCGAGGCTGGTGCAATGGCTCACAGGTAACAAGGACCGTGACTCGCGCCTCCTACCTCCTCAGCGGCCTCACGGTGCAGGTATAGTGGGTCACACTTTCCAAAGATGGATGGTATGGCATCTCCCATGCTGTTTTCTCTTCTGCAATGTGACCTCCCCATTCACTGATCAAGGGGGAGAGTCCAACGCTCTTCCCCTTGAATCTTGGCTGGCCTTAGTGACTTGTGTAACCAGTAAAATGTGGTGGCAATTCGAACTTTCAAGGTTAGGTCATAAACCTTGTAGCATCTGCCTGGGCCTTTTAAAATGCTTAGTGCTTAAACACTTGCCCTGAAAAACCAGCTACTATGCTGCAGGGCACCCAAGCCCCATGGAGAGGACACGTCCTAGTCAAGGGCCCTAGCTGAGCTCCCACGGGACATCCAGGATCAACTGCCAGCTGTGTGAGTGAGCCATCCAGGACATTCCACCCAGTCAAGACTTTATTTTTATTTATTTATTTTTTAAAATAGATCTTTATTGATTTCAGAGAGAGGAAGGGAGAGGGAGAGAGAGACAGAAACATCAATGATGAGTCATTGATCAGCTGCCTCCTGCACGCCCCCCACTGGGGATCGAGCCCACAACCCAGGCATGTGCCCTGACCGGGAATTGAACCCTGATCGCCTGCATCCTAGGTCGATGCTCAACCACTGAGCTACACCCAGCTGGGCCCAGTCAAGACTTTAGATGGCTCCTGCCCCAGCTTCCACCAGGCTATAACCGTGTAAGAGAGCTTAAGTAAAAATCATCTAGTTGAGCCCAGTCAACCTACAGAATGGTGAGAGATAAGAACAAGTTGTTTTATGATGCTGAATTTGGGGGGTGATTTGTTACATGGCAATAGGTAACTCGACCAGTTGGCTTTCTTCCTCTAGCATGTTGCCTCAAGGTACAAGATGGATGCCTCAGCTCCAGCCATCATGCAAACAACCACATCTACAAGCAGAAGTGAGGGAGTGAGTATGGAGCAAAGGCTTTCTCCTCGAGTGGCTTGAAAGGGGAGGAGAATCTTACCAAGAAGTCCCCCAGCAGAATCCCCCATGTGTTTCATTGGCCAGAACTGGGTCAGGTAGCCTCTCCCAACCACTAGAGAGGCTGGGTACACTCTCTTTAGTGAGAGATAAGCAAGAGAAAAGGAGGCAGGGAGTGACTGTTGGGTGGACAACCAACAATGTCTGCTATACTTGTTGCCGTGGTGGTTGTTCTAGGGGAACAAAGAATCAGGTGGGAAAATGACCCCATGCTAAAGAAGGAGGCTTCACTGCTCCTTTCAGAAGCGAAGCTGCCTCAGTGGGAACAACTTTATTGAAAGCTCCCTCTTTCAACAGGAAGCATAGTGTAACGGCTGGAGTCTTGCTCTGGGAGGCAGGACCTGGGGCTACTGCTTGCTAATGCTGTCATATTGATGGGTCATCTCCCCATTCTGTGCCTCAGTTTTATCATCTGTATGATGAAAAGATTCCTTCTAACTCCTTCAGGCTAGGAGAAGCCAGGGAAGAAGGGAAGTGCTGGATGCTTAATGTGCATAGAGGCTGAGCATCGCCCAAGTCAAGCTCAGCACAGCCTGCCTCTAGCCACAGATGCTGGGATTTGCCAAACAAACCCTAATCACTTAATGAGGAATGAAAATGGTGTCTGGTTCCTCCACTTAATTGCCCCTTTGAAAACAACATATAGTAATCACCATAATCGCCTCATAAAAACCAGAGAATTTGATGACTGACATGCCTCATTTCTGGGAGGAATTAGAGGCAAAATTAAAGCGAGGAATTCCTGGCCTTCCTTAGCCTTGGCTCCCTGGAATCCAGGACTTTGCCCACAGAGAGCCTGCCACCTTGGACAGCCTCCTGGCTCCAGCCAGACAGTGCTCCACTGCCAATGTTTCCTAGCAGACGTGCTCCCTGGGCCTCCTCTGTCTTTGGTACTGCCTGAGGAGGTAGACCAGATATATCAGGAAGGCCTGCCACCCTTAAGAGTTGGATGGAGGCCCTGCAGAAGCACATAGGAACTTTTCTGAGTTCACTTGCAAGATCTGAGCTAAAGGTCCAGGAGGAGATGTCAGGGGACACACAAGCTGTCCCTGGCCTATGGGAAGCCACAGCTCATAGGTTCTCCTAAAGCCATCCAGTCTTGACCTACAAGGGGTGTTCTGACCTCTGGAACATTTACTAAGATACCCTGACAGCAAAAAGACTCCCACTTGGCTCAGCAGGCATCTGTTCTCTTTCATTTCCTCATAATGACACAGAATCAGAGTGTCAAGGTTAGAAGCATCCTCTGGATTTGCCCCTCTAGCTTCTCACCTTGATAGCGATTCCCCCCTCTTCCCTCTCACTCTCCTCTACTCATTCACTCAAAAATATCTCTTAAATCCCTAATGTGTGTCAGAAACAACAATTCTTTTTTTTTTTTTTTTAAATATATCTTTATTGATTTGAGAGAGAGGAAGAGAAAGGGGGAGAAAGATAGAAACATCAATAATGAGAGAGTCATTGATCGGCTGTCTCTTGCACGTCCCCAACTGGGGATCGAGCCTGCAACCCGGGCATCGAGCCCTGAGTGGGAATCGAACCACGATCTCCTGGATCCTAGGTCGATGCTCAACCACTGAGCCATGCCCGGCTGGGCCAGAAACATCAATTCTTACTACAGTAGCCAGACTGGTCCTTTTCAAACCTAAATCTCCGTCACTTTCCAATGGCCTCCAAACCAAAGGGAAGGCCAATGCCCTCCGGGGTCCTGCAGGGCTCTGTGCCCTGCCCCTTGCTCACTCTGCCCCACCCACCCTGGCCTCCTCGCTGTTTCCGCAAAATGCCAGGGAACCTCCTGCCTTGTGGAGAAAGTGAAAGTGAATCTGATATGAAGAGGATATATGAGTACTTGGTTCCAGATATTTCTAAATCCAATTTCATCCTTGCCATGATTTATGAGCCAACTTCCTCCCTCATTTCCCTTACATTAAAGTTGGTGTTCTGTCACTTGCAGCCAATGACCCCTGATAATACCTTCTCCCTTCCTTCACTAAGCCTCTGCAACCGGCCCCCTTCATCTCTGATGCTTTATTACCATAGTCATCAATTTATTCATCCTGTCAATTAGTCAGCACCCATTGGGCATCTGTTCTGTTCCTGGCCCTTGGTTGGATACTGGGACTGTTGCTTGAGGAAATAATTCACATTTCCATGTCTCAAGACTCACAGAGTTAGACATTCAGTACTGAGTCTGGTAGACGGCTGTGACTGAGGGAAGCATAGGAGCTGTAGGAAGTCAGAGGAGGAGATGTATCCCTGTTTGGAAGGCTTCCTGGAGGAGGAGGCCCAAGGTGAGTTTTTCAGATGGGGGTGGGGGTGGAGAGTGGACAAAGGACACTTCAGGCAGAAGAACCTACTTTGTAAGGGTCCAAAGGAGAATGAAAGAAAGCAGCAGCCTGGAGGCAGAGGAGAGGGACACAGGAGATGAACTTATTTGTATTTTCCACCCATGTAACTTCTGGAAGGGGGGGAGCACTCATTTTTTAAGTGTGGAAAGTCCCCAGGGTGGAGTCTCTGAGCAGGGATGAAAAGCAGTGACATTTTACCACAGTAAAGCACTGGAGCGATAATTCTTCCCCCATAAGCTACCCCACCGGTCCTCGGTCCCACCAGAAAAGCCCTGCTCACAGTCGCATCCAGCAGCTGGTCCCAAGTCTGTCGGATCCATCTAAAAATAGGAAGGCAGGGAGTCTAACACCAAGCAGACGGCAGAGAAGCAGCCCAGGCAGGCCTGGGAGGAGCAGAAATATCCCCCCGTCGTAGGAAACATACTCATTACGTTCTGAGCAAAGGCGGTTCACAATGCACCCTGGAGAAAATATGCAGTTATTGCCCCCAAACATGCCAAAGCCCTGCTAATGACTGCACGCCTGCTCGGGAGGCTTAAACCGTTCCAGATGCTGCTTCTTGCCTCTGGGAGAGCTCTCCCTTCTTCCAGCCTGAAGAGCTCTGGGCTCTCCGACCTGCCCAAGTCTCCCTCCCCTTAACCCCTCCCCAATTGTCCCCACCCTGAGAATCATCCAAGGTAGCAGAACATAAATTGAACATTTGGTGGGAGGTGACTAAAGAATGAAAGCCTCCTCTCCCGGTTCTCTAAGGGAGAAACTGAGGCTGGAGCTGGTCAAGATGATTGCCCAGGTCCCCCAGCCAGACAACCCTTCGCAGGGTGTTATTTCCTGGTCTCTGCTTGGGGAACTTCTCAGATGGGAACCCGTGCTTCTTACTGTGAAAATACTTGGTCTTTTCTAACTACCCCTCTATGTGTTCGGGGATTCCTGTGCCTGGATCCACAAGCAATGAGTCCCAGGCCTTCAAGGAGCTGAGAGCCGGTGAGCAGGCAGACACCTATGAGCGTATACAAGGCAGAGAAGAGTGCTTTCTGCAGAAACTGCCCTGTTCAGTTGCCTCCAGTCTGGGCTGCCAGCCTCCTCTCTCCTCTCTTTGTAGCAGACATTGCTCAGGGTCCTTTACCTCCTTCCTAAGGGAACCCAGTTTTCCCGGGATCCACTCTCTTCCACACAGCAACCTGCCTCATGGGAAAGTGACCCACTCCCAGTCCCTGGAGTAAGCAGGTTCTGATTAGTCCTGGTCAAACCAGTAAGACTTTCCTCCTTGCCAGTGACTGGTTTAGGAATGAGAAAGCGACCCGATTCTGGCCAACATTGGGGAGGGAAGGGGAGCTTTCCTGTCCTAAGAAATTTAGGCATGGGAAGAGACACCTGTCTGCTGGATACCTGGCACTCAGGTGTTGTAGTTCTGGGTGCTGTAAGAATCTTGTCACCAGCCTGAAGATGAAGCCAATCTGTGAGGGACAGCACAGCCAGGAGGACCACTGAGAAAGGGAGCCAGAGGCCTAACCACATCCTGCCTCTGACCTTCTTGTCAGGGAGAAAATATATTTCCCTACATCCTAACTCACTTTGAGTTGAGGTTTTCTGTTACGTGAAGCCAAAAACAGCCTAAATGATAAGGCCCTTCCGGTCCACCGTCCACATTGCCAACGCAGCGGCTATTATAAAACAGGAATCTCATCACATCACTTCCTGACTCCAGCCCATCAGTGGCTACTTTTAGCAGTTAGGACAAAGGCTTTATTTCATGTCTCTTCTCCCTGCACAACACCTCCACCTTCCTAGACAAATGTGAGCCACTGAGAACAGGACCTTGGTCTTCATCACTGCTCCCTGGGGCCGAGCAGAGAGTTGGCTACAGAGCAGGTGCTTAGAAATACTGTGGGATAAATGCAGAGAAAGAGGAGCTGCGGGCAAAGCCTACGCTCCACCTTTGGCTCTGCACTGACTTGCCTGGGGACTTTAGGCAAGTCACTCCCCTTTCTGGACCTCAATACCCGAAACCGTAAGAAGGCACATTGGACTAAAGCAGCAGCTGAAGAAAGGGAGTGAAAATACCCCTTGGCTACTCTGTGTGACAGTACTTGCGCTTTTGGGATCCACTAATGGCTTAAAAACAGAAACGACTGCAAAGCGTTGAAATGTGGGCACTTACCAGTCACAGCAGCATCAATAACCACTCGAAAGACATTCATATCTGTGTGTGAGACACGCTGTGCTTCCTCTTTACACACAGCCCTGGGTGCCACGTGGCTCTCAGATGCCTGGCCTTTGCTAAGGGGCCTGTGGGGCCGGTTGGGATTCACTGGCCCGGATGATCTCGGGGTTCTTCAGGCAAGAGGGGCTGATGGGTCTAACAAGGGCCGCAGGAGTTGTACGAGTCGCTCAAGATCACGCAGAAAACGAGCGGTGGATTCCAGGGCGCTCTCTGCCAGCCTGGGCTCCCTGGGCTCAGCCAGCCTGTCTGCAGCGGCAGCCCCCCAGCCTTCCTGGAGATGAGAAGCGGGGAGGTCCAAGAGCCCCGAGGCTGCCTGGAGTGCAGACGAGGCGGACGGCAGTGCGGCGCGCTGACAGCCCCACACGACACGGAACACGCTTCCGATGCTGGCATGCGGTTTGGGAGCGGCTGGAATGACACCCTCAGGGCTGAGCCGACATCCTCTGAGTCTGGGCCCTGCTAAGGCCAGGACCACACGGGCGGTCTCGCTCTGGGTCGCAGGGCTGAGCAGAGAGGCAGGGAGGGCAGGAGGCAGACTCCGAGCTGGAATCAGGCACAGGGACCTTTTGTCTTTCCAGACACGCGGGTATTTGTTAGCTCTTTCATTCGTTCATTCGTTCGTTCATTCAGCAAGGTAGTCAGTCAGTCACTCAACAAATGCTCAGAGGCGCGCAGCTCGCAGCCTGGCATAGGGCCCAAGGATGAGCTGGGCACAGAGGGAGGCAACCCAGAACGTGCTGAAATCTCTGGGTGCGCTCGGGCCAGAGGCGCCGGGGGCTTTTTGCCTGGGGAAAGAAGGAGAAATTGGGAAATGTTTTCTAAGAATAAAGTGGTTATTTTCTGCGAGCTGTTCTCAAGGGCCCAGGAGGAGCACACCAGACAGGTCAGGGAAGACTGGAGCTTCTGGCAGAGGGGCGGGTGAGAGGAGGGGCAGAGTTCCTCCTCTGCATCTGGATGGGAAACCCTCAGGGTTTTTGTTCGCTGGTTTGTTATTTGTTTGACAATGTGGAGGTGCAATCTTTCAGAGGTTCAGATGGACTTCTTGTTAATGAAGATCTTAGGAATCAAGGGGCTGATAGGAAAAATAAATGAGACTGTATTTGTATATAGAGATGGCAAAGCGGGTTGTGCTCATGTGGGTTAGCAAAGGCTCCGAGTGGGAGAGGACCTGGCCTTGGGCTGAAAGCAGCTCTGTATAGACTGTGTGTGTTCCAGGGGGAGCCGGGCCCAGGGGGGTGGTGAGAAATGAGGCAGGCGGGGCTGCAGGCCGTGTGGCGCCTGCCAGCCATGTTAATGACCCGGCTGACTCCTGAGATGATGCGGAGCCACTGAAGGTGCTTAAGTGGCCGTAAGGTCATGCTAGCTGCTGAGTAGAGAAGGAATCAGAGCGGGAGGCAGTGAGCCAGCCAGGAGGCGGCTGCAGTGGGCAGTGTGAGTACCAATACTGGCCTGAACGAGGACTGAGACAGGGGACAAGAGGAGAGTGGATCTGAGAGAAATTTCTGAGAAATGACAGGTCTCAGGTGACTGGACATGGTCGGAGAGAAAGGAGTGGAGAATGATGGCCAGTTCTTGGACTTGAGACAGAGTCGGTGTTTAAGCCATTCTCTCAGATGGACGGCTGGGGGTTTCTCTCTGTTCTGGTCTGCAGTGAATGGGACCGAAGGGACCAGGGCCCCCCTCTACTCTCTCAGCCTCCAGCCTCTTCCCTCGCTACCTATCTGCTTCCACACTGATCTAAACTAGTGTCACCATGTCATTCCCCTGCTGAAGTGTTTTCAAAGGCTCCCTATTGTGTCTAGAAAGATCTGAGCTCCTTAGGTGGGCAAATAAAGTCACTTACAATCTAGCTTCTTTGTCTCGTTTCCTTGACCCTCTACATTAGCCACGGTGAATAGTAATAGTAACAACAACAACACAACAGCCTACACTTACACAGCATTGGCATGTGCCTGGCAGCGTCCTAAGAACTTTACATATATTAGCTCATTCTTAGTGGAAAAACACTGGAAGTCTCACACTTCCCAGAATGGACCATATCCTCTCTTGCCTTCAGACCTTTGCACCTGCAGTTTTCTTGTCCTGGTGTCCAACTGTCCTTCCAGCTGTCTGACACAGATTTATTGACCATCAGCTTGTGTCAGGGACTATACTAAGTGAGACATAGTGCCTGAGTCTAGTGTGGAGACAGGACACATGAAGAGTCAATAAGGTAAGTGCAGTGACGGAGATGTGATGGGAGCACAGAGAAGGAGCCCCTAATGCGGCCTGGCCTCTGCCCCACCTGACCAGCTGAAGCTCTAACCCTCCAGGAAGTCTTCCTGGCTGCACCAGACTGGGTGAGGTTCCTCTTCTGGGCCTCTGCAAGTTGCTTCTCTGCCCATATTACACACTGACCACCCAGAATGGGGAGTGACTGTGTGGCTGCCCCCTCCTGAGCACAGTGAAGGCAGAGAACAATCTGACTTATCACTGACCACATCCAGGGTGATCTGGACACAGATCCTTAGGATCTGCTGAATGGAAGCTCTTGAGGAATGAAGAGTCACAAGGAAGGCCATCCTCTTTCTGGGTTGTTCCCTGATGCTCTCCCCAGAGTCAGGGCTACCCTTGTCCCTCTTTTTGAGCCCAGCTCAGGCCCCTGGGCCCAGAGGGTGCTCCCTCCACAGGAGTCAGGCCCTGCAGATAAGGCTGGGGCTGCTGCTTTCATCCCTAGCTCAGGAGCAGCCTGGTTAGAAAAGGCCACACCAGGATGGTGCCCAGCATCTCCCAAGCCAGGCTGGAACTGTCCACCCCAGGCTTCTGAGGAAGGAGCAATATCTTGGTCAGCTCTAGTTGTGGAGGTAAGAGGGAGGGGTCCTGCAGCAGCCCTCAGGGTCCCTGGGTGGCAGGGGGTAGGATGGGCGTTTTCTCTGAGATTTCCTTTCTTTCCTGAGCCCCTTCTGCAGCCTTGGGGCTATGGGATAAGTAGATGTTGTGATGTGTGTTTTTTTTTAAAGAATAAATGACTATGCAGCAGTCCAAAACTAGAGGAATATTCTTCAATATTCCAGAAAGCCTTATGGGCCTGGCAATAACTCAGGCTGGCCCTTTTGCCCTTTGTTGGGTTAACACAGCTCTTTCTCCCCAGAGCTCTGGAGGGGAAATCACAGGGCCCTCCTAGAGGGGCTGCAAATCTCAGGGTAGAGACCTGAACCGACTTTCAGCCTAAGCCCCTTCTCCCAGGCAGAGTGGTTGGGAGGCTCTGGCTCCCAGCCTCTGCTCCTTGCCTGGAAGTGCATCTTGGCTGTGGTGCCTCTGCTGAGGTGGGGCTGGGGGCAGGGAGCCTTGGGGGCCAATGCTAACAGCTTTGCACAGGGTGGGAATTTCCACTCCTATCTAGGGAGCCATCAATGCTGTGTGCCCTGACCTGGGCCTTTGGCCTCCAAAGGGCAGTGGGAAGGCCGGCCCCAGGGCCAATCCCTGGCCATTAATCCCTCCTGCCAGTCCGAATATCCACCCAGCATGGTCAGACAAAGGACTGCCCAGCCCAGCCACCGTGTTCCTCCCGCCCCAGGGGCTCCACTCAGACACTGGGCCGCCTGGAATCCAGGCCCGTGAGAAAGGAGCCGCCTTCACTGGCTGTCTTATGCCCGGATGCTCAGCCACATCCCATCCGGCCCAGGGCCTGTGAAAAGAGGGCCCAGCCACGCTGAAAACACGGATTAGCCCTTGGGCTACCCTGACACTGGCCTGCTTGGCTCTGGGAAGCAGGCCCAATGGAGGGGGCCAGGCAGGCACAGAGAATTGGTGAAGTCTGGGTTCTCACCCCTTTGGCCCAGCTCCCTGCCCCCACCCTCCTCAGGATTAGCACAGCCAACGGCATATTCAGTGTCATTTATTGAACATATACTATGTTCCAGGCTCTGGACATGAACCAGGAAATTGAAAGTACAAGAAAATCAGTCTGCCATGGAGATAGTAAGTGTTCCTCCACCCCTAGTTTGGAGATGTGAGACAGAGGCTGTGGTAGGGGGCTTCAGAGGGGACTGAATTCAGCCCTAGAAAGGGGGGAAAGATGGTAGCTCTTGGTCTGTGCCTGAGTCTAACCGCAGCATTGTGGAAAATACACAGGCTCTGCAATCACTTCTCTGGCTCTGCCTCTCTCCCTCCCCTCCTGGTTTAATTCTGGATCTCCTATTACCAAGTGCCAGCGTGGGCCAGACCTTTTGTACATGATCTCATTTAAATCTCATAACAATGCTGAGGGTTCATTCGTGTCCCCACTTGGCAGGTGAGGACACTGCAGCTCAAATGAGCAACTGGCCCCAGGTCACTCAGCTCTGGGAGCAGGATCCCATTGCTGCAGTTGCCTGTCTGCCTTCTTTCTGTGTGACAGCATGTCTTGTGTCCAGTACGGCCTGTGCTCAAGCAGTAGAACACAAGGTGGAGAGGGTATGAAGTGGGACGTGTTCATGTATAAACCGGCTGACTCTTCACTGTTGTGGGGTGGGGGACTGGCTTTAGACCTCCCAGTGTGATCTCTTTCCTCTCTGCTTGTACAGCCCCCTCTGCCCCCTCTGCCCACCTCTCTCACAGCCATAATTGTCTGTCCCTCTCTCCACCAGACTGTGAGTCTCTTCACCTCTCTTCCCTGAGTGCTGGCAAAGGGCCTGGCACACAAGTGTTCAGTGAATGATGTGGGCTAAGCTGAGGCAGAACTGAAGGAGGGATGGGTTTGGAGTCCATGTGGAATTGACAGGACTTGAAGATTGCTTGGATGTGGGGGTGATGGGGGAGGGGGGAGCCCAAGACAATATCCATATTTCTGATCTGGGTGGTGAGGGGTAAGGGGTCCATTTGGTGAAATCTGGAATACAGAGGGGAAGCAGGTTGGGGCTGGGGATATGCTAGGTTGAGGGTGATGTGCAGTGGACATTTGGAATATGCTGACCTGGAGGTCAGGACAGAGGCTAAGCATGAAGTTTGCAGCTAGAGCTGTGAGGGCTGGAAGAAAGCTAGAGTAAGTTAGTTCTACAGTCCCGGCTTTAAAATATGATGCTCTTAGAAGAGTCATGGTGCTGGTGCTCTGAACTCTGGGTTTAATTCCAGCTCTGCTACTAGCTGTGTGGAGCGAGGTAAGTCACTCAACCTCTCAGAGCTTTAGTGCCCTCATCTGCAAAATGGGTAACAGTGCCTACCACACAAGATGTTCACACTTAAGTGTGTAATGGGTATAACCTGTCCACCACGTACAAAATGCTCAGTAATGACGGCTGCTATATTATCAGCTGAGACTGGAGCTGAGAGAGGGGACCCTTGAGATTAAGTGTGGATTTTGAAGCCCTAAGCCATAGGCCCGAGTACCTAGAGGCATTTCACATCAGGGCTGGAACTGGGGTGAGGCACCTAGGGGCCCACATTTAAGGAGGCCCGGGCTCTCAAGTACTGGCCCTGCACTTGCACCACCCTCAGAGTGAGTGTCCCCTTAAATTGAGGCCTTGGGAATGCCACGTGCCTGACCTTCCCCCAGCCCTGCTCCCTTGATCTTGCCTCTACCCAAGCCAAGCCTCTTTAAGACAAGGCCCCTTTACCCTTTGGTTTCTGCCAAGCCAGGGCTGCTGGCTCTCCTCTCATTTTAGAGAGGTTTCCTGAAATAGGCTCAGGGTAGTATCACCTGGGGAAGGTGGTGGTGGGTGGCACTTCCCAGAATGAGTTTTTAATAAAGACTGCTAAGATCCACCCCCCAACCCCCCAGGCAGTCCCACTGAGACGTGAGTGTAGCATTTCTGTGCCAATAAGTAGCTCTCTCAGACCTCCAGTCTGTGGAAGCTCTTGGGGTCTGTCTCTCTGTGACCAGTACCTGCTCCTTGGAACTTTGGGCTGTGCAGGCCTGTGTTCTGTGCATCTTCCCAGTGTGCACACTGTGTGTGTGTGTGTGCAATGGAGGAGCCCTTTTTCTAGAACAGAAGGGACATGGAGAAGAGGCAGCCAGAAAAGCAACTCCAAGTTACAGATTTCCAGGGCCCTCCATTTAAAGCAGTCTTCTGCCACTTTTCAAAGGATGCTCACAAGTGTCCCGGATGGGACAGGGTTGTGGGGGAGACAGGAGAAAGAGGGGCTTTGACCATGGAGCCACCAAACATCCGTCCCGCCCGCCACCCCCAGCCAGCTTCCCCCCTCTGCCTTCCCCTCCCCACCCTGCCCTTCTCCATTGCCTAACGTCCGAGCGTGGGCCTGACACTCCCCTGACCAGCACAGGTTAGGACCCTGGAGGCTGGCAAGCCGGCCCTGGACGGCTCTCATCTCTGCCCAGGCTGGGGCTGGAAGGACAGGGAGGAGGCCAGGAAACAAGGGTGGAGGGGACGGGACTCAGCTGGGAGACGCACCACGGGGAGGGGCGCAGAGCGTGAATGGGTGGACTTGTGACTGGCACTGACCCCAAAGCGAGGAGGTGGAGGGAGATCTTAAAGGAAGGGGAGCTGATGAATTCAGGGGGACTGACCCAGTGGGGATGCGGCCGGGATGAGGCTGGGTCTAGAAAAGACTGACCCAAAGCAAGGAGACCAAGGGAGGGGCAAAGAGGGCAGGGGCCTGGGGACGCGGTGAGGGGGTGAGGGAGGCAAAGTAGGGGGAGGCGCGGGCCGGCGGGGAAGGTCCGAGCTCCGGCCGGAGTCGGGCGGGGGAGGGGAGCGGCGTCCATATAAGGCGGGTCGGCGGCCCCGCTCTCCGCGAGCGGCGCGCGCCCGGCGGCGGTCTCCCCGCGACTGCGCGCGGCGCCATGGAGCCCCCCGCCGCCTTCCCCGCCTTCCCCGCCCCGCCCTCCGTCGCGCCGTCGGGGCCGCCGC
This sequence comes from Miniopterus natalensis, assembly GCF_054644295.1. Lineage (NCBI taxonomy): Eukaryota > Metazoa > Chordata > Mammalia > Chiroptera > Miniopteridae > Miniopterus > Miniopterus natalensis. The sequence goes on from NC_142089.1 coordinate 27,614,346, forward strand.
CGCCGCCGCTCGCGGGAGCCGAGGCCCGGCCGGAGCCCGAGGAGGCGGCCGCGGGCCGCGAGGAGCCGGAGCCCGCGCCGGGCCCGGGCCGGCGGCGGCGGCGGCCCCTGCCGCGCGGGAAGCCGCCCTACTCGTACATCGCGCTCATCGCCATGGCGCTGGCTCACGCCCCCGGCCGCCGCCTCACGCTGGCCGCCATCTACCGCTTCATCACCGAGCGCTTCGCCTTCTACCGCGACAGCCCGCGCAAGTGGCAGAACAGCATCCGCCACAACCTCACGCTCAACGACTGCTTCGTCAAGGTGCCCCGCGAGCCGGGCAACCCGGGCAAGGGCAACTACTGGACGCTGGACCCCGCGGCCGCCGACATGTTCGACAACGGCAGCTTCCTGCGGCGCCGCAAGCGCTTCAAGCGCGCCCCGCCGCCCTTCCCCGCGCCCCCGCAGCCGGGGCCCTACGCGCCCTTCCCCGCGGGCCCCGGGCTGCTCGCGCCCCCCGTCCCCGCGCCCGCGCCGCCCGCGCGCCTCTTCGGCGTCGACAGCCCGGTGAGCCTGCCGCCCGAGCTGGCGGGGCTGGGCGCCCCCGAGCCGCCCCGCTGCGCCCCGCTCGACGCCGCCTTCCCGCCCTGCGCGGCCGCCGCCTCCCCGCCGCTCTACGCGCCCGACCGCCTGGGGCTGCCCGCCGCGCGCCCCGCCCCCGCCCCCGCCCCGGCCGAGCCGCTGCTGGGCTGGGGGCCGCCGGGCGCGCTCGGCGCCCTCGGCGCCCTCGGCCCCGGGGAGGCCTACCCGAAGCCGCCGGGCTACGCGGGACTGGAGCGCTACCTGTGAGCCCTCCCCCGCCGGCAGGGGTCGCCCGGGGTCCTCTCGCCGCCGGGACTGGGGCGCGGAGCTCCCCATCTTTGCCCCTGGGACTGAGCACACGTTACCTCTTTCCATGGGTAGAATCCCACCATCTCTCCACCGGATTGATCCCCCCACCCCAATGCGTGAGCCCCTCATTTCTTATCCTTTCACTGTGAGCCCCTGTCTGTGCGCTTCCCCAGCTCTGTTGTTGGTCCCACGTCCCCAGGCCGATCACCATCCGTGAGTCTCCACCCCAGGTTTCTGGTGAATTCCAAGCCTTCAGAATCCAGGCCTCCCGTCTCAAGCCGCCTCCCTGACTGGCTCCTTATTTCTTCAACCTTCCCTCTTGTTTATACAATAGAGTTGAGACGCCCGGGTTCATGACTCCCTCGCTCACTTCTCTTTATTTCCCACAAATTTGACCCCCACCCCCACTTACCTGCCTGTCCTCAGTTTCTTACTGGGAGAGTGCTCCCCTCCTTCCACACACACTCACCTGGCCGCGCTGGTCCAGGCCCTGGGGACTGTTCTTGGAGATTTCCGAGACAAGCAGCACCAGGGGCTCTGAAAGGGGACTTAGTGGGCTACCCACCATCCGGAAGATTTAGGACTGATTCATTAGATTAGTAGTTTTTAAATTAAAGCTGATTTTATTTGATTAAAAAGAAAGAGGAAAGCTTTCTCTGGGCTCTGTGTGCTGGCTGGTGATTTGGGGGAGTGGTCTGGGGTGAGCTTTGTTCAGGATCTTTGGTTGTCATATAGTGTGAGCCTCTTGTGAAGCATCAGGCAGAGGTTCATGAAGTAGGATTAGGGTGGGATTAACCATAGCCGTGCACATAGTAGGCCTGGTAAATGCCATCACCTGCTGCATCCCAGAGGGTGAGAAGGGTGTGCACATGAGTATATTTGGCCAGTGAGTTTGTCTGCTGTGTGTGATTACTTCCAGCTTCCATGGATAAAGAGGCATTGGCCGCTCCTTCAAGTACTTATTGAATGTGCCAAGTACTGTGCTAGGATTTGGGAATAAATACATTGTGAAACAAATGGGCAAGATCGCTGCTTCGTGGTGCTTAGGGACCAGTGGGGAAGAGACATTACCAATCACTCCTCAGAGAAATAAGTGCTCTAGATCCTTGGACTCAAAGTGCAGTCCAGGGACCTTCACCAGCTCCTGGGATGAAATGTGTCACCTTGGTAGAAATGCAGAATCCCAGGCTCCACTTCAGACCCACGGAATCATCAGATTCTGCATCTTAACAAAATTTGCCCGAGATTAGTATGCACAGTATTCTGGAGAAAAGGCACTGGGCCAAGGCTGGGGGTTCACGTTAAAAAGCTCTCTATTTAAAGAGCCCCCACACATGCTTCTGGAGCTGTGCCCTGCACCATCCGCTATGCCCCTTGTCTTACCTCCTTTGCTAAATTGGGAGCTGGGGCAGTAGGGACCTGAGCTGATTCCTGACTGTCCCCAGCACCAAGGACAGGGCAGCATTGAGCAGAGACTCAGAGGTAGGTTGTTGTGTGAGTTGGCCTTTGCTCTTGTCCTACTCCCTGGTGCTGACCCAAATGCTAAGCATCAGGCTTCCCTAAACTCCTCTGTGCCAGGGATTCCAGTCTAGTAGGGTCTAGATTAGAGGTGGGAAAAGGTGGGGAGGGGATCGGTGTGCCTTGAGCCCAGAGTGAACCTGATTTGCATGTTGAACATGCCTGATGCACCTCTCTTAGATACAAGAGTTTAAAGCTCATGTGGGGGTGCAGGGTGAGAGTGGAAAGCGGCAGCTCATGGAGGAGAAAGATGCAGGAAAGCTGAGAAGGTAGGGAGGATCATCTTTGGAGGTAGGGCAGTAGGCCTGACAGTCTGGTATGAAACACCCTGGTTAGACTTCTTCCCCAGCTGTTAACCTCTTTGAGCAAGAGTCAGATCACATTTGCCTGATGCATAGCAGCTCTTCACTTAATATTTGTTGAAAGACTCGCTGCCTGAATGACTCCCTAGTGTCTTTTGGGCCTGACTTACTGAAAAACGACTGGGTTGACAGTACTCTGGCACATTCTTATCCATTCTCACCTGCAGTCCTCACTTGCAATGTCTCCATTTGTCTAATGAGAAAATTACCCCTCCCTGGGGCCCAGCAGGTAGCCAAGATTCAACCTGGTTCTCTAAGGAGTTCCACAAAGATCAAAGATCAACCAGTTCCACAAAGATCAAAATGCAAACCTTTTTCTGCTCCAAATGGTGTTACAGCCTCTCTTCCCACCTCAAAGTGCCTCTTGATAACTTTCTTCCAAATCCAAGAAGTTTCCAGGGAGGGAGAGGACTGTTCTCACTCTGCTGAAGTCGGGAAGTGCTTCGTGAGCTCTGAATTTCATTCTTGCCACTGCCATCCCGCAGGTCTCAGTTCCTGGGATCTTGGAACAATGCTGACTGGATGAGGTGGGAAGTGTGTGCATGGAAATGCTAGAAAGGTCACTGCTGAACTGGAAAGTCAGATTTTATTTTGAAATGTCTCTTTAATTTCCTTTCATTCAACAGCATGGAGGGCTCACCATGTGCCAGCCATGGGTACAAAGAAAGGTAAGAATTCCATATCTTCCTTTCTGTTGGTTTCTTTGTTTCAGTCCAGGTCAATTTTGGGGGAAATTTTGCACATCTGCATTTAAGATGATTATTTTAGCGTGAGAAGCTAAGTGTGCACTGTGACGATAAAACGGTTGAGTTAAAGCTGTGCTTTTTTAGCCTTAAGTTCTTCAGGGGTGGGGGCTGAGGAAGAGGGGAATGGGAGGTTGTTTCTGGGTTCAGTTTGCACTAACTCCTAGGGAGGTGGGAAGGTGGCTTGGTGGGAAACGAGGGCTTAGAGGATGAAGGCAGGGGAATGGTTCTGAGCTCCTTCTAGGAGTGAGCTGTGGGGCTGCTTCCTGATTTGGGGGGCGGGGCTCGGAGCACTGGAAGGATGACTTTGGGCCCAGGATGGTGCTGAGCTGGTTAGCGGGCCTGCTGGAAAGAGGCCACATGGCCCTGCTCGTGGGAAGTTGAGTACACAGGAAAGTGACATCCTTGGCAGGGACTCGGGAAGCATAACAACAGAGAGATTTCTCCAGGCAATTTTGAGAGCTATGGGCTTCACCTGGAAGGCAGAAGGGAAAAGAAGTAACATGGAGCACTCTCCACCATAGTGACTGGGTCGGTTTTAAGCCCCTGTGAAGTACCTCTTTGGGAGACCCTGGAAGTATGAGGTGGGGGCAGGGGATGATTTTGCAAGGTACAGGAGGCTAAACAGTCCCCCTTTAAAAGGAAAACAGTCTGTGGACTTCCAACATTTACTTTAACTTTTAAAAATTATAATGTCATTTAGTATGGGCAGATATAAAATCCTTAGACTTGTATCTCTTAGGCAACCATAAAACAGAATTTTTATAAATTAAATTCAAACAGCTACAAAATAAAAATTTAAATTCATAACATTAATAAAATATAAAATATTATTTTACTGAAACCAAATCACTTGCACCTTGACTGTGACCCTGATTGCTTCATCTCAGGTGTTCTGGGTTTGATGTGCCTTGGGCCATGTGACAAGTAAATTCACCCACCACTTTTTTTTCATTTGAATGAACTGCCCACATTCCTTCAGACAGTGAGCCGTGCCTACAACTGGCCCAAACACAGAAGATACTTGTAAAGCCCACATTGTTTTTTGCCTTATCTCAAGATTAAAGCAGCACTACTTGATAACAAATGCAAATGAAGACTCTAAATATCTGTATTCTGGTATTTATGGTATTGGGAGGCTATCTAAATGATCCAGGATGTGCTCATGTGAATGCGTTTTAAGATTTTTATTGCAATGAATGTACAACATTCACAGGTGTTCATAAGTTCCTACATTCTTGGATTAAGCACTTGAAAAGAGCATCTAAATAACTTAAATTAGAAATTGAAATTACAGACTATTTATAAATTAATAAAGGTGAGAACAGTACATATTAAAATCCATAGGATGTGCTCAGAGGACATTTCATAGCTCCAAATATGCTCTTAGAGGGGATCTGAGGTAGGGCGGAGACATGGATTAAAAGGCTACTGCAGGATCCAAGGACAAAAGGGTGGTGGCTTGGAAAGGTAGCAGAGGTGGTAGAGAAAAGTAGATATCCAAAGGTAGGGGGACAATCCATCAGTGGCTAAAATCCTCCTACTTCCACGGAGATTACAAACTTTCTTGTTTAATCATTGCCTCAGGTCGCTGACCCTGAAAGCTTGGGGGTGGCCATTTGGCTGGTAGAAACCCTGGTCTGACTTGACTGATTTAAGGAGTAACCTATCTCAAAAGACCTATTAGTACAGAGCAAACAGAAAATACTATCTAGAGACCATTCCTCCACCAAAGAGCACCTAGGCTGGCTGGTTTTACCCGTGAATTCTGTCCAATCATCAAGAGACCGATTTTCCTAGTTATACAAATTGTTGCAGAACCCAGAAAAAAAAAAGTCATCCCAATTCTGTGTACTTAATTACATTATCAAAACCGGATAGGGGTTTGCGCAAACAAAATCTAGCCACTCTCATAGAAGATGCAGAGTTCCTCAATGAAATATCAGCAAATTGAATCTGGCGGTATATTACAAAGAGGCATGATCAGATGCCGTTTACTCCTGGAATGCAGGGTGGCATCAGAATTATTAGCTCCATCTTACAGATGATGAAATTGGGGTTCATAAAGGCTAAGTGACTAACCCAGGTCAAGCTGCAAAAGGACTGATTCTGAACTTGATCCAAGTCCTCCTGACTCTAGTCATTCTCCTTCTCTGAGGAGTCCAGGGAGGTAGAAACTTGGATAGAGAGCTCCAGGCACCAATAAAATTCCTCAGATTATTTCAATATTCCCCACCCACTCACACCCACAGTCTGGATCTGGAAAGTTACCTTTCCAAGCCAAGGGACAGGTTTTGGTTTCCTTTTCCTTTCAGTTTTCCTCTTCCTGCCCCTTCCATGCTTCCCCCCTCCCTCCCCTTCTCCTGGACTCTTCTCCCTTCCTCTCTCCTCAATTTTGTGGAGACAAAAGCGCCACCTATCGGCCACCTTGTATGCACCTGATTTGATCTGGAAACCAGTGGAATGAAGCCAGGATCCTTTTGGATGGTTTTTGGGTCTAGGGGTGGCTTCTAGTGACTGAAAGGTGGGGAACCCAAATGTTTGGTGTGGGAGAGGAAAACTGGCTGCCTCTTCCACCTCCCCTGGGAAGCCCTCCCAGATCTTCGGTCCTTCCCTTCTCCCCCTCAATCTTCTTGGAAGCCCTTGGTAGCCTTCCCTGTAGAGGAGCTGGGAATGGGGGTGGGTGGTCCTAGCTCTACTCTTTAAGAGGCAAGTAGAGGAAAGCATGCTTGGCTGGGGTCAGGAAACCTGAGATCTAGTCCCTGGTCAAACTTAGGCAAGGCCTTTCCTCTCTCTGTCCTTCACAGCAATTCACAACTCTCTCCAAGTTCCTAGATTGTGCCTCTTCCCCAGCTGAGACTCAGAGATGCATCAGACACTGCCCCTGCTCAGAGGAGTCAAATATCGGTGGGTGACAATATAGTGTGCAGAGCGCTGACAAGATGAGGGAGCTATTGGGTCACTTTAGTCACCAGTTTGGGTCTCTGTCTCAGGCTCCTCTGAAACAGAATGTGCCCTGTCCTCTCTGCCTGGGTGGAATGGCCTTTGTAACTGCTAAAGCCATCATGATGGTAGGTGAGGATATACTACCCTGCCTTCCTGGGGACAGGGCCTGTGTCTTCTCTGTCCCCTGTTGCCCTCACTGGGCAGCCTGGCTGGAGCTGGGCATGCCAGGCTTTGGCCTGAGCTACCCCTTGTCTGGAGGCTGGATTTGAGATTTAGGGGGTAGAGCAGAATCAGAGACAAGAGGCCTGGACCCTGCTTGAGAGAGACACAGGCCCCACCTTAAGCATCAGATTGTTTTCCTGAGTTGTGGAGGGGCTGGGGGCTTTATGGGCTTCATGAGGAAGGCTTCCTGGAGGAGGTGAGCTCTGGTTTGGTTTTTGAAGGAAGGGTGCAGAGGGTCTATTGCTCTAGTTCCTATGAAAACCCTTTTCTCTACCCTAATCCCTGTCCAGCCTGGCAGACTGAGAAGGTCTATTTCCAAAGCAATTTAGGTAGTACCAAGAGAGGAGCCAAAGACAGAGGAATGGGAACAGAAGAGGAGTGCAAGGTAGAAAATCTGGGGTCGTAGCAAGCAGACTCCCCTTCTTCCCTGCCTTGAAAGGCAGCAAGTCAAAGCTCACAGATGTCCAATAGTCAGGCTTTCACGGTCCTGCCCTCAACACAATAGCCACTGGTGGTATTTTCAGGTTGGAGCCCATAGAAGTGTTTAGCATGTAGTAATGTTTTTAATTTTGCTTTGCTCACTTAGCCTTATTTATTTGAATGATTGCATTGTTTCTTTTATAGTACTTAATTGCTTAATAGGTAATACATTTACTTGGCTTTAAAAGCATAAGGAAGTATTTAGCAAAAAGTTGCCCATTTACCCCAACAGATAATCAGTTATTAATTTTTTAGTCATCCTATTTTTGTTGCATATGGAAACCAAAACAAATATACATTATTTTCTCATTTACGAACTTATACACACAATTGGAAACATAATGTTTACAAAGTTATATATCTTGATTTTTTTTTCACTCTACAATGTACCTTGGAGCTCTTTCCAGATCAATTCATAAAGAACTTCTTTATTCTATTTTACCCAGCATACTATTCCCATACATAGATGTGCCATTATTTAACCAGCCCTCTGTTGATAGACATTTACATTGTTTCCAACCTATTGTCATTCCCAAGCCAGCAATGAGACCTTGTACATATATTATGTGTGTAGGTTTATTGGCAGGAAAAATTCCTAAAGTGCACTTCCATGCAGCCCTTTTCAGGACACCAAGCCCCCCGTGTGTTCACATTGGCTCTTTTGGCAGCTGTCTTCTTTTATTTCTCAAAGGGACCCTTGGTGACCATAGTCAGAATTTTCAAACCTCACTGCCCTCCTCCCCAGTGGCCTTCACATCAGTCTCTCACCAGGGCCCTTCACCAGGTGTTTTGGCTTCTGGGTGTGGGAAGCCCAGACACTTGCCACCTCCATCCTAGGTGAGTTCTGTGCCCTGTCCAGGGTGATGGCTTTTTCCCTTCTACTTCTAAGCCCTGAGCATCAGTGGCAGGTGTAGGGAGCTAGCTCTTCAGATCTCCACTGTCAGGCCTCCAGGTCTCCTTCCAAATGCTACCATCTTTCCTTCTCCCCATATGGGGACCCAATGTGACTCCCTTCTTCTGATCATAGGGTCATGTTCTAAGATTTGTTCCTTACTGGTCTCAGATTTCCCATTTCATTGCCTCTAATCCCCCAGATCTGAGTGGCCTGAGTGGCCCTAGCTTTGTGGGAGGAAGTGGAGGAGGGAAGATCAAGCAGAGCCCCCAGCGAGAGGCATGCACATGACTAAGGGGGAGCCAAACTCCATGGCTGCAGACAAGGCCCTCGGTAGCCTGGGAACCTCTGGATTGGCCTGCACCTGTGATGTCAGCTAATGTAGCAGATGGCGCCATTTGGGGCTGACCAAGGCTAAGATGACCAGGAGCCTAGACAGGGCAAGGCTGTACAGAAACGTGATGATTATTATTGCTGTGAATGGCAATTGCCCCTACTTGGAATCATAGGTAGGGCACAGTAGTTAAGTGCCCTGATTCTGGAGCCAGACTGTCCGGAACAGGGGATGTACTTCTCACAGGTCAGATGAAGAAACTCATCTGTTTCTGCTGATGATGTAAGCTAGCTTTCTGGGGAGTCTCAGACCCAAGGAAAAAATATGTCACACCATTCATTCATTCATTCATTCATTCATTCATGTGTCTCATACCTACCATTAATTGATACCTACTATGTGTTAGGTTTTCTGCCTGGCAAAAGGTAGTGGTTAATAATGATGATAATGATGATAAGTATTTATTGAGCTCTTTCAAAGTATCAGGCACAGGGCTAAGTACTTTTACCTATTATCTCATTTAATCGTCACAACAACTCAATGTGGTAGGTACAGTTCTTATCCCCATTTTGTAGAAGAGGAAAGATGAGGGTGAAAACAATATAATGACTGTTTTCAAGGAGCTTACAGTGGACAGAGGGTGACAAACTGGAAAACAAATCACGACAACAGAGTGAGTTAAGTCTTTGGGAGCACTGAGGCAGGAGGCCCTCACAGCCTGGCCAGCGTGGGGTAGTGCAGCGGGAAGTAGCACGTAGAGCTTAACGTCTGACCTGGAAGAAGGGTTAGGAGTGAGCCAGGCGGGAGTGAGAGGGAGCCGGAGTTCAGAGGTGAACCGGGGAGAAACAGCACATTGGGTATGAGCGGAGTGCAGGGCCTAGAGGTGAGGCTGGACCTGCAGGCCAGGGCCAGGCTCACCTCCAAGTGGCAGCAGCATTTTTGAGAAGGCCTCGGGGCCTCATGCAAATTACATGCAAATCACCCTTGTAGCTTCTCCCTTAACTTTATAATTTCGAGCACCAGAAGGACTCCTACAGTGGATCTAAGGTCTCAGCAGCACCCTCCTGGTGTGTGTGAGCAACAGAAATTTCTCAGCCCCTCCCTCCCTTCCCAGGGCAGAAGGGAGGCTGGTATTTGCCTGAATTGACACAGTTTCCAGTCTCCAGCTGACCTGCCTATTGATGTAAGACATTCGCGGCCAACCCCTGAAATCTGGAGCCCTTCAAAGTAGCTTGATCTGGGGCTGGGGGTGGAGGAAGGAAGAGCCTGACCTCCCAGTGAAGCTTTGGTCTCTCTTCCTTCCTTACCGCCCTGTCCTGGAGCAGTGATCCCCACCTCTGAACTATCCTCCTGCATTTCCCCTCTCCTATGTCAAAATTCCTCCAACCAGTCCCCTTAAAATGAGCCCCTGCCCCTCCGGCCCCTCCCCCTGCGACTGCCTGGCTCCGGCCCTTGAGTGGACCTATGGTCCAGGAGATCCAGGTTGAATTTCCCGCTCCATCCCCAGCCGGGGGTGTGCAGGAGGCAGCCCGTTGGTGACTCATCATTGGTGTTTCTGTCTCTCCTTCTCCCTGAAATCGATAGGATATATTTTCAAATAATGAGCTCTCCCCAACATCACCTACTTCCCATCCAGGTGACTTGGGAGAGGTGTGGTCTGGGGAAAAGGTGACTAGAGATCTAGTTCCACCTCTGCTACCAACTTGCTGTATGACCTTGGACAAGTCAGCCCACTCTCTGGGTCTCAATTTCCCCAAATGGGAAACAATTTTTGAAAACCTACAGTCCAATTTTAAGATAAATGACTTCAGTCTTATTTTATTGGGAGTGGGGAAGGAAAGAAAAACAGCATACCCAGCATGCAATGCAAAGGGTGAGTGGAGCGGATGGACCGACAGTCTGGAGAAAGGCAAGGCTGGAAGCAGTTCCGCCGTGCAGTGCCGGGTGCGAGCGTTGGAGTCAAGGGTTCAGGCTTTAGGCTCTGAGGAGCTCAGAGCAGGAACAGGGGAAGATGAGTTGGGCTCTGGAGAAGGCTTCCTTCGGAGGAGGCGGGATTTGAGCAGGGTTTTGAAGCATAGGTACAGGTTGGGAAAGGAAACAAGCATGCGCAAAGAAGGCTCAGGAAGTTATGGGTGTCTGGATGATTTTGCCAAAGGTGTGGGGTGGGGCGGGGGAGCCTGGTCCCAGACCTCGCCGTCCGGATCCCGACTGCGTGGATGCGCGGCTCCTCCAGAGGGCGCTGCTCCCCAGGAATACGTGATCGGCATCCGCGAGGCCAGGCCAGGCCAGGGCTCCCGCTGGTCCCTCGCTCCACTCGGTGGGTCTTGGCATCGGCTCCACAGGCCTCGGGCACAGGGCCAGACGAGCCTCATGGGTTCCACCTCTGCTTAGGGATCGGAAAGGCTAAGCGCACGCTTGCGCTTGTTGCATAAGGAGCCAAGTTCGGCCAGCTCTGTACCCTTCTCCCTCCTGCCCTGCTCCTATTCAGGGGTCCAGAAGGACTTGGTTGCCGAGGTTTGCTGCTCCAATAGGCAGCGTGTAATTTGGTCGGAAGGAGGCCGCCGCTGCAGTCGGCCTGGCTGTCCGCGGCGCAGTCCCCGTGCGCTCTCCCCTGCCTCTGTCATCGGCCCAACCACCTGCCCAGGATTGTACCCTCACGGGTCCTTCCCTGCGGGTGTCTCGCTGCGGGCTCGGAGCGGGTTTGCAGTCCCCCAACCGGGTCACGTCGCTTCAAGCCCTGGGGTTAAAGGGAAGCTCTCCAGGGCAGTCCCAGGCACAGAACGTGCGTTCGGGGGGGTGGGGTGGGGTGGGGGGAAACACGGACGGACGGACTCAGGCAGGCGCCGGGTGCTCAGGGAAGTACTCGGGCACTTAGAGCCACTGCTGCCCCGAGGGGCACACCAACAACACACCCGTGGGCAGAGAAACAGACTCTCTGGTCCGGAAACCCCGATGCACTTTGACATCAGGGGCACTAGACCTGAGGCTCCAGCTCCGACACCTGGAAGCGTCCCCGCCTCCCTTGCAGGTCTCTCAAGCATGTGGAACCTGCCCTACTGTGGTCGCTCGAAGCGGGCCCCCAGGTCGGGCGGATTGGGAGCCGCGCTGTTTTCACCATCTCCTGAGCTTGCAGCCCTCTTCCCACGAACGAGAGTCGATAGGCCTCGCAGCTCACCCTGGTCTCAACCGCCGTGCTGTCCTCGGGCGGTAGGATGCTCAAGCGAGCCCTAGCCCTAGCCCTAGCCCTCACCCTCACCCTCACCCTCACCCTCACCCTCACCCACCACGTAGTCGCCGGGTAGGTAGGGCTGTGGTCCTGCATAATGGAAGGACAGATATTTCTTTCTAGGAGTGCAGGGTACACAGGTGTGTGTGTGGGGGGTGCCTGAGAAGTGCCCGACCCCTGAGCCGGCGCCTGGGAGCGGGCAGGTGGGCTTTGGCGGTGAAGGCGCATATGCTGAAGGGCCCGTTAGTGTTGTGCCCGCGCCGCTCCCTGAACTGATCCGGGGTCCCGCTCCTGTGTGCAGGGCGCCCCACCGCCTAAGGAGGGGCGGGAAGAGAGCGGCGGCAGCGTGAGTCCTGCCACTTTCCCCAAGGCTCGTCTGGTTTATGAATAAAATGAGAGAAGCGTGCGGGCGGTGTGCGCCCTGGCCCCGCGCAGGCCGCGCTGTGCCGACGGGCCACACGGAGGGGCGGACCCCGGGAAGACTGCGGGCAACGGGTGGGAGCAGCCACCCGCCTCTAACGAGCTCAGCGCCACTCCTCGCCAGTTTCGCTTTACTTAGTTATATGCCCATAATCATTTGAAAGCTCTCGCCCCCCCCCGCCCCCCGCCCCAGCTCGAAGAGCGTGTTTGCGTGGACCTCAGGAAGGGAAGGCAGGAGCCGCGCGGGGAGAGGCGCCACTGAGAGCAACACATCTCCATAAACACGCAACAACTTCTCTGGGTTGTCCGAACATTTTGGAGTAGGAAACTTCCGAAAGGACATCCCCCCTCCCCCATGCTTCCTCCCAATCGTTTCTGGGTGGCTCAAGAGAAGGCGGCTAAATAGTAAGGCAGACAGAAGAAGACAGACGCTGGGTACCACGTGTTGTGACCAAGGCCCGCAGAGCCTGTAGCCTCCTGCTTCTTGGGGGCTGCAGGCATGGGTGCTGGAGCCCAAGCTTCTGGAAAAGTGCCAGGTTTTCGAGGCGGAGAGTGACACTCACACAGGGTCGCAGAGGCGGGAAAGGCTGGAGCCGAGGGAGAAGGGCAGAAACGAAAGGAATCTCGAGTCCCCCGTTGCCCTTCTCCCAGCCCCCAGTTTCAATGCAAATAGGCCCTCGGGAGGGCTGAGAAGCTCCCAGAAACCCCTTCCTCAGGCAAGAGAGGAGCCTGGTCAGGGGCTAAGCAATCATTTGGATAAACATATCACGTCTGGGCTGGGAGTCCAGACACCTGGGTCCAAACCAACTGGGGTGGGAGGAGGGCCTTCAAAAGCCTGGCAAGTCACAAAAGTAGGAGAAAGGGTCTGGGTGATTCCCTAAAATCAGGTACTACTCCCACTTTGCAGAACACGGGCTGGGGTGGGGGCAGGGGCCTGCACTCCCTTTCCCAGTCTGAGTCTCAGCAGCAGTCTTGAGGAACAGGGCCAGGCTGAGGCAGGGGCCAGCAGCTGCAGCTGCTCTGTAGAACTCTGCCTGAAGCATTAGAACCAGGATATCTGGGCAGCAAATGCCTCAGCCAGCCTTTCCTGAAGCTGGGTAGGGGGCCAGAGCCTGGGGGACCAGGAGTGCTCTGGCAAGGAAGGAAGCTACTTATTTACATTTGGCATTTCAGAAATGAAGATATATAGAAGGTGAGATGAAATAGGATGGTGCTAGTCTTTTTCTTCTCTCCATTTACTTAGATATTAGCTGAGCCGGGCTGGAGCTGGTATGGGGTAGACGGTGTACAGTGTGAAGTGAGAGAGATCAAGCAAGCTGGGAGTATGTGTAGGGTTGCCAGAGAGAATTAATTTGCTAAATCTAGCAACCCTAGGTATGTGAGTTCTGGACTCATGGAAGAAACTTCTCTCCTAAGCCTCCCCCCCTCAAAGGCCTATCACTTAGGAATTCCTGATTCCAAGGCCACTATTCCCTGTGAAATTTCCTGCCCATGGCTTAAGGACTGGACCTCTTCTCTCTTCCCCAAGAACAGTATTTATGCAGGCCTAGCACACTAGGTGGATCCCCTTTGTCTGAGGTCCTATAGAGGAGTCCAGAGGAGTTGCTCTCACAGGATATGAGCAGCCAGACCTGCCTTCCACCCTCTTTTGGCTCAGGAGGACTGAGAACTCAATCATGAAGATTCTGTGACAAGAGTTGCACCCCACCCTAGTCTGTCCCATTGGAGAAGCCTAGGGGAGTCCTGTCCCCACTGGGGCCTCTGTTGCCCTACCTGTGGAATTCAAAAGTTAGATTTACACTAGATTATTCCATTTACTGGAGGCTGCTGTTAGATGAAAGGGAGAATTCATCCACCCTCACATGGGCTCTGCTGAGATATAGCCTGCAGGGGCTGCAAATTCCCTCCCACTCTCTTCTCAGTGCTTATCTACAAGGCACCTGATTCAGCACAGTGACTGGAGATGGCAGTGGTCAGGTGGCTGGACCAGGGGCTTGAGATGAAGTGGGGGACTACACCATTTCCAACTCCCTTCTTTCTCCCCAAGAATCTTCAACACCCTCCTCAAAAGTAGCCCAGAATAATTTGGTTATTTTTGCATATTAGTCACTACCAAGGTGTTTTTAATCTCATTTTTACAGAGGAAGAAACAGAGGCACAAAGTTATGAAACACACAAAATGACAGAGCTGGTAAGTACAGGATTGGGACTCCAGAAACCTGACTCCAGGCTTCCTGTTCTTAATTACTATACAAAGAAGGGAAACTGAGGCTGGGAAGGGGAAGTGACCTGCTGACTGTCATATAGCACGACTGTGGAGCTCAGCTGGATTTCAGGGCTCGAGAGTCCGAGCTTTGGCCACTGCGCGGCGCTGTCGCGGCAGCAGCCTGTCGGTACGCTCAGTTCTTGCTCACCTCCAGTGCCCATCTCCTCTTTCACCCCTCGGAGGTTGATATGGGCGCAATCTGAGCTGGTGCTACTCTTTGCGGGGTTCCTGGAGGGAGACCAGGGGGAGAGACAGGCCTACTGAGGTGGACAGGAGCCCAGCTGGCGAGAAAAAGGGCACAGAACCAACCTGTGTGCACAGGATTCTGAGATGAAAGCAACGCTGGCCCAGGGCTGTGGTCAGGGTTCACTGAGGAAGGTCTCCGTGGGAGTCCTGCTGCCTGTCTGTAAAACCTATAAGTCCAGCCAGAAAGTTGGGTGGGGGGGGCAGCTATTCAGTGCGACTGGGGTTGGGAGAAAGAGGGAAACTGAGCGAGGGATTTCCAGACCCCCAAACAGACATCCAGGCAAATGCAGGGTTTCCACAGGAAACGGAGACAAGGACGAGAAAGACACAGAATCACAGAGTCCGAGACTAATGGATACTGAGACAGAAAAGGTCGGAGTACAGGCAAACTCGGAGCGAAGGCCCGGACCGCGCTCCTGGAATGCGCGCGCCGCGCAGCAGCTTAGAGGAGGGAGCGACAGGCCGCCGGCACACTCCCCGGGACCCGCGTACACTCCCGCGTCCGGAGTCCAGCGGCGCGGCAAGCGGGGTGTCGAGGGGGGGGGGTCCCAGCCTTGTGGGAGAGAGAGGGTGAGCGGTCGTAATCTCTCACCTCTCCGAGATCCGAGGCTGAAAGCTCCAAGTTTACTCCCCGCGATGGCTCGAGTGCGTCTTCCCTCGGGCCGGAAGCCGCTCGGGCTCCGGCGGGCCCGCTCCCGCGGCGTCCGTCCTGGCGTCTCAGCCTCCGGATCGCGCTCCAGCTGCGCTTCGCCCTCGGTGGTCCCGGCTCTGCCGTAGGGAGAGATGATAGTTGGGGGTTGTCGCTACTTCTTCTGGCTCTGGCTGGCGCCCGAGTGGACCTTAATATCCAGGGGCTAAGCGCACTGAAGGCAGCGGCTCAAGGGGACGAAGGACTGGCGGGTCTGCGCGGAAGAGGAGGACCCGCCTCACGCCGGAGCCGCAGCCGGAGCCGGAGCCGAGCTCCCGCCGCCGCGTCTGTTTGTTCCCGCCGGGCCGCTCAGCGGAGCCACTCCGCCCGCCCCCTCCCGCCCCGCCCCACCCCGCTCCGGGAGCTCCGCCCCGGGCTCGCGCTCTTCCGCCCGGGGCAGCCTCTAAGCGGGAGGGACGAATTCCTCGGCCCCCCCATCCCGGGTGGACCGGGGGCCGAGACTGGTCAGGGTAAGAGGACGCCTCAGCTCCTTCCGGGTGCAGGCCCCGGCTCGGGCTCCCGGGGCAGCGGAGAGAGCCGCCAGTCGGGTGCTCCCCGAGAGGTGAGAGCCGCCGAGTTAGACCACGAGGGGGCGCTGCGGAGCTGGGGGACACCCCTCCCTGCCCGCCTCAGTCCCCCGCCCCTCCCCGCCCGCGCGCAAAACACACTCGCCCCAGAGGCAGCGCAGCGGAGCCGGAGCCGCGGCCGGAGCGGAGCCGGAGCACGGCGGTGGCGGCGGCGGCACCATGACCCTGGGCAGCTGCTGCTGCGAGATCATGTCCTCCGAGAGCTCTCCGGCTGCGCTATCCGAGGCGGACGCGGACATAGACGTGGTGGGCGGCGGCGGCGGTAGCAGCGGTGGGGGCGAGCTCCTTGCCCGCTCCGGGCCCCGAGTCCCCCGGGACATGCTCCCTCACGGCCCCGAGCCTCCCTCGGAGGAAACCGAGGCGGACGCAGCTGAGGAAGAGGAGTCGGGCGGCTGTTCTGACGGCGAGCCCCGCGCTCTAGCGCCCCGGGGGGCGGCGGCCTCAGCGGGAAGCCCCGGGCCAGGCGCCGCAGCAGCCCGGGGCGCGGCGGGGCCCGGGCCGGGACCGCCGTCGGGGGGCGCGGCGACGCGGAGCCCGCTGGTGAAGCCGCCGTATTCGTACATCGCGCTCATCACCATGGCCATCCTGCAGAGCCCCAAGAAGCGCCTGACGCTGAGTGAGATCTGCGAGTTCATCAGCGGTCGCTTCCCTTACTATCGGGAGAAGTTCCCCGCCTGGCAGAACAGCATTCGCCACAACCTCTCACTTAACGACTGCTTCGTCAAAATCCCTCGCGAGCCGGGCAACCCCGGCAAAGGCAACTACTGGACGCTGGACCCGGAGTCGGCCGACATGTTCGACAACGGCAGCTTCTTGCGGCGCCGAAAGCGCTTCAAGCGGCAGCCCCTACCGCCGCCGCATCCACACACGCACCCTCACCCGGAGCTGCTGTTGCGTGGCGGGGCCGCGGCCGCGGGGGACCCCGGCGCCTTCCTGCCGGGCTTCGCCGCTTACGGCGCCTATGGCTACGGCTATGGGTTGGCGCTCCCTGCCTACGGCGCCCACCCTCCGGGCCCGGCCCCGCATCCGCATCCACACCCGCACGCCTTCGCTTTCGCCGCCGCCGCCGCCGCCGCGCCTTGCCAGCTGTCGGTGCCCCCTGGCCGTGCCGCCGCGCCTCCACCGGGACCTCCGACGGCCTCCGTGTTCGCGGGCGCGGCCTCGGCTCCGGCCCCTGCGCCTGCGCCAGGCACAGGGTCGGGGCCGGGCTCGGGCCCCGCGGGCCTGCCCGCCTTCCTGGGCGCAGAGCTGGGCTGCGCCAAGGCCTTCTACCCCGCGTCACTGAGCCCTCCAGCAGCCGGCACCGCGGTTGGTTTGTCTACCGCACTCCTGCGCCAGGGCCTCAAGACAGACACGGGCGGTGGTGCGGGCGGCGGGGGCGCCGGGGCCGGGCAGAGGCCTTCGTTCTCTATAGACCACATCATGGGCCACGGTGGCGGCGGGGCAGCACCCCCGGGCGGAGGCGAAGGCTCGCCGGGGTCGCCGTTTGCGGCGGCGGCGGGTCCTGGGGGTCAAGCCCAAGTCTTGGCCATGCTGACTGCCCCGGCCCTGGCTCCAGTGGCCGGCCACATCCGCCTCTCGCACCCCGGGGACGCCCTCCTGTCCTCAGGGCCCCCGTTTGCGGGCAAAGTTGCCGGCCTCAGTGGCTGCCACTTCTGACCGCGTCGGGCTCAGGGCGGTTTAAGCCCGCACTCCTCAGCCTCTCCCGGGAGCTCCTGCGGTCCCAGCGGAACTCAGGGAGTCTATTTATGAAGAGTCTCCAGACCTTGGGCCGGCGCGCGTGACTTGGCTCCACGCTCAGAATCTCGGCGGTAGTTGGGACGAAGCGGGCCGCATCGCTCAGGGAGAGGCCCGGTCTACGCGACGAGGTCGCAAGCCTTGATCCCACTGCAGTTTGAGCAGTAAGAGGGGAACGGGGGGGAGTCTTCGCTTTTTTCCAGCCTCTGCGCCTCTGGCAGCCCCGGAAGAATGCTTTCCCCCGATGCCCTCCCAGGCCCTGCGGATCCCGCCAGAAACACCAACTGCGCAGAGAGGTCTTCCTCTCTGTTTCCTTCACTCCTTCCCCGACTTTGAGGCCCTGCTTGTCCAATATTATAATTTAAAGACACCTATTATCTGCTTCGTGCTTAAAAGAAAAATTCAACTTTCTCCCTTGCTGTTCTCCAAGGAAGTTTGTTCCCTCTGAAGCCTAAAGCTGTGTCTACACAGGTGAAGCTGAACGGAGAGGTGAAGCGAGGGGTCTCCTCAATCCCTGCAGAAACCCTGGATCCCACTCCAGTGGGGAACATCCTTCCCCTTTTGTGGTGGGGTGCCTTTGAAGGAACTTTCCCCTTTCCCATGGGCCGCTGGGTCCCGCCAACAAGGCCAGCCGCCCTGTCAGCGGTCTGCTCTGTCCCAGGCCCTGGGATATTTATTGTAGCTAAAGGCAATGAGTTTGGGGTGGGAGAGGAGGGTCTGGGTCAGGGACTGGAGAGGTGGGGGCGGGTGGGTGAGGGCACATCCTGTGGCAGGGGGTCCTGTAATTATGTGTAAATATCTGTACAGCCGGCTGCTATCTGCGTTCTCTGTCCACTGGGTGTGCATTGATTTAGACTTCTCCACTGTGGGGAGACTGTGAAATCTTCTGATGGTTTGTGTGGAAGAAAAGAAAAATCTGTCTCCCCTCACTCCCCATTGGTGTCAATTGAATAAATGTATGTGAACTCCAGCGGTCACCAGCTTGCCTGCACGCCCCTTTTTACCTAGTCCGGGCTCTCTGGGGGAGAACATTCAGCTTCCGGGTAGAGGTGGACTGAGGAAGGGCCCTGGGCAGCACGGGCAGGCAGGTGAGGATTTGGGCTCACTGGGCATGGAGGAACTTACGGTCATGGCCTTGGCCTTTGCTGTTCATGGGACAGGTCTCTGGGAGGCCTGTGACCCCTCCAGTACTTTCATTTTCGCTCTGGTCCAGGAAGGTTTCTGCCTGGGGTTCCACAGAGAGGTTTTGTTTCAGATGCACCTGGGGAGTGTCCTCCTTCAAGTTCAGACGTTAGCATGGGCTGCTGGGCAGACCTGGGTGCCCAGTACTCGTGGACACTACCCATTAAGTACAGTTTGAGTGTGTCTCTTGATGCATTTTCTGCGTTCTATGTGCAGGGGCTTTTTATGGAGCTTGTGATTTGTGTTTGTCTGTCTGGGTTGTCAATATCTGTGCCTTGTCCCTTTTTTCGGGGAGTGGCGAATTGTATTTCAGGATATCTGTGTTCAAATTTATATGTGTGTCCGTGAACGTTGTGTCTCCGTGATTCTCTGTTGCTGTCTTATTTCTGTGTCCCTAAAAGGAGAGAGGTTTCTGATGCTACTGTAGAGCCTTCATTGATCCACAGAACAACTAGAGTAAAAGGCTTGAACTGGGGACTATGAAACCCCTCTCTTTTCCAGTCTGAGGGGGTTAGAGGTGTGCTATGTGGTAGAGAGTTGGTGTGGTCACACTCTGTTAGGGAAAACCTCCCCAACCCTTGACCCATGATCAAAGCCAGAACCTATTGCTTGAGTGCAAAGCCATTGGGCTGGGTAGTGTCTTCCATAAGCCGTTTGAGCCTCCAGCTCACTGCCGCCGCCTGAGACTCCAGGTAGCCAGACTTGCAAAGCATGTTGGGTTAGAGGAGATGCTTTGGGTGAAACAGACAGTTACATTGTAGTTCTTTTCTCTCTACCTTCAACTGAGGTAATGGAGAAGGAGTGATATATGGAGGTGCAAAAGAGGGAGTTCAGCCTTCACAGAAAATAGACACAGGCAGAGGGAGAGGGTTGGGAGACAAGTGACAGAGAAGGAAGGAGATAGATGTAGAGAACTTGAGAGGGGCGGGAGCGGGAGAAGCCGTACAGGTCTCTCTAACCAGATTCCCAGGGGTTAAAAACAGTAGGAAAGAAGGAGAACGAGGATAGTGCTCTTTAAGAAGAGGGTCAGGATCAGGGTGGGAAGACTGTGCAGGACTGAGGAAGTGCTTGGGACTGGTAGGTCTCTCAGCCCCTTCCCCAGTGGAGGAGAGGCCCTGTTCCAGGTGCAGATGGTCAGTGCAGCCCCTCGCCAGAGCTGAGGTGCCCTCTCCTCCATCTTGTTGAGAGACTGAGAAGTGGAGGGAAAATGAATGCGGTGGGCCACCTTCCCACGATCTTATCAAACAGTCCAAGAGAAGTAAGGTTAGATTCAATGGTAAAAAGAGGGAATGCCCGTTGATACCTGGATTGTGGCCTCTGGCTGGCTGCGTGGTTGATTTCCAATGCTGAGTTTGATTTCATTTCTTTTCACTTGAGGAAGGTTGAACATGACCGTGTGTTTGCCTGTAGTGAAGCACTTTGTGGCTGACATGGTCTCATTTACCATGAGCATGCCACTCCCAGGTATTAGGTTGGAGCTTCAAGTAAAAGTTTTATCAATTGGTTTTTTTCCTCTCTAGAAGAGAGAAAATCAAGTCAGCCAGAATTCATATATGATGATGGATGGGCGAGATACTTCCACAGCTGCTACTTCCAAGCGAAGCGGCAAATCCTTCAGGTTTCCTCAGTTCGTCTTTGGGAAAGTGTGTGTGAATTTATCTGAATGTATTGCTTGGCGTTTATGTGTGTGTCAGAGGGTCCGGCCATATCAGGAAAAGGTAGAGATGCAAGGATTGGGGAAGAGTCAGACACACCCTTTCCGAGGTTTCTGGGGAGCTTGGGACCTCAGACCCATGACTCAGACATACTCCGAGTTTCCCAGAATG
Organism: Miniopterus natalensis; assembly: GCF_054644295.1. Taxonomy (NCBI): domain Eukaryota; kingdom Metazoa; phylum Chordata; class Mammalia; order Chiroptera; family Miniopteridae; genus Miniopterus; species Miniopterus natalensis. The sequence continues at coordinate 27,634,890 of NC_142089.1, forward strand.
ACAAGAAGGCCAAATATAGGCCAGATATAATTATGGCTGAGTACTGGGGTCCGGAAAGAAGCCACCGATGCCCAACTGGCCTTGAAAAAACATTAGAAAAAATTGCCGAGAGACCGTTGTGCTGAAGGCAGGGGAGAAGGAGGGGGCTTTGAATTTGGGACCCCTTTGGGTTGTGTGGGCCGGGAACCTGTTAATTAGAAGCTGTGCAAGGGCCCAGCTGGGACCTGGACTGGGGCAAGGTGCAAGGGGAAGGTGCAGGCTTCTCTGGTAGAGTCCTCAGGCTCCCCCCCCCCAGAACAGAGGGGCTCCTAGGTGGCTCCCTCCCACCCTGTGGGTGTACACGGTGGGTGTTCAGTGTAAGGTAGTTTATTTAGGCCAGACTTGGGGCGCGGGGGAGGAGAAATAGGCCATCCCATCTCCAGCGGCTCCTGGGGGTTCCACCGCTGTCTGGGTGTAGATAGCTGGGCCTCTGCTCGCCCCCCCCTCCCCCCCCGTAAGCCCCAACAATCGGTGACAATAATAAGAAAATACCCAGGGCACACCTTCATCTCTGAAGGTGAGAAAAAAATGCTGAGAAATCGGCTTGGGGTTCACAGAGTGCTGCGGAGAGCGGGCAGTTTAAAGGGGAAGAAAATTGGTGAATTTCACTGGTCAATTTCACTTCATTTCGTTCAATTTCGTTCAATTTCATTCCTTTTCATCCGGCGCCGGGAGGCCCCAGGCCACAAGGAGGGGGAGGGCGGGTCTTTTCCGGGCAGAATTTCCCCCCGTCTTGCAGATTTACTTTCTGTGGCTGAGGAACAGCCTCGATTCTCCAACTTTGATATTCTTTCAGCTACGGCTCAGGGCAGTTATTTTATTTTATTGAAGGATATTTGGTTTGGGTGATCGAGGCACACCGGTGAGCTTCTCCCCACTTCTCTCTTGCAGCCCAATTAAAGCGGTTCATTCTTTTCTCGGCCGATTCTTCCCCATCTCCCTTTCTCCAGGGCACCCCGGACCACCCAGGAGCGCGAGTTGAGGTGGGGGCGGACACTTCCCCTCCACATCCAATTTGTTCTCGCCACAGCAGGCGCGTCTTCGTGGTTACAAAGCGCTTTCCCCCTGATGACTTTTTTTCCCCTTTTCAAAAACACTTCACTCTCTCCCGTTCAACGAGCAACCCTCCCCAGGCCCACCCCTCCTCCCTCTCCTCTCGGGTTTATTTAAACTTCGCCTCCTCCAGCGCCGCCGCAGCGCGCACTTAATGAAGTTGAAGGCTCGGTGAGCCCGGGTGAAGAGGGTTTGGAATCTGTTGAAAGGGGCGTTTTGTGACACTGATTGCGGCGGGGGTGGGAGCGGTCGCGGACCAGACAATGACCGATGGGTCCGGTTTTCCTCCGCATCGGGTCAGGCGAATAAAGGCGCCGACGCTGTTTAAACGAGGGACCTTGCGGAGAGAAAGGGAGAAAAGGTTTCGAGTGTGGAGCGTGCCTCATCGGATTTCGAGTTTGGGGGGCGATGGGAGGAGGGAGCTAGCGTAGGGTCTTTACGGACCCGACTGGGAATTTAATTCAAACCTCGCGCATTCTGCCAAAGAGAAGCTAGCAGAGCTTGGGTTTGCGCCTAAATGATTCGGATACATTGTTTCAAAGGGTGGTGTGCTGGGACCTGGAGATGCGTCCAGGAGGACCATCCAAAACGATGAGACCCAGCTCACGTGTGCCCTGGGGGCTGGCGCTCTGAGGTTTCTGGAGAAACGGTGAAAGAGAACTGAAGGTGGGCAGAGGTCGTGCAGGATAATTAAGCCTCCTAAGCTTTTTGTCTATCGGGGCATTTGAGAGCAAAGCAAATGTTAATTGGAGTTTTGGAGCGGAATTATTCTATTCTTTAAGGTCGGCAGAGATACGTATCAACATAGAAAGCTGAAAGGGGGACAGAGGTTCCCAGTTCTGGTTTCGGGAATGAATTTTTCCGCCAGCGAGTGGGCGCGGCGCTGGGCGGAGCGGGCACCGCCTCCTTTCGTAGCCGAGCGAGCGGTGCGGCTGGAGGCTGCGGCCGCTGCAGAGGTCCGGAGGCTTCAGACGGCTGCGGGAGGAAGGAGGGGGGCCTCTCTCGTGTCTGCGCCCAGGGGATGGACTGGGCGCCGATCCCCGCGGGGCTGTTTCCGACGCTCGCTGGGCTCCCAGCTCTGAGTTCTGGGTCTCTGCCGAGCGCCCTCGTTTCGCTCCACGCGGACTCAGCGGAAAGTCGCTCGCAGTCCGCGCTTTTGCCTTTCTCGGTGCAGCAGGGGTCTGAGTGGGGTGTCCTCCTCATGGCACGCCAGCCTCCTCACGGCACTTTCATCCTCTTGGAGGTGGTCGACGGGCTCTCTCGGTCATGACCGATCCCGCCTCCCCGCCCCCCCAGCCCAGTCATGTCCAGTCCAGTCCAGCTTTCGCGACGTGCGCGGCCCGGGACCCGTGCGCCTCGGCCCCGACACGCGCGGGCGGCTGGCTAGGTGCGCGGAGCTGCCACTCCAAGGGCACAGCGCGTTTTGCAGTGGGGAGCTGGGGCCTTGGTGCTCATTTCCCCGAAGTCGGAAAATCGCCTCACGCTGGTCTCGCCTTCGGGGCATGTCTGTCTAGGCAGCTAGAAGTATCTTTGGAATTGCGGTTGCACGGATCTCAAGACTGAAAAGGAAGAATTATTGGGGGGAACAAAATATTTAAATAAGTCTCTTTGATCCATAAAAATCACCGCGGCCCTGAAAAGTGTATTTCAAATGATTTGAGTTCACACTGCCAGAGTGTGCGTGTGTCCGTGTGTGCATACCAGGTGGGGGGGTCGCTGAGGGTGCAGGAGTGGGGCTTATTGTGCAAATTAATTCGTGCGGCCGCTTATAGAAGGGCCGCGCTTTCGTCCCCTTTCCCCCAGCAGGTGTCGGTGCCTTAGGGCTCGCTTAGATGCCCCCTCCCATTCAGATGCAGATGTGCCAGGTCCTGGCTGGGTTTGGGGAGACCACCGTCCCCCCCATCCTCGCTTTCCCTCCGGGCTGCCTCTTCTATTGGGCGCTGTGGGTTGGAGTCTCAATGGCGAGTTCCACGCAAATATCCCAATCTTTTTGAGCTATTTCCGCTCACCCCGAGTCACCCCAGTCAAAGAGGGCAGCTGGTAAGGTTATCGCTTAAATTAGCCTCAGACCCAGGTGGCAGCAGCTTGGAGGAGCTTGAAGACCAACGGCTCCACTTTCTGCTTTGGAGCCCAAGAGGCCAGGTTCAGACCACAGAGGTTTGGCTGCAGAGCAGAGGAGTGGATCCACGGACCGGGACTCTCCCAACGAGGAGTTGGATCTCCAGGCTGGAAGCGCTGGTGGGCTGGTTTTGTGCCCACATCCCCATGCCCACCCCCCACCCCCCAGCCAGTCACCTTTTGTGGAGGCCCAGGCTGGCTGGAAGATGGAGGACCATTCCGGGGAGTGTCCTTTTGCAAACCCATGGGTCTTCCCTATAGCAATAGGAGGGCCCATGGTCAGCGAGGCCACTTCTCGGTTCTGATGCCCACCCCAGGCAGTAACTCTGGCCTCTCATCTGCACCTCCACTTTGGTCCCTTGGTTTCAGTGTTGACTGTCTGAGGAGTGTGAGGCTAGTGTTAGGGCTGTCTGTGTCCAAGAACAGTTTTCGCGTCTGAGGAATTACCTAGTAAGAATCAAACATATGTGAGTTAATTTGCCATTAGTCCTGGAGAGCTCGTTCCTCTCTGGCTCCTTCCTTCTATCCACAAATATTTATGGAGCACCTACTATGTGCTGGGTATTGTATTGGAGGTACAAGCAGTGAACCTCTGCCTAGTGTCATTGTAAGCAGTCTAATTCTGGTAGTTGTGAACCGAAGCAAAGGCAAAACAAGTGATTATCACCCTATTTGAGGTTAAAAAAAAAAAAGTTTGATGTTTTAAGGGTAAATGGTGGTAGATTTCCAACTTTATGATGATGGTTCCAGGTATCACAGTCCATAAGCGTGTATGTGCTTCTTGGATATTTGAGGGTCTGCAGCAGTGATTATGTTTGTGTGTGAGAGGGGACCAGCATGTGTCAGTATGTGTGGGTGACTGTGCTTGGGGGTAAATACTTGTGAGTGACTGTGTGCCAACATGTATATTTGTGACTGTATCAGTGTGAATTCCAGAACGTGGTCCCCTCTTCTTGAGTTGGCTGGGGCAGAGGCCGAAGGGCTGTGGGTGTGGAAGACTGGGGTTAAAGCATTACAAATGGGTCTCTGCAGGGGTGGGGAGGAGGCCTGATTTCTGAGCCTCTTCCCTTATTCTTCTAGCAAAGACTGGGACCTGCCCACCTTCTCCATACTTTCTTCCCAACTGCAGACAAAACTGGGAACTCAGAGCACCCATTGAAGTCACTGAGGGGCACAGTGACTTGGCCAGCAGTGGAGCAGGCTCGCCTCCTCCCATAGCTCCCGTTTCCTCCCTTCCCTGCTGGTGTCCAGCCCCTTTCACCTGCCTTGGGTTCAGGATGGACCTAGGTTATGCCAGAGTGGCCAAGAGGCTCTGTTACCTGGACTCTGACCTGCTCTTCTGACAGGTGCTGCAAGCACCCTCTCTTCCACTAGAGCTTGCAAGGTTCCAAGGCTGACATTGAATAGATGGGGAAACAGGTCTGGAGGAGTGAGGGTGCGGTTTGTCCAAAGTTGACCAGCAGGGTGCAGATGGAAAGTTAGAGCCTTTAGGCTCTACATACCAGCACTGATCATTAAAGCATTTGGCTAGATATTTTGAGGGAAATAGAAACCTAGCATTGCTCCTTGTACTCTAGGGAAATCTCAAGTGTTGTCTGGGCTGTGGATGCTTCTGAGTCGTCCTTCCTTCCCAGTGGAAGGACAGGAGGAAAGTTGATCAAGGTGTGAAAGAGCAGACGATTATCTGGATAAACTGAGACATGAAATAGGTTGCCTTTAGGTGGCTGAGGCGCTGGCAGCCGTAGGCAGTCCAGCCTGCTGTCTGGAGGACTGTGGGTGAGCAATAGCATCTTGTGCTCCACCCTACTCTGGGTTCCTGGGCAGAGGAAGGCGGCTGAATCCTTCCCCCAGCCCCAGGCCATGAAGAAGGTTGGGCACCAGCCTGGCTTCCAGGAATTGGTCGGGGAATGGTCAGAGTTTGAGAGTAGATTGCCTTTTTCCCTTCAGTTGTCTCAGGGAGTAATACCCTCCCTCCTGCTTCTAAGAGTCTGTTGTTGGCAAATCTGTTAGCCAGTCCGCTCACCTGGCTACTGCAGGCCTTGCTTCCCATGCCCCTTTTGACTCTAGAACTTTCAGATAGTGGGGGATAAATGAAGAAAATCCTGGCTGTCTGGGCCCAAGACCATCCTGGCGGTAGCCATTCCTTCCTGCATTTGGATGTGCTGGCCAAGCTTTGGGGCTCCCAGGGATTGGGGGGGGGGTGTAGGTCAGTGTGTGTGTGGTGTGCATGTGTGCAGCCTGGAATTTTCTGAATTATACTTACCTCTGGAAGGTACAAGAGTTTTGATGCCTCTTCCCCCTTCCTTGGTTTTCATTTTAGCACTTACACTGAAGATGATGAATTATCTAATACTGGAGGCAGAGAAGGGGGGAGAATTCCTGAATCTAGCCAGGTTGCTGGCTCTCTGTTACTTCGGGCTAGTTACTTTCCACCATTAGTGAGCCTCAGTTTCTCTGTCTGAGAAATGGAGATGGAATATGTTAGCCTGGACCTGCCTTCCAGGTCTGGGGTCAGTGACTTCTCCCAGCTTTCTCCTCTAGACTGCTGAAGAGTTCTCACTCCTTCCTCACCTCCCTATGTAGCAAGGGTGCAGGATAAGACAGTGCTGGCCTGCCTGTCACAGGTTGTGCTGGGACTCCAGAGACACAACCCAGGTGGCTGCCTCAGTGCTTCTGGTGCTGGGGTGGCATGGCTCCTTCCTTTCTGGACCCAAGGGCCTTCCACCCCAGACTCTGGGATTTTTTGCCCCTGGGCAGGGCCATAGAGGGTTGGCCAAGTCTCCATGGTCCCTGGGTCCTGAATGAAGGATGGGGAATGTAGGTGAGCCTGAAGGTGAGTTGCCACCTGGCAGCCTGCTGAGCTCTCCTGCTGCCCATTGTGTCTGCATGTGGGCTCTGGGATAGGGTGGCAGGGGGGAGGCATCTGGCCAGAAATGTGAAAGGGAGCCGCTACTCCAGTTCCTTTTTACTCCAGTTTCTGTTCACCCAGGCCCATCCTCCCCTTTCTGGGAAGCCCTTGGGAGCAGCTGAGTGCTCGGGGGAGGTGAGAAGCGGGGGAGGTGAGAGAGGCGGGGCATGTCGTAGCAGCTGGGAAACTCCAACCTGTATGGGTGGTGGTCGTGGTGTGGGGAGAATAAACCCCAAACCGAGTGGGGAAGAGGCGGTAACTCTGCCTCCTCTCCCTCTGTCGCCGTCTGAGTACAAACTGAGAATTTAAGATTTTGTGAAGAAAGATTTTTTGTATCAGAAAGTTTCCAAAGCTGAGGGGAGGAGGGACGAACCGCAGCTCGCAGAGTGGGTGTTTGCAGACGGGGACCCAGGGGAGTGGGGAGGGCCGAGGGGAAGGGCCCGGCGCAGGCTTCGCTTCCCCTGGAGCTGGCGCTGGAGTTTCCTGGGGACTTGTCTCCTCCCCGCCTACGTCTGTGATGCGCTCACGCACCAAATTACATCCTATGAACAGAAAGAGCCCCAAACCTGCGTGAAAAGAAAATCCGGATGGCCGCGCCCTGGGATCCGAGTCCTCGCGGCTCCCCATCGGGAGCGTGAACGGGAGCGAGGCTCCTGAAGCTTCCGGACCGGATCCCGAGCGCTCGCAGGGCCCAGCCACCTGGGGGCGCTGCTGGCCCCAAAGTACCTGGAGCTCCTGGGCGCCAACTCAGGTGACCTCATCCCGCCCCGCCGGGTCTGACCCTCCTTCAGGAGCCGACTCTGTAACCCAGGACGCTCTTGTTCCAAATCGGGCCGACCTACGGCTAAAAGGGGTGACCCTGTGCTAACCCGGAGCCCCAGCTCCGAGCGGCCCGACCCCGTGCTAACAGGCGTGCCCTGCGCTGACCCACGGGCCGGGGAAGATCCGTGCTGACCGCGAGCGCGCGGGCTGCCGGGTGGCTCTGCTGTCGCCCTCACGGCTCACCCGCGCGGGGTAGGTGCCGAGGCTCCGCAGTCCCTGCGGTAGGTCCACGGCTCTGGCGACAGAAGCAGAGCTCCCCGCCCCTACTCTACACTGGTCGCTGCTCCATCCCTCTCGCATCCGGCTCTTTAAGCCCAGGCGGGACTTGGCGTTTAAAGAGCAGCCTGGGCTTGCCCTGCAGCCCTGGGACAGGGAGTGACAAGGTCTAGAGGTGGCTGAAGGTGGGGAGGGAGAATTCCTAAAGGGAACTGGTTCTGCGGAGGCTGGGGAGTCCTGGGTGCCAGGGCTGTGAGTGCCTTCCTATGTCTGAGGCCTTTTTACCCAGCATGGCATCTGGCACGGTAAATAGTTGTTCAGAAAAATTCTAGGAGTCCAGTCAACCCTTTGATGAGCCTCAGAACAAGTGATTATGTGGTTCGTGAAATTGATTGCCCCCTTTCCCCCCTTTCTAACTGGTTTGCCACCACACAGGAGTCACCTCCTCCAGGAAGCCTTTCCTTCCCTCTGACCCCTACCTCTCAAGCTGGGGGGTTAGATTCTCTCCCCTGGGCTCCTACAACACCTGGCACTTTAGAAGAACTTATTGTGGCCTTAGCTGGTTTGGCTCAGTGGTTAGAGTGTCGGCCAGTGGACTGAAGGGTCCTGGGTTCAATTCCAGCCAAGGGCACGGCACTGCCTCAGTTGCAGGCTCAATGCCCGCCCCCTGTCAGCTCTCCAGTGGGAGGCTACCATTTGATGTGTCTCTCTTACATTGATATTTCTATCTCTCTATCCTTCCCCCTTCCACTCTCTCTGAAAAAACAATGGAAAACATATCCTAGGGTGAAGATTTAAAAAAAAACATTGTGGTGTATTATTTTCTACTTACTGCTCCACCCTCATCACCAGACTGGGAGCTTTTTGAGGGCAAGAATTAAGTTCAGTGCATCAATCACTGTGTCCCCAGCACATGGCACAATACCTGGTATGTGAGTGAACAAATCAACCACGTGTTTTGAACTGCTCCAAAAGTGTGTTGCGTTGCCCAAGGACAAGTGGAGTTAATGTTCTTCAGAAGTCTGACCCTTAATAAAACAATAACGGCCTCTGGTGCCAGGTGTGGGGAGAGGGAGTGAACACAGCAGTATCCAGGGAGGGGGCTGGGGGCCCTGAGCCCAGTGTAGCAAGATAACGTGAAGGGAGGGGGGGCTTTACTTAAGCTGTTCTCTCCATTCTCATCTCTATTCCAAAAGGAGGGGGGAGGGCTGACAGATATCCTCTGAAGGAGGGGGCCAGAGAGCCGGCTTTCCCAACGTCCCCACTTTTCTGCGGTGCAGCAGCTGTCCAGGGTTTCCAGAGCTGCACAAAGATGAGTTCTCCCTGCCCAAGGGCAGAGGCGCCAAGTGCTTGTTGGGGGTGGGGCAGGGGGGAGAGGAAGGGGGGTTGGGCAGAGGGAGAGGCTTTCAAGGGTGTGGGACAAAGAGACTGACTCAGCTGGGACCCACAGGAGGTATCTTTCAACTGGGGTTGGAGAGGATTCATCTTGTTTTGAACTCCTTTGTGACTTCCAGTCTCCTTGGCTACCCAACCTACACAGATCTAGAGGACAATATTGGTTGGAAATCCAGACTGGGGCAGAAATAATCTCAGAGAAGGAAATTAAGGCCCAATGTGGGAAAGTACTAGTCTTCCCCCACCCCCCTCACTCCCACCCACCATCATATATGGGGGTGGGCAAAAGTAGGTTGATAATAATAATAAATACAAGATTAAACTCTTGTATTTATTACAGTTGTGTTTCACATACTCACAACTGTAAACCTACTTTTGTCCAGCCCTGTATTTTCCTTAAATATGCATCCTCTGTGTGGACCTGAAACAGGCTGAGGGGGGGCATTTAGGGCTGGGATAGAGCTGAATCGGATCATTTCCTGACCACCCATCTGCCTCCCATGCAGCAAACTTTTACTGGCCCTACTGGACTAGGGGCCCGCCATAGGGGAGGGTGTAGGGTAGAGCACAAGAAGAGAATTTATCCACTTTTTACTCCTGGGGAAACTGACAGTCTGATGTTGCTAGCTCTTGGTGCTTTGGGTCAGGAGCAGTAAGTTCTGTGAGAGGGGAGGAGACACAGGAGACATCCTGGAGAAAGTGGCGTTGGAACTGGGCCTTGAAGGTTGGGGAGAATTCTGATAGTAGAAGGTTGAGTGTGGGCATCCAGGGCATTCCATCCTTTATGAGCAAGGCCTTTTAGGAGAGCTAAAAGTGAGTCCAAAGTTAACTTAAGCTGAGCAGTGTACCCTGCATTCCTCCTGTGGTTTAACAAATTAAGATTATTGTTCATCCGTCTCATACTCCGAATGATTAGTGGTGGTGGTAGTAGGGGCAGGGCACTTTGTTCCACACAGTTGTTGAGAGACCCAGGGCCTTCCGGCTAGGGGCTCCATCATTCTCCAGGGGAGGAGTTTTTATGTTTTTTGTGTGGGAAATTTCATCTAGCTGTGTGTGCAGGAGGAAAAGGAATGGGGCTTGGTGACCACACATTGCCTCTGCCACGCCTCCTTCTTGAGTCTTCTGTTTCATTTCATGTTTTAAAGATCCAGGTGAGAGGCTGCTACTGGCTTTGTTGGGAAATACAGAGGGCATCATCTCTTTATCTTGAAAAGGAGCAAAAGGAAAACAGAAAGAGAGAGAGTTCTTAGTTCAAAGTCCAGTAAGTCAAGTTCAGGAGGCACAGAGACCTCTGGCTCCAGTCTGTGCTGAGTGCCTCCTAGAGAGCCAAGTGGCCCCTCCCCTCCCCCCTCTCCCCCAGCCCTGCCATGTCCCACCCTGTGCAGAGAGGTGACTCAGAACAGCCTTGGCTCCCGGCAGGCTGTGGGATGCCCAGATGGAGACCCGCCCGAGGACCAACACTGTTCCTTCTGCGTCTCTCTCTCTTCTTTGGGTTTCGTTGGGACCGATCCATCTTTTGGAATGTGGCACCCGGTGCACGAAAGAGGCTCCTGCGAGTGTGTGTGGAAGGGAGAGGGATGAACTCACGTTTGCCGTGCTGTTGTCCCTGGGTAAAGTCACCCGAAACCACACCTGGTAGATGCTTAGTAAGTAAATGTTGATTCAAACGTCTGAATGAATGACATTCTTTCCCTGGAGCTCTCTTGCCCTCTTGTTGCCTCTGTCTTCATTCCTGTGCCCACCCATCTGCCCTGCAGTTGGTCTGTCAGTGATTTTTCCTTCTCAGCCAACTCAGATCCTTTGTGGAATGAGGCAGGCCACACAAGCACACAAATATTAACAATAAATCTCCACGTGCGTAGATAACTGCTCCCTGCCACCTCTCCCTGAATCTCCTGACTGCTCCCCTACTGGCAATCTCAGTCACTGAGGAGGCTCGCGGAGCTCACCAGAAAGCATTTCCACCCCAATTGTCTCATTTAGTCCTCAGGGGCCTTGACATGGGCATTGGAGCCACTGTTTTCCAGATGAGACTTGCTGCAGTTCCGTGGCTGGCTGCACTGTAAATAGCCCCAGGACTTGAACTCCTTCTGACTCCAGGCCCCATGCTTCCCTGTGCCCACTCTAAGGTGTTCTCTTCCTTCCCCCACCAGCTTCCTGTTCCTCCCTGGGCCTCCAGGCAGGCACTGTTGCCGGGTGGCTCTGCCCGGTCCAGGCCCCAGGGAGGTGTCCTTGAGGACTCCACAGCTTAGTGGCACAGTGCAGGACTGCTTCTCATCAGTGGCTTGCTAAAGTGTCAGGAGAGATCCAAGGGGAGGTCCTGAGTTGTTTCCTCCCCTTGGTTCCTGTGGCAAGAGAGCTCTGGTCACTTACCTCTCAGCACAGCCCTGGGTCTCCCGTGGGCCTGTCTTCTCATCCACCCTACTTATACCCCCCCCCAATTCTCCTCCCTCCCTTGTTCTCTCTCCCCCTTTTCTTTCTCCATTTATCTTCCTGACCTGTCTCTGTGCCCAGTCTGACTCTCCTTGTCTCAGGAGGCCCAGACCTCAATAAGCAGGCTGCTCTGCAGGGTGCCTTTTTAGCACCTCCAGGTAGTGGGCTTAGCTGATCCCTGTCCTCACAAACCAGGGGACCCAGAAGGGTCCCAGATGAGCTGTAAACCTGTATCCTCCTCAGGCCCTCAACCTGTCAGCTTCCACTGCCCCAGGCCATCTCCTCAGTCATTCTGGATGAGCAAGTATTCCTGAATCTATTCTCCTCTGGGCTGATGGGCCCCAGTTTTTTCCTCTGTCCTCGTGGCCCTCACCCTCTCTCATTCCCTCCCTTATCCCCTGCCCCCCCACCTCTTTCAGAACCTCCCCCCTCATTGCTGCATTAATGGGAGGGGGTTTCTGTGGGGATCTGGTTTCTGTGTGTTTGTTCTTGGATAGTTATGTAGAGAGCAGCCTTACTCTGCAAAGACTCCCTGGGGAGAGGGCCTTCAACTGAGCGCTGGGCCTGCTCTGTGCAAACAGACACATGGAGGCGGATGTGCTAGTGTGTGAGCACATGCACAGCCCCCCTCTCCCCCCAACACACACAGGCACTGACACAGAGAAGTGGAGTCAGGGGTATAGGTACACACACCAGGACTAACGTTTTCCAACATATGCAGATGTGCTGGAAATGAACTCTGTACAGCCACCACTTAGATAAAACAGTGATCAGACACGGGTACATTCAAGCTACAGTTACGTTTAGCACAACTAAGTGAAAAAATATATTTAGTATATTTCTGATTACACTATTGCAGAATTGAGCATGTGGATAATTTCCCCATAAATAATGATGTGAGGAGAGCACATTTGTGGACATATACCTGGGATGAGCATTACTAGCAACCACTCACCTGCGCAGTCTGCTTTACACAGAATTTCCTCAGCCATCACCTTGGTCATGTTTTATGTGTTGATGACAAGAGGCATGTGAGCTGGGTGGGTTGGGAGTCTGGATACATGTCATGTGTATCGGTGGGTGTGTCCTCAACAGGGAACTCGGATCTTTTTGTGAAGGGAATTGTGAGGAGGTGTTTGTGCGATGGTGTGTTTGCCATGTGTGCATATGTGTGCACACCTGGGGCCAGCAGGAGAGGTGTGCAAGTGTCAGGAGCAGCCAAGAGGCAGCCAGCCTGGCTCTTGGGAGAGATACTCATGTATGAAGAGCTCAGCGCTCAAAAGCAGCTGTTTAACAACTTGAGCATCAAATTATAGCCCACGTGGACAGAGGTGTCAGCGGTGTCACTGGTTGCTGTAAATACTTCAGTGCAATTGACAACAGCTTGTGGAGGGCTAAGTGAGATGGGGAGGGGGCAGCCGGAGGGGCAGTGCCTCCAGCAGGGAGCCTCTGCCCTACAGTCCTTTCTCTGCTGGATCTAGTCCTGGTGGGGAGGGGCATGGGGCACGGAGCAGTGGGCCTGTAACGGGGTGGGCCTCAGACTGGTTCTGATCATCCATCACTTACAGCTGGCTAGCCTTGGGCAGATGACTTACCTACTCTATGCCTCAGTTTGTCTATCTGGAGGAAATAAAAAGCAACCAACAGAGATCACAATACCTTGTGAGATCTTTGTGAGGAATTATAGGAACTTCTTTTATCTGAAAGCACTTGTGGTTATCCAGACACTGGCTTTTATTGCCTCGTGCGGGCTAATGCATGGGAATTAACACAGGGCCTCTCGCACAGGAAGCCCTCAGTAAACGTTAATGCTGTTCTCCTGCTGCTATTGTCTTCGTAAGGCTGGACCCGTGGCTGGAGATACAGCAGCCCTTCCAAATATCAGTGGAAAAATGGCTTCCCAGAGGGCAGCCAGTCGGTCTTTGTGGGTTTTCAGAGAAGATGTTTTTAGTCCCCAGTCTTTCAGAGAATCCTGCTGGACAGGATCTGAGAGTCTGCCCAGGGAGCTCTCTCTGTAGACCCGCCTGTCTTCATTAGTGCCTTGGCTGCTGCGTTCCTGAGAAGTCTTGTGTAAATGGGTTTCTCTAAACTCAATCCCGTTTAAAATGCACTAGCAGGCCTGAGGGCTTAAAGGATCCCTGTAGTGAATTCTTTTGTAGAGCAAAGAATCTCCTGAATGTATCTATTTCATAAAATACAGATATTTATAAAATAGTAATAGTCAAGATGTCTTGAGTGCCTACTATGTGCCAACATCTGTTATTTAATGATAGCCTCACAACAGGCCTCTTGGGGACAGTGTCCTAATTTTCCAGAAGATGCACAGAGAGGACCACACACTTGTTCATTGTCACACAGCTAGAAGGTGGCAGAACTGGGATGGGATTTGGCCCAGCTCATGTGAAAGCAGTGCTCTTTCTGCTGTGCCCTCCCCTGCATTGTCCTGTCCTCTCCTCCCCTCTTCCCTTCCTTTTTTCTTCAATCACATAAGAATCTCTGTCTTGCATTTACTCTAAAGAGGATAGTACTAAGCCTATGTAATCAATGGTCACCTAAACCACAACGACTTCAACAGTATTTATTATTTATTTAATTTTAAAATATATCTTTATTGATTTCAGAGAGAGGAAAGGAGAGGGAGAGAGAGAGAGAAACATCAATGATGAGAGAGTCATTGATCGAGCCCGCAACCCGGGCATGTGCCCTGACCGGGAATCGAACCCCGATCGCCTGGATCCTAGGTCGACGCTCACCCGCTGAGCCACGCCCGGCCGGGCTCAACAGTACTTAAAAAGTAGGAGCAGTGGCAGCATCAGGCCTCTGAATTTGTGAGACTACTTGTTAAAATCGTTTCCTTATGAACATTTTCAAATATATGCACAAGTAGAGAGAACAATACAATAAATTCTGTATAGACCCACCACTTAGATTCAACAGTTACCAAGACTTGGCTTCATCTAGTCTCTTCTTTTTTGGGGATCCTGTTTTAATTTCTTGAGAGAGGGATTGTTGCGTCATCTGCACTGGTACTGTGATCACCCTCTGAACTGTATATGCCCTTGGAGGTGTTTTTATTCAGAAGACCTGATATATTACCACTTACTGTAAGCAAGCATCTTTTCCTACCTTGCTATGAAAAGTTATTACAAGATCCTCCAGGTCTTATGATTGCATTGCTTTCATTGGTGCCTTCCTCCTGTGCCATGTTAAATGATTCCTCATCAGACTCACTTGGGGAAGGAGGTTCATAGAGAAATGGAAGGGACCATGTTCTCCAGCCATGGAAGGGACCATGGCTCAAATTATTTGATGTCACCAGACATTAGCTTTCCTTGAAGGGTGCAGTGAATCTCTCTCTCCTCTTCCTCAAGCTAATAACTGTGCTAATAGTTAATAATAATAAGCATGATCTTCTGTAGCTTTCCATTTTCCCCACGGACCTCTTTCTTAATGCTCATGTGAGTGGCCCTGGCTTTTGCATGAGGAGCTCCCCCGCCAGGCGCCCTGCCTGTGAGTGTGGTGCCTTGGGCAGGTGCTTGCCTGGGAGCTCTTCCATAGTAGAGGACTTCCAGGTGTATTCTGCTCCCCCTTAACCTACGGACCTTTGGTCGCAGGTCTGTTGGATGAGTCTTGGGCACTCTTGGCTTGTAGATACAGGTATGGGGTGTTCCAAGTCTATAGAGGGAGGTGACTCCTAGACCATGAGACCTGCCCTTCTGATGTGGGATCAAGTGTTTTGACACCTGGACAGTGGCTTCTAAAGCAGATGGCTGCCTGTGAGTACCCCTGCAGCTGCCTGGGTGGTCATCTCGCGGGATCATCAGAGGAGTCTGGTGGGCTGGCAGCAACGCTGTACCTCCACTTCACTCAGCGGTAAAGTCTCCCTGCTCCCCAGCTCACACACCCATCCATCCAGTTAAAAGAGGGCCAAGCAGTAATCTCCTCTGCGGAACTAATGCCCCAGGAAGACTGAACAGTTTCTCCGAGGATCTTGAGACACGATTGCCTACCAGATTATCTTTGAACAACAGTCATTAATGAAAACATTTCATTGTGCCAATTTCAGAACAATTTGGGGGGCAGTAAATGGCAAGTTGTTTTGCTGGTTGAAGCTGTGTCTGTTTGACACACTGTTTTGTTTGTCAATCAACCCACTGACAAACTATTAAGAAGATATTTTTAAAAAACTGCCCAAGATGATAATTTTGAGCAAAATAGAAAAGTTAAAAATGACCTGACTTTAATCATAAGAATGACACTGCTCAGCATAGATTTCTAGATTTTGTGTAATTTACACTCAGATAATTAAGGCTTGACCAGCCACACATTGTGACATCAGATGGGCCCTATAAACATCATGGCTTCACTGACGTGCTTCCAAACCTTTCAACAAAACGGTGGACGTAAAACATCATGGTCTCTGTTCCTCATGCTGGGGTCGGTGGAAGGGTGCTGTGGTCAGAGGCCCCCCGGGCTGTGGAGAGCGGGGGTCACACCCACTGTGTAAGTGCCAGGATGAGATTCAGGGCTGCCCACAGAGAGGGTCCACCTAAACCAGAGGAGAGTAAGTTCTGAGGAGGGAGTGATTGAATCTGGACAGGGGAACTCTGGAAGGCACCCTGGAGGAGGTCGGCATTGCTCGAAGGCCTTAAAGATTTAAGAGCATCTCCACAAGTGGAGATGGTGGAGAAAGGGAGAGGCTGACATTATTATTATTTTTAAATATGTTTTTATTGATTTCAGAGAGAGGAAGGGAGAGGGAGAGGGAGATGGAAACATCAATGATGAGTCATTGATTGGCTGCCTCCTGCACCCCCCCTACTGGGGATCAAGCCCATACCCCAGGCATGTGCCCTGATGGAGAATTGAACCAGAATCAAACCATGACCTCCTGGTTCATAGGTCGATGCTCAACCACTGAGGACACCTGCCGGGCAAGGCTGACATTATTACTGAGCACCCCCAGGTGATGGTGGTGGCACTCCAGGCGGAGGGGATGCAGACAGAGGTGTACCAAGGAACCCCTTTTCACTATTTGCAATTGTGGAATTACTTTTTAATGATTATTTTGAGAGCAAGAACCCTACCTCCCTTCTTCGTCACTGTATCCTCAGCACTGCAGCACATAGTAGGTACCAATCTGGTGCTTGTCTCCCGCCGGGCCTTGAAGGATGGTAGATTTGGATGTAGGGAGAGGAGAAGGGAGGGCATTCCTGGAGGGGCCGTAGTGTGGGCAAAGGCACAGAGGTAGGAAAGCATGAAACATGTGTGGAGATCAATGAGGAGCCTGGTTTGTCTGGAAAAAAGGGCCTGTGCCAGGGAACTGCGGTGATGAGGTTGGAAGGTGGGCAGGAATGCTACATTTTCCAGGTTGGGTTTGAGGCCGCGACAGTAATTCCCTGCAGAAGGGCAGAGGAAAGGATTGGGCAGCAGAGGGCTTTGCTGTGTGGCCCATGGTGGGGTGGGTGGGTGGGCAGGAGGCTGTGGCCGCCTCCTAGAGTTTCTCTCCGGCCCCTCGTTCTTCCTGTGTTACGCAACTGGGAGTTGAGGCAAGGGCCTAAAATGCCATTTTTTTCTTCTTATGAGCAGATGCACATGCGCGCACACACACACACACACACACACACATCAATCTTAAAAATGATTTTTTTTTTCCATTTGTCGAGAGCCAGCAAAAGGCTGAAGGTATAAAGTTCAGAACTGGCAGGGCCAGAGGGCGGACAGAGGGCTAAGGATCTCTGAGTTTCTTCAGCTGCGGCAACAGTTGGGGAAAAAAGAAAGAAGAATTTCCATGAAGCCTCCGCCGTGGCCTGTGGAAGGCTGTGCAGAGTTACTGGAGGAGCCTTGGCTACGTTGGGGGTGGGCATCTGTGCCCATCAAACACCTCTTGGGGCTTGGAAGATGAGGCCTTCCATGCCAGGGCTGGAAGCACCTGGTCCTATTGCCAGGGCCGGGCGGCCTGGGTTAAACCTTGGCACCATGGTCTGCTGGCTCGGTGACCTTGAGCAAGTTACTTAACGTTGGTGCTTCCTATTCTTTGTCTATAAAACAAGAGTGACCACATCCACCTCCAGGGGTTAGGACAATTACATGCGCTAATGCTTACTTAGAACAATGCATGTGGTGAGTGCTCCATAAATGCTAGTTGTTGTTGTTATTGAGAAAATGGAGGTCAGAGAAGGAAGGGACAGGATGAGATCAGATACACTGGAGCTAGGCTGGGACTGGAATGGCTGCCTTTAGGCATTAAGAAAAAGTTTCTTGACTTTCTGCATATTCTGATGAAGAAGTCAGGAAAAGAGTGTCATGCTTTTAAAGAACAATTTCTGAGAGTGATTAATTACAAAAAAAAAGTCGATGCTTAAATCTGTAGCTATCCTAAAAGTTCAGGTATGTGGAATAATGCATTTAATCAATGGTTCTGGACGGGAAGTTTCACTGTGTATATATTTAGACATGTGGCAATTGGACACACATGAGATTAAAATTGGATGCCAGCACTCTCAGCACTGGGAAGATGGCATACATATGTCCGTTTGTTCTCTAAAGTAAGGGCCACTAGACAAAAGATTTGAACGCTGGCTCGGCCGGTGCCTGGCTCCGTGTGTCTGGGCCAGTAGCCTAGTCTTCCTGAGTCACGGTTTCCTCATCTGGAAGAGGGTAATAACCTACAGTCAATGATGATGGTAACAATATGAAGAGCTATAACAGAGAATCCAAGAAATAGCAAAACAGGAAATGCCCAGCTATAATTTTAAAATGCTAACCTTTTCTCAATTCCTAAGCACATTAATTTTTTCAGATTTTAATTTTCCTACCTTATTGAAATAATTAATTCTAATTCATTGTAAAAGTACTAAAACCCAGCATGAGCAAAGAGAGAAGAAATGAAAAAAAAAAAAATCAGTGGAATGTAATTATGTTGTATTTGGCTTCTACTGAAACATTAAAAACCTGTTCACCTTTAACAGATGTACAGTAGGTGACAATTTGCATTTTATTTCATTCTCCTAAGAGCCCTGTGGGGCAGGCAGGGATGGGATTATTAAATTTGTCTTACAGGCAAAGAAATTGAGGCCCAGAGAGGTTCCTGACTTGGACATAGTCACACAGCTAACCTTGTTTTTTTCCTGGAGGGAGGAGGCAGGAATCCTTTCCGGTGAGGGCAGGAGAGCTTGGGGAGTGTGGGCGGCCGGGATGCTGACTGGGAAGTCTGGTGAAGAGGAAGAGGGGAAGGCAGCTGAGCTGTCCCAGACGTGCAGAAAGACATGTGAGCTCCAGCAGGAGCCGTGATGTGGGTGGGGCCCCCTTCCTCCAGCTGTGGGGTTGCTTTTCCACGGCACAATCCCTGGTCACCTCTTACCAGTTCATCATCCTTGCCCTTGGAAAGCTCCAAGGATGGGAAGATTTTTAGGTGGAGCAGATGGTAAGAAGGGGATGTGGTAAGTCCATTAGGTGGCAAGTTCTGTATAAACAAAAGCATGGACAGAAGGACTTCAGAATCAATTGGCGGCTAAGTGAATTTATAATTTCCTAACTCTGTGCCCCCTCAGCTTCCTCTACCTCTCCCATACACCAGATTGCTCCTCCTTTGGTGTCCCTGTCTCAGCAAAGGTATCATCCTTCACCTAAGCTTCGGTGTTACCTCCTCCAGGAAGCCTCCCCGGTTTACTCTGCCAGGCTCTGGTTGTGTTGGGCTTACCTGGACTCGCACCTCTGCGTGGCCTTGGTCTAGGGGATATGTGCGTGCCTCACTTGTCCTTTCATGTGCCTTCATTGCTCACTACACCTCTTCCCCTCCTGCCCACTTCCTGACCCGAAGGGGTGGGTCAGAACCTGGCTGTCACTGACTGGGTGTGGACTGAAGCCACAGTAACAGCCAGCACCACTCTCCGATTATCCAGAAAATACCCATGTCACATATTTCATCCTGTTGTCACTCTGTTCCCTAGAGCTGGAGTCAGCCAGGTGTGCTGAAGTTCAGTAGTTACAGGTTATCAAACTAGAGCTTCACATCCTTGAAAATTTTAGATGAAACAAAACAAGCATGTAAGCAATCTTTGCAAATTTAGGAGTTATTTTCAAAGGTGAACTTTCGTCATCACCATTACTATTATTAACAGGGTCTCTGTCTCCCTCAATGTGCACAATTCTCTTCTCTATCAATTGGGGGTCTTCTGTTCTCCTAGATCTCCTCCTAGCTGAGCAGGCTCCCCTCCCACGCCTGGGTCATCTTTTTTCCCACACTCAACTCTTCAATCAGCCTTTCTTCCTTTCTTCCTGCTGCATTCATCTTTTCTTCTCTCCCCTTCTGTCATATATGCTGATCCACCCAACAGCAGCCAGTCATTCATCAGTTTAATCCATCCAATATTTATAAGATGATATGCTAGATAATGAACCTAATTTTCTATCCATCCATTTATTCATTTTCCATCCATCCATCCGTCCGTCCGTCCGTCCGTCCGTCCGTCCGTCCATCCATCCATCCTTCCACTTATCTGTCACCATTTCTGTTCCATATCATGTCTTTACCTCAGCTACCCCGTTTCTCTGAGTGGCCTCCCCAGTCTCCCAGACCTCCAGTTTAGAAATGTCCCTTTGAGACTGTAGGCACCTTCTACAAAGCATCTGGAACCTTCTCTAGCTCAGAGAGGTTTCTTTGGACTCTGCAGTTGTCCTTCCACTAGGGACCCCTGGGGTCTAGTTTGCTTTCCAGAGTTCCAGTTTCATTGTCTCTCTTGAATTCTCCCTCTCTGTCTGGCCTTTTGTATTTCATCCATCCCTTCGTGCTTTGTCTCAGATCATTTTCTCTGATTCCTTATTTCCTCTGAGTGCTCTTCCCGATAGCCTCTCCTGGTGGTGACCTACTTATCTTTCTGGATACTCGGTTCAAACGTCAGCCCTTTGTGACATTGTCTCTTCCACATCACCTTTCCCAGCTGAGTTAACAGTCCTCTCCTCTGTGCTCCCACAACAATTTGTACACCTCTCCATAGCACTCACCACTCTGAATTTTAATTAATTGCTTGCTTGTCTGTCTCACTGGCTGAAGGGAGCATGCTTAACCCATCACTGAATTTCTGATCCGTGGTTCAGAGAGCTGGTCTAGCAGCAACATCTGTCTGTCTATTTGTCTGTCTGTCATCATGATCAGCATCATCTAGCCATCATTTATCATCTATCTGTATATCTATTATCTATCAATTATTTATCTATTATCAACCAATTATCTCTTTTCTACTTATCAATTATTTATCATCTATATCCATCCATCCATCCATCCATCCATCCATCCATCCATCCATCCATCCATCCATCCATCCAATTTATTGAATGAATCACTCAGTCACACTGTGGGTGGATGGCCTTTGTCCCTCACCGCTGTGGTCTTCATTTCCCTTTCCACATCCTACTCTTCCTTGGAAGCTTTGCTCAAGTACCTGCTCCATGAAATCTTTTTTGAGTCTTGTCGCCCTAGTCCGAATTTCTGCCCCCTGTCTAATTGTCTCAGTACTTTGCTGAAGGGAGATGGAGAGGGGGAGTAGGAAGAGGTGGCATGCGGAGACAGATGGCACCTCTCCTGCCCTCCCCCCTCCCCTTGGGCTCTGTCTTAGCTGTGTGTCTTATGCAGAACCCCGGCCAGCCTGGCAGGCTTGTTCCTTGGGAGGCATTCCCCAACCCATGCCCCTGGTGACTTAGGCAGGCTAAGAGGGGAGCCTTCAGAGGTGCTGAGACAAGCCTGGCACTTTGCAGGACAGAAGGGACATGTTCACCTAGAGAGCTGCCCAAGATGGGCCCAGGCCAGGGGACTTATGTAAATCAGAAGCAAATTGAATGCAAACATTATGCAAATATACATGTGGTTCTCCTGATTGCTTCTTTCAGTGGGAGGCGGGCCCTTGGCCAGCCTCCTGCCTGGGCCACTGGGAACAGGATGAGCAGGGACCCTCCCCCTACCCATTCCCCCCCTTCCTCCCTGAGGGCCCATCATCTCTGTCACTGCTGCTACAGCCACTATTTCTGTAGTGAGTGTGTGGGGCTGGGTTTCCTATCACCCTCTCCTTAGGGTGGGCTGGCTGTGTCTTCCCTGACACACTGGGGGCTCCCCGGGGAAAGCTGGGGCAGGGAAACTGAGGTCAGCTTATCTGGACCCTAGGTAAGTCCTGTGAGGATATATAGAGGAAGAGCTCCTTCTCCATGGCTGTCTCAGCAGGGACCAGTTTCAGGCCAGGGAAGAATCTAGTTCTTTTCAGTAATGTCACATAGGTCCACCTGTGTGCAGCAGGGAGGTGAGGGGATGGAGAACTGGACAAGAAGGAATGTCCCTGCCCTGGAAAGAACAACATGGATTGAGGATCCAAGAGAGCAGACACTGTTCTGGTTACACAGCAAGGCTGTTTTAAATGTTAGGAGAATAAATTACCTATAAATTACAGGTAAAGAAGAACAGAGGGCCGGTAGAGGTTCCAATTATGACTTTTCAATAGAGATTGAAATTGGTCACTCCTCGATGGTTAGTGGTTCACTGGGATAAAGACAGCTGGAGTTTACCTCTAGTATTCCATTCATCATTCATTCATTCACTCATTCATTCATTCCACTAATTCATTCAAGTTCTTATTGAATACCGAGTCTGTTCCAGGCATTTTGCTGGGTGCTAGGCATCACTTTGTCATTCTTGGCTCCACTTTGTAATTCTATTAAAGTGACTGATTTTTATACACATGGCACAGAGCCTGCCACATAGAGTTCACGGGAGGAGGGAGAAAGGCATTCCTGGGTGAGGGAACAGCATGTAGAGAGGCATAAAGATGGAAGGCACAGAATGTGGGGAGCTATAAAGCACATGAGCATTATTAGGGCATGCAGTGCGATGGCGTGTGTCTGGAGATGTGGACATGTCCACGGGGCCTGTCAAGCCATGGCAGCTGCTTTAGCGCATCCATCAGGGCTATGGGAGGCACTGGTGTATTAAGGGGAGGGATTTGGCCAGACTTGGGCTTGAGCCCAATCACCTAGCCCCACGTGAAGGTGCATCGGAGGACCAGAGGGATGTAAAGGGGTGCAGTGGAGTGCAGCAGGGCCTCAGGCCACCGAGCTTAGAGCTTGTTGGAGTTTGAATTGACAGGACTTGGGGACCGATTGGGCGTGGGGTGTAAGGGAGAGGGAGAAGTTGGGGAGAAAGCCAGGCTTTCTGGCTGGGGTGATTGGCAGGACAGTGGGGACTTGGGGAGGCACATGATATGTTTAGTGCTAAATAGGCTAAGCTTGAGGTGTTTGTGGGACATCTGGAGGGACTCCTAGGAGGCTGGAGTTTGAGGCCTTGTCTGGGCCTCTCTAGTAGCTTAGAGTCTAGAGGTTCGGAAGGGGGCAGGACATCATGCAGCTGAAGCAATGGGGGTGTCTGAGGCAATGGGTTGTGGGAAGGGGGTGGTTCCTGTCCACCCTGACCCACCATCTCCTGGAACATCTCACAGGCTTCTGGTTATGGGAGCTGCAGCTTTACCCGAGGAATCCTGTCCCCTTATGCCTCACTGTCCCCATTACCTGTACTCCCGCAGAGGAGGGAAACCCAGGGAAGGGGGCTGGAGTGAGACTTGAACTTCTTGATTTGGAATTTACAGCAGAATCCTGTTTTGTTTATTAGAAACACACATTATTTTTCCTGAGAAGAAAAAAGCTCAAATCATTTCCATAAAAAGGTCCACCTCCTCTCCTGAGCTAGAGCAGGGTCCATAGCAGAGCCTGGCTCATGGTCTGAGTGTCAATGAGTCAGTCCCTACTGGCTCTCTCCATAATCCAGGGCATGTCTTTAATTAAGGGGACAGTTGCTTGGCTTAAGGGCTGGGGACTTCCCAGCCAACAGGTCCACCCCTGGCAGATCCACGATGTCCTATGAATGTTCTCTTAGCCGGCCTCAAAGTCAGGCCTCTCCTTCTTACCAGAAGGAACAGGATATGGGCAATCTAGAGTGAGATATGGAGGAGGAACCACCTTCTGTGGTCAAGTCTGGCCACTAGTGAGTGTTTCTGCAAGAAACTGGAGTTGATAAGAGCAGTCATGCTTGACCAGAGCCCTTGCAGTTCTAGGAAGGTACAGAGGTCATGCCCTGACTTCACAGGGACCCAGGGAGGGAAGGCTTTTCTTAAGGTCGCATAGGAAGCCAGTGACAGAACTTGAATGCTAGAATTCTGATCACATGTTGAGCTCAGTCCATTGATGTCTTTGTCCAGCAGGCATTGATCTGAGGAACAAATGGGTAAATGAGATGATGGAGGCTTGGACTTCTGGGCTCAGCACTTAATAGACTATTTTCTTGGCCGTTGTTTTCATACCTGCAAAAGTGTTTCCTTTCTCCTTTTTTTCAAATTGGGCTGCTGGTGTATATAGGGCTGCCATTGTTCAGTCCTGCTAGTTAAGTCCCTGGAAACAGAGTCCTAGAATGGCCTTGTCATTTACAAAGGCCAATGGTATTGGAGCTGCTGTGTTAGAGTTCTCAGGTGACCTCCTGGGTCTGGGAGGAGCCCTAGTCCTAGGATGCTAAGGATGGGAGTAGATGGCTCTGGATGGATAGTGTGGGCATTTCCTGGGCCTGCCAGGTTCCCAGATTGTCCCTGGAAAAGAAGAGCAGGGCCCAGACACACAGGATCTGTGGGAGAAAGGAGGAGGCTGAGAGGCCTGGAGCACTTTTTTTTTCTCCTCAAAGACACCTTAAAACTGGAGAGACATGCCTGCTGGGTGCAGGGAGACTTATGGCCTCCCATTTCTGCTTACCCAGCAACTCAACCAGGACCACTGAGTCCCTTTTAAAGGGTGACAGATGGACCATGGTGAGGGCTCTGGAAAGCAGTGGCAAGTCCTCTTATAGTGAGCACAATCTGAGGCCCATAGTATCTGTCTAGTAGCAAGGGCTGACAGGGAAGTGGGGTCCTCAGGCTGCCTGACCTCCTGTGTATGGGGGATGGCTCCTTCCACAGTAGGCCTTGGGAACCTGGTTTCTTGGAACCCTGGCACTTACCACCCCCCAGGTACTCTCATCCAGGGACATCCTGGATATAATATAGTAGAAGGGGGGCTGGGTCAGAGCAGGTATAGTGGCCTGGGTCATTGGGGGTACTCTGTGTGTGTGTGTGTGTGTGTGTGTGTGTGTATGTGTGTGCCTTACCTCTCAGCATCTCCAGTATTGTGTGTAGAAGTTAAGGTTAAGGATGCAAAGTCTGGAGCCAGACTGTCCAGGTTCAAATCCTGGCTCTGCCACCTTGGGCAAGTCATGCCACCTCTCTGTTTTCTCATCAGTAAAATGGGGGATAAGTTATCTTATAGGGTTATTGTGAGGATTGAAGTCATGAGAGTGCTGGACTCTATTAAGGGTCTAATAAATGTTGGCTCTCATTTATATTCTGACAGACTTCCTATCAGTCTGTCTTATGAGTCTTAGGACTGTATTTCAGAGGGGAGCTGGGTCTGAGGTGGGCTGGGTCTGGGGACAGCATGGTCCAGTAGAGCTTATGCAGCCAGATAGACCTGGGTTCAAAACTACTTTCAGGGTATGTGACTTTGGTTAAGTGACCTTGGTTAAGTGAACTGACACTTCTGCACCTCAGTTTTCCCATCTGTATAATGGGAACAATTCTTACCTCAGAGGAATTGTGAGAATTATATGGGAGAACATGAAAGCTCCTGGCTCACCAGCTCTCACTCAGTAGCCTCTCAGTGATTAATGTGGTTTTGTTTCTTTCTTTTGTTCAGAATGGCTCTGACAAAATTGAATTTTCACTCTACCTCTTTTTCTTCAACCGCAACGATGATTTGGATGGCAGTGACAATAGTGTCAATCATAGTGATGCACCTATGTGTGTGGTTTATTGATTATATATCAGTCTTATTTATCATTACATGTAGTCCTCACAACAGCCCTGGGACGTACATGAAGTTGTTATCCCCACTTAAAGATGAGGACACTGAGGCACCTCAGACAACAAACAGCTACCAACAAGGCACCGGGCAGGCTGTGCAGAGGGAGCTCCTTTCAGGCCTAGCAGAGGCCAAGGGCTCACTTGGGTCTGGGGGGCCTCTTGCTTATGCAAATGGATGAGCACTAATTGCTTTGCTAATAGGAAACATGCAGGGAGATAGGATCTGTAGCAAAGCGGAAAGGCCTTCCAGAAAAGTGGAGCTGGGAGAAACCCCAAAGAAATCTGGGAAGATAAGGCGCTGCTGCCCTGAAAACCAGCAGCACTGTGGGCGGGCTGGCAGGGCTGGGGCAGAGTGAATACCCGGAGGCTGCGATGTGTTGGTAACCGGCTGCTTGGGGCCTGGAGGAGCTTGGAGAGCAGGATCTCTCTCCCTGAGCCAGGCCCACTTGCTGGGCAACCTAGCCCAGAATTCCTGGACACGTCCTCTTTGCTTTGACCTGTGCTGGGTCCTGATGTCATCTAGACATGAATAAACCCTGCCTCCTAGGAGAAGAGTTCAGTAGAGTGAGCACCTGGGCTCTAGAGTCAGATTGCATGGGTTCAAATCTAATTCCTGCCACTTATTTACTAGCTGTGTGACCTTGGGTGAGTTACTCCACCTGTCTGTGCTGCAGTTTCCTCATCTGTAAACTGGTGCTGTTATATGTTAGTAATGATGTTGTTGTAGTGAGAATTAAGTGTTTTAATCCATGTATGGTGCCTAAAAGAGTGGCTGAGATACAACAAGGACTGGATGAGTGATAGATGTCATTACAGAACTATAATAAAATTTGACCAAGTCCTTCCATTAGTTAAATCCATTATCCTCAGGCTAAAGTGCATTCTCAGAGCTGGGGTCTACATTTGGCCCCTGCTCATGCTCTCACTTTGTCACTCCCTGATCCACTGCTCTTTGGCCACCCCAAAATGACTTGTGCTTTCCTGAATGTACTATTCTCTTGCCTCTGGGCCTTTGCATATGCTGTTTCCTTGGCTTGGAGCTCCCCTTCCAAAGCTGTGCCCCTCTCCCCTGCCTCCTCCCCACCATGCATCTGACTGTTACCGAGGAAGCTTTATTCCTGATGCCCGTCAGATTTTGATGCCCACACCTGTGTTCTCATGCCCTCTTGGTTTCCACGATCACAAACCTTACCACCGGATTGTGATTGTTCAGGGTTGTGTCCCTCACTGAGCTGGGTCGCCTCTCTGTCCCCAGCATACAGAGCAAGTCCTGACCCAGAGGTTAGACCAGTTATGTTTGTTGAATGACTCTAGATGGGGACACAGGTAAGTACACCAAGCTGTCTCACCTGAGGTCCCTT
Organism: Miniopterus natalensis; assembly: GCF_054644295.1. NCBI lineage: Eukaryota > Metazoa > Chordata > Mammalia > Chiroptera > Miniopteridae > Miniopterus > Miniopterus natalensis. The sequence continues at coordinate 27,661,154 of NC_142089.1, forward strand.
CAGCTTCCGGAGAAGAGACACACAATCTAAGAACATGGCAGCTTGATAGGCGGTGGAGCCTGGTGGTTGTGAGAACAGGCTCTCAAGGCAAACAGACCGGGGCTGGAATCTTGGCCCAGCTATTTGTGAGCTGTGTGATTTTGGGCAAATTGTGTAACCTGTCAGAACTTCTATTTCTTCCCTGGTAATGGAGTAATAATAGACACTTGATCAGGATATAATGATGTAATGTACTTTACACCATGTTGGGCACATAGTGAAGGCGGTGGCATCTACTTCACCATCACCATGATCCAGGCCTGCAGCTGCTTGCCACACACGGCCTGACAGCCGCCACCTCTGACCTGGGGGCAGCAGCCAGATGCGCGAACCTGCATCCAGAGGGAGAAATCCATCTCTGGGCAATGCTTCTCTCACTGTTAGCAAGGAGAAACCTTCAGGAAATCTCTAGTGGGGGCAGGACCAGCTGGGAGATTGGACATCCACCTGTCTGCCCTGCAGGAAGGACCCAGCCATTTCCAGAGATCTGTTCTGGTGTTTGGATTCTAAGGTTTGGCCTCATTCTAGAATTTTGTCTTACTCTGTCTGGGATTCTACTCTACAATTAAAGCCACACTGTGTACGGACAAATGCTAGCGTTCATTCATTCATTCAACTCTTATTGAGCACGTGTTCTTTTTTTATTTATTTTTAAAATATATCTTTATTGATTTCAGAGAGAGGAAGGGAGAGGGAGAGAGAGAGAGAAATATCAATGGTGAGAGAGTTGTCCTGACTGGCTGCCTCCTGCACGCCCCTGACTGGGGATCGAGCCCGCAACCCAGGCATGGAATCGAACCGTGATCTCCTGGATCCTAGATCGAAGCTCAACTGCTGAGCCACGCCTGGCTGGGCGAGCTGTTCTGTGCTGAGTTGGAGATACTGAGACTGGTATGACACTGTGAGCCTGTCCTCAAATTGCTCCCAGTCTGGAGGGGCAGACAGACATGTAAACAGGCCATTAAAGATCAAGTTTCCAGGGATTATGAAGAGGGCGAGGATTATGGTAGCACCAACTGGAGCCCATTCTCTGTCTCAGGTGCCCTGCTTCAGGCTCTCTATGTGGAACGTTATTTGGTCCTTACAAGAGGCCCTGTGGGTAAACATGAATGTTGCCCTCATCTGAATTCATTTCCTGCTGCTGCTGTAACAACAAACAAGTTTGTTTGGTAATCCACAAACTTGGTGGCTTAAAACAACACAAAATTATTATCTTACAGTTCTGCAGTCAGAAGTCCGAAACCAGTTTCGCTGGATGAAAGTCAAGGTGTTGGCAGGGCTGGAATCCATTTCCCTGCCTGCATTTCTCAGCTCGTGGCCCTTGCATCACCCCAGCCTCTGCTTCTGTCATCACACCTTTTGCTCTCCCTGTGACCCTCCTGCCTCCCTCTTATAGGAACCCTTGTGATCCCATTAGGCCCAACTGGATAATCCAGGGTATCTCCCCATCTGAAAACCCTTCACTCAATCACACTGCTAAGTGCCTTCTGTGGCGTAAGGTAACTTGTTCACAGGTTCCAGGGATTAGGACATGGGCATCTTTGGGGGGGGGCCGTTATTTAGCCCACCGCCCCATTTTACAGATGAAAACTAGGGTTTACGAAGGTTCCAGAACTTGCCTAAGTCATTTAGCCAGCAACTATCAAATCCAGCACTCCCTGGTCTCAGGCGCCTCAAGCTCTTGACTTCAAAACAAGAAGCCGCTGCTGGAGGTGAACCTTGAACCAGGTTTTCAAGAGTGAATCTGAGGTTAACAAAAGGTGAGTCGGGAGAGGAGTGGTGTGGGCCAAAGCACAGTGGTGAAAATGAGTTTAGTGCCAGTGTGTTTGGGAGCCATAAATTGCTCTGATTGGCTGGAGTGTGAGGGCGGGGGCCAGATGGGCAGGACTGGACCTGGATTGCTGCACGGAGCAGGCTGTGATGTCTTCGGTTCAACCTGAGCTGTGAAGAGTCACCAGGGGGTATGGGGACGGGTCAGCAATATACACTGGGTCAATCCCTTCCCCTCTCTGAATCTTGGTTTCCAGTCAAGCAAAGCGGTGGGCCAGCTCCTCTGCCAGGACTGTGTGCGTCCACCCTCCCCTCCCTGCCTCCCCTCGCCCCCTGGCTGCTTGGCCTGGTCCCATCCATCCCTGGGCAGAAACAAGGGCTGGATGAACTGCCCCTCCCCCCACACCCAGGACAGTGATGGTTTCCAAATATCTGTCTGTTGAAATAATGTTCTCCGGGCTTTGGGCCTCCCTCCCTCCCTCACATTCCTGGGCCAGCCTGCCTGTTTGGCTTGCTCGGACAAATATTGACTTTCTCTGTCCTTCTCACTCTGGGTCTGTTTAAAAGGCATCAATCTTTGCCGGGGTGTGAGCTCCCTCTCTGTAACCTGTGGCCTCTGCGGATCTGTCCAGGCAGGGAGTGGTGGGGAGGGGCCCCAGGCCCGGGGGACACCCCTTTCTTGCTTGGCTGCAATAGAGGCTCTTGGTGGAATGCTGTTGCTGATCAGGTGCCGTCCCCTGGTCCCAACGGCCCCACGTACTGAGCGTCTACTACCTCTGCGAGGTGGGGCAGGCCTGTGGCGGCAGGGCACGAACATGGAAACCTCTAGACAGTCTCCAGGCTTCAGAGTCACCAGGCAGGAGAGGTGTGAGCCTGTCAGAAACCCTGCTGCTCTGCCTTCAGAAACTTAGAGTCCAACCACTCCTCAGGCTCCACCGCTACCATCAGGTCCAAGACACCATCACCTCGCTCCCGGATTATTAAGTTAATCTCCTAACTGGTCTCTGCTGCCGCCCCTGTTCCCTTCAATTTGCTCTCGACGTTGGAGCCGAGAGGCCGGTTAAAATGTCCTTCAGATCATGCCGCTCCTGTGGCCCCAGGCCTCCCGTGGCCTCCCAGCCACTCCGAGTAAAACTCTTACAGGGGTTGCAAAGCCCCCCGTGGCCCGCCCTTCCCCTCCTGACCTCCCCTCCGGGCTCACTCCTGGCCGATCTGCTCCAGCCACACCGGCCTCCCGCTTGCGCCGCAGCCTGAGAAGTTTTGCACTTGCTGTTCCTTCTGCCTGGGTGGGTCCCCCCAGGACCTGGCAGACCCCCTCCCTCACCTCCTTGTTATTTTTGCCTAAAGGTCACCTTTTCAAGGGCCCTTTCCTGGACAGTAGCCCCCACCCCTCCCCAGGACTTTGTCCCTCTGCCCCCACACCTCTCTCTCCACAGACTTGCCGCCACCTTCCAGCATCCCTGTTCTTGCTTCGTGTCTGCCTCCCGAGGGCGGGATTTCTGCCCGTTGCCTTTGCTGCCCTGTGGGCACCCGGAACGGGGCTTTGTTGGGTGAATGTGGCACCCTCATCTCGTAGATGGGAGGCCGTGGGGCTGTTAGTATAATAGCTGATATTTATTACCTGCTTTCTGAGCACCCGCTCACTGAATGCTCACAGCAAAAAGTGCACAAGGTGGGCACGGCTAGTGGCCCTGTTTCCTGGATGAGGAGACGGAGGCACCAAGTGTGGAGGGACAGGTCCTGGCTGCCTTGCATGCTGCGGTCCAACCGTGAGTGCATTTGCCACAAAATGCCAGCGGTGGGGGCGAGCGGTGTCCAAGCCCACGACCTTCACCACCCCCTCGCCTCCCCACCTGTCCCTAGGACTGGCCTGTCTGTGCAGGAGCTCTCAGATCCACCTTGGTCCATCGTGTCCCATGGCATTTGGCCCGGCCTCTTTTCCTCTTTCAGCTCCTTTCTGCTCCAGCCCCTCTCTCTGTCCCTCTCTCAGGGTCACCCTGCTGCCCTGTGAGTCACACTTAGACCTATCTCTCTCCTCTTTTTGCCCAGAACTCCATGGGACCAGGGCTATCCCCCTACCCCCCCCCCCCCCCCCCCCCCGATTTCAAAGCCAGGTGTCACCTGGCTCAGGAAACCCACCCCTCTCGCTTCCCTTCTCCCTTACTGAAGGGCCCATGGTCTTCTGGGGAGCAACCCAGTAGCCACTCTCATCTCTGCTTTGGGGATGCCTTTTTCCATTTTCTTAGTGCAGTCAGCCTTCTTTTATTTTGAAAAATTTTGAACAATAGAGAAGTAGTAAGAATCATACAAGAGAACCCCTATCTATTCCTTTAATCTAGATCTGCCCATCACGAAGCTATTCTCTCCTCCTGTCTTTCCTCCCTCCCGCCTTCCCCTCACCTCCTTTCCTGTCTCTCTCCCTCCCCCCTCATCATTTGTGAGTAAATAACAAACTTCATCCCTCAGGCTGCAGTATGTATGCTTTTTAAAAAAGGCCTCCTCCTACATTACCACAATAGAATTATTGCCCTGAAATTTTAATTTTGATACTATGTTATTATCTAATACATAGTCCACATTCAAATTTTCCCAATTTTCTAAATAATGTCCTCTATAACATTTTATTTCAGTTGTCATATCGCTTCAGCCTCTTTTAATCTAGGGCAATTTTCCAGCCTTTTTTGGGCATCTTTCAGGACACTGATATTTTTGAGGAGTCTAGTTCAGTTACTTAGCAAAATGCCCCTGGTTTGGATTTGTCTGAGAGTGTTCTTATGATTAGATTTGGGATAACCATTTTCTGCAGGAATACTCCCCTCCCTGCCTCCAGCCTCTCTGTCTCTCTCTGGATCTTCCAGCTCACATTGCTGCCCCATGCTTTGCCCTTGACCTCACCAGATCTTGCTTTTCCACCCCATGCCCAGCCCCAGCCCAAGACCCATCTGCTGGGTCAGGGAAAAGTCCTGCTCTGGCACCAAGGACCAGAATGGGAGGTGTGGCAATGCTACCCTGCCCTGCCCCCTAGGAAAACATGAGGGACCCAGGGACCCTCTCTCTGGAGAGGGTCAGGAGCCATGGTTTGCTCCTCATATGGATTTTAGCAGCAGAACCTTCTGTTCAGACACACCTTACATAGAAAAGCAGCGGAGACTGGCCCTGCTCTTACTGAGGGCAGGGTGTATATGTGCATGTGTGTGTGCACACATGTGTGCGCATGTCTGTGTACACGTCTGTGTGCATACACAGATACATTCTTGGGCTTGAGTTTTGAAGCTCTGGCCATCCAGGTTCCCTCTCTGCTCCAGCATCTCCCATGGAGATATTCATAGAGCCTTTGAGGACCCTCATCTAGGGAAGTGAACCCCATAAACATCCATGAGATTAACTGTATGTTGACCTTGGTGCTAAGCCCAGGGGAAGCGGCAGGTCACTGGCTTTGGAGTCACATAGATCTAGCTTCTAATCCCTACCTGTTTCCTTCTGGCTGCATGGTTCTGGGCAAGCCACTCAACATTGTTAAGCCTCAGTTTCCTAATCTAAAATGGGGCTAATAATAGTATCTACCTCTGTATGTCCTTGTGATGATGAAACGCACATACACCCTTGCAGGCCTGGCCCATGATGGATGGACACCTCCCATTAGAGTGAAGGAAAGGGGGGTTCCATAGGCTGGGATGTGAACTCCCCACCCGGAACTAATTGTCAGAACAGTTGTTTCTGATACACAGAGGGCTCCGTGTACTTTCCGCTCCAAGCCTGTCATTCTGCAGTGGGTAATCAAGTGGGGCTTTGATGGTGATGCCCTGGATTAGGGCTGGGAAGGGTATCCAGGCCCAGCCCTTGGCAGTGACTTTGGGAAGAGAGAATTTCAGAACTGAGGGAGGGAGCAGGAGGTAGGGAGCCCTAATTTACATCAGCCTCTGCTTTGGAGCTTACCCCAGCCCCTGCTTGGAGACCACAGCAGCTTGTCCAGATGTGGAGGAGTAATTGGCCTCTGGCTCAGCAGTTGAAGGGGTCTGAGTTCTAGTCTTGGCTCATTACTGATTCTGAGTGTGAATCAGGGTGTCACTCCCTGGCTCCTAGCCTACCTTTTCTCATCTGTAAATTGTGTGTGTGTGTATGTGTATTGGATTCATTTATTCACTCATTGATATTAGTTGAGCACCTATTATATACTATATACTAGGTACTGGAATATAGTGATGAGCAACAGAGACAAGGTCCCAGCCCCTGTAGAACTTACATTTTAATGGGGGAGATACATGAATAAGTAATTAGTACTGTGATGAATGCTGCAGAGGAGAGGTGCAGAATGCTCTAAGATTGACTGGTGACGGTAGAGGAGAACCAAGGAAGGTGTACCTGAGAAAGTGACGTCTAAGCGAGGCCTCAAGGCTATGTGGGAGTTGGTTATGCAGAGGGAAGGAAGGGGTGTGTGTGTAAGGGCAGGAGAGAGCTCTAGGCAGAGGAGACAGTATGTACAAAGGTCCTGGGGCAAGACAGCACATCTACAGGGACCCTTTCAGCTCAATCACCTGAGGGTCCTTGACACCCTTGCCCTTCTCATTTGATCCGTGTGAAGTGAAGTGCCTGGTACAATGCATGGGATACTCACACCCACCTTCCTTTCCTTTGTTCCCTGTGGCTCCAACGAGTGGAAGAGACAGGGAGGAAGCTGGAGAAGGGAAGTTCTCCCTGTTAAAGCCTCATCAAGACATTCACTGTATCTTGGGCTCTCTCCCCTTTCCTCACTTCCATAATGACAGACGACAGTTGGGATATTCTTATTTCTTACGCATTCTCTTCTCCTTCTGGATCTTTCTCCTTGCTTCCTTCCTATCAATGTCTATTGGGAGGGAAAAAAATCTAGGGTCTGTCTCTGTCTCTGTCTCTGTCTCTCTCTCTCTTTCTTTCATGTGATCTGTGTCAAACAGCTCATTGTCAGTGCAGGTGACCCACATGAGGAGTGAGTGTGGTGTATGTGTTCGTACATGTGTGTATCTTCCATGAAGTCATGGCCTCCACAAGGCCCTAGGGAAATCCTACCCAGTTCTCAGAGATGATGAAGGGATCCTGGCAAAGGTTGGGGTGGATGGAAGGCAGTGTGGTCGAGAGTGGGTCTTGGTGGTCACAGTCAGGAGGCTGGGCTTGGAGAACCAGCCCTCAGCCCTGCTCAGGCTTTGGGGCGAGCATGTGGATGGCAGGAGAAGGGGGTTGAGAAGAGGCCTCCCAACCTTGAAGTCCCCCTTGGCCAGGCATGGCTGTGATTTTGCTCGGGGCTCATCTGGGAGGGGAGCAGGAGACATTCTTGGGCTGACTGGTTACAAAGTGCTGCTGCTGGTGCCCTGGGTGGGACACTGAGGGCAAACTGCTCCAGCAGGCCCCTGATGGCACCTGAGGACTGGAGACTGCTGCCTGAAGCCCCACTGTGTGCTGTGCTTGTTCAAGAAGACTGAGCGTGCCCTGCATCTGGACACACAGTAAGCACTTAAAAACAATTTTTTAAATGAATGGATTCCATTGAGTATAATGCAAATTGATTTAACCCTAATTAGCATATTTAACTCAATGCACTTTAATTCAGTTTAACTGTGACAAGACTTTTTTGGATCTTGTAACCTCTGGAAAAGAAAGCTGCAATTCTACAATTTGAAGAGTACAAGGTTCTCTTAACCTTCCCAAGCCTCAATGAACTCATCTATTCAAGGAGAGCAACACCTGCCTCGCGTCTTTTGTGGGTGCTACCGGGATTAGTGAGACTGTGAATGTGAAAGTGCTTTGTAGACAATAAAGTGCTGGGCTGACCTTCCTGTCCTTGGAGACATGTGAATGAGGGGGATGGAGGGCAGACTGTGTGATCTTTAGATCCCTCCTGTTCAAGACATTTCACAAATCTGTGGTCTTATGAGAATACCTACAACCCCAATCTGAGCAAGTCCCTCCCCAGTTTAAAGCCTTCCCAGGGTCGCCTAAATACAAGACAGAGTTCGAAGTCCTCACCACGGCCCACGGCTCACGGCCCACTGAAGCCTCCTCTGTCCCCGCTGCCTCCCGACCTCCACGAGCTCTGCCTGAACTGCGGGCCCTCCGGTGTTTCCTCCCATAGGCCTCTCCCCTGCCTCCGGGTCTCTGCACCCGCGGTGCTCTCTGCCTAAACTCCTCCCCGCTCTTTCTTTTCCTTTGTTAAATCTCAGGTGGGCATGCAAGTTTAGTTAATGTCCCTTCTCCACATGGAAAGCCATTATTCTCATCTTTCCTGCCAGGCCCTGCTCTTGTTTTATTGTATTTATGATTTTCCTACCCCTCCATTCCCTATCCCTCCTCCCACTTCCCTCTTCCCTATAGGTCCCCACGCTAATGTGTTTGGTATATGACCTTGGAAATGCACGTTTCTTTGAAAAATATATGGTGTTGTTTTCTTTGAGTATGTTTTTAATTTATATAAATGGTATTTTGCTTTAGAGCACCTTCTGTTTCTTATTTTTGCCCACTTAACACATGTTTTTAAGATCTATCCATATCATTGTATGTCCCTCTAGAGTCTAGTTCATCGCCTCTAATTGCATGTGTGCTGTGTGCATACGCTGCATTTTTCTTAGCCACTTACTCCCTGGTGACACCTTACCCTCACCACCACAAACGGTGCCCTAATGAACATTCTTGTACCTGTGCCCCCAGGGTCAGGGCACGGGTTGGTTTGTGGTGAATACCAAAGAGGAGCATTGCTCGGAGAAGCAGTGCCTGGATTTAATTACCCTCAGTCCTGCCTGATCAGACCCCAGCAGTGCACAAATTCAGGTTTCCCCAAGTCTTTGCCAGCATTTGGCATTATTCAACTTTTACATTTGCAATCTCATGGGTGTAAAATGGTATCTCATAGTTTTAATTTGCAAATCTCTGATTACCAGCAAGGTGAATATCACTCCTATGCTTGTTTACCCTTTTGGCTTTCCCCCTTCCTCTTTATCTGGGTTAAGTCCAGCTAGTCCTTAGGGTCTTAGCACAGGTACACCTCCCCTGGGAAGCCTTCCCTGACTGCTCCCCTTCACTGAGTTTCCTGCTCCCCCTTGTCCTCTTAATCCCTTGCACTTTCTACTGTAATAGAACTTACCCTATTTCGTAGTAATCTTCTGTCTCCCCCACTAGACTGTGGGTCCTTGAGGGTCAGATCTAGGTCTAATTCATCTCTATACCAGTGGCGCTTGGCACAGGGCCTGGTCCAATGAAAGTGCCAGGGGACGTATGAGGACTGTTTGAGCGAGGGACCCAGTGTTGTGGTTTTGACGGCTGAGAGGTCGTGCTGGAAGGGGGGCAGTGCGAGCCAGGCAGAGGGCCTGGAGATTGAGAACTTGAAGGACCAGGGATAAGCAGAGCAGGAGAATGGAAAGCCAGGGTCCGAGTTTCTAGGCCGTGGTCTCGAGCCCCAGGCTTCTGTTTGCTGCGGTGGCCGGCCCCGGCTGAGCGCGGAGCCGTAGCCAGGAGCACTGGGGGACCGGCGCTTTGCCCCTGGTATTTATTGCTCTTACCAGCCCTGACTGGTTATCAACTGCCACCTAACTTAATTGGTTCTTACTTTCTCTCGCTCATCGCCCAGACTTTAGTCCAAGATGCATCTTCCTAACGCACTCTTCGCCTTTCTCTTGGGGCCGAAAGCCTACGAGGCCGCTGGCAGGGCCTGGGCTTCAGGCCAGCCCCTCATCAAAAGCCCTCGCACTCGCAGCGGCCGCTGCGGCCGAGGCAGCCCGAGGAGCCTCGGCGGCCGCCCACCGCCCAGCCTGTGGCTGAGGCCGTTCCCCGGCGGAGTCTGCTCCCAGCTCCTCAGCGCCCTGCTTTTCCTTCCACATGGTTTGGCAGAGGCTGAAAGGCAGAAGATTACAGGCATGCAGTTCAACCCCACAAACCAGCGTGAAACCCCACGGTTGTCTTTTTCCACCCTCTGCCTCTACTTAGATTTTCCTTTCTCTGAGGATCTGTGTGCCCAACATCTCCTCCTGCCCCGGGATCAATCAGTTGGCAGGGTGCTGTGGGAAATAAATTTGCATTCAATCATGCCCATGGCAACCATCAGGAGCAGGGCCTATGTTCCTGTCCTTGAGCCCAGACCCCATTCTGTTTAAAAGGCTTGGGGTTTACAAAACTAAGTGGACTAGAACATAACTTTTAATAGCACATTTGTACAGAATTTAATGAGGTTTTAAGACAGAGCTATAAAGTGGTTTTTCTGCAAGGACTATTATTAATCATAAGAAAAATCATAGCAGTCTATTACATTTGTCCAGCATGTTCCAATATTCAAAATGCTTTCATATTAGTCATCTCAGTTGACCTTCTTAACCCTTCTGGGAGGTCAGTAGAGCTGCATTATCTTCCTTACCGCTTACAACTATGCTCCTCAGACGTTAACAGGCACACGGATCACCTGGGCGTCTTGTTAAAATGCAGATCTTGGTTCAGTGGGTCTGGGGCTGGCCTGAGAATCTGCATTTCTAACAGGATCCCAGATGATGCTGGTGCTGTGGATCCGTGGCCCACAGGTGAGTGATGAGGGTGAGTGACTGGTGTGTGCATAGATTGATGGTGGCAGAGCCAGAAGCTATGCCTTTTTCCCTTCCTTCTTATCTTTCTTCCTTCAACAAATACCAACCAAGTGCCTACTATGTGTGTTAGATGTGGTTCTAGGTGCAGGAATGAATAACATTAAAAATACTTAGCAACAGCCAATAGCTAATCAGATCATTAGATCACCAGCTATGGAAAAGGCCATTCATGCTTTAGTGATGGATGGAGGCAGGTCTGGGGAAGAGTGTGAGTGGCCAAGGAGTTTGAGGATACTTGGGGGGCTCAGTACAGAAGACTCTTAAAATTTAGTACCAGTTATATAAGAACTCTGGGCTATGATAAGGAGAAGTTTCAGGCAGAGCTTCTGGCCTTGAAGAGCTCACAGTGCAGTGGGAGAGACAGACACGGATCATGAGGCTAATAGAGCGTTGTGTAGTGTTTGTCAGCTCCATGAGGGCAGGCCATTGCATTCATCTGTCTCCTTCACTGTTGTAGCCTCCATCCTTTGCAGTGGACATCCTGGTGCATAGTGGACACCCCGTTAATAGTTTTTTTGGGGGGGAATTAATAATTGAATAGAACATGGAAGCATAAATGAGGGAGTTGTCAGTTCTGCCTAGGATACAATGAGGTAGGGGGGGGAACTGTCAAGGAAGGCTTCCCAGAGGAGGTGATGTTGGAGCAGAATCTTAAAGAGCAGTGGGTGTCTGCCAAGCAGGTGGTGGGGGAGTGGGCAGGTTGGAACAATGGGTCCTGCTTAATCCCACAGCTGCCTTAATGCAGGGGGCTGGCAATTCCTTAGTGTCAGGAATTCAGAATGCTGGGCCACCCCCTGAAGCTCTCTTATTCCCCCAGATGCCTGGGACATTTGGATGTGGCATCTGGGTTTTCCCAGATTCCTATGAAGTCCTCCCTTCAGGAGAAGAAGACCCCCCCGGAGGATGACTCAGGCCTGCTTGAGCGATCGTGTTCAGAGTGGGCTTGGACCCAGGGAGGGACCTCCCCAGTGTTGGATGCTAGGGCCTTAGAGATGAATCTGATGGCCCTCCAAGAACTCCCATCAAGTCCTCCCCAGTTTAGTCTCAGGCCAGTTGATTCTTTGGATGACAATGCCAGCCGCCTGAGTGCCCCAGACCTCTGCACTGTGACCTTACAGGCTCTGGCCCCAGCTCCTGCTGCCTTCTCTCTTTATCTGTTCCTCCTTTACATATTTAATAATATTATCCAAAGAATAATATATTATATAATAATATGATAATAATTTGATATATTAAAGAGAGCTTCAAAACCTCTTTTTATTATGGGAGCTGGAGCAGGTGTCATAATGCCCATTTTATGGATGTGGAGACTAAGGCTCTGAGAGGGGGAGTGTTTGACAAGAGACATAAGAGAAAATTATAACTCAAACTCTGGACTCTGATTCTGGGTCCAGGGACCTGCCTAAGAGACAACCTTTTAAAGAATTAATCTGATGTTTAATGACTGCCTACTGTGTGTCAGGCTCATCAGCAAACAACAGAGACAGAATCTCTGTCCTTGTGAAACTTTCTCTTCAGTGGGGGGAGACAGACAATTACAAATATAAGGTAAAATATAGAGTCTGGCAGATGATGATCGCATTACAGACAAAAAGCAAGCTAGGAGGGGGATAGAGAGCATGGAGGGGTTGGGTTTACAGTTTAGGTGGAGTTAGGGACTACTTCCTGAGAAGATGACTTTTGAATGAAGGCTTGAAGGAGGTGACGGAGGAAGCCTTGCAGATAACTGGGGGAAGAATGTTCCATGCAGGGGAAGAGCAGAGGCCCTGGGGTGGGAGTGTGAAAAGCCCCCAGGTTCCCAAGGGCTCTAGAGCTCCTGTTGATGGGAGCCTGGTCTTAGCCCTGCAGGGACAAAATGTTTTGCTCATCTGCTCTCTCCATCTCCCCATGGGGCTCCCAGTGTGTGGCTTTGATAAGCCATGGCACTGGGAGCCCTTTAGCTTCTGAGTGGGTGGTGACAAGCCAGAGAGGCCTGGAGAGTCACGGTGCTGGCTGCCCGCTTTCCTGCTGCTCTGGGCCTGGGCCCGGCCCACCGCCCACTGCTGCCCTGGGACGTGTCTCTGGAAGCAGCAGCAGTCATATTGAAAGGTTGATCTCCCCATTAGAAGGGATTTGTCAGCACGAGCTGGGGCTTAGTGGCCTAAGCCGTGGGTCTGAAGGCTCAGACAGGTTCAGGGCCTGGAGGAGCTGACTCAGGCCTGGCTCCCTTAGGAATCAAGGAAAGGCCACCAGCTGAGACTGCTTGGGGGTCAGAGGCAGGAGGAATTGCTTGGTGTCTCCAGGGGCACTGATAAAGCAACTGTTGTTCTCAGTAGTCTTCTTGGGATCTAGGAGCAGCCCCAATGCCCTAGCCTGGCATGGAAAGCTGAGACAGGCCTCAGGGCTCAGCTGGGCACCAGTGTGTCTCACTCTGCACCCTGCCCCTTGGACAGTCTGTCCTTTTCTGAGGCTTTGGATATCTGCACACTCCTGAGGTCCAGCAGTCTACCTGACATTCCACCAGGAGGTCCCACAAACCTCTCCAACTGAATGCATCCACAGTGGGACTTCATCTTCCCTCCAAATCTGCCTATGTCAATCACAGCGGACTTTCACCATTTCACAGATTTCGTAGTGTATCAACTCACATAAATACTTTTCAGTAACCATATGAGTAAGCTCCCATTACAGCCCCATTTTATAGAAGAGAGAATCGAGGGGGGGGGTGACACCACATTGCACTTGCAGTGTACTGCCTGACCAGGTCAATTTCACCTCCAGAATCTCCCTGGAGATCCCACATCCCTCCATCTCCCCTGCCATTTCCCCGCCTAGCTCGTATCCCTGCTCTTTGAATTAGTCCTAACTGGTTCAAAACCACTGTTTCCTAACTGGCCTCTGCTCTCCATCTCTCCAGTTCATTCTCCAAGAGCAGCCCAGGTGGTTGTCAAGGAAATACAAAGCTGATCGCATCACATGGCATGGTTTTGGGATAAAATTCACACTGCTTACCATGACCTGCAGGCTGCGGACAGCAGGGCTTCGGGTGCCTCTCCTGACCCGTCCCTCGGCCTCACTCAGCTCACTGCAGCCCCACCGGCTGGCTCCCCGCTCCTCATGCTCAGGCCCCCCTGTGCCGCTTCCTTGGCTGGGATGCTCCCCTATTGCCAGCTCCTATCCTTCAAGTTTCAGTTTAAATGTCACATCTTTGGGAAGCCTTCTTTTCCCAGGTGTCGTCCCCCTGTCAGATGCTCTTCATGTTGACAAAATCTAGGTGAACTGCAATTAGCTAATTATCTGGGTCTGTCCTTGTTTAGCACATGGCTTCCCTGTGGGGTCCTAAGACCCACGAGGGCAAGACCTGGGTCTGTGCGGTTTGCAGCTGTATCTTTAACGTAACACCTGACACATAGTGGTGCCCAGGACAGGCTGAACGACGGTCCCTCATTGTTCCCCTCCACACGCTGTACGTGTCACCTAAGCTGCTTCCCTTGTTTCCCTTCACACAGCCGCACTCGTTCCAGCCTCTGTGTCTTTGTCTCGCTGTTTCTACAGCCTGACGCCGGCCACTTCTCTCCACTCACCCCCAACCCGCCCATCCCTCAAGGCCCCGCCCCAGGCCGCCTCCTCCAGGAGGCTCTCCTTCTGCACACCAGCCGCTCCAGTGCCCTTCGCTCCTCTCGCCGCCCTGTGCTGTTTCTCCTGTAATGCTGCCAGTGCAAGAATCTCTGACCTAAGCTCCACGCAGGCAGGCAGATTTTTCAGTGCCCTCCCCAGAAGCGATAAGCTCGGGGCCGGGCACAAGGGCATGCATTTGAAGGTGTACTGAGTCAGACCGGAGGCACAGTCCGCTGTCTACTGTCTTTTTAGGTTCCACTGGAAGGCAACCCTTCCATTCCTCACCTCCTCTACTTGCACCACCTGAGTGCAGCTTCTCACCCACTGGATCCATGAACAAGTTTGACTGTGAGAAAGCACAGGCATTGGACACAGCAAGGCCATGGAGTCCGGCAAATTGAGACTAAAAAATCCTATTTCTGATAGGGTGAACCATATGAAATTGCCATTTCTAAGCCAAAAACTATTGACTAGCAACTGCTTCACATGGCTCAATTTAAGACCAGGCAGCTGGTCTGGTTTCTCATCTGTGATACGGGGGTAGAGCCTCATTTATGGAGTTGGGAAGAGAGGAAAATGAAGCTGTGTGCAATTGTGGGCAAAAGCCAGAGTTCCAGAGTCAAGTTTGAACCTTGTATCCATCATCCTACTGGGGTTTCTATTTGCAAAAAACAGAGTCCATTATAGCTGGTTGGAGCAGAGAAAGAACTATTCTAGGATGTTGTCCATCTTGCAGAATCGCTGGAGGGCCACAGGAAAGGAGCCGGACTAAACTGCGGGGGCATTTTTGGTGAAAACACCACTGCCCTGTCTCTCAGTCCCTGTGGCATTTGGGGCTGGATGTCAGAGGCTCTGTCACTCTTGTCCCCAGAGTACTGGAAGCCTCTGCCACTGCCCTGACCACATGCTCAATGGCTCCACCTGGCCACCTCCTTTTTCTGGATCCAAGTTTCACATAGGTGTGTCTGATTGATGGCACCTGGTCACATATCTGAACCTGGGTCTTGAGGGGTCTGAGGATGAGGCTTTTCTGGCTTCTATCGGGAGAATGTTGGACTCATAATGCAGGAAATAATTAAAATGTAGGAGGGCATTCAAAATGACAGCTATTTGCTGCTGCTGCTTACTAGCTCTGCAATCTTGGGTATGTAACTTATCCTCTCTGAACCTTAGTTTTCTCATCTGCAGAATGGGGATAACAGTAGTATCTATTTCACTGGGCTGTACAGATTCTTAGCACCAACTTTATTTTCTATTTTCTAGATGTCAACACACATAGATGAAGCTCTGGATTCATGGTTTGATATGTTTCCCTGGGTGGATAACTCCTCAGCACTGATGAGTTCCTCCCTCAGTGAGTCCTTTGAGGGTGGCTCAGCACCCAGGTCTAGCACAGTAGCTCAGGAGGCATCTGTAGAATGACTTGGGGGGTGAGACCCTGGAGCTGCGACCCTTCCCTTCCCCACAGTATTCTCTCTCCTTTCCTGGTGGCCTTAGAAAGGCGTCACCACTCCTGTTTTCCTTCTTCCTGCCCTTCTGCCATGTGGATAATATAAGAAGGGAGTGTGGAAACTGGGGAGGGGGAAGGGCGGGTGAAATGTTGGGGGTGAGGGGCTGCCTCCTGCTTTGGAAACATTTCTCTGATTGCTAAGCACAGCTCAGCAGGCTGCCCTGGCTTAGGACGAAAAGAAGGGAGAAGCAAACACCCTTCATTTTAATTAAAGCCAACTTTACATTGTTATTACATTTGCCTGTGTTATTGCACGAACTTACAATAAAGTTATATGGCGCCCCCAGGGCGGCTTGAGCTGCGTGATAGAATGTGTCCAAGTTCAGCACTCCACGATTGTGCTTGGCTTCTCTGCAGGGTGAACCAGAGCCAGCCCGAGTCCTCTCTGGGGCTTCAAGCAATTGTTCAGGCTCAGATCTGTTAGCAGTGCCTTGTTTATGTTTCATTCATTTGAAAAACATTTACTGAGTACTTTCTATGAGCCCAGCAGTGGACTAGGTTCCGAGTCTACCCCTGGCACATTGCTGCATGCCCCCAAGAGTACACATACCCCTGTCTCCAGGACCTGGCCTTGACCAATCTCTTTCCAGGGGCACGGAGCTCCATGTGGTCACCCCCAACTGCCCACCCCAAATGCTCATCCTGGCCTTTCTCCTTTTGTTCTTAGGAGGCATCAGTGACTGAGCTAAACAATCCCTTACATTTAGAATTCCCTAAGTTCCTTCACATCTGACATCTCTCCTGCTTTTCACCACACTCCTATCCAGATCCTTCTTGTTCTCCAAGACTCAGTGCAAACGCCACCTCCTTCTTGCAGCCTCCCCTGGTCACACCTTTCCCCAGGCCCTTGGTGCTCCCTTTGCTCCCTTTTCATGGATCTCATCACAAGCTTTAAATCTTTTTAAAATTACGGTTTATTTTACATACACTGAAATGTACAGATCTTAAGTGTGATTGGATGAGTTTTGACAAATGCATTTACCTATGTAACAACCACCCAAATCAAGACATAGAACATTTCCATTGCCCAGAAAAGCTCCCTCAGGACTCTCTCCAATCCGTCCCATCCTCCAGAGGCCACCAGTGTTCTGACTTCTGACACTACAAATGATTTTTTCCTGTTCTTGAACTTCGCATAAGTGGAGTCAGTGTGTATTCTTTTGTGTCTGGTTTCTTTCGCTCGACATAATGTTTGTGAGCTTTGTCTGTGCCGTTGGTGGACTAGTGGTTTGTTCTCTGTGATCACTGAGTTGCACGGCATTGCGTGGACATGCCTCTTTTCTATTTCTTTCTTTCTTTGAGAAAAGCTGCTATGAACGTCTCTTATATAAGAGAAATTGGCATGCCTTCATCTCTCTTGCATAAATACCTGAGAATGGAGTAAGATGAGTTTTTAATTTTATATGAAACTGTCAGAGTTTTCCAACACGGTTCTACTGTTTTACAGCCCCACCGGTGACGTATTAGCATTTTGGTTGCTGCACATCCTTGCCAGCATGTGCTATGGTCAGTCTTTTTTCATTTTAGACACTCTACTGGGTGTGTGGTTGTATCACTTTATATTTTTAACTTGCATTTACAGATGATTAATGATATCCAGTACTTTTTTATGCACTTATTGGCTATTTGTCTTCTTTTTGGGAAGTGACTACTCAGCATTTGCCCAGTTTTTATTGGATTGCTTGTCATTTTGCTATTGACAATTCCTTAGACATTCTGAATACAAGTAATAGAGAAGCTATATGGATTTTCTTAATAATACCTTTTGATGAACAAAAGTTTTAAAATTTGGTAAAGTTCAATTTGGCAATTTTTTACTTTATGGTTGGTGTTAGAAATCTTTGCCTTGTCCAAAAGTCATAAATATATTCTCCTATGTTCTAGAAGTTTTATGGTTTTAGTTTTTAAATTCAGGTCTATAATCAATTTTGAATTAATTCTTCGTGATATGAGGTCGTGTTTGAGGTTTAATTTTTCCCATGTGGATATCCAGTTTTTCTAGTACTCTTTGTTGAAGAGACTTTTCTTTTCTCTATTGAATTGACTTGATAAAAAATCAATTGGTGATATATGTATGAATCTATTCTAGATTCCATGCTGTTGCTTTGATATATTTGTCTGTTCTTATACTAGTTCCAACTTATCTTGGTTACTATAGCTTTATGGTAGGCAACTCTGGAAATCAAGTAGTCTTAAGTCTCATAACTGTTATTTTTCAATATTGTTTTGGCTAGTCTAGGTCATTTGCTTTTCCATATAAATTCTTTAAAAAAAGGCTGTTGTGATTTTGATTGGGACTGTATTGAATATAGCAATTTATTTGGGGGACATTTAAATAATATTAAACCTATCAATCCATGAAAATGATATACTTTTCCTTTCTTTATGACTTCTTTTATTTCTTTCAGCAGTGTTTTTAGTTTTTATGTATAGATGTCATGAACATATATTGCTAAATTTATCTCTAAGTTTTTTTATGCTATCTTAAATAATATTTTTAAAATTTCATTTTCTAGCCCTGGCTGAGTAGCTCAGTTGATTAGAGAGTCGTCCTGATATGCCAAGGTTGTGGGTTCCATCTTTGGCCAGGGCACATACAGGAATCAACCAATGAATGCATAAATAAGTAGAAAAATGAGTCAATGTTTCACTCTCTCTTGTTCTCTCTCCTTTTTCTCTAAAATCAATAAATATAAAATTTTATTTTCTAATTGTTCATTGCGTATATAAATTGTTTTTTAATGTTTACCTTGTGTTTTGAATTCTTGCTAAAGTCAGTTATTAATTTGAATAGTTTTTAATAGATGCCTTAGAATTTTTGATGATCAGAATTATGTCATTTGTGAATAAAGGCAATTCTGCCTTTGCAATTTTTATGCTTTTTTGTTTCTTTTTCTTATCTTATTGCACTGGCTAAGATTACTAGTACAATAGTGAATAGAAGTGGTAAGAGTGGCATCCTTGCCTTGTTCTTGATCTTAGGGTGAAAAGGACTTAATATTTCATTATTAAGGATAATGTTAGTTGTAAGTTTTTCACAGATGTCTTTTTATCAGGTTGAGAAAGTTCTCTTCCATTCCTAGATTTCTGAGAGTTTTTACTATGAATATTTAATTTCAGCAAATTATTTTTCAGTATGTATTGTGCTGCTTATTTGATTTTCTCTTTGTTGTATTAATGTGGAGAATTATGTAAGCCAGCTTTGCATTCCTGAGATAAATCCCACTTGGTCATAATCTATTTGTAATATATATGTATATTACATACATTTTACACGTATATTAGATATATTAACATACCATATATATGTGTATATATACATATTAATTTGATTTTACAATAATTGTTAAGGATCTTTGTGAGGAATATTGGTCTGTAATTTTTTTATTTTTATAATGCCCTTGTCTGGTTTTGATATCAGAATTATACTAATCTTATATAATGAATTGGAGGAGTTCCCTCCTCCTATATTTTCTGAATGAGTTTTATATTATTTATTCATTAAATATTTGAAATAATTCACCATTGAAAACATCTGGAGTTTTATATGTAGAAATTTAGAAAACTATGTATTCAATTTTTTAAAGACATGGGGCTATTAAGATTTTTTATTTCTTCTTGTGTCAGTATTGGCAATTTGTGTCTTTTAAGGAATTTGTTCATCTAAGCTGTTGAATTAATTAGCATAAACTTGTTCATAATATTCCCTTATATCATTTATGTCTGTAGGATCTGTAGTGAGTCTTATATTTTATTTCTGATATTAGCAACTTGTGTCTTCTTTTCTTCTTGATAAGTCTAGCTAAGGGTTCTTCGATTTTATTAATCTCTTCAAAGAGCAAGATTTTAATTTTATTGGTTTTTCTTTATTTTTTGTTTTCTATTTCAATGCATTCCATTCTTATCTTTAATATTTCTTTCCCCCTACTTAATTTGCTCTTCTTTTTCTACATTCCCAAAATGGAAACTTAGATAATTGATTTTAAATCATTTAAAAAATATATAAACATTTAAAGTTATAAAAATTTCTCTAAGACCTGCTTTAGCTATATCCGACAAATTTTATGTTGTATTTTCATTATCATTCAATATTCACTCTCTCTTAATTCAGGTTTGTGCTCAACTGTCAGTTTCTTTTCATTCCATATAAAATAGCCCCTTCACCCCTACCAGTCTGCATTATTTACTCTGCATTATTTTTTGTAATACCTGACATATTATAATGTATTTACATATTATATTACAGACATCTAATATATATGATATATGATGTTATAATTTATTTGTTTATCTTTTTATTTTCTGTCTTCTCCACTAAACTCCTGGAAGTCAGGGACTATTTATTTTGTTCACTGATGTATCACAGCACTTTAGAAGAGATCCATAAATATTTATTGATTAAAGGAATAAATGAATTATGTAAGACCTTGTACAAATATCCCCTTTGTAGTAATCTTAACTGACAGCCTTCACAGCAGAGTGGAAGGAAGCATGAATGTGACCTGGAGGTAAGATGGGCCAGGTGGTGGGAGGTTTGGGCCCATTAGGGGTGCAGTGTCTGCACAGCCGGATGTGGGCACTAAGCTTAGGCTTTGCTGCTTTGATCCACAAACTCAGTCCTATGTAAGGAAAAGAGCTCTTGAATTTTAAACCTGGCTGCTCCCTACTATTATTTAAGGACCTTAGACAAGATACTTTCCTACCTTAGCCTTGGTTATCAGATCTCTAAAATGGAACTTAAATACTTACCTCCTAGAGCTGCTGTGAGAATGACACAAGAGATCTCTGTTCATGTAAGTGGCTCTTATAAAACAATATTATGCATTAATTGCATGCATAATATTCTCCGTGATGACTTACCTCTTATTGATAGTGGACAAAGGCAAGAAAGAGGGATGGCAAAGCTCAGAAGAGTGTGGGAATCGTCCAGCTGCCCTTGTTCCATCGTATCTGGGCTCCCAGCTGGAAGAAATGGCCCTGACCCCATGGAGACAGTCTGGGGTGAGGTGAGCTGGTATCAAACCACAGCATTTAATCAATGCCTGATAATAATGACAACCCAACAGCTACGGTTTACTGACTGCTATTTATTGTTTATTTTGCACACAGAACAGATCTGAGCCCAAGTTCCCTACCACAGTCTTAGAGGTCCCTTCCTCTAGGCCATGCCGGTTTCCCTTCCCCTAATATCTCAGAGGCTGGATCCTGCTCCTTGTGCCCTAATGTCTGACTCTGATGTTACTTCAACTCACACCTCCTCTGGGCCCTCTCCCCTAATATCAGTAGCGGCAAAGGTTGTATATAATGTGGTCTGACTCCAGCTGCTCTTTCCATGTGCATCTCCTGCCACTTACAGTCGACATCCTGCGCCTCAGTCTGCTGTAAGCCTTTCCTGGAACATGCCCAATACCATCCCACCTCCAGGCTTCTGCTTACCCTGTTCCTTTTGCCTGGAACCAAATCCCAACTGGCTCTTGAGCACAGATCTCTGCCCAACTTGATGATTTTCCCAAGACCACTTAACCTGTCAAAGCCTGACCTGTGTCTATGAGATGGACCATGAAGCCATGGTACTTAAACCAGTACATGCAAGGTATGGGTGCCAGATTTAGCAAATAAAAATACAGGATAGCCAGTTAAATGTGAATTTCTGGTAAACAACAAGTAGTTTTAAATGTAAGTATGTCCATGTAATATTTGGGGTATATTTATACTGGAAAGTAGTTATTGCTTATCTGAAATTCAGGTTTAACTGGACATCCTGTATTTTATCTGACAAACCTAATCTATAAGTTTGCAAGCATATGAGAGCTCTGCAACATTTTGGGTTATGGTTTGGACTGGGAGAGGGCCTGGGGGCCTGGAAATGGAACTGGCCTGAGAGCCCATCTAGTCTAGGCCCCCCTTTACAGACTGCTGCTCAGGGAATGGAATGACAAGTCCAAGTTCACACAGTGGGGGTGCGGCAGAGGGGAGGCTGGAACTCAGAGCCCCTGATTCCCAGCCACGGCTCCCCCTGGGCCAGAAGCTCTGTGCTGTGGGCTGATGGAGCAGCTCAAGTTCCCACTCCCCTGCCCCTGACCTGCCCTTGGCCGGCTTCAGAGGGGGGTCTGATGATGAAATGTGATCCTGCCATAAAATCTATACCAAACCAGCTCTTCTCACAGCCCACCCGCCTGCCTCAAAGGGGGGTGCCTAATCCTCATTTATGGGGCCTAGCAGCTGGGCCGGGTCTAAGTCTTTGAATGTGAGCTTGGGTGCCCTGGGTCAGCCCAGCCTTGGCCAGAGGAACCTGAGAGTGAGGGCATTTAGGGAGGTCAAGCGGGTTGAGGGGCCAGCCAGTGCTGGGCCCCTAGAGGGGCTGAGAATGGAGGGTCGGCTTGGACACGTCTTTCCAAGCATGTGTGAGAAGCCTGGACTTCATTCCAGCAGCTGAGAAGAGATACTAGGGGGTTTAAAGCAGGGAGCAGCCTGTCCTGACCTGTTAGAAAGATGGGTTGGAGATCTCTTGGTTAGAAGAGCTGGAAGTAATTCAGGCACAGTGATGGCAGCTCTGACTCTGAGAGCGATGCAGGGTGGAGAGGAGGGGAGGGATATTGGAGAGAGGTTGGCAAGTAGTGACTGGACAGCTGGGCCACAGAGGAGTTCAGAATGGTGTCAGCTTTCTGGTTTGGGTGATGTGCTGGGTGGAGGTGCTGATGCAAAGACAAGGAGCACTTGAGAGGGTGCAGGAAGAAGCTGGTCCTTTGGGTATGCTGAGTAGTGGGCCCTGGGGGGCACTCAGTGGAGATGCCTGGGGCCTAGGAAGAGAGCTGGGAAGCAGTGATGTAGTTGGGCATCGTCAGCCCACTGAAGGGGCTGTGAGAAGAGGAGAGGGGCTAGGAATGCCCTCAGGGATGCCCACTTGAGGATCTGGGCCAGAGCAGAAGAGCCCACAGAGGACATGAAGAAGGCTGGCCACTGAGGGAGGAAGAAAAACAGGAGGGAGGGAGGAAGCCAAGGAAAAGCCCTCCGGCAGAGCTGTCACTGGATTTAGCTGCAGGCAGTGGGTGGGCCTCTCTGAGGTTCCAGGAGGTTCCAGGGGGTGTGCTGGTTTGCAAGGAATGGGAAGTGAGTTTGTGTGGATATTTAGTGCAGACAACTTGATGAAGAAGATGGTTGTGAAGGGATCTGGGGGGTGGTCGGACAGAACGGGCGCAGTCATTGGAGGAGAAAGTGGGCTTAAGGCAGAGGCCAGGAGACTGTTAAAGATATTTAACAGCTGATTTAAGGGAGGCGGCGGGAAAAGAGAGGTAGAGGGCGCCTTTCCCACTTTCCCGACTGCAACCCACAGTCAGATCTACGTTTCCCTCCAGACCTGGGACATGTACACACAGACACACAGGAAAGAAAAACTTCTGCTAAAAGGTCTGACACACTCTGATATTTTCGCTCCTGTTTTACCTTTTAAAGCTGCTGGTCCCAATGCCTCAAATAGAATTTGTGACTTTCTTGAATGGCTCACCATGGTCAGCTTGAGAAACCTGGAGGTAGAGTGTATGGGCAGAGAGGAGGGAATCAGTGTGTGTGTGGGGGGGACTGGAGCGGTGAGGGGAGAGAGCAGCTTCCCAGGAGGAGGGATCCCACTGGTCAGGAAGGAAGGGGGTGAGATTTGGAAGAAGCACAGGTAAATAAGTAGGTTTTGTGGCTGCAGATCGATGGCTTTTATTTTCTCCATGAAGGTCACCTGCTGAGAGGGCAAAGGAAGGAAGGGAACGGTTGGAAGCTCTGAGGAGCCAGGGGAAGGCTTGAACAGCCACTGTGGGGAGCAGGAGCAGAAAAACAGCTGCTTTTCCTGGGACTTTAAATCTTGATGGAGGTGGGTAGCCGTGGATTTAAGGCAGTGCTGATTTTCCCAAGATTTTAGTGAAGCTTACTCAAGAGAGGTCCTTCTTCTTTGGTGGGGACAGGGAAGGCCTGTCACAGAACAAGGGCCGGAGATTCTTTGCTGAGTGAATGAATGAGCAAAGGGCTCAATGAGGAAATTTATCAATTCAATAAATATTTATTGAGCACCCACTATGCCCTGGGTACTGTTCTGGGAGGGAGTACAGAGGTGATAAAGCCAAAATTCTTGCCCTTTTGGAAGTGACCTGTATGTTGGACCCTTTGGACTTCATGGGGCTTTTCTGAGGACTCCTTTCTCCCTTCCTTCCTTCCTTCCTTCCTTCCTTCCTTCCTTCCTTCCTTCCTTCCTTCCTTCCTTCCTTCCTTCCTTCCTTCCTTCCTTCTTTCTTTCTTTCTTTCTTTCTTTCTTTCTTTCTTTCTTTCTTTCTTTCTTTCTTTCTTTCTTTCTTTCTTTCTTTCTTTCTTCCCCCCCCCCCCTCTCGGCACTAACCCAGTGAAAAATATGGAAGGATGGTCATCATCTCAACACATCCCTGTTTGTGTTCAATTTCAGTCAAAGATAAAGGAGTATGGTCTTTATTTTTAAAATTTTATTGATTGATTTGAAAGAGAGAGAGATTTGTTGTTCCATTCATTCATGCATCCGTTGGTTGATTCTTGTATGTGCCCTGACTGAGGATCAAACCTGTAACCTTGGCCTATCAGGATGACACTCTAACCAACTGAGCTACCTGGCCAAGGCCAGGGAACCTGGTCTTTATTTTCTCCAGCTCAGAGAGGCAAAGTGACTTGTCCCAGGTCACACAGCTCATCAGCAGAGCAGCTGGGATGGGTTGGGGCAGCAGGTTCCCATGCCCAGTGCTGAGTTACTCTTGCTTTCCACACGGCAGTGTCTGCACAGACCTTGGCTTAGGTAGGTGGTGGGGTGGGATGGTGGATGCCTGGATTTCAGTTTTCTGGAGGAAAGTCTCAATATGCTTTTCTTGTTTCCCTGTCGGGGAGCAAACAGGGTGTCTGTGTGGTCTCAAAAGAAAGCAGGCCCATCAAGCTGATGAGTACCAGTGAAAGGTAAGGGTGTGGTCAGGACCCCGACCACCCCAGCTCCCACACATAGACACTAGAGAGGGTGTGGGAAGCGAGAGATCAGTATTTTTTAAAGTGTGTGAGCACAAGTGCATGCACAAAGACACGCCTCAACAGGTACAGTGCTGTGCAAACACTACTGTATGTCCCTTTTGACTCACAAGCATGGATGCACAGGTACATATAGAGGGACACACACAAATACACTCGTATTCACATCTGAATGCTGAACCAGGCACAGGTTCACACATCCAAAAGGACATACACATTTTAACCTTTTGTGTCTTTGTTTTATTTAGTTATTTTAAAAATTCATTTCTTTATTATAGTTGACATACAATAAGACATTCACATTTTAAACAGGCATATGTGTGGGTTCACATCTGTGGGCATATTCAAATGCACATACATTAAATGTGAACTCACATGTGTATAAGTAAGCACACATGCGTGTGTGCACATACACACATACACACACACACAGAAACAAATCTAAAAGTGCTCATTCTGAGTCACATACCATGTAAGCACTTACACTCATTTCTGTTTCTGTGCTTTAACCAAGGATCACATGTTCTCTTTTGCCTCAGGGCTTTTGCACAGGCTGTTCCTTCTCCTAGAGTGTCTTCCATCCACTGCCTGCAGCACTCAGTCTCAGCACCCTCTATGTCTCTTTTCATAAGTCTCCTTTCATAACACTTAACCTCTTACCTTCTAATTGCTCGCTTGCCTCCCCCTCAACTGTCAGCTGTCTTGTTTATGACTCTAGGTAGAAGGACTTGCATAAATACAGGTTCACGAGTAACTGCTGTGTACGGAGTACTTACTGTTAGCAGGGACTGGAGCAGGTGGGTCCAGGTAGTGACTTTCTATTGCTGTCCCATTTTATAGAGGAAGGAAAAGGAGTGCCATGAATGTCATAGCTGGGATTTGAACCCAGGGTGGAATCTTTCTATTCCCAGTGTTTCTCTGATGTGCTCCTTCTACTCGATTCTGCATGTCTCACCTACTGAGGGTGGAGTACACCCCCCCTGGGAGCAGCCTCCCTCTCCCCTGGATGCCTTGCTCAGGTGCTCAGGTGCTCCCCTCCCTGGGCGGGCCTTCCCAGCCTGCCAGCTCTGCTGGGCATCAGGTGGGGGCAGAGCGAAACCTTCCCAGGCAGGAGCAAAATGAACCCCCGGGAATGGGTTTGGAGGATGCAGCTGGGGGCAGGGTTATTTAACAACACTGAGGCCAACCCTCCCAGTTCTTCCCTAGGCCAGAGGAAGCCCCCACGGCAAGGCCTGTGGCCCCACGTCCGCCCATGGATGCCAGTCCTGTGTCACTGTGTTGCCAGCCTCTGGTGCAGGGAAGCCAACAGCAGAGCCGGTGGCCTGGAGCCCAGGAGGTGGGGGAACAGTTGCCAGTCCGGGCCTGGCCTGCATACGACAGGCCGGGCGGGCGGCGAAATGTCTTTTCCAGATTAGGGGCCCAGGCTGCGCTGTTGACACAGTCATAAGTTTTAATGAGAAATTTTGAGTATTTGTGTGGGAGACGCGGCCTCTGTGCACAGATGCGTGGGCTGGCGCGCGGGGGGCCGGTCTCCCCGGGGGCCACTGCAGCCACAGGCCCAGCACGGATTCCTTTCAGGCAAAGGGGAAACATTTAAAACCCGCTCACCTTTGAACTGCCAGGGATGCTGTTTACCTTGGCTGCCCGAGTGGCAGTTTTACAGATATTAAATACCGTCCTGAGGGTGATCTGGGGCCTCCTTAAATCCCCACCCCTGCGGGGGCAGGGTGGCCTGGGCACAGGGAGGCCCTGGGTTGTCCATTCTATCAGAGGTCAGCAGGGTGTCTTCCCCAGGCAGGACTTCGAAAGAGGGTCCTGAGCCCCTATCTCAGTGGGTTTTCTGTATTTGGTGCTGGGGAGCACCCCCGGGGCTCTCCGGCTCATCCACTCCCCAGCTCGTTCATCTCATAATTCGATTTTCTGTGTCAGGGCAGAGTCGTGTGGAGGAGGTGGAGGGCTGTCTGGGCCCTACTCGCACATTTCTTGATCTCTGCGTCTAGAAAGGGGATTTCTCAAGTGCACGCACCTCCTAGGCTCCGGTCTTCTCAAAGGATGGTGGGGAGCCCCTGTCGCCAAAGATCCCTGTGGGACAGAGGTGGGCTCTGCCTGAGCCCCAGGCTTCAGCCTGGCGGTCAGAGGGCTCCCTGCAGAGGAGCAAGCCATGTTGATTTTACGGAGAAGGCTGCTATGCACATTTCACTGCTGATTTATTGTTTTTTAACTAGATCCTTATGCTGGGCTAAAAAAGCCATCTTGCACTTTGCAAGGCTGTGCTGACTGCTGCCGAAAATGACACACAGGGGCTCCTCCTGCTCTCCTTGCCTTGCTCCACCCAAAGGGCCATGGAGGAGGTGTGAGCCTAGAGTCCTGTTCTGAGCAGGGAGCCTCAGCCCTCAGCCTCCCAGCCACTGACCACCTGCAGCGTGCACTGGAGTGAGTGTGTCTGCATGTGTAAGAATTTATGGACTTGAAGGGAGTGGCCGGGGAGGGGGAGGGCCCATATTGAGCCCTGAAACATACTGAGTACCTTTTCTCCCCCAGGCCTCAAAGAGCACTTGTCATATATTTTAATGAACTTTGGAGTCAGACAAATCTAGATTGACATCCTAGCTGTGTGATTTGGAAAAGTTAGTTAACCTCTCTGATCCCTGATTCATCATCTTTGGAGTGGGTATAACTCTCACCTAGGGTGTGGGGATCATATGAACTATTGTATGAGCTGTACCAGCCCAGTGCCCAGCACACAGGGGGTTTAGTAATTAGATTCTTTTCTGATCCCTTCCTTGTAAGCCTGGCTGGTCACTCCTGGTAAAGGGGAAGCTTCTAACACAGTGGTGGGAGACTCATGCCGCCTCCCAGCACTACATATAGTGCTTCATGAGTCACATGGAAAATTCTAAACGACTAAATACCATCAACTTAGAAGTTGTAAAGCACTTTTAACCCATTAGCTCATCAAATCCTCGTAAAAGTTCTATGAGAGAAGAGACAGGGTCAAAGGAAATAACAAAAGCAGTTTATCCAGACAAAGGGATTTTATCACAGAACCAAGATTTGAACCCAGGGCAGACAACTTCTAGCTCTGAGCTCTTTTCTTGATGTCACAGCTGTCTCTCCTGTTATTCAGCACTGCTCCTCTTCTCAGGGAGAATGGCTTCATGGAAAAGGAGGACCTTAGGTAGAGGGATCTTGGGCACACAAATGGGTACTTTTGGTTATTGGTGCAAAGGGAAGCTACCTAGGGGGCCGGAGACCCACATGGACACCCTCCTGTAGGAGAGGCCACGTTGGCCAGCCCTGGAAGAGCAACCAGAGAGCAGGGTGGGCACAGTGAAGACAGGTCTGATCGAGACCCCCAGAACTCAAGGAGCCAAAGGAGGACGCTGGCCGCATCTGCAGAATCCATCAGGCGGCTTGATGGGTCGCCGTTAAACAAAGATGGGATAAGGTTACATGTGTTTTCCGTGGGAGTCGGCTCCAATTTCAGCCTGATGATTTAGTCAGGTGTAAGCATGAAGTTTCCAATTTAGAGAAATAAATCTCCAGTGATTTTATTATCCCCTGTTTTACCCTGACACCCAACTTCACCCCGGCCCCCTGTCAAAGCCCTCATGATGTGTTTATATAGGGCACACTGTAATTGATTGGCGTGCAATAGAACATGACACAGAAAATGTGGCCTTCCCCACCAGGCCCGACTCTGGGAGCTTCCATATTTCATCATCCCCCGGGCCCAATCCCAAGCCCCTACTCACTGTGGTTGCAAATTCCTGGGATTCTGGGTTGTCTGAGAACAGGAGCACCAGGCCAGGGGGTCCAGCCAGGCACCCCAAGGTGGGCTCAGAGGGTGTTTTGGCCTAGAGATGTGGGATGAAGGACATTGGAGAGAGGCATCTGCCCTGGGGAGAGGCAGCTTGGGGTGGCTGGACTCATGACCTCAGAGGTCCTGCCTTTTCTGGGAGTTGCCGAAATGAATCATCCATGGCTCTAAGGCTTGGTAATTCTAAAGTTCTAAACTTCTGAGATGGTCATTTTCTAATAATCTGTTATTTCAATCTATGAATCTGTAGTCCTAGATTTATGAGTCTACGGTAAAAATATAACACTAAAAATATATGTAATACCATGGTAATATGAACACAAATATACATGTGGATTTTAATGATGACATCAATGCTAAAACCAATACCCGTTCCAATACCATCATTTATTGAGGGCTTTCAACATGCTCAACACTGTACTGGGCACTATACGTAATTCTTTCATTTAAGTCTTTTATAAGAAGATGTTGTTATCTCTATTTTCCATATGATGCATTGAAGATCAGAGAGGGTAATAACTTGTTGAAAGCTACACAGCTGATCTCTGTTTTTTTAAGATTCTGGGATTTTAGCATTCTTGTCTATAAGGCAGCCGAGGCAAAGTGGAAGAAGCAGACAGATGCAGAGTGGGAGGCAACCCCAACCTCATGGGTTGTTGTTAGGAGTGTGCCTAATAAGTGGTCAAATTTTTAGCTCAGTTTTCATTGACTCTGTCCTCAGTCCTAGGAGAGGTATCAGGATTTAGGATAGAGCATGAGGGCCCAGCCTTTACTAAACACTGATGATGGGGGAGTTCACTTCTATTTCCACTAGAATCCTATAGTTTCTTAGCTCACCCTCCCAACCCGAATCTAAATTCTTGTGTGCCCCAACCCCCTGATGGGGGTGCTTACTTTCTATTTGCACATCTCTGAGAGAGGAAACTTCTATCTTATAATGATCTGAAAACTGCTTTCCTGTAGCTTTGACTTAGGGATCCTAACTTTGTCCTGTAGGGTCACAGAGCAAATCTACTTCCTCTGCCTCAGGACTTTGGAGATTTTGGAACACAGTAAATCAAATCTGTCAACTTATCCATCCATCCATCCATCCATCCATCCATCCATCCATCCATCCATCCATCCACTCATCCATCTATCCATCCATCACCCCACCATCCATTCACCATATACCCATCCATCTATCCAGCTATCATTCATCTATTCATTCACCCACTATCCACACATCATCCATCCATCTATCAATACATCCACTTTTTTCTCTCTCCATCCATCCATCCATCCATCCACCCATCCATCCATCCATCCATCCATTTAATAGTCCATCCATCCATCATTAATCCATTCATTTACTCACTCACTCATTCATTAATTCATCGATGGACAACCACGCAAATGGCACTTGTTAGGCCGTCTAAGAGGGACACAAATATGATATGCCTCTCCATACACTTGGGAGAGGGACAAGACTCACAGCTACAGAGCTTACTCTTTCCAAAACATCAACAGTTTAGGGACTGTCTCAGCAATTTGTAAATCGGTGTTGAGTGAGGGGTTCAGGCTCTAAGTGCAACCAGGATCCAGAGGAGGGAGGGGCCAGTGTGGGGTGCGCTGCTCAGGTTGGGCTTCCTGCACACTATCTTTTATTTTTACTTTACAAACTGGTATCTCAGACATGACCCCCCCTGGACCAATATTGACACTTTGTACTGTCATTAGTCTGGATTCTATTTATTCATTCTTTGGTTCAACAAATACTTTTTGAGCGTTATTATCTGTCAGACTCTTTATGGTGGTGAATAGCAGATAGAGCCTTGCTTATTTAGTGTAGGGAACACGATAAATAAGTAAACAAATAAATGCCTCATATTATTATTATTTTTTTACTTTTACTTTTTTATTGACTTTATTGGGGTGACACTGGTTAACAAAATTATACAGGTTTCAGGTGCACAATTCTACAACACATCATGCAAACATTGTATTATGTGTTCATCACCCCAAGTCAAGTCTCCGTCCATCACCATTAACCCCCTCCCCTCCCTCCCCCTTCTCCTACAATCACCACACTGTTGTCCGAGTCCAGGAGTTTTCTCTCTCTCTCTCTTTTTCCCTCAGTCCCTCTACACCCCTTACCCAGCTCACCAACCTCCCTCCCGACAGCTGTCAGCCTGCTCTATCTATTAGTCTGTCTCTAAAGTACCATATGATTTCACTCATATGTGGAATCTAATGAACAAAACGAACTAACATGACTACTATAATTGTAGACAGTGACAAGTGTCATTAAAAAGAAAAGAGCAGGAGAAAAGGACAGGGCAGGAAAGAAGATGCTGGTTTAGATAGGAAGACTGGGAAGACTCCTCTGAGAAGGTGATATTTGGGCAAGGATAGGAATACCAGGGAATCCCTGGGGATGGAGGCCCTAGCCCTTGGCTTTCTGTTTCTACTGGAGAAAGGGAAGAGATGGGCAAAGGGATTGGAATGACAGGAGGCTTGGGCCCTTTGGAGAGAGACTGTTCATCATGAGGCAGGAGCTGAGGTTTCCTTTGGAGAGACTCTACCCAGGAAACCAACCCTTGTGGTCCTCAGAGGGTATCCACTTTGTTCCCCTCACTGCTTTGGTGCTATCCTCATTTACAGGGAGGAAACAGAATGGGGGCAGAATGTGATTTGCCCAAGATCTGAGGGAGAGTGAGGGGAGGATTCACACTAGGACCCAATGTGGAAGTCAGCTCCTGGTGCATACCCTGCCCTCTGAAGCGCCAGGCCTTGGGTGGGCTGTGTAGGGGAGGCTCTCCACCCTGTCGGTTCTCTTCTGGAGCTGAAGACACTGTGGGGTTCAGTTCCTGGAGACTCCTGATTTCTCTTCTTAATATCTCAGACACAGGGGAGTAAAAAAGATGGGCCTTACAACCCCTGAGGGGCCAGGACAGGTGGAGGGCCAAGGCAAAATGAGTGGAATGGAGGCAGCCGTAGGCTGGGAATCCAGACACCTGGGCTCTAACCCTGGTTGGCTGCGGGACCTAGGAAAATCCCCTCCCCTCTTGAGACCCTCACTCTAAATTGAAAAGTTTAAACCAGATGACTCTTGTGAATCCTTCTAGTTAGAATGTGCTCAATTTGAACTGATATAAAATGGGCTGGAATTTCAGCAAGAGGGGTTAAGGTAAGATTTCAAATGCAACTCCCATGGAGCAGTTTACCCACATGGCAGTACACTTTGCCTTTTAGAAACGTGGTAGCCAGACACAGGGGTCTCTCTGGGTCAGGTAGGATCTAGGCCTCAGGGAATTGATTATATTTGTGATCATTTGTATCCAAAGATGACCCCAGATGGCCCACCCCTCCTGGTATTCGGATCCTGTGTGGCCCGCACTCACGTTGAACCTGAGCTGGCCCTAGGACTCCTTTAACCAACAGAGGGCAGTGGGAGTGATGGTCTGTCAGTTCTGGCCAGAAGGTTTTCTATGGCTGCGTAACAAATCACCACAAACTTGGAGACTTAAAGCAACATCCATTTATTAGTTCATAGTTGTGTAAGTTCAGGCATGGCATAGCTGGGTTCTCTGTTCAGGGTCTCACCAGGCTGAAATCAAAGTATTGGCTGAGGCTGTGATCTTATCTGAGGCCCAGGGGCCTCTTCCTGACTTCTGTTGGCAACATTCAGTTCTCTGTGGCTTTAGGAGTGAGGTCCTCATTTTCTTTCTGGCTCCTGGCCACAGGCCTGTCGCAGCTCCTAGAGGCTGCCTTCAGGACCTAGGGCATGACCCTCCGCATGGCAGTTCTTCCAAGCCAGCAGAAAAATCTCTCTTCAGCTTGCTGTGATGAAGTTGTACATAATGTAATGTAATCTATGCCATCACCTTTGCTATGTACTGGAACCTAATCACTGGAGTGTCTTTCCCATTATATTTTCAGGCTCTGTTCACACTTAAGGGAAAAAGATTATATAGGGCATGTACACCAGTGGATGGGAATCTTGGGGCTTAGTATTCTGCATATCACACGGGTCCAAGCTTTAAGAAGGCATGACAACTTCCACTCATGTCCTTTTGTGAGCCCTGAGCTGTGATATAAGAAGTCTGCCTACCCTGATAGAGAAACCATGTGGAGAAACCACTCGGGGTGGGGGAGAAGCCCTGAAGCTACATGGGCTGAGAGGCCCAGGCTCCCTAGTGTCCCAGCTGAGTCCAGCCTTCCTGCCATGCCCACCAAAATGCCAGACATGCAAGTGAGCCATCTTGGATGTTCCAGCCCAGTTGACTCCCTGAAGACTGGAGCCCCAGCAGACATCATGTGGGGCAGAAGAACCATCCAGCTGAGCTCAGTCAATCCAGTGTAAGCAGGAAATGATTCCAGAGCCTTTAATTGATCCTACCTGCCAAATGCTCCTGTTTTGGGAAGAAACATTGTTCTGCCTATTATATTTCTGGGTGATGGAAAACCTCTCTTGCATGGAATTCTCCACAGTGAAGTGTCTATTGTGGGGGCTGGTGCAATCATTGAAGGGTCTATCTGGTCCCAAGGCTAGTCCCTGCCTAATTGTCTTGAGAGGTGGTATAGCTGAATGGAGAACATTCTAAATGGGGAAAGCTAGGGGCTTGGACTGTAGCACCCACTCTGCTGTTCCCTGTAATTTGATCTTCGAACTATAGCCATTGCTTTTATGGTGCTTTCCATGTGCCCGGGTATTATTGTGCTTCACACATATTATCATATAGTAACATATTAACATATTAACTCAACACAGTGACTCTAGGAAGTAGGTACCATTACTACTTCATTTTACAGATAAGGAAATGGAGGTACAGAGATGTTAAATAACTTGCCCAAAGTCACACAGTTAGGAAGTGGTGGAGCCCATCTCTTCTCTGGACAGAATGATTCTGATTCTGAGATCCTAGAATTTCATGATTCTGGGAAGTGAAAGATTCCACAGCTCTTAAGGTCCTGGCAGCCTACGATTCCATTAATTAGAAGATCTTACAATTCTCAGATTCCAGGTTGAAAAAGCAAATGCCAGCCATCTGTGGGGTTGGGGGTCAGAGGACACAAGGGGGAGTGACACAGCTTGAACCCTCAGCCCTGCTCAGCCCTCCACTCCAGCAGTTAAAGACGCTGCTGCCCCTTAAGGCACTTACTTCATTTCTCTGAAACCTGAAACCTCTCTTGGAACTGGGAGCCGGGTGGTATGAGAGCTGGAGGGAGACCTCCTTGTGGATAAAGCCTGCGGCATCTGCCGAGAGGGGCCAGAATAAGCAGCGAGGCAGTGAGGACAGGACTTGGAGTCCCTGAGGACGATCACATTCTCCGCATCCCGCAGACCCAGATAAGCCACGCTGTCCTCAGACACCGCTGAGGCTCCTGGGGAGAAGGGAGGCTGGTGTTTCCATAGGGCCTGAGTGCAGTATTTCTGTCGGAGCGGGGGCCACATGCCTGGTGGCCTTAGGATAGCTGTGTGCGCTGGGGCCGTGGGGAGGCGTCAAGGCCCGGAAGCAGGCCTGGCTGGCCGCGTTCTGCTGGCAAAGATAAGGGGCCAGGTCAGGGTTGACATGTGGAAGCGTTTAGGAGTCTGGGGGCTTGGGCACTGTAGAAGAAAATGTCCTGGAGGGGCTGGGGACCCAGGGGTGACTGACTCCAGCTGCTTCAATCTACAGATGGTGAAACTGAGGGGAAGAGCGTGGTTGCCATGCAACATTTAGCATGGAGTGTAATAAAGCCTCTAGAATCAGCCTCGATACAAATGAACCCCTGTGCTTCAGCTACACCAAACCAATGCTTTTAACCCAAACACTGTCTCATCCCTGGGCCTTTGTTCATGCTGTTCAGTCTAGCTGGAATGCCCTAGTACCTCTTCTTTGCCTTCTGGAATACTTAGCTTTCAAGGCAAAGCTCCAAGGTTACCTCCTCCAGGAAGCCTTCCCTCATCCTTCCCTTGTCTCTGATGTCTTCTCACCCCCTTCTTTGAGCACTGAGAGCATTTTATCTGGCCCTCTCTTTGGCTAAATGTCACTTTTTCCTCCCAGGTAATAATAATAATAGTTGCTATTTTTGGTCCGATATGATCGGCCAGGCAATTTGCATGCATTTTTTTATGTCCTCATTTTACAGATGGACCAACTGAGGAACAGAGAAGTTAAGTAACTTACTCAAGTTTGCACAGCTAGTGAGTGGCAGAGCTTAGCTGCAAACTCAATCTGGCACCAAAGTTCCTACTTCTGACTATTTTCTATATTTCCTTTCATTCCAGAACCTAGCATAGTGTCTTGACTCTAATAGATATGGTCAATAAATACTTGTTTAATAAATGAAGGAATAGCTACAATAAGAAAATAATATTTACCCATAATTCTACCACATAGAGATTCTGGGAATTTATCCTTTAGATATTTTTCTAATGTAGGGATAGACTTTTTATCATTATTTTGAGAAACATAGATCAGGCATTAATATACATGTTTGATATTTTGTTCTTTATTATATTTAATAAGTATTTATTGGATGAATTAAAATGCATAAACAATAGCGAATGCATACTAGTGAGATCTGAAGAGCATCACAAGGCTTGCCAAAAACATTTCCTCCGCCTGCCTACAGCGGTCCTAGGAATTCCTGTCATTAGACTCCCTGCTCTGGATGAAGTCACTGCTTCCAGGAGGTCCTGGTGAAATAGAGCCGTTAACTGAGAAAAATCGGCCAGTCAGCACTTGTGAACAGAGCTGTTCTCAGCCTTAATAGAATGACACATCATCTTTTTCAGGTTAATAAATTTCTCTTTTATTCTTAATTTGCTAAAAAGTTTTTCATTTTTTAATCACGAATGGGTGTTAAATGTTACCAAATACTGTTTCTGCATCTCATAAGGTGAGGATACCATTATTCTCCTTTCATCTGTTTATGTGGAAAATTACATGAAGCTTTTTATATGTCAAATCACCTTTTCATGATTCGTCATAACAGAGTCTCCTTTTTATAAATTCCTCCGTTCAGCTTTACAATATCGTTTAGAATTGTGCCTCTTTGTGAAATCGTACTGTTCTCATCAGGCTTTGTATCAGGTTTATGACGGACTCATAGAATACATTAGGAATATCCTCTCTTTTCCTATATTTTGAAACAGCTGTGTAAGGCTGGGATGATTTGTTCCTTCAGTTAAAAACTCTGGGTCTGAATTCTCTTTTAGGGAAGATTTTAAAGTAGAGATTTAAAATATTTCATGATATATTGCTACCTAAAGATTTTATTTTTTCTTGAGTCAGTTTTGGCAAATTGTAATTTGTTCCTTTCATCTATATTTTTATACTTATGTGCAATAACTTGTCATGACATCTTATCTTTTACTCACCTTCAAGGACATGTCTCGTGTTCATGCTGCCTTTTTGTTTCTTATCTACACATCGTCTGTGAACTTTTCAAGGAGCCAGCTCCTGCCCTCCTCACTGAGCTGTCTCCCAAAGAAAGTACTCAGCCCAGGCAGCCCAGGAAGGAACTTCACTAGACAGCTCAGAAGGGGAAACTGAGGCTCAGGGAGAGGGAGTGATTTGCCTAAGGTCATGACCACGGCTCCCTTGTCCTGACTCCCAGCCAGGCCTCTTTGCCCTGTACCCATGAGAAAGGCTGTGGCCAAGCAGATGCACGTGGTCACCCCCAGCTTCCCGGGGAGCTCCAAGGCGTGAGGTACCCTTTGGGCGAATCCTCCCCCCTTTGGCTGGCCAGCTTCCACTTTGACGATTTTCTCTGCCCCCTGTCTTGCAGAGGCTCAGGAAGGGGTCTGAAGTTGCAGTTTTGTGCAGGGACAGCAGGTCTAAGTAGGGACTTCAGTGTCTCACACACACAGGATGTAAATGATCAACGGGACTGGGGGCTGAGGGGGCTTAAAAAGAGGCCAGAGGATACCAAAGAGGGTGGCGATTGGTGGTGATCCTGGTGCAAAGACAGGAGGGAAGACCCGCACGCCCCCCTCCGTGGGGCAGCGTAGCATCCCAGTTCAGGGGCTCTGGAGCCAAGCACAGCACATTCGAATTCCCACTCCTCTACCCCTACTGTGAGCAAGTTACATCTCTGTGCCTTAGTTTTCTCAGTCTTAAAATGGGCCCAATCATGGCAGAACTCGACTCATTGCATTGTCCAAGAGGGTCAAATGAGGTACTGCACTTACACCCCCAGGAAACATTAGCCAGGACCAGGTTTTCTCCTGGCTGGGAGGGAGGAAGCTAGACCTTGTGCAGTCAGAGTCTTCCTCTCCTGGGGAAGTTCACAGCTCAGGAATGTATAGGACAGGGAAGGGTGGCCATGCCCATCTCCCCATGTGCTAGAGCTGAAGAGGGGAGAGGCCAGGCTGGGAGCAGTCCTCTGCCCAGCTAATCCCTAGTGATAAATCACGAACACGGTTTTAATGATTATTTAACGCTCTTGGCTGAACGCCCATCCTGGAAGGACCGTCTCGGCCCTGATCAGGTCGAGGGGAGCGCAGATGCTCGCCTATGCCTTACTGAGGGTGGCTTCTTTTATTCCATTATTTTCGTAATAGACTCATTGACACAATATTGTTCTTGGCCCCAGCTCAGACCCTTAGCTCGCGCTCAGAGGCAACAGGCTGGCCCAGCCAAGAAACTGCAAGTTTCCCATCAAAGGGGCAGTAGCCACGAGGGCTCAGCAATTTCTTGTCCACAGATGTCACTGGCAGGGTGAGGGGGGGCAATCTGGTTTTAGTGAGCTGCAGGCTCTTCTCGGTGCTAGGGGAGAGGAACGAGGCAGAGGGTGAGAGGGAAGGAAGTGCGCATCCTTCTAGGCAACCCTTTCACTCATTTAGCAGACACTGACCCTGAGTATACGTGTTTGGCATTGTCCCCATCACAGACACTACCAGAGCCTGGAGGACTTTCAAGGACCATCTAGAACAGTGGTCGTCAAACTGTGCCTCCTGGAACCCTAGGGTTCCTCAGAATGTGGAGAAAAAGTGGAGCTCCCATGTCATCGTTAGCCCAAGCAGCCCAATTTTAATTTATTTTTCCTTTGCGCTTCTTTGTAAGGTTTTATTTGAAGCAAGGATTCTGCTAGTTAAAAGAAAAGTTTGAATACCACTGGTTAACTCTTTATTGTACAAAAGGGAAAACTGAGGCCCAGAGAGAGGGCAGACTTGCCTAAGTTCACACAGACATTTGCACAGCAAGGACCCATCTCCTGGCCCCTCGTTGTGTGAGTGGCCATGCCCGTCTCCCCACATGAAACAATCAGAGAAAAGAAACTGGCCTGGAAGCAGGTGTGCAGATGGTGTCCCAGGTCGTGACTGCCTCCTGTGTGAGCATCCTGTCCGGGGGGGTGTGGAACCCCCCAGGAGCCTCAGTTTCCTTCAGCTCAGCTAAAATGATCTCCTCTGGCATTCAATGAGAGCGTCTGGGGGAAGCCAGCTGCCTTGCCCAGCTTCCAGCGTCAGCTTCCTGACACCCCCATGGGAGGAGAAGTCCAGGGCCTGGAACCTTGGCCCCACCGGGAAAAACGGTGCTGGGAGGAGTAGCTGGCAGGCAGGGTCCCAGGAGGAAACAGAGGACACCCTCAGGCTGGTTAATGGAGGAGGGGTTTATTTTTTTTTAATTGTGTTAAAATACACATAACATAAAATTTACCATTTTAACCACTTGATGTGCGCATTTCAGTGACGTTAAGTACAATTACATTCTTGCGCAGCCATCACCACCATCCATCTCCAGGACTTTGTCATCTTCTCAACTGAATCTCTGTCCCCACTAAACACTAATGTCTGCCACCACCCCCCCCCCCCCAGCCCCAGCCCCTAGTGACCTCTGTTCTACTCTCTGTCTCTAGGAATTTGCCTATTCCAGGTAAGTTTAAAAAGGGACTGTTTACTAAATTGTGGATAGGATTTCGGATAAGCATCCAGGTAGGGGTCAGTGTCCTGGGGCCGGTAACTCGGAAGCTGCTGCCTCTCCTAGACCCGATGAGATGAGGGCTGGGAGCAGCCTGCAGGGACACAGGACAAGCAGGGACCGTGGCTGCTGGAGGGGCCACGGAAAAGAGTGAGCCCCAAGCAAGCCCAGGGAAAACCTCAGAGTTGTTTAATTGCACTAAAATAAACCACGGGGGCAGCAAAGGCAGCGACTACATTCAAAGGACCCGTGGCAGCTGCATGTTGTAGGAGGACAGTGGGAAGATATAATGAATCTCCATTTCCTGCCCCTTGCTCCTTAACAACTTCTCACACTCGGTGATTTGCTTGCAAATTTGTTGTGCTTTGTGGCAGATGACTTTCGCGCTGAGAGGTGTTCCCTGTCCCCATGTTGGATTCTCCAGCCACAGGGCCTGAGCCTCTCTGATTTCACAGCGGCAGCTCTGCTAACTTCTGCCTGCCTGTCCTCTACCCTCCCAGAGCAACTTGGATGTTGGAGAAAGAACTCGCTGTCAGTGGCCTTCATTTAATTCTCACATCAGAGTTGAAGGGGTATTTCTTGATTCCTCTCACCAATACCTGGGCCATGAACTGACTTCTTGCTAAAACCTCTCGGTATCCTAGGCCCAGCCCACCACCTGAGAGCTCCCCTTACCCTCTGATACCCGGATGCCCATTGCCTTCCTGATGGGTGGATTCTGAGCCTTTGTCTGGAGAGAAACCTCAGGAGATCCTAATCTCTTACAGCCCCGACTGGCTGGGGCAGGGGGAGGGGGAGCTCAGGTGCAAGCCTGCACTACCAAGAGGCAGGATCCCTTTGTTCCATCTTGTTCTCACCTTCTGCCTATGTCATCAAAGGATACACAGCCGCCTGTCACAGAGACTTGAATGTGGGTAGATTTCTCCAAAGTGCTTTCCAACCAGTTCAAGAAGGAGTGAGTTCCTGGTCTCTGGAAGCATGTAAGCAAAGGCGAATGGTCACCAGTCATGGAGGGAGTACATTCCAGGAAAGGGTTCCTTCTGGCCCTGAGATGCTAAGATTCTAAGACTAGATCTCAATTCTGATTTGGATATTTTCTAGTTGACATGTACCTCTTGGGAGGTAGAGTTGGGATGGGTGCCTCAGTGAGGTCTGGCCTTGTGGGGAGGCCGGAGTCCTGGGTTTGCCAGGGGTGGGGAGAGGTAATGGGTTCTCCACTCCCCTTCCTGGCCTTGCTGGCTTTTCCTGTTGCTCTAGGCTGGTCTCTGAGTCCCAGATGGGCAATATTTAAAAATCCATTCAGTTCCAAACAGAAGTGTCACCAGGGTTGCAATGTGCTTTTTATATATTGCAAAGAAACAAGCGCAATCCTGGGACTAATCCTGTTGCTGCTGCACGTTTGTGGTGTGACTTTGCGCAAGCTTCCCCATCTGTTTAATGAGGGGCTGGGGAGGCTGGCTGCTGGGGCCCCTCCAGGTGCTAATGTTCAGTTCTCTGGGAGGGGAGGCAGGCTTGCATGTGAGTTGAGCCACAGCTACAGCATGGGGCTCCGTTGAAAGGCAGGATGGCCCGGTGTTGACACAGTTTTCTCCTGCTCTTGCCGGCCCCCAGACTCCCATTTCAGCTAAGTTGCTCCCGGATTCTCGACCCTCAGGAACTGAGTGATATAACGAATGCTGTTTTAAGCTTCTTTGGGGGTAATTTGTTGTGCAGCAATAAATATCTAAAACTCATGTATTTGTGATTAGGTGGCAGTGATGGCCCTCACCACGTGTCTACTGGGTGGCTGGCTGATAGCTGAGGCAACAGGGTACCGGGCCATGTGTCTATTATCCAGCAGGTGGCCTGAGATTCTTCACATGGTGGCAGCCATAGGCTTCCCAGAACTGCCCGAGAAGCCAGCCCCCTGTGTGCGTGCTTTCAAAGCCCCTGCTTACATCACATTTGCTAAGGACCCATTGGCCAAAGCAAGTCACACAGACAACCTGGATTCAAGGTGTGAGGGGACAGACTCCCTCTCTTGATGGTTGGGGAAGGATTTGTGGCCACTTTCTGCAATGATGTGAGGTTTATGCACAAGCTCCCAGTGCCCTAAACACTCCTCCCTTCTCCACTTCTTCACACTCGAACAGCCTCCCTTTTGTTAAATGGGCACCTCTCAGCACCGGTTAGGTGGCAGGTGTTCTCGCCACTATGGCCTTGGGTGTTTCACCACCAACAGCCCTTGCCTGCAGCCCACCTCACGGGTGAGGACAGAGGTTCAGACAGACAAGGTGGTGGCCTAAAGTCATAAAGCTGGTAACTGGCAGAGCCAGGACCCAACCCAGGTCCAGGAATTCCAAGTTTGGTATTAGTTTTACTTTCCCTGTCAAGATGCCCAGAACTTTCCATTTCACTTGGTCTTTTCAGACACACAGGCAGAATATGCGGAGATTGGTCCCTGGCTGGGTTCTCCCCAGGAATCCTGTTCTGAAACTGCTGGTTGGGCTGCAGGGGATGAGTCTGGGGCAGGAGGTTTGGGCAACACGAACAGACTCTAGGGGGCGACAAAGGCCAAGGCGCCTTCTCATTGCTACCCAGTGTCCCATCCCCTCCTTTCTGTCCTCAGAGGGGAGAGAGATTCTGGCCGTCAGGAGAGAAAACTGTCTCTTCAGGCACTAAGAAACCAGGGGAGGGAGGAGAGGAGGGAATGAGCAGGGGGAGAGGGAGGGAGAGAAAGAGAAGGGGGGGCAAGGGGGAGGAGAAGGGGGAAGAAGCAGAAGGAAGGAGAGAGGTGGAGGAAGAAGGAAGGAGAGGCCTGAGAAGGTAACAATAGCGGGAAAACAATGAAAAGACAGAACATTAAAGAGACATGGAGGCTTAAGACAGTGAGAGATGGGAATAAAAAGAAGAGAGACAGAAAAACAAGGAAGGACAGAGGGAAACAGACAGGGAGACGGATGCCTGGGGAGATATGGGAAATAGGCGAGGAAGGGTGAAGCAGGAGGGAAAGGAAGGCAGCAGGGTGGTAGGGGGAGCAGGAGAGGAGCAGAGGGGAGGGGGAGGGTATTCATTGGTCCTACTGTGTGACCTTGGCTAGGACGGGTCATTTCTCTGAGCCCCATTTCCTCATCAATAAAAAGGAACCGTCTTGTGGAGCGGTTGAGGGTGACATGAGAAAATATGTGTGAGTACTTTGGAACCAACAAAGTACTATACAAATATTCATTAATATTATGGATGATATTATAATTACTATGTCATGGTGGGAGAACTTAATGCTAGAAGAGAGTGTCAGGACAGGTGCTAATGACACATTTAACCCCTCTTCTCTAATGAGCAGCTTAGTGTCAAGTGCAACCTGGAGTTTCTTATTTTAAAAAATATATCTCTATTGATTTCAGAGAGAGGAAGGAGAGGGAGAGAGAGAGATAGAAACATCAATGATGAGAGAGAGTCATCGATCGGCTTACTCCCGCACGCCCCCCACTGGGGATCCAGCCCACAACCCAGGCATGTGCCCTGACCGGGAATTGAACTGCGATCTCCTGGATCCTAGGTTGATGCTCAACCACTGAGCCACACTGGCCAGGCCAAACTAGAGTTTCTTGATACTAAGACACTACTACATATAAGATGTGCTATTGATTTAATTACACTTCAGGGTGGGGGAGAGTTGTCACATTACAGGTACATAATTAAGAACAGTAACTGATAACATACAATTGTACAATTGCTCACTTTTTTTCAGGATCACGATCACAATCAATGTTTGGGTGTATACTGGAGCACTGATGCTCTGTAGAACCCCTTTAGGTCATCAGCAATTATGCAGAACAACATGGTGATGGTGCCACGTTTCTGCATCTCATGTAAGTGAACTTTACTTTTTAAGATTAAAAGTGTAATATCAAGACATATTGAAGAATTTTAGTGTTCTTTGTGCATTTCTGCCTTGGGTAGACACATCGTTCCTCTTCCCGCTCCATTAACTGCCTCGTACACAGAGTTTCTTGAAATTTAGCTGAAAGCTTTTGACAGGTAGGTGTTTAGTGTCTAAGTCATAGAACTGAGGTAGGTAGTTAGATAGACATGAGCAGAGCCAGGACGATGGGCCAGTTACAGAAGGTCACCAGGGTGGAACGTGCAGACACCTAACAATGAAAAAGAACCGGTAGAGCAGATACTGGAAATATTCGAGACCTCTCTCCTGAGACTCCCTCTCCATCCTAGAATGGCAGGTATTGGAGGTAAGTACTGTTATTCAGGAACTCACCCCAAAGACCCCCTCTCTACCTTGGGATGCCTCCGGTCATGCAGGTCAGATTCTCCTGACCTTTTCTCCCCTGCATGTGATTAGTCATGTGGTAGACCCACATCCTTAGAGGAGACCTAGGGGGCTGGGGAAAAGCCCCATACAAGGACAAAAGATGACCGGACAGGCCCTGATAGGTCAGTTTAAAGAAGAAAACAGTTAACCCCCCTCTGAGGGGTTAAAAGGAGCCTAGCCCACTCCTCAGGGCAGCTCTTTGAGCCACTCGCTCGAAATTGCTCACGTGCACTTTCTCTTTGCTTCCCCAATAAATCTTCTCTAGTGAGTTGGAGTCTTGGCTCTGAATTCTTTCTTAGCCAGAACTCAAGTACTGAGGTTGCTGAATCCAGGTCTGGTCTGACTCCCAGTCAGACACCTGGTGCCCTCTCGCCGCCTACAGCAGAACTCATTGGACCCATTTGTCAGACCCACCTCACACCATTCAGAAAATTCTCTGATCTATTCGTGAAGACTGGGCAATTTTTATTGCCAGTGACTGCACTGACTGGTGGGTGGCACGCCATCTTCTGCTTCACAGTAACTTTTGCATGATAAAGTGTTCCCCCCGATATTTCCATTACCCACCTGGCACCATACACAGTTATGACAATATTATTGACTGTATTCCCTATGCTGAACTTTACACCCCCGTGACTGTTTTGTAACCACCAATTTGTACCTCTTAATCCCTTCACCTTTTTCACCCAGTTCCCTAACCCCCCTCTGGCAACCATCAGCCTGTTCTCTGTATCTGTGAGCCTGTTTCAATTTTGGTTGTTCATTTATTTTGTTCTTTAGATTCCACATATAAGTGAAATCATATGGTATTTGTCTTTCTCTGACCGACTTATTTTACTTAGCATAATACCCTCTAGGTCTGTCATGCTGTCACAAATGTTAAGGTCTCATTCTTTTTTTTTATGGCTGAGTAATATTTCATTGTATATATGACCACTGCTTGAGCACTTGGGCTGCTTCCATATCTTGGCTATTGTAAATAACTGCAATGAACATTGGAATGCGTATATTCTTTCGAGTAAGTGTCTGGGGTTTCTTCAGATATATACCCAGAAGTGGAATTGCTGGGTCATAAGGCAGTTCCATTTTTAACTTTTTGAGGAATTTTAATATTGTTATAGTGGCTGCACCAACCTGCGTTCCCCGCAATAGTGCACGAGGGTTCCCTGTTCTCCACATCCTCACCAACACTTGTAGTTCGTCGATTTGTTGATGGCCCTTCTGACATGTGTGAGGTGATACCTCATTGTGGTTTGAATTTGCATCTCTCTGATGCTGAGTGACCTTGAGCATCTTTTCATGTCTCTTGGTCATCTGTATGTCCTCTTTGGAGAATTGTCTATTCAGACCCTTTGCCCATTTTTTAATTGGATTGTTTGGCTTTTTGGTGTTGAGTTGTATGAGTTCTTTATAAATTTTGTGTATTAACCCCTTATCAGATGTATCGTTAGCGAATGTGTTCTCCCATTCAGTGAGCTTTTTGTTTTGTTGATGGTTTCCTTTGCTGTGCAAAAACATTTTAGTTTGATGTAGTCCCATTGGTTTATTTTTTCTTTTGTTTTCCTTGCCTGGGGAGATATATCAGGAAAAATATTGCTACAAAAAATGTCCTAGATACTATCTATTTTTCTTCTAGGAGTTTTATGGTTCCACGTCTTCAATCCATTTTGCATTTATTCCTGTATATGGTGTAAGAATGTGGTCTAGTTTCATTTTTTTGGGCATGTATTTGTCTAATTTTCCCAACAAATGCTTCATATTTTTCATAGGCAGGTTCCTCAGTTATTTCCCCTCCAAGGTAACTTCACCCCACAAGACTACAGACATCATGTTGGCCGAGACCTTCCCTGACCTCCCGGGCAGATCGGCCTGGCTCTCGGTGGATGCCCGGGATCTCCATCACAGCTTTATACTCCCTCTTATTGGTTCAGGTGTCCCTTTTCCCTGCCAGGTTGTGAGCTCTTCTAGGGCAGGGAGCATGAGTGTTTCATTTTTGTTTCCCCAGCACCTGGCCAGAGTAGGCGCTCAGCTCCTATTCATTGAATGAATGAGGTGTTCCTGGGCAAACATGCAGGGTCCGTTGGTGGGGGTCGATTTTAGGGATGCTAGTCAGATGTAAAGGAAGACTATGTTTCTCATCCACACATAAGGCTTGCATTGTGCCATTTCGATATCCTTGTTCCTTCTTTTGGCCTTCTCACAGTGCTGTTCTGGTGGTGGAGAGTCTGAGAGGTTGTCTGGGAGAGTGAGAACACAGCTTGTAGTCAGACT
This sequence comes from Miniopterus natalensis, assembly GCF_054644295.1. Lineage (NCBI taxonomy): Eukaryota > Metazoa > Chordata > Mammalia > Chiroptera > Miniopteridae > Miniopterus > Miniopterus natalensis. The sequence continues at coordinate 27,705,978 of NC_142089.1, forward strand.
TGGCTTCTAATCACAGCTCTGCACTGACCTGCTGAATACACTTGGGCAAAGGCTTTGCCTCTGGGGTTGAGTTTCCTCAGCTGTAAAACGAGGAAATGAAACCTCTCTCTCAATGTCTTGGGAGAATTAAATAAGTGTCATAGCAGCTCAGAGGCTTCTGTAGCAATATGAGTGCTGTGAATCAGATCCCTTAAGCTGCTCCCTGTCCCTGTCTTCTCCCTGTGGATTCGGATTGTATGGTTATCAAGAGTGGGGTTTTGAATTACACTGTCTGGGTTACCTGCCACTTACAAGCTGTTGACCTTGGACAAGTCAGTTTACCTCTCTGTGGTCTCGTTTCCTCATCTGCAACATAATGAGCACTGACATAGGATTTCTATAAAGATTAAATAAGCAAAATACATATTTATATATTATTTTATATTTCTAATATATATTCTATATTATATTTATAATAGATTATAGGTAGTACAGTACAGAATAGCTATCATTACATATGTTATATATAATACAGTATAGAATATATATCATTACATATATCATATATTATACTTATATATATGTAAAAGTTACGATAGTGCCTGGCATGAGGTAACCACTGCATAAGTATTTGTCAGTATATTTATCTCTTTCCTGGTAGAGGTAGGCAGGTAGCAGGAAAGCACCACGCATCTGAGAAGATGGGGGGAGGTGGCTAGACAGAGGGTGAGGCCAAATGAGAGGTGAGGGCACTGATGGCAAACTCCTTCCAGTCAGAGCTTAGCTTGGGAATCTCTGCATGCTGGATTCACAAGGAATTTGCTGCTAAAACCAATGAAAGAACCCAAATTTGCAAATGATTTGTTTTGTTTTGTTTTTAAGAAACTCAGGGGAATTCCTAGTTACTTCTCTAAAACATGCTCTCCAACTCCCTTGCCTTTTGCAATGCTTGCTTGGGCATCAGGAATAGGTGTGGGCCCCTGAGTGTGCACCAGGAAGTACACAGGCCTTCAAGGCCCGCTTCTCCGCTGCTGTGCACCCCCCCCCAGGCAGTTAAACATCCCTTGTTTGTACTGAGGTAGAGAAATGGCTGAGAACTCCTGGAATGGATAATGCAAATCTCCAGGTAATCCCCAATTCCCTATTAGCCAGTAATTTTCACTTCCCTCGGCTGAACCCTTACCAGAGCTTCCTGAAGGGGGTCCGATTACCTTGCTTGCCTTTTCCTTGCAAGGACATTAGCGAGTACATTCCTGAGCACCAGGTGGGTCTTCTGGAATCATCTGTTGAATGACTGTCACGATGAGTAGTACTGAACAACCACAGATGTCTCTGCAGAGAGCTTACACATTGTGCACTATCTCATTTACTCAGTACCATAACCTAAGGAGATGGGAATTTTATCCCCAGAGTGCAGACGGGAAAACTGATTCTCAGAGACGCCAAGGCAGCAGCACGGTCAGAAAATTGTGCAAAGGCTGGAAAAGAAGCAAGGCTCCTTAGAGGGGCAGAGGGTTTCAGGGATGTGAGAGAGTCAGATGTAAAAAAAGAACATGTTTCTCATCCACACAGTAATGCCAGAACTTTGCCATTTAGACATCATTAGAGGGAAAATAAGACATAGTTGGTAGAATGGAAACTATCTATTTTAGGAAACAGGAGGCCTGGCTTCCCTTGAATGTTGCCCAGGATTCACCTGTGTGACCCTCATTAAGTGTCTTTCCCTCTCTGAGCTTTAGTTTTGGCCATTACCTTTTGGGTCTTTAGGAATTTGAGTCCTCTAAACTTTGTTCCGGTCACTCTGAGATTCCCAGGGCCCCACTGGTCGGGTGGAAAGAAGAGGCCTGGCTCTCTTCCGGGGCCCTAATGATGCCTTTGCTCCTTTCCATAACTCAGTGTTGGCGCTGGGTACCAGCCACTGTCCTTCCTCTCCCTCCTCCCTCCTCTTCCCCCTCCCCCCTCCCCTCCCCTCCCCTTCTTCCTCTTTCCTCCCCACCCACCCCCTCCTTTCCCCATTGTCCTCCCGGCTTCCTTACCTCTTCCCCCTCCCCTCTCCTCCCCTCCCCCCTCCTCTTCCCTCCCTTCTCCTCCCCCTCCCCCTCCTCCCCCTCCCTTCTCCTTCCCCCTCCTCCCCCTCCCCTCTCCCCTTTCCCCTCCCCTCCCCTCCCCTCCCCGGCCGGCGGGGGCGCGGGCCGGGCGCGCGCTGGGTGGTCCGCGGCCGGGGGCGGGCGGTAGCCTGCAGGCGTAATTGGCATGCACGCCGTTGTAGCCGAGACCGCTTAATAAAGCGTTACATATCTCACCGCTTCCATATTTCATTACCTCACGCGGAGCCCGTGAGAGGCCCTAATGGGAGTCAGCTGTGTTTTTACTTTCTGTTGTCGGCGGGGACGGGCTTCTCCGCGGATTCTTTGAAATGAAATAATGTGATGCACGCCGCGATAAGGGCCGCGCGTAATGAGGCCCAGGCCGCGGGCCGCGGCTATTGCTCCAGGTGTCGAGTATTTGGGCTCGGAGGACGCCGGGGAGGAGGGGGCGGCGCCGAGGAGGAAGGGGGGCGGGGGGGGGGCGCGGGCGGGAGCAAGTGGGGGGAAAGGGAAGGAGAGGGCGCTGCGGCGGGCTGCAGAATGGGACAGCCTGGGAAAGTGAGGCTAGCGTCATGGGGACCCGGGTTCAAATCCTGACCCCATGTCAGTGTGAGCGATCTGGATAATACTCATCTGAAAGGGATTTGTGAGTCGGCAAGGGCAGCAACACTTGGGGAAATATGGACCCCTTTATCATTGCGAGAAAGGCGCGGATGCCCTTTGAGTAGCTCCTCTGGGCATGGCACCTGCCAACAAGGCCAGCAACCTTGCTTGCTAAGTACTGTTATCTCCTTTTTACAGAAGAAGAGACTGAGGGTCAGAGAGGTGAGAGAGAGGCTCCAAAGTACTTAGTAGGAGGCCGAGGGCAGCTCTGGGCTTGGAGCCAGATGGAGACAGGAAGAAAGGGGGAAGGAGAAAAAGTTGGAAGAAAAGTTGGGCCACTGCCTTCTGATTTGTCTACATGTGTCCCCCACCCCTGCACAGTCCTCAAGGGAGCTGGGTTGCTCCTCTGTCCTGCCCTGCCCGCCTCCTTGCCTGGGCCTGGGCCTTCACCTTCCTCCCTGGGACTGGGTGGATGGAGTGGAGCCTGGGCAGGCTTACGGGCTTGGGATGTGACGTAGGTGGGGCAGCAGCTGGTGTTGAGGGGCAGGGCCTCAGGAAGACTCTTGTTCTGAGTACCCTCCTATGTTCAAAATCCCATGCGTAGCCACAGTTGATGAGTTAAAGGTGGCTCTTTGTGCCTTAGTCAGCCAGACTTAAAATCATCAAATATGTCTACTTCTTCTATGTCCACTCTGTCTCCATCTCTCTTTTCTTTTCCAGAAAACAATTGCTCACTGAAGAGGCTTGTATCTCCCCTGTGTCTTCCAAATTCACCCATCTGTTACCCTCCCTCTGGGCATGGCCCTTGGTCAAGCCTCCAGTCTTGCTTCTAACCCTGTAGGACTCTTCCTCAAGTGCTGGCCCAGTGCAGGCCTCCCTGTTGCTCCCAGCCAGATACGTCCCACAGGACCTTCCCTGCGGGGACCCAAGGACCTGACCCCACCTCCCCAGCTCTGTCTCTCACGCTAGAGCACAGACTCTGACAGACTAGGTGACTTGTCTTTCCCTAAGTTCACCAATGACAGCTCTGGGTACTTGGTCATGCTGTTCCCATTGCTTGAAGTGCCCTTTCCATGTGGCCCTGCCTTTGGAGTCTGCTGGCTCTCCAAGGCTCAGCACAGTGGGGTTCCAGAAAGGCTTCTCTCCAGGCTCTCTCCCACCCCTGCTTCCAAGCTGGATATGCTCTCTTCTTTTTCTGAGCCTCAGTTTTCCCATTTGTCTGATGAGGGGGTTGAGGGCTGATCTCTGGGCCACACAGTCTCATGAACTGACCCAGGTAGGTGGTAGTTTCTCCTTGAAGTAGAAACAGTTTGAGTTTGTCGATGTGTTGGATGGTAGCCATATTGTGAGTGCCTACTATGCGCCGGGCCTCGTACTGACACTTTATGTGCACTGCATACATGCATTACTCGGGTCCTGCAGCAGTAAATGCAGAAGCTGGGATTGAAGCCAAGTCTTCCTGATCCTTGAGCCTGCATGTGTGTGTTGGTGTGCATGTGTGTCTGTGGGTGCACATGTAAAATAATGGTACCCAGGGTTGGTGGAGCACTTTAACCTTCTCAAAACTCTGTGGCCTCCAGAAGCCCTTTGAGGTAGATGGGAAGGGATAATAGGGGTATACAGACAGAGAGATGGGGTGACTGCCTTAGTTACAGGCTTCTGGGAGGAGAACCCAGGGAGTAGGAGGAGACACTCCCCCTGGCCCAGGGAACTGAGTTAGACCCTTTTAGTACAGGATTCTTTGCACTTTGACCTAACTTTGCCAGTTTTGTTCCCTAATGCCCCTCTTCCCTGCATCCTAATTTTCTGCATACAGGGCTTAACTTCAGAGCCTTTGCTTAAGCGAGTCTCCATCTGAAATGTTTTCCCCCAGTGCCAGCCTGTGGACGTTTTACTCATCCTTTCAGACCTAGATCAAAACCCCCTGTTCACTGAAGCTGGCTGGGATCTCTGCTCAGAACCCTCTCTCTCTCCCTGTTCCATGCTCTGACCCAGATTGCAGTGTGTCAGCTCGGAGCTCACTTGTTTCAAGACCATGAGCCCCTGCGGTCAGGGGGCTGAGCCCTACTCTTGGCCAAGAGAGAACTTGGAAAAGGGGCATAGGATATGCTTGTGCATGGCTGGCCAAGCAGGGCATGCTTTGAGGATCATTGGAAATGTATGCAAGTCCCCACTCATAGAAAATGTTCAGTGAGTGGCAGCTCATAATGTCATGATTTATCACCCGGCTCTTACTTTGGACCAGATTTTGTGGCAATCTGTTTTTAATTCAAACAACATCTTTATGAAGTTGATGTTACAACCCCATTTTACCAATGAGAAAACTGAGGCTAAGTAAAGCCAAATAACTTACCCAAGACTACAGAGCTAATCAGTGGCAGAGCCAGGGCTAAATTCCAGTCCTGTGTGCCTCCGAGTTGGGTCATTTCTGCTAGGCTCAAGTGGATCATATTGCTAGCTGCTTGTGTTCTCTGTGTCTGTCAAACAGGGCTGCTCTATTGATTAACATGCAAATGATTTTTTGAGAGAGGGTTTAAGTGTAGCTGGTCCCAGCCAGCCACAGCTGAGATTTGCAACCCAAGCCCTTGTCCTCACCAACTGCTCTGCTATCAGGTTTTCATCTCTAGAGTGATTGACAGGTATTTTTTTCCCTCCCTGACCCAGAACGCCAGGCCTCCAATACTACTGAAATGTTTGCACAATCTTGAAGCATTTATTTAAAAGTTGCTTTTCCCCAAAGGGCCCGGCCTCAGCCAGATTCTGAGCCAGATCCAAAAAAACAAACAAATCCTATCTTTACAAGCTCCTCAGCTGGGCTGTGTGAGGCGGGTGGGGGTGGGGGTCCCCTGGGCCCTACCTTTCCCTTGGCTGGCTGACAGGCCCGCCCCGGGGGTGAGGAGCCTGCTTGCCTGTTTACAGCCCTTTCCAATTCACAGGCCAAACAGGAAAGGGGTAGGGTCTTGGGGAGGGGGTGAATGTCAGAAATCACCAATAACACAGTTGTTCCTGAAAGCAAAAGGCAGTGGAGATGTGATGGGGACACGGCTAGGTGGCTTTCTTGAATGTTCATCAGGGACCCTGTCCCCTACTTTGCAGGTTGCAGCACTAAGTGCTCAGTGACCCCCTCCCAATCCCCAAAGCATCATGGTCCGGGCTGGGGTCCTTGAGTGGGTGTCAGAACACCCAAGTGCTAGGCCTGGCTGGGTCTGTCTCATTCTTTAAGAGCTTGGAGAAGTCACTTCTCTCTGGCCTCAACCATTGTGGGACCACAGAGGGGTTGACCTCAGCCCTGGCAACTCTCTGTTGCTGAATAATGCCCATTCTAGACTTTTCTCCTGGGCAGAGCAAGGGGGGAGGAGGGAACCCCCATTTACAGAGGACATTTTGTGTGCCTGGCACTATGCTGGGCATTTTATGGAGACTGCCTCATTTATTCATCACAACCACCCTGAGAGTTACTCACTGCTCACCCTATCTGCAGGTGAGGAATCCAGGCCCAGGACTGGAACACCAGGCCTGTCTGGCTCCCTCCTCCCTGTCTCCTGGTACCTCGTGGCAAAACACTGTCACCAAGCTGGGTGGGAGGCCTAGTTTAGAACAATGTGTGCAGAGCATGTTGTGGTTTGCCTTTGTGTGCCCTGTAATGGGACCAAGGTGCAGGAAGTGCTCTGCAGAAGGGGAAACTGAGGCCTGGAGACTGACAGCCTTTCACCCAACTTCTCACAGTCACCGAGGGGCCATCTGGTTACAGATGGGCAAATTGAGACCTGTGACTGGGAGGGCTCAAGCCAGTCCCCTGAGGTACTAAGAAATGGGGCTCAAACATTTTGACTGTTTTTTCCAAGTTTTTCCTACTGTGCAGCCCCCACTGCATGGTTCCCATTGGGCATTATCTACCCCTGAGGTTGGCGCTCTGCTGCCTTCTGGAAGAAATCAAACTCTTTACTAGACTTGGTGCCATCTCGTTGCCCCAGCCAGTGTCACGGCCGCTGATGCAGTGTGTCATTTCTTACACAGACTAGGCATTCCCACACATCTGGCTCTACCTTCTGGAATGCTTTCTGTGTCATCTGTGTCAAATGACTTCAGTTTCCTCATCTACAAAGCAGGGACCTTATGTAATAGTTGTTGTGAAAGTGCCTTGTGACCGAGTCCAAGCTGGTGTGTGTTAGGTTGCTGTCACTAATGCTATTTTCAGCCAGCTGATCCAGGAGCTGCTTTTGAGTGACAATTGATAGACCGACTTCTCCTCCTCACCCCAGCCAGCCTCTCTGGGAGCAGTTTGTACTGAGTTTGGGCTGGGAGGATACTCTGGAACAAATGTGGGCACAGGCTGGGAGCTCTGGGAAGAGGCAAACAAAGTAATGTTTTGCTATCCTTTCCCTACAAGTAGCCTCCAAGCTCCAGCACATGGGCCATGGGGGGCAGTCTGCCTGTGAGAGTGGAAAGAGCAGGCCAGGCACTACTTCTCCCTGGCTGGGAGCCTTGGTGGGACTGGGACCATTCTGACTTCTTCCCGTATCTGCAGAGCCCATCACAGAGCCTGGCAATGAGCAGGTGCCCAATTAGTATGTGTTTATGAATGAACGTAACCCCGGGCAAGTTATTTCAGTTCTCTGAGCCTCAGTTTCCTCATCTGTAAAGCAGAGATTATAATATTACTTAACTCATAGGTTCCTTGTGAAGATTAAGAATATCAGTCCATGAAAATTGCTTGGAATAGTGCCTGGCATGTGATGATAATGCTCTCCTGTGCCTAGAGAAATGGAGACTCAGAAAAGGTGATTGCTTTGTTCAGTCTCACACAGGTAGAAAGTAGCAGAGCTGGGAATGTAATTCACGGTTGTCTGGCTCCAGAGCTGGGCATTGACCACCGTTACATAACACCTGAGGTAGAGAGTGCTGGTTGAGCCACAGCAACCCCCTTCTCCCATTTCAGAGTAATCGAACTTCTGATTTTAGTTGAGCTGCATGGCTGTGTAATCAGTCCCGGCCAGTGAACTGCAGTTCGATGTGGAACCACCGGGAAGTGTCCTGAGGGGCATGTGCACCCCCTCCCCTGCCTCCTTCCTGATGGTTGGGGTTGGAACCTAAGAGTCGCAGCACCAGCCAGCAGGCATCGTGGGCCATGAAGTGACCGCAGGAGAATGAAGTCATATGTGTTATAGCAACCAGACAGAAGGGACCTGTGTCCCTGACCATGGAGGATCCGTCACATCAGCCTGTTCCTGAAGTCCAAGAGAAACCGGAATCTGTTCAAGACGCTGTTATTTTGGTTCTAAACATAACCTTAACGCACTACTTCTCAGTGGTAGACTGTCAACAACTAAACGTGCCTCACAGTTACACCAATCGGACGGTGGCATTCTAAAAACTGTTTGTCATGGGTTCAAGCTCTGTGATGGGAGGGCCTCTGACTTCTCTCTGCCGGGGCTCCACTGACAAGTTCCCTGCTGGGCGCCCAGCAGATTCCGTGGTTCTCTCTCATGTCAGCTCAGCTCAGCTGGAACCCTGTTTGCCACAGTTCCCTTCCCTGCAGAGTTCTAGGTCAGCAAGGGGCGCAGGAGATGTTTTGTTTGAGATCTGGAAGGTGGCAGCGAAGCAGCAGCCGTGTTCTTTTTGTGCAGGGAAGGTCAGAGCAGGGCCGAGCCCGTGCTTTGTCGCCTCTCTGCTGCTGGTCCTGTGGCGAGGGGCAGCGGCCGGGCCCGCAGCGCCACCAGCTCTGAGCCCATCTCCTCACTTTGCTTCTTTGAATCCTGGGTCTGGTGCGTGTGCAGCTCCGTGACAAAGGGCACCCGCTTCTCCTAGAGGACATTCGGTCCTGGCCCTTGGAGGCTTCACGTGGGAAGAGTCCCGTGCTTGGTTTGCCTCCCTCCTGTGTCATGTTCTCTTCCTTCCTCACCGTCTGCCCTGGGGACCGCAGGTTCTAGACCAGACACGGAGGCATGCAGAACATTTACTGGCTCTCACAGTTGGCTAAGATCAAGTCCTTTTAATAAGTCCTTCATTCTACGTGTTGTCTGGTGGTTCTGCTTCTCTGATCAAATCCTGATTGATGCATACATAGGTAGTCAATAAATACTTATTAAATGAATTAAGAAATGATTTATTTATATGATTGGCCCTCTGGTATGTGGTTCCTGCAGGAGGACACCTATCTCTAGTTGCTTGGAGGCTGGAGCAGGACTAGGGCTCCACTTCTAAGACCATATGTTTCCTGGCCCTTGTGGACACAGCATGTCCATCTGTGTCTGAGTGGAATTAGAAGGGGTTAGAGAACTATAGGGAGCTGGGGGAGAATATACGATGGGGCTGTGGGGTAATTTTGGGGGTGGCCTGGATCCATGTTCAAGTCACTCTGACGATATCTATCTCTGTCCCAGAATGGGGACCCGAGGTCTGGGGAACCTTCTGTTTTTCTGATTAGCCTTTACAGAACAGACAGGGAAGAATACCTAAGGTTAATGCTTCTGACTCTTTGATCTCATCCTCGTTTAGAGGACTCGGAAGATGTTGGTGGCTCCTTACGATGCCCAGAGAACTCTCCACCAGCTCCCCAGCAGCCTCATGATAAAGGTCAAAGAGAACCCTTGAACCCTAACCTGCATCATAATGACCCACCTCATCTGGCCTTCAGCTCAGTGAAGGTGAATGACTGAGACTTGCAGGGCTATGCACCTATCAGTTTTTATTTTCAGTTATTCTGTGCCATCAAGAGCCTCAGTTTTTATGATTGACTTTTTTCCAGGTTAGGAAACTCTTACTGGATGTGGGGGATTCAAGCCTAAAGTTTATTTCTCTTAAGGGAAAGAAGCTGGTTTATCTGTCCGTCCTTCCATCTGACCATCCATCCGTCCACCCGTCCATCCATCCACATATCCAAGCACTTATCCATCTTTCCAATACTCTCTGATTCTACTCTGGTCCAGGCTTTGTGCTGGGAACTGCGGACCCAGAGAGGATCAGATGTATTCCTCTCTAGCAGCCCTCAGTGGGTGAGACAGAGGTTCTGCAATAGACCATGAAAATATGAACATGTAAGTGCTACCTTGAGAAAAGTCAGGAGCTGTGGGAGCAAAGACGTGGTCCTAACCCAGTCATGGGAGTCAGAGAAGGCTTCCTGGAAGAAGAGACACTAGAGCTGGCCTTGAAGAGCAGGAAGGCATTAGCTAGAGTGAAAGAGTCATGTAGGGGGAATAGTGTGTGCAGAAGCCGGAGGGGGTAAAACAGCATGTCACGTTGTTTTGCAAACTGTGTGTGACGGGGCTGGGAGAGTGGGGTGGGAGAGAGGTCAGAGCTAGAGCCTAGCCCAGATTTCTTGACTTGTGAACCTGTTCCAGGTTCTTCTGGAAATGGTGGGCAGGAGATAGGGAAGGTGTGCAGATGGAGGCCCTACGGGGCCAGTGTGGCTTGTACTTGGCAGCTGGAACCAGATGTGAGTGCTCACTGAGGCCTGGGGTTCCTGGAGCAAGAGGGATGAGGAAGGTCACCTTCAGGCCACCCCACCAGCCAGACATGCGTGGGCAGCCTGGGCGCAAGCTGTAGAGCCGGGCAAGCGGGGTCCACTCTTGTCTCTGCACATACAAGTCACCTTGGACAAGTCACTTTTCCAGTCTCATTTTCCCATGGCTCATTGGGAACACATCCTTTGCTGCTGATGCTCAATAAACATTACTTTTCTGCTTTTCCTTTTCTTACTGGATGACTCCAATGGGCACTGTAGTGGAGTGACCCCTTCTGTAGCCAGATTGACTTTCTCCAGTTCATCTGGGTCAGTGCGATTGCCTAAAATACAGTCCCGAATGTGCCATCCCCTCCTCAAGAGACCTTAGGAATAATTGCTCATCCCACTGCTTACAGAATAAAGTACGAGTTTCTTAGCAAGGCATTCAAGGAGTCCCAGACATCTTAATATGGCCTCTGTTTCCCATCCATCCTTTCATCCATCCATCTATCCCTCTGTCTGTTTATCCATCCCTCCATCCAGCCACTTATTCACTCAACAAACACCATTCTTCGTCTCACCCTCCCCTACTTCTTTCCTTTCTCCTTATGCTCAGCATCTCTAAGTGTCCAGCTTCCTTGGCCTCATGCCTTGGCTCTTCCCTCTGTTCAGTGGGTAGGGTGAGGGCCGCCTTTGCCTGTCACCTCCTAATCATTTATTGAAATGAAGCCTCTGGCCTTGTCAGCTGTCCTCCCTCTGGGCTTCCATTCCTAATGGCTCATCTCACTAGGGGACATTTATTTCATAGCATTGACTCCGGGTCTGTCTGTTGCCCACTGACCTCCACCCCTGCTCCACCAGGGGGGTCTGTGCGTACAGTCTGTAGGTTGCACGCTGCCTGGGAACATCCAGCTGAGGGATGTGCCCCGATGGGGGCCGCCTCTGTCCAGAGGAAAGAGTGCATTTTTATCTCATTCATACCAGGGCATTGGCTTTCCCAGTGATAGGTTTAAGTGGCTGAGCCCACCCACAGGGGACTCCTTTATCTATTTCCTATACAGGCGTTATTCGAGCTAGTGGTAGCCTGCCCCGATTCTCTGTTCTTGGAGGCCAGGACCGTGTTGGATTCACCCCTGTTCTCCAGCTCCTAGCCCAGCAGCACCAGGCCCCAGAGGCCTCTGTGAATGCTCTTGGTGAGGAAGCAGATGGGAAGAGGCGATCAATGGTGAACCTCAGCTCTCCGGGCCTCAGAGGGGCAGGACTCACGCTTACCTGTCAGGAGGAGAAGGCTTCTGGGTCGATGCAGCGGTGGCGGCAGGTTTGTTTGGAAATTCCCCAGTAAGTGGTGTTCTTGGGTCTGTCACTGGGGACCTCGTGAGCTGGCTGGAGGACCTGCAGACCAGAGCTCCTCCAAATATTGTTCTAAACTGATTGATGCTGTGCCAGGCAGGGAAGGGGCAGGCATTTTTCATACATGAAAAACAATACATTCTGGGGCCAAAATGAAATTATTTTACATTTATACAACACAGGCAGGGAGACAAAGACGATGTTTGAGGACATTTAAACCCTCAAAATCATTAGTCACTGTCCCGGCAGGCTACACAAATAAATGATCGATGCACAGAAAAACAAGGCCCTCTGAGGTGTTTGCCCAAGACCACTTATGTGTCAAACAGACTTATTAGATGTGAAGGGAATGATTATTTGTACAAAGTGAAATGAACATGTGCAATAATATTGTAAAATGTTTATTAGTCTAGAGTGTGCTGAATGTTCCTAAAATATATCAGGTTCTCAGCTTGCATTTAATGTACTGTTATAAATGATATCACATCCTTCCAAGCCGATTTTCCGCTTAATGCTAAGCTTCTTTGCTGGGGAAATCGTGTTTTCAGATCTCAAGTATGAAAACATTGTGGGGTTAAACTCTCCCTACTTCTTCCCACCCCCGACCCAGTCAGCTACCTCTCTATAAAACTTGTCCTGGCTCTTGCTGGGAGGGATGGGCAGTTGGTCAAGCCAGATGGTGGTCAGGAAGGGAAAAGGGGGTGAATGGGCTATTGCAGAGACTCAGATTTCAGGATCTTCTCTGTAACCCCTGCTGTGTGACCTTGGGAAAGTGCCTTCCCCTCTCTGGTTCCCAATCATCTCAAGCAGAAAATGAGAATAATATCTAAAGAGACTCCAGAGCTAAACACTGACATATTCTAAATCCCTGCTTACTGAGTCATGAATCTGGAAGACCAAACGAGGCACTGGAAGTGAACAAATAAAGTGCTATAGAAAAATTCTCATTTTTTTCTATGATTTTGGCAAACTTCTACTCATCCGTCAAGGCTCTGCCCAAATGTTTCTGCTCTGGGAAGCCTTCTCTGATCCCCTAAGCAATCTGCCAGTGTGTCTTCTTTGCCCCAACAGCATCTCATTCCCATGTCCCTTAATGTACTTCTCATCCCTCCAGCCTGTGGTGTCCCCATATGTCTGCCCCCCAGGCCAGGCACAGAGTTGGTGCTCAGGAAATGAGTACTGGAGGCTGGATGGGGAGGAGTACGGCTGGCGTGGCCTTTAGAGGTCATCTATCACCTGCCTTGCATTGAAAGGTAGGAGTTTTAGCTCAGAGTGGGGAAGGGACCTGCCCAGGTTTGCCCATCAGTACCAGCAGAACTCTAGGGAGGAACACAGCCTGCTTGGGCTTTCTGAGGGAGGGTCAAATGGAACCTTTCCTATAATCTGTCACCTCCCACCTGTCATGGACTGCATGTTTATGCTCCCCTCTTTGAAATTCATGTGTCGAATCCTTAACCCCCAAAGGATGGTACTAGAAGGTAGGACCTTTAGGAGGTGATTAGGTCATGAGGGTGGAGCTCTCGTGATGGGATTATACCCTTCTAAGAAGAGACACCAGAGAGCTAGCTACCTTCCCCTACCCCATTCCTGCCTGTGAGGACACAGAGAGAACCCACTGTCTGCAAGCCAGGGAGAAAGCTCTCAAAGAACCCAACCATGCTGGCACCCTGATCTTGGACTTCCCAACCTCCGGAACCATGAGAAATAAATTTCTGTTGTTTAAGCCCCCAGGCTGTGGTAATTTGTTATAGCAGCCCAAACAGACTAAGACACCACCCAAGAATGGGGGGCAGAGGAGCCCAGCCAAATCCCATGTCCAAGGCCCTAGGCAGGAATGGGAGGGAGTGGGGATGGGCAGTTCCCGGCATCAGGGGAGGGTATGTGGCTGGCTTTGGAGGTTGTGGAGGTGGATGGGGCTATGAGGAGTTTCTGGTTTCTTGGCTGAATTATTCACATACCTGCTTCCTGCCCTGCCCCCACCAAGGTTTCCTAGAAGGTCTCCCTCAGGGTGATCTTCTGTGAGCCTACCTGATAGTCTGGGGTCTTTGGGGACCTCAGTCCAGAGCAAGCCGACAGCTGGACATGCATGCGAGAGAGCTGGCCAGCTCGCGGCTGCATTCATGGAGAAAGGGGGCCGGTTGAGGGAGGAGAGTCTTGCTGGTCCAGGCAGGGCAGGGAGTGGAGCTCTCTCCTCCCTTCACAGCCTTTTCCCAGAAAGGACTGAAAGTAATCTGCACAGAAATATACACTAACGTTTGAGAAAATAAAGTTAAAAGTAAGCCATCAAGGCAAAGATAAAAACGTGTGGGAGGGTAGGATGGATTCAGGAGTGATTCTCGCGCTAAGGTCCCGCGTGCCTGTGAAGGCAGGTCATGCGTTTCATCCCGGGCTTCCCAGCAGAGGGGACACAAGCAGGGATGCACTTTTTGTGTCCTGAGATAAACACAGGCCCTTTGCTCAGAAGCACAGATCCCCGTGGTGTTGAGGCCTGAGAGAGAAGCCTCCTGTGATTTCTCAAAAAGGGGCAAAGTGTCCTCAACAGCTGTCTGTCAGCAACCTCAGCCGGCCTTCCCTCTCCCTCCCCCTCCTCACTTCTCCTGCTGCCCCTCCTATCAGTAAACCTTAGTAACGTGGGCCTGGGGACACGTAAAGAAGTGCTGTGGTCAGGTTGACCCTGAGGTAGCCTTTGGGGCGCTAGGAGGGGGAGAAAGGCCCACAAGTGTTCTCCACCGAGCAGCCGGGCAGCAGTGGGTTCAAGGTTAGCCGCTGAAGTGGGGAAGATTGGCCCTGTGGAGCATCTTCTACGGAGTGCCCTCTACGTGTCAGGCATTTGTTGGGCACGTCCCGCCTTAACTCACGTAACCCTCACAGCTCCATTCAAGGTGACTTGTCTTATTCTCAAGGTCACGGGCAGCCTAGAGAAGACCTGCTTTTGGTGCCAGGTCCTTGGATCCCCAGCTTGCCCCCGTGGCCCCACTCTGCTGTGATCATGGGCATGTCTATGGTCTTGGGTTTCAGTTTCCCCATGTGTATGGTGAAGGCCATTTGTCCCTGAAGGTCCCCTCACGTGGACAGTCTGTGTTGCTTGACTCTCTGAGGCCCCTCCTGCAGTAGGCTGGGGCAATGGCAGGGGGCAGGGGCACAGGGGGCTGCCTCTTGTTTTGCCCTAAATAATGTGAATTGTCCTTCTCACCTCATCCCTGGGTAGAGGTTCCTCCTGCCTGGGTGCCTCAGAACCTGTCCTTGCACTGGACTTCTCATTGCCCCAGCCTGGAGGGACTAAGGCTCACCTGGTACTTGCATCTTGCAGACAGGCATGGAGGCTCACGACTTGGCACCTGAATCAACTTCTGGGGCTGCTGTGGGTGGGCCAGGCTAGATGGTAAATCCTCTAATCACCATATAATCCATAGTCCTTACCTGTCCCTATATGACCTGGCCCCTGCTGACCCTCTGGCCTTATTTCCTCCCACTGTCCAGTGTACTCAGCATCCCCTCATGTCAGGAAGCCTTTGCAGCTTCTGCATTAGTGAAGGCTCCCCCGGCTGCTGCAACTGATAAAACTGACAGATTTCTGTGGCTCAGCCCAAAGGTTGATTTTCTGCTTTCATTTTCTTAGTCCATGCGGTGATTCAGGGACCCAGGAGCCTTCTGTTTCGTGGCTCAGCCATCCCCTAGGGTGCTGGAGCCCTCTGCACTCAGCGGGCAGACAGGGCAGAGGCACAGAGGATTTTCTGGCCCAGGCCTTGGGGTGGCACACATCATTCTACTCACATTCCACTCACTGGAACCTCATCGTGTGGCACAACTAACTCCACAGGGGGCTGGGAAATGTGGTCCAGCTGTGTGCTCAGATTGTGGCTGGTGAACAGCTAGTCAGTCCCTGCCACAGCCTCCAGAGCCACTCCTTTACCTTCGTAGGCATGCAGGATGGACACACTGGCTGCTCTGACTGGGGGAGCATTCCTGCCTGGGCTGGGTGGCTTCTATGTGCCCCTCCAGATGCACTCTCACCCTTCTCCACCCTGCCCAGTGCCCGGAGGCTGACCTGTGTGCGGTCCATCAGAGGCTTCCCTTGTAGTCGAGCCTCCAGCTGGATTTGGTCAATGGGAGGCACCCTCAGGAGATCAGAAGGAAGGAGCAGAGTGGGGTCAGGATATTTATTCCATGGCGCTTTCCCTACATGTGCCTTGAGCTCACCCTGTCCCCCAGCCAAGGCCATTACTTCTTTCAAGGGGGCTGACTCTAAGTTCCAGCTACCCCCTTCACTCTTCCTTTCAGAGAGGTAACAGGTTTGCTGCTCCCAGCTCCCGGTTACTGCTCTGTTCCTTGTGTTTTCCTACACCCTTGCCTTTCACAATAATTCCTCTGTAAAGAAACCCTCCTTGAATGCTCCTCTTTTGAGTGTGCTACCTTTGTCCTGTTTGGATGCTGATTGATGTGCTATCCATCTCAGGGCCTCTGTACTTGCTGTTCCCACTTCCTAATATGCTTTTCCCTCAAGTCTTTACATGGGCAATGACTTTTCAACTTTAAGGTCTCAGCTTGACCAGCACTTTCTCAGAGAAGCTTTCCAAGTGAGGAGTCACTTCCAGGCAAGTGGAACCCCTTACCTCTAGCCAACGGGAACCCCAAAAGTAAAGCTTCAGTCCCTTTACCCTGAATTATTTTCTTCCTTGTACTTATCTGTGTTTGAAACTGATGGTCTGTTGGTCTGTCTTGGAAGCTCCATGAGAGCTGACTCTTTACTTGTCTTGCTTCCTTCTGTATCACCTGAGCCTGGGACAGTGCCAAGCACACAGTAAATGTTTATTGAATTTATAAATGAGATGGGTTTAATGTTCAAATCAGTGAATAGCATGAATGAATGGATGCATGGATTGGCAGGTAAAGAATCTGAATCAATTTAAAGGATAAATGAATTGAGCAAATAGGTAACAAATGAGTGAATGTGTGGATGTGTGAGTGAGGAAGGAAGGAGCACATGAACGACTACAAGAATGAGGGAGGGGGCTTGTTTGAAGGCTCAGTGGGAAACCCAGTTGTTTCTGTGCCCTTGGCAGAACAGTGGCCTTTTGGAACCCAGGAGATGAGGTGGGGTCCATGGTGTGTGTGTGTATCCCAAGAGGACTTGCCGAACCCATCCATTATGGGTTGAACTGTGTCCTTCCCAGATTCATATATGGAAGTCCTAACTTCCAGTACCTCAGACTGTGACCTTATTTGGAGATAGGGTCTTCAAAGAGGTAATTAAGTTAAAATGAAGTCGTTAGGATAGGCCCCAATCCAATACAACTGGCATCCTTATTAAAGGGGAAATTTGGAGAGACTCACAGAGAGCACGCCATGTGAAGACGAAGGCAGAGACTGGGTGATGCTTCTACAAGCCATGGAATGCCAAAGGTTGCCAGCAAACCACTGGAAGCCAGGGCACAGGCATGGGACAGATTTTTGCTTCCAGCCCTCAGAAGGCACCAACGCTGCTGACACCTTGAATGGACTTCTAGCCAGACTGTGAGACAACACATTTCTGTGGTTTAAGTCCCCGGTTAGAGGTATTTCATTATGGCAGCCTGAGGAAACTGGTAAACTCTCTCTGGGCTGCAGGCTTCTAGAGCTTTCGAGATGATGATCTACTCTGTGCAGGCTTGGTGAGGCAGCACAGGGGTGGAAAGAGTGGGCTGGGGGGCTGGTGAGAAGGACTGAGTTCCAGTGCGTATCTGCTGCTGAATTGGGCTCAGTCTTCCTGCTTATGAATTGAGGGGGTGGGGACTCCAAGATTTCTGGGGTTCCTCTGAGCTCAAACTGTCCCTACTTGAGGAACAGGACGAGGAGGCCCAGAGAGTTTAGGTAGCCCAACCTAGGTTGCCCAGCATGTTAGCAGGGAGTGAGTCCGGGGAACTCAGCCTTTACTTCTTGCATGGCAGTTGCTCCTTTGCCCTCAGTTCCTCCCAGAAGAGTCCACAGTGAGCCTACCCTTCTCTCCTACTCTCTCTTCTCAGCCCCTGGGTGGCCTTGGCAGTGTGTGTGTGTGTGTGAGATGAGGCCTTGCTGTTTGGAAAGGCATCTTCCTGCAGGAGGGAGCAGTAAGTAGGGCCCCACTGGTATCCTGTGAGTTCCAGTGCAGCCTCCCCAGGCTGCCTGGATTGAAGGCTTGGGTGGCCTTCAGCCCTCGGACCCACTGTGTAGACGCACAATATGTCTTTGTCTGGCCAGGGCTTCTGAGGATCATGGAAACTGATCACATGTCTTACCAGTATTTTCTTGGGGTCCCTGGTGGGAGGCTCGATGCCCTGGCTGTCCTTTTGACTTCCTTTCCTGCCTGCCTCCCATGCCTTCTGAGTGGCCTGAGCCCAGAGACTCAGGCCACTCAAGCACCAATGGACAGCAGCATCTTAAAGCCAACAATGTGCAGTGTGGTCACATTGCTGCAGGGCGATGCCCTGCCTCACTGCCTTTCAGTGACTGCAAGACTGACTGTATCCAAGGAAGTTCTCCAGTGAGGTGCTGCAAGGCTCTGCCCTCAGCCAGGGCTGCTCAGGCTACACTCAGCGGTTAATTTCACGGAGCTGGAAGGGAGTGGAGATGCTGGCTAGCAGAACCAAAATTTACAAAGATACAGGGTTTGAAAACATGTGTTTGAAAAACGACTGCCTGAGTATAAGATGATGAGGCTCTCTGTCTGTTTCACTTTCTTTGTTTCATAGTTCTTTGTATGAAAAGAATCTGGAGGTCATAGTGGTACCCAAGCTCAGTACAAGCCGACAATGCCAGAACAAAGAAGCACAACTGAAGATGCATTAATGGAGGTATGGTTCCCTGAGCAAGGGAGTAACAAGTCTGTCGTTTCTCACTCATCTGACTCCCAGCATAGAAATTCTGCCTGCAAACCTCCAGTGACAAGGAGTCCTGTTCCTCTTGAGTTGGCTCTGTCTGCTAGAAAGTTCTTCCTTGTATTCTGTATCCTTGTGATTTTATTCAATACTATTTTTCAAGTACCCACCTTACCCTCTGAAAGTTTTCTGTGTTTCCCAGACAGTGACCCCATCTTTCATGCTTTCTCTTCTCTAGGGAGGACAGCCCTTCCTCCATCATCAGTTTTTCCCAGGACATGGTTTTGAGAACCTTCCCTTCTTGGTTGTGACCCACTTTATCATCTGCCCATTAACCTTTATCTTGAACTCCATATGGAGCCTGGTGAGACTGTCACCTCCCTTGTTCTGATGATGATACACCTATTGATGCAATCAGAGGTGGAGGCCCAGGTATTGTGAACCCCTAAGCTTCAGTGACCAGAGCTTCTGATCCTGGATGTTTCTTCAGCAATGGTTCATTCATCTTCTCCTCAAGGACTTGCATTAAGTCACACAGTGAATTAGAGACCTGGGCTCTGCTTTCAGCCCAGGTTACAGCCTTTCCTTTCCCTCTCTCCCTTGCTGTTGTACCCTGATCAGAACTTTCTAACTTCAACCTATCTACATTAAAAAAGGGTTAATTACTTGGAGTGCCTTATGGCCTGGCTCAGAAAATCCAGTTCAGTTTCTAGGACTGTTTCCCTATGTGTAAAATGAGGAGGGCAGTCCGGCTTCCCTCCAGAGTCCCCTCCAGCCCTGATATCTGACGTGCTAGGGGCATGATGTGGGCATTTTCACTTCCATGACCCCGAAGCAAGATTGAGGTTTTGGTGGCTGGGAAGTCAACAGGTTGAAAAGCCCTCCCCCTACCACCGTGGATTTCAGGGAGGGGCACCCACCCACAGGGAGAACAGATGCTAGCATCCACGGGTCACCACTCGAGGTGCACAGATTAGGACTAATCAAAGGCCGGGGAAATGTGCTTTTGTCGGCGAATCTCCTTGGCCCAGGAGCAAATCTCCATCTTGGCAGGAGGGACTCTTACTTGATTGGGGCTGAGTTCTACAAGTGACTGTAAATTCTCAGTAAAACAGCCCCGTTGGGCCTAATTTCAACCACTTAACCCAGAGGCTGCATTCTTGAAGTGCTCTGCCAAACGCATTCTCCAGGCTCCGGAGACCACAGCTCCTGAGCGCGTGCACCGAGCAGCTGCGTCGCTACCAGCCGTTCAGCTCTCACCTGCCTGAATGTGAGCTTGAGACTTGGGGTCCCTCAAGCCACTTTCCTTCCCTCTCGTACACCAGGGAGCCCCAAGGTGTGGCTTCCTGGCAAATGAAGCTCTATGCTGGCCGCCGCTGCCCCTGTCAGTTTGAGTCCAAACAGCTGGGCAACTAAGTGAAAGCCTGGTCAGCTTGGGAAACCCTGTCTGAGTGCCCGACTATCTCCATCAGATGCTAGGTCAGGTCAGCCCAACAACAACTGAAATAGGCAAGTAGAAACTAAGCTTCCGGTTAATTCCATTAAATATCAGTCAGCTGGTCCAAACAGGGCCCAAACCCATCAACATGGCCCGAGCAGTGGTAACTTCGAAACAACTGGGTCAAACTGTAACAAAACATGGACTCTGTTCAAAGAACGAGTCAACTTGGTCAAATCACCCCAAAGCACTTGTTCGACTTAGTCAAACAAGCAATCGGCTTGATCAAACAACTCTCAAAAAAACCTGTCTTTAGAGTTACACGAAGCCAAAACACGGAACCAACTCAGCGACTAGCCATTAGGCCCAATGATGCCAGAACAATGGGTCAGCTAGGTTGGAGGACGGCAACACCCCCCGTCTGCTGTAAACAGCCAACCGACTGCCTCAAACGGTGTCCAAATATTTGGATTAATTCACTCAAACATCCAGTCAGTTCATTCAAACCCAGTCAACTTGGTTAATGAATGCCAAAACACCCACCCAACTTAAACAGCCAGTCAGATGGGTCTAACCGTGACAGAACAACTGGTCAACTTGGTGAAACCACCAATCACCACAGCCAAACAAGCAGTCAACCCAATCAAACGCAGCAAAAGCAACAGGTCACACTGGTCACTAAGCAGTAACAAAACACCCACTCCATTCTGTCAAACAACCTCTCAAGCAGGAGAGGCTGTGTCTAAACATTCAGTCAGTTCTATAAAAAGCCAGTTGTCTCGATACTGTGAAACCAAAACAACCACTTAACTTGGTTGAATTAATGACAAGGCCAAGTACTTGGGGAGTACCTCTGCTGTGTCCAGCCTCCCCAGGCCAGCCACGCCGGCAGAGGCGGCTCACACAGTGGAGCGAACGGTTCACTTCTTTGTACTTAACCAGAACGCCTATCAGCTCAGTCTCAAAACATCCAGAAAGAAATCAGACCTGTCACTCGGTTGGGTAAATAAACTCTCTAACTTGGAGATTGGGTTTCCTGGAGAGAATAGTCATGGGCAGAGGGGGAAAAGATTTGAGAAGGCTGTTTCTGCCCCTTTCCCCAGCCTGCAGTGGGGAGGAAGAAGCACCCTCCCCACCAAGTGCAAAGCATTTGGAATGGGGATACTTTTTCCAGTGACCAGACCTGTGAGGGGTGAGGCTGTTCAGCGCCTATAGTGACCTGGTGGCGAGCCATGACCCCACATGTGGTTTGTCAATTCTCAGAGCAAAGCACTAGCCCCACAGCACAGCACAAGCCTGGTTTCCAGGGCCCGAGCCTTCACTGGGACCAGACCATGCCTCATCCTGTCCAGGAGTTCTGGTCATCACCCATTCAGAGCTTAATAAAGACAGTGACACTACTGAGCTGTTACTGTGTTCCAGGCACTGACTGGGCTAATGAGTCCTTGCCATGCCCATCACATGCTATCTTTACATACTCAATGAGGTCAGCACTAGTATCACCTCCCATTTTATTGATGAGGCTTAGGGGGCTCACAGAGGTAAAGAAAGTCGTCTACGGTCGCAGAGCTATTAAGTGGCAAGGCCAGGATCAAACCAGCTCTTACTTTAGGAGCCATCTGTGCCTTCAAAATACTTATTGAAAGAAAGAATGAAGGAATGAATTGGCCTGAACTGCAATCACAGAAGGTGTGACGGTGCCCGTGATATTTGTGGTGTCTGGAAGTGAAGAGGCGCTTCATCCCAGCGAGACCCAGGTGTAGACGGGTTGGAAGCCTGAATTTCAGTAAAGCACGCTCTCAACTTGGAGTCCAGCCTGGTGCGAAGCCCTCTGGTCCAGGAATACCAATTGGGCATTACTCATTACCCTGGGGCAGTGGGGCTGGGGTACCCGGACCTACGGGCAGCCTTGAGGTCTGGCTTGGAGGACAGGGGGTAGGCGATTTCTGAGGCCTGCCCAAACCTCCCGCTAAAAGCCCCTTGGCGTCTGCCTCCTGTACCTGGGCAGCAGGTCTGCTGGCCACAATTGACACGCTCCCTTCATGCAAGGAAAGTCCTGTTGATTCACTCCCCACGAGCACAGACCATTTTATTGAACACTAACGCAAATCACCCAGGCAGGAAATGTCGTAAAGAGAAAAGTAATCTTCTGACGGAAAAATAAATTATCAGCAGTGTTCCGAAGGAAAAGAAACATTCTTAAATAATTTCTCTTGCTGTTGGTATTGGCTGGCAGTGTGGGCCAGCCAAGCAAATGGTAATTTCCAAATTAGATTATACATTATGTCATATTAGTTTTATATTAGAAAAACAAACGGGATCAGAGGAGAAGTGCCAAGGTTGGCGGGCGGCGCTTGCCACGTGAGCAGCTGCGTTTCCACTGCAGAATGTTTAATGATTCCGGAGAGGGGAGAGCAAACCTTCAGGCCAGAGGAGGGCGGGGTCCCCAGGAGGGAAAGGACAGCCCCCAGGCCAGACCTCGGGGAGCAGCCAGGGCGGGGAGGCAGGGAGTGCCTCAGAGCACTGTCATATCCTCCAATTTCTGGGGGTCTGGCCCTCCTGGAGCGGCTGGTCCAGAGGGCTGGCTTCTGAGTAGGGCACTGGGGCTGGTAAATGCTCATGGGAACAGCAGGTGGAGGTGTCAAGAAGGAAAAGCCTGGTGCGGTTCTGTTGGTGTCCCCACTTCCCTGTAGAGCTGTCCCTGGGCAAGGGGAGCAAATATGTCTGTGTCTCCCCAGAGGGCAAAGACAGAGAATGCAAAGGAGGCAGACTTTAATTCGGACTCATATGCCAGCTCTTCTTTACTGGGGGTTACTATGTGCCGGTAACCTACCTGTACCTACTTACTGTTTACTGCTCACAAGCAGCCCAGCAGGCCATGGTGCAGACCGAAGCGGAGAGCTAGGGTAAGTAACTTGTCCGAGGTTATGTAACCTGGGAAGTGGCAGAGCCTGCCCGTTCGCCGAGGCTGCGGGGCCTGTGATCTTCAGGTGGGTGATGCTTGTGCCAATGTGAACTGCGATGTCTCTGTGATGCGAATGCCCATGAGTGGGGAGAGCGGAGGATGATGGCTTGCTGGCCCAGGGGGTTCCTGCAGTCACTGAGGCTTAGACCCCTGACCTCCAAAGCCCCTTTCTCCCTAAGACAGTAGCTCAGACTTCTCCACTTGATTGTGTGTGGATTTAGGCAAATGTCTCGTTTGGAACAGTGAGCTTCTCAAGGGCAGGGATCTTGTCTGATTATCTCTGGATACACTGTCCCTGGCACAGAGCCTGATACTGTTATTGATGGTCACAGTGCTAATAGGAATAGAAAATCGAAATGACTAGAACTGGATAGGGGTCAAGGGCCGAGGGACCTGGGTAGGGGGTTAGACTTCCGATGTCTGCCAGGCTGCCTCCTGACCCGTGACAGCATCGCTAACCAGTCATAGCGCTCCTGCCTTACATTCTTCTCAGCAGCCACCCCTAAGCCATCAGCGTTGTCACTGAGGGAAAGCCCATTCGCTACTGTTGATTTAGCCCACCTTCCAGTTTGCAGTTGAGAAGACTGACAGCATATGGGGAGAGAGGCAACTTACTTGAAGTCACAGAACCAGCCCTGGATGGAGAGGATCTGGAACACATTTCCAGAGCACACGTGAGGTTAAAAGAGAGGACTTAGATGGTTAATGAGTGGGTATCTGGCAATAATAGCATGCGCCCAGCTCCGACTGCATGAAGTCTGAAGAGATAAAACAGAATCTGGGGGCCAATTGGGCAGCAATGCAGGCTGGAAGGCCATCACTTTGGATGTTTCTCGAAATGTTTTCCATATTCTTTAGGAGATCAGGGTTCTAGTTCCAGCTCTTTCCCTCTGGCAGCCTACCTCCTCTCTGGACCTCAATTTTTCCATCTGTTAAATGAGGGCAGGCATGTTGCTCAAGCTCCTGAAGATGTGAAACCCTTCTGGCTCTAATATTCCAGGATTCTGAGTCCCAGAATTCAGCCCAGATTCTTCCAAGACTCCGATGCTCCTTAGGGTGAGCCAATCACTGGGAAGCTGCAGTGACTTGCTTGGACCACCAGGGGGAGAGGGAGCATTCCGCATGATTCCTGCTTGACTCCTGTTCTGACCCCCCTGGTGGCCTGGAGGGTCACTGCTCTTCCTGACTTGCTTCCTGTGTCCTGATGGAGTGCTCAGCGGATGGGGATTATCTGATCTAAAAACATGTGTTTTCACTCACCAAATACTCTCTGAGTCCCTCCTCTGGGCTAGGCCTTTTGTTGGGTGCTAGGGACCCCCCTCGCTGCCCTTGGGGGAGCTTGCCGTCCAGGGAGGGGGCAGAAATGCAAGGAGGCCAGTTCAAACGCAGCATGTGCGATGCCTGAGGTAGAGGAGGTCCCATGGGAATGCTGGGGAGCCTTCTTGCTAAGTCTTCCTGGAAAAAGTGATGTCTGAGCCCGATCCTGAAGGATGAAGCAGAGGTCAGCAAGAAGGACAGAGGCAGAGGGTGCTTGCTCCAGGTGGAAGGCGCAGCATGGGCAAAGGCCAACTGCAGGAGTCAGAGTGAGTCACAGGTAGGGAGCTGTAGGCAGTTCTGAAGACTGGAGGGCAGGACTTTGTGTGTGAGAGGCAGGGAAGGTGACCAAGCATTCATTTGCTAAATAATATTTATTGACTATTTACTGAACACCAGGCTAAATTATGAAAAGCCTTGCATGACGTTCTCAAATTCCAAATTATTTTTCTTTCCTGGGCCCTCGCCTGTGTGCCCGTAACATTTATAATAAGAATTTGTTTCTAAATTTAGTTAATTACTGCTTGGCTTTTCCTGTCTCCCCATGGGGATAGCTACACTGAAGGAAGTTGGGACAGGAAACTGGCCTCAGCACTGGGAATATCATCAGGGACATTGCAGTCCAGGATAGGTGAGATAACAAGGGCAGGAGCCAAGGGCATGGCCTGTCCAGCTGGCCTCTGCTCTCTCTCCTTGGCTGCCCCTGTCTCCGTAAGGCACGAGATCCAACAGCCTCACTCCACCCAGAGCTGCCCTCTTCACCAGTCTCTGTGGTTGGTCCCATGTCTGGATGTGTTTGCTCCCAATGGGAGCGTGTTTGCAGGTTTGTAGCCAGGGCCCTGCTCAGGAGTACAGGGGGTGGGGAGAATCCTGGGATGGGCGGTGCAGGGGCTGGGGTGGAGTGTGAAGGGGCAGGAAGGTAGAGAGGACCTTTGGGGCAAGAGCTCTCTGAAGGAAAGTCCCAGAACAGGGAGGAAGTGATGTCTCAGCCAGGAGGCAGACTCCCCTCCTCCCACCTCCCCCAAGGCAGGGCCCTGACCCTGGGAGAATTGGTCCTGGTGGAAGCAAAAGGGAGCCATCATTAATTGAGCAATTACAGTGTACCAGGAGCTTTGCTCACATTCTCTCACTAAAATACTTCAATAACCTTGTGAGGGAAGGTGATTCCTACATACTGTATTGTGGCTGGGTTTGATAGTAGCAGCACCAGCACAGAGAGGTTTAGTAACTCACCCAAGGTTACACAGTCAGAAAGTGATGCTGTTTGGATCAGAACTTGAAGAGCCAGGAATCAGAGTCCGATGCTGTTCGGATCAGAACTTGAAGAGCCAGGAATCAGAGTCTGTCTGATTCCCCAGTCACTTCTCTTCGCTTGTGCCACTGTGGCCCTTTGCATTTTAATCTCCCTTCTTTCCTAGATGCAGCGAACCACATCCCTCCCTGTCTTCACATCCTGGTCTCTGTCTGGAATACCACCTCTTCTGTCCAAATTCTTTACTGGCGACAGTCTCACTTTTTCAGGTCTGGTTCATATGTCCTTTGTGAATGGTAGATTTTATATTATTTTGTTCATCCATCCATCCGCTACTACCCATCCGTTTAACCCTTAACTTGCTCCTGAAGGATTTCTGGCTGTGTGAGTAGAGTTCGTCACTGCCTCCTCTGTGATCCTACCGTACTTTGTGACACAGGTGAGCACCGCCACCCGAAATTGCATGGATTTCTTCACGCATCTGTCCGTCTGGCAGCCTGAGGGCAACAGAGGGCTGAGCCTGCCCCTGGCTTTGCCCAGCACAGAGTCTGCCCACTGCTCACCTCTCCCTGGCTCTTCTTTTGCACAGGAGGTTTCTCAGATTTGGCCTGTTCCTCGAAGAGAATTATCAGTGTCTGGAGTAACTTTGGGTTGAGATTGAGAGCATTTTGTGTGTGTGTGTGTGTGTGTGTGTGTGTGTGTGAGTGTGTGTGTGTGTGTGTGTGTGAGTGTGTGTGAGAGTGTGTGAGTGTGTGTGAGTGTGTGTGAGTGTGTGTGAGAGTGTGTGTGAGTGTGTGTGAGTGTGTGAATGTGTGTGAGTGAGTGTGTGTGAGTATGTGTGTGTGAGTGTGTGAGTGTGTGTGAGTGTGTGTATGTGTGTGTGTGTGTATGTGCACGCGCACGTGCCAAGAGTGATACTTCCCAATGCTGTAAGATGGGAGAACTGAATTGGAGACACCACTAACAAACGGTTCCGTTTGCTTCCCCAGGACCATGGGTGGTCTGAGAATTGTAGAGAATTCTGGACATCTTAAGGACCCTGTGGTCGTCTCTTCAGCCGGGGTTGGGTAAATCTCTGCTCAGCACTGGGCAAGGCACAGTGGCTCCGTGCATCTCTGGGGGCTCACGGAGGGATGTGGGTGCATGAGCCAGTATTGAATGAGGATGGGCCGAACGTTAGTCAGTTTTTGTAGGTTATGTTGTGGTGACAGACCATAGCATAACCATAGCATGCCCCAAATAGGGGCTTTACAGTAACAAGTTTACTTTTCGCCCACATTATATTTTGTCTGTGGTGGCTGTGGGTTGACCGTGGCTCTGCTCCATGTGTCCTCTTTATTCCATGATCCTTGCAAAACAGCTGTCCCGATTTGGGACATGGCATACTCAGGGCAGAGAGCAAAAAGAGAAATGGCCGAACCACACAATAGCTCCTAATGTCACTTTCACTCACATTCCATTGCCCAAAGCAAGACACATGGCTGAGCCAGTGTGCCCCTCGCCCGGGAGGCACGGCGGCTACCTGGCTGTGGGTAGGGACGTAGACATCTCTTATGGGGAACAGGCAGTGACTAATCTGGAGCAAGGACGCAAACTGTCACAGGCAGAACTGTGGTGCAGATTCACACCAGCTCTCCCTACTAACCTTGTGTGGTCCCAGTACATGCTTTCTAACTTTAAGAATCTGTGGTGCCTCTGGAGAAAAAAAGATCCCCAAATTGGACATAAAAATGTGGCTGAGGCTGTGGAAATTACACAAGAGTGCAGAAAAAAGACGGGCAGGTGGGGATGAGCTGGTCAGAAGATACTTCTATTCCTTGAGCAGCAAACTCCTACTCTTCTTTCAGGGTCCAATTTTAAGTGTCACCTCCTCTAAGAAGCCCTCTGGGATCGAACTCTCTGAAGCAGGCTTGGTGCTCTTCCTCCATGCTCCTATGCCTTTTGCTTTTCACATTTCATATTTATGGCACTGCATGTGATGTCTGTTTAGGTGTCTGAATCCCCAGGGAGCAGTTGTGTGCTGGAGTTGGCCCCTTCCTGCTCGTGAGAGTTGGTGGCATGCATCTCTTCCCAGTTCCATGTTCATTCAGTGGCATCATGTGAGCAACTTGAAATTGGCTATGGTAGGAGTATTTACATCACAGAAAGCAGCAAATGCTGCAAAGAAGGACTAGTTACCTCCCACAGAGGCAGTTGTTAAACACTTGAGGTCAGCCATTGCCCTGGAGTGTGGAGAACACGAGGGCTGGGGTGCACCTTGCTCACTTCTGTCTTCCCCGAATGTCTGGCAGGGCACTGGATGCTCCACAAGACTGACTGACTCAATGAGGGGCTGGAGGAATGAATGAATGGATAGTGGAATAGAGCAGTGAATGAATGAATGTCTGGCTGACCTGCATACCTGGCTGTGTCTGTTTTTCCTCCCAGGGTCTCCTTCTCCCAGGCCCCTGGCTCTGTGCTCATGATCCCAGGGGAGGTAGTGACAGGGCAGAGCTCAGGAGGCCTGCAGGACTTGCTGGCCTTGCTGGCCTTTGATCTCCACTTCTCTGAGTTTTGGAATTGACTGTTTACGGAGGAAGTAAAGGAGAAAGGAGGGATAAACAGAGTGTCTTGAAGAAACTTAAAGGGGAGGAGAGGAGAGGAGAGGTGTGGCCAGGCGCATGTGTCTTGAGCAGCTTTGCTGGGAGGTGGTAAGATCCCCAAGAGGAAGGGTTGTAGGGTGCATACAAGACACAGCGCCATGGCGGTGGCAGTGGGTGGCCAGATGTTCAGGGTCAATCAATGTGGGTCAATGCTTGGAGATTAAATGCCCTGCCCCCAGCCCCACACCCTGACCTCATGCAAGATCCCCAAATGTGGAATGAACCCAAACGCTTGGAGTGAGAAGTTAAGTGACAGGAAATAAGAAAGTGACATTTCTTGCGCTGCTAGATCGTGCTGGCACTCACGGATGACTCAAACCATTGGCGAATGTTTTCCATAAAGGGCCGTACAGTAAACAGTCTCCGCTTTGCGGGCCGCACGTCTCCATCGCACTAACTCCTCCAGTGTAGGGCGAAAGCACCATAAGCACCATGGGCATCCACGAACGAATGAGCATGGCCATGTGCCAATAAAACTTTATTTATGGGTGTACATTTGAATTTCATATAATTTTCATGTGTCTTAAAATATTCTTCTTTTGATTTTTTTCCCCCCAACCATTTAAAAATGTACAAGGCAATCTTCACTCACAGGTGGTGGCCTGTTGGATCTGGCCCGTGGGCTGTAGTTTGCTGACTCTGATCCAGATGACTGAGTGCGGGGAGGGTCCAGGTTAAGGGCGCCTGGACGGGGTGGACAGCATGAACCTGTCTGGAGGGAGGACAACCCTTCCTCTCTCCCTTTGCACCCTCTCCCCTGGCGCTGCTCTGGCTTCCTGGGCCCTGGTGCATTCTGCAGCCATCCAAGGTGCTTGCCTTCGAGAAACTGGGCCCTTCGTGGGCCGGTGGCTGGGCAGCTGGACTCAGCGAGGCTGGCGGCTGGCCGTGTTCAGTCTCCGGGAAATGAGTGTGGACACGGCTTGGGCCCAGTGGGGCGGCCCACCCTGGTCTGCCCAGATCAGGTTCCCGGCGGCGTCTGAGCACTGTAAACATAGTGGCTGGACAGGCCACCTCTCCTGAGGCCCACGGGAGGCGGCTCTGCCTAGGAGGAAAGCAGGATTGGGGCTGACAATTTGACATAAACCACGGGGCAGTGTCCAGCGGCTGGGAAAGCCTAGAGCACCCCTCCCCAGTGCCCCACGCTCACTCCAGTGGCAGCTGCTCCCAATTACTTTCCCCGGTGGAGCAGGGGTCTTTGGAGTAGGGAGGCACCTGAGAGGTGCTCTAGCTACCTCTGCTGAAAGGGGTGGGGAAACTGAGGTCCAGAGAGAATCAGACACTTGCTTACAGCCAGGCAGTCGCCAGCTTGGGGCTAGAAACTTGGTCTCTGGTCTCATTAGACAGGGCTCTGGACCGCTTCTAAGGTGATCTGGATAAGAAAGACCTTGGGTGGCTCCTGAAACCCTGCCACTTAGCCTTCAGCTGCCCTGAGACCAGGATTCTTTTGGCCCCATCAAGGAGCACTAGAGCCAGGAGACCTGACCATCAAGCCCACCACTGACTGAGGGCCCTTAGCACACCCTTGGATTCTAGAACGCTCATTTCTAGATGAGGAAACAGGCTGGGAGTGAGGCGACTGCCCAAGTCACTCACTAGTCAATGGGAGAGCCAAGATTCAAACCCAGGCCTTTCAGATTTCAAAGTTTAAGTTCTTCATAGTGACCCCTGGTTCCAGCTCCAGCCCTGGACTTGTGGAACTGCAGGAAGGCCCCTCCCCCTGGGCTGCCGTGGGTGGCCTCCGAGGACCCACCTGTGACAGATGCAGGCACACGTACACTGACATGAGCACACAATCACACATATGCACAGACATGATGCACATGTGTCAATACTCGTAGCCACTTGTTGACATGCACATCAGCTCCCGTGTCCAGGTGTGCTCTTGTCAGAGGACGCACACATGCTCACGTGCGCACACACATGCACACACCCGATGCGCACACTTTTCCACTGCAGCTCTGGCAGGCGTGCTGCCACCCGGACTCGGGATTAACAATCCTCTCTGGGGTTTTTACACTTTCACCTTCTTGTTCCTGACACATTTCAAAGTTCTGTTCAGAGTTAGATCTGAGGATGAGGGGCTGGGGGGCCCGAGAATGGAAAAACAGGCAATTTGGAAAATTCTTGTCATTTTTGAGCTCTTTCCAAAGACGCCCACGGGAGCCACGGTGAGGCCTACCGACGTCCAGCCTCAGGCTGGCCCCACTGCTATAGCACAGGCCTCCTGTCTCACCCAAACCCCCTCTCCTAGCCCGGCCCGGCCTGTTCACCATCACGCTTCTGTTGCCTCACTCCATTGAAGGGTCCTGCTGGAGAGAGAGCACTGTGCATGTTCAGCTCACTCCTCCCCAGACTAGGCCACCCAGCTGTGCGTGCCCTACTATAGGTTGACAATGACCATAGATAGCTGATACCGAGTCCCAAGCACCAAGTGCAAGCTGAGGGTTCTAAGTGCTTTACACATACTGATTTATTTTTACAACAAAACCTATGCGGTTTACACTATGGCTATGTCTGTCTTGCTGACAAACTAAAGCCCAGAGAGATAAAGCAATTGGCCCTAAGTCACACAGCCAGGAAGCGGAAGAGCCAGAATTTATATTCTAGCGATCTGGCCCCAGAGTCACCATCATGTATACCAGGCCCTGTGGTGGAATGGCCCACTGACCTCCCTGCCAGCAGGTTGCACTCCGAAAGCTCTCCCCTGCTCTGTAGCTGGAGGGTCCTTCCTGAAGCCCAATGTGGCCTTTTGAACAACGTTGTCTCCTTCAGGGCCCTGGGCTCTGTGTCACAAGGGTTCCCCCTGGGTGAAGCCAGAGCTGCGAGTGAGCATGCCGTGCTGACAGGCTGACTGTGCAGTCGTCTGAGGTCCTGCAACGGCTGGGCGGCAGCCACAGCAGTGGATGCATCTTTGTCTCCAGCCCTGCCTGGCTGCCCGCCCGCCCGCCTGCCATCCACATGGTGGAAATGCCGAGAAACAAGGGCCTTCCTGTCTTCCTTTCTTTCCCCCTTTTCTAAAAATAAGCTGGGAGCTTCTCCTCATCTGCCCCCAATTTTCTCCTGCTTGACCCCAATGACCTCACGCCCTCAGATGAGGCCACATGTGTGCCCACTGCTGGACAGATGGGCTGACCCCTTGGTGCAGATGGTGGGAGCGAGGAGCCTGCCCTGGCCTCTGCCCCAACCCAGTCGGCCCCTCCAGCTATGCCCTTCCTGGGAACAAAGCACCGAGCCTGCCCCTGGTCTGTGGGTGGGGTGAGGGGAACTTGTTTATAACAGGAAGCTCCACCCAGGTTTTATGAGCTGTCACGATAATAATAATCATCACCCACATATGTATACACTAAGCACTTGCACATTTGTTATCTCCTTTAGTCCATGCAACCAGCCCTTTACATTGGGATCACTGTTAAAACTCAGATTGAACAGAGGAAGGGAACAGAGAAGTTCACTTACTTCCCCAAGGTTGCACAGGAAAGGGGCGGGGCCTGGATTCAAATCCAGATGTTCAGATTTAAAAATCTCCCTTCTGTTTGTTGACATCTGTACCAGGCTGCAGTTTTGCAGCTTTGTGCCCAATGATCTTTATGTTGCTCTTTTAGCTGTGTGTGTCAGGTGCTGTGCTGGGAGCTCTACCATGACCCGGGGCAAGGAAGGAGTCATTAAACTCATCTTGAGGAGGATGCTGACACTCAGAGATGTAACGCATCTTGCCAAGGCTGTTCTGTAGGAAGAGCTGGCATCAGGGTTTGGATTGAGGGCCGCCTGACTCCAAAGTTTTTCTTCGGCAAAACAATTCACAGCATTTGGCATCATGTGCTTTATTTTAATTCATTAATTCAACACAACAGCTTCCGAGTGTCTGCTCTGGGCCAAGCATAGGGACACGGGGATGAACAAGACACACGGATCTGCCCTACTGGGCTTCATGATGTGGCAGGAGATGGATGTGTAAACGGCAATTATGGCGCAGGGTGATAAACCATTATTAGCTGTAATAGTTAGCTTTGCACAGTGTTTATAGCTCACTGAGGGCCCCAAATGGAAATCTGGCCATTTCCATGTCTGCTAAAAGTGGTCTAATGGCTTCACTGTTGCTGTCGCATCACATCTGCTCCTCCTGGCCTGGGATTCACGGCCCTTGCGGTGTGGTGGAGGCCACCTCTGCACCCTCACCACCCCTCATCCTTGCCCCCTGTCAGCCCTGCCTCGCTGTGCTTCAGCATTGCTATCATGCTGGGCCTCAGCCTGGAGTGACTTTCTTCCCACCTCCAACTTTCTCCTGGTTAACTCACCCTGCAAAATCCAGCTCAGATGGTAGCACTCCTCTCACCACCCCA
This sequence comes from Miniopterus natalensis, assembly GCF_054644295.1. NCBI lineage: Eukaryota > Metazoa > Chordata > Mammalia > Chiroptera > Miniopteridae > Miniopterus > Miniopterus natalensis. The sequence continues at coordinate 27,738,225 of NC_142089.1, forward strand.
GGCTGGGTGGGAGGGAGTTTCCTGTTATTGAAGATGGAAGATCAGGGCAAGGAAACAAATCACAACCTCTAAGGGACTTGGTTGCCTCTTCTGTAAAATGGGCTCATGAAGAAGCCCAACTAGAGGAATATAAAGACTTTGTTAGAAGGAGACATAGTGACCTGTGGGGGCTAAGAGAGGGAATGTCAGCAGCCTGTGGGGTCAGGAAAGCTTCCTGAGGACTTGATACTGAGGATGAGCCTCAGATGATATTATCATTAACAGCTAACATTTACTTTGCGCTTACTATGTGCGTGGTGCTGCCCTGAGCCCTTTGCACATGTTAAGCTGTTTAATCCTTGAAACAGCTCTCCGAGGCAGTTACTATCATTATTCCCATTTTACACACTAGGAAATTGAGGTACAGAGAGATTAGGTGACTTGCTTAGGGTTACACAGCTAAGAAGGGGCGAAGCCTAGATTCTAACCCAGGTACTTGGCTCCAGCATCCACACTCTAACTACCTTGTTATTACGAAGGACAAGATTAGGAGTGGAGAGCATGGCCATTTGCACCCTGGGACAAACATCACTGTAGGAAATAAACCAAAGTAAGGTGAATACCCTGGTCACTTCATGTTCCCGTGAACGGGGCAGTGCCTTCTGGGCCCACAAATGTGGGAATGGTGGCTCAGACTCTCCCCACCCCAGGGCTGGGAAGGCCATCTCTGCGCCCCCTGCCCCCAGGCACCTCCTGCTCTGTGTGGGTAATGGGGCCTTGCCTGGGCAGTGATGGCTGGGCTTGGGGACAACTGTCCATTGTTGGAGACAGGCAGAGGAGGCATTTCTTCTGCTTACTTTGCAGAGAGGGTGAAAGACTGGGCAGTCTCCAAAGTGGCAACTTGACGCTGAGATTCTGGACTCGGAGGCCAGAGCATCCATGTAACAATGGGGATACTGGCCCCGCTGTTTCTTGTGCACTGCCACGTGGAGAGGATTCGGTGGGAACACCTTGGTTAAACATCTAACATGAGGCCTGCCCACAGCATGTGCTCAGTGCCTGGACACTCCCTTTCCTTCCCCCGGGACAGGAGTGAAGGAGTGCAGAAGTCACCTAGAAATGGAAGGGGGTACTGTCCTGCCTCTGTCCCATGAGCTGGCATAGCAGCTGGGAACTGGCGGTTGTCTGCTGAACTCTGCCTCCTCCCCTTGCCGGGGACTCAGAATCCAGCATCAGGGCCACTTATTTTTATTTCCTGGCCAGCACCCAGTGTCTCCCTGCACCAGTCCCCTGTCCCCAGCCTCCCAAACTCCACTGCTGTAGGGGCCTGGATACTGAGCCAATGGAATGTTTTTCTGACGTGGCCCCTAGATTATGGGAAAAAATGATCCCCTTCCATACCCCGCATCTGTAGGGCTTTTCCTACCTCCAAAGCACTTTTTCTGCCTGTGCTCTAAGGAGGTTTTCACAGCCCATTTTCCTGATAAAGAAAAAGACCAGGACAAGTGAAATGACTTGTACAAGATCAGGGACCAGAACTCAGGACTCTTAGAACAAAATCATGATAATGCCCTTCCTCCATTTCTTTCTCCCTCCCTCTTCTTTCTTTTTCCTTCTTTCCACGAATATTCATGTGGAGGAGGAGGGGAATAGGAGAGAGACTAGAACAGGTGGGCACTATGGAGTGGAAGAAGTATTGGACGGGAGTCAGAAGCCTGGAATTCTGGTCCTGGATTTGTCATTAATTTACTATGTTACCTTAAATAAGTAATTTTCTCTCTCAGCCTCAGGTTATGATAATACTTTTGGTTATATATTCTATAAAATATATTCTATAAAATATAAATATATTTGGTTACATTTGGCTTTTGGTTCATATTAATAACCTGGGAAGGGAGCTGTCACTTCCATTCTTTTACTTGGAAGAAATTGTTGTAAGAATCTATTCAACAAAACATTTCCTTGTTCATTTGACCATTTAACCATCACTTATCCATCCACCCATCCATCATCCATCCTTCCACCCATTTATCAGCTCATCCACCCATCCATCCATCCATCCATCCATCCATCCATCCATCCATCCATCCATCCATCCCATGCATCCATCCTCTGTGTCTCTGCTCTGTGCCATTCACAACAAGAGAAGGACCATAACATTTAATGCCTGGCACAACTGTCATCTCTTCCAGGTGATTTCCCATCTTTTCTTGTGGGAACTGACTGTGCATCCCTGTTTCTTCCTGGACAATGTCCGTCCCTCCAGTATCACACTCCCCAGTTTGCCTTTGGTGACAATGAGTCCTTAACCAGACTGGGAGGTCCGAAGGGCAAGGATTATAGTTGAACCATCTCAGGGTCCTCAGCATTGTCCAGCCCTCAGCGTCAGTGAATGTTTTCTGAGTTCACAGCTGTTGAGCCCATCCCAACCCAAATCCTAATTCTTCCTCAGCTTTCTGGGATAGTTTGAATCAAAGTATGAAGCCTGGGCGTCTGCATGGCAAACAATTGTCTCAGATACCCTCTTTTCTTTGGAATCTGAGTGTTATTCTTTTTATAAAGAGGCCGTCTCACTCCCTCTTCAGCAATTCAGCAAAATTGAGTCCAACCCCGGTTACATAGCAGGCAGAGGAGACTGGGAACAGAAGCGTCCCCTTGCACCAGTATGCAGTCCACACGGCCTGCCGACGGCGACCTACAGCACGGCGGTTAGCTCCCTGCCTCCTTTCCCTCCCCAGCTTGCCCAGCCAGGCCGTCCAGCCCCGCTGCACCAAGGCCCGAGGGCTGTCCCGGCCAGACACTGGCGCTGGGTGGGAACTGGAGGGTGGGGAGTTCATTTTCTGCCTCAGGCCTGCCGGAGCCATCAGACCTCTACTGGCTGGCTGGGTTAGCCCATTCGTTCCTGGTTCTGGCCAGCTGTGGTGGTCCCCAGGGCCACTCTGAGTGACAGGGTCGGGTGTCCCCCTGGTGCCTGCGTTGTGTCATTGTTCGCTGTGAGCTGGCCCCCCAGCTTCCCTGCTCCCATGGGCCAGGTCCCCGCAGGGAAAGTGCACTTGATAGGCGGGCTGTAAACGAGCTGTCAGCAGAGGTGGTCTCGCTCTTCCTGGTCCTCCCCACTCCCTCCCTTCGTGTCTCGCTAAGTCTCAGCCACATTGGAAGGATTAAGGCCGCTGGCAGAGGGAGGTGGCTGATTCCCATGGCGGGGACCGTGCATAAGTCCTAACACATTGGCACTGCGTGTGTGCGCTGGCCGAGGGAAGGGGGCTCTGACTCGGATGCTGTTCTGGGGACTCTGTGGGCAGGGCCTGCCCAGAAAGCCTTCCTCCCTGACTGGCCTCGTAACCTTTCTGGACCAGGGCAAAGCCTCCACTATTTTTCTTTTTTGTGTTTGTTGGAGATTCTGCTCCTCAAGTGTGGAAAGGGCCCAGCCTAGGATCTGATTCTTGGATCCTGGGTTGACAATTCTCTGTGTGACCTTGGAAGTACCCTTTCCTCTTCTGGTTTCCATTTCCTTGTGGGGCTGTGAGAGCCATTGAGTTGACCGCCAGGGACACAGATCTTCACATTTAATAAGTGCCTCACACCTGCTCTCCTTACCTCCGCAGCTATCCCGTGTAGCTGCTATTCTCATGCCCATTTCACAGATGAGGAGACAGTCTAGAGAGGGTAAGGGACCTGCTGGGAGTCACACAGCCGGGATTGAAAATAGGTCTGTCATATTATAAAGCCTATGCTCTGTCAGCTTCTCTGTGCCCTTCCAGAAGTCCCATGTTGTACAGGCTTTGAGTGCCTGCTGTAGACCTGACCTTGGGGAGGCTGTGGAGTATGTGGGGATCATGATCTGCCTTTACTGAACTGGGAGCTGAGGTCCAGGGAACAGTCAGTGCTGCCAGGCTGGGGTCTCCCATGCTGACTGGAGTGGTCTGGGCAGCCAGGGCTGCAGCAGTGGGCACAGCTGGAGTCCAAGGACCACACTGCTGGGAGGGCTCCAGGCAAGAATCTCAGGGACAGTGCTGAAGGGCACAGAGATCGTGTAGATGCTCCACCCCTGCAGAAGTCCAGGCACAGACTTGCTGCCTCCCTCCCATTTTTGTGATAATTCAATCAGGCCTCCATTCCTCTCATTAAGAAGTAATAATAGCTAGAAATATCCAAGTGCCATCTCCTGGCTGTGTCCTGTGTGGAGCCCTTTCACACGTTGTTGTGGAAGCCTCACAGCCACACTGCGGACATTTCGAGTAGAGGGAATGGACTCATTGGGGTGGAGGCCCTGGTTCAAGGTCTCTGGCTACAAGTGGCTGAGCAAGGATTTGATCCCAGGGCTGTGTGGGGCTGTGTTACTCTCGCTGCCAGGCCACTTCCTGGGGAAGCGGGAGAAGCAGAAGCCATCACCACCCTTCCCAACCCAGCCCAGCTCAAACAAGAAGCAATTAGATGGGCTTTGTGCGAGAACTTGGGTTAGGACATCGAGGCACTCCCGGCCCTCTCTCTGGTTCTCAGTCAGCTTCTCTGTCCAATAGGCTAGTTTTTGGAGGTTCCTGGGAGGTGTGGAAGGGCTTTGGGGTATCTAATGCCTGGTCCCAGGTGGAGCAAGGCATGCAATTCTGGGGTCTGGGCCATCAGGAAAGGCATAACTTCCAGTCTGGATGGTGCACTCATCCTTTGGTGGTGCTGGCATATCCAGTGCTCACCTTGCAAAGCACCAGGGGCCAGAACTGGTGACACATGAATTTGACTGGGAAATCTGCTTGGGGGGTCTGGGGTAGGGGAGCAGGAGTGGAACGGCTGATCAGCCTAAAAATAGCACAGCCTGACATTCTGAGGGGCTCGAGGGTGCCCTATTCCAAATTTGGAAGTAGCCTGGAGTGTTCTTTGTAGTCAGCACCCTACATGGGTGGCTCTTCAGTGACTGGGCAGGTACTATGTGATAGCAGCACCAGGGCAGAGAAGATCGGGGGTTTGGCTGAGTGACCTGGGCAGAGGAGGCCACCTTCTCTGGGCCCCTACTGTTCTTTCTGCCTTGGCTGTCTGATAATTCCTGCCCTGGCTATCTGGAAAGATGGATAGGAGGATGCATTTGGACACATGTGAATTGTCATGTGCTGCATACATGTCTTTTGTCACTGAAAAAGGCAGGGCAGGTTTCATGACAGTCTCTGGGTGTTTGGGACAAGCCTAAGCTCTCTACAATGACGTTCACAGCTTCCAATGACTCCCAGCCTCTTATCCTAGATCTTCTCTTTTGCTTCTTAGTAGAAATGCTTCCTTTGAATGAGTTAAAGTCAAAACAGTTCAACCATGGAATGAACTGCATTGATAGGTAGGGAGCCTTTTGTTACTGGAGGTATTCAAGACAGAGCCAGGGATATTTCCCTGATAGGGAAATCTTCTATGGCCTAGATGCTGCTAAACTTCCTCTGACCCTCAGAGTCTGGCCATCTGTCATTAGGGGCTACACTCCACCTGCTCCCTCTGCTATGGGAGTGCCTTGTCCAGGTCTGAGGCAGACAGTCTACCCTCTGCACCTCCGCAGTGCTCTAGGTTAAACAGCTTCGTACACTTACTGTCCATCCAGTGCTCAGAGTCCAGGCCTTGCCACACTCGGGCCTCTTCTTCTGGGCATCCTCCAATGCTCTGGACACGCAATCCCCAAGGCGGCAGTTTCTCCACCTTCAAAATGGAGATCCTAATGCCTGGCACTTCAGCTTTGCAGAGCTGTATAGGGACAAGATGACATCAATTCACCGGCATCTCAGAAACCACCAGGTCCAATTCCCTTTCAAAGATTCTCCAACTCTAGAAAGAATAGGCTGAAGTTTAGGGAGAGAGACCAGTTAAAGGCTACAGATGAGACAGTGATAGAGCCAGTTCTGTATCCAGGTTTCTCAGAGTCCAGGCCTATTCTTGGAACATGTTCAATTATCAGGGGGGTCTAACATCACAATTATGGGCCTGAGTTTGAGTCTTGCCACTTATTGGCTGTGAGGCTTGAGGCACAAAGCTTTTGGGCTGTGCCCATTCTGTAGCTCCAGCTTCTGTTCTTTAGTTTTCTGATCAGGACACTATAATGTCGCCTTATAGAGTTGCTGGGGGGACTGGACATGGTCACATAGGGAGGAGGCCAGACTCGAAGGCATGAAGCTGTGGGCGGCAGCACAGGGCAGGCAGGCTGGAAATGCTGAGTGCTCAGGGTGGGGAGTGGAGGGGATTGGGAAGCCTGCATAGCCTCTGGAATGGGGAGGGAATGATGTCTGTCTTCAGTGGGGCTCCTTGCCAAATTCTTGCTCACCCTGCAAGTCTCAGCTCAAAGGGGCTTCCTCCAGAAGTCCTCCCTGAGCTGTAGCAGAGCTGGCATCTTCTCCCAGGCTTCCTTGCTCTTTGTGATGTCTGCTGATGGAAAAGCTTCCTAAGACTGTAGGGGAGACAAACAAATCTGGGTTTGAACGCTTTACTAGCTGTATGACCTTGGGCCTTAGTTTTCTCAACTAGGAAATGGGCACTGACAGAATCAACTGCGTGGATATGCTGTGAAAATAAAGTGTTTGGCTTGATATTAAGAACATGCAAAATAAATGGTAGTCATTTTTATGATGATGATGATGACATTCATTCATTCACTCATTCAAAGACCCTGGACACAACCCTTCTTTGAGCTCCAACTGGGCACTAGGGACATAGCAAGTGATCAAACAGTCCCTGATTCTGAGAGCTCAGAACCTAGCCCACCAATCTGCAAACCCACAATTCCAACCCAATATGGTACAAGTTGCAGTGGGTCCTCTGACACCCAGAGCATGCACAGAAGGAACCACCCAGGCTGCCAGCAGGAGTCAGGGAAGGCTTCCTAGAGAAGGAAACATTTGAGCTGAGATTTGAAGGTTGAGATGACTTTGGTCAGGTGGTCAAGTTGGAGAAAGGCACCCCAGATGGGGAGCACAGCATATGCTAGTGCCCTGAGGTGGGAGGGACAAAGGGGACCCTAAGGCAGATTGGGGTGGCCGGGGCATAGAGCAGAATTCCACCAAGGTGTGGGGACCATCTCCTCACCCAGGTGGCCATGGAGAGTCATGGCCAGAAGGACCCTACAGGAAGGGCAGATTTGGATGATGATGATGATGATGATGATGAAAATGGTGTGGCAGTGACTGATGTCTCAGCCGCACTGTTCAGGCCCTGCCCCCCCCCCCCAGTGCTGCTTGTAATTGGCTTGCAAATAATCCCTCAGGTCAGGATGTAGGGGCACTGTGAAGCGGTACCACTCAATGCTCTAGGTAAGAGGGATGGAGCTTTACAATCAAGGGTGCCCCTGTCTGTGAATTCCAGCCTGGAGAGGTTCTCCACCGTGGGGCTGCATCCACCTCTGTGTCCTCTGTGCCTGGCATTGGGGGGGGGGGGGGGCTGAGCAGATATTCATCAATGTCAAAAAATCAGCTTGAGATAGCCATTCAGATGGTGAAAGGACCCACAGAGAGGGACTCGGTCTCACGGAAAGGCAAAGAGGCCCCTGCTCGCCTGCCCACGCTGGCCTTCCTGCTCTACCCACCCAGCCAGGCTCCTGTCCTCCTTTCAGCCTGCTCGCAGTCCTCACGGAGGAGAGCCTGGGCAGGCTGAGCTGGCGTCACCTCTGCCCGCCCCAGGCTCTGAGCCCTGACCCTGAGGACTGCCGTGGGCCAGCGGCAACCTTCCAAGGCCTCCGTGAAGCCATCCGCTTCTTCTTGACGAAAGGCATCTGCGGCCCGCCAGCCCCTCCTCCGCCCAAGTGGGAAACACAATACGCCGATAACGATCTAATATTTATACAACGCCTTTCTACCAGATGCATCCCAACAAAGTTTACAAGCTGTCCCCGCTGACAATGTGTTCCAGACGCGCTCCCCCCACCCCCGCTCCAGCCTTTCATCCTGGAGCCCCAAGTGCCAGCAGACGCTGCTGAGTCCACCTGAGGGCTGGCGCGCCCGGCTGGGCACGAGGGACCGGCCCTTCCCGTCCCCTCTCCGGGCATCGCGCGGCAGGGAGACAATCTGTGCTCATGACTGGAAAAAAAAGCCATCCAGGGGAAGGTAGGGCCGCACTCGGGGTTTGAAGTTGGGCCAAGACTCACAGCATCCAGCCCTCCGCAGCCTCAGACCGCGGGAGGGACGCGGGAGGGCCGGCTGCGAATGTACCTCCTCAGTCACTTCCTCCCAGGCAGCCCCATGAATGGGGATTTGTGTTCATTCCCGCCCATAAATTGCCCCTGGTCACCAGGGCCGTGTTCTGTGTCAGAGTCCCTGACCACCAGCCTCGGACAAAACCTGCTTTGTGAAGTCCGGGTGGAAGACAAACAAATGATTATTACCTTCATTTATCCCCTCCCCGACCTTCTTGTCTTGGCCTGCAGTTAAGGCCTTTTTTCTCTGTCAACAATCTTGACTTTGTTCCCTGAGAAGGAAACAGCTCCGGGAGGGACTTGCAGAGATGCTGCTTGCAAGAAAACCGTTTGGGAGCAGGGTGAAAAAAGACAGAGGTTACAGGAAATGGCAGACATTTTTTGTTGAATTAAACCATTAGGAGTGACCCCCAAACCAGAGCGAGGCAAAGGGAACAACTGGATACATTTAGGTCAGGACAAGCAGCCAAGTGAGGAGCTGAAACCAATTACCATAAATGAATGTTTCTCTTTTATTCACGACCACCATGCCTGTTCCCAGGATGCTCTTGGGCGTCTTATAAAAACAGATGAACTCTCTGGTTTTGTTCGGGGAGTTATTAGCTAATGCAACTGTTGGGCAATTTATCAAACATTAGCACATGCTGCAATTAATGACCAAAAGTTGTCACTGGCTGGTCCAAAGCCGCAGAGGCTGCCTGGACTTCAGGGCTCAGGGTAGGGTTTTCTCTTTGGTGGGGTCATTTACTTAGGATACTGGTGCCCTAAGAGAAACAGGCACCCTCAAAATCTGCCCCTTCTGTAGGATCCTTCTGGCCATGACTCTCCATGGCCACCTGGGTGAGGAGATGGTCCCCAGGCCTTGGTGGAATTCTGCTCTATGCTCCAGCTACCCCAATCTTCCTAGGGGTCCCCTTTTCCCTCCCACCTCAGGGCCCTAGCATATGCTGTGCTCCCCACCTGGGGTGCCTTTCTCCAACTTGCCCACCTGACCGAAGTCATCTCAACCTTCAAATCTCAGCTCAAATGTTTCCTTCTCTAGGAAGCCTTCCCTGACTCCTGCTGGCAGCCTGGGTGACTCCTTCTGTGCATGCTCTGGGTGTCAGAGGACCCACTGCAACTTGTACCATATTGGGTTGGAATTGTGGGTTTGCAGGTTGGTAGCCTAGGTTCTGAGCTCCCTGGAGTCAGGGACTGTTTGATCCCTTGCTGTGTTCCCAGTGCCCAGCGGGAGCTCAGAGAAGGGGTGAGTTGGGTTTTTGAATGAATGAACAAATAAATGAATATTAGAGCCATGTACAGCCCTTCATGTTAGCGCCCTCCTGTGACTCCTACAGTCTTAAGCTGTCTTACTGTCCACCAAAGACATGGAATAGTGGTTCTCCCAGCTGAGAACCACACAGAGGCATCACAAGGTAAGAGGGAGACTGGGTTTATGGCTTGATGGAACTACTTTCTCTTTGCAGGCCTCAGTCTCATCTGTGAAATGGGTGGGTAACTCACCTCTGAAACTTCTGGAGAGAAAAGTTGCAAAACATGGTTTGAGGGGCATTCCCAATCCAAAAGGGGAGAGGAGGGAACAAACTGAATGAAAGCTGCCTCACTGCTTGCCCTTGAGTACCTATAACTTGAGGAAAGAGTTCAGCTTCTTTATAGACTTTTGGCTAAAGACCCTCTGTGTGGAGATGGGGAAGAGCTGATTTTCAGAGTCATGAGGGGTTGGGTCCAGTCCTGCTTAGCCGTGTCTTTGCTTTGTCACTTCAGGTGAGTCACCCCTTCTTTTGGAGCCTTAGCTTTGATTCTGGAAAATAAGACCTTAATGTCAATGTCTGAAAAGTGCCGTCTAGCCCCTCTCCCAGAGCAGGGACTTATTTTTTATTATTACCATTAATTATATATTAACAAATGTCACAGGGTGGGTGGGGTTAAGAGGCAGGGAACGACAGCCCTCAGCCTGTCATCCTCTCTATTGTTTCTTGCCAACAAGATATTCTGTAGGAGCTTCAGTGTTGCAGAATTAACATTCTTCCTCTCCACGAATTCCACCAAAATGTGTTTCCAACCTAGCAGCGGCCCCTGTGCCAGACTCTGCAGCAGGCCTTTCCAGGCCGAGCTGCCCTGTCCCCAGCCGGCTGGGGCTGACATCTGCCAGAAAAGCAGACCACCTTCTCGGATTTTCCGTTTGCAGCTGGGAGGGCGGCTGGCAGAGCAAATTACAAAGCAGGCTCCGGCTCCAGCTCCTGATGGGGTGGGGCAGGCCCCTTGTGTACTGGGCCAGGCACTGCCAGCACTGGCCTGAGATGGACCGGGAGCAGCAGGCGCCCACACGCCAGGGCACACAAGTGCCCCTGGGCCAGCAAAGGTAGCAGGGAAGGTGCAGGCACAGAGGGTCTTCAGGACTTGCGTAAGGACTAAGGTGAGGGTCCTCCCTCTGGACTTCAGGCAGGTGTTTTGCCTCCCTCAGACTTGGTTTTCTCCAACTGTAAAATGGGAATAAACATAGGTCCACAGTCCCTTATCTGACATGCTTGGGGCCAGCTGTAGTTTGGAAGTCAGAATTTTTCAGATTTTTAGAAGGTCGTGTTGTATATACTATACTTTAAAAAACACCCCCAGCAGGATAAAGGAGAGCCTGAGAACAAACAGTGGTGATTTTGCAGTGAAATGTATTAAGCGTAAAGACATAAATAGCTTTGTGTAGATTTGGTTTGGGGTTTTTTGACACCAAATGAATTTCTGCAAATTTATGGGAGTGCTCTCCTTTTTCAGAACTTCCTGGATTTCAGAATTATGGATAAAAGACGGTGCCCCTGTAGTATCTATGGGACAGGGTTGTAACGACAGCAAGAGACAGCGGATGTAAGACAGCTTACAGGCCTCCAGGAAATGGGAGGTACTGGCTCCCAAGACCTACAGCTCTGGCAGTGCGGCTTCAAAGCCCTTCTTGGGTGACTCTTTCTGGTAACAGCTTTATTGAGATGTAATTCATATACCAAATAATTCACCCACTTAAAGTATACCTTAGCCCAATGATTTTCAGTATATTCACAGAATTGTGTAACCATCACCATAATCAATTTCAGAATATTTCATCACCTTTCTTTTCATCCCCCTACTTGCCCGTCTCCCCAGTCCCAGCCATAAATCTCCTTTCTGTCTCTACAGAGTGCAGATTCTGGATACTTTATAGAAATGGAATAATGTAATATATGGTCTTTTGTGACTGGCTTCTTTCATTTATCATGTAATTTTCATGGATCATCTATGTTGTAGCATGTATCAGGACTTTATTGATTTTTTATGCTTGAATAATATTCTACTGAATGGATATACCACCTTTTAAATATCTATTTGTGGGTTGATGGACATTTGATGTAATGCTGCTATGAATATTTGTAAGTTTTTGTGTGGACATATGTTTTTATTTTTCTTGGGTATATGCTTAGGAGTAGAATTGTTGGGTCAAATAGTAATTCTGTCTAACTTTTCAAAGAAATGCCAGACTGCTTTCCTTAGCAACTGCATTATTTTATATTCACATCTATAGTGTATAAAAATTCTGATGTCTCCGCTTCCTTGCCAACGGCTGTTAGTGTCTGACTTTTTGATTAGAAGCATCCTAGTGGGTATAAAGTGGTATCTCTTATGGCTTCAACTTGCATTTCCTTGATGAGTAATGAGATTGATATCTTTTTAGGTGCTTGTTGGCCATTTGTATACCTTATTTGGAGAAATGTCTTTTCAGGTCCTTCATTCACTTTAAAATAAGATTATTTGTGTATGTGTATTTTATTATTGAGTTTCAAGGGTTCCTTATGTGTTCTAGATATAAATGCCTTATTAGATATATTTATAAATATTTTCTCTCTTTTTTGAGTTGTTTTTTCACTTTTTAAATAGAGTCCTTTGGAGCACAAACGTTTTTAATTTTGATGAAGTCCAATTTATCTATTTTTTCTTTTATTGCGTGTGTTTCTGGTGTCATATCAGAGAATCCATTGCAAATCCAAGGTCATGAAGATTTATCTTATGTTTTTGGTTTTTTAAAAAGAGTTTTATAATTTTGGCTTTTATATTTGCGTCCTTCATCCATTTTGAGATAATTTTTACATATAGTGTGAGGTAAGGTCCAACTTCATTCTTTTGTGGGTTTTCCCTTCTTGGGTGATGCATGTAGAGTTTGAGAGCCACTGTTCTAGAATTAAACCCCCAAGAAGTCAGAGCTCATATTTGCTATGTCCTTGGCACCAACCACAGCTGTATAGGAGTGAATGGGCAGATGTGCCATGAGGCAGGGACTCTGGATGTCAAGTCAGGCTAGGTGTTGATGGAGACCAAGCTCCCTTCTCGGGAGTACCCCCTCTTAACGTGGCAGAGCTTAAGCTTCTTTTCACACACCTTTGGTGATAAGGAGCTTTCTCTTTATAGAGCTAGTCACTGTAGAGGGGCCTTGGTGACATGAAGGAAAGTTTTTCCTCACACAGAAGTGAAACCTGCTTCCTTGTAGCTTATAAACCTCCCTCCACTTCCTCCAACCCTAGCTCTTTCCTCTGGGCCCCCAGCACCTTCCCTTTCCTGGTACTTGGCACATCCCAGAGCATGGCTACGGGCACTGGCACTGGCAGGTGGGGCCTGTCTCCCCATTCCGAGGAGTAGTGGGTTGGGAGTGTTGTCCTGATGGGCACTGAGACAGACCAGAGCCGGAGCTGGACCCAGCTCTGCAGACTTGCCCTGTGCTCTCCCCCCAAGGAGGCGCTCACCACTCTCCCGTTGCCAGGCTGGCTGACCCCTGAGGCTGTGAGCAACTTGATAGTGGCTTGAAGAACTCTTAGAGGCCTCTAAAAAGGAGGAAGGCACTTGGAACCATTTCACAAGTTCACTAGACACAATTTTAAGACCTAAATGGGCTCCAGGAGGTCACAGAAGTAGCTGGGAGCTTATTTCCAAGCAGTGTAATTTGACCAGTTCGCTTCACTGTAACAAATGGGTAAACTAGACACAATTTTTACCTTGGCATCCACTCATTCATTTACTTATTCAATGATTCCCTCATTCATTCATTCATACTCTATGATTTGTTTGCTTGTCCACTCATTCATTTCCTCTTTCATTCATTTGCTCGGATACCTGCATCGGTCCACCTCCTCCCCTCTTTCAAGTCTTTTTTTCAAATGTCATATCATTGGAGAGGCCCCTCATTCCCTCTCCCACCACGGGAAAACCTCTTGCCCTATTTTATTTTTCTCCATAGCGTCTTTCTAAATACTGTCCAATTTGCTCATTTCATTCATTGTCTGACTCTGCCGACTGTACCCAACAGGGATTTTGTCTACTGCTTATATCCCTAGAGCCTCAGTGCCTACCATAGTGTCTGGCACGTAAAGGACTTAAGGAATGTTTATTAAATCAGTGAATCCACTCGTTTATCCCATGGATTTATCCCTGAGGATCTGCTGGACACAGAGTTGCTTTCGAAAGGGGTCAGGATCCAGGATAGGGGCTTGGGGTGGAGGCCTGTGGACTGAGCTTCGAAGGCCGGAGACGCTGCGTTGACAGATGTTGACGGGTTGCACATTCTGGGCTGGCGGAAAAGCGCAGGCCATGTTTGCAGATGCTCCTGAGGCCTACGGCTGGATGGTGAGTAATTGAATGTGGAGGCTGAGGGCAGGGAAGCTTTGGGGGTGACTCTGGTTATGTGTTGGAGAGTCTGGGTGGAAGGTGATGTCATTAACCAAGGGGGACTTTGGGGGCTTCGACAGGAGAAGGAAAGATGATGGCTTCAAGATCTCCCTTTCAAAAGCAACTTGACCCACATTTTTTGTGTTGTGTTGATTTTATTTTTGATTCATGTTGGAAAGCGCCAGGAGAAGAGGGCGTTTGGCCGCCCCATCCGTCTCCGCTGTCTTACGTCTAGGTGTCTGTGAAATGTGGCTTCTGGGTGCGGCCGTGGAGGGGGTTACACAATGGAAGACCCGCCCAGGAGCTTTCCTTTGCCGTGGTCGGCGTGGGCTGTGGCGAGACTGGTCGGGAGACGAAGCATTAGCGTTTGACACTTGGACCCAATTGCCTCCAAATGATTATCTGCCTTTTGAAAATTATAGGTAAAGCTGCTTTGGAATTTTGAGCAAACATCAGTCATAGCTATGGATTTCATGTGAAATTACATAAAATCCCCCAGAAGAGAAGGAAGAGGGAGAGGAGCAACTAGGAAGACTTCTTGGGGGAGGAGTCTTTCAGGGGCTGTTCGCTGGTAGTGGGCAGACCTGCCCTGAGGGGGTCCCTGAGGGAGGGCATGAGGAGGTATTTCTAAAGCATGAGGTAGGTCCCCCTCACAGTCAGAATTTTCCAAGGATGGAATGGGTTCCCTTGAAGAGTAGTGAGCTTCCTGATCCATCAAGTGTGCAAGCAGGGGTCAAACAGCCAACTATTAGAGAGGCTGCAGAGTGTCTCCTTGTTACGGGTGGGTGGCTGGAGTGGATTTTACCTTCAAGATGCTTCCAGGGCTCATATCCTAGGCTGCTAAGTGATTTCAAGATTAAACATGTCACATCATCACCCCTCCCCTGACCCTGAGACACCCACTCCCCACCAGGACCCAAACCCTTGACTGTGAATGATGGAAATTAAGGTGTCAAGAATAGGTCATAATAAAAATGTTCTCACTAATGAAAACAACAACAACAACAAAAGGACAGAGCTGGTATCACCTGCCACTCTGTTATACCCAAGGAATGAATCGACTGAGACCTTGAGCATCAGAGGGTCTAACAGAAAGGACACAGCCAGACATTATGTGCTCCTGGCGAAACAGCACAGCCCCACCTATCATCTTGCCAAAGGGGTTTGAGCCCAAGTCTGATCTACCCTCTGCTTGCAGCCGCCAGTTTGCAGGGAAAACAGAGGACAAATAAACATGGTGAATGTACCATGAATATATGTTCAGCAAACTCCAGACTATGGACTCTCTACAGGGCAAGGAGCCAGGTTCTTCAACAGATAAAGTGTCAGGAAAAGTAAGGGATGGAGGTGGAAAGCTGAGGATCAGGAGAGACCCAAAAGATTTGTCAAATGTAGAAAATGGGCACTACTAAATCACAGTGTCTAGGGGTATACATTTGAATGACAAAATTATAAGGAAAAGCAAGAAAATTATAATTGTGAAAGTTAGGATTATGGTCATTTTCAGTTGGGGGGGTTGTGATTGGGGCGAGGCACTCAGAGCGCTGCTGGGGTGGCTGGCACGCCTCTATTTCTTGATCTTGGTAATGGTTACACGGGTGTTCACCTTATAATGGTCATTAAACTGTATGTTTGCTTTGTGTGGTTTCCTGTTATTTTACAATAAAAAGGTTAAAAAGAGTAAGCCACATATGCAATGTTTTGGTATTACTGCTCACGTGCCAGTACGCTGGCAGCCCCTTGCCTGCTCCGAGCTAGTGACACGGACTGGCAACGGGCTCTTTCTTCTAGCCCCCCCCCCCCCCCCGGACACCCTGCAATGTAGAGATGAAGAGATACAGAGAATGAATGGAGGAAAATGGCCTAGTGGAGAAAAAACATCCTTTAAAAACGCAGCAGCAGCAATAACAAGAAGGAAGTCCATCTGCAAAGTTTGCAGTCTCCAGTTAAGTTGACATATCCCTTCTTAATTAGCCCCTCTTTGGTGGGATTGGTGGGGGTCCAAGTTGGGGAAAGGAGAAGGTGTTGGGGGAACCAAAGGCCTGCGAGAAGTCTGAGACTGTCTCATCTTTTCCATCCCAGGGGACCCCAGCTCCTGGCAGTGTTGCTCTGGGAAATTCAGCATGTCCCCTGGGTCTCTCAGCCTCCAGGGAGAGGTGATAATCGGTTTCCTGTGAGATAAGGCACAGGAACATATTTAGATAAAAACAAAGTCAAGTTGAAATCCCTTAGGGGGTGGTTAGAAAGGTCCTGGAGCCCACTCAGTGGCGCCAAGGCTTACAGTCTGGTGAACAGGGAGCCTGGCCCTGTCTTGTGCTGGAGACCACAAGGCCACCAGGCCACCAAAGTCACATGTACTTGTGTGTGTGCATGTTTGTGTGTTAACATGTGTGTATGCCTGTGTTGGGGGCCTTGGAAGGGACAGGCTTGACCCTCTGCTCTAAGGGGCTTAAATGAGGGTTTGGCACAGCCCAGCATGCTCACAGTTTGGCTGGCAGAGCAGATGGGGTCTCTGTGCAAACTGGAAAGAAGAGCCCCTTGATTCAGAAGATACCTCCCGATGGCAGTGCACACAGCTTGGGGAGCAGAACAAGAGCTGAACTTTAGCCCCCCTTCCCCTTGCAGAGGTGTCTTGGCTTAGGTGGACTGTTTTACTGACCTGTGTTCCTAAAGGGGCCAGACCTCCATTCCTGCTCCCATAAAATAAAAGAAACAAGCACACAGAGAGGAGTCTTCAGAGAACTTCCATATGTGCTCCAGTGCCCAGTACAGGGCCTGGGAGAGAGTAGGACCCAATAGGGTTTAATGGAGCATCTGCATCGTGGGTCAGCAGCCCAGCGCAGGCCGCAGCCGTCCTGGTGACTGTTCCAACTTGAACGGTCCCAGCAGATGCCCCGACCTGCTACTCACGGAGAAACAGAAGCTAGTACGTGGGACCTCCCTCAGCTTCCCGCCACCAGGGCTAGGAGTCTGCTCGCATCCCGGCCACATTCCTCCTCCCTCACCGTCTCCAGCACCTCTTCCTCCCATTTCTCCTCCTACCTAACTCACCTGTTTATCTTTCATGTCTCCCTGAAGCAGAACTTCTTCCAGGGCAACGGGGAGGTGGCGGGGGCTTTCCCTGACACCCCACACCAGCTACAAACTCTAGTAGCTTTCTGCACTTTTTCATAATACTCTGCATTTGTAATTTATTCCTTCAGTTTCTTTCCTTCCCAATAGACTGTAGGCTGCCTGGGGTAGGGGTCGTGCCTGCTTGTGTATTTGCTACAACCTCAGTTTCCAGCCCCCGGCCTGTAGGTGGAATGGGGGTGGGGTGGGCAGCTGTCTGCGGCTGAATAGATGAACGACCCATGCTTGAAGCGAGTGTATATGAATTTGGGAGTGTGTGCTCCGAGCTCCCGTGGCTCACTTCCTCTGATCTCATCTGCGACATGGCTCCCTGGGCCCCACAGAGATAAAAATCCCACCCAGAGCTGTCTGCATAAGGCCCAACCTGCAGGGGATGGAGAAGGCCAGGCAGGGCCAGGTCCTGGACAGGTTTGGAAACCCACTGGGGTATCAGGAGAGGCATCGGGCTCACTCTTCACCATGTTGGCCACGGGCATCCAGGGAGCTTGGTGCGCAGGGTATGTGTGTGTGTGAGTGAGACACTGGGGGTACCCGAGAGACATGTGTAAGCATGGGAGGCTGTGTGTGAGAGCGGGAGGACATGCATGGAACGGAGTGTGAGTGAGAGAGATTGTGAGACCGTGAGTGCACACTGACGGGCACGGCAACGACGGTATGTGTAACTGCGGGTGCAGCTGTGTGTGGCTGTGTGTGTCAGTGAGCCTATGAGGTGAATGTGAGCATGCGTGGAGCTCTGTGCGGGGTGGATGTGTGAGAATGTATGTTCTGTGTGCACAGCCAGGAGCAATGTGGAGATAACAGGCCTCCCTCTGTGACTCGTTTCCCCCCAGCAAGCCCTTTGCTGCAGAGATGCATTTGGAGGGGGCAGCAGGGAGGTAGGTGCGAGATCGAAGGCTGGAGGTGTGGGGCAGGTGTTCTTGTGTCAGCCTGCAAAGGCCTCAGAGTTCTCCCTCCTAGACCAGCGCTCACCCCAGTTCATAAGTGCATCACGGGGGCAGGGTAGAGCTGCCTCCCTGCCAGGGGCTCTGCCCGCTGCGTCTCCTGCCCCTCACCTGGCTGCTCCCCAGCGTGAAGCTGGGCCCAGGGCTGGGACTCAGGGGCTCAGGAAAGCCTGGCCACATGAACAACTTTTGGATCTGTCAGCAGCCCTGGATGTCGGCTGGGCAGGTTTAAATCCCAGCTTGGCTCTTTCATGGAGAGAGTCCAGTGCTCAAAACCAAACCAAACCAAAGAAACCTTGATTGGAGGGCAGGAGACATGTCACAGGCCTAGCTCTGTCACAGACCTGCTGCGTGACTTTGAGTAAGCCCCTTGCCCTCTCAGGATGATGAATGGATTAGCATGGCTGCTCTCTCATTTCCTTCTTTATTATTATTTTTAAAATCCTCCCCCAAGAGCATGCCCAGGGAAAGGAAGAGAAAGAGAGAGAGAATAGGAAAGAGAGACACCAATAGGCTGTCCTCTGCACATGCCCACCCGGGATCAAGCCCAGGTATATGCCCTGACCGGCAGCCGCTTGGTGTACAGGATGACGCTCGACCAGCTGAGCTACTCCGGCCAGGCGATGCTCTCTCATCTTAAATTCAGAGCAGACAGTGTGGCCCAAACTCATCTCCAAGCTCTAGGGGCAAAGCTCTGTGACCCAGTGGAGCCAAATTCTCTCTAGAAGCTCCCAGGGCAGGTGCAGAATAGGATCTAGTGCAGGATTGCATACAGTAGGGCCTCAGGAACTGCTTGATGAACTGCACTGGGGACTCATGCCTTCTGGGAGAGGCCATGGGGTCTATGCCCCAGGGGACTGGGCTGGAGACAGGCCTCAAACCCAGGCTCCAGGAGAAGGGGAGGCAAGGTCTCCACCAGCCCTCAGGATATCCCTGTGCGAACTAGAAAACGGCGCCCCCTGTTGGCGGAGGTATCATAGCAATGATGGGACCAGTGAAGATTCTGGTAGCACCTGCCAGGTGTCAGGGAAGGCTCGAGAACTTTTCATTAGTCTCTCCCACCGATCCCTCTTCACCCCTAGTGGGAGGCATTATTTGCCCCACTTAAGGGATCAGGAAGCGGAGGCTCCTAGAGGGAGGTGAGCTCTGGGGAGCAGCGGCCACCTGCCCTGCCCGTGTCCCGCTGCTGCCAGCCCAGGGCTGACCTCCCTGGGCAGGGCAGAGGGTTTTTACAGCGCAGCTTCCTGAGAGAGTGGGATTAAGGGGAACTGCTCGGGTGGGCCAGAGCCAGGGGCCAGGGGGAGGCCAAGAGGAAACCCAAAACCTCCGCAGCTGTTTCCAGTTTGCCGCCCGCTGGACCACGTGGGGTGTCAAGTAAGAACAGTGGCGAGCACCTCCCTGTCCCCCTCTCTACGTCCCTGTTGTGTCCTTGGTCTCTTTGGCTCTCAGTCTGTCTTTCACCTTGGCTTTTAAAAAAATCTATCTCATGGAATCAAGGAACTCGTCAAGGTCTCTGGTCCCTCTGAAAGGGGCATATCGGGTTCCCCTGACCCCAAGCTTTCTGCTGGTCTGCACTGGACACTCACCCACTCTTGCCGGCGCAGGGAGGTGGCTCCGCTTCTGGGAAGAGTGGCCACGAGCTCAGTGCTCAGAGCTCAGGGTCAGGACAGTAGTGCCAGTACCAGAAGTCATGCCAAGGGCTTTGGGACATCCTTCACCTCTCGGCCAGGCTCTGCTCCTCCATGCCCTGGACCTTCCTTTCCTGGGCATGCCTTCCACCTGCTTTCACCCCCACTCCCCAAGTTCATACAGGGGATCTCCAAGAGGGGCTGGTTCTACCTCTGACTTCATCTCCAGGCAAAAGGCAGTAAACCTCTGATCTCAGAGCCCAGCTCCCAGGAGCTGACCGCTCGAGACAGAGCAGACAGGGATGGGGTGATAGTGGAGGAGTGAGAGACTGAGCTCTGGAGTAGACGGACCTGGGTGCAAACTCTGCTTGACTACTTCCTAGCTGTGCGCCTTTGAGCAGCATGCCCTGGGCCTCGGCTGTGAAATCAGGTGGTCCTTAGGTGAGCAGCGCACAGTGCTTGGTGCAGAATAGGCTTTGGGACACAGGGTTGCTGCTCCATCCCAGCCCAAGACTCCACAGGACCCCAGCACTCTCCTGTTCTGATGCCCTCCATGGCTCCCCAGCACCTGTAGAATAGTAACCCCCTGGGCCCTGGCCTTCCATATGGCTGTCAAATCTCCCTTTCATGTTCTTATCCCATAAGCACTTGAGAGAGGCTGGAACAACACCCCGAATTCTCCCACTGCCATCCTTTCCTCGGGCTGCAGCCTTCACCAGAGACTGTCCACAACCCCCCACTTGTCCACATATCTATGCTACTTAAGGCCGGCAGGCCTCCCCTGATGTCTCCTCTAGCCATTCAGCCAGAAGAAGATCACTTACTTGTTACTCCACTTGACCATGCGGCACCATGAAGAACCAACATCAGTGCCAGGTCCCTAGCTAAGCACTGGGAACAGAGGAAGAGCCATCCCAGCTATGCCCTCGGGGGCTTCATCTGATGGTCAGGGGGACGAGCTTCATCCCTGGCATCTGGGGAAGAGCAGGAGGGCTGCCAGGGAGAGGACCACGAGGGGAGGTATGCTCCAGAGCAGCTGGAGGGAGCTGCGGTGGGCACAATTCTTTTCCCTCCCCAGCAGCTTCCTCCTTCCCCCAAATGTCATCACTTTTCAACCCACCGACAACAGTGTTCCTTGGTTGAGACTTAGCATTTAAACTCCAAGTCAAGGCCAAGTGCCAGGGCCACTGGGTTACCACTTAGGTAGAAAAGCCTTCCCCAAGCAGGGCTCGCCAGCTCCCACTGCTCACCTTTAGGCCAAGGAACTCAAGGTTACCCGTGGGAAAAGGGAGTGTCAGCTACACCCTCATTGGAATCTTGCTTCTGTTACTTTCTAGTTTTAAAACCTCGGGCAAATTTTTTAATTCCTTTAAGCCTGAGGTTCTTCTTTTGGAAAACGGGGATAAAGAAGATAATAGAGAGTAATTGTTCTCAAACTTTAGTGTGCATCCCCTGGAGGGCTTGTTAAAACAGCCTGCTGGCCCCACCCCTGGGGATCCAGATCCAGTAGGTCCGGGCTGGGTGGAGAATCTGTATTTCTAACCCCTTCCCAGGTGATGGCTGCTGCCACCAGTCCACAGGCCACGTGGCACTGAATGGCACTGAGATAGGAAAAAAGGGCTGGCTCTGTCATCGATGCTGTTGCAGTGTCACATGACATGTGTCTGGTGCTCTCACCTGGCTGCTCTCCTTGGGCACAACCCTGGTTCTTTTCCCTTTTGCCTCCGCCCACCTCACCTGGCTGGGCTCTGGGCAGTGAACACTCCTCCACCCCTGGAGTCCCTGCCTACAGACTTAACAGCAAGGCTGTTAAAATCAACTCATTAAAACCTGACAGAGCTCATAAGGCCCCAAGACAGGCAGGCATTTAAGCAGCTTGTTCCCCCTGGAGGCGCAGAGGAGCCAGGCCTGGGCTTTGGGGGGGCCAGGGACAAGTGACCAGCTCAGGATGATCCTCCCAGGGCACTCGCTGAGGTTCTTTCTGGGCTCTGTGGTCACCCCTGGGCCAGGCCACAATCCAGACCCCTGCTGGTGAAGCCTGTCTGGAAGCCACTTCTCAAACTAAAGCCACCGAGGGGACAGCACCGAGAGCGGTGCTTTACTCGTCCCATTTTGTTTAGTCCTGAAGACAAAACTTAGAAGTTAAGTGACTTGACCAAGGTCACACAGGGGATTCTTTGTGGGGCTGGTGGCGAGGACTCGAGGTGGCCTCCTCCTACCCCGGCACTCCCAGGACTAGAGTGACGGCAGCGTCTTCTCCCTGGTGACGACGGTGGCAGCAACACCAGAAGGGTCACAGTGACAGGGGAGGCGGCCGTTGTTGCAGGGCTGTGTCTGAGCCTGGGCGCTCGCTCTCCGAGCCCTGACCATGTGCCTGACGCAGCGCTTGCCTCACATTTGCGCCTCAGCCCCCCCCCCCCCCCCCCCCCGCCTAACCACCATCGGGTCCCTGCTGCAGTGACTAGGACGCTCGAGCCATCCTCGGTGCTCGTCCCCCAGTGAAACCTTCAGGCACCTCGGGACGTCACCTCCCGCCTCCGGCAGGGCTGACCTCACAAGGCGCCCTGGCTGACCTGGGGCAGCCGTGTCCCTGAACCGCCTTCCTTTCCCCGGCCAAATAAATGCTGGACTGTGCTCTCGTCCACGAGGCGGAATGATGGGCGCCCCAGACACGGTGACACACTGAGCTCCATCCTGGCCCCATGGGCACGGGGCACCTGGAGGGGGAAGGTGGCATTGCAGCTTTTCTCACACTTCGGAGCAAAGTCTTTTGTCTATGAAGCACCTTTACTCAGTCAATCAATGAAATCCCCCAGTTTGTTTATTTAGAATTGGGAAAAGGAAATAGACTCCATGTTTCTTCAGAAAAACATGACCCCCAAATGCCTATAACCAAAGGACTTTAAAGTCACCGTTGAGCGTGAAAAGCCTGACCTCCCAGGCAAGGCGGGAAGAGCTCGTCCTCAGGGCTCGGCAGCCGAGGGCCTGACGGGGCTCTGGCTCCCTCCCGGCGCTCAGGGGCTTGAAGGTTCTGCTCCAGGTTTGTGCAATCAGGGCCCGTGGCGCTGGTTTCTGAGTTCTATTACTTGAGATGAATATTTTTGAGAGTGTGTGTTGATTTGTGTGTAAGAATCTCAGTAAACTAGCATTGTAAAGGATATTCCATAACTTGAAAAATAACTCCTTAACCAAAAAGTCACAGCACACAGTGTGTGATGGGGAAATTTTGAAGCACGCCCTCTGAAACCAGGAATTAGGCAAGGACGTCTGCTATCACTGCTTCTGTTCAGCCTTTACTGGAATTCCTAGCTAGACTAGTAAGGCAAGACAAAAAAATAAAAACCAGATTTTGAGCGATTATGACAGGAAAATAATGATCTATGTAGAAATCTAAGAGCATCTACAGACAAACTATTAAAATGAATTGGAGCTCAGCAAATTTGCTAGATAGAAATAACATCAATATGTAAAAATCAATTGTGTGCTTAAATACCACAACGAAGTGTTAAGGATGGAATTTTAGAAAGGTAACATTTATAATGTGAACAGATAACATAAGGTACTTAGGGATAATTTTAACAAAACATGGGAGAAAATTATAAGACTTTATTTTAAAGTGTTAAAGAAGAGCCCTAGGTGGTTTGGCTCTGTAGTTAGAGCATCGGCCTGAGGACTGAAGGTTCCTGGGTTTGATTCCGGCCAAGGGCACATACCTCGGTTGCGGGCTCGACCCCCAGCCCTGGTTGGGGCTCATTTGGGAGGCAACCAAGTGATGTGTCTCCCTCACATCAATGCTTCTCTCTCTCTCTCCCTCCCTTCCACTCTCTCTGAAAAAGCAATGGAAAAAATATCCTTGTGTGAGGATTAAAAAAATTAAAAAAAATAAAGTATTAAAGAAGAGCCAAATAAATGGAGAGACAGATCATATTAATGGATTGAAAGAGTCAATGCCATAACAATATCCCTTTTCTCTAAATTAAACATTTATTGGAATTAAAATAAAAATCTCAACTGTGTGTGTAATTTTAAAAGCTCATTCTCAAACTTATGTGGAAGAGTTAAGATTCAGTAACCATTAAACAACTGAAAAAAAAGAACAAGGTGACTAAATTTGTCCTAGAAAAAGTAAGACATTTGAAACCCTAGTAATTAAGACATTGTGTACATCTGGAATAGATACGGCTGTGTAAATCAACACATTTCTCCTTCTCCTAGCAATCATCCAAAAGCAACAAAAAGAATAAAAAATGAAATCTATTTTTGGCAAAACTTGAGGACAGGTATTATCCCAAACTCCCAAATATGTGTAAGAACAGCCCAGAGGAGCTAAGATTAGAAAGAAAACAAATAGAAGGGAATGAAGAGGAAGAAGCTTAGGTAAAGATTTTTTGGATGTTTATCCAAAAGTTTATTGAAGGGCAAAATATTCTTTCTAAAGATAAGGCATATGTCCAGATATGCAAAAATTACATTGCCTGTTTTCAAAAACAGGTGTGATGACTGAAATAAAATGGGCTAAAAGGAAATACCTTCCTAGAACTGATTTAGTTGAGAAAAGCTTAGGAGTAAGGGCTACATGAAGAATTATAAAGATGATCCCTTTGTGGAAGCAATTTGTTTCTGTAGCAGCAAAGAAGAGATCCTTCTTGTGGAAACCAACCACCTGGGATTCTATACCGTTGCCCCCTTTTCTTTCCCTGACCATAGCATCCTTTTGTCAATGGAAAGTCCAGGAAAACCAAACCCAATTCAGTTAGTGCTAATGAGGATTTTTAATGCTATTATAAGGAGTAATAACAAGGATCTAACAAAGCACAACGTGAAGCTATTATAAGAGAAAAGGAGAAAAATAGAAAAGTTTATTGAAGGGCAGACTCCCCACAAAGAAAAGTTGCCAGAGAACAGATGAAAACTGGGAGCAAAGATTTTATGAATTTAAAAAATCTTAATGATGTAATTGTTTCTATGAAGTAAGACAAGAAAGCAAAGATGAAAGAACCCAGGGAAGAAAGAACAAGATCATAGAGGGAAATAATACACGAACTGGCAAAATCCAAGAGAGAAGTAGAAGAAAAAAAGTCATCTAGGAAGGAAGAGCTCAGAAAGAGCACAAAGAAGAATGGACATTTAAAAAATGCAGTATGTGACCCAGAATAAAAACACTAGAAAAGCAAACATGATGAAACAGAAATAAAGATTTTTTTTAAGAAAGCATTATTTGAGAGAAAATTATTAACACAGAAAATAGACAGTGAAGATCCAACTTACATACTTTTGGAGTTCCCAAAGCAGGTAACCAAAATAATAGCACTGAAGAATATTCAAAAGTTATTCAAGAAGATTTCATGCAAATATACTCTATATATTTATCTGGAATGGTAAGACCAAGACATAGCCTAGTAGGTTGATTCTATTTAAAAGGTGAAGGAAGAATCTTTTGGTTACCCAGTTAGGTTTGGGTCATATAAGAGAAAAAAAGGTCAGAACAGACTCATATGTATTTAGAT
Organism: Miniopterus natalensis; assembly: GCF_054644295.1. Classification (NCBI taxonomy): domain Eukaryota; kingdom Metazoa; phylum Chordata; class Mammalia; order Chiroptera; family Miniopteridae; genus Miniopterus; species Miniopterus natalensis. The sequence goes on from NC_142089.1 coordinate 27,763,240, forward strand.
GAAATTTTAATGTTATTAGACAGTGGAATAACATCTACAAGAGCCTCAAGGAAAGAAAGTGAGACCCAAGGATTTTTATATCCATCCCAACTGTCCTTCAACTAACAGCCTTTCAATTTTAATGACTATAGACAAGCAATATTGAATAGGCGTGATTTCAGGGTGATAAATCAAGAGTGAATTAGGGAAATTACAGTAAAAAGACTATAGAGCTAAAAGCTGTGAAGGTTAGGTTGAAGATCAGAGAGTAAATTACACCCCTAAAAATATAGAAATGAGACAACTAATACAAACTGTGAGGGGAATAAGCGTGAGAAGGCTAGAGGCAGAGAACTGGCTGTGTGCCTCAACTTTATAACTGAGAGTGAAAGCATATAATTTGAAGCTGACAAATCAAGAAATATATGCTTATTTAATAGCACACAGCTATACTCTAAAAAAGGTAACGTTATTGACAGAAATTGAGGAGTGGAGGAGAGAAAGGAAAATGGGGAGGAGAGAAGTACACTAATTTCATCACCACTCCTAGGAGGAAACTAGTAGATGCTGTCTAAAGAAACAGAGAACAAAAGGATGCATAGAAAGTTATAATTATGAATGTAATCACTAACACAAAATAAAAATTTGCTATCAGAATAATTTCACACACAAAAATAAATCAAAGAGATCACACAGAAAAGAACTTGAGAATGACTTCCATGTTGAAAAATGTGCAGAAACCAAGACCAAACATATCAGTCATATCCATATACGTGAACAGGCTAATATCACCTATTAAAAGAAAAAGATTTTCAGATTGGGTCATAAAGGAAAAAATTGTATGCTGTATAAAAGAGACCCATGAGAAAGGTCATTTAGCCATTTTAGATAGGTTAAAAATAAAGTTTTCACAAAGATGTATCAGTCGAATGCAAGTACAAAGAAAGGACTTCAAGCCAAAAAGACACAAATGGGTCAAAGACAGGCACATTACCATGTAAAATTTGCAGTTTACAATGAGCATACTTATTAGTTATCTGTTGCTATATATCAAATACCCTAAAATTGAGCAGTTTAAAACAATGAACACTTATTACCACGCAGAGGAAGAAGTAAATCTGGAGCGGCTCCGCTGTGTGGTGCTGGCTCAGGTCTCCAGTGAGGCTGCAGTCAGGCCGTTGGCCCGCGCTGCAGGCAGCTGCAGATTCACTGGGCCGGGCAGACTTGCTTCCAGGCTCGCTCACCTGGCAGCAGGCAGGAAGCTTGTGGCCTGCACGGACATGGCAGCTGGCTTCCCGATGGCAAGGGACAGGGTGGGATGGGGGTGGGGGCGAGAGCGGAGGGAGTGAGAGAGAGGGGGACTGAGAGAGACGGAGGAAGAGCCCAAGATGAAAGTCACGGTATCTTTATAACCTGTTCTTGGAAATGCTATGTATCATCACTTCTGCCGTATTGTATCGGTCAGAAAGACCAACTGTGGTACAGTTTGGGAGGGGACGACACAAGCATGTGCACACTAGGAAACATTTCCCATAACATTTATGCATATTAATCTATGCACAAAATAATATTGCATCAACATTTATAAAACTATGGGAGATGTGAGAAGAAATAAACCACAAATACACTAGTAACGGGACACTTAATTTAGCAATCTTAATATGTGATAAGGCAAGTGGATAAGAAATAGTTAAAGATAGAGAAAACTAAATAACATTTAAAAATCTATACTCTAAAAACAGTAATCCTCCTTTTTAATTCAATTGCCCATAAACTATTCATGAAAATAAGTATTGGGCCACAAAGAAAACCTTGATAAACTACAAAAAGTGAAAATAGATTGGATAATATTTTCTGTTTACAATAAGTCTAAATTAGAAATTTAATCCTAAAAATCAGAAAACAAAAGGCCCCCTTACTCAGAAATGAAAACAAACAACTGTACTAACAAAAGCCTTGGGTCAAAGAAGAATTAAAAACCCAAATTTCAGGATATTGAGAAAATTAATTCTGATGATAACACTGCATGCCAAGCCCATGGCACACAGCCAGTGGTGCTCCCAAGCTGGTGCTGCTTGTGAACGAGTGGGTAGGTCAGACAGACCACGTTTTCCAACACCCGACCTTCATCAGCAGTGAAGCGATATTTTGCCCTCCATCTGTATTATTCTCAATTGATTCAGAATTTGGACAAAGAGAGATGTTTTTTGTTGGGCTTCCTCAAGGCCCGCCATACTACTAAATGATGAAATGGGACAAAAGAAAAAAAATTAGAGAAATAAAAACTAGAAAAGGGGCCATAAAGTTATCAGTACTTACAGATGACTGTATTCCTGGAAAACATAACAAATGTACTCAAAAACCATTACCTCCAGTAAAAGGATTTTGTGAGATGTATATGTAAAGTTAATAAGCAAGAATCAATTACGTTCATGTGTAAATATAACCATTTGGAAGACATAAGGAAAGAAAACATCTCCTTTACAAGGGTGATGACAATAACAGCAAAGTAAACCACTTTGCAGTCAAATTAACATATAAGAGCAAAACCTATACCCAGAAAATGTTGAAACACTTAAGGACGCAAAGAACACACAAATAAATGAAAAGACCATGTTTTTGGCTAGGAAAGCTCAACATCATAAAAATGTCAATTGTTCCTAAGCTAATTTCTAATGCAATCCCAATAAAATGCCAACAGTTTTTTTTAAAACCAGACAAACTAATTCTAAAGTTCATGTGAAAAAATAAAGAAATGATACATTCAGGAAAACCCGGAAAAGAAGAGTAATATCAGGGGACTAGCTCTACCAGACGTTAAAACACATTAAATTCTCAATAATTGAAATAGGGAGGAACTGAAGCATGAGTAGCAAGACAGGAACATCAACCATAATAGAAAGTCCAGAAATAGGGGTGAAGACACGTATGGGAGTTTAGGACATGAAAAACCGGCCTCTAAAATCAGTGGGGGAAATGACTCACTATTCAATAAACATAGTTGAGGGTCACTGGTTGGCCATGTGGAAAGAAGATAAAGTTAGGTTTATATCTTGCCCTGTGCGCTAGGATAAATTTCAAATGAATTAAAGGTTTAAAAGTGAAAATTGTGTTACAAATATGCTATTAAAAAACACGAGAAAATCCTTTTGTAATCTTGGAACAGAAAAAAATCTTTTAAATTATGGCTCGAAATAGAGAAGACAAGGAAACAAATAGAAACATTTAACTGCATTAAGGAATCCTTTATGCCAAAATGTAAACAAAGTCAAAAGGTAACTTAATGGGCTATGATATATAATGGTCATATTTCATCAAAAGGTGAGCTTCCCTAGCTTAGAAAGTGGTCCTGGAAATCAAGGAGATAAAGAACCAAACGCTCAGTGGAAAAATAGGCGGAGAACATGAACAAGTGGATCCCAGAGGAAGGTTCTACCTCACTCACACTGAGAGAAATGCAGATTAAAACTACACTGAGATATTATGTTTTTACCTGTCTGAATGATAAAAGATACCCCAGGGTCTGAAAACATGCTTTGTTGTCAAGACCAAGGAAACAGTGCTGTGGGGTGTGAGTTGGCACAGTCCTTCCTCATAGGGGGCAATCTGGCAAAACCCGGCTCCAGGTACAAACGCACATATGCTCGGTTAGCCAGGGCTCCCCAGAGGAACCTGGGTGCAGGCAGATCAACACAGAGGGGGTTTACCGCAGGAGCTGGCTCACGTGCTCACAGGCTGAGAAATCCACGGCCTGCCATCCGCAAGCTCGAGGACCCGAAAGCCGGTGGCATTCAGGCCCAGCCCAGCAGCCGAGAGGCAGGCTGCCCAAGGGCAGGGAGAGGGGGGCGCGCGCTGGAGAAGGGAGAGGGGATCGGCCGCTGGCCTTTCTGTTCCCTTCGGGCCCTGGACCCGACGCGCCAACCTGCACGTGATCGCCTGAGGGCTGAATCAAGCGCTAATCCCTTCCAGAAACTCCTTCACAGACACACCCAGAAGTCACGTTTCCCAGCTTCCTGGGCATCCCTTAGCCCAGTCAAGCAGACACATAAGATGACCCATCACATTCTCTGACCCAGAAGTTCCATTTCTAAGAATTAGTTCGAAAAATAGGTTTGCACGTGGGAAATGACATACGGAGTTCTTCGTAATAGCTAAGATGGGAAGCAGCCTAAATGCTCATCAATAGAGGAGTCGTTAAAAAACAAACAAACCGCCCAGGAGATAGCGGTTCGATTCCCGGTCAGGGCGCAGGCCCTGCTGCGGGCTCCATCCCCAGTGGGGCTGTGCGGGAGGCAGCTGATCAGTGACTCTCATCATTGATGTTTCTCTCTCTCCTTCTCCCTTCCTCTCTCTGAAATCAATAAAAATACCTTTAAAAAAACAACAGCAAACAAACCTACGGTGTACACATTATTTCCAGAGGAAAGCCATAAAACTGTACAAAACAATGAAGAAGTGTCAATGTACTGATGTGGGAAGATCTCTAGGACCTACTGTGAGGTGAAAACTCTAGTGCTTATGGCACATTACCATTTGCGTAAAAGACGGAGGAAAGCATGTATATTTGCTTGAATATGCATAATAAACATGCATTTATCTGTTTACAAGTAGAATGAAGATGAATGTGGGAGGGAAACTTTTTATTTTATACCTTTTTATTTTGTCCTATATCGAGGTGTTACCTATTCAAATAATTTAGTGCAATTTATAAAAATCTCATAAGCAAAATAATATCATACTTGGCACAGGTTTAGATAATAGGGTAATGGATCAGAATAGAGAGACTACAAACAGACTCCTATTTACACAGAGACTTTTAACACAATAGAGGTGGCATCCCAACCAGTGGGAAAATGAAGGACAAGCCAGCTAGTTAGCTGTGTGGGGAAAGTTGTTATCTATGTGGAAAAAGTAAAAGGGGATGGCTAACTCTCATTCTGCACAAAAGTTAACTTTAGAATCAACATTGAAAATTATGGGAAACAAAAACTTAACACTTTTAGGAGAAAACAGAGGAGTATCTTTGTGGCCTCAGGGTATGAAAGGATTTCTTAAACAATTCACAAAAAGCACAAACAAGGGTGGAGAAAGATGGATAGATTTGACTACATTAAAATTTAAACATTTACGCGCATCAAAAGACACTATAAACAAAGTAAAAAGAGAAGTCACAGGCCAGGAGAGGGAATTTGCAATGCATATAACAAAAAAATGTGATTTCTAGCCAGAATATGTAAAAAGACCCACGTATCAATTAGATAGTGCAAAGGATCCCACAGAAAAAATAGTAAAAATATAGGAAGATCCGTTCACAGAAGAGAAAACCTGAATGTTAATACATATTTGAAACTGCTCAAATGTGCTACTAATTGATGAAAAGCAAAATAAAGTCACAGTGATTATATTATGCACACATCAGATCTGCAAACATGTGAAAGTCTGCCAATTTCAAGCGCTGAAGCCACTGCGATGGAACAATGGGAGCGCATGCACTGCAGATGGGAGTGTAAATTGGTGCAACTGCTTTGAAGAGCAAATTGGTAATATCTGATAAAGACACACGCGCATTTCATGCACATATGAAATTTTCACACAAGGAGGCATGCACAGGAATAGCCTCTGCAACACTGTGTGAAAGAGTAAAAAAAAAAAAATTGGATACAATTTAAATGGTCAAGAACAGAATTGACGGCTAATTGTGGTTACGCTGAAACGTACTGTTAGTGTTGACAATAAAAGAACCTGAGCTACATAAATCTCACAAACACAGTATTTAACAAAAACAAAACACACACGATGCGATATACAGATGACGTACTACAGCACTGTACACTTGAAACCTATATAATTTTATTAACCAATGTCACCCTAATAAACTTAATAAAATTTAAAAAAACACACAAGAAAAGCAAATTGCAAGAAGATGTATGGTATAATAATATTTGTATAAAGTTTAGAGGCAGGCAGAAAAGCATATATAACGTCTATGCTCACACGTTCTTTATGCAATGTGCGGAGGGGAAGGATACCGCGTATCAGAGAGCGGATTGCCTCTGTGGGGAGGGAAAGGAATGGGGCGGGCAGAGGGCTTCACAGCTCTTCACTGGACGCGAATTGTTTTATTTTCAAGCAGACGGTGGGTATGTGGGTGTTTGTTTTTTTCCTCTACATCTTTTGATGTCAGACATATTTTAAAATTGCAAAAGATGACGTGTTCCTTAACAACAGAAATAACTACCATAATAGAAAATACATTGAGGTATAAGATAACTTTTTGTTTTTTACGATAGCTACAGAAACTATTAATTATCTAGAAATTAACTTATTACAATACCCAACTCAGTGAAGGACCAAACGGCACTTCCTTCTCCCCCACCCCCACCCTCACCTTCACCCCCACCCCCACCCTCACCCCACCCCACCCCACCCCACCCCCACCTCCACCCTCACCCTCACCCTCACCCCCACCCTCACCCCCACCCTCACCCTCACCCTCACCCTCACCCCCACCCCCACCCCCACCCCCACCCTCACCCCACCCCCACCTCCACCCTCACCCTCACCCTCACCCCCACCCTCACCCCCACCCTCACCCTCACCCCCACCCCCACCCCCACCCCCACCCCCACCCTCACCCCCACCCTGTGCTTTGATGAGGACAATTGATGGCCTCTGGATTTCACCAGCTAACGCGTGTGAAGCACCGGGCGCAGGTCTCACACAGCAAACACGGATTAAATGGGATCAGTTATGACGGTTTAATCCAGCACCCCGTGAGGTGGCCTCTCACACTTTGACTTTGTTGGGGATTCTAAAAGGTCAGGGTCCTGTGAATGGTAACAGAATAAACAATAACCCACTTACTCATGGGGTGGGGGGTGGTTTCCATTTGTGAAGGAGAAAGGGGACCTAGAGGGGGAAAGGGCCTGGCCCGCTGAGCCAAGACTAGAACCCGGGGTTGGGTTGAGGAGAAGGAGGAGGGCGGGGAAAGGAACAGGCGAGGAAGGGACAGGAAGGGAGAGGAGGGGACAGAGAAGAGAGGGAACAGCGAGGCCTGAGGAGGTAAGACTGCATTCGCGGCTGCCTGATGGCTGGCTCCCGACGGCTTCTGTTCTTTCTCACGCACCGTCGAGGACACCTCAACCTCCTCTTCTGGGGGAACTTGCTTGTCAGTCTTCATGGTGCTGTTTTATTTTCTCCGTGCAGTGGCATCTTTTGGCCAGCTGGGCACTTCCAACTCTGACTGTTTTTCTCTGCATTCTCATGGAAAACCACAGGTTCCTAACTGGTCCCCAGCACAGTGTCAGCCCCTTGGAGTTTCAATCAGGAGAAGCCTGGTGAGAGATGAGTGCATGGGCCTCCCCATGGTCTGTCCCTGGTGAGACACTGAGTCCCGGCAGAACACACAGTCATCAGTGGGGTAGAGTGGGTCCCCAACCTGGGGACAGACCACCAAGGATCTCAAGGCCCATGGGAGGGGCTCTCTAACCTACTGTTGTGGGTGTCCCCACTGTCCATTTCACCTGCCAGCCACAGCCACAGCCACAGCCACAGCCACAGCCACAGCCACAGCCACAGCCACAGCCACAGCCACAGCCACATCTGCACTCCCAGGAAGTGAAAGGCAGCTCTTAGGGATAAGCTTGGAGACCCCTCGATGGAAAACATCACATCCCTGTGGAGGGCAGAGCATTATAGTTGACATGCTACCTCACATGATGCTAGGGACAGCCCCACTCTGTGGTTAGGCCGGAGGAAGGACCAGACGGTAGGAAAGGGCACTGGTTCCCTCCAGAGCTCTGCATCCTGTGAAGATTACGCTGTACAACCTTCACACTAACACTGCAAGGTGGGTTTTACCAATTCCAGCTCACAGAAGAGGAAGGCAAGGCTCCAGGATGTGAAGTAAATTAGCAAAGAAACATAGTGAGTGCTTGGGGCCAATGCTGACAGAGTCAGGACTCGAACTTAGAGACAACTGATTGCAAAACTAGTTCTTTCTGCTGCTATTCCATGACGCCTTATGCTGAAATCACATGGAATGGAATACTATTAGAATTACTGTCTGAAAAAGGGGAGTGCAGAATTCAGGGGAGAAGGCTGGAGCCGCAGAGACAACGATGAAATCCTGCAGCAGGTGCCAGAGGCTGGATTGGAAGGCCTCTCAAGAGCTGATCTGGCCCAGGTCTCAATCTTCAGGCTGCGATATCAGGAGATGGGTCCTCTGGTCTTGTCTCTAAGTTCTCCTTCTGGGTTATGAATGCTCAAGCCATGAGCTCTCTGGAAAATCACTTCTTTACATCTAAGCCTGTGTCCCCTGCATTCCAACCATCAGCACACTTTGGGATGTGGATGTCGGCCCATGGCATGACCGCTGACCCCAGCCTCAGCAGGGACCTCTGTGTCCCCCGCATGAAACTCCTCCTGTGAGGCAGGGGCCAACTTCTTCAGTACAGGGAATGGAAATATAGGGCGGGGCAGAGGCAGGTTTACAGTTGTGAGTACACGAAAAACAGTTTATTCTTGTATTATTATTTATTAATTATTGTATTTTTTTCATACGAACAACTATAAGCCTACTTTGGCCCCACCCTATAGTCTAGTGGCGTAGTGGCAAAAGGACATGCGTCCAGGCTCAAGGCGCAGCCCTCAGGTGGAAGGGAAGCAGGGGAGCAGAAGCAGCAGTAAATTCAAAGTCATCATCTGCAGACCCCGGTTTCTACATCCATGCTCCCTGCTCCAGTGCCTCGCAGGGGTGCGTGTGTGTGTGTGTGTGTGTGGTGGGTGTGTCTATGTAGTCTTTGCTGTCTCATCCTCTTGCATTTATTCAGCAACCCTTGCAACCCTATAGGGAGAGCTACAGGCCCTTGCATGGATCCCCGCGCCCCCGGGACATAGTCCAAGTCCTGATTCCCCCTGACCCGCTGATGGCCCCTTGGTGTCTTCTCTTGCCCTTCCCGATCATGGCCCCTCCCCCCCACTCCCCAGGGGCTTGCCGTTCTCAGGCCGCCCCAGGCCTACTTACCTGTACACTTTTGCACATACAGCGTCTCTGCTTGGAATGTCCTTTCCCCTTCCTATGTCTACCACCATAGTCAAGAGCCGCTTCCTCCAAGAAGCATTCCCTGGCCTGAGCAGGGTGAGTTTACTGCATGTGCCTTTGCCATGGAACTTTTCTCACCCTCCCCGTTGCCCCTCCCCCACTGTAATTACCCATCTCTGAGTCTGTTTTTCTTCCACTGGGCTGTGACCTACTTGTGAGAAGTGGGTCTAACCCATCACTGCATTTCTAGAGTCCCACCCTGGGCCAGGCGCAGTGTGGGTGTCCAGTGAGTGTTTGATGAATGAATGAATGAGCAACCATGTCAGGGTTATGGCTGCTGGCGGTGGGTACCTGCTGCCTGAATTGAAATCCTAATACTGTGCTCACTGTGTGTGACTGTGGGCAAGTTACTAATCTTCCTGTGCCTCAACTTCTCATGTGTAAAACTGGGTCAAATAGGGGTGCTTGCCTCATGGAGTTGTTATGAAAACCAATGTGTCAATATATGAAAAGCACTTAAAATGGTGTCTGGACATGGTATCAGCTTAGTAAATATTACTTGTAATTTTTATTGCAACTAAATCATTTGTTCATTTATTCAATCATCACTAATTCCTCCCCCATAAAACATTTCATCTAGTGCCTTTTCTGTGCCAGGCATTGGATGAGGTGCTGGAGTCACAGGTGAAAATCAGATCGCTCTTGTCCTCAATATGGGAGGGATCAGGGGAGACAAACACAGAGACTGGTAATCCCATCCCCAGGGAGGGGTGCCCAGTGCTCAGAGGAGCATGGCTCAAGGCAGCGGACAAGCCCCTCTCCTCTTGGAGCTCACTGAAGATGAGGTGGCTCCAGGGAGAGGCACCTGTATAAATGAGAGCTGGACCTGGGAGGTCCTTGGGGTCTGGGAGCCCCCAAATCCAGGGCCTTTGATTTTTCATTGACTAATGCTGCGTTTCATTGAACGGAAGCTTCCTGTTAAATCAAAACAGATGAGGTTTTAAAAATAATTCTAATTGATTCCATCCCTAGAGTTCAAATCGGTAGCTCTTGGACCAAGCCAAGAGAGGAGTCGTGCGAGTACGCACGTGTGTGTGCACGTGTATGTGGGCGCTTGTGTATGTGCACACCCAGATGACAACAGTGGTCACTTTTCAAACACCTACAGCACACCTGTCAGTGCTAGGCATCTTTCCCACTTGATTTCACTTAGTCTTCACACCACCTCTAAGAGGCAAGAGCTATCATTAGCACCGTTTAAAAGCAAAGAGACTGGAGCTCAAGAGAGGTCAAGACACGTGTCCAAGATCATGAAGCTGTAAGTGGTAGAGTCAGGGCTTGGGCTTGGTTCTTTCTAACTTCAAAGCAACACACAGCGAGGGATTAGGAGAGGAGTGAGAACAGAAGATGAGAGGGAGTCGCCAGGCTTGTTTTGCCGAGTCGAGGACCTGAGAGATGTGTGGTAACAACAAAAATAACAATAATAGATGGCACCTGGTGAACGCGCCTACCACGTACTGTCATTGGCTGGGATCACCTAAGGGGAAGTGAAGGGCAAAATTCAGATGAGCCAAGGGGACCACAGTCCTCTTTCAAACCAGCAAGTCCCAAGTCCGGCCTCCTGTGGGTCTTTCAGTGCAGCCATGGGGAAAGCAATGGGGCTTCGAGGGAGATCAGTGTGTTGATCCAAGCTCTGTTATTTCTATTATTTCCTAACTCCAGTGGCTGGTGTCCACTGAGCCCCAGTTTACTTATATGCGTGATGGGACAACAATGTTCACTGCAGAAGGGGATGAGTTAATGGTTGTGAAAACAATAGAAACATGGGGGACTCGACTGTTGCTTTGGGGTGCCCTGAGATGGCAACAAGGTGGTTCAGATTCTCTGGTGTTCAAAACTGGTTTCTCTCAAGATTTTATAGACCATGCTAACTCTAGATCCCAACCAACTTCGAATCCATCCTTAAGTACCTTGCTCTTGGTACTTTCTCTGATCTACCACAAATGCTCTCTCCTGGCTGCTCTGTGGGGTGTTGAGGGGAGAGGTGGAGGGATTTACCTGATTGCCAAGTTTGGGAGAAGGAACTAGGCTTGAGTGACTTAACTTTCTCCCTCTCTCAGGGATCAACCTGCTTGCAGAACAATTGTCCAGGCCACCCAGCCTCTTACCTGCCAGGTCCACACTCATCTTTTCCTACGAGTGAGCCAAACCTAAGTCCTGTGGGCCTTGACTTTCTCTCCACTCCTTTGCCTTCCTCCCTGAATACAACAGGGAGTTGGCTAGAGACACAGCTAGACTTTACACTCAACTCAAGTTCACGTGGGGGTCAGGGGAGATGAGACAATCACACAGGAAACCACTGGAACAGATCCAAGAGGGAAGGGAACCCAGACCTGGAGTGTGCCACCAGGACCCCTCCTGGGTAAACAGTGGACTGAGACAGCCAGGGGCACACCACCCCAGACCTCTTCCCTGGGCCCAGACCCTCACACCTAAGTTGCAGAGCAGACATCTACACTGGAGCCTCCAGGTTAACTCGGCCCAGTAGAGCCCCCACCTTCCCCACACCCTGTGCCCGCTGTGAGCGGAGATATGGCCACTCTTTTCAGTCTCCTTCTAAATGGTGGGTGATGTGAGGGCAGGGAGGGTGCCATAGTCACATCTGTTTCCTGAGCACGGAGTATAAAGCTTCAACTAGAGCTGGTCTGCAGAGGAGTGACTGAACAAGGGAGCCGAGGCAACAGACCCTGGAGCTGCAAGAGCGGTGGAGGGGATGGGAACCAGCAAAGTGGGCTGGAGGGTCCTAGTGAGGTGCAGGGGAGTAGTAACTGTTGGGCCCAGTCGTGATGGTACAGCCCTCACAAATGGCTCTAGGACTTTTTAAGAAGTGAGGGAGTATTGTGTGCCTGGTCACCCCTAATTCTAGGTTTGGAGTCAGAAACACAGGGGACCGGAGGAGTTTGAGTTGGTCATTTACATGGGGAAATTGTAAATGGGAAAGATAAACATTGGAAAATTAGGCACTGACCCATGGCTCACCACTGGGACAGGGAAATCTGAGCCAAGCTCATGGAAAAACTATAACCAGAGTAGGTTGAGCTGCACCATCCCAGAAAAGCAGATGGGGGCGACCATAAAACCTGACCCCCCTGAGTCAGCCAGGCCAAGCCAGGTGCTATTTTTAGATGCCAGTATTATTTTAAAGCATTCCTCCTCCTTGAAATGCTGCCCTTTGCCCAGGCATGCAGTGTGGTCCATGTCGCCTGACCTCCCTGGGTCTCCACCTCTCCATCCGTGGAATGGGGTAATCTCTCTCCTTCCCTGTCAATCAACATGGATCTACTTGAGATAAAGAGAGAATGCTTTTGCTAGAACATTCTAGAACTCTGTGGTTTTGATTCCCTTCTTCACTTTTTGTCCTGCATTGGGAAGAGAGAGAATACAGGCTTTGGAGCTAGCATCTCAGTTCTCAAACCTTCCTAACTGTGTGCCGCTGGGCCTGGTTTTGCAGCTCAGACATCTATAAAAGGGGGGCGTGGCAGGAGTGAAGGGCCTTCTCCAGCCTCACCTTACTCTACCTTTCCAACCCTCTTGCTCAGTCTCCCCATATGTCCTTGTCTCTGTCTGGGATGCCATTTCCCCTTCCCTCTGGTGTCCACACTCCTTCGGCTACTCCACATACGCTCACTGGGCACCTACCAACTCTCTCCCAGGTCATGCACTAGGAGGTGAGTGCTGGGCTGTGGAGCCCAACCTGGGGACCCCGAATGCTTCCCACATGTGTAGTGCCTGAGTGGGTCCCAAGAAGAGAACAGGGGTTCACAGGAGGGGAAACAGGAGCAGATATTCCAGGCCAAGGGGACGGTGTGGGCCAGCGTGCAGGCAGATGAAGCTCAGCACATTGCTGTTTCAGGCCCACAAAGTGCAGGGTGAGGTGTGGGGTGGAGGTTTCTGGAGAGGTTCTTTAGGGTTAATGAGTTTGTACATATTCTGTCTGAGAGCAATGGGGAACCATTGAAGGTTTTTAAGCAAGGGATTGATAGCGATTTGCCATCTTCCCTCCCTGTAGGCCCTGATCTGACCAGGGGCCACATGCAGTTTTTCTCTGGGTGCTTCATAGCCAGTCTGCCCAGTATGGACTTGTTCGCTTCCATTCCCACATGGCCTCCAGGTCCTTTCTTAACCCTCTGATATCATGCCCACTAGGGAAGGACAAGTCCTTAAAGATTATCTAGTCCAAATCCCCATTCTATAGATGGACAAAATGAGGTCCAGAGAAGGGCAGATTCAGGGCTGGAGCCTGGGTCTTCTGACTCCCAGCCTAGGCCTCTTGCCCGCGCCATGCCCTGCCTCTCAGAGTTCCTAACATGCTGGGCGTGGCGGGAGGGGTTGTGCTTGCAGGTCTGTGCGGGCTGTGTCACTTCTTGGGATGCAGTTAGTCTCTTCATAGCCTATCTGCTCCCATCCATTTTAAGGGCAAGTCACTTGTAAAACAGTCAAAATTAAGTCATTTATAGCAGAGGAGTTTGGAGTGGGTTATAAAAATGCATGGCTGGGGGGCAGGGAAATTTTCTTTTTCCATTTCTTTTTGGACTTTTTCTTCCAAGGGCTAAACTGGAGTTGTCTGGAGCCTGGTAAACTCCTGAGAGATGAGTACCAGGTGGAAAACTGGGGAATGGGCATGACCCAGGCACTTCTGGAAAAGGCTGGGCCAGCGTGAAACTGGGCCAGCATAGGAGAAGGCCAGGAATCCTGACCTCAGAATTCCAGGTCTGAGGAGTTTCTTAAGAAGAAAGAGGAGATGTGGAAGGAGTCAAAGAAAGCCAGGTTCTTGTCTTAAGCCTCTGATACCATGTCCTCTAGGGTAGGACAAGTCCTTAAAGACTATCTAGTACAAACCCCAATTCTATAGATGGACAAAATGTGACCCAGAGAAGGGCAGATTCAGGACTAGTCTGGGGGAGATTCAAACTAAAACCAGAGTTTGGGAAAGAGAGAGCCCACAGGGACAGGGGAGGTGGGGGCGAGGCAGTCTGGGGGTGGGGTGGGGCACTTCGGGCTCCTGCCCTGCACTCAGGACTGTCAGCCTCTCCTCACTCAGGGTCCTCCTCCCTGAATTCCGAGGCTGCTCCCTGCCCTGCTCCATGGCTGTGAGAGTCAAAGGAGACTATGGGTTGTGACAGCATCCTGTAAAGGTCTCCTGAAGAAAGGGAAGCATTGTGAACATCATCGTTACCATTTCCAACAGACAGTGAGGCTTGGTCCTGGGCCCTGGAAGAACCTCAGCAGACAGAGAGCCCGGCCTGAGCCTGCCCAGAGCTCTGAGCCGGCACATTGCCCCACAGTCCTGGCCTGTCGATCTGCCATCCAGGACAGTACTGAGTACTCTCCCATGAGGGAAACCTACAGCACAGCACTTCTCCACCTCAGATCTCCACCCATCCACTGTCTCCCTGAGTCCTTGCCCTGAACCTAGGAAGCAGGTGGGGCAAAGACCATTTGGCTATCATAGGGCAACTTGCCCAAAGCCATGCAGCTACTAAGTGGAAGAACCTGACTCGCTAAAGCCAGCATTCTGGCCATTGGGACCCTAGATTCCCTAACAAATGAAGGTGGCCTGTAGCCACAGAGTTGGCATCATTCAATGGTACTTGCTAACATTTCTCAGCACCCACTCCATGCCAGGGGCTCTCCTAAGCACTGTAAGAGCAAAGCATTGCCCTTGGTTAGCCCCTACACCAGCCCTATGAAGTAGGTGTGTTCATCATCCCATGTTTTATGAGGAAATGGAGGCACAGAGAAGATCAGCAACTTGCCTGAGATCACACAGCCAGAAAGTGGCAGAGCTGGGATTTGAACCCAGGCAATCTGGCCCCAGACTCCAAGTTCTTAAACACTAGCTGAATGCAAGCAAATTCCCAGGGGGAAATATCCTGGAGGAGTTTTCTGGAAGAAAGTGGCATGTGATGACTACCTAATTCTTTGCTGAGATCAGCCCTTGGCAGGGAGGCCGGAGAGTCCCAAGCCCATAGGGAGAAAGGCAGCAAGTCTGAGTGTGAGCACCAGGCTTAAGTCTCTCGGTGCTGGGGGATCTCATGTGTCATGTGCAGTTGTCAAGAGCAGGCCACCCCCAGTCTCCCCACGCCCCCTCAACTCTGTACGTGGTACCACCATCCACAGGCTTTGAGAGCTAGAAACCTGGCCACGGTCCCTGATTCCTCCTCTTCCCCTGCAGCCAGTCTACCTGGAGTCCAGTCAGTGCTTGTCCAGAATACCTATTGACTTTGTTCACCTCTCTGCCTCCCTCGCTGCCACCCTCCTGGATTAATAGCCTTCCAGGAGGTCTCCCTGCTTCCCCTCTCACCCCACCTACTATCCATTCTCCACACAGCTGTTGAGGGGATTTTCTTAGAATATAAATCAAATCACATCACTCTTCAGCTTAAAAACTCTTCATTGCACTTAAATAAAATCCAGATTTCTGGCCATGGCCTAGAAGGTCCTGCCTGGCCTGGCCCCCGTTAACCCCTCCAACTTTACCTGTGCGTTTTACCCTTGCTCACCGTGCCCCAGCCTGACTGGCCCAGTTCCCAGAGTCCACCAAGCGATATTCCTTCTCAGGGCATTTGCACATGCTGTGCCCTCTGCCGAGAACAGCTGTTTCTCATTCTTCCTGCGGTTAACTTCTCATAAATGTCACCTCCTCAGAGCTGTCTTCACTGCTCATCCTCTGGTTGGTTTCCTTCATATCACTTGTCATGACTTAGAATTATTTCACAAGGGAGGCCTTGTTACCATCCTCACGTCAAGGCAATGTCTGCTCTCAGCCTTGTCAGGGTCCAACGTGGGGGACCGTGGTTGGAGCAGGGAGTGGGGCTGTGAGCTCACCTTGAAGCGAGTCGTTTGGACTGGAGGAGAGAAGAGGAGGAGGACATCCAGAGAGAGAGAGCAGCATTTAGAAAAGCTTGGATGGAGGGGGTCTGCTTGGCCGTGGCAACAAGTGACTGGGCTGGGAGGGGGCATGGGGAGGAAGGTCCTAGCTGGGGGGCAGGGCCAGGTGTGAAGTCCACCCACTTTCCCTGCCCAGTGCCACGGCCATGGCCGTGTTGATAGCACCACCAGCAAGGGCTGGGTGTGCCCGAACTTGGAAATTGGGGCCAGGGACCCTGGTGAGGTCTGGCAGCTGCAGCTTTCCCGGTCATACTCCTGCCACCGACCCTTCCCAGGGTCAAGTACAGGGGTCTCCTCAGAGGTGACTGTGAGATGAGGAAAAGCGGGTGTCCTGGTGTGGCAGCCCTGAAGGCTACGTGAGTGCACGTGGAATATGTGCGCGCGCGCGCACTATGGGTCTGTCTGTGGGGAGTACAGTGTCTATGAGGTGTGGAGTGGGTGTGCGCACGTGTGCACGCACGTGTGTTTCTGAGGGACCTGCTGTGCGCTCGTGTCTGTGCACGCCTGTGTCTGTGAGTCCCAGCAGGCTGGCGTGTGATGTGTGTGGTATGCGTGAGGGCTGTGGGTGTGGGGCTGTCCTGTGCACATGCTCTCCCTTCAGCTGGTGTTAAAAACTCTTTGGACAGCTCACTAGGTAAACATTCAATAATGTAATTTGGAAACCCCGTCCCCAGGGCCCTGCTGTGTGGCCAAGCAGCTGGTGGGTGGTGGCCGGATTAAGATATTAGCGCATTAATGCCATATCAAAGCCCAGCACCCTGGGCCGCAGGGTGTCTGCTGACAGCCGCACAGTGCCCAGGGCTGCGTGGGCCAGCAGCCCCCGCTGCATCTTTCTCAGAATCACAAGGAGGCCTTGTGCTTGGAGCCCGCTCCCAGAGCCGCAGGGCTCTGCAGACATGAGCTCATGCCTGCCAGTCCCTTCGGGAGGCGGTGGGTGGCCTGCCGAACCACCAGGCCTCATTCCCGCCACAGGGGCGAGGACGTGGGAGGAGTGGGGGCCAGGCTTTGGGTCTGAGCTGGTCTTTTGACCTGGCCAAAGTAGGCGCTGAAGTGTTTGGTGACTGAATGAATGACTGAATCTCTTTCCAGGAACTTTCTTGAAATTCCCCAATAGCATGGACAAGTTCCTCTCGCCTCGACATTCCCAGTGCCTAGTAGTGCTTAGTACTCAGCCGTTGGTCAGGAACAGCATTGGATGGATGGACTGCTGATAGAGAGAGAACTGGACTGGAAGTCAGGAGAGCTGGATCTGAGGCCTGATTTTTGCTTTTGATCTGCTTGGTGGCCCTGGGGGAACTGTTCACCTGCCTGGGGACACCTGGCTTCCATAGAATAGAAGTTAACAGTGATGCTGAGTCCAGCCGTGAGTGTGAGCCTCCATGGGTGTGGAGGTCGTCCTGGGTCTGGCACCTTTTCCCTGGGAACTGAACATGCGGAAGGTTCAGAATATTGATGCAAATCTTTGTCCTAGAGGCCCTCAGGACTGACCTGAAAGGGCAGGAGCCAGTGCAGAGATGCCTACCCAGCAGATGGAGAGAGGAACATGGGGCTCAGATATGTGCCTGGGGGTGTCTGAACTGGGTCCATCTCCAAGACAATTTAACCTGATCCTGCACTGTAGAGCTGGGCAAACTGAGGCCCAGAGAGGAGAAGGGATGTATCCAAGGTCACTCCATAGAGCAGTGTCCATGCCAGGACTGGGACCAGTCCCTGAGCAGAGGGAGTCAGCCGTCTGAGTGCAGCAGGAAGGACACTGTGTGAGGAAGGGAAGAGGTAAGGGAGCGAGGTTGGGGCCTCAACATGGGCTGGGGCCTTGGGCTCAGAAGTGAAGGAGCATTTTTGTGACTATTAGGCTGCTAAACAATCACCAGGACTGCCAGTAATAATAGTGATAGTCAAGGGCTTTGGGATTGGTGATGGCGACAGAAACTCCCTTTGATGACAGCCTCTCTGAATGCCGGGTGTTGTGCCCAGTGCTCTACACATTTTCTCACTCATCCTTACAAAGGCCTATCCTCACAAAAATCCTGCAAAGGGAAAATGATTCGCCCCAGGTTACAGTGTTAGTAAGCCAGGAGCCAGCGTGCACTTGGACTCCAACTTCTTCACCGCTAGATGACACTGTGATCTCTAGAGGCAGGGGTATCCTGCCTGTGGTCCCTGAGCAGAGGCTCCTGGCCCCGTCAGGGGAGCTATAGAGCGGTCCCAGCATTGGGGACAATGGGGGCTGGGGGAGAATATCAGACCCGATGACTTGTGAGTCTATTGTTCTATTGCTGGAAGCAACTCAGATTCCTATGAACCTACACTCCTGAGACTGAGGAGTTTATGGATTTATGTTGATTCCTACCACATATCACCATCATTTGCTCCTCCAACCTTGAAAGGAGCTGCTGAAAAAAACAAGGACAGTGTCCCAGAGGCCCGTGTCTACTTTCCAGCCCAAAGAGGAGTGGTGTCCAACAGCGAATGGGGGACAGAATGAAGAAGGCATCCTCTCTGCTTTTGGGGACTCTTGATTCTTGGGATCCTAGCTTTTCAGAGTTAGAGAGTTCCTTGGAGGTTACTAACTTGAGGCTTGTCCATATCGTTTCTTCAACTCATTTTTACTTCAGTCAGCTCAATTTAGATCGGCTCAACTCAACTTAACTTAATATCATGAAATCCAACTCATCTTATCTCAGGATGCCACAAATCAAACTCAACCGATGCATCCCAACCCAATTCAAACCAATGAGTCAAACTCCAGTTCGCTCACCTCAACTCATTGCGTCACACCTCGCATTCCAAGCAGGAGAAAGAGCCTGCGAAAAACCATGGAAACCAGAGTGTTTGCATGGGGACACTGGGGGTAGGAGCACAGTAAGCTAGGTCAGCAACTGGGACAGAAAACTGCACAGCTGTCATGCCGGACTGGGGAGGAAGCTTTGCCCAACTTCACTGGCTAATGCCGAGCTTGATTCCAGAGAGAGGAGAACCTCAGAGCTCTGCCCTGGAGTCATGAAACTCATGCTAGGACCGCAGACGGGTCCTTAGGGAGGATGTTGGAAGGGAGGCAACGCCACAGTCCCCTCCCATATAAGCTCTGACCAGGGAACCACTTAGGTTCCTCACAGCTCGGCAGAATCTGGAAGCCATGGTTGCCTTCCTTTTCCAGGAGGTCCAGTAAAGAAGGAAATAAGTGGCCTAGAGCAAGCTGGGGAACCACCCCCAATCCCCGCAATGCACCCTGCTGCTTATTAGCTCTGTGTGTGGTCTGCAGCAGGCCACTGTGTGTTTCTGGACCTCAGTCTCCACATCTGTCAAATGTACCTCTCACATGGTATAATTCACGTCCAACAATGTGACTTGAACTTGACACCAAGCTCAGTGCCTGGCACCCATTAGTCGATGACCAAATAACAGAGGCCCTACCTCACTTCCTAACCAGTGGCCAGGCACCAGGCTATGGAGAACCACAATTTTGGTGAATATCCCAGCTCTGCTACTTATACCAACCATGTGACCTTGGAAAAACTACGCACCTTCTCCTCAGCTTCAGTTTCCTCAAGTGAAGACAATGCAGCATTTATCTCATAGCATTAAAAAGACAGCTGAGAGCACTTAACATAGATCTTGGCACTTAGTAAACATTCAATAAATGCTTTAATTATTACTGACCTCCTCCCATCCTAGGGGTAATTGATAAAATAAAAAAGCTTGTTTTCCTCTGCTCTGGGCCTCAACTTCTCCACCTATCAAGTGGGTGTGCCCATCACTCTTAAGGCCTCTTTTCTCTGATATTCTGGGGCTTCCAGGTTGTGCTTGCTCATGAGCCTCAAGGTCAGGTAAAGGTGGGGGGTATGCATTGAGGGTGGTTTCCAATCTGCTGGGGTGAGGCCCTGAGAGTTCCTAAACCACAACCCCTGCGGGGCCCAGGGAACCCCCGACCCCTTTTGCTTCTGCCCTCCCCCAGCGCTGCCATGGGAACCGTGAGAGCCAATGTGCAGCAGCTTGTGATAAATATGCATGAATGGGCTGTGGTCTGGGCTCCTCCTCTAGTCCATGTGGGGCACCTCAGTGAGCTAATTGAGGGCGGCCATTGTCCCTGCACTCCCAGCCTGGGCCCCATTTTCACATTCAAGTGCCTGGCCTTGGTTTAAAGTGGCCGAGTGGCGGGTGCTATTTTTATTCAACAAAAGCCCCTTGAGAGGATGGATGGAGGACTCTGTGGGCCAGCCCATTGCCTGAGCCCATTCCTGTCCAGGGCCAGGGGGAGGGGGTCACACCAGACCATCTGATTGTGATTGAGGTGGAGGCCGCAGGATGGGCACAATGGATGTTCGAGAGGTCCGTTCAGCTACTGGGATGAATAGAGTAGGCGCTTTCCCTTCAACCCCCATTAGAACCCGGTATAATTCCCCCCGCTGCGGGGAGGGTGGGCTCTTCAGGATGAGAAGGGGAAGAGGAGAGGATGGGCCGTAATAAAGCCAGAGGCTCTTTGAAACGCACCCTTTGCCCCCTCCCCTCCCAGGAAAATGTCCTTTTAGCTTGATGATGGCACAAGAGGCCTTCATGAAGGGCAGGAGAGCCTCGGGGACGACAGGTGGAAGGGGAGAGGTGTCTCACTCTACCCACAGCTCCTAAAATGCAAGGAGAAAGAACAGTGAGAGAGTCCCCAACATGGTGGTGGCCACCTTCAAACACAAGGACTAAAGGGAGGAGAAGGCTGGAAAAGGAGGGGTGCTCCGCTCTCATTCCACTCACTATCGGGAAGCACAAAGCTTGTGGCAGGCTGGTGTCCTGAGTGCCTCTGTCCCAGCACTCCCCAAATCTCACCAGCCAATAGGGGCTGGATCAGTCCTCCAGTTTATCAATGAGGAGACTGAGCTCAGAAAGCTTCATCGGCTTGCTCAAGATCAGGCACCAAAAGACAGCAGGGCTCAGCAGAGAGGACAATGATTTTGGAGGTGTTTGTTGGCTCTGTTCGTGAACCCCATCTTGGCCACCAGCTCAATGGCAGAACCTTGGGAAATTGAATATGCTTAGAAATCGGAAAAGAAAATGGCCTATGAAGAGGACAGCAGGAGAAATGAAACCAGCAGTGTCCCAGGAACCAAGAGAAGAGAGAATTTCAAGAATGAGGAAATGATCAGCAGCAGTTGCTACAGCTAAGCTAAAGTACTAATTCATACTAAGAAGTGGGTGGTTGATAGAGCCAGGAGGACACTGAGAGATTTCTAAGCATGACTTCCTTACTGTGAAGAGATGGGGAAACTAAGGCCCTAAGGTGAAGAGATTAATCTAGAATCACACAAAATTAACATCAGGGCTGTAGCTTGAATGCCATCCAAGGTTCCCATGAGTGGCTGCCTTCCTGGAGACTTTTTTTGAGACCTTCTACACTTTTCCTAAAAGAACAACTATTAATGTCTTACTTCAAAAGTTCTTTGTGGTTGGATTTGAGTTGATGATGAATATTTTTGCCACAGGAACAGACCATGGGGGGAATACTGAGGCTTTATCTTTAAAAGTCCTCCAGCCTGCTGGGCAGTGGCTGCACAGAGGGCCAGCCCATATTTTGAGGCCAATATACACGTGGACAAAAATTCCACAAATGGGAAATTCATGGAGTTTCCTCATTAAATCTCAAAGATAAAGAAAAAAATCCAGATAAAGGAGAAAGTTGAGAATGTTTTGGAGAAGAAAACGGGGGAAGGGGGTGACTGGAGAGTGTGAGCTCTCTGCTTTGTAGAGTTGTTATAGTCCCGAGAAAGGTGTCACACTGTGTGGTGCATGTCTCCTGGGAGCTAGGATGAGATTACAGACATATAGATGCCAGCCATATGTTAGGAAGAGCTTAGCAATCAGAAGTACCCCATGGTGGAGCTAAAATTCTTTAGGTAGTGAGATCCCCATCAACAGGGGTGTGCAAGCAGGGACTTGTGCATCCTGGGATTTTTACTGGATGGAGATTAGACAAGATGCTTCTATATTCCTTTTATCAAAATCTGGAATTTTCTCAGACACAGAGTGGTTTGGGTTTGCTGAGTGAAATGAAACCACCTGAAACTGCTTGGCAAATAACTGCTGGGGGAAAGGCTGCCCACTGTGCCAGGCCAGGAGGAATGTCCGCAAAGGAGCCTCAGCAGATGAGCCAGACCACAGCCTTGGCAAGACCAGATTATTCCATCACAACTGACAGGCGTTGCTAGAATGGAAGAACTCTGGGGGTTGACTGTTCAAAAGAAACTGCACCATTGGGATTTATGATAGTGCACAAGAGTGGTTCTGGGCACGGCCAGATTCCTATCATCCACCGGTGGGGACTTGACCGGGGACTTGTGTGTGTGTGTATGTGTCTGTGTGCTCAGCAGGGCTCCTGCCTGGCCATCAGTCGGTAGGTAGATCAATGAGTACTTTACTGAGCAACTTTTATTTGCTGGGCACTATGCCAGGAGCTGGGCTACACAATGAACAAGAGAAATCTGGGCCTTGCTCTCCAAGTGTGGCAGGCAGACACATAAACAGAATAATAATGGGTAACCCTAACATAGAGTTTATTCTTTAGCAGGCCCTATTCTAAATGCTTCTGTCAGTCAGGATAGGAGAGGTATGTTGCAGTAACAAATAACTCCCCAAATCTCTATGGCTTAAAACAGCAAAGGCTTATTTCTCATTCATATTACATGTTCCTTCTGAGTTAGCAGAAATGCACACTCAGAGACCCAGGCTGAGGGAGAGACAGGACTATTCCTCCTGGAAGTGGCACACATACCTCAGCTCACATTTCATTGGCTGTGATGGGCTTGGGAAGTTCATCCTGCCATATGCCCAAAGGAAGAGAGAATCAGTGTGCCTGTGAATAGCCCCAGTGAGTGCCACATGGCCTTATGTCCATTATGAATTTAAACTTCACCTCAGCTCAATGGAGTAGGTAATTTTATTATCCTCACTTTACTGATAAGGAAACTGTGCAGGGAGCTCTACTGGAGAGGTGCCAGCATGCAGTGATTTAGAGGAGCTGGGGTTGGGGGGCCTTGAGAGCATAAATGTGGCTCTAGCCTGGGGGCATCAGGGAGGGGTTGCTGGAGGGGGTGACATCTAAGCTGGAGAAAGGGGTAGGGGATCATGACAGTGCTCCAGGAAGAAGGAACAGCATGAACAAAAGCCAGGAGGGAGGAGGGTGCGTGGAGGGCCCAGTCAAGTATGGTGGGCTCCCCCTGAGTGGTGAGGTGAGGCGTGGTGAGCAGGGAGAGACCTGCAGCAGACGGAGAGTCTCTGCTTCTCTTCAGCCTGGATGCTGGGAGTCTGGGGCCTCGGGGCAGAGAAAGGGCTGTCTGATCTGAGACATTGAGCACCTATGATGTGTTGGCCTTGGCCTTGGAGCTCTCCCAGCCCTTATCTCCTGGGTGCAATCCCTTGACCTTTCGGGCTGAGTCTCCTGCTGCCAGTGTGCTTTGTTCTTATCTGACTTTCCTGTCCAGCTGCTGCCAAGTGGCTCTGGGGGTCAGCCGGACTTCACAGTCTGACTTTAGGGCGCCAGGAATGCCATCTCTGCCTTTTCTCTCCTCTGTCTGCAAGGGCCACCAGATCCTTTTTTGGGCAGGTAAACTGAGAGCAAACCCAGCGTTCCATAAGAGAATGAGGTCTGGGTCCTCAAGACGGCAGCTTGTCCACTCCGTGTCTTTGGAGAGAACTACTGATTCTACATACTGTGGGCATGCCCACCTCCAGGCCTGTGCTAAGGACGCTCCTCTTCCCAGCATAGCCTTCAGGCCCATCCTGACCCTCAGGTCAGCTGGACTGACCAAGTCTTCAACAGTGGAGATATCTGCCCTATTATGATAAGGAAACGATAGACTCAACTTAAGTAAATTTATTTTAACTACACACCTACTATATGCTCTGACCCTTGCTAAGCATCAGGAGAAGCGATTGCTTAATGGCCCTCTATCCGCCCTGAAGCTTTGATGTGTCATGTGTCCTGTCAATTCTTCCTCCTAAGCAGGTCTCAAATCCATCCCTTGGTCTCATTCCATCTGCTCCACCTCAGTGCTGGCTGTCGTCATCATTCTCCTGCAGTGTCTGGGGTGTCCTCTTAATTGGTCCCCATATACTACATCAAAGTGTGGAGGTCCTTCTAACAGGGAGATTTCATCATGTTTTCATTATAAGCATCACCTGATAATCTGCTTGAAATCCTTTAATAGTTCCTTGTGGACCTCAGGATATAGTCCATTAGCTTGGTATTTGAGGCCTTGTATCAACAAGCTGGCCACCCCTTTCTCCTATCTTAATTCTCCACTTAACTAAGCCATTCTTGCCCTTCTAGGCTCTACTCCAGCCACTTCTCTTCCAGGAAGCCTTCTCAGAATGCCCAGTCTTCAGAGATTTCTCCCACTTCCACCAGCTTTCGTCTGTCCTACTCAGCTCTGTCCTAGGTGGATTCAGCTACTTACACCTTCCTCCCTCTCATCCTGTCCGACAGATATTTTTGGCCAGCTAGGTAGATACCAGATGCGAGTGAATGAATGAATGAAAATATGGTGTGGTGATAGGTACTATGATAGAAGGATGCCGGGGCGGCTGTGGGGACAGAAGAGAGCATGGAGCAGGGTTCAGGCAAAGCTCCCTAGAGGAGGTGAAGACTCAGTCAAGTTTCAAAAGGGGTAGATATTTTCTAGGAGAGAAGAGTTCCAGGAAGAAGGAACAGCATGTGCAAAGCTGGAAAGTGGAGGAAATATTGTACGTTTATAAGTACATATGGCTGGAGGGCAGAGTGTGAGGCCAGAGGTGGCAAGAGATGAGACGGGGGGTGGGGGGATGGAATCAGGACCAGAACACGGAGAATAGTGTAGGCCTTAATCTTCACTCCAGAAGGAAGGTTTTAAGGGGGGGGGGGGGGTGACCTCTGCTCTTTTGGGCTTTAGAAAGATGAATCTAGCTGCAGTGTGGAGAGTAGGCTGGGGGCAGGGATGTGGCTGAGGGGCTGCTATGGAAATTCAGTGAAGTGGATGAATTCCAGAGACATTTAAGGGGTAGGCCTGGCAAGTCTTGGTGATTGATTGGATTGGGGAGTGGTGAGAGGGAGGGGAAAGAATAAAGATAATCACTGTGGAAATCCCAGGCCCTTGGGCTCTGACCACAGCCCACAGTGGGTCCCATCAAGTGCCTGGATGCTGTCCCTGGGGCTCTCAGCGTGGAGTCCCTGACGTCATTTACACTGAACAGACCCTGTTTCCTGTCTGGCCATGGAGGCCTCAGAAGGGATGCCCTGGAGGCTGGCCCAGTGGCTTCATTTGCCAGAGTGACTTGGCTGAGATTCATGGAGCTTGAGGGGTGAGTCTGGGCACTCAGTGTACGCATCCCCCCCTGCTCCTAAGGATGTCAGGGTGGGGTGGGATGCAATGGAAGAGGCAACAGAGGCCAACATCTTGGCAACCAGAGGGACAGCAGATACCAGGCAAGCTGACCTCTTCCGAGGGCTCGCAGAGTAGGAAGTGGATAGGAGTCAGATGCGACAAGCATTAATCGAGCTATTACTATTAGCCAAACACTGTGCTAATTGCTGGGGAGTCAGAGAGACACACATCTCTGACCTTGGAGAGTAACCAGCTCTAAGAAATAAAGTGTGCTGAAGGGTTTTTGCATGTAAGCAGTCCTGGGACAGGTGAAGGAGCCTGGAGGAGGGGAGAGAGGGCTTGGGAAGGTTGGGGGGGTGGCAGTCTTGGCTCTGGCTTTGCAGGGCCACTCTACTTCTATCAGCTGGGCACTGGCCTGTGCCCCACCCTCTCCTCACCCTTGACTCCCGGGGGCAGGGATTCCCACAGACTATGACAGACTTCTGACTGCTGGGGGTTAGCTGCAAGTTGCCATTCTCCATGGGGTATATCTCTGTTCACAAGGGCACTGTATCAGGGACCCTCTTCCCCTCTGTGCCACCAGACCAAGGATGTCTACCTTCTGGAACTTACTCAGCGTGGACTGTTGCTTTTATTTCTGAGGTTTTCAGGCTCCCTCTCACTCCAGATAGCCCTGACACTGGGATCTTGCTCTATTTCTCTCATCCATCCATTCATTCATTCACTCATTCATTCATTCAACAATTCTGATTATTTTTTCATATGGGCACTTGAGCAAGCACAGGGATACAGTAATAAACAAAGCATCTAAGCCCCCATTTCCATAAACCTCACAGTCTAAGAGATAGCAGACAATAGTTAATTATAACCGAGTGTGAAGAAAGCCTTCAGGGCCCTGAGGATGGGCTTGGACCAGGGTGGGGAGTTTAGCGTCTGCCTCTCAGGGCAAGTGATGTCTAAGCTGAGACCCTGGGTTGGGTGGTAGTCACTGAAGTGCAGTGTGGTGATGAGGGTGCCAGGCGGCAGGAACAGCCTTTGGAAGGGCACAGAGGGAAGAGAGAGCACAGGCATTCAGGCGCTGAAGGAAGCGCACGACTGTGAGGCCATCTCTGACTTTCCCCTCCTAAGCATCTGAGAGGGTTGCTCTTCCTGGCCTTCCTGTGGCCAGATGGTTTCATACGACGAGTTATGGGAAAGGAAGTGACATGTACCACTCCAGGGCTCAAGCATTTAATTGCCAGTGTGCAGCCTTCCATGGATGTCTTTCTTCCAACACGGTGACCATCCACTTTCAAAGTGGCTGCTGCTCTAGCAGCCTGGGACCCTGAGTGACGACAATGACCAGAGCCGCCCATCAACTCTCAATGGCCACATAATGCAACTGAGAAATATTGATATTTTAAGCTTCTGAGATTTCCGGTGTATTAGTTAACTGCAGCATAACCTAACCCTCCCGGACCAGTACAATGAGAGAGTGGGGAATATTTCCTACAGGAAATTAATTTATAACTTTTAAGCAGAGAGAAACCAATTAAGACACTTGTTTTAGAAAGACAGCCCTGGCTGCTGGGTGGGGCTCTGGCCATTAGTCTGAAACAGGCTGCAGTGACCCATGTGAGGCCTGAAGTAGGCTTGATATTGGGGTGAAAAGATGTGAATGGATCTGAGAAATCTACAGGAGGGAGAACTGATAGGTCTTCAGGTCTTGGGAACTGGGAGGAGAGGGCAGGAGAGATGCCAGTGACGACTTCCCGGTTTAGGGTGGGGCACCTGGTGGGTGGCAGTGGGTTCTCTGAAGTGGAAACACTGAGGAGGAGCCACTTTAGGGGAGAGAGAGTTCTGGTTGGGATATTTTGGGTCTCAGAGTTGTGAGAGCTCATGGAGGGGGTATCTGGTAGGCAGTTGAATGAATATGTGGGTCTCGATTCAGGAGAGGGGGAAAGACGGGTTGGAGTGAGAGATCTGGGGGCCAGAAGCACAGAGAGAGGACTGAGCCACTGGTAGGGAGCTTGTTCTCCTAGGGAGAGTGAGCAGAGCAGGGCCCTAGGACAGCTCCAGGGGCAGGGAATACAGGAGGTAGAGAGGCATTGAGTACCCCAAGAGGAGGCACACCGCCCCTTGTGATTGAGCCCCGCACTTTGGGGCAGGGACTCTTGCCCAGAGGCGCTCTCTGTCCAAGGTGGAGGGCCTCTCTGCTGTCACAGGCTCCCAGCCCTTGGGGCCTGCAGCAGCACTAATACCTCTTCAGCAAATCAGTGGGTCCAAGGCTGTGGCAAGTTCAGCATGCAGAACCCTCTGTTCGAAGGAGGGAGGCAGGAAAAGTAAAGTTTCCAGAGTTCTCTGCCTCTCAGTGTCTAAGATTCCAGGCTTCTCGGAAAGTCAGGTCTTCAGATCCTGTTATTCTAAGACCCCGTGACTGGGGCCCCTGCTAACCTTTTCCATCGCGGAACTCGAGTGGTCGAACAGACCAGGTCACCCAGCTTGGTCTTTGCTGGCTCTGTCTTGAGCTGATGTGGCCCCCATGTGTGAGCTGATCTCTTGTTAGGCTTCCCGGGTGTGGCAGATGCCACCTTTGCTGACTGTCACCACCGAAGGTGCTGTGAGTCCTCTGGGGAATGTGGGTGCTGGGAGAGTTGGGCCTCTAGAAGGGACTTTGCTTCATTAGCTCCAGCCTGTTCTGAGCCCCTAAAGCTGGGAGGCACCCAAACCCAAAAGGATCTTTGCAAATAACTGTTCTGCAGCAGCTTCCTCTTCAGGGCAGTGAAAGGCTGGCTAGGAGAAAAGCCTAGAATGTATCTGAGCCCATTTCCTGGGAAGAGGTGGCAACGGCATCCAAGGATGTGAGAGCAGTGGGATGGGCCTGGACTCTGGTCCCAGACCCCTGTCCTGTCTCTACTGTCCTTTGACTCTCCATTTGGGGCTCGGGCCATATTGATATAAGGAACAATCATTGTAAGGCTGAGTTTCTTTTTAGAAACACCAGTGTTCCCTCCTGCAATGAGTTCCAGATGGTGGGAGCTCTCGGTGAGGGAGCTGGCTCCTCGGAGGATGGCCGTCCCCCTGCAGAGTGACAGCAGGCTGTGGACGAGCCAGCAGTCTCCTGACGCTCCGGCCTTTACAAGTTACTCGACCCCTTTCCAGTTTGTTTAAAACCCTTTTCTTTTTCCATGCAGATGTTCCTCCGGGTGAGCGATCTTTATAGTTTTGAAAAGATTATATCAGTTTTCCATGAGATTGGGTTACTGTGTTTCTTGGGCTCCCCCCTTCTTTAATGGCTCTAGAAAGGCCAATTCCTCCGGCAGGCATTGCTAGTGGAATGTAGAGAGGGAGGCGCGAGCCGGCGGCTGGGAGCCTGAGCCGGGCTCAGACTCACGCAGAAGGAAAACAGGCTTCCACCGCCTCCTTCCAGAGGCGGCTGCTCCGGTCAGAAAGCTGAGAAAACTGCTTGGGCTGCGCATTTTTCGATGATTATCAAAGGTGTTAAAATAGAGACAGAGGCACATGTTTGGCTGGAGGGCGGGAGAGGCCGCTGCACAGTTTTGCAGGCTTCAGCTGTCTTGAATCAAAACTATCACTTTGATACTGGAAAATTATTATGAAAATGTTAGTTTTGGGCCTTGGAGCACAAAGCAAAGATTGCTTGGAAGGCTGAGGGCTCTTCATTTAGCATTTGTGTCAGATCCAAAAATAACCTCTCTCAACTGTTGGATTTCACCTTTATCCAGGCTTAGAGGCGGCTCCATCCTGCCCCGGCTCTCTAAGGCGCTGAGCGCGCCGGAGGCCACCTAAGTCTTCAAGTTCGGCAACGGTGGGCGGGGCCAGGACAGGAAGGCTTCCTGGGTGAGAAGGATTAGCTCCAGGCTTCGGAGGAGAAAACAATTTCTACAAGGAGAGAAGGCAGGAAAAGGGAAATTGACCTTTCTCGAGGGCCTATACTGTAGCCAGCTGCGTTCTAGGTGAGGTGTAGAGTGGGTATGTCACCTGGTGAATGAGAGGGGCTTCAGCCTGCGTCCCTAACAACATTGGCCAAGAGGGAGAGAAGGGAGAGACCTGGGCCGCAGTGTGAGTGTGGGAGGGACAGCGGTGACCCTGGAGTGGGCCTCAAATGCTGGCCGGTCAAGAGGACTTTATTCTGTCAGATCCTGGGAGATTTAAACAACTGCTATTCAAATTCTAAATTAATTTTTTTTATGCTCCAAGGCCCTTTGCTGTATTTGCTTCCTGGAAAGGAAGAGGAAGAGATGTAGACATTTACTGACCTACTCTGTGCTGGGCTTTGGGAAATGGAAACAAGGAAGGCACAGCCATGCCCTCAAGAGGCTCATGGAGAAGCAAGAGAAAGGCAGGGGCTGCAGGAGCCCAGGGGAGAGGCTGCTCGCTGGTCTTGCGATCAGAGGCGGCTTCAGAGGACGACTGGATGGCCGCTCTGAGCTTCGGAGGATGAGTGGGGGATGGCTGAGCGGAGTCTTCATGGCAGATGTGCTCCAAGGAAGAGGCTGGGACGGGCGCTGCAGGCGGATGGTGCTGTTAGGGGGCCAGGGCTGCTGCAGGTCCACGGAGATGGTGAGGGCTGCCCCCTGTGTGACATGCTGCTGAAGGAGCTGAGCCTGGGCTGCGGCAGAGATATTAGTAGAGAAACATGGGCACCACCCCTGTGGACTCTGAGCCGCCGGACTACACTGAGCAGGGTTCTGTGGCCCCTGCTGGGAGCGGCCTCTCTGGAGGTGGAGGGCAGGGGTGGGGGGCTTTGTGCTGGCGGTGATGGTTGCAGGAGTTGGCAATTGTGTCAGGAACTCCTGAGACTCAAGGCAGAGCTGCTCCTTTTAATCCCCTAGGTGTGTCCCGGGGCAGAGGGAGCTGCTGTGCTGTGGGATGTGCCCGGGGCCAGGAAGGGTGATGGGCATCGTGTTCATCGCTGTTCACATGAGGGTGAGTCGTTGGCCAGGTGACTCAGATGCCCTCTCCAATTTCATCCGCATCACTCCCAGACCTCTCTGGGACCTTCTGTTTGGCACCTCGGGCCTCATACCTGTTCTCATCAGATGTGACTTCAGCCTCTAAAATCTCTCTTCCCCACCCCACATTTTATCTCCATCTTTGGGGCTGTCCATCTCTGTGGGGCAGGGGTCTCTGTACAGTGCTCATGCTGGGGAATGATCTGACTTAATTTGGGGTCACAGGACTTGGGGTCCAGTCACTAACTCAATGCATGACTCATGGGAAACTCACTCACCTCTCTGGGACTGGGTTTTCTTAGCTGGGTCAGGGAACTGAGGATCCCTGTCCTATCTGCCTCCCTTCCTACGCGTTGAAAGGACCAAATGAGGTCAAGGGTGGTGGCGAGCACACTATAATTGTTAGAGGCAGCCCAGGACCAGGAAAGGCAACATAAATCCTGGCTTCTGGTGCTCCTTGGCCATGCCAATCCCTTCACTTCTGGAGCCTTAGATCCTGGAAGCTTTTGCAGGCCAGAGGCGAGGAAGTTCCATCCATGATCTCAACTTCCCGCTGGAGTCATCTTTTAAAGCTGTAAGTATAGAATCAGGTGGAGGCCCTTTTGGAAACACTTTGGGGACTTTCCATTGTCAGCAGACTTAAATCTCATGTGTTACCTGCTCTCTCTGCTCACAAGGAGCACTGCCCTGCCTCAGGACCTTGGCACATGCTTGGTTCTTGTGCACAGAGCATTCTACCACACCCTTCCTCTGGCTTACTCCCACTCAGCATTCAGGCCTCAGCTTAAACATTATTTCTTCAGAGAGGCTGCCCTCAGCCCCCGCCTTGCGTATGCCTACTTTGCACTTAGCATGTCCTTTTCAAAGCATTGACCCAATTCCTAAACAGTTTATTTGTGCGGAGGTTTGTGTTGCTTGTTTACCTTTACAGCCTGTAAACTCTATGAAGTCAAAAATAATGGCTGTTTTGTTCACCACTGTATTCCCAGTACCCAGTCCAATGCTTCACCCACAATAAATGCCCAATAAATATTTGTCCAACTGAATGAATGAACTACCCAGTAAACTTGGAGGTCATTATAAATGTGTCCATGTTGCTTATAGGAAAACAGACTCAGAGAAGAGAGGCGACCTGCCCAACTTCTCATAGTTAGGGAGTATCGTTCGGTCATTAACACAGTCTGATAGCCTGTACCGGGGGGCGGCAGGAAAGGAGAGTGATCAGGTCAGTCCAGGAGAGGTCTGCTGCCCTGCCCCTCTGGCCCTCCCGTGCCTCCGCACTGGCAGACCGGTGGGGCTGCCCTTGGTGGGCCGCCTGAAGCTGTCCTGTGTTCCTGCCGCCTACAGGTGCAACCCACATGAGCAGGTGAAAATGCAGAGGTGCTGACAGCTCTCAACCCTGCGCGCCCGGGGGCATCTGGTTTGGATTTGGTCAGGGTTTTTACTAGTTGTTTTAGAGACACTTAAGCTTGCACGTTACACCTTGAGCCCACCACATGGCTGCTCCAGGGCCCCATTGAGCCACCCAGGGGCAGGGAAAGGGCATTCCATAGACCTGCCACAGTGCCCTGCGGGGGACCATGCGATCAGCAATCACTGCTGGCCTCTGCCTGAGCTGTGGGCCAAGCCATGCGGAGATGTGGGAGACGTGCTGAGTCCAGCCGCGAGCCTCTGGGACCTCTGTCATTTGATCGCAATGTCCCATTCCATCATCATCTCTCTCTCAATGCCCCTCCATGCCCTTGACACTCGAGATGTTCACTCCTGGGCATGTGCCTCCTGCCTCCTGCCTTTGCTCACGTACTTGTCCCTGCCAGGACTGCCCTTGCCCACGTGGCAGAAAGAATCACAAATCCCCCTCCATCAGTTTGGCCTTTGCAGAGAGCAGAACCAGAACAGGATAGAAAGGCTGATTCCCTCTTCATCCAAGCAAACTGTTTCCATCAGAGCTGCCCAGGAATGGACCGACCTGTTTCAATTTCACCCAGGGCCTGGGGCATCTTCCATTAGCAAAACATGGGGCCAGTCTAGGTCTGCCTCCAGCTGTGGCCTTTTCTATCTTAGCAGGACTCCTTCTGCCCTTGGTCTTCATTTCAGAGGCAGCTTCACGTCTCACTACAGTTCCTGCCATTTGTCCCCATTCTCATTCTTCAGGTCAGTTTCCTCTCCCTGGCACATGCCCTGGTTGTTACCCTGCCCTTGACACTGTAGTGGAAACTTGGTCTCTTCTCTCAACTTGGTTGCCTGCCATGAGGCTGGGCTGGCCTGGCTGAGCCAGAGCATGGAATATGGAAGACTTCTAACAACCCCTGTTGGTGCTATGAGACCTTAAGTTTCTGGCTTCCCAAGGTCCTGTGATTCTAGATTTCATTTGTCTAATGTCTTGTGATTCTATTATTTGATACTTTTCAGGATTCCAGTACCCTAAGAGTCCGTGACACTAAGTTTGTAGCTTACTAGACCGCCCTGTGCTCGCAAGCTTTCAGGGCCCAATCCAGGCCCTGACATCTCATACTCGTTCAATAAACGTCTGATGTATGATTCTCTTACTCTGAAATTCTATGTATTTCCAAATTTCTAGGACTCCCTGAGTCCATAATCGATCATTTTATTCATCACTGACAGAAACTGAGCTTTCCACTTTCTAATCAATTGTTGCAGAGACAGCTTTTTCGATGAGTCATTATTTTGAGAGTGGGAGGCTGGGGGGGGGGGGTGGCACACCACACAGACGGGCCAGCTTCCTTTCTAGCTCATTTCCTCTATTTGGATGTGGGTGGTTGAATGGAGCCTCTGGGGTCAGCTTTCACTGGGGCAGGCTGTGTACATGATAGGGTGTGGCGGGAGTCAGCATTTATGGCCTGACATCACATATGCTCTGTCCTGTGCAGCTTGTGTCTCAGGCAGGGCGCAGTGCTAATGAGTGGCCTGCCAGCGGGGCCTGGGGAGAGCTGTTAGGCACTCCTCCTGCCCTTGGGACTCTTGTAAAAGGAGATTGGAGCCTTCAGGGTTTTTAGCCCCTCAGGGGATGGAATATCCGAGTGTTTTGAGACAAAAGGGAGTTTCACTGCTTTCCCCAGGGGAAAAAACCTCGCAAGTGGCTTATAGGTTATCCTTTCAGTCTCATGTGCTAGAGGTGAGCTCTGCCCTGGGGGGATGGATGGAATTCTCTCTTAAGGTGCAAGGTGCACCTGGATTTGCTTGAGGCTGAGCATCTGAGAATGAAAGCAAGGCCCATCTCTGGGACGAATCCCCCAGGGGCAAGAATCCCAAGGACAACAGAGGGACCCAGCCCAATGCTCATGGAAGAAGCCCTGGGAAGGAAGATGCTAGCCTGAAAATCAGACCTATTTTATCGCTGCCAAGCACAGGAGGTATTCAAGGACTGTGGGAGTCCAGGTTGCTTTGGATGGGAGGGAGGTTGGCCACACGACCTCAAAGGTTCCTTTATGTTGAAGGAGTCAGTGATCAAATTCAGGATGTGAGAGTAAGAGGGGTCTTCAAGGTAATTGAGGGCCATTTCCTTCAGTATACATGTGGGGAAACTGAGGCCCCATAGAGGAAACTTCTCACTGTGTGAATTGATTGCTGAGCTGAGACAAGATACCCATGATTTTGTCTCTGATTACTGTGAGCTTTTTTTTATTAACAACACAACAAGGTCAGACATGTGACTTTCTTGGCCCTGGAATAGAGTGACTATAAGTAACAAACCTTTAGAGTGAGGAGGACCTGGGTTTAATGACCAGCTAGACCACTTAGATGGTTGGACTTGGGCAAGTTAATAACCCCGAACCTCAGTTTCTCCTGCATAAAGTGGTGATAATAAGACCCACCTCAGAAGCTCCCACGCTCCCTCTGCTCAAGCTATTTGTGGTAAAACATTATTTTGTATTTTCAATCTTTTGCGGACCAGTAAGACTTTTGTGAAATACAATAAATCTTGTCATGGCAATGGCAACTATCAATAAACATGTCTAATTGCTTTCTTTCAAATTCTGAAAACTTGTGGCACACTGGTAACCAAACAGGCAGGAACCCGCTGGGACCAGGCCCCGGGGCGCACATGGAAGGGAACCGATCCAGGCTGTGTATACTCAAGAGGGTCTCAAGGAAGTTCAAGGTGGAGGAATGAACCAGCAGGAATCCCAACATTATCATGTGTTGAGCACCTGCCCAGTACCTGGTGGGCTACGTACATTATTTTGTGTGAAATCCCTCCCTCCTGCCTGGGTGGCACGGTGACCTCATTCTGCAGGCTTCTCTCAGTTCCCAGGTTCCTTCCCACAGCAGAAAGGCCCTGGATGGTGATCACACCCTATTCTCTGCTCTTGTCTGGAGCTGTCCTTGCAAGGGTTATTCGGGTTGACAGCATGAACATTTCCTGTTGCTTTTTGGGAACATGCCTCTTGGCCCTGGTGAGGAGCTGTGGTTCTCACCCAGAGCAGATGGCACGGGCCAGGCACTTCCCCCAGCTCTCCAGGTCAGGGGACTTGGCCCGTAAGAAGCTCCTGGGCACTAAACATTCAGGGGATTGGGCACAAGACTCTTTAGGTTGGCAGGAGAAACAAACCTATGCCTTGCTCTGCCATTCTGCGTGCACACTGGAAAGGAGATTTATGGTGGCAATCCGGGGGAAGGGATAGTTTATCTTCTAAAGGAAAACTTTGGGAAGCCTCTGCTTGGGTCCCAGACCTCACAAGGATCTAATTAAAGGCCTATTAGTCAAACTAATTCCCGACATGACATCGGTTTGCATTAGACAAACATCTTTGACTTTTCAAACGCTCTCTTGGGAGCCAGGACTTGATCGTGTGACATCTATTGATACATATCGGGGAAATGGCTGACAAGAAATTGGGCAGGCTGATGCCAGAGGGTCGAGTGCTGGAAAATCCTGAGGGCGGGTTTTATTTGTTTGGCAGGTGTTCAGCTCGTAAACCCCATGGGTCACCATTTCTCTGCAAGGTGATCCCTTTCGTTGGTTTGCTGATTAAATAAATGATCAAAGGTCTAATAAGGCCCTTGCCTGTGTTTGTGCCAGGCTATAGATTGTTCCTCTCTGTGTCCCTGTGACCAGACCAGGACCCAGCACATAGGAGGTGTTTGGGAGGAGGGCAGAAGGGAAAGTGTGATGACAGCAGCCCAGCTCACAAGTGAATAACACAGTCTCTGTTTCCTGGGGAGAGCAGAGGCCTGCGGGCAGGCGTGCACGTGGACAGTGATGCGGTGACCCAGTGCTGTGGTCAGACAAGCAGGGACCGTGAGAGCCTGTGGAGGGGGTGTCAATGTGCGTTTCCAAAGACTGGCTGCGCCTCACACAGTGCTATGACTTAAATATGTCTGCTTCAAACGTCAAGGATTTGGACATTGTTACAGCCACACTGAGCCAATTACACACCCTCATTGGCCATCTCCCTCGTCCCACAATAACAGGCACCTGTGTGTGAGGCCATGGGTCAGAGTTGGGGCCCAGAACCAGGAATCAGTGCATAAAAGGAGAGGATTTGGGCTGCACCTAGGCCCAATCTGAGTGGGGCCTAGGCTTAATCTGTAAGTAGGTTTAGGGCTCAGTTTGCCATCCAAGATCAGGGCTGAGTCTCTAGGAGGATCAGGGCTCGGACTGTGGTCAGCATCAGGGATGATTCAATAGCCAAGGTCAGGGCTCACTCTTTTGTCAAGGTCAGGGCACAGTCTGCTTTCCCTTTTGAAAGTTCTTAGAGGCAGGAACCAGTTCTTAATCATCTCTCTCCTAATCTTGTTGCACAGTGAGTTCTCAGACATGGTTTATTAAATTGAACTCTGCTCACTTGAATCAAGAATGATCACAGTCTTTGCAAGATTGTCCTGTGGCAAAGAAAACAGGCAAAAGGCATTTTCTGAGTGACTCCATCTGGAGCGCTGCTCCATAGTCTTTATAGGTAGTGAGCTTCTCATTCCTGGAGGTATGCAAGCACAGTCCCATATAAAGCTGAGGGAACAGGGAATTCTTTCCCCAACAGGGGATGAACCACAGTTTAGAGATTTAGGCTGTGGGCATTCAGATTTAGGACACCAACCATTACGTCAAAGAATTTGCACAAACAGCAGCTGCCCAATCCACAGCCACGGGCCAGTCCCAGGCTTCCGATTGTTCCCCATGTCTTCAGCTCGCGGGGTCAGCCTCATCCATCAGCAACGCTGCCTGTCATCAGCCCTCTGACAGGCCTCTGGCCGCCAGGGTCTGCTGCTTGGTGAAAGCCCTTATTAAAATTAATCTCATTTTTACGACGGCACCATCTATCTTCTGTCCAGTGGGAACTCAGGGGTCACTGTATTTTTGTTTACTGTCAGCCTACTTCCTTTGGCCATAAATTGCTTTCCTTCCCAGCTGAGCTGGAGCCCTAGAGAACAACCCCATTTTTTTAAAAGTCAGCCCAGCTTGTGTTGCCTCATTTCTCTGGCCTCTGCTGCTGCCCTCCATCTGCTCTCGATTTGGGGAGTCTGGTGATTTCAGTTTTTCCTGTCTCTAGGTGGCAGCCACCCACACTCTGTCCTCTGTTCCTCTCTTCTTCTTGTTTCGAGTGTCTAGTTTTTATCCAAGTTCTAGAGATTTGTGCTGAGCATATGTCATGGGCAAGGAGTACAATCCAGCAGGGGAGGTGGAGAGGATCCACATATGCTGCTGCTTTTCCTTCTACCTATAGTGCCCTTTGTCCCAGAGAACTCCTATTCATCCTTTAAAACCCACCTCCAGTTGTGCTCCCTCTGGGAAGCCTTTCCTGATCCTCCTCCAAGACTGAGTTACATGCCACGTCCTCCGTGTTTCCACAGAGGACTTTTTTTTATTACCGCATCCCCATGCTGTTTTGTAATTATCTGTTTATGTGTTGTTCCTTGAAAGTGGAGAACACTTCTCTATTGGTTTGTTAGGGATGTCATGACAAAGTACCACAGACTGGGTGGGAGATTTATTCCGTCAACATTTCTGGAGCCTGGGAAGTCTGAAATGAAGGTGTTGGCAGGACCATGCTTTCTCTGAAGCTCCTGGGAGAAGATCCTTCCTGGCCTCTCTTAGCTTCTGGGAGCCCCAGGCGTCCCTCGACTGTGGCAGCCTCACTCCAGTGTCTGCCTCTGCTGTCACATGACATTCTTCCTGCATATCTGGGTCTCCTCTTCCCCTAAGGACACCAGTCATATTGGTGAGGACTAGTCACATTGACCTGATGGGCCAAACAAACCTTGGAAAACAGACTTTATTTTGTAGTCACACGGCTAGAAAGTGGCAGAACCAGCACTAAAACCCCAATCTCTCTATTTCTGGTCTGAGTTTCTCCATTCTTGTGTTTCTCTTTTGCATTAAAAATCAAGTTTCCTCTGTGGCCTCTGAAAGGCCTGTAGGTCCTTTCTTGAGAAGATCTTACTTGCTTCAAATAGGCAAGCCACTAATGCTTCTCTCTGAGGCTTGTTTCAGTCACGTTCTCAGTGTGGGCCCGCGGGCCTCTGTTAATTTCCACTCTGGAAGCCCACTTTTCAGGTGGAGGCAGAGAGAGTGCTTCGGTGTCTGGTCCCTTCAGGCACCTGTGGAGTATATGGAGAGCTGCTACTTACCTGCTCCCCCAAATACCTCATATTCAACGATTCCTCCAGCATTAAAAAAAAATGTATTCATAGAACTATGGCATTAACCTCTTTCTCAGAAAAGTCTTGTGAGTATGGGAAGAAAAGAGCTGGATCTCAAGTGACAGGCAGTCAAGGAGTAGGCATCAGGGACAAGGACTCCAAAGACAGGCATCCTGGCCTTAGATCTTGGCTTCTCCATTTGTTAGCCAAGGCCTGTGCCTGTTTCACCATCTGTGACAATATGGTCGTACCCACCCCATGGGGATTTTCTTGAGCATTAAATGAGTTCCTTTACATATAGTGCTCAGAGCAGTGCCCGCCACATAGCCATAGCAGTGGTCGCTGCTGTTATTATTATTGCGTTGAATCAAGCTTCGTGTGTAGCGTGAGGAGAGAACGGGTTGGGAGGTTTGGGTCTGGGGCATGTATCTGTGAGAATGATAACTTTGGCTGGAGACCCTTAGAAAACTGCAGCCTCGTGTCAGCATCACCGTCATTACACGGGAAGGCTGCTTCATGATGAAAGGGGCTATTAAGAAAGAGTGAAGGGACAGGGTTTCAAAGCAGAGTCTTTGTGAACAGAGGCCTTATGGCATCTGGGTGGGGGCACTCGGGTCTGGGAGAAAACCAGAGGTTTTGGAAGCAATCACGGAACACGAATGAGACTAGAAAGAGGCCTTAGTTTGTGCCTGTTCCCTGTATTTATTTCAGTCTTGCTCATATTTTTAAAAATCTTGCTTCATATATTCTTGTAACTGAATTTAATGTAATCTTTTAAACTGTACTGTTATTTGAATATACGAAATGGGCAATAAGTCAACCTGGGGCACATCGGAGGATTCTCTGAAGACCGCTTCTTCCCACCACCCTCCCTGTGAAATCACTTGCCAGCTTCCTGATCCCCTGCCCTTCGCCACATCTGTCGCCTTCCCCCATCCACGCTTCCCAGCCCTGTCCACCTGAGGCCCCCTCGCCTGGAGTCCTGCAGCAGCTCCCCTGGCTGGGGCAGGCAGGCAGGGGAGCCCCCCCACCAGTGCTGAACCTCTCTGCTGCTGCCGAGCTGGGTTCCTGGAGATTGGCATTCGAGGCCCCCCAGGATTTGGCTTCCATCTCTCTTTCCAAACCTCTTTCCCACCCCTGTCTCGAACATAGTCTTTCCTCTCGCCAAAATGGACAGCTTGTATGGGAAAAGAAAGGAAAAACCATTAGGCCCCGAATGCAAAACCACAGTTAAAAAAAGTTCATGTGTCTCTAAAGTTTGTGATTCTTTTTCTCACCATGTTTCCTGAAATGACTTCGCAGCTGCCTCCTCATTCTAGTTACTGAACCTCCTCGCCCCCACCAGTTGTCCCAGCTCAGCTTAGCCGGCCCTTCCACCTCCCCAGCCTTGCCAGAGGAATTTATGTCTCCTCAGAGTTTCTATGGCTCTTTATTTTTCCATTTCTTTCTGCCTTCTATTATACTTATTTCTAATGTACCTCCTCTATCAGCTCTGAATTCCTTGAAGGAATAAGCCACTTGTCATTCATTAACTCATTCATTCATTCATTCCACTGCATCTCCAAAATGCCAGGTCTTTTCCTGTGCTGTGGTAATACCAAGACAAATAAGGCAGGTCTTTGTCACCAAAGAGATCAACTCTCATTAAAAAGTTAAATAAAAAACCCCCTTAGAGTGTGACCCCTTAGAGTGAATGCTTTCATTCACCAGCGAGAGTGTGCACACAAAATATTGTTTAACATGCAGGGTGCTTCCAGAACCTTCTGAAACTATGGGGCAGGGGCAGGAGCTCTGGATCTAAGGGAACAGAGATGAACAGAGCACCTACTATGTGCCTGTTCTTGGAGAAGGGACTTCACCTGTACCATCTCTCAATCACTGCATCCACCAACCTCCCCCCCCACCTAGCACAGGCTGGCTCAGCCAGTGGCTATCTGGGGGGCATGGCTCTCTTGCCAAAGGTTTGGGCTGCTGAGGGGGACACTCAAGGCTTCCCTTCCCTGCCCTGCTGAGGGGTGGAGGGGCGAAGTGGAGGCTGTTCTCAGAGGCAATGGCTTTGTGTTTTTCTAAGAAACAGTTTCCTATTTTAGGACTTGTCACTGGAACAGGGTGGCCTCTGGCCAGCCAGCCTCACTGTGGGGAGGTGACTGCTGGGGAGTTAAAATGTCACAGGCTTATCACAGGAGAGCCTCTGTCTGGGTCTCCCTGACATTTATGCCTGTGTCTGCTCATTACAATTATAGCACTGGAGCAACAGGAGTGAGTGAGAAAAGTCGCTCAGGCTCGCCTTTCGGGAGCTGAGGAAGTAAGGAGAAGGGACAGCTCAGAGAACGGGAAGGAGAGGACTCCAGTCTCCCAGGGCCTGTGGAGGTCTCCTCGTTGCAGCCCAGATCCGAGAGCCTGGCCTTTGAATGTGGCCATCTTGATGCATGTTTGCATGGAAGAACCATCTAGAAGACTCTTTTCCTTTTATTCTCTTTCCAGCAGAAGATTTGTGGTATCTGGAGGGGGAAAAAAAGGAGGAAAACTATTAGGTCTTCAGAGTAAAACCACAGGACTTTTTAAAAAAGTGTTTATTTTTCTGTAAAGTTTGTTTTTCTTCCAATGGGAGCCAAGGCGCCCTGAACGCTGGCCTCTGCTGGCGCCTGGGAGCAGAGGGAAGATGCTTGTGAGGAAGAGGTTTGCTCATGGGGAACCTGAGGCCCGCGTGGAATGGGGTCTGACTCATGTCTTCCTGCGAGTGGCTCGTGTGGCAGCAGGAGGCCTTGTCTGCAGAGAAAGGGGACCCGGAGGACAATGGGGCAACATGTTGTCCATCTCACTGGAAAGAGAGCTTTCCAGACGTGGGGCCTCAAATGGTGGCTGCAGGTTCCTGAGTACCTGCTACATCCAAGCACTGAGCTAGGGGCATTCTACTTATCTCATTTGCTCCTCGCCACAAACCTGTGAAGTTGTTACTATGATTACCATTTTACAAATGGGGAAACTGAGGCTAGGGACTGTAAGTGATGATCCCACAGCAAGTAAGTAGTACAGCTCGGTTCATACTGAACTGAGGTCTAGCATGATTCCCATGTCTTTGCTCTGAAGTTCTAGGTTATATAGAGTCTCTTAAGTGACCTTGGGCAAGCTATTTAGCCTATTTGTGCCTCAGTTTCCTGATCTGTAAAATGGGAATAGTGGAATTTTTTGAGGGTAGGCTGAGAAGATGGGTGTAATGCACTTGTAGTAGTGCCTTGCACGCAGTCATTATGTAAGTGCCTGCTACAATAACAGTAATTATTATTACCTTGTTCACAGGTTGTGCTTGGTAACTTAGTGTTGGGGGACAGGAAGGAGCAGGAGATTGGCCCCTGTCCTCAGGGGGTGCACTGTCTGGTGAGGTTCTGAGTGCCAAGGATCCCGTGACCGGGGCGTTTGGCCGTGAACTTCATTCAGGTGTTCGTTGCCTGCCCAGTGTGGGCCGGGCCTTCTGCTCTTGCTGGGTGCACAGGGAGGGTTGAATACGGTCGGGGCCCTGGGGGAGCGCAGATCACTGGGGAGAACAGGTGGGTCAGCAGATGACAACGCAGCGTGGGCAGCGCTGTGATGAAGGGACACACTGTGACCGTGTCGGGCCCGCCCTCATGTCCACACTGCATCTGACCTCAGCTGGCCGAGGCTGCTTCCTACTCTCAGAGGGCCCCTGTCCCCCTCGTGTGCGGTGAATCCCCCCGTCTCTCAGGGCTGACTCGGCCACATTGCCTCCAATGAGACTTGCTGTCCTTCCTGACTTGCTGCCCCCTCTGGGGGCTGAGGACCCTCTTCTGCTCTCTGCGCTCCTCCTGCTCCTCCTCACCAGCCAGGCCCTTCATCACGGCCTTGCCCGCATCTGCGTCTGGGTAGGTCCCTTCACGGTGGGGACTCGAATGCCTCACACGCTCAGGGGGTCTTCCCTGAGGCTCTAATACTTTCCCCTGGATAGGAGCTTTGCCCTTCTGTTGGTCTTGCCAAAAGAACCTCCAGAAGGCTGTGACTCCTGGCTTCGGGGAGAGGAAGGAGGGATGAGTTGGTGGATAGGAAAGGCTTTTTGGCCATGGCTGTCCTAGGATGCCAGCCACGGAGCACACTGCTTGGAAGCAGACACACAAGACCAGAGACCAAGCTCATCGACGCTTTCATTGATGCCCTTGAGTGACATATTGAAATGAATCTCAGTTTCCACATGTGTAAAAGGGACGATAATAGTATCTACTTCACAGGATTGTCAGGAACTTAAATGAGATAATAAATGCAAAGCACTTAGCACACGGTGTCTGGCACCTGGTCAGAGGCCAATAAACATCAGTTCTCACTGTCATTTCCATGGTGATAATGACAATGGCCAACCAATACTGGCAGATTTGACCCATGACAGCAGTCAACTGGTTTAGACTGATTCCCTCTCGAAGTGCTAAGAGAGCCACTGAGCATCATCCTCTTTGCTGTAGAAAAGAGAAATGTGTGTCACTATGTAATAGTCATATTCTAAATGTCACAGCCCCTGTGTGGGGCTCCTCCTCCAAGAAGCTTTCCTGGACCAGGCAGCTGGGCTATTCTCTCCACTCTTTGAGCTCTCATGGCACGTAGCATCCAGGCTGCCCATTTAGCACTTGATTACAGACTGTCTGGTTTGCTCTCTAATTGCTTTCTCTGTGTATGGGCTTGTCTGCCCAGCTAAATCACAAGATCAGTAAGAATAATGATTGCATCTCATTTATATCTCTCAAAACACCTAGGTCTGTACTTTCTACATAGTTGGAATTTAATCAGCGATACACTGATCGGACCTGCCTAAAAACATCTGGTGTTTTACCTGTCCTGAGAGAACCACCAAGAGTAGAAACATGGATAAAAGACAGAATTCACAGAAACAGAAATGAAAATGGCCTAGAGGGGAAAAAAGTTGAATCTGGCTTATTAGAAATCAAAGAAATGTAAATGAAATTGAGATCCAATTTTCCTTATTATAGGCACTCATTTAAAAGTGCTGGGGAGGTAGGTGAGGGGCCCTCGCAAACGTTGCTGGTGGGAGGGTTAGTGTAATGCTCTGTGACAATTGGCAGTAACAGCAAGTGTCTAAGGAGCCCATACCCTCCTTCCTCAGTAATTCCACTCCTGGAAATCTTTTCCAGGAAATACTGAGAGCTACAGAGATTTGTGTACAAAAGTCATCATCACACTGTTATTTTTAATAGTGAATTTTTTATTTTATTTTATTTTTTATTATTTGTTTTTGTTTTTTTGTTTTTGTTTTTTAAATATATCTTTATTGATTTCAGAGAGAGGAGAGGAGAGGGAGAAACATCAATGATGAGAGAGTCATTGATCAAGCCCGCAACAGGGCATGTGCCCTGACCTGTAATCGAACCCCAATCGCCTGGATCCCAGGTCAACGCTCAACCTCTGAGCCACGCCCGGCCGGGCTTAATAGTGAATTTTGAAAGATGGGCTAAGTGCATCATGGTGTGGGGGGAGTATTGGGTCAATAAGATGAGCTTTTTATCTGAAAAGATGTCAATTCCTTTCTCATAATAAAAGCAGTGAAAATTAAAACAAGAGACTATGTTTAACTACAAAATTAAAAAGAATAAAAAAATTGATAAAATGCAACCTAGAAAAGCTGACATTTTAATATAGTGCAGGGATACTCATCAATGACAATTTTGCAAAAGCAAATGTAAAATTTTGTGCAAATTAAAGAAATGCACATACCTTTTGACTTAGGAGTTGTACCTCCAGGAATCTAACCCATTGATGTACTCACACATATATACACAAATATGTGCACAAGATTATTTATTGTGGCATTGTTTGTAATAGAAAAAAAAGGAAACAATGAAATGCAAATCCATAGAAGACTACAGAATGAAGTAGATCTTATTTTAAAAATTATGTTTTTGAAGAATTTTTAATGACATGGGAAAATTCTTATGCAGTGACATTAAAAGAAAAAAATTCAAAATTGCATATTGGTTATATTTCAGACTTGTGAAAACAAATCAACCATAGGCCAGCAGACCACACTTGGAAGGGCTGGAGAGACTGGGAAAGAGTCTATGAAGTATTGATCATGGTTGTTTTAAGGGGGGGGGGCAGTGAGTGATTTTAAAATGTTCTTCTTCATACTCTTCTGCATCTTATGAATTTTCTACAAGCTGCGTTGCTTTTACCAAAAAAAAAACAACAAAAAACGTGGGGGGGAGGGAGGAACATTTCGAAAAGAAAACATAGAACAAATGATACCCTTCAACGGCTCTTCATGGATAACTGGTATTGTTGCTTCAGCTCTCACAACAAACTGTGTTATGTCTTTACTAACCCTGTTTGAATATGAGGAAACTGAGGCACAGAGAACCTTGGTTCCCAAGGCTCCTCTCTGAATGAACTCACCATGTTGCCATCTTCTTAGTTGATAAAGTGCAAACTTGACCTGAAGCCGGCACCACTCCAGCCTCACCGGGGCCACTTTGACTGCTCCTTTCCCTTAGGTCGCAGGGACACCATCCCCGAAGAGGCCAGCAGCGATTGCCACCCTGGCCCTTAGGACAGGCTCTTCTCACCTTGTTACCCGGCTTACATGCCTTCATTCTCCAGTACCCAACCCTGATGGACTGCTGTGAGGAGCCCTCCAGAGCCTCCTTGTGCTGGGTCAGGTGCCTCTCCTGGCTCCTAAGCTCCTATGCTTAACATCCCTGTAAAAATATCATCATCATCAGTGTTGTTTAAAGTATTCCCTTTCTTTCATCAAACTAGAAGTTATGCACAAAAAGCCTGTGGACTGGGTTAGGCCTGCAGATGTTCATACTACATAGAATAACAGTGTAAAAAGAGAGCTGAACTGTCAACATTTAAACATTGGGAGATCTTGTAGAGATATCCTGATTTTTGGCTTCTCTTTAAAACTCCATCTGGCAACACTGGGCACACAATTCCTGCACAGCAGCCATTAGAAGGAGCTGATAGAGGCTGAGTCCTTTAGGTGAGGATAGCTTGCCATCATCCCTGTCACTCTGTACTGTCTTACACCAGCCGGTTTCCCTTCTTCACTTACTGGCTTGACTCCTGAGATG
Source organism: Miniopterus natalensis (assembly GCF_054644295.1). Taxonomy (NCBI): domain Eukaryota; kingdom Metazoa; phylum Chordata; class Mammalia; order Chiroptera; family Miniopteridae; genus Miniopterus; species Miniopterus natalensis. The sequence continues at coordinate 27,808,205 of NC_142089.1, forward strand.
GACTCTTTACGAGCAGCACCTCAGTTAGTTTTTGGTGCATAACCCTACCCAAACCTTACTACCCATTTACTATCTCCAGCTTCTGTGAGTCAGCAGTTTGGTCTGGGCTCATCCGAGTGCTTCCTGTGCTGTTGGCAGCAGTGATTAGGTGACATGATTCTTGTCGCCCGGCAGGCCAGCCTGGTGTGGTGCCAGGGTTCCCAAGAGCAGAAAGAGAGCAGGTCTCACGGTCTGAGTGCTTTTCAAGACATGTGCTTTAGTGTCTTGTAATAATGTTGCTCTCACCAAAGCGGGTCACAGGGGCAATGTAGAGTCAAGGGCTAGAGAAATGGACTCTACGCCCTGATTGGAGGAGCTGCAAAGTGACATTGCTGACTCAGGTAGGCAGAGATGAGAATTTGTGGTCATCTTTGCAATTTACCATAGGCAGAGAGCTTGCCTTACTTGCCTGTCACTCAAGGCAGTAAAAAGCAGGGCCTGACCTGTGGGAGGGTAATCAGTAAACGTTTGTTTAATTAAATGGAAATGAATGCAAATGATCCTATTTACCACTGGCTTTGGAACCTCTTCTCAACAGACTCTTCTAAGCTTTCATTAGCTTTCCTTTCATCCTCAAAGGCCCTTCCCTCCTCCTGTGCTGGGGAGAAGCGAGGAGGGTGGGACCTCTCAGGACCCCAGAGACAAGGTTCTGGTGAGGGCATGCTTTGGGTCCAGGCTCCACCCCAGGCTGAGTTGTCTGGAACAAGAAGGCATTGGACCTGTGGCCACTCTAAGCAAATGCCAATGAAGCCACAGCCGAAATGGTCCCCTTTGATTTTGATACCGTGGTGAGATCATCTAAAGATGATCTTAGTTTTGGCGGGGGCTGGGGAGGGGGAGGGGGAGAGTCCACTTGCTAATGGGGTGTGCCTGCCACACAGTCCTGCCCTTGCTCTGGCTTGGCCCGTGGCCCACAGCTGAGACCGCAGTCACTCAAGGCAGAGCTGGAGACAGGGATGGATGACGTCCAGTGGCTCAGCCCTAGTGATAAAGGATAACTTGGATTCCTGCTCAGGAGGCTGCCAGCTACTGAGCCCTGGGTCAGTGAGTTCTCATTTCAGCCCAGTCACTACCTTGCTATCCCTCTGACTTCAGGCTCCTGCAGTGAAATGGGAGGAGGGTGTGCAGTGCTCCCTAAGGGCCCTCCATGCTGAGATTCTAAGAGCTTGTACACATGCACTCATGCATGTTCATCCCATCCCAGGATGCTCTCAGACTCCAGTTAAATCCCTACTTTCTTCCCAGCTTTCTCATTCGCTCCCATGACTTCAGTTACTCACCTCCTTCAAGTCTTTGCTAAAATATCACTTTCTCAGTAAGACCTATCCTACCCATTCTATTTAAAACGAATCCACTCCCATTTGTCGTACCATTCCCCCTCACCCTGGTCAACTTTTTTTTCTCTCTTGCATCATACTTGTAATCTTCTAATATATCATATAATTCACTTATGTATTGTTTGTTGTTTAATGTGTGTCTCCCCTCCTAGAATACAAGTGCCGTTGGTGGAGATCTTTGATTCACAGTTATATCAGTGCCTGGAACATTGCCTGGAACATCAGTAAATGGCACAAATGTGATGAATGAATTCACAAACATTTGTGATGGTAACTCCCCCATCCATACCTCTAGCTCACCCCTGTGGCCTGAGGTCCACACCCATATATTTAACTGCTTACTGGGCCTGCATAAGGTCTGAGGCAGGATCCTACTTGACGCACTGACTTCTTTCTAGTGGTGGCCTCCATTCCCATTCTACAGGGGAGGAATCTGAGGCCCAGTGAAGAACAGGGCTTATCTAAGATCATACAGCTACTTCACTATGATTCTCACCCCTATACGCGATGACATTTTGAGGCTGTTCTGACGTGAGCAGGATCACCCTGACCCACCCACCTGATCTACTGCTCTTCCCACAGGTCAGGGAGAGAGAGGCACTCAGAGGAAGTGATGCGAGCCGGAACAGAGCAGGTCAGGCCAGCTCCGGTGATAGCAGTCATAAGAACTAAAGGATAGCTCTGCTGGGTCTGCCTGACATCCTTCCCTCCTTCTTCCGGGAAAGGCACTCCCTCTTCTTGTGGGGAAACTGCTCCTCTTTCATTCCATGAGATCGGTGTCACCATTCCGAATACTCTGTGCCCGCTGTGCATGGAGTCCTTTAGAATACCCCAGCTCTTTGAGCACAGTGATTGGCTCAGGGATGGGCACATGACCGAAGCTAGACCAATTAAATCATTCCTTGGGATTTAATATGTGGACACTAGGTAAGTGAAAGTCTGGAGTCACTGAACTGGGAAGATGTAAGAGTGGAGCTGTCTGAGGTCATTCCTCCCCCACCCCTCCACCCTCTTACTCCAAGTTATAAAGGACACTGTAGAGACATGAAGACCACCTAGAGTAGGACATAACGAGATATAGAGAAAGAACAAATGGGAGCAAGAGTGAAAGCAGGTGTATGTACATGAGCGATCTGACAACCGTGCTGCCTGGCTTTCAAACTCCAGTCTGATTCTGTGCAAAATGTAGTGGCCTTTGGCCCCAGGGAAAGTGGGAATCCATTTCTCCTCTTCTTCCCATCTGGCCCAGCCAGGCTTCCCGATGCCTCTCTGTCCTCACTGTGCCCGTTGCCACCACCACTGCAGCCGCCCTACCCCCAAGGGCTCTTTCTCCCACCGGCCTGGGACCCACCTCAGGCCACCCCACACCGGGCCTTCCACATGGGCCCCTGTCCTGCGGGGGCCCCAGTGGCTGGTGCCTCCAGCAACAGTGGGAGGTCCCAGGACCCACTGCTGTCCGGGAAGGGGGTGAGCGGGCAGGTTTGTGTGACAGGTCCTGGGATTTAAAGGGTCCCTACATTTGTTCTAAATCACTGTGGAACCAACCCGCGCCTTTCATCTGGGGTTGTGGCGGTTTGGTTTTCTCTCTGTGGTGTTCCCGTCTGGACTGCATGGGCTCCCGCTGCCCTGCTCTCCCTCCCCCTCGCTCTGCTCTTCTCCCCATGGGTCTCTCTCCTTCCCTCCTCCCTCCCTCCTGGGCCCTCTCTGGTCATCTTCCTGCTCCCGTCTGTCTCAAGCTCTCTCTCCCTGACTGTCTGCCTCTGCAGTGTCCGCATCCCCACACCGTGGCCTTCGCTGCAGCTGCCTTCCTCTCCTCCTCTGTCTCCCTCTCGACTCTCGAACCCCCATGTGGTTTTGCTCTCAAGCGCTTTCTCTGTTCCCAATCTGTCTCCATCTCTGCATGTCTTTCTCAGCCCTTCTGTCCGATTCTTGGTCTGTCTCTGCCTCTGTGCCCACACCCCTGGCTCTCTCCATCTGTCTCTGCATCTCCATGTCTCTGTGGCTCGCCCTCAGTCTCTGTGTCTCCCTCAGCCCCCCTGCAGTCCTTGAGACTGAGCTGGTCTTGGTGTGGTCTGAGGGGAGCCTGGCCAGCCCCTCTCCCCCCGGCACACAAGAGCTCTGTCGCCCCTCGGAACCTGCAAGGCCTCTGTGCACGGGAATGTGCTTGGGCTGAAGCCTGGAGCTGAGGAAACCCATCTGTCATTTCTGATGGAAGGGCCCCTCCCAGGAGGTCTCTGCCCCCGCTCTGCTCCCCCTCGCCTGCCTGTGAACTCTGTGAGCACCTGAGGGAGAGCCGCTTGCCTGCCGGGAAGAGGGTTCCACGTGGGAGCAGCTTTCCAAGGAAAACATCGCCTTGATAGATCATGTGTTGGGAGGGAACTGGTTCCACACACCATAAATTGCCAGCCTGACTGCCCCCGCAGGGCCCCGCAGCCCCCAAGTTGAGGTTCTCCTGCTGGGCCAAGCTGGGTTGGCGCAGCCAGACTTGGTGCCCGGAGAGGGGAGGTCAGGAGGCCTGGGTACAAGTGAAACTCCCAGCAGCAGCTGGCAACCAGGCCAAGGCTGCAGCCCCCTCCCACCAGGCAGAGAGCTGAGATCAGGGTGGGCCAGGCACAGGGACTTGGTTGGTACAGGCAATACTTGGGCCTTGTAGTTCCAAAGTGTGTTTATAGCCAGCACCTTTTTGTTTTCAAATCTAGGGGGCTGGTTAGCTCCATTTTAGGTAAAGAGGCATTACAATTCAGAGAGGAAATGACTGAGAAAGTGCCACAACAAACTAGAGACAGAACTGAGAATGTTTGACTTGAAATCCTATCCCTACTCCCCTCCCCTCTCCTAGTTATTGTCAGAGAAGATTCCTGGAGGAGAAAGGTGTAAGGTTGGGCCTGAACAGTGAGCAACGTCATTCATTCACCTACCATTTGCTAGGTCTCTACTTTGTGCTTGGTGTTCAAGGGCCATAGGGATGAATTTCACATGTTTTCCACCTGCCAGGAGCTTAGAGTCTAAGGGTTGACACGCCTACAGTAAAAAGTGAATTGAACTATATAGGAGGTATCAGTGGGAACTGCGAAAACCTAAAGAAAAATGTAGGGAGATCTAAAGATCCCTTATAGATGGGAGGAATGCAGTTAGGGAAAGCTTCCTGGAGGAAGGGGTCTGTGCGTTATACTTGGGGGAAGGGTACTGCAGGCAGATGGAAAAAACAAAGTGGCAATGGAGGTGCAGAGGCATGAAAGCAGGGTGTGTTTAGAAAACGGGCTGGCCAGTTTGGCTGGAAGGAGAGGGAGAGTGAGAAACAGAGGAGAGGAAGGGGGGTGAGGGTCCAGGTTCTGGGGGAGGCCCTGAGGAGGGGAGGTAGCTTTATCCTGAGGACAGGGTTGAGGCCTGGTACAGACTATATGGCCTCAGATTTGCTTGTAGATTTGGAATATGTGGAAAGGATCAGTGGAGATGCTGGTAGGAAGATTTTGTGACAGTGTAATGATTAAGGCGGCTTTGACTCCTGTCTCTTCCACAAAGCAGCTATGGGAGAAGTTAAGTTCTCTATGTCTCAATTTCTTATCTTTCAAAAGGGACTGATCACAATACTACCTACCTCTTAGAGCCACCCCAAGATTAGCTGAAATCACACAAAGGCTGTTGGTGGCTAGAAGATCGTGGTGGGTGTGCATCTTAGTCCGTGACTCAGCTGTGCACCATGGCGAGAGTCCCACTGTGGCCTAAGCAGGAATTTAGAGTTTGAGTCCCTTTCTCACTGAGCTGGGAGGAAATGTGACCTAGTCACTCAGCTCTGCCCAATTCCAGGATCTCGCTTTGTGCTGAGGTGGGGAGCGGGCTGGTCTGCCTGTGAGTCAGCTCCATCAGAGCCGGCCCTGCCCCCGCCGCATCGCTGGCCTGGCCGCTGTGGGAGGCTCCTGTAGACACGGGGATGCGGCTACCTGGACACGCCTCCCACAGGCACATCTGCACTGAGCAGTTGCAGGTCCTTACTGCCTGGGGATTCACAGATTTTGCTCTGCTTTTCGGTACAGCCTGGGTCTGCGGAAAGATCTTGCCCCTTTCTGTAGCTTCCAAGCCAGTCTGTCTCATTTCTCTGTTTCAGCTTCTCTGTACAGCCCTAGTTCTTTTTGGAAAGAAAAGCTAGGAATACTTGCTGGCTACATTTTTTCTACCCTACCACATACCTCCCCTGGGGCCATTCCCTGTAGGAGGAAGGGCAAGGGCAAGGAGAAACTACCAAGGGGAGGAATAAATTATTACTATTATCTTAATAACGTTCAAAGTCATCATCATCTCAATCTCAATGAGAGGCACAAAGCAAGGAGCAGCAAACAAGTGTGGGAGGTGGGGACATGTTCCATAGGCACAGGTCTAATGGGCCACTGAGCTGAACAGTCTGTTTAGGGGCAGAGATGGGGGTGGGGAAGCAACCCATTCTGGGGGGAGTGGACTGGGGCCGGGGCCAAGGGGCGCTGCTGCTGGCTGTTTCCTCCTTCACCACCTGTCATTGCTTTGGCCTATGCTAGGTGGGCTGGGAGTGCCCACCTTACCCAGCCCTCCTCAGGAAGCTCTGCCTATAAGCCAGTCTGCCCTCTGGACGAACCAGCAGCTAAGATCTCTCCCCAGCACTCAGCGAGGACAGAGACCCTGTCATTCCCTGAAGAGTAGGACCGACATGTGTGAGTGCAAAGGTATTTCAGCCAACAGAGCCCCAGACTCAGACACACAAGGACATGCACACCCTCGCATTCACATGTGCAGGTGGATATGACCAGATGCACACTTGGGTGGAAAGCTCACAGACACACAGCACCTTCTACACTTATACTCCCACACCCACCACAACTCTGTTTACAAATATTCGAACATGTGTCCACTCACAGCCTGCTCTCTTACGTACAAATACACATATGCACACTGAATCACACATACAAAAGTCAAGTGCACACGTGTATATACACACACTTAGTTCATCCATACACAAATGTGTGTACCCACAGATCCTCGCCTTCAGAGACAATAAGTGTTTTCTCTCTCTCTCTCTCTCCCACACACACACTCTCACACATAATCAACAGAGATTCACCGACAGCATAATCTCGGGTAAGGTATGGTGCTAGACCACAGAGAACGAGGCAGAGAGTGTTTTTCAGGGAGAGTATTAGTTTGCTTGGGCTGCCATAACAACACCACAGACCAAGAGGCTTAAACAACAGAAATTTATTTTCTCACAGTTCTGAAGGCAGGAAGTCCAAAATCAAGGCGTAGGCAGGGCTGGTTTCCTCTGAGGCCTCTCACCTTAGCTTCTCCTGTGTCTTCACGTGGTCTTCCCTCTGTGCATGTCTGGGTTCTTATCTCCTCTTTTCACAAGGACACCAGTCATATTGGATTAGCCCTCCCACCCCAATGACCTCACCGTAGCTTATTTATTCCTTAAAGGGACCCCATCTCCAAATATAGCTACATTTTGAGATGCTGGGGATTAGGACTTCAACATACTAATTTTGAGGGGACACAATTCAGCTTACACCAGGGAGCTTCCCTCTAATGGGGAAGATAGATTCAACCTACAGAAGTATAAACTGACTCAACTGACTCAACAAACAGATGGGGCTGAGGGAGAGGGCAGGGATGAGTGGGACAGGCCTTAGACAGGACAGTGGGGAGGAGTCTGCAGGGCACAGGCCACCTGCCCATCTTGGGCTGAGTGTACTTGGCCAGGCCCAGTCTGCTCACCTCTGTATATTCCAGGCCCCACACAGGGCCTGGCCTGGAGTGTGGCTCAGCCAGTGTGTTGGGAGTGGACAGATGGGTGAGTGGATGAGTGTGTGTGGTGCTTCTTTAGTTGAAGAGAACTGGCTCTTGTGTAGGAAAGCCCTGGAGGAGAGGCAGGCAAGAAAACATCCCGTGCCTAAGTGCCTGGGTGGTCAAACAGGGTGTGGATGGCCTGGCAGGAACCCAGAGCCTCAGCCTGAGGGAAAAGCAAGAGGGAGGGAAGGAGAGAGATGCCGAGGGCTGCCCTGAATGCCAGCACTGGGCCTGCTGTGTGACTTTGGGCAAGTTACCTAACCTTTCTGAGCCAGTTTCCTTATCCGTAATAAAATGGTAGCTATCTCCCAGAATTGCTGTGAGGATTAAATGAGATCACACATGTAAAATGCTTAGCACATAGCCTGACCCATAGTTGGTGCATAATAAATACTTGCTAATATCAGCACAATTGCTGATATTCCTTCTGGAAAACAAACATGCCATGTACCTGAGTCATCCTTGGCTCTACCTCTCCCTTATTGCACATATTCACCAACCACTAAGTTCTTGCTGGTTCTGCCTCCTGTATGGGCCTTCTCCATCCCCCATGGTAACAGCCTCATCGACTCTCACCTGGACATCTCACCAGCCTCTTCCTTGACTTCCCAGCCTGCAGCCTCTCACTTACCAGTCCAGCCTCCATACCGGCCTCCAGAGCAGCTCTCTAAACTACAAATCTGATCTGGTGACTTTCAGCCTTAAAATCCTCCAGAGCTCAGTTACACCCACATGATAAAGGGCATTCAAAGCCTTTTTGGCTCTGGCTTCAAATTCCAGCCACAGTCAACATGTACCAGAGCCCACTGGCACATGGGCCTCTTTCCTAGGCCCCAAATCTCAGGCTTGCTCAGACTTCTGGGCCTTTGTGCATACTTTCCCTCTACTTGGAAGGCTCTTCCCAACTTCTCTGCCTTGCTAACTCTTACTAACCTTCCCTGAGATTGAGCTCAAGGGGCAGGAAGCCCTGCCCCAGCTGGAGTCAGCTCATCCCCCACTGTGGCTTTTGGGGTCAGGTCCACTCTGCTGCCTGCAGGAGTCTGCCTTGCTCTTTCGGATGTCCCTGGCACTGGCACAGCATGTGGCTTAGTAGGTTCCCAGGGCATTCTTTGAATCACTGAACAAAGGCTTGACCCAGTGAGGTAGAGACTGCTCTTAGTTGTACAGACAAGTAAACTGGAGTTCAGAAAAGCTAAGCAATCCACCTAAGCTTACATAACCACGCTAAACCACATTCAGAGCCCTTTCTACACACAGTGTCCTCTGCCTGAAATTCTCGCCCTTCGCTCTCTCTCCTGGCCCACTCTTTAAACCCAGCTTAGAAAGCACTGCCTACAGGAAGCCCTCCAGGCTTTCTTCTGGGCTCACCCAGTGCTGTTTCTCTGACAAAATTACAGAGTAGACTGTTTCTCACCTTTGGATTGTGAACACAGGGACCTGGGCTGCCTCTAGGGTGTTTGGGGTTATCCAAAACTAGTATGTCAGCACCATTCTGGAGACCCAATTTCATGGGCACCTACAAAAGAAATATCACATCAGCTAACGGAAGTGATCCATTTGCTATGCTACTCTCCTGGGACTAGGGCCTAGACATGGAGCCCAGGACAAGGCCACAGAAATGAACCCTGGAGCTCTTCAGGGCATTTGGTCAACCTTATGCCCTAGAGGTAGAAAGAACCTGGAAGGGGAGAACTGGGCCAGAGCCTAGGCAGGTCTCAGTCCCGGCTCAGCTTGTTCCACCTGTACTGCGCTGCCAGCCCTGGCAGTCCCAGACATTAAAGAGGGACCTGGAAAATTTTGCAGAAGGCGCTCTAAAGTGTAGGGCTACCTGAGTGGGAGGCGGGCAGGAGCAGGAGCAGGTCAGAAAGCAGTGCTGTTATGGACTGCACCCATCCTATTCACCACTGGGACAACGCAGCCTTGGGCCATTCATGTAGCCTGGGTGGTTTGCACAACCCAAACCCAGTAGGAGCCTATGGAGTAATGGAGTTACTTAAAGCCTGGGTGGTATTAACAGAAGAATGGCCTCTAGATAAAGGGAGCTCAGTACCTGCTGTTTTCTCCTGACCAATCCACATCTAGAATTAGTTGTTCAGTGAGGAGCTCCATGTTGGAAGGGGAACAGGGAGGAACTGGACTATGTTTCACTATTAGAAGGGTCATTACATGGAAAGAAAAGCAAAATTAATATTGTGAGACCCCAGAGGGCAGATCCAGGGTGGTGGATGAAAGTGGGGAGGTTTCAGCTAGATTTTAGAAAGTATATTCTAATATTCCCAGTTCTTCAGAAATGAACTAGGCTGCCTGGTGAGATAGTGAGGTCTCCAAGCCTAGAGGTGTGCAAACAGTGGGTGGATGGGCCACCTTCTGAGAGGCTGCAGGGCAGATTCCTGCTCTGGGAGTGGTCCAGTTAAACTCTCTGTAAGGCCCTTTTCCACCCCTTGCTTCTGAAACTAAATCTTCATTGAGAATCTATCTTGTGCTAGATATTACAGGGGTGAAAAGAGAAGAGAGTCAGGGTCCCGGCCACCAAGGGCATGTGTCACTGTGGGAGGTGGTGGAGGTTCTAGGGGCGTGGCAGCCCAGAGCAAGCAACCACCTTGCACCGTGACCACATTATGTCTTCAAAGGCCAAGGATGTTGACCTCAGGAGCAGTGCTGTCCAATGGAAATGTCTATTGACCGAAATGTTTCCTATTCGGGCTATCCACCCTGCTCACCTTTGAAACGTGGCTAGGAGGCTGAAGTTTTTCTTTAATTCTGATAGCTATATGTGGTGAGTGCCTGCTGTACTGGGCAGCACTGAAACAGAACATTCCCATCACTGCAGAAAGTTCCATTGGGTGGCGCCACTCCAGAGCGTTACAGGCAGCTCCATGATCCTGAGGCCCCTTCCTTCCCTCCCCTCGTTGTGTCCGCAGCACAGAAAGGGAAAGCTCAGCCTGGGAGTCAGTACCTAGCTTCAGCACCGGACAGGCCAGCTTGCTGTGTGATTTTGGATAAAGCCCTCGCCTCTCTGGGCTACAGCTTCAATCAAGTGAGAAGGTGAACTATAATAGGGCTTAAAAACAACAACAACAAAAAACCCTTGGTGAGTCTGGGATTTGGAGATCCTTTTTCTCTCCTGAAAGGAACCTTCACTCCGTATCCCTCCTGCCCCCCTTTCCCTCCACTGACCCCAACCTTCCACCACCCAGACCTTAGCTCCCAGCGACCTGAAGAACTTTTGTATTACCGCTTAGCACTTGCTGTACGGGTCTATGACCTTCTTTAGAAATTTTTTCTTTACGAGTTTATTTTGGCTTGTGCTGAGCATTCATAAAATTCCTAGGGAACTGGAGGTTTAAAAGTCGGGCTTGTAAAAGGAGTAGGTGGGAGGGGGTGGGAACTGGGCAGAGAGGGGAGAGGACAGCAGCCAGCTCTGGGAAACTGGGGGGAAGGAGAAGACTCCCATTCTCCACCCGGCCTCACTGCCTGTGAGCTCTGGGTCTTTTGGGTCATGAAAGGAGAGAAGAGGTGGAGGAGACGGGAGAGGGTGGGTGAGGGAGCTGGGAGGAAGGAATTGGAGGCACGGAGCCTGAGATTTTCCCACTGGGCAAGAGGAACTAAGGCCGGTTCTGATAAGGGGTCCCTTTGGCTTGCCTGGGGCTTTTCTTGTCATTCATCTCTTCTTTGGCCCGGCTGCTCCTCAGCAGGTTGGAGGTGCTGGTGAATGGCTCAGAGAGCACCGGGCATATGAAACAAATTAGGTCTCTGTTACAGCCACCCAGAGGCGGGTGATGGATGGGGGCCTGCGTTCACAGCAAAGCTAATTGGCAACACACAGAGACATCCAAGAAAGTATATTATTTTGCCAGACTTCGGAGTCATTGGGCTTTTTTTTTTTTTTTTTTTATTGTAGAACATTATACAGCCAGAGATAAAAAGCACAGTGAAAGTTTTAAATCTAATAAAAGCTTTTGACTGCAGAGTAAAAATAACATACACAGAGAAGTTTGATTTGGATTCAGGTTTTATTAATGTTCTTTCATTGCAAAATGTTTCCAATTAAAAAACAATTCAGCGAGCGCCACATTAATAAACTGCTTGTCTTTCGGAAGGGCCAGAGATTCTGAAATGTAATGGTGGACAGATACAAGCGCATACATACACAGAGCTACCAGGGGGCTGTTACAACATCTAACGTTTCCAAATTGGGGCTTGTATAGCTCAGACCTGGAGAGAGTGGGGAAACCTCATGACTGGGCTTGGAGAAAAAGCACCTGAAGTTTATTCAGCTTCACCTGATCCAGGGACCTCAAAATAATACACGAACCTGGCTTACTTGTCACCAGCATGGCTCAGCAAAGACTGGAGCATGCTAGGCCTCAGTTTTCCCATTTGTAAAAGGAGGCTGTTGGGGTTAGTGGTCTCTGAGGATTTCAGCATTTCTCCAGGGGAACCCCTATTGATTATCCCCAAAGGTTTCTTAATCCTTGCTTTAGGAAAAGTTAACAAAATCTGAAATTGATTAGCAGTGAGGAGACCAAACCACATTAGGAAACTGTCAGGCCAGGGGCTGGTGCTTTTGTCCAGTTGCTTGTAAAGAGGAACTAGTCGTTTGACTGACTCCAACTGGAAGCTTGCGAAATAACTAGCCATCTTCATAATATGGGGAATGGGGATGTCACATTATTTTTAATGGGTGGTTTTCAAAGGAACTTCATCTTGCAAAGTGAGTGTTAAATTAATCTGTTCCTTGACTAATTCCTGACAGGTTGTTTTTAAATAACTGGTCATTTTCCATTTAAGCACTTAACTATATCCAACTGTTTTATTTTTGGCCCCACACAAATGGAGGTTTAACGCTGGTGAGGAACTACAATTCTAACTTGGTACTTTTTTAGGTGACTTGAGTGGATTGCCACCCCCCCCCCCCAAGGCCTGGCCTGTGTGGCTCAGTTTGGGGGAGTTAATATCTCATTAGGAGACCACTCATACACCTTGGGGACCCAGGAATGCTGATCATAAAGCTAAAGATAAACCTCTCAGCTCACCAAAGGCAAGGAGCAGGGTCTTTGTTCCAGGAGGATGTCCGAGAGGGCTGGGCTCTGATTTCCCTCTTTGCAAATTTGGAAGCTGAATGTACTCTCCATCCCCATCGCCCCCACCCTCCACCCCCATCCCTTCACCCCCCCCCCCCACTCCCCCAGTCGTCTCTCCCATCCAACCTCCGGGGCCAAACCTGATGGAGAGCTAGCTCCTGGAGAAGGGCAGAGACAGCCTGAACCCACAAAGTCACTCACAGAACCAGGTTCACGCCTGCAGGGCTAGCGGAACCACCCAGCACCAGCTCAAAAGCTCGTTTTTCGGTCAGCTTTTCAAACAGAAGAGAGGAAGGGAATTAGCTCACTTGTTCTTTTTTGGGGCTCCTGATCCTACTCTAATTTGTCTTTCTCACACCTTCAGTGTCCCACACTGACTTCTAGTGTCCTGGACATAGGACACAATCCGCCAGGGTCTGGTCTGGGCCTGGTCTCCGGGGAGAGTCAGCTCATCTCTCTGTCCCACTGCACGACCCCACGACCCCATCCTGTCCCCTTGCCTCCGCCTGAAACCCCAGGGCCTTGGAAAGCCGGCTTGGTCTGGCGGTGACCACCGCCCCCGGGCCTTCTCCTCTCCACCTTCCCAGGGCCTGGATGGCCTTTGAGTAAACAGATAGCCCAGCGAGGTATGTGATCAATTAGCTTTGCTGAAAATACAATCATTTTGTTATTCCAAGCTGATGAGAAGGCCTCTTCGGCCTGCCTCTCCCAGCCTCCACACGCCAATCAGCCCGTGTCACCGATATAATTTTCCACATAAACACAACCTTTGTGCAACATCTACTCTTGTAAATAGATGTAATTCCCAAACCAAATAACTGCACTTGGAGGAGAAATGGATATTATGCATGCAAAGAGAAAAGCGGCGATTTTTACACTTTCCAGGCAACAAAAGATTACCCCTAATTGCAATGGGGGGAGGGAACCGTGCGGGGCGAGGGAGGCGGCGGCTGCTGGGAAGCAGGGAGGCCGGCTTCCAGGCGGTTTTTTTTCTCTCTGCACATGTGTGAGAGCGGACCACCAGGAACTGCTTAACCCGGGGTTTGTCCTGTTTAGGCAACGGGGAGAGCATGGTTATTGTTGTTGATATCTTAAAGGAAATGGCGAGTTACTTAATTATAAGGTTGGATCTCCCTTGCCAGGAGGGACCCCCCTCCAAACCCAAAACTGTACACATCCTGTTGCAGAAATGTCCCCTACATTCCTGGGCAGGAATGGCTTCGGTGGCCGGGGACTGTGTGCCTTTCTCAATGTTCTGCTTGCTGGAGTCGATCCCTAAATTAGACCTTGAAAGCAGCGGAAGTTCCCAGGCAGCCGGGAGGGAGAACGGCGCGGAACCCACTGTGTAATCCTGGCCAGGTCTGGGCACAGCCGCCTCCTGAGCTCTGCAATGCAGTGGAAATGAAGGCTGGGACGCCCCCTCCTGTGCCTCTGGTCTCCCTGTGTCCCCTTCTGCTGGAAGAAAAAAGTCCTTTGAGGTCAGGAGGCCCCTTGGAGGGTCCCAGGCCAACCAAGGGGCAGAAGGAGTGCGGCCCTGGGAGAGCAGCCAGGAGCAAGCGCAGGCTCGCGGAGCTGGCCCTGCACAGTGCCAGCCCCACTGGGCCAGGCAGCGTGGCCCACATTAGAGCCAGAAGGCCCCAGAGCGAGCCTCTGGGCTCTACCCCGTGCATCTAACAGTGACACTCAGAAGACTGTCTTTTGCAAAGACGCTTCTCTTGGCAGGTAAGTAATGACATCTTGGCCTCAAGCAGGCCTGATGCTTTCCTATAATGCTCTGGTTCTTTATTTTGTCTAAATTCAAAACAGTGAGTGAGGCATTAGAGAGGCGCTGCTGCTGGTCTGTGTATTGGGAGAGAAAGCACCGGTGATCAGAGAGGAGCGGCTGAGTGACCGTGGGGCTCCTGTCCGGGTTCTGTCTCCAGGACTGGAAGGGAAGGGGTGGGCGGCCTGTAACACTTCAGCTACAAAAGATTTTTCCTTCTGACCCCCGCCCCCACCCCTCCCCCCTGCCCACAAAACTCGGCCTAAGAACCCTCATCCCCCAGCTTCCACCCACCCCGGGCTCCTGAAGGCCATCTGAAACTCATTAGCTGCTTGAAATGATTGTCATGGGAGCTCTTGATGGAGAACAAGAAAGGGAGAGGGATACTTTTAAAGGACAGCAATCGGGACCCAAACGCTGGCAGATGTTTGGAAACCTGGCTGTTTGAGGAAGGGCCTCCCGGAGGCGTGGGGGCCAGCTCCTCCGCCTGACCCGGGCCGGGCCCCTACCCTTTGTCTTGGGGCAGCTCCTGGAGCTCAGGCTGGATAAACTGGCCGTTTTCTTGTCCCCTTCACGGAGGAGGAAGATCAGGGGCCCTGGGACATGCTGCAGCCTGATTCAGAGGACAGCTGTGGTAGCCACTTGGTTCTTTGCCAGTTACACCTTAATTCCTGTACTTTGTAGATGAAGCAACCTTCTGTTTGTCATAACAAAACAAAAAAATATCAGAAATGTTGAAATTATGAGAGCATACAATATTAAAATCACAGAATGAAGAAGCTTGGAGTTATAGACTCTTCAAAATATAGAACTTGGGATAAAAAGTCCCTTTGCATTGCAAGATGTCAGAAACCCAGATTAGAATCATATACTGTTAGAATTTTTGAAAAAATGATTAAGAGAATCACAGAAATGCTTTCGATTCTTAATAGCATGAAACAGAATTGTGGAATTTTAGGGTTATGGAATCAGAATTCTTGAATAGTGGAATCATAGAGCATTAGAAATACAGAAAAAGAAATTTATGGAAATCCAGAATCACAGTCTCTTAGAACACACGAATGGTGGGCTGTTAGAATATTAGATTAAGGAAATATTGACTGATACAATCTTAGAATCACAGAATGTTAGCATCACAGATGGTAGAATCAGAGAACCATAGACTTATAATCACAGCAGTTTGTAATTACAGACTCATTGGATTACAGATGCTTAGAATCACGGAACATTAGACTCGGAGAGTGTCTGTTTTGTTAGAGAAGTATAGGATCTATGAATTACAGAATTTTGGAATTATAGGCTTTTAGATGGAGCCTTGAAGAATTTCAGAGGCAAGGGGGGATTTAGAGGTCATTTGGCCCCACTTCTGGCCCAGCCGGAACTTTCACCTAAGCCTTTTCACACACACAGGCCCTTGGCCATCCCGTGCTTATGTCCAGATAATACGGTTTAATTTGATCGTTCCCTGCATTTCCTGGAGCCGCTGACCTTCTTTTCTGCTCCCCTCTCATCATTACAAATTCCTACCACCCTCTGTTTTTCGAAGGGGCAGTTTGCTTTTCTTTCTGCAAGTCACCCGGCATCTCAGTTCCCCAGGCCTGCGCCCTGCAGGAGGGATGGACAGACTCGTGTGTCTGTGCAGATGAGTGTGCCCGTGGCCTCTGTCCCAGAAACAGCAGCAACAGGCCCGGCTCTGCGCCTGTGCCGCCCATTCCTTCTGAGGGACCTGGGAGCCGCCGCTGACGCCGAGACCAAGCAGCCGGCCTATTTAGGTGAGAGGAGACTGGAAACTGGAAACCTTTTTATGCTTATTTATTTTATGATCCTCACGGGCTAGGGTTTACACAAATCAGACGACATGTGAATTAGATAATTCGCTAGGAATTAACAGTCGCTGATGGTTATCAATCTTGGGGATGATGGAAGCTGGGTTGATGAGGACGGCTCAGCGATGAGTTGATGATGTTATTGTGTCCTCGTTGGGGTTCAGAGAGATGTGGGGGCTCATCACCCACTCTAAATCCCCGAGAGGGACAGTATATATAGTGCACGGGGATGGATGGTAACACTTCGGAGTCTATTGTAATGTTTAGGAAGAAGCCAAAAGCAAAACAGCCAGCTTCATAGTCACCCTAGTCCTTCGGAAAATGTTCATTTCCTAGTGAATTCATCCCAAACTCTGTACAAGGACTAGCTAGAGATAAACAATTCAAAAATGGAATCTCCTGCCTTTTATTCAAGCACCATAAAGACAGTGGACGCTTAAAAAGGAGGCTGTCTTCCTCAGAAGATCTTTTCTCCAGCTCAGCTCAAGCACAGAATCGTCTAGCCCCATGTTCACCTAACGCACCCCAAGACTCCCAGGGAGGGAACAGCTCAGGTTAGAAACTCTAGAAGATCAATCAGTGCAATTCTCCCCATAGATGGAACTTTGTAGACAATCCCTTTCACCAATTTCAAATCTTTTGTTAAAGTCCAATTTAGTTTACGAACTGCAAAGCACCCAAACCAAATTGCAGTGCCCCACTGGTCCTGGCAACACCATTTCGATGGAGCCGAGATTTTTCCGAAACTGAAATGCCTGCCTAGGAGGCAGACCGTGGTGGGCTCTGGGCACACCAGCCCAGCCCTGGGATGCTGTGTGCCTTTAGGCAAGTAGACCTCCTCTCTGGGCCCCAGTCGGCCCACCTACAGATAGGAAGTTGGATTAAATAATCTAAATGAGGGAACAAATATTAGAAACAGGAAAAGAACAATTTGGTTTTGTTTCCTTTTTGGGAGTTGAATTTCAAATTAGTCAGGCCAGTGTTTCTATTTATTTTTGAGGCAGTTCAACCAAGAATTGCTGTTTTCATGGCTCTAGCTTTTGATTTCAGATGCTAAACAACAAAACCTCGACCCAGACTTGCTCAACTACTGACTGCAGCTTTTGTACACATTTTCAATGGAGCGGCATATTGGGTTAAAACAAATGACAAACACAGTTGCCTTCCCAATTCCAAAAGAAACAGAGTGGAGATGAATTAATAAGATGGCAAGCTGGGTGTCAAGGGGTCTCAAGTGACTCAGTTTCCCCATCTGTAAAATGGGGAAGGGATGGAGGCAGGGAGAAATCTTCCTGTTCCAAAGCCAAACCGGAGTTTCTGAGGCCCCAGCCCTAATTGTAGGCAAGGCTGTTGGGGATATTGTGTCCTGTTAAATCAGAGCCCCTGGGGGCCACCCCTGCTGATCACAGTGATGGGAGGGGTGGGGCTGAGGGAAATGAAGAGCCTTTATAAAGGGGACAATGGAAAATCCCCAATTTGTGGATAAGTCTCTTTCACGGGAGCCTGAAAGGCCAAGGAGGGGGTGGGCAGGGTGAATGGGGCAGAGGGGCTGAGGTCCCTCTTTCTGTGGCCCCATTGAAAGTCCATAGACCAGGCAGCAATGAAAGGAAGTGAGTTAAAGAGGCAAGTGAGGGGGCTGGGCTGGGGGCTTGACAACCCCCTAACAGACACCAGCTGTGACTGGAGGGCGCAGGCCATGTGGACAGCTAGGCAGGCAGGACTGCCCAGCAAGGCCGTGGGACAGGCACTAGGTTGTTTGCCAGGTCCTCAGTCGAGCTTTCTCCTTTCTTGATGTGAAGCCCAATGTTTAACATATGGCTCTACTGTGCATCCTCTCATAGCTGGGACCTTTGAGACTGGACCTTTCTGGAAAGGCCAGTGTTGGTGGTAAGGTTAAAGGGTGGGGTTGGTTATCAGCTGTTTTGTTTTTTTAAAAAATATATCTTTATTGATTTCAGAGAGAGGAAGGGAGAGGGAGAGAGAGAGATAGAAACATCAATGATGAGAGAGTCATTGATGGGCTGCCTCCCGCATGCCCCCGACTGGGGATCAAGCCCCCAACCCGGGCATGTGCCCTGACCAGGAACTGAATCCTGATCGCCTGGATCTTAGGTCTACGCTCAACCACTGAGCCACGCCCGGCTGGGCCTGTTATCAGCTGGTTTGACTGCAGGCCCCGGGCCGGTCCATTGAGCCAAAATACTCTGTCAGGACAACCCCCAACTGACCTCCTTGTCCCCACAGCTGGTCACTATAGACAAACAGCCGATCGATTCCTCCAACAATGGGTCAGTTTAGACAAACAACAGGTCAGTCCAACCAAAACAGTTCAGTTCAGTTATAAAAATGGTCGGGGGGGAAAGAACAACAGAAAAACAACAACAATACCAGTTCAGTTTTTAAAAAATAATCATGCACCTTCCTGGGCTATTACGTAAGGAAGCAACCAATTGGCTCTCCGACAAACTGCTCACTGTTGTCCAGACACTCGGTGACTTGACAGGTCTGGAAGGAAATACTGAGAAGTGATATTTCTGGTCCGGTCCAGCAAGGCTGTGACCATGGACTTCCCACTGTCCTGCCCTCATGGAGACCCAGCCGGACATTCCTGAGCAGGGGGAATATTCCAGATCCTTCTGGAGGGCTGCCTGAGGGGGCCTGAAGCCTTCGTGGGCATTTCCCTGTGGCCCCACTACCTTCTTGGACCCACTTGTATTAACTGCATTAAAAAAGGAATTCAAACAACAAAACAAAAACCTCTAAATCTAGAAACATTTCTCAGTTAATTGGCTAGGTAGGCAAGGGGACATGCTGACTTTCCTTCTTAGGGGAAGTAAGGAAAGAAATGAGGGACCAAAAGAAGACTGGGGGGCCCAGCCAGGTGGGTGAGTTGGTTGGAGCATCATTGCATACACCGAAAGGTTGCGGGTTCGATTCCTGGTTGGGGAGCATGTGGGACTAAACGAATCAATCTCTCTTTCTCTCTCTCTCTTTAAAAATCAATAAAAACATATCCTCAGGTGAGGATTAAAAAGAAAAAAAGAAGCATGGGGGAATGGGAAAGAAGAAAGGAGGAAGGAATAAGGCAGAAATAGTGGAAATAATAAATCCACTTCGCTTTACGGTTAGAACATACCATAAAGTGCATTTTGAATCCGTTATTTCATAACTGTCCTTTGATGATCATGCCCATTTTAGAGATGGGGAGACCAGCTGACTTTGCCCATGTTCCCACAGTCAGTTGATGGTGGACCTGGGATAGAGCCTGGGTCTCCTGCCCCTTGTTACCCTTGTCAATCTCTGAGTTATAACATTGTTAGAACTGCTGGGAGTTGGGCTTGGGAATCATGTAGTTTCATTGTAGGGGTGATGAAAGGAAGTTCAGACAGAAGAGCCCAGAGTCCTTACCAGGAGAGCAGTCCTTCAGAAGATCCTGCTTTCTCTGAGCTGAGTGTACCTCCATGTCAGAAAGTTCTTCTTTGAGTCTAATCACACACTCTCTTGCTGCTGGGCCAGGCTGGATGCTCCTCCTTGTGGCCAGTCTCTGGAGGTGAGCACGGGAGGTAAGCAGAGCCAGGGAGTGGGCTGGAAGCCCCTCTTCCCCTGAGGTGGCAGAGGGTCTGGCTGCTGGAGGAGCGCCCACAGGGCCATCTCTGTGTTTGGTGAATAAACATCGGAGTCCAGTTTCTGGCTTGTCACTCTGCAGCCTTTCAGCGGGTGAGAGGCCAGGTGGGCAGGAGGGAGTTCCGGCAGGCGGCACATGAAGAGGCCGGGCCTGGGGGCCTGGGGCCCAGGGAGGCTGGCTCTGGACAGCCAGTAGAGTCAGCCTTTGCAGGCCACGGAACTTCACACCTTTGAAAGGCTCCAGAGCGACCCACAGAAAAAATAAACTGTTCCTCCCATCCATGGCAGGCCGGCCATCCTCAGGGGCTCCGCATCATGTGCACCGAAACCCTGTAAAAGGGCCCAGTGTTTCCTTTTCCACTCCTCGAAAGGATGCGTGCTGAGCCTCGTGAGGACAGCTGGCTCTGGGCAAGAGCGCTTTACCCACGGCCAGGGAGCCTGGTTCCAGCCCCACTCCCCAGGGGTGAGCCACCTTGGTTCCCTGAGCCGTGGTTCACACGCCTGGAAACCAGGAGTAAAAATACCTCCCTTCTGCTTTCCTTTTGTGCAATAAAGCATATGTGTGAAAGCACTGAACATATAGTAGATATTTTATCAATGGTCGCCTCTGTCTTTTACTACCTACACAACCTAGAGCAAGTCTGAGTTCCTCCAGAGCCTCAGTTCCCTCCTCTGTGAAGTGGGGTTACTGCCTACATAGTCGGGATTAAATGAGACAGAGGGTTAGCACATGCCTGGCACACAGAATGTTCTCTAGTAGCAGCTTCCTTCTCTCTTCTTCCTTCCCATTCAGCCTCCTCTCTGGGTCTCAGGAGCATCACATTACAAATGGGAATGGGAATGACCTCCCGGGGGAGAATGCTAGGAGGATAGATGCAATGCCACAAGCACTTGATGAGCAGGGCAAGGCCACAGAACTGCAGGAGAGGCTAGATCTCAAAACGTCCTGAAAACGAGCAGGAAGAATATAAGGGTTAGAGTCCTAGGGTTATTATAACAAGTCTCACACTAGGGCCTGGTTTGGTCTCATCCAGTGATGGCTCAAGCAGGAATACTGGGAGACTTGAGGAGAAAGGGAGGCACCAAGGAGGGCTTCCTGGAGGAGTGCTCTGTCCAAAGCTATGGAGCTTAGTCTTTCCATCCAGGTTTTGTTTGTTGCAAATGCTTGAAGCCCAGACCACTGATGACTCCCAGCAAGTTGGGAGATGCCCCCAGAAGTGCCTTTGTTCTCCCACCTGGGCTTTTCAGAGCTGTGAGGAGACAGAATCAGGACTACGAGGAGGGCAAATGCCAGAGCAGATCCTAGTGTGAGCTCTCCAGCAGCCGTCTCCAGGGTAGTGAGCTCCCTGCCACAGCAGATGTCCAGCAGTGGCTGGAGAACCCTGTGACAGGTACTAGGTGAGAAGTGGAACTATCTGAGCGACAGACTTTGGGGTCAGACAAGCTCAGTTCCAGCTTTGCAATTCAGTCCCCTGTGATCTTGGGTTAGTCTCCTAACCTTGGTGAAGTCCCAATTTCCTCAGATGTAAATGTCAGTAATTCCTACTTCAAAGAGCAGTTTTGGAAATTAAGTGAAATAATGCATGTAAAGCATTTAGTACAGTGTCAGAAACATGCCGGCTCCCCGTCACAGTTGAGAGTCTGAGATCTGACTGACAGAAATGTGTAGGGGTTAAGATCCTATACTTTGAGGATTCTGAAATTATAGGCTATTGCGTCCAGTAATTTAACAGAGCCCTTATATAATGCTTGCCCTGTGCCAAATACACTCCTAGGGGCTTTACAAATATTTACTCAATCTTCACAGCAACCCTATACTATAGGTACTGTTATTATCCCCAATTTATACATGAAGGAACTGAGGCAGAGAGAAAGTTACATGACCTACCCACAGTCACGCAGCTGACGAAGGGGCTGAGCTGAGATTAGACTCTGCGCACATAACATTCTAAGACCACAAGATTCCCAAACTGCTCCATGTTCCTAAGAATCCAGAAAATTTAATTTTATGGAACTTTTATTAAGGATGAGAAGGGTCTAGAACAGGAGTTGGTAAACTTTTTCTGTGAAGGGCCAGATAGGAAATAGTTTAGGCTTTGCAGGCCATAAGGTCTCTGTCACAATGACCCAACTCTGCTGTTATAGCCAATAGCTAAATGAATGGGCATGGCTGTGTGCCAATAAAACTTTATTCACAAAAACAGGTGGCAGGCGGATTTGGCCCGAGGCTATAGTGAAGGCTGTTGACCAAGTAACAGCTCAGGCATCTTCTGTTCTGCTGAGCACCTGCTGGGGCTCCCTTCAGAGCTAAGCCTTAAGGAGGCCAGACTGTGCCCCCCTTTGGAGAGGCAGAGGGGCCTGGGATGGCCGGGGCGGCTTCCTGGGGTGTGGGTGGCTCTGAGTGTGGCTCTCTCTTTCTGTCCTAGAGAGGCTGTTGAAAAGGCTCCTCTCTCCAGCAGCAGCAGAGCCTCATTACTCAGCCGCTGAAAAACAATGTTAATTTCCCCCAAGCGGGAAGCAGCTGCACTTGTGAGCCAGGGCTCATTTTGCTGCATGAATATTTATGGCATGTCCCCTAATTAAGCCCAGAAATAAAATTTACCCTGCTCGCAGGGGCCACGGAACACTGTAAGGCAACGGCAGGAACCAGCCCCTTGTGCCTGTGGAGTAGGGTTGTCAACGAAGCATTTGTGTCCAGAGCCACTTGGCCTTGGCCAGCATCCCCGGGAGCGGTGGGGGTGGGCGTCGTCTAGAAGGTCAAGCAGCCTTTGTGTGGTCACTTGCTGGTGTAGGGGGACTCCTGAGTCATCTCATTGAGCTCTGCTGGGTGGCCATTGTCCCAGAGACTATTGCCACAAACCTGCATAGGATGACACAGAGGTGACCTGAGGCCCGAGCCCTAGCAATATTGTTTTTCTTCCAGCCAGAGTGACTCAGGTATTTCATGACTGGCCCTCAAAGGTCACTCTAGTAGCAGCGGCTCAAAGAGGGAGCGCCCCCGGCAGGGAGCCGGGTTTGAGATCCCCTCTGACACTGATTCCGTTTGATGTGGGGTGGCCACCGGCTGTCCTCGCCTCAGTTCCCACTGGCGCAGTGAAGAAGGAAATGCCAGCATCATGGGGCTGTTACCGAGAGCCATGGGAGGTGACGGAAGAGGAAACATTTGGGGGAATGGTTCCCACCACAGTTTTGGGGTTTCCTTACCTCCAGGCCCTTCTTCTCTTAAACTGGGGGCTGAGGAAAGCCGGCTCTGCCCAGCCCACTGACCTTGAGGGTTTCCTGAAACCATAAATCTTGGCTTTTCCTTGGGGGGGTCCTATCTCCAGAGAACTGCTTGGGCCCTCACACCTCTTCTGTGGAGCCAATAAACCAAGCAAATACCATAAAGCTCCTGACCCTGGCCTGAGCCCCAGTGGTCGGAGCGAGACCTCGAGTGAAGAGGCTAGGGTTTCATGAGTTGATCATGAGGTTGACCATGAATCTTCCCCATTGCCTTAGATTCTTTTCCATTATTTTCCTCTTTAAATTTTTCACAGCACCTGCGAGGTCTATCCTGTGCCGGGTGGGCCTGGGATAAGAGGATGCTTTCCTAAGGTGGGTCCAGGTGTGTAATTGTCCCGGGGCCTTGGCAGTCAGCACACCTTGTAAATCTGAAAGTCAATAAGATGTGGAAGTGGGGGAGACTCCAGGCCGGAGAGGAGGAAGGGAGGGGGTAGTGAGGGTGGGTCGGTCAAGGGTGGCTTTAGCGCCCGCTGCCCCCCCAGGGCTGGGCCTGCCCCGCCCGTGGGAGGCCCGGGGCTTCCTGCTCTCTCACTCTCCACCTTCACATTCTGAGCTCAGGTCTGATCACATCAACGGCCCAACGGCCCAGACTTTGAAGGGGCCCCCGAGGCCGCCTCTCTCACACCCTTGAGTATCTGAGTGAAGGAATTTCCAGCGCAGGGTTTGGTCCTGAGTGACACGAGTGAGTGTTCACTGAAGAATGAATAAATGAACAGATGAATGGGATCGGGTGGGTGGCACAGGCTCAGATAACGTATCTCTGTATTTTTCCTTTTTTCAATCCCTGTTCTAAAATGTGCCAAGCCCAGATTTCAGCACACGCAGAGGTTTGACAACCCCCTGAAGGAATGAATGAGTGTGCGGTGAATGAATGGATACAGAAGTTATTACTCTGGGCCAGCCGCGGGCCAGGCGCTGGCGTTACGGCTGTGAACAAGACGTGGTTTCTGTCCTCAGGCCCTTAAGTCGGAGCTGGGAAGTCAGGCTCACACAGCGCCGAACGATCCGTTACCTATTTAGTTACTCTCGTGATAAATGCTACGAGGGAGGAAAGTGAGTCAGTAAAGAAGTGAGTAAGTGAGGAATGAGTGAAGACAGCAATAAGCAGGCCGAATGAGGGAAGGAGTAGACATGTAAGTGAAAGTGAGGGAGAATAAAGGAAGGCAGGAAGGAATGGCGGATGAAGGTCAATCAGTGACCAGGGAAAGAATCGGTGCCACCTGACCCGGTGTTTACCGACACATGGCCTAGGAGCCAGACTTGCCCCAAGCCAGCCCCTCTCCTGCTTCCCTGGGGACATGGGGCAGGCTGGGCAGAAGAGGCTCCTGAGGCCAGGGAGCCAGGCCCCCTGTATCCCCCCATCAGCACCACTGCCGCTATCTCAGTACCTCCAGAACTGAAAGCCAGCCTAAGAAAGGGTTGAAGTCTTTAACGTGTAGAATCTCAGGGCCTGCAGGGGCTGATTTTTGCTCAGCGCATAGAATGAACCTCAAAGCTCTCACAATCACACCCAACACCTGAGTACCCTTCACTGTGAGGAAGTAGGCTCAGAGCAGGAGGGGGCCCACCCAAGGCACCCCACCAGTGCCCCTGACTTCAAGGTGCTCTAATGAGTATTTGCTGGGACAGGCAAGGCCGGTTATAATCCAGCCCCCTTTTCACCTCTGAGCTCCTCTCCTAATTCTCTTCCCATTGGGGCCTCCTCCAGCTTCCAGGCCTCCTCGCCTCCTCCGGGTCCCTGGCCCATGGGCACCCTGCACTTTGTTCCCTCTGCCTGGTGCACCACCCCCCCCCAGACCTCTGCAGGGCTGGCCCTCTCCCTTCCTTCAGGACATTTCTCAAAAGTTGCCCTCAGGCTTGCTGCCACCCTGATTTCAGCAGGAGAATCCTGACGACTGGGTGACAGAACTGTTGGATCAGATCCCAGAGAGTATTGACTGTGAAACCGAGGAGCTCTGCCCATTCTGCAGGCTGTAGGAAATCTCTGTGAGCTCCGTCAACAGCATTCAACACATTTGCAAGCACTGAGTAGGAGTCAGCTGCTACGGTGGGCACTTTCATATGCAGGCTTCCGTGGAATTCTTATAACAATCCTTTGAAATCTGTATTATCGGCTCCATTTTACTTGTGGGGAACCAAAACCCAGAAAGGTTGAATAACTTTCCCAGAACTTTGAACCAGCCCTAGGTGACCTGAAATCTTTGTATCTTTTTATTACCCAGAGGCCTAGCACTCATCAAGTGTTTGTTGATCGAATGCAAGACCTGCCAGAGAGCAACCCCAGCAGCCTGGAGGCTGTTGATATTTAACCCTGGCTGCAACCCCTCCCCGGTTCCCAGAGCAGCCTCCACAGCTCTGAGCTGTGAATGGAGTCTCCACACAGCATTTTGTGGACTTGGAAGTCAAGAAGCGAATTCATAGTGCTTTGCAAAACACATTTTCTTTTAAGGAAGGATTTTTTGTTTTCATTTCAAACAGCCCTGGCTGGTGACGAGTGGCGAGGAGAGGTGCCCTGTTTTCCATCCCAACACCTATTTCCAGGTGGGGGTAGGGAAGGCTCCATCCCAAAATGTTATTTCAAAACCTTTCCGGGCCTCGCAGCTCCATTTCCAGGCCACATGCTGCAAAGAAAAGCACAATTTCCCATTACGGCGTGTTGCCCTTTCTGGTGTGAGCACCTTTCAGAGCGGGAAGAGCTGGCTCGCTCCAACACTCCCCCGCCCGTCTCCGTAAATAAAGGCTGAGCGCCTGATGTGGGGCTTAAATAAGCAGCCTCTCTGGGCACCTGATGACCACACTCCTGATAGGCGTGCTCGCCAAGAACAGCAGACGGACGCTGCCCCTCCCAGCCCCTCGACAGACAGAAGATGAAACTGCTGTGACCCCACTGCTTCCCGCTTGCTTTCTGCCATCTGAGGCACACTCAAAAAAGAAGCAGGCCCGCGCAGTCTTGTCATCTGATGGGGTGAGGACAGAGATGGATGATGCGATCCCTGCCAGGGGAGGCCACGTTCAGACACTCCCAGATAGCCAGCTGCCACTTTATTAACAGCAAATATCCCCATCTGAACTGGGCCGGGAAAGAAAATATTTATGCTTGCCTGTCAGGAGGACCTTCGTTTTTCTTCTGGGGGAGCCAGTCAGGGTGCTGGGCCAGGGCTGGAGTATGATGTGTCTGTGAGGCTGCTTCAGCCCAGGGTGGGTGGACACTCCAGAATATCCTCAGGACAGCTCTAGAAAGGCATGGGGGGCTCCAGGAGGGATGGATGTGGAGCCCAGGAGAGGTGCCACCAGAACATGCCCCAGGCCCTGTTAAACTAAATGAGAGAATCTGCCTGTGGGTGTGGCGGCTACAGTTAGAGACTGAGTCCAAATGCACCATTAAATAATGTCATGATTAAAAACTTGCAGCTGTATTAATCTGACAAGTGACTTTGTACTGAGAATAAAATAATCTTGTATTGTCAGAAAATGCCAGTACTGGAGCTGAGCCTGTCAGTTAAGTTAGGCATATATTAAAATCAGTTTATTTCATTACTCTCATCATGGTCATTATTTTGAACAAAAATCACAAGGCGCTTCTTTAACAGGTTTCAGGGATGCCGGTGGATCTGGAGCCTGGGAAGACAAGCACTCTGGCCATGCTCTGGGAGACAGCTGTCCCCAATTACGGTAATTGAGTTATAAGGTGTGAGGCTGAATGAGTCAGGTGGCCCTAGGGAATGGAGGCTTGGGCCTTATGGGCATCGCCGGATTGTTCTTTTTTGACCTTGGTGAGGTTCCCCTTCCCCAGCTCCAAGTGCTAGATCACTCATCTTCCCTACAGAGCATGCACATGGGAGTTAGGAGGCCTGGGTTCAAATCCTGACTCTACCACGTAGCAATTCTGCAACCAACCCTGAGCACCTCATTCAAGATGTAGCGTCTCTGATAAAATGGAGCTAATAAATGTCTCCCTCTTGGGGCTGCCTTGAGAATAAAGTAAGGTAAAGTCTGAAACAGCCCAGAAATTTATAAATGATAACCAGCAGTAATGGCAGGAGTGACACACATACTAATCTTTCTCTTTAGGTGTGTGTCAATAATTTTTATTGATTTGTAAATTGCTATTTGCAAATGTGTGCAAATATAATTCCTAGTTCATATCTGTATTAGTCTGCCTGGGCCTCATCTTACTTAATTACCTCCCAACGTCCCCAACTCCTAATACTATCACATTGAGGAATAGGGTTTTAACATCTGAATTTTGGGGGGATACAAACATTCCATCCATAACAAAATCTGTATGTGATATTTGTATAGTTCATATCTGCGTCTGCTTATGAACCCATGTGTTGTGTTAATGTCTATAAGCCAAAACAGAACAAAGATGGTAGGAGGTCTACATACTTCTGTGTGTGCCTCTGTGTCTAGACCTTTCTGTACCTGAGAGCCCAGCACAGGTTCAAGTCATGGGCTCAGGCTGCAAGTGTAAGTATATAATGTGTAGCATGTGCACACATGTGTGTATACAAGCATGGGAAGGGCATGACTGGGACCACAGTGGGCAACTGCCTCTCAGCCCAACCTGGCTGGGCTCCTGCTCCCACCAGCCCATAGCGCTGCTGAAGGCACCTGGGCAGGGGGCCTCAGAGGCTCTCTGGGACTGGGGATCCATCAAGCCCAAGATCCCTGTGCTGTGGAAGAACCCCAGTCCCTGGGGTTTGCCTAGGGAGGGGACATGGAGCCTGACCCTGACATTGTGGGGAACCTGATGAGCTCACCTTCATCCAGCATGGGACCCATCTTCATCTATTCAAATGGATCATTTACCTCATTTAGAGCCTCACAAGCTTCAGCCCAAATGACATTTGCTTAGCAGTTGGCCTGTTTGAAAAGCTGATGTATTAGAACCAAGGCATGCAAATGCTGTACCATCTTTCTGAGCTGAGGGTGCAGGGAGATAGGCCCAGGGGAGAAAGGTAGGAGAGAGGTGGGGGGCACTCAGTTGGTCAAGGATCCCACAGAAACAGGCAAACACATTATCCACTCCAACACAGGCAATTTTGTCCCCAGGGTGGCTAATTAGCAGGCAGCTGCCCGGGCTATCTACTTGACTTGCAGAATTAGAATGCTCAGCACAGAGATCTGTGTTTATGCTAAAAAACTGTCCTCCTTCCCCAACCAGGAGGGGAGTTCTCACTGCTAGCTCTGGAGTCAGGAGACCACTCGACTGGCATTTCAGGGGCCTGGATGGGGCTCCTTCTCCATAGAAACTCCTGCTCTGTTGGAGGCCTCAGAAAACGACAGGCTCATCAATGCAGGTACACAGGACATGTCCACATACAGGCACAAATATCTCCCCACTTAGATAAACGTGACACAAAGGCACAGCCACACAAACTTGCCCAGAGTCATAGGCACCTACCTGTGGAGACACACAAATGCACAGAGAGGTACAGGCCCTCAACCAGCACATCCACTCACACAAATATCCAGAAATAGCCTGAGACCTACGTCCCTCCTCACATACAAAAGGAAATGCGTACCTGCATATGTGCATGCACAAACACGTACCTAGATTTCTATGCATTCAAGTAGATACACCTTCGCAGGCTCCCTGGAACCGGTGTGTGAGAGTACACTCGGAGACAGAGAAGCTGCTTAAAGAAATCTATAGAAACAGACATTCTCAGAACACAACCTCTGTGATTCTCAATCAGAACCTGAGATCAGAATCAGATATGAATGCCAGCTATGGATCATATGAGGAGATATCAGACATCATATGCAAATCAGAATTCTCCCGTCAGAATCCCCAGGGAGCTTTCTATAAGTACTCATTTTGGGCTCTGTGGTAGCCAGGTGAATTTTGAAAGCCTCCCTTCATATAATGAACACAAACACTTTTATCATTAAAAATAGAATTAAATGGCTCACTGCTGGCTATTAGGAGGAAGAGCAATTTGATTGGGTGAGAACCATTAGGACTTTGTAAAGTGGTGGCTTGTTTTGTTGTTTCAGGAACACAGAATAACTCGGAACTAACTTTTTACTGGTTGGCCTCTTTATGTCTTCACTAGCAGAGAGAAACAGTGAGAGCAAATCAGCTTGTCCAGATTTTCATTCAAACAAAGATATTTCACACTCCCTGTCTAAACTGGAGGGTCCCACCCCTTCCTGCTGCAGATAGGGAAACTGAGGCCCAGGCAGGGCAAGCTATTGCCCAGAGTCATATAGCTATGGAGAGCACACATAGGAGCTCAGTGAGTGTTAGCTGCTATGATTATTGTTACTATTGCTCTTCTAATCATAATTCATTATCATTAGCAGAGAAGGCTAAGCATCCAGATCTCCCTCCCAGCTGGCTTATGGACTCAGGATTTCCTACCCAATTGAGAAGACACCAAGGGGCAGTAGCAATCTGGGCACGAGCTCAGTCCCATCTTCTCTAATTGTGACCTGATGTTCTCCAATCCTTCCACTTCCAGGGAAAGGGGCAAAAGAGGGCTGCTGAACGTGGTAAGGAAGGCAGCAGGATGAACTTTGGGGGGAGGGGAGTTTCCTCTTGGTGAGGGGCTCACAGGACAGCAGCCTACTTCTGCTCCCTGGGAGAGGCCTTTCAGACACTTTCTGATTGGCATCTGGCAGGACAGAGCAGTTGCAGGTACCAGGCTGGACTGCCAGCCCCCCTTCTGCATGCAGCTCCCTGGAGAGTCTCTTCAGGCCAAGGAAAGCTTTGTTCTAACCATTTCTCCCTCAGCCAGGGCTGCTGGGTGGTCTAGGGGCAGGAGGGCAGAATGGAGGTGGGGCAGGGCAGGGCAAGGCTGGAGGAAGTATGGGGTAGAAGACTTCAGGGTGGGGTGTTGAAATCTACACGTGGAGGTGGGGAGGGCTGGTGCAAAAGGGGAGTTGGGGTCAGCATAGGAAGGTTTGGAGGCACTGGGGGAGTAAGAGGAACCCAGCAGATGCCAGAACAGTAGAAAGGGGCCAGGGAACTAGGTAGAGGTCCACAAGGGTGAGGGTATAGACTAAGTCCCCTGCCCAGACCCTGCCATCCCAGGTGGCTAGCGGGAGGGGTCCATAGCGAAGCACTGAGCCCCCACACTTTGTCTGAGGCTCCAGAACATGTGGCCGACGCGCCCCCGCCCCCTCCCACCCTGCCGAAGGGCTGCCATTTGGAAAGCATTTGCAGACACATGGATTGTTTTTAAGTTAATGCTTTTTAATTCACTCTGTTTCCCAGTTGTCGTTTTTTATTGAAAAGGCGGATTCTGCTGGTGTGTGTTCCTTTGCGGGGGCGGCGGGGGGGGGCGGTTTGTTCTTAACAGGCAGAGATCGGAAGAGAGACAGAGACAAAGGCGCAGCGAGACGCGGCGGGGGGGAGGGGGGGGCAGTAAACAGGATCAGAGAGCAAGAAACCGAGAGAGATGCACAGGAGCTGAGACAGACAGACACAGAGAACTCAGGAAGGCTAAGGGAGGGACCCGGGCCCTCGGGGCAGAGCGAGTGTGCTGAGAAACCCTGCAGGGGGACCCCCGCATCCCTCCACCTCCAACGAAGGCCCCTGGGGCTGCTCTCCGGCTCCGAGGCTCAGCTGGCCCCGGGGAGCGGCTGGAAGGACGTGGCGCGCAGCAGGCTGAGTAGCAGGACCGGGGTCGCCGAGAGCAGGCATCCGAGGTCCCACAGAGAGGAGGCCTGGGAGTCGGTGGCGTGTCCTCTCGGGGCCCCACACACCTTCTGGTTTCGGCCTGAGCCGGAATCCCGCTCGGGCTCTGGAGAGTGGCGCCCCTGGCCCGCTGTGCCGCCTAGGACAAGCGCCCCGACCTCTCTGAGCCCTAGCTATGCACCTGCAGGAGGGTAGCGCCGGTGACCCGTTCAAACGTGCGGTGGCTGCGGGTCAGAACGGCCCGGGGGCCTGGGAGACAGAGCTCCGCCTGGGCTTGGCGGTTTCAGCACAAATCCCAGGGATTTTCGGCCCCGGCCGCTGCCCGGGGCTCCGGTTGAGGCAGGACTTGCGCAGAGGGGAGAGCCCGGCGCTCGCGCTTCCTCTCTCGCGGCTGAGAACCAGTCCCTCCCCCCACCCCCGCCTGGCGACCCCTCCTCTCCACATCTGTGCCAGGTTCTAGAGAACCTTCCCCAGCCGCGAGTGTAGACACACAGAGATGTCCCCGTGCCAGCACGCGGTGGTCGTGTAGACGGTCGGGCAAACACAGATGCACCACGCAAGGTCCTGTGGACGCGGGGAGCGCCTTGGGGGCCCGAGCGGCGAGGGCGCCTGCGGAGGAGCAGCGGCCCCTCGGGGCCTTCACCCTGGCGCAGCTCTCAGGCCCGGAGCCGGAGACCTGAAAGCCCCGGATAATTAGAGCTAATTACATGTGTGCAAACAGCCGCGGCAGAGGCCGCGGGCGGGCCACCCCTCCCGCGGCCTGACCCCCGCGATCCCGCCCAGCGAAGGGGCGTTGCTGGCACAGCCGGGGCTGAGCGCTGGGAAAGGGCGCGCAGGCGGAGAGGAACCTGCGACCCAGGGCGTGGGGTGAGCCCTCCGCCTCCAGGGCGCCCCCCGCGATTACACTCTGTAGTGCGAGCTGCGGGCCCGGGAAGTCCCGGAATGGCTGGGCTCCGCCGGGTTAGGAGCTGGGACTCGAACTTGGTCCCAACTCCCCTCGGCCTTGTGTGAGCGGGCCCTGGGGGCGCGCCAGAGCATTTGGGTTCTTAGGCTTCGATTATCTTGGCCTCCTGAATCCCGTCTCTGACGCAGATTCGAGGGGGCTCCCCTTGTATCCTGTCACCCGAGGTCGGCCATCCCAGCGAATGCCTGCCTGGAGCTGAGGCCGCGGGGGGAGGAAGGGCCAGAGCCTGGTGCTCGGCTTTGGGTGATCAGCTGGTCTCTGACCTTATGGGCCACAGGACCCTGGAAAGAGTGACTGTTCTGAGCTTTCGTTTGCGCATCCATGCCCTGCACGCTCCTCTGCGAGGCAGAGTCCGACGGGCAGGAGAAAGGCGCGGATTCCTCACGTGTGAGTGGGGCTTTGCACTTTGCAGTGCTGGCCTGAATCAGCGGTCTAATTGTGTGGTTTCGGGAGCCTTTGGCGGGTTGGGTTGGAGCGGTGGCGGGGTGGGGCTCAGAGAGGTCAAATGTGGCATTGGGATCACACAGCGGGGAGAGGCAGATGGTTTTCCGGACTTCGGATTTCAAGTTCAGACTCTGCTCAACTCTCCTTCACCCTTCTCGGACGCCCCTGAACCCCCGGGCACCTCCTGCGCTCTGCGAAGCCTGGGAGTAGGGAGCAGGAGTGCAGATCGCGAAGCTGTCGCTGTTCGTGGGGCCCGCGGCACCCGCTCGCTGTGGGCCCATGGCGCCCCCTTGCGTCCGTGGCCAGAGGTGCACCCCGCTCCAGGCCGGGCCCGCCCCAGCCGTCTGGTCTGATTCCTTCGCCTCAGTTGAGATTGTGCACGAGAGGGTCGATTAACTGCAGAAAGGGTGGTATGAGGGGACACAGGGATGCGCTTTGTATAGCGGGGTCTCAAGGGCACCTAGTGGTGACACAATAGAAGGGCTGAGGGCAAGAGACATATTTGAGACAGGGTACTAAGGGAAAGGCCCCTGGAGCTGTAGCCCCTCCCCTCCGCAAGACTGGGGATCTGGGGCAGGAGCCCTGCTCTGGGTGAACCTAAACCAGTGTGCCAAAGGTGCAGCTTCCTGAGCTCTGGCTGGGAGGACAGGTGCCTAGGTGCTGGTGCAGGGAGGTAGAGTAGCTTGAGCCCAGCGGTTCTCAAACTTCTGGAGCATCAGAGCCACCTGGAGGGCTTGCTAAAAAACAGGTTGTTACCCCACCCCCACCCCCACCCCCACCCCTGGGGTTTCTGATTCAGGGGTGGAGTTAGAGTTAGCATTTCTAGTAAGTTCCCAGGTGCTTCTGGTCCAGGGACCACACTTTGAGAATCACTGCTCTGACCCCTCAGAGAACTTCCCCTGAGGCCCCAAGGCCCAGGAGCTCCACATTCACAGCACACCTGTCTGGGTAAATCTTATTCTGGTCAGTTTCATTTCCTGGTCTTGTCCTCAACATATGAGGTGCAATGTGGCTGGGCCTCCAAGCTTCTTCCCCCTGGTCCCTTCACCCGTGTCTCAAAAAAGAATTACTTTTCCATCTTCTAGATGGGGCAGTCAGGCAGGCTTCCTGGAAGAGGTGAACTAAATTTAAAGCACTGCTAGAGGGGAGTTAGGGGAACAGCTGGCCAGAGGCTGAAGGGTGGAGATTGAGACAGTGTAAGACCCTCCGATGGCAGTGTGTAACATGGCAGAGACTGGGGGTTCTGCTTTAATGCTCCCCCTAAAAACACACAGCCCAGGGCTGGAAACAGGGGCAAGAGGGACTGCTAAAAGCACCCAAATGAATAAGCCATTGCGAGCTGGTGTGGCTGGGGCTCGCTCTGGTGGCCGCAGAGTCCTTCAGATGGTGGCTCCAAAGGGGTGAAGGCAGGAATAGTCTCAGTGGCTGCCCTTCCTGCCTTGGTTTCTCCATCTGAGGAATGTGTGTCATGTGTCTGCTGTTTCCCTGACCTTCCCAAGCTGCCAGCAGGATAATATATGGAAATTGCTTTGACCTCCTGAGAAAAGAGGGTCTCCAGGAATAGAAAGTTCAGCCACTAATCCCGTCCCCCCAGACTTCCCACTAATTCCTGCTTCCGATGTCAGCCTGGCAGGTTGAGTTTAGCAAAAGAAAGAACAACTTAGAGGGATGATGGTTTTTCTAATGGCCCCAGTTCTCCAAACACATCCACACACAATACACACGCACACACAGCCTGCTCACAGGCCCACCCTCACGCACAGCCCTTCTCCTGCTCTCACACACGTGCCTCAAGCGGAGCAATCATAATTGTGGAGAATAATTAGAACTAACATTTGCACAGTGCCCTGCCTTTGACAGGGCAGTTCCACCCTGCTCTTTCATTTAATACTCACAACAACCCCAGAGGCAGGGATTATTGCCATTATTAACTGAGGCTCAGAGAGGTTAAGTGACTTGCCCAAGTTCACTCAGCTAGTAAATGATAGGCATGGCCCCGAGTTGGGTCTCCTGGCTCCAAATGCTTTCCTCTTTCTGCTACCCTATGCTCTTTCCTCCGTGCATCCATGCACATTCATTTGTTCATTTATTCACCCATTCATTCACCTGATAAATCTATATTGTGTATCAGCGTGTGCCAGACTCTGTGCGAGGTGCTAGCTGCTTTACTGCATCTTCCATCCTAATCCTCGTGACAGACATGAGCTAGGCGCTTTACCCATCCCCATTTCACAGCAGAGGAAATGAGAACGGAGAGACTAAGTGGCGGGGTTGAGATTTGAGCCCACAGTGTGAATCCAGAGCTCTGGCACCTGTGCTAGCCTGCTCCCACATACACTCACACCCAGAGGTACACACATCTCTCTGCCTGTGCACTGTCCGTGTGCACTCTTCCAGCCTCTACTCTCCTAGGCAGGGCCTGGAGCAGTGAGGCACCTGCCCAGGCCGTGTGTCAGAACCCCCAGCCTGTCCCTGTCACCCAGACGTTTCAACTGAACAGGCCCAGAAAATCAAGGATAGGATTTTCTCCAAAATGCCATTGGCATCTCTGGGGACAGAGTCACATTTTCCTACTGATTACACAACACGGTAGCATTTACAATAGTCACTCTGTCCATCAATATCAGTCAGAGGCGGCAAGAAATGTGTATCCCCCACCCCCACCTGCGCTGACCCAAGCCGAGAGCAGAGGTAGGATGCAGGGAAGGTGGGACATGGCTCCGCCCTTCAGAGGGCCCAGGGCTGAAGGAGAGATTTACTACCTCAGGGGTGGCCTGGGGGTTACTGTCACTAGCTGATGGGCCTTAGTGTCACAAGACTTAGATTCTGATCCAGGCTTTGCACTCACTAGCTAAGTGACCTTAGGAGGTTCAGTTATTTCCTCTCTAGGACCCTCAGTTTCCTTGTATGCAAAATGGGGACAATGACCCCTCTGTGGAAGGGTTGTGTGTGCAAATTGAAGGGGACCCTGTTCTGAACAGGATGAGCAGGAAGACTATGAGGCTGGTTGACCTGAGCTGAGACATAGTCTGGGACCCCTCCTGTCCTCTCTTGGAATTGCCTGGTGTCCCCTCTGCACTCTACCCACAAAGAGAATCTGAGTGTAGGGAGATTATGAAGGGGGTTGATGTTTGTGCCAGGGCTATGCCACGTACGTTTGGAAGTCTAAGTTCAGAGGCCTCTCTTCCCTTGACACTGAGCCAGTGGGGCATGGAGTGCATGAATCTATGACCTGGCCCAGGCAACCCCAGGCAGCAGAGATGGGATAAGACCTCAAAGTCTTGGGACAACGGGCCCATGTCACAAGGGGCCTGTGTGTGCACATGTGTATCATTGTGTGAAAGAACATGGGTTTCTGAGGCTTGGGTTTCTTTCCTCATTTATTTAGTAAATGTGTATGACTATCGAGTAAGTGTATATTGAACACCTACTGTGGGTTATGACTATTCTAGATGCTGGGGCTACCACCATGAACCAGATGAGCGAAATGGCAAACCTCATGGAAGCTGGAAGCTCCGAGCCAAGTCAAGGACATAGACAATGTTCATGTAACAAAAACAACAACAACAACAAAACCCAAACCAAAACCATGACTCCTAACTCTGCTCTGTGTCTTTGGGCAAGCCATGTAGCCTCTCTGAACATGAGTAACTCCATTTGGGATATTACATAATGACTCCTGCTTCACAGTGCAGTTCTGAGAGGACATATATAAACTGAAAATATATTGCAAACTGGAAAGCCTTGTGCTCATGTGCATTACTCTGGTGTGTGTAAACATGTGTGCTTGCCAGCACCCGTTTTCCTTGGCTCAGTGAACACAGCACCTGTGGGACTCCGGAACTGGTCCCAAATTCCATAAAATCCACAACTCCTCCCATTAGAAATGCAGGGAGGAAACCATATGGCTCTGATATCCTGACTTTGGGTTTGGTTTTGCCCCGAGACAACACATCTTGCAAGTTTCTCTGCTTGGAACTTATTTCCAAAGCTTCCCACTCTAATAGGTTTCATTTTAAGGAGAGCAGAGGAGGTTGAGCTGAACACTGAAATGCCCTGAACCTGGGGACAGTGCTGGCTGGGGTGAGGGGACAGAGGCCAACGCCCAGGCGGTGGAGAGGAAGCCCAATAAGGGAGCAATGGCAGAGCTGCCACTCTCAGCACTGCTGTCATCCTTCAGGTCCTCCTTTCCTGGCTCTGACTGAGTAAAACACTCACACTTCACTGGAATCAAAGAGCTTGACCCTGGTATCCAAGTATCGGCCCCATAGCAGCTCCCGGCACAAATCACCCACCCCAATCTAACCCTTGCCAACACCCCCCGGCCCAGCCCAGCTCAAACCAAACCAACCACACACATCTCAAACCTTCCAACTCAACCCTATCCAACTCATCCCAACCCCTCTCTACCCAACCCAGGCCAACCTCACCCATCACAACTCATTCTAACCGCCCCACCTAGCTCATTGGTGGAAGAGGCTGGGAACTGGCTCATCCAGTTTTGATTCTTCCCTCCTCCTGTTGTGCCTTTTAATCGCTTAGAGGCTGAAAAGCTAATAATGATTTCCCAGACTGCCCTAGAGTTAGAGTGTTGATGTGATGTAGGTTTCACCAAACGCCATGCCCTTGTGCAAGGCAATTCATCCAGGAGTGAATTAAATGGACAGAAAGTCAAAGAATGAGCTATCCATTCAAAACAATACTTGCAAAAACAAACATGCAAAAGTAGAGAACAGTGTGGCGTACCCTTGTGTCCCCCATCACCCCGCTTCAACAAGTATTAACATTTCCCCACTCTTGTACTACCTATCCAAAGCATTTCTTCATCACGTTTCTTTCCTGAAGCCAGAACCTGTCTGTGCTTTCCTGCTGAGGTGTGCACGGAGCTGGTGTGGACAGAGGAGCATGTTTCTGGAGCTGGAAGCTCGGCTGGCGGCTTCCTGAGTTGGCAGCTGGCTTCCTGATGGTTGCAGAAGGAGCAGCTGCCTTGGTGGTCCACTTCTGCAGCGCAGCTTTGGGAGTTGGTCCCGAAGATGTAGCCTACAATCTGTTTCTTCAGCTCTCCAAATATTTCTGTAAGCCATTAAATACCCATTCATACATTTATTTCTGCTTAAACTATCAAGTGGATTCTGTCTCTGCAACTAAACACTCACCAACCCCAAACCTAACCTATCCTCAACTCAGTCCAGCCTGCCCCAAACCAATCCATCCCCAAACCGTTCCAGCTTCTCCAAGGCTGTTCAGTCTAGCCCGACCCTAATCAATGTAGTCCAGCTGAACCCAGCCCCAACCGACCTCTCCTCGCCTCAGCCCATCTAAACTCCATGCAACCCAGCCCAGCCCAGCCTATGCCAACTCTCTCAACCCAAACGATCCAACTCAACCCGTGCGATCCCATCCGATGGCTCTCAGACCAATCCCTTCTCTGTGAACTGAGCAGCACGGCCCATTCAATTCCACACGCATTTTCTGAGTGTCTTGTGTGAGCCACCACAAGGGAACAAAGCGAACTTGAACTCCTCCACAGATGTAAGGCTGCTGTCTTTTGTCAGCAGTTCTTTTCTGCCCCCCCTTTCCTTTTCTCCCCTGCCCCCCACCATGGACCCTGCCTCCTTGCCCGTGTCCATTCTCTTTGGCCATCCAATGCCCCTGTAGTGCTTTCTGGGTGTTCAAGGCCTCCAGAGGAAGTTCCTCTCTATCCCAGCCCCCCCCCCCTTCCTGGAGAGCGCCCCTAGAATTTCCACTTCTGCAATGCCTCCTCATGGTAATAGGTAGACTTTCTAAAATGGCTTTCCAAAGATCTCCTGTCCTAATCCTGGAACTCGTGAATATGGTGAGACATCACTGTAATTACGCTGTGCTGTGTGGTCCAGTTGATGTTAAAATTGGGAGGCTATCCTGGATTAGCTGGGTGGTTCCTCTGTAATCCCAGCGAGCTTTCTCCAGCCCTGGTCTACAGACTGTGAGATAATGAATAGGTGTTGCTTTCAGTTGCTAAATTTGTGGTAATTCATTACACAGTAATAGAAAACTGATATTCCCATCCTATGTTGTGTGTCTCTCTCTCAGAATTATCTTGATGTTTTTCCCTAATCACGCCAACGAATTAATTATTGTAGAGTGGGGGGATTAGAATTTTGGACACAGCTGCACCTGGGTTCCAATCCTGGCTCAGTCACCTCCTGGCCATGTGACTTCAGTCAAGATATGTAACCCTTCTAAGCAGAACTTTACTGATCAATAAAGTATGCAGATAATAACTTTGCTGGTGAGTTTCCTTGGGAGATTAAATATAATACACATTTACATGCCTGATACATAGTAGGAGAAGGGGCTTAACTATTTCTGTTATTTATTTGGGGTAGCAAGGAGCTAATATTAAGTTATCAGTTCATAGACATTAGAGTGAGCGAAGCTGTCATTTCCCACTACCCTCAGTAACGGCAGGACAATCTGAGGAGGAGACCACCGGCTTCACCCAGAGGAGGAGCTAATCGGGGAATGGAGAGCACGGCGAGAGAGGGGGTGCCCCGCAGAGATCGCCGGCTCTGCCTGCGTTGGAGTCTGGGTCTCCTAGAAGCACTAGGAGACTAGGTCACAGGCAGAAAGAAACAAAAAGTGAAAAGGACCCATTGTTAAATAAATAAATAAATACGTAAATAAATGCAGGGACCTGGGCTCCCTGTCTGGACCTAAGGAACTGGAAGCCCGGCCGCGGCCGTCCTCCTTCAGGAACTGCAAAGCACGCAGAGCTGTGCTCACGCTGCGGCGCCTCGCTAATGATCGGGGAGGTTATTGAGAAGCAAACTATTTCCCTCCCCACCCCACCAAGTCTGAACTTTAGAAGTCATCGGATAGTGCACAAGAATGAGCACCCTGTGCTCCAGAGGCAAATATACAGACCAACACCACAGGCCCACTGTGCTTGTCAAGGACCCCGATTGCCTGAACATGTGGGGAAGAAAGACCCTGTTTCATGTCTAGAGGTCTCCGGGGCTCCACATTTTCTCCATTCTCCTTTCTCCCTGTGCCCACAGCCTCTGCCCCCACCTCCTTGGTCCAGGCTTATCAGAGGGACTGGGATCCAGCCAGTGGTCTTAGCTCCAGGGAGCTGAGTAAGCATTTCTGTCCAGCTCTCCTACCCAGTGACCTCACTTTGGTAGCTTGGAATTGGCAGCCAGGTGAGAGTCTTTACACCACAGAAACTGGCAAAAGCTACAAATCAGGCTTCATTCCATCCAAAGAACTGGTGTTAAACATTGACCAATGCACTGATGCTTCTAGCTTTGGTGAACTGGGGGGAGAGGGGGGCGAGGGATGGGAATCCTACTCCTTTCTGGGCCTCAGTTTCCTCCTTGGTCAAATTTAGTTACCTTAGCTAACCTCTAAAGGACTTTTTCTTTTCTTTTTTTTAAAAAGCTCATTAGACATCAAGGGAAAGAGAAGAAGTGCTGAGAACAAAATTATTGTTTTTATAGAAACGCTTAATAAAATTAGTGCTCATAATAATCACATTAAGAAAGACCTTTCTCTGTGCCAAGTACCATGCTCTGTACTTGATCTCAGAACTCTGTCAGATTTAAACCATGCGCACACCTTATTCAGTCAGCCAGTGAACTACGTGGGGCAGAAAACATTTTCCCCTTGGCTCTGATTGACATAAGTGGATAGAATATTGAAAAATGGCTATAAATCTGGGCTCTGTCATCTTCTAAGTTACTTTGAGTAAGGTATTGATTTCTCTATCTCTGTTTCCTGATCTGTAAAATGGGAATAAGAGTAATAGCTTTTACTTCTTACGGTTGTTGTATTAAGTGAGAATATCCATGTCAAATGCTTAGGATAGTGCTAGTCACATAACAGCACTGAGTAAGTGTTAAGTATTGTCATCCTTGTATCTGTAGAGCTCACACAGGCCTGGTCCATGGTAGATGCCCAACAAATGTTTGTATAGGAAAAGAAGGAAGGGTGATACATAAAAGATGACAGAGTAAAATATATTAATAACTGAACAAATCTTTCACACTTACTTAACCTCAGTCTTCCTGTTTACTTTTATTTACTTGTCTCACTATCAGCCTCACAGATGTTCTAGAAAGCATTGGGAATTCATTCATTTAGCCACTCAACAAACCTTCTGGTGCCAGGCCCCGGTTAGATGCACAGGGACAGGCTGGGGTTTAGATCGTGTATCATGGAACCCTCTGGACCCCCAGTGAGAAAGGTTCCTGAGGAGGCTTGAGGGGCAGTGAGGGCCAGAGGCCACAAGCTTTGTCATTGCTGGAAGAAGGGGTGGCACCAAGTTAAAGGCTGGGATGGCCAGCTCCTGGAACTGTGCTATGTTCCCGCTGCCACCTGCTCCTGTGAACCTGAAGGTCAGATGGCCGTTTGTTTGAACCTTGGCTCTGCTGCTTATGACCTACATCACTTGTTCTTGCACAGCTTCCTGCTAAGCTCATTTTTTCATAAGTGAAACTTGGGTAAACCACCTGCTGTGCCAAGGCTGGGTGTGAGGGGAGAGGGTGGTGCTGGCATCCTGCACATGGGAGTGCAACCAGTGTACACATTTCCTTCCTCTGGGCCATGCTCTGAGGTAAGAAAAGGAAGCTAACATTTATTACGCACCTTCTATGAGCTATGAACTCTAATTACATGAGAACTGAATTCTTACAGTGATCTACCTGGTAGGCCCATTTTGCAGATAAACTGAGGCCAGAGAGGTGAAGAAACTTCCCAAGTTCTCCACACTTCCCCACTGCAGGATTCCAGCCCAGCTCTGGAGTCCAAGTTCTGCCCATGGTGTGGGGCCCCTGCCCAGGCTGGAAGGGAAGTCACCAGGGCCCTCGGGTTGGAGGAGGCCACCAGCTCTGTACCGCACAGGCAGGCGCAGAGTAGGGAGGGCAGGCCTGGCTGTGAGATTCAGCTAGTCCCATACAAATAAACCCAGGCAAGGGGCCAGGCCTGGGGTTCACTGGGGAAGGCTCTAGGGTAGGGCTTGAGTTTCACTTTTCGCCCAGCTCAGATGGGGAGTGACAGGGCTGGGGGCTGCCTGGAGTTCAAAGAGGATATGTGGCTCAGAGGTCGCAGTTCAACTGAGAAGTCATTCCCAGCCCCCTCAGCTGGGAAAAATGTGTTCAAGCTGTTCTCCCCTTCTGGCATGCTCTCCTGTCCCCCTTTCCCTTCCCCTGTCATTCCCGCTACACTGCTGAAGAAGGGGAAAATGGGACCCAATGGGCCTGGCTCCAGCCCCTCCTCCTGCAGGAAGTCTACCCTGAACACTCCTCCCCTGCCAAGCTCTTCACTCTAATTTCAATGAGCACTTGCTAGATGCCAGGTTCTATGTCTGACACTGTGATGCTGAAACGGATGAAACCCTGTCAGGGCTGGAAAGGAGAAGCAGACAAGAACAGATAATGTCAGTATGAGAGGAGAGCATCCCAGGCATGCATTTCTGGGTGTCTTTCCCCTCCACCTCCTGATGCTCCCGTGACCCTGTCACACTCGTGCTGACGGCTACCATCCAGAACCAGAGCCCTTTCTGTAGCACACACACCAAGGCAGCTAGGACGGGGCAAGCAGCACAGTCCTGAGACCCGGCCGGTCAGGGGTTTAATCCCTGCTCTGATGCTGATTTGCTGAATGAGCTGAGGCAATTGCTTTCCCCTCTCTGAGCCTCAGTTTGCTCAGCTGCAACATGAAAAAGAAATAGGATCTTGAAGAAGATCAGGAATATTACCTAACTACCCAGGTGGGTGCACACAGCGTTTCCCTCACGCTTACCTGCTGAGGGTCTGGCACTTTATGCCACCTTTCCCGGAGCTGCTGCTAGGTGCAGGAGGGACAGCGCCATTTGAATACCGGTTCCGCCACTTGCTGGGATTTATGGTTTGGGGCACGTTGCTCCCCGTTTCTGAGTCTCAGTTTCCTCATTTGTAACAAGCAGAGAAAAGAATGGGTGTGATAATGATACCATTGTGCTAGGCATTGCCTGACATCCGTTATTCACTGGGACACCCGTCCTCCCCGTGGGGATGGAGCTGATAGATGAAAAGAGCCAGGCATCGGGCTGGGGGTGGTAGGGGGCGGAGGCTGCCTGGGCCGCAGAGCTCTCCCCAGGACCCAGGGGGTTCCCAGCAAGGAACAACTCAGACCTGCTGCCAGCACCTGGGCACATGTCACAGTCACCCTGGGCACAGCCACACCGGTGCCCACGCACCCGGCCCGCGGGTGTCCTCACGCTGTCTAGCTACCAACAAGCACAGTGAGAACAGCCCCTGGCTTTCCAGGACCAGCTCCCCCTGTCAGTTTCAGGGATGAATCAGGCTCAGAAGGGGAAGGGACTTGGCCCAGGAGGATGGGCACTGGCAGAACCCGAACTGCACCGGGCTCCTGCTTCTCAGACTGGCTGGCTCCGGCGTGCCAGGCTGCCTGCTGTGGCCCATCCGGCTTACAAAGGGTGCGGGTGCACGCCCAGCACGCTCGCACCCGGGCCAGTGGACAGGCGTTCAAGCCGAGCCCTGGGGAGTGAAGGCCCAGGCAAGGCGCGCAGCACACAACCAGCCAGAAGTGCAGGGCCCAGCGGGGGCCACGGGGTCTGACCAGGGCGCCGCGCACGCGGCCCAAACACCCGCAGCCAGCCCGCGCCCAGCCCGCGCCCGCCCGCGCTCCTCCCCCGCCGCCAGGGCGGCGCTCGGCCTCCTACCCTGGGCGCGAGGCCGCCGGGGCCGCCAGGGCCGGGGCATTATGCGGGCGCATGGCCGGCCGCGCCGGGGCGCAGAGCAAACTTAACCTTCATTTGGGAGCGCCCAGCGGCCGGAGCTCTCGGCGCAGCCATCGATCGCCGCTAATGGCCTCGTCTAAATGCGGAGCCGCTGCCTCCGCCCCCCGGGTCAGGGCGCCCCCGCCCTCGCCCGGCACTCGGTGCAAAATGGTGTTTACCAAAGTCAATATTGGCAGCCGCGTCCGCCCGGGGCACCGGGCGCCCCCGCTGGCCTCCCCTGCTAGGGCCGCATCAGGCTGCCAAGGCCTCGTCCTTGGTGTCCCAACTGCCCCTGGTCCCGAGGAGGAAGGAGCTTGCGGGCCAGGCCCGGGTGG
The DNA here is from genome assembly GCF_054644295.1 of Miniopterus natalensis. NCBI lineage: Eukaryota > Metazoa > Chordata > Mammalia > Chiroptera > Miniopteridae > Miniopterus > Miniopterus natalensis. Next base: position 27,851,123 of record NC_142089.1, read on the forward strand.
GGGCCCCCCAGGGTCGCCGGGGCTCCGCGCACCGTGCGCGGTGGGAACAGAAAACGGGAGGCCTGGCCTAGGGACACCTCGGGCTGACTCCTGGCTCCGTATCTCTGTAAATTTGGGGGCAGGTCCCTTCACCGATCTGAGCCCTTGGGGCGGCATTTTTTAACGCGGTCCCCAAAGGGTTGTCGAAAGGATCACGGTAGAAGTAGTTCGGGGCAGGTGCCCGGCAGAGACGCACGGGGCGCCTTGGAGAGCGGCTGCGCCAGCGCGAGGGAGGAGCCGCCGCCCGTCCCTCCGCCCGAGCCCGTCTACCGCCCGGTTCTCCCCTTCAGGGAACCGCCGGGGCAGGGGCTGCCAGCACCGACTTGTCACGGACACGGCACAGATTCTGGAAGGTTCTCCATCTGAATCCTGGCCTCACCACGGAAGAACCTGAGACAAATCCCTGGCCCTTTAGATCCTGTGCTTCCTCTGTCAACGTGGCAGTGTGATTCCTGCTCTCCCAGGAATGGGTTTCTGAGCTGGGGCCCTGAGGGCAGGCGGCTGGTAACCTTCCCGGGAACTGGGGAATGTGCTGACCCCCTGGGGTATGGCCTCCCGGCTTCCCAGGCTGCAACCATCAAGAGCTTATATGGCATCATATTAAGCTCATTGGGCAATAAAACCACCTCCCTGCTCCGGTCCCCTTTCATTCTTGCATTGTCGATCTTCGGATTGATAAGGAAAACACAGTAATTGCCGTTTCCCCTCCCTCCTCCTTTACTCTGTTCCCACCAGAGAAAGGCGCTTGTAAGTGATAACCCCTGGGGAGGAATCGGGGCTGGTCCCAGACTGAGCTCTGGTCCCGCGGGGTTGCCCAGGGACGGGCGACCGGCGACTCGAGCCCGCCACCTGGCGGCCACGGCTGTGCTGAACGTCCTGCTCCTACAACCGGATGATGAGTCCTGGCCCGGGGAGCTGAGACTCAGTTGACATCTGAAGAGCCACAGGCTCTTAGAATCACAAGATAGTATATGCTCTTAGGATCAGATCATTTTAGATTCTTGAGATATTGTGTGCATGGAACTTTAGAACAGTAATAATAACTACCATTCCTTGAGAGCTTTCTCTGTGAGGGGAAACTATAGTGAATGCTTTTGGGGAGCAGTTTCTTTAATCCTCTCTGCAAATCAGCACATGGCTACAGTTTTGCCCCACTGTCTAGGTGAGAAGATGGAGATTCTTGGAAAACAATTTATCGCACAGTCAGGTTATGGTAAGCAGTGGGTGGAAATGTGAACCCCAGGTCTCCAGACTCCAGACCTGTGCCGTTAACCACCACACTTTACTATAGAATCTCAAGATAGCATAAGCGAAAACTTCTAAGTATTATAGAATCGTAGGGTATTTGAATCGTAGAATTGTAGAATTTCAAGATTTTGGAATCATGGAATACCGAGAAGAGGGCATCTAGACTTGTGGACTCAGGAGAAATGGATGGTTAGGACTGGGAGGGTCCTTGGGGGTCCCCCATCTTGCACGTGAGTAAGGTAAGGCAGGCACCTGGCTGGGCGGTGCAGGGCAGGGTGGGAAAGCTCGGCTTCCTGTCTCCTGACCCAGCCTTCTTTCCACTGTGGGTTTCTCAATCAAGGCTTCTCCAATCACGGTCTTTTACAGCCACCGCAATAAAGCTGTGGACTTTTGCTCCAGAACAGCACATAAAATATCCCATTATTTGCCTCTTAACCTGAGCTTCTGTTTTACATCTTAAGTCTGATGTGTAAGCCTCATAAAAGGTAATCATCTAAGGCCTGTTCAAAGAGAAGTCATAAATTGGCCATTTAGCCCAATCAGTCTTTATTGCTCTCTTACAGGCACCCAACCAGTATAGGCCTGTGCCCCGTGGAGAGGACGGGAGCGTAAACCTCAGGCCAGGACTGTGAGCTGGGAGGAGCACAGAGATGCTGAGTCAATCCAAGAAACATAAATGTCACCGGGGATGTCACTCCCTTGTTAGATGCAAAACGGGGTGGGGTGGGGTGGGGTGGGGGATATGGGAAAGGTGGCTGTGGACTGTGAAAGAGTGAAAACAGAGGTGGGAGTTTGTTTTCTAATTATTAAGTAATTACTATGCACTAGACACTGTGCTAAGTATGTGATGATGCACATCACAAAGAATCCTCACAGTACTGGTCTGAGGTTGATATATGGGCGAACTGAGGCTCAGAGAGGTTAAGTGGTTTACCCAAAGTCTTAGCTAGTAAATTCTGGAGCTGTGATTTGAATCTAGGTCCATCTGACTTCAAAGCCTTTGCTTTCAATCAATGTCACATTACTTTGGAGTTGGACCTTAAATGACCACAATGGCTACTTTAAGAATGAAGGCCACGTGGGGTCTGTGGGTGTGGAGGCTGAAGGCAGGAAGAAGGTTGGCTGCACTAGAAAACCGCACCCCCATGCAGGCTCACCCTGCTCACTCCAGTCTCATTCCTGGCTTCAGTGCCCCCAGTTTGTTCAAGGATACAGGTCTTCTCCTAGGCCTGGAACCAGCATCAACTCCATCTTTAGGCCATGTTGGCTGGGCCTGGGCAGCCCAGGCTCCCGTGAGCCATCTCTCAGGGGAATACCCCGTGAGGATCCTCCCCTGCTGCCTTCCTCTCCACCTCCCACTCCCAACTCTCCCCGAGCCCCACAAAGGGACATGAGAGCCTAGGAAAGGGCCCTGCTCCCCCTCCAACAGGGGAACGTGCAAGGGGAGGGTTTTGTCACCATCTCTCTGACAGTGTCTGCTACAGGCTCTGCCTGAGAGTGTGGGGACTTCTGTCCCTGAGGCTATTCCTGTCTCCACTCTTCCTCTCACACCAAAGGTCCCCAGATCCTGCCCACCTTCCTCCTCAGTTACTCCCCAGCCCTCCTCCTCTTTCATTTCTCTAAGTCTCAGCCCTCACTTAGGCCTCATTATTTAATATCCAGGTTGGGGGGGCACAAGTCCCCTCACTGGTCTCCAGGCCTTCACTCTCCCCTATTTTACCCTAAATGTAGGCACTGCTCAGCCGAGAGCCCTCCAGGCCCTTCTAGGATTAAAGACTCCTCCTTCTCTACATCTATTGACCTCTTTAAACTTCCCTCTCTCTTTGGTTCTGTTGGATCCAGGGTATAGCCTGGATTAGGATTTTAGCCTCAGTGCTATGGGCCGTATGATCTTGGTCAAGTTACTCAACCTATAAATCTATAAACTGGAGATAATAACAGAACCTTCTGCAAAGGGTTGCCACAAAGATCTGATCACCAAAAAATGTAAAGTGCTTATAACATTGCTGGGCACAGAGCAAGCCTCAGTAAAGTACTCAGGGTCAATGCTCACCATCAACTTACACTACAGTTCTCATCAAACCGCACGCTGTTCTTCCAACTCACTCAGCAGTTCCAAGTCTCCTGGAAAAGGTTATGTAATTACTGAGGCAGATTCAAACTGGCCACACGTTCTTTGGCCCTGCTTCTTTAAAGAGATGGCGTCTGTGTCCCTTCTCCTTAAATGTGGTGTGGCCTGTGACTGCTTTGACCCATAGAGCATGGCATGAGTGACACTACTCCAGTGCCAGACCTTTCTTTAAAAGGACAGGCAGGCTCTGCCTGGTCTCGGGGACCTTGACCCACCTTGTGATATGTCTGACTATCCTACTAGAGAGGTCACCCAGGGAGACCCGGAGTCCTTATGGATGGCACCCAGCTGGGTCCAGCTCTGCAGCCAACCCCCCAAGACACTAGGCATCAGAGCAAATGGGTCCTGGCTCCTCCACCCCAGCCCAGTTCCTAGCTGAAAACTGAGTGATTCCAGTCAACCCTCTACGGATCGAAAGAATTGGCCTGCCACGCCCTGCCTCAGTTCCTGACCTACAAAGTTGAGAGATATAATACAATGATTGCTGGGCTAAGCCACCAAATTTAGGAATCGTTTGTACATAGCTTTAAATAACTGAAACAGTGACCATGGGGAACCTGGGCTGGCACAGAAAGACTCGATACTATTGGTATGTAAAAATATTTTAAAATACATTATTAAACATCTTAAATATTAAACATTATAAGCTTAAGCACATTGCTTTGCATAGTTTAAGCTGCCATTACAAATTTTATAATATACTTTTGAGTCCTCTAAACTCATGAAACAAACAGACAAAATGTATACAAAACAGAGTTATTCAAACTTACGATTGTCCACATTTATACTTATCCTAAAAGCCTCAGTTCCATGGGTTCATTTATTTCTTTATTATTTCTATACATGATTTTATACCTCCTTAGTTTCTTAGATATTTATTTTGATACCTAGCCAGGGTTGCAAGAACTTTCCAAATTGAAAAGTCATACTGACTTAGATCAGGACCTGAGTTACTAATCATTTGATTCTTTTTTTAAAAAAAACCCTATTTTTATATTTATTTACTTACTTTTTATTCTTTTCTTAAAATTTATCTTTATTGTTGAAAGTGACGATCATTCGATCCTTGGCTGGGTGTGGAACACGTTGCTTCTCCCCAGGGCTTCGAATAAAAGGCTCTGGTCAACAGACAGGCGGCCTCTTTTTGGCCTGATCGTCACTTGTGACATTGGCCAGCCCGGGCCTCCCTTTCGCGCAGTATTCAGTTCTATTGCAGCCTGGTGGCTCTCCCCAAAATGTTATGCGTTGCGGGTCTTACTTGGTCAGCGTTCCATAGCCCGCTGCCCGTCTCTGTGGCGCGTGGATCTGGTCTGGGAGCATTATTTAGGACTTCTAGATACCTTTTGTTATCTTGTAATTAGTGAGGCCGGCTAGGGGTCTAATCAGAGGTGGGACTGGGCTGCCTGCTTTTCCTCCTTCCTGATAGGCGGCTAATCCATCGCTTGGCTTTGGGTCCACCGTGCCTGCCGGCTGGCTCCCATGGGGCGTGTCTCCTATCTGTTTGTTAGTAAGACCAGCCTTTCGGGCTCTCAGCACAGCTCCTTCCTTTTCTATAACTTCTTGGCTTGCTCATGGTTCCCTGTGATTTTCTTTCCTGCTTATGGAGCCAGAAACAGATACATGGCAACGCTTTATAAACACATACATTTACTAGAAAAAAGTAAGACATCCATACCTAAACATTCTCCAACTTACTGAAATAATAAAAATGACTAGATCTTATAACCCTCACCTTTTAATTACAACCTCCTTTTTGTATACTTTATATTGACTTTTTTAAGTGTCATTAAGTCACAGCATTTCACTAACTGACTTTGTTTTAATAAACCACACATCTTCCTGTCTCCCTCCTTGTCTTCTGTTCGATGTTCAGGTGATCACAGCTTTGCCAGTGGGAGGCGCTTTAAGCTGCCCCCTTGTCTTTTTAATGCCACACTGATATCTTTGAGGGCAACCTTGCCTTTTGGCAATGGCAGGATGCCCCATAACCATCCAAACTTTTCTTTTTCTCCAGGACCTAGAACCACCTGTTCTTTGAAGCACATGGATTCTTTCCAGTGGACAATAGTATCAGAGAGCAGGATGGGGGCACCGAGTGGGAGAATTAGTCCTGGTGCAGTGACTCCAGCTCTTCTGTTTGGGTCTCATGTGATCCTGCCAAATGGGGACCACAGGGCATCATGCTTCGGACTCCCAGTGCTCTCACGTGCTGCTGGTCACTGCTCTCCCCTCCACCACACGGTCCTAAGCTCCCCTTCATTTCTCGAGCAAAGCAGAGGTTGTCTATAACTTTTGACTGGAAGGTTCAGGAACGATGGAGGGGGCATTCAGTAGAGAATATCATCGCCTCTACTATGTGTGGCTTCCCTTAGAGCCTAAGTCTAAATCCATTCTAGGGTCACTTTCAAAGCATCCCCTCCCTGCCTCCCAGTCCGTCTCTGCAGGGCAGAGGCTAGCTCTCACCCACCCATCCCTGCTCCGAGCCAGGAACCCCCTGAGGATGTCTATCTTAGAATTTTGGACCAGCCACCAGAAGGCCTGAGGAGAAGGAGCTTCCTCCCATTCCAAGGGCAGGAGCCGCTCCTGCAGTTTCAGGATGGCTGCTGCCTAGATGGCTGGACAATAGGAATGCCCACTCCTTACCCTTACTCCAAGGAGGAGACCTAGTCCTAAGTGCTCCCGTGACAATCCCATCAGAAAGCAACAGCTGAACAACAATCACACATTCTCCACAGTCTGGGTCATCAGGTGTCACAGCCTGGGAGGACATCCATAACTGAGTTCAGAGTGAGCTACATCCACCCTGGTCCAGTTAATGGTGACCACAGGTCCTGCAAGTGTCATGTCTGCATATCTTTCTAGGTTCTCAGCTTAGACTGTCTGGGCAACTGATATTAAATAAGAATGTTCATGTGCACACACTCAATGAAGTCTAATATATAAAAAGCAAGGAAATATTTATCATTTCTTCTATTTTTTGTTTTTAAAAAATAGAAAATAAAATCTATAGAAACGCAGCACTCACCACAAACACATGTGACAATTTATACGACCAAATATCTACTTCAAGCTACTTAGACGTTCCCCAAAAAGGAACTGGGTGTCCTTGCATTATCAGATGTCACCAAATGGACAGTTCTTGTGTTTTCCCAAAGGCAGAATCAAATGTAGATTCAAAGAATGTAATGTATTCCCATGATGCCAGCTTTAGACATTACAAAAGGATATACAGTGAAGTCTCCTTCCCACCCGTGTCCAGCCACCCGGCCACTTCTGCCCAGAGGATGCAGTGTCTGCAGTTTCCTATGCCCTTCCTGCAGAGATATTTTATGCATTTGCAAATGAGTGTGCACATATGGCCTTCCCCCACTCCTTTTAAAAACATGCGTGAGAGCACTGCACTGTCCTGCACCTCATCTTTCTACCTAACAATGTATCTTGCAGGCCACTCTGTAGTATCTTATGAAAACACTCTCCATCCCAGGGGGCAGCATTGACGAACATTCCCCCGAATGTTTAACCACCCCCTATTGACTGACATTTAGTTTGTTTCTAGTTCTTTATATTATAAACAATGCTACAATTAATTTCTGTACATACATGCATGTGTATAATTGCACCTGCAATAAACTCCTGGAGGTGGACCTGCTGGGACACAGGGTACGTGCAGGTGGACTGATGTTGCCAAACTGCCGTAAAGGGAGCTTAACCAGCTTACACCCCCCACCTCCAGCAACGTGGGCAGTTGGCTTCCATATATTTTTGCCAACAATATTATCAAACATTTTGAACAAGACCATCTGGTAGGTGAAAGAAAAAAAAGATCTCAGGGAAGCCTTAATTTGAATTTCTTAATTATAATTGTGAGTATCTTTTCCTTTTCTAAGAATTATTTGTTCTACATCTTTTGCTCATTTTGGAGTGTTGATCTCTAGAATTGCTTTTCTGAACTTATATTTTAAGGAAATTTACTTTTGCCTGTGATATGAGTTGAGTTGAAAGTATTTTTCCCGGTTCATTATTTGCCCTTCAGTGTCATATTATGAATGTTTTTGCATGTTTACTTTTCCATATGAACTTTAGAGTTTGTGTAGTTCCAAAAAAATCCTATTGATACTTCTATTGAGTATTTTTGCCATGAATAAAATATATGTTTTTGTATAGCAAAATTTATCAACTTCCTTTATTTGTGGCTTCTCAGTTGTGTCGCATTTAGAAAGGCCATCCTTGTTCTGAGATTCAAAATCATTCTCCTATGAGATAAGCCAGTCAGAAAAAGACAAGTACTGTATCATTTCATTTATATGTGGAATCTAATGAACTAATAAACAAAATAGAAATAGACTCACAGATACAGAGAACGGACTGACAGCTGTCAGAGGAGGTTGGCCCATGGCTGAGATATGTTACGTTTCCCTCCACCGAGCACTCAGGAGATACTGGCTGAGTCCATGACAACGGGCAGACTGGCTCCTGTTCCTCAATCTTAAATCTGGTGGATCTCAGGGGACCTCAGAACCCTCTGTCTGTGGGGAAGAAATAGTCCAGGTTTATTCTAGTACTTCACTACAAATTTAAAAACCAAGCTCTTTTCAAAGATTTTAGGAAACAGAGAAAAGAGTAAAAAAAGAGAAATCTCCCAGAACACCCACTAAGAATGTTTGAGCTTTCTCTCATAGTCTTTCCCCACATGGATGTTCATTTTACATAGTTGAGCTGATACTTACTACACAAGTTGTAACCTATTTTTCTAACCCTTAAACAGCTTACAAGTACGTGCTCACGTTATGATAAAGCATGGCTATGCCTTCTTTTCAGGGCTGTAGACTATTCAGACAGGAGGATGTGCTGTAATTCACTGAGCCAGCCTTCCACTGCTGGGCAGGTAGGTTGTTTCTACATGTTTGTTGTTATACACAACGATGCACTGACAATCCTGTGCACAGAGCTCTGCACACATGATGAAATTACGGAAACGAATTTTAAGGAGCCTGGTCCAAACTTCCAGACTAAAAGCCTGTGTTTCTAGAGAGGGAGAAATGGTAGCTGAGAACAAGGAAAAGGCTTTCTGTAGCTCACAGTGTATCTTCGGTGGTGATATAAGAACCCTGTGTGGGCTCTTAAATATTGTTGTTGCTCATGAGCTCTTTGCAGTGTTGTAATATCAATCAAAACTATAGTTAATGTTGAGTAGAGAGAAACAGAGCTGGAGGGAGGAAGGGAAAGACAGTGAGATCAAATGTTAGGGAAAGATACCACTGTGAATCACATCCATAGATCTCCTGTAGGCTGTAGTTTTCTATTTTAAAGTCTCCACTAGGCACTCAGGCGTTGGAGAAATGGTGATGTCTCAAAGCCAGGAAAATGAGGTCTGGGGACTCAGACACGTGCCCAGAACACAGGGTGGAGCTGGCCAAGGCAGAGCAGAGCTGGGCTGGACAGCGGTCAACTGCTCGGGGTTGGCCCATCTCACAGATGGACTCTAGGTGGCGCTGTGGGCGCAAAAGTTTTGGGCTGAGGAATTTTGGCAAAGCTGTCAGGACTCTGGGAGGAAGAAAGGAAGAGAAAGAAGCAAAAAAGGGGTAATAGTGGACTAGAGAGAAGGAAAGCTGGGGGTGAGGGAAGGAGAGAATGACAGAGAGAGAGAGAGAGAGAGAGAGGACCAATAATACAGAGGGAAAGAGAGGTGTTCCAGCATGTGCTTGGTCCGGAAGAGATGAAATAAGCTGAGGGCTCATTCATTCGCTCAACAAGCATTTACCAAGGTTCACCTATGCCTGCTACTGTGGCAGATAATGGAGATAAAATGATGCCTCATTCCCGAGGTCGTAATGCATATGGAAAGTGAGAGTGACCAACATCAATTAACCCCCACACGAGTAAACGTTGGTGCATTTGAGATGGGCCCTGAAGAACGTAATGAGGCCCCATGAAGGCCATGGTTAAGGAGGCAACCTGGATCGGAGGGAGGGGAGACTTGTCAGAGGTAGTCACCGAGTGGAAGGTATGGTAGCCAAGCGCGAACAAAGGGAGAGAGGAGGCGGAGGGCCATTCTGGGCAGAAAGGACATGTGCAGGGGGCTTTGGTCAGAAGAGGTGGGGCGTATTTGAGGAACTGAAAGGAGAATCAAGGCCAAGCAGAGAGAGGGAGACAGGGTGGGAGAGGAAGCAGGAGAAGGGCCGAGTCCTGTCCACTTAACACTTTATTCACAGTGGGGGTTTTGGTCTTTATCCTGAGAGCTTGGGAAGGAGCTTGGAAAGGGGTGTAATGCAAGGTAGGGGACATGTTCAGAGTTGCTTTTGGAGGTCACTCTGGCTCAAGTGTGGAAATGGATTCAGGAGTTGCATAGATACAAGAAGACTTGTTGAGAGACTATGTGGTAATGAATGGAATTGCTTTAGCAGGGCCAGCAGGGCTGGTGATGGTGGTGTGAGTGGGGCTCAGCTGGGAAGGCCAGTGGTTGTGGTGGTGGTAGTTATAGAGGCACACCCAAACTGACCCCTCCGTTTTCCCAGTAATGCTATAAGCCAACCAAATAGCTAAATATCTGCCTATCTATATCTATCTATATCTATCTATATCTATCTATCTATCTATCTATCTATCTATCTATCTATCTATCTATCTATGTCTATTATCTATCATCTATCATCATCTATCTACCTATCACCTATCATCTACCCATCCATCATCCATCCAACTATATCCTTTCTCTCTCTCTCTTTCTATTTTATATACACGCAAGTTTGTTTTTGTTTGTTTTTTAATATATCGTTTATTGATTTCAGAGAGAGGAAGGGAGAGGGAGAGAGAGAGAGAGAAACATCAGTGATGAGTCATTGATTGGCTGCCTCCCACACGCCCCCTACTGGGGATGGAGCCCATAACCCAGGCATGTGGCCCTACTGGGATCTCCTGGATCCTAGGTTAATGTTCAATGGCTGAGCCACACCCAGCTGGGCTACATATACTTAAGTTTGAAAATCCACTTTAGGTACAGTCTAGGTACTCAAATGAACTTGAGGTACTATTCAATGAGTTTTGGAATGTATATGCCTGTGTAACCACTATTCTAATCAAGATATAGAACATGTTAATCACCCAGAAGTTTTCCTTGTGCCTCTTTGTGCTCCACCACCTCTGGTTCCAAGGAACCACTTATTAGTTTCTATGTCTATAGATTAGTTTTATCTGTTCTAGAATTTTATATAAATTCAATCAATATTTTTGTGTCTGGCTTCTTTCCTTCAGCTTAATATTTTTCATACTTATCAGTGTTGATGAATGTTTATCAGTAGCTCATTCCTTTCTGCGGCTGAGTAGTGAGTAGTATTCTGCTTTACTCAATATACCACCATGTGCTCAGCTACTCACTTGGTGACTATTAAAGTTGTGTCCACTTTTTGGCTACTACAAATAAGGCTACTATGAACATTTGTGTACAGGTTATTTTGTGGACATATGTTTTAATATTCGTTTCATCAGTACTACTTTTTTTAAAAAAAATATTTTTATTTAAAAAAATTTTTTTAAATCAGCAAGAGCTGGTTTCTGTTACTAGCTAAGAAATCTGACTACAACATAAAGGGAGAAGGGAACTTAGCTGGAAGGTGATGTTGGGTCAAAGAGAGGACTTTATTTTTAAGATGCAAACGATTTAAACAAGCTTGAACATTGATGCTCATGATCTTCCTGAGAAAGAACTACAGAGAGAAAAGAAAAGGGAATTTCTGGAAGGTGGGAGGGGAGCGGCTCTGAAGTCCAAGTGTAGAAATGGCTTGGATGGGGGGAGGCAGAGTCTCAAGTGGAGCAGGAGGGATAAGGAGAGGATGGGGGTAGGTGTGTATGCAAGTGTGGCAGCCGGAAGCTGAGGGAGCTTTCATCTGAGGGCTAGAAAGAAAGTCCTTTACTTTGGATTCCCAGTCATATTCCGAGGAGCATGTATTACTTATCTGCGGGTACTCAGGGCCTAGCTAGGGACTGACACAGAGCTCCTCTGAGATCTGGCCAATGGGTCAGTCCCTGAGCTGGGGCCTGGGGGCCAGGCCTGCAGATTGCCTGTAATTACGCACATCTTGTTAAAATACGTAACCCTAATTTCACCACAAACAGAACTTTTCAACATTCACACCACAAATATTTTTTGAGAGCGGGCTCTGAGCCAGTCAGTGGAGGTGGCGCAGCCAGCGTGTGTGCAGCGAAGGCATGAGCCACCGGAGCTTACGTTCTGGTGCTAGTGCCGTTGGTGAGCGCAGACTTCGGGGGCACGTAAAGAAATCTGTGACATAATGTCAGGTAGTCAATAGTGATACGAGGAAAACTAACACAGGATAAGGGGTAGAAAGAGTCCTGGGACAATAGTTCATATGGGATGGCGAGGGAAGGTGACATTTAAGGAGAGATGTGAAGAGAGTGAGAAGTCAGCAAAATCTAGGGGAAGAGCATTCTGGCCAGAGGAACGGACAGTGCGAAGTCCTAACGCTTAACAACCCTAAGGATGTTCAAGGAATAATGAGACCAATACAAGTGGCATAGAGTAAGCAAGAGGAGGGTGGGGAATGGCATTAGAGGTACTAGGGTGGGGTGGGGTGGGGTGGGATGGGATGGGATGGGATGGGATGGGATGGGATGGGATGGGAGAGTCCTGGTTGGCAGTAGTGACTTCATTCTAAATCTGGTAGGAAAGCGCTGGGGGTCCTGAGAAGGGGGGGACTGCTGTGATCTCGTTTACATTTAAAAGGATCACGTGATTTTACAGAGTAGCTCATGTTTGTGTGTATTCAGGTGGCAGAAGTGACAGGAGAGGAAGGATGTAGGAGATGGGCGGCCAACAGTCAAGATGGACTCTGTGGTGTCTGCTCTGGGGGACTGGGCTGTTGAGTATGGTAACCTGGAGGTGCTTTCTGACATCCAAGTGCAGAGGTCCTGGTAGCAGCCGGATGTCAGGGTAGAGGCTGGGCTGGTGTGTTACTTTGGGACTCATCACAGAGTACTGAGAGCCATGTGAGTGGCTGAGGTCACCAAGAGAGTATGTGTGGACAGAGAAGAGGCCGTGGACTGAGAAAGCCATTAAAAAAAAATCTGGCTGCCTACAAATGTGATTCTATAAGTCAGACTGATGTGAGCCAGAGGTGGGCAGGTAGCGTAGTGTGATGGGGGGGTCTCAGGAGGAGGAATCTGCCCGGCTATCTGGGAGGCTTCTCTGAAACATGGAGTCAGGCCGGGGCCTGGGAGTGATTAGACCTGGACAGGGCGGAGTTCTAGGCTCTGAAAGGCAGGGGAGGGGGCTGGGGCAGACTCTGGCTTAGAGTAGTTGAAAAAGCACAGATTTAGAGTCTTATGGATCTAATTCTTATTCTTGCACCCACTTCCTAGCTGTGAGGTCTCAGGAAAGGCCCTTCGTCTTTCCAAACCTTAGGGTCTGTGTCTGTAAAACAGGGCCAGCAGCACTGACTTCTCAGGGCCAGCACCCTGCATGGGAACACCAGGAAAACAGGGGTCCTAAGAGAGTGGAGGCCGATGGATGGCTGATACTGGCCTTTTCCATGTGACAACTCGGTTCTCTGCAGGCTCCAGAATCCGGACACTAATGGTCTATCCAGCTCAGGCACGTCCACAGAACAAAATCTTGGATGTTGATTTGGAAGTGTTTGAGCGAAACCCTGGAATGAAAATTATGTACAGCTTACTCTGTTGTTAGCCCATCATAAATAGATTGAATGGCTCTGAAGCCCCGTGTCAGTGACTTCTGAGATGGGTCCCCCATGCTCCTCACAAACGAACTGGTGAGAACGATGACCAGGGTGGCGAGGGCAGAGCCTTCCTGACGGTCTGCTTTGGGTTCGTGTTCACCTTGTCCTGCCGATGCTGCTTGTGTGGCTGACTCCACGGGCCTGCTTTCCAAATGTAACCTTCTGATGGATCTGGTTGGATTCAGTGGGGTTCAAAGAAGACACAACTTTAATTTCCCCCCCAACCACTCCCGTAGGGGACTATATCGCCCCCCTCTCCCATCCCTGAGTGACCTCCTGTGTAGATCCAATAGCTTTCCCCGTCACTGTCAGGAATTAAAAGAGTCTCCGTTTCATGTATTAAAACCTCTCATCTGATCAAAACCAATCTCATCAAATTCAAAGTGTTGGTTTCCCGTCCCCAGCTCAGGATAAGCCCTATCACCTCTTCGCCTGCTGGAGGCTGCTAAGGACTCCTGCAGGGCTGGGTGGGGAGGTGAGACGAAGGAAAGGACGGGGTGCTCTCGCGGTAGCAGCTGTCCAAATGCTGGCTCTTTCTCTGGTTGAGAACTTAAGTGGGCTTTTTGTTGTTTTTCCCAGAGCTACTGGTCTGTCTCCCTAATGCGGCAAAGCCCTCCGTGGCGGCATCTTCCGGCTCTCCCAGCGCTCCTGCTGCACAGTCCACTCCCCGTGGCCTCGCGCCCCGCCTCAGGGCGCCCGGGCGGGGTGGGTGAGGGCGGGGCACGGGGCCGAGCCGCTCCGCTCTCCCCCGCGAACGCGGCCGGGTGGCCTGGCCTCCTTCTCCTGAATCAGGACGCACTGTCTTTAGCTTTGGGGGCCTCCGTTATGACTCGCAGACACCAGGAAAGTTTCCAAGTAACATTGTGTTACACTTTAGTTCCTTTGTCCCAAACGCTCAGCTTTTACCTTAAGTATAGGAAAGTGGTTAAGTGTGTAGGTTCTGGAGCTTGGTACTGGCTGGCGACCACGGGCCCATCGTCTGATGCCTTGGATCGCAGTTCCCTCAGGAAAGCAGGGGCGGTGGCCTTTAGTCTGGAGGGTGCTGTGAAGACCGAGCTGTTGCTGACGGGTCGGGCGGCGCACAGCAAGCCCGCAGTGAGTGGGAGCAGCGGCCTGCGCGCTCCTGAGGGGCCCAGGCCGGTGCCCTGTTCCTGCTAATCCAGCGGCGGCTCCCTCCCACCATGCGCTGTGCCTGCAGCGCTCTTTGCGATAATAACACTTAGCGCATCCTGAGCATCACTATCTCGTTCACAACCCGCAGCAAGCCTGCAGGATAGCTGTGACTGTCATTCCCTTTTAGAGGTAACAAAACCGAGACTCGGAGAGGCTGGTCTCGTGCACAGGGTCAAATAACTTGTAAATGGCGGAACTGGGATTCGACCCGCCTCTATCTGATTCCGAAGCCTGCACGGGGTCTGCCACTCACTTACTCCCCCGACCTGCTCTTTGCCCCGTCTCTCTGCTTCCTCGGCCAAGATGGCGTCTTCCCTCTATGGACCTCACGGAGCATCCCCTTGGGTGAAGTCACTTCCTGTTCCGCGCGAACCCTGGAAATGGATCCCCCACTGCTCCGAAGAATGACACTTCCCGTGTTGCATAATAACCAGTCCCCACGGCAGCTGCTTGTAATACGGACTCATCCGTTCCCCGTCTACTATTCCTTAAGCTATAAAGTTGCATTTTCATGAGAGCATCAGTTAGCCTCGATTCAGCGTCTACCTGCTGTCCAACACTGCATTAGTCATGAAGGGGAAGGGGTTTTCTGGTCTGAAGCCTAGAATCTATATTAAGAGATAGGTAGAAAAATTGCCAGCAATGCCAAGATCTATGTGGTAAACCCAGGAAAGGGGGCCGGGAAATTAGTTCCCCAGGAGCTCAAAGGTGAGAGCAGTCTGGTGGCTGGTTGTGCGGGAAGCTGTAAGGCCTGGGAGAGGCTGCCTGGAAAACCTGGGGCTGGTGCTGAGCCTTGAAAGCCAGGTAGAATTTGGATAGGAGAAGGCGAAGGCAGCATGTTTGGTGTATTTGCGGCAAAGAGCAAGGAAGTGCCCAGAGAGGCAGAAGCCCAGCATGGGTGCAGGAATGCTTCTTCCTTCCAAAGGAGCCTCTCTTTTACAACCATGAGCCTCTTTGCTCCCTGCTTGGGGGATTTTTATGACCCCATCCATCTGTTTGCAGTCAGCCTCAGGTTTGCTTTGAAATTCAAAAGCTGAAAGGGAAACACTATATTGGAGCCAGAGCAGCAGGCTGGGCAGCTGTCTCTGGGAAGGAGGGAGTGGCCTCATGGAGCATAAACCACAGCAGGCAAGCACCTCTTCTCATTGGCCAGAGTCCCTGGGAAGCATGGGACCAGGACGGCTTGAGGGCTGGTGGATCATTAGCCTTAACTAGGGTCTGAGCTGGCACCCTGCACATCCACTAACAGGCAGCCCATGAGGGCATCGAGGACCAGTGTAGAGATGAATGGCCCTTCAGCCAGGGCTTCATGCCTGATTCGGATCCGTCCTGCCTGTTTGTTGCTCTTTCCTGCTCTGGCAGACACGCCCAGGCCCACTGTGAGAGCTGGCTCAGCCCTTCGTGCCTCCTGAATTCCCTGGCCCAGCTACCATCTCCTGCATTCTTTGGGAGCCTCAGTATCCCAGAGAGACAAGATTCTTTCCATCTTCTTGAATAAAAGACTTTTTAGCAACAGTCATTGATCAAATCTAAAATCCACGGGGTCTGGATTTCCAAGTCCTGCTCCAGACCACTTATTTCCCTCAGCCCATGTTCCCTAAGACCACCTCCTAGTTAGTGTCCTTTGCCTAGCCCCTAGCACGTCTGAGTCCTTCCTATCTGACATTTACATAGCTGCCAGAAGTGCTTACCCACCTCTTTAGGAAAATCTTCCTGGTGGCTCCCTCTTACCCATCCTGTCCACATCCCACAGCCTCCAAGGCTGCCCCTCCTGCCTCCCATTCCAAACACCCCCTGAGCCTGTTCTCCAGGCTGCAACCAGCCGCATAACCTGGGTGTGCCTTTGGGCTGCTGTTTAAAGACGGGCTCTGCTGGAATGTGTTCGGAGAGCTTCTGCCATGAAGCTAGAGCTTCTCACCACGTCCTGGAGAAGTCAGGTGGCCCCTCTAAAAGACAGTCAGGCTGCCGGGCTCCAGGTGGCTGCAGGTTGGTGAGCTTTAGCATCTGATGCAAACTAGCTTTTCGGAGGAAGAAGCTGAGTTAAGAGGGTGGAGGGCAGAGAAGGACCTTGACATTCCAGCCTGTCAAAGCTAGAGGGCTCTTAATAAAGATCATCTGTTTTAATTCCCACATTTTTTTCAGATGGGAAACTGAATTTCAGAAAGGAATTGTCATTGGCCTAGGGCTATTCCCAAAGTCAGCGGCAAAGCAGGACTGTAACCCAGCTTGGGGCTTGAGTTAGACCTAATCTTCCACTTCTACTGTTTGGGGTCCCTGAGTGAAAGATGGGGGACTGTGAGAATTCAAGGCACATGCTTATTTATTCTTTCAACAACAACAATGATGTGCAGCACTTAGATATGAAGCACTTTCGATCCATTAATCACCATTACAACCCATAAAGGCAGTTATCCGCATCCCCATTTCCCAGGTGAGGCAGATAAGACTGAGGGTTAAGTGACATGCCCAAGGAAAGATAACCAGTATGTAGTCAAAGAGAGTCTTGGGCTTAGACCGGCTGCTCTTTGCGATAGATCACATGACCTCCCTATCCCTTGCCAGGTGCTCCTCTCTTTTAGAAAATCATGCAGAAAAGGCTGGGATAGAAAACAGGATAAAAGGATCTTTTGTTCCAGATCATAGGGGCTGGTACAACATCTCAGGACTTTTCATTTCCCGTAATTGAGAAAAACATGTAGAGCAGGGGCTCTCAACCCTTTCAGGTTCATTGTCCCATTTTCTTACAAATATTTTATAATGCCCCTTTCTGTGTTGAAATGAAATTTATGGATACTATAACATACCCACATATATGATTTAAAAAGTTAATTTAATGCCCTAACTATAAGGAAAAAGAGAAAGAAAAGGAAAGTAGTTGTTGATAAAACAATATTCAATTTTGCATGACAAAGCTTGAGTAGAACAGTGATGACCAACATAACCCAGCAGTGAAAAGCTGGCACTTATCTGTTGAATCACCATGAATGTAACAGTGAAAATACTGAGGGGTACAGGCATGTTGCTCTGATGCCTCAAATACATAAGTGGTGTTGTTTGTAAGGTGGCTCTCAGAGTAGTGAACAGCTCTTGGTAAAGTCTGGCACAAAACAAAGTACATTCTTCTTCCAATGAACATGGCAATTGCATTCCTGTAAGATGTGGTGTGTACTGAAACTTTGCAAAAACCCCCCAAACCTTTGTGTTTACATAAAATGGTTCTAGGCTCAGATAATTATAAATGTTTTTCTCCCCTCATGAAAGTCTGGGAAGACATGCAAAAATTGTGCAGGATGGAGGCTAATTCTTCGTGTGGGACTCTTTACATCCCTCACCCATGCTTGTGCCCCTTCCCAACAAATGTATGAAAGCTACCCCCACCTTCAGATTTCCAAAGCACCCTGTGGTGGTGGTCCTATCCCAGCTGAAAAACATGGATTTGGAGGTTTTCTCATAGAAACTATGCATATAAAAGGGAAAGCTCAGTCCTGTGCTGTACCCAGAGGAAGACAATTTCATGCTAATGTTGGACAATGCTTAGTCTCCAGACACAAAGTTAATGGACTAGATATTAGTCACATGTCCTGTCTTTTAAAGACTCTGTTCATTCAGGGGATGCAAAGGTGAGTAAGACCTGGTCTCATCTTTAAGACATGGGCTTTTGCTTTTTTGCTTTTTTTTTTAAAGGGTGATAAGACATACAACACCCTTGTATTACCAATTACTATGTATGGATGTGAAAACTGGACAGTGAAGAAGGCTGATTAAAAAATTGATTCATTTGAAATATGGAGTTGGAGTGGAGGAGACCTCTACAGATACCCTGGGCCCCCAGAAAGAGGAATGAGTGGGTCCTCGAGCAAATTAAGCCCGAAGCATCGCTGGAGGCAAAGTGGGCAAAACTGAAGGTGCCCTGCTTTGGGGGCGTCCTGAGAAGGCAGGGTTCTCTGGGGGAGACAATGATGCTGGGGCAAGCAGAAGGCAGCAGGGGGAGAGGAAGACCAAACGTGAGACCGACTGACTCTACAGAAGAAGCCACAGGCATGAGTCTACAGTGCTGGACAGGGCTGCTGAGGACAGGACACGGTGGACATCACTCATTCAGAGGGTCTCCAGGAGTCAGAAGCAACTCAACAGCAGGTTACACACACGAGATGGGAGGAAACCATAATCTAAGGCTGCTCACATGTGAAGTGTATGGGCTTCAGGAGGGGTGTAGTGTGTGAGGCTGGGGGACCAGGGTGACATCTATGAGGAAGGAGAATTAAACTAGGCCTTGGAGAATAGAAAGAGAATTTTCAGGTAAAAATAGGAAGAAGGGGCAATTGGCTCTGGAGGCGGTAGTGGGGGCTGATAGCTGGAGGCAGTAAATTGGGGGTCTGAGTAGCTCTGTGTGGCTGGAGCATGGGTTTTTGGTGATTGAAGGGGACAGGTGGCTGGAGAGATGGGCCTGAGCAGTAGGATCAAGGGAAGGGAAGGGAAGGGAAGGGAAGGGAAGGGAAGGGAAGGGAAGGGAAGGGAAGGGAAGGGAAGGGAAGGGAAGGGAAGGGAAGGGAAGGGAAGGGAAGGGAAGGGAAGGGAAGGGAAGGGAAGGGAAGGGAAGGGAAGGGAAGAGGGAGGCAAATGTGCTTTCAGTATCAACTCTAGCTACTCAAGGAAGCCCGGCCCTTGCAGGAACCCTCACACACTGACTGCATTGCTGCTGCCTGGTGCCCGCCTGCCCCACGAAGCCATAGGCTCAGGGAGAAAGGGAGGACTCAGTTCTCTAGTTGGGAGCTCAGTGCAGGGCACAGCAATTTTTGTTGACTGAATGAATTAAAAGTCTTTATTGATTTCAGAGAAAGGAAGGGAGAGGGAGAGAGAGAGATAGAAACATCAATGACGAGAGAGTCATTGATTGGCTGCCTCCTACATGCTCCCCACTGGGATTGAGCCCGCAACCTGGGCATGTGCCCTGACCGGGAATCGAACCTCTATCTCCTGGATCTTAGGTCGATGCTCAACTACTGAGCCATGCCAACAGGGCGAATGAATGAATTTTTTAAAAACAAATCTACATCTGCCCAGTTCTGAGCACAGGGCTTGGCCCCTGCCCACTCAGGTTTGGGGAAGGGACGGTTTTGGAAGCTATGGTGACCTGGACTCTCTGGCCTGATGCCCTGCGTCCGGGTGAGCTGCAGTGAGTGAGGCCAGAAGAGGGGCCTGCGAGTCAGGAAACCAGGGCTCTGCCTCTGCCTCATGCGTACCAAGATGCCTCGGGCAGTTTGCCTTTGGTGGTCCCCTATCTGTTCCCTGAAGGGTGGAGCCCAAAGGCCAGTCAGGTCCTTTCCAGCTCCCACAGTGAGCCTCTCTCCTTCGAGTCACCTGTTTAGAGCCCCACGTCACAGCCTGAGCAGCACTACCCCCTGGTGGCAGCTGCCAGATGGCTCCCTCATGTCTAAACTGCTGAGGTGGAGTGTGCGTGTGTGTGGGGGGGGTTCTGGTGTGTGTGCTTTTGGGTTTGGCTCAGGTGGGTGCCCAAGAGGGGATGGGGAGGAGAACTTTGTTGTCAGGGCACTCCCGGTGCTGGCCAGGCCTGCCATTCCCAACCGGCATCGCCGGGAAAGTCCGGGGACCATGTGACTTCACATGTCCTGTCGCTGGGACCAGGCATGGCATGGGGGGGAGGGGCTGGGCTTCTTCATCATCTACATCGTCATCATCACAGTTGCGGAGGACACGGAGCACAGGCACACCCTCCTTCCTTACCCTATGTCCTCATGGTACTCGGTGGGGTCAGACTATGCTTTCCCGTTCTCCTGATGGGAACACTGAGGCTCCGTGGGAGGAAGAGACGGGCTCTCACATCGGGCTTTACACTCCATCATGGCACTTGGTTCTAAAGCTGCCGGTGGGTCCCTGCCACCTGCAGGGCTAGGTCCCAGCGCCTCACTGCAGGTCACAGCCCTCACACCTGACCCTGGCCCACTGTCAGAGCCCGGCCTCCCACTGCCACATTCCCTGCACCCTGCAGGTCAGAGTCAGTGAAGTCTCCTTGGTCAGGTCCCCGAGGACACACTGCTCAGATCCCTGTGAGACAGTGGGTACATCCCCCCACCCCAACCTCTCAACACAGACTCCAAAGTGTGAAAAGAAGCCCCCCAGAGCCAGCCTCAGTCCTGGGCACCTCCTCCCTTCCTGTCTTAGGCCAGGACGCACCCACCCCTAACGCTCTTCCACAGGGCAGCTGGGGTGATCTGAGGAATCACAGGCCCATCAGATCCCACAACTCCAGCATCGTCTAATTTCTGGGCTGTGGACACTGCTCTCAGCACCAAGCATGGGCCACTTCATGTAATCCCAAGGCGACAGAGGAAAGGAGAACTCCAGTGACATACTCAGGTCACCCAGATGGCCTAAGGGGCTCCCATTGCCTCCCAGTAAGGCACCAACTTCGGCTTGTGCACGGCGCGGAGGTCCAGGCCTGCCCCTGCCCGCCGCTCCAGCGCCTCACCCTGGCCTCGAAGGCTGCGCCCGGCCAGGCGGAGACACTCGCCGGCCCCCAGCACGCTGGTTCCCATGGCCTCGCCTGCGCAGCCACCACAGCACGTGTGTTGGGCCTTGCTTTCCAGGGAGTTTTACATTCACTGTCTCGTCAAAATCTATTGCAGCTTCACCAGAAGTATCTCTATCATCCCCATTATAGAGATAAGGAAAGTGAGGCCGAGGCCCCCTGACCACCAGCCTATGACCTGGCTGAGCTTGGGGAACCTTTGTGGGGGGTGAAGGGCGAGGGGCTGCTTTACCGAATTTGGGGAGCCAGGCAGGCCTCGGAAGCAACGTATGTTTTCAAGAATCCCTGGGAAGAGGACACTGCTTGCTCCCAGACCTGTCTCTAGCGGCCCATCCACCCTGGCCCCTCAGCACAAGCCCCGACCTGCCCGGTGAATTCATGCTGGGCCCTTGCTCTCGACAGACACTGCTGTGTTCTCACTGCCCTTGGTCCTGACCCTCCACCTTGACCCCTCTCATCTGTGCTTTTCTCTCTCCCCTTAGGCCTCCCCTGGCTGCTCTCCTTCATTCTCTTCATCTCTCTAGGACAGTCTGTCTGTCTCTCCGTCTTCGCCTCTCTGTTGACTCTGCTCTCCTTCTCTGGGTCCCCACTCCATCTTTGTGTGTATTTTTCTTTCTCTTCCGTTTATCTCCTCCTGCACCCTGCTCCCCAACCTCTGTGCTGCCTTCCTCTCAGCCCCTCCCACCCTTCCAGAGTCTCAGGGAAGGGGAGGTGGGTGGTGAGAACGGGGAGGGGAAACCTGGGAGTCTCCAGTCCTAGCCTGGGGGCTTGTGTCTTCAGGTTGGAAATTTTATCATTCCTCTTTTGTGACTGATCGGGGAGGAAGAAATGGAAAATACAAAGAAAGAAAACATAGGCACTATTTTGCAAGCCCAGAACTGACATAAAACAGGGTATTATGAATATTTTCTGAAAATAATTTCTTTTTATGATGCTGTAACAGTGGCCAGCCCCGTCTGGCTGGCTTGCTGGCTGCCCTGAGCAGCAGCTGGAGGCCCCCCACCCTCACCCCGCCCAGCCTGCCCCAGCCTGGATCCTGCCACTCAGCCAGGCCAGGGTGTTCCCTCTGCCTTGGCAGCCGTGGAAGGTAGTGAAGAGGGGGGAGAGGTCTTCCTGCAGACTCAGTAAGCTCTGGAGCTCCTGTATCCCTTAGCTCATGGCAGCCCAAGGCTGGCAGGTATTAGCTTGTTATCTCTGTCCACCTGCAGCTCAGATGGCCAGGGCGTTTCTGTTTCAACATACCTGAGTAAGATCATTTTGGACCCCCAGCTCCGTGGCTGGGGTCCAAGCCCTCTCAGAGCTCATGATCCCCTGGGACTTATACTCTTGTGATCTTCTTGTCCTGTCGTTGAATTCAACACCTCTGCTTCACCCCATGTGAACCTGGCTGTGAAAATCTGCCCTTTCTGCCCTGGCTGGATGGCTGTTAGTTGGAGAGTCATCCCAGAGAACACAGGGGTCACGGGCCACAGCAGGAATCCTCACACCACTGATGTCAACCCTGAGACCATCATGGCTGGGCTCCCTGCAGTTCCCTCGTCAAGAGTCGGTGGGTGGGACAGAGGTCTGGGTGGCAGGCTTCAAGACCTCCGTTGCCTTGGGCCTGGGATGGGTCCTGACCACCTGGCCTGTGAAATGGGGATTTGGATGCTTCCCTGCCCTCACCAGCCACAGCCTACATAGGACAGCACAGCATTGCTGAGTTAAAGTTAAGAAAATGGGTTTGGAGCATAACTACTTAGATTCCAGTCATGGCTCCAGCATTTACAAGCTGTGTGATCTGGTCAAGTTACTTAAGGTCCCTGTGTCTCAGTTACTTTATCTGTAAAATAGATATAGCAGGAGTAGGTGTGAGAATGAAATGATTTAAGACTTATAAATGCTTAGAACCTTGTCGTACATAATGAATGCTCAATAAATGTTGCATTATTACCTTTATCTGAGGATTGGGCCCACCACACGCAGCCCACGTTACTCTTAGAAGGAGCCAGCAAGAGCTCACTGACTGAGGCCAAAAACCTGCCTCTGGCGAAGGCTCTGGGGTTTCAGAAGGCAGTCACCTCTCCCACTCCAAGCTTCCCGGTGACCTGTCCCTGCTCCCCCAAGTCCCATGGAAGGCAACCATCAGAGATGCTGGTGCCCCCTCATTAGTGTTTGAAAAGCAGGGGAAGTACGTGATCATTTTTGCGGTTTATGGAACTCACTTAGGCCGCAGGGGGGAGAGTGGACCAGAGGAGACATAGCTGTAGGTGGCAGTGGTTCAGAGGAAGGTGAGGAGGTCTGGGCTGGGCTGGAGCAGTGGGGAGAGGAGAAAGGGTGAGGAAGAATCAGAAGGTCCTGGGGAGTGAGGGAGTAAGAGAAAGGGAGGCCCTGAGGGTGAACCCCAGGTTTGAGGTCTGTGGCTCAGGGGATCCACCTCTTCCCAGGGCTGGTGGCAGCTCATTCTGGCTGGAGAGAGGTACTTGGACCCCACTGGGCATGAGGCCTCTTGATCCATTGGACTGCTGCCCAAACCACCCTCCCAGAACCTGCCTGAATTTTTGCATGGAAAACGGGCCCGTCCCAGCTTCTCCACGCCACTGCCTCAGGTCTTGGCCCCCCCAACAAAAGTAATTTCCCCAAATATTTGCAGGAGGGGAGCCGTCAGCACACAGAGACGCCATCCTGTTGAATTCATAATGTCTTTTATTAATATATTATGCTACAAAAATATTTTTGGCAAAATAACATTAATAGCATCTTTCTTTGTCTTCTATTATATTCTTAAAGAACTCTTCATGATAATTCACAGAGGTGAGGGGAAGAGGTGATTGAAAGAACAGCATCATGAATACTTTCAAATACATTAAGATCTGAAGCGTGTGTCACACAGTGAGAGTCTGGTGAGGACCTTCTGCGATCTCTTGGAGGCCCAGGAATGGGGCAGGGGCTCTGGCTTCCTCTGTTCTGGGCCAGAATCTCCCTTGGCCAAGAGCCAGGCCCTGCCACCCCAGCTATGGGGGCCCAAGATGTCTGCAAGCCCCACCGGAAACTTCTTAGACTAAGGTCCCATTCAAAGCACACTTTCCCTCTAGTGGGGTTTGGGATGGAGGGGCCCTTTGAAGTGTGCTACTCTGTCACCTCTCCTGCCTGCCACAGGCTCCCAATCCTGTGGGGGCCTGCCTGTGGGTCCTGGGAGGAAAGCTGAGCACTGATCCTGGGGAGAGGCGGAGCCTCATCTTCATGGATTGCACACAGCATTTGCCCGTCCCTCCAGAAAGGAAACAAGGCCTCCGTTTGACAGACGAGGAAATGGATGCTCGGAGAGGGGCAGGGACTTGCCCAAGGTCACCCAGCAAAGTGAAGGACTCTTCAGAGTATCTCTGGAAAGGGAGAGCCACAGTCAGAGAAAGGGTGAGGGAAGCTGAGGGTGTGCTGATGCTCCTGGGACACGGCCAGGTAAGGCTCAGTGGGCTCAGGACCCCTCACTTCCCTCCCCAAGGGTCGGGGGCAAGGAAGCACTGAGCTCAGGGTTGGGGCCAGGGCCCTGGGTTCCAGTCCAGCTCTGCCCACAGCCTGAAGCCCCCCAACCCAGGGCAGCCGGCCAGCCTGCCAATTCACGTCAGGCCCGGCTGGGCCGTTGAACTGTGGTGTGCGGTTGGACTGATTCTTGAACCTTATTGGTTTAGACAGCCAGCCAGGTGATTTTTTTGGCTGCTTAGATGGATTTTTAGAAAAATAACAATGTTCAAAGAACCTGAGCATTACACAGCCGGGAGGGACTCTCGATGTCATCTACCCCAGTCCCTTGCCAAGACTTCAATTCTCTACCATCTCTCTCCAGCCAACGTGCCTACTGCCCCTGATCACACACCTCTCCTGACAGGAAACTCACCGCCTGCAGGGGCACCTGTCCATCCTCAGACAACTTTGGCTTTGTAGAAACTATTCCACCAGCAAAACTAACGTCTGTGTCTCTCCTTCTTTCCTTCCTTTCTCTCTCCTTCCATTTCTACAGAGCTGTTGAGTCCCATCTTTGTGTCAGATGAAGATACAAATATGGGCTCATATGACTCTTGCCACCGAGGAGCTCACAGGCCGGGAGGAGAGCAGACGTGCAATTAGACATTCTCAGTGGGTGTTGTGATAGATGCTAAGAAAGCACAAAGGAACCACAGGGGGCTTCCTGGAGGAGGTGCCATCTGAGCTGATCCTCAAAAAATGAGCAGTTAGGGGTAAGAGAAGGGAGTCTCCAGGCCTAGCAAGTGGCATGTGTGAAACATCCTATTTATTCTAGAAATGAAAAATATGGTTCAGTCTGGTCAGGCACAGAGTGGGACAGATGAGATATGCTGGCAAGGTCAGCAGGGCCAGATCATGGAGTCTAGAATACCGGGCTGAGGACTTTGGTTCTTATCCCATGGCCACTGAAACACTATCACCAGCTCCAGTTCTGTTCTCTGCGCGCAGGATACTATCAAAGCTGCGATTCCCAGGTAGAACTTCTCTTGTCCTTCAGTGTTTTTCGTAAGCTTTCCTTTTGGTGGAGGACCTTTCCTTGGGATCTGTTGTGGCAATGGCTCCGGCCTAGAGACTGAGCAGGTAGGACAGGGTCCTAAGCCTCTAGGTTTGCCCAAGTTGGTTGAGGCCAGGAGGTAAATGACAGAGCATCCAACATGAGGCAAATGGCCTTTCAGGGCAAAGGCAAACTTGCTGGTCAGTACAAGTTTCCATGCTCCTAGACTCCAGATCTTTGAATCTCAGAGGTGGAGGGGCCCTCCACAGCCCTGTGCAGCTCTTTGTAGCCCGACTCACACACCTTCACGGTCCCTGCTTTCACCTGGCTGCTGGTGTGTCAGGACAGCCTGGAGGAGAAAGACTAGAAGTGGCTGTGCCGACCAGCCCCAGAAAGCTCCTGTCATTCAGTCAGGTGTCCTGAGAGACAGTGGATCTAGGGCCACCACTAACCTGTTGCCTAACCTTAGGCAGGCCACTTAACCTACTGGGTCTCGGTCCATCCATCTTCTATGCCTACTTCAAGGTCAAATGTGAAAGCCCTAAGAAGTGTACATGATGCTCTCAGAACAACAGGGGTATTTTATGAGGCTAAGCACATAGAACATGCTGGAAAAAATGTCAGCAGTGGTGGCTAGATCATTTCCAAGTGCATGATTGGCTGCTGATGGAATGAAGCTCTCCGGCCCAGCATGAGAGAATTCATGCGCCCCAGCCATTCAATTTCCATAAATGTGCCTCAGGCCTTCTGGGATATAAACAGCAAGTTCAGTTCATTTCAAACCCTCGCCAGTGGGTGGTCCTCAGAGATGAGTGCTCTTAGGCTGCAGATGTCTGACCTACACTGGCTCTGGCAGTCCCGTCGGCACATGTCCACCTAACCAGTTAGCCCATCCGTCTTTCTTTAAATGCTTGAGTGCTTATTTGAGGGAGAGTTTGGAATCACTCGAGCTGCCCAGAGGAGAGATCTGGCGGAGACTAGTGCTGGATCTGCCTGGTTAGGGGACTGGACAGGGTAAACTCCAGGTTCCTTCTAGGAGTCCAGGACTGTGCTGCGTGTCCCTCTCCATGCTGAGTTCCTCTAGGTCAGGAAAGGTGGTGAGATTTGGGCCGGACACGGAGACTGGCACTGCGTGTGCTTGATAACCACACACTGCATTAATTTACCTCTGGCCCTGTGCCTGGCATAGATCTGGGCACGCAGTCAGGTGCCTGGACTGTTTACCCAAATGCTTCATCTTAAATTAACCTCAAGTTCCATCTCAATACATCGCATGCCACACTCTGCCCTGAACAGAGGGAAATCTGGCCTGTGTGTTTCTAATTCCTTTACACTTATCTCATCCAAATAGTGCTCCGCACGATGTGTTTGATGTCCCCCAGGCCTCTGAGCCTGCTTTATAAGTCAGCTAAGCCCCTTCCCTCTCAGAAAAAGGAAGTCACATTTCTGCCAAGGATAAACCCTGGCTGAGGTCAAGTTCAGTTTATAGCATGGTGCCCATGGGGCTGGCTGGACCCTCTGAAGTAGAACTCAGGGCTCCTGCCAGGTCTCAAGCTCAAACATATCCATCCAGAGCTGAGCTGAAAAGAATTCAGCTGCCTGCCAAGATGCCAAGTGGGACCTCTGACCATCCAATGAACTGCCCTGAATTCTACTACCTCAGAAGGGAGATAGCTGCCCAGCTGGGCACAATGGTACTGGGGTTAGTCAGTCACTACCAGGCCTGCCAGGGAAACACATGGTAGGGTGGCGCTGGAGAGCACTGGGCTGGGTGTCAGCAGACATCCAGCTGTGCAGTATCAGGAAATGTACCCCCTCCACCCCGGGCCTTATTACTCTTACAGTTGTTATTATCTGTCAAATGAGGGGTTCTTTCTGCTTTTGGGTTCCAGGATCCTGTAATTGATGAGCCACCGGCCCAATGAGGGTTTAGGGTTGGAAGGCAGCCAAACTGGGTCCTCTGTCTTCTTGGCCACTGCCCTGTGGGCAGAGGAGCTAGGCCCGCCTCTCTTAGTTACAGTGGCCTGACTGCCCCATTTGGCTGCCTGCCTGCTTCCCCTCGATTCCCACAGCTGCCCCCCGCTCCCTAGCCTCTGATTTGGCAGAAAAGCCTCTCATTGGCTTCAAGATAAGACAAGTCGGGGCACGGGACGCGTGGCACACACAAAGAGCCCTTTGGCAAGAGTGACCAACATGAGTAACTATGGCCAAACAGTCTCTTTGGCAGGAGTAAGAAGCTTGTGCTGGCTCATCTGGGTGAGACCTGCCTCCCTAGCTTTCCTATGTAGAGAGAACACGGCAGAATATGAACCAGGGGATAAGCATGGTTTTTGAATCACATTGATCTGGGGCCCGTCCTGGTTGGGTGACCTTGAGCAAGTCCCTTTACCTCTTTTGGGGACTCAGTTTCCTCATCTGTGAAATGGGATAATTACATCTCATAGAACTGGGGTGAGGATCAGTGATAAAGTGAGTGTGCAAAGTGCCTGCCACAGAGCAGGCTTTGGACAAATGGTGGCTCTCATTACGATTATTATTACCATGTGACTCCTAGAGCCCCTGTCCCTAAAACTGCCCTTCTGTGCCCATTTCTGTCTTTTACGCAGCTCATTCCATTTGGCCGTGACTTTAGTAGCATCTCCTGTAACCCAAGCTGGATTAATGCTATCAGGACAGAGAGGTCTGGATTCATATCCCGGATCTTTCACTTGCTGTGTGACCTTGGGCAACCACATTCCTCTCTTTGGATCTCACTTTAATCATCAGGCACATGGGGCTGGGAAACCACCTCCCTCAGCACCAACATTCCTCCTCCACCCAGTGCTTTGGTCAAAACACTTACCAAGAGCTCCGGAGGCTGGTTCACAGACACCCAGGGTTTACAAAATAGCAGCATTCTCTTTCCAAAAGTATCTTTCCAGCCCTAGGATGTATCCAGGGGAGGGAAGGACCGTCAGCATTCACATCTCTGGCTCCCAAATCCAGCTTCACAAAAGCTAAGCCTGTCTGCTTGCCCCTCCCTCTGAGGTCCCCATGGTGGGAGAAGCCAAACCCAGACACTGGAGGCTTCTGCTGGTCTAGGAGCAAGCCAGTCCACAGCCACGGTCCGCATGAGGTTGCAGATGTCCTGGCAGCCTGGGTTCACCTCCTGGGTTGGCGTTGGGGCTAATTAAGGGGTTATTAACATAGGTCACATAAAAATAGTTTTATCGATGGAATAAATACATTTTTCTTTTTTAATATGGACACGTATTTTACAAAAGAGCCCCATAGCACTATGGGAAATTAAGATCCTTCTACAAAAAAGAAGATGTAACTCGGGTACAATAAAGCTCTAGTGTTCTAACGGATCCCGTCTGGACTGCCCCCGAGGTGTCAGGCACCCCTGGGGTGGTGGCAGGGGCAGTGCGGTGTGGCCACAGACCCTCCTACGGTTTCTCTGGCTTCTCTGCATGGGCAGTCGAGGTCAGGAGGGCCCGGGGGTGTGCAGCAGGAAGGGGGCTGCGAAGCTGGCCGCGACGACGGCAGGGAGGAGGCCCAGGGCCGGTGGCGAGCGGGCAGGCGCTGAGCTGGTGGCGGACCCCGGCTCTTCCTGCTGCTGGAGCTGGCTGGAGAGCTGGAAGGGGGACCCGGCAGTCCCGGAGCTGTGTGTGGGCTGGAGGGGCAGCGGGGGTGGCGAGGCGGTGGTGCTGGAAGGAGAAAGCACATGAAACTCTGAGTGACTGCTCAGTAGCCCCATCCTGGGCTGTGGCCTTAGGGTTCAGATCTGACTTTATCTGATCTATTTTTTCTCATAAAATGGAGAAGAAAACAGGGGGCTCAGAGAGGGAAAGTGAGCAGCCCAGAGCCACAGAGCAGGCTGGCTGAGCCCCTGATGCCACACTCACTCTCCTATACCAGGCTCCAGGGGGCAGGCTGGGCACTGGGGGCCACAGGGCTCAAGTGTGACCACTCAAGAGAACTGGGTCCAAGGCAGAAAGAATTAAAGCATTATAGAGGGAGCCATCTGAGGTCACAGTGAGGCCATCAGCCCCCACACCTATGTACACAGACGCCCCGGCCCTCCTATTGCCCTCCCCTCCCCTGTCTGAAATAAGCAGAAAACAAAACACACAAACAACCCCTCCCCCATCTCGCTATCCCAGGGCCCATTTATTGAGAGTCTTTCTGGTCCTCTGAACGGACCCTCACAGTGGCTCGCATCACCCCTTCACCAGATGAGGAAACAGGCTCAGGGAGGCTACACGGTGACCGGGTCACCAAAGAAGTGGAGGCAGCACCTCCAGGGAGCAGGATCCCTGAGGTCAACTCAGCCACAGGGAGTTTTAGAGAAAGGCACAGTCCTTCATGAACTTATAAAAATAGAATGCAGTTTTGGAGGTAATGGTTAAGGATCTTGGCTCAATAAAGCGTACGTGAAAGAGAGGGAAAGAGACAGACCGGGAGACAGAGGGAGATGGGAGGAAAGGAGATTAAGTGCAGCGGGACTGGTGCCAACGAGAAGCGGAAGGTGGCAAGGACGGGGCAGGCAGGGCGCAGGACCACACCGCCAGCTCAAGTCCCAGGAGGACATTATGAACAAAGAGAAGGACAGGGGCTGGGAAGGAAGGGGCAATGACAGAGACTGAACAAAGGTCCCTGGGGGAGAAGGCACTGGGATAAACCCTAGAAGCTATGGGCACACTGGCCCTGTGGAGCCCTGGGCAGAGGGAGGCAGATGGACATGCAGGCAGAGGATCCAGCAAGCCCCATAACACCAGAGGGGTAAGGATGGGAGGGGAAACCCAGGGGTGGGGGGGCAGAGAGGGGCCCCACTCCAGTGCAGGGCCAGAAGGCCTTCCTAAAGAGGTGACTCATGGAGGCAGCAAGTCCAGCTGGCACATGGCTGAGGCTGTTCCCAGCAGGACTGAGAGGTACTCACAGAACACAGAGTAGGGCCCGTGCCAGCTCTGTGTAAAGCACCTAGTATGCAGCAACTCTATTCATGACACCACGAGGAGGTTTGACTGTTATCTTCATTTTACTTATGAAGAAACCAAGGCCCAAAGGGGTTAAGTACTTTGCTCCAGGGCACAGTGCAGGGGGCACACAGTAGGTGCTCACTGGCGTTTGCTGGGTGGGCAGGAAGCTCGCCCCATCTGGTGCCTGCACTGTGGGAGCCTCTTCCATGTGAGACACTGCTCCACTATCTGGGGATCACTCTCCTTCCCAGACAGGCTGCTCACTCCCTGAGTCTTCTGGGAGTTTCCATGTGCTGGATACAAGGTCCCAACAATTAGCCATAATCACTTGGATGAGATCTATCAGCTGCCACAGCCCAGCCCCACAGCCATGTGACTGGATGCCTCTCACACAGCCTGGTTCAGCCTCAGCCTGGGAGGGGGGGTGGGGGGCCTGCCTCCACATGGGCTGGGACCTCTGCTCTGGGGTCCAGAGACATGGTCAAAGCCAAGTCCTCACTCACTGCATTGCCCCTCCCTCTCTTTTCCGCCATTGGTAATGCTCTGACCACAAGGACCTGATGAGTCCCTGCAGGAGAGTCTTCTCAACCTGGAGTCTATGGTCCTCTGTCTTTAGAAGTCCCTGAGGACCTATCAGGAGAGGAGGGAGCAAACTCTTGTCACACACAGGGGACAGAGGGAACATGCTCCTGGATAGAGTATGCGTGTGGAACGGGAGGGAGGAGGCAGACCAGGTGGCTTTGAGTGTCCCTTATAAGCCTGTATGCCTCCCATCCCATGTCTCAGGCCATTAGAGAGCAGCCACGGTCTGAGGCCAGCTGACCTCATCCTTCTTGGTTCTCCCAGGACACACCAACCCTCTCTAGTCACATCTACTGTCCTGTGGGCAGTTTCCTGTTCACCATTGAGAGCTGACTCCATGTCCCCTCACCTAGAGGCCTCTGTCCTGCATCCCCCAATGCCTGGGAGAATTCAGGCTCCCATAAAGCCTTGTACATTTCTCACTGATCACATTATGTCACGGGCACCTCTTATTTGGGCACACGAGGTTTGAATGAGTTTCTGTAAAGAGCTATGAATGCCAGGTACACGGTGCCACACGGTGTTGGTTATTTTTATTATCATTACTATGTTTGCATGTGTCTCCCCCACTAATAACATCCTCCATTTATGGAAAACTTCCTGCGTGCCTGCAGACACTGTGCTTGGTGCTGAGCATGCGCCATCTATTATTATTCGTATTTCCAAGATGAGGAAACTGAGCCTGAAGGAGGTTAGGACACAGATGTGTCCTGGGCAGTCTGGCTCCCCATCCTGACTGGGTCTGGGTGCTGAACTCACTGTGTGGGTGAGTGTGTGATGGAGGGCCCAGGGTGAAGCCTGCTGCTTCCTGCTGAGACCTGGAAAACCCGCACCCAGCAGGGTTACTGCCTCAGCCCCTTCTCTCCCTTTCTTTTCTAATAAACAGACCCCCATCCCTGCACATAAGACAGAAGTTCTTTCTAGCTGCTGCCCCGTCCTTTCAGTATGAGCAGCAGAAAGGTGAGGAGGGCTGGCCTCAGGGGAGGAGCCGGAGGTGCCTTCTGGGGTGCCCAGAGCAGGGGTCCCAGGCTGACCACAGCCAGCCCCACAGGCTGTCAGAAAGAAGATCAAGTAGGAATTATGAAAACCATGTCTCACAAGATGCCCAAAGGCATTTGCTTTTACACTTTGAAAACCAAAGATGCAACCAGCTCCCTCTTCCCGCTTGGAGCCTGAGTAGGGTTTATTGCTTGGAAGGAGTCCCAGGGAAATGGGGGGAGGCAGCAGGCAGGAGCAGAAAGCCCCTCCAAATGCCCCACCTCCCCCTGCTCACAAAACTTTTTCCCCCAGCCCAGATTCCCCCCCCCCAACCCATGCTGGGAAAAGTGTCTCATGGCAAAGTGGCCTCAAAGCCAAACCAAACACTGAGTGTTCCCAGGCTCTGCAGAGGGCTGGCACCGAGGGGCCCAGTCTACTCTAAGCTGACCGGGCCTCTTGAGTGGGGAGGGGCCTTCTGCCCGAGGGGAAGGCAGAAGCCCTGTTCCAGACTGTCCTATGTTCCTGCTTGCTGTGTGACTATGGGCAAGTCCTGTCCTCCAGGCCTCAGTTTCTCTATGTGTACAATGAAAGAACAGGAATGACCCATGGACTTGAAAATGTTTTCTAGCAGCAGAAGCCAGAAGTGAGATCTTAGGCAGAAGCCCAAAGTATAAAGCACAGAAAAGCAGGGCTGGTGCTTGAGACAGTGTCAGCCGTCTATCCCCTGAGGCCCCTCCATAGGGTTTCCTGGAGCAGGTGGCCAATCTTGGTACCAGAGGGTCTCCAAGAGCCATCCAGGGCTGGGTTCTGGGAGTCTCGAGGCTTTGGCTTTTTTGCTAACATAAGGGGCTGCTGGGCTGTGCCTTAGGTGGCTTCTGACTGGGCTCTGAGGAGACAAGGGGGAGACGGAGCCTGGGACACAGGGCCTGGGTGCTGGGTGGCCCTGCTGCCTGGGGGTATAGTTCTCAGTGTGATCCTGCTGAGGAGACCTCACTGTGGTTCCAGCCTGGGCCTCAGCCTCTCTGGACCAAGCAAGCCAGACGCAGGCAAAGATCTAAAGTGACTATAAAACTCTAGAAGAAAACATAGGCAGGAAACTCTGACATTTCTCTTAGTAATATTTTTTTCTGATATATCTCCTCAGGCAAGGAAAACAAAAGAAAGAACGAACAAATGGGACTATATCGAACTAAAAAGGTTTTGCACAGCAAAGGAAACCATCAACAAAACGAAAAGACGACACACTGAACGGGAGAACATATTTGCCAGTGATACATCTGATAAGGGGTTAATATGACACACTGAATGGGAGAACATATTTGCCAGTGATACATCTGATAAGGGGTTAATATCCAAAATTTGTAAAGAACTCATACAACTCAACATCAAAAATCCCAAACAATCCAATTAAAAAATGGGCAAAGGACTGAACAAAGACTTTTCTGAAGAGGATATACAGATGGCCATATGAAAAGATGCTCAATATCACTAATTGTCAGAGAAATAAAAATTAAATGAAAATTAAATGAAAATTAAAACCACAATGGCAAATCACCTCATATCTGTCAATAAATCAACAAATCACAAATGTTGGCGAGGGTATGGAGAAAAGGGAATCCTCGTGCACTGTTGGTGCAGACTGGTGCAGCCACTGTGGAAAACAGTATAGAGGCTCCTCAAAAAATTAAAAATAGAACTACCTGATGACCCCGCAATTCCAATTCTGGGTATATATCTGAAGAAATTCAAAACACTAGTTCTAAAAGATACATGTATACCATGTTCACTGCAGCATTATTTATGATAGTCAAGATGTGGAAGCAACCCACGTGGATAAAGAAGAGGTGGTGCATATATACAATGGAATATTACTCAGCCATAAAAAAGAATAAAATCCTACCATTTACAACAACACGGATGGACCTAGACGGCATTATGTTAAGTGAAATAAGTCAGACAGAGAAAGACAAATACCATGTGATTTCACTTATATGGGGAATCTAAAAAACACAATAAACAAACAAACAAATTAGAAACAGACTCATAGATATGGAGAACAAACTGAGGGTTGCCAGATGGGAGGTGGGTGGGTAGGTTGGGTGAAAAAGGTGAAGGGATTAAGAGGTACAAATTGGTAGCTACAAAACAGTCAGGGGGTGTAAAGCGCAGCATAGGGAATGTAGTCTATAACATTGTAATAACTATGATGGTGCCAGGTGGGTACTAGAATTATTGAGGGATCACTGCATGAATCATATAATTGTCCAACCACTATGCGGTATACCTGAAACTAATATAAAGTAATATCAAATGGCAACTGTAATTGAAAAATTTTTAAAAAAAGTAATAGGTTTGCCTGCAGTTCAGCATCCTGGTATCTCAGGTCCATGGCAGCCTCCATGCCTTGGGCCACGTGGTTTTCTCTGTCCCTTCACCTCCCTTCGGCCTCCAGGATCACTTATGGCCCCCAGGGCCCCAACCCCCAGCCCTCACTGACCGAATTCCTTCGTAGGCAGCACAGGCAGACGGACTGTGGCTTCAGGGCTCTTTTAGCTGCAGCATAGTGTGCAGCTGTCCTTGCCTGGCCATGATCTGAGATTCTTCCTGCTCTGGTCCCCGTGAGCACTTCACTCAGGGCTGGGCGTCAGTCTGTGGCCAACGCACTCCTATGCAACGGGGTGGACAGGGGATGTTGTGCAGCCCCGCCCAGGCTCACTTAAGGCTGTGAGTCTCAGATGCGCTGAAGGCCTGTGAGCAGCTACCGCTGTGTGGGGGCGCTTCTTAGACTAAACTCTTGAGAGTCAAAGGCTCACAGTCTGGCCACCAACACTGGGGACAACTGTTACTGAGGGTCACCAGTGGTCTGATGCTGGTTTACTACTTTACAAGCACCATCTCATCTACCTTCTGAGTCTCAAAACAAGTATGAGGGGCAAGGATTCGAATCCTCCTCTGCCTGAATCCGTCTGTGCTTTTGTTCACTGAGGGACCCTGCCTCCCATTTCTCATGGGGCATCTTCTACCTCTAATCAGACGGGTTCCTGGCCTCCTACAGAGACGCTGACCACCCTGCACCAGGGAGAGGGCCTGGCCGTGCCAGGAGACAGCGAAGCTGGAGAGCTTCAGGGCAGGAAGGGCTGGAACTCTGGAGGGGCTCTGGTCTTTAGTTCAAACTTCAGGGAACACTGAGGCCCAGAAGGCCATGGCCACTGTCCTGTACCCCCTCCCCCTACATGGTGGCACCCACAAGGCTCTGCGTCCATCACATACTGAAGGCCCCTTCTGTGCCCTGCTTCGGGCCATGCCCAGCTCTTCCGTGCACCTGCCCATCATAACTGTCCTTCCAATCCTGGTGGCCCTGCACTCCACTCCCTTGTTTATCCAATCTCCACCCCAACACACACATACACACACACACACACACACCCCTGTGGACTCAGAGAACAGCAGAGCAGGCATGACCTTCAAAGAGCAGTCGAGGCCCTAACTGCACAAAAGGAGAAACTGAGGACCGCCACAGGTCCTACCTCACTGGGGCAGTGCCCTGCACACAGCCAGCGTGGGGATGGTCCCTGCCTGCTGCCCCTCCTGGCTCTCAGGTGTGGAGCCCCCTGTGGTGTGCAGCCACAGGCTCGGCCCTTTCCATGGGTCCCCATAAATCATCCTGCCACGGGCTGCTGCTTCTCTAAACTTCCTCCCGTGTGTTTACATCTCGGGTAATGAGGGGCGAGGGGAGGCCAGCCTGCTCCAGGTGGTGTCCCGCCCAGGCGCTTGCAGCCCCCACCCCGGCTCTCTCTCCTCTCTCACTCAACATGCCCTCCAGTGACCCACAGAAGCCCAACCCAGATCTGGCCCCCAGGGGCTCCCGGCCTAGAAACACAAGAGAGGAATTGCAGCCTGTGTGACTACGCCAGCACGGACACCCACGGGCGGCTGTGGGATGGAGGGGAGGGGAGAGCAGGGAAAGCTACAGCAGGAAGGGAGACTTCAGCAGTGGGTGCGGAAGGGGAGATGCTGGCCAAGTGAGGGGGGCAGGGCCGTCTGTGTGGGTGAAAGACTGTGACCCTTGGCATTAGACAGACCCGTGTGCAAGTTCTGACTCCATACCTGACTTGCTGTGTGGTGCTGGACAAGTTACCTCACCTTGCTGAGCCTGTTTCCTAGTTTGTCAAACAAGAGCTCCTGATAGGAATGGGGGACATGGCAGATGTAAGTGCCTGGCACAGGAGCTCACAAGGGTCCACTGGCACCCACCCCAGCAGAGAGGCAAGTACAAAGATAGGGAGGGGGGCTGGGTACATCCTGCTGCCCAAGGCCTGGCAAGGACAGGGCTCTCTATCCCTCGGGAGGAAGGGCAGTGGGTAAGGCAGGAAAAGAGGTGACAGGCACTGCATCTGGGCAGAGCTGCAGGAGGTTAACCTGGTGATGGTGGGAGTTGCAAGGAATCTGAAGCTGAGGTGTGGCCATGTGCTAAGGCCAGGAGACCTGCTAGGATCCTGCTGCAGGATCCAGGTGGAAGATGAACTGAGGAGAGGGGATGGAGAGGAGGGGATGGCTCCAGTGGGATTTAGGGGGAAGAAAATGAGACAACTCAGAATAGAATTAAAGCTCCAAAGAAAATGGTTTGGTTAGCAGGGCTACAAATGGGCCCCAGGGTCCCCTCAGAGTCCCCTCTTGGAGAATTGGAAACTTGGGAACTTGAAGATGATGGAGTGACAAAAGCTGTGCCTGGCACCCAGGCCGCTCATAGAGCCCAGGGACTGTTTCCCCAAGAAGTAGTGGGGAAGTTTTCAACAAATAGGCTGCCTGTTGGTGGAAACTTCCTTCTCCAACCTAACCAGATGGGAGAAAGTTATCCAACCATAGTTTACCTGTTGGGACCGAGAAGGACTGCCTCCTGCCAAAGAAAAGCTGTTTCTTCTCCTGAAGCCAGGCTTTGTGTTTCAGAGCTTTGTGTTGTGGAAAGGAAACTGTTTTGGAGTCATTTGCCCAAATTTACCTTTCAGACTTGGTTAGGGGCTGAGGGTCTGTTGCTGGAGCTGACAGCCCAGCCTCTTGTCACTCTGTGGGCTGGACCCGCCACTGGCTGGTCTCCTATTCACCCAGACGGTTGATCAGGGCCGAGTGACCCCCTGGATCGAAGCACTTTATGGGCTGCCGGGGCCTCTTGGGCGGCCTGTGTCCCCCCTCCCCCATGGCTGAAGGAAGCGGCTAAGCAACTCTATGCCCTTGCTCCAGGTCTGAAGGGGGAGGCCCATGCTGGGCACGTGCTGGGCACATGTCAGGCACATGAGCCGAATGTGTTGCAGCCAGTACAGCTGCAGCAGTGCCTCTGCCCCAGGCAGGCCGGGCTCTGCAGGAGTACATTTCCCAGGAACCCCAGTCAGGTGCGTTAAGCCAACACATAGCCAAAGGAACAATAGACTCAACTCCTATTTGCTGGAAGTCGCTTTAAGATCGTGCACACCCAGCACTTTAAGAGAGTGAACTGGACTATGTCAACTTCTTGTCGATGACTCAGAGACCTGGCTGCAGGAAGATCATGCCTGAACAGCACAGGAGGCAGCTCCTGATTTCTGTGTGACCCCGACAAGCCCCCCGCCCGGGCCTTGGTTCAACATCTGTAAATGCAGAGTGGGGCCTGTGTTTTCCAAAGCTGCTCAGAAGAATCTCCAGTGCACATTCAACACGTGGCTCCCCAGGCCCCTGCAGGTGTGATTCAGGGGTCTGCAGTGGGGTCTGGGGATTTGTTTAACAAGGGCCCAGATGATTCTTTCTGGGATGCTGAGGAAATGCTGGATGATCTGCAGGGTCCAGATGGAGACTCGAGTCTCCGAGGGCCCACTATGGGGCACAATGTCCAGGGATGGGCTCCCACAAGAGAAGGTCCCTGCCTCTCATTCATGGTCAGTCCCTGGGATATCCCAGGTGCACTGCTGATGCTGTTTACCAAAGACGAAGATTCTTGCCCCAAAGGGGCATCTAGGGACATTGCTCTGGACTGAGCCTGTAGGCAGAGGTTGGAAGACAGCATCTTGGGTACAGCAGGGGCTTTGGTGAGACAGGCCGAGGGGGTGGTGCAGGGGAGTAAGAGGGGCAAACAGGCGAGGACAGGGAGGTATCAATATAGTAGCAGGATTTCTGCTCCTGACCATTTTCGACAAGGTTTATCACAAACTCCCCCTCCCTTGCTGAGACCGAGCCCACAGCCTTAGGGAGTCAGGTGTCCTCTGCCA
Organism: Miniopterus natalensis; assembly: GCF_054644295.1. Lineage (NCBI taxonomy): Eukaryota > Metazoa > Chordata > Mammalia > Chiroptera > Miniopteridae > Miniopterus > Miniopterus natalensis. Next base: position 27,889,268 of record NC_142089.1, read on the forward strand.
TTTCTCTCCTGCACGTGAGATGCCCTCTGCAGCCTCCCTGTCAGGGTGTCAGCACTCAGACCTCAGGCACAGGGAGCTCACGGCCTTTTGACGTAGCCAGCCTATTCCATTTTCTCCTGGCTCCAACGGAGCCTGCTCTGCACACCAGGTGCATCCCAGGAAATTAAGGGCAAAGCCAAATTTTGTCCATGGCACTTGAAGGAAGCTCCTCTTCCCTCACCTTTAAAATGGAGAAGACTACACTTGCTCTCATTCTGAGAATAAAAATGAGAAATGAGATGTGAGTGTGTTCTGTAAACCCTGAAAGATGCACAGGAGGGTCCTCCGTGAATGGGGACAAGCCAGCCCTGCTGGACACTCACCTGCCAGGCTTCCTCAGAGCAGGGATTGTGGATGACAGAGTGTGCCCAGCCCTGGGGTGTCGAGGGAGGCTGCCTGGAAGGGATGCCCAGCTCCCAGCAGACTGGCCCCTCTGGCTCACCTGTCCTCGATGCGGACCCAGAGGTCATTGAACTGCCGGGGTCGCTGGTGTTTATTCTGTCTCTTGTGCCACTTCTTCTGCCGCCCAAACTCCTCCAGTTGGCTGAGGCTGTCGGGGAGCAGGAGGTGTGGGGACAGTGCTGGGTCCTCCTCTTCGGGCGGGGAGGTGGGGGTCACAGAGGGCGCTGTGGGGACGGCAGCAGCTGGGGTCACTGGGGCTGGGCTCACTGAGGTCCTCTCAGATGGGGGTGCAGGACTCCTGGCAGCAGGGCTGGAAAGGGTGACAGCTCGTGAGGCTCATGTGTTGCAGCCTGTCATTCATGTGTGATGGGATGCATTTCAGTGGGAGAGTTATCCTGCCAAGGGAAGATGCCAGTGTGCCCCTGCTGGGCCCGGTGAGGATAACCCAGGAAAACCATTGTCTGGTGCTGAGAGATGGAGCTTCGACTCATTCTTTCATTTACTGATTCAATAAATACTGAGCATCTACCTTGCACCAGGTACTTTTCTAGGAATTGTGCAGAAGCAGCAACCAAAACAAAGTCCTACCCTCTTAGAGCTCACAATCTGAAGCAGAAAATGGAGAATAACACATACAGATGTCAGATGGTGATGACTGCTGGGGAGACAAAGCAGAGACAGGAGAGGGGGGTGGAGTGCTGGGCAGGGAAAGTGGTCTGGTCACTGCCCGGTGCTGCCAGGTGACATCTGAGCTCAGACCACTAGGAGGTGAGGGAGTGAGCCATGGATATGTCTCTGGCTCTGGGTCCCATTCATTCAACAAGCTCTGGCTGAGGGACTCTGGGTGAGTTACCTACCTTTACTATGCCCCAGCCTCCTGCTTTGTAAATGGGGATATTACAGCCTGCACCTCATTGAGGAATCATTAGGACTATGTAGGTTAGCACCGCCAAAGCACTTGGAACAGGGCCTGGCAAACAGCAAGCAGCTGAAACATTTGGGTAATTAATATTATTAATGAAATATTAACATTGTTGCTTGTGTCATTCAGCCAACTACCCATTCATGCATTTAACACACATTCACTGAGCACCTCTGCAGGGAGGCCAGGCAGTGTTAGGGGAATTAGAGCTTGGGCTAGAGGGAGACAGATATGGGTGCACGTCCTGGCTCTGCCACTTATAGGCCATGTGACTAAGGACAGGTGACACAATTGTCTCAAGCAGCAGCTAAGTGCAAAACGGGAGTAGTAGTGCTACTCATTTCGTGAGGACGGGTGACGTGCCTGGCACGTAGCAAGCCTCTGTAATGTTGGCCAGCAAGCAAGTGGATCTGGCTGCAGTCGGTGCTAAAGCGTCCATCAGGGGGTGTGTGTAATTCGCATTCCACGGAGAGGTGCACACGGACACCCCTTAGCCTAGGAACGTCCTCTGCTCCTCCGCTTTTACTCTCTCCTGTCTGTGGCCCAAATGGAATTCCTTTGGGGACCCTCCGTCCCTGGGAGAAGGCTGGCTACGGCTTTGGGAACTGCAAAGGGGAGGCGGCACCCAGGGCAGCGGGCAGCCTGGACCCTCACTGCACTCCCACGTGCACGGTGGGTGAGGGGGAGAAGGCCATCAGCTCCACCTATCCACCCCCAGCCCCCACGGCAGCTCTAGATTCCCAGGGTCCAGAAGATGCCGCAGATGCTGGGGAGATAATTCGAAACAGGCAGACAAAAGGATGGATCCAGGAAGCACCTGTGGCTGATGATGGCTTTTATTGTTGGGGCCTCCTCGGCATCCCTGCTCCTCCTCGCCCGCAGGATTTCAGCCTGTACTCGGGGACTCAGGCAGAGAGCCCTCAGAGCAGGGTCTGGGGTGGGGCAGAGAAGAGGGGGACCCTCCTCTGATCCTGGGCTCTAGATGAACAGGAGCTGAGGCAGTGTCTCCAGCCTGTTCCTCCCCTACCCTTGCTCCTAGCCTGACCTGCACAGATACAATGAGCTTCAAGGTGAAGGTCCTTGGGGCTGTGTGGGGGAGCTTGAGGAATGAACGCTGGGTCCCCAAGGCTCCCTTGTCCCTTACCCCTCAAACACATGCTTGACCAGGCCTAGTACCATCTGATTTGTGTTGGGCTCAAATGTTCAGGAAGAGCAATCCTGTCAGGTTGGCTCAGGAGATGAGAAGAGGAAGGAGTCCAGCGTGAGAAAGTTTGTAAGTTCCTCTAGAAGTGCCATGGAGACGGGGTAACAATGACCCCGAGAGAGGGGACCAGAGGCTCATGCCCTGGGTAGCCCAGGCCTCATCTCTGCAGAGTGCAGAGCAGGCCTCAGCTGTTTCTGAGCACTCCCACCCCCGGGCCACCCTGACCTGCAGATCGGGCACAGGGAGTGGCTAGGAGCTTAGGGAGGCCTTAGGCAGCCACCCAGGAGTCCTACAGGGTCCCAATCACCAGTCTCCAAATCTAGAATATCTCTCAAAACTCAACTCTGCTCCCACTCCCACCACCACTGCCAGGCCCACCACTCTCACCTCCTGCCGAGGCTGAGCTCCAGCCTCCTGCCCAGTCTCTCCACCTCCAGCCTACTTTCTCCTCTCTGGGGTGCCTGCTCAAGGCCGGTCCCTGTGGGGCCCCATCTCACCAGAGGCTTCTTTACAACTCTTGCCCAGGCCTGAGCGGGAGGGCAGGGCGCGGCCCAGCCGTGCAGCCTGGCCAGCACAGACCGGCAGCAGCTGGCTGCTTACCTGTGGATGGTCTGCCCTGCGGGTGTGTGTTCCACCTCCAGCCCTGCCTGTCGAAGGACATCGATGACTGTGTTGTTCCCCAGAAAGTGACCTGGAACACAAGAGACAAAGTAGGCTCAGCCATATGCCAGGACACCAGCAACTGGGGACAACCTCAGGCCAGTGACTTACACCAAAGCTGAGGCCCCAGAGCAGTATGGCATATCAGGAAGATGTCCTGGTCCAAATCCTGGCTCTGCTGCTCACTGGTTGTACCTTCCTGTGCCACAGTTCCCCCCTCTGTAGAGTGGGAATGACTGTAATAGCAATCTCCAGAGTGGCTGTGAGGACCGCAGGAACAGTGCTGGCATGTAGCAAAGGCTCAGTGTGTCCTGTGGCATCGCTCTGCCTCATACCACGAGGCTGGCCCAGCCCCAGACTGTCCAGGCAGGGACAGTCTTCAGCACTCCATTAGTGGGGGTCCATTTATGATGCACTCGCTCTGTGGGCAGCCTTGTGCTAGACACCAAGAATACAGGTATAAATCACAAAATCCACAACCCCAGATGAGAGCAGGAACAGCCTCCTTCAGCGGGATACAGGCCTGAGGTCTGAGGACACCATGAAGGCTCCCAGTTAAGAAGGTTAGAAAGGATCCTCAGGAGGCTGACTGACTGTGGAGTCAGCACCCTGTCGAGCCCCTCCTGCTCTCTGGGCCTCAGTCTCCCCACCTGGTCAGTGTGGGCAGAGTGGTGGTGGCCCCTGGCGCCCTACCCACCCATATGCCTGCCCTGTGGCCCACTCCCACGGGCAGCTCCCTCCTGCTCACCATTCATCCCAGAACCTGGGGGAAATCCCTGCGCTGTTCCTGTAATTGCCTGTGACGGGTGGTGACAGGTGGGAAGCCGGAAGGTCAGTATGTTGACAGCCCCAGGGAGGTCTGAGCACAGAGAGTGGACAGGCTGTTGGGGAAGGGAGAGTCTCCAGAACAGAGGAAGCCAGGCTGGGGCTGCACAGTAGCTGGAGTAAAGGGTAAAGCAAGTAGCCCTTCATCGGCCAGCCCTACACACCCCTGGCTGGTTTCGCCACCCCCTAAGTCTCTCTTGCCAGCCTGCCACAGTCCCTGAAACCCACCTCTGGACCACTGCCTAAGATCACTGGGTTAGGAACAGGAGGCGGGTTCTAGTCCCAGACCCACCACACTCACCCGGAGACCTTGAGCAAACCCATGATGCTGGAAAGCCCTATTTCTCTCTGCATACGAGGGAGTAGTCTGCATGATCCCTACAGGCTCCCCTAGCTCTCAGATTCCATGGCGAAGGCTTTGACTTCGGAGACCTTTATGAAAATGTGTTCTCCTTCCCTCCCTCCCTCACTCCCTTTCTCCACCTATCCAGCTGACAAACCCGGGGCAAGTGCATACTTAGTGCTGGGCAGTGTGAACAGGGAGGGGCCTGTTCCAGGCGCTCTCAGTCTCGAGAATCGGTCTCTTTTGATCCAGGCACTAATACCATACTGAAGGAAGCACACGGATGTTTAATCCACCCTGTGATCAGGAAAGACTTCCTGGAGGTGGCATTGTTAGCTAGGTGAGGATGAGAGTGGGGTGGCACTGAAGAAAGGGTGTTCCAGGTAGGGAGAATGGCATGTGCACAGACTAGGAGGTAAGTGAGGCACTTCTGGGAAGCCAGCTGCAGAAGACACAGACAGTGAAGATATAACAGGCCCTCCCAGGCTCCGGCCCTGACCCAGTGCGGTTGAGGACGGACGACCTGGGTTCTTGCCCAGGCTGTGAGTCTCCACTTTGTAATCTTGAGCAAGTGGCTCCTCTGCCCCCAGCCTGTCTTCCTGTGTGTCACATGGGCACGGCTCCCTTTGGCCACAACTTGGGCAGCGATAAAGCCCTAATGAGGCAGAGAAGTGAATGTCCTTCAGAAAAGCCCAGTGTGCACTCTGGGTAGATGGGCTGAGCTGGCTCCTGGCTAAAGCCACAGAGTCGTCCCCACTCTTGCTTGTCCCAGAGCATGACTGGGTGGGAAGGGGGACCAGGCGTGGCAGCTTCCAGGGCACAGGCTGCAGGAACTCCTTGCCAGCAAGCAGCTCTTGGAATCTGCTCCTGGCAGCAAAGCCAATTCCTTCCCTGCCTCCATGGAGACCCGTTTAAAGACGAGGGCTTCTAGGCCCAACAGTGGTCCGTCCGCCCAGAGGATTTAGAGCCTCCAGGGAAAACAGCCACCTCAGGCGGCACGGGAGCAGCAGCAAGTATTTACTGAAGGCCTGGCGGCTGCTCCAGAAGCAGCATTCCCGGCACTGGCGGAGGAGGCATTCAGAGGGTCCAGGCCTTCCAGGATGCCCGCCGGACTCTGAGCATTTCCCAGCGACATTTCAGTGTCCACTCCCCCTACTGCAGCGGTTTCAGGCCCTTATTGTGCAGCTTAAGACCCTAAAGAGAAGACTTTAGATACTTTGGGAAGTTGGAAGCAATCAGGAAAGATTGTTTTCCAATTGCCATCCCCTCCTTCTCTAAGCCACATTTGCCTTCACTCCTTCCCTCCAGGACAGGGAGAACGGCGTCCCTCCTGTCCCTCCCTTGCATGAGGCTGCTTCTTGCACAGCTCCAGGAGGCACCCTTCCTGTGCAAGCTGTGCCCAGGACCGTACCATGCAAGCCATTCACTCCAGAGCCCATGTTCCCATCACCTTCTCTGGGGCTTGGTTTCAAAGGACCACAAGACACCATTCTGTCCTGGTCCATCTTCCTCTCACTGCTCCCTGTCTGTCCTCTTGGGGGGGGAGCCCTCTTTTTCCTGCCCAATAAATATGGGGACCCCTGGGAATCTCATCCATGATTCTCTTTTCTTTTCACTCTACGCACAGTCTGTAGACAAATCATCCACCATATGGTTTCAATTACCATACAATGTTGACCTCTGCAACTGCAGCCCCAGCTCAGACCTGTCCGTCCAATGGCCTGTTGGACATCTGCACCTAACATCCCCTAGAGCCTACAAAATCCAGCTCAGCCTCTCCTCCTAGGATGTGTCTCAGCTGAGCTCTGCTATTCGAGTCAGATGGGCCCTGTCTTGACTCTCTTCTCTCCCTCTTCATCCTCATGCATTCAGTCATCAGAATCCCCCTGGTTTTACCTCCTGACCACGCTTAACTCTGGCCCAGGTCACCATCACCTGCTGAAGTCATTGCCGACACCATCCGCCCTTGTCCCCTCCAGGTCGCCCTCTTCACAGCTGGTGAATGATCTTCCCACACCTGAGCTGCCTCTGCCAGAGTATGGCCCCCATAAGCCTCTTTTCAAAGACAGGGAACACGCCCGATTCATCTTTGACCCAGGGTTGAGCCCAAGTCTGGCCCACAGTGGCAGCTTCATGATCGTTGAATGAATGAGTGACAAAACCTGCTATTCCATATCCTTTCCATGATCTCATCCAATCCCTAGGGGATCCGAGCTCATGATCCCCTCCCCTTGTAGCCCTGGCCTACCCTTTGGTGTTGCTCATGCAGATTCCACCAATCCCAAGAGCTTGGCTCTTGGACCTGCCTCAGAGTCAGGGCCCAGTGCTGCTTGTCCCCAGGGGCTGGCAGACAGGGCCTAGGCTTGCCTCCAAGATCAGAAATCCTGAAACCGGCACCACACCCATCCTGGAACCTGCAGGAAGGTGTGGAAAGTTTCCAAAGGGGCCGCAGGTGTTGGGGTTTAGCCTGCGTGTCTTGCCCAGGCTCCCGGGGTCTCCTGGCCACTGCTCAGCAGCTCCTTCCAGTACTGACAGCTGTGCTCTGGCCAGCTCTCTGCAGGAAGGCACGTTCCATTTCATCTGCTGAGGCCTCGTGGATGAGGGAAGGAGAAAAGAGAGGGAGGACAGTGGGGGATGGGGCACACAGAGCCACAGGGACAGAGTGGGTGAGACACACAGAGAGGCAGGGAGAGGAGAGATATTCACAGGGAGACAGGGAGCTCCAGGATGGAGAAAGACAGCGGAGAGGAGGAGAGGGGGGCCAGACGCCGGCAACAGGAGACATACAGAGACACAGAGACAATGGTAGAGAGAAAAGGCAAAAGAGACACACCTAGACAAAGAGAGTAAAACAGAGAAAGGGTCAAGGATGATACAATGAGATACAAAGAGACAGAGACAGAGAAAAGGAGAGAAAAGGTGAAAGAGGAGAGAGGAGAGAGAAAGAAACCCTGAAATGGAAACAAGTGACATGGTGAAGGAGAGACTAATTCACTGAGCACATCAGGGATGGCTTCCTGGAGGAGGAGCCAATGTAGCCAGGACTCCCAGGATGGGTGGGATTCAGAGAGAGATGCAAAGAGCAAGGGCCTGGAGGAAGATTATAGGTCTTGAGAATGGTGGGACTGGTATGGTGTCACCTCCCCTGACCCTGCAAGCCAGACTGCCACTCCAAGGGCATTTATACACAAACAGGGAAGGTGTCCTGCTCTGAGCAAGTACGCCCCCACCATATTTTAGTGCAGAGAAAAGGGCTCCTCTTCTTCTGGGCCCTAGCAGGCCTGTGTCAGGGCCCAGTGAGCAGAGCACAGGCTGGGAACAGCCCAACAGCCCCTCCGACACAGAAAGGCGGGGTGGGACAGAGAGAAGAATCCTATCCTGTGGTTAGGACAGAAAACCTGGCTCAACAGCCATCTGGCTGTGTGACCTGAGGCAGCTTCCTTGCCTGCTCTGTGCCACAGTTTCCCCAAATGGTCCAGAGGTCCTCCCACCTCTATGTAATTTCATCACCTGATGACCCAAGCACAAACTACTACTTAGTGAGCCTCCTGGGTACATGAGGCTTTTCCAACATTGTTTCATTTCATTCTCACAGTTTATGAGGAAACTGGAGCTCAGTGAGGGGACAGCACTTGCCCAGGTCACACAGCTGGTAAAAGGGGAAGATATGTCCTCACTCACCACATGTCCCTGTACGCCCACTCCGAAGTACTGGCGGCTGCAAGGGATCCTGAGTTCATGTTTTAGGGGCAGGAAACTGTCAGAAACATGTGTACCTTCCAAGGTTCACCAGATAGGAGGGAAAGCGTGTGAGTGCTCAGCAAGAAGAACCTGCCAATTAACAGGGTAATTTCAAGACAGTGTTGGGGGGCCGTGTGCAGGGGAGGAGGGGAGGACCAGATGTTCCCACAAAAGCTCTAAAGTAACACGGGCTCCCCTCGGCCAGCACACATGTTTTCTCTCCCGTGAGTCTGCTGGGTTTCTAGTTTTCTCCTCCTGGAAGAGGGATCCCAAGCCCATATTTATGTTCCGTCTGAAATTAATGCAAGGGAAACTTTCAAATGCTAATCTAGCTGCCAGGAGCAGCAGCCGGATGTGAAGGGACAGGGGTGTTTGTTTTTGTGAGGAAGTGTGACAGGAGGGCTGCATGGAGGGACCAGGGGAAGGACGGGCACTTGGGGGTCCTGAGGGGGCTTCTCATCTAGCTGAGCTTCCTTGCTCCTTCTCTGTGGGCCAGCCCAGGGCAGGGTGTGGGCCTGGACTGAGAGGACGTGTCTTGCACCCAGTCTTGTGCCAGTACCTCCGACACATGTCCCCACCTCAGAGGCAATAACAGATTAGAGAGGAAACAGGCAGCATGCACCATGCAGTGAGGGAGGGACTCCAGGGGCTACATGGCTGAAGGGGAAGGGGCGGGACTCAGACTAGGGGGTCAGTGAGGAGGAGCCTCAGGTGAGTCAACAGAAAGGAAGAAGGAAAGGCCTTCCCGACATAGGATATGGCACGTGCATGGGCACAAAAGGGAAGAAGAGCACGGTGTGTGCTGGCCACCAACAGTGGTTCTGGGTTGTTGGAATAGAAAGTGAAAGGGGAGGTGGGTAATGGTGAGGGTTGGGGCAGGAAGTATGAGTGGTGGCATTTGGAATAGAGGCAGGATAAGACTAAGGGGGCAGGTTTCAGCTGGACCCAAAGAACACTCCCCCAGGCAACTGTCCAGTTCTGTAAGGGAGTGAGTGTCTCATCTCTGGAGGTGTGCAAGCAGAGGATCAATGAGTGCTTGTCAGGCCTGTGCAGAGGAGATTCAGACAACCTACAGGGAGCTGGGCCTGGATGGGTGAAACCCAATTCTGACCCCTTTACTGTCTGCTCCTCTCTGAAGGCTGCTAGAACTCAGGACATTACAACCGAAAGAGTCTCAAGACTTCAGCTGGTCAGTGTAGCTCTGCCCTTAATGATGCAAAGATGGACACGAATATTGAGAAAAACAACCCCATCTGCCATTTTCCCAGCACTTAGATTATACCAAACACTTTGATTTATTTTCTCACTTGAACTCACAACAGTCCTGCTTAGGCCAGCAGACTGGCCCAGTGTCACGCAGGCAGAAAGGGCAGAGATGGGGTTTGCGCCCCCAGAGTGTGTCCATCTAAAGGGCACTTCTTGGAGACAGCCGCCGAAACGGGCTCCCTGAGCACAAGGCAGTCTCCCTCTTGGGGCTGGAGCTGCTTCTGGGCTTTTGACACCTGTCTGATAGTTGCCCAGACTGGGGGTTCCCTTCAAGACCTCTCCTAATTGTATACTTCCTCTTAAAAGTATGACCCCCCAAGCCTACCCTCCAAGCCAGCACTCCTGGTTGCTTTAAAATCCCCAAGTTAGAGCCTTTCATTTCCTTTGGACCAAATCCCCTTTCAATCAGCATTTAGTTTAGCGGTGAGGACACAGGCCCTGGGGGTTTTGACCAGCCTGAGCCCTGAGGGCTGGAGCCAGCACTATTCTCTCCTGTCTCCACAGCCCCTTACTGGGACCTCCCATATGTAAGGCATGTGCCAGGTCCTGAGAACCCTGAGATGGGTCAATCAGGGTACCTAAGATGGCTCCAGACCCAGGCAATGGCTGTGCAAAGTGATTTGAGGTGGCATGGGTGCTGTGGGGAGAGTCCGAGACAGAGCCTGTGATGGGTTCTGTGACCTGCAGGGGGCAGTGCCTACCCCAGGGCTCCCATGGCGTGGTAACACTGCAACAGCCAGAGGCTCCCTTTCTAGAATCACAGCAGCCAGGACCCCAGGAGAGCTCCCTGTTGGACAACACCTTGGGCAGGCATGGGGCCTACCCGTTCCTGAGCCTCACTGTCACTTGGATCTGAGACCCAGTTCTTGGGTCACAGAGCATGTCTGCTCCTCCCTGGCATGGCCCTGCTTTCTCCTGTATGGGTCCTGTCCCTGGAGGAATGTGGACTCTGAGGGGCCGGGACCTTGAAATAATAATGACAACACAAGAGCTCATTTGCAGAGTGATGGTGCTGCCCCAGGCCCTGATGCCAGCCCATGGCCCTCAGGCTCACTTTGCAGAGAGGGAATCTGTAGCTGAGAGAAGCTAGACGGCCCAGGCTAAGTGCTGGGTTTCCAACTCAGGCAGCCTGGCTCTGAAGCCCATGCTCTTAATCTGGGACTCATTCTCCTCCTGCCTTCTCCCCACGGGCCAGCTAGAGCCTGGACCTACAGCTGACATTCCGTACACCCTTGCTCAGCGATGGAGCAGCCCTGGAGCTGCAGCCTGGGATGAGGGCCTCCATTCTTCTAGACTCTCCCTGTTCCAGAGGGCAGGGTTGGCTCCTGTTAGGGACAAATTAGCAGATGGGATGTTCCTCTGGCTAACTGGATGCTCTGAACAGGAACAGTGACTCTGGCCAAGGACTGCAGCCCAGAGCAGGCGTGCCAGCTGCCAGATGTGTGCATGGTGGGGCAGCAGAGTCCCTTGAAGCACGGTCGGAAATTCTGAAACACTTCCGGACACGGTGGCCTTGTACTCCAGTGCTGGGGTGTGGCCGGCCATGGGCGTGTGCCCAGGAGGAGAAAGCAGCTGGACGTGTGCCGCCCGTTTGTCAGGCCTTTTGTTTCTAAGGTTGAAAAGGCCCTTCATGGGCTGTGGCCACTCTTTTGTGCCCAATCATAAGCTCCGAGGGGCTTCTTTCTGCTCTTGAGGCCACGAGTGGAGAACAGGGCAGGGAGGGAGTGGGTGTGAGTCTTGTCCTGAGGACTATAGGATGATGAGAGAAATCAGAAGTAGCTGGACCTGCATCCAGAAAATTTCAACTAGTCTCACCTCCTCCAGGAAGCCTTCTGTCACTTACTCTGCCCCTTTTCAGTGCCATCACTCAAATCTCTGCCAGGTATGCATGGAATTGCCGACTGTTGGGGCTGGAAGGGATGTTAGCCCTCACCCTGTCTAAGCCCCTCTCCATGCAGCTGAGGGAGGAGCGTCTCTGCAAAGGCAACATGGAAGGTCAGAGAATGCAACGGGTGTCCACAACACCAGCCTGCTTCCCCTGCCTGCCCCTAAGTCCTTGACTTCGCCCTGACCTTACCCTCCTTTCTTCCTTCCCACTGATTCCCTCCTTACCATCTGCTGCCTCCCCTTCCTAACCCTCCCCCCTTGCTTAGCACTAAACACCCTCCCGCAGCCTCTGACTGCACGGCGGGACCAACGGCGGTACCTGGGACCCTATTTCTAGTTGGTTCTGAGGGTTTTCATTTGTCAATCCAGTCTTACCTTCCGAAGGGCAGGTATGAAATTGCTGAACCCTTGGGTTTCCCACTGGGGCGCAGGGGATGTGGGTTCCAGTCCAGTTTTTGCTGTGGGTAACATAGGGCAGGGGGCACTTCTACTCATGGGCCTCAGAGTGAGCAGGTTCGTCTGCTCATTCATTCATTCATTCATTCATTCATTCATTCATTCATTCGTTCATTCATTCAAGGGGATACTGAGGGCCTCCTCAGCGCTTAGGGAGGGGCAGCCTGGACTGCAAGATGATGGTGTGCGGGGCACGAACCGGGCTGTGATGGGGATCCTGCGGGCCTGTGGGAGCCCAGAAAGGAGGTCATGGAAAGCCAGGACGGGGACAGGAAGGGCATTCCCACTAGAACAGAGGGCCCAAGCAGTAGCTGGATGAGTTTTTTAGGGAGACTGGCCATCAGGAGGAATAACCTAGTCAGTGTTGACCATCATTTCCTTCCAGTTCAAAGATTCTTTTCCTTCCCATCTGCACCTTGATTTACCCAACTGCCAAATGGAAAAACAAATACCATCCTATCTTGTTCCAAGGGGAATTGAGGACCTGGAGGTCATGTGTGCTGATGGGTCTGGGTATTCTTAGGCAGGGTGGTGCCCACTCTTGGGAGCAACTGCTGCTGTTATTAATAAAAAAGATGTGTCCCTGGAAGTGGGTCTTCCAGCCCAGTCATACTGTCCCAGGTGATGCCAGTGGCGTCCCTTTGAGCCTTGCCCCAATTACAGATTCATAAACAAATAAATAAAGTGGTTGCTGGTTTAAGCTTAAAAAAAAAATGTTAAAGGTGTTTGGTACGTTGGATTCAATCTTTCCCTCCTCTTAAGTCTCCGTCTTCACTACCAAGGGGCCTCTGTGCCCCAGCCCTATAGGCATGTTCCTGAGTGTGGGTCTGTGGCACTTCTGCTGGGGTGAATGAGATCCTGGCACCAGCCTGGAGGCTGGGTGTGCTGGCTGTGCGGGTGCTCGGGGTAACAGCTACAGCTCCTCTGTTTCTCGCGCTCGTACAGCCTGCCTGTTACCCTGCTTTCTGCCTGGACCTCTGCTTCTTGCGGGGGCAAGTGGCAGTAGCCCTACTTGGAGGAATTTCCAGATCCTGAAGGCTCTTAGCTCCACACTCCTCCCAAGGAATCTAAGAGGGATTGAAGCAAGCTATGCCAGAATGTTCGAATGCTATGGTGATAACGTTGGGATATCAGAATCACAAGGTCCTGAAACAACAGGATGCGAGGGTCAAAGGGCTTGGCAATGTCAGAAGTTAGAATTATTTTCAGATTATAGTTCATGAGGGTTGTAGAATATGTGATAGATAATCTGTGGTAACCTCTGGCTCTCAGACTTTGAAATGAATGACCCTAGAGGTCTCCCCTTGAGTCTGGCTATGTCTCCAGCCCAGCTCTGCCAGTTCCTATTTACTCTATTCCAGGCTGCAGGATGGTTGAACAACATATCCCGAGAAAGCCCCAGTTCTCTGGAGTGAGGGACAAAATTGTCATAATCTTCTAGTGCCTGGGACTGAGAACCCCCCGAGGCCTGGGGTCTAAGAGATGCCATGTGACTGAATGGAATGAACTTGATTTGGGGTGATTTGGTCCAGGATGTCTTTCCAGAACATTCCTAAGTGCTGGCAATTCTGAGGAGGTTTATGCCTGCCCTGGAGCAGTTCATTGGCAGTGGGATGTTCACTGAGCAGGGCGCACTAGGATAGGATCACGAAGCGGCCTGGAGGGCAGCATCCACACTTATATCCTGTTTGGTCAGCGCTGCTGTAGGAAATCTTACAACCTGCGTCTGAGATGACTGCAGGTCCGTGGGCCCTCACTGCCAGTCAGCACTCTCTGTGTTCCTAGCGGACACAGCAGGTACATGGCAGGCATGTGCCCTAATCCTGATCACAGCGGATATCACTAATCAATCAGGACCTCATCTCTGCCGAGCTCTGATGCGGTATTATCACCCCTTGTACCATCCCACTCCAGGCAGCCACTACCAATCTACCACTACCAGCCCAGGATATGAAATATATCTAACTTCTGGTCCATGTCAGTTCTTGTGGCCAGTCTCTCTTGAATTTAGGTCAAATGTTCTCTTCACACCAAGAACCCTCCCGCCTTCCCCCTCTTTCTCCGCAGATGCCTTCACATTTTACTCTACAGAGTGGAACTCCTGTTAGAAGCCATCGCTGAGAACTCTCTCGCCTTCCCACCACCAAATTACACGCCTGCTGGCCTCCTCCCTCCTTCCCTTGGATTACAAGTGAGAAGGTGCCCTCTCCCACCCAAGGCCACACCCTCTGCCTGAGCTCCGGTCACGCCCCTGCCTGCCTTCTCAGATCCCTGGGCCAGTAATTTGTTCCCACTGTCTCCTGTATCATTCTTCCTCTCTAGTCTTTCCATTATGTTTTAAGCATGCTCAAGTCTCTCCTATCTGTAGAAAAAGTGGGTGGAATAATACAGTTACTAACTTTTTATTTTGCTAAGGGCTTAAAAGCCCCATTTGTCTTATATCACCACCATTTTTAGAAAAGGATATTGAACTTCAAACACAGTAGATAAAAGATCATTTCAGACTAAAAGATAAGCCAGTGAATTGCATAAAATTAGCTAATAAAAAAATTATTGCCTTGTATTTATTTTTCTCAGTTATTTGTAGATCAGAGGAAACCCAAAAACCTACCTAAGATCTTTGGGGGCCCTTCAGAGTCAGCTTGTCCACCTGGCATGATGCTGGCAGTCGGGATCAGGCCTCCCCTCCCCTGGGACTGGCTTACTTCTCCATGGCAGTGGCCTGGTTCATTCCAGAAAGCTGGTTAGCACACTGGTCACAGCTACCTCCTGGAGAGGCAGGGCTTCCATTCAGGCCCCCAGATGTCACCCAGGCCTGCTCAGAGCTTTCACACATGTCTGTACCCCTACTGTCCCTGAGCCTGCTGAAGAGTTGTTCTGCTGGCCTCCAGAAAAGGCCCAACAGCACCTCGAAGCAGAAACATCACAGACACCAGGAGAGTATTCTTTTGTGAGCTGCACCAGCTAAAAACGCAACCTCCCCACAAAATCGTCAACACTTCTGGAAGTATACAGCAAGGGTACCATGTAGAGGAGAAATGGCCAGGACTCATACGCAAGAGGCCAGGGCTCCAAGGTCTGCCTGCATGGCCTTGGGGAAGCCATTCAGTCTCTTGAGGCCTTGGCTTTCATCTGGAAAATGTGTGCATTAAAACTCATCTTGCCATATTACTGTGAAGATCAAAGGTAATGTAATCCAAGAGGCTGGCACATAGTAGGGGTTTTATTATAAGGATCCCTCCACCCTGGTGGAGAGCTTTAACCCTGTTATCTAAAATGAGTGTATTCAGCATAATCTGGTGAGGTGGGCACATTATCCCCATTTCACAGAGGAGAGGCTGAGGCCCCTGGGGGCGAGAGGCTTTCCCAGGCTCACTTAGCTGACAGTGGTAGAGCCATGTTTTATACCTGGCATCCTGACTCCAAAGCTCTGACTCTTTGCCCCAAATCCCCCTGTGGAGCAGAACAGAGGAGGGGCCAGTCTGCCATAAGCACTGGAAAGGCTTTAGCAAATCTCCTGGCTCTTAGGAATTCTGCAAACAATCCCTTTCCCACTCCGGTCCAAACCTGCTCCGAAGGCAAAGAAGCAGATCTTGTCCTCATTCTCCTGAAGAAGCGCCATGACCCTCTTCCCCATCCGCTCGTTTCTCTTGTAGATGAGCTCCTGGCGGAAGTAGCTGTCGATCTCCTGGGCTGTCACCTGCTCATGCGGCGGGAGCGTGGTGTTGATAAAGTTGGGCAGCTGTAAAGGTAAGACAGAGGCTGCCTTCAGTTCTGTCTGAGCAACGTGGGCCTCACAAACACACACGGTCCAGGTGGGTGAGCAACATACCTTTCTTATGTCCCTACCGTGGGATATGTTTTGTATATGCTTTTTCATCATATTCCAGTTTCATAAATGAAGAAAGCAAGAGTGGAAAGGTCCAGAGACATGTGCAAAGCACACACCTAGCAAAGAGGCCAAGCCAGGAGGAGAGCCCGGGACGGCTGCACTCCCGCATGCACCCCTCCTGTGTCTCTGCCTTGTTGGACTGCAGCTGCCAGACACGGAGGTCCTGGGAGGCGGGGCAGAGCTCAGCTGCTTCACTGCTCTCACCAGCAGCCTGGCATGGGCACGCAGACAGAATTCTGTTCGAGCAGGTGTGCAGAGTCAGCTGAGCCGCCTGCTGTAGCAGGAAGGCCATGGGGTGTGGGCTCAGGCTGACCTGGGCTTTAGGCCCTGTTCTGACACTGTGTGACTTTGGCTAAGTTACTTAACTTTTCTGAGCCTCAGTTTCCTCATCTGTAAGACGGGGCTGACAATATTTTGTGAGAGTTACATGAGATGATGAGTGCTGTCATGAGCTGCTTTCAGTCCACTCTACCTACAGAGATGAGAGCAGGGGTCTTAGCCTTTGCTTTTCCCAACGCCTGAGCGCTGGTTGGCCACCATCCACTGCGACCACTATCTCTCCATCCCCAGCTCCACCACTTCTCAGGACATAACCCAAACCCCTCCATCTTTCTTAGAAACTTCAGCTTCAAGACTATAGCCTCCTCCCGTTTAGCAACCTGGCCTGGAACTGCCCAGATTTCTCAGGCCTGGGCCCACTGTCCACCCCCAGCCATGTGACCTGGGTCAACATCATTGACATGTTCTTGAACTAGGCAGAGAGCAACTTGAGCTCAGAAGCAGAGCCTTTATCAATGCCTGTAACAGAATAGGTGTCCCATAAAGGTTTCTGAAACCTTGAACATGAAGTTGTGCTGTCTTTCCTCACCACACTGCCTCCTCCTGCGTTCTTCCATTCCCAGATAGTGTCTCTCCACCTGGGTGGTGGGTCCAGGGGTCCTACACCATGCCCTGCAACACGCTGGTGCGGCCTCAGAGGAAGCCATGGCCATGGAGGAAAGAGAACAGGCTCTTTCCTTCCCCACATCTGTCAGTGTCATCCCAACCTCCAAGCTCCTGCTCTCAGCATGTCTTCCTCCGAATGTTCTTCCCTTTCTCTGTCTCCACCAACCCAGGCCTAAAGCACAGGACATGCGGCCCAGCTGACTGATGGACTAGCTGGTTGGAGAGTCTGGCATGAGGAGACTAATTTCCTGCAGGTTTTAGCCCTCAGAAGAGTCATGTGGCCCAGCCACATGGCTTCTAGAGCCACTGATGAGTTGTCAACACTCTTTCTGAGGAAAATGAAGGCGTCAACGGAGGCTGAACCCTGAGGGACTTGGAGAAGGCCGGACATCTGTCTCTGATCTCTGCGGGCCAGGGACCAGTGTGTTCCAGGGTAAGAGGGGAGGGGCTGCTCTGCCTGAAAGGCCTGATGGGCTGTTCTAGGATGAACAGGACAATGATATGGCTGGTGTCTCCTGTAGAGTTGTATGTAGCAGCCATGCTGGTGCCTGACAGGGCCAGCACAGAGTTGGTGCCCAGGGCCTTTTTGGCAAATGGATACATGAAGAAATGGAGTTCTTACTCCCTCTGCAACCATGGAAGGGATGATCGGCAGCCCTGACACCACAGGCCACACTTGGCCATGAGAAAGGCAATCCTGTAGGCCTCCGAGTGGAGGGGGAACACAGAAAGCTAAGACTCAGAGGGGTTATTTCTGGAAACATAACCCTCACAGGCTTCTCTTCCTTCCTTGAACATGGGAAAGAATGTAAAACAATGTTGTACCAACAAATAAATATTTGTTCACTCAGTGAATGAATGGATGAATGAATGAGCTGAGAGGCAGTAGAGTTATGGTGGTAAGAATGTGGGTCCTGAGGTCAAGCAGCCAGGGCGACAGCTGGAATCCCTCCTTCACCATTTACCAGCTGGGTGGTCTCTACAACCAAGTGACTTGGCCTCTCTAGACTCAGTTTAGAAATTGGTAACATGAGGGTAATATATTTATTGTCCACACTCAGACACTTTTGAGAGTGAAAGCTCATATATAATTAAGAGTCAGAATAATTAACAGGTGTGGGGCAGTCTACCTTAACCTTGAACCTGGAATTTCCTGGACAAACCCAGACACATATTCACCCTGTTAGGTGCCTCCTCTGGCTCCCCAATCCCTTGGTACCCCTCTCAAAGCTCGGACCCCGCAGTATTCTCATTTGCAAGTCTGACTCCCCACTGGGAGCAGCAGACCCAGTCTGAGGGTGCTCTGTGGCCCCTTAGCTCCACAGGGTCGGACCAGTGAGACTTCTCAGAAGGTGTCTGTTGGATGAATGGGGTGAAGAAAAGGGATGAGGCCATTGGGGTCGGTGACGCATGAAGACTGAGCACTTAACTGGTCGTGGGTCAGGGGAGCCTACACTGAGGTCACATCCCACGGCCCCACTCCAGCTCTGCCCAGCCATCTTCTCACCACCCCATCTCAGACCCATCACTTTAGGGCCCTGGGGACATGACATGTCCTCTTTAAAATCTTATCATGCATCCTGCACTTAAACTTGTGACAGAAGATTTAAAGCTCCCAACAAGTCTAATGACATCATTAATTTGCTCCCATCCCCGCCTGGGCCCAAACCCAGGCCCCATCCTTGGCATGAAGTGAAGGCCCATCAGCATGAAACAGGCAGAGAATGTGGGCCAGCCCCTGGGCAGCCCAGGGACCCCGAGTGCTTGCCCAGCTCCTTTGAAGCTTTCATGTTAAACTTCCTGATTCTTGTCCTCGTTAAATTTTAAATTTTTTTAGCTTCCTAAGGAATGAATGTAGATTCATCTTTCCACAAATGCACCCTCTTGGTCAGGAAGCAGAGGAGGCAGGGCCTCTGCCTGCATCCTGGACAGAATGCTGCTATCTCTCTGTCACCTCCCTCTCCATTCCCTGCCCAAAGCCACTCTTTACTGTAGCCTCTGCCATTGCAGGGGAAAGTGATGACACCAGCTCTGTTCCCCAGGCTAGGGCACAAAGCTGACATCTAGTGGAGACTTCTTTTGTGCCATGCACTGTGCTATCACTTTCCAAATGGATCTTCCTTAATCCCTACAACAACATAGGCAGTTCACCCACCAGGGACAGATCAGTGGTTCTGGACACAGGCTCAAAGAAAATCTGAGCTTGCCATCCCCCAAGGCCATCCCATTCTTCTCTCCCTCAGCTTGGTGTTCACAGGGCCCTGGCCTGAACTCCCCTCCCCGCAGACCAGCCACACTGCGGCCAGGACATCTCTGGTGGTGACTAGGTCTCCTCTGCAACCCAGCTCTTTGTCTGCTCAGGGGTCACCAGCCTCTCCCCAACAGATGGACAGGCCAGGGCTCTGTCACAAAGCAAATGGCTAGTGAAATGCCTATGAGCCTCGTGGTGTCAGAGTTCTCTCCTCCCTCGCTCCCTCCCCCACCAGAAGAGTCAGAGGTCTCAGAATCCTAAGCCTCCTGTGGCCAGGTCTCTGGATCCTTCCCCCCCTTCACTCTCTATACCAAACCATGGCCAAGGTGTACCTTAAGACATTTGTCCATGCACCAGCCTCTCACTGATGCATGCTCGTGCCAGGCCCTGTGCCGACACCCAGACCAAGAGATAGGCACCACACTCTTGCCCCAAGGAGCTCCAGGTCCAGTGGGGTGGTGCATGAACAGAATGACATGGGCTGGCCCCAGCTGTGCCTCCAACACAAACTCATCTCCTCCTGCTCTCTCTTGCCTCTGGCTTGTTCACATGCAGTTTCCTCTGCTGGAACAGTCTTCTTCCTCCCATCTGTGGCCAACTCAGGTTCTTCTCTGACCTCTCATTTTACAGGAATCTTTCCTTCTTTCCCCAGCTCCAGCCCCCATCCCCAAGCCCATCTAAATTCCTCCTCCTGCCATAGGCTCCAACTCATCCTCTACTGCCCCTCATGGCAAGGGTCACACTTTGGTGCCATTGCTGGATGAAGCTCCCTATCTCTCCTCTGAGCCTGTGAACACCACGAGGGCAGCTCTCTCGGGCTTCCCCATGTCCCTTTTCATGACACTGCGCCTGTCCCGCTCTTTGCCAGGCACTGCTCTAGCCAGTGGAATATGTCAATGAATAAAACAGGCCCAAGCTGCCTTCAGGGAGGTCCTGCTCTAGTGGGGAAAGACAGACAATAAATAGTCACTAATTAGTGAATCAAGATTTATAAGCGGGCGAGAAAATGATAAAGGCCACGGGGGAAAAGCAGAGCATAAGAAAGGCGATGAGAGCACAGGAGTGAGGGGCAGCCTGCAATTCTAGGCCAGGCAGTTGGGGCCCGCCTCATTGAAATGACGATATTCGAATTAAGTCCTGAAGGCAGAGTGGGGTGAGGCACAGTGACACCCAGAGAAGGGCATTCCTGGCAGAGGGAACAGCCAGTGCCGAGGTGAGGCATGCCAGGTGGGCTCATGGAGCAGCAAGGGGTCCATACAGCTGGAGCGGGGGCTGTGAAGGGAGGGAAGAGGTCATGGGTTGGTAGGGGGGGCAACCAAGGGGCCACACAGGCCATTGTAGAGACTCTGGCTTTTCCCCTGAGGAGAATGGAGAGTGACTGCAGTGCCCTGAGCAGAGAAGAGGCCTGTTCTGACTAATTCAACTGTTTGTTGAATGAATGGAGATTCCAACACCATGACACAGAGAGCATAGCAGGCCTAGAGTTGCCTGGGAGAGTATCCAACTCCATCCAGGGGGTCCGGGAGAGTTTCTCAGAGGAGGTGACATATGACCAGGAGGGAGGAGCCTGGACACAGGCAGAAGGGTCTGAAAGGCAAACTGCATTGGGGAACAGCTGCACGTAGCCTGGGTCAGTAAGATAAGCTCTGTGCTGTGGGGCACCTGTGCTATGACATGGTCAGGAGATAGCAGGACACAGGGGGCCTCGAATGTTGGGCAAAGTGTCTTGGAGTTTATTCTGAGGACAATGGGAGGCCTGATGGACCTATGCTCAGCTTCTCGGGGTCCCACCCACTGTTTGTCCAGCTTGTGGGTGATTTTTCCTCTAGGCTTTGAATCAAGGCAGAACACTCGGGGATAGACTCCAGCCCCAGCTCTGAGTAACTGTGGGCTTTCCCTTCCCTGGGTTTTAATTTCACCAGATGCTGAACGGAACCTCCCAGAGGACACCCTGTTCTTCCAGGCCAAGCTTCTAGGGTCTATACACATTAGGCTCAAGTACTGCTCCTGATAGCTTGATAATCCAACAACTAATGAGTGGTATGACTTTGGCCAAGTCTCTTCCCCTCTCTGAACCTCAGTTTCCCCATCTGTAAAATGGAGATCCCAATATTACTACTTATCATGGCTGGAGAAAAGATTGCCTATGCTTGGCACACAGTAGGCATCTAATAAATGACTGATGGGATCACATGGGCCTGGCCTTGGGAACTAGTGACCCAGAGGTCGTCTGGGCCTGAGGAGCGCAGCCTCACCTGTGATGTGTCGTGGTTGAAGATGACGGCATTGAGGTCCCCGCAGTTGTAGTGCTTGATGAGGTCCTCCGTGGTGTAGGGTGCCTGCAGGCTCCCAGCCCGCACGCTCTCATGCTGCAGCAGGGTCTGGTTCAGGGCAAACAGCACCTGGGCAGAGGGAAGAAAGAGCAATGAGGGCTGTGCTCAGGGACCTGGCTGAGGTCCCTGACACTTCCAGGACTGGCGCTCTGCCCTCTGTACTTTGGGGCAACAGGCCCTGAAACAGAGAAGGTGTGTGGGGCTGGCACCAGCTGGCGCAGTCTGAGCATTTCCACACTTCCCGCTCCCTACTCACCGGCCTCTGAACACATGCAGCCAGTTCCCATCCCCAGCCCTCTGTCCCCACGGCCCCCACTCCTGCTCAGAGTATTAACATCCTATCTAATGATGTGATAAAATGAGAACCTTGGTTGTGTCTGGGTTTTGGAATGATGGGTAAGTTTTTCTTTGGACTCCTTTCTTTTCCTGTGTTTAGGAAAGTTCTAGAATGAGCATAAACTCATTTTGTAATCAAGAGCACCCCAAAACAAAGCAAGCAAACAAATGATCAAAATAAGCTTAGATGTCAAGGCCTAACCTAAATGTCACCTTCTCTGGAAGCAGTCTTCATCCCAGGTGAAGACCTAGGAGCTGGGCTCTAGGTCAGACCCAGGCTGACATTCCGCATGTTTTCTCACGGGCCTCTATGCTCCGGGCCACAATGTTGGGCCCTGGGGACGCAGCTGTGTCTCAGGCAGACTGGCCAGGCATTGAGATCACTTGAAGTGCTACACACAAAATGAGATGCCCAGGTCCCACCCCTGGGATTGTAATCTCTGAAGTGGAGCCTAGGATGTGGATTTTAACAGCTCCTGGGAACTTCTCCACAGCCTGACTGCTTCTGGTGTTTGAGGGCCAGGGGTCTAATAGAACATGGCCTGCCCAAGGTACGAGGTCCCTGAGAGATGACCGAAAGGTCCCGTTTTGATGGGAAACAGAGGCTCATGAGGGGAAGGGACTGGCTCGATTTCACACAGCGACTGTATCCCAGACTCTCTTGGCCAACAAGGAGGAGGAGCCTGACATTATGTGAGTTATTTAGCACAGATATAGGAAAACACTTGTTGCAATTCCTGTGCAAAGCGTCAGGAGGTGGTCTCAGGCCACCTGTCCCACCAGTCCTCGGGCCCTGCTTATTCTGTTTGCACACTGTCCTGGGTGACAGTCTCCCAGCCTCTTGAGCCACACCAATTCAGGCCCAAGCGTCTCTCACCAGATCCACTGCATTAGCCCCTCCCCTGCCTTCCTTACAGACCCCCTCCCCTCCCCTCCCACCTATCCCATATTCTGCCATTGTCATCTTTTAAAAGCACAAATCTGATGGTCTCCTCTTTTTGGCTCAAAACTTTCATGTGTGCCTCCTGCCCCCAGGATAAAGGCCTAGCTCTTCAAGAGAGTCTTCAAGGCAGTGACTTGGACCCTGCTGAGGTCAATGACCTTGTTTCCTACCCACCCTTGTGTCCTCAAATGTTCAACTACTCAGCAATCTCTGTGCATACCACCTCCATTCTCCACCTTTAAATTCAGACTTGGCCATCCAGGCTCAGCTCAGACATCTCCTCCACTAAACTTCCCTGACCCCTCTGTGGGACTCCCAAGGTCTCCCTGTATTCATGCCCTTGGCCGTGGAACTCAGGAGCTCCCTCCCATTCTGGCTCTATGTCCAATGGGAGGTTAATAACCACTTCAAATGGTGGCCTGAAAGCTTGAAGGTGCTGCGGCTGCCTCTTGCATCTCCACCACTGCCCTGAAGGCAGCCCAGGCTATCCTGCTGGGGGATGAGACAGGTAAGGCAGAGCCACACTGCTTCTGTTGTCCCATCAAGGCCATCCTAGCCCAGCCACAGCCAGTCAGCCCCCAGACATGCAAGAGAGCCCAGCAGAGTCCGCTTGCAACTGGGCCCAAGCAGCTGAGCAAACCCTCACTGCCTTCGCCACACAGCACAACTGTGGCAACACTTCCCTCCATGCTTCCTTCCACCACTGCGTGGACATTAGATTGTAACTGCTGTTAGCTACTGGTCTCTACCAATAGGCTATGAGCTTCTTGAAAAACAGGAAGTGCCCCTTAGTCACTTTGTACTTGCAATACCCAGCATGGGACCTGAAAAAGCATGTTACCCCACCCTTTCCTTAGCACTGTGACACCTGCTGTGATCACTTAGTATGTGTCAGGAAGGCTGGTTGGTAATCCCTCAGACTGGCTCCTAGAGTGTTGGCACTCTGTCTGCATTTGGGACACACCACCACCACATTGTAGAAGTTCCCCTCAAGTGATATTAGCTATGTGGTACCAGAACACATAATATAAACAGAAAAGCTCATGCAATAGGTACACAAAATCTGGCCAAAAATACCGTCATGGGCAATGGGGCCAAGCTGTGCTTGTTAGATCAGCTCCACCCATCTCCTCCCACTCTTGTTTCTGGCGGTCAGGAGAGCTGGATTGAGCTTGGATGCAGCAGCCCACGCTGCTCCCCTTAATGAGCTGGCTGGAGATGAGGTCAGACCCCAGCACCCCACCTCTGGGCCTTCTCCAGGCTCTGGCCACTACCCCTGAAATCTGATCTGCAGCCACCTGGTGCAGGGTGTTGATGGCAGCATGGTGGCTGGGGATGGATCACAGGAGGCAGTGGACCTGTTGCTGAGGACATTGCTAAGGCAACAGGCACTTCCTCCCACATGGCACATGCCTCGGATGAAAGCATCCGTGTCAAGCTGGAAGGCTCTGCTTTCCTCCTCTGGGGGCTGAGACGCACAGACCTCCTGTGACCACACCCTGTTGCTGTGCACACCTGCCCGGATGCTTCTCAGAGTAGGCTTGGCCAAGCACCACCTGGCCTACGATGAGGTCATCTGCCCAGGCACCCAGAAGACATGCCTAGTGGAGAAATGGCTCCCTTGGTCCTTCTTAGCCACACACAGTCATTTCCTTAGTCATGAGGCCCTCATGGAGCTGGGACGTAATCTAGTGAATTAAGCACTTACAATCTGCAGGGTGCTAAGAACAGCTCTGGCATGTAGAAAGTGCTGGATAAGTGCCTGCTAAATGACACTTGGAAAAAAACAGTTAGACCTTAACTTTTCTCAGTTGGAGCTGGAAGGCCCCTGGAGGTCATCAGGTCCAGTGGTTTTTCAAATCTTTATAGCCATGGAATCCTTTCTTTGTTGTTATTGTTTTTTAGAGAAGTCTTATTTGGAACTCAAAATGTGGAGCAGATGAAAATGGAAACTTCCCTGATTGACATAAAGGAGGCAGACTGGAACCTGACGTCTCTCTAAGTTCAATGTCCCCTGTAGCAGGGACTCTCAGAGCTTCTCTGTGGAACTCATGGGTACCCTGGAGCCCAGTTTGAGAACCACTGATCTCATCCTGTGCCCTCAACCCATAGAAGAGAAGAGGAGCTAGGGGCCCAGAGTGGGCAAGATGCGGCTCGCCCAAGTCCACACTGTGACCTGGGGGTAGAGTGGGTTCACACCCCAGTCTCCTGACACCCAGCCCATGATTCTTTGCAGTGCCCTGGACCTGTGGGGCTGGATTTCCGCCTGTCCACTGGCACAGTCCACGTTCATCCCGAACACATGGCCATACTCATTGTTTTTCTGGAGCCTTGTAGCCAGGAATGCCCAGGGGGCATTTATTATTAGCTTGTTACAGATAGAAAACTGAGGCTAGATCACTGAAGAGGCATCCAATAGAGTGTGATGGGGCTGGGACTGAAACCCAAGCCTGTTATTCCAGATGCTCTCCTCTGGGTGGGGTTTGGTGCCTCTGGCAGGTCCTGGTGCTTCCCTTGGTCTTGGCACTTATCCCACTGAAGCGTCCATTTAAGGTAATTCCCTGTGCTCTGCCCGTTTGGACACAGCTTGGTGAGGGCAGGAAGCCTGCCCCTCTGTTCACTGTTGAACAGTAGACATTCAGGAACTGCTTCAGAAAGGAGGAGGCTGACTCTGAATCACAGCCTTCCCCCCCCCCCCCACCTGGTATCCATCCTTTGCAATTTATGAAAGAGTCCCACCCAGTCATTACTAGGATCGCTATGTTTACTGAGCACATAGTATGTGTCAGGAACCCTTTAAGCTCATATTAACTAATTAACCTTCACAATAACTCTGAGGTAGGTCTAGTATTAGCTCTATTTAATAGATTAAAAAACAAACAAACAAACAACAAAGACACATTAACTCACCCAAGGTGACAAAACTAGAGGGGGGGTGGGATGTGCACTTGAATGTGGGCACTCCAGCCGCGGAACTGTCCCCTTGGTCTACCACTGCTCACCAGAGCCTCCCTCTGCTCTCCGTGAGAGACAGCCAGCAGAGATAGTGTCCCTAATATAGACGAAAAACCAAAGAAGCAGAGGGGAAGGACAGGCCTAAGGTCACATAGCTTGTAAATGACAGAGCTAGGATTTGAAATCATGCCTGTCTGCATCCAGAACAAGTCCCCACGACCAGGACTTCAAAGTAAAATGTTCTCTGTCATGAGCACATTGGTGATTCCAATAGGCACAGGGAAGCTACACTCATTCATTCATTCGACAAGCGTTTACCTTCTGTTCATTCTCTGCAGGGATCTGAGGTTGGTGGATTAATTGGGCCTGGTTTCCGCCCACATGGAGCTCCTTTTCGAGGCAGATTTGCCTACTGGCCATGAGAGTAGAGTGCGGTTAAGTAGGGTCTCTGGAACCTGTGCAGAAGCGCCCTGCCTGACTGCTGCCCCCCTCCCACTCACCCCGAGTTCCCAAGCCTGCACTGCTCGCAGGCTCTGGGGCTCGAAGCCTCTGCTCCCTGCCACTTCAGCATAACATACCCTGCTTGCTTGTGGCCTCGGTGGCCCACTCTAGGATAATGTTTATGATAAGGCTCTGACATGGAATAACAAACACCAGGTGAAGGCCAGAGCCCCCTCGCTCCCCCTGGATGTCTGTGTGCGAAGGCCCTGCCACCAAAAGCCCCCGAAACGTCCCGGCGGCCCCCCTCACCAGTGCTCGCGGCCGGGAGCGGGCCTGCGGCGTCTGCTGAATGTAGGCCCGGAATTTAAACACATCTTCAAACACGGGCCTAGGATGGAGCGAGGCAGGCGCCAGGAGGGTGCGGACGGGTTTATTGTTCCAGATTAGTCTAGTAAACAGTCCTAAAAGGGCTGAGAGGGTGAACACTGAGGCCTTGTGTTCACTCGACGGCTCAGCAAAGTCACTGTGAGAGGAAGGCAGCAGGGCCCCTTGGTCAGGAAGGATGTGGGACCCAAGGCTCCTGTGGACAGGCTGGGCTCTCGGGCTGGGGTGCCGAGGTGGGGGATGAGCACTTCTCACAGGGAAATCACAGCAAAGGCCCTGCCCACTCAGGGATGCTTACAGGGCACCTGCCAGCCAGGTCCTGTGCAAGATGCTGGGGACTTAGGTATAAAACAGACCCCAATCCTGCTCTCATCAAGCTTACCTGCTGGGGCGGGAGGGGGCGGACAGAGAATAACGAAAGTAATTAGCAAAATATTAATACTTTGAATGTTAGAGACAATGATTCCATTGAACTGGAAGTTAAGTCTGACCCCAGGCCACTTTGGGCTCCTTGCGCTTCTGTATCAACAGGCAAAGAAGGGAGCTACTGTGCTGGCTGGGTGACTGGTCCTGACTGCCCCACAATGGAGTAAGGGAGGGTAAGAGTGAGGACAGTAGATCCCTGAGGGCGTTTCTTAGTATCACCACACCCTGTGCTTAATTACCATCAGTGGAAAACCACAACCCAGCCCAGGACTACTCAATGCCCAGAACCTTCGAGATGCAGGCTTGGGTCACCCCACCAGCTACAGAGCCACAACCAGCTGCGGTGCTTGCGGAAGGCAGAGGGAGCAGGGCAGCAGTAATGGAAGGCGGCGGATTGAAACACCAGCTCCGACCCGTGACCGGTGACAGAAACAAGGATTCTTGTCATACTATTTCTTCCCTATTTTGTTAAAAATGTGTACGTGTGTATATAACAGCTTTGTTTTCTTCTCTCTCCTTCTGTTCTTCCCCATCATGTAGCAGATTTATTGGCTTTACATCATATATTTAAGTACTGTTAACTCTACGTCACATATGTTTAAGTTCTGGGATATCAAGGAGAAGGGTAAACAGCACCCGAGGGTGTCCTGGGGAAGGCATGCGTGCGTTTCGGTTGTACGGAGGATCACTGTATCAGGATAGGTGGAATTATGACCCAGTTATTGTCTTCTTTGGAGATTAAGTATGGTTTAAGGAGACGTATCTGGGTGCCAAGTTAACAAGGGTGAACTTGTGATGTTAGTTTTATCTGTCAACTTGGCTAGGCATGGTACCCAGATATATGGTCAAACATTGTTTTAGGTGTTTCTGTGAAGATACTTTTTAGATGAGATTAATATTTAAACCAGTGGATTTTGAGTAAAGCAGATTATGCTCCATAATAATTGAATGAGGGTGGGCTTCATCTAATAAATTGAAGGTCTTAATAGAAAAAGACCAACTTTCCTCGAGGAAGGGAATTCTGCCTGCAGACTGCCCTTGGACTTGAACTGCAGCATCACCTCCTTTTCCCTGGGTTTCCAGCCTGCCCTACAGATTTTAGACTTGCTAGCTTCCACAATGTGAGCCAATTCCTTAAAAGAAATACGTATTTAAGTATCTATCTATCTATCTATCTATCTATCTATCTATCTATCATCAATCATCTATCCATCCATCCATCCATCCATCCATCCATCCATCCATCCATCCATCCATCCATTCTATTGGTTCTGTTTCTCTGGGGAATCTTAACAAATACAGTATTTGTATTACATGGAGAAAAGGAGGCAGGAAAAGGGTGGGAGTGATGAAGGAGGTTGATCAGCAGTTGCAAAGGCCCTGGGGCATATGTGAAGGGCAGCAGAGGCCAGGGCGGCTGCGGCTCCGTATATAGGAGATGAGTAATGGGCGATGAGGTCAGTTGGTTAGCATGCCAAGTTCCATGAGCCATTGCAAGGATGTTGAGAAAACATCTCATCACATAATCCTTCTGGAAAAGGGATTGTTATTCCCATGTGGCAAATGAGGAAACTGAGGCTCAAGATGGCAAAGTCACTTGCATAAGGTGTCACAATGAGGAACTGGAGCAGGGATTCAAACACAGGTCCAACTGACAGGCCTTGGGTTCTTTCTCACCCTCCTAGGAGCGACCCACCAAGCTACCTCCACCCAACATTGGTAGGAAGGACAGACATAAACAGAAAGTAGGGGGCAGTGTGTGGTGCCCAAATTCTGAGTGGTCAGCTGGGAAGGGGAAGAGGTGCTAGAACCTTAGCTCTGGGGTCTGGTCAAAGCTGACATATGAGGAGAGGAAAGAGGTCACTTTTGCCCAGTAACCCCACCTGGAACATGGCCTCCTCGCACTGTTTTCACTTTGCCCTGGCCTCACGGAACCTCGTTCAGACCCTCATTTGTGCCGAGCCCTTCCCAGCCTCAGGACCTTCCCCTCGCTCCCCCTCTGCCTGGAACCCTCTTGCCGCCAATGGTTCACACTCCCATTTGACCTGGCTGCAGAGCCTCCTTCCTCAGGACTGGACAGGTCCCCTGCTTTACGCCCCCAAGGCACCTGCATTTCCTGGATTATTGCATTCCCCATTTCACTGCTATCAATGCTCATCCCTCCAGCTCGAAGGGGACACTGGAAAGGCAGGCAAATCATTTGTCCTCCTTGTGCTGTTTCTCCAGCAGAGAGCACAGTGTCTGACCTACACAGCAAAGGCTTCAAAATTACTCATAGAATTAATTTGAATAAATGAATGAATGACAAGCTGAATGAGTCACCCTTCCCAGACCCCATCCCAAGCAGCTCCCTTCCGAGCTCCAGTGCCTCAGGGCACTGGGAGAACCAAGTCCCCTGGATCCTGGGCCATATCAGTCTGTCGGTGCCCTGGGTCGGAGAGGAGGGCAGCTCTACCTGGCAGGAAGCCTTCCCCAGCTGGGAGGACATTTCCTCAAAGGTTAGAGCCCACCAGGCTCTGGCTGAGCTCTATTTATTTATTCTCCTTGCCCCATCGGCAGCACCAAAGCAGCGCTGACAACTTCCTTGCTTCCTGCTCAGTATCCTGAGTCCCCCGGGCCTGCGGCACAGAATCCTGTCTCCGGATACTGGGCTACTAAGCAGCGGGCATCCACGTAAACACAAGTTTCCTGGAGCTTGGACCAGCTCTGGGCTGGGAGGCAGAACCAAGATCTAGTCACCATCTGAATCTCCACCAGGAAGCCCTGGGCAAGTCACTCTTCTTCCCCAGGCCTTGTTTTACTCACCCACAAAAGGATCAATTCACACATTCATGGAATAAATGTTTACTGGGCACTTAGGTACCAGATATTGTTCCAGGCCCTGGAGGTACAGCAGTAAACACAACAAATAAAGATCTTTGCTACAATGGAACTTTTATTTCAGTTGGAGGAAGCTGTCGATAAACAAAAACAACCAGTAAAACATCTATATTAGAGAATAACCATTGCTAAGGAGGAAATAAGACAAGGAGTCTAGAAAGTAAGTGTGTATGTGTGTGTGTGTGTGTGTGTGTGTGTGTTGAGGGGTTGACATTTTTAGATACGATGTCCAGGAAAGGCACAGTGAGAAGTGATATTTGAGAAGAAATCTGATGAAGATGAAAAAGGTGATCATGTGGGTGTCTGAGAGAGGAGGGCTCTGGGCAGAGGGAACAGTAAGTGCAAAGGCACTGAAGCAGGGAAGGCCTGATGGGTGGGAGAGGCAGAAAGGAGGCCTGTGTGGATGAAGAGAAGTGAGCAAAGGGGAACTAGTAGATGAGGTCTGTCTCAGACAGGAACCCAACAGAAAACAGATGGTGCATTTGCCAGTGAAGTGAGTTCCAGCAAAGTAACTTCAGCTGAAAGGGTAATTGAAGCGTGTTGAATGACGGGAATATTCACAAGAGCTGTGGACAGGGGATGGTGGAGCACGAGGAGTAGCGGCAGCAGGCCTAGCTTTCCTGCTCCTAAGCCTTAAAGGGAAAGGGGGGGTGGTCAGGGCCCTGAACCAGACCAGAGCCACAGCCTTCAGAAGGCAGCATAGCTATCGCTCCCTGGCCTGGACCACAGCAGCCTGCAGGGAGCAGGAGGCGGGGGAGGGGCATGATATGTCCTAACTTCCTTCCACTCCTGCCATTGGAATCAGGATAAGGGAGCCCAGGTGATGTCACATCAGTTCAGGGCTCAGAGCAGGGAGAGCAGAGGGTCTATCTAGAGAGGCCAAGGGGGATTTCCAAGACACAGTCAGAGGGGTATGGAGGGTGGGCAGGGGGCACATCCCGTAGGGCCGGTGGGCCTGAAGGCCTTTGGCTTCATCCCGAGTGAGCTGGGAAGCCCGGGAGAGCGTGGCGGAGGCCTGCTGTGGTAGTGTGTTGACGTGGAATCCAGGGAGGCGAGAGTGAAGCAAGGGGATCAGACCCAAGATGAAGGCAGCTCTGTCCTCAAGGGGGAGGAACCGAGCATGCTCCTCGCTCCCCCTCGCCACAGCCTATCCCAGACCTCCAGCCACAACCCAAAGAACCATTGCCTTGGCCTCCAGCACAGATGCTCCCTGCTCTGTGGGCGCCCACCCGCTGGACCCCGCGGTGCTGGCCACATCCTCCATCTGCCCTGCAGTGTGGGCTGGCTGGGTCCCCTGTGCTCTCCCGGGCGGGCAGTGGGGGCTGACTCACTCTAGCTTTCTTTCCTTCTGTTCTCTCAATGCCTAGTTTCTCCACCCAAGACCACCCTTAAAGATCCCAGCTTTCCTCTTCTGTCCTTCAAGTCATGCCAGGAAATGCTCATAAATCCAGAGCCACCCACATGAGGAGATTAGCGTGCTGCTGGATAGGGAGGCTGATAGCCGGGCTGGGTCTGGGTGGGAGGGGCAGGCACAGAAGCCAGGTCTCCAGGAAAGGAGTTTACGTGGAGTCTGCCCTGTTGAGGGCAAAGGAGGCCCTTGGTTTTTAGTTCTAGGTGCAAATAAGCCCGAGGGATGCTGGAGAGCCAGATTCTGGTGCTGCAGGCTCTGACCCAGTCCAGTTGTGAGATCTGCTCTCCAGGTCACTGGATCTCCTGAAACTTGAGGATGTGAGACCACCTCTCAGATCTTGAAGTCATGTTTTACGAGCCCAACATTTGAGAGTGACATACCACCATCTCATGATTTAAACTAAACAGTCTATGGTTCAAGGCACTTTATATTCGGAAGCTCATTTATTCTTAATAATAGCCCTGTGAGCCAACATTCCCAACCCCATTTTGCAGAAAGGGAAACCAAGGCTCAGAGAAGGAAGTCACATCCCATGGTCTCCCGTTGTTGGGGCTCCGTGGCCCAGGGCGCTAGCTCTGCCTAGGCTTAATGCACTGAGCCCTCCCTGTCCCTGGTGTCAACGTTTTTGCTCCCCAGTTATCACCTCTGATCTCCTAAATTGAACGTACACCGGGCAGGAGAAAAAAAGGACACAGAGTATCAGAATGTTCCAGAGAATCATCTAGGGCGACCTCTTCTCAGTTATAAAGCTTTCAGGAACTTCCAGGTGGTGGAGGAGATGGACAGAGAAACAGGTGAGTATAAAACCAAGTGAAGCCCAGCCAGCGTGGCTCAGCGGTTGAGCGTTGACCTAGGATCCAGGAGATCGTGGTTCGATTCCTGGTCTGGGCACATGCCTGGGTTGCGGGCTCCATCCCCAGTAGGGGGCGTGCAAGAGGCAGCTGATCAACGACTCTCATCATTGATGTTTCTATCTCTCTCTCTCCCTCTCCCTCCCTCTCTCTGAAATCAATAAAGATATATTTTCAAAAACCCACAGAAAAACCCAAGTGAAACGTTATTGATAAAAGGAAAAAACCAGGGGCTTGGGGCCTCAGAGAGGGTTTCTGTTGCAGCCTGGGAGTTGGTGATGAAATGAGGCTTTAAACTGGGCTGTGCAGGATGAGTGGGGTTGAGAGGGATGTGTGTAGGTAGAGGGACATGGAAGAGGGTGGCGTGTTTAAAGAGGTGTCAGGAGTGAGACCAGGAGTGGGTCCAGTGGTGACGGGCCTTGGATCTGGGGCCACAGGCTCTGCACTCTAACCAGCAGGTAGAATTGGCCCTTCTCTGTCTCATCTCCAGACAGGGGGCTAGTCACCTGTGGAGATGAAACAGATGGGGACCCGCAGATGAGCAGACTGAGAGACCCACGGAGGGCTGATGTCTTCCCGTCATCATCGTTACTGCTATGAAGTGGCTGCAGCCATTGGCTGAAGGTGTGTAGTTTTATTTTTCCTGCTGTCTCAGACCTGCCTGCGGACACAGCTGCCTAGGCTTCAAAAGGCAAGTCTCCATTTTCATTTGCAAAATCAGTATGAAATTCCTAGAGGGCTTGTCTAATTCCTTCTGGTCTGACCACATAGCAATTACCAATTTGCAGGGTGGAGGGGGGAATCTCACAGGCCCTGCAGCAGTGTGGGGACCTCCGCTCTGCCTTGGACCTGGGTGGCAGCCAGGGAGGATGGGATTGGAGCACGCACCACGCACCTCCAGGTGGCCTGGGTGGGGAGTGGGGGGCTGGCTCTGTGAGCATGAGCACGCCATGCTGGTGAGTGAAACTGTTTGTCTGCTGAGCCATAGGCTACCAATGCATCAGGGATGAACGGTGCATAGCCACAGAGGGGACAGGGTTCTGACCCAGGCTACATCCGGGTCCTACAAGCAGGCAGTGTGAAGTTCCTGGTCTGGATCTTTTGTGATGTGTTGCTATAAGAACACAGGACAGGCGCTTCTGCTCTCTGGGCCTCAGTTCACCCATCTGTGAAGTGGGGAGAATGATGTTTGTCTTCCCTGCCTAGCGAGCTGGCATTCTAAAAACCTTGTAAAGCATTACTCTCCTTCCTCAGGGCATTTTAAGAAATGTCTGTTCCCTAAGCAGCAGTGGAGTGGCTCTGAGGAACCAGCATGTGTGGACTGGATTCTCACTCACTCCTCAGTGTTCAATATGGATCAGTTCCAGGCCCTGTGTTGGGAGCTGGGGCCATGGAACTAAATCAGCACCGTTTCTATCCTCAAGGAGTGCAAGGTCAGGGGTGGAGTGGAGCAAGGGAGGAGGTACCCAAGGAAGACTTGCAACAAGATGCTAACGTCACTCATGTCACTCATCACTCATGAAAGCTGGGCTCAGGGATGGACATGGCAGAAGGACAGACTCATGTTGCCAGGGGAGGACCACATACAAGATTCCTGGAGGAGGTGATTGTGCAGGGACACCTGGTGGGAGCATGCACTTATCATGTCAAAGAGCAAGAAAAGGGATTCCAGGGAGTGTTGACACCCGTGCAAAGGCTGGGGGAAGCTGGCAAGTTCTGGGGAATGCAATGACTCCCATGGGCTGGAGGGCAGTGTGTGGCTGGTGGAGGGCATGAGATGGGACTGGAGCAGGGAGGGGAGGTGGGATCCAGAGCTCAGACTTTATCTGAAGGACCATGGAAGCCACTGAAGTTAGGAAGCAGGGATTGGTCAGTCAGGCTTTCGGTTTAGAAGCTGCCCACTGGCCGATGCATGGAGAAAGGATTAGAGGAACAGAGACAAAATGCAGGCGACAGTATTAGCCCTCTCCAGGCCAGGAGAGGTAAGGAGGCCCCACTTGGGCCTGGGAGTTTTGGGGATGCATGGAGGAAGTGCAGGCAGGCTAAAATTCCAAATCCTTCCTCGCTTGGATGTTCTAGAGCCCTAGGGTGCTGAGTCTCTCTCCTTGCACACCTTGCCCCATCTCCCTGTCCCGAATTTCTAGGCTGGGCCCTTACCTTCTTTTCCTCCACCTCAGGAAGCCTTGAATCCCACTGAGTGGAGCAGCTGGACAGAGGAGGAGCAGGTCCAGAACGGGAGGAAGGAAAGAAGGCTGCGTGGGCCTGGCATGGGACCCGGGGCCTTGATAGCCAGGGGATGGATGCTTTTGCTAGAGTACATCAAAGGGGACAGCTGCATAGAACTTGACCTCACAGACAAAACTAAAACGCAGCCCCAACTTCTCCCACTTTTTGCCTGTTTAAAGTAACAGAAGACACTTCCTGGCAGCAGGATGGGAGAGTTGGAGACTGACTCTGCCAAGACAACATCAGGTGAGGGAGGGTCCTTAGAGGACACTGGGGCCCAGAGAGCAGGAAGGTGTCCACGGCCACACAGCAAGCTGGGGGTGCAGACTAAGGCAGGAATGAAGCATCTGTCTGCTCTCCTATGCCCCCTTATCCTTTCCTCACCCCCACCAGAGAAAGAGAAAATGTTTTTAGATCCGAGGCAAAAGAATGTGGAACTGAAATCTGAGCTTGGGGTCTTGGGAAAAGAGCACAGAGAAGTTAGACACATTCTGGATGAGCCAAGATCTGCTTACACTGCAGATGGGAAATACTTGGGGCTATCCAAGGCCTCCTTGCTGTGCAGGTCTGACCTGGGAGGGCAGGCTGAGTATGAGCCGATGGAGCAGAGAGGGATCTCCAAAAGTGCTGGTTAAAGGGCCAGTCTACTTCTAGGATCCATCATGGGCAGAGGGAAGACTGCTCCAGCCTCTTGCCTATCTGCAACCTTCTTGAGGGACCTCAGGCCCATGTTGGCGTTCCACCATCCTGCCTGGACTTGCCACCAGAGCCCTGCCAGATCAGGAGCAGGGGCCCTTGCTGGCCCCCACTGGTCCAACCCATACATCCATCCTGCCCTGCCTAAAAAAAAGCTCACTTCCTTTAAGAGGGCCTCCCTCAGCTCCAGTCCTTATTTGTGTCCTTGTGTGAGCATCTACAATCGGGAGAGCTGATGTTCAAAACCAGTAGGTGTGCTTTTTCACAAATGGATGGAAGGGGCACTCTGGAAGCCCAGGTGTGGGCCAGAGCTGGGCATTGGGAGGGGTCTCAGAAACTGTGCAGTTCAAGGCTTCTCTGCTGAAGAGTTTCTTCTCAAAGTTCACTCTGCTCTGGGTTCCTGCCATATCTCCTTGAGGCACATGCTGCAGTAACAGGGAGAGGGGCTGTGGGTGCAGTGGCAGGGAGTTCATCCCCTGCCCACAGTCCTGTGCCGTAGAGGGGCACAGATGTGGACTGTGGAAAGGGCCTTCCTTGTTCTGTCCTAACATCTGCCTCCTGGAAGCTGCATCTCCTGCTGGAAGAGACAACCTGTTTTTGAGATGGGCATCTGTTCCTCTGAAGATGAGGGCCCAGTGCCCTCGCAAGACATGAAGGGGGCCCCTGTCACCTTCCCTCTTGGCCACACCCAGGCCCAAGCAGCCAGAGACTAGCCCTGGGAGGTTAGCAAGCCTGGGAGGCTCCCCTTCAGCTCCTCAGCCCCCCTTTGAAGGGGATCAGGTTCCCCCACAAACATAATTGAACAAAAATATGAGAGAGAAAAGGTCTTTGTTCTCCCATTTACAGCGTCAGAAAATATGTAACAAATTAGCCGTTTATGAGGTAAGAGAACGGGGCTGTGCACTGTGGCCGGGAGGCAGGGCCGCCGTACAAGGGGGCCTTTCAGCGCTCCAAGCGTGGGGGGCAGCCAAGCCCGGGAGGACAGGCTCTGCCCCAGGCCCGCCTGCCTGCAAGCACGGCCTGGCACTGGCAGGATGGAGGGAGGCCCCATCTGACCCCCTGGCAGGGACTGGGCGAAGCTTGGCGAACAGAAGCATGGCGCCAGGCAGGCTATGATGAACATGGCTCTTGGAAGGGCCTTGTGGTTGGCGAGTGGGAGTGGGGACCGGAGGCCTGGCTTCTAAACCCGCCTCTGACCGGTCCCCTGGAGTGGCCCTGCATAATTTCTTGTCCTTCTGGGGACCTGCTTTTCCATCTCTAGCAGGAGGACATTGTTCACAATGGTATCCCAGGGCTCCCGGGCGCTTGTCTAACCGCAGGAAGGCCTTCACCGTGTCCTGCTGATTTCGCTGAACCTTATTTAGAAGTGGGGAGCTGGTTCTTGGCATTGCACAGGCGTTCTCTTTCAAATACCTTTGATTTTTCTTCCAGGGTTTGATAAAAAATTCCAGCTAAAGCATCAAACACAGGATCTTGTTAAGGCCAAGGGGAGGGGGCTTATGTGGAACCAGTGGCGGGGTGGTTGGCTGAGCAGGAAGCAGCCCGCTCAGCAGGGAGACGGGAGAGCACCTCTCTCTTCACCCTTGTCCTGGCCTTTATTTGCTTCCCCAGTGTGCCCAGATGAGAAAGGGGCTGGGCTGAGGGCATTTCCAAAGAGAATCTCTGGCTTATCCAGCGTGGTGATTCTCAGAGCTGAAACTGAGCATCCTGACTTATGACCTTGGCAGTCGACAAGTCCATTTCTTGCATTCGATGGCTTTGGATCTCATGATTTGGAATTTCTGAATCTGCGGTTAGACCCTGTGTTTCTAGGGCCTGTGTTTCCCTAGAAGTAGGCACATGGTAGGCCAGCAAGGCCCTGCAGACCTGCAGGTGGGATTCTCCACCTGCAGCCATGGTGTGGGACTCTCCTCTGAGACACAGTCTGTGCCCCAGCCTGGCCTGCACTTTCCTCTCCAGTCACACAGGGGCAGGAGGCCCACTGTGCCCCAGCCTGAGAGCAGATGCTGGTGAGATCACGAGTCCATGCCAGTCTGGTGTAAGGAATCCCCGAGAAAACGGAGTGCTGGGCTTCAGCATGAATATCCTGAGTGTTTCGTCTGCAGTCACAAACACATCGCTTTCCTGGATCTGATTTTATTTATTTTGATTGGATCTTAACAGTTCTTTACAAGGCTGAAACTGAAGCTGCCTGGGGTCCCCGGGAGACTTGCTAAAACTTCAACTGCACCCAGTTTAGCAGAGCGACTTGAAAGTCAATCAGCAGCGAGGGACAATTCGCCTCATTATTTCCAGTCCTGGAATTTGGCAGCAGATGGAATTCTGGGCCTGGGCTGGATGCAGCACTGGGCGATGAACACAGCAGGGTCTGTCGCCCCGGGTATGTCCGTGCAGGGTCTGAGGCTGGATGGGCTGATATTCCCTGCGAGGGTAGGTGGTGCCAGGAAGAATTTCCCGCCAAGGGGAATAAGGGTGACAAGGTCTCCGACCCCAGGTTCAAGGCTACGGCTCCAGACCTGTGTGGGTCAATCCTGGATACAGGATTGCTATCACCCATGCAGGTGGAGTCCCAGCTGGGATCTGGGGAAGCAGAGGTCAGATAGGACACATAGTTGCTTTACTCCAGGAAGCAGACCAGAGACTGGGGTACATTCTAACAGGAAGGAGCCAGGGCCCTGGGAGCACATAGGAGTGAGCACCTGAGGCCGATGCCTTCCCCACAAAGCCTCACTTTCTCAGCGAGGTCCACTCTGACCACCTGATTTAAGATGGTAACCCCCACCCCGGCACTCCCATCCCCATTTACTCTGCTCTACTTTCCTCCACTCTAACATACAATATTAGTTAGTTGTTTATCATGTCTCCTCCCACTAGAAGGTAAGACACTCCATCAGGGCAGTGATGTCTGTTTGGTTCACTAATATCTCTCCAGCCTCAGCACATAAAATGTCCTCAGTAAATATTTGTCGAATGAATGAATGAACCTGGTGGCATTTTGTTATCAATCCCCATTCCTGGGTCCCCCGAGAGTCTGTTCTTTCAGCAGCAGGGAGCTAGTATCTGGGGAGAAGGTCAACTGCTCACTTGACAGAGCTTGGAGAGGGGCAGGAGCTTGTCCAAGGTCACACAGCAAAGGAGCACATGCTTGGACAGACCTTAAGGATGTGTATGTGGATCTGTCTGCCCCGAAGGAGGTCTCCAACCTTGCTGGGGCACCAGGAAAGAGGCCATGTAGGGAAGGGGGACCAGTAGCTCTCAGAGAGGCCAGCAGCAGTGGGTAAGGCTGGGACCCTGGCTAGGGCACCTCACACACCTTGTTCTTGCCTATCCCAATCTATTCTGCCCATCTCACCCTCCCTCCCCATACAGGAGTAAAAATAAGTCAACAGATGCCAATTAATACATACTGAGAACATTGTACACTCACACACATACAAAATATCATTTAGTTTTCCTCTAATCCTATGGTAATGAGGAATATTTGTTTGAAAAATGGCAAAACTAAGGCTCAGGGAGGTCAAACAACTTGCCAAGGTCACAAGGTGGTGGGGGAGTTTTGACCTCAGGGTGTTCTGTCCATCTTCCGGGGTCTCTGTGCTCTGTTGTGTTGTGTTGTGTTGTGTGTGGCGGCACCCTATCGGCATTCCTTCCCTTCCTCCAATGCTCCTCTCTTGCAGAAAGTCCCCCCGATGAACACAGGTTCTCACCCTGAGCTGACAGGGCCCTCAGAGTGTGAGAAGCTCCAGGCGTCACTTTCACACACTGGTGCTTATTGGAAGCAGTAAGGCAGTCATCTGAAAAATGGGTCTAAGCAACCCAGTGCTATTGCAGGAGTAGTGGGGGACCGGGAGCCTGACTCAGCTCCAGGACTTGGCTTTGGGAGCAGGAATCGCAGCTCCAGGTCTTGGGACTAGAAGGAAACTGCAGGCCTGTAGGTATCCTGGCCATGTCCTTGGCTGGCAGGCACTCGGGGCTGTGCCAAGCTCCTGAGCAACCGTACCACCACTCCAACTTCTAGAAAGTGATTTCACACAGAACTGGCCCCTGCCCCCCCATCTCAGGTCAGCCCTCCGGCCACCTGTCTGTGCTCTGTGGCCAAGGAAGGGCTGCAGAGGTTTGGGGCAGGAACCAGCCCGGCGGGTTAGCCCTTCTCCAGGTGGACACCCCGCCTCAAAAGCCAGTTCTCTCAGTGCCGGCATGGATTCCAGACCCCCAACCCTGGTCACTCTCTACACCCTTCATGCTGTCGTCATCCCTCCTCCAAAGCAGATGCAGACCCTGGAGGAGGAGAACACTCTACAGTGGTTGGAACAATGGGGTGCCGCTGATTAACTCTCAGCCAACCAGAAAATGTAATTAACCTCACTGCCCAAGCCCGGGGCCCTGGGTAATGCTCTCTCTCGAACCCTCCCACACAGACGCGAACACACACGTGCATGTGCACACTCACTCACACCACTGAGATCCTGCAGTCTCATGTAGACACACACCCAGACGGGCACAGGCTCCCAGGCGCACAGACACGCACAGACACACACACAGTCACACTCACACAGTCACATACAGACCCCCCTACACACAATCACACTCACAGTCACACACAGTGTCACACACACTCACAAAGTCACACACACACACACACACACACACACACACACACACACACACTCCTTCAGTGGAGATCCTGCTCCACCCGAGAGGCCTGACCCCTCACCATGCATTGCTCTGGGCTCCTTCCTTCCTCCCACACGCTGTGGGCTCACTTTGGGGAGAAATCTCTCCACCTTTCTCCTCTGGGCATCCATGAATCCCACAAACTAGGCTGCTGCTTACGTTTTTCAGTTCTGGGGTGAAGTGCAGACCCCACCTCAGCTATCTTGGGCTCAAACAGGCCCCTTTCAGTACACCCTGCACCGACACAGGCAGTGGGGGGCGGGCCACAGACAGAGAATCAGGATGCGGAATCCAACGCTACTTATTCAGTAACCCTGGGCTGGTGTCTGGATCTCTCCAGGATATTTCCTCACCTGTAAAATGGGAACATCCCCCTTGCAAGGTTGCTGAGAAAGTTAGAAATAATGTACATACTACACTTTTCATTTTTAACTCTTTTGATCTCTTTATCCTTACAAGAGGGGTGCTATTATCATCACCATCTTGAAGATGAGGAAACTAAGGCACGTAGGCGTTGAACAGCAAACACGGCGGTGGTCTTTATCATAGCATTACTACTTTCCAAGAGGCCTTTACAGGTTAGGTCCATGCGAGGGATCAGGGTTGGGTCTGGTGGTGGACAAGCAACCCTGATGATGTCGCCAGGGGTTGTGCTGTCAGTATCTCATCTCGGACAGTCCTGGGGAAGCCAGCCCTGGACACAGGACCTGGGGACATCCGTAATTCCAGAGCCTGGGACTGGGATGCTTGGTCCTCCGAGTATCCAGGTACCATCTGCTCCCCATCCCAGGGCTGGACTCCTTCCTACCTTGAAGGAATGGTGACTGAGGGACGTGATGCTGGCAAGGCTTTTAGGAGCTGAGTGCAAGAGGGGGCTGGCCTGGCATAGCCATGGGTGTGATGAGGTCTTGTGTGGTTTGTGCGTTCCATGGGCTGCAGGGGTTCTCCCTGGGACTGCTCTCTGGAGACCCTGTGCAGGCCTGGAAGGCAGGAGTACTGAATACACAGCAAATGGCAGAAAGCCTGCCATGCTGGTGTAGTGTCAGAACATTTTTTGGAGCAAATGCTCTGAAAATCCTGTCCTCCTACTTCACTTCCAAGTGGGAAGGAGGGCCTTGCTGCCCCAGCAGGGCTGTGCCCTGGGCTGGAGGGTTAGGGTTAGGGGAGAGCCTCTCCTGACCTCCCTGACCTGAGCACTGGCCTCTGCTTGCATTTCCCCTGTGGTGGGAGCTCACTGAGACCTGAGGTTTCAGGGAAGATCACTCTCCGATAAGCAAATCTGGTTCTTGAGAATGGGAGTGTGTTTGCAGACACAGCAGGAGCAGGGGCTCTGCTGGTCTGGAAGGAGAGCGAGAGGCCTTGCAGCAGCCTGGGACCAGGGTGGCGGGAGACAGGTCTTCAGCTCCACTGGACAGGAAGGCAGAGGCTTTGCCAGGAAGAGCAGTGTGATGGCAACAGAGGTCTGCGAAGATCCTC
This sequence comes from Miniopterus natalensis, assembly GCF_054644295.1. Classification (NCBI taxonomy): domain Eukaryota; kingdom Metazoa; phylum Chordata; class Mammalia; order Chiroptera; family Miniopteridae; genus Miniopterus; species Miniopterus natalensis. Next base: position 27,930,133 of record NC_142089.1, read on the forward strand.
CTTCTAGTCTCACCCTCTGCGCTCTCACAAGGTGGGACCAAGCCTAGAACTGAAGCCTGTGAGTCCCTGTCAGAGCTCCTTCTGCTGGGAAACTATGTAAGGGGTGGTATTTGAGGGGCTTTAGGAATCCCCCCTGGTGGCAGGAGGGCTCCCCAGGCGTCTGAATGACATGGCACATTGCTCCCTCTCTGAGGATTGCAGGTGTCTGCTAATTTGAGCAGCAACCTGGGCTCCTTACCACCTCCCTCCCCAGGGAAATGGGCATGTCCTGACCTGGGGGCCTAGTCCCTGCCCCTGGCCCTGGAGGGGATGTTGGCAACTCTCTCTTCCTTCTTGAGCCTGGATTTCCTTGTCTGCAAAGTAAAGGCTGTTAATCTCCACCTCACAGGGTTGCTGTGAGGGTCAGGGACACACAAGGGAATTGCTGGGCACAGTGACTAACAAGCACAGGGCTTAGGCTGGGACCTCCCCTGCTGGGTGTGGGATCAAGGGCTGCAAGGGAGTGGGCAGTCCCATAAGGTTTGCCACAGCTGGGAGACAAGGGGTTCCAGGGCCTGGTCAGCCCCCGGCCACATGTCGTTTTTTGTCTTCTTCCCTCACACCTCCTTTTTCACGTCTGGCAGGCCTGCCTCTTTAGGCAGCACAGATAAGTCAGTCCCTTTTCTGCCAGTGCTGCAGAGGCAGGGCTGGGGGTGGGGGGGTCCTTCAAAAATCAAAGCTATCAGGTCCCCCTCTATGTTCCTCAAATTCAGTGCTAGACTCTGGGGACAACCTCCTGACACCCACTTTGTGGCCATCATATGACTCTATGGGTGGATGAAGGTGCCCTCCCCATTTCACAGATGAGGAAGTTGAAGCCCATAGAAGTGCAGCAAGGTGCCCAGGCATACAGCCCACCCAGCAGGTGGAGGAAGTGGCCCTTTAATTCATGTGTGCCTGTCCTGTTCACTCGCTTCTCACACTTGCTGGAGGCAGTGGACGCAGGCAGAGAAGGGCCGTGTGAGAGAGAGAAGTCCTCGAAACTAAGAGGGACAGCACAGGTGCAAGTGACAGGATGAATTACCGAGGGTGACATTGGAGGCTTCTGGACCTTTAATAGTTTCTTTCCTTCCACTTTGTTCCATTGTTCCCAGGCCCTGGATCCTGTGGAGCAGCTAATCACGGGCAGTTACCGCAGTGGCACATCATAAACAGTCTGTAAAAGGCCCAGGGAGCTCAGCTCACACTACACAGAGCCAGACAGTACCCCCCCATGCACACACACACACACACACACACACGCATATACATATGTACATGTATACACATGGACACACAGGCATACACACATGCACATTCATGCATGCATACATGTACACATTCACACATACATGCACATGTGCAGACACAAACACATTCACAAGCTGCCCACAGGAGGAGGCCAGCCTAGCCAGCACTGCCCAGGATTACTGTGCCTTCATCCCAGTCACAAGCCCCTGTGAGGCAGATAGATGGCCAGAGAGAGGGGTGACTTTTCCAAGGTTGCAGGGCAGGCTATGGGTGCAGCAGGGACTAGCTGTCTTGGTTTCAAAGACCAATAGAAACAGGAATAAAGGTCAACCCCTCTGATATTCCCAAAGCACTTCCAGAGCTAAGTTCTCAGGAATTCTCACTATAGCTGTCTTGGAAATGCAGAAACTGAGGCTCAGAGGAAAGAAAGCCATAGTCCATCCCCAGCCCTGGTGCTACAATGACCTTCCCACAGCAAAAACTACCCACACTGTCTTGCTTCAAAGGCCACTGTGGCTCCCACTGCCCCCTGACCCTTATGCCTGATGCCACTGTTTCTAAATTCCCTCTTACTCTCCCACAATTCGGTTCCAAAAGTCAATGAACTACTCAGTAGTCCCTAAGACACGGTTTTCTTTCACACCTCCACGTTTTTGCTTGAGCTCTACCCTTTCACTGGGAGATTCTCCTTCCTCTGCTCCACCTGGATTGAGCAACCATTCTTTATGGGTTTGCACTGAAGAACTCATGGACCTCCGGAATTGGATGCCAAACTTTGCAAGGGCAAGAACACAGGGGCTCTGGTCACAGCACCCAACACCCAGCCTGGTGTGGAGCAGGTGCACAGAAAGACTCATTTCCATGAGCATGGTCCATCCTCATAGGAGGCTCTCCCCTCTTACCTCCTTTGAGAGAAATTCCTATAGGCTCAGAAAACCCTGGGTGGGGGGCACTAAGTGGGAGGAAGCTGCTGAGTCCCCAGCATGTAACTCCAGCTCTTCAAGGAAGCCCACCTCTGAGGCTGTAACAGTGTGTGGGTCTTTGCCTGGGAGTTAGGAACCTGTTTCTTGTTCTGCCTCCACCACTGACTTGCTGTATGGCACTGGGCAAGTGCCCACCCCTCACTGGGTCTTGGTTTTCTCATCTGTTCAAGGGGCAGAGATCAGAGGCTCCAACGGAATAGAGACCAGGTCTGCCTGCTCATCAGCATATGCTAGGTGCCCGGCAGACGGCAGGCACTGAAGACACGCTTGTTAGCCCCCCAGCAGTGATTCTCAGTGGGGAAGCTGGGCTGTCAGACTCGAGCTGGGAGCTGGGTGGAAGGTTGCCTGTGCTCTGAAAACAAAGCAGCCTATCTGGCTTTCAGCGGCCAATGGTAGGCTCCTTCCATCACATGTGGGTCAGGACACAAGGCAGGGCTGGAGCTGAGCCCACAGACTTCACTGTTGTTGAAGGAAAAATACCTGTCCAGATGAAAGGACATTTCTAATTTTACCATAGCTTTTGGTTATAGTTTAACTCATGATAATATAATTTTATTTAATCTAAAATATATTTAAATCATGATATCCAATGTATTTTACATAATGTAATTTATTTCAAAATATATATTTATGTTGAATACATAAAAATGGGGTCTAAGATGTTCACATTGAGTTAGAAGGAGCCATGGTGTTCAAAATACAGAGTGGAGAGACATCATCCTGGGAAAATGGATGCTTTGAAGAAGACATGCTAGTGGCAGATGGTGTTCAGGAAGCTACCAGGGTCCCTGAGTTGTTTTTGTAATGGCCCACTACCCCCTGGGAGGCCTGGACAAAGATGGGAAAACCTTGAGGCCTCATTGCCCTACTGTCTCATGGGTCTGAGCTCCATGCAGGATCAGGGGAGACCAGTGTGTGGCTGTGGGGTGAGGAGGGGAGAACGCTTCAGGGCCCTGCTGGTGCTGCTCAAGATCCACCCAGGCTTCCTTGCTCCCTTCACACCACCCACCCCAGCAGGCTCCCCAGTTAGCCTCTAGCCCCTGGGCGGCATGCGGTGGAGGAGGCAGCCAGGGAATTCCTCAGCCCACTAGCTCAGGGCTCTCAGAAATATGAACAATTGAGGAAATATGCAAGCAGGTTGTTCGATTTTTCAAATCCACAGGTGTGTTTAAAGCATCTGCATGTGCTCCGTGGTCAGGCCACCTGGGTTCGAATGCCTTGTCTCCTCCTCCGTGTGGCCTGTGGCAAGTCCCTTGGACTCTCTGCTCTGTATGCCTGGCCCTTAAATTGTCAATAAGCATGGGGTGGAGAATGCCCAGGAGCTCCCAGAGGTTCCAGAGCCTGAGAGAAGCTCTCCTCAGATTTCAGAGGTACCTGACTTTCTTGGCTGTAGTGAGGTCAAGGCCTCACAGCCCGGAAAAAGAAAGGGCAAACTGAGAAGGGGCCTATTAAAGAAAATCATCCCAACAGCTACTTAGTGCTGCTCACAATGGGCGCTGAGGCCCCAGCAGGGGACAACCACCAACACTGACTCACAGTGAGATCCCTCCTATTTTAATAGGCATTTGAACAAGTGATTTACTCAAGCTGGGGCTGTTACCACCTCGGGAGAGCTGGAATGCTGGGGCACAAGGAGGTAGGAGTCCCAGAGGGGTCAGACAGGTGCAGTGACCTCAGGCCAGGGACCCCAGGCCAGAACCTTGGTTTCCTCCTGTTAACTCCAGAGACAATGACGAGCCCTTCGCCTCAGGCTTGCAGCTCAGGGCACACAATGTAGGGGCCCCAGTGGTAGATGTTCCTCCCTCCTTTCTCCAAGGCTCATCTCCCACCTTGGTCCCCGCCTCAGTGAGGCAGCACTTTCCCCCTTGCTGGCTGGTCCCCTGGAATTCTGAACTCTTCCAAATGTCCCTCCTTCTTCACAAGTGGACCCCTGAACTGAAAATTCCCCCACTGAAGCTGGCTGGTGAGGGTCTCTTAACCTGTAATTTGGTCCCCACAGCAAGGGAAGGGCAGTGCAGGCAGGAAGGGTGGGCCAAATCACTGTCCCTCATCCTCTTGCCCCATGTAAGAGGGTCACTGTGAGTTGAAGGTGCATTAGGGCCACCAGGCCAGGAGCTGCTGCAGCCTTTGAGGGGACACATGGTCTCAGTTCACAGAACCAATAGAAAGGACACTTGTAGGATGGTTCCCGTTTGTGGATGAGCTCATAGAGGCAAGTCCTCTTTATCAGGGCCTCTTTCTAGGTGGCCCCTTGCCAGGATGTGGGCTCCCAGAAAAATGCCTGTCCTCAGGCCTCTCCCAGAAGATGCCTGTGGCCTTTCTTATTCCAGATGGGCTGAATTCAACCCAATGACAAAGTGAGCTTCCACATCAAGAACTTATATCCTAGAAAGTGAGGACCTTGAAAGATCAGGGAATTGCAGCCCCTCACGAGACAGGTATAGCCTAGCGTGGTCTCAGAGCACACAGGTAGCAAGGCAGGGCCAGAGCCCAGCGCCCTTCATCACTGGCTCATCGGCTACAAGGGGCGGCCTTGGTTCTATGCATGCCTACTGTACATTTGATGGTGACATACTGTCAACATGATGGCAGTGTTGGTGGGGACTGTGGTTGTAAGACGATGCTGTCATCTGATGCTTACCTAAGACAGGGAGGTCATTACAGCCAAGAAAACGGAGGTGTGAGAGGAGAATGATCGGCCTAAGGTGACCCAGAGAGGTCTGTGTCAGCCTGTCCCTTATGCTTGGACATCAAGGACTGGCCTGGCCTTGGCTTTTCAAATTCTTCTAAGAAGCTAATTTTAAATACCCCAGGGGCAAGGCATGAAGAATGTGCTGGCTTCTCAGACCTCAAGGCTGCCCACAGAGCCCTATTTGGCTTCGAGGAGAAGCCTCCTGGCAGTTCCTGCAGGAGCCGTAGGCGTCACTCCCTCCCTCCCCTGGGAGAAGGGCTTAGACTGGGCAAAATGTGAGGGGAGCGAGAGAAACTTGGGAGCTTGAGGGAATAGTGGTTTAACTCAACTCCCACACAGACCCAGACTCATAGGGAATGCTGGCATATCACTCCTCTGTGCCTCAGTTTCCTCAGCTGTTGCATAGGGCTTATAATTCTAATCAACCTGCAGGAGTAGATGCCCTGGTCTAGGGGTCGGCCTGGACTCCACCCTTCTGGTCAAACGCTTTCCCCTCCCACCACTGGTCCTCAAGTCCCCCTCCCACCTTTTCAACCCACCACTCCTTCTGCCCCTACTCTCCCGTTCAGGCCACCTCTTTGGTCCTCCCTTCCACATCTTGCCCCCTTCACTTCATTCTCCATCAGTTGTAAGATCCAATTAAACACAAGCCCCGTGGCACATTCAATGAATATTCCATGGATAAATCCATGCACAACACTCAAGACACTCCTGGAAAACACTGATGACAAAAAGTCCTTTGGTGCACCCAACCGTTCTCAGGACAAAGTGAGGCTGTTACCCAGCATCATGGCCTGTGGCCTCTCCTTCCTGGTCTCTTGTCACTGCTCATCCATGGTTATCCCCTGGCTGCTTCTCCAAAATGTCAGGCCCTCTCTGGCCTCTAGGCCTTGAACTACTTTCTTTCTTCCACCCCCCTCTGCCTAACTTCTATCCAACACTCCGGAGGCCCTTTCCTGCCTGGTCAGGAGTCCTCCTGTGCTCCCCGCACTCAGGTCTTTCTGGGGCCTCACCGCCTTGCCCCGGGATGGCCCTCTCGCTGAAGAGGACCTCCCTAAGGGCAGCAGAGCACCGCCTTCATTTGTCCCTGGCCTCGTTCCAAGACCGAAGGGTGGGCCTGGCCCAGAGGATGTCCTCTACACATCTCAGATGAACAAATGAAAGACAGATCACCTGCAGTGACACCTAATACTAGCCCCTTGGTGGACAGTTGGGACAGAGGGAGCTCCAGGGTTTCATATACACAAGGCATCTGCTACGGAAAAATGAAGTGACTTAATACAACCACTTGAATGAGAAAATCCTCCAGGCTGGCAATCAGAAGGAGCCGGGCTCTAGCCCCAGCTCTGCCTCAGAGCCGTATCACGTCCCTTTTCCAGGGCCTCAGTTTCCCCTCCTAACAAAAGGGACATGACCCCACTTTGCACGTCTTTGAGGATCAGACAAGATAACGGTGGTGAAAGGGGCTTTGAGAAGTACAAAGCTCTACCTAGATGTATAGGATGACAGATATTATTCAGGCACAAAGAGAGGTTTCTCCAGGGCCTGTTATCTCTTCTTTATTTTCTTTCAAGGAAATGGCTCAGCCCAGCCCGCCTGCATTATTGTTGGCACTGAGCGCCAGGGGCTGAGGGAGGCAGAGAGGGAGAAGGAATCTTTAAGAGAGACTCTCTGGGGGACACTAATATTTTTAATAGTTTGTGGGTTATGAAGCAAATCTCTGTTCTCCGTATTATATATCTCGGCTGAGCCTGAAGAATGTTTCCAGAGTCTTTAATGAAACTGAAGCAGTTACCCAGCAGAGAGAGAGAAAGAAAGAAAGAGGAGATTTATTTGCAGAGATGTTTGCTCAGAGAGAGGAGAAAGCGGCCAGAGGCAGGGGGCCTGGTGCAGCTACATTCCCGGGGCCATCGAGTGCCCTGATCCTGTCCTTGGTCACACTGGACCACCTGTCCTCCCCTTTGAAGGGCAGAGGCGTGCGCATGGCCCACTCTCCCCAAGGCTGGGGGACGCCTGTGCTTTCCTCTAATTGTCTGGAGAGGAGGGCGAGCTCGCCAGCGGTGGGGGGACTGGCTTTTATAGCACGTAGGAGAGCCGGCTGCAGCCCAGGGCCTCGGTGGGAGAGCGGAATTATTAATAGGTCCTACCGAGGCCTCGGGAAAAATGCAGGACTGCGTGGAGTTTAAAAGGTCAGCGTGAATAACTAAAACAGACTTTCTGGGGAGTCAGAATGGATTTCAAACACACTCAGCGGAGCCTGGGGCTCCTTTGCTGCGGTGGGTGCAGCATGAGCGTCTTTGTGTGTTTGCGGGTGTGTGTGCACACCCCTGGGGTCTCGAGACATTTGTCAGCTCCCAGGGAGCTTTGCTGGAGACTCCAGCCTCACAGGATGTGTGCTCTGGGCAACTTCTAAGTGCCAAGAGTGGCAGCTCAGTGGCTGCGCGGCTGTGTGCCAGGGCAACCACTCACCCCCTCTCTCTATAAAGCGAGGGGAGTGAATTAACTGGTCCTGAGAACATTTCCAAAGCGTGGAGGATGGGAAGAACCTGGCTCCGGCACTCCGCTAACCTGGGTTTCAGTCCTCAGCTGCTCATGCAACAAGTTAGGGAGCTTTGGGTAAGTTGGTTCCTTTCCCTTGGCTGTGGGGTGTAGTTCCCACCCTATAGGGCTGCTGTGGGGACAAAGTGAGCAGAGTCTGGGACACGCCTGGCACACTAAGGTGTTCAAGACATGTGGTTCTTTTCTCCTCATGCCAGGCCATTTCTTTCAGAGACTCATCACTCGTATTCTACCTGCATTTTAGAAAATTCATTCATTTGATTAGACCAATATTTATTGCACACTTATTATGTTCTGGGATACAGTCAAAACTCCTGCCTTCTGGAGCTCACATTTTATGATCATTGGTATCTGCCTGTCCTGGGGTCAGGTGAGTCAGATGCTAAAAGGAGAGGCTGGAGGTGGGAGTAGAGACTGGGAGTCCCAAATCTTGAGTCCAGTCAGACTGACATTTACCATGACCATGGAGGAGGCACCTCATCTCTCTGAACTTTGGTTTCCCAATCTGCAAAATGGGGTAATAATAGCAATCCTTTTTTTTTTTTTTTTTTTTTGAATGATTAAATGCACACCATTAGTAGGGGATTAATAATTATTTGTTTGTGAATAAGTGTAAAAACATTTACACTTATTTTACACTAATAAGTGTAAAAACATTTGTAAACTTTGAAGGGCTATGATCCTTCCCTCTCTCCCTTTCATAGTCTTCTGCACACATGTTAAGGCTTCATGTTGATGGGTTGTAGTGAGATGGTCAGAAAACCCTAGCACTTTCCAAGAACTTTAAAGTGGGGACTATTATTTGAGCACCTGCTATATATTGACCTAGTGCTGGGTGCTGGGGGCAAGGAGATGAACCTGGGAGATTCCTTGCCCTTGTTATATTGTGTGGTTGGGGAGATGCAGCGGAAAACAGCCACGAACTATTTGAGGTTATTTGTGTGGTACAGAGGGAGGCATTGGAACTCATGGGAACCCAGAGAGGCATCTAGCCCTGCTTTGAGGATCTGGGACGACTTGGTGACTTCTTGAAAGAAATGACCCCTACCCAACTCTCACAGTCATAGGTTCCTAGTCTCAAAGCATTCTTTAAGACCCTCACCCTTGTTTTACAGGTTTAGAAATTAGGACCATATATATTGTGTTCTTAGGGTATACATACTGTAAGTAGTAGAATCTACCAGATGTGACTCCAGGCTAGTAATCCCTCGGAACTTGCATTTCAGGAAATCTGATTTTATTTAAGTAGAAATATCTGGACAAGGCAATGATTTAGCGATGACAGTGGAATGCCAGGCACTGTGGGAGTTGGTAGTAGAGAGGTTCCAAGACTGGGGTTCCTGATCTGAGTCCAGATTTACCTCTTCCTGAGCCTAGGTCAGCAGGGAAAAGACACAGCACAGAGGAGGAAACATGGTGCTACGTTTTAAAGTTTCAGGTCCAACTTGGCTGAGCAGGTCAAAAGGTATAGCCTAGAAGAGAGGCTAAAATTTAAAAACCAAAACGACTCCTCCAGATGGAGCAGTGGCATTTAGTTGAGTTCAGGTAACCAAAACCCTGAAGAGTTGTCAGGTGACAGAAGATGCTGGGATGGGTGAAGAAATCTTCCCCCTTGGCAGTCATAGCAAGCCAGGATCTCACCTCCTCCAGTACCATTTATCTGTACTTTTAGTCTACCTTAATCATACCCTTCTGAGGGCTCATACAATCCTTATTATACTAACCATGCCTTTTGGGACTTAACAGACTTTCAGAATATTGCTTTACATACTCTCCTAAACCCAACTTTCCCCTTCATGCCACATATTCTGCCTCCAGGAAGAAAGGCAAGAAGTTGGGCATCAGTGAGCTACTTGGTGGAGGAAATACTTCCAAGAATTCTCTCCTCCATAAAAGCAACAAGAACATCATGAAAAAGTGGCTAGAATCAAATTTTTTTTCAGAACTCTGGAAATTAACCAAAGACTTGCAGCAATCCAGGAAGCATTTATTAAAACAAAAACCAGCTTAATTTCAGTAAGAATAGCAAATGTTATGGCATTTTAATATTCCCTATTCCCATCCCCCACTCCCTTGGTGGTAGCCTTGAAAGCCAACACCTGAAGTCACAGTGAAAATCAGCAGCCTGGCAACCACTAGAGGGTACAAAACAGAGTGAAGCTCCTTTAAAGCCTCATTCCTAGAGAGCTGTCATTCTATGATCTGTCTTGTGAGGCCCTGGAAGACCTTACTTTCAAGGTTGTCTGCATTTGACCTAACTTGGAGTTCCTTAGTGCTAACAGTTTTTTCCCCAGGGGTTTTTGTTGAAAAACAATCAGAGGCAATTGTTTAAGCAGCTTGAGGCAATGGATAACAGTGAGGCAAACAATATATCATTAACTGACCATTAAATGAACTGAGCAGAGACTTTAGTGTCCATACATGACAAAGAATACACAATTTACAGAACCGGTGCAGAAAAGTCACTAAGCAAACAGTAATAACAACAAACAGAAACAACATAGCTGACCCGAGGTGGAAGAAGAATCTGATTTCTAGAGTTGTCATGTTGTACGATTTTAAATATCCAGTTTTCAACAAAAAAGTATAAAATATGCATAGAAACAAGAAAGTATGGCCCATAACCAGGAAAAGCAAAGCAATCAATAGGAAGTGTCCTGGAGGAAGTCCAGAAGTTGTACTTACTAATAGACAAAGTCTTTAAATCATCTGTTTTAAATATGTTCAAAGAATTAAGAAAATTATGTCTAAGTAATGTCTAAAGAACTAAAGAAAAGTATAAGAATGGCGACTCACCAAATACAGACTATCAAAAAGATAGTAAGTATTTTTAAAAGCACCAAGAGACATTCTCATATTGTATAGATGAAAAGTACAATAAATGAATTAAAAATTCACTGGCGTGGCTCAGTGGCAGATATGAGCAGGCAGAAGAAAGAATCTTCAAACTTGAAGATAGGTCAATTGAGATCACTTAGTCTGAAAAACAGAAAAAAAAAAAAAAAATACAGACAAATGAACAGAGATATATGGGACACCATTTACTGTATGAACATATTCATAATGGGAGTCCCAGAAGAAGAGAAGACAGAGAAATGGGCAGAGAGAATAACAAAGAAGTAATAGCTGAAAACTTTCCACATTTGATGAAAACCATTAATTTACACATCCAAGAAGTTCAATGAACTCCAAGTAGGATAAATTCAAAGGTTCAAACTTAGATATATCATAATCAAATTGCTGAAAGTCAAAGATAAAGAGAGAACCTTGAAAGCGGCAAGAAAGAAATGACTCAGTATATTTCTGAATAAGATTAATAACTGACTTCTCATCAGAAATCGCAGATGGATGACATATTCAAAGTACTGGAGGGAAATAATGTCGATGAAGATTTCTATATCCAGTAAAACTATTCTTTAAAAATAAAGGAGAAATTAAGACATTCTCAGATAAACAAAAACTAAGAGAACTGGTTGCTACCAAACCTGCCCTACTAGAAATTCTAAATGGAATCCTTCAGGCTGAACTGAAAGGACACTAAGACAGTACCTTGAATCCACATAATGAAATCAAGCTGAATATAAAAGACAGTATAACTTTGTTTTTTGGTCTGTAACTCTCTTTTCCTCTTGATTTAAAAGGCAACTGTATAAAGCAATGACTGTAAATCTGTGTTGATAGGCTTTATGATACCTAAGGATGTAATCTGTAAGACAACCATACAAAAAGGGGGGGGAGGAAGAAAAGCTTTGTAGAAACTAAGTTTTATACGTTATTGTAATTAAATTGATATTAATCTGAATTAGACTATTATAAATTAAGATATTAATTATAATCCCCAGGGAAACCACTGAGAAAATAACTGCAAATGCAAGTAGTCATAGACCTGGATTCGCACAACAGGGTTGTCATTTCCCTGTCAGATGACCTGGGCAAGCTGCTTTCAATTTTTGAGTCTTAGTTTCCTCATCAGACAAATGGCTATAATTAATCCACAGGTTGATCTATCCACAAAGAAGGGAACAAATGTGCTATGCATGTTGATGGAAGGACATTGATACCTTCCACTGGCCTGTGGCAAGCCAGACTGCTAGCCTGGTTGTGAATCTTGCCTTCTTAGTTGTGTGACATTGCGCAAGTTATTCAACTTCTCAGGGCCCCATTTTCTTCTGTTCAATGGCAAAACAACGGTCCCTGTGGAATCAAATGCAGCCATGTGCTTGTCCTTATCTGGCAGAGTGTATATAGTAGGCATCTAATACATGTTGGTGATTATTCTTAACTGTGAGCAACCCAAGGACAGGGATGTCTCCTTAATCATTTCTGGGTTCCCAGAGCCTGGCACAGAGAAGCTGCCCAGTAGAAGGAGTGTTAAACTGAACTGAACTTTGCTATCCCTTCTGTCATTCAGATGAAGCTTAAAACCTTGTGAAAGTTCACACCACAGGGGAGAGGCTGGGGCTCAGGAGGCCAGGGCTGGAATTAGGAGAAAAAAGTCACTGGTGGGATCTATCTCTGTTCCCTGCTGGGCCTGGAAGTCCCCAGCCAGGCCCAGTGGTACAGTGGGTGGACTTCTTAGAAGCAAATGTCATAACCTCAGCACCAAGAGGGGGCGGGCTTGCGTTTTTCCCACATTAGGACATCTTGCTAAGAATGGGTTCCTGGCCCTGAAAGATATTTGGGGTCCAAGGGTGACCAGGCCTATTTCAAATCTCTTAAAGGGGCCACACATCCTCCCTCAGCCCTGCACCACCCTCCTCTCCTTCACAGCTTACCATCCTGACAGTCCTCACTTCCTACCTCCCCTCTCCTGCCAATGTCATTCTGTCTTCCTGCCCTTTATGGCCCTGGCTAAAGTCTCCAAGAGCCTCCTCCTGAATAAATCCAAACCTGGCTGGCTGTATCAGACCTTGCAGGGCCGGGACAGAGCTACTTGGGTTTCTGGGGCTGCGTCTTCCACGGCCTGCTAAATGCTCTAAGAGTGCTTAGTTAAAAATAATCCCAGAGGGCAATCACTGCCAAGGCTTGCACTGTGGGCAAGTGAGCAGGAAGCAGGAATCGCGTTGCTCACTATGAGCCAGGCCTTTTCCAGGCCTGTCCATGGGTTTCTCCATTTAGTCCTCACGGCTGCCCCATGAGGCAGATATAGTTACAAAACCCACTTCATCCCATGAGGAAACTGAGGCACAGAGCAGTTAGATAACGTGTTCCAGTCGCAGAATAAGGGGTGAAGCCGAGACCGGCATCCTAGTAGTCTAAGGGCAAAGAAACACTTCACCAGAACCCACTGAGCCTCTCAAGGTAGGACAGTCTCCACCCAGGCAGGCCTGGGAGGGCAGCAGAGCCTCTGCCTGTGCTTAAATTAGGGCTAATTTCAGAACCTGGGGTTGGATTTCAGGAAAACAATCAGCCTCAATGAAAGCATCACCAGGAGAAAGCAGAGGGAGAGAGGGGGAGAGGGTGCAATTTGTTTGCAATCAGACTTGGCCACCATCTTCCCTCCCCACCCAGCCTCCCCCCAGGGAGACTGGTTTCCCTTGTCAGACATCTATGGCAGGGGTCTGGGCCTAGCAAGAAGGAATGTAAAGGGTCCTGCTTGGGTGATGGCCAAGTGCAAGGAAGACTGAGGCCTCCAAGGGCCTCATCCAGCATGGAGCACCCCATCCCTGGAGGGAGTTGGCACCCTAAGGCACAAGGCTGCAGATTACCTCTAAGGTTCCTGCTGGCTACCTGAGTCTCTGAGTTGGCCTGCAGTGTGCTGAGTGTCCTTGCTCATTTCACTCACCTCTCTGAATCTCCCGCTTCCTGTTCGGTAACACAGGGTGTTAAACGATTCTTTCTAGGGTCAGTTATAGCTGACAGGCTCATATATTCACCCCCAAGTCACCCCCTGAGGACTAAATCCCTTTGGTAGCACTTTTAAAGAGATGCAGTGTAAACCACAGACCACCAGAGCTGTTGCAACCCCACAACTGGCAGATAGATGCAGGCCCAGAGGACAAGGGACTAACCGAGGGCCACGCAGCAGATTCAGCACATTGGGGCCCTGAGCAAGTGGGCGAGGAGATGGAGGAATGAGTGGCTTAGTCAGAAGGTCAAAACTGACCCTCAGTTATGCCCAAAAGTAAATGAGGGGGGTTCTCAAGCCGGGGGCTATCGTTAGAAGTACACACAGCCTGCTGCCTTGGGCAGGTCTATCAGCCTGGGACTGATAGCCTCATGTGGGAAGATGACAGCTGGGCATGAAGACTGTCAGTCCTGCCTCAACCTCGCCTAGTGGAGGCCACCCTGAGCTTCAGGCCCCCAGAACAGTCTGGAAATGTCTGCTCACAGGCCAGGTTAGGGGTTAAATGAGATCACAGATGAGAAGTGCTCTGATGACAAGACATGCTACACAATGTAATAGGTGCTACCTGAGAGGCCACCACCCCACCAGAGTCTATTCCCAAGGAAGAGTTCGCTACGTAAAGAACAAGACTCTGACAGACACAGCCATGTGCCAGCTGGCAGAGGACACATGGGATCAGCTCTACTCTGGATAGTTCCCACTTCAAGTGCCAGAAGCCTGGCCCTTCCTTTAATCCTGGCCCTAGATCCCCATCACATGCAGATGCACACACATGCACTCAGGCACACACACACATACTATGTGCACACACAAATACATATATACACGTGTGCACACACACTCACTCACTTACACCTAACCGGTCTCCCAGTCAGGCTGAGCTTGCCTCTTAAGTCTCCAGACACCATAGTTTTTCTCTCTCCTAAGCCGACACTGCCTGCCTCCAGACCTCGATGTCCTCCACCAGCACTAGCCTCCCTGGATTCCTGCAACTTATGCTCCAGCTTGCAGCCAGAGGGGATTTTATGAAATGCAAGTCACATCTCTGAGGGGAAGGGAAGAGAGAGCGAACTAAGGATGTTCAGACCCGACAGCTCTAGAACAGGCCTGGCTCCTGAGAGAAGCGCTTGGTGACTCTGGGTAATGCTGACAGTGTCTCCCCGCACCCCCACCCCACCTCATTACCACAACTGCCAGTAACGGGACAACTTACTGAGCAGAGTCAAAGGGCCATGTGCTTAACATCTGTTGCACTACTGAATCTCTCTGAGGCTCTGCACAGCTGGAAGCGAGCCCCTGTCTACCTGGTAGAATAAAGGTGAGGGCGACAGGCCTCATGTGGGTGCTGTGGAGCGGGGTCTGGCACTCCATCCACGGCTGAGCTTGCCGCCATCACTGTCATCACCCTTGCTGTAAATCGGGTTGGTGTGGGCACCCCCTGTGAAATGAGAGCTCTGGAGGGGTTTGCCTCCCCAGATTGAGTTCTGGGCCCTGGGGTACAGCTCAGGACCTGAGGAGAGTGCAAGTTTGCAGAGTGAATGATTTGGTCTTCTTGTCTGAGTCTCTGTCAGCTCAAACAAGCTTAAAGGGGCAGAAGGAGGGCAGAGCCCAGGGTTGGTAAGTCCATTTCACAGATGATCAAAGTGAGGTTCAGATACATTTTAGGACCAGGGTGTGCTTTGCACAGCAGGGCATCCCTGTAGGGGTGGTTGCTTGTTTTTCTGTCTATGGGCGCTATCGTGTTGGGGAGGAAGAAGTTAGGTATGTCCACTCCAGGGATGTCTTTTCATTCAGTCAGCATTTGAATGGTACTCACCATGTGCTGAGCCCTTTCATGTACATGGTCTCAGTTAGTCCTCAACATATCCTCTCTGTTTTCGGAAGTGAAGACTGAGACTCTGAGAGTTTCAGTAACATGTTCAAGGTCACACCAGTCAAGCTTGGAAGTGGTAGAGCCATCATTCAAACCCAGGTCCCGAGCCTAACATTCTTTACTCTGCTCTGACAGACCGCACAGGCCTGGCACCTCGGCCCTCCCTGAAGCAAGGCAAGGTCTAAAGCAGGCCCCAGACTTGGTCCCCAGCATCGCCCAGACCACTCACATTTGAAAGAGAATTTGGCAGACCCACTGGGATTAATTAATTACAGGCCTATCTTCAGGGTGGCCCGGTCGGCTATCTCGGCGGCTGCATACCTGTTGATTGCATAATCCATAAATACATTTGACATCTTTAATTGGAATCAGGCCCCCGGCCCTGCCCACAGTTGAGTTACGAGCTCCAAAGTCCCTGTTGGCAGTCCTGAGCTTCTGCCTGAATAGGGGCCCAAGGAGGAGGAATCAACTTGGGGCTCAATGACATTTCCCCAGGATTACAAGCAGAGAAAAAACCCACTGCTCCTCAAGAGGGCTCTTCTTCAGGAGCTGTGGCTGTGGACCACTTCTCCATCCTATCTCCCCCCGTCCAGAAACCTCCCCGGGCTGCCGCACCATGTGACAGTAAAACAACCATACTGGGTTTGACAGATGAGTTTTTTGGGCTTTCTGCTCATCCCGCAGCAGCCTGACTCTCACCCATCTCCTCTCCCAAGGTAAGCCTAGCCCCTCTCCAGTCCAACACACACAAACCAGATGCCGCAGCAATAAGATAAGACACTCTGCTTGCTGGGACACTGCAGGGGCACCCAGGATAGCGTCTGAATCCTAGAACTGTTGCCTACTTGGTCAGTACTTTGCACAAATCACACAACCCAACTTTCCTTCACGCACTCATTCAGTCCGTCACTTGCTCAGCATCACTGAAGGCTGATCGCTTGCCGGGCTCTCTGAGAGGTTTTGGCTGCAGGGACGGAGGGGAACTGTAACAGCCGAGGAGTTCCCTGTCTGGAGGAGGCCACAGCCCAGACGGAAAGTGTGCACAGAGGGGCCAAGGGAGGCACAGGCCAGGGGCAATCATCTCAGCTTGGGGAGAGACAATGCGGAGGGAAAAGGGGTTCCCCACAGACGTGGTCCTGAGCTGAGCCAGTCTTCCTGGACAGGTCCTACATGGTCTACCCCTCACCCCTCTCCTCTACCTCATTTGATAACACAGTGGGTTGTTGTGAAAACTTACACAAAAAGCCTGTAGAAAGTGCCTGGCACAATGCAGCTCTTTGATATTAGGTTCTTTCTAAGCTTTTTCCTTCTAGACTCACGTATAAAGTTACAATATTGGTGGGGCACACTGGGATAAAAGACAGGGGCTCCGATCACCCATGACCTTGCTCAGCCACCCTTAAGGCTCAGGGAGTCATAGTTTGGCCCATCTGTAGGAAAATTCCACCTCAGGGTGCTCCACTCACATCCTAGACCACCTCTAAAAGCTCTTCCAATTCTTCCTGGTCCCCCATTGGGGCTGTGTCTGCCCAGAGGGAGGGGGCTAGTTCTACACACATCTTCCCTTCCTCTCCCTCAGCCCAGTCCCTATGGAAAGCTTCCAGGTGACACAGTTTGGAAAAACAAACTCTAGGAAGGAAAAGGTGTGTCCTGATAGGACAGGTAGAAAGCCACGAGTATGGCCACGAGTTTGCTGGGACCCTGGGCAAGTGGTTTACATGTCTGAGCTTCATTTTCCTCCTCTGCATCCCTTCTTAAATGGTTAACTCAGTGATTCATTTATATGAACGTGTCTACTCCATTCAGAAATTGTTCATTCTGAGGATAAGCAGCAAACAAAACAAACTCTCCAACATGTTGCGATTACGTTCTAGTGGAAGAGACAGGAGTTAACAACTGAGTAAATAACTTGTATCCTGAGTGGTAATAACCACTAGAAAAAAGACATAAGGCTGGGTAAGGAAGATTGGAGGGCACAGGTGGGGTGCTATTTTACTTAGCGGGATCAGGGAAAGCTTCACCAAAAAGGGGACATTTGAGCACAGATCTGAAGGGGGTATGAGAGCAGCCATGGGGGATATCGAAGAACATTTTAGACAGAGGACATCTCTAATATGAAGAAAGAGCATGTCTGGCATGTCTGAGGAACAGCAAAAAGGCCAGTGGGCCTGAAGGGCAGTGAAAGGGATTGGAGGATGAGAGGCTGCTGGGTGAGGTCATCGTGGTAACAGGTGGGGATGGGGTTGGGGGATCATCATGAAGGACCTTAGGCCATCATGAGGACACTGGCTTTTCCTCAGAGTGTTGGGGGAGCCATTGGAAGGCTTTAAGCAGGGGCAATGACATGTATTTTAGAAGCTAATCCTGGCTGCTGTGTGGAAAGTAGAATGCCAGGGGACAGGGGAGAAGCAGACAGTCCAGGAGAGAGGCCACCTCACTAATGGGGAGAAAGGGTAGGCTTTGGGCCAGGGAGATAGAGGAGACATGGCAAGCCGTGGATGCCTTGTATCCAGCGTGACTGAGAGCTCATGGGATGTGGTAATGAACTGGACATAGATACAAGGGAAAAAGAAGAGTCGAGAATAAGGCCAACTGTTTGGGCCCAAGCACCCGTTGGAACGCCGTCTCCATTTCCTGAGTCGAGGAGCAGGTTTGGGGGTTAGCAGGAGGCCCGAGTCTGGTTTGGGGTGTGCTAATTTTGAGGTACCTGCTAGACAGAGACATGAGGACACAACTGGACACAGGAGTCTGGGATTTAGGACAGAAATCCAGGATGGAAATATACATTTGAGAGATAACTTTAAAAATGAGTTATGATGGAGAAGAGATGTGAATGGAACCCCGGAGCTCTCCATGCTTAGAAAAGTCAGGCCATGAGTTGGAGCCAGCTAGGGCACTGCAAAGGAGCAGCCAGTCATGCAAAAGGAGAAGAGGGGTGGCCTGAAATTCAAGTAAAAGTTGTCTTAAGGAGAAATTACCCACAGAGTCAAAGGTTGCTGACAAATAGACCCCCTTGCAGGAGAAGATAGATGAGGGGTGTGTGGAACCTGAAAAGCGAAGGGAGCCAAACACAAGGTCGTTGACTTCCCTCTCCTGAGATTCTACCTCAGAATGGGTCTTTTTGGAATTGAATGGCCAGGGCTCTGGAATCTCTCTAGATGGGCTCCTACCCCCAGGGCCATAACCTGGGGAAGAAAGCCCAAGTAGAGGCCTAGGTTAGCCCTAACTCCTGGAATGCCTTTGAACCCCACAAGGAAAAGTGGGAGCTCGGAAGCAGGTAATTTCAGCCAAGTGCACTGTGTTTGCTTAGAGTTTGGGTGCAGCAACCATTTAATTACTGAAGTAAATCATGTCACCGTCCCCTGTAGCCGCAGTGCAATAACACCATGCTGACCACACTTTTAAGGGTGATATAAGCCTCTGAGTGCAAGCTAAGAGGTTTTATAGGCCACCCTTTGAATGAGCCTCTTTCTCCCAGAGCCCACAGGAGTTGTGTGTGCCCACACCCGCTCAGCGGTGGGCTGGGAGGGTGGCTCTTGGGGGTCACCTTCTTAGACAAGGTCCATATGACTTGGGACCAGTCCAGGGCTGGCCGGCAGCCCAGCCAGGAGGTGGTAGAAGTCCGTCTTTTGTGTCTTCTGCTCATGTCATTGTGATGTGTTTCTCTCGCTGTCCAGACACTACCCAACTCAAATCCGTATCAATTCAACAAATATCTACCGGGCCTGGCCCAGTGCTGAGAGCTTAGAACCCAGGTTTGCCAAAGCACTGCCCACCAGGCAGATACAAGAGGTAAGTGGAAACTCTGCTCCTGGGGTACGGCAGGATGAACTAAGTGCCTAACGAGAGACAAAGCATAAAGCCATGTGAGTGCTGAGGAAGGATGATGGATTCGGGAACATCTGTTCCTACAAGGCTTACAAGGGTAATATTTCAATAGACAGGATTCAAGCATAAAGAAATTCCAGGCAGTGAAAACAGCATGGGAAAAGGCCCAGGGACTTCTTGTATTCCACAGCTGGACACTCGCAGAAGCTCAGACTCCTCGACTCAGACCCTCAGAATCAGACTCTCAGGTTGCTGGGGTCCTAGGATGCAAGAATTTCAGCTCACTGAGCAACACAGAGGTGCACCTGGTCAGACCTCTCCCCCTAGGGCAGGAGATCCCGCCACCAGTCACCAACAGGTGACACCTTCCAAGATGGGTGGAGACAAGGGCGAGGATTCCATCCTGCACAGGCATCCGCTCAGCATCTCTGTCCCCATCCATCAATCTTCAGACACTGACCAGGTGCGCACTGTGACCCGCTTTGTTCCACTGTGTTCCAGCGCTTCTGTCTGTCCCTTCCTCCCAAGAGCGCAGCTCCCCTTCCCAGCAGGGCTGGTGTTTCTGCGGCAGGTCAGGGGCAGGGCCGGGTCCGTTAGTGTGCTTATACTTGATAACAGCCTAGGATCTTGCTGAGGAGCTTAGACTCTGGCCTAATCCTACCCTAACATATTTACCTCCCTAAGCCCCAGTTTCCTCTTCTTTAATATCAGGATAATAACAACAATAGTGAGCGATGATTTTGCTCTTACTATGGATCTGACACTGGGTTAAGAGCTTTACAGGCATGATCTCTGCTGAACAATCTCTGATACAGGCACTATTTATTATTCTCTCTTATACTGAGAGACCAAGGCACAGAGAAGTAAATTAATTTACCCATGGTAAACCAGCTGGTCAATGGTAGAGCGGGATATGGACCAAGAAGTCTTACTTCAGAGCCTACTATTAATGACAATGATAATAATAATAATAATAAACATAATAAACTATCTTTTCCTAGGAATCTGTGCAGCAAATTTTAGATCACTGGGTGTTTAAAGTTGGTCTTTAGGGGCTTTGGATATCAAGTATATGAGTATATGGCCTGAGGCAGTGTGGCTGCTGAGAAATTATTTTTTTTTGTAGTGAGGAATATATTTTTATAATCTGAGTAATTTCCTTTTAGTGTGTTTAGTTCTCATTAAAAACTGTGTGCTTCTTCCAGGAAATGAACATGTTTTATTCAACTTGAAATCCCCAGCGTAATGCCTGGCACACAGTAGGTGCTTAGTGGATGCTTGCCAAATGAAATGAGCTTCCTCTCAGGCTCACACGGCAGGCCTCATTGCTCCAGGGCTGACCTGCAGGCTGGGCACGTCAAGGGGTGGAGCAGGAATCGATCCTTAGCCATTTGCGAAGGGGTCTAGCTGAACGGCCAGGCATGTGGATGTCCGTGCCTGGCTCCATGGCAATACTTTAACATGTGCTGTGCAAAGACTCCTAAAGCCTTGCAATGCAGAAGCTTAAAAAAAAAAAAGAACCAATATACAGCTAAGATGTGGTTAATACATTCAGCATGCTTCCCCCTCCAGTTAATTAGAAAACTTTATTACAGGAAAGTCAAAGTGGCTTTTCTTTCCAAGGGAAACGTACCAACTTCTGAGAAGTGGGGACGAGGAATGCCAAGAGCGGCTCCATCATCTTTTCCATCCCACCCTTTCTGGGTTTGCTGACAATCGCCCAACTGCCTGTCCAGTCGAGCTCATCTGTGACATGGTTGACTTACACCTGGGCCGTGAGAAGAAGCTGATTTGATAGAAATGCCATGTGCCTGCCCTGACATCAAAAGGCCCAAGTTCTGATCCCATTTCTCCAACTTGCTGCATGACCACAGCAGGAGATGAGATGGTTCTGGGCTTGGTTTCCACACCTGTTGGAAGGACTGATAACTGCCCCTATCTCTGAGGTGCCTGAGAGGCTGGGTCAGACAGTGAGGCAAGTGAAATATGGAGGCTGGGTCTCAGGGATACCAGTACATCTGGCCAATTCAGGGGGAAAAAAGAGAAAAAAAATCCCTGTAGGGGCTCATTAGGTTCTGCAGCCCAAGCATCTGTGTGGGCTCACTGGGATTTCCGTAGTTCAAACCATGCTAAGCTGGTACATGGACAATGGGTGACCATATGGGGCTGCAATCCCTGCCTAGACTGGGAATGATTCACATCCTGTAAGACATTCTGACTTAACATAATGCAGGCCAGGTTAGGGTAAAGCACACACACTCACTCAAAAATGAGGGCTGGCTGCCCTCTGACCCTTGGTTCAATAGCTACCTCCCGGGCAGTGATCCTAGGAGATAGGAGTGTCCACATCAAAGGACAGAGAAGGGACAGATTTATGGGTGTGCAGGGGCTCCTCCCAGGTGTTTCTGCTCCAACCCCTCCCCACTGGAGCATCTGGAGAGGAGGCATTGGCCTTGGGAAGGCAGAAAGAAAGGGTTTTCTTGAAGCCAGGGCCTTCTCTGGAGTGTCTGACTCAGGGAAGCTGGGCCTGCTGCCAAGGCCCCAGCTGGGGTTGAAGGGAACATCACCTTGACTGACAAATTCTGAAACGGGTCTCTCCTGGCCAGGCAAAATGATTCCTCCTTCATGGTGCTCTCTGTAAGCACCTTCCCCATGAAGCCTCCTCTGGTTCCCTCAGAAAGGACCGGTCGCCTCTGTGCTCTCAAAACATGCAACATCTTCCATAGAGCTCCTCTTGGAGGGAGGGCCTGTATTTCATTTATCCTGCGATGCCTAGCACAGTGCCTGACAAAGGGTAGTTAGGAATGAAATAAGTGTGGCGTTGCCATGAGGGGAATTGCTCTTGACATTATGTAGACAGATCTAAATGGCACCCACTCACTAGAAAGATGGAGAAACGAAGGCCCAGGCTTGGCCCAGGTAGCTGCCGGGAGTCACTAGCCCATGTGGCACAGAGCTCAGGGTTCTCTCCTGCCCACTGCAGCACCCAGTGGCTCTTGCATGATGATCTGGGCTTCAGAAAAAAGTTCTCCCTCCCCACCCTGCCTTAATCCACCAACTAGGCTGTGTGTAGCCCAGCCAGGAGGGGGAAATCGCCACATTACAAAAATCATACGAAAGAAATTATGGATGGAAAAATCATTACCTTATAAATTGGCCGAGCTGTTCAGAACTTGTAGGAAACAGGGCATATAAAATTCATATGGCACGTTGGGGCTTTGATAGCTCCTCATTATAGCTCTCAGACTGCAGTGAAAATTGTCCTCACCCAGAGAGAGCTAATTTTCCTTTATTAATGACATGGGGCGGGGCTGATACCATAAATTCCAGCTACCTGAGGGCCCTGGAGCTTGGGATAAGCTCTTTTGAGTGACATATCTCTCAAGGCTGCACTGTCCCCACCCACTCCCACCAACTGCTGCACCCAAGAAAAGCAAGACAGGGGAAGATGACCACCCCCTGCCCTAGGCCCCCAGCCTTCACACCACAAAAACACAATTTGGGTGGGTGGGTGGAGGCTATCTTTTCTCTGATGAGGCCTTGACCTGAAATGTTTAATAAATCAACCCCTTATGGAGTGCTGAGGATAAGAGGAATCACATATCCCAAAATTTAGGTGTAATTTCTATAATGGGAGTGGTGTGCACTCTGCCACCCACACCCTCATAGACAGGCTGTGACCAGGATCATGGCTCAGGCTGTCCAAGTGGGCAGGACTGGATTCTGGTCACAGGCCCATAGAAGATCCAAGAATATAGAGTCATAGTCATATCAGAGCACAGTCAGGTGAGCCTGGTCCTTGAGCCAAACCTGGCTCCTAGCCTGTGGTTTGCCTTTGTTACAGCTGCACTCAGCACCCAGAGTTCCAAAACTTAGATACCTTTTAGGTTAAATGTTCTCCCTGCCCATAATAAAGATGAGAAAACTGAGGGCCCACAGATATTCCCTGAATGCCAGCATAGTGACTTGGAGGGGCAGAGAAAGTGCACCCAGGCCCCTGCCCCCACCAAGGCTGATTCTCCGCTGTTCACACTTCCTCTGCAGGATGAAATGACGGAAAATGATATCAGTCACAGCCAGGCCCACAGTCCCAGCTCCTGGCTCTTCTGGACCACATGCTCCCAAGAGAAAAGGAAAAGAGAGAGTCTGCCTGTCTTCCCAGATAATCACATGTCCCAAAACATTTCCCTGATGGCCACAGCTTCTTGAAATGCCCTGCTGTCTCTGTCCCTTTAGGTCTGCATTTAGCAGCCCTTCTCACCTGTGTGTGACCATTACAGGTTCTGTGCATGTTGCCTAATCTATGGTCTACAGCAGCCTCCCGGCCCTGGTTACAGATGAGAAATTTGAGGGGTAGAGCAGGTGAGTGGTTGTTATGGGTTGAATTGTGTCCCCCAACTTCATATGTTAAAACTCTAACCCCAGTTCCTCAGGTGTGACTGTATTTGGAGATTGGCCTTTAAATGAGTAGTCAAGTTAAAATGAGGCCTTTAGGGTGGGCCTTAATCCAACCTGACTGTTGTCTTCTTAAGAAGAGATTAGGAATCAGAGGGCACCACTCTCGCGTGCACAGAGAGATGGCTGTGTACAGAGGCAGCAAGAGGGCGGCTGTCTGCAAGCTGGGGAGAGGGGCCTCGGAGGATGCCAACCCTGCTGGCACCCTGCCCTTGGACTCCCAGCTTCCAGAACCCTGCACAAATGTCTGCTGTTGACGCCCCCAGTCTGTGAAACTTGTGGAAGCCCGAGCTAAGATAGTGGTTTACCCAAGATTTACCAAGATGAGACTTGAATCCACGTCTTCTGACTCCCAGTTCTGATTCTTCCCTACTGACAAGTGGGCACCTCCCAAAGCCCCAGGTAGCTGGACTGTGCATTCAGAGATAACAGGAGTTGCATCTCCAGTGCCAGGGGGTTTGTGAAGTCTTTGCTGTTTTGCTGAACCATGAGTGAGCTTATGAGGTCGGTCTGCTGGGTGGAGGGGATGAATGGGGAGGGAAGGGAGGCTAGAGCATGCAGGCCCCAAAGGCATACTTGGCCTAGACTGGGTGCTTCTGCCTTTGTGACAGCTGAGGTCAGTACCCGGGTTTACACAACTGCCTCTTGCTCTGTCCCACCCCTCCCTGCAGCCGAAAGCGGAATCCCCTGATGGGATATTTGGCACAACCTGGGGTTTCACAGGCCTGTTCCTTCCAGAAGAAGCTGCAGACCCAGCCAGCGCTGGCCCACAGACTCACAGGAGAATTGCAAAACTGAGGCGTCCACCCCAGATCAAATTCCCCTGCCTTGGGTCTTTGAGCTACTTGTTTATACAGAAGAAAATCTATTTCCCACCCTCAGCAGGGAGGTGGCTGGACACAGACAATTGTGTCATTGGGGCACAACATAGGAAGCGTGGCCCAAGAGAGACTCTTCCATCAGGCGCTGGTCCCCAGAGGAAGCTACAGACTTCTCCCAGGAGCTGGCCCAGATGCCCACAGCCAGGGCAGGGACAAAGGCCCGGGCACAGACTCAGGGACACAGGTGACGGCAATGAAGGCCTTTCTCACAGTCAGAGCTGACCCTTGATGGAGTAGGCCGTCCCCAGCAGTGCCAAGCTCGCTGGCAGGGGTAGTATACAAGCTGCTGCTGGAAGCTGAGGAAAGGACCTAAACATCATATGGAAGGTTGGCCAAAATGACCCCAAAGGCCTCTTCCAGCCTTGGAAAGGTAGGAGTTTAGAACCTAGATCCATCCGCTCACTGAACATTTATTGAGTACTTATGAGCCCTGTGTGGAGAGAGGGAAATGGACAATTACAGTCCAGAATCAGGTAATCAGGTATGCAGCGACAGGCGGGTATCTAGGATGCTCTGCGACAGACACTGCCCACGCCCCTCCCAAACCCCCTCCCTTAAACACTCCTGGACAATTTTCAGCTATGGGCACCTGCATTTCTTTGCCTGAGACCTTCTCTGACCACCAGGTCCCACTCCGCCTGAGCACGCCAGTGCTGCGGAATGAAGGCTCCCCTCCGGGCCAACAACGGACAGGAACTGGAGTATGGAAACCTCAGCTCCCTGCCTCCCAGGTGGACAGTTCTGAGGCGCGTGGTCCAGTTCCCAGGTACTCCAGCACACTGAGCTCCTCCCGCCAAGCTCACCTCTGCCACCCTCTGGGTTCAAGTCTCCAAAAACTACGTGCACCCAAAACTACGTGGGGTCGTTTTGGCCAGCCTTCACTCAGGGTCTGCTTCTGGGGACACACAATCTAAGGCAAATGGAGGCTATCCTGGTCCCACAGAAAGTGGGGTGGGGGTCGTGGCCTGGGTACACCCCCAGAACAGATCCTTGAGCTCTTCCCAGAGGAGAAGGGAGTTCCCCAGGTGGATGAGGGCAATAGCATAGGTGAGACAGTGTGCAGAGGACAGAAACAGCCATGCCAGTGTGGAAGACAGGAGGGGAGACTGAAGCTGGGCCAGCGTGGCCCCCTACTCCATCAGCCTAGTGAAGGCTGCACATCAGCCATAGGCCCACCCTTCTCACCTCCCAAGGGCCCCCCTTCCCTCCCTCTCTCTGCCTCTGGTCACAAGTTCCGGCCCCCATCTGCCCAGCTCTCAGCCCAGCTTCTCTTCTCTCTCTTTTGGGAAGTCTCCCTTGGCCACCCCCTCTTCCCGCACCCCCACTGTGCCCCTCTCCTGCTGTGTTTGCCTGGACCCTGTGGGCACACTGCATGGACGCAGCAGAGCTGAGATGCCACCCCAGATTTCTCAGCCTCCCCAGCCATCTCTGGGGCCCTAAGCCTGAGCTGGGACCTGGCTTAGACCAGGAATGAGTGTTGGTTGACCAACTAAGTAAGGAACTGTGGGGGGCCGGAGGGAACAAAGAAATCCTGCAGGTTGAGTGAGCCCTGATTGCTCTCAGTCTCCTCTGGCCCATTCCATGTCCTCTGTGTGGATGTCCTACCAGGGATGACAGAGGGGTCTGAGCTCGAGGACTAGCTGGTTGACAGATCCCATTCTCTCTGTCTCAGGCTGCCCTGAGTCCTTGACTCACTCTCCAACTCCTTCCTGCCTCGCACTCCACCGCCCACCCCGGTCCTCAAGAACTGATGCAGCTTGTCAGCACCTAAAAAAATAATGAATAACAAATCCTCAGAATGGGAACCTCTCCTCTGAAGCATTGAGGCCCCTTGGGGTGATAACCATGTCCTTCAGCCGAAGCAGATTCACGGGAATGTACGTGGGCCTGTGAGTATGTGCAGATTAGTTACAGAGTAGGGCCTGGGGGTGGGGAAAGAAGGGAGAGGAGCGGATGGAGAGATGAGAGAGAGAGAGGGAGAGAGAGAGGGAGGAGAGAGGTTTATTTTTGACCATTATGTTCAGCAAGAAATCCAGGCTTTTTTTTGAGCTTAACTTAAGCAGAGGAAATGTCAGACAGTTTTCTAGTCAGAGGCTTCTGCTCAAGTCCTTCTGTCACTTGCTGGGGGAGTGACTTAGAGACAGTGGTACTCAGTATTCCCAACCGTAATTGGAGTGATGATCCCAACTTCACAGGGTCATGGTAAGAATTAAATGAGTATGTATGTGTGTGCGTGTTTGTGTGTGAGAGAGACAGGTGCTGACTTACTAAGTACTAGATGAGCAAATCACTTCACCTGCATCCCTTTCCTGAATCTTCCATTGAGCCTATAAGGCAGGAACTATTTTATTGATAAGGAACCACTTTATTGATAAGGGAGCTGAGGCTTAGAGAAGTTGAGTGGATATCCCAAGATAACTCAGCTAATATGTGGGATCTGAACCCAGGCTATGTGACTTGAGTACCTGTGCTCTTAGTCAACACGATTAACAGTAGGTCCTTGAAATGATGAAGGAGCAGCCAGAAGCACCACAAGCCAAAGCAGGGGAAGCTGTCAGGGTCACTCAGCGCACTGCACTAGGGCTGAGGTGGGAAAGCAAAACAAGACAGAAACTGTCCAAAATACACCCAAACCCAAACACCACAAGCCACAACGTGACCCCTGGCACGGCTAGGCTCCTTAGGAAAGCTGAGACAGATGAGGGAGGGAGAGACTCAGGGCAGAGCTCCGTGGGGAGGCCTCAGGGGCTCCCTGCCCCAAGGAGCCCCTCTCATAAGGGCTCTAAGGCTGTCTTTGTTGCTGTTGGAGACTAGAAATTTCAGGCCAAAGTCATCTAACCGATCACGAACAGAATTGAGTTTCCGTCTCCCCCCACCTCCCGACCCAGGATTCATTTTCACGATCCCCTTTGAATGGAGCAAAACTGGAGAAAGCCAAAAACAGGCCCCACATGGCCACGTAGCGCCAAGAATCTGAGCCTCCCTGCAGCCCATCAGGGCCACCACTGCCGGACGGGTCTGGCCAGAGCTTTCCGGGAACCAGTAAACTCTCCAAGCATGCTGTGATTGCCCTCAGCTCCCACTGAGCCGGCCCATTTCTGCGAACCCAGCACCAGCTATGTTCCTGGCACTCGCACATTATCTCACTTAATCTTCGAGGAGGAGGCGCTATTGTTCTGGCCACTCTGCAGATGAGGAGACAGGCTGGGTAATTTGTCCAACTTCACTTTCCCAAGCGTCTTTGACTCAAAAACTCTTAACAACCGTAATACCTGGCCCAAAGCTGAGTGACTCAAAGCGTATTTTTCTTGGCCATCTCTAAAATGGGGGTGATGGGGACTCACACCTCCCCAAAAGCCAGGCTAAGTTCTCATACTCTCCTTGATGTTTAAGAGTTTCACTTCCAGGGCTTCTCAAAAGCAGCCAGAACCTGGTGGGCAGGTAAAGGGGGGAGGGTGGGAAAGCCTGCCATATACCCTGGAAACAGGCTTAGCAGAGCAACGCCTTTTCGAATGAATGCTGGCTAAGCACAGCGGCCCCTGTGCAAATACCCTGAGCAGGGGCTTGGTTGGTGCTGGGTCTCAGGCCACTCACTGGGGAGTGGTCAAGCCGGGAAATGTCAAGCTCTGGAGGGTGAGCAAACAAATTCCTGCGGAGTCCACATTCCTTGGGCTGCAGCCTAGGGCCCAGACCCACCAACGTGCCCTGGCATTGTCTGGTGGTGGCCCGATATGGGCAAAGGGGCAGGATCAATATTTGCTGGTACATATTGGGTCCCACCTCCAACAGCATCTGTGTTTGGACAACCCTGCCTCCCACTACCCAGCATTTCTTTCAACTTGGAGCGCAGGGTTAGGGATAACTCTGGTGGGATTTCCCGTAGTGTCTGACCTCTAACCTGTCATATATTTCAGAACTAGTAAAGTCGTGCAAGGAAGGAACTCAGGGAACCTATCTCAGGGCCTGCTTACAGACCAATTTAGTTAATATTGTTAATTCTAGGAGTCATCCTCTATTCTTCGTCTCACCTCCAAATCCCACTGTCCGTCCGTCCATCCATCCATCCATCCATCCATCCATCCATCCATCCATCCATCCATCCATCCATCGTTCCTCAATGATGTCATTATTGTTTCCTTCTCCCTCTGGTCTATTTCTGGCCTCCCCTCCACAGTATTATGATGTAACGGCCTTTCTGGCAAGTCACTTAAATTTCTGAACCTCTGTAAGATGGAGGTGGGCTCTTGGGTATGAAACTAAGAAAATGTATTTCAAATTCTTAGCATAATACCTACCACCTGCAGAGTTAGCAAGATTAGTCATGCTCCAACCCAGAGAACCTGTAAGGGGCCACATGAAGGTGTGTGAGCACCTGGCCTTCTCTCGGTTTCTCTCGGGAGGCTCTCTCAGGTCGGTTTTCTTCCTTCCTTGATCTCTTCACACCAGAGAGTCTGGTTCGGTTTGGTCAGGGAAGAAAAGTATTGGGGATGATGCGTTGGGCATCTGAATTAAGATTTTCTTCCCCTGAGGTCGTATAATCAAGATGCGACCAGAACAGAAATGTTTTATCCAGCCAGTGAAACCAAATCTCTTTGCTAGAATAAGCCACAGTCCTCCACTGTCTGGTGGCGAGGGTCTCAGCTCTCAGTGTAAGGAGCCACACTTTAATCAGTAGCATGAAGCACACAGAAAAGAGTGCCTTAGGCCCTGCTAGTGTTGCCACATCACAATTTGCATTTTGCATTGAGGGCAAGTGAAGCTCAGAAAGGGAAAGTAATTCACCAAAGGTCACAGCAAGAGGCAAGATTCAAGGTCAGGCTCTGACCTCTCACCCCTGAGGTGGTTTTCATTTTGTTTGGTGTTTATTTGTTTGAGTTTATAATAATTTATTACAAAAGTCAGTTTGTGTAGGTGTTGTGAGGTGGAGGAGAGAGCATGGCTTTGGGGTTATATACCCCAGAGTCTGAAGCTCAGATCTTCTGCCTAATTAGCTGTGTGGCCTTCGGGAAGTTGCTTTCCACCCCTGAGCCTGTTTCCTCATTTGTGAAACAAGGGTAATAAGCCTCCTTCTTGGAATGATGGGGAAGATTAAATGCAAAAAGGGTCAATAGAGCACCTTGCACAGGGCTGGGGCTCCAGAGGCCCTCAGACTTGTGGTTCATGTGGGTTTTTGAGTCAGACTGTCTGGGTTTTGTTTAAACATCTTTTCTTAAAATGAAATATTTCAAACAAACAGAAAAGTACAGAGAAATCTGACAAATACCTATGTATTTACCACTGAGATTTAACATTGATTTTTACAATATTTGTTCCACATATTTTTAAAAGAAATACAATTACAGCATTAGAAGTCCCCTTGCCCTCTCCTTGATCCCACTCACTTCTCTTCCCCTCCAGAAGTAATCACTTCTGAAGCTGGTGTGTACCGTTTTGTCTGCATTTTTATTCTTTTATTACATGCTTATGTGCCCATAAACAATATGGAATATTATTCTATTTTTAAAATTTGCATAAGTGGCAGAAGACTGCACACATTGTTCTCTGGTTTTCCTTTCTAACCATTATGTGAGATTTACCCATGTTGACACATGTAGGTCACTCATTCTAACTGCCACCTATTGTTCCATTGCACAAATATGCTGTGCTTTATTTACTCATTTGATGGACAACTCCCCAGCCGTGCTCATGCTGTTTTCACTGACCAATCATAAAGAAGAGAGGTGGGGGAAGAGAAGCCACTTTCCCTGCAGGATGGACAAGCCACTTTCTGTGAGGCTGGACTCAAACAAAGAAAGGCCCCCGAAATGCTGATCAGCCTGGGTGAGTGGTGCCAAGACAGCCCAATTTTCCCTCCCCTTGTAAGCAGAGGCTGCTGCATTCTCCGCTGGGGGGAGAGGGAAGACGAGGCAGGATTCCTGCCCGCTTCCATGCACACCCCTCCACACACTCTCTGGAATGCTCCCCGCCCCGGCTCTGTGGGTCTTTCTGCCTCCATGGACCCAGGCTCCACCCTCTGCCACCCTGCTGCAGGCTTGGTGCTTGGTACACAGTAGGTGCTCAGTTAAATAATAGTGATGGATGCATAAGAGAGTGAAGTAAAAATGAGTGAGTGCATGAATGAGGAAAAGACTTAGTGGATGAATGCAATTAGTTGTTAAATGTCATTTTGGGCTTAGAGAGCCTCTCCCACAACTTGGGAAGGCAGCTTGGAGTGGGCCGAGATTCCCATCCTCGGTTCTAGGCTCAGCTCTGCCACTGACAGCCCAGGCTCCCCCGCACAGCACGTGCTCAAAAGCTGCGGAGCCTTCCCAGCAGCGGTGCTCGAGGTTCTGAGCCTCCCTGCTCCGGCACACCCGCCCCCGTGCCCGGCTGCACACTGTCCACACTCGGCCTCTCATTTTTCAAGAGCACAGGCTGGGATAAATTCCTTGCTCACCACCTAAGGTAAAGGAGATTTATTACCCCACAAACTCTTTTTATCTTCTTCCTTCCCAGAGACTTGGATGGATTTTATCTTGATAAATGATGAGGCCTGGGCCCTGCGGGCAGAGAGAGGTGGGCGGGGCGCCCTGCTCCTGGAAGGGAGAAGGGAAAGGGAAAGATACCAGAGGCCCCGACGCGCAGGAGGCGCTGTCACGCTCAGCTCCTCCGAGGCCGGAGATGGCCCCTAAGTAGATTTTTGGATAATTTCGGCAAAGCTCCAACAACTCGCTGGGTGACCGCAGTGGTACTGCCTTCTTCATCTGCACCCTTTGGTGCTTTGGACTCGGCCGCCATAAAGGCATCTTTTACATCCAACTGGTCAGTCCTGGTGCAAGGCAAGGATTTTCCTGAAGGGGCCTCCTTCTCTCAGCCCTGGGCCCTTAGTAGGTGCTCCCCAATCAGGGACCTCTGTGTCCCGAGCCCACCTCTTTCCCAGGTGTTGCTGCCTGAGTGTTCACCTTAGCCCGCAGATTTGGCAGGTGCCCTGCCTGGCTCAGCCCTGCCCTCCTGGTGTGCACCTACCTGGCATCCTCCTACCTATCCTTCTGCAGGGCCAAACCCCTCTCCTTGGGGAAGCTTAAGGTCCCCTTCTCAGTATCCACCTCTGGGGATCCCTCAAATTCCTCTTGAAGACTCTGCCTGAGGCCTGACTGCTCACCCGTCTCTCTCCAGGTCACCTCCTGGGTCACTGGGTCTGATCCACATCAGTGTTCCAGGGCCCAGCGGGGACCTGCACAGAGGACTCCAGTAACGAATAAGGGAGTTGAGGGAGAGAGAGAACTCTCTCTGGGACCCTGCCCTACCTCAGGGGTCTGCCCCTGGACATGGGGACTGTCCTTTACTTCTATTTGCATTGTTTTTGCCACACAGTAAATGCACCATACATGGTAACTCCTGCTACCAGTGTCTCTGTGTTGGGCACTGTGCCAAGCAGTTTGTATCTTATTTAATACACTTAATGATCTGCACAGTGAGATTTATCATCCTTAGTGTCAGACAATGAGGGGAAGCCTGAGCAGAGGGGAGCGACTTCAAGTTCACACAACTTGTAAGTGCAAAGTCACTTACTTTGACTTCCCTGCCCCTGAAGCCCCGTGTTCCCACTCTGCCTCATCTGCACCTGGTGAGCAGCAGGGCTGTGGCCTCTTGCAAAAGCCTGCCAGGCAGAAGGGGCTTGCCTTTGCCCCCTGGAGTGGCCAAGCCTACAGACACCCTCCGCCCTCCGAGAAGGGACTCAGGCTAGTGGCCTGGTGGTGGCTAGAAGGGAGTCTGGGCACAGTGGGGAACTCTTGCTTCGGCTTGGGAACTGACTACGGTGGCTTGGTCAGGGGGGTGGCCCTGTGTGCTCCCTAAACCAAACACAGCCAAGCAAGCTATGGCCCCTGCTCAGCTTGGAGAGGAGCAGAGGGGCTTCTGCTGGGGATTTGCCATTTTTTCAAGACTTGGGGCTGCTTCTCCTGCAGCTGGCACTGCGCTTCATGCCAGCACACCCTGGCTTTGCGGGTCTGACCCTTCTGTTCCCCATCCTTCCTTTCGTCCTCCTCCTGCCCTCTCTTCTCCATCTGGCCTGTCCCTCCCACCTCTGGATGACCTCTGCCTGCCAATGCCGTGGTCCAGTGGTTACCCAGAGCCAGCCACACATGACTGAGACATGGATGTGGCTACCCAGGAGCCCACCCGGTCCAGCTGGCCCATGCGAGCTCCAGCTGGACCCCAGCCCCTGCACCCAGAATTAGCTTTCAGCCCCCCTCAGCACCCATCCTACATTTCAACAACTGTCTGAGAGGAGGCTCATGAGTCCCCAGGCATCATCTGCCTTGGTTTTGACTTGTAAAGCTCTGGCCATGGAATTCAGAAGTCTTTCTGTAGCGGCCCCTTTCTGGCCTGGCCCTGGAGTCAGGGGAGGCTGCTGTGTGCACCAGGTGCTCTGGCAGAGCCCAGGAGGGGGCCTGCCTTAGCTGCTCACTGCCCACGTTGACGAGAGAAGCAGGGGTTATGCCACTGGGCCTGAATGGCCCATTCCCTACTGTTTCCACCTGCCCAAATGGGACAAGGCTCCCCCAGCTGCTCCTTCAGGGGAAAGTTCTCAGCACCTTCCAGCCCTGGCACCTCTGTCTCAGGGCTGATTTCATTCCACTCGGTCTGATAAAGATCATTTCCCCTCACCGGGCAGCTCTCCATGTTAACCAGACCCTCAGGCTCTCATGAGCTCACTCAGCCCTCACCACAACCCCAGCCTGTTGACAGATGTGGAAACGCAGCTCAGGGAGGCGTGGCCCAGCGGGGACATAGGGGAATGAAGATGTGAATCCTCCTGGTCAGAGGACAGCTCCATGGACATGCGCTGGCTCAGTGCTGGGCCACGACCCTGAATGAGGCAGGCCCTAGTCCTTGGGTCCTTGACAATCCTGGGGTTTTCACTGCCTGGAGAGCTAAATGCTGGGTGATCTGGACAAGCCCACATAGCTACTTCCATTCCTTCGTCTTGCTTTTCCCTCTCCTTAAACTCTTCTTCAGACTCCCAAAGACTCAGCCACAAAATGATCCTGGAAGGTGGGTATTATTGTCTCCATTTTACAAATAAAAAACCTGGGGTTCAGGGAGGGAAAGAGACATTCCTGGGATGACACAGCAAGTGGAGCTGAGGTCAAGGGAAATTGTCCTTCCCACCTCACTACCTAGACGACTCCAGGCAAAAGATGTCATAGACTTGTCTCAACGTGGCCTTCGCCAGAGTAGGCCATGTTGCTATGGAGGAATATGTCTATATGCTGTCACCTGGGGAACCCTTCCCCTCTCCTCCCTCTCCATGGGTTGGACTAGTAAGTGAGACTCAGGTACCCCAGCAGCTTCCAGGCCTCCCCTTTCTTGTCAAATAGCCACTCCTGGACCCCACCCCAGATGTTCAGGCCCCTGACTGCCCTCTACTCCAGGATTCCCATCTCAGGCTGAACATCTGGCCTTGGCCTCTGTTGCTCTCAGGTCATGGTGGCGCAGAATGGGGCAGCAGGAAGGTTTGACTGCTGGTGGGAGGTGACAAGGGGGTCCTGGGCACAAGGCCTACCAATCCGCTTCCTTCCTGGGACGCCCCTCTCTTGAGCAACAGTTCTTCTGTGAGGTCCTGGCCTGCCCTCAGCACCACACTGCCCCAGGACTCCTCGCCGAGCGGACATCCCTTAGGCTGGCAGCGGAGAACAGGGAGCCAGGGTGCGACCAGAAAGCCAGAGGCCGGCTTTCTCCTCGCTGGTGGTCGTCTCGCCGCCGCCAGGCTTGCCTTTGCTCACTCCCTCTCTTTCTATAAACTGACCTAAAGTGCTCCCTCCCCGAGGTACAGGCTTATAAGGACTGAATGTACGACCAAACATGGCATTCAGGGCAAGCTGGCAGATTCCTTGTTTACCAGGGTTTAACAATTAAAGTGGAAGTTTGTTAGACATTTGATGGTTCACCTATATGGGAAAGAATAAAATTTCATGGCATGGGCAGTCCCCAAGAGTCCAGGAAATATGATTATGAAATTCAGAAGAGAAATCAAGGCGGGTTCTCTACCCAGCTCTGGTTCCTTTCCTCTCCCTCAGCCCCATTTTTCTCATTGGTGAAGTGACGATTTGGACCAGTTGGTTTCTAATGAACCTCCAACCTTGCATCCTGGGCTCCTGTCACTGTCTGGGAATGGTGGTCATAATCCTGGCCAGGCCAAAGCTTTGAGTTAAAC
Organism: Miniopterus natalensis; assembly: GCF_054644295.1. Taxonomy (NCBI): domain Eukaryota; kingdom Metazoa; phylum Chordata; class Mammalia; order Chiroptera; family Miniopteridae; genus Miniopterus; species Miniopterus natalensis. Next base: position 27,964,719 of record NC_142089.1, read on the forward strand.
ATGTAAATCAGTGAACAAGGCAGACACTCTAAGCGGTGGAAGGACATTACTGTGCACATGGCAGCCTGGGAATCAGTGGGGCCTTGGGCTCATATCTCTACTTTCCACTTGCTCACTGTTACAGAGACGGGTTTCTTCATTCCTCTGTGCGTCGGTCCTCTCATTTGTAAAGGGTAATACTAAGGAGTGCTGTAAGGACCAAAAGTTAAATGAGGTGTGAATGGAAAGGGCCTAGCACAGTGCACAGGTTATTATTATTGTGATTTTTGTTAATCATCACAGGTCAGGGGACTCCTCTTCATTGACTAGGTGCTCAGCCCTGTGTGCAAGCAAGAAGGTGAGCCCTGTCCACGTGTTGGGGGCTCCCAGTCCTGCAGGAGATCAGTCTCAACATATGAAACATCAGGGACCAGGCAAGACTGTGCAGACCCAAGTTCTAACAGCGACATCTGAGGCTCTGTCCCTCTGAAGGCCACGGTCTGAGAGAGGTAGATGCAGGCTGCCCCTCCCAGTTTAGGGTTGGTAAGATTGTCAAGAGCAAAGAGAACACATTTCTCTGTAAGTTCCAAAAGGGAACCTTTAATTCTTAGGAGATGAGGGAAGTCTCAAGAGATATAATTGGACTCCGGAAGTCTTGACTGTTTCTCTATACCCCACTTCCTTCAGGAACACTGGGGAAGCAAGAGGGGGTCCATCCTGCCTGCTTCCAGAAGACAAGGGCTTACCCTCTGGGAGAGAGACACTGGCTCAGTCTCCTTGAGGCTTCTGAACCAGTGAGTGGCCCAGCCAGGACAGCACTCCCTGTGTGCCAACCCCATTATCACCAGCGCAGACCTCCCAAACCTTTCCCAGTCTAGGAGAGTCCTGGAAAATTCCCAAGGCATGTGCTGTGATGAAGGTGAAGGATAAGCCAGGAGGCCCCTTGGCTGTGTTCCTCCTGTGCTTTAGAACTTGGCCGCGTCTGTGATGCAATTCAGCGGACCCCTCTCCACCTCACCCTTCCCGTCCAAGCCTGTTATTCCCTGACTTTCTAACAAGCGCCCAAATGAAGGCAGGCTGAAAGGCCCCGGGGGCCTCTCCGTCCAGGAATGGGCTATTAGTGGATTTCAAAGGCCCAGATTTGACTGCAAAGCTGCAGCCAGCTAGACCCTCATTCTCAGGCCCTGTCATTGCCAATCTGCCCCTCACCAGCTGGTAAGAGATTTCCCTACCCTCGGTTGTACAGTCAGACATCACAGCCACCTGCCTGTCTCCGCGAGGAAGTAAAATGTGTAATGACAACTGCATTTGCAGAGCTGCCTTGGATTGCGGACCCAGATGCTCTGAAATCATTCTTGGCTGCACTGTGCGCAGTGGCACATCCGCTTACAAATGAGAAAACACGGTCTTTAGCAGAGAGGGAAGGTGAAGATGTCAGCCCTTCTCTGGCTTGCACCCACATCCAGGCTTCTGTACCCACATCTTTTACTACAAAGTGGGAGGAAAATACTGAAACATCAGGGTGTGGGACTCGGAGTGGCTGGCGGGAGAAAAAGAGCCAAGTGATGAAGATGCAACAAGATGCAGGCAGCACCTAGTGCTTCCTCGCTGGGTGACCCGGGTCAAGTTCGTCAGCTTGTCTGAGCTTCAGAGGGGTCTGTGAGAAGGATTAAATAAGATAATGTTTGCAAAGTACTTAGCATTACATACATTGGCTTCCTTCCATTTTTTCTGGAAAGGAGGAGAGAAAGAGGGAGGGAGTGAAGACAGAAAATGGTGATCTCTTCCAAGGACAGGCAAACATGCCCAATGGACATCAGAAGTGTAAAATTGTGTTTTTGCAGGCTCCGGAATAACTTTCCTGTGACATTTTGGGTTTTAATGGATTCCAGAAACCTTACAATTTTTCTGCAGTCAGAACAGGATGTTTAACTTTCGTCCTTCGTGAAAAAAAACACACGATGCATTCACTAATCTCTCCATTCACTGGAAATATGTGGGAAACAATGAGAAATGGGCTAAAAAAAGCCAATGTGAAGTATTCCGTTTTTAAATAGGAGCAACCAACAAGACTGTAGCAAATGCGGCTGGAATCAATAACAAAACTTTTGGAGATGAACCATTGCAAGTGATACTTGATCAGGGGCAAGCACTTGGGAGGCTCCAACTCTGGAGGCCGTGAGTGGGGTTTGGACTCCCTTCAGTCCCTCAAGGGCAGGAAGAGGAAATGCTTTTATAGGACGGGGGTAGGAGGTGAACTGGCTCACCAAGGAAATACCATCTCCTTGTTCTTTTCTCTTGAAGTCCTTTCTGATGTGAAATGGGGGAAGGAAGCTATTTTACAGAAAACATCAACGTGGGGAAACTCAGCAGTACCCAGGTCCATTGGCATTTGCCATCTAGAGGGAGAGTGTATCACTCCTTAGTTTAAAATTCCATGAATTCCTGAGACAGACGCTTTATGACGCCAAGGCCTGTTGACTTTGCACGTGGCTGCTCCCAAAGTGCTCCCTGGTGCTCAGTGAACACTTCTGAATGAAGGAAGGAAGGACCGAGGGAAGAACAGGGTGAGATCATGGGTGAGACTCTGCTTTTTAAACTCGAACGCATGGTCCAACTTGGGGACGTTGCTCAGCTGCGATTAACCTAGAAACCACTGGGGATCTTGAACTGTGAGGCCTCATCTTCCCCAGCTTGGCAGGTGTCTTCAGTCATTTTTGTAAAAATAGAGATGTTTGTCACATTCGTTGGTAAACAGTTCCAACCACGCCTTCTCCCTGAGGCCTTGCTCTGGACCCTGCCCCTGAGCATCATACAACAGTCAGGGAACCGTCTGATGCTCTTCTGAAGATCCTCCGATTGGCCCCTCCTCCTCCACTCTCCTCTTCTTCACCCAATAAGCTAGGTCCATCCTCTATCTGTGCTTCCCCAAAAGAACCCCACAGCGTGGAACTGTCTCTCAAAGTGTCCATTTCTCCCACCTTGAGGACAGGAGCTCTTTTATCTATATTCATATCTCCATTATCTAGAATTTAGTTGGTTTTCAATAAAAGTTTACTAAATGAGTGGGCAGATATTGTTATAATGAGCAAGAGAAAGAAAAGGAAAACTCTCCAGGCTTGTTGAACATAACACACATCAAAATATATTCTGATTCCGAGCCATAGGCCCATCATGTGCTGGACGATGCGTTCATCACAACCACCAGGACAGGTATGCCATCTGTTTAGGCAGATGTGTACCACCTTGGTCTCCAAGAGAAAGTGATACTGTGCTGGTGTGTGCCCTAGTCTCCATGCTGATGCCCCCAGCCTCCTAGGCTCAGATATCCAGCAAGGGGTGGCAAGAACCATGTTGCCAAGTCTTGGGGCAGTGCATTTGACTAATTCTTGGCAAGGGCTGCTTCCTCTTTGTCAAGGGAGAAGGCAGGTAGAGGGCAGGAAAAGCAGGCTTGCAGAACATATTTCTGAGGCTCAAAGGCCATCAGATATTGCTCAAAATCACGTTGCCTTGAGCACAGGGGAGCTGAATCAGAAGCACATGGCACACATTCCCTAAAAGTCACACATGGTTTGAAAAATCAAGGCAAACCAAAGAGCACTTGGAGGTCACGTAGGCAACCAGAACTGGGTCCAGAGGTTGTTCTAGGGAAGAAGGGCAGGGGTATGGAGGGGGAAGTTCTTTTTAGAACTACTCTATCATACCAATAAGAAACCAGGAGCCTAGTGTATCAGCCAGGGCCCAATCAGTAGACAGAAACTGAATGGACTGAATGTTTGTGTCCCCCAAATTCGTACGTTGAAACCTAATCCCTGCAGTGATGCTGTCTGGAGGTGGGGCCTTTTGGAGGTGGCTAGGTGATGAGGGCAGAGCCCACATGAATGGGGTTAGTGTCCTTATACAAGAGGCCCCAGAGAGCTCCCTTTTCCCTCTACAATATGAGGACACAGTGAGGTGGCTGCTGTGTATGAAACAGGAAACAGGCCCTGGCCAGATACTGAATCTGCTAGTGCCCTGATCTTGGACTTCCAAGCCTCCAGAACTGTGAGAAATACATATTTGTTGATTATAAGCCACCCAGTCTATAGTAGTTTCTCAAAGCATCCCAAACTGACTACGACAGAAGCCAGGTAGTCATCTGAGCGGGTGAAAACTGGCACACTGATGGGAATTCTGTACTGGTATCTGTACAATTAACACCTTTAAAGCACTTTCATACACAACTGAAATCCCACAGCCTCACCTCCTCCTCCTCAGATTCCTACCTCTGCCCTCCCCAACCTCAGTCAGAAGAAATCCCTCTCATGAGTACCCCCCTCTGCGGGTCCCCCCAGTGTGGTTGTAGTCACCATGCACTGGAATCTCCTGTGCCCTGTCCCTCTCCTGTCTTCCAGCACACACTTGAGAGAAATGAACACTGCTTCCAGCCCCTGTCCTACACCTTGTGCTTATGTTAGGGACACAGAGATAGACGACTCACTTACGGTCCCTGCCCTCAAGCAGCTCAGAGTCTGGTGGGGAATCAGACGTGTGAAGGGATGAAGCAGCAGACAGCATGGTGTGCACTAAGTGTGATCAAGTGCAGCAGGAAGCACGACCAGGGTGCGATCAACGGGTCCACTACAGATCCAGAGACGGGTCAGCCTGAACTGGATCTTGAAGGATGGATACAGGTTTTCCAGGCAGAAAGAACAGCCTGGGAAAGACGTGGAGGCACTGAATTTCAGACAGTATCAGGATAGCAGGCTGATGTTCCTCAGGGTTGGAGCACACAGCATAATCATCTCAATCATAGGAGTAATGACAGAGTCACAAGTTTTCTATATTGTTTTCTATATGCCAGGCAGGGTTCTAAGTGCTTTACTTGTGTCCACTCTTTTCATGCTCACAAGCAAGTCTATGAGGTGGCACTACTATTTCCATTTTACAGTTAGTTCAGGAAAATGAGGCACAGTCGCTTGCCCAAGGACACATCAATGGTAAGAAGCTGAGATCTACAAGGGCCGATGCTAGAGAGGTGGGCAGGATTGGGGGTGGGGTAGGGGTGCAAGTGGGAGGACCTGGGAGCCCCTGCACACCTGCTGGTCAGAAGGGCTCCTCTCAGCCCCACATCCTCACCCACTCTCCCTCCTCTAACTAGGACCAGGCCTGGATCGGGTTTGAAATCTGATAAAAGGCAAGATGGCTTGGAGTCAGCAAGGAAATACACCCACTTCCAAGAAAATTACATTGTTGTTTAAAAAGAAAAAGAAACGAAAAACTCCCCTCACCCTCATTGAATAACTTGGAGCCCTGAATGGACTCACTGGCCTCCCACGATGGGGCCCTGTCACCCTTGGTGGCCTGGTCTTGCAGGACTCACACGTGCTGCTAACACACTCGGAGGGGAGATGATCAGGACAAGTGGGAAGCCGTGTCAGAGGGGCTGGTCCTGCCTCCTCACTCCCTGCTTCACAGATGGGGAAAGCGAGGCTCAGAGAAGGTGTGGGCTCCTCATGGGTCCGAGCAGGTCAGTGGCAGAGCCTTTGCGAGGGTCCTGGGTCTCTGGCCTCCATTCCATGCTCTTTCTTATTGTTGATATTCTTATGGCACACATATAAGCATTTGCTCTCATTATTAATGATGAAAAACTAAGCATCAAATTGCATGCCTCTGAGAGGCACCGAATGGGGTGAATATATAAGATCTCAGTCCGTAGCTGTTATTCCTATGTGCTGACCACGTCCCACCCACCACCCCAGCCTTGCCTTGCACAGGGGTCTGCCTTACAGACTGCTTGCTCTCAGAAGGCACCGCTCGTGCTTTGTGTATTACCCTAGCATGCATCCCGGGGGCCCTGGCAGCGTTTGCAACCAACTGGCCCTGCGGACGGCCAGGCGGCCCACACCCGTCTACTCTTCGGCATTCATGTAACACCACAGGGATGTGCAGCCTTCACTCCACTTGCTTCTCAACAACTCCAGGAGGTGAGTGGGGACATAAGAAGAAATTGAAACTCTGAGAACTTGTTCTAGTATAGCAGAGCCTTAAAGGCCCAGTGGAGAGGGGAGGTCTTTTAGTGCAGTTTTGAAGGGCTCACAAAGGCATCACAGAAGAGGTGCCATGGAGACCAATCCTTAGAAGTTATTTTTATATCAAAAGAAAAGATGAGTCTTGGGGAGAATCTGGCTCCCTCAGGGGCTAGAGAAACCCATGAGGAGCCTGAAGACTGGAGAAAGGGAGGTCACAGGAGGGGAGTGGAAGGCTGGGAGTCTGAGGCATCCAGGCTGGGAGGCTGCTCCTCATGGGGCCCCTCAGGGCTCCTGTGCCTGCCAGACCCGGATGCCTCCCATGTGTGAACCCCAGGACCCAGGAAGGGGAAGAGGGCAGTGTGTGGCTTGCCCAAATGTCACAAAGGGAACTTTCCTAAAGTATCTGTGATGTTGTTGCCAGGCCCACAGTCTTTATTTGCTACTTTTCACCAGATTTATTGAGTAGACACATTCATTTCTGGCTCACTATCGAAAGCGCTGCAAACACACACTCTTTACAACCCAAACGAGCTGGGGCAGTAGTTAGCATGTGGCTGGGCGAGGGGACTGTGCTGCAGGGAGCAAGCCCACAGGGCCAGAACAATGAAAGAAGTAGTGCCGCTGTGATTCGAAACACAGCATCGCTTTCCAGATGTGTCTACACCACCAGATTTTCCTGTCTAGACTATGGGACTGGTTTCCCACTCCCAGTGGGGAACTATAGAGGTCTGAATGTGCTTTGAACAAATCAGGGCCTCCATGGCCCAGGGGGGCTAAGAGACCGCCACACCAAACACCTACTGTGTGCTAGGCCCTGGGGGCTAGAACATTGCCTGGCACATTCTTTCACTCAGTCAGGAATAAGTGCAAAGGGCGGAACTCCTGTAGTGTGCCTGGGGGCCACTTTGACACTAAATAAAGTTGGTCTTTGCCTTTTTTCCTTTTAAAGGCAAACCCTGGCTTTCTATACAAGAACACAGACTATAAGAGGATGTTGATGCTAACAGGAGAGCGTGTGATGAGGGAACTCGCAGTCACATGCCTCAGAGCAGGCCATGGCCAGGCTGTGACCTTGTTTTAGAGAAAGAGGACCCCTTGCCCAACAGAGGTCAGGACAGAGAGCACAACTTATAAAACTGGAGACTTGCCCAGAGAGCCCGTGTCTAGAGATGGAGCAGGAGCTACTGGGGCGAATTCCCACTAGGCGGAGTGGGTAACGAGCAAGAAACTCAGCAACTCATTCAGTCAGGGGAGGTCAGAGGAAGTGGACTTCTGAACTGGACTTTATAAGACAAAAGGAATTTATCAGCAGATAAGGAGGTGGAGGGAGCTAGGCTGTTTGCAAATCGGCATGCACTTGACTGAGAACCTCGCAGGCTTGATGCTGGGCTGGCCTGATACAAACCCACAGATTCTCTCAGCTGTCATCTGCCTTCTGGAAGCTTCGGATTGGTACCGACGTAGCCGGGCAGAATGTAGGGTGCAGGGATGGCCAGGAGGCCTGGCACCAAGCCCCACTGTGTTCAAGGAGCTGCATGGTCTAGTGCAGAACCTTGGTTTTCCCAGCCACAAGCTGGAATAAAAGTTCTGACCGTCAGCCCTCCTCACCCCTACACAGTAAGCACAGCTCCTTAGGTCTTTTGCAGAAAAAATAAGAGCAACCGTCTCAGAAACACTGAGGGAAAATGGGAGGCCACAGCAGTACTTATGCTCACCTAGCTGTTTGGAGTCCAGTGAGACACAGTGTAACTGAAAACCAGAGCTGGAAGGGACGTTAGAGATAAAATAAGTTCTGTTCCCCTCAACCGTCCATTTTAGAGATGAGAAGACTGTGGCCCAGAAATGAGAAGTGCTTTTTCTTGTCTCCCCACTCAGTGCTTCTGAGCCCAGGAGCTCCTCAATCTTGTGTCTCCTTCCACATCGGTGCACGCTGACCTGCAGGTCCCAAAGCGGTTTTGATGATACGTTCGGTGCTGTCGCCCAGGGCTCTGCACGCTGAGGGAAGGCCAATGCTGCGTGGCTCACGGACTCCAAAGGAGAAGTTTAAAATGTGTCTCTAGGGTGGGCTGAGCCTTAGGTGTTAAATGGAGATCAGCCCCTCCCAGACAGGAAACAGCCTCTGCTCCAAGTTGTTAAAGCTGTTAGCACTCCCCGAGGCTTCTTCCCGAGCCCACGAAGGCCTGCCGGCTTCCTACGGGGATGGCGCGGAGTGGGCTTTAGGATCGGCTCCCACACGTGCACGCAAACACGGCTCTGCGCTGCTACCCACGAAACCTGAAACGTACAGCTACGATACTACCACGTTTTCTCTTCGGCTAAGGACAGTGTGACTGACTCCATCCCTGGGGAGGTCACTGTGCTTCCTCAGTGTCCCCAGCGGAGATGTGCACCCAGTCAAAGACTAGTGGTGACTCTGGCGAGTCTTGGATCTCCATACACTCAGGTCTGTTCATGCCTGTGTTTCCCACTGAGCCACCTGCCGGGCTACATACCACAGACACTCAGGATATATGTACACGGTGAATACGGGAGAGATAATGTCCCAGATCAAATCCAAGGCAGACAGATCTTTCCTACGTGATGGACACCGCAAGGAAAGGAGGTTCCCTCCAGAGGAACAGGGGCCCTGCCTCCCAGAGGCCAGCTGACCTGAGTCCATCTACTTCACCACCTACAGCCACAGTAATGAAGAGAAGAGCCTGCAGTCAGACAAGCTGGTTTTGTCCCTTAGTGTCTGTGTACTCCGAACAAGCCAGCTGCCCTCCCTAAGCCTCAAGTTGGAAGAATAGCCCTGAGATTTTAAGGCTGCTGGAAAAAATAAAATAGAATGACTCTCGAGGATCCATGTGAACCCTAACTCAGAACAATGTGATGTCATTACTGCCATTTATGAGAGCACAAGGCAGACATACAGTGAGGGGACCCCAGGCAGGGTGACTTTGGAACCACAGCTATTCCTGACTTCTGACCCATGGCACGGACTCTCCTGTCTCTAGAACACTCAATCACTAAGTTACAGGGTCAAGAGGTCCCCATGCGGGAGATGGCTAACTGCATGGAGGCCGTGTGTGTGGTGGGGGCAATGGGGGTGGGATGCCTAGATTTCCATGATTCAGAGCTCCTTGGAGAAGGAGCCACAGGTCCATGCAGAAGGAAGCCACAGTCCTGTCTCCCAGAAACTCACTTGTGAACATGCCAGAAACACCCCAGGCCAAGCTACTGGGCCCCAGCATGCAGCAAGGCTGGGAGGGTCCTGGGGGTCAGTGAGTGCTGCCTCCAATCCAGAAAACACTTACTCATTAAATATGCACACACGAAGCCCAACTATGTTGGGATGGGGCTACATGCAAGGTAGTTCATTCATTCATCCATCATTCCCTCAATAACAAGTGTCTGTTGAGTCTGTGTGCCGGGCACTAAGCTAGGTGCTGTGTATCTAGCAGTGGATGAATCACACACAGCTTCTGTTCACATTACGATTCCAGTCAGACGTGGGGAAGGGAGACAAGTGGGGGGGGCAAAAGTAAACTTACAGTTGTTCATATAAAAAAAGAATACAATTAATTAATAATTCAAGAATCAAGTCTGTGTTTCAAGTACTCACAACGGTAAACCTACTTTTGCCCCACCCTGTATATGTTACAAATTGTGGTAGATATCACAAAGGGATCAAATTGGAGACAGATAATAATGGTGACAGGCAAGAGGCACTGAATCAGACATCTGAAGAGGACTGTGTTGAGATGGTGAAATTTAAGCGAAGGCCCAAAGGACTGGAAGAACTCAGCTAAGTGCATGTTGTAGCAACGGGGGGGGGGGGGGGGGGAGTAGTGGGGAGAAGGGGAGTCTCAATTGGAGAAAACACATGTGAAGGCCACTTGGAAGACAGAGCTGGGTGTGCTGAATAGAGATCAGTGTGGCTGAAACAGAGAGGGAACGGGAAGGTGGCAGAGCAGGGGCAGGTGGCCTCTGGGTCAACGCTCCGCTCTCAGCGCATGTCCAGCTTCAGATGACAAAGGCTTTGGGCCTTTGAAAGACGCAGGTACATCTGTGACCCTCCTTCCTTCCCTACTCCCCCATTTGAAATAAATGATGGTGCTTCATGTTGGCAGGTGCTGTGACGACAAGGATTATCAGGAACTTTCTGGAGAGTATTCTGCCATCCCTATCAAAACCCTCAAACATGTGCATGCTTTCTGAACCAGCAGCTTCATAGCTCAGAACTCTCCCTAAGAAAAGCACGTGGAGGCCTGTGAAGGAAAGCGTGTGGTAGCATCATTTGTAAAACGACACATGATCTACAAGTCAAGGACCGAGAAGTGATAAAAAGATACAGTCTTCCATAAGAAAGTATCATACGGCTATTAAGAACATCTTTGCAAAATGCTTTAAGTGAGTAGGTTATAATGAAATAATTAAAGGCGCATAGAGAGAAGAGATGAAACTGTGAGGAACTCCCACAATGTGGTGTCACAAGGCAGCGATGGGGATGCAGCATCACACAGGCGAGCTGCGGGCGGGCGACGCGGGGGGCGATGCTGCGGAAAGAACCAAGTCTCAGAGGTACAGGCACAGATCTTTACCTTTCTAATGAGATCTGTTTTTAAATCAAACAGCAAACAGCACATATATGATACAGATATATTTTTAAAATTAGAGGAATAAAAAATAAAAAATGTAGGTGTGAGTTATCTCTGGGGAGAGAAGGAGCACATGGGTTGACCTGAGTCACTAGTAATAATTTTAGTTTTTGGGTTAAGTGGTAGGTTCATAGTTGTTTATTGCATTATTTATAAATAAAACAAAAACAAGAAACAAAATATGATCATGTATAGGCCAGTGATGAGAGTGTGATGTATAGCAAGCATTGTGATAAGAAAATATAACAGTATGTGGTCTTATATCAATCGTATTAAAAAATACAGATACATAGAGATATACAGTTGACCCTTGAACAACTCAGGGAGTTAGGGGCACCAACCCCTGTGGAGTCTTAAATCGGAGTATAACTAGACTGAGCCCTCCACAAACCAGGATTCGCAACCACTGACCTGACCCTTGAACAAGACGGGTTTGAACTGCACGAATCAACTGAAAAACCCCCGCATATAAGTGGACCCACATAATTCAAACTTGTGCCTTTCAAGGGTTAAATGTATACCCACTGGAAATGGATGGAAAGCAATACATCAAAATAGTAATAATTATTTCAGAATGACTTTTAGAGTATCTGTACTTTTCTATTTCTACAATAAATTTATATTTTGTAACTAGTTTTAAAGAGAGATGGCCAATTCAAACGCTGACTATGATTTCTCAGGGAGCCCAAGAAGACCAGGCATGGGAGTGGGAGACCAACCCACAGTCCAGAAGGCTGATGTGGGTAAGGGCTGTGACTGAGATGTGGATAGAGAACCATGGGAGGCACCCCGACTCCAGGCCAAACCCCATTCTTGCACTTTCTACCTCCCATTTCAGGTATCAGCGTCTATTGTCTGGTTGTCTCACCCCCTCCCCTCCCCTCCCCTCAACATCTAGAAGAGATGCCTCCTTAAAAATGGAAATAAAGAAATAAATAGATCTATCAATCCATCGATCAATCAGGAAATTTCTTTTAAGTGAAGGTTTAAGTTGTAAACAATAATTACACAGGCATTGAGAGACGATCAGTGTCTTGTTCAGCCACTAAGTGGTAGCTACACTGTTACACAGCAGGGAACATGGATGTAAGGTCAGAACTGGGGCCTCAGAGGGCAGAGTGGGAGCAGTGCCTGGGGAAGGGACATGGGGCAACAGCATGTATACAAGTTCTCCGCCCCTCCACGGGGGCGCCTGTCCCCTTCAGCACTGTCAGAACTTGTGGGTAAGGCTGCCCCATTCTGGGACCCAGTAAGAAGGCCTCTTTGCCTCTCACAGCAAGCTAGGAACTCCAACCTGCACTTTCTTGGCCCCCATTTGCCATCATTTCCTTTCATTTCTCAATTGTTTGGAACTCGAGAGGCACTGTTTATTGGGAGCCCCCTTAGAGCAAAGGGGAGATGCAATGGGAAGAGGGGGGCAGAGAGAGCATAGAAGTCCATGAAGTTCAGGCTCAGGAGGTTGGATCTTGGCCTGTAGATCATGGGGAGCCATACAAAAGACTGTGTTTTAGCGGCTAGAAACCACACCTCACAGCATGTGCCTTCTTGGCCAAGAAGGCCTTCAATTTGCCTCTGCTCTGCATGGTTTGGTTATGTGCCTGCAACCAACTTAGGTCTCGGTGGTGCTGGTGGAGAAGGAAGCATGTGTGAGCATAGGCCACGTGTGGGCAGGGCTGCAGGTCTGTTTGTGAGCCCTGATGTGTAGGATCTGAGGTCCCTCTGTGGGCCCACGTCACTTGATCCAGGTGTGTCTGAATGTATTTGTGCCCCACATGTCCACGTGAGCCCATGGTTAGTGAGGGTGCTTGGAAAGAATGAGATCAGCTAATGATCCCCAAGTGCTCAGTCAGCACCAGGAGCTCTGCTGAGAGCTTTGTGTTCACTTTCTCATTTTTAGCCTCATAATGACACCATGAGATTAGTGCTATTATCTCACTTGACAGTGGAGAAAACAGAGGCACAAAGAGGTTCAGAAACAAATCCAAGGTCACACTTGTAGCAAAAGGTACATCTAGGGGCAGACTGAGCCTTTCTGATCCTGTAGCCATGTTCAAGTATGTCCCAATGAGTCTGGATGTGTGACCGTGCGCCATGGGTCCTCAGTGGCACATGTGACAAGTTTATCTGAATATGTGTGACCACACTGTGCTTGTTTCTCTATGTCCCCATAAGCACCCGTGTGTCCGTCCGTGTGTGCTCCTGGCAGCTGTCTTTGTGTCCATACATGTGTGTGTGTCCCAGTGGTCCTGTGCTTACTTGCATGGATCCACGTGTGTTTCTATGTGCCCGCCCGTCTGCACACCGTGGGAGTCGGGCAAAGCTCAGAGCCACATGTGGCTCTGACATGCTGCCTGTGGGGAGAGTGGCAGTTGCACTAATCCCGGTCTTGTGAGCCGTGTGCGCCTTCTGCCCGGTGAAGCCTGGAGAGATCCGACAGGCGCCTGCTCCACAACAGCAAGGCAGGCAGGCGGGCACGCTGCTGGGGGCCTGGCTGGGGTTATTTTCAGCAACCAAGGAGGCCCTGCGGCATTTAATTAATTCCACTCCCTATGTAAACACCAGCAAACACGGGGTTCCAGAGGCAGGAGCATGTCCCGCCTCGCATCCCCTGCGGCTGCCACCACGCGCAGGGACGTCACTGCGGTGACCGCCCACATGTGCCTGCGTGCTCGCCAGAATGATCCCGTCCGTTCTGCCATCGCATCTCCCAAGATCTGCTGCCAAGTCAGTCTCCCCGCCCCTTCCTCCACCCTATGGCATCTACGCGGCTCATGCCTCACCAGCTCTCTGCTGCACCCCTGCGAAAGTCACAGGGACTGAGGGGGGTCTCCGTTCTCAGCTCCCTCCAGTAGCCGACCCTCCTCACAGAGACCAAGGAAAAGGGGCTAAGCTTTTAAAAGGCTGGCACGTCTGATGTTTGGTTCAGATGGAGCAGTCTGTTGACCTTGACGTGCACGGGGGTGGCTGCCTGTGTGACAGTCACCTTGTGTGCAACACGAGAGCACCCACAGGAGGAGAAGGAGACCAAGATCCTGGGTCCCAGTGCTGGCTTCAGCAGGGACGAGCTCTGTGAGCACTGAACTACTGTACAATAAATACAAGAGGTGTGGGGACTCGCACAGACCTCCAAATCAGGTCCTGTGGGAACAGCCAGAGTGGGCAGTTCTGGGGGAATTTTCTTTTGAGTGAGGAAGGCGGGAGTGAGGTACGAGGCCTCCGGGGGCCAAAGCAGAGGTGCCTATCAGGAAGGAGGCAGGTAAGCGGTCCCTGTGGGCGTCAGGGAGCCAGGGATCAAGAGAGAGTCTCGGAGGGCGCAGAAGCTGCTCACTCCCAGGGCATGTGGCAGGTCCTCTACTATCTGCCAACAGTATGACCTCAGGCAAGTCACTTAGTGACCGGCATCTTTCCCCAAGTGTGAATGTGCTGTTATAAACTGGCAGATGATAACTATTACTCTAGGAGCTTTCACTTCCTAAAACACAGTGCTGGTGCTTCCCACGTCCTTGCTCCCTCACACTCCACGGCATCCCTACCCGCCCTCTGCATCCGTGCCCGGCCCCAGGTTGCAGGCAAGGAAATGGAGGTTCAGGACGTCAATTGTCTAGTCCAAGGCCACACCCCGGTTAGGCAGCAAAGGTGAAATTTAATCCTAAATCAGGCTCTCCCAGAGCCCTTGCTCTCACATTGCCTCCGACCTACTGGCCACACAATGGAGATAAAACTAGTGGGTGGGGCCTAGAAGAGGAAGGTGAGAGGAGATAGACTCAGTGATGGTGTAAGCATGGTCCTCCATCTGGGAGCCTAAGAGGGAGGTGGCTGTGATTTGGGGCTGCTGCTCTGAGATCCTGGAGGAGCTAGGAGCCTAAAGCCCTCAACTGTGTCACAAAATCAGGATATCTGGTTGTTTAACCAGATCCAGAATAAATAAAAGGCCCCAGGGCATATGTAATGTCTGCACCAAAGCAAAACACATTTACAATCATTTTGTTCCAACTACCAGGAGGCGGCTGCTCAAAGTCTCTGACAGGATGGCAAAGGCAAAGCCTCTGTTCAGTCTCCATGATGTCTCCCCTAGATGTGTAAATGCCATCAGGTTTCTCTTTACTTAGCAAGTTGCTTCTATTTCTTATTTTAGTGAAACTTAAAAAAGTATGCAGAAAGTATTTGGGAGGTCTATGCCCACCCCAACTTTTCCAGAAGCTCTGAAGTTCCTGAACCCCTTGATTTTCTCTCCATGGAGACTTTAGGAAGCTGAGCCTGGCAGCTTGGAAGGGGTGACTGTGCCCGCCTCCCGGGGCTGTGACCAGGTACATGGAGATGAATTCTAAAGGCAGCAGACCTGTGTTTGTGATGGTTATGCAATGAGAAAGCTGCAGAGCCATGAGCCTCATGCTCATAAATAGGTCTGGTTCTCCAGTCTGCCCAGAGTGGAGCGAAACTTTCCTACCTTTTTGAAAACAGTTGCTTTGGCCAATGAAAAGTGAGCGGAAATGGTGTTCATCATTTCTGGGTGGAAGCCCTAAAGCCCGGGTGAGAGCTGCCTGTTCCTGTTCTTTTTGTATGTGCCAGACAGTGGCTACTCGGAGGTCCCCAGCTGATTTGTGACAGTCAAGTAGCAGAGGTGAGAAATAAGCCTTTGCTGTTTGAAGCTACTCAGAAGTTTAGGGCTGCTCGTTGCTGCAGCAAACTCTACCTATCCTGACTCTAACCTCTCACAACCTACACACCTGCTGGTGGTCCAGAGAAGCTCACTGTGAAAGATGCCTCATTCATCCCAATCCCTCTGATGGCGTCCACTCTCCACCCCTACTGTTCATGCTCCACATGGCAGCCAGAGTCACCTTTCAAAGCCACAAAGCTGATCATAGCAGGGCCTCAAAACCTCTAGGACATGCTCAACCCCCAAACAGGATAAAGTTCAAGGGCTTCATGGACCTGGCCCCAGCTCAGCAATCCAGTCATGCTCTTGTCACTTCTTGCTTCATACTCAAGGCTCTATTCAGACAAAAACTGTTTTGCTCTTTCAAAGGTGCCATGCTTTCTCTCACACCCAGGGCTTTGCACATGCTGTTCCTGCCACCTAAAGCACTCTTCTCTGTTCCCCTCATTTAACTAATTCCTACGCATCCTTTGGGACTCAGCTCAGCTCTCATCTCCTTCAGGAAGGCCTCCCTGACTCTCAGGCCAGGCGTCTCTGCTCTTACAGCTGGTATCACTGTGTACTGTCTACTGAGTTGCAGACCCCTTTTGGGCTATGGACTCGTTGAAAGCAAGGGCTGTGCTTTGCTGTTCATGGTATCCCCAGTGCCCATTATAGCGTCGGCCACTTGGTAGCTATCAAGCACTATTGAATGAATGGACCATTAGTCCCTCCACACACTGGTCCTCTAACTGTGGGAGGGGTCAGCTGTTTAATGAAGCAGGGAAGCTTCCATACACACCTCCCCCCAAATCTTTGGCTTGAAGGGAGAAGGCAAGGAGTGTGTGGTGATAAATGGAGACCTTCCAAGTGGCTCTGTGGCCGGGACACTTGGAGGGCAGCAGCCTGGGGCCTCCTGGGGAGTTAATGGTTTTCAGGAGCAGTTTGGAAACTAGTCCCACTACCAGCCAAAACAAAACATAACCTCTCCAGGCCTCTCTGTCCCAAGTGCTCAGCTCAGAGAGAGCTCAAAGGGGCTTAATGAATTATTATGTCCACATTTCTTGCTGATAAATGACAGCCTCATGCTCCATTACCAAGTGCTGGTTGTAATATTTAATCAAAGTCTAGTTTCATGCATCAGCTGGTTTTGGAAATAATATTTATGGGTCTGGAATGCCTTCAACCTTCAGGCATATGGCCGAAGAGAATCATTGTTTTGTAGCTACTGGTCAAGAATACAGGAAGTGAGCAAAGAAACTTTGAAATTCATTGTTGCCTGCTCAACGCCAGGTCCTCTATTAGATGTCAGAGATGCCAGGATGGATACAAACTAGTTCCTTCAACCCCAGGACCCATCCTCAGGTCTAAACCTTTGCTCTCTGGTGCTTCTATCCTCTCCCAAACCCGATTCATCATCTAACCCATCAGTTCAAGTCCTGCCTCCTCCAGAAAGCCCTCCGTGACCAGCCCCCAGGGAGGTCCTGTTCTCTAAGCTCAGCTTGTTCTCTGCCTAACACACGCACACGTGCCGTGGTGGCTGCACTTTACCCCTGGAAGTCCTGGCCATCCCACACTGCTGTGGCTCCCCTGGGTTTGTTTGTTGTCTATCTCCACCTCTCCTTGTTGTTGGACACCTACTGGTGTTAGTGAAAGTCCATTTGATTAGACAGAATTGAATTTACAGCCTTTGGATCTTGCACACAAAGGAAGTTTAAAAGTTATCTGATTCTATTATAAATCACTCCCTGAATTTTGCTCTTTTCCCTGTGCTCCCTATTTCAGTGAATACGCCAAGCCAGACACCTGGAAGTCATTTGTGAGTCCTTCTGCCTCTTTTAATCATTCATTCATTCATTCATTCATTCAATCATTCATTCTTCCATTCCTTAAACAATTACCAAAAATAAAAATGAAAATAAAAAATAGAGGTATTATATGCTTCCTGACTGCCAGGCATGTGCTAGGAGCTGGGGGACAAACTGGTGAATTAGCCAGAAATGGTCTACTGGGATTTTACCTTCTATATGCTCAAATGGTTTGAACATATATAGATATGTTCCCAAGGCCACTGCCTTGGTCTGGACCTCTTCATCTCTAAGACGCTTCTAACCAGTCCCCTGCCCCCAGCCTTCTGTACCTCCACAACTTCACCACCACTCCTGGTCACAGTTTTGAGAACATGGAAGTGGGAGTGGGGTGGAGTGGAGAAAGCACGGAAGGCGAGCTCATGGGGGCTGGCTTCTAGCTCCCTATGTGAACTTTCCCTCTTGAAGCTTCAGTTTAATCAAATGCGAAGTGGGTTAATAATCCACACCTTTGTGTGGGTCTACCTGGGAGGCAGATCTGGAAGAAATACAGGAACAATTTACTGAGCAGGTCAAGCACATTACATGTATTAACTCAGTCCTCCCAACAATCAGAGGTGGGCAGCAGTTCCAATTACAACTATTCCCATTTTGCAACATGGAAACTGAGGCTCAGAGAAGTTAAGTGGCTTGGCCTGGGTCACACAGCTCTAAGTAGTAGAACTGGGATTCCATACACAGCATTGATTACCCCAGAGCCCAGGATCTTAACTTTGAGATTTTACTAGTCTTCTCAGTCTGTGAGGGTATCCTTACTAAGGCTAACGGCTTTATCTGCAGCTTTGAGTGGGATGGGGCCTGTGAGTCATGACTCAGTTTCCCCTAAATAGGGAACAAGAGACACCCTGTCTTAGGAGACACTCACACTTAAATCTATGGCTTTTCAAAATGTTTTCAGATGCTTCGTCGTAAGTGAAAGTTGTGAAAGCCCTGGGGGTGATTACAGGATAAAGCCAATAAAACAGTCTTAACCTGAGCAAAGCAGGTGGATCTTGCCAGGGACAAGAAGTGCCAAACGGTGGTATCACTGCAGACAGGGGCACCCTGGGGAAACGGTCTGCTTCATCTCAAGGTGGAAAACGGTGCAGAAAGGGTCAATCAGGAGGGGAGGGGGCCAGGTTCTTGTCTCCCAGAACTGCCTTTCAGTTTCTCCCCCCAAACCAGTCCTGGGTGCTCCCCACCACCCCCAGAAGCTTCCCCTCTCATTAGGACTTCTCTGACAACCCCAAGGATTTACAACGTGAAATGTTTCCATTTCCCTGACATGATGTCTCTGCTTCAAAGCGCCCGCGCCTGCCCTCCGGAGCCCGGGATGGCGGTGATTTTGAGAGGGAGACAAATGAATCAAGGGGCTGACACCCATCCCTTTCTTTTTCCCCCATAATACATCTGTTTATTATTGAACAGGGGCGCGCATGGTTCCGTGATGAATTGTCTTCTCCTCCATAGCCGTGTCCCCAGACGGCTGGGCAGGCTGAAGTGTCTTCCAGGAGCATCTGCTTTTGATCTCTGGTCCTTTTAAATCTCGGGTTAAAATCTCTAGCCTGACGGGCCTGAAAGGCAGCTTCTAGCAGCAAAGCAGCCTTAAAGCTCTTGGAGAGGATCATCTGGGTTCTCTCCAGAGAGAGCCCCACAGGACCCCTCAGAGAGGCTGAACTAGAGCGAGGAGCCTTTCTGCCTGGAAGAAGCCCCCACTTAGGGCCTGAAGGCGCCATTCTCATCTGTAGGTGTCATGTCCTTTGGGACTCGGGGACAGTGGGACTTGGGCTGCTCCCCACACCCCCTGGGCTGCGTGCTGCTTGGTCTCCGGGTTTTCTCTGAAGTGGCACTTCTTTAGGGAAGCTGCTCTTGACTACCTCCAAACTGGGCCACCTGCTCACTGAACCCAGGTCCCTTCCTCCCCGGCACCTGGCTAGGCTGCTTCTCCAGCTCCCCTTACAAGTGGGCAAGGCAATGTAACTGGCTGGCCAATGGAACACAAGGCTACTTGCAGGACTGGCCCTAAAACCCTCCCGTGTGATCCCTACTCTCTTGTCCCACAAATGCTGCCTGTGTGTCCCTGTCTAGGGCAGAGCCTCTGTCCACCTGGGTCCCCTGAGCTTTCCCTTGACCCAACATGAACACTCACACTGGGGCTGTGAAACAACTGAAATGTGAGCTTTGTTGTCACAACCATTAGTGTTGCTCTGGGTTTGGTCCCTGAGGTATTACAGTCCCCCTCCTTCTTCCCCCGCTCTGTGCTTCTTGATTGTGCTCAGCACCCTTGACGCTTCATTCTCTGCAGAATTCGTGTGATGTCTGTATCTCCCACTAGTCAGTGATAGTGGAGACCGTCTCTCTTTCATCTCTGAAGACATGGGCTCAACACAGCACCTGGCGCATAGTAAGAACCCAGTGAACAGCTGTAGGACAACTGACTGACTGGGTGATGGTAATCCTCCCGAGACCCACAATACACCTTCGTATTGAAGCAGAAGTACCAATGGAAGCTGCCAGAATGTGAAGCCAGGAGTCCTGGCTTAGATCCCAGCCCCATCATGCAAGAGCTGAGAATCTGGTCATCTCATGTCACTTCTCTAAGCCTCAGTTCTCCTTATCTGTTAACTGGGTACAAGTGGGAAAGAATAAAGGATGGAGAGTGTGTGGAATGTCAAGTACAATGTGTAGCTCAAGTCACACCAGCAGGAGGTAACCTGAATCTTAGAATGCCAGAGGCGGAGGTGACCCAGTCCACTACAAACTGCACAGAAGGTAAGGCAGATGTTGTCAGCAGACAATCAAAGTAAGACCCTGAGAGGCCTAGATACTAGGTCAAGGTTGGCAGCTGCTGAGAATCAGCGACCATCGATTCAGTGGGAGGATTACTATGGAAGTCTCGGGAATCCTGGAACAAGGTGCTTCTACCTCCACACACCTCCCCTGACCCCTGAGGCATGGGCTCTGGAGCCAGGCAACACTGACCAGCTGCCACCGACCAGCTGGGCCACCTCAGGCACCACCTTTACCCTCTCTGAGCCTCAGCTTCCCTGTGTTAGAAATGGGGGAGAGAGTCACATTTTAAAGTTGTGTCGACTAAGTGGGTTAAATTTTGTGAACGCGCCTGGCACCGTGTCTGACCTGGAAGAAGGCCTCCGTCAAGTCACTTATTAGCTCTCTCTGGTCTCTGAGCTTTTCGTTACCTGAGCGCTGTGTAAGTTGCTGCGTATCTCCACCTGGCCTCCTTTCCTCATCTGTACGGACGCCCTGCCTCCCTCGCCGGCCTGTGACGGCCAGTGCAAGCGCGCGTCACTGAATTGCCCGGTCTGCTCCCTACGTTAGTGGTTAACCACAACAACTACTGCTGGCGGTCATACTATCAGCGGCTGTGGCTGGATACGGTGAAGTATCCGAGGCCGAGCTGGATCGCAGGACGAGGTCAGGGTGGCGCCAGCAGCAGTGGTTGTGATGAAGGAGCCACAGCGAGGGGGGGAGAGGGGCTCGAGTCGTGAGAGCCCCAGAAGCGGCAGCAGCAGCGGTTATATGCTATGGGCGGCAGTGCAGCCACCGTGTCATGGGGGTAATGGTGGCGGTCATGGAGGTGGCAGTTACAGTAGAAGTGGCAGCAGTAACAGGCTAGCGGCAGAAGAGGTGACAGAGGTTGTCACCATGCTCAAGCCACAATGGCCTCCTTTCTGTTATTGGGCCCCTTGCAGCCTGCTCTCCTGGGAGACGCCTGTGTCACTGTGGCCCTTCCCATGGGTCAACCATCTACAGCGTGACCAGACGATAGACAGCATTTCCTCCAGGCTCCTGCTGCTGGGCAGCCCAAGTGTCCACAGGTGACAGGGTCCTGACAGGTGAGCCAACAGATCCTTTGGTCTGCTAAAGCCTCCTTAAACGTTCACCCAAAAGATTTCCTTTAGGAGCCTCTGAAAATCCCTACGCAAACTTAAGTGTCCTCTCCCCCACTGTCCCCTAACACTCATGGATTCAATGAATCGCTCCGGCTGCTGTGTGAAACGCGGACTCTGGGGGCTAGACAAGGGCGACAGGAGGGCACCAGTTAGGAGGCTACTTACTACACACCACCTCGGATGGTGGCTTGAGCAGGAGAGGTGGTGAGAGGCAGGGGGATCCCAGATATATTTAGAGTGTAGAGAAGACACAAATGCTGGTTGACTGCAGGTAGGGTATGAAAGAAGCAGCATTTGAGATGATGCCCAAGCTTTCGGTCTGAACCACGGTTAGAATGGAGCTGCCACTGCTGAGTTGAGAAGCGTGGATGAGAGCCAGCACTGGGACGCAGTGACAGCGAGAAATCAGCTGTTTGATTCTAACAGTTAGGTTTGAGATGTATGTTTGCAGTCCAAATGGAGATTCTGCCAGCTGGTTAGAAAAATGAATTCAGGGAGTTCATATGAATGAAGAATTTGAGCTGGAGCTATAAATGGAGACCTTCGTGTAGAAATAAAAATGGGGACGTGCAGATAAAGGAGACAAGAGCGCTGAGGACTGAGGCCTGCGGCCCTCCAAGGTCGGGTCAGGGAGATGAGAACAGCGAAGGAGAAGGAGCATCCTGGGAGGTAGCAGAGCCAAAGGGGGTAACGTTCTGGAGAGTGTTTCAGGAAGGAAGGTGTGCTGATAGGCTGAGCAAGATAAGGGCTGAAAAGTGGCCGCCCAATTTATCAACGTGAGTGCTTGGCGAGGGGGCGATAACAGCTGGAGGAGGGATCGCCCGGCTGGGAGGAAATCGAAGCCATAATCGGAATGCAGGCCATCTCCGCGGCTCCTGGAGGGCCAGTGCGATGAACCGGCAGGCATGGGCCAAGTCTCCAGTTTCAGGGCCCTGGGAAGTGCAATCTGACATGCAAAGCTTTTAAATTTTATGAGGGCATCCCGAGGAACGGGAAGGGGAAAAAGGTAAGCTGGTGGGGATTGATTTACGCTCACTGTGGAACTACATAAAAGGTGCCAGGGGTTCCAGGCACCCTGCACAAGCCACAGCGAGGTCAGCGGTGGAACCCATTCCATGGAGTCCATGTGAAATGTCATCCAGCCAGATGGCTCCTCAGCTGGTGGACACGTGTCATCTCCCCAGGGTTACCAAGAGGAGTGGATACAGGGACTGACGTCTTTGTTATTTTTTTGTTTCACAATTCAATTCAGTTGATCATACATTTAATTTTCAAATACCTAAAAAAGATTTGTTTTCTAGGAATTGTCCTCCCCATTCCAACTCCTGGCTTTACACAGGACAGAGTGCTTCCCCAGGGGTTTCTGGGAAGGCCAGCCAGAGGTTGTGGCCAGCACGTGGCAGTGAGAGTTAGGGGGTACCTTCTCACTCCATCACCTACTGGCTGGGTAGTGTTGGGCACGTAACGTAGCCTCGCTGAACTTTAGTTTCCTAGGTGTCATCTTTTCAGAAAAGCTCAATTCATACCCACCCTTCCCCAGGCTGGCATCCGTTCCCTTGACCACCTGCTCCTATCACATTTTGCCCTGCTTTTTAATTGCCTGATAGCTTGTTGATAGTTTGACTGTAAGCTCCTGAGGGGAGCACCTGTGTTTGTGACTGTGTACACTGTGCAAAGAAGTCACTAAACACACAGTTGCTGAATAAATGGGCAGTTGTGACCTTCCCAGGGTTATTCCAGGAGCTAAAGGAGAGAAGGTCTGAGAAAGTCCTCTGTCCATAGCATGACAGACCAGGGGCTCAGCAACGTTTGTGAACTGCCTGGATTCATCAGAAGGAAAGACTCAGAGCTCTGTGAGGGCTCAACTGTTCTGCCTTCCCCAGGATCCTGGCTCTGGGGACAAGGCCCCTAAAAGTGATTTTTGGGGAGACAGTGGTCTTTCAGGCCTCGTGCTATCTTCATAGTTGAGGACAGGTGCCTCATACCCCAACCCTCCCAAAGAACCTGCTGTGGATTCCCCCTGAGAGTTAATAGTGCTCCTCCTTGAACTTGCTTATATTCTCAGCCTGTAATTATTTATTCATTTATTCATTCAGTCGGCCATCCATCCACCTATTCATTCATTCACATTCCTTCTTTTCTTCAATAATTCAAACACTATTAGTGAGTGTTTAGTACATATGGTGTACTGCTCTGTGTTCTGGAGATACAGTGAAAAGCAGGGTGGGGGTGTTGTGGACACACATAACAAGAACACTTGAGACTCTATAATTGAGAGCCAACTGCTGGGTCCACGTCCTGGCTCTGACATTTAGTAGTGTGACCTTGGGCAAGTGCCTCAATTTCCATACCTGTATAATGGAGATATAATGGTCCTGACCTCACTGGGTTTCAGAGGATTAAATGAGTCGGTCATATAAAGTGCTTTGAGCAGTGCCTGACACATAGCCTGTGCTCAGCAATTCTGGCCATTCTCACAGCAGCGAACACAACAAAATCCCTGTCCTCACAGAGCTTATATCCTAAGGGGAACAGATAACAGGCACATAATACAGAGCTACATAATACCTGGTAGCAACAAAGAACTGCAGGGCAGGACAGATGTGACCAGCATGTGCTGCTCGATATACAGTGGTCAGGAGGGCTGTCAGGGAACGCGGCTTCTAGGCAGAGAAACAGGGAGTGCGGAGGCCAGGGACCCAGGGACCCAGGCCCCGCAAGACTGTCCACAGTTTGGGGGGAGGGAGCGTGCCTTTCTTTTATTTCCTCTGCACTCCCTTTCTCCAGCTGTGCAGAGCACTGGGTGGGATTTCAGAAACGCCTGTTATATCAGCTCACCAGCTCACAGCTCTTTTCTCTAGCTCCCACCCTGCCTTCATCCTTGCCCAAGCCCAGGGAGGTCTCATCCTAGTTGGGCAGGGCAAAGTGGTGAAGGGCCAGGAGTCCAGCCCGTGGGCTTCTGCTCGG
The DNA here is from genome assembly GCF_054644295.1 of Miniopterus natalensis. Lineage (NCBI taxonomy): Eukaryota > Metazoa > Chordata > Mammalia > Chiroptera > Miniopteridae > Miniopterus > Miniopterus natalensis. Next base: position 27,988,716 of record NC_142089.1, read on the forward strand.
CTTTATTTATCCATCTCTGTGATCTCCAGGGTGGTCCTGGAAGCAGGCAGAGAATGAACCTCCAGCACAATGAGTGAATTCCATGAAGGGCATGTCACTCGCAGTTGTCCTTCCATACAGCCCCCGGGGCAGGATGAAATGATGGAAGAGGGCTTCCAAGCCCCCCCCCCCCCCCCACTGACCACATCAGGTGGCAAACTTCACATGGAGGGCAAAGGCTCTGGGCACAAATGCACCATGGAGAGCGTCACAGTCAAGGAGCTTGGGGGACAGGCTCACTGGGTTTTATAAGTTTTGCTACAGGTATTTTCTAAGCATCTAATATGTCTTAGAGGGCCAGGGCTGGTGGGGCCTCAGAGGAGCAGGAGCAGAGGGGGGTCTCTGTCATGTCTCCAGCTGAGAAGGCAGGACTCCAAGGTCTTGAGTTTGAATTCCAGTTCCACCACTTACTTAGTGTGAGTCACTGGTAGTGACACCTTCCCTCTTTGGGCCTCACTGTTTCCATCTGAAAGGTGGGAGCAATGACAATCCCTGCTCATTTTGCCTCAAGCAGTGGAGAGCTGACCAATCATGATGATAAGAGTGACACTGTCTGTTCACATGTGGTGCAAATGTGAAGCCCTGTGTAAACTCCAAAGGTCACCTGGACCAGATGAGCGTTCCTGCATAACATGACTCTGGGGTGAGAGACGGTGGTTCCAGGTCCAGCCCTGCCATCTGCTAGCTGTGTGCTCTTGGGTAGTTCACATCTGAGTCTGAATTTTAGCACCTGTAGCTTGGGCTTTGGGGCTGCTGTAAAGATTAACTGAGACATGTGTGGGAAGGGCTTCTTTGGGAACTAGGAAAAGCCCGGCAGGTTAGCAGCTATTACTATTGCAGTAGATCATTTGACATAATTGACCACTGGGGCTAAAGGGGCTGCTCTTTTTGTTGTGGGAGGCTGGGACTTGAGGAATTCCCTCCCTTAGGAATTGGGCTCTGGGGGCACCCGGCACTAGGAGTATTTGAAGTTTGATGCCATGCTGGTTTTGCATGGGACATGTGACCAATTTTGCCTGCAGACAAGGAGCACCTGGGCATGCAGAAGGAGCAATGACACGATGGCAGCCTTCTCAGATAATCAGCTTTTGAGGAAAGGGAAGGTAGAATGTGGTAAATTTTTTTTATTACAAAAGGCAGGCCTACTACACTGTCCTCAAGTAACCTGGCTTAGTTTCAGGGTAAGGGCAAGCTTGGCCTCCATTTATTTATTATTTGTGGTTTCTTAAATCTGTCACTTTTAAAAACATTTTACTGACATAAACAACGCTTAAAAAATTTGCAGATGTCATAAGTTACAGCTGGACGATGACATAAACCAGTCAGTACCCAGATCAAGACACAGAACATTCTCTGTCACATGTCTGCCCATAACCACTATCTTAACTTCTAAAGCCACTGATTAACTTTTCATGTTTTCAAACTTTATATAAATGGAACTGTACAGTGCATATTCTTTTGCATTTAATGTCTCTTGAAAAAACCCTCAATATTATGTTTGTGATTATTTATATTATAGCATGTAACTGCGGTTCATTCGTTCTCATTGCTGTATCATATCCATTGTGAGAATACACCTCCCTTACTCATCCATTCTACTGTTGACGGGTAGTTTCCCACTGAAACTGTTATGAAGAGTGGTATTAAGAATGTTCTTGTATGATCTTTTGGTGAATATGTGTAAGTGTTTTCCACGGGGGAGTGGAGAGCCCAAGCTGGGGGCTATACTTATGCTCGGCTTTAGTAGAACCTGCCAAAGTGGTTGCACCGTCCATGGTATGCAAGAATTCCAGCTGTGAAGAAAGACATTTCCAATAAGAGAAAGAAGACAGGAGTAGAGTATGTGGATATGGAAGTGAGCATAGTGTGCCACTCTTTCTGCAAAGAATTCGGGGCACTGCCTGGTTACATGCCCTGTGACATGTGCTAAGGGCACAGATATGGTTCAGATGCAACTCTAGCTCAGGGCGATGGCCAGGCATGACCACAAGGAACCAGAATACCACATAGGAAGGCCTCGGGGAAAAGAGTTGAATCAATGGAAGGACTGGAACAAGGCTCCTGACCTCTTGCCTTGTTATCCATCACCTGTTCTAGCTCAGGTTTGCCTTGCCTTATGAGGTTTCTAAAAGTACATCTTAGAGGTTGGCAAACACTCAAAGAACTCTCAGGACAAAGTCAGCTCCTGTAGCCCTTGCCCCATTCCCAGGATGTAGATTGGACACTCTCTATGAACTCCCAAGAGAGGGAGATTTGAACTTCAATGCACAACCCTCATCACAGTGTAAGCCCCACACCCGGACACAGAGGCTGAGCCCAGGGAGATGCCATCATCCCCCCTACCACCCAGCCCAACACCCACTTCTCCCTGAAGTCACCATAAAGCACGGCCTGTATCTGGTCACTCCGTGTGAGGGCTGCAGCGAGCTGTGGGCTGCTCTGTTGAGCAGAGGGAAGCGCACACATTTTCAAGTTTACTAACCTCACTGCCTGGTAGTGGATGCCCGGGACTGCCCAGCCCTGGATCCTGCCACCCCCTCCTGCCACAATTAGAGAAAGGCTCCTTGTTGAGGAGAGGGGCTGGCAAGGCTGCTTCCATGCCTCACTCCCCCAAGACCAGGTGTTTCGCTCGGCAGCAAACCAGAGCTGTCCTGGAACCAACCTTGTTCAGGCTTCGACACCCCGTCCATCACCCTGGCTTGGCTGCAGGACCCAAGGTGCCAAGAGCAGGAGTTCGCTCCTCATTTATTTTCAGCATTCCCTTCTGGGGAGGCTGGAATAAAAGTCTCTTGGAATGTCAGTGCCAGAAAGCCCTTGGGTGCTCTTCTCTGCTGATGGGGACCCAGAGGGCAAAGACTTTCTCAGGTCCCACTGCTGGGGAGCATGGGGCAGGGATGGAGCTGGAGAACAATCCATGCTCCCCCTACCTTCCAGTCCCGCCTGCTGGTATTAGTGTTTGACTTCTCCTGGGGTCTGCCCATCTCCCCCAGCACTGGGACTTACCCCAGCAATGGAGGGGACAAGCTACCTGATGCTCTAGTCCAGGCGGCAGGACTCATTCCAGCCACGGCTGTCGGGGCATGGTGCCCAGCACCAGGCTGCAGAGGGGCACGTTGTGATCTCCAGTCCCAAACCGCAGGCCGTCCCTGCATCTGTCAAGTGCGATCGCTCCTGGGCCCCTGCCGGCCCCTCCAAACAAGCTATCTTTATGAAATGGAATGACTACCCTTCATATATTAAAATAACACCTCCCCAGGAAGGACCTCGCGTCAGGGTTGCCGCACAAAGGGACATTCACAGGCTGGCAGAGGGAAGCTGGCGGAGGCTTGGCCCAGGGCCCAGAGGGAAGAGAGGATGGGGAGCTTGGGGCTCTGGGGTTACAGACAGGAGGGCGGTTAAGGGGAGGCAGAGATGGGGGCTGTGGAGGCAGGCCAGGTTTCCTGAGTGCAACCCTGGGCTCGGCTGTTTCCAGCCTGGTCCTTAATGCCATGGTCTGCCCTGCCTAAACGTCCCCCTTAGACTGCAAGTGGGAACCCTGGCAGGGAGGTGGGGGTGGGAGACGTCTCAGATACCAGAACCTGCTTCCCAAAGACCCTATGGGAAGAGTGGGCATAGAAGGTCAGCCTGTGGGTCCACAGAAAGCAGGCAGGCTTGGGGAGCCTGGGCCGGCTGGTCTGTCTGCCTCCTGCCTCTGGGCTGAGCTCGCCCTCTCTGACACCCCTCCACCCCTCCACCTGAGGAAAGCAGCTCTAGATTCAGGTTGACCTGGGTTCTGACCCTGGTACTGCCTCTTCTGGGACAAGAGATTCCATCTTTCTTGGCTTCAGTTTCCTCACCTGAAATGTGAGGACCACGCAACTAATGCAAAAGATTTGTCATGAAGGTTAAACAAGAGAGTGGGCCAGTAAAAGCAGTGCATGCAGTAGGCTCTCGGCGTTGGTCTTCTTTCCTTACACTCTACCATGTATCAGGATTTTAAAGTAAGCTGAAATATTTAACTCAGCTTCCAGAGCTCCCAGCCTGGAGCTAGTCAGCAAGCTAGTTAGCATATCAGTTAGCAAGGCTGAAAAGAGGAGGAAGGCACTAAGCTTCTGGGGTGCCAGGAGAAGTACCACACTAATTTAGCAAATTCACACTGAGCCCCTACTAATTGCCAAGGACTGTTCTGGGTATTCAGTACACAAGAGGACAAAATCTCTGCTCTCCTGGACCTTATAGCCTATTGTGTGTCAGGGGGTGAGACCAACAGTAAACAAAAGACATAATGAGTAAATTATAGACCACGTTAGAAGGGGAGTGTTTTACGAAAAAAAGGAAAAGTGAGCCCGGCTGGGCGTGGCTCAGTGGTTGAGCATCAACCTAGGATCCAGGCGATCGGGGTTTGATTCCTGGTCAGGGCACATGCCCGGGCTGCGAGCTCGATCCCCAGTGGGGGCAGGCAGGAGGCAGCCAATCAATGACCCTCTCATCATTGACGTTTCTATCTCTCTCTCTCCCTCTCCTTTCCTCTCTCTGAAATCAATAAAGATATATTTAAAAAAAAACAACGAAAAGTGAAGCAGGAATGAGGGGATCGGAGCAGAGGGGCTGCAGTTTTAAATGAAGCAGTCCTTGAGAAGGTGACATTTGGATAAAGACAAGCAGGAGATGCCACTTTCTGAGGGCAGTGCAGCTGAAGCATAGGGAACAGCCAGAGCAGAGGCCCTGAGGCCGGCCCATGGACCAGCATGAACAGGAGGCAGCAAGGAGGCCAGTGCGGGTGACGCAGAGGCAGAGGAGAGAGGGGGGAGGTGACCAGAGAGGAAGAGAGTTGGGGCAGCCGAGCGTTTTGGGTTGCTGAGCATTTTGTGTAGGCCACTGTACAGGCAGCTATTTCTTAGGTCACCACAGAGGAGCGATGGCCCGTGAGGGGTGATGAGGAGTTCACTGAGCCGGGCAGCAGGAAGCCTCAGAGGTGCGTCCAGAGAATAGATGTTCCTCAGGTGGAAGTCCCTGGAGGGAGGCTGGTGAGACGGGGGGGTTTTTGATGTACATTCTACTTAAGGGTAAATTGCACCTAAGGAAGAAACAACCCTCCTCCTTTTAGGCAAGGTGGGCTCACCGTACCTCAGGCCCTGCATTCATGCTCTGCTTTTCTTCCCGGGTCCACACCATCACAAGACTGTTGGGGAGGGTTAAAACAGCACTTACAAAAATACCTTGCAAACCATAGCATCCTATACAAACAAAGGTGTTAGGCGTTGGTCTAATACAAGGGAAAATAACTGAAATTTACTTCTATCCTAAAAGGATTTCCTTCCATATCTACACCGCCCCCAATTCACTGAATAATCCCAACACCCAGTTGTGCTGGCAAAGTCCACGCTCAGAACACTTTTGTTGAATGAATGAATGAGCGGATCAGCAAATGATGGAGAGAAAGAATCCATGTATGAGAACATGCAGTCTCTTTGGACAGGTAAGTACAGGTGAGGGATGTGAAAAGGCAATTCCTCAGTCAGAGACTGTGACAGTGCTGGAGCCCTGAGCCTTAAGGATGGCTGGAACACAGGCATGACCTCTCCCATCCCCAATCCCTGAGCCTGGGCTGCCCTGGTGTTCCCTCTGATAAAGACCCCTGCCCTCTCACTTAGCAGGTGTCATCAGAACTCGAATGATGTGTCATTATACTTGATCTGAGACTCCTATTTCACTGTTGGGACACAAGGCTGAAGAGGCAGGCATAAGACACCTAATCTTCAAATATAGGACCTGGCCAGCTCCAAGTGCCCCCTCTCCCAGCAGACTTAGGGTTCTTAACACAGGGCAGCCTGTCCCCACAGAGGTTCAGGGGCCAGTGCAAAAGCTGTGAACTGGCACTAGCCGCGTATGTGCCATATGCCAAGCGCTGCACACCTGTTATTTAATGGGATCTTCACAACAGCTCTGCTAGGAGGTATTATAACCCCTTATTCTTAACAGAGGAAGAAACTGAACACTAGAGAGGTACAGCAACTGCCCAAATCACGCAGCTCGAAAGTGGCAGAACCTGGAATTGAATGCATGTCTGATTCCAAAGTCTGTGCATTTCCCCAAAGGCGGCCTCCATTCCTCTGCAGAGCAAAGCACTGGGATCTCTAAGGCCCAGACCTGGCCTAACAGTCCATGTTCTCTAGAGGGAGGACATGAAAACCTAGTTTTCTTCGTGCTAAGTGCTCGACCGGCCAGGGTCAAGGCTGAGGCTGTGGCTGGGGTCAGGTGCGTGTGGGAGTTTGGATTCAGCCTGAGACTATCCGGCAGCATTTTTGTCTCTGTAAAATTAACTAACCATGAACCAACTGGAGCCATCCTGCACTCTCAGCCCAAACCCCATCTTTTGAGAGAGAAGAAAGCAGAAAGGGGTGGGAGTGGGCACCGGAGTAAGGAGCCGGATCTGAAGGGGTCCTATTCAACCTTTTATCCATCATCAAAACCCTCTGTCATCAGGGTCGCTGTGCCCGTCTGTCCCATAACATTTACAGACAATCATAAAAGGGAGGGTAATGACCGCAATTACAACTGAAGGACTGCTTTAATGAATATTAAACAGCTTTGAACATCAAAGTATTGACTGAAGTGGAAACCTAATATCTCTCCTCCCAGCCCCTTCCACCCGGAGAAAGGGCAAGGCAGATGGCCTGGCCTTCTGCGGGGCTGTCAGGAACAATTTGCACGAGTCACCAAGTGGCACTTTGAACAAGCCCTTCTGCGTAGAGGCCGGCCCAAGAAATAAAGGAATCTGCCATTATCCTCTCTGCAGCAGTCAATCAGCAGGGGAGGAGAGGGGCCGTAGCACAGAGGAAATCTGGAGCCCATGAGAAGCACACAGGGTGTCCCCTCCTAGGGGAGTCTGCTCAGGTCTGATGAGAGAAGATCCTGCTCAGCCAACGCTGCTCAGCAGCAGGGAGCGGGGGCCATGCCACCTGGCCAGCCTCCTCTCGCTCCCCCAGGCCTCCCAGGCCCCTTCCTGGTTCTGTCTACCTGAAAGTCCACTGCCACAGGGCAACCGCCATCCTTCCTGCCTTCACTCAGTCATTCAGATATTTAGGGAATTGAACAAGACAACCCCTGAAGGAGTTCAAGACAGGCACTGAAGGAGTTCAGAGCCTAATGGTGGAGACAAAGGTACAAACAGGTCATTCTGTTGCAGAGGGATAACCGTCTAGGCAGACTCACAAGAAAGAGAGGGAAATTTGGTTCAGGACAGGGGAAGAGTGCAATTAAGGCAGATCTGTGCCCTCAAAGCACCCAGAGCTGAGTTAGGGAAATGGACATGTCAGCAATCTGTAGAACAAGTGCCACGTGAAAATCCACGAGGAGGGGTAGTTGGGACTCTTTGACCAATCAGAGAAAGCTTCAGAGAGGAGGTGACTCTGGAGCTCGGGATGGAAGAGGGAGAAAATGATTTGTGGGACAAGGAGGCATAGGGCATCCCAGGAACAGGCAGCCAGTCTCCCAGGCTAAGCTTCCCTCCTCCTGATTGCCTCCACCCACTCCTACTCCCCCAACACAGCCTTCTCTTCACCAGGTCCCCACGTTGGCCCTGGCACGTGTTGCTCATGAACTGCCGGAAAACTTAGACTAAGCCTCCCACAAGCTGCATCTTCCCGTGTTGGCCTTGGCCAGCCTTTACCAAATGTTTACTGGGGTGGGTGTGGTATGAGGGACAGGCACTGTGCTTGCTGCTTGCTCAAAGGACCCTTGTAATCTCCTGGCCTTGACATTAGTGAGGAAGCTTCTGCTCCTGCTCCAGGGGCCAGGTTCTCAGGTGTGTACTTCTCTTGTAAACCGGGATAGGAGGCACAGAATAAGAGTTCATTAAATGGTTGTGGAATGAATGAGCAGCCTCTGTGTTCCAGCAAACAGAAGACCAGGAAAGAGCTGACACCCTCCCTCCCCCAGGAAGGAGCCGGAGTCCCTCACAGGCCACTCACGGTCCCTTGCAGTCTGTCTCCAGCGACCCTGCAGGCTCTTCGCTTTGGATCCCCAGCCACTCTGCCCTCTAGGTCCAGTGCTGGGTGATTCAGCTTCCTCTGATGATGGAAATTCTATAATCCATCAGCATTATTAAGCATACTGACTGCTGAACACTTGAAACGTGGCTAGGGCAACTGAGAAATTGAATTTTAATTTTGTCTAATTTTAAGGAATTTAAATTTAAACAGCCACATGTTGCTAGTGGCCACAAATTCATCATGGTCTCTCAAACGTGCCAAATTTTTTCCATGCCTCTGGGCCGTGGTGAATATTGTTCCCTCTGCCTCAAATGTCATTTCCCTCTTCTCTGTCTAGTTTCACAATGCAGCTCGAGATCAGCTTCTTGGAGAAAGCTTCCAAGGCTGAGTGAGAGGCCCTTTCTACTTCCCACAGCTCCTGAGCTTCCTCTGGTCACAGCATCCACTGCGTGTAGTGTTGCCTATTTATTTGTCATCTCAGCTTCTTGCCCAGTGATGTCTGAGGGCAAGTGCCCTCTGAGGGTATGCATCCTATCATCTGGGGACTTCTGCACACCCCACATCTGGAGCTTCTGCACATCCCTACTCCTGGGGTCTTCTGCACACCTACCCCTGGGGCTTCTGAACATCCCTAGACCTGGGGCTTTTGCAACCCTACTCCTAGGGCTTCCGCACACTCCCTATGCCCTGATCTTCCCTGAGGTCTAGCTGTGCCTCTTCTCCCCAACTGAGCCTCAAGGCCTTGGTGGCCCAGCTATGAAATGTTGGACAAGAAAAAGGGATGGGGATAATTTCTTAGGGCAGAAATGTGTATTGAGGGGGCTCCTCAGGGTGAAGGAGCTGTGTCTGCTCATGTCTGTGTCCCCAGTGCCCAGCACAGAGCCAAGCACAGTGATGGAATAAGGATTCTGTGAGGAGTGATGGAGGGACTAGGAGCTACCTGGGGTGAGTCAGGACTTGAGAGCCCAATAAAATTATTAGAAGTCAAAGGTCCACCTACAAAGGGATTCCTGGGGCTACCTGGCAAGGGCAGTTAGAGCTTGGTGGGGGGAGGGGCTCTGAAACTGGTCTGAAGGCAGGTGGAGGGAGTTCCCTCCCCAAATCCCCCAGGGTCGCACATGCCTCCCATTACCATAAATGAGAGTGGCTGCTAAATCCCACATTAGGCTAAAAACTTAACACCTAGTAAATATTATGAATCACATGTACCCCTAATTAACCCCCACTGCCCCGGACCACAGGCTCCAGCAGGCCAGGCTACAGGATCCGCCTGCCTCCACGGGCTGCTCTCCCTTGACCATAACTCACTGAACACAATCCCTGGGCCAGGCCCTGCGTGATGAACCCATGACTCTGAGCTCCCTCAGGAGCTCACCCTGGGGAAGGAGATGGGTATATTCTTCTAAAACCTAACTTGAGCATAAAATAGCATGAAGCAGGCAGGAGAAGCTGCAATAAGGTACTGAAGGGAGATGGATGTTTGCAATGGGGAAAGGAGGGAAGCCTTCCTGTAGGAGGAGAAATCTGAGCCTGACCTTGAAGAATGGGGAGGCAGGATGCACTAATGGGTCAGGGTCACGGAGGCCATTAAAAGAGATGGGACAGGTTGACCATGTGGGTTGGGGGAAGCACAGGGTGTGGGAGAAGCAGCAAGGAGTGTATGAAGCCCGGGCAGGAGGGGAAAGGGCAAGTGGTGTAGTCAGCAGGGGCACCTAGCAGAGGAGTTTAGACTTTATAAGTGAAGACCCTGATGTACTGAGTCCTTTCCCATTCTGGGAAAACTCTTATTGGAGTAATCCCCAACCCCTATAAGAAACCATGTTACTGTGGTTACAGCAATAGAGCAGGAAAATGCTGCTGCCCAAAAAGTCCTCTAACCAAGTGCCTAGGATATGTCATCACCTCCTCTCTCTCCTCCAGGACAACCCAGCACAAGAGGGAGGAGGGTCCTAGAAAGTCGTGTCAACCCACAACCCAGTGGAGGACTCTCTCCCAACATTCATCCCTGCCCTTCCCTCTGCCAGAATGCCCCAAACATCTCCCACCATAAACCTACCTCCAGGCCAGAAATCCCACCACTGGTGCCATTCTTCCACTTGAGTTAAGCCTTGCCCCCCTGATATTATATACTCTGTTCTCAAAATATTAATTCCTCCCTCCTCTCTCCCAATATAACTGACTCCTAATGCTGCAGATCACATAAATTTCAGTAAGCTTCCCTTCAGATTAATTAGATTTAATTCAACATAATTCAATTCAACAGAAACCAGTCAACATTCTGAAGCTGGAGCCTGCGGCTTGGAAGGCAAAAAGACGGAGCAAGCTCTCCAGGAGCTCACAGTCAAGAAGGAGGGGAGGGGAGGGCAGGGGAGAGGAGCTCAAATAACAAGGGGGCTTGAAAGATCCAATTAAGTGAGGCAACACACGTATAAGTGTCTGGTTTATACCTGGAGGGTCTCAATAAATGTTTGCTAATTTTAAACTCCACCCCTTCATTTTTCTCAAAGGATTCAAGTCTTGGGGGCACTGTGGTGAGAGGACAAAGAGAACCACCTTCCGGGAGAAGCAGGCCTAGCCAGGGCATTGGAAGCTGGGGCTGGGGAAGGGGTGCTAGCTAGGTGTCTGAACAGGAAGCTGTCTGCAGTCTCCTGACTCAGTCTCCCTCTTTGGGCCTGTTTCTGGGTGGCGTTCTCTGGGGAGTCAGTGTGACTGCCTTCCCGTCCCAGGTACCCTGCATCTATCTGGTCCCCCAGCCTCTTGTGGCTGCATTTCCACTTCAGATGGAAATCGGCCTTTTCCCATCCTTTAGGGCTGACCCTACGTCTCCCACTCTGTTGCTCTACAGAAACCCTCATCCTTTTATTTTTCTCTCTCTGCACGTCTATCTCTCCATCTCCCTCTCTCCGTCCCCACTTTCTCCTGTCCATCCTTTCTGTGCTTCTCTTTCTCCTCTCCCCCTCCCCTTGCCAAGCCCCCGGTCTTCCTGGCATGTGTGTGTAAGAGCACACTGACATGCACACATACATGTCTCTAGCACTGGACTAGTTTCAGAGGGAAAGAGAGGGGTGCAAGAAAAGGCTCTGGTTCTGTGAAAGGCTTACCTACTGGCTATCAAACCCTACCTTTCCAGCCCGTCCCCCACGCATGCCACTCTGAGACCCAGGCATTCTGAGTTTTGACTGAGTTTGAAGGCCTTCACAGCTCTACTGCTGACTCTCAATTTTCTGTGTCCTGAAATGAGTTAAGGGTGGCTCAGAGAATGGGACAGGCTTGACCAAGGTCATGTCACAGGCCCATGGCAGAGCTGGGATCTGAAACCAGGTTTGCTGATGTCAGCTCTGAGGGCTCCCCCCTCCAATGCCCTACCTGCAGCACTAAGGCCCCATGAGAGAGAAATAATAACAGCTACGTCTTTGGTGTTTGCCACGTACCTGGCACTGGACTCAGTGGTTATATGACTCATCAAAGAAACTTATAACTCATTTCATCTTGAGTTATAACAAGCCTGTGAGGTGGTTACTATTATTTTTCCCATTTACAGAAGAGGGAACTCAGGCTCAGAGAGGTGAAGGAACTTGCTAAAGGTCAACAGTGGTAGGGCTGGACTGGGCCCAGGCCATCCAGCGCCAAGCTCCATGCCCCTTGCTGCGGCGCACTCATGAATGTCTTTCTGAGAACCCAGGGATTCGGATCGTGTCCTGAGTGTGCCATTCCTCCTCTGCTCTCAAGATCTGAGCATCCCATTCTCCTCTGATAGGGTTTGAGTGTGCAGGCTCCGTCAAACCTCCCCATGACTCCAAGTCTAGACCTGCTAGGCTGCAACCCCGCTTTGGTGGCAGCCTGACTGAGGGCTGGCTGCCAACCCGTCCCCCCCCACCCCAGGAAAGTGAGATTTCTTCACAGCGGCTCCTGCAGTTCAAAGGAGAAGGGGCCCAGAATCTTAGTGAGGATGGTTTATATTATGACAGGTCTGGGAACCTTAAAAGCAAAAGACAGCTTAAAAATGCAGGTCCCTTGGCCTGACTTGTGAGGGTAGCCAGGAGCCTGGGTGACAGGGACCCTGCCAATGCCAAGCCCTTGTGCTGTCTGTCTTCCTCTGGCAACAGGCACGATGTGCCCGAGACACACACTGCCTGCCCAGGTTCAGCCCCTTCCACGGACAATTAGGGCCTGTCACTGGAATAGGTTTGGAAGTCTCCTGCTTGCACATGACAGTCTGTCTCCAATAACACACATGTTCCAGGCACAAAAATGTGGCTATTCAGGCACAGATGCCATAACCTCCAGCAGCTGGGGCTGCAGGGCCCAGGCAGCCCTGGCAAATACATTTTCATACTTACTGGAAACACTTTCTTTCATGATGAGGGATCTGTTCATTCGTCGGCTGGGCCACTATACGGCTTTTACAAGGGAGTTTGTGGTCAGCGGGTTCTGATTGCTAAGCTCTCCTCAGCCACTGTTGAATAAAGGGGATATTTAACCAAGAACGGGTAGGCCCACCTCTCAAAGAAAATTATGAGAATAGAAACTAATATAATTTCAAAAATTATTTGTTGAGCACTATTCTACTTGGTGTCAGATACCCACCGACCACCCTTCACATTCCCCATATCCCTTCTACTTAATAGATGAAGAAAGGGAGGCTCAGGCATAAATCAGGGCTTGAGGTTGCCCCATAAGTATGGGGGGAAGCTGGGATCTGAACCTGACTTTTGGGCCTGATGCTTTTTTATTATGCTTAGGAATAAGGAAGGAGCGACTGGTCAGGGTTTTTGCCGCCTCCTTCACTATAAGCCTTCTGGATTCCGTTTCCTTTCTCCTTGGAAAGTCGCCTTAATAAGTCTCCTTGGAAAGTCCCTCGTCACATGGGAGGGAAAGTCGACTTTCCCCCCCATGTGATGAGGGAAACTTGAGGATGATCTAAATGTGCTCTGTGGCCACCAGAAATGGTACCACGGACACATGTTCACTGCAGTGGAGAGATGCTCATGAGCTCTTGCGCACTGGATGAAGGACAGTATGTACAGCCATGAGTCCGTTTTTAAATACGCATTCATCTACATGCACACACACGGACACAGATTTGCATGGGGAAATGTCTAGATGGCTCCACATCAAAGGTTAACAGTGTTATTCCGCCAGAGGGTGGAATTTTATAATTTGTTGTTTCTGTCTTTTGTAAAGATTGCATACTCTATAATAATACATAGCAGTACGATTTTAGAGGAGAAAGAGGAAACTTTGTAATCAGATCACTAATTGGGTGAACTCAAGCAAGTCACAAAGTTCTCCAAGCCTCAGCCTCCTCATCTGTAAATCGGGCTCATACCCAGGACCACCAGGGTTGTCACTGTCCGGTAGATAAGCCAATGGGTGCTCAGCCTGTCCTGGCTCTTACTCTTGGGCTCCTGGCCTCTCTCTGTCTCCCATTTCCAGTCTCTCAACACATCCTCTGTCCTTTCTCCCTCCATCCATCCTGCCTGCCGCTTTCACTCCTCCAACCTCCTGCCAGCCTCTCTGGCTTTTGCTCCAACCTACGCTGGCTGAGAGCCAGGTGAGCTGCACAAAATCCACAGATTTCCCAGTTGGGCTGCAGCAGGCCCTGCTTGGTCACTGCGAGCCTCCCCTCACTTACCGGGATGGTTTTGGGAGGGGCAGTCCAAACATTCTGGAACACCTGCCTCTTGCTGCCCTTTTCGATGCCTGCTCTGCAAAAAGGCCAACTTTCAGGGAGGCCTCAGACGGCTCTGGGTGACTGCAGCTTCTGGACTCACTTTACGGAGCTGCGGGGCTGGCAGAGGGGCCGCACTGAAGGGAGGGCTTCCCGACCCCCTGCCTCATTTCCGGCTGCCCTCTACTCCCCACCTCCCCGTCTAGCCTCCTGAATGCACGAGGTATTGGTCACCCTTTGCCTTTGCTCCTGACATTCCTTCTGCTGAGTCTGCTCTTAACAATATCTAACATCTATTTAATCCTTATGGATACATGTTATAATTGTCACTTTAACTGTATGAGATGGTTACTCTTACTAGCCCCCTTTTACAGATAAAGAAACTGAGGTTAGGGAGGTTAAAAGGCTAAGAAATAACTAATTCATCCTCCAAGACTGACTTCCTGAAAGCATGGGAGGCCTTTCCTGACTCCCAGCCTGGGTCAGGGCGGCATTCTGATGGTTTTCTCCACCAGAGTGACCCGTGGAGACCCCCTCTGGACAGGCCTGGGTGGGATGCCCACCAAGATGGATCTGTCCAGAAACTACTGGTCCAGTTATCTTTTTCTTCCCGGGACCATGTTAGGATAGAAAGACACAGACATTGGGGAGCAAGTGTCTTTCATTCTTAAGGGGGATGAAAGCCAAAGACTTCCCGAGTCATTGAAACTTCTGAGATCAATGTACCAGCCACACGTGGGTGAGGCCTTGGACATGGGTCCAACATGGTCCCTGCCTCAGGGAAAGATCAGGAGTTCCTGTGAGAGCCATGTGTCCCTCATGAGGCCACATGCTTCCAGAGGGAAAGCCCTTACCTCCTCTATCCCGTCTCTCCTCCAGGACTGGCTGCATAATCTGCAGGGCCCAGGACGGAATGAAATGATGAAGAATCTCACAGTAGTGATAGCAGAGCATTAAATCAAGCACGGGGCCCCGTGTGACCACGTGGGCCTCTCACTGATGGAGCTGGCCTGCCCTATTCGGCGCCCAGCCCCATGCCCTACGCATAGTAGGCAAGCAGGCAGCAGTGAGAGTGGACAGAATCTGTGTGGCTCATGCAACCCACAGCACTCTGGCCTCATCATCAAAGCCGCTGGGCTGGAGGTAGTTCTGTTTTTCTTTTCCCCAGACTCATTTCTTTACATCTCTTGGAGGAGGGGGCTGAGGGAAGGACGGGGTCAGGGGCTAGAGGCCACACAGAAAATACACTTCCCTGGATGAGTGAGTGGGCAGGAGCGAGCAACAGGCATTTCTGAGCCATTCCCCTTCTTGTTTCTTGCCACAAGATATAAACTAATCTATTTAGTTAGAAAAACATGGTTTATTGCAATCTAAGTAATTTGTATTTCTTTTTCTACCACAAGATGTAAACTAATCTAGTTAGCTAGAGCAAGTTGGTTTAACTGAATTCAGAGTAATTACCCTCCAAAGCAAAGCGATGTGTGTGTTTTTTTGGTTTGCTGGGCTTTTTTTTTTTTTCTTCCTTCCCAGTATTCAAAGGTTGGGACGCATGTGCACTTATGATTAAATAAAACCCAGCCGTCTTTTGGTTTGCCGGGGCCTTGGCCTTTCTGGAGGGTCTCAGCCCCCATCAGCACCACCTGGGATTTCCCGAAAATGTGCTGGAGGTGGCATGGAAAATCCAGTATGTGCTCTGGTGGAAAAGCAATTTGTAACAACATTTCCTGGAGCAGTCAGTCGAGTTCCAACTCATAGGAGGGTATTTACATATGCTGGGAGGGACGAAAGGGCAGCCCGAGCCTGGGAAGATGGACGTGGGCTTCATGTGGTCACTTCAGGCTGTGGGGGCTCTCCATGGTGGCCCCTGTGTGCCTGGCCCTGTACGACAGAACTCCCTCCACCCAGGCCGGCCGTGTCCTAAGGGCTGGTAAGGGTGCATTTCACGCTCCTTAGCCGTTACTCTCCCCAAGGCCAGGGAAGAAGACCTGGGGGTCTCAGAGGGAGGAAATGACCCGTCTGTGGCCTCGGAGCTGGGAAGAGCCCAGGCTGACCAGGCAGTGTGCCCAATCCCAAGGACACACCCTCTGCAGCAGGTTGCTGACTATTCCCCAAGGGGCTGGACAGCTGGACTCCGAGAAAGTCCTTTCCCCTTCACCAATTCTGTTTCCCCACCAGGCCCAGCGTGGTCTCTGTGAGACGGTCTTTTCCCTCTGATATTTGGGGAAAGCGACTTCCTCCTCCGCAAGTGCCTCTTCTCCACGCTGACCCCTGGTTCTTTTCGGTCCTCGCAGCCCCCTGCCTCACTCCCACCACCTCCTCTAGACACAGACCCACTCTCTCCTCAGCACCTGTGAGTACTGGAGAGGGCACAGCCTTTTATCCAACTGCCCTGTGGGCTGGAGACATGATCTGGCTGCAGTAAGCCAGCATGGCGCCCAGTGGTTACAGAAGAGAGACACCTGGGAATGACCTAAATGACACCATTTGTAATGGCAGAAAGACACTCGATAAGAAACCTTCGGTCTGGTGGCTCACCTGAGGTCTATTCTGCCCCTCATCCTTAGGTCAGGTGTGCACCCTGCCCCACCAGACTTTAATAGACGGTACTCAAGGTGGCTGCTTTTTTGTGCCTTGAGGTCCCATCACAGACCCTGGATGGGAACTTTGGTGTGGCCAGCACCCCATGGATGTGAACACCTATCAAAGTGTAGAGTCTCCACTTTCTCTCTCCCTTCCTTTCCTGTCACTCTGCCCCATCACCTAGCTTTGGAGAAAAGCAAACATGTCTTTTTGATTGACATCAGTAAGGCAATAAACAATAAAGGGACTTATGGACAGAAGGGAAAAGAACCTACTGTGCGCCTACACAGGCAAATATCTCTTTTCATCTTCACATAAACGCTAATGAGGGGTATTACTGTTGTGATTTCATAGATGAGGAAACTATGATGGTTGATCAATTGCTCAAGTTCAGCAACTGAGACACCCAAATGCTGAACCGAGCCCCACCTATCTCCATATCCCGCGTCACATCCACAGCCCTGCGTGGCCGCCTGCTTGGGTAAGGGGCTGGAACTCCTGACTGTTTCAGCTTCTAGATTCTCAGTAGACTTCCCCGTATTTCCAGACACATCCACAACAGGGCCTGGATAACTGGAAATGAGGGAGATCATTCACCTTCGAAAATACCCCTAGCACCTGAAAGATGAGGTTGAGAGTCCCCTGCCAGTGTCCCTGAAGGCCAGGCCAAAGACCACAAACACCTTCCTTCTCAATCACCTTGGCAAAACGACTCCTGGCCCAGCCCTTGAAGGCCAGAGCCAGCTCCAAGAATGTGAGCGTGAGGCAGACACCAGAGCATCAGGAAGAGGGTGGGATCTGACCTGAAACCTCTCACACACAAATGTTTTTCTTAGGGAATTTCCTCCCCTCAGCTCTTTCTCTCAGGTTCCCGTCCTGGTGACCTGGATGGATTCTGCTGAGCCTGCGAGGGGGAGAGCAGGCCTCCTGGGGAAGGCCATGGAGCTGGGCGCAGCGTGATGGACTGTTGGAATTAATGAAGGAAGGGGCCCGAGCCAGCTCGCTTGCCCATGGGCAATTTTAGCAGCAGTGTGCAATTGGATAATTGAAATCAGGGCTGAGTGCTGGTATGCAAGGAGCCGGCTTCCAATACAAATATAGAAGACAAATCCGGCACCCACTAGGCCTCTCTCCCTCCATCACCAAACCTTCCAGAGTGTCTGGGTCCAGCCCCCTGTGGAGAGAAAGCGCCTGTGCATTGGCACGGTTGCAGAGGCCCAGTCAGCAGAGTCTGAAACTGGCCATGGAGATGGAATTACCCTTCTAGTGGGCCCCGGGGCTCAGTGCTGGGGGTCCATGGTGAATCACATAGATGTGGCCCTTTGTGCCCAGTGCTGCGGGTGCTGACCTGGTTATGTAACTGTTGCAATTAGCTAGTTATTAATAATAGGAAAGGAGCAAGGGGAAGGCCAGATGTTATAGGCATGGTCATTTGGGCAGCTTCACCAGGAAGCTGCAGTTTTACACTTCCCGGGGGACCACCTGCAGATTACTGGGGAAGGGACTGGACAAAGAGGAAGATGGGCACATGCACAGTGAGTCAGGGTGATGTTGGGATGGTGCCTACTGCCAGTCAAACCTGGGAACAGAGATCATTGGCCAGAGGGGGTGGGGACACTACAAGCCTGTGAAAATTTGGGAATACAAAATCACCCTAACAAAGGAGCTCTCTCTCTCTCTCTTTCTCTCTCAGCTCTCTGGTTCCTGGTTCCTTTGGCTTTGCTCCTGCCCGTATTCTCTCCATAGCCACGTGGCCCTGTGGACCCCACACACAATGGACTAATGGACTGCAGCGGGTAACGCAAACTAAGCTAGCCTGATGCTGGATTGGACTGTGTCCCAACATGGAAAGGAAACTCAGGGCAACGGCTTTGATCTTAGATCCACTGAAAGTAAAATGGGACTTTTTCTATGGTGGGGTGGAGGGAAATGGGACCTTGGAAACTCCAATAAAGCTTTCTACCATATCTCATCCTCCTATGCAAATCTCAGAAAATTCTCTTTCTTGGTACATCGCAAGAAGCCCACTCCCACCAGCAACCAGTGGAGACCAGGAGAGCTCCCTACCTATAACAGACTTGGTCCCTGTCCTCCGGGGAGACACACAAAAACAGCCCACTCCAGTACAATAAGGTAAATTTCACAAGGCAGGTGTAGCAGGAATGGGGGAACCTGGGAGCGGGGGGGGGGGGGGCAGACAGAGCTTGCTCAGCCAGGTCTTCTGAGTACTTACAATAGTGCCTGGCACACAGTAGGTGCTCAGTAAACTTGTCTGCAACTAAAAAGAGTGAGACAACTGAGGAAGGGCATTCCAGGCAGAGAGACTTCACACATAAAAGTTCACACATAAAGTTGGGAGGAACAAGAGACAGGGTGACCTGTGTAGGAGACTAGAAGCAGCTCCCTAGAACAGGGCCTCAGGAAGTTGGGGAGCAGGTGGAGGCTATAGATCCTTCTTAAAGGCCCCGACAGTTGAAAATACAAACTCAAGGTCACACAGTCTCTCGGTGATGGATTCCAGAGCCAGAGGCAGGGGGTTTCACATTTAATAAGTGTGGATTATACCCCAGGCTCTATGCTGGTCATTTATATATGTACATGTACAAGCTGCCTCCCCCAGTCCCATCCCATGACCCGCTGAGAAAATCTTTATGGACCCATTTTACAGATGAGTAAAGTAAGACTCCAAGAGGAAAAATAAGGTACCTGAGCTCATACAGCTCACGAGGGGCTAAGTAGGAAAGAAAGCCAGGTGATTGGAACACTCGGTCTTTTTCACTCCACAGATCGGAGCTGAAGTCTGAGACAATAGGGTGGGAACGAGGGACAGGCCTCTGTCCATGTCCAGCTGTTCTCTGAAGGCTGGCCCCAGTGAGGGCCCAGCCAGAACCAGAGCACCCTGGCTCATCTGGCTGGGGGATGGGGTGTCCTGTCAGTCACAGTCTCCTGTAACAGGGCACAAGGTGGCTGCTGTACCCGGTTCCGGTCCCCGGGAGCTAAACACTCTGGGTGAGCCCTGCTGTGCCCCCATCCCACCCCTCCCCTGCCCCTGAGGTGGTGACCCCCAGCTGCCTCGCAGCCGCGGCTGACAGGTCTCTGGGAGACACCTGTTTTTCATTGCAAGCCCCCGTGGCTCTCTAGCAGCGGCTGTGTTTGTTTTGGGGGGGTGCAGGATGGGAGAGGGAAGTTGTCTCTGCAGGTCTGCAAGGACCTGGGGTTCCCGAGGAGGCCGCAGACAGCCCTGAAGGAAACGAGAGTGGTGAAGGGATTCCTGGTGCGGCACAGGCCCTGGCCTGGCGCTGCTGCCCCTCACTCAAGGAAGAGTGGCAGACTTTGGGGGCTTGGGGAACCCAGAAAGCAACAGAGGGAGACCAAACCACTGAGGACAAGCCCTTAAATCTCCTCACGGCTGTATGTTCATTCGTTCATTCATTCATTCATTCATTCATTCATTCATCATTCAAACAGTCACCGAGTGCTGGAGCCACAATGAAGAATCAAGCTCTCCCCCCTCACACACACCCTCACGGGGCTCACAATCTGGTGGGGGGACAGCTACGCAAACAGACCAGCCTTGTGATGAGTGCTGTGTCAGAGGGCAACAGCAGAGGGGACTGGGAGAGGCATGCAGGATGGAGGAGCTAACCACTAGGGGCAGTCACGGAGGGCTTTCAGGAGGAAGAAACACTTCACAGAGTCTTAAAGGTGGAAAAGGGGAAAATGACATCTCACACAGGGTGAGGGGCAATGGCTGAGGGAATGGAAGTGAAAAAACTTGACAGAATGGCAAGAAATTCCATAGGACAGGAGAAGAGTGCCTCAGGGGAACAGCAGGACTTGGGGCTGGAATCAGGGAGGGGCAGCTGAGGGGCTTTTCCCCCGCCTCCTTTAATGCCCTCCCATCTGTCCTCTCTTCCCCCAGTCAAGCCCTCTTCCCTTTTATTCTCTCCATTCTCACTTTCCAATCCTCTCCCTTGCCCTCTCCCAGCTGTGACAGCAAGGGCCACACCTTGAAAGCCCCAACTGTGCCTCAGGCACCTGCTGAAGCACTTTACACAGTTTAATGTTTGCTCTTAAAAAAGGTTTTATAAAGTGCACACTATTTTCCCATTTTACAGATGATGAAACAAGCTCTCCGGTTAAGTAATTCGACCAGATCACCTCACAGCTCCTGTGGAGCCAGGGGTCACCTCCAGAAACCACAAGCTCCGGTGTCACAGATTGACTCCAGCATGCAGCAGACCAACCCCAAAGACTGCCCTGGAAGACTGGGCTGCAGAGGAGAGGAGAGCTTCACAGGCCCTGGGCCTGCTCCCTGGTGAGCACATTGTGGGCCACACAGGAGAAGACCCAGTGGCAATGCTTCCCAAGCACACAGTCCCTGGAAAGGAAAAAGGGGGTACTAAAATAATGCCTGGCCCAGGAGAGACGGCTGGAGCACGAGCCCCCATGAGGAGCTCTGAGGAGGGGTTGGGGGAGGTCAGAGAGGGCTTCCTGGAGGCAGAGGCACTGGGGCTAGCAGTCCAGATAGGGCTGGGATTCCAGAAACCACGAGATGGTGAGCATGAGATGTCCAGGATGTTCCTCTGAGATTCTAACCTAACTTTCCTGCTACAATGAAAATCCACTCTCACGTCTGGGGGAGGGTGGGGTGCAGCAGGGCAGTGTGGTTAGAGAAGCTGCTTCCTCCATCACTCATGGGACATTCTTCCCAAGCTCTACTGGGTTAGGAACCAGTATCACCTCCCTCCTAGTCTCTTCTCAGGCCAATCCTCTCGGATTCCTGTTATGACCTGTGACATGCACGCTGGCACTTATGCGTGTGCTGTGGGGAACACTAGTCAGGGTGCCCGGGTAGTTTGGTTTGTTGGCTGAAGAGAAGCTCTTTACATTACAAAGTCTGTTTACATGCATTGTCCTGTCTTGTTCTCACAACAGTTATTATTCCCATTTTGCAGTTGGGAGAACAGAGAGTCAGAATGAAGTCTTAACAGTCAGAGGTGCTGCTTGGACTCAGAAAAAACCTCCTTCTTACTCAGCTTTCAAGTGCCAGCTACAATGTCACCTTCCCCCTCGAGCCTTCTGGGGCATTTCTGAGGCCCTGGGTGGACCTCGGACCCAGGCTCCACCACACTGCACGGGAAGTGCAGCATCACCTGTCTTTGGGCTGGGCTGTGACTGCTTTATTTATCTGGGTCCCCAGCACCTCTTAGGCAGTCTAGCACAAAGGAAGCGCTTGACAATCACGTAACAAGTGAATGCATAATAAAACATCAGCCACCGTATTTTGAGCACCTATGTTGCTTCTGAGTGGGTCCTATAAGTGAAATGCGATTACATTTTACAGAGAAGCAAACAGGCCCAGAGGGACATGGCTGAGGTCACCTAGCTAGTAAGTAGCAGAGCAGAATTTGAATCCAGGTCTGTCTGATTCCACACGCAGTGGCACCACTACCCTATCGGATAAAGACATTTCTGTTGACTTTACTAATCCTCTCTCCCTCCCTTCCTTTTCTTCCTTCCTCTAAGGCAGACAAACAGTGGTAGAGAAGGGCCACATGGAGGCATGCACCCAGATAATCATCTGGAAACTGGCCAAAAGCCAAGACAGGGCTGGAAAGAGTCGATCAAGCTCTTCGCGCCCAGCCAGACTCCCTGCCTCCTGCACCGCATGCAGCCTGGGGAAAACCAGTGACCACAGCCATGGACTCAGGGCGAGAAGTGAACAGATCAGTCTTCTGCCCGGGCTGATGGGGGCAGAGGGGTTTAGGTAGCTCAGGTCTAAGTGGCCCCAGAGAACCTCATCAGGACCTAAGGGACATTCCATCTTCCTCTCTCTCTGCCACGGGGAGCTCCCGGAATCTATGGTGAGCCACACAGCAAAGGCTCCTGCAGGCTCCTGAGGCTGCAGTCCTATCCTGGGGAGGCAGCAGCAGGCAGAGAAGAGCTTCCTTAAACCCCTCCCGGGAGAGTTAGGAAGAGAGGCTGGGCTGCTGGGACACTCTACCCCTACTTGCCAGGTGACCTCGGGGAAACTAGTGCCTCTGTGTGGGTCTCAGGTTCCTCGTCTCTAAAATGAGACGACTGGACTGGACTAGACAGTTTCCAAGGGCCTTCTAGTGGGAGAGCTACAGGGAAAGAATTCTAGAGGATGCCACCCAAGGGAACAGAACCCACATCTCCAAGTCAGCCCCTGTGCCTGAGCTGGGTCACTCCTCCAGTCAGCTCATGTAATCAGTCCTTCCAATATGGCATACCAAGTGCAGAGTGTGTGTCACAGTATGCAAATGACTCTCAAGAACTGGGGGAGCTCAGAAGGGAGCATATCAAGGAGGGCTTCCTGGAGGAGGGAGTGCTGGTGCTGGGCCAGGAAGGATAAGAGGATTTAAATAGGTGAAGAGGTGCTGAGGAGGCTCCTGGGTGGGGTGAAGAGCCTGGAGGAAGAGGTTTCCTTAGGCAATGGGAGGTGAAGGGGTAGAAAGGCACCTAGGGACAAAGAGACAGGCCTCAGCTTCCTGAACAGTCCTTTCACAGAAAGTTCAAACACCTCTGAGACACTGGTCTGCTACTTTCTCCGTGGGTATAAGAATTTGGTGTTTGCATAGTAAAATGAGAATGACCACGGTTCCTATATCAAAGGGCTTGAGCATGCCCAGTACAGGGCACAGAGTAAGAGCTCAGCATCTCTAGGAGGCAGGGAGAGGCGGGCGTTGTTATCCTTCTGCTCAGTGAAGGCAGTGAGATTCAGAGAGGGGGAGAGGTGTGTCCAAGGTCACGCAGCAAGTCAACCCTACGTCTCTGGACTTTCTGCCCCTAGGCCTCATGCCCAGAAAATCAGAGATCAAGGGTGCTATAAGTTTAAGACACTAGACTCCTCTGTCTTCAGAATGATACATGACCTAGACCACATGACTCTGAGAACATTTTCATCCAAAAGAGTGCTGCCTGTTCAAGGTGGCCCCTGGGAAAGTGGGGTGACTCATCTGGGAGCTGCCTACCTGCCCTGCTCTGAGGCTGGGGCTTCCTCTTTGGAAGCCAATTTGAAAGCTGAAGGCATTCCTCAAGGTTGCTCTGAAGAGGGTAAACCTTGATTTTTGGAGTCTTGTTTCTGGAAGCAGCCAAGACTCTTATAGTCAAAACTCAGAGAGAAATAGAATTTGGCCACAGTGTGCCCTGTGCAGAGTTCCCTGGCAGTGCCTGACCCTGTCCTGGGTTGTTCTGCAGTGCTGAGCACAGGGCTGTTTGTAACAGATGCTTCAGGATGAATGAATGAACGAACGAATGAACGAACGAATGACACTCTTGGAGGCCTGGCAGACCTCCTAGTCCTCTGTTCTATCTCTTTTATGATGGCCCAGCAAAGGAATGAGGCTTTCCCAAGGCCACCCAGAATCAGGTTGCACACAGAACCATAATCCATCCTCTCAGGCTCCAAGTACAGTGTTCTTTCCACTGCAGAGCCCGCCCTGACTACGGAGGCTGCTCATTTTATTACAGGATCTAGCAATGCCTTTGAGGTCTACGTCCTCAGCACACTGTACCACACTCGACCAGCCACACGCTCATTCAATGCTTGTCCAGTGAGACCTCAGCATTTCCTCTGTGCCTGGAGCTTGCCAAACCTCTCCCTTGGTGGTGTCTCTCCCTGTCTTCAGATCCCCCAGTTATGACAGGTCAGGGTGGTCTGATGGCTGGATGGGGCTGCCCTGTGAATTTTCAGAAGTGGAGGTGTTTCTGGGCTGGAGAGGATGCAAAAACGCACGTTCCTTCTGACGCCAGGGCAGGCAGTCTAGGAAAACAAGCCAGCGGTGGGGCTGGCGGGCTGAGCAGAAGCTTCCTAAACCCTTCTTGGACTCCTCCCAGCAATCTCCAGTCTGACACACAGAGCCTTCATCACAAGTGAAAAAACAGAGTCACTGTCTCCCTCCAGGAGTCCCACACTGAAGTCTCAGCACTAAGGGGGGTCTATCTCCCATGTCCACCTCTGGTCCACTTAAAAACTGATTGGATTTTTGTTGTATGTTGCAAAGATGCTTCGAGAGCCCGACAGTGTAGGGCTCACAAAGCCAATTGTCTCTGAAACGTTCTTTGGCCCCATGACCTTTTATTTGCAAAGCACTTACTGTGTGCAAGGAAGCAGCTAGAAATTCTGACACTGCCTGTCATCTCTGTATTCCTAGCATATAATAAAGGACCTCACATTTACATAGTAGTTGCTCAATAAATGACTATGAAGGAAGTTAAAGGGGCTGATATTTACCGAGTACTTACTATATGCTAGATTCTATACAAATAAATATCTCTAAACCATACCTCAACTAGAAAAGTAGGTCTTGTGATCCCCCAGTGACAGTAAGAAAATATGTTCAGAGAGGCTAGGTAAGCAGCCCATAAACAAATAGCTATTAGGTGGCAGAGCTGGGGTTTAGACACTGGTCTGTCCATTCATAAAGCCACACGCTTTCTGCTGTCTCTGCTGTTGCAACCCTTCAGGCCTCCATTTGGCCAGTGGGATGATTAGCATCTACACTTCTTGTTTCCTGGATATGCAGCAATGTGGCCTGGCCAAGAGGCTGGGACCCAGGCTGCAGGTGGCCTGTGCCGACCCTAGTGCCAGGCATGGAGCAGCTGCTTGCTATCTCTATGGAGGGTGACAGAATCAAGAGGCTTTAGGTGGGACTCCACCAGACGCCAGGAGCAGAACCGAGTGGGTGACCAGGGTCAGGGCCTGGTCTGGGGCAAGATGGGAATCGCTTAGTCCTTGGCTGGGGCCAGGGCTCAATCTCAGTGGGCGGCCTCCCCTGCGCCAAAGCCCTGTCTAGGTTCCCACAGGTGAAAAGGGTCCCAGTGACACCCACCCTGCTCACTCACTCCCCAGTGACTGTGACCAGGATCAAAGCAGGATCTGACACAGCAGTGCTTTGTGAGCCGAGAGGCTCGTCACCCCAGCCGACACTGCCGTGCAGAATGTGGACTTGTGCCTGGACCACAGTCCACGAAGGAGCTCCAGCCAAGCTGGCTCTCTCTGAGGGCGGGAGGAGTGCCTGGGTGGCATCTAACGAGAAAGGCAATCCTGTCCACTGGGACTGATGCCTCGAGCCCTTCTATCCCCGCTCTAACCCTACCTTTTCCTGCTTGACCCCCAGGTGGAGTGGGCGCTCCTGGAACCCCAGACAGGCTGCCGGACAAATGGTGTGGCATTTTCAAAGCAGTAATGTTGCCTGCACTTAGCCAAGAAGAGGAACGGAGGAGACCAAGTACAGAAAACATCCACTCAGAGCCCCCTCCCACTGTTCCGCTTTCGGGCTGCTTCTCTTGATGAAAGGAGGCTCTCCCGGGCCATCCCGCCCTTTGTGAGTCATGTGCTCCTTTAGAACCTGCAGGTGTGAAAGGGCAGGGCTCTGCCTGTGACCAGAGACAGGGTTCGGGTTCTGTTTGCAGCGGAGTCGGGTGTCAGGGTGTGATCCCAGCCGGCATCAATTCCTGAGAGGTCATCCAGCCCAGAAAATAACTGAATCATTCCCCTAATATTTCTAGCCAACTAATCTAGCCTTTTTGAAACCCAGTCCAGAAATGTCAGCTTCTTTACATCAAAAGATGGGACAGAAACTTCTCATGATTCTAGTCTTTACTGGTCCACCTCCAGTTCCTTCTAGTCACATTCTTTCAAAACATCCTGATCCCATTTTCCAGTCTCCTTGCACATTTCTCGAGGATGGTATTGAAACAGACTGTGAAGACATATTAGCACTTCACAGAGCCCTCTTCTCCTTTTTAAATGATGAAGAATTGAAACAGCGTCAGGAAATTAAATGAAAAAGAATGAGAAGGAACAGGGATTTGAAAGAAACATTTTTATATTTTATATTGGGAATAATTCTGGTTACTATTTCACTTCATGAGATTTAAGAGCTGATCTCCGAGTGAATGGGGAAATATCTGTACTGTAAATGGCAGCAGCAACTAACATTTACTGAGAGCTAATAGCTTATCAAGTTCTATTTATATAAATTCTTTCATTTAATCTTCGCTGAACACAGCTCAGGGAGCAGTTACCATTATTATCTCCATTGCACATAGTGCAAAGGATGCTAGAGCCCCGTGGCCTGGTTTAGTTTAGATTCGATCCCAGAGGGCACAGAAAATCTCAGCCATTCAGTTTGTTCTATGGAGTAAGGTCTTCTCTGGGGGTGTAAGAGATGAAGTTAATACTTCTTCGAGCATTTACTACATGCCAAGCACATGCTAAGCTGTTGGCAAACATTATTTTGCTTAATCTTGAATCAGTTATATGAAGTGTTATTAACCCTTCTTGTAGAGAGGAGAAGCAGTGTCCCCCCAAATCTGAGCTTGCTCTGGTGCATAAAAGAGGGACTAACAAGGAGGCTGGGTCTCTGCCCTCTCAGCTCACCATGTCACAGGGAATAGGCACCCAGGCCCAGGATGACACTGGGGAGGTAACATTTCATGACACACAGCAGCACAGTGCCAAGAGTACATGTGCTTTCCCCCTCTGCTATTCTGCCCTGGCCACGTCACAGTGCCTTGGGGCTGCTGGAACTGTGAAAGAGGTGCTCCCGCCACTGCAGAGGAGTGCAGGCTTCTACCAAGGGGCTCTAGCTCCCCGTAAGGGGTGCTTGGCCTAGACCCTACTTGATCTGTCAGGGCTTGCCTACTGTGCACAACTGCTGGTTCCAGCAGCCCCAGGCCAGCCTGTCTTTCTATAGCCCTCCCTTGGCACACCACCCAGACCGCCTCAGATTCTGCCATGATGCTGCCAGATGTACTAAGCTGGGAGGCAGGTCCCTTTCCAGTTGAGAGGTGCAGCCATGACTACCCAATGGCCAGGTGTACAGAGGGGTTGGGGAAGATGGGAGGTGGAAGGTAGACATGTCTTTCAAACATTTTCATTAGGAAGGAGGCCGAGGAGACTTCCCCGGGGCATGCGACATCACAGGCTGGTGCCAACCTCTCAGCCCATCCACCCTCCTCCAGCCCCATGCTTCAAGGGGCCCGTCCTAACAACCTGTTCTAACTGCTGACTGTGGATTCACCTGAGAGACGCAGACACAGTATAAATCCTACTTCCAGGTTCAAGAAGTGGATGGAAACCTGGATCTACCTACAAACAAGTCCATGCAGCCCAGGTACACACTGGTGGGGATTGTATGACACAGTCGAGTTCACCGAACGGAGAGATAGAGGTGGGGTGGGGGGAAGTCCCCTCGAAGGGCCTTGAAGGCCTGGAAGGGCTGAAACTGAGAACTGCAAGAAGCTAGAAGGGCATGCTTGGAAGGGGATCAG
This sequence comes from Miniopterus natalensis, assembly GCF_054644295.1. Classification (NCBI taxonomy): domain Eukaryota; kingdom Metazoa; phylum Chordata; class Mammalia; order Chiroptera; family Miniopteridae; genus Miniopterus; species Miniopterus natalensis. The sequence goes on from NC_142089.1 coordinate 28,016,283, forward strand.
CATGAGCTAAGGTGAGGGCAAAGGCCTGGTGCGTGTGACGGTGACCCTGAGGGCTGGGTGGGCTCAGACCACCAGAGGTGCCAGCTGCTGCCTTCCTACTCTGACTCAGTCCTGATGTCCCGTTTCCCTGACAATATGGGTAAATATGAGGCCTGTAAATCCATCCGCAAACACCCACTGTTCCGGCATCTTCTCCCTTCCAAGTTAACAAGCCCAAAGCCATCCCAGGGAGTGTGAGCTTGGCAGTGCCAAGCACTGCGGAGCCACTGTGTGAGTGATGACAGGTTTCCCTCCTCCTGAGCCCCTCCCTCCAGAGAGCCACGCCCTTGCAGGCCAAGAGGCCAAGCACCACAAAGGATGCTGCTCCTTTATCAGGAGGGGCCTCCCCATTAGGAAAAATGCAGGGCCATCTATGATGAGAGGTGCCTATTGAAGATGTTGGCCCAGAGTGCCAAGAAGCTGCTGAAGAGAGAAAGCCCTCTCAAAGAACACTGCCGTTGCAATGACGCTTTAGTGTGGGCATCTGGACACTGAGCAGCTGGGGCTGGACCCAGTCTGGACAATTCCCACAACGTCCCCACCTGTCTCCTCACCTCGGTCGCTCCCCGTCCAGCTCTTCTTGAGCAAGAAGGCCCCTTGAAACACTGATCTGTCTATAGCTCCCTGCTGCTTAAAAATTTGCAATGAACTTCTAATTGTTTGAGTCTAAACTCCTTAAACAAAGCATCCCAGGCCCCCCATAGGCCTTCCTCTCCACAGTCACCTCCGCACTTCCTGTGAGACTGCCTTCAGCGCTGGCTTGCCAGCCTTAAGTTGCTCACTCCTTTCTGCTGCTTGCCCCTCCACTCCCTCCCCCTTCCACACATCTGTGGTGTTTCATACACATGTGCCTTTGCTCACTTTAATCCTTCTGGCTGGAACACCCTCTCTGTGGGCCTCCTTTTAGACTCCCAGTGGGTGCCTTCTTTTCCAGGGAGTCTTCCCTGGCACTTTTGTCTCTGGGCTTTTGCATCTGCTGCTCCCTCTATGTATATACTATTCCTGCTGCTTTTCAAACCTGTCTCATCCTTCAGTTTCTCTGAGTCAAAAGCCCTCTCCTAGGATCCCACTGCACTGACTCTTGCATGAAAATAGCTGGTTATAGTGTAGACCTCACTCCCCACTATGCCAGTTTCTTTCCACATATTCACTGACTATGAGACTGCCGTGCTCAGTGGGACCAACGCTCCCTCGTCCCCGATTCCCCAGCACCCAGCCAGGTAGGTGCTCAGGTGTGGAGTGGAGGCTGGCTGAACTGCATACCCTCCCAGTTCCCTGGAAATCACACGGTGACATTTCTCTCCCTCCTCCCTGAAGGTGGATCCTGAGCCAGTCAGCAGACGTTTAGGGTTTGATTTCCTGAATGGCTTTCGGTGTCTGACAGAAGATGCTAAAGAAGAGAAAGACCAGGAGGCCAGGTGATTTATGAGGGAAGCTGGGCTCTGACAAAATCTGAGCCCCAGAGATTGGGGCAGGCAGGCTTACAGTGCACAGCCCTTTCCTGAGGGGCGGGGGGATTTCTCTGGGTATCTTCACCTTGATCCCTTTGGATCATCGCTGAGCTCCTGGCTGATTCCAACAACCCCCTGGGTCCACATTCTGAGACAGAACAAGGCCACTGGCAGTTTGGGGGGTCGCAGAGAAAGGGAACCACAGTCTCGGAGGTTGGGAAGCAGGCCTTCTCTGTTCCGCCCTCCTGCCCTGCACTCTGCTCCTCCATTCTGCTTCTCGTGGACAGAGGAGATCCTGAACCAGCTGTGTGACAGGACACACATACACACCTCTGCTTGTAAGTTGGCAGCACACAGATGGAAGCTAATGTCCATTCACGCCCTGGTCCCCCCTCGCAGCGTTCCTTATTCTCAGAAAAAAAGAAAACAAAAAGAACATCTTGAGGCTTCAATTCGTACAAGTCATCTCTCCCTCCTAGCAGGTCTCCAGGGCCCTAGGTGGTTAGTACATACGTGGTCTGGGGCAAACCTCCTCCCTTTACAGGAAACCTGAGGCCCAGAGTGGAAAAGGGACAACCCAGGGTCCTACAGCAGCATGTGAGCAGAGCTGAGGCCAGATTTTAGATCTGTTGACTCAGGTGTTCCCAAAGACCACACCCAAGGGTCTCCTCAGCACATCTCCAGGTGGAGGAAACATAAGGCGGGGTCTGGCCATACCTTCGGGGGCTGAGTTGGAGGCTCTCTAAAGGTCCTCCTGCTCTAGAATACCCAAGGACTCGGCAAAAAGAAGGCAAGGCAAGAATGATCATCTCCATTCTTCAAATAAGAAATCAAAACCTGCACAAGAGAGGTGGCTTGTTCTACACATAACCATCCATCCATCCTTCCATCATCCATTGTTCTGATCCCTCCTAAGTGCCAGGCACTGCTTTAGGTGCTGGAGGTAAAGCAGTAAATAGGACAGAAAAGGTCTCAGTGATCACAGACTCTGCATTCTGGTGAATGACAGAATATATGAAACAAGACAGGTAAACATAGGCTACAATGTCACTGCAGCAAATTGAAGGTAGCCCTTTTTATATTCCTCCCATCAAGAGGTATGGTCTGTGTCCCCACTCCTTGAACCCTGGTGAGCTCTGTGCCGACTGTGACTACGCCACAGGATGGAAGTGAGGCTGTGCCAGTTTTCTGGCCCAGGACTCAAGGACACTGGCAGTTTCCACTCCGGTCTCTTGGAATACTCTCTCTTGGAGTCTGGAGCCATCATGTGAGAAGTGCAACTGTACTTCTGCAGACATGAAGAGGAGACTACATG